>NC_052624.1:126646394-129146394 GCF_016161935.1 Mauremys reevesii | reverse complement strand
TTATAAAATAAGGGGGTCATGGTAGAAGAGAGGCGAGGAGCCATAGACGGAGTCAAAAGGAAGGCATTCAGCAGGCTCAGGAGATGAAACCCTCCTTAATCAAAATGAGACTGCAAACAGTCAACATTAGGTCAACACCCTGAATTGGTGCAACAGGGGTCAACAGTTGCAGAGGGATAGCTCATTCCTAGGCTTTCCCTCTTCTTCCTGCTAGCTCATTCCTAGCTCCATCCCACAAAGGCCAAGAGAACCGCTCCTCTTCACTAGGCTTTCAAACAGTTTATGAACTCAAATCAGAGGGCAAAAAGCCCTGCAAACAGCTGGGGTCAGATCCTCCTCTGGCATAAGTCAGCATAGCTCTGATGAGGCTGAAGTGATTTATATCACTTGAGGATCTGGTCTCCAGGTTCTCTGTTTACCTCAGGGAAATCCATCCTCCATCAGGGCAGCCAGCTCTCTGTACCCTTCTTCGTTTTTATTCCTTATTCCCCTCCGAGTCATTCCCTCCTGCTGGAGCCCCCTCCCTTCAGGGGAGACATTTCTGGCAATTTTGCAGTTTTCCCTGGAAGGGAAAACTAACTAGTGTAGTTTCATTGACAAAGCTGAGAGATGTGCGAAAAGAAAACAGGGGCTGATTATGAACCCTGTAGTGAGGCAGAGTGGCCTCCCTCCGAGCCTGAGATCCAGGGACCACTACACTCCCCTTGGCAGGCAAAGCTGGGCCAACCCCCTGGTACCTGAAGCAGAGGGGAGTGGAAGAAAGTGTAGAAGGAGGGCCCAGCAGCTCAGTTTGGCTGGAGCCATGGAAGGAGGCAGACGTTTCCAACCAGCTGCAGAACTCCAGAGCTGAATCAACACTGTGCTGCACCCTTCCAGAGGAGACCAACCCATGATAGGAGTTGCCAGGACTGCTGTCAGCCCTGTATCCCGAGATGATGGAATACCCTGCACCTGGACTGGGGTAGGAAGCAGCCCAGAGAAACTAGACTTTTTAGTCCATTTTTGTCACTGGAGCATGAGTAAGCATGTTTCAGTTGGATCCCACTGACCCAGTGGCAGAACCCTCCACCACTGTTAGGGCTCTGGGCTGGGACCCAGTAGAGTAGGGTGGGTCCAGGTCCTTCTACCCACTGCTGCCAGCCCCACCCTGTTCTATCTGTGTTTTTCATCTAACGGCATTGTTAGTAACTAGACTAGGATGGCCAGACAGCAAGTGTGAAAAATCGGGATGGGGGTGAGGGGTAATAGGAGCCTATATAAGAAAAAGACCCCAAAATCAGGACCGTCCTTATAAAATCGGGACATCTGGTCACCCTAAATTAGACATAGATCTGGATTCCATGTAGGCTAAAGTTCAAGGCTTAAGCTTGGCTCAGGCTGTGGTTCAACAACACTAAAATACTGCAAGTTTTTTTTGTAACATTTCAGATCCATCTGAACCAGAACACTTATATAGGCACAGTGCTCAATATTTTCCAAATGGTAGTGGCATTCCGCTGTATGGTGCGGATGAAGGGCAGGGCCACCCGCAGCGGGGCCTCAGCTCCAATGATGTTGTTTTTTTTTAAAGTGTATAGAATCCCAGTAGGAGGGTGCTGAGTAGCCTCTGCAGGAGCCAAAAGGAAGACATGCTACAGGCTTGCATCCACTTTTAATTATTTTTTCCATTAAAAATCATAGGAGCAGGTTAGACTCACAAGCTTTGAATCTGTGCAACTTCCATCTGCCCAAACACAAATTCAGAGCAACTCCAGTTTTGTCCCATTTCTCGGTCCAGTCTCCACTGCTTGCTGTAGTGCTTGCTACCAACTGGGCTACTCCATGGTAGTAAGCCCCACATCATGAAACAAGTGTTTATATCTTTGCAGAGACCTTTGAAGATGCTATTCCACTTACCTATACATTTTGTGTAATTTTGTACAGTCATAGTTCAACTATGGTTTCTCCTCTTACTAGAAGAAAAGAGCCCATAAAAATACAATTGGGGTAACAAATCTAGTCTGGCCCAAGTGTGATATTACTAAAGAAGGCACTGAGATGAGGATACATCACATCTTTCAGGAAACTAAATAATGGGCAAGCTGAGAACTGGTAAAAATAATAGGTTAAATCAATGTCACTAATGGAAGGATGTTCTGTGTTACAGGTTACCTTACTGGAGCAGAAACTAAAACAACACTGTAAAGTTGATTACAGAGTTAAAATTTACCCTGGACAAACTCACGGTTTTGTACATCGCAAGAGAGAAGATATGAACCCTCAAGATAAACCTTACATTGAAGAAGCAAGAAAGGACATGCTCAACTGGCTAAATAAATACCTATAACAAAAGTATACTGCTAGATCTGTAAAACACAATCCAATAATTTGTTAGGCAGACTTTAGAGCACATTATAATTCTATTTTTGGAAAAAATAAAAATAATTTTAAATTTAATTAGAAGATTAAAAAAAGATAAATAGTTCATTATTTACTTTTCGGCAGTAACACTTTCTAACAATTTTTATTTGTATTTTTGAATGTCCTTTAATAAGTTGATGCCAAAATATTTTCAAGTGTATAACTCCTTAAATCTAGAAAAAAGTTTTGAAATCTGACCTACATATCTTAAGATTGTTATTATGTGCTTTGAGATATACCCCTATCTACGGGTGTCATAGATTTGTTCCCCACTTTGAACTTCACTGTCCAAAAGGTGGGGACCTGCATGTACCCTTCTAAGCTTAAATCCTAGCTTAGATTTGATAGCGCTGCCGCCAACCAAAAATATAGTGTTTTGGTACACTTTCCATTCCTCCCAAACCTTCCCTGGGAAATCAGGACAGGAACCCCTTGGTCAGCTAATCCCCAGGTGGAGACAGCTCCCAGACACAAACACTCTGGACAAAAACAGAGCAGTGACTTACACACTTAAAACAGTTTACAATAAACAATTTATTAAAACCTTAGAACAACTATACACCTAGGCAATTGTGCAATTATGAGCTCAATACTTAAATCCTTAACACTGTGTACACACTTAGTACTGGGTTAGGTAGGGGAAAAATAGGAGGCTAGATAAGCAAACTGCCAGAAATTAGAAAACAAATACTGCACTCCAGGCGCAGCTGACCAGCAGAGCAGACACCAGAAGCATGATGAGGTCCCAGGAACAGGTCCAAGGCGACAACGAAGACGACACGACACGAGCTAGCTATACCGGGAGGAGACCCTGGCCGAAAGGTTGATCAGGTCCTTCAGCTGACACGCAGATACTCCACACTACGAGCTAGACCGGGAGGAGACCCTGGCCAAAAGGTTGATCAGGCCCTTCAGCTGACACGCGGACACTCCACACAGATTTTGGGGGGAAATCTAGTTTTATAGAAAGGGTCTCACTCACTCGTGTCAACATCTGATTGGTCCCTGGTTCCCCCTCCCTCCAGGCTTCGAGCTGTTGCCCCCCACGCCGGCAGGATTTGCACACGGCACACTGGGGTATCTGGGCAGAATTAGGTCTCTGTATACAGTACTCTGGAGTTGCTGGGCAGAAGTAGCCTGACCTCCAGACGACCGGGCCCAAAAAGAGTGGGAAAATGCATACTACGGAGTTGCTGGGCAGAATCAGGTCTTTGCACACTGCATTAGCCTGACCTTTAGACGGCCCAACAGAAAAAAAAGCAGGAAAGTACACACAGCACTTTAGTGTTGCTGGGCAGGATTAGGTCTCTGCCCTTTCCTATGCAACAAGAACCTGGTCCAAGATGGAGGCTGCCTTGTCCTTTTAACAGGACAAGATGGCCGTGGACCGACAATTGGCCATACAGAGCCATAACTGTGTATCAGGTTGCGACAGTCTCTTTTACCTGTAAAGGGTTAACAAGCTCAGTGAACCTGGCTAACACCTGACCAAAGGACCAATCAGGGAACAAGGTACTTTAAAATCTCGGTGGAGGGAAGTCTTTGTTTGTTGTTCTCTTTGTCTCTCTTTTTTTAATTTCCATCTCCTTTTTTTTTAACTTCCTTTCCCTTTGTTTTATCTCCATCTCCTTTAGTTTTATTTCCAGCTCCTTTTTAGATGCTTCCTTGGCACTCATTTTTTCTGCTTTCTGGTGCTGGCCACACCCCTCTGCAGTTCACTGAACTGGGATGCTTCAGCTCAGGGCTGCTTGTTACAGAGATTTTCTAACACTTTCTATACCCGAATGAATTAGAAAAAAAATAAAACACTTCACTTGCAAATGTCTTTTGCTGGTGTTTGTTGACTTACAGCTTTTAACTGGACTTCTTTGACTGAGAAGAGACCAGAAAACTGGTTTGTGACTTGTCTTTTGCAAACTGTTAATTACCCTCCAGCTAAGCCCAGCTGGAAATCCTTTCTAACAAAGCCTTGTTAGAAAAACCTTTGTCTGTTTGCCTTCGGGGTATCTCTCCTTCACTGCTTCCCCAGCATCTCAAAGGAGGAAAAAAAAATCTGGCTTTTGGTTCCTAAAAAATCCCACCACTGCCACCATGTCATAGGTTTGTTCCCCACTTTGAACGTTAGCGTCCAAAAGGTAGGGACCTGCATGTACCCTTCTAAGCTTAAATCCTAGCTTAGATTTGATAGTGCTGCCACCAACCAAAAATATAGTGTTTTGGTACACTTTCCATTCCCCCCAAACCTTCCCTGGGGAACCCAAGACCCAAACCCCTTGGGTCTTAACACAAAGGGAAATAAACCATTCTCCCACCTTCCCGCCTCCCAGACTTTCCCTCCCTCGGTTATCTGGAGAGACAGCACTGATTCAAACTCCTTGAATCTAAAACAAAGAGGGATTCACCTTCCCCCTCCTCTCTTCCCCCCACCTATCCCTGGTGAGTCAAACTAATCCCCTGGAGTCTCAAACAAGGGGAAAAATCAATCAGGTTCTTTAAAAAAAGGCTTTTATTAAAAGAAAGAAAAAAACATAAAAACTAACTCTGTAACACCAGGATGGAAAATATTACAGGGTCTAGCTTATAAAAACTAAAGGGACTCCCCCCCCCCCCAGCATAAGTACAAGTTAAAGCAAAGAGGTAAAATAGCCTTCCAGCAAAATACACATTTGCAAATACAGAAAACAAATAAAAGACTAATCCGCCTTTTAATTAATATTCACTATATTAAATAGAAGAGACTATTTTAGGAAGCTTGGAGAGCCTGGAAGTATGTCTGGCCCCTCTTAGATCCAAGAGAGAACGGACAACAACACAAAAAAAACAAACAAAAACTTCCCTCCACTGAGATTTTAAAGTATCTTGTTCCCTGATTGGTCCTTTGGTCAGGTGTTAGCCAGGTTCACTGAGCTTGTTAACCCTTTACAGGTAAAAGAGACCTTAACCCCTAACTATCTGTTTATGACAAAGGGGTTCATATATCCCTTGATATTTATGAGTAATTGTAATAAAAGCTAATGATAGTTATGTAAATGCACTAAGAAAATCTTCACCTACAGCCATTTTACAGTACGTTGAGCTGTGGTGTCGTCAGCTCTACGCTAGCCAGGGTTATACTTGGACATTATTTAGATGGAAGACGTCCCAGGAAAGTGGCACCAGTGACTCAGCAGTTAGTACCACTCCTGGTGAAGCAAACAGTTACTAATTCTCCAATGCCAGCATGGTGTTAGGGCCACTGTGCTGCTGCGGCTATTGTTTTTCTGATAAGATGTTTAATCGAGTCTCTTGTCCCATGAACTTGTTGCAAGATCTAGAGAAACTATGAGAAAAGGTGTTGATGTGATGGTGTCCCCAGGGTGCAGCCTGGAGTTGGGGTACTGCTGAGCCCTCTGTCCCACCAACCTGGGCTCCCTCTCACACTGTGATGCTGTGACAAGCTGCAAACCTCTGTTAGGTGCTGCACTCACAAAGACATCACAGGCAGGGACACACCCAACTGAGTTACATGAATGCTTCTTCTAGCCACTCATGAACTAACAATAGTTCCCCCCAGCTCTCCAGTGTAGGACCCCAGAGCTGTACCGTCTTGCCCTAGTCAGAAGCCTGACCAATGTAAGTTTATTACCCAGGCCGCCCCTGCCCCCAATATGGAGAGGGCATGCATAAGCCTTTGTAACTAAGTTGAGATTTCCCAAGCGCTTCATCCAAAACACACTGGTTTAGGTAAAGTATAAAACAGATCTATTAACTACAGAAAGATAGTTTTTAAGTGGTTATAAGTGGTAGGATGGAAAATCAGAGATAGTTACCAAAGAAAATAAAAGATAAATGAACACTCTAAATTTAAGCCTTATTTCATTCGGCAGTATTTAGATCAGCATTTTTCTCATCCAACTGGATGTTACAGTTCTTAATACACAGGATTCCCCTTAAGCCTGGACCAGTCTCCTCAGATGATCTTTGTCTTCTTGGCATCCCAGTTGTTTCTGGCATAGATGCGGGGAGGAGAAAAGCAAAAACATGCTGCAACATGTCCTAGTGAGCTTTGCTGAGTCACAGTGATTGAGTAAACGCCCACTGTGTGGACTTGGGCAACTATCATTGAATTGTAAATCCTTTGATTACAACTCTTGTGCTGATTAATGTTTGTGGAGCACCCTTCTGGGTGGGGTCCTTTGTATGTCACAAGCAAACATACAGCATATTTCAGTAACAACCATACAGCAAAATCTCAAACTTTATACACACTAATGATATACATATTTGGACGGAACATTGGGTTTCAGCTTGTTAGGCCTGAATAAAGATGTAGCACAAAAACCAGTTATGTCAATCTGACTGAAGTCAGCATGTTTCATAAAGCCCTGGGAAATAACTCCTGTCTTCCAGTGTCTGGTGCTTGGCAACTATGCTGATAAGAAAGTTGCTGGGGCATCACAACTTGCTTACATTATAAAGAAAGACAGATGTGCTTTGTTATTAGGGTTTGTTACTAACCAAAGGGGGGTGGGATATGGGTTGTGTGAAGTGAATAATTTATGACGTAATAAAACTGTCTATATAAGCTAATACTAAGCTGTAAAGAGGGGGCTGGTTCTTTTCGGATACGAGCTGTTCTTTACTGATACGTGCACTTGTCAATAAAGAACTTTTGATCGGACCTTGCTGGTGTTGCCTGTCTCACTGCGGTCAGACAACGAACTTTGCTGTTGGGGTTCGAGTCCCTGACAAGCTGATCATGACCTTTCATATGATATCTTACATGGCATGCTTTGTTTGAAATATTACAACCACATATGAATGATGAATATGGGGGTTACAGAGTGTCATTTTGAGGTACAGGTGTGTCACAGTTGATTTAACCATGTATTTACCTTAGTTTGCTAACATATCCGAAAACGATAACTGCCTTATCCACACAAATTTTGCCATGTGTTAGTTACCATGTGGTAGGAAAAAAACATTTTCCAGTGAAGACAAGGCCTAAGTATTATGTCCAATTCCAGCATGGAGCATTCTATTTTGCCTACACAAATTCCCGCTATAATTTCAGTAGGAGAAGCTATATTTTACTTACTTTATTTATCTTTTAAAGGAGAATATCCTGATTTATTGTATTACTAGTTGTGTTAAATGGCTGTAACATTCCTCCTTAGTCGTAGGGATGGAACATTTCCTATATGCCATGTAGATAGATTTGATAGAAGTCAAAAGTCAAGAAGGCAGGAAACCTGTACAAAAAAATAACATATGATCATAATGTTCATATGCACAAAGGAGGCCAATTAATGTTTCATATGCAAATTAAACTTCCATTTCCTAATTGTTGAGTGCTTGACTTTGTAGGTTTAACTTTCTTTTTGTGTAGGTTTTTTTGTTTATATTCTGTTAAAGCAACATTATTGAATGCCTGTAGTCTCACACATAGAATCTTTCTGCCTCCCTGGTACCCAGATTATGCCTGCTAGCATCACATATACATGATGGAGTAGGTTTGCATTGTCAAGTTTTAATTCAGAGAATCTATTTGTAGACCAAGTTCCTGATACCCATTCTGTCTAGGTACTCATTAAGGCCCACATCAGTCATAGAGCTTCACATACATTAATTAACACCCCTGTTAAGGAAAACTAAGGCACAACTAGAAACTGAACCCAGATCTCATGCATCTTACTATAGTGCCATAACCATCTTTCAGGAAATTATTTCAAAATTGGTTCCAGATATCGGCTTTAAAAGTGTTGCCTTTTCACTGCATTATGTTTCCCCTTGCCCATGCTCAATGAGGTAGGGTAACCAGAAGAATGATCAGATTAGTTATTGTAAATAATATGTCCACTAAAGTAGCCCTGCTTTTTTCTGTCAGTTATCAGGGAACAGGTTGTGATTTTTTACAGATTTATTCTTGATTAGTAAGCTTCCAAATTGGGCCAGGACAGCATGTGCTTCCCACCAGAACACATGAATGTTTTCTTATAGGGGCACTCCGTGTGCATCCTAGCTCCAGAGCACTCTCTGTGCTAGAGATGCCACACTTCCTGCATACAGCCTTTGGTTTCTTGTGACACACTTCCTGCTGAGAAGCAGAAATAAAGGAGTCCAGCTCATGGCAATCACAGACTGCAGCTAGAGAACTTCAGGAAGTTTTGTTACCTTATTTCTGTACATAATGTCTCTTCTCAATAAAGGGTTTATCTTGACACCAGTCTGCTCACCGGTAAGATACTGCACGCTCCCTGCTGTCGGCTTGGTTTTCTGGACAGGTCTCTCAGGCCTCTCCTGGCTGCTTGGGAGGCACCTACTAGAGGAGCTTCTCTTTGCAATGGAAGAGGTTTGGGTTGTGGTGCAAGTAGCCATGCAGATCCCTTTAAATACCTCTGTCAAGGCTGATTTTCCACTCTGGCACTTTGAATGCAGAAGGTGGCAGCCCACAAGAATTCTAAACATTAATACTGGCCACTCCAGGCTTGTATTAAACTCCCAAGGTTACAGCTTTTCTCTACTTTGGATGGGTAGATGCTGCCACCACCCAAAAAAAAACCCCTTTGAACCCAGGAAGGCGCACTTGGGAATTCCTCCCTGTGTGGTGCCCTCAAACCCTTTCACACCCGCTCCTGGGAAGAGCTGAGAAAGAAAACAAAGGAAATCAGCTGTTGCCACCAGCTAATGAAACAACATGTGCACAAACCTCTTAGGACACAAAAACCCAATCCTGTTCTTAAAAAAGGTAAATTTTCTTTAAAAAAAAAAAAAAGAAAGAAAGAAAGAAAAAAAAGGAAAAAAAGAAAGAAAAATATACCTGGAACTTAGGCTATTGCTAGATTTAAAAAGCGCAAATATAATAATTAAGCATCAAGAATGGTTTTCTTGAGGTCCAGCTTAATCATTACAAGCAAAACAAAAGCATTTGGGGGTTAGCACAGAGAAGTCCACAAGCCTTACAGAAATAAGAGAGAGAAATATTTCTAGACACTTCCTGATCTACTTACATATCTAGGGTTTCAAATTGAGTAGTTCCTACGTATGATCTGGTGATTTTTCATACCTGGTTCACAGCTTTTTACAACATAGCTCCAGCCCTGTCTCTACTCCATACCCTCTCTCCAGAGAACAACAACAGACAGACAAAGGGAAAGTTTTTTCCCAATTTTAAAAAGTTCTAGCCTTCCCATTGGCTCTTTTGGTCTGGTGCCCACTCCCTTCCTTTTACTTTTGGACTTTTTTAACCCTTTACAGGTAAAGCAAATAGAGAACAGCCACTAACAGGGATTTTCTAGCTAACTGGCTGGGTGTCCATAAAAGGAAGCTACCCCCCCCTTCATTTATCACAATTTTGCTCAAAGACTGCCTTTAAGGCACTCAAACAGATAAAGAGGGGTAGCCAAGCAAAGTCCATAGACTTTATTTTTTCCTTTCTTTATCTATGTGTCTTACTATGTTTTCCTCAGTTCTTGTCAGTCTGTTTTTCCCTCTGCATGATTTTTCAATATCATGTAATAGTGGGTTTTCTTCTTCTCCTCCCCTCTGTCTTTTCCCTATGTTATGTTCTCTTCTTCCTTCCCCAAGTTTTCAGAGTCTCTCTCTCTCTCCCCCCCCTTCCCCTCCCATGGCCTTGTCTAAACTAGGATTTAAGAGTGTGATGTTAGAGCAAGTTATCTAGCTTGATCTAAATAACACCTTTCTAAACCTCTAGTCAAGACGAAGGTTTGGTTTACACTTGAAAGTTAAGTTGATATGGCTCCATTAGTCAGTGGTGTGAAAAACCCACCACCCTCACTGTAGCTATGTTGACCTAACCCACAGTGTAGATGCAGCTACGTTGCTGGAAGGATGCTTCTGTTAACCTAGCTACCAGCATGCAGTGCAGAGAGGTGGTGTTTCTGTACTTCTGTTGCTGTAGACTGTGTCTCCACTATGGAGTTATGCTGGCATAGCTACAGTGCTGTGGTTATGCTGACAGAGCTATGGTGCTGAGGTTATGCTGGCATAGTCTCTGTAGTGTAGACATACCTCAAACAACTGTATCCTAGCATGTGCTAAACTGCCCAAGTTAAAGCCTAGGGTCCCCTCACTGCCAAAAAAAAGGAGGGTTTTTTACAGTGTGGTAACTAACATACATTAGCTATCCCACTGTCATATCCTAGTGGAGACAGTCACTGTTGTTTTTATCATGAGGTAGCTAGAAGAGGTCCACACTATATCTCCTTCCATGGTTGACCTTGCCTAGCTATCTCTTGGCAAAAACTACAGAGCCATGTCACCACTAAAACTTGACAGCAGGATAGCTGACGTATTAGTTATCCCACAGTAAAATAAATCCTCCTTTTTTGGTAGTGAAGACATAGACTAATGTGTTAAAGGCACATTGTCTTGCCTACACGAGGCTGTTAATATTTGTTAGCTAATGTGTTAACTAACATCTTCCAAATCCAAGTCTCTGTATTCTCCCCACTACCAGCATCTTTCACATACATTTTCCTGTCATTCCCACTAAAAACTCATACATGCTTCTGGCAACATTTGTTAAGGTTGCAAAACAGTCATAAAAAGGACAAAAGTTCACTGTTTTAAAACTTATCATAAGCAACGTCGCTACATCTAGCTTCCGACCCATCAGTGACAATGAGGCATGGTTCTTAGAGTGGGGGATTTCTTCCAGCAAGTTAGTCTCTTAATGTGTTTAACGTGAAACACTGATCATGTGTCATCAACTTTCTTTTTGAGCAAAAGAACCATTTGATAGTGCAAACACTCAGTTAACCTTCCTCTTCACTCTGAACATTGCTTATCAGTGAACTCTTGGTCCACTGGACTATTTGTTCCTGGTAAATACAGAGCAAATTTTACTTGATACTTGACACTAAAAAACACAACAGACATTAACAAACAAGGAGGTTAATTGTAATTATCCAAGTGGATCCCCACTGCTAATGTGCACATGCACCAAGTGCATAAGTTCAGAAGATTCTGATCAGCAGTATCCATCGGGGCTGCATGTGTACAGGCTGTCCTCACCCCTCCCAACCAAGAGGCATATAAGGTAATGCAGCCCCAGCTGTCAGTCAGTTCCTTCATTAATGTAAGTAGTCCCCAGACTAGGAAGGGAGAAGGTCTGAGGAGTCCTAGAGAGAAGACATCTGTTACCAGAGTTGTTGAAGGACATAGTGGGCGGAATGACACTCCTTTGCAAATTACCTCTGGGTTTCACAGTGTGATTGAGGGGACACTGAGAAGAAGATTCATATGGTGTTTTCTGGGCTGATAAATTGTCTGAAGCCAGCCTTGGAGAGGGTATGGGGAAAGTCTGGTAGAGGCATCATGTAGGTGCTGGATACCATGTGACTTGGAAGTCTGAGACATAATCTGGCTGTGGTTTGTGTATTCACTGTAGGTCAGAGAAAAGAAGATGAGATGCAGGATAGATTGAAGCCTGTTCTGAGGCAGATAAGTTTTGCCTCTTTGGAATTCTGGGATGCACTTACCAATGCCAGAGATTTCATCAGGATCAGTGCTGAATTTGTGTAGTTATTGTAAATACTAGGGTCTGAAACAGATTGATGACTGTGGTGAAGAAATGGTTTGAGGGGATTTTTCTCAAATGAACCAACTTGGTGTCCAGGTCAGAGTAGATGTGGATCCCTAGACATCTCTGGTGGGCTGCCACCTAGGATAGGCATTTAGGATAGGCTGAAGGGAAGGAAGGAAGGAAGCATAAGTATTTGCTGTGAGCTGGGTTTATGGCAATATGAAAATAGGTGTCTTCAAGGTCAAGAGTGGTGAACCATTCCTGAGGTTCTAGAAAGGAATGATGGAAGCTTAAGTTATTATCCTGAATTTCATTCATCTTATAAGATTTTTTAGACTACCATGATTTAAAGGAATTTTTTAAAACCCACTTTTCTGTCAGAACAAACTGCTTAGCTGACTGGGGCAGACCCTGCAGAGTTCTGACTTGCAGTCTCAGGGGTAACAAGGAGCAAAGAGGTGGTAGGGCTGCATTCCGTTGTATGTTGTTGGGTGAGAGGCAGGGTAGATGTGCAGTCCCAATGGATGATGCTGAACAGCAACTTCCAAACTCACACTACACACCGGACCTAGAGAGCCACACAGACAGTACTTGAAGAACAACCCAACATTTTGACTGATGAAATGAAAAACCAGGACACCTCATGGCTCCTGAAAGAAGTTTCTTAAACACTAGTACATCTTAGGAAAAAATGGGACTATCCCATTAAAAGCAGGAGATTGTGATGATCCTGGTGCCTGCTCAATTCCTGAGTAAGGGACTGAAGTTTCCACCTCCCTTCCAACTGGTGCCCAGGAATCAGCAAGTACCCTCAAAGAGGGAAGGGGAATAACTTGAGAAGGAGCTCTGAGGGGGACCATGTCAGCTCTTGTATTATTCCAGTCTGAACACTGTGAATTGCTAGAGACTGATGTTCCCATGGTACCTCTGATAGCATCTGTCTGATGTACTAATGCCACAATGCCCAACGCACCTATCAGGTAAGGGATTTAGTCTCTAATGACCATTCTACCCTGTCTTTTGTGAATGAGGACTTTGCTAAGCCACGAGAGAGACTGAGACTGAAGAAATTATGAGATAATCACAATAATGCATCAGTCAGAAAGATTCCACTATCCCAAACCGCCACTGAAAACCATCCAGAAATGTTCTACACAAGCACCAAATACATTCTCCAGCCAAATCACTCAAAATGCACTTGGCTTTTAATCCCATGGAGCAACAGTAAAGTACAGCACAGAGACTCCTGAAGAGGATTTGTTTGTAGCATAAATGTCCAAGATGGAAGAGACTTTGATCCACTGTTTTATTCCATTGCTTTTTCCAACAGAGGAAAATATTGACTAGCAGCTGCAGTTGACTGTGCCCTGGATTTATCATTAACAAACAGGGCACCTACTTGGCCAGTGACAATATGTGGCTGTGGGCTAGAAGCTGTTGGACAGCAGGGAAAGCCGTTTTTTTCTGTGTTAGCAAAGAAGACTTTGTTCTGTTGGTCACACCTGGAATCTACTTTGATTACTGCACCCCATAAAGCTCAGTAATTTATGTTCAAATTCAGCAATACTCTATTTGCTATCATTGGTACAGAACTTTTGTGCTTTAAAATACAGATTGTTTATTGTAAATAAAGGTTGTTCCCTTGGCACTGTCTCAAATCTGCCCTGTGGCTTTGTATTAAGAGTTATATGAGTTAATACACTTGTTAATTTGTAACACTGGTTCTCTGATCCACTACCCCTTGATACACACACACAATGCTCCCTAAAGGGAGTTGTGAGTCTTTTGAGAGGTGAATAAGAGAACTTAATTTACCCCAAAATTTCCTTTCTTCTAGCAGGAAAATCTGCAGATCCATGACAATGGTCATATCCACTGTATCTTGCAGCTCCTTGGAGGCAGAACCAGACCTGACAGTCTAGGCAAGCTGGGAATGGCCACACCCCTGAAGACACTGCCAGTTCAACATGCTTCCAAAGCTGCTTCACACAGCTATTATTCCTTTAACCATTAATGAACAGGTTATTGAACGCAACAAGAAATTCATACCAATGTTTTTCTATTGTAAAGCATCTTTAAAATTCTGCACCAGTTACTGGCAGACAGACAAATGAGCACCAAAGAGACAAAGGTGGGATAGCACAAGTCTTTCCTCAGAACTGAAATATGTATGCTTGGTGGGATAGAGCTATGGAGTTTTCTCCCACAGGAAAGGCAATTTTCAGGTTGTTAAGATAAACTTTCTTCTTTGCTGGGGAAGTCTGCAGCTCTATAGCAACAGGATTTCTAATAGGAGTGTGTAACCAGGGAAAGGAATTAAAAGATTAATAACTACACACAATGTAGAGGAGACAGGTTTTCTATTTTAAAATGGTTGCTAGGGGGAGCAGAATACAGAAACTTCTAAGAAGCCTACACATTTAATTTGTAAAACTTAGTCAAGGTGTGGGCAGCTGATCAAGTAGCTGCCCTACATATCTCTTTGCATATCGCACATTATTCTTCGGACTAGGATACTGTCATGCCTTGGAATGAATGTAAATGACCACACAAGGAGAAATGAAGGTTTCTGCCTTTGTAAATTTTGGAAATAACCATTTTAGCCATCTATTAACTGAAGCCTTAGCTATCTTTATTTTCTGCTCTCCCTCCCAACCCACCATTCTTTGGATGATGGGGGCACAGAACAGAACAAGTACAGCTAGAGAGCTTCTGAATGGCTTAGTTTGTTAAATGTAGATTTTTAGAGCTCTTCTTGTGTGCAGAGTATTTCAGAGTGTGTTTTGTATGTGGGAAAAGAGTTATGGCCTGTGAAACAGAGAATATTTTAGAGATAAACACACTACATTCACTGTTAGCACAACTATTCTTTGATGAAAGGTGCAATACCTCTGTTCTACCAGTAACATCCCAGTCTCCAAAATCTTCTTGCCAAAGTGATTGCAACCAGAAAGACAGAAAATATTTTAGAGAGAGAAAAATATAACAACACTTGTAATAAAGGATTAAGGAATATTTAGTACAAGATTTCAATCCCTTGGGAGAGTTCTCTGTACTAGGGTAGCTCTGAGAAATCTAACGTACTGATATGACGAAATTTTGCTGTCACTAACATGCTGGAAAAGGTCACCACTTAGAATTTTAGAGTCTGGGGTTTTAGGTGCTCTGCTCATGCAGCGTCTACACCCCCTTGGATGCTCCATAACTTACCCTCCCACCCTGCACCTGTTGGGGCAGATACCTTTAGCCGTGGCCCAAAGATTAGAGACAAACTCTGCTCAAAGCTGTCTGAAGTGTTGCCAACTTAGCAATTTTGTTGCTAGATTTAGTGACTTTTGGTTTCCCTAGTGAGGAAATTAGTGTCAAAGCAACCGGTGACAAATCTAGCGAGTGTCACTGAAAATTACAGTAACATTCAGAAGGAAGAAGTCGCCAATTTGCTGCTGGCTGCCCTCAACTCTGAGCCTGGGGCGGGAGGTGGTGGTGTCCTGACTGGAGACAGCAAACCTGCCGAGCTGTGGGAGGCCTGAGCAGTGGCAGCCAGAGACATCAATCTGCAGGTGTGGCCCAGAGGCAGACCTCTCTAGCCCACAGCAGGACTCTGGACCAGACCCTGAGCCATGTGGTGCCCTGTCTCCAGAAGGAGACCAAGAGTGGGGAAGAGCTGCTGGAATTGCTGTCTACCAGTTACCCCGAGGACACTGAGAACCCACAGACTACAGAGCCACACCAATAGACTATGGTAAGAAGTAGCCCAGGGGAACCAGACGTTAGTCAGATTGTGCAGTTGCAACACGAGTCAGAGTGTTGTGGCACGATTCCTGCTGACCCAGTGGTGGGATCCCCTACCACTCTTAGGGCCGTGGGCAGGGACCCAGTGGAGTAGGGTGGGCCCAGGTCACTCTTCCCCCCTGCTGCCAATCCCACTCCTGGGGTGGGATCCTACTCAACTTAGGCCGGAAGGCTGGCACCTGAATTGAGGCTTGCCCCAGCCAAAAGGCACTAGCGTCTAGGCTGTGTTTGCTGCCTGTCTTAGCTAGGAGGCTAAGCTATAGACTGCTTAATTGCTTTCTGTTCTGCCCTGCTTAGAAAGCTAGAGCCCAGGCTGTAGTTACTGCCTGCCTTAGCCAGAAGACTCAGGCTAAAGACTGTTTATTGCTCTGCCTGCCCAGAGGGTCAGAGCCCAGACTGTGATTAGTGTCTGCCCTAGCCTGTAGGGACTGTTAATTAGCTTGTGTTGCCTGACACAGCAAGTCAGAGTGGCCTCCCTCTGAGCCTGAAATGGAGGGACCACTGTACAGGCTATGACATTCTATACCTTGTGGGAGCACCTTGCAACCCCTATATTCCTCATTTATATAGAATTGTGATCTTGCATATAAAGCATGCCATGTGAGGTATTGGGGAAAGGTTATGATCTGGTGAAAGTCACTATTCTATCTAAATATGTATATAATCATGGCATATGAATATAAGAAGAGTCAGGATGAGCTCAACCCTGACATCTGGTGGTGAATTATGGTGAGTGTGGAAAAGAACTTAGGGGGCTGATCTTGTTTGCATAGGCACACCCACTCCACCTAGCATGAGCCCATGGCAGCCCAAAATGGTCACTTTGACAGCTGTGTGATCCCCAGTTTCTCGGTTATCGGGGCAGGAGGAATAAAGTGTTGTTACCCTGATTATGTGAATGAAGGACTATGAGACTGTTTTATGACAGAGGGTCTCAGCATCAACTAAGTAGCACTCGCTAGACAAGGGACATGGGTTCCAAAACCCAATGACTCAAGAGAGATAGGGGATGGGCTCTCTTTTGAGGGTCTGGTCCCACTCTGTTGAATAGCAGAGCTAATTTTGATTCTGTTAGGAGTCTAGCTAGAGGCTGCTGAGCTGAATTCACTTTAGACCAATGGTGCACCACCACTGCGGTTCCCCTACTACAAGCTGAAACCACTAAATTACTGAACTGAGTGCTGTGTTAACTAGTGGGGGAGCCTGAAGATATATTGCTAAGTGGCTGGCAAAGTAAAGCAGTTTGCGGGGACAGCTGGAGTGGTTCATGGGATGGCTGGTGGAGTAGAACAGCTTGTGGGATGGCTGGAGCAGCCCACAGAACAACGAGTGGAGTGGAGCAGTTTGTGGGGATGGCTGGAGCAGCTCATGGTATGGCTGGAGGAGCGGAGCAGCTGGTGGAGCAGAGCTGTTCATGGTGAAGGCTGCAGCAGAACTCCACAGAAAGGCAGGGCAGTTGGCCCTGGCCCACGTAAGGTGCCCCTTAACACCCCATGTGCCCCCCCATTCCACCTAGGCTGGGGGGTGTGTAAAACTTTGCAGATAAACTTTTGAACTCTGGGGCAGCACTGACCAGGGACAGAGACTTTTGGGTTGTTGGACTTTGGGGTGTGTAGTGAGTCGGTGTGGCTCCCCTCCTGCCCGGCAGAGAGAGCTCCCTTGCCAACCCCCCAGTGGGCGGAGCTTCCACCATCAGTCCCCGCCCCCTGGAAGTCAAGGGGCGGGGCAGGAAGTAGAAAAGGAGAGCACCAAAGCTCAGTCAGACGGCAGCCGCCGCCCTGAGCAGACGTGCCGGCCGGAGCTCCTGGCTGGGAGTCCCCCTTGGCCCGAGGCAATTGCCCTGCCTGGCCAGAGCTTCCCTGCGCCCACTAAGACGAGGAACCTCCCTGGAGCCGGTACTGGGAGGAGCCCCCAGGATTGCCGAGCGCCCGCTACGACGAGGAGCCCCCCAGGCCCTGCTGTTACCCGGAGGAGCCGCCCGAGCAGTCCTGGCCCAACTTCCCGGAGGAGCTGCCGGACCTGCCGCCAAGCCCGGGTCCAGAGGAGCCGATGCAGATGGACTGGCCTGAACCCAGTGCGACCGACGAGGTAGGCCCTGAGGGGGGAATGGAGTGTAGCCCGGGGGTAGCCGACCCCTGTCAGGCTGCGGGCACCGACGTGCCCATGTCAGTGTGTTGCGGCCAGGATCCCCACTGACTGCCGCGGATCCATGCCGCTGCTAGGGCCCCGGGCTGGGACACAGTGGAGTGGGTGGGCCTGTGTCCCCCCTGCCACCCCACTCACGGGTGGCAGTCTCCCCCCTCACACCAGCACCCCGACCCAAAGGTCTGGACTTACCAGTTGTTTGCTCAGCTCCTGACTGAGGACCTGAGTCCCTAAACTGTCCTGCTGCTGCCCAGCCCCTGCTCCAGAGGGCCTGGGCCTATTCTGTCCTGCTGCTGCCCAGCCCCTGCTCCAGAGGGCCTGAGCCTATTCTGTCCTGCTTCTGCCCAGCCCCTGCTCCAGAGGGCCTGAGCCTATTCTGTCCTGCTTCTGCCCAGCCCCTGCTACAGAGGGCCTGGGCCCCCTAACGTTGTTCCCTGTCACTCGAGCAGACTAACAGGAGACAAGAAGTGAGTTGGAGTGGCTCCCCTCCTGCCCGCTGGAGGGTCGAGCCCCGACCAACTGATTACAGGGTGATTTGGACTTAAGACCCTTAGGGGAAAAGGACATTGCCAAACTTAATTGGAGGTGGGTCTTTTGCTCATGGTTTATGTTATGAATCCTGTTTGTGGTGTTTCCCCAACGTAATGCCACAGTGTTTCCCTCCTTTATTAAAAGGATTTTGCTATACTCAGACTCCGTGCTTGTGAGAGGGGAAGTATTGCCTCCTAGAGGCGCCCAGGGGGGGTGGTATGTAATTGTCCCAGGTCACCGGGTCGGGACTTGAGCCGGTTTTGCATTGTGTTATTGAAACGGAACCCCTGGATACTGAACCCGGCCCTTGTTGCTGCCAACTCAGAGGGGCAGAAAGGTTACATGAAGTTATGAGATTATGTTGTAGGGTTGTCAATAAAACAGGCTGTAAACTGGGGAATCAGCCAGATATTAGCTCCCCAGGGATAACAGCAAGGAAAGTAACCAGTGCCCAGGTGGGGTGTCAAACAAACCATCATCAGCCATTGCCCAGGAAGGGAGCTACAATCCAATGACTCACCTGCATAAGGCACACCAGGGGAATTGCTCAACCTTGCCTGGAGACTCAGCAATGCCCACCAGACATGCCTGGAGTTCTGTTCTCCAAGCACATGGACTAAGGGTATAAATCAGAACACAGGAGCCCCAGGCTGGGGCTCCTTTCTCCTGCGCCCATCTATGCTGAAAGCAACAAGGACACTCAGAAGACTGAAGAATCCAACAGAAAAGACTGGTACAGGTTTAAGGGACAAACCTGTATATTATGGGGGGTGAGAAATATTGCTTAACCTAGATGTTGCTCAGTCTACTAGGATTGAGAGTTTAGACTGCGTGCTTATATTTTATTTTATTTTGTAACTACTCTGACTCTCTGCCTATACTTATAATCACTTAAAATCTATCTTCTGTAGTCTATAATTTTTTAGCTGTTTATCTTTACCAGTGAGTTTACCTGCTCAGGTTTACAAAGGCTGGTGTATATCCACTTTCCATTGATGAAGTGGTGAACCAATTAATAAATTTGCACTCCTTATCTTGAGCAGTGCAAGACGGTATTCCTGAGCTACAAGGCTGGGAGCTGGGGGAATTTGGCTGGTGCCTTTCTCTGTGTGATTCATGAGTGACTCTGAGAGCATTCATGCAATCTAGCTGGGTGTGGGGCTCCACATTGCGGTTGTGCTGAGTGATAACAGCACCCAGAGGGTTTTGCTGCTTGTCACTAGCAAAGCATGGTGAGACACAGCCCAGGCTGGAGAGTTAAGGGGGCATAATAATCCCGGGCTGCACCCCGGGGATCCCATCACACCAGCCTATCACACAAAGCTGCCCAGTTTTCTGTCTTTCTGGAATGCAGTGGCATTGTCATAGTCATAACCCATGGCGCTGAGTTTGTGTGTATAAGCAGGCAATCTGGAACCAGGCAGTTCTTCCCAGTAATGAGAACCTCACTCCAATTATAAGAGTCTGTCACACCTTGCCATGCTCAGGCTCTGCCGCTGCTCCTATCTATTCAGAGATTTTCCCCCAAACTCTCCTCCACTGGCACCTTTTTGTACTTGCTCTTGTTCTTGTAAATGCTCCCATTAGCCCAGCCATTTCTGAAAACACAGGGGGAATCACAGTCCCATTTAAAGACATTGCTGTCCCTGGGTCTGAGTGGCTAAACAGGGACTGTGTTGCTCAAGGCTGGGCTTTTCTAAGGGACTAACGGAGCTAGTTGCCCAATTCCCACTGACTTCCAGTGTGGCCCAAGGGAGTTAGACTTCCAGTGGGAGTTGGTCACCTAACTCCCTCAGGCCCCTTTGAAAATCTTGGCCTTAAGCAAGAGGGTTATTATAGAGCCCTGACAGCAGCCCCAGAGTTCTGTCTGAAAGACAGGCTCAGTCCTAAACCTTATTTTCCCTCCATAGAAACTTTCCCTGAAAAGTTCCCTTTGGGCTGAAATGAGCCTCCCTTGCTCTCAACGCAAAGATACGGTTCCACAGATGGACAGGAAGGATCTGGCTAAACATGTAAGGACTTGTTTGTAAGCTTCCAGGAGAGGAGAACAGTACAAAGGACCCTTGCATTTCAATAACACTGGAAACAATCCCCACCCCACCTCCACCCCCGCTTCCTTCTTCTCCCGAGGAAGCTGAGCTGCAGATGTCCTGGTTTCTGTGGCAAAGTGATCAGCACGACCCAAAGGGATTGAGACTGGGACAGCTCTTTCACCATAGGGAACAGACCCATTACTTGCCCCTAATAAGGGGAGACAGGGTGTAGGAGCATCCTGAAGCTTTTGGTTCTTTTGCTTTGCCAGTATTTGGATGCCTGTTTTGGGGTGCTCATCTGGAGGCACCTAGAATCTGATTTTCAGAGGCAGTTCCCCTTGTCTCCAGTAGGTATTGTGAACACTCAGGACCTTTGCAACTCAGGCCTGTGGTATCTAATGTTGGGGTCCAAAATTAGGGGCCAAAAATGGCCCCTAATGTCTGAACTCTGTAGTAAAAAAAAGCCTTGCAGATTAACACTCTCACCATTTTCCACTGCAGCAAAACATAATGGAACCATGGAAGGAAGAGAACACAGCTACCACAGACCATGAAATAAGGATCATGTTTATCCTGGACATCTCACTAAAGTAGCAGCTTCAGGAAAGAGGGCAGTACACCTCACAGTCTCAGGTGTCCATCCCTTTAGACAATAGGCAAAAGGTTCTATTCAAGGGTCATCATCCTCTTCCAAAGCAGGAGAGACAGCCCTGAGTCAAGAATGAACAGCAGCAGCCTCAGCTGTTGTAAAAAAGAGAAGAACAGGAAGTTCTGGAAGTTAACTGATGAGCTGATGTATTTCAGCATTTGCTAAACATACAATGGCAGAGGAGCTCAGGGAGGTTCAACCTAGCATGTGCTTTTAACTGGCCCACATTCCATGTGTGCTTCATGCAATCAGAACTATTTCTCTCATTGTTTAGTATAATAATAGATGTCTGTTTCATCTGCAACAATGTAGCTGCAGAAATATGGGAGCAGGATCTAATCTGTGCCAGGATGCAGAAAAGGCTGCAGTTACAGCTGGTGCCCAGATAAGCAGGATAATCATACAGCAATAGGCAATTTGTCACATAACAACTTGGAGATATTTTAATGTAATAATTACCAAAGACTTGAATTAGACTGAATGATGCGCTGCTATATTTGCCATTCCGGCTCATTCTACCGGGAACATTTGTTGTGTGTCAACTGCAAATCCACCCTCCTGGCACTATGACCATAAACTTCTCTTTGTCGGATAAAACAGAAACCATGGAGCGCATGGGTCCTTCCCCAGGTAGCTGGGTGCCATTAGAGCTGTCAGTCACCTCAGCAATATGTGGCTAGATCGCCATTAACCTGCAGGAACAATTGGGAGCTCTGGGAACCCCCAACTTTCAGGGTCCTAGAGCCTAGGCTTCAGCCCAAGCCCAAATGCCCACACCACAAATAAATAGCCCCTTAGCCCGAGCCCCTTAGTCTGAGTCAGCTGGCACAGGCCAGCCACAGGTTTTGAATTGAAGTGTAGACATACCCAGATGGCTGGAGAGCTACATTGACTGTCGAAGCTGACATGCCCTGTTCCCGGCCAGAACACCAGAGGCAGCTGAGATCCAGTAAGGGGGAAGCCAGATCTACAGAGCACAACAGGGCTTCCCACCACCACTGATGGGTAGCCAAACACAAGGAGCCCAGCCCCACCAGTGGGAAGCGAGCTTGGTGGAGCCCAGAGTGATGTGAGCCTTAGGAGCCAAAGCTGGTGCGGGATCCAAACCTGAGGAGCCCAGAGTTCTGAAGGGGCAGGAAGGACTCCAACCTCTTCTGAGCAGGAGTGTTGCCCAAGTAGCAGCAGAACCTGGGGGAGCCAAGCTGGAGGAGCCCAGTGAAGCTCAGCAGAGTTGCAGAGAATATCCAGGCCCCTCTATGGGGGAACCCAAGGATCAAGAGTCCAACTATGGGGAAAGCCAGGTCAGAGAAGTGCAACAGAGCACAGCCTGGCATCCAAGCCCCCTGAAGGGGGCATCAAGTCCCAGAGCTGAGAGAAGCCCAGCAGAGTCCAGGGCATGTCTAAGTCCTTCTTCAAGGGAGCCAGGTCAGATGTGGCTGGGAAACATCTAAGCCCCACTCAGGAGCCAACCACCCCCGAGCTGAGCCCCAACAAGTAAGAGCCATTTGGGAACTGTAGTGTGATTTGGGTGTAAAAATGAATTAGTTGGTGCAAGTCACACCCAGCAGCATGTGAGTGAGCCCCAGGATTCTGCTATCAGCAGGATACAACCAGCAGGAGAGTAGCAAATTGTTATCCTGGTGTAAATTTGGGACAGGCGAGCCCAGCCAAGGTGGAACCCTCAGAGGAGTCCAGTAAATTTGGAAGAGCCCCTGAGAGTATCCAGCCCCACCCAGGGTTACCCAGGCCTCAAGGAGGGATACCCACGCCCCAGGAGCCCCATGGATCCCAGGGGGTAACCAGCCCCACCCAGAGGTATCCAAGCCTCAGGAGCCTAGCAAGCCACACTAGCATGTTCTGAACATCTGCACAATCTGCTGTGAGTTGCATCTCATTTTGGTATGTCATTTTTGCATCTCAGATGGGCGGAGCTTTATTTGTGGGCAGAACTTGGAATAGCACCATGACTTTTCTTTATTCAATTTGAGCCCATTTCCCAGAAGGAAGGGAGGTTGCTAGCAGGCAGAGCACGAGAGCACTCATTCTTCTCCCCATGGGCCAGGGCAGGGAAGGGGAAAATACAAACACTACAAAAACATCATCACCAAAGGAAAGGGAGAGAAATGGACATATCCTCTACCTGTCACCCTCTCTCCGGGGCATCTCCTCTTGCATTCACGTCTCACATGTGCAGAGCCACCTGGGCATTCTCAAACAGCCTGTCCAGCAAAGATCTGTCAAAAACCAGCAGAGCCCAGCAGGCCTTGCCCACTGAAGAGACTCGAGAGCTGGGAGCTCCGCACTGCTCCAGAAACACAATAAAACAACAACAAACTATAACTTGGTGACAGTCAGGAACCAAGACAGTGGGAACAAAATGACCCTTTTGTACACGTGACCCTTAAATTTACCAACAAGAGCAAGCCTGAGGCTCAGTGTTCAAACTCCCCTCAGCACAGGGTGCCCAGGTTCAGAGCAGCTAAATCAGGGCACAGTGTGCTCTCTGACTCTGAGTAGCAGCACAAATCTTTAATTTCTGTGGTTTTTGTTTTGTCCAATAATTGCTTAGCTGATTATCACAGAAACTGATTGTTGCATTGAACTATTGCCTGTAAAGCTCTGTAATTCCTGTGCAAGTTCAGCAATACTCTGTTTGCTACATACTTTTTGTGGTTTAAAATATAGATTGTCTACTCAGGTTTGTGGTAAATATAGTTCCCCTGGCTGGCATGCAGTCTCAGATCTGCATTTGGGGCTTTGTATCAAATGCTGTTTCAGTTAACACTGCAATGGGATACAGGAAATTCATCCATGTAATGCCCACTACCATTAAAGAGTGGGAGGGGGAGTCTTTGGAGAGGAGAATACATCCTGAGGAGTAGGAGGGGTCAGTTGCATTCATTCTTGATGACACTCATGGATATATGTGATATGGTAGCATGCAGCGCACCTGATGTGTCCAGAAATCTGATTCCTCCTCCTTGGTTAAGAACCTGCTTGGAGCAGCACTGACTCCTTCTGGCTTATGACCAGAAATAGCCTCAGTTACAGCAATTATTGGGACACAGACTCGTTCTGGGAACTGCAACTTCTGGTCCCCTGGCTCCCTGTGGCCCTGATCAATGACCTCGTCTGGCGGGCACTTCCTGGAGTTTGACTCAGCTGATGGGCTGTGTTTCTCCCAAATGCCACTGCTGAGAGCTCAGCACACTGTCTCTTCCCTTCAGTGATGTGTTGCAGGGACCTGACCTCAGAACAATCCAAATCTAGTTAAAATCATAAATCAGGAGAGAAAATGGGCTGACGGTTAAAAGCTGCTGTGTCTCCACAACATCTCCAGCTTGGTACTCAGCAACAGCTACAGCGCTGGTCCTGTGTGCCATTGCAAAGAAGAGAAAATGCCTTGTGTGCAGATACATCCTGTGCCAACAGGGTCCTTTCTGCTCTGCCCCTGTCTCAGGCCAATCTGCCAGCATATCCTCACCCACCCACTGCAGGGCTCTGTCCCTCTAACTCCTTTCCAGCTATGTCTCAGTTTTCCTCC
The DNA here is from genome assembly GCF_016161935.1 of Mauremys reevesii. Lineage (NCBI taxonomy): Eukaryota > Metazoa > Chordata > Testudines > Geoemydidae > Mauremys > Mauremys reevesii. Next base: position 129,121,774 of record NC_052624.1, on the reverse strand, counting down.
CTAAGCCCTGACTGCACTAGCATATTTGTGAGAATCTCCCCACAGGCGCTATCCCCAGTGCAGCTTACCCAGAAGGAGCAGTGGTGGAGTGCTAGTGCAAACCAGCTGCTGGCATGTTAATGCCATTTTGTTAACACCGAGTGTTAGAGAACATGGTGGTTAAATCAGCAATGGCCACTGTTCACTAGCACTCCCAGCATTGTGCTTCTAGGGAAGCTACATTGACAGGAGATCATCCGCTGCACACTGGTTTAGACAGGCCTAAGGGGTCAGTTTGATGCTTAAATACCTTTGAGGATCTGGGCCTAACTCCCACTGAAATCAGTGGGAATTAGGTGCTTAAATATCTGTAAGGATCTAAGCCTTAGAGCTTGATCCTTTTGGTCATCCAGGTGTTAACCTGGCCATCATAACCTCAGGCACCCAAAAGAAGCTGAGGAAGGATAATTTAGCTACTGGTTAGTCTCACAACTAGGACTGTGCAGAACTAGGATTAGGAAACAGCAGGGGTGTGTGTGTGTGTGCGCGCGCGCGCACGTGTGCACACGCACTGCTGTTATAGGCACGTATTCCCAAAACCCACAAAGGAGAGAGACTGGCAAGAAAAAGCTAGTGAAGATGTGTGTGAGGTTTCCAAAGGCTCTTTCAGGTGATTAGCTCTTTGGGGCAGAGAGGAATTTGCTGTTGTGTTTGGAAAGTGCCTGGCGCACTGTGGGAAGCAGTGCTGTGTCTGCGTGTGTTGTACCATTGATGTTATAGGCAAATAAAACTAAAGTGTGTGAAAGAAAAACTGGCAGGAAAAGCTAGTGAAGATCCTCCTCTACACTATGCAGTGTCATTCTGAATAGTCAAAGTGAGGCTACACTTGTCAGAGCACAGTATGTGATGCACCAGTTGTGCTTTTTTTTATTGCCTATCTGTCAGATAGCATATTTCAGTCATTAGCATTAGGTTGCCCCAGTAATTGCTGGGAATTAGTAAAACCTAGCTCTTATATAGAGAAATTCTACTACAGGTCACCATCACTGAGCTGTACAATTCCCTCTCCTCATGCTCTGAGCATCTCCTACCTGATATGGAGTCCTCAGGAAACATATGTTAATGGAGTTGATGTAGGTGCACCCAGTATTCATCAGTCCCTCCCACAGCAAAGTTTCTATGTGAGCAGTATTTTGTTCTGGTGGTAATTTCTCCCAGAACTGCAGTGAAACATATGAATGGGCCAAGGGTCTCCAGACTGTGTTGTCATTGCAGCCAACACTAAGCAGTGTTCCCAGGGAGAATGATCCAAAGGCAGGCTGATTGGATAGTGCTCTATATGGGCTAGTGGCAGTGTGTTCCTTGGCTGCTGAGGTACATCAGAGGCTTGTCACAGGGGTGGGTGGAGGTTGGTAGCAGTTAGGGCATCTCCGGGCATGTTGGGAGCTGGGAGAGAGATAAGCCCTGGACAGGGGCAGTAGCTGGAACTTGGGGAGGTGAGTTTGGCACATCTCCAGGGAGCTGAGAGACTTTTCATCAGCTCAGGAGGGATTTCATGCATCAGTTTACGCCAGCATGGGTGGGTGGGGCTCTGAGGTAGGGACCATACTGCTCCCTCCCAACAGGGTAGTGCTTTGGAGGCTTACTTTCTGGACTCTGTGCTTCACAGCACAGCTCAAGGTCTTGTTTTCTCCTCTCACTGGCCAGGGAGGGCAGAGCTGGGACCAGATTTGCTCTCCCAGGAGTTTATAAAACCCCCTTTCACAGGGTGAGAAATGTTCCTAGAAATATCCCTTAGCTTCCTACCAGGGCTGGCTTTAGGAAGTGCGGGGCCCAATTCGAACAGTTTTGATGGGGCCCCAGCAGGGATTACTTAAAAAACAACAACAACAACAACAACAACAATCCACACATGTAAAAAAACACGTGGGGCTTGTACTCACCGGGCAGTGCTTCGAGTCTTTGGCGGCACTTCGGTGGCAGGTCCTTCACTCACTCCAGGTCTTCGGCAGCACTGAAGGACCTGCTGCCAAAGACCCAGAGAAAGCAAAGGACCCGCCGCCAAAGTGCCACTGAAGACCCGGAGCGCCGCCAGGTGAGTAAAAATTTAAAAAGCGCTTCTAGCCAGGGAAGGGATTCTCACTGGGCGCGGGGCCCGATTCGGAGGAATTGGTGGAATAGGCCTAAAGCCGGCCTTGCTTCCTACTGATTATCTGGGAACCAAGCTGTAAAAGGCTCTTGTGCTCTGAGGGCCTTTCTCATCCACATGGGTGGGATTGGCCCCTAAGGGCAAGGCTGGTTTGAATGCTGTTCCCAAAGCAGGCCTAGGACACAAGCGGGGACAAGCTAGTCAGGGAAAGGGAACCAATAGGCTGCTCAGTCACTGACAATTTAGATGGTGGGTCAGGTTCTCTGGGAAACCTCCACACACAAAAAACCCCATTGACCGGGGCTGAAGCTGAGGATCTGCAGGCACCAAGGGACTGTGCTGGGAGGGTGAGATGGGGCTGTAAGGTGGGGTCTTACCCTTCAGCTCTGGCTGTCCTGGGCAGGGAGTGGTGGCTACACACTCACAACAACACTGTGTGTCTCAGGAGTTACAATACAGACATTTTTACAGGTGTAACCCTTCTGCCTGTCTGAGTTGGCAGCAACAAGGGCCAGGTTCAGTATCTAGGGGTTCTGTTTCAATAACAGTGCAAAACCAGCCCAGTGACCTGGGACAATTACATACCACCCCCCCTGGGCGCCTCTAGGAGGCAATACTTCCCCTCTTAGCACAGAGTCTGAGTGTAGCAAAATCCTTTTAATAAAGGAGGAAAACAATGCGGCATTACATTGGGGAAACACCACAAACAGGTTGCATAACACAAACCCAAAAGTCTCTGTCCCTGGTCAAAAGTTTATCTGCAGAGTTCTACACCCCCACCCCCCACCAGCTGGGTGGAGGGGAGAAAGGGGCACACAGAGTGTTAGGAGGCACCTTATGTGGTCCAAGGCCGACTGCCCCACCTCTCCGTGGGGTTCTGCTGCAGCCTTCACCACGAGCCATGCCACTCCACCAGCCATCCTGTGAGCTGCTCCTACCATCCTACAAACTGCTCCACTCCACTTGCCATCCCACCTGACACTCCAACCAGTCTGCAAGCTGCTCAGCTCTGTCAGCTGCTTAGCAAGAGCTCTTCAGGCTCCCTTACTAGTCAACACAGCAATCTTAGCTCTTTAGTGATTTCTGGTTGTAGCAGAGGAGCCCCAGTGCAGGTGCACCATTAACCCAAAACAAATCCAGCACAGCAACCTGTAATTAGCCCCCTAATAGAATCCAAATTAGTTCTGCTATTTAACAATAGAGAGACAAAAAATGTAATTAGTATTTTATGCCCACCAAGGGTACCCATACCATCAAATACAAACATCTATCCCCAGCTTCTCTTTGATCACTGGGTTTTGGAACCCATGTCCCTTGTCTAGCGAGTGCTACTTAGTTGATGCTGACACCCTCTGTCATAAAACAGTTTCATAGTCCTTCATTCACATAATCAGGGTAACAATGCTTTATTCCTCCTGCCCCAATAACAGAGAAACTGGGGCTCCCACAGCTGTCAAAGTGACCATTTTGGGCTGCTGTGGGCTCATGCTAGGCAGGATGGTGTGCCTATGCAAACAAGATCAGCTCCTGAAGTTCTTTTCCACACTTGCCACAACTCACCACCAGATGTCAGGGTAGAGCTCATCCTAACTCTGCTTACACAGGTAAGTTCCCAGAAAGTTCCCATGCCTGGAGCTAGTCAATCCCATGATCCTCTCTGCCCCAGCATTCCCAAATGAATCAACCAAAGTGGGATACCGAAATTCAAGCCTGCTCCAAATCCCCAAAGCCTGCCTGTGGTCCTGGCAAGGGGAGCAGAGCAAAAGCACAAGGAATTTAGGGCTGTCCACAGTGCCCTCAAGAGCACCATTGGGTGTGAAACCCAAGGCAGTAGTGGGTCTGGCTCTCTTTAGTGGGACTAACGACATGGGACACGTCTCTGCTGCTGTGTGAAAGACACTGGATGCAAGCCAGAGGGCATATTTTCAAACATCAGCCTTTTGCCTACAAAGCCCTAGAGATATCAGGACCTCAGGCCACTCCAGGCACAGTGCTGTCCTGCTGTCTCCAAGCCACTGCTCAAGGTGGAAGGAAGCTACTTTGCAGAAATGTCAGTGCACAGGAAGTATCAACTCACCAGGCACAGCAGAGTGAGGCTCAAATCCTGCACCATCGCAGTGCCAGCTCAAGGGCCCACTGCCATGCCCAGGGCCTGCTGCCTGGCCAGTCCCTTACCTTGCCCGGGAAGGAGGCTGCACTGTTATATAGGGTTGCCAGGCATCTGTTTTCCAATGGGAACGCCTGGTTGAAAAGGGACCCTGGTGGCTCCGGTCAGCACCACTGACTGAGCTGTTAAAAGTCCAGTTGGTGGTGCTGCAGGTCTAAGACAGGGTAGTCCCTACCTGTCCTGGCACTGCGCTGTGCCCTGGAAGCAGCCAGCAGGTCCGGCTCCTAGGCAGGGGGGCCATGGGGCTCCACGTGCTGCCCCTGCCCCTGCCCCAAGCACTGGCCAGGAACCGCAGACAATGGGAGCTGCAGGGGGGGCAGTGCCTGTGGGTGAGAGCAGTGCGCAGAGCCTCCTGGCCCCTCTGCCTAGGAGCTGGACCTGTTGTGGCTGCTTCTGGGGCACAGCACGGCGCCAGGACAGGCAGGGAGCCTGCCTTATCCTTGCTGTGCCACAGACCAGGAGCTGCCCAAGGTAAGCCCAACCCCCTGCCCCAGCCCTGAGCTCCCCTGGAATCCCCTCCTGCACCCCAAACCCCTCATCCCTGGCCCCACCCCAGAACCTGCACCCCCATCTGGAGCCCTCACTCCCCTGTACCCCAGCTCAGATCCCCCTCCCACACCCTGAACTCCTCATCCCCAGCCCCACCACAGAGCCCACACCCCCAGCCCAGAGCCCGTACACCCTCCTGCACCCCAACCTCCTGCCTCAACCCGCAAACCCCTCCTGCACTCCGAATCCTTTGGATCTCCCGCCAGCCTGGAGCTCCTTCCCATACCCTGTACCCCTCATTTCTGGCCTCACCCCAGAGCCTGCACCCCCAGTTAGAGCCCTCATCCCCTCCTGTGCCCAAAGCCCTTGCCCCAGTTGAGTGAAAGTGAGTGAGGGTGGGGAAGAGCGACCCCCGGAGGGAGGGGGAATGTAGTGAGCAGGGGGTGGGGCCTTGGGAAGAGGCGGGGCTAGGGTGTTCGGTTTTGTGCAATTAGAAAGTTGGCAACCCTAGCACTGGGCTGGGCTGAGTGGCCTTTTTCTAGCCCTAGTGAACTTGAGACCTGTATAATTGGAAAACCCCCTCTGATTGGCTGCCTGCCCTACTTTCCCACCTCCTGGGGCACAGCAACCAATCAGAGGTGCTGCAGGAACAGCTCTCTCCCTTCCTCCCTCCCTCTCCCTCTCCTCAGCAGTGTGAAGAGACTCTCACAGGACAAGGGGCAGGAGGAGCAGAGCTGCCCCAGGCTGCTGGGCTCTTTAGCTTCCTCCTCCCCCCACCCCTCCCAAAAACATGGGTTTGGGTTGCTGAGGGGAGGAGGAGGCTAAAGAGCCCAGCAGCCCAGGATGGCTCCACTCCTCCTCTCCTCTCCCCTCCTGTGAGCAATGGGGACAAGTTGATACATCTACTCCCCTCCTGCAACAGCCAGCAGGGAAGGGGCAGAGGGGGGCTGGAGGCCTGACCTGAAGGGACTAGGGGGACAGGATTGATTTGGAGGTTGGAGGCAGAATTACTTGCTGGGCAGGGGCTAAGCAGATGTAGGGTGTGAGTTGCAGCAGTGGGGACAGAACCACCGGACCCAATACATTTGGGAGTATTGGCCACACTTATTATTTCACACACACACACAGTGAGTGGGGTAGTTTGAAAATCAAAAGACCAAAAAACACAATATATTTCAGATAAATTCTCATGATTTGTTGGGGTTTGACTCATGGGTTTTGATCTGTGGAGCCTGGCAATACTGGGACAGCCTCCCTCACCTGGGACAGCCCTCAGATATCCATGCCTCACTCTCATCAGTAACTGCTCACCTCATCAATATGGAGCATTTGCTTGTCATTGCCTAGGACGCTCATGGGGAAATTGAGTCACTGACATGGGAAGGGATGCACATTGTCACTCTGCAGCTCAGGCACAGAGCCAGGGAGAGAAGTCAAGAGTTCAGGCTCTCAGCTCCACCCACCTTGCTGTCACCCCTAAATCCCACTCCTGTTGGGGGCCTGATGTGGCTGGGAGCCCATGTCATTCATAAACACATTTTGCAGTGAGGCTTGGCTGGTGGGTTCCATTCCCAACTAGACACAGTGCAGTTAATTGCCCTGCAAGGTGCCCACAGGGAGTCTCTGCACATAGAGGGCAGGGAGGGGATCTGTGCTGAGACCATCTCCCCACTCTGGAAGAGTGCAGCTGCCCTATGGCCCTTGCTGGCCCCCATCCCATGCAGCCTGAGCCATAGCGCAGGGCTGGGGCAATGCAGGGGGGTGCTACTCTTCTGCAACTCTACATCCACAACTGGACCTATCAATGGGCCATTTAGCCCCAGGGACACCATGGATTGAGAGCTCTGCACGTGCGGCCCATGCCTGAGCCCAGGGAGGGGGGCACAAGGAGAGCCCACTGGGACAGAGAGAGTAAAATGCATCCTGTAAGGTGCTGTCTGGGCCATAGGAGATGGGTGGGATGAGTTCTTGGGGAGCAGGATGCTGGCTCGCACTGCACTCTGTCACTCTGGCTGGTGGTGGGGGTGGGACCCTGCCTTGCACTTTCGGGAAGGGGGCCAGCAGATTCCAAAGCGATGGAATAGAGAAAAATGACCTCACAGCACAAATGGCCTGTGCAGCTGGCAGCAGCAACTGAGAGCCCTACCTATGCTTGGGAGCTGGGTGAGCACACGACCCCAGCCCCGCTTTCATGGGAACAGAGTGATCACCCCCATCCTGCATCACTGTCTGGGACAGTTTGGCCTCCTGCTGGCACTGGGCAGGGGTGCTGGCAGGTCAGAGGTATATTAATAGTAGGAGAAGGGAGAGAGATGGGGGGAAGCCAGGGGAATCTCCCCTGCCCTAGCTTCAGGCTCCAAGCAGGCTGGTGCTCTCTGGAAGGGGGGAGCAAATGCAGCCCACCCAGCAGAGCTGAGCATCATGGGACCATAGAGTCTGTACAGAACTGCCAATGGTGTCATTCTATGCAAAGTCTAATAGCTTGTTTGCATATATGTAAATAGCTTAGATATTACCATAAACTTCATCTTAAAAATAGTTTTAGTGCTGGCAAAAGGCATCAGCATGAGTGTCGTGGTACACAGAGCTCCGTTTGTATGCAGGACAGCTTTCCGCACATACAGCTCTGCCAGCTGCCCCCAGCATTGGTATGGTGTGGAGGTGCTGTCACTGGGGATCACCTGAGCAGCTTGTTCTCAATAGCCCAGACAGTTCCTGATATCTCTGCTGAGTTTGCTTGTTTGTGCAGAGTGAGAATGGGGGTGAAATTGTGAAAAGGGAGCTGGAGATGAGATCCGCCAAACTAATTTCACACTGGGGCTACTAATTGGCCATTAGCTAGGAACAGCTGTTAGTGCTGTTGTACAGGGCTAGATTCACACTGGGGAATAGCAGATGAAAGGCTCTGTAGCCCATTGGAAATGTGCTGGGTAAGTCCCAGCTGTTGCTAATGTCACACCTGCCAGAGAGAAGCAGTTTTCTGTTTTAAGGGGCAGAGTTAAGGTTGTCCAGCTAGCTGAAAATCTTTTCCTAGCCTTTGGATATTTGACTTTGCAACCTTAATGTTCTTGTAATGTTGTTTATTTGTGTGCAACTTCCTAGGTTCCTTTTTCATACAAAGATAAACACAAATTCTATTAAATGTAACTATAATGACTTCTTTATTATGCATCATCAGCAGGATTTGAACACTGAGCCTTCAGTATTGACTGCTGCACTTAAGCTACAGAACTGAGTACATTTGCTGGTAGCTGAATATCCTGGGCAGTGGGAACCAAGTGCTGGATCTGGGATGTTGTTTGGGGGTACCTCCACCCTCATATAGTGGCAGTTCCCGGTTGTTCCTGATGCAGTATCTGTTGCTGCTGCTGTTTTTGCAGTGTAGCTGCATGTCTGGCTCTTGAGAATGTTCTTGTTCAGTTATTATTTTGGTTGCTGTTGCTTTTCTGACCAGGAGGTCCTTAAAGGACATTTGGTCACCAATTTGATGACATTTGTTGTACTTCAAATGCAACAGGAGACCACATGAAGGTTGTTATCTCCTCCCCAATCCATAGAAGGTGTCGATGTCTCCTCCACAAATGGAAAATTAAAGAATCACTAAATTGTGATTGTGATGAAGTTCAAACTATGCAGCACATTATAGACAACTACCTCATTCATACTTAGAGTGGTGGCATAAGGGGATCCACCTAGCAACCCCAGAAGTATTAGAATGCTTTTTGAATGCTATAAGAAAGAAGATGAGTTTGGCTGCTGCCTATGTTTCCTGAGCAAGAGATGGAAAATGGTGATCGTTAACATGTTATATCTTAGCCAAACACAACAAAATTTCACAGAACAAAGAAGAGGCAATGTTGTGGCTCAAGGACTTTTCTGCTGCAGAATATCAAAGCTCAGCAGCACCAAAAGGCAGCAGTAGCAGTGGGGGGACGGACATGGGGCACTTGCTTGAGGATTCTCTGCAGCTTGAGGTCTTCAAACCACAATTTGAGGACTTTAATAACTCAGACATAGGTTAGGGGTTTGTTACAGGAGTGAGTGGGTGAGATTCTGTGGCCTGCATTGTGCAGGTGGTCAGACTAGATGATCATAATGGTCCCTTCTGACCTTAAAGTCTATGAGACTGTAGATGGGCCTGACTCACCCCTGTGGTGCCTCCTGCTGGTTATCCCAGGAATTAGCTCAATCCAGCCCAGAGCACCCTCCACAGGCCAGTGATCTGCCTTCCAGCTACCGGCCCCCATATCCCTCCCTGAACCCCAGTGCCCCTTTAACTGGGTCTCCCCCTCCCAGGAGAACCCCCACCCCACTATCCCCACTTTGCCTCAATATTGGCTACTGCCCAGTCTCCATCTAGGCCCCATTCACTGGGGCAGACTGCAGTATCCGCCACTCATCATCAGCAAAGCAGTTTGGACCTGCTGCCTTTGCCTACCCCTGGGCTGCCCCCTGCAATCCCCAGTACCTCTTGGCCTAATGCTAGGCCACAGCCTGGGGCTTTCCAGACTGGGGCTCCCCAGCCCTGCTCCACTCAGGTACTTTGTGTCTCATGCCCTGCAGCCGGGCCCTTCTCTCTCTCTACAAGCAGAGAAAGACCACTTTCTCCTGGCTTCCCTGGCCTTTTTATACAGGCCAGTTGTGGCCTGATTAGGGTGTGGCCCAGCTGCAGCCACTTCCCCAATCAGCTCAGCTTTTAGAGCTGCAGCTTTCAAGCCCTGCCAGGCTGCTTTTTAAACCCCTCAGGGCAGGAACGGGTAACCAACCCACTACAGAGTCTATGAGAGCTCCTCAAAGAAAGGAATCTTTTATAATGGAAAATTTTAGGCAACCTAAATATAAGGATACTAACAAACCCCCTATACTATAAATCCTGCCCTGCCCATGAGTTATCAGCAGGGTTTGAGTGCAGGATCTGTAGATCTACCACATAGACCACCTCCAGTTCAGGCATAGGAGCAATGGCTGGTGAATTGATGTTATCCAGCCATAGAGGAAGACACAGCACACACTTTGCCAGTAGGATACACAACTCTGTGAGACACCAGAGGAATGTTGGCTGTTAGGATTCCTGAGCTATGCTCATGGCTCTGGGTGCAAATTGTGGTCTAGTGGTTAGAGACAGCGTAGTTAAGTACATAGTTTGGACCATTCCTTCTGAAAGGCAGTATGACACAGTGGCTGAGGGCAGGTCTACACTAAGGGCGGGGGTCGAACTAGGGTACGCAAGTTCAGCTACGTGAATAGCGTAGCTGAATTTGAAGTACCCTAGTTCGAACTACTCACCCGTCCAGACGCCGCGGAATCGAAGTCCGCGGCTCCAAGGTCGACTCCGCCACCGCCTTTTGCAGTGGTGGAGTACCGGAGTCGACCCCAGCGCTTCCGGAGTTCGAACTATCGCGTCCTGATTAGACGCGATAGTTTGAACTCCGAGAAGTCACCGCGTCGACCCGGCTGGTAAGTGTAGACTAGCCCTGAGACTTGGCTTTGTAATATCAGAAACCTGGGCTTTATCTCCAGCTCTGCCTGTACTGACTGTATCCAATCTCCCAGTTACCTGAGTGGTGAAGTTGGTGCATGACAGGACAGGTAGACATGTGAGACCTTAGTTGGTGATAAAGGTTGTGGGAGTGCACAAAGGCTGATTGCAGTCAATAGAAGAACAGGGGCTAGAACTCCCAGCCTGCATCTCAGTGCCTCAGCCCCCAAATACAGCACATGATGTTTCCTCTGAGCTCCGGGAATGCGTGACAAACCCGCTGCATGTATGAATGTCATACGAGATGCATATCATTCAGCAGCTTTGCCCCGGCTGCCACACACTGGCCCGCTGCCCTGCCCCTCAGTTTGACTGACAGTGCAATGGCAGCTCCATGGAAAGAGGAAGATGTGGGAAATGGGGGTGAATGACACTGGGGGCCGGTGCAGAGGCCTCACAGAGCTCCTGATGGACACTGGAGTGGAGTGCCCTCTGGCATGGCTTGAAGCACCAAGTGAACATCCCCTCCCTGCTCTTCACTGACATCATTACTGCCCCACCAGCCCAGCCCATCCAGCCTGGATCCCGGCTGCTCCTGTCCCAGAGTCCTTGCTGTTTCCCTGCAACCTGAAGTCCCATACAAATCTACCTATCCATCTATCATCTCTTTGTGCATCACTATGGTAGCTGAGCCAGTAATGGGATCCCTTGCAGCCAGGTCAAGGACCAAACAGCCATGGAAAGTGAAGAGTGACTCTAGAGCAGGTACCTCCAGGTGCGGGTTGTTTAGTGGTTAGAGCACCAAGGGGGGAGGGGAAGGAGAGGAGGGGTCAGGACTCTTGGGTTCTATTGCTGGCTTTGTCCCTTAATCACTGTGTGACTTTGAACAAGCCCCAAGGCCAGTGTTCAACAGTGGCCTCTGATCTGCATCTTAAAAATGGAGGCATCCACAATCAGAAGCCATATTGTTCTTACCCTTTCTGTGCCTCTGTTTCCCCATGTGTATATTATGACTGGGTTGTTAGGGAGCTGGCAGGGCCTGTGTACAATGCAATCAGGCAGCCCTGTCAGGGCACCTCCCTACCAGCTACCCAGCATGTGGCTCTCAGACACCCAGCCAGCCAGCTCCAGGACCCCCATCCTTTTGCTGTGGTTGCTCAGGTCCCATCAGCACAGGAGCTCCCCAGTTTCCATGTTGAAGGCCTTTCCCCATCACATGGGTGGGCCCAGGCAGCCTTCAGGCATGGGACGTGGAGGGGGAACTGCCCTCATCAGCCCCAGCTGCCACGGGATCTTTGCTGCATCAGTCACTCAACCACAACACTCAGAGTCCTTCTCTTGCCCAGGTGCAGGGGCAAAGCACTGATCCTGATGGACTGTGCTCCTCTTGCCCTCTGCTTTCCTGACCTGGCTGTGAGGCATGGGACGAGGCTGGTTCCCCCAAGGGATTGTGGGTCCGTAACAGGCCGGGTGAGTCTCTCCTCACTGCCTTCCCATCAGGCAGGGCACCCAGTGCCAGGCCCTTGGTGAAATATCCCTCCCTCTGGGCAGCACACAGAAGGGCTCAGTCCCTGTGCTGGAGCAGAGCAGCCCCAGAGTCCTGGGCACTTGTGCTTGCAGAGGCCTCCTGGCTCTCCATGGTGAGAGACAGACTGCCCCAGACAGCGCTGCCTTCACAGGGATCCCAGAGCAGTGGCAGTGAGAGCTGAGCATGGGCAGGTCACCTGTGCTGCTCTGGTCATGCAGAACAGGGAGCAGAGCACTCAAATGCCATGCGAGAGCCACAGCACTCACCCCATGCCAGAGACACAGCTGCACGTACACAGGCCTCACAATCACTAGCTGAACAGCACACAAGCAGCACTGACCATCTGCTCCAAAACACAGACCCCTGCCCCAGAGTCAAGTGCTGTGATTTGGGTCAGGTCAGTGTCATCACTGGGAGCAGATTCTCTCTCTTCCTACAAGTCCATGATGAGGAGAAAACAGCTGAGCCCTGGCCAAGGAGACAACCTCTGCACAGGAGCCAGCTGGCTGCAGCTATGGGGTATACCCCTGGGCAGGTCAGTGCAGCTGCCATTGGGGGTTTCCATCTTCCCTGTGGCACCAGCAGATGCAACTGTCGGTGTGAATTGGCTGGGCCCACTGGGCCCCACTGTGGTTACGAGGCCCCTGCCACTTTCAGCCCCTGGGGCTCCCCAAGGCAGATAACTGTGACCAAAGGGTCTTTTGCTGCTCAGGAGCCATGGTGCCGTTCTGGAGAGTGGTGCTGTGCTCTTCCACAGGGGGTGTGGCTCCAGAAGGTCCCTTCCTTGGGCAGTGTCCCACAGCAATGACCATGTACAGAAAATCACTGTCTCTGCAGCATCACTGAGGGCAGGGGGCAGGGCCGGGTGGGGATTTGAAGAAGGATATGGAAGGGAGCTGATGTGGTGTCCAGTGATTACTCAGGCCTGGTCTAACTACACAGTTAGGTCAGTTTAACTACATCACTCAGGGCCCAGAAAAATTTCATGCCTTGTGTGATGTAGTTAAGCCAACCTGAGCGCTGGTGTAGACACCACTTTGGTGACAGAAAGAATTCTTCCATTGACTTAGCTACTGCCTCTCGGAGAGGTGGATTTACTACAGCGAGGGAAGAATCCCTCCTGTCTCTATAATAAATGGTCATACTACCACACTACAACAGCGCCTGTAAGAGCTCTGCTTTATTCTGTGTCAGGTTCCAATTTGCAACTAGCTGTGCACAACAAGCGCTTCACAGCGCCTTGCCAGGAAAGCTCAAGCCTTAAAGGCACAGTCCCCAATTCCACTGATCGAGCCCCAAACCGCAGATGCCCTCTCAACCCAGAGCATCCCTGAGGTTCATGGGATTAAGATTCCGTGGGCAGCAGTAGCCGCATTCCAAGCGCTGTGAGGGCAGAAGGCCCTGTATCACCCTCCTTTCCATGTGCCCTATCAGAGAGATAATACATGAGACACCTCCCCTCTGCTGTCACCTTCAGAGCAGAAGTAGCAAGTCCCCCAGGGCCAGAAATATGGGGAGGGGGCGGAGCGTCACGCTTAGCCCCGTAATGCCTGACAGCCCCTCCAGCTGCGCAGCACAGACTGAGCTGAGCCCTGCAGCAGCAACAGGAGAAGCAGGACAGCCTGCAGCAGTCAATACTGTGCTGCTGGAGAAGGTGAGAGGCTTGGGGCAGGCGGGGGAGTGGGGGTCATGCAGTCCAGTCACTGTCAAAGACAAAGGATAGGCACACAAAGAGGCATGACTAGGTATCCCCAAAACCAGCGCCAGAAAGCAGGGATAATGCACTGCACAACATGGAGCCCAGCAGTTCCAGACATCTGGCAACCAGTGCCATCTGATCAATGGTGAGATTGTTACGTGGCTTTATCCGGTGAGATCATTATGCAGTTCTGCCTGGTGAGATAATTTAACAGCTTTGTCCTGGTGAAATTGTTTCACAGTTCTATCCTGGAGAGATTGTTAGATGGGTTTGTCCGGTAAGATTGTTACGTAGTTTTGTCCGGTGAGATTGTTATACAGCTCGGTCTGGGTGAAAATGTTACACAGCTTTGTCCCAGTGAGATTATTACATGGTTCTGCCCATGGAGATTAAGAACTGGTTCGCTGACTGATTTTAAAAAGCCGAAGATAGATTATTAGGCCAGAAGAGACCACTGTGTTCATCTAGTCTGATTCCCCCTAGAACTTCCCTGAATTAGTTCCTGTTTGAACTAGAGCATATCTTTGAAAAAATCTTTCAATCTTGATTTTAAAATTGCTAGTGTTGGAGAATCCACCATGACCCTTGTTAAATTGTTACAGTGGTTAACTACCCTCATTGTTAAAAAAAGTACATCTTATTTTGAGTCTGAATTTGTCTAGCTTCAGCTTCCAGTCATTGGATCGTTTTATGCCTTTGTCAGCTAAATTGAAGAACTCATTATCAAATAGTTCCCCATGTAGGTACTTACAGCCTATAATCAAGTCACCGCTAATTTTCTCTTTGATAAACTAAATAGACTGAGTTCTTTAAGTATATCACTGTAAGGCAGGTATTCTAATCAACATACTTCTTGAACTGTGGACACCAGAACTGGAAATGGTAGCCCAGTAGCGGTCAGACCTGTGCCAAACACAGAAGTAATATAACCTCTCTACTCTGCTCTAGATTCCCTTGTTTACACAGCCAAGGACTGAATTAGCCCTTAGAGCACAGTATTGCACTGGAAGCTCATGTTTAGTTGATTATCCACCATGATCCCTAAGTTGTTTTCAGAGTCACTGTTTCCCAGGATAGAGTCCCCCATCCTGTAAGTATAGCCTACATTCTTCGTTTCTAGATGTATGACTTTACATCTGGCCATATTAAAACACTTACTGTTTGCTTGTACCCAGCTTACCAAGCGATTCAGATAGCTCTGTATCAGTGACCTGTCTTTTCATTTACCGATCCCCCAATCTTTGTGTCATCTGCAAGCTTTATCAGTAATACTTTGAAGATTGCTTGTAGGTCACTGATAAAAATGTTAAATAGCGTAGGGTCAAGAACTGATCCTTACAGGATCTCACTGCAAATGACCCTCTCAATAATGACTCCCCCTTTAGTATTACTTTTTGAGACATATCAGTTAGCCAGTTTTTAATCCATTTAATGTGTGCCATATTGAATTTGTATCAATGTCATGTTGAATTTGTATGAATAGTTATCAGTGGGGAACCATCATGGAATGGGGGTGTTTCTAGAAGGGTTCCACAGAAATTAGTACTAGGCCCGACGCTATTCAATATTTTTATCAATCTCTGGAGGTAAATATAAAATCAGTGCTAATAAAATTTGTGAGTGATACAAGGATTGGCAGAGTGATAAATAAAGACAAGCACAGGGCAGCGATACAGCGCAGTTTGGATCACTTGATAAATTGGGCCAATTCAAACAAAATGTTTTAAAATATAGAGTTCGGCAAAACAATTTTGGTGAGTGGTACAGTCACCACAAAAAATGCATTTTGGGGGCATCAAAACTAGTTGTGAATTTAGGTTGAAGTTGGTGAGTAGTTTTGGCCAGAAAAGAAAATGTTTCATTTTGATTCATTTTGAAACAGTGTTTTGTTTTAAATTTAGCTATTTAAAAAACAAAACACCAAAAAGGGTGAAACACATCTAAAAATGATCCATAACAAAATGAAAAAATGAAAAAAAAAATTTGTATTCAAAAGAAATGTTTGGTTTAAACAAAACTGACCCCCCCTTTTTTTTTTGTTTTGATGGGAAAAACTAAAACCCCCTCAGTTTTGGTTCAAACTGAACAGATAATTATTTTTTAGATTTTTATAGTTTGGGTCCTAAACCCCAAAATCAATTATTCACTCAGCTCCATTTTAATACAGCCAAATGCAAAGTTATACCCCTAGGAACAAGGAATGCAGGCCATGCCTACAGAATTGGGGAGTGTATCCTGAAAAGCAGTGACTCTTAAAATGATTTAGGGGATCATAATGGACAAGTAATTTAGCATGAGCTCCCAATGCAATGCTGTGGGAGAAAGGGCTAATGAAATCCTTGGATGTATAAATAAGGCAGTAGAGTGTAGGAATAGGGAGGTGATCTGTATCTGGCATTGGTGAGACCAATACAGGAATACTGCATCCAGTTCTGGTTTCAACATTTTAATTAGGATGTTGAAAAACTGGAGAGGGTAAAAGAGCCACAAAAAATGATTTGTGGATTGGAGAAGATGCCTTAGGCCTCCTCTACACTAGAAAATTAGATTGGTTTAACTACGTTGGTCTGAAAAATCCACACCGCTGAGTGGCATTGTTAAGATGACCTAAGTCCCTTAATAGACAGTGCTAGGTCAATGGAAGAAATCTTCTCTCAACCTAGCTGTTGCCTCTCAGGGAGGTGGATTATATATGCTAATGGGGGAACCCCTCCTGTCAGCTTTGGTAGTGTCTACAGCTGTGCAGCTGCAGTGGCACAGCTGTGCTGCTGTACTGTTTTAAGTGTAGACAAGCCCTTCGAGTGAAAGACTTAAAGAGCCCAATCTGTTTAATTTATCAAAAGGAAGACCAAGAAGTGAGTTGATTACAGTGTACAAACACCTCCATGGAGAAAAAATATAGGATACTAAAGGACTTGTTAATCTAGCATAGAAAGACATCACAAGAACCAGCTCCTGGAAGCTGAAGTCAGACAAATTCAAACTGGAAATAAGACACAAATTTTTAACAGTGAGGGTGATTCACTATTGAACGGAACAAAAAAAGGGAAGTGGTGGATTGTCCATCTCTTGAAGTCTTTAGATTAAGACTGTACACATTTCTGGATGATAAAAGGCAAACACACCATATCACCTGTGGGTGAACACTTTTCACAAAAGGATCACTCCATATCTGATCTCTTGGTCCTCGTCCTTAAAGGAAACCTGCACAACACCTTCACAAGATGAGCCTGGGAACTTAAATTCATAACTTTGTTAGACACTAAAAATCATGGTTTTAATAAAGACACTGGATTTATGGCTCATTACAACACTGGATTTATGCCCCTCCCCTTTTTTGTCATATGACTGCAGGAGTGTTTAATGGGCCCCTTCATCTTGAATTTGTTCCACTTTGTATATAGCTGTAACACTCTGAGGCCTGGTCTACACCATAACATTAGGTTGTCTTAACTATGTTGCATAGGGGTGAAAAGCCACACCCCACGGCAGTGTAGTTAAACCAACCTAACTCTCGTTGTAGACCACACTAGGCTGACAGAAAAATTCATCCTTTGACCTAGCTACCACCTCTTGGGGAGGTGGACTACTTATGTTGATGGGAGAACCCCTCCCATTGGCATAGGTAGCGTCTATACTGAAGCACTACAGTGGTGTGGCTGCAGTGCTGCAGCTGTGTAGCTGTAGCATTTTAAGTGTAGATCTAGACAGAGTACCTTTCCCAGACCTGAAGAAGATCTTTTTGTGCCTCGAAAACTTGTCTCTCGGAAGTTGGTCCAATAAAAGATATTACCTCACTCACCTTGTCTCCCTGGAAGATATGTTTTAGCCAGACAAGTTATAGAGCTTGATACACAGGTAACTGTGTGAAAGTGTGAAATTCTATGGCCTGTGATACATAGGAGGTTAGACTACATGGACCCTTCTGGCTTTAAAATCTATGGCTCTATGAACGTATGGTTACATAATTCTGTCTCAGTGAGATCATTACATGGCTCTGTCTAACTTTGGCTCCTGGGATGCATGGAGTGCCCCTTTTTTGACACTCATGTGGCAATCAGCCTAGTAAAAGCACAAGGACAATGTTACCTACCCAGGAGTAGATTCCTCTGGCGATAACTGTGGGGTGAGGGTACTGGCTGAGACTTTGTATCCCCATGGCTCTCTCCTATGCACAGATTCTCAGGAGCATTTTCTAAGAATGGGGGATTTTCCTGGAGTGACCTTGGCTTGCATTTTATATCCTCCCTCTTCTTCCCAACCACTGCTGCACCAGCTAGTGCTCTCCAGATGGGCCCGGCGCCGAACATGTGTGGACCCCCCTGGTGAACGATTGTAAAAGACAGGAGGGGAGGTCGGTCCCTGGAGCAAGGCAGGGGCTGGGGACAAGCACAATGGAACAGGAGGGGAGTGGACAGGATCCTCCCCTGGGTGCTGTGGAACCTGTACCTACCTCTCTCTGCTGGAGCTGGGTCTTCAGGAGCCAGTTCTCTCTTTCTCCAGCTGAGCTGCAGCTACTTCAGGCAACAGCAACTGCTCTTCCTGCCCTCCTGGCGGGGAGGCTGATTGCAGTTACTCCTGTAGGGCTAGTCTACACTTACCAGCCAGGTCGACGCGGTGAGTTCGACTTCTCGGAGTTCGAACTATCGCGTCTAATCTGGACGCGATAGTTCGAACTCCGGAAGCGCCGGGGTCGACTCCGGTACTCCACCACTGCAAAAGGCGGTGGCGGAGTCGACCTTGGAGCCGCGGACTTCGATTCTGCGGCGTCTGGATGGGTGAGTAGTTCGAACTAGGGTACTTCGAATTCAGCTACGCTATTCACGTAGCTGAACTTGCGTACCCTAGTTCGACCCCCGCTCTTAGTGTAGACCTGCCCGTAGTCAGATTTTTAGTGTCTGATCAGCAGTACTGACCAGACATTGCCAGGTCTGCTTTTTGACTGGACTTTCCTGGTGAAAAACGGACACTTGGCAACAGGGGCACTAGAATGGGGGTGGGGCAGGGGGCCATGGCCCCTCACTTTTAGCCCTCCCACATTTTTCCTGCCGTAAGGGTGAGCAACGGGGGGGCGGAGAGGAAAGAGCAGTGGGCAGGGCCTTGGGGGGAAGAGGCCAAGCAGGGGCAGGGCCTCAGGGCTAAGTGGGGGTGGAGCACGGGCAGGGCCACAGGGAAAGGGGTGGAGCAGGGGGATGGGGCCACAGTCTGGGCAGGGGTGGTCTCCTCCATTTCTAGGGAGCTTCCGGTGCTCTTGCCTGGCAACCATAATGGGTCCCTTCAGCATGTGGGCCTAGCACAATGGTGCCATTGGTGCCACCGTAGACCTGGTACTGCTCTCCAAAAAAGTCAGAGGCGGACAGATCTGTAGGTGCATGGAGTGTGGGATGTACTCAGGACCTACAGTAACTAACAGTAACCAATAATAATCGTTCATCCTACAGCGCCTATTTTTTGTTCAGGAAGGAGCTGAATTGCAGCTGTCTATGCAGTTATTGCATTTAATACAGTTCCAAGGACAACACAGCCAGACCATCTCCCATCCTCATGTACTACCTCAACTCCTAACCTGCCCAAGGAAGAGAGGTGGGCTAGATCCCAGGAGTGTGGCTCCCTATCACCCTGTTCTAACCCACTAGATCACACTCCTCTCCCAAAGCTGGGAATAGGAGCCCTGACTCCCAGCCCTGGTGCTCTAATCACACAGCCTTCCATGTAAGCATTAGCTGTATTAGCGATAATAATAGCATCGCTAGTGATCAGCTGAAAAGAGAGCGACGCAGTGTATGAGCAGGAAAGGGCAGGTGACCTGCCAGGCTATGGGGAAAGCAGACAGAGGCATGCACAGGGCAGGGAGAAGCAAAGGGGCAGTGCCATCTCTTGTGTGGGAGGTGGGTGCACCAGGAATATGGGTGATGTAGTGCTTCTCCAGGATGGTGTTTGGGGAAGAATTCCTCCCCTCAGCACAAGGGGTGGGTAAGGTTAGCTGGACTCTGAGGGGTAGCTGCGGTGATGCGGGCTCAGGCTGTGCTGCCCAGGCAATCAGCTTTCACCTGCTCCCCCCAAAAGGCCTGCATGTAAGGATCAGCAGGCAAATGGGTAGGGTCCTGCTGTAGGGTCAGGTCCTCATTGTCAACCCCAGCAGCTCAGGGCTCCGTGCAGCAAGTGCTGCTGTAAACTGGAGAATATTCAGGGGGAGGAGGGTCTCCTGTGCTGACAACTGGCAGCAGTGTCTCCAGGGGGGTTGGGATACAGCCCAGAGGGGGAATGGGGAGAAGGGATGGATTCATAAAAGATCTAGCCTTTCCCCAATTCCAGCTCAGCTGAGGGGAGATAAGCCCTGGCTAGGGGCTCTGGGGTCCTCATCCTCAGCTCTAGTTGTTGCACCATGTGCTCTGCAAATTGCAGCTTGTGCTTGCTGGCGTGGCAGGTGCCACAGAGGGTAACAGTGTTACCTGCTCAGCGCCTGGCACAGACCCACATCAGAGTGCACAGAGCCATGTTGGGAGGCTGCCAGCTGCAACCTGGCTCTGGTTCTACTCACCCCTCACCAAGGCAAAGAGCACTAGGCTAAACCCTAACCCTGTGACACCAGGCAAGAGTGGTGCTGCCCCTCTAGAGCTGATGACAGGAGAACCGCCAGAGGCAGGCCCAGCAACTCTGGAGGAGAACTGCTCTGGTAGAGGCTGGGCAAGCTACAGGCCTGATGCTGCAGGCCCTGTCCCTGAGGCAGTAAGGGCCCAATCCCACAAACCCTTAAGGTGTGTGTGTAACCTGAACTTCCTTTGGTAAAGACATTCCCGTGCACACAGGCTTGAGTCTCCCCAGTGACAGTGACATGTTCCCTGGTGGATCCATTTTCCTGAGATGATCATAATCATTTTAATTCCTACACTCTGAACCCAGCCCCTGTGCCCATCCTCACCAATGGGCTCACACCTGTCAGTGAGGACTCCTCACCTGGGCAAGGGCTGCAGCTGATCCTGAGAGCAAGCAATGCTGAGCCCCAGCCCATACAACAGGGTTTGGTGGGTTCTGGGGGTCCTGGCTGCTTCTGTCAATTCTGGGTAAATGAGGGGGGAGGGGTAGGAAGGGTGTGATTTTTTTGCACCCCTGACTGGGGGCAGGTTTCCAGAGATGCTCTTAGCTGTGCTCACTGAGAAGCTAGCCCCAGCTGGGGATGCTGAGCCCCATCACATCTGGCCCTGAGCTCTTGTGCAAATCTGGCCCTTAGAGCTTTCCCCAGCTCTAGCAATTTCATGGCTAAATCACTAGATTCCAGAGCTCTGGTGTAATTTAGCAACAGCAGAGGGTGCGGGGAGCATGGAGGAGGCACAAGCTTTGGCTTCTGATTTAGATGAAGCGCTGTAAACCCAAGGGAAAAGGCTACAGACCTGTTATTCTTGCTCATTCTCCCAACGCTGCACCTGCCTGTATAGCAGCATGCTGCCCCTCACTCAATAGAGTCAGAGTTTTTCAGGGCAAAGGTCCCAGCAGGCCGTGGGGCTCTGATCTCTTGTGTCTGGCTTAGACACTTGGGGCAAGGGGCTCTGATCTACCAGTCCAGTGTGTACCACAGTCCAGCCAGGTGACTAGTGCTGCTACCTAAGGCTGGGACCTTGTTAGCTTGAGCTATAGAGGATGGTCTGTGCTGCTGGCTCAGGATCTTTGCCCACTGAGGTGCTGTGACTGGGGGGGGTCATTATAGAGACCAGAGTCTGCACTGGGCCGGGTTGTGGGGGGCAGAGGAACTGGATCCTGCCCCCAGAGCATCGTGAATGGTGAGCAGCTTAGAAGCACTGAAATCCCAGGGTGGAGCAGGAGCAGAGCCAGGGGCCTGGCAGGAAAGCAGAGCCTAGAGACAATTGCCACAAACAGCATAGGGCAGATTCGGGTCCCATGGCACTGCACCAGTTCCTGAGAGAGGACT
Source organism: Mauremys reevesii (assembly GCF_016161935.1). NCBI lineage: Eukaryota > Metazoa > Chordata > Testudines > Geoemydidae > Mauremys > Mauremys reevesii. The sequence goes on along the minus strand of NC_052624.1, from coordinate 129,100,357 downwards.
TGGAGCTGGGGAGGGAGAAAGAGGGTAGAGTCGCACAGAGCTCTACACCCAATGTGCCCAGAACCAGCTGTGTGTCCAGGTCTCTGGAAAACTTGGCATGAGAGTGAATGCATCAGTTAACCCTCTGATGTCATTTGACACGGGATAGATTAGATGATAGCTTGGTGCAAGGCATCTAATCACTATACAATGACATCCAAACTTCAGATCACACAAGTCAGAAATAATCAGTTGAGAGTTTGGGTTCAATGGACTCGAGGGGCTGGGCTCTGCCCTGATTCCCACCACTGTAAATCCAGAATGACTCCATCCACCCAGTGTGGTTTGCCCTGGCTGCTGGCATCAGGCTGGCAGAAACCAGTGAAGCTCAGGGTGACAGCATGGGACAGATAGACGGGGTAGAGGCCCTAGGGTAGAGCAGAACCAGAGCTTAGCTGCCATGACTGAAAAGAGGCAGCTGGACATGGACAGACTCTATGGCTCTCTGGAACCTGTGCTGCCCAGTGTTACCACTAGGGCCCCCCAGTAGGGCCTGGCCAGGGCTAACCAGTACCAGGTGAGGGCACCCCCAATCAGAAGGGATCAATTCCTGGTCTCTGGGAGTGGGAGGGTATCATGAGTTGGGTATTGCTCCACCCCACCCCCGCCACTCCCTGTAAAATGGGTCTGAGACGCTCAGGCTTCAGGGGTCAGAGTCAGAAGGAAAGTGCAGTGCTTCTGAGAGGGCTCTGCCCGCTCCAAGCCTGGAGGCACCAGACACCTTGAATGGCACAGCTGGCAGGGAGGGACAAGTATGGAGCTGCAGGTCAGGGTGGTGCCACAACCTTCCCAGCTGGGCAGGAGGGTGCTCTGTTCAGTGCACAGGTGGGGCTGGCTGCCAAGGAATTTTTGGTGCTGCCATGCCCAGCCAGAGTCCCCAGGAAAGCTGGGGGACATTTTTGTACCAAAATTTTTTTCAGCAAAAAATGCAGATTCAGTAACATTGAAACATTTTGAGAATTCGTCAGTTTCACAGAGTTTTGTTTTGAAAAAAACAACTGCACAAATTTAAATGTTTTGATTTTTGAGCTTGAAATTGTCAATGAACCAAAAAAAAAAAAAAGCACTTCTTCCCCCAGCATTAGTCCCAGGCACCCCTGAGTGTGTCCTGAGCAGAAAGGGAGCAGTCACTGGATCCAAGTGTGGACGCCTCAGGAGACATGTCAGGGCAGGTGGCCATTCCTCACAGCCAGAGGCTGTGCAGTGCCAGGCTTTACAGATCTCTCAGGTGTGCTGAAGAGTCAGGCCTCACCCCTTTAGCCACTGTGCCTCTGGCAGGATCCCTGCAGCGCATGGGCTAGCAGCACATGAGAGGCACTGTGTAGGGCTGCTGTGCCTTTGGCTCTTACACAGCATCTGCAATAGGAAGGATCCACCTGGGCAGGGTTTGGGGGATTTTCCCCAAATACTATACACAGCATGCAAGGCCTAGCCACATCTACACACCGCTGCTCTGGTGGGGGTTTGGTGGGTTCTGAACACAGAACACAGTGAGCGCCCTGTCCATGGGATAATCTGTCCACTCCCCCATTAGGTGGGGTCTCTCCAGAAGCAGCTAGAAGGGCTGCTGGAAGGGCTCTAACCCAGCTCCAAGCCTTATTCTGAGCCAGAGGGACCCCACACCTGGGATGGAGAATGAGGCTGGCACATTTAAGCCTCTTGCCATGTGCAGCGGTGATGGCACCTCCACTGATCCTGCCCTCCACTCACAGAGCTGGGTTGGAGAGGCTTGGGAGGGCTGTTCCTGGCAGCAGTCCCTCCTCCCATCGGAGGCAACATCTCCTTGGCCTGTATGAGATGAATGGGAGTCTCAGCTGGGTTCCCTCTGGACAGTGCCCATTCCACCCAGTGCTAACCAGCCCCTCGCCCAGGACAAACAAAGGGGGATCAGGTCACCAAGCCAGTTCTCCCCTCGCCTGTCACTTTGTGCCTGCAGTGCAGAAGGCTGCTGAGCAGCCAGGGCACCATCACCTGGGTGCCGGGCTAGGCACCACTCCCAGCAGGCCCCAGGCTCCCGTAGAGCACCTAGGGACGGAGTGGTGTATAAGGTGCCAGGTCTGGCTCTCTCTGGCCAGTGGGAGCTGCCGTGGCTCAGCCTGCGGTGTCTCTGCAGGACTCAGTGATGGCCCAGTGCCCAGGAGCAGCAGCATTGGCCGTGCTGGACGAGATGCTGGAAATCACGGCCCAGAGCCTGGTGCGCACCGAGGTGGCTGAGCACTACCAGGTCATCCGGGAGCTGGGCAGGGGCAAGTATGGCCATGTGGTGCTGGTGACACACAGGCAGAGAGGTAAGGAGCTGCCCTCACCTTGGACCTGCACCCCTCCCCACCTCTGCTCTCTCCGACCCTCAGCTCCTCTCTCCTACTGCCCTGGGTCAGGCCAATGGTCCCATCTAACCTGGAATCCCTCCCTCTCACTGCTCCAGATCAGACCAAATGGGTCCATCTAGTCTGGTATCACCCACCCCCTGCTGCCCCAGGTCAGACCCTACCCACCCAGCGTGCAGCTGGCTGGGCCCACTCTCAGAATGGCCATTCCTCTTAACCAGCTCCTACAGTGAACACCTGCCCTCAGGATCTGGCTGGAGATCCCCTGTGGCAGTGAGTTCCATGGTTCCATGCCCCATGGCTGCCCAATGCCCTGCCTGTCTGGCCATGGTGTGAGCAGCTTTTCAAGGGGAGCTTAACCTCTCTCCCGCATCCTCAGGGACCCCCATGGCTCTCAAGCTGCTGCCCAAAGCTCACACCAAGCTGCACACCTTCCTGTACGAGTACTGCGTGGCGCTCTCCCTCGCCACCCACCCTGCCATTATTGGCATGTTTGGCATTGCCATTGAGTCCAGCCAGCACTACGGCTTTCTCTACGAGCCAGCACTGCACAGAGACCTCATCTCCATCATCAAACCACGGGTGAGTGCCAGGAAAGGGAATGAGATATGGGGCCTTCTCCTGTAGGAGGCACTAGTACCCATCTGGCCAATCTGTGGGAAACTAGCTGGCTTAGGGGGTGTCAGGATGGTGCTTTCCCCATTAGGGGGCACTAGCTCTGATCCAGCCCCAGCTTGTGGGACTGGCTGGCTGAGGGGGGCAGGGAATGGGCCCTGCCCAGGGAATGGGCATTGCCCCACTAGGGGCACCATCTCCTCTCCAGCCCCAGGTTGGGGGGAATGACTGTACCCAGAGAACCTCCATCTCCAACATTCGAAGTGCCAGAGTCTCCCCTGAATGCAAAGCTGGCTGGTGCACGTTCGGCTGGCGGGGCTGCCATGGTGCTGTGGGTTGCAACATCTCCTCTCTTTGTCACTGCCCAGGATGGGATCCCCGAGCCAGCTGCCAAGCAGTGTGCCAAGCAGCTGGTGAGTGCCCTGGAGTTCATCCACAGCCGGGGGCTGGTGTATCGAGACGTCAAGCCCGAGAACGTGCTGCTCTTCGACCCTGAGTGCCGGCGCATCAAGCTGACCGACTTTGGGCTCACTCGGCCCAAGGGCACCCGGCTCAAGCTGGTGGCTGGGGTGATCCCCTACACTGCTCCAGAGCTAAGCAACACCACCAGTGCCCAGGGCCTGCCCATCGATGCCAGCCTGGATGCCTGGGCCTTTGGTGTGATGCTCTTCTGCCTGCTGACCGGCTACTTCCCCTGGGAGCAAAGCCTGCCAGCTGACCCCTTCTTTGAGGGCTTCATGCTGTGGCAGGAGTCAGGCCTGGATGAGGACTTACCATGCCATTGGAGGCGCCTGACGGCTGAAGCCACTCGCATGCTGCGGAGCCTGTTGGTCCTGGATCCTGCCCAGCGTAGCCCTGTCAGCGGGGCCCTGCACTACGTCGACTGTCCCTGGAGAGTGGAGAACTGGCATGGTGAGGAGCAGGCTGTGGGGTCCTAGAGAACCTCCTTTGGGGGAGTGGAGGCCATCCCCTTGTGGGGCCTGTCTATAGGATGATCAGTATCTAAGGCCCTACAGCGTGCCTCCAGCAGGACAGGAATACATTGAAAGGGGCTGTCAAAATAACAGCCATGGCAAGATCTGTTCCAAAGCACTGAGCTCCAGATCCTGCCAAATCCCACACAGGTGCCAGTTCCCACTGGGCACTGATTCCCCAGCAGACACCAATCCCCCTGGGTACAGATCCACCCTGGCTGCTGATTCCCCAATTGGTGCCACTTCCCCCCGCCCACGTGTTGATCCCCTCCAGGCACCAGTTCTCCCCCAGGCACTGATTCAGCAATGGAAGCCAATCCCCCCCCCCCAGCTACCACACCCCGACCCTGATAAAGGCAAGTCTCATTGCTGTGGGGAGCACATCCCTCTGGAGCAGTTTCTGTGCACCGCAGCCATTGCATTATTACAGAAATAGAGATTTATTCATCAATAAATTCCCATCTGTGGCTCTTTTTCACTTGTAATAAAATCTCCAAGCAGGGGCCCGTATAGTGTGTGAGAACGGGTTACAACGGGCTCCCTCCCTGCTTGGGGGCTCTGCCCAGGGTCCACTGCAGCGTGCCAGTGCGTAGCTGGGGGACAGGTGCTGGGGAGCTAAGGGGCTGGAAGGAGGCAGCTAGAGGATAGGTTCTAGGTCTGGCAGGAAGCGGGTAGATGGGTATTGGGGGCGGGAAGGAGTTGCGGGGGGGCTGAGGGGCTAGAATGTGGTTGTCGTGGGATGGGTGCCAGGTCTTGCTGGAAGTGGGTAGCTGGGGACTTGGTGTTGGGAGATGTAGTTCTGTAGTGCCCTGTCTCTCGCTCTCTGTCTCTATCTAATAAGTGTCCAGCTCAGCTGCCAAGACCCCTTGCAGCAGGGCTGGGAAACTGTGAGCAGAGAGGCAGCCAGGCCTGGCTGTGGCTGCTTAGAGCATGAGCTGGGTCTGGGATTTCCAGCAGTGACCTACCAGCGAGAGTCAGTCACACACACAAAATTCTCTCACCTCTCCTGGGCCAGTTTGTTTCATTCTGTCTTAAATGGACCAAGGTCAGACTCCAGCAACAACCACCACAGCCACTCCAGCCCATCTCTGCTCCTGTTCCCAAATGGACAGGTAATACCAGCCAAACAGATTGCCTGGCAGGTGCTTCCCCTAGAAAAGCCTCTCCAGCCAATGGGAAAGGGCTAAGGGGATTGTTCCAATGGGAGCCAGAGGGAGTGTGTTCCTTCCCAGTGCTATCACTGTTTCTTCCCCTTTGCTGTGTGTTTGATAATGGGCTGGTAGGGTGGTTGTTACAGTGGGAGTCTCCAGGGTTGGCTTTGTACAAACCCTCAACCACCATTACCTGCCCAGTGTTGGAACAATGATCATTAAGGCTTTCGTTACTATTGTAGCCCTTTAGCACTGGCTGGGACAGTCAGTGCAGGGGGGTGCTTGCTCACAGTGGGTAGGTGAGAATGAAGCAGGCATGACAAGATGGGGGCAGAGCACCACGTGCAATGCGGGGCACTTGGCAGTCTCAGGCATGCCATTAGCGTAGGTGTCACTGAGATATAATGTTGGCAGGGATCGGCTTCGCTAACCAGAGTAGGGGTCAAACCCTGCAGTATGAGTAGCTCAGTATCTGTACGAGCGCCATTAGGCCTTTCCCATCCCATAGTCACAGTCAGTGTGGAGAGAGCTCAGTATTATGTCACCAGCCCCACACCAGGATCAGGCCCCAACATACAGAGGCTGGCTTCAAAATCATGAGATTTTACACAATAATCCATGTGGGGCCTTTTGGGGTTGGAGCCTTTAGAGGGCCTTGTTTGCTAGCTTTTCTCCCCACCCCAAGAGTGAGAAACAGAGTTTGTTTTGGAAGCCGAGATTGTCCTATAATCCCATGACATGCTGAAAGTTGGCAGCACGGCAGTGTTGGATGCTGGGGCAGAGTTAAACTGGTTAAGTCAGAGCTCCAAGTGGAAGGTGGTATTTTCAGAGGGGGCCCAAGTGCACTCAGCACCCAGCTCCCACTAACGCTATGCGATCTAGGCACTGAGACTACTCTGAAAACCCCAGGCTTAGTGTACAGGAACCACATTTTGAAAAGGGGCCTCTGGTGTAGGGTGTCTCATAGGGGAAGGAGAAGGGGTAGGGAGATGATTTTTACCTCTGTACCTGGCATTATTGGTGAGATCAATACTGAAATAAAGCATACAGTCCTGGAGTCTATATTTTAAAAGCATGTTGAAAAATTGGAGAAGGTGCAGAAGAGAGCCACAGAAATGATTCAAGGACTGGAGAAAATGTCTTAGAGGGGAAGACTTAAATCTAAGCTCAATCTGTTTCATTTATCAAAAAGGATATCAGGAGATGATTTGATTATAGTGTATAACTACCTCTGTGGGGAGTGTCCTGGAGAAACCTGCGTGTGAAGTGGGGCTGCCCCCATTGGCCCAGTGCGGGGTTGGTACACCCCAGCACACAGTCGTTGGGAGTCCCTGTGGGATCAGGTAATTGCAAGAAGTAGGGCTCAGGACCCCAGCCCGGTCAAGCAAACCATCAGTCCTCAGCCCCCACAGGGCAGAACAATCAGTCTGTCTGTATCCCCCGGGTGGGGCAGAGCAAACAAACAGTGGCCACACCTAGTGGCAAAGTGGTGGGGGGTAGGGGAACCCAGGCCCATCCTTCTCCACCAGGTTCCTACAAAGCAGGAAAATTCCCTGTTAAGGGTTTAAGTGTCAGCTTCTACTACATTCCAACGATCACTTCCTACCACAAGGTGCATCTCGGACATCTCCCTGGCTGGCAGCAGCTCGGTGACCCACTGCTTGGAGAGTTGCAGGCACCTCTATAGGAGCCCGCAGCACATGTCCTTCCTCCTCCTCAGCCAGCCCAGACTGAGCTGAGTTGTCTTCTTTTATCCATCCCTTCTACCTGGAGCGTTTGCAGCTGGGGTCAGGGGGTATGGTCTCCTGGGTCCACACTGATTGGTCCAATCCCGGTGGCCCAGTGGGGGGTTGGTACACCCTACCACAGGGAGAAAAAACAGGGTACTAATGGGCTCTTTAATCTAACAGAGAAAGATAAAATAAGAACAAATGTCTGGAAGCTGAAGCCAGACAAATTCAAACGGGAAATGAAGCACATTTTGTGTTTTACTAGTGAGGGTAATTAACCATTTGACCACGCTATTAAGAATGCAGTGAATTCTCCATCTCTTGGTTTCTTCTGTATTATGTACTGTGGGCTGAGTAACAACATGAAAGGACTTCATGATTGCAAAACTAAACTGGGTTATTGTTTTTTTTAAGAGAACTATTTACAGAGATGCTGCAAAGACATAGCTTTCTAGCCATGTGCAAAGAATGACTTTCTGCTCCCTCCTGCAACCGGTCTCCAACTTTGTTACAGGTTGCTATATCTTTCCTTTTAATAATTGTTGATATTGTTTTGTCTTTGTGCAATGTGCAAGAATTTGCTGACTTGCTAGGACCAGCAGTTACTAGTACATAGCACACTCTAGGTATGTGACCTTCACCATTCCATTGTAGCCTGCTAAGCCTCATAGTCCTTCAAGTGTGCTGGTCTTCAAACCAGCCTCCCACTTGTCATTTGTGTTATTGCTGTTTGTAGGACACTTACTTCCACACTGTTGCTGGTCTGCTCTTACTGTTGGGTGCTGTCCTGTTGGTCCTGTGTTGCTCATATACCTAGTTTCTGACTGTCGTAAATCAGACCAGCTGATGGCAGAGGCTCTTTCTATGTTCTCCAGGTCCTGGCCCTGGGCCTATCTGTCTGCGTGTGCCAAATGTCTGCCGCTACTCCACAGTTGTCTTCAGTTTCATCACCACTTCTGTCCTGAGTCTGTAACTACCTCATATAAACTGATCACAGTTCTTGCCTGAATGTCGTCCAGATAATCCACCTCATAGAAAGTTGGAGCAGTGACCTACTGTGACCATGTAGTTCCTTTCATTAAAAGTGAACAGGTCTGTTTTGACCTTTTCCCAGGGTGGGGCAGGGATTTCGTGAGGCTGCATAGTCTCCCTCTGTTGTTGATCACCATGGGAGGAGGCATAGCATTTGACACGGTTCCACATGGGGAATTATTAGCTAAATTGGAAAAGATGGAGATCAATATGAAAATTGAAAGGTGGATAAGGAACTGGTTAAAAGGGAGACTACAACGGGTTGTACTGAAAGGTGACTTGTCAGGCTGGAAGGAGGTTACTAGTGGAGTTCGTCAGGGATCGGTTTTGGGACCAATCTTATTTAATCTTTTTATTACTGACCTTGGCACAAAAAGTGGGAATGTGCTAATAAAGTTTGCGGATGACGGAAAGCTAGGAGGTATTGCTAACACAGAGAAGGACTGGGATACCATACAGGAAGATCTGGATGACTTTGTAAACTGGAGTAATAGTAATAGGATGAAATTTAATAGTGAAAAGTGCAAGCTCATGCATTTAGGGAGTAATAACAAGAATTTTAGTTATAAATTGGGGACGCATCAGTTGGAAGTAACAGAGGAAGAGAAGGACCTTGGAGTATTGGTTGATCACAGGATGACTATGAGCCGCCAATGTGATGTGGCTGTGAAAAAAGCTAAATGCAGTCTTGGGATGCATCAGGCAAGGTATTTCCAGTAGAGATAAGGAGGTGTTGGTACCGTTATACAAGGCACTGGTGAGACCTCATTTGGAATATTGTGTGCAGTTCTGGTCTCCCATGTTTAAGAAGGATGAATTCAAACTGGAACAGGTTCAGAGAAGGGCTACTAGGATGATCTGAGGAATGGAAAACCTGTCTTATGAAAGGAGACTGAAAGAGATTGGCTTGTTTAGCCTAACCAAAAGAAGGCTGAGGGGCGATATAATTGCTCTCTATAAATATATCAGAGGAATAAATATCAGGGAGGCAGAGGAATTATTTAAGCTCGGTACCAATGTGGACACAAGAACAAATGGATATAACCTGGCTATCAGGAAGTTTAGACTTGAAATTAGACAAAGGTTTCTAACCATCAGAAGAATGAAGTTCTGGAACAGCCTTTCAAGGGGATTGGGGGCAAAAGACATATCTGGCTTCAAGACTAAGCTTGATAAGTTTATGGAGGGGATGGTATGATGGGATAGCCTAATTTTGGCAATTAATTTGTCTTTGACTATTAGCGGTAAATATGCCAAATGGCCTGTGATGGGATGCTAGATGGGGTGGGATCTGAGGTACTACAGAGAATTCTTTCCTGGGTGTCTGGCTGGTGAGTCTTGCCCACATGCTCAGGGTTTAGCTGATCGCCATATTTGAGGTCAGGACGGAATTTTCCTCCAGGGCAGATTGGCAGAAGCCCTGGGTTTTTTTCACCTTCCTCTGCAGTGTGGGGCATGGGACACTTGCTGGAAGGTTCTCTGCACCTTGAAGTCTTTAAACCATGATTTGAGGACTTCAATGGCTCAGACACAGGTTTGATACAGGAGTGGGTGGGTGAGATTCTGTAGCCTGCATTGTGCAGGAGGTCAGACTAGATGATCATAATGGTCCTTTCTGAACTTAAAGTCTATGATTCTATGATAGGAGCATCTAAAAGGCTTGAGGAGGCTAAACCTCCTCAAATAAAAAAGGTTGGCTATGCAGGGGGCAAATGTCAGATGCAGGTCACCTCCCTTTGGAGGTGCGCTGGCCCTCTGCCTTTGCGCCCTTGGGAGCAGGAGTGCTGGAAGCTCCCTAGAAGAGGGGTGGCCACCGGCACCCAGACCATGGCCCCGCTCCACCCCTCCCCTCCCCTTAAGGGCAAGTGATGGGTCGGAGGAGGCAGAGAGGAGCAAGCAGTGGGTGGGGCCTCGGGGGAAGAGGTGGAGTGGGGCGGGAAGAGGTGGAGCAAGGGCAGGGCCTTGGGGGAAGAGGCCAAGTGTGGGCAGGGCCTCAGGGAGTGTGGGGGCAGGGCCACAGTGCCCTCCCCCCACACTTCTAGGGAGCTTCTGGTGCTCCTGGAAGTAGCATCCCCAAACAAAAGACTCACACACTACCTATGTTGATCACTATACTATTTGTACACCTTACACTATTCCATGTATGCTCACAAATGGGCATTCATGCCTGGCCAGTAGATTCCCTGGCTGTTTTGCGGCATGGCTTTATACCCACGTGGTGAGCCGTGTATCCATCTCATGATGTCAGCTCCTAAATCTGCCGGGGTTACTGCTCACTTTGCTTTAAACAGAATCCCACCTTGCACACACAGCTCATCCCTCACCCGGTAGTAGGGGTAACCTCCTGTGGCACTTGCTCCTTGAGATCTGGCCAAACCCAGAGTATCAGTCATTCTACTGCCTGGTGTTTTGTTAGATTGTCTGGAGCCTCTCATCAGAGATGCGAAGGGATTGTAGCATGTTGGTAGATTCTGTCTCCTGTTCCACAGAGCCATCTGTGTTCTAGTCTGGAAGCTACATCCTGCTCACTGTATCTGCCACCAGTAGTGACTCTTCTGGGCAGGAACTTACCCTAACATCATAGCGCTGGATTCTCAGTAACACGTGTTGTAGCCACTTGGGTGCACTCAGCACTGGATTTTTCATGATGCTTTCTAATGGCATGTAATCACACTCCACATCCAAGTTGTGATCAACAGTGAACTGGAATTGTACCATTCCAAAGACCACAGCTTGTAGCTCCTTTTCTACCTGAGTATAGTCCCTTTCTGTGTCTGTCAGAGTTCTGCTAGCAAATGTTATGGGCTGGAGGCTTTGCATCAGTGCTGTTTCTACACTTCCTTTTGAGCATCACATTGTAGCTGCTCTTTAGGGTTGTAGCACTTTAGGACTGGTGCATTGCTTATGGTTTTCTTTACTCTTTCAAATGCTTGTTCTTGGGTCTCTGACCTTTCCCATGCTGCATCATTGAATGTCAACTGCTGGGGCTGGAGGGCTCACAGGTTCCTGATAGGGACTCTAGTGTGGGTGATACTGTTGTGTCAACTGCGCTAAACTCCAAACGATAACGTTTCTTGTTCGGTGAGTTTCTTATTGACAGCCCATCACAAGCACTTGGCCACATTTCTCCACATTTCTTTCTCATATCTAATGTTGCTGCTTACCAGTGTTGCTGGGATTACATTGCAGCTGGCTCCAGAATCCAATCTGGAATCAAATTGCTTGTTGATCTAATAGCATAGTTACAAATATGGCAGCTGAATGACTGGCAGCCTTCTTCTGCAGTGCATGTACACTGAGATTCTTTGGATCTGCTAACGCAGGGGTCGGCAACCTTCGGTATGTGGCCCATCAGTGTAATCTGCTGGTGGCCTGTGAGACATTTTGTTTACATTGACCGTACCCAGGCACAGCCTCCTGCAGCTCCCAGTGGTGAACCACGGCCACTGGGAGCTGCGGAGGGCCGTTCATGCGGACAGTCAATGTAAACAAAATGTCTCGCGGCCCGCCAACAGATTACCCTGATGGGCCACATGCCAAAGGTTGCCGACCCCTGTGCTAAAGTCATACTGCAAATACTGTCCTCTTTGCTGTAAGTCTAGGTCCTGAATCACAGCATGTACTGCTGCTTTTTTCTTCCTAGAGTAGCTGCAGCATTGGGACACAGGAGTTGTTCTATTTCTCATCCACACCTTCCATTGTTGCTGGGCTTTTTTCTTTCTGCCTTTCGGATTGCTTTCCTTAATATATATACAGGACCATGATACCTTCATTCTTGGTCAGCCTGTCTCTGGGGTTTCTTTAGCTTGAGCCTGTTTACTTGTTCTGCACTGGTATCTGTCACTGTTTTGATCTTTCCCTGGGGAGTTCAGCTGCCCTTGCTATTTGGAGGCATTTCTCTAGCGTTAGATCTGTATCTCTCAACAATCTCACCTGTAAGGTGGAATCATGCGTCCCACAAATGATGCTGTCTCTAATAGGAAATCTTTAATGTCTCCAAAGTTATATGCGGATGCCACAGTTCTCAGTTCTGTAACCTAATATCTATTCCCTCTTCTGCTTCTTGGCTTTGGGTAAACAACAGCTTCTGTCTACAGCCTCATTCCGTCTGGGATCAAAGTAGTCATCTAACATCTTTATCAGCAGTTCCAGTATTTTGGGCATTATTCCTGGCAATAGTGTCTAACTCACTTTGTCTTTTTCCCCTCAATGAGATACTAAAAAAGCTTTACCTTCATTTTCTCATGTTTACCCCATGGTCAGCTCTGTGTACAGATTCAGTTCTTACTTGCATGTTTGTGAGAGACTTTTTTGTTGAAATCCAGTATTCCCAGTGGTCTGAGTCCCTCCGTGCTGCCTGTGCTCTGTTTCTAGGTGCTCAGTTTTGTTTGCCTGTTAATAACACTCTGTTCCTTGCTGTGAGTCTCACTAGACTGACTGGTCAACAGCCACTATGTTTCATGTACTGCGTACTGGGTAACAACATGACAGGACCATGTTACTGGCTCTAAACTAAACTGGTGCTTAATAAGAGGACTGTTTAGAGAGGTGCTGCATCAGCAGCAGCCATTCTAACCATGTGCACATAGACTGACTTCCTGGTGCCTCAGCCAAACTCTTCCCTCCTGCAAGCTGTGCTCCTCCTTCCAAGTTCCAAGCAAGTTTCTTCACAAAATGGAATCACTGCTCTCCACCCACCCCTGGTCCGGGCTTACCTTTTGTGTGGTGCAGTGTCCACCTCTGCCAGTGGGGTGCAGTGATTCTGAGCCACCCCAGATGGGCTGCAAGGTGAAGTGCGCAGCTATGGCAGTGCCCAGCCAGGATGGTCTGTCACTGTCCTGCATGTCTCCTCTAACTCAAAGAGTCCTGACCCTTTGGATAGGCAGGATCTCTGCCTCCAGGAAGCTCTGTCTGGTGCACAGCTCAAGGTCAGCACTCTGACTGCACCACACCTTTGGTGTTGGTGAAACCAGCATAAAGACAGTGCTCCTGGCTTCCCCACAGGTAGGACTCAGAGCAGGGGCGGCTCTAGCCATTTCGCCGCCCCAAGCACAGCGGCACACAGCGGGGGTTGCTCTGCCGGTCGCCGGTCCACCGGAGCCACCTGCCCCCCTCACGGCGACCGGCAGAGCGCCCCCCGCGGCATGCCACCCCAAGCACGCGCTTGGCGTGCTGGGGCCTGGAGCCGCCCCTGGCTCAGAGGCACAAGTCCCTGGGCAGGCTGGGACGGATGCGCCGCACCTGCCCCTGGGTTGGGCTCCCTTTCCCTGGGTCCTCATGCTCACAGTCAGGTTTCTTAAATCAACTAATAAGCAGGCATGTTGAAGTCTCTCTCTGCGGGGGGGCTGGAAATGGATCTTCTCACCCTTGTCACCCCTGCAGCAGCTGCTGAAAGAAGCCAAACAGAACAGCTCTGTGTGCAAACATGCCAGACCTTTGCACGCTCAGCCACCCACGGCTGGGTGGAGGGGGGTGGGGGGCTGGCCAGATGCCGGGCACACTAAAGGGCAACACTTCAGCTAATGCAGGCATGGGGTGGATCTGGTGACATCCCTGAGGAGGTATCGAGTGGCTGAAAAGGGGAGGAAAGAACCCAGCACTTATCTCCTCCCTGAAATGGAATGAAGACAGAAACAGGGGTAAGTACAGAGCCCACTGCACTGTGTGAATCCTGGCACTAATGCCCTGGTGCCCAGAGCCCACTAAACCCATAGGCCAGGGATGTCAATATTGAGAGGCTCAGGCTTGGGAGTTAGGATTCCAGCATTGGCATCATGGTGTCTGGACCCTTCTGCACTCAGCACAGGGCTATTCAGTTTTTAGTCGTGCACTGAGTGCTCTGCTTGGCTGTGTGGGCAGTTGCTTTTTAACAGATTCATAGATTCCAAGGCCAGAAAGGACCATTGTGATCATCCAGACCGACCTCCTATATAGCACAGGCCATAGAACTTCCCCAAACTAACGGCTAGAACACAACTTTTACAAAAACAGCCAACCTTGAATTAACAATAGTCAGTGACGGAGAATCCATCACAAGTAAGGTTGCCAACCCTCCAAGATTGTCCTGGAGTCTCCAGGAATTAAAGATTAATCTTAATTAAAGATTATGTTATGTGATGAAACTTCCAGAAATACATCCTACCAAAACTGGCAACCCTAAGCACAACCCTTGGTAAGTTGTTCCAGTGGTTAATTCTCTCACTGCTTAAAATGTACACCCTATTTCCAGTCTTAATTTGTCTAGCTTCAACTTCCAGCCTTGCATCATGTTCTACCTTTCTCTACTAGACTTGAAGAGCCCGTTATGAAATATGCATTCCCCATGTATGTACTTCTGCAACAGCATGTGGGCTGTGATGCAGACAGGGCTAGGCAGGTGAGGACAGGGCAGCAGCAGAGTGGGGAAGGGCAGGGCCGGGCTGTGTTTTCAGGGCCAGATGATGCTTGGAGCTGGGAGCTCTTCAGCCCGTGCCCTGCAGACAGCTCAGTGCAGTTCTCCATGCCACAATAGTTAGAAAGCAGATGAATGGTGGCATTTTGGAGATGGAAGCAGCATGGCAGTGGCTGGGGAGCCCACCTGGCCAGACCAGCCTGGGAGCAAGTGGAGTGGGAGTTGAGGGGGCAAAGAAGCCAGCATGGATGGGGAAACTATGAGAGGGCTATAGGCCCTGGTACAGGGTGATACTTGTGGGCAGCTGAGGAGGAGATTAGCTGGGGAGGTGATAATGGTTAGGCAGCGAACCAGCCACCTCCAGGAATTAAAGGGGAGATTCCTGCAGAGAGGGCTCAGGCAGCGCACTGGGGTTCTTACCCAGGACTCCAGCACCCCAGTGTAACCCTTTTGCTGGGCCGAAACGATAGCAGCCAGGGCCGGGTTCAATACATAGGGGTTCCTTCCCCAAAACATAATGCAAAACCAGCTTGAGCCCCCACCCAGTGACCTGGGAAAATGTTACACACACCCCTGGGCACGTTGAAGAGGCAATACTTCCCCTCTCGCAAGCACAGAGTCTTGGTGTAGCAGGGCTGTGTCCTTCTCTCGGGGCCCTTGAGTCCAGCAACCCCCAAATCACCCACAGTCCCAAAAGTCCCACAATCCAGAAGTCTCTGTCCCGGGTCAGTGCAGCCCCAGAGTTTAAGAGTCTCTCTGCAGAGGTACCCTCCCCAGCCTGGGTAGAAAGGGGCACCTTACGTGGTTTCGGGGCCAACTGCCCTGCCTCTTCGTGGGGTTCTGCTTTCACTAGTCGTTTTTGCAAACAGCTCCACTTCACTCTGCTCGCTCTGTGGGCTGCTCCGCTCTGCCAGCTGCTCTGCTCCACGGTATTGCTTCAGGCTCCCCCACTCATTAGCACAGTACTCAGTGCTCTCAGCTCAGCAAGTTCAGCTCTTCAGTGATTTCAGGTTATAGTGGGGGGAGCCTCAGCGCCAGTGAGTTCAACTCAGTAACCTGTATCTAGATTCTTAAGGGAATCAAATATTAACTTTGACATTCCACAGTGGAGAGAGGCACAGGTGGAACTGGTACTTCTGGCTCACACAAGGAGCCTGCACCACCAAGTACAGATATCTGTCCCCAGCCTCTCTCTTTTCAATGGGTTTTGGAACCCATGTCCCCCATCTAGCAAGCGCTATCCAGCTGACAATGAAACCTTCGATCATAAGACAGTTTTGTAGTTCCTCATTTACTTAATCGGGGTGACATTTTATTGCTCCTGCCCCAATAACAACGAAATTGGGGCTCCTACAGCTGTGAAAATAACCATTCCAGGCTGCTGTGCAGTATGCTAAGTGTGTGGGGGAGTGCCAATGCAAATAATTGAAATGCTAATGTGAATACTTGAAACTTCTTTCTGCACTTCCCATAATTTACCACCAGATGTCAGGGTAGAGCTCATCCTGACTCTGCTTACATCAGTACGCTGGTCCGTCCCACAACCGAGCTCTTTGCACTGGCTGGATGCAGGCCCCACAGTTCAGGGACAGGCTAGGCACTAGGTTTGGTCCATCTCCACTGCAGCTCAAGGAGGATGCAGGGCTGGGGTGGGACATGCTGTCAAACAGGGGGCTCAGCCACTGACATTGCACAGCATGGAGGCTGCCTGTGACCCCACTTGGGCCAAGCCCTGGAGCTCTTTTCAGAGGCTTGTGGTGCAGGGAGCTAATCTAAAGCATCCAGCAACAATGTGGGGTACCTTCTGTCGCCTTTCCTGGTCTCATCTAACCTCCTGCATCTGGCAAAGCCCTTGAACAGCACTTCCATGGCACTGGCCAGCTCTGTCCCAAGCTGCAACTGCCTCACAGTCCCCAGTGCCAGGCTGCCTCCCATAGCTACTGGAACTAGGGGTGTGAGGGTGCTGCTGCACCCCCTGGCTTGAAGTGGTTTCCATCCTATACAAGGTTTACAGTTTGGTTCAATGGCTCTCAGCACTCCCCCCCCCCCATACAAATTGTTCCAGCAACACTGTTGCCTCCCTCTTGCCCTTGGACTCCTGACCGGTCCTGATCTCCCCCTGCTGCCTGGGAACCCACATATCATCACTGGGGCTGGGAGCTTCCCAGAGCAGAGGCACTGTGCTTAGAAAGGGCGTGGCCCTAAATATTCCCATATGCCACCATGTCAGGCCTTGATGGTGCAAGGGGACCCTTGCGGCCATGCAGATCCCTACTCACTACAGGTTTAAGTAATAGAGTGGCAGATACTATTGCAGGAGTAGGGCCAGCAACTGAAGGCTTTGGGGGGTAGGAAGGGGGGGAGGACTGGTATTCCTGCATGTGCTGACAGGCTGGAATGGGGCTGCATAGGGCTGCAATGCTGCCCCCCCTCTCAGGCTCCCTTCTTCACCAGAATCTCAGCTTGCATTTCAAAGGAAAGCCAGCCTGGAGCCCTTACACTTACTGCAAAAAATGACAGGGGAGGGAAGCAGCAGCAGTTGTGGAATATTTTGAGTGGGAGCTTGCAAGCTGTTTAGCACCCTCCATTCCCATCAGCCACAGTGAGGGTCATGATCACAACCAGAATAACTGACACAGTGCCGCCTGCTTGAGTCTGCAGAGAGCCTGAGACAACAGCTCTGAAATGGTCCATAACTGTCACTGGCTGAGGAGTCATGACAACATCAGATGATCTTATTGCAGCCCAGAGGGACTGAGACCTCTAGGCTCAGAGCCAGATGGGCTGGAGAAGCTGTACAGGAGAGACATGTTCTTGGCAGGAAAATGTGTAGACAGGAATGCAATGCCTTATGATGCTGCAGCCCAGGCCCCTCCGTTACTGGCTTATGCAGCCCAGAGGTCAGGGACAATGTGAGCCAGAGGGAAATGCCTTGTATTGAGGGGCCCAAAGTGACTAGCCTGATGTCTTCCATGCCCAGTGGAGCAGCGTGGGGAGTGCCTGGGCCCCTCGAGCTGGGGAGCAGTGTGGTGGACTGTGTAACATAATCCCATGCTGACCTGGAGAGATGCAGGGATTCGATTCCAAGCCTTCTGCTCCTAATGCTGTGCTGAAGCATTGGGGTGTGCAATGGCTGTGAGGAGAGTGCCCCTTTTCAAGCTCCCACTTTGCTCTCTGCAGCACTCTGGGTTTCCTGGGTTGTCTTCCACACAAGGCCTGACCTGGCGAGGCCTGTGCTCTGGCCCTGCGGCTGTCCCAGTGGGGAGCCGTGGGCATTCAGGGCTGCCTGTTGCTATGGGGGCATTTGTTTCCTTCCCCTGGGCTGACTGGCAGCTGGGCATCTTTACGAGACTCATGTACTGGCTCGGTTGTGTGTGGGAGACAGGGAAGGGGGGGTTGGCTAGGCCCAAGACGGCGACAGGAGGTTGTCATAATTGTCACATGGCTCTAACTGCACCACTGACCCTACAGGTGTCTCCGGGGGCACCCTATCTAGGTCTCAGGTCCCTAGTAGTCTCTTGGGGTGGAATCAGATAATTTTCCCACTCTTGGACTGGGTGCTGGGTTGCAGTCTGCTGTGTATCCACTGTGACTACTTCAGGAGGTCTGACTTAGACTCAGACCCTGCAGTTCTGTTCCCTCTAGTGCAATGACAGCAACACAAAGGATTGTTTATTTAGAACAAAAGCACTTTAGAGAAAATGTGTCTTAAAAACAATAAAACAGCCTCTGTGCATGCCTGCTTACAAAGGGTCTAACCATGTTCCATGGGCAACCCTGGACAGACTAATTCCCTATGGACTCCTCTATGCTCAGTGTCAACTTTACTCCCACTCAGACTTTACTGACACTTCCTGGCAACTCACCCCTCTTTGCATGATTCAAAACACTGATTAATTGTTCATAGTGCCCTTTGGTCTGTTGTTGCTGGTGGTAAAGAGTAAAGCATTTTGAAGAGTTTGAAGCCATCGTTCAGTCTCCTTTGGTTGAAGGTGCACACCCACAATTGGTTAATTCAGTCTGTAGTCTAGGAGTACTCTTGGATTCCTTGCTAACACTGAGCTCCATTAGCAGCATCTGTGAGTAATGCTTTCCATTATGTCCAGTTGGCTAGGAGACTCTATCCCATCCTGGCAAATGAAGACCTGGCCTCAGTTATTCATGCCTCTTCGTCACCTCTCAGCTAGATTACAGCAATGCAATAAACTGGGCAGGAAGGAATCTAGCATTTAGGAATTTCCAGCTAGTACAAAACACTGCAGTATGTCTCCTCAGCAACACAGACTACTGGGAGCACATGAAACCTGTGCTCCACTCTCTATACTGGCTTTCCATGGAATTTCGAATCAAATTCAAGGTCTCGGTCCTTATCTTCAAATTGCTCCATGGCCTGAGCCCACGATACCTAAAAGACTATCTAAAGCTCTGGGATGAAGACCATGGTCAACAACTCTGCTCTTCTCTCACAATGGAGCTCTCAACAATAAGAGTAAAGCTCATCTGCACAGGAGACAAAACTTTCTCTGGTGTGATCCAGGACTGTGGAATGAACTCCCCCAGGAACAAAGGACCATCACAAACTTCACCACTTTCCACTCTAAGTGCAATTTCTTTGGCCTTACCTTCTCTTGTAAACTCATAGCAACAAGTATATTTTAAAAAATCCCTGCCAAAGCAAGACATTCCACTGCACATGTTTATCCCCCTGGGAGAGGATGAGAGAACAAACAACTTGAGGCAGATGTTAGTCATGCTGCTTAATGCACTACTGGAAGATGTCCCAATTGTATGGTGATGAGCATGGGTGGCGAGTAAACCCCTCCTTCAGGGAGGCTAGCCCCCAGCCCTCCCCTTTCAGCATGAGGCCCCGCTCCACTCCATGGCCAGAACCCCAAGCCCCCCTGGCCTCCCCGTGGCCGGAGAAGCCCCCCAAGGCTGGCCAGAACCCTGAGACCCTGCAACCTCCCCTCTCGCAGCCAGAGAAGCCCCCCTGGACTGGCTGGAACCCCAAGACCCCTGCGGCACCAGAGGGACACACAGACCCCTCCTAAAGATAAGGTCGGGGTAACAGGGTGATGGATTAGAGATGTTTTGATCAAACCAACGGGTATAAGATAAAGGGTGGTAACTAACCACGTTAGAGGGGCACTAGGTTACTTGTTTGTATCAGTGTATAAAAGAGGGGTGTCTTTGACTGGCCAAGGAGGGAGTGGAAAATCCTGCCGTTCCTGGGCTGGTCCATTGTAACGAGCATACATATATTAGTGTACCTGTAAATTGTAATCATTGAGCCAGGGCACTAGGACAATGCTTCATTGACAATAAACCTATCTGAGTGCTTTCGCTACTGAACCCAGTCTATGGTCTGCGTGTGTGTTCTCTCTGGGTGCTGAACCGGCTCCGGCCAGGTACCCAGTACATCGGGCTCTGATCAAACTGCCCAAAGCTTTGGGCCTCATACCAGGCCCCTTATACCAAGCCTCATGTCTCAGGCTCTCTCTTGCTACATGTCTACAGGCAAAACAAGGCTTACAACAGGAGAGAGGATTTTTGAAGCCAGCAGCCTGTCCTGCTGTCTTTCAAGTGTCCGGTTTGGTGTGTTTATGTGGGAAGCCATTTTGTCACCTTCCCTAGACATTGGAAGTGTATAATAAACATTCCACTACCCCCAATATAAGCTAGATCAATACAGTCACATAGGGAATTCTAATAACGCAATATACAATCACTTCCCCTCACTGATCCAGTTTTCATAAAATGGTTACAGCTCAGTACTCATAACATGACTTACTTCTATGCCTACCACAGAGGCACTTTCATCATTATTGAGACATATGCGGGGATCCCAATGGGCCAGCTGGCATATGGCCTGCCTGGGCAGTGAGCTTGACTGTCCGCATGAGGGTGGGGAATGCCACACAGCCACAACAGGCTTGGGAAGAAGAATCATATACCCCTCACGCTATGGCGATGCAGCCAGCAGGGTTCCCTCCCCTTCCTCGGCTGCCCTGGAGCCTGTGGGGAACCCCCTCCCTCATTACCATTTCACTGCTCTTACTCTCTGACCCGTCCTTCTCCTTAGCCCAGTCTCCATCTTGCTCTCTCTTTCCCCTCATCCTCTCTGGAGCTCAGACCCCTCTGCTCCAACCACAGCCTCCCTGCCTGTGAGCTGTGGGAAACTCTGCACTGGCAGGGAGCAGTAGAGGGTGCTTGGTGCACAGCTGAGCTCCTTCCCCTCCAGCCCGGGGGAGGTGCTGCTTTCTTTCTCACACCTACACTCCACTCACTGGAATCAGTTCATTCCCCCCCCACCCCCCATGGCTGAGATGGGGAGCAGCAGTAAGTGCAGTTGTCCAGCACCTCTGGGCCGGGGCTGGGGCCTGTGTGCACACTGCTACCCACCAGTACTGGGGGCACCGCAGGTCACTTCTGCCCAGCCAGGACACTGATTGCCCCTTTGCCCCACCCCCAGAGGGAGTTGTGTGAGGAGGGAGTTCTGCCTGTTGCCACCCCATGCACTGAGGATTCAGTCTCCAGGGGCTGCCCAGCCGACCCTGCAATGGGGTAACTGGGCACTGCCCATCCTTATTAGTGCGATAGCAGCACACACCGAGAGACTAGGCAGTGGGGACCTTTCCCCTTTCACACCTTAAGTCCCTCTCTCCAGTGAAGGCTCTAACAACTGTGTGGCCTCCCACCCCACACTGAACATCTCACAGCAGCATTGTGTGTCCCTCTGCTAGGAGCATATGGAAATACTCACCCCGAGAGCAACAGCTTGCTGGTTAGAACGGGGTGGGCTGGCAGCCAGGACTCCTGGGTTCTATCACCAGTTCTGGGAGGTGAGTGGGGTCTAATGGCCAGGGCAGGGGGTTGAGAGCTAGCACTCCAGGGTTCTAACTCCTGCTGACCTGCTGCATGGCTTTCACTGCAGTCATTTCCCATCTGTGCCTGAGCTTACACATCTGCACAGCAAAGGGAATGGGGGGCTGCTGTGTGAGGCTCCCAAGGAACAGCTAAGCCACACAGTCCCTTTTGCGGGGGCAGGCACACTCTTAACTGGGTGTATGGGGATTAACTGGGAGCCACGGCTGCCGAGGACTGTGACTGACCAAGGCCAGGCAGGAGCTGAAGCCCCCAACCAAGGCTGCTGCCCAGCGCCAAGCCATTGGCTAAACAGGCACATGTCAGGAATTGGATATGGCTTGCAGAGCCAGGCTGAAACAAGAGCCCTCTGTCCTTTCCCTTCCTTTCATCACCCGGGGAGAGGAGATGAGCTTACAGCATGTGGTGTCTCGTGGCCTCCCCGGAGCCACAAAGGGGCTGGCAGGATCAGGCTGTGGGGACAAGGTGGGCAGGAGTCAGTGATGGGACAGGTTCAACCTCACTAATTGCCTCAGCAGCACTTCCTGTGCCCCATGCCCAGCAGGATCCATTCAGTTCTGCAACCAGCAAGGATCCAGGGCGAGAAACTCTGGCACAGCGCAAAGATTTAATCTGTACCCCAGGTCACACAGCAAATGAGCAGCAGAGTTTGGGGATAGAACCGACAAGTCCTGACTCCCAGCCCTCCATTAGAAACCACACCCTGTTCTATCTGACTTTCTGGGGATTCCAGCCCTGGCCTTTCCCTATGCCTGCACCAACATCCCTGCTGTATCCCCTCTGCTCAGAGCTCAGACCCAGCATATCTTTAACTGCCTTCAGCAAGCAAAGCACTGAGTGGTCATCTATAACCCACATGTTCACAGCTGCAGGCAGCCTTCCCATCCCCTACCCACTACTCTCAATCCACCAGCATCACAGCAACTTTCTTCAGAGTTTATCTGTTAGGCAGTGATGAGCTGGAGCCGGTTCCCACAGGTTCTCAAGAACTGGTTGCTAAAATTAGACCTCTGTGGAGAACCGGTTGTTAAAGGGCCAGGAGGTGGGCAAAGAACTCCAGTCCACAGGCCGGATCATCCTGTTGCTCCCAGGACTCCCAGCTGGGGAGGCTGAGGCTCCCTGGGCCCCTCCCCTGCTTCCCCCCAGCTGCAGCATGGCCAGCCGCCGGCACCAGCTGGGCAGCTCAGCTGAGCTCGGGAGTTGTCCTTCTGCTGCTTTTTCAGTGGCCCGGCAAGGTGGTGGTGGTGGTGGGGCTGCTACAAGCTCCAGGGCTGGCCAGAGGGGAGGGGAGGGGGCAAGTGGGGCAATTGGACCAGGCCCTGCAGGGGCCCCTGACCCCATGAGTATGTCTCCCCCCACCCCCACTCCCTCCCCCCTTAAATCAGAACTTTTTATAGGGAACCGGTTGTTAAGATTTTGGCAGCTCATCACTGCTGTTAGGGATATTGCAGCCAAGGAATTCATCCCTGTATTGGGGAGCAACAGGGCTTGCAGCCCTTCTGCTGGAGGAATGATTCCCTGGCTGGAACCAACTCCCTGTCAGGGAGCAAAGGGGATCCCTAGCCCTTCCACGAGGGGCTAATTCCTGGATGGATCAAACACCCCTTGTCATGAAGGGTGTTGTGTTGTACAAAGGACACTAGGGACAACAGACGGTCAGGGATTAGGAGTGGGTATAACATTTAAAGTGATTTAATGCAGAGTTTTACACCTAGGGACAAAGAACACAGGTCTCACTTGTAAGATGAGAGGCTATATTCTGGAAAGCAGTGATTTTGAAAAGGATTTAGAGGTGGAAACCAACTGAACACAAGCTCTCAGTGTGATGCTGTAGCTAAGAGGGCAAACACAAATCCTTGGATGTATAAGCAGGGGAGTATTGAGTGGGGGATAGGGAGGTGGCATTACCTCTGTGTATGTCATTAGGGAGACAGTTACGAGAATACTGTCTCTACTTCTGGTGTCCACACTTCCAAACAAGTGAGATTCAAGGTCTGGAAGCTCCATCTCACAGTAAGACTCAAGAAGCTCCATCTATTTCCAAGATGAGCTGAGGGTTTGGGTTTGCAGTGACACTGGTGCCAAAAGCTGTGCCCCTCCTTTTGGAAGCACAAGGTGCTTCCCCTAGGGCAGTGGTTCCCAAACTTTAACAACCCGTGAACCCCTTTCACTAAAATGTCAAGTCTGTGCTCTGGACAGTGAAGACTCGGGCTAGAACTCAGGAGGGCCAGACTTCTAATCTTGGCTTTGCCATAAGCTTTTGGGTGGCTTTGGACAAGAGATCCTGTGACCCTTTCTGTGATGGCTGGGCTGTGACTGCTGGTGTCCTGAGCCAAGCTGTCTGACAGCAGAATGCAACCCCATGTGCATTTCACTTCTGTCTTGTTCAGTGATGTTTCCTGGGAGGGAGCACCGAAGACAGCCAATTTATTGATAAAAATGTGCACAGATCCCCAAAGCTGCAGGCATTTGATCATGATTATTCCCCATCTAAAAATGCCCCCCAGAAAATAACCTATTCATTATTCACTACCATCCTGTTGAAAAGGGATCATTCCTTCTAGTGACAGGAACATGGGGCATAGGTGATAGACCACAGCCAAGAGTCAAGTGACTGTGGGCAAATGTCCCATGTGCTGGGATTGTTCTCACTGGTTAGAGTGACCAGATGTCCCATTTTTAAAGGGACAGTCCCATTTTTTGGGACTTTTTCTTATATAGGTGCCTATTACCCCCCACCCCATCCCGTTTTTTCACAGTTGCTTTCCTGTAACCCACCACTGGTGAACAACAAGCACTAGCAGAAACCAGGGGTAGGTCCTGAGCAACTCAGGAATGGGAGGAAGGGCTAATATAACAAGAAATATGGCTTGCATGGAATGACTAGCCCAGCTCTGCCACTGGCCTATGCCAGCATGTTCTGGTTAGCAACATGCTGCCTCCCTGCATTTCCTCTGTTGGACAAGTTTGTAATTACCTCCACACTAAAGTGCAGTGCTGTGTAGGCTGATAGGAGTGCTAGCTGATTTTGGAGTGAAAGCAGCATACTATAGTGATTCAATAACTGATTTACTCACTAGAGTATGTTTCAACTTCTAGCCCTTTCTGTATTTATGGCCATGGCGCATTATCTGCTGTGTCAACACTGGGTTCCTCTAGTAAGGTCATTTTTAGTGCTCACACAGTAATTTGGAATTAGGACACCCCAATCAGAGTGCATTCCTTCACCACAGACAAGACTGCCCCTCTTCATCATTGAATAGTTTAGAATTCAATGGAACAGCCCAGCCAGGAGTATGACAACATAGGACACAATAGGAAAGAAACAAGAAAAAGGCAAATGATTTTGATTGCACAGAATTCATCACTACAGCAAGACACTAATGAAACCATCAACTACCTCACTCAAGAAGTTTATTATTTGACCATGGATTGTAGAATAAGAAGCTGGTCATCTGGAGATTCACGAGTTCTAATACACTTGTACACCCACCCACCCCTACTAAATCTTGACAAAAACGAGGTGTTTGGGTCTCATTCCTATCCTACATTTACATTTACAAATGAAGAAAGTTGCTTAAGAGGAGTTCTCTGTTCCTCTACTCTCTGTCCAGTCAAACTAGATTCCCATAGGAGATAAGGTGTTGATAGCTAGCCCTGTGTCACTGTGCCTCAGTGGGTCACAGCCGAGAATACCAGATTCAGGACAAACTGGCAATAAATGGGGAAGACCCATCCCAAACTGGTGGTTATTCTTCCATAAAATATACCAAGCCAGTAACAAAAGTAAACGTCTGTCTCACCGCACTGGTTAACAAGAAGTCCAGATGGCAGTCTCTTTAGGCACCCCAGCCCTTGTTTCATCATCCAGACACTAGGTTTTATGATGAGTGGTTATTTAAAAACCAATTTAATCAAACAAAGGGTTCTTCTAATCCCAAGAGATCAGCCACATAGCCAGGTCAATATATAACTCAGATCTTACCCAATAATCAAGCTAGTGCCAATCCTTTAGTATCTAATATCTAAAGGTTTATTTATAAGAAAAAAAAGGAGAGAGTTAAAATGGTCAAAGGCATCAAATACATACAACTGTTGCAGAGTTCTTATATCAGAGTTTGAAGCACTGATGGAATAACTGCTGGCTTGTAAAGTTTCTGGTAACTTCCAAAAGACTGGAAGGTTCTCAGTCCATTGATCAGAATGCTTCTTTTAGTGTAAGTCCAGAGATCAGAGCAGGAAAGAGGCAAAATGGAGATACTTCCAAGGGCCTTTTATACTTTCTCCCATGTGGAAGGGATGCTCTCAGTCTTAGTTGTTTGTGGAAAATTACAGGCACAAACTGGAGTCCAGGGTCACATGAGCAAGTCACATGCCCTTGTATGCTTTGATGACTCATAGGAGCAGCCATTACCCATATTCTGGCTAAAACATGTACAGGAAGGCTAACTGGGCAGAGATGAGCTTCTTCTATATCCATTGTGGGAGCTAAGTGTTCTTTGATAGGCCATCAACTTGAATAGTCCATTCACAATGTGCTGGCCAGATTGGATGTAAATTACATTCTGGGTGTTACCCCAGGAGAGAACACATTTGGAATATTGGTACATAGTCAATATTAATAACTTTAGATACAAAGAGGATACATGCATACAAACAGGATAATCATATTTGATAGATTGTAACTTATCCATAGATATCTTACATGACATACGTTTTTCAAGATTTGTTGCAATTTGATAACAGTTGCAATATTAATGATATAACTAGTCATGTTTTAATCATACAGTGTTACACCCTGCTCTTGGCCTTCCCTCCAGTTATGGCCTGATTTTTTTCAGTTGTCTGAAATAGACCTCATTCTGTTTGGAGCGTAAGATGCCAACTTTTAGCACTTACCTCACCACTCTCCTCAGAAGCTCCAGTGCTGGGGCAGGCAGGGGTCATGGGGCAAGATAGCTCCATGTTCCCAGCTTTTCTAGGGACAATTCAGACCCATAGCTTTGCTCTGGGTTTTATTTCTTGGAGCATGGGCATTCTGAAACTTGTCTTCAGTCCCTGCTCCCAGGATCCTGCCTGGGCTAGGCTAGAGAAGCGTCCTGCAATTGCAGCTGTACGGATGAGGGGAGCAGGTGAGAGAGAACAAGCAGGCTAGAATGATCAGGCTTTTGCTCTCTTATTTATAATTTGCACGGTACTCACCCCTAGCTCAATCTCAGTGCTCTGTGGGTGACGCAGGTGAATTGCCGATTGTCCATAGTCACCCCAGCCCCCATGGATGATGGGAGGGAGGAGGCAGAGAGGAAGACTTGGAATTGGAGCTGTTTGCTCAGAGCAATAAGGAATGTGTGCTTGATGAGAGAGAGCGAGCATTTGCAAGGAGCAACTCCCTTCAGGAATGGTAGGCATCAAGTCTCTTTTCTAGCTGTTCCCTTTTCTCCAGGTTCCCATGTGATGTGGGGTAGCAAGGAGCATCTCACTGTCCTCAGACAGAATCTTTCATTTCTGATTCTTGCCCTTTGGCCTCAGGTCCATTTTCTTTATTCATCTGGGTGATTCAGACAAATTGTCATTTAGGGTAATGATACATTTTCAGAATATTGTTGCCAGTTAATGCCACTGTTAGCATCCACAGGCTCCCATCTGAGATCAGCAAGCCGGGGGCGAGGCGATGCCCATGGACGAACCAAGAACTGGCAATGAGAGAGGCCATGGCAAGATTGCTTGGAGGAGCTCAACCACCAACCTGCTGAGAGCTAAATGCAATCTCTTGTGCCACTTATATTTTACCAAAGTAAGAAGAATCAGAGGGGTGGAACTGGCAATGGGAGACTGTTGCTCCAGCTCAGTTTATTGACAGCCTTGTATGATCTGAAGATTGGAATTATCTGCCTGTGGCAGGGGAGAGGGGAGTTTAGAGGACAGAAGATCAACCAGCAGTGTCCCCAAACCTCACCCTCACATTTTCATTGCCCTTTATGAGGGAATGAAACTAGACTCTCTTCCAATTGTACATTCCATTTCCTTGTAATAGAACCCGGGAGATAAGCTGTGCTGGCTCTTTAGAGAGATAGTTGAGCCCAGGGCTTTTAAAGACTCTCTGCACCCACACCTCACACTTAGTCTCATATAAGGCAGGTCCAAAATGCACTGGACAGAGCGAGATCAGAAGAAGGTAGAGCCATTAGCACCTGACCTGGTGGAAGAGTTGTTATTAAAGGAAGAGTGGGCAGGCCCAGCCTTACATGTTTTGCTGTCCAGGAAAACATTTTTGGTGCCCCAAGTGCCTGAGAAAAATAAAACAAACAGCTGAGTGAGTGAGTGGGTGGGTGGCACTCCTGCCAGATGTTGATTTGGCACCCCTGGAAGTTGGCACCTAGGGTGATTCCCTGATTGCCTGGCCCTAAGGCCATCCCTGACTTTGGGGGATATGGGGAGTGTGCACATGACACCTGGCTATAGAACAATGAACATAAAGGTGGAGTTGTGGCTTGTCATTTAATAGAGCTCTCTTCTAGCCACTGATCAGCTCAGCATTCTGCGGCTTCACTGGGGAAAAAGCACAAACTAGGGAAATAAAAGCATGGCAAGCTTTCTCTTTTTTCCCTGGCAGGATTTCGGTGAATAAATGAGCTCATTTCCTGTAACCATCTGCAGATGGGCAAAAATAGGGGGAGTGTTTTAGCCACCAAGCTAGGGTTGCGTTTGACTGAGTTGAAGGCAAGTTTTCCTGGTACAAGAAGAAAGCAGAGAAGAGAGAAGGAGCAGGCCAGTTATAGAAAGAAGACAAAGAGGCATTCACACAGAGCCAGAAGGATGTCCCCTAATGTGACCAAAGCCTGTACACACAGCTGAGTAGAAGCCCTTGAAGAGCAGAAAGCACGATAATGGGTTAAGCTGCAGCTTCACACTTAAACTCTCATGTAACCTATCCTCTTCACTTGAAGGACCTGGAGTAGTTGCTGCTGCACAGAGTTGAGGGCTGTAATGTCACACCACACTGCACGGTGTGAATGAAAAGACTTCTGCCCCAGTCTTCTTCAATAATGGAACAATTACTCACCTACCCTTCCCCACCCAGGAGGGCCACTGTCAGAGAGAGAGTGTGCACCTGTCTTCATATTAGTTCTTTCACCATGTAACTTCTTCTTAAGTATACTAAGTCACAACTTCATTTCTCAGCAAGAACTCCCAGCCAACTGTTGCTGGTGAATGTTAGTTCTAGCAGCACTCACACAGAGGTCCCACACTAACAGTACAAGCATGTCAGGCAGTGCCCGCCTGCAGAAGGCAGCCATCCCAGGACGATAAGTTACAAACAGAGGAAGTAGCTACATCCCTGGATAGGTTCAAAGATCAGTGTGCTGCCTGTTGCACCAGAGATGATTTGTTGAGGTAGTTATAATCCAAACACTGTCAATCCATTTAACTGGCTCTTTAACAGGGTGAGAAATGTTCTCTTGGCAGCAGGTGAGTTTCTGGGAACCCCTCCAAAAGCGGAAGTGCAGAAGCACTTCTATGCAGAGAGAGACAACGTAGAGGACAGAGGATCAACACGCTGCTTTCCCACAATTTAATCACCTCCTCCTATGGGGCAATATTAAAAAGCTGGCAAAACATCACTGTCAGAGCTAGATTGTTAGTTTGCAACAGGGCCTGGTGTTTACTGAGACAGGGAGAGGGGGTTAATAGCTTGTTGTGAAAGGGAGAATGGGCCAAGCCATAAAACTGGATATAGTGGAAAGAACCCAGGACAGGAAAAGAGCTGGAGGCAGAAGAGTGAAAGTGGGTAGCTGAAACCTGTGGAAAAAAAGGAGGAGGGGAAATGGCAGCCCAAGAAAAAGGCAGTATGAGCTTAAAAAGCTGGCATTACAAGGACAGAGCCCTCAGCCCCTGTGTACTCCTCACAGGGAGCACGCAGCTGGGACACACTGTGCCTGAGTTACAGGGAGAGGGATTGCACCGCAGAGTATCTTACTCCACAAAGCTGTTAATATTGTAACCTGTAGCAAGAGGGAATATGTCCCAGGTTCCCAGAGGTAAGCTTTGAGAAGAAAGAGGTAGTTGAGAAGGGAGAGGAGTCTTGTGCACTGTTAGCAGCAGAAGGTAGTCATGAGTCTCTAAGGGAGGGGAGTGAGGATTCACCACCCTTAGCTGAGACAGCTCTCAGTGCAAGCAAAAGCCAAATA
Organism: Mauremys reevesii; assembly: GCF_016161935.1. Classification (NCBI taxonomy): domain Eukaryota; kingdom Metazoa; phylum Chordata; order Testudines; family Geoemydidae; genus Mauremys; species Mauremys reevesii. The sequence continues at coordinate 129,071,024 of NC_052624.1, read as the reverse complement.
AAGTTTGCCATAGAACTAAGTGCAGATACCTCCCTGGAGAGCATGGGGGAAGCCATCCTTCGTAAGGCCATGGAGAAGCTCTTTACAGAAGAGGGAAGGATTTACAGAGAGGCCCTAGTTGGGAAAAATAAAAGTCTAGGGAGCTCTATAACAATTGTGCTCACAAAGCATTGTGTCCAGTTAATGCTACTAATTCACAACTGTCATTTTGCTGGAAATGGAGAGGACATATGTAAGGCTAATATTCAAACTTCTGTTGGCTCAATATTCTTTGTGACCACTAAAGAACACTCCCCTCTAGAGCCCTAAAAGGAACCCAAGATTCCTGAATGGAACTGTTGCAACAGGAGAATCTGAGGGAGCCCCACATCATAAGACCCTATAGCTCATTGCTTAAAGCCTCCTGTTCAAATCCTTTCTCCTCATCTAGCAGGGAGGGGGAAATTGAACATGGGTCTCCCAGGAGCATGTTCTGACCATGGGGCTAAAAGTTACAAGATCAGCACCTGCTTCTCTGAACTTTTTGCAGGGAGCAAGTCAGGCATCTAATTCATTCCTGCAAGAAACACCTGACTCAAGGTGGTGGGTTCCTGTTTGTAGATTGCTAAGCAGAGATAGGTGCCTCCCTGGAACCCAGACTTAGGCATCTACCTACTAGAGAGGGGTGGGGCTTAGCACACACCTCTTTTGTTTTGGTATCTCCCACTGGATGCCTTAGATGATTGCCTAGCATGCTGGCTTTGTTGATTGCAATCTAAGACTATGTCTACTCTTAAACCACTACAGTGGTGCAGCTTCATCACTGCATCTGTAGTGTTTCAGTGTAGTTATTCACCAAAGTGATGGCAGAGGTTCTCCCATTGCAGTAGCTAGGTCGATGGAAAAGTTCTTCCTTAGACCTAGTGCTGTCTACACTGGAGATTAGGTCTGCTTAACTGTCACTCAGGGATGTGTATTCTTCACACTCCTGATCAATGTAGCTGCGTTAATTTAACTTTTTTGTGTAGACCTCACCTAAGTACCTATCTTATCCCATTCTTTCTAAAGGGAGCCTAGGCTTGTGGATCTCAGTGCTGACCCTATGATTTCCTAGGCACCTGAAAGTTAGGCACCGTGAATGATGCTCATCATTGCATTGCCTAAATCCCTTTGTGGGTCCCACCCACAGTGAGTATAGACAAATGTTAAACTGCCTTGTCTCTTTTCACTGTCCAAGATAGATGAAGTGCACAGCATCATAGAAAAGAATATTACTTTAATAGTGACCTGATACTTAAAACAGTATTCTAATTGTATTTTTAAAGGTGGTGGTTTTGGAATATTACAAACTAATTCAAAAACATTACATGACTTCCAATTAGTTTAAAAATGATTAAGTTGTGTTGTGATGAAATAAAGGTAGACCTGCAACTAATTATCAGGCTGGTGTTCTTCCAGGTTTAATCCTGCAGTCATTGTGCACACAAAATTCTTAGTGGCAAGTGCATGCAATAGGGGCAGGAAGGTCAGGCAACCAGGAGCAAAATGATCAAGAAAAGTTTGTCAGAACATTGCTGATAGGCACAGGTGGAGCTTACATTTCCATTACCTTAACAGGGTTTGACTGTTAGGATTATACTTGTTGGTAAAGCATGATTAGGAACTATAACCCAATTCTGGTTGTGAAATAAACTTTTTAAAGTAGAGTTTGATTTTGGTAAGAAACAAGACAAAAGTTATTGTAAATGTATTTCTGTTCTATAGTGTGTATGGATAGTTCCACCCAAAGGGGAGTCATGGAGTTATACTGCCCCCTGCAGTTCTAACTGTAGCTCTAGTATTTTCTTTTCCATGTTCACATTGAAAAAATTGGTACATGTATATCACTATGTATATGCAAGGTTAAGGCTGAGATTTTAATCACTACTCAAAGACTTCAGAATGGAAGGATCCCACAGGAACATAACTGAGTATGTGGACACCCAGCATTATACAGAACTTTAAATGTACAAAACACAGCTCCCATTGACATTAATTACAGCTGTGGATGCTCAACACTCCTGCAAATTGTGTACTCCAGGAAATGAGGGCAGCCTTGTCTCCTGTTTCTCTCACTTTCCATAAGTGGATCCTGTGGTAGGGTGCTCCCCACCCATGCCTCACCCCTGGCCCTCCAGAATTCCCCCTTGGTACCCTGCCCAATGACCCTCCCTGTCTGTCCCCACCCAACATGCCACCTCAGCTGGCTGCATGACATTCAGCTGGTCCACCTCTGAACTGCACCCAACATCTGTACAAGCTTGTGCTTCACACCATCCACTTTCTTGCCCTTGTGTCCCATCCTGACATAAAATGGCAGGACCTGTTGTCACCTAAGGAGGGTGAGAAACCCTGGTGGGCCCTCCAGGAATATTAGCTGGCAGTGCCTTCGTGGAGCCTTGAACACAGGTGTGAATACCTGTTGTGGTTCGTGAACTCACTGGACACCTGTCCCTTTTGCAGGAAGAGGGAGATCTCTGTATGGTGTATCAGGTTGCAGCATCTCTTGCTAAGGTTCTGGCTTCACTTTTCCCTGCATCGTCTGATTTCTACACACCCCATCCGTGGCCCCACAAAGTCATGGGACCTCATCAACTTCCTCCTGACACTGGCCATGGTGGCCATCTACCATACCAGGGGGAGGAAGTGGGATGGGGGTGGGTACTTTGCAACTGTGGGGCCTGTTTCCATTCCCTTGCCCTAGCACATCTCCTGGCAGAGTTCTTCTGGGCAGTGCCCACTGACTCCCTAAAATCCTGAGGGACAGTGGGCTCTGTCTGGGGTTCTCTTGTTGGTGTCCCCTTCTGGTTTCTTGATTTTTAATCTTTGACCTCACTGGTGTTCCTGTTTTCTCCTTTGTTGTCCTCCATAATCAATTGGCGCCTGGACTTAGTGGTTCTTCTCCCTTAGTTGAAGGGAAGGACCTTTAGTTTTGGGTAGGCCCATACTCGCCTGTACCAGTACTTTACATAGTGTTTAACCCTGATTCATTCCCAGAGCAGAGTCCAGTCTGTGCACTGAATGGTCTTCTGGAAAAATTGTATGTGATCATGTAATTAAATACTGTCATACTGCACAACACACTGGTAATCTTAACTCTGACATTTCCTAACTTCTGAGTGCTTGACTTTGCAACATTTGTAATATATTTTTTATGTAATTTTCTAAATTAAAAAAACAAAATAAAAATCAAATTCTGTCTTGTGGAACCATATTGAGCCCCCGTGTGTTTTCAGAAGGGTTGGAACCTTTAGATTCACTGCACAGACCTCTGCCACTTGAACTAAAGGAATAACTTATAGCAACAGTAGGTTGTCATTTTCCACATAGACCAGCATTACAAGAGGGAGAGAGAGAGAGGGTTTCACAGATATTTGCTGACAGCAGAGGAATGATGAGACGCAGGAATCTTCAGTTCCATTCCAGGCTCTGGAGCATAGCGGGGAACAGACACTTCTGCTCTATTCCCTCCAATCTGTCCCTGTCCTATCACTTCCACACCCCCGGCTCCTCATGCATCCCCTTCTCCTTGCCTACCCAATTTGTTTCCATTCCTCAGACTTCTTTTCATAGTCCCAGCCTCTTAGTCCAGCCAGTCACTCTCCCCTCCACAAAGGATCATTTTCCAAATCTCCCCCATCCCCACTAAAACCTGTGGATCTTTCCCCTTTTGCATTCAAAGCAGTTAACTTCCTCCTCCATGGTGATTGTGTCATCAGGGAAGGCACTGACAGCACAAGCAGGAGCCAACAGCTACAACTGCAGGGAAAGTCCTGCTCAGAACAAATGGAAGCTTTAGGGAATTTAGCTGCCAAGCTCCCACATCACCCCAAGAATGTGTGAACTGCAATTTTTCAAACACATAGCATTTGGCCACATTTAGGTGAATTTTCACAGGGATGGCAAAAGCCCTACTCTATGGCCTGGAGGTGCTAGACCATCTCAAAGAAAAGGTTTCCACAATTTAACATGGGCAAAAATGTACTAATCTCTAACCTTGTTCTTGGAAATGGAACAGTTTTGTCTGAAATTTTCCAAAGAGATTCAGCCGGAGGCTGACACCTGGCTTCGAAAATTTCACTCTGAAGAGTTGAAGTTTGGCAAAGTTTAAGCAACTGAACACAGGATCTTATAATGGGAAGTATCAGGCAGCCTTAAGAGAAGTAGTATCAGCCCTGCCTATAATAGCTTTTGAGTACAGAATCACACAGTAAGCAAGGAGACAATCTCCTGCCAGTAACACAACATAAAAGAAACTCCACTTTAATCTTATGATTCACAACCCATTTTGTTGGAGCCCTCTCCACCCCTACCTTCCAAAGGCTGCATAGATGGGTGTGAACTATGAACACATAGTGAACTAGCTCCACTCTTATTTTCTCTCAACTGTTAATTTAGTATTTTGGGAGGAAAGAGGATTTGAGGGCTTTAATTTCTTTTGTCTTCTTCCTCCCCCATCTCGGCATTCCCCCAAAACTAAACATGTTGCCCATGTATGGGAGCTGACGTAAGTTCTGTAGCAAAAAAAGGAGAGCTTGAAGTTGTAGCCTTAAAACTGTACAAGGCAGCTGCTCCGATATCTATCTGCTGCCCCAGAAACTGGCAGAGGATTCCTTAGAAGCACCAAGCTAGCACTTTGCATGCGACTGTGGAAACATGGTAGCAGGGCAAGGCCCATGAAGGATCCTATCTTTTGGCAGCCCTAATGCTCAGGCAGGTTGTAGTGGCCCCCTACAGCACAACTACTGAAATGGATGCATGCAGTTAACACGGGTGAGTTAGGAAACCATAAACTGAATTTCCCTATTAAAGTCTCAACTAAAACTTTAGGGTATTTGATTTTTAAAAAAAATATGATTTGATGTTAATCTAATCTTTGGACTTGAGTCAACAAATCCTCAATTCTTCCTATAGAATTGCACATTTAAAAATCTATTTAGCAGGTAGGCATCGATGAAAAGGTCTTTTAGATATTAGCTTATATCTTTTGAGATTTAACACACAAATAACTTACAGTGGAATGGTAACTTGCCAGCCACTTCTCATTTAAGGTCTTCTGAGCAATTTTATTGTACCATTCTCAATATACTATGTAGTATTGGAACGCTTTTGAAACAAGTATGTCTTGAAATGACAGCTACAATATTTCTGGAAAACAATACTGGAGCTGTTGACATGATTGATAATTTATTTTTGAAATTGCTTAGAATCCACACCTCTCAATGTTTACACTATAAATAGCCATTACTGACACATAATGTAGATTATTCTTCAGTATGTCACTTTCCATAGTAGAGAGCTCATCTGTGCAGTTAGAGCACATGGAAGTTGAAGTTCAGTTTTACTTCATTTATTAGAAATGGGTGACATGCTTAATTATTAGGAAAGTAGGGTTTTTTATGGTTTAAATTTCCCAAGTGAAAGAATTTAAACTTTCCTTCTTAAACTGCAGTAAAACAATGCCCTTGGGTCTCCATTGAGTTTTACCATGTTAGGCTTTAGTTTCTCCAGTGAGGCGGTCTTTCATCATGAGTCAGCATTCAAGGGTATGTCTACACAGGTATAGAAACCCATGACTGGCCAGTCAGTTGACAGACTCGGACTGAAAAACTGCTATGTAGATATTTGGGCCCAGGCTGGAGCTTGAGCTTTGGGACCCTGTGAGGGTGGAGGGTCCCAGAGCTGACTCCAGCCTGAGCTCAACCATCTACACAACAACTTTTAGCCCCAAAGCTCAAGTCAGCTGACCTGGGCCAACCATAGCCATGCTGTGGGTCTTTTATCCTTGTGTATCTGTACCCCAAGTGGCAACAATAGGGAGTAGCACTAATCATTAAGATGATCACAAGTTTTCATTTTAAAATGAAATACTGTTAAATAAAAGCAGCTAAAACTACTAGTTTAGACAACAATAAAAATTAAATGCTCACATAAGGGAAATGGAAGCTTTAAAACAGACTGGCTATAAAGACCCTTAATTCAGCAAAGCACTGAAGCATATAAGTAGTTTTATTCAGAAAAGCACTTTAACATACATAATTTTCAGCACAAGTAGTTCGAGTTCCTAAAGTTAAGCGCAGATTTAAGTGATTTGCTGAAACTGAGCCAAAATAAAGATAAGAACAAATGAAGTAGTACAATTTTAGAGGAAAATGAAAGGACTGGACTTTCTACATTTCTAAAATGCAGCCATGACTAACACAAAATTCTGCAACAAACTGAAAATTAGGGAGGATGGGACAGTGTAAAATCAAATTTATTATCATGTGAACAAAGAATACTGCATTGTTCATTTGCATATTTAATTCCATACAAGGCTCCATTTTTAAACAGTTTATGTAAATTGACACAGAATTTCCAGTCTGCTGCACTGAAGAGCTAGATAATACAGACCATTGGACATGCAATGGTAAGAGATTCTGCCTACAGGCAACAGAAGGAGTCTGCTGCAGGGACATTGGATGAAGGGCCATAAATAATTTGAACAATAGAACATCTGAGCTATCTTTCTTGACACATGTCAATATAAAAGGATGTGAATATTTGTTAGGAAACACATAAGAACATACAATGATACCTCAAACAACTCTTGAAGCCACAACTGCTAAATGGTACTTTATTGTCTTCAACAACGAGCAGTTACAGTATCTAAAACAAAAAGAAACGTTGTCAAGAAATAAATAGCTGAAGATGAGCTGTTGAGATCCCACTGATTTTTCTTACTGCAGTGGCTCCATTACATTTTATTCCTTGTCTTTCAGCCTTCATTCTTCAGATTCTCCTGGCCTACGAATATCATCAATCTTTAGAATCATTCTAACCATCTGAGTAGCCAGAGCAATCTGTTGCTTTTTACCAATTAAGGTTTCTATGACATGTTGTTTCTTCATATCTGTCAAAAGAAGGGAAATAATTAGACATCCCCCCAAAAGTCAAAACCCACCAAATTAAAGACACATTAAAAGAGCCCGCAGAGAGCAAATCACATTTCAGATTTAAAATTCTAGTACTGTACAATCACGCCCTTCTACCAAAACGCAAAATTTTATTCTACATGCATATTATTCCCTTTCAGCTGATTAGAGATCATAGTGAGGTATAGTGAAGAAAAACATGCTGGTACAAGCAGCTGACTTATTTCTCTGACATTGTACACTTTGTTTGGCCAGTCAAGTGCTCATACTACAGTTGAGACATTTCCTGAAAAAAGACTTCAGGTTTACATCTCAGTCTCAAAAATTGCTCTGAGCTGAAAGTTCCCAACTTGGAGCACAGTATTTTTTTTTTTTTTTAATTTATCTATATCCACTAGGGCAACACATTACATCAATCATGATAATAAGGCACAGCAGTAAAACAGTGAAGGGAACATACCTACAAAAGTAAAAACAGTTCCAAATCAAATCCTCATCTGAACTCATTCTACTTATGCCCAAATGTTTTGCTCATGTAGTATAAAATTAAGGTTTTTATTCCAAATAGTACTTCTTCATAAGTGATTAATTGATGTTTCAAGAGCTTGAATTCAGAAATTCAAGTTGCAACAGATGATGTTTGGTAGATAACCATTCTTCAAAATAAAGTCAACCACCCAGAAAATCCAAAAATCAATCCCAGTTAGGAGCTCATTTAGAAAATCTGTCAATAGGCACCCAAATTTGGAGTACATAAACAAACATTTGGACACTCACCTGTTTGTTGCAGCCTTGATTTTTTACATGTTGTGGGTGACCTCACATACAAGTGAGTTTAACAAACATTACATATAATTATTTGGGGTTAAATTAAAATAAACAACAAAAATGCTCAGCAGAGCAATAAAGAACTTATGGCCTCCTGAAGGCATCTGATTCAAAACATGTTGCTCAAACATTTTTACTTTTTATTGTTTACATGTCATAAAATACTCTTAAATTTCTTGGATTAAATTAAGTAATTTACTGTGTGATCCCCTACAACGTATTTTGATTACTGCTCCAACCTTGAGGGTCAAAAGGTGACTGCTGATGTTTTTAAAAATCTCATCAAGCTACACATTTATTTACAAAGTGAGTAACTTTTAGAGCTTTCACAGTGATCTTAAATAAGAGGATCCAGATTCTCTTTTCTAACATTCCACTCCCTCAATATTCCAATCTCTTTCCCCTCTAACATGATTTTTAGCTTCATAGAAAAGAATAAATGCAGCTTCCATGTGCCAGTGATAGACTACCATAAGGCACACTGACAACAGTCCTTTATGTAGAAGCTTAAGTACTTTCATCACAAGGAAGTCAACCAGGCATACAGAAAATTACACAGTATATTTTGTATGGATAAACGTGCCAATACCATATTATGACAAACTTCCCACTGTGCCTTAAACTCACTTGTTCAAGTTATGTTTTTCAGAAAAGAAAGTAGTGTCTTAAGTAGGAAAACAGCATGGATGAAACAATGTTGTAGTGAAGATGCAGTCGCATAGGTAGTGGCAACGGAGGCGTGGCTGAGCCAGGATGGTACATATGTACCTGTTTCAGGCAGGTTTGTACTCAGAATAGCTTGATTGTCTCTCCATTGCAGCTGCCTAAGCTACACTGCTATTTATGCTACTGCTAGCTCTCATCAAGCTACCACAAGCATGTGTACAAGAGCAGGGGAATCCTGACCCTAGCTCATAGCGCAAACCTAGCCTTGATGATTTTTTTTTTCCACACCACTACTTCAAATTTTGTTTAAAACTATAATATTGTTCTGAAAAAAAAATCACTACTCTTATAATGTTCTGTACCAAAACAATTCTGGGATCCAGTGTTCAGATTATAAAAATTCTTAACTCTGTTCTAGTAACTTGAACTAGACATTTGATGGGATAAATAACACTATTTTCTTAGAGAGAGGACAATAATTTCTACACAAGTGTTTTAAGAGAAAAGAATGAAGAAAAAGTTAGAACAATAGTTTTCTATTAGATAGAACAGGTGTTTTTAACCCATTACAAAAATTACCAGAAAATTTAGGAGCCACATTAGTCCAATAAGTAGCTGCAAACAAGAACTTCATTATACACAGTAACCCAAAAAAGTTAAATTCTTCATAGGAAATTTTCCGAAGTCTTTGTAGTACTCATGGTAAGTCTATTATGGCTTTTTACATTTGTTGAGAAATTCCTTCCATTTAGCTCCTCTCCACAATAGTCAAAGCATATTAAGGATTTCTTACCATTTGTTCCTTTGCGCAAACAATCGATCCCAAGAGCAGGATTGTTTTCTTTCACTTGTCTAGCTCGCACTTCAGTCATAGTCTGAATGGGATTCATTCCACTGTTTTCAGAAAGTGACATGGGAATGACTTCTAGGGCATCAGCAAAAGCCCTCATAGCATACTGTTCCAAAGAGGGGCACTAGGAGAGTACAGGCTTATATTAGACTGTTGGCAAAACCAGATCACCACACTGAAACAGTGAAAGACTTTATCCATATACTATAAATGCAAGTGTTCCTTAAAAACATGGCCCATCCTACCCAACAGGATGTTTATATGCGGTGCCAACATACTTATATGCATAATGCATCCTACATCAGTCTTAAGGACAAACGGCTTGTTTACATGGCAAGCCATTTCACTGTGTGAATCTACAATGCATCTGCTGGAAGCTCAGTAACTGACCACATGGACCCTGCTACAATGCAGTAAAAGTCCTGGCATGAAATGGTGGGAGTGATTGCAATCTTATCATCATATTGAAATGAGTGTCTAGGGGTAGGGGATGGAGTCATGTGCCACTGAATGCCCCATCTACAACCATAGTCTCCATTCCAGGAGCTGCACATTTTGACCTGGCTAAGGTTACAACCTTTTAAAACCAAACAAAACTGAATCTGTACTTGAATTCAGACATGACTTTGATAAATTTAAGTTGTCCTATTTCATCTGTCAAAAGACAATATCAGTATTGCAAAAGGAACTTCACTGATAACAGTACATCAGTCTGGAAAGAGAGCTAGCAAACCAATAGAAAATTTCACAGTATCATTTAATCACTAACCACAAAGTAATTTACTAAAGCATAACAGCCTTTTTTTTTTTTTTTAAAAGCACAACAGCTTTTCTTCTTCTACTTTGCTTTTTTTAATGGAGAAGCAGCAGCAATTACTATGTGAAAAACTAAAACTACATGACACTGTGCGTAAGTGAAAGCATGAAATTCCTTAACACACTTGTTTTTCAGTTACAGATACTAAAGGTTGATGTTTTTGTTGAGCAGGAGAATGATGAAAATGGGTTTTTTTTTCTTTTTTTTTACCTTATCTGCTGTTTCACTAACTGCCAAAGCACAAGAGATCTCAGCAGCACCTCCTCCATACACAATGCGGTTATCACGAACCAGGTTCCGGATTACACACAAGGCATCATGAAGAGATCGTTTTGCTTCTTCGATAATCTTGAATTTTAGAATATAACAAGTTATGTTACAGTATGTAAAGTTAAGAGAATCCCGAAAACCTTACTTCATCAAGGTTTCCTAGTACAGAATTAGAAACTCCACACAGCCAAGTAATATCTGAATAGAAATCTATTGTTGTAATGACCTAGATTTTTTTAATTCACTGTTTTCATGAAACTTTACATTTTGAAATAATCAGCTTTTCAATAATTAGAAATTACACATGCACATTTTAAAAGATTTTCAATCCTTCACTTGGATGACCAAATCGCTTTTCAAGCCTGGGGTATTTCCAAGATAAAAACAAGGTTTTTACACTAAAATATTTATGGTTCATACTTTAGAAGGTCCATTTAATATCGATGCGTTTTATATTTTTTTTTTAAAAAACTAAACCTCAAAAGCAGTTTTTGTTAAAGAGATTTGTACTTTTTTTTTTTTATTTGTACCCTCTCAGTTTTCCCCTCTTTCTTATGCTTTTGGCTCCAAATAGGACTTAAGTCCCCGCAGGATAAGAGCAACACACTAGACACCAATCGATTTAGTGCAAAGTTCTGAAATTTGGTTTCTGTGTACAGGAGACACCATTCTTATTTAAAGGTCAAGCCAAGATTTACAGATGAAGATTAGATATCTACTGCTATGTGCCTGATCCTCCAAATTATTCAATATAATTTTATTCACACGAGCAGTCCCTTAAAAGTAAAAGGCACTAGGCACAAGAATAAAGTTACTCGTAGTGCATGATGATAAAGGATCATTAGTTTTACTCAACACCAAACAATGTGAATCTAGTGGTACTTCGCACAGTGAGTTGCCACTCTTAACAAGCAATCACTGTTGACTGTCCCAGTCAAGTGGACTACTAACTTGTTCACTCCCTCTAGCCTCACTTCAGATAAGACAGTACAAAACTGAGGCTTCTTTTGGATGCACCTGCTGATTTTGCAAGCTGATAGGAATTAGCAGAAGACATGTTCAAACTCTCATTTACATATTGAGCATCTCACCATCTTATTTCCTCCTCTAATGAAGATGGTCACAGCTCTGGAATTCTGACATTGCTCAATAACAAGCATTTTATCTTTTGTTGTTCCAAATGAGATCTCCCTGACAATGCCAGCGAAGCCTAGTTTCTCAGACGTGAGTTCGCAGAAACGAGGAACGATGCGCCCTCCAGTTGCAATGGCAATCAACTACAAGTAAAAAAAACAGTCATTTTGAAAAGAATTTTTTCAAGGGTTTTTTTAAATTGTGGGACGTAGGTGGAAGAACGCCAGCTTATGGATTAGACTGAAATGTATGCTTCCCCTCCTTCAGAGTATTTCAGGGAAGGAGTTGCTTCTGCAGAGCAAGGAATGAGATTTTAAACATGGAGTCTTAGGTCACCTATTATCCATCACACTTTTTAAGCTCAATTTGTGAATCGTGGCCCCATTCACAGTGGGCCCTTCTCACAAGTGCTATTTTACAGTCAGTGATTTAGACTCATGTATATTAGTTGTGCTGCTCTCCTCCTGAAGCCAGAGCTTCTGAAGTGATCATTTTGCATCTACCTTGACTGGCTGACAAAGGATTTAATACATGAAGTTGGAGAGAAGTTTACTTACTTCTATTTCAGGTCCACCAACCCAACGAACAGCAGGCAGCTCATTCTGCAGCAATAAGTGATTTGCCTCGTCATCAAAACCCCACTGGCAAATAGCTAGGTTTGCACCAGTGTCTTTAATCTGAAAACAATTCCAATATATGTTGCTAAGTTAAAAGCAATACAATGGGTTTAATTTGAACTCACAAGTACAAAAATACTATGGATACAAAGGATGACCCGTAAAGACACTAACCATGGAACTGAATTTCAAACTGCAGTCTGTTAATTAATTACAGCTATCCTTTTTTTCCTAATAGTTCATCATTCAGTTGTAATTTTTAAAAGTATATGTATGCAAACAGGTCTGCTTCTTATGAGACTGCTAGCCAAATCATACATAAAAAGCAAAATATTTCACTTTTGTATACACTGGGGAAAAGTCATCAGGGATAAATATGTTTATAAACTCTAACCTGTTTCACCATCTCTTCAAATTTCTCCTTTTCATATTTCTGCAGTGCCTTGTAATCTTCCACAGATGTTACATCAAGCTTGTGCTTGGTTTTAGGCTTAGGTGGCTCAAATGGACAAGTGAGAATTGCAATTTTAGCATCTTTAACTTCCTACATGTTAAAATAAAGATTAAGATTAATTATTTTGACCTCAATAATATCTGCACTCTCTCCCCTCCCACACCCCATACTAATAAAGTTATTATTTCTACAAGCTAGGAAAGAGAAACTTCTGTTTTACAGTACATGAGAGGTGTTCAGATACAGCAGTTAGAGGGGCAAAGAAAAGTTCCTTGATGGTTTAAATAAAGACACTACCAGAAAAGACTGACTCACTTTAGGCATCTGTGGATGGCTGAAATCTTTATCCACAATCACTCCTTTGACCAACTGGGTATCTTCCAGTCTCCCTCCCACTTTGCCTTGCACTTTGATTAGCTCAAAATCAACATCTTTGCGTTCCATATCAGCCACTGTCAGTATAGCATTTACAGCGATTTCTGCCATTTGTCTGTTGCAACGATTAATTCTAAATGTAAGCAAAATGTAATGAAGTTAGTTAAGATTGTACAAAAAACTCAAATAAAAATAAAAAGTGATGTTTAGCTTTAAGGAAAAATTTCATTGAGGAACGTAACAAATTTTATATTCCAGCTAAAAAAGTTAAACAACTGTCAATGATTCTTCCCAAAAATGCTTTCAAGTATGAAACTTCATTAGTTAGGTTTTCCCAGTATAAACTTACACTTTAGAACCTAGAGTTGTCTTTGCAGTCTGGATGAGAGGTTCAGTGTTCTGTGGATCAACTGGAAAACTGTCGCTGATTTTGTCTAGATTCTCAATGGCAATGCGTGCAGCCTGCTCATAACCATCTGCTATTCTCATAGGGTGAATACCGCGATCTAACAACTGCTCAGCCTGTTCCAATAATGCACCAGCCAGAACTACAAAACAAAACAAAAAAAACCCCAAAATTTACTTTCCTCCATCAATTTACTAAGTTATTTTACGTTGTTAGAGCACAGGAAGTGTGTTTAACAGACTTGCCCTCGCAGGCTTACACTATGCCAGACACAAGTTTCTAAAATTCATCAACAGCTGTTGACCAATCTTAGTGAGGAAACTACTCAATTACTGCTTTTTCTTAAGGAGTGAAGATGGAATTGGAAGAAAACTATTTAAGATATGTGAAAAAATAAATACATGGATGCATTTAATACAAGGGATGAAGTGTCAATACTGCCTGCAAATTTAGCCTACCCTTTTAAAAACAAAAACAAACAACCCCCGTCCCCCATCCTTCTGATAGAGAGCCCGCAATACAGGAGCTGCAAGAGAATTAAAATGCTAGCTACTCTACTAAGTTTGTTTGAGATGCTAATTGTTTATGTAGGGCCAACTCTTTAAATAACCTGATTTCAAAGGTAACAGATTTGAAATGTCTCTTACCAACAACCCCTGTAGTTCCATCTCCAATCTCATCATCCTGTGATTTAGACAACTCTACCATAAGTTTAGCTATTTGATGATCCACATCCATCATACTCAGAATGGTGGCACCATCATTCGTGACAGTCACCTCACCATCCTTGTCCACCATCATTTTATCAAGACCTAAAATAGATGTTCAAAAAGTATACAAGTTATAAATAAATCAAAGAAACCTTACCAAAAAAAAGTGTTTAAACTTACATTCTCATACTTACCATTGGGCCCCAGTGATGTTCTCAGTGTATTTGCCACAGCCTTTGCTGCCATTATATGAGACTATGAAACAAAAATGCAAACATAAATTCAGTCATTATGACACATCCTTTAAAATACAATGCTTTGTTAGTAACACTATGCAAACAAATAGTGAAAAAGAAAGTCCTTTGATTCTAGCTGTCTGCAGGTACACTTATGTGTCAGAGAAAATTAGGTGTCTGTATTTTCAGGGCCATCGCTTAGCCAGTAGCAATTCCCATCTCCAATGTTTTCCATCGGTGCAAATATGAATAAAACTTGCACTGGCAATGAAAAAGGCATAGTAGCTTCTCCCCCCACCCCCGCCTTTGTTTATAAAAACAGTATTAAGTGGGGGTGAGACACAAAACAACTGCTACAGATGATTTTGCTCTATTTCAAGCAGAAGTTAAACTATGTGAAAATTTATATTATAATTATTCCTAGATCACGCAAATTGTGTGTGTTGATATATAACTGATATACCCAAACTTTTCTCCTTCTGCCCTCCCGCTAGCAGATGCATTAAAGGCATCTGACTAGTGGGCTGGACCTTTGCCTGTGAACTCTAAGGACTGGTCTACACTTTGGGGAAATCGATCTGAGATATGCAACTTCAGCAAAGAGAACAGCATAGCTGAACTTGACGTACCTTAGATCGAATTAAAATTACTTACTTTGCATCCTTGCGGCACTGGATCAATGGCCATTGACTCTGCTTCCACCTCTCGCACTGTTGGGAGTTCAACAGTCGACGGGAGAGCGATCGGGGATCGATTTATCGTGTCTACACTACAGGCGATAAATTGATCCCTGATAGATGGATCGCTACCCACCGATCTGGCTGGTAGTGTAGACGTACCCTAACTCTCTCATACAAAAGTGATGATCTGGGACGGACTTTCACCAGATAAAGGATTGTTGACATTCAGTCATTCTTTAAAATCTGTTGGGCCTTTCAACATACCATTGCATTACTAGTGTAGCCAAACTGCTCAGATTATCCACTAGGATACAACAAGAGCATCCCACCTCTGCAGGCGCAAAACACCAAACATCATGGATTTTTAAAATTACACTTTTAGTCTCCTTCAGCACTGCAACAGGTGAATGACTGAAATGCAACACATTTATTATTTGTGTTACCAACGTGCTTAGGAGCTCTAATAATGGACCAGGACCTCATTGTGCTATATACTGTACGAACACGGAACAAAAAAATATGGTCCCTGCCCAATCTGAAAACCAAAAGACTGGTCTACACTGAAAACCTAAGGACTAGTCTACACTGAAAACTTCACCTGAGAGACGCAATTATGCCGACCTAACCCTCAGTACTAGGTCGATGGAAAAATTCCTCCATTGACCTAGCTACCACTTCTCAAGGAAGTATATTAATTACAGTGATGGGAGCAGCCTTCTCGTTACTGTACACTGTGTCTGGGCTGAAGCGCTACAAAGGCGCTGCTGTAGCATTTTAAGCGTAGATGTACCCTAAGTACGAGACAAGAGCCAACGGATGGATGTAGGCAGACATACAATGGAGTACAAGTAAACAATGAGACAATACATGGTCTCGGCACACCCGCTGCCCAGTATTTCATAGGCAACATGTTAAAACAAAATTTTAGGTCTTGTCTATACGGCCTTGAAGTTTGAACTATCGGGCATATGAGTCACATGCCCCGAAGTACTGTACTGTAAATGCACCATGTAAACCCTGTTTCCTAATTCATGTTTCCAGGACTACGTTGATGCTAACTGGGAATTTTTTAGTTTACACTAGCATGGTTTACACTAGGTAGTTAAATACAACGCCATAGTGCACTGCAATTCACACCCCCATAATTCAAATCCATGTAGACAAGCCCTTAGGAAGAAGGATCAGCAGGATAATGAGGTAGCTTTGAAAATGTTTATAAGGAGTGCTTCCCAAATATGAGAGGTAGCATGAGAGAAAGGACAAAAGTACTTTGAAAAACGTAACAAGTGGGCAATGGAGGCTGACATCATGGGCTGATTGGAGGTGAATATGGACAGCTCAATAGCCTATGACAGATAATAGGTAGCATGACCATGAAACACCATGAAAATTAAAACAAGTAGCTTATGTTTGAAGTGACTGAGAAGGGGGAGCCAGAGGAGGGAAGCAAAGAGAGGATTGATATGGTCAAAGCAACAGGTTAGGAAAATTTTTATAACAGCATTCGGAATGGATATGAACAGGGCACAACTGCATCTGTCAAATCAGAGAAAAGAATGTTGCAGTAATGTAGATGCAAGAGGACAAGAGCCTGGACAAGAATTTTAGTTGTGTGGAAGGAGTAGTTAGGCCATATCTTAGCCATGTTAGCCATAAAGAATTGGCAAGATTCACACACCGCCTGGATATGAAGGCCAATACAGAGGTCCAAGTCAAAGACAATGCCCAGTTTAAGGGCATGACAGGCAGGATGGTGGTGGTGTCCACAGTGATTGAGAAAGGAAGTAACAGGGAGAGCAGATTAGGAGCTCTGTTACAGCCATATTCACCTGGAGCTGACAGCTAGATATCCATGAAATGTCAAAGAGAGGCACCAAGATTTTAGCTTGAGCAGAAAGAGACAGGTTTGTTGCAGGGCCTGAGTTGTCAACATACATTGTATTTGTGTATGAAATGGATTACCCAGAGATAAGGTGTAAAGGGAAAAGAGAAAGGTACAGTGCCCTGTGGACCCCTCCCGCCCCAAAACTGAAAGGGGGAGGGGGTGAAGAGCATCCTCCAAAGAACATGCTGAAGGAGCAGTTAGAGGTAGGAGAGAAAACAGAGTCCAGGAAGCCAAGGCAGAACAAAATTTCAAGAGGAGGAGTGTAGTTAACTGCATCAAAAGCAGCTGGCAGGTCAAAGAGGATGAGGATAACAGCCTGGTTTGAGCTTTGAGATCATTAGCGGCTCTGAGTGGTTTCAGCTGAGTGCAAGGCAGAGACCCCTGGACTGGACGAAACGGGCTGTGAACAATGTGCTCAAGGCGGTTATAAGATGGAAGGGAGATGGGACGATAACCGGGGCGGGGAGGGGGGTTAAGACAGGAGACACCGGGGGAGAAGAGCCTGGCTCAGTGTGTGAGGGATTTACGGGGAAGCTGCAGCTTAATGGTGAGTTTAGTGACTGAGCGACCGCAAGGCCCGGCCGCGGCGTTTAACAAAGCGCCCGGCGGGTCCAGCCGCCCCGCTCCACCCGCACGAGGCGGCAGCTCTGGGCGGCCCCGGGCGCGTCACCAAGGGCTTCGCTCGGGCCGCGGCCCGCTGGGGGCGGGGCTAGGAGCTCCGCGCATCGGCCCGAAGCCCCGTGGCGGGGGGGCGGGGAGACACACAACGGTCCGGCGGCTCCAGACCCTACAGCGGGAAGGGGATGAGCGAGCGAGCGACCACCGGGGTGGGGGCGGGGACGCACATGGAGCCGGGGCCGGGAGCCGGCGGTTCCCCGGTGGCGCATGCGCAGATACCTTGAGCGCCTCCAGCCCCATGAGGCGGCTCTTGCGGTCCTGGTCCTTGAGGATCAGGAAGGGCCGCCCGTACTCATCGAACGCGAGAGTCCCCATCGCCGACATGGTCCCGCCGCCCCGCAGCCGCTCCGACACCAACCGACTGAGCAAGAGCCGCGGCTGCTGCCCACTACGCCCAACGCAACGTAACGTGAGGGGCGGGCGATTCTGCGCCGCGCATGCGCAGTGGGTTACTACCGGAAGGATTTCTTAGCTGGGACCAATATGGCGCCTCCACTGAGCCCTTCTGGAAGCGTCTGAGGGAAAGAAGGGCGCAAGTCGGAGTGGGCGAGACCACTGAGCGGAACTCCGACACACGTCATATTGGCAGGGGCCACGGCACTACAGTGAGAGCAAAAAGAGACAGCGCAAATGCGCGCTGCGAGGCAGGGTACGTTACTCTAGAGTGCTAGACAGCCTGCCACAGGCGAGTCGCCCCCCCCTCCGCGTTTCAGGTGGTATCATCCACTCCGCTGCGCCTGCGTCGGTCCGAGTTCCCGCCTGCTCCTCCGAGTCTCGCGATATCGGCCCCTCGGTGTGGGGGGCGCTGGCCTGGACAGGCGAGGCAGGGTCCCTCCGTGCGGGGCCGAGTCCCCGCTGCTAGGGGCAGGGGGCGGGGCCTGTCTGCTCCGGGTTGGGTAACTGTGGAGCCGCCCCAGCGGGAGCGCAGCGCCTTGGCCAGGCACCGCCCGCTGGCCGGGACCCCGCTCAGCCGCGCCCGCCCCTGCAGCGGTGGCTCCTGCAGCGAAGCCTGTTGAGGGGCTAAGAGTGGAAGTTGCTGCCCTAGAGCCAGAGCGACGCAGGAGTGGAAGGGACCGTGGTAGAGGGCCCAGTCCTGCCCCCTGCACTGAGGCAGGACCAGGTATTAGCTAGAGAGTGACCCTGACACGTGCTTGTCTAACCTGCTCTTAAAACCCTCCAGTGACAGAGTCCATAACCTCCCTAGGCAATTTGTGGCAGTGCTTAACCACCCCGACAGGAAGTTTTTTTTCTCATGTGTAGCTCATCTCTGCTGCAGTTTTAGCCAATCACTTGTCCTGTCCTTGTGGTGCGGCCCCCGACCCAGCACCCCGGCTGGAGCACTGGAGCGGGGCCGAGCCACACGCGGGCCACAGTTTGCCCACCCCTGAATTAGAGAATTGGTCTGAAATCAACAAAATAAATGTAAATAGAGACAAGTGCAAAGTACTGCACTAGGAAGAAAAAGTCAAATTAGCAACTACAAAATGGAGAACTAACTAACTAGGTGGTAGTACTGTTGAAAAGGATCTGCAAGTTATAGTGTATCACAAATTGAATGAGTCAGCAGTGCGATGCAGTTGCTAAAAAGACTAATATTCTGGAGCGTATTAACAGGTGTCTCATATATCAAACCTTAGAAGATAATTATTTTGCTCTGCTTGGTACTGGTGAGGCCTGAGCTGTAGTACTTCGTCCAGTTTTGGGTGCCACTCTTTAAGACAGATGTGGATAAATTGGATAGAGTATAGAGGAGAGCAGCAAAAATAATAAAACCTTATCTCTGAGGAAAGATTTTAAAAAATCGGAGTGGTTTCTTCTTGAGAAAAGAAGACTGAGGGGAGACTTGATACAACAGTCCTCTAAATTAAGGTCTGTATAAAGAGGATGGTGATCAATTCTGCATGTCCACTGAAAGTAGGGGAAAAAAAGGTTATGGGCTTAACATGCAGCAAGAGAGATTCAGGGTGGATATTTAGGAAAAGCTTTCTAACTATATGGGTAGTTACGCTTTGGAATAGGTTTCAAAGCGTGGTTGTGGAATCCCCCTTAGTGGAGGTTTTGAAGGAGTGGTGGGACAAACACCTCTCAAGGATGTTCTAGGTTTACTCCCTAAAAGCAGGGGGCTGGGATTAATGATCCCTCAAGGTCCCTTTCAGCCCTACATATCTATGAATCTATGTTTCAGTGCGAATCAGCCTTTCTTTAGGAACATATAAAAGTACAAATGTAAAACAAGATTAAAACTGATTACTTAAAGTCTGAAAACCTAAAAGTCACTTTTTAAAATTATAGTGGCCTGCAAAACTTCAGGTGAAGTAAAGAAAGTTGCAAGTAGCTAGTTAATAATGGCTGATAGCCAGTCTTCTATGTTGTTGCAGTGGTGATGGAGTCTTCCATCATAACCAGTGCTCATAGACTCAGATTTTAAGGCCAGAACGGACTATTGGCAGTACTTCCAACTTTATCTGCAGATTTTATTAGGGCACACCCACTTTTTATGCCAAGGTCATCAATGAAAATGTTAACTAAGATTTGTCCCAAGACTGATCCCTGAGGAACTCCTCTAGTAACCTCTCTCCAGCCTTACAGTTCCCCTTTTAATATGATCTGTTGTAGTCTTCTCTTTAACCAGTTCCTTACCCACCTTTCAATTCTCGTATGAATCTCCATCTTCTCCAGTTTAATAATTTTCCATGTGGAACTATATCAAATGCTTTATTAAAATCCAGGTAGATTAGGTTGTCTGCATTTCCTTTTTTTTAAAAAATCAGTTATCTTTTTAAAGAAAGAAATCAGGTTGGTCTGTCACAATCTACCATTTTGTAAAAACATGTTTGACTTAAAGTAATTCCAAGCCGTGTACACATTCAGATCCTTGAGTTCTTCCATCCAGTCCACTTCCCTAACTACTTCCCTTACTTTTTTTAACGATTACCCTTTTGAAATCAAGGACCCTAGTTGCAGATCTATTTTTGTTTATCCTTCCATTTAGTTTAAACAGAATTAGCTCATGATCAGGTTGTCTTCTTCAACCAGCTTTTCTGAGGTCTTTGCTACTTACCAATACTAAATCTAAAATGGCATTACCTCTTGTTGGTTCAGTGACTATTTGGTGAAGAAATCTGTCAGCTGTCACATCAAGGAATATCTGGGCTCTACCACTGTCAGTAGCATTTTGTCTTCCAACCTATATCTGGGAAGTTAGTCTTCCATAATCAGACAATCCCCACTAGCATTTATTTCATTAAAAATATTAAAGCAGTCTCTATCCATATTGGATCCTGGGGTCTGTAGCATAGCCCAAGCACTATCCCAGTCGAATCTCTGTTAGCTTTCTTCCCCAATATGATTTTGACCCAAACAGATTCTGTTTTATCCATTCCGTCACTTCTCATTTCTTTACAGTTTACCTTGTCATTAATATGCAATACTACTTTACTACTTATATTTCCGTCTTTTGTGAACAGCACATACCCTTCAATACCTGTACTCCAGTCATAACTATTATGCCACCATGTTTCTGTTATCCTTATAATGACTGATTTCACTTCCTGCACCAGTAGTTCTAGTTCCTCCATTTTGTTATCCAGGCTCCTTGCATTGGTGTATAGATATCTTAGTTCCTTCTGCTTGGCTTTACCCAGATTCCTTGTCCAATTTGGTACAGTCATTCTACTAGCCACTATTGCTTACTTGACTGTTAATAACAATACCAAGACACTATCTTGATATCCATTCTCCTACACTTGGTTCCTTTGCTGTATCCTCTCTTATTGATTTTCCTCCCCCTATATTAGCATCAGGAGTGGAGGTAACATGAGCATCCCCCAACTGCCTCCCCCGAATTCCTGGTTCAAAGCTCTTCTATCAGTTGTGCCAACCTCTATCTCAGAAGTCTATTTCCCTCCCTACTCAGGTGGAGTCCATCCCATGAGAACACTCATCGGCCAGTGAATGTCCAGACATCTAAAAACCCCTCCTTATAGCTCTGTTGCCAGAGCCATCTGTTGATCATCATAATTAGGGCCCTACCAATTTCATGGTCATGAAAAACATGTTATGGACTGTGAAAAAAGTCTTACCCCGTGAAATTGGATCTCCCCAAAATCTGCTAGTTGTCCTTCCCCTGCATGGCTGTTATGGGGGGGAGATCAGACCCACCTCCACAGGCAACACAGAAGTGAGGGTGATACACGGCTCCTATTGGGGTTTGGGGCATCTGGGTTTGGGGCTTCCACCCTCTCCCCGTGGCTCCTGCCCGGGCTCGGGGCTGCTGCTCTTGCCAAGGCTCGAGGTACTCATTCTATGCAGAAGAAAAATGCTGCTTTCCTTTTATTTTTTAGTAGTTTAATACAATACTGTACTGTATTTGCTCTTTTTTTGTCTCTGCTACTGCCTGATTGTGTGCTCCCGGTTACAAATGAGGTGTGTGGCTGAGTGGTCAGTTCGTAACTCTGGTGTTGGTTACTCTGAGGTTCCACTGTAGTTTTAAATTATAGACTCCTAGAAATATAGGGCTAGAAGGGACCTTGAGAGGTCATTAAGTCCAACTACCTACACTGAGGCAGGAACAAGTAAACCTAGACCAGAGGTTCTCAAACTGTGGTCCATTGACCACCAGTGGTCCGCGAGCTCGATTTCAAGTGGTCTGTGGACAGTTCCCTCTAAGTTGCGCACCTGGGCGGCCGCACACAAGAGAATGAAGGGCCACCCACCTAATTAGTGGAGCCGTGTAGGTGTGGCTCCGCTAATTAGGTACCTGGACCCTGGAGAAAGATGCACATGTAAGATGAGGTGGAGGCCTTGAGAGGGGTAGGTGGGAGGGGACAGTAGGGTGAGAAGAGGGGATGGGGGGAATGTGGGATGTGCAGGGCTGTGATGGCCAGAGAAAGAGATGACTTTCCCCAACTCCAGGGATGTGGCTGCCAGGGAGAGAGAGCCCTCTTTCTCAGCCCCAGTTTGGTGGCTGCCACGGCAGGGGAGAGAGGGCATATCCATTGCATTAGAAAGGTAAGACTACTGATATTAAAAGATGAGTTGTGTGCTTTTATTTGTAGAACAAAAAACATTTATTAAGGTTTTTTTATATAGGGTTTTTATCCAAAGCGCTTTACAGTAGTTAGCTAACAGTACAAACAACATTTGGAAAGCTCATTAAGTGGTCCGCCAAGATCCTTGCCAATTTTCAAGTGGACTGTGGGGAAAAAAAAAGTTTGAGAATCACTGACCTAGACCATCCCTGGTAGGTGTTTGTCTCACCTCTTCTTCTAAACCTCCACTATTGGGAATTCTGTAACATTCATTGAAAGCCTGTTCCAGAACTTAACTACCCTTATAGTTAGAAAGCTTTTCCTAATATCTAACCTAAATCTGTCTTCTTGCAGATGAAGCGCATTTGCTCTTGTCTGATCCTTGGTGTACTTTAAGAAAAATTGATCACCATCCTCTCTATGATAGCCTTTAATATATTTGATGACTGTTACCAGGTTCTCCTCCCCTGTCATCTTTTCTTAAGACTTTACATGCCTGTTTTTTTTTTAACCTTTCCTTACAAGTCAGGTTTTTGGAACCTTTTATTATTTTTGTTTCTCTCCTTTGGACTCTCTCCAATTTATCCACATGTATTCTAAAGTGTGGTGCCCAGAACTGGATAGAATACTTCAGATGAGGCCTCACCAGTGCTGAATAAAGTGTGACAATTACTTCCCAGGACTTAAAACACTCCTGCTAATACACTCCAAAATATTAGCCTTTTTTGCATCTGCATCACATTGTTTACTCTCATTTGTTATCCACTATAAGTCGCAGATCCTTTTCAGCAGTACTTCTGCCTAGCTAGTTATTCCTCATTTTGTATCTGTACATTGATAACTGAATATTATTTTTCAATCAGTTGCACACCTACTTCATTATTTCATCTAGACTGTATTTCTTCAGTTTTCTCATGAGACTGCCTAAAGCTTTTCTAAAATCAAGATACATAATACCTAGTGTTCTCCCACCATCCACTAGGCCAGTAACCCAGTCAAAGAAAGAAATTAGGCTAGTTTGGCACGAGTTGTTCTGCACAAATCCATGTTGCCTATTACTTACCACCCTGTTATCTTCTAGGTCAGTGGTTTTCAAACTTTTTTTCTGGCAACCCAGTTGAAGAAAATTGTTGATGCCCATGACCCAACAGAGCTGAGGATGAAGGGTTTGGGGTGTGGGAGGGGCTCAGGGCTGGGGCAGAAAGATGGGGTATGGGGGTAAGGGCTGCAGGGTGGAGCCAGGAATGAGGGGTTCAGGGTGTGGGAGGGGGCCTCTGGGCAGGGGCAGAAGGTTGGGGTGTGGGAGGGGATCAGGGCTCTGGGCTTGGGGTGGAGCTGGTGATGAGAGGTTTGGTATGCAGGAAAGGTCTCTGGGTTTGGGGAGGCTCAGGGCTGGGGCAGTCGATTGAGGTCCGTGATTACCTCGGGCGGCTCCCAGTCAGCGGCGCAGTGGAGGTGTTAAGGCAGGCTTCCTGCCTGTCCTGGCACTGTGGACCGTTCTGTGCCCCGGAAGCAGCCAGCAACAGGTCGGGCTGGTAGGCGGAGACGCGTGACTCTGGCCCGCAGGTGCTGCACCGCCCCCCCAACTGCCATTGGCTGGTTCCTGACCTGTGGGGGTGCAGAGCCAGTGCTCGGGGTGGGGGCAGTGCGTGGAGCCCCGTGGTCCCCCGGCTAGGAGCCAGACATGCTGCTGGCTGCTTCTGGGGCGCAGCACGATGTCAGGACAGGTAGGGACTAACCTGGCTTAGCTGGGCAGCACCACCAATGGGACTTTTAACCAGAGTTGCCGCGACCCAGTGCCTTACATTCCGTGACCTAGTACTGGGTCGCGACCCGCAGTTTGAAAACCACTGTTCTATGTGCTTACAAATGGATTTTCTAGCAATTTGTTCCTGTATCTTTCCAGGTATCAAAGTTAGGCTGCCCCATCTGTAAATCACTAAGTTCTCTTTTTTCACCCTTTTTAAAGATAGGTACTAAATTTGCCCCTTCTGCAGTCCTCAGGTATCACTCATTGCATTGCCAGAAGACTGTTGAGCAGGTCATCATGAGAAATATTTTTACAGTCAAATTTATAAAACATGCTTGTAGTAACACTGCTTTTCACTTCTGTAAGGTCTTCCATCTGAGGATCTCAAAGTACTTTACATTAATTTCCATTGAAGTCATTGTGGATAGTTCTCTGAAAACATCCACTCAATGTGCAATGGCAGTCCAAAAAGCTAACAGAATGTTGGGAATTATTAAGAAAGGGATAGATAATAAGACAGAAAATATCATATTGCCTCTATATAAATCCATTGTATGCCCACATCTTGAATACTGTGTGCAGATGTGGTCGCCTCATCTTGAAAAAGATACATTGGAATTGGAAAAGGTTTAGAAAAGGGCAACAAAAATTATTAGCGGTATGGAACGGCTTCCATATGAGGAGAGATTAATAAGACTGGGACTTTTCAGCTTGGAAAAGAAATGACTAAGGGGAGATATGATAGAGGTCTGTAAAATCATGACTGGTGTGGAGAAAGTAAATACTCCTTCTCATAACACAAGAACTAGGGGTTACCAACTGAAATTAGTAGGCAGCAGTTTAAAACAAACAAAAGGAAGTATTTCTTCACACAATGCACAGTCAACTTGTGGAACTCCTTTCCAGAGGATGTTGTGAAGGCCAAGACTTTAACAGGGTTCAAAAAAGAACTAGATAAATTAATGGAGAATAGGTCCATCAATGGCTATTAGCCAGGATGGGGCAGGGATGGTGTCCCTAGCCTCTGTTTGCCAGAAGCTGGGAATGAGCGACAGGGAATGGATCACTTGATGATTACCTGTTCTGTTCAGTCCTCTGGGGCACCTGGTACTGGCCACTGTTGGAAGACAGGATACTGGGCTAGATGGACCTTTGGTCTGACCCAGTGTGGCTGTTCTTATTTTAAGTCAACAGTAGCTGTTAGTTGCTTGTCACTTTTGAAAATTTAGGACAGTTACTTAGGTACCTGAAAATAGAGCTTGGGCACTTTGGGAGCTCATTTTCAAAAGTCTTGGCCATTGATTCTGCAAAGGACTCAAACTTCTATCATGCCATAGCTCTTTTGGCACAAAGCAGTTTGTTCTCAACACCATGTGGTACTGGATCATGAGTGGTAAATGTCACACTTGTATGGACAATGCCTAATGACGTGGGGGGCCCTCCTGTGTATGTAAGTTTAGCAACATCGTATGAACTGTTTTGATGTTCTCAAAGAAATTGGTCAAGATGGAAGCACACTAGAGGGACAATGTGGGAAAGCCTGTACTTACACTGACTTTGCTGCATTATGTAGCAAAATATAAGACAGTGTTGTCAGGTCAACACCTTTCATGAGCACTATATTCATGTCACATAAAAATATGATATTCAGATTCCCGCTAAGATTTTTAAAGGCATATTGTTTTTGGAGTGTTAATATGATATTACAATGAGTTGAAAGAAAAATAATCAGGCTTAAACAGTTATACAGAAATAATGTATCTGTTCCTTAAGGACCAGGGTGCTAACATAGTATTCCGAAGAACGCTTGGCTAGCTTTGGATATTAAATACAGTACATGAAGAATGTGTTGTACACTACATTTAACCATAGGTTTATTAGCAGGCTGTGCACTGTGCTTTCTTAACTACTTGATTTTTTACCTATTTTTCTCTGTTCTAAGTGGAAGAGACCCTGCTCCTTTCATGACTGAAAATCATTCTATTTTGATGAGAAAACCACTACTGATACTTTAAAATAAAAACTTTGCAATCGTTATGCACAAGAACAGGTTTTTTTGAGTGGAGGTGTTGTTTTCATTTCTGTGTATGTGGGATTTATGTACTTAACTTCTATTTGCATTAATGGGAGGTAAATATGTAATTTCCCTGTCTTCTAGATGAAAATAGACGATGTGCTTCTTAGTATGTATTCCTTGCTCTCCAATACATTTATGAGGGCCCTAGGTGAGCAAAAAAGTCAATTATGGTAGAAAGAACAGATTTTAAAATTCAATTATTTTCTGATGATTTTCGCAAAGGCCACTTAATATTTTGTTAATAGGATTTATGAATATATCCCAGCTCAAAAGGAGGTAAGCTTTATATAAAGCGTAGCTAAAGCCTTAGAGTTTAGTATGTGATTCTATTATTGTATGCTGTTTACCAGCAAGGTTTTGTCTGTAGAAATAAATAGATATGTACTTGGCATTTCAAAGGAGTCATGTTACGTATGTTTTTCCTTTTCTTCAGGTACACTTTGTCGATGTCAAAAGTACTTCAAGGAGAAAGCCATACCCAAGACATTTTGCATATGAATCTTGATAATGACAGATCAAGAAAAAGAAATTGGGGATTGTTGGTCACTGGCATTGTTGGTGGGACATTGGTGGTACTGTATGCTGTTGCCACTCCATTCCTAACTCCAGCACTGAGAAAAATCTGCCTTCCTTTTGTACCTGCAACTTCAGCTCAGATTGAAAATGTTTTGAAAACGTTAAAATACAGAAGTGGCTCTCTGGTTGACATAGGTAGCGGCGATGGACGTATTGTGAGTTATAAAACTCTGGTTCCTCTAAATTCATGTACATCAAACAGTGTTAAAGAAGTGAGCTACTGTAGTAGATATTTTTCATTATGCACCCCTTTTTTCCTGGTATTTGTGAAGGTTTTATACCCTGTGTTAAGTTTTCCTCCTCATCCCACAAAAATTCAGACAGTCAATTGGACTGTTTTTAAGAGTATTTATTACAGGCTTCAGAATGTTTGACACTTATTCAAGAATACCTTTGGGCAAATAATGAAAATAGTATTATTCAAATAATATGAATAATCAGGTTATTTGAATGTTTGTGAATTTTTTTTATGGTGCATAATGGAAAAAAATTGCATTAAATAATTGATATGGAAAACTTCAAAATGTGTGGAATAAACTATTTGAATATTTGACTAGTTTTATTCAGGAACAAAATATTTACTTTCTTACCCTTTTCTACTTTTCCATACATTTCTAATACAGAATTTTTTAATTTTATTTTTACATGATTTGAGTCATTTTATTTAAAGATGCTTGTCAAGTAGTTTAAATCTTACATATTGCATATTTTAAAAGTTGCTAATTTTGTTACCACATATTCCCCTGATTAATCTATATTGTATTTTAATTATCTAATCCCCCTCTGAAAAATGAGGGCATGGATACACGTCTTTGTTTATATGTGGGATTTGCAGTATATTTTCTTTATTTAAAAAATTACATGGAGAGTGAGAGTGATTCATGCTAAAGTTCAATAAATACAGCAGACTTGGGAACAAAATGTATTTCCGTACTAGATTAGTTTGCCCAACTGAGTTCAGTGGGATAACTCATATCAATACACCAAGCAGAATTTAAGTCATCAAAAGACATTTGCTAAATTATCAATTTTAAATCTTGAAAATGTATTGTCTAAACTACTTTATTTAAAAAAAAAAACCAAAAAATCAGCTAGCGTGTGCTTGAAGTTATGATAAAATTAACTTTTTAAAGTGCATATCCATCTGGCATTTCAGAGTGCTATACTGTGAATTAGGAAAATATGTTATAACTGCCTGTGTCAAAGAATGTTTTTTGAGTATATAATCTTTCACTGTGGAACTTTCCGTGTTGGTAGGTCACTTTGTATTTTTGATCTTAGGTGAGTGCATGTACGTGTATAGTGTTGTTTACTGCTGTGCCCCTGGCCAATTGTACATTTAATATACAGGTAAGTCACTGAAACTACTGTCATGCTTGAAATGGAGCACATGGATATGTCATGGCACTATGGGGGCCTTATGCTGTGATCCAGCAAATACTCCTGTGCTTAACTTCACTACCATGAGTAGTTCTATTGATTTCAATGGGGCTTCTCATGATACTCAAGTTAAGCACATGTAAGTGTTTGTTTGCAGATTGGGGCTTTAGTATTCAACCGCCAAAGGTGGATAAACACAACTAATAAAGACATATAGCACTTGTTTTTTGGGGGGTTCTGCTGTTAATAAAATTACACTATTCTCATGTTTCCTGCAAGCACAATTCTATCATAAATAGTGTCATACTGTAGTTTATTCTGGCCCTGAATGAAGTGTACTTTGTCTTTTTGTAGGTGATAGCAGCTGCAAAAGAAGGATTCAAAGCTGTTGGTTATGAATTAAATCCCTGGCTAGTCTGGTACTCCAGATATCGTGCTTGGAGAGAAGGGATGCATCATAATGCCAAATTTTATATTTCAGATTTGTGGAAGGTAGGTGTTTTGTGAAAAAGCCCTATAGAAATCCAAGTATGTAATAATAATTTCCACTGGTGAATTACAAGTGATCAATTTGAAAACACACAGCTGCAGATATTATTATATAAAAAAAAAAACTATGCTAAAATAATGTTGTTGTTGTTATACATCTAGGCATTCAAAAGTCAGGAAATACCAAAGGTAAAGATGCAAAGCTAATGTGCTTATGCATTATGATGCAGATATTAATTAGATAATCACACAGTTTCTCAAATAATACCCTATATCATATAATATTTTCTACAACTTTAAATATGCTAATGTATAAAAATATATAGTTTCTACAACTTTAACTAGATTATTTTGTATTATTTGAGAATAGTGTAGTATTATGTAACTGATTCATGTGCACAAGGGAAAAGAGTTATGATTGCACTAGCAAGTTCAACTTTAGCATTTACTGTCTTGAGTATACTACTGTGCAGCCTCAACATTTTCTTATTGCAGTATTTTTTTTATATATAATGGAAGTCTCAGGTATTTCTTGTAAAAGAAAGAAAAAAATAAATTTCATAATCTGGAATTATTTTATTAGACACCACTGGAATGTTGTCCCCCATAATGTGCTCTTTCAAGCCCTGATACAGCAAAGTACACAAGCACATACTAACTATGACTACTCACTAGCTTAAATGCTTTGCTGTTTTTTGGTCCTCCGATATACTCCCTTTGCAAGGGTTCTTTTGGAGTGTTTTGCTCACATTTAAGTACTTACTGAATGAGGCTGGGTGCTACAAAGCCCTGCCGTAGACAGATCTTGATCCTGCACTAACTGAAATCAGTGGCAAGGCTATTCTCTGTAATAGTGCAGGATCAGGCTTCAATGGGCATTGTATGAGATGTGCATGTTCACATGCAGCTTCTGTATTGTGCATACATGTCACGTAGCACTTTCTTTCATTTTATATGTGTATATAATATGTGCGAGCGTGCGTGCACACAATCAATTTTTGAACAAAGCTGTTTTAAAGAAACATAGTACGGTTTTGATTTTTTTCAGAAACCTCATAATTCAGATGAATCAGAATAATTTTCTATCAGAACACTTCCTAGTGATTAATTCTCTGCAAGATTTCAGTTTACCTACCCCCTGCTGTTTCAGCCTTTGAGTGATAAAGAAAAAGAATGGCAAGAATTTTATATAAAGGGAAAACTGTATCTCCCCCTCCCCCCCTCCATGTTGAAAAACAGATCAACTATTTTTGAATGAGAGTTTTTAAAAAAAATTCTCCTTAAGGCAGAGAACTGACACAGATAATTCCTTCCCAATAATTAAAAACTGCAGAAAGTTGTGAGGGACTCAAAACACAGACTTGAATAGAAATGGTTAGTCAGTTTTAACTTTAGATATATTGCTAAAGACTTAATTGACATGGGCAAAGTTAGGATGTTAAATGATAAATGTTTTCCTTAGGGATAAGAACAGCAGTAAAAATGAGTAAACCTGTGCAACTTCCAGAATATTAATCAATTCAGAGAATTTAGGGCCAGAGCCTTGGTGACATTGAAGCAGTTTTGTGCTTCTCAGTTGGTGCAAAGCTACCTGTGTTGGGGAATCCTTGGCTATGTTGAGCTGGCATAGTGGCTTCTGTATCATTTCCTGTCCTCCTCCCTGGTGTAGGAGGCCTGGCCGTGAAAAAGGGTGTGAATAAAGGGAAGACTATTATTACTAACATTCCCCCCAGTATCCACTCGTATTATAAATATTCATCGTCCACAATGATGGTAATATAAATTTTTTTTTATAGGTTAGCTTTTCCCAGTATACAAATGTTGTTGTTTTTGGGGTACCTCAAATGGTAAGTCTTTTTTCATTCTTTCATGGTCTGTATTGTGTTTTATGACCATAATAGCAAGGTATTCAGCATAGAGATATTGATCTGTAAAGTGAGTCCACTTATCAGGACCTTTGACATTCAAGTCTTTGGTTTGACAAAATGCTGATTATAGTTTATAGACATTTAAATAATATAACCTGTTATAACTTGAAACTCAATTGTCTGTCTGTTCTAAAATTCCAATTTGTGTACTGCCTCATGAAGTCCAAATTCCAATATAGTTCAGAACTATAATTCTGTGAACTCTTACAAACAACTTAAATTACTTGAAAAGTTAATGGAATGTTCCAAATTCCATTTTGAAATTCCAATTTCTATTTGATCATTGAAATTGATCATTCTCCAGATTTTCAGTAAAATAGTTTTCAGGGAGGATGAGTATTGACTAGTTTCAACTCACTTCTGTGGACTTGTATGTTAAAAAAAAAACAGAGTATTGAACTTTGATTATGCACTTTTCAAAAACGGAAAGCACCTCAGTGATGTATCAGTTCGTCGTACTGCAATAGTCTTCAATTACCTTGGGTGCTTTTAATATAATTGCTAGTTTGCAGAGCATACAGGGAAATTGTTTTTCACTTTGAGAAAGCTGTGTATCCCCCATAAAATGTCAGGTTCCAGATGAAATTGTATGGCTTTTTAAAATTACTGTGAAAATGGTATTTCTAGAGAGACCACTTTTATGGTACAGTAGATGAACTAATTCAAACTTTAAAATTCATTTTTGTGTTTTTTCAAGTGCTATTTGGTTATGTTTACATTTTCCTTCAAAGGGCAAGAAAATTTAGTATTTCTTTATTCCATTTACATACTTTTATGACAGTAGTATTATAAGAGCACTTGCCTTGTATGTGTTATGAATGCACAGAGAGATCTCTTTTCACTCCTGCATTAATGTTTGTAAGTAGTTTCATTCCTTAGGGCAGGCGACTGTGTGGGATGGAATGTGTGAAGAGTTTATGCCAGAGCAGTGTGTTATATGGTCATAGTGTAAAATGGGAACAGTGCGTGATAAAATATTGGTGAAACATAAACAGGGCGTCACAGTAGGAAGCATAATAATACCTACATTCTGTTTTGTTTTCTGTCCTTTTTTTTCTCTTGTAAGTAGTAGGACTAAAAGCTTATCTGATTCAGACACGAACCATAGTGCACTCATTTTGAAAACTCTGTATTTTAAAATGTAGTTTTATTTCTACTTCTGTAGTTGGCATACTGAAGGCAAGTCTGCATTATCAAGTGTTCCAGCAGTTTTATTGTATGCATTCCCAAGAGACTGGATAATAACCCAACCATTTTGGTTGATTTACTGCAGCGTAGCAGTCTTTGTTCCAGGAGAGGGCAGTAGATGCCTTTTTTACAGGGATATCTGTAATTACAAAACCAAGTGTTCAGTTGCATGATTTTGACAAGACTGTCATGTAGTAATTGTTCTTTGAAGCAGTTAATTTGTGAGGAAATTAGACCACCCTTTCTGAACTGAGTGATACTATGATCACACTTTGGTTCACTTGCCAGTACAGATATGAATTTGCAATTAGAAATTCTGTAGCCGCATTGCAGAATCTCTAAGGGCAAAGGTGCAGAGGCAGGAAGACTGTTTGGCAAATAGGAAGTTAACAGTTGCACAGAAAAACAAATGTGAGCAAATTGATTATACATACGTGTTTGGAACAAACTTCAGAATTAGTGGCAGCCTAAGATGAGGTAAATTAGTCATTGTTGCTAACTGACCTAATAAGGTAGAAGGAAGAGCCACAACATTTGCAAAGAAAACAGTATTTTACTACTTCATCCAGTATTGTAGTAGTGTGTTTTATTTGTTTGTTTGTGTTTTTAAATCCCTCCAGTAATAAAATACTTTTTGATATGATCACAAATGTTGCCATAAATGCAGTGGGCCCAAATGTCTGAAGTAAATGCTGAGGACCTTCTTAGGGTTGTGGAATGCCGCCATTGACTTCAGTATCGTAGTTGTGAGAGCCCAGCCTCAGGATGCTTTGTAACACAGTTTCTCTATCATTTTTTCTGTGGATGAATATATCTTATTACTTATAGAAAGATCAGTTACAGTGTTGGCCTAGTTTGAAGCCATGAGCATATTACTTTTTTTCTATTTAATGTCCAAGACTAACTTACAAAGACAGGGCCTGGATTTATTGATCCACAGGCCACACAGCAAGACCTCTGTTCCCACAAACTTTCTCTGAAGGAGAGGGTTGATCAGTATATGCGTGTGGGTGGATTGAAGGGAGAGGATCTTATCTGTGGTGGATGGAGATGTTGTTTTGTGCATATTGGGTGAACTGAAAGAACTTGGGATGGGTTGGGGAAATTTTTTAAAACATGTTAATAGTGAAAATTTTATATATATTTTATAATAAATTTGTATAGTGCCTATTGCTTTAGTGTTTGTTAAGGTGAAGTAAATAAATCTATAAGCATGTGCTGGCACAAAATAAAAATCAGCATCCTTCTATAAAAACCCAATTATCTAAACAGTCAATGTCTGAGACATTTATTGTTACTAATAATTTTATGGGTAAATTCTAGTTTATTTTAAGATTTCTTTTATATCTCTACTTTGTCAGCTGAGGGATAAAAGTTATAACTGGTTACAATTAATGAATTTATATAACTCTTAAACATAATTATGCCTGATATTATGCAAACATGACACACAACCACTTTGTATTCTATATATTAAGAATTAGATTAGTTGCATATTTATGCATGCTTTAGTGATTTAATTTCTATACATAATTGGCTCCTTTATTTTCAGGTTTATCTTGGCTCAGTCTGAGATTCTAATGTCATTTTAAAATAATGGAAACTATAAAATATCAACATGAATGTTTACAATCATTCTTTGTATGGGACACTACATTATTTTAAAGTTCTCTTTGGTACATTAAGTTATGTCATTGCCTCAAAGGAAAGGATCTATTTGAAACTTTAATTTAGCTATTAATAGAATAATTATTACAGGTATTCTGCAGCTGTAGGAAAGTTTGTGATAGTGGAAGCTATTTGCAACCTTTGATAATGTTTCTCTAAATTTGTCTTCTGGTACTAGTGAAAGAATGTCTTATTGTCTGACTAAGGCCACTGATGACACGAAGAATCCCATATAAAACATATTTTGTATTTTTGAGAAACTTTTGGTTTAACATAATTTTGATTTGTGGCTTTTTAAACTTATTTATATCCATAAATTAGTCTTTTCTTCTTTGACACATGGTCATTTTTTTAGAAAATAAAAAAAAATTTATAGTAAATAAAAGGAAATACTTTTTCTCACAGCACTACAGCTAGTCTGTATAACTCACTGCCACAAGCAGATTTTGAAGCAAATCTAAACAGTTAAACTTGGATAGGTATATGCATACCATGAGCCTTTTTCTGAGCCAGGATACAAATTAGAAGGTCTGTCAGCATTCTTGCTTCAGGTCATAAAGTGGTGAGCATCTGGGGTTAGGAAGGAATTCCTTTTAGGTCTAGATACATTTTGGATCTTTCACTTTCCTCTGAGCATCTGGTATAAGTTATTGTTGGAGGTAAAATGACCAATTAGACGAACCATTGGTCTGTTCTGGTCTGGCAAATCCTATTTTCTTTGTCCCTAACTATATACTCAGCCTTCTGCAAGAGGAGGGAAGCTGGATTGAGTGGATCTCGGACCAGAGGGTTGTACATGTGAGGGGATTTGTGCATATTGGCCCTGTGCTATTGTGGGAGGGATTAACCTGCAGAAAGCGTGAGGGTAGACCCAAGAGGACTGGCCTTTCTGTAATATTGTTTCCTCTTCAATCACAATATTATTCAGTAACTCCACCTTCCAACCCCCACTCCTGTTGATTTGATCATTAGCCACCAGGGATCCATTGACTTCTCCAAAAGCTGCCATAGGGGCATGAAGCAGCATAGAGGCACTAGCCTCCAGGACTCTCCAAGATGTGTATGGATCCTGGAACATAAAACTTTAGGGGACTGAAACCACATGGATGTTCCATAGAGGGTCAAACCCCACCCCTAGTCCTGTGAGCTGGATTAAATTGAGTCAAAACTTGTGGAGTATCCTGTCCCCCTACACATGTTTTTCTCTGTAGAGGATGATATAGCTCCCAATAAATGTGATACAAGTTTTAAAAAGTTACGTAAACTTAAAACTTTCTTAATCTTACCATTAATCAGAATAAATTAAAAACCGTGTTTTGGCTTCATATACTGTGTACCTGCACATCAAAGTTAGCATATGACCCTGCATCATGGAAGCTTTCTAAGACTAAAACAGAGATCTTCAAGCCTTGGATTAGTTTTGAGTGCCTGAAGTAGTTTCAAGTGGGAACGCTTCTGTCATGCACACCATCTGAAGGGCTTTTGTTGTTGTTCCACAGATGCCACAGTTAGAGAAGAAGCTTGAAGAAGAACTTGATCACAATGCCAGAGTTGTTGCTTGCCGTTTTCCTTTCCCACACTGGATGCCAGATCATACTACTGGAGAAGGAATAGACGTGGTGTGGGCCTATGATTCAAAAGCTTTCAAAGGAAATGAAAAGACATGCTCAGAAACTGTGCAAAAGATGCATTCTTTGTAAGATTTCAGGTTAAAAAATGTTGTTGGAACTAATTTTAAACTTTAAATAAATAGTGACCGTCTGATTTGGTTCTTAGTATACTTAAAGTGGTGGGATGATAATTAACACTGAATGTTTCTCAAACCCATTTCAATGTCAGAATGTCTTGTGGTGTTAAGCAAAACTGCACTGTAGTCTTATTTTATATTACAGCAAAGCGAAGGCCAGTAAAATGTAGACAAAGTGTACCATGGAAAAAAACAAAAAAGACTTGTATGCATTGATTACAAGAAGAAATTTTGTTAATTTTTTTTTAGAAATACTATCTTTTACATGAAAAGTGGTAGGATGCAGAAAGGGTTCAGTAGTGTTAAGGACACATGTATAAACTAAATGCTCTACTAATATTAAAGTTATTTTTAACTGTTTTTGTTCTGGCCATATTTTGAGCTCTCATCATTGGTGCTCATAAGCTTATTTATTACTTTTGGGTATCCAGAAGTACATAAGAAAGGCCGTATCGGGTCAGACCAAAGGTCCATCTAGTCCAGTATCTGTCTATCGACAGTGGCCAATGCCAGATGCCCCAGAGGGAGTGAACCTAAAAGGCAATGATCAAGTGATCTCTCTACTGCCATCCATCTCCATCCTCTGACAAACAGAGGCTAGGGACACCATAAAGCCATTTATGGACTTAACCACCATGAATTTATCCAGTTCTCTTTTAAACCCTGTTATAGTCCTAGCCTTCACAACCTCCTCAGGTAAGGAGTTCCACAAGTTGACTGTGCGCTGTGTGAAGAAGAACTTCCTTTTATTTGTTTTAAACCTGCTGCCTATTAATTATTGTATTATGGGAATAAGTAAATAACTTTTCCTTATCCACTTTCTCCACATCACTCATGATTTTATATACCTCTATCATATCCCCCCTCAGTCTTCTCTTTTCCAAGCTGAAGAGTCCTAGCCTCTTTAATCTTTCCTCGTATGGGACCCTCTCCAAACCCCTAATCATTTTAGTTGCCCTTTTCTGAACCTTTTCTAGTGCCAGTATATCTTTTTTGAGGTGAGGAGACCACATCTGTACACAGTATTTGAGATGTGGGCGTACCATGGATTTATATAAGGGCAATAATATATTCAGTCTTATTCTCTATCCCCTTTTTAATGATTCCTAACATCCTGTTTGCTTTTTTTGACCACCTCTGCACACTGCGTGGACATCTTCAGAGAACTGTCCACGATGACTCCAAGATTTTTCCTGACTCATTGTAGCTAAATTAGCCCCCATCATATTGTATGTATAGTTGGGGTTATTTTTTCCAATGTGCATTTCTTTACATTTATCTACATTAAATTTCATT
Organism: Mauremys reevesii; assembly: GCF_016161935.1. NCBI lineage: Eukaryota > Metazoa > Chordata > Testudines > Geoemydidae > Mauremys > Mauremys reevesii. The sequence continues at coordinate 129,034,357 of NC_052624.1, read as the reverse complement.
TGCCATTTTGTTGCCCAACCACTTAGTTTTGTGAGAACTTTCTGAAGTTCTTTATAGTCTGCTTTGGTCTTAACTATCTTGAGCAGTTTAGTCTCATCTGCAAACTTTGCCACCTCACTGTTTACCCCTTTCTCCAGATCATTTATGAATAAATTGAATAGGATTGGTCCGAGGACTGACCCTGGGGGACCACCACTAGTTACCCCCTCCATTCTGAGAATTTACCATTAATTCCTACCCTTTGTTCCCTGTCTTTTAACCAGTTCTCAATCCATGAAAGGACCTTCCCTTTTATCCCGTGACAGCTTAATTTACATAAGAGCCTTTGGTGAGGGACCTTGTCAAAGGCTTTCTGGTCATCTAAGTATACTATGTCCACTGGATCCCCCTTGTCCACATGGTTTTTGACCCCTTCAAAGAACTCTAATAGATTAGTAAGACACGATTTCCCTTTACAGAAACCATGTTGACTATTGCTCAACAGTTTGTTTTTCTATGTGTCTGACAATTATATTCTTAACTATTGTTTCGACTAATTTGCCTGGCACCAACATTAGACTTACCAATCTGTAATTGCCAGGATCACCTCTAGAGCCCTTTTAAAATATTGGCATTACATTAGCTAACTTCCAGTCATTGGGTACCGAAGCTGATTTAATGGACAGGTTACAAATCTTAGTTAATAGTTCCGCAACTTCACATTTGAGTTTTTTCAAAACTCTTGGGTGAATGCCATCTGGTCCTGGTGACTTGTTAATGTCTAGTTTATTAATTAATTCCAAAACCTCCTCTAGTGACACTTCAGTCTGTGACAGTTCCTCAGATTTGTCACCTACAAAAGCCAGCTCAGGTTTGGGAATCTCCCTAACATCCTCAGCCGTGAAGACTGAAGCAAAGAATCCATTTAGTTTCTCCGCAATGACTATCATCTTTAAGCACTCCTTTTGTATCTCGATCATCAAGGGGCCCCAGTGGTTGTTTAGCAGGCTTCCTGCTTCTGATGTACTTAAAAAACATTTTGTTATTACCTTTGGAGTTTTTGGTTAGCAGTTCTTCAAACTCCTCTTTGGCTTTTCTTATTACCCCCCTCCCCCCCACCCCCCCCCCCCCCCTCCCCCCCTGCCCCTCCCCCCCCACCCCCTGCCCCTCATCCTGCCCTCCCGTGGCTGGTGGCGCCTGCCACCATCCCTGGCTGGCGCCTGGATCCATCCGGCCCGGGAGCCCGGAGGTGGGGGCCGGGGTAGGTGGGCCGGGCCGCCGGGCAGGAGGTCACGGCGCGGCCGGGGCCGCCGGGGGGGCACGGGCGGCCGGCGGGGCGCTGGAGGCCGCCGGCGCCCGGCCCGCCGGCAAGCCCCGCTGCCCTGGCCCGAGCAGCCGGTCGGGGGGGCGCGGGAGGGGGGGGGCGGGGGGCGCGGGGCGGCTGGCGGGGAGCCGGCCGGCTGGGGGCACGGGCCCGGCTCCGCAGCTGCCCGGTGCGGGGGCCCAGCCCGCGGCCGGGGGGTGGGGGGCCTGGCGGCGGCGAGGCGGGGGAGGGGGGGGGGGAGAGGGAGGTGGGGGGGCGGGGGGGGGGCGGGGGGGGGGCGGGCTCCAGGCAGGCCCCCAGCGGCCCGGGCTCCCCCAGCGGGCGGCTCCCGCCCCCCCGGGCCGGCGGCGCGGTCCCGGGGAGGCGGCGGGGCTGGGGCAGGCGGGGGGGGGGGCGGGGGCGGCGGGGCCGGGGGGCCAGGGGGCGGCCAGCAGGGCGGCGCTCTCCCAGCCCCGAGTCCCAGCCTGCCGGCCCGCCGGCTCTCCGGCGGGGGCTGGCTCTGGGGGGCGAGGCGGGGACCCGAGGGGAGGCTGGACGGCGGGGAGGGCGGGGGGCCTGGGGGGCCAGCCGGCTCGGGCAGCGGCTCCCCGCTCCCGGGCTCCCCAGCCCCGGCCCAGCCCGGTGCGCGCGGTCCCGGCACGGGCTGGGCACAGCGGACCTCGGGGGGGGGGGCTGGGGGCCGGGGGGGGGGTGGGCGGGCAGCCGCCCCCGCCGCCCTCCCGCCGCCCCCCCCGCCCCCCCGCCCGGCTGCCCGCTCCCCGCGTGCGGTGGCTGGCGGCTGGGGGGGCGGGGGGGGGAGGCGGGGCCGAGGGGGGGACTGGGGGGGCGGGGCGCACGCCTCCCTCCTCCCGGCCCGTGGTCGGCAGTGCGGCGGGTGGGGGGGGGGCGGGGGGGCGGGGGGCGGCGGGGGGGGGGGGGGGGGGGCGCGGCGGGGGCGGGGGCGAGGCCGGCCCGTCCGGGGCGCGGCTGGGGACTGGGGGGGGGGGGCGGCTGGGGGCTGGGGGGCTGGGGGGGGGGGGGGGGGCGGGAGTCGGACGGGGGGGGGGGGAGGCAGGCGCCGGGGGGGGGGGCTGCCGGGAGACCAGGCGGGGCGCCCTCCTCTCCTCCTCCCCCCCCCCCCCCCCCGTCCTCCCCCTCCTCTGGCTGAGCAGCAAAGGGGGGGAGCGCTGCAGGCAGCTGGGAAAAAAAAAAAAAAAAAAAAAACCTGGGGCATGGCCGGGCGCGGCAGGGAGAAAAAAAAAAAAAAACCTGAATGGGGGGTTAGAAAAGTGGGGCGTCTTACTCTTGCACTTAATTTGGCAGTGTTTATGCTCCTTTCTATTTGCCTCACTAGGATTTGACTTCCACTTTTTAAAGGAAGTCCTTTTATCTCTCTCACTGCTTGTTTTACATGGTTGTTAAGCCACGGTGGCTCTTTTTTAGTTTTTACTGTGTTTCTTAATTTGAGGTATACATTGAAGTTGGGCCTCTATTATGGCGTCTTTAAAAAGCGCCCATGCAGCTTGCAGGGATTTCACTTTAGTCACTGTACCTTTTAACTTCTGTTTAACTAACCCCCTCATTTTTGCATAGTTCCCCCTTTTGAAATTAAATGCCACAGTGTTGGGCTGTTGAGATGTTCTTCCCACCACAGGAATGTTGAATGCTATTGTATTACTATTTCCAAGTGGTCCTGCTATAGTTACCTCTTGGACCAACTCCTGCGCTCCACTCAGGATTAAATCTAGAGTTGCCTCTCCCCTTGTGGGTTCCCATACCAGCTGCTCCACGAAGCAGTCATTTAAAGTATCAAGAAATTTTCTCTCTGCATTTCATCCTGAAGTGAAATGTTCCCAGTCGATATGGGAATAATTGAAATCCCTCACTATAATTGACTTGTTCTGTCCTTCTGATATATTTTGTACCCCGGAATGATTGTGTCCCATTGATTGCTCTCAGTCCACCAGGTTTCTGTGATGCCTATTATATCAATATCCTCCTTTATCACAAGGCACTCTAGTTCACCCATCTTATTATTTAGACTTCTAGCATTTGTGTACAAGCACTTTAAAAACTTGTCCCTGTTTATTTGTCTGCCATTTTCTGATGTGTCAGATTCTTTTGCCAGTGGTTGGCAAGCTGCTTTGCAGAAACAAGTAATGTCTTGAAGCCTGAAACAATGAAGTGCAAAGCAGTGGAGTCATTTATACATCTATAAAATTAGTGTAAAATGTTAGCACTCTGATCTGCATCTACCTTACTCTCACTGGACTTCATTGTGCAAGGCAGTGCAGAACCAGGCCCATAGCCCTGGACCTGAGTAGCTTACATCTAAATTCAGATTGACAAACAAGTCAGAGTCATAGAGGGAAGAGGAAGGACCTGGGTTACAATATGAAGGTAACCCAGCTACTCAGTAGGGCATATACACATCTTGATAGCCTTGTTAAATTGAGTTAACTTATTTTAATTAACTCCTTTTAGGCAAAATTGCAGAAATGATGATTTAGGAGAGATGTCTACTGGTATAGGTGTTTGCAAATTATCAAGACTTTCCTTACACCAGAGTCACTCACTCTTTCTGAGAAATGAGACAAAACAAAGGACTTAATGGTGACCTGGGGATAAAAATATTTGTGTCCTTTCTGCTGCTTTATCATATATCAAAAAAGCCTGAATATCCCCCTCCCTTCCATTTTTTGTAGAAGGGCATTTTGGAAGACTGGAGAGCTAGTGTGAGATCAGAGGAGGTTGAAATCTGCAACTGGGAGAGAGAATTTGTGTATCACTATTTAAAACTCCTTGAATTTAGTTTGGTGGCACCTTAAAGATTAACAGATTTATTTGGGCATAAGCTTTCATGGGTAAAAAAACCCACTTCAGATGCATGGAGTGAAAATTACAGATACAGGCATAAATATATATAGATATATGTAATTTGTTACTATATATTTATGCCTGTATCTGTAATTCTCACTCCATGCATCTGAAGAGGTGCCACCACACTCCTCATTGGTTTTGTGGATACAGACTAACATGGCTACCCCTCTGATACTTGAATTTAGTTTGGTTTTATTAATACCTATTTAACTTCTTGGCAAACACTTGAGAGAAGAGCTTTTTTTGAGAGACTCAGCACTGCTGCATGTTTGAGGCCCAAAAAACTAGTTTTCTAGTCCTTCAAGGTCAGGGAAGGGCTGGAGCCAAAATAGAGAACACAAGACCTGGTATTTCTAATGCAAAAACAACAAGCAGAAGCCCCTCCCACTCTTCCCCCACAAAAATATTCAGGCTCTCTTTGTATATCAGTTACTATGCTCCTTAAACATGATTCTCATCTATGGTCCTATTTCCACCTGTGTCTATCAGATCACAGTACTGAGCAAAAACTAAGCCAGATAGATTTGCCTTAGGTTTAGTTGGACTAGAATAAAAGCCTTTGTCTCTTTCTCTCTTATGGCTTTGGATAAAGAGTTTCAGTTCTGTTTTCCTGTTCCTCCTCTCTTAAAAAAAAATAAAAAAATAAAAATCCCACCCAAAGATGACTGCTTTTTCTGCTGACCTTCAGGACCATGCTTTTGTATGTTAATTATTTTGGATGAAAGTGTTATCTTAGACTCTTTTTAAAGAGAGAAAGCTGATATAATTTTTAAAAAGTCATTCTTAATATTCTAATCTATCAAATATGAATGGACAGATTATCTAAGCTCTTAATAATAGTAATATTTACTTAGCACTTCACTTTTTATTCAGCACATCAAGTTTTGTGATAGCCCTTGATCTCTACTTTTGATGTTTGAACCAAAGTCTACTTGTATGCACTGCTGCAGTTCCTATGTCAGCTAGCTTCATAAAATATAATGCATGACTCTTAATATGTGGGAAATTAAGTTACAGGAGCAGACTTAGGGCTCCTGTTTTCAGGCTGCTGGAAGATAAATGTGCATTTGCTGTCCAGGAATGAATATTAGATTGTGTCTGGTGGCTAATCTATAGGCTGGTGCTCATAACTAGGGCATCTCTTTTGAACCAGGTTATTTTCTTCACAGCAGCCTCTGAAAAGGCCACTGAACTTTCCCAGTGGGGTATTCTGGCATGGAGGAGTCACCAGTTGGAGTAGAGCTTCCATAGCTGGTTTCCACACCAGCTACTTGCAGTCCCTGGAGTAGAGGAGGGGGGCTGGAGTGGTACAGTATTCCAGCTTTTCTGGGCTGGCAGAACAGCTTCTGAGAGGCCATAGTCAGCCAGCATGCTTCAGAGAAGCCCTAAGTCTGCTCTAAAGTATGAAAGGATCAACCAGCTCCTTTGTAGTCCCCACTATCCACTGGGCAGAGTTGTGGTGGTGTGACAAAGTTCCTCCTCTACCTTGGTGGGTCCTGCGCTTATTGGCAGATTTTGCTCACCTCAGTGATCTTCCCCACAGACTGGGTCAACTCCTCCTGTGTCTGACCAGGAGTTGGGAGGTTCGGGGGGAACCTGGGCCCACCCTCTACTCTCGGTTCCAGCCCAGGGCCCTGTGGATTGCAGCTGTCTAGAGTGCCTCCTGGTACAGCTGCATGATGGCTACAACTCCCTGGGCTACTTCCCGATGGCCTCCTCCAAACACCTTCTTTATCATCACCACAGGACTTTCCTCCTGGTGTCTGATAACGCTTGTACTCCTTAGTCCTCCAGCAGCGCACGCATGCGCTCGCTCACTCACTCTCACAGCTCCTTACACCTCTTGCTCCCAGCTCCTCACATGCACTTCCTCTCCTCTGGCCTGACTGGAGTGAGCTCCTTTTTAAACCCAGGTGCCTTGATTAGCCTGCCTTGATTGGCTGCAGGTGTTCTAATCAGCCTGTCTGCCTTAATTGGTTCTAGCAGGTTCTTGATTACTCTAGTGCAGCCCCTGCTCTGGTCACTCAGAGAACAGAAAACTCTTTCTCCAGTGGCTAGAAGACCTCCCTTCTGCTACTCTGCTGTAGAGGGTAGGAGGGAGAGGGCGGCTGCTGCTGCTGTTGCTGTTCCTGCTGGGCCCTCGCTGCTGCTCCTGCTGCTGCTCCGGCTGCTCCCCTGGCTGGGCTAGACACCACCACCCACCCCCTTTCTCTGCTACCTGCTTGCTGGCTGGCTAGTAGATTCCCCCCCCACCGCCCAGTTGTAGGTGGAGTAACAGCAACAGCCCCTTGGGGGGGGGGCTGCTGGCCTGCTCCCCGGAGGAGGGGAGTGAGGGACCCCAGCTCCAGCCCTTATTGCTGAGGGCTCCACCACCGCCATTTTCTGAGCGGGGTCCCTCCTGCCTGGCCACCAGACCACTGCCTGGAGCTGCTGGAGCTACTGTGTCTGCTACTGGGGAACTGCTGGAGCCCCGAGGAGGAGAAGGAGAGGACCGCCTGCTGCTGGAGGACCATGTGGAGACTCTGAAGACCACCGTGGCTGGGCTGCTGAGCTGCTCACCTGCTTGCCACCACCCACTTCCACCGTTTGGGCCTGCAGCAGCAGCCACCACCACTGACTTTTGCCTGAGTGCGGCACGCCCCTCCCCACCCCTTTGGCCTGGCCCCTCCCCTGCAGCTAGCCCCGTGGTCCCTTTGCCCCGTTCCTAGCTCGACCTTCCCCAGCCCTGTGATCCCCCAGCCCTGATTGGTCCCTCCCCTCGTGCGCCCATGCTCCCTCCCATGCGCTTGTGCCCTTCCCCCTTTTGAGTTTGCCCTTGTTCACTGCACCCCCTATGCTGTTAGCCCCCCTGCAACTAGAGGAGCCGGAATTCCCCTCTGGGTCGGTGGCCTGCCACCCTCCCGCCCCTGGGTCCTTGATTGCTCCCCTCGCCCCTTTAGCCTTCCCTTTCTGGCACCCTCCTCCCCTGCCTGCAGCCTAGCGGGGAGGGGTGATTGCCAGCCGTGGCATCCCTCCCCGCTGTTCCCTCTACCAGTTCCGCAGGTGTCCCTCCCCCGGCCCCCAGGGCGTATGCCCAGGTGACGGCGGCCCCCCTGCCTGCCGCTGCTCCTCCACCCGCCGCTTCCGCTTCCATCTATAGTGGCCGGGGCCCCTTCCCCACCTTGACCAGGAGGCACGGCGTCCGTTGTCTCCTGGTGCCCGCCTCGCCCCACGTGGAGACCTACGTGCGGGCGTTGGCGAGGGTGGTGGGGCCCACGGCCATCGTGGCGGCCTCCAAGATGTACGGGAAGGTAGTCTTCTTCCTGGCGTCGGAGGCCGCCGCCTAGGAGGCGGTAGAGACGGGTCTGGCAGTGGGGGGGCGTGTTCGTGCCCCTTGAGCCCTTGGAAGACCTGGGGGTCCGCTTGCTCCTGACCTCCGTCCCTCCCTTCCTGCCCAATGCCTCCCTGCTGCCCGCCCTTCCTGCCCTGGGGTGCCCTATCTCTGTCATCAGCCCTCTCCCGTTGGGCTGCAAGGACCCCGCCCTCCGTCACGTCCTCTCGTTCCGCTGGCAAGTGCAGCTTCAACTGCCGCCGGCGGCGCATGATGGAGAGGCGCTCGAGGGGTCCTTTGTGGTCCCCTACTAGGGAGCCCACTACTGGGTGCATTATTCAACGGGGAAGGCCCGGTGCTACCTCTGCCGGCGATGGGGCACGTCCGGAGGGACTGCCCCTTGGCCCAGCACGGAGGAGCATCCGGGACCCCCGAGCCCCGGCAAAGCGCCGGCCCTGTCACCGCCAGTGCCCCTGGCTGCCCAGCACCTGAAGCTGCCCCTCCTCCTTCTCGGTCCACCGCTGTGGAAGAGGGTATGACGGAGATAACGCCGGGCGTGGGAGAGGGCCCGCCCCAGGGAGACTCCTCCCTCGTTCCTGTTGCCCCTCCATTGCTTCCCCAAGTCTCTGAGCCATCGCCCTTGCCCCCAGACCTGACCCCTGTTAGCCGGCCCCCGGATGATGCCATGGAGGGCTGGTCCTTAGTGCAGGGGAAGCGGGGCAAGCAGAAGGCTCAGGCCCCGTTACATCTTTCGGATTTGGAGACCCCCCGGAAGAGCAGGAAGGGGGTCTCTGATGACGGGCCTTCTGCCTTGCCCCCTGACGACGCCCGTTTTGTGGTGCCGGCTGGGCATGACGTGGCAGCACCGGACGGTGACACTGCCCCTTCTCCAGGGTCCCTTCCCGAGGGAGCCCCTCTTGCCTGCTTGCCATCCGCAGCCCCCGTGAGCGCTGAGGTGGGCATCGCTTCGGGTGTTGGCAGGGAGGGCCCCGGTGTGGCAGACGGCGATCTCCCCTCCATCTATGAGGAGATCGAGGCCCTGGGTCTGACCCCAGTTACACAGGGGGAGGACGACCTTTTGCCAGCGGGCCTCGATCTGTGTGACCTCACCTCGGTCCCTCTGTCCCCGGGTTCCCTTGCCCTGACTGCCGCTTCTGCTCCCGCCTCTGAGGGTCCCCTGGGGTCTTCCATCAGCCCGGCTGCAGGTGGCACCCCACTGACGGCCGCCGGGCCCATTGGGGCGACGACCGGTGCCCCGCTGTCCAGACCCGAATCCCAGGGGGTGTCCCACTTGGGTGTGGGCCACCCCCATTGCTGACCGATTCTCATCCTGATCCCACCTCTACTCCTGACTCCTGCCCTATCCCTGATGCCGGCCCCACCCTTGTCCCCTCCGCCTCCCGTGATGCCATTGCCGCCCCTAGGGATACCCTCCAAGGCGTGGCCTTAGTTGTTTTTCCCTGCCCTGACCCATCTGAGGCTGCTGTTCTCCTTCCGCCGCCCCCTGTTGAACCGGGGAGCGTGGCGGGCCGCGTGGCGTCCCATTGGACGCCACGTCGAGGGTCTGCCCCCTGCCTGCCCACCTCAGTGGGCCATGGGGCTGGGACGGGGGCCCCGCTGGGGGACGGTCGTCGATCCGTTACCCCACCCCCCCATGCGCTGAGGGAGGAGCTGCGGGAGTTCCTTGAGGACATCCGTGGCTCCCATAACAAAGTCCATCTTGTGCTCCAGCGGTGGGGGGATTTCCACCTGATCCTCCGGGCCACGAGGGCCCTCATGGGGGAGGGTAAGGGGACCGGGAAGCGGGCCGCCGCGGCCTACCGGCGGATCTGCTTTTTCCGTGACTCTCTGCTCACCTACAGGTTTGGTCACGGATTGCTGCGTGGCCCGACGGAGGCCGTGGGCGTGTCTGCCGGCGAGGATCATCTTTGCCACTTTGAACGCCCGGGGCTGTAGGATGGGTCTCCGCAGGAGCCAGGTGCTCTCCTTCCTTCGGGACGGGGGGTACTCTGTGGTTTTCCTGCAGGAGACCCATACGGATCCGGCCGCTGAAGCTAGCTGGCGGCTGGAGTGGGGGGACACGATCTACTTTAACCACCTCTCGGTTCGTTCGGCAGGAGTGGCGACCCTGTTCTCCCCCGACCTACGGCCCGAGGTGCTGGGGGTTGCCGAGGCTGTGCCGGGCCGCCTGCTGCACCTCCGGGTCCGCATGGAGGGGCTTGTGGTTAATCTTGTCAACGTCTACGCCCCGACATCGGGCCCGGAGAGTTTGCGTTTTTATCAGCAGGCATCCGCCTTCCTCGGCTCCCTGGATCCTCGTGAGTGCCTGGTCCTGGGCGGGGACTTTAACACCACCCTCGAGGAACGGGACTGCTCGGGGACCGAGCAGTGCCCGGCCGCTGCAGACGTCCTCCAGGAGATCGTCGAACGCCACTTCCTGGTGGACGTCTGGCGCGACCACCACCCGGATGACATCTCGACGTTCACCTTCGTCCGGGTGGAGGCCCATCGGTCGCGCCACTCCCGGCTGGACCGCATTTACTTGTCACGTTTCCACCTTTCGCGAGCCCTCTCCTCCAGCGTCCGGCCGGCCCCTTTTTCGGATCACCATCTTGCCACCGTGACGGCCTCTCTCTGCGCGGAGAGGCTGGGGCCGGCCTATTGGCACTTTAATAATAGTTTGCTGGAGGACGTGGGCTTCGTGGCATCCTTCCGGGAGTTCTGGCTGGCCTGGCGAGGGCAGAGGCGTGCCTTTCCCTCGGCGCGGCGATGGTGGGACCTGGGGAAGGTGCGTGCTTGGCTCTTCTGCCGCAACTACACCCGGGGCGCCAGCCGACGGAGGGATGCAGCGATAGAGCAGTTGGAACGGGAGGTCTTGGAGCTGGAGAGGCGTCTGGCCGCCAGCCCCGAGGATCCATCCCTCTGCGGAGCATGCCGGGAGAAGCGGGAGGTGCTCCGGGCCCTCGAGGATCATCGAGCCCGGGGTGCCTTTGTTCGATCCCGCATCCGCCTCCTTCGGGAGATGGATCGCGGCTCCCGCTTCTTCTACACCCTGGAGAAAAGGAGGGGGGCCAAAAAACACATCACCTGCCTCCTGGCGGAGGACGGCACCCCCCTCACGGATCCGGTGGAGATATGCGGGAGGGCCAGGGCCTTCTACGTGGCTCTTTTCTTCCCGGATCCGACCGATCCTGACACTTGCACAGTGCTCTGGGACGGACTCCCGACGGTCAGCGCGGGCGACCGGGACCGGCTAGAGCTGCCTCTCACTCTGGCCGAGTTCTCGGAAGCCCTCCGTCGCATGCCCACCAATAAATCTCCGGGCATGGACGGGCTGACCGTGGAGTTCTACCGCGTGTTCTGGGACGTCCTCGGCCCAGACCTGGTCACCGTCTGGGCCGAGTCTTTGCGGGGCGGGGTCCTCCCTCTCTCGTGCAGGCGAGCCGTGCTCGCCTTATTGCCGAAGAGGGGGGACCTCCGCGATTTATGGAATTGGCGTCCCATCTCGCTCCTCAGCACGGACTACAAAATCGTTGCAAAGGCCATCTCGATGCGGCTAGGGTCCGTGCTGGTGGACGTGGTCCACCCGGACCAGACCTACACCGTCCCGGGCCGCACGATCTTTGATAATCTGTATCTGGTCCGGGACCTTCTGGAATTAGGGTGTAGGGATGGTCTGTCGTTCGCCCTCTTGTCCCTGGATCAGGAGAAGGCGTTCGACAGGGTGGACCACGGGTATCTCCTGGGCACTCTGCAAGCGTTTGGCTTCGGACCCCAGTTTGTGGGTTTTCTCCAGGTGCTGTACGCTTCCGCGGAGTGTCTGGTCAGGCTCAACTGGACCCTGACCGAGCCGGTCAGCTTCGGGCGAGGAGTACGGCAGGGGTGTCCCCTCTTGGGTCAGCTGTACGCTCTGGCAATCGAGCCCTTCCTCTGTCTCCTCCGTCGGAGGCTGACGGGGTTGGTGCTCCGGGAGCCGGAGCTGCGGCTGGTCCTGTCGGTGTACGCCGACGATGTGCTCCTCGTGGTCCAGGACCCGGGCGACTTGGCGCAGGTGGAGGCCTGCCAGGCCATTTATTTGGCGGCCTCCTCCGCCTGGGTCAAGAGCTCTGGCCTGGTGGTCGGGGACGGGTGGCAGGCGAGCTCCCTCCCACCCGCGCTTCAGGCCATCCGGTGGAGTGTGGGTCCACTGCTCTATCTTGGCGTTTACCTTTCTGCCATGCATCCGTCTCCGCCGGAGAACTGGCATGGTTTAGAGGGCAGGGTGAGGGCGCGGCTCCGGAAATGGACAGGACTACTCCGGTGCCTCTCTCTCCGGGGGAGGGCGCTGGTGCTGAATCAATTAGTCCTGTCCATGCTCTGGTACCGGCTCAACACCCTGGTCCCGGCCCCGGATTTCCTGGCCAACCTCTGGACGGCGGTTCTGGAGTTCTTCTGGCCAGGAACGCACTGGGTCTCTGCAGGGGTCCTCCACCTGCCCCTGGAGGAGGGGGGGCAGGGCCTGAAGTGCCTGCGCACTCAGGTCCGCGTCTTCCGCCTCCAGGCCCTGCAGAGGCTCCTGTATGGTGCGGGTAGTCCGGCGTGGAGCGTATTGGCGCATGCCTTCCTCCGCCGCTTCCGAGGGCTCCAATACGACCGGCAGCTCTTTTATCTCCATCCGAGAGGTCTTCTGCGAGACCTCTCCGGGCTGCCGGTCTTCTACCAAGACCTCCTCCAGACCTGGAAGCTCTTTTCGACGACCAGGTCCGTGGCGGCCACCGTGGGGGTTGATCTCCTCGCGGAGCCCCTGCTACACAACCCCCAGCTTCGTGTGCAGGTGGCGGAGTCCCCCGCGGTACGCCAGAGGCTGGTCTTGGCAGAAGTTACCAGGGTCGGAGACCTCCTGGACTACGACTGGGGAGACTGGCTGGATCCCCTGACGCTCGTTCAGCGCATGGGGCTCTCCAGCCCTCGTACTCCCCGGCGCGTACTTCAGAAGGTGGAGGCCGCTTTACTGCCCGCTGCTCGGGCCTACCTCGACCGGGTCCTGCGAGAGGGCATGCCCCGCCCACCTTCCACCCCGGGCCCCATGGACCTTTTTATCGGACCTCTGCCCCGTGGACCCGATCGACCCCCTCGTCCTTTCACGGCGAGCCGGCTGCCCGATCTGCAGCCGGTTCTGTTCCAGACCGCGCCAAGAAAACATCTGTACACGCTCGTGCTCCACACTCTTCACTACCTCACCCTCGCGTCCCGCCCTGATACAAAATGGCGGGACCTCCTGCCACCTCTCGAGGGTGAGGAGCCCCGGTGGGCCAGCCTGTATTCTGCCCTGGTCCCGAGGCCCGCCGGGGATGTCAGCTGGTGGCTCCTTCACGGGGCCGTGAGCACAGGCGTGTACTTGGCGCGGTTTACCCTTGTCCCTGACACCTGCCCCTTTTGCGGCATGAAGGAGACCTTGGCGCATGTTTATTTAGAGTGCGCCAGGTTGCAGCCCCTGTTCTGGCTCCTCTTGGCTCTCCTCTTGCGTTTTTGGTTGCACTTTTCCCCTCACCTGTTCATCTATGCACTCCCCATCCGTGGCCCCACAAAGTCGCAGGATCTCCTTGTCAACCTCCTCTTGGCCCTGGCCAAACTAGCCATCTATAAAACCAGGGAGAGGAGGTTGGCCGACGGGATTTCCTGTGACTGTGGGGCCTATTTCCGCTCCTCTGTCCGTTCACGCATCCGGGCAGAGTTCCTCTGGGCGGCGTCCACTGGCTCCCTTGACGCCTTCGAGGAGCAGTGGGTGTTGTCCGGGGTTCTCTGCTCAGTGTTCCCTTCATTTAGTCCTCTGACCTCACTCCCGGTCCTGTTTTTTTTTCATTTGTTGTCCCCCGTAATTAGTTGGTATCCCAGACCTGTGGATCCTCCCCTTAGGCTGGGGGGAGTCCTTTAGCAGTGGGCGGGCTTCGCCCGCCCACTTCCTGGATGCCAAATAGGACCAGACTCCTGTACCCCACTGGTTTGGGTCTGTCACAGTGGGCACAGCTGAGAATCTGGACCGGTATGACTAGTATGTGAAAATGCATGGAAAAGGCTGCATTGGTGACAGCAGGTGGCTTTCAAGCTAGGCAGAGAGAAGGCAAAAAGTTTGTGTGGAATAGCAGACACAAGACAGAAAATTCCTGTTGTGAAAGGTAACAAGAAAGTGAGATACTCCACAATACTCTGGGATTCTTCCTGTTATTAAAAAAAACAAATTATTAATTAGGAAACCAAGGGGAGGAATAAGTGGTCAGTTTTCACAATGAAGTAGTAAATAGCGAGGTCTCCCAAGGATCTGTAGTGTGACCTGTGATGTTCAACATAATCATAAATTATCTGGAAAAAGGGGTGAACAAGGAGATGGCAAAATTTGCAGACAACACAAAATTACTCAAGACCGTTAAGTCCAAAGCTCCCTGTGAAGAGTTATAAAGGGATCTCACTAAACTGGGTGACAAAATGAAAGATGAAGTTCAGTGTTAAGTGCAAAGTAATGCACATTGGAAAAAATAATCCCAACTATGCATGCAAAACAATAGGGTCTAAATTAGCTGTTACCACTCCAGAAAAAAATCTTGGAGTCATTGTGGATAGTTCCCTAAAAACATTCACTCAATGTGCACTAGCAGTCAAAAAAGCGAACAGAATGTTAGGAACCATCAGGAAAGGGACAGATTAAAAAAAATAGAAAATATGTCACTGAATAATCAATAGTATGTCTGCATCTTGAATACTGTGTGATGTTCTGGTCACCCCTCTCAGAAAAGATATATTTTGGAAAAAGTACAGAGAAGGACAACAAAAATGATTAGGGGTATGGAACAGCTTCCATATGAAGAGAGATTAAAAAGACTAGTACTGTTCATCTTAGAAAAGAGACGACTAAAAGGGGATATGATAGAGGTCTATACAATCATGAATGGTGAGGAGGCAGAATAAGGAAGTGATATTTACCCCTTCACATAACACAAAAACTAGGGGTCACCCAATGAAAGCAATAGGCAGTGCAATTTAAAACAAACAAAAGGAAGTACTCCTTTACACAATGCACAGTCAAACTGAAGCTTGTTGCTGGAGGATGTTGGGAAGGCCAAAAGTATACCTTGGTTCAAAAAAAGTAGTAGATATATTCATGGAGGAGAGGTCCATCAGTGGCTTAGTCAAGATGCAATCCCATGCTCCAGGTGTCCCTAAATCTTCAACTGACAGAAGCTGGGGCTGGACAATGGCACGAGTAACTCAAAATTGCCTTGTTTTGTTCATTTTCTGGCCACTGTCAGAAGACATGTTTCAGAGTGGTAGCTGTGTAAGTCTGTATCAGCAAAAAGAACGAGGAGTACTTGTGGCACCTTAGAGACTAACCAATTTATCTGAGCATAAGCTTTTGTGGGCTAAAACCCACTTCATTGGATGCATGCAATGGAAAATACAGTAGGAAGATATATACATATATATAGAGAGAGAGAGCTTGAAAAAATGGGTGTTGCTATGTCACCTCTAATGAGACTAATTGATTAAGGTGGGCCATTAGCAGCAGGAGAAAAAAACTTTTGTTTTATCACTCCAAAAGTTTTTTTTCTCCTTCTGATAATAGCAGCATTTTTCATGCTCTCTTTGTGTCTCTATCTATCTATCTATCTATCTATCTATCTATCTAATCTTCCTACTGTATTTTCCACTGCATGCATCTGATGAAGTGGGCTTTAGCCCACAAAAGCTTATGCTCAGATAAATTGGTTAGTCTCTAAGGTGCCACAAGTACTCCTCGTTCTTTTTATCAGAAGACAGGATGTTAGCCTAACTGAACCATTGGGGTGACCCAATATGCCCCTTCTTATGCTCAAAATATGTAAGAAAATTTCTTAACAGCAAGGCATAATGTTTGGAGACTTTGATGAGGGTGTTGAGGTACCCTCCCCCAACTCCTGAGCAGAGTGGCTGGAAAGATAATGATGTTCTTCTGTGACTGGATATACTAGGGGAAAAGTATTTTCCACACTAAACCAAGTAAAGGTATTCAAATATGAAATATCTAGTTGCATCAGGATTAAAGAATAATAGAGCCAGTTATAGCAGCTTTTTATTGTTGGGGGAAAATTGTTCATGAACTATTAGATCCACGGAGACGTGCTCTGTTATTGCAATGAACAATGTTTTGGCTTTCACTAACTAAAAAGAATACAAGTCATTTATGTTACTCTCACATCAGAGACAGCCACACTTAGATCATACATTATGTCAATTGTATACTCAAATGCCAATACAGTTTAATACACACATATGTCTGTTGTACATAAAAGCATTTCTCTAGAGGAACAGCAGTGAAATCCATGCTGTATCTGGATGATGGAGAAACCCTTGCTATGTCTATAGCACAGACAAAAGCAAATCATCCTGATGGATGGCTGGTTGTAGATAGAAACTCATTAACTTGCAATAACTTTACTAGAACATTATAGTTATATAGAAAACAAATGTTTGAAAGTCAGGAAATAAGCATGGTGTAATTAAAAAAAAAAAAGTCCTCCAATCCAGCCAGTGTGGCTGGTGGAATTTGCATAGGTATTAAGTTGCACTGCAGAGTTTGGGAACTCCTGTGACCCAAACTTCAGGTGGTGGAGTTTGCAAATGTCAGTTTCAGTTGCTCTGCATGGTCAGAATAAGTTTATATGTTCTTGAGGGGGTTGAATACCATGTTCACAGACCTGCCAATTATAGGGGTTTCCCCATAGACTGAGTTTTCCTGTGGGTATGGAGGGAAAACCACACTTCTTTGGGCAGCAGCTGAAACCTTATCAAATATGATCCTGGACATATAGGTGGAATAGGAAAAGGTGTATAAAAAAAGATGTAGCTATCCAATCTGTTGTTGGGATGCCAAGACCATGACATGGGACAACTGGGTAGGAAGTTTTTCTTTTGGGGTGAGCTCCACATACTTTTTTCCATCTTTGCTTCTAATGGTCCCTATAAGGTTATAAGTATGCACAATCTAAGACTATAAGTCTGAACAATGCAGGAAACCACTTTCCTATAGTCTCTTATTCTTACACTTATGTATATTGTTTTTTCCTTTGATTTCAGTTGTACTTGTCTTCATTAACTGTGTGCTTCATCAGTTTCATCTTTTTAATTAACTAAATTGCTGCCTGAAAAAGAACAGCAGATGCACTTCACAACCTAGATTAATACCAGACTACAACAAAAATAAAGCATGGGTCTGATTCTCCACTGCCTTGCTCCTTGTGGGATCATTTACTCCCGTGCAAAGTGTGTACAAAATTCTATCATTCTGATTTGGTAGTGTTTTACACTCATGTTGCACAGGGCTATTGGCTACAGAAGGAACAAGGCAGGAGTATGATTGCAAAGAAAGCCATCTGAATGTAAATAGCTTCAGTAATTAGGTTAATTGATTATATAACATTGGTAAAGTTGCTTCTGCTGTTGCTAGACATCCCCCCACTGTGTAAACAGGCTCTAATAGTACTTTTCCATGTGAAAATCCATGCAGGGGTTGCATGGAAGAACCAGGGATTCTCAGCTGTGTTCCCTCTAAGCCAGGGGTGGGCAAATCTTTTGGCTCGAAGGCCACAACTGGATATAGAAATTTTATGGCGGGCCATGACTGCTCACGAAATTGGGGGTGGATGTGTGAGGGGGTGAGGGCTCGGGCTGGGGATGAGGAGTTGGGGGTGCAGGAGGGTGCTCCAGACTGGGATTGGGGGGTTCAGAGGGAGGAGGGAGATCAGAGTTGGGGCAGGGGGTTGGGGTGCAGGAGCGGTTCAGGGCTGCAGGCTCTGGGCAATGCTTACCTCAAGCACCTCCAAGAAGCAGCGGCCTGTTCCCCCTCTGGCTTCTACACGGAGGCGCAGCCAGGCGGCTCTGCACGCCACCCTGTCAACAGGCACCGCCATTGCAGCTCTCATGAGCCATGGTTCCCAGCCAATGGGGGCCACATGCAGAGGCCCTTGGCTGCTCCTACGCGTAGGAGCTGGAGCGGGGCATGCCACTGCTTCTGG
Organism: Mauremys reevesii; assembly: GCF_016161935.1. NCBI lineage: Eukaryota > Metazoa > Chordata > Testudines > Geoemydidae > Mauremys > Mauremys reevesii. The sequence continues at coordinate 129,016,860 of NC_052624.1, read as the reverse complement.
GAGCCATGTGGAGTGGGGCAAGCCCTACTCCACTACCCGGCTGGAGTGGGTCAAGCCCCCGACCCCACTTCCCGGCGGGAGCTTGAGGTCTGGCTTAAAACATTTGGAGGGCTGGATGCAGCCCCTGGGCCGTAGTTTGCCCACCCCTGCTCTAATCTGCGGGTTGCCCGGCTGCCCAGGAGTGAATCAAGTGCTGCATACTTCATTAGCAGAGCCACACACATCCAGCAGCATGTGTTCAGGTGTCCCTTCCCCAACTGCTTTGCAGCTGTGTTGCTCCTGCCCTATGCCTTGGAACCCTTGGCCAGCTGCTCCTGGGAGCCTCCTGCTTGCTGTGCAGAGTGGGGAGAGAAGGGAAGTGCTGATGTCAGGGTGCCCCCCTCCCCCGCTTCCCCCCCAAGTACCCCATCTCCGCAGAGTGGAGGAGGGGGAACAGGACTCAAGAGCAGGAGAGCTGCTGCGGTCTAAGGTCTGAACGAGTCTTCTGGTGGTGAGTATCTTAAAGAGACAGCACAGTCTCTTGTAGACATCCCCAACAGCCAGGGCGCACATACATATACACTCTCTCTCTCTCTCTCCCTCTCTCTTTCTCTGTCACACACATACTCTCTGTCTTTCATGCTCACCTCCCAACATATACTTGTATTGTTGTTGTTGTTTTTACTTCTTGGTACTGCCTGCAATGCACATATATTCTCTGTAATTTTATTCTTTCAAAGTCTGTTATTTTAGTTTTTTGACTGGTTTATGCATTTCATAATTTTTATTTCTCTCTTACGCTTAAATTTAATTCTTTGACTAGTGAGTTCTAAAATGCCTAACCTGGGGTAATTATCTCTATGGTAACTTTAAAAAAATATATTATGTCTAGGTTTTTTGTTTCAACTTGTGGCGCACATCCGCACATACCTCGATATTGGTGCACATAACAAAATTAATTCCACACATTGGGGAAAAATTAGAGGGAACATTGTTTCTCAGCCTCTACACACTGCAGGTCCCTTGAGAACCTCTGCAGGCACAGATGCCTTCCTCTGGGGAGACCCTGTGTTTCTATACTGGCTCCTGGATTCCTACGACTCTGCCCTGTGCATTGGATATCTTGGCAACCCCATGACTAAGGGTATAAAGGGCAGAGTGTGCTCAATCACCACTCAGTTCCTTCACTAATACAGTATCCCATAGGAGCAGGACCCTGAATAAATGGGGAAGGAGGGTAGGTTATGGAATATTTGTGGACAACACATTTCCAAGAACCACAGCTATTCTAACTGCTCTTTCTCGTTTAAGTGATTGCGCACTCAGAGTCCACTCTTGGTGATTAACAAGCAGTTGCCCAGTTGTTTGGAGGTAGGTAAGAGGTGTCCTAGGCCTGGTCTACACTACGCGTTTAAACCGATTTTAGCAGCGTTAAACCGATTTAACGCCGCACCCGTCCACACGACGAGGCCCTTTATATCGATATGAAGGGCTCTTTAAATCAGTTTCTGTACTCCTCCCCGACGAGAGGAGTAGCGCTGAAATCGGTATTACCATATCAGATTAGGATTAGTGTGGCCGCAAATTGATGGTATTGGCCTCCGGGTGGTATCCCACAGTGCACCATTGTGACCGCTCTGGACAGCAATCTGAACTCGGATGCACTGGCCAGGTAGACAGGAAAAGCCCCGCGAACTTTTGAATTTCATTTCCTGCTTGCCCAGCGTGGAGAGGGCAAGCTTGTTGCTGGAGGATGTTGGGTAACATCCTCCAGCACAGATAACAATGCAGTCTCCTGAGAATCGAAAAAGAGCTCCAGCATGGACTGCACAGGAGGTACTGGATCTGATCGCTGTATGGGGAGAGGATTCAGTGCTAACAGAACTGCGTTCCAAAAGACGAAATGAAAAAGTATTTGAAAAAATTTCCAAGGCTATGATGGAAAAAGGCCACAGCAGGGACTCAGTGCAGTGTGAAAGTTAAGGAGTTCAGACAATCCTACCAGAAAACCAAAGAAGCAAACAGAAGGTCCGGTGCAAGGCCAAAAACATGCCGCTTCTACGCTGAGCTGCATGCAATTTTAGGGGGCTGTGCCACAAATACCCCACCCCTGTCTGTGGATTCCGAGGTGGGGGTTGTAATCTCAGCCATGGCTGAGGATTCTGTGGACGGGGAAGATGACAATGAAGAAGAGGAGGACGAGCTTGCAGAGAGCACACAGCACTCCATTAGCCCCAACAGCCAGGAGCTTTTTCTGACCCAGACGGAATTACTCTCCCAGCCCTCCCAAGCCACTGTCCCAGACAATGAAGCCATGGAAGGGACCTCTGGGGAGTGTACCTTAGTAAATATAAAACATGGTTTAAAAGCAAGCGTTTTTTAATGATTGATTTGCCCTGAGGACTTGGGATGCATTCGCGGCCAGTAAAGTTACTTAGAAAAGTTTGTTAACGTCTGGGGATTAAGCGGAAGTCCTCCAGGGACATCTCCATGAAGCGCTCCTGGAGGTACTCCAAAAGTCTTTGCATAAGATTTCTGGGCAAGGCAGCCTTGTTCCGTCCACCATGGTAGGACACTTTACCACGCCATGCATGTAGCAAGTAATCGGGTATCATTGCATGACAAAACATAGCTGCGTATGGTCCCGGTGATTGCTGGCATTCCAGAAACATCCGTTCTTTATCTTGCTGTGTTATCCTCAGCAGAGTGATATCGTTCAGGGTAACCTGGTTGAAAATCAGGAATTCAATTAAGGGGACAGAGATGCCCATTTTCCTACTGGGCTCGTGGCCTGCTGCTTAAAAAAAATCCTTCCTTGCACGTAGCCAAGCAGGGGGAAGGGAGGAGTGAAATAGCGATGAGGGGGAAGGGGGGTGATTAGCAGTGAGCTTGCATGATACCAGCCATGTGGTGGGGGGAGGGGTAAAGCACTGTATATATGAAGGCTGCAGAAGCCGAAAGACAGTGGCTTACCATGGCCGCATGCAAGCTGAATTCTGATGCCCGGACCTGCGTCTGTGAGATCTGTAACACCAGAGCCGCAGGCACTCAATATTAAGATGCAAAATGCGACCTTGTAGTGAAATCACATGTGCTATGTAAGGTGAATAGTGTTGTTCACTGTGAAAGAGTATAACCATTGTTCTGTAAAATGTATCTTTTTAAATACTTCTCTCCCTTTTTTCCCTCCCTCATGCAGCTGCAAATTTTTCAAGCCTCCCTACTCTATCCCAAAGGCTAGCTCAGATAAGGCGGAGGAAAAAGAAGACACGAGATAAAATGTTCTCGGATATCATGGAAGTAACCCGCAAGGAAAGAGCTCATCTGAATGAGTGGAAGGAGGTGGTATCAAATTACAGGAAAGATGCCAGTGAACGTGAGGACAGGAGGGACACCCGAGATCAGAGGTGGCGGCAGGAAGATCAGAGGTGGCGGCAGGAAGATCAGAGGTGGCGGCAGGAAGATCAGCGGTGGCGGGATGCAACTCTGGGGCTGCTGCGTGATCAAACTGACATGCTCCGGCGTCTGGTGGAGCTTCAGGAACGGCAGTAGGATCACAGAGTGCCGCTGCAGCCTCTGTATAACCACCCTCACCCCTCACCGTGTTCCACATCCTCCTCACCCAGACGTGTAAGAACGCGTGGGGGGAGGCTCGTGCACCCACCCACTCCACCCCCGTGGACAGCCCAACCAAAAGGCTGTCATTAATGTGAAATTTTTTTAGTGGCCTTTTCCTTCCCTCCTATCCTCCTCCCAAACCACACCCGGGCTACCTTCTCAGTTCTCTCCCTCTTTTTATAATGAATTAATAAAGAATACATGATTTTTAAATGATAGTGACTTTATTTCCTTAAGCAAGCTGTAATTGAAGGCGGAGGGTGGGTTGCTTAAAGGGACTGAGTCAATCAAGGGGGTTGGGTGTTCATCAACAAACACAGCAGTCACACCCTACCCTGCCCAGTGATGAAGCTCGTTTTCAAAGCTTCTCTGATGCACACCGCTTCCTGGTGTGCTCTTCTAATCTCCCTGGTGTCTGGCTGCGTGTAATCAGCGGCCAGGTGATTTGCCTCAGCCTCCCACCCCGCCATAAAAGTCTCCCCCTTACTCTCACAGAGATTGTGGAGAACACAGCAAGCAGCAATAACAAAGGGGACATTGGTTTGGCTGAGGTCTGAGCGAGTCAGTAATGTGCGCCAGCGCGCCTTTAAACGGCCAAATGCACATTCTACCACCAGTCTGCACTTGCTCAGCCTGTAATTGAACAGCTCCTGACCACCGTCCAGGCTGCCTGTGTATGGCTTCATGAGCCATGGCATCAAGGGGTAGGCTGGGTCCCCCAGGATAACGACAGGCATTTCAACATCCCCAACTGTTATTTTCTGGTCTGGGAAGTAATTCCCTTGCTGCAGCCGTTTAAACAGAGTAGTGCTTCTGAAGACATGAGCGTCATGAACCCTTCCCGGCCATCCCACGTGGATGTTGGTGAAACGTCCCTTGTGATCCACCAGTGCTTGCAGCACCATTGAAAAGTACCCCTTGCGGTTTACGTACTGGGTGCCCTGGTGCTCTGGTGCCAAGATAGGGATATGGGTTCCATCTACCGCCCCCCCACAGTTAGGGAATCCCATTGCAGCAAAGCCATCCACTATGGCCTGCACGTTTCCCAGAGTCACAACCTTTCGTAGCAGCAGCTTAATGATTGCTTTGGCTACTTGCATCACAGCAGCCCCCACAGTAGATTTTCCAACTCCAAATTGATTCCCGACTGACCGGTAGCTGTCTGGCGTTGCAAGCTTCCAGAGGGCTATTGCCACTCGCTTCTCCACTGTGAGGGCTGCTCTCATCTTGGTATTATGGCGTTTCAGGGCAGGGGAAAGCAAGTCACAAAGTTCCATGAAAGTGCCCTTATGCATGCGAAAGTTTCACAGCCACTGCGAATCGTCCCACACCTGCAAAACTATGCGGTCTCACCAGTCTGTGCTTGTTTCCCGGGCCCAAAATCGGCGTTCAATGCCTAGAACCTGCCCCATTACCATCAGGCTCTCCAAAGCGCAGGGGCCCGCGGTTTGAGAGAATTCTGTGTCCATGTCCTCATCACTCTCATCGCCGAGCTGCCGTAGCCGCCACCTCCTTGCCTGGCTTTGCAGGTCCTGGTTCAGCATAGACTGCACGAGAATACGCGAGGTGTTTAAAACGTCCATGATTGAAGTATTGAGCTGAGCAGGGTGCATGCTTGCTGTGCTATGGCGTCTGCACAGTTCACCCAGGAAAAAAGGCGCGAAACGGTTGTCTGCTGCTTTCACGGAGGGAGGGGTCAGGCTGTACCCAGAACCACCCGCGACAATGATTTTTGCCCCATCAGGCACTGGTACCTCAACCCAGAATTCCAAGGGGTGGGGGAGACTGCAGGAACTATGGGATAGCTATGGGATAGCTACCCACAGTGCAATGCTCCAGAAATCGACGCTAGCCTCGGACCATGGACGCACACCGCCGAATCAATGTGCGTTGTGTGGCCGCGTGCACTCGACTTTATACAATCTGTTTTACAAAACCGGTTTCTGTAAAATTGGAATAATCCTGTAGTGTAGACATACCCCTACTTGAACAGCAATTACAGGACAGCCCTACCAAAACTGGCATCCAGTCTGGAAGCCTGGACTAGTTGTGTGTGGATCAAGCTCCATATTGCTACCCTACATAGATCAGGTATGGAAATGTTACCCAGACAGGTAGCAGTCAGTCTGGGCCCCTGAGCTCTAATGTTATGGCCAGGGGTTCTTTCTTGGTTAGTTGGTAACAAGTCCTTATGCAATCAGAGACCCACTTTGGACAACCTCTAAGTAGGCCTTTGACCCTATCAGTGAATGCCACAAGGAGTGTTCCTGAAAGATTTTGTCCTATCTAAATAAAAATATTATGCTTCCACTACATCTCATGCATGGAATTTTGCTTCTCTTGGGTTAGAATGAGGCTTGGAGGTGAAAAGATTGATCTTTATGTGGAATTCTGAAACCACCTTAGACAGGAACTCTGGGTGAGGTCTAAGGGTGACTCTGTACTTGTGAAAGACAAGGGACCCTTCCTTTCCCTTCCCCTCTGGAAAGTCTAGATTTCCCTGTCCTAGCTGATGCAATGACCACCAGAAAATCCATTTTAATTAAAAGACAGTAAAAGGAGCAGGTTCCCCTGGGCTCAAAAGGGGGACCCATCAAACCAGCTAGTACTATATTAAGGTCCCTAGAAGGAGGGGGCTCCCTAGCTGAGGGGAAAACAAACCAGTCCTTTCAGGAATTTTGTCACTGTAGGGTGTGACAATACAGTGTGGCCCTGGACAGGAGGGTGATTTGCAAATATCTCAGCTAGATAGACTCTTACTGAGCTGATGGATAGTTCAGAGGGCTAGCAAATAATATGGCAGGAATTGGAGCTCTCAGTTGTGCTGGTGCTGAGCTGCCTAGATAGCAAACCTTTTCTATTTAGCCTTGTTTGTCAGTCTGGTGAAAGCTTTTCTGCTTTGAGGCAAAATGTTTTGAACCTCAGATGAACAGATTCTTTCTATGGACCTCATGCAGCCTGCTTCCAGGTTGTCCGGTGTAATAGTGCTGCATTCAGCTGCCGGATCTGAATGTTGATCTGGGAAGCAAGACTGGGCAGAACTGGTAGGGTAACTGGGGTCTGTACTGATAGATTCACCAGGACTGAGTACCAGAACTGCCTGACCCATGCTGAGGCTATCATGATGATGCAACCTTTATTTTGGCTCAGCTTTCTCAGAACCCTAGGTATCTTGGGTATTGGTGGGAAGATGTACATTAATCCTGGTGTCCACAGAATGAAGAAGGCATCTGTCAGGGAGCCTGGGCTTGCACTTCCTCTGGAGCAAAATATTTGATATTTGTTATTGTGACATGTCAGAAACAATTCAACTTCAGGATTGAGTCCTTCAGGGACCACTCATGATTTTTGGAAAAGTCCCCGCTGATAGGATAATCTGTAGAATAGGTAGGTGGAAAGATACCAGGGTAATATGACCAATCCCAAAGAGACATGGTTTCTTGAAAGAGTGGAGAAGATCTTGCTCCCATTTGTCTGTTAATATAGTGTATTGCTATGGAGTTTTTTGTCAGCACTTGGATTACTAAACCCTGAAGAAGGAGTAAGAAAGCCTTGCATGCCCTGAGTTCCAGAATGTTTATGTGCAGGTAGGCCTCATGAAGAAACCGTATCCCTCAAATTTTCTGTTGTTGAACATGCACTCCCCCTCTCCGCCCCATACCTGAGTAGAGGCATCTGTTGCTAAAGTCTTTGTAGTTGGAGGCATGGAAAAAGGAATTCCATTGCACACATGAAGTGGTTCTGCTCACTAGTTTCAGGAGAGGACTTCTTGTAGGACTACGATCATCAAATCCGTGCAGTGGACTGAAGGTGAAATCTGGCATTCTCTGCAACATAGGTGCATGTCTGACTTATGAGTCTGAGACATGTTCCCACTGGTGTCCTTAGCTGTGCTTGGAGCTAGTTGATGAGGTCTCTTTTTTCCGGAATCTCTGTTGAGGAATAAATGCCCTCACTGACCTGGAGTCTAATAGTGCCCCACTGAACTCTATGCTCTGGGTGGTAGTTAGTGTGGATTTCTTCCTGTTGACTTTGAGTCCTAGCAAGGCAAAGAGATCTAGAATCACAGAAAGTGAGTAGATCACTTCCTAAGGAAATCTTCCTCGAACTAACCAGTTACCGAGATAGGGATATACCTGGAGTCCCTGTATTCTTTGAGCTTCCCCAACAGCCAGAACCTTGGTGAAGACTCTTGGTAGTCTGATGAACCTACCAGGAACCTGAAGTATTTCTGTGTGCTGCATGCATCACAATGTGAAAATATGTATCTTGCAGGTCAAGAACCACAAACAAGTCCATAGCATCCAAGACGGAGATTATGGAAGTCAGGGTAACCATGCAGAATTTGAAACAATGACTAGAAATGTTCAGCTGTCAAAGATTGAGGATGGGTCGCCAACCATTCTCCTTTGGGATTAGCAAATAGTGGGAATAAAAGACCTTGCCTCTGACTCTAAGGGCACTTCCTCCACTGCTCCCAGGTGCTAAAGAGAGTCCCTACCACCTGCTTCAACAGTAATTTGTAAGAGAGGTCCCTGAAGCAGGACAGAGAGCATGGGATAGGAGTTGGAATAGACAAACTGGATGGGATACTCCTTGTTTACAATCTCCAGGACCTACTATTCCAAGGTTTTCCTAGCTCGGGCTTCTTAAAAAGAAAATAGATGGTTGCCAAATGGAGGGGTTGAACACTACATGTGGTCCAATCAGACTCTTGACATTGACATCAAAAGTATTGCCTATTTGAAGTCCCAGACTGTGGGACTTAGTTATAAAAGAGGGGTAAAACATTTACTCTACTCCTCCCTTTATCTCTGCTCACAACATCATCAACATCTGAACAACAAAGAAGGAACACACTGAATTGCTTGGGGGACTCCTGGCTGGAAGTAAATCCAGCCTATTATAGCATATAGGTGAGAGAGAGACATTTGCTCTGAATCCATTTTAGTTTAAGTTAGATGTCAGTTGCATTTTATCTTTTATTTCTTTTGTAACCAATCCAGACTTTTTATGACTCATTACTTGTAGTCACTTAACATCTTTCTTTTCTTTCTGTAGTTAATAAACATATCTTATTGTTTTATCTTAACCAGTTTGTTTGGATTTAAGTGTGTAGGAAACTCCATTTGGCATAACAATGCTGGTGCATTTCATTTTCCTTTGATGAAATAATGAACATTCTATGAGCTTAAATTGTCCATTAGAGTGCTGGGCACATTTCTGGGGGACAGGGCTGGGATTGAGAATTTGCTGGTGTCTGCATTACAATTCATGAGTGGCTGGCAGAGCATTCATGAAACATAGCTGGGAGTGATTTTGCATGCTTGAGACTGTGTGTAAGCAGGCCAGGAGTGGATGTTCTTACAGCAAAGCAATAGAAAAGACATCCCAGGTTGGAGAATTGAGTGGAGACAGTTGTTCAGCAGTTCAGATTGTGCCCTGGGGAAATGTCACACTCTCATCCTTAGACTCATTGATGAATAGATCTTTCAGCTTCTTTGGGTCCTTCTTGCAAGGACTTTGGATAACCCTGCTACTTTGATCTTGCCTGGACTGCTTGTACTACCAGGGACACAAGTGCAGGATGCTGGCAAAAGTACCCAACCCCTTTGACCAGTACCTGATACTTACCTTGCAGCTGTCTTGAATGTAGCTGGGATGGATGCAGGCATGTGCCACATTACCTGGCATGTTTGACTAAGTCCTAATTTACAGACATCACCAGCCTTCCTAGCGTTGTCATATGGAGGAAATCCAGGAGCTTATGCTACTTCTCCTGGATGACCTTTAGAGGAAAGTCCAGTGTTTTTACTATCTTTTATTAGGTCCTGAAAGAGCTTGAACTTATCTGAGGCTGTAGATTGAGAGCTGACAGCCTTGTCTGGGGAAGAAGAGGATACAGTAGGAGGTGCTGGGTGCTCCTGTTCTGGGGAATGATTGTTGTCTTCACTGTGCTCCTCACTGCCCTTCAGTAGCTGAGGTTAAATCAGCTGAGTGGTTGGGGAGGTTGAATCTTCTTCCTGTGGGGAGGAGATTTGCCTGTTGAGATGGTTGAGGATGATTGTTTTCTGGTGTAGGGTTTCATACCCTAGGGGGATCAGTATGACTATGGGTGGTACAAGTAACAAGGAGGATACACGGGTTGGGTACCAACAAGGGTGTTCCCGACGTTATTCTGATATCTTTTGGGCACCCCTAACAGAGTCATCTCTGGAATCCCTCCCAGACTCTCACAGTGCCATGCAAGGGAGGATGATCATGAGCAGGGGAAGAAGCTTTGCTGTGCCCTTCCAAAGAAGGAGAGAAAGGAGTAAACCTCCTGAAGGGGAAGGCAGTCCTATTTGGAGTTCTCTGTCTAGGATATCCAGATGTCAATGTCAGGGGTGACCGAGCAACAACCTCCCTTAATTGCTCTTGCTAGTGAGATTGGAACCAGGGCCAGTGAGAGGTCACTTGGTTCCATGAACTGCTTTGGTGCCAAGATTGTGAGTTCCAAGGCATCTGGTGCTGTAAGGTCGGTTGGTACCGACACAGCAGTTGGTGTTGTAGATGAGGCACTTAATACCAAGGGCAGCATAGTCTTTGCTGTCTAAAGAAACCATTGGTGCTGACTTAGCCTTCAGAATGAAGGTACTGTATGGGTCCCAGACTTAAGTCTTTTGGTGGAAAGACTTGAGGCTGTGAGGAGTGGTGTGGGTCTTACGCTTCTTGCTGGGCATTGGAGAAGGTGGTCTGTGCCTACCCTCTTCCCAGGAGTGGTGCTTCTTCCTGCCCCTCTCTGATGCTGATGCTGATGTGGCAGATGAATGGGGTTTGGGAGAAGCATCCCAAGAGCCTGGAGTGGTGTTGCAGATCACTGATGCACCAACACTGTGAGATTGACCCATCTAAGGAGGCTTCTCTGAACATCTCCTGGACTCAAAGGAGGTCTGCATAGATCTTCAGCAAGGAAAACCTGAGTCTTGTCTCCTTCATCTTCAGTGTATGATTCAAGAAGGAACAGCACACAGAACAATGTTCCAGGATGTGCCCCTCCCCAAGGTAAATGAGGCACCAAGAGTGCACATCATTAACAGGCATGGCCGTGCCACACTAGGGGCATGTTGTAAATCCCAGTGACTTGGTATCTGCCATCTTGTAGAATCCTTGTTGGGGAGGGAGGGAGGAAATTTACCTAACTACCTACTTTGAATCTTTTGTCAGCCAACAGGAAAAAGGAAAGCTTGTTAATAACTAACTACACTGATATTATAACTATCCTAACTACGAACTACTCACACAGTACAAGGGATACAGATGCTTCTGTGTCTTACAGCTTTGGTGGTGAGATGGCACTGATGGATGCTTCAGCCTGCTTCACCCTTTATGCCCTAAGCTACAGGGTGTAAGGATGCAGACATTAGAATATGGGTCTGCAGAGGCTGGGGCAGCTGACATTCCTGGTACAGTGCCCCCAGGAGGCCATGTAAAGGCACAGCCATGGAGCACTGTGAAGAATAGGTGCTGCAGGAAGTACCGCCCAAGGGACCCAGAGTGACAGTACCTTATGGCTCTCTGATTGGCTAAGTGCCCTATTTAATCCTAGAGGGTGGGCAAGGCAATTATCTGGGAAACCATACAGACTTCTGGCCTGTTGTGACTCCAGACCTCACTTTGTCTCCTGATGTCTGGTCTCTGACCCTGATTCTTGCCTCCTGACTCCAGCCTGGTACTACCTCTGATCTCCAACCCCAGCCTGACTCTGACCCCGACTTTTGCTTACTGAACTTGGCTCTAGTGATTCCTCCGACCCTTGTTCACTGATTGCCATCCTTGATGTGTGAACCCCGGCCTTACTATGGCTGCTAGACCAGACTGCCTATGCCTTGGTCACTTACACAGAGCAACACAAGGCACCCAGGGATGTAGGTGGGGCCCCAACGGACACTGCTATTGAAAAAAATTGGATCTTGCATACACAGGGCACATGCGCACCAAGAGTGGAATCTGCGTGGACAGCCACTCAACGTAGTTCTTATTTCCAGACTATCTGCTTAAATTCCAGTGTGTTCCTGATTCTAGGTAGATCAGTTGGATGTGTATCGTCATGTTTTCAGTCAGGCTGCCCTTCCTCTACTCTCTCCAACCATGGAAATTCAGGATTCTGAATTTCCTTCCTGAGTAATTCTGCTATATTGGGAGTTCCCACTGAAAATATTTAGTGTTGCCATCTTTCATTTGAGTGAACCGATTCTGCTCCTTAGTTTCCCCTGTGTGAATTTTCCAACCCTGTGAAAGCTTTGTGCCTGTGGTTTAATGTTGCATCCATTTTATGTTTTTTTTTTAGTAAAGTGGTCAGTTTTAGTGCACAGAGGATTCTTGTGTTTTAGAGTGAAGTGTGGGAGAATAATAATACCAGTACATGAGTAATTTTCTAAAGAGATTTTATTCCTGGGTTGTGAAAACTGCAGAATTAATATTTAGATTAAACAGTTTTTTCTCACTAGAAATTAGTTTTGTGTCCCTTCTTTCATTCTCTTCATCTATATTACATTCCATTCTTTTACAACTACAGTTACCACTTCTACCTTTCTTTTTTTAAATGCCATTCTTTGTTGTCTGAATTATCTCTCACTCCTATTTCGGCATTTGGTTTCTGACTTGGATCTTATTTGGATTCTCTGACTGACTCCTTTGTCTATGAACTGGTCCTTTTCCTTCATAGACTCATCTCAGGTCCTCCTCTCCTTCATTTTCATTCCCTTTTATTTTTTCCTAAAAAGCAACTGCCTCCTTCTGCCAACTAACTTCTTTGCAATTTTTAAAGGATAAAATACATTTTTAGAAATGTCCCTTCTTTTTATATTTTAACATGTATTTAACTTACCTCCGTGTTTTATTTAGCATTTGATATGCTGACGCAGCACCACTTTGTTTCCAGAAAATGAAAGAAAAACACATCCACCCACATAGTATTTAGACTAAAAAATAGTTTCAGACTACAGCAATTCTGAGTGTTTTGGAAATTTAAGTACTTTAATGAATTTACATTATTATTATTATATTTTACCAGTTGGCAAATTCATCCAGGATTTTTATCCATTTAGTAGTTTTGTGGGTTTGTTATTTGTTCAGGTGGATTTTTGCTGATTTTACTTTTAAATATAATTTGGAACTGTCTATTTAAAGACTTCCTGTTGAAGTGCAGTGTTGATGTTTCAGGTTTAGCATAGTGATGTGCTATGTAGCCTGTGTAACACCATCCAGTCACTGTAATACAATCCAGTGGATTGTGTTTGGACTGATCAGACTTTTAAAGTAAATCACATTCTGTATATTGCTACATCTTAAATAATTCAGCATGGTTGTGAAGACCAGTTCTTCAACAGTAAACCATGTACCAATAGTAGTGTAACAAGTGAGAGCTGTGTGTGAAGTGAGGACCAGTGAAAGAAGACTGAATTGAGAGTGTGACTGCTCTGACTTACAGAGTTACTACCTCTCCTATATCCCAAACATCCTTGGCTGGGCAATTTCTTCATATATGGGATGTTAGGTCAAGTTCCTCCAGCATCTGAGTTGACAGTAGAAGGATGGTTGAGTAGCTCAGTAAAGTGCTGCATCCATTGTTCAGGGATGCATCTCTTGTCCTTAATTAAGGTAGATCCATCTGAACTCTCTAATGGAGCTGGTCCCAGTTTTGACAGGGCATAAATGGTCTTCAGGGAATCATAAAACATCTTTGCGTTGCTAGTATTAACATAACACTATGTTTCTTCTGCTTTCTTTTCCCTCTAGGACACAAAGCTGTCTTTGAACTTTGGCTTCCAGGTGCTTAAATTTATCTTTATTTGATGTTGATTCTTTGTCATTTTGCAAAGACATAAACACATTATTTTCCTTGAGGATCTTTTTGATTTCATCATCATTTTCATCAAACCAGTGTTGATGCAGTCTTTGATTTTTGCCTAGAGATTCTTCCCAGGCTTGAAGAATGGTTGATTTGAATATATTCCACTTTTTGAATGCGTTATTGGCTGATGATGTAATGCTATCAATTTCTTCTAAGTTTTCCTTCAATTTTTCTTGAAGAAATGGATATTTTAGCTTTGCTCTGTTCAGTTTCAGTTTAATCTGTTCAGCATTGTTTTCACTGATGGGCAACAGCATGTAAATTAATAATGGCTCTGACAACTCTGTGGTCAGTCCAACACTTTGCTCCTTGCGTTGCTCTGGTGATCTCAGTGTCCCTTTGCCATATAATGACACAGACAATTAGGTACCAGTGCTTTGATCCTGGCTGCATGCAAAAGGTTTATATTTGTTGGCTTGCCTGAGGATTGTGTTGGTGGTAATAAGCTCGTGCTCAGCACGCTTACTGAGAGGAGGAAACCATTGCTGTTTCTATGATGCCATAGGTTTTTATTACACCACTCCAAGCCTCACTCTTTTTTCCAGCTCTGGCATTAAAGTCTCTGAGAGGTATGAGCATGTCTTCACTGAGTATAGCTTTAATTATGTCATCCCAATCATGATAGAACTGCTCTTTTGTTTCTTCTGTATTTTTGTTTCTTCTGGGTTTGTGATGACTGGGAGAACTGCATGGTTAATTGTCTGCCTGGTGGAAAAGTTTCAGACCTCTTAAGACATGGTTGGAGCATAAGCACTGATCAGATTCTCAAAGCCTGATTTTTTTCCCACGGGAAGTTGTAGAGTCATTAAGCATTCATTTTTGCCCATAGGTAATTGTTTCAGTGATTTCAGGAGGTTGTTTGTAATGGCAAGACCACTGCCAAAAAGTTTGTCTTCCTCTGCTTGTTTCCCTTTCCAAAAGAAGGTATAGTCACCTCTTAGTTCCTTTATGGAGACTTCATCTGCAAGGTTGGTTTAGCTCAGGGTAGCTGTAACTAGCAAGTTCCCTTGCCATTACTTCTGTATGCCTTTTGGGTTTTGATGTGTTATCTCTGTCCATTACGGTCTGCACTGGGGTTCAAAGTGACTTGAGGAGTTAGTGAACAGGAGCAGCAAACAGGAGAGACTATGTGATCCATGGGGTAAATTTGTCTGTTAGTTTGTTTGTTATGTGCTTGTGTGCAGATTATAGTATGATCTCTTTTGGGGGCTGTGTACTGAGCAAAGGGGCTTGCTATGCTAGGTTGAGAGCTTACTAGATCTCCCTAGAGTCCCTAGATCCTTTAATCCCTAACCCCTTTTTAGAATCCCTTGACAAGGGGTGAGGATAATGCATGGAGAACAGAGGTTTAAAAAGCCAGGTTATATGGGACCAGAGAAGCTAGCAAACAGGAGAGTTTTGCAAGGGACTTGAAAGAGGGAATGTGAGAGGCAGATACACCTAATAAATACAGTCTATTCTTAGGCCAATAACCCCTCCTCTCCAGAGCAAACAAACAAACTCTTGCAAGAGTAAAAATAATGCAGTCAGAAGCCCAGCAGCAGAATGGGATCTATCCAGTTTGTTGCACTGCATGTATCATGTACAATTACCTGGCTTGTGACCAGGTGGAGTATGTGTGCATGTTGCAAGCAGCTCATGGCCCTCAGAGACCACCTATAGGCTCTTGAGACCACAGCGGCTGAACTGAAGGAGCTAAGGGAAACAGAGAGGTACATAGAGGAGACTTTCCGGAACACAGTAGAGGGGTTCCACCCCTAGTCTGACAGACTCTGTGCTGTTGAGGAGGATGAAAGTCATGGGGAAGGAGAACATTAAGCTGGAATGGAGGGAAATGATTCCATAGTTGGAATCCTCTTTCCAGAAGATGTCATGGTATCTGCTCACACTCAGGAACCCCTTCAGGGGAGGGGACAGTTGTTAGGAAGAGACAGATAGTAGTAATGTAGGATTCAATTATTAGAAATATAGATAGCTGGTTTCAGAGTGGTAGCCATGTTAGTGTGTATCAGCAAAAACAATGAGGAGTCCTTGCGTCACCTTAGAGACTAACAAATTTATTTGGGCATAAGCTTTCGTGGGCTAGAACCCTCTTCATCAGATTCATCCCATACTTTGAATACTGGGTACAGTTCTGGTCACCCCATCTCAGAAAAGATATATTAGAATTGGAAAAGGTACAGAGAAGGGCAAAGAAATGATTAGGGGGTGGAACAACTTCCATATGAGAAGAGATTAAAAAGACTGGGACTGTTCAGTTGACAAAAGAAAAGACTAAGGGTATGTCTACACTACAAGAGTAGTTCGATTTAACTTAGTTCGAATTTGTGGATTCGACCTTATGAAGTCGAATTTGTGTATCCACACTAAGGACACTAATTCGACTTTGTGAGTCCACACTAACGGGGCAAGCATCGACATTGGAAGCGGTGCATTCTGGGCAGCTATCCCACAGTTCCCGCAGTCCCCGCTTCCCATTGGAATGCTGGGTAGAGCCCCCAATGCCTGCTGGGGGAAAAATGTGTTGAGGGTGGTTTTGGGTAACTGTCGTCATTCAACCGTCACTCCCGCCCTCCCTCCCTGAAAGCGCCGGCGGGAAATCTGTTTGCGCACTTTTCTGGTCAGTGACAGCGCGGACGCCACAGCACTGCGAGCATGGAGCCCGCTGCGATCATCGCTGCACTTATGGCCGTTGTCAACTCCTTGCACCTTATCGTCCACCTCTTCCACAGTCAGCTGCTGAGAAATCAGGCGAGGAGGCTCCGGCAGCGCGGTGAGGACATGAAGTGTCAGAGTGGCACAGACCTCTCACAAAGCACGGGATCCCGCGCGAGAGATCATGGTGGCAATGGGTCACGTTCATGCTATGGGACGGCGATTCTGGGCCCGGGAAACAAGCACGGACTGGTGGGACCGCATAGTGCTGCAGGTCTGGGATGAATCACAGTGGCTGCGAAACTTCAGGATGCGTAAGGGCACTTTCCTTGAACTGTGTGACCTGCTGGCCCCTGCCCTGAAGCGCCAGGACACCTGGATGCGAGCAGCCCTGACTGTGCAGAAGCAAGTGGCCATAGGCCTCTGGAAACTTGCAATGCCAGACAGCTACCGGTCAGTAGCGAACCACTTTGGCGTGGGCAAATCTACCGTGGGGGTTGCTGTGATGCAAGTAGCCCACACAATCGTTGACCTACTGCTCTCAAAGGTAGTGACCCTGGGAAACGTCCAGGTCGTCATAGATGGCTTCGCCGCGATGGGATTCCCAAACTGCGGTGGGGCTATAGATGGGACTCACATCCCTATCCTGGGACCGGCCCACCAGGCCAGCCAGTATATTAACCGAAAGGGCTACTTTTCAATGGTGCTGCAAGCACTGGTGGACCATAGGGGACGTTTTACCAACATCTACGTCGGGTGGCCGGGCAAGGTTCATGACACGCATGTTTTCAGGAACTCTGGTCTGTTTAGATGCCTGCAGGAAGGTAGTTTCTTCACGGACCACAAAATAACTGTTGGGGATGTGGAGATGCCTACAGTGATCCTCGGGGACCCAGCCTACCCGCTAATGCCCTGACTCATGAAGCCCTATACAGGCGCCCTGGACAGTGACAAGGAGCTCTTCAACTACCGGCTGAGCAAGTGCAGAATGGTGGTGGAGTGTGCTTTCGGACATCTCAAGGGGAGATGGAGGAGCTTACTGACTTGCTCGGATCTCAGCGAAACCAATATCCCCATTGTTATTGCAGCTTGCTGTGTGCTCCACAATCTCTGTGAGAGCAAGGGGGAGACCTTTATGGCGGGATGAGAGGTTGAGGCAAATCGCCTGGCTGCTGATTACGCTCAGCCAGACACCCGTGCGATTAGAAGAGCCCAGCGGGAAGCGCTGTGCATCTGGGAGGCTTTGAAAGCTAGGTTCCTCAGAGAGCAGGGTAACCTATGACTGTCCAGTCTCTTTACAGAGAAGCTGAACCTGCCCCTGTTTCAGTTACTATTGACTTTTTTCAGCGGTTACATACCCCGTTCACCAGGTTTCCCCCCTTCCAACAGACGTTTAAAAATAAAGTTATTGGAACATTTTTAATTAACAAAGTTTTCTTTACTAACGAATTCGCGTTAAAGGGTTCAAACAGGGACACAGTCTGTGGTGGGTACGGTGTGCAGTGATGTACAGACCGCTTCTACACTCGAGGAATGACAGGCTCCTGCTCTTACAGCGGTCTCTTGGGGGAGGACGGTTACAGAAGGGTGTGCAGGAAGGGGTGGGTTTGCAGGACGGGGTGAGGGGTGTGTGGGAAGGGTGAGTAGGTGTAGGGGGATGATGGCTCTGGCTGGGGCTCAGGGCATCGGAGAGGCTCATGGCTAGGGTGGAAGGGCATGGTAAGGGCAGCCTGCCTTGCCATTTGTGGATGCCAGGCGCTCGGACCCTGGGGCAGCAGACACCTCCCAGACTGACCTGGGGCAGCAGACACCTCCCAGAGTGACCCAGGTGCCTAGTGACTGCACTCTGTGTGTGACCTGCTGTTGATCCTGCCCCCATGTCTGTACCCTGGTAATGGTGGCTGTCCTATGCAATTAACAAACCCCTATCTCCCCTTCACACAAAGTCTTCTGCAAATAAACATGACGGAAACAGTAATGAACAGCAAACTATTTTTAATACTCAACTACACAGTTGGGGGATGAAACTGGGATTTTGGATTGGGTGAGCCAGGAAGGGAAGCAATTCTCATACTTTAGGGAATGAGAGCTGTTTGGTACATGAGCGCTCTGCTGGGGTGGAGTGACAGTTTTCACGGCCCCTAGCGCCCCTCCTTCTTGTGATTTTGGGTGAGGGGGGGACAGGACTTTGTGGCGGGGGAGGGCGGTTGCAGATACAGTTCAGGGGGGGCTCTCTGCTCCTGCCTGCGGTCCTGCAGAACATCCACAAGGCGCCGGAGCGTGTCCGTTTGCTCCCTCATTAGTCCAAGTAGCGTTTGAGTCGCCTGCTGGTCTTCCTGCCGCCACCTGTCCTCCCATTCGCTGTGTGAGCGCTGCTGCTGAGAGAGGGTCTCCCTCCACTGGCTCTGCTGGGCTGCCTCGGCTGTGGAGCAGGCCATCAGTTCAGCAAACATCTCGTCCCGAGTCTTTTTCTTTCGCCGCCTAATCTGCGCCAGCCTCTGTGAGGGGGATGCCGGGGCAGTTCGGGAAACAGCCGCAGCTGTGTGATGGGAAAAAGGAAGTGATTTCCTTGCAAAGATACATGTTTGTGAACACTGAACACAGTCTAGTCTGTTTCTGTGAACAAGACCATACACGGCACCTGTCTCATGCGCTCTTAGGACAAGTTCGAATTTTCGGCATTCGCTTTCATTGCCTGGGGTCTTGCACTGGAGATCAGACAAGCGGGGCAGGACAGCAGAATCCGTGTAGCAGCCAGGCCTGGTAAGCCATAAACTTTAGGCTGCTTAACAGTTAATGGATAGCAGTGCCCTCCTGCTGCAGGCAATCTGGAAAGCATAAAGTCAGACCCTGTTCCACCCCCTCGCGGCTGTCCCCGTGAAAGATCCCTGTATACTTTCCCTCTGCAGCCTCTACCACGTGGCTGTTAAACGACGGTCATTGTTATGCAAAGGAAAAGTCAAGCATTCCCAATAGTAACATTAAACTAATTCCCCTAATTAGATGCAGCAGTCGCCGAGCGAGATCACCCTGCGTGGACCCCTCTGCTGGAGAGCTCTGCATCGTTGCCAGTGCTGCTGAGCTCGCCCCGATGTCCAACCAGGAATTGAGATTCAAACTGGCCAGACAGGAAAAGGAATTCAAATTTTCCCGGGGCTTTTCCTGTATGGCTGATCAGAACATCTGAGCTCGGACTGCTGTCCAGAGCGTCAACATAGTGGTGCACTGTGGGATAGCTCCCGGAGCTACTAAGGTCGATTTCTGTCCACACATAGACTAACTCGACATAGCCATGTCGAATTTAGCGCTACTCCCCTCGTCGGGGTGGAGTACCTAATTCGAACTAAAGAGCCCTCTAGGTCGAACTAATTAGCTTCCTGGTGTGGAGGGTTGCACGGTTAAATTGAATTAACGCTGCTAAATTCGACATAAACTCCTAGTGTAGACCAGGCCTAAGGGGGGATATGGTGGAGGTCTATATACTCATGAATGGTGTGGAGAAAGTGAATAGGGAAGTGCTATTTACCACTTCACATAACACAAAAACCAATGGTCACTCAATGAAATTAATAAGCACTTGGTTTAAAACAAACCAAACGAAGTACTTCACACAATACACAGTCAACCTGTGGAACTTGTTGCCAGGGGATGTTGTAAAGGTGAAAAGTATAACTGGGTTAAAAAAAGGGAATTAGAAAAGTTCACGGAGGGAAGTCCATCAGTGACTATTAGCCAAGATGGTCAGGAATGTAACTCTGTGCTCTAGTTATCCCTAAACCTGTGACTGTCAGTAGCTGAGACTGGACGATAGGGGATGGATCACTCAAAATTTCCCTGTTTTGTTCATTCCCTCTGAAGCATCTGGTACTGGTCACGGTCAGAAGACAGGATACTGGGCTAGGTGACCCATTGGTCTGACCCAGTATGGCCATTCTTACATTCTTATGTATGTTCCATGTCAACACACTGACAGCTCTTGCTTTTCTTACAGAATGACTGCATGTGTGGATGATATACCAACTGCAGTAAACTGGCCAGATTGGAATGGGGTAGTTAATCACTTGGCAAAGATAGCATGCCAGCTGAAATCTTTAAACTTGCAGACCCCAAACTCTCACCTATCTATGTGAAATCATTAAGGATATCTTGAAAGCAGAGGAAATTACTCAGGACTTCAAAGCTATAATCATAATTACACTATACAAAAATAAAGGCCACAACTATGAATGTGACAAAATGTGACTGTGGGAACTACTGGGATATCTCTTTGCTATATGTAGGTGATAAAATCCTCACTCATATTTTGCTCAATTGGCTTGTCAGAACAATATAAAGAAGTTTCTGCCAGAGAACCAATGTGGATTCAGATCAGGTCAGAGTACCACAGACATGGTTTTCATTCTTAGATTCAGGAAAAATCAGATTCAGAACAAAACATGGAACTATATGCTGTCTTCACTGATCTAAAAAAAAAAAGTGTTTGACACTGAGTAGAAAAGGCCTCCCAAAAATTCTAGAAGAGTCTGGCTGCTCCACCAATTTCATTAACATCACGCGTCATTTCCATGAAGACCTGATTGGTCAAGTACTCTTAGATGGTGGCTTTTCTAAATCATTTCCCATATCTAATTGGGTGAAACAAGGCTGTATGCTGACACCTGTCCTTTTTGGTCTCTTCTTTGGAACTTTTCTATACAAAACAGAACATTCAGAAGGGCATCTACATAAGGTACAGAACTGATGGAAAACTCTTCAGTCTCCAAAATCTTACTGCAAAAACAAAAGTTCTTGAGGAACTCGTATGTGAAGCCCTTTTTGATAATGATTGCGCACTACTTAGTCATACTGAGAGTGACTAATCTATGACTTATCTATGACAGGTTCTTAGAGGCAGCTAAACAATTTGGACTCACCATCAGCCTGGAAAATAACTGAAGTCCTCTGCCAAACATCACCATTGATAGTATAGAACTAAAGAGCATCAGTCACTTTACTTACCTTGGAAGTACCCTCTCAACTGATCAAGAAATATCCCTGGATCAAGAAATATCCAAATAGAACATTAAAGGCAAGCTAGGCCTTCTGAAGACTTCACCATAGGATACACAACCATCAAACAGTCAACAAAACTGATTATATAGAATGCAGCAGTGATTGTATCCCTTTTACATGGGTATGAAACGTGGACAGTTAATGCAGACACATTAAGCAACTTGAAAAATTTCACGTGCTGTCTCCATTGTATTCTGAAGTTCCATTGGCAGACAAAGTCTCAAACATCTTTAAAAGAACAAAAACAAACAGCATTGATTATTATAGCTCATCTTAGATAGACAAGTCATGTTATTGGAATGGGCAATGATAGATTCCCACAAAAAGTGGCACTCTGAAACTCTGAAAGCACAGGAGTGGTGGTCAATGAACACTCTTCAAAGAGACCCTGAAGCAGAATCTCATCTCATGCAGCATAAGTATTGATCACTTTGAAGACATAGCCATGGACAGATCTGAATGGAGAGCAACTATCAATAAATGTTATAAACAGTATGAGGAAGACAGACATGAAAAACTGATTGAAAAAGTGCCAAGCAGCATGCCAAGTTTTCAATGGGAGCCTGTGTGTTCCTGTGTGATATCTGTTCATGATATTGGCACCGCTGAGCATCGCGTCCAGCTCTTTGTAGAACTGGCAGCTTGTGGGCACAGCACCGGAGTGGCGGTTTGCCTCCCATGCCTAGTGGTAGGCGTTCCGCAGCTTCTTCATTTTGACCCTGCACTGCAATGTGTCCCGGTGATGGCCCCTTTCTGTCATGCATTATGAAATCTGTCTGTAGGTATCATAATTCCTTCGGCTGGAGCGCAACTGGGACTGGACAGCCTCCTCTCCTGAAATGCTGATGAAGTCCAGCAGCTCGGCATTGCTCCAAGCGGGGGATCGCCTGGTGCACGGAGCAGGCATGGCCACCTGGAAAGATGCGCTGAGACCAGTGCATGCACCACTGAGCAAACAGGAAGGGGACTTTCAAAATTCCCAAGGAATTGAAGGGGTGGGGATGGCGGTTGGTCAGCTGAGGGCAAGACCATAGAGTTCAAACCGAGGTGAGAACAGGCATTGTGGGACACCTCCCGGAGACCAATTGCAGCGCCGTAATCAACCAGGGTGTCTACACTGGCACTGCAGCACTGTAGCCATAGCGCAGAAAGCTGTACACCTCTCGGGGTGGTTTTTTTTTACAATGCTGCAACTGTGCAGTTTCTGCACACTAAGTGGCTTGGCAGTGTTACACCTCAGGAGTGACAACACAGAAAGCTGCTTTACTGCGCAGAAACATATAAAATGTAACAATATCTGACCAATAAATTCTACAGTACTTCCCTTGAATCACGTGGACAGTAACATGTGGGAACAGCTAGAAATATATTTGCTTTTTGACATTGACATTATTCCACACATCTACACAAGGCATAGACTGCATGAACAATTATAAGAGCACTAAAAACATTGGTCATGTTTCGTAAAATGTTCTCACACGTCATCTTTTAGAAACCATGCTTTATTCTGCTAAGTGTAAATTGCTTGTAATTCATAATAGATCAGTTTTAAAAATAGCTTAGAAATTCTGCTGATCAGACTGATGAAGTCAACATGCTTGATGCTACTGATCTCCACACGATTGGTCTGATAAAGGGGGAGACAGGAGGGAAGTAAAGGAATTTAGAAGAATATAGACAGTTGCTCTTCTTTACTTATAGCAGGCTTTGCTCCCTGTGGCTTGTAGCAATGCCTTGATACTGCCATATAAAAGGGATTATTATTACAACACATTCATATGATAGATGAAAATGTAAAAGTAAGCCAATGCAAGCACACTGGCCAGAGAATAAGCCAGTGTTACTGAGTTAGGATTTCTGGTTTGCAATGAGAGAGAAACTATACAGGTCTGTTCTCCCCTAGATGAGCACACGTCATTCCCTTTAATGCTGAAGGAATTCGCAGGTATGCATTGAAGGAAAATAGAACCATTAAATGGAAATAGGAAATAGAACAAGACAGCCTGAGTGCTAGCTACTGAAGAGTTAGCTCTCAGCTCCATAATGATAATAGTTAACACTTATATAGCACTATTCATTTTCGAAGCACTTTCCAAACATGCCTGTGTGGTAAATATGTTTTACCTGCCTGTTTACAAACAGGAAAACTGGAGCAGAGAGGTAAAGTCACTTGTCCAAGACTATCAAAGGGAACCAGTGGCAAAGCCAGGATAAAAACTTGGAAGTTCCAGGCTCCCAGTGTACAGGCTCATGCCACTAAACCACACTTCTCTCTCTTTGGCACAGTGTCCTCTCACTGTTTCTAAAGGGCTTTTAGTGTCTTCTTATTTTTCTCTTTTATTGTCCTGTGACCCTCAGATGTGCCGTGTTCAGGCAATCTTCTCCCCCAGTGACACAGGCTGAAGGTGTGTTTGTCTGGCAGTCAGCAGGGTTTCTTCCCTCCCCCACCAGAGGCTGATGTGGTGTCTGTGCAACACTCCTAGCTTCTGTCAACCCAGGACACTCAGTACCCAGATTTGGCAGCATTCTGCTTTGCCATTCTCTGTGTTGTGGGGCCCTGAGCCAGAGCAAGGGGGGGGCCCTTGAGCCTCCCCCACACTCCTGTTAGGGAGCAGGGTCGGGGTGTAGGGGCTTGCCCCACCCTCACCCTGCCCGTCACTTCTGCTGGGGAGTGGGGTCGGGGCATGGTGGCTTGCTCCACCTGCCCAGTGCTTCTGATAGAGTGTGGGGGCTTGCCCTGCTCTGCCCACCCAACTGGTGCTTCTACCTGGGGAGTGGGGGAAGTCTCCACGCCCCGACCACTCCCCAGCAGGAGTGCCAGATGGGCTGGTGGAGCAGGAGAAGCCCCTGCGCCCTGACCCCGCTCCCTGTTAGGAGTGCTGGGCGGGAGGAGCGGGTCGGGGCGTGGGGGTGCCTATATTTCTGGGGGGCCCCCAATTGGCTGGGGCCCCTGGGCACGGACCCCATTGGCCCAATGGCTAATCCATCACAGGTCATTATGCCACCAGATTGGCCCAATGTTTTCTAGTTCTGATTGTGAAGATACACAGAGCATGAGTGTGGCTAGCTATACCTTGGTGAATGGATACACTTATAATTGAAGGTCATGTGACAGGCAGAGAAGTGATTTAGCTTCCACACTGAAGCTAATAAATTCTCTCTCACCCCCTTTTGTTATGCATTGCTTCCTGATCAGTACTACACTCAATAAGAAAAATCATAGTTTAATTTTTGGAATGTTCATATTTAGAGAAATAAATGTCAGGTTGTGGTATTATCTTTTCTCTCTAGGTGGATTAGTTACATCTGATAATCTCAGAAGATTCCATATACATCAATTTAGTGAATTATTTACTAGGTAGGCGGCTGCAGTACTGTTCATTGCAGTTTTGTGTTAGGTTAATCAAATAAACATCTTTCATAAACAAAAGTGTACTATTACCACCAGAGAGAGATATGTGTGTCACCTGACAACTATGAAGTTGCTGAGTGATATAAAAATATCACTTCTAGAAAAATGCCTAGAAAACTTTATTGGCTTTTTGGATAATTTAATCTCGATGCTACATGGGTTTGTCATAGCATAATTGCTGAGATGGTCCTATTGTCTGACCCTATTTTGTAATGTGTTACACATTTTATCCTTTCTTAATATCTTTCCCCAAGAACAAGAAATAATCATCTTAATCTGCAGCAAAGGAGATTTAGGTTAGATATTAAGAAAAATCTTTCTAACTGTAAGGGTAATTAAACTTTGGAATAGGCTTTCAAGACAGTTTGTGGAATCCCCATCATTAGATGTTTTCAAGAACAAAATGGACAAACACTTGTCAGAGATGACTAAGTTTTACTTGGTCTTGCCTTGGCACAAGGGGTTGGACTTCACAGTTTCTTAAGGTCCCTTCCAGCCCTACATTTCTATGATTCTATGAAGTCCTTTTTTTCTTGGTATAGCCAAAATCACTGTATCTTGGCTACAATTATCTTGAGACTTTGGACCAGATATTTTGCCTTTTTCTAAAATATTACAGTGATACCAGTCCCATTTAATGCTTCATGTGCCTGTCTGTCTCCCTTCTGCAGATTAGATGCATTACATTTTTCATTTTATGGTCTTCCATTTCTTCAAACTTTCCTTTATTACCAAAGTTTCCCATCATAGTTTGAAAAGTAGAACATTAAAATATCTACTATATTTCTGAATGACACACTAACAACTACATTGTAATTGTATTCAAGACTGATACTTCATCTAAAATACAAGAGGCTTTATTCCAAGTTTATTTTTATTTGCAGATGCTTGTTTACTCTCTTGGCTTGCCTTTAACTATCTTCCAGTACAACATGCCAGTTAATTAACTTTTCTTGATGTTTGTACAAA
The DNA here is from genome assembly GCF_016161935.1 of Mauremys reevesii. Classification (NCBI taxonomy): domain Eukaryota; kingdom Metazoa; phylum Chordata; order Testudines; family Geoemydidae; genus Mauremys; species Mauremys reevesii. The sequence goes on along the minus strand of NC_052624.1, from coordinate 128,991,280 downwards.
GTGAAATAATAAACTGCAATCAAAATATGTTTTTTTTTTTAAAAAAAGCATACTACCTTATTTTTAATAGTCTGAAATGAAAGTTTGCAAAATGAGCTCCCAAAGCCCCATAGGAAATTCAGCCCATGAAATTGATGTATAATCCGCTTGGACTAAACTTACATTTTTATACTGAATAAAGATACAACTTGCTGAAAGGAGAGAAATGTGTTCAACAAAAAAGTTTATTATGAAAATACAATAGGAGTCCTTTGCTGAGTCGAAACAGAATGGCTAGCTCACACCCTAAGTATTTGATTGTGATAACGGAAAAGTTTGCTCAACATTGAGGGGATGATTATCCTGGTTTGATGGAAAAAATGTAGAAAAAAAATCTAAGGAAAAATAATCCTCAATTGCTAGCAAATTTTCTGTGCAAAATGCAATTCACATATAAATTATTTCTATGCAGCATATCTGCAATCAGTTCTTTTGTCTTAATTTGTCTCAGTTAAAATGCAACAGCAATTTCAGACTTCTTTGCATTGAATCTTCAGATGCTGATGGATGTGTGAATTCAGACATCGTGGTGAGGAGATGCAACTTCATCACACCTGACAAAAGTCTCCTGTCATCTGTATTTAATCATGTGGATTTCAAGTTCCACCGGAAAAAAACCCACATTCTAGAGTTGGTAAGAGACTGCTAGTAAAGTCTATTTAGGACTCTGGGTTTACTTCGCTATGTCTACATCACCAGGGCCGGCTGTAGGTTTTTTGCTGCCCCAAGCAACATTTTTGGCGGTCCCCCTCCCGCTTTTTTGGCTTTTACATGTTTGCACTTTGCAATGTTTTTTGTTTTGTTTTGTTTTGTTCCTCTTATTTAGGAAACTGGAGATAAGATGCAGGGTTGCATGGAAAGACACACTGGCCCGTAGAAGAGTAATGTAGGATTTTAATGTTTTCGGTGAGCTTATCACAGAGTGAGACTTTATTTGTTTAAATGTACGTGTATTATTGTGAAATGCGTCTGACATTGCAAGATGAAAAAGCAGCAGTGATTGATCCTGGGTTACTGGAGTACACCAAAGTGCCTCGGGCGCTAGAAAGGGGAAAGAGCAGGGAGAAAAACTTAAGGCTCTTTGGATCTGCTCCTCATCCTGAGTCAACTCCTTCAAGTGACAGTTTTCTCAGCCCCAGACCCCCCTGAGCCAGGCTTGCAGCTCAAATCACAGCCTGGAGAACAAAAGTCACAACTAGGGTGACCAGAAGCAAGTGTGAACAATTGGGATAGAGGTGGAGGGTAATAGGAGCCTATATAAGAAAAAGACCCAAAAATCGGGACTGTCCCTATAAAATCGGGACATCTGGTCACCCTAGCCACAACCAGGGGCAGGGGCAAAGAGCAGATGCATGCACAGTACCTCTGTGTATGTGTGTGTGGGGGGTAGTAGGGTGACCAGATGTCCCGATTTTATAAGGACGGTCCCGATATTCAGGGCTTTTTCTTATGTAGGCATCAATTACCCCCCACCCCCTGTCCTGATTTTTCACACTTGCTATCTGGTCACCCTAGGGGGGAGCGAGTGTAGTTCCGTCCAGCTGCGCTGACTGCCTGGATGTAGAAATACCTGAGCGGTATTGTGAGCTCTGCTTCCAGACTGGGCCCTCAAACCAGGCTCCTCTCTGCACTGACAGGGGCTGGAGGAGCCTCCGCCAGTTGCAAGAGCAGCAGGAGGAGAAGCTGCAGTGGCAAAGCCTCTCCCAGCAGCAGCTGCTGCCGTGATGGGAGCACAGAGGCACAGCTGTGCCCCATCCTCCTGCCCGGCACAGAGGTGCGGGGGACGGGGCTGGGGGGCCGGATGGCGGGACGGGAGTTCGCAACTTTCAGGGACAGAGCGCTCAGGGAGAGGCGAGCAGGCTGTCATTGATTGGAGGGTGCTTTGACCAATCTGGCGAGAGATACAACCTTGCTCTTTCGCTGCCCAGCACAGCCCACCCGGCAGTGGATTGCGGGATCTGCCCACGGAGGGGCCCGGCCCTGCAGGTGGCGCACGCCATGCTAGTGCTGGGGCGGGGTGGAGCGGGGCAGGGCCCGGGACGCTCAGCAGAAGGAGATTATCCCCCTTCACGCTCTCCCCACCGGCCAGTTCCTCGCTGAGTCCTGTGGCGCTGATGCAGCACCAGCTTCCACCGGCCTTCCTCAGCCCAGGGGCATTATAGTAAGGTCAGGCTGGGCTAATCCTCTTGTGACTTCAGCCTGGAATGCCGCCCCTGGAAATGTGCCGATCCCAAGCACGTGCTTGCTTTGTTGGTGCCTAGAGCCGGTCCTGTACATTACAATCTTAAATCAACCTATGTTAGGTCCTCACCAGGAAGGCTTTCACAGACTGAAGAGGATCAGTAGGGGGAGCTGAGATCCAGGGCTCTCAGCTCCCCACCTGGAGCCCAGATGCCCCCATCTCTTGGTCCCCTCGCCTGGGGTTTTTCATCTTCCCACTTGCTGGGGGTGGAGCGGGGAGTGGAGAAGCCGCTTGGGGCTTCTTGCCTCCATCAAGGAGATCTGTACCCAGAGTCCAGTGGGCTGTCATGCTCCCAGCGGTGAATGTGGAGCTGGGACCCCAGGGGCAGCAAGGGTCCCAGTGGGGAGCAGGGAGCTGGGGAGCAGTCCTAGCTGGGAACCTGGGTGGCAGCCTGGATTGGAGTGGAGACCCAGTAGCACCCTGGCTAGGTAGCCCTGCTGCCCCCTGGGATCCCAGCTCCCCCTGGGAAGCTGTAAAATTGACAAGACAGCCCCACGTCGCCTTATCTACACTGACATAAGCCCTATGCTTCTTGTGGAGGTGGAGTTATTACGTTAGTATAGTGGGGCACTTAAATCAGTGGAAGCAAGGCTGTAGTGTAGACACTGACATAGTTAGATCAGCATAAGCTGCCTTATGTCAACCTAACTCTATAGTGTAGACCAAAAAGGGATATAAGTAGCATGACCTTTTCACAAGAATGAAAATGTAGACTGTTGCTGATTTTGTTATGAGACCATATTTTACACTGACATTATGTAATTCAAAATAGTCTATTTTTGCCACTTTTGCCAATTTTCTTCTTTCTTTTATATTACGCTTTCCCAGCATGTCTCTCTTCCTCCTTCTTTTCTCGTATGGCCCATTGTAATGGGGCGAGACTCACCCCTGCGGTGCCTCCTGCTGGTGTCCTGGGAATTAGCCCTTTTCCCAGCCTTGGAGCGCCCTCTGCAGGCCGACATCTTGCTGCTGCTCATTCCCTCCGTGTCCCTCCCAGACCCCGCTGCCCTGTTATCTGGGGTGCTGCCCCCTGGCAGTAACCCCTCACTCTCAGGGTCTCCCCTTCCCGGGGACCCCGACCCACTAATCCCACCTTGCCTCAGCTGGTGGCTACTGCCAGTCAGTAATGAGCCCCTGCTCCCTGGGGCAGACAGCTGTATAAGAGCCAGTCATCACAGGCAAGGGGGTAGGACCTGCTGTCTTCCTCTACCACCCAGTACCTCAGGGATGGGCCTAGGACCAGGCCCTGCATCCTGGGGAGTCGCCAGCCTGGTGCTCCCCTGCTCCTCTGGCCTTTCCCCAGCCCTGCTTCACTTCCAGGTACCCTTTCTCTAGACAGCCAGGCCCTGCTCCCTCCAAGACTAGAGAGAGACTACTAGCGCCAAGCTAGCAGCCCTTTTATAAGGACCTACTGTGCTCTGTTTGGGGCATGGCCCCAGCTGTGCCTGCTTTCCTAACCAGCCTGGGCTTTTCCTTACAGCCCCAGCCCGCTCCCAGGGCTGGCGTTAACCCTGTCAGGGCCGGAGCAGGTAACCACCCTGCTACACCCGTGCATGAAAAATCAAATTTCTGTAGAAGCAAAAAATGTCATCTTTCCCAGTTCTTCACATAAAAAACTCAAATGAGAAACAAGACACAAATTAGACATCCTGGGTCAGATTCTTCATTGCCACATACCCTTGTGTTGCCATTTACTGCTAACATGTTGCATCCTCTTAGCGCTCATTTTACAATGGTGTAAATTGCTATGCAAGGAGCAAGATGGGGCGAATCAGGCCCACTGTATCCTTTGCTGTTGAGGAAGTTTCTTCAGCAAAGAAGTTATTAAATCTTGAGGAAGATTAGATGGGCCAATATCATAATCCAATGAGAGATTCATTATCCCTTAAATAATTGACGTTGTGAGAGTTAAATGCTCCCTCAGCAGCAAAATAAGAATTGAAACCAGAGCATGTTGTCACCCTCAAGCCATATATCCCATCTACAGTATCACATGCAGAAACCTTATTAAAATGACTCAGAGTCCCTGGATGGCAAGTTTAGAAAGTCAAAGACAGAGGAGAGTAATTAGGAAACTGTCTCAAATATACAGTTTGCTCTCCGTGTCTGAAGTGTATTGAAGAAATAATTGAAGATATTATTGCAAACCAAGTTTAATAGATTATAGTTCTGAAAAAGGGTTGCAGGGCAGTTCCCTCCTCTAGCGATAAGACTGAAGAATTAAGACATCTTGTTGCAGCAGGAGCATCATGATATTTTAAAATGTGCTGTTTCTATATCTCAGTGGTTTTCTGTTGTGCAGAATGCCGTTTTACTTCAAGGTGTCTCCCATCTGTTTTTAATGCCCTCCAAGCAGAGGTGTGCTAAGGAGAGCAGCATAGGTGATGCTGGATCACAGTCCTAACAGGGATCTCTCTCATCTATACTAGCATGTAGCTGCTCAGCATAAGCTTATGTGATGTAGCATTGGCAGTGCAATAGGACATGCAAGATCAGCATCAGAAACCGTAAAATCAGTCAGCTAGGATCCAAGAGCTGCCTGAGATGATACATTATAGAAACAGAATGAACAATGTAAAAGGGGGCAGCTTCACCGAAAAAAGATACACAAGCCCCTGAAAAGCAGAAAAAGAGAATTTCCAAATCCAGCATGTGGCTCTCAATATGTGCTGAATTAAATTAAAATAATCAAACAGCTCTGAAATTAGGAAAGCAATCTGAAGTATCATCTACAAGCATTATAAAATATCCTACCACTAGAGCCATTGAAAATATGGACATAGGTCATCTGTCCAAAGCTCAGAGACACTGGATGAAAATCTAGCAGAGGGCCTTGGTGGTGGTAAATATTCACAACTGGGAAAGAGAGAGGCACAAAACAATCATGTATAAATGCCCATAAATGTTTCTGAGAGAGTAGAAAAACTGATTTCAGAAGAAATGCAATCCCCACACCATATGTGCACTTCCCAAGGAATAGGATTCAAAAACCAACAAAGAAGCTGGTGAGCAAGGACGGCAAGGACTGTTAAATCACCCTTGTATAGCTAAGTTTCACAAATACCCAGAATGTTAATTTCTTGATCCACAAATAAGCAGTTGAATAAGTGAGCTTTAATTGGCAGGGCTCCAATACCGAAAACAGCGATTTTTAGTTCAGATTGTTCTGAACATCAGTCTCCACTTAGGTTATAATTTATTTCTATAGATTAACCAATCTTTTTCAAATTTGATGGGTTTCCTCATGCTGCATTTTGAGTCAGTGCCACCAGCTAGTCAGGGAATCAATGGAGATACTGTGTCTCCTCAAAAACAGATCATACCTAGAAGATTGGTGATTCCAGTGCAAAAGAAGAGTCATCTAACATTTGAGAAAATATGGCTTTAAGAGCATCCCTTCTTCATGGGAATAATTAATTAATCCATTTTTTTTAAAAAAAGAAAGAAAAAGACAGAATAAAAATCTCTCGTTTTAAGAGGTTTCAGAATACTCTGCGAATGGCCTAGAGATGATATAACTGTGGGGAACATCTTAAAAAGTATTCAAAATTACTAGGTATAATTTGAAGAATCCCACAATATCTCACACAGTTCCTGGAATCCTGTCAAAGCCCATATTGTCCCACAAAGTTTCTTGGAGCTGTTTCATTGCCTTCAGACCATTCCTGCCTCTCTCTCTAATGAATTTCCTATTCCTGGATCACACACTATTATTCTGTCATCCAGCCGAAGCCCAAGGTCCTGCCCATATACCAAAGCATTAACAGTGCCCCATCTGTCACTCTCATCAGCAGCCTAAAGCAGACAGCTCATTACATGCTGAACAGGTTAGGACAGCCCAGAGGTGCAGCCCAGCCCTTACTAGTAGCCTAGGCTAGCAACAGCCTAGGCCCGTTGACTGTCTCTTGACTGTTGCTACCTCAACCACTATTCTCAGCTATGTTTTGGGACTCCTTGATTTGTTTGACCCTCTAGAGGCAGGGATCCTGTGGTACTTGCAAAACAAGAAGAGCTCTACTCCCTGAAGCATGAAACAAAACCTGTATTTAAAAAAAGGGTAGCTAGGAGGATACCAGTTGAGAATCTGAGGTCTCCAGTACACCGTGAGACTTTTTTTAGGTGAAAAATGCAGATTTGGCAACACCAAAATTTTCCATGAATTCATGTGCATTACTCCAAGTTGTTTGTGTTGAAACAAAGCAAAATTCCAAAAAAGTCAAAGTGTTTGTTTTGCCATGTTTTTAAGTAAAACATTTTAATGTTTTGGTTCAAAATGACTTTGTTCTGAAATTTCCTTCTAATTTATTTTTTTTTAAAAACTATAAATTGAAATGAAATGTTTCACTTAAGGTTGAATGAAATATTTTGTCCCAAAAAAAAAAATTTTCTCAACTTTTAAATTCATCAAGGTGTTTTTTTCAGTTTGACCAAAAATGAATCCCCCCCCCCAATTTTTTGGACGTGCCAATGAACCAAAAAATCCATTATTTGTACAACTCTGGTCTAAGCATAGTACACCTTGTACCATATTGCACCTCCCAACATAGACTGGGAGTGCATTTAGCTCTGTAAGCAGAGCCGTCCCTTGGGTACAGCAAGTTGGGGCGACTGTCCTGGACCCCACACTTTGGGGGCCCCGCGGGCCAGGAGGTGAGGCGGGAGGCAGGTGGGTCAGCGGGATGAGGAGGCAAACAGGGAGGTGAGTGGCAGGTGGGTGGGAGGGCAAGGAGGAGCCCCCCTACCAGAACCTCCGCTTCCTGCCCGCTGGCAGGCCCTGCTGATCAGTGCCTCCCCCTCCCTCTCAGCGCCTACCACCTGCCGTGGATCAGATGTTTCATGGCCTCAGGAGGTGCTGGTGGGGAGGGGAGAGGAGCGAGGGCACAGTGCGCTGGGGGGGGCAGCACTGGGCAGGAAAGAGGCGAAGTGGGGGCAGGAAGAGATGGGGGCGGGAAGAATCAGGGCGGGGTGGGGCCTTGGGGGAAGGGGTGCAGTGGGAGCGGGGCCTTGTTGGAGCCAGCGGGAAGCAGATTAGAAACTCAGTGCCTATGTCCTGGGCCTGGCACCCTCCGATGAACAGCCTTGTCTGTAAGTGCATTGAAAGTCTGAAAAAGTTCCTTGGGTTTGGATCTGTGGGAAATCTGGACACTATCAGTTCTGAGGTCAACAGGAATGGCGTTTGAAGATGTGGAAGGGTATATGCAGTTATTGAACTGTCACCTATGTACAGTAGACTGTAATGAAACTAGCAGCAGACACAGGCCCTGAATCAATACTGCACAATTTCAGTGGTTCTGTTATTTGCTTGACGTGAATCTAGGCAATTTAAACCATTCTGGTCATCCTGTCCATCTGGCCCCCCAGCATGGCATTATTCAGGCATTCCCCCAATGATGGTATTCATTCTGTGCTGTTAATGTGAATAAATATCCCGTTCTCTAGTTTACAGCCTGTACTTTCTTAACAACCCTTAGCAGAGGTCCTTTAGAAATAACAACAGTTTACCTTGCTGGAAAGATAAAATAAAATTGTTACAATAATTCAGAAGGAGACTTCAGATCATTGGCAAATCTTGTATCTAAAAAAATAAGCACTATTTATTGACATTTAATTAAACGGTGACAAAACAATACAGAGGCCTTTACTGCTTCAGTACTGATTTTTCACAATATTTGTAGCTTACCGTGTGCTTGAAGTATGGTATAATCCTTATGGAGGACATTCAATTTGTTCCTTCCAAGCTTCAATAAATGCAGTTGAGTCTGTCTCTTTTTAGACAAATTGTTAATGAAAAGGTAGCTGAACAATCATTTTCTTTTAATATGCAATTCTGTCTCCTTAAATACAGGAGTCTGACAGAGCTGTTCAGCAGTTAACAGTTTCCTGATAGTACTGAACTCTGTCTGACCCTCAGAAACTAACAACTTTAGCATAAAGGGATAGATGCAGGAAAAATGCTAAAAATAAACATCCATTTGTAATAAATGTAATCCTGAAGTCCTGAATGTTGAAAAGAAAGAGCATTTATAATATTGTTTCTTGATAGCATACAAAGAACTATCTTTTGCACAAAAATGAAAGTTTTTATGGATTTGTTTTATGATCTCTAGGATTGCTCTGTGTGTGGTGGTTTTGCCTTAAAGAGACAACCCAATCACCACCCTGAGGGTACCAAATTAATTGGAATATGCATTAGTGCCAGAAAACATAAGACCATAAAAACGGCCATAGTGGCTTAGACCTAAGGTCTATGTAGCCCAGTATCCTGTCTCCTTATTTACTTTCTCCACACCAGTCATGATTTTATAGACCTCTATCATATCTCCCTTAATCGTCTCTTTTCCAAGCTGAAAAGTCCCAGTCTTCTTAATTTCTCCTCATATGGAAGCTGTTCCATACCCCTAATCATTTTTATTGCCCGTTTCTGTACCTTTTCCAATTCCAATATATCTTTTTTGAGATGGGGCAACCAGATTTGCATGCAGTATTCAAGATGTGTGCATACCATGGATTTATATAGGGGCAATACAATATTTTTTGTCTTATTATCTATCCTTTTCCTAATGATTCCCAACATTCTGTTAGCTTTTTTGACTGCCGCTGCACATTGAGTGGGTATTTTTAGAGAACTATTCACAATGACTCCAAGATCTCTTTCTTGAGTGGTAACAGCTAATTTAGACCCCATCATTTTATATGTATAGTTGGAATTATGTTTTCCAATGTGCATTATTTTGCATTTATAAACATTGACTTTCATCTGCCATTTTGTTGCCCAGTTACCTAGTTTTGTGAGATCCCCTTGTAACTCTTCACAGTCTCCTTTGGACTTAACTATCTTGAATAGTTTTGTATCATCTGCTAATTTTGCCATCTCACTGTTTACCCCTTTTATTGGATCATTCATGAATATCTTAAAGAGTCATGGTCCCAGTACAGGCTCCTGGGGGACACCACTATTTACTCTCTCCATTCTGAAAACTCACAGTTTATTCCTATCCTTTGTTTCCTGTCTTTTGACAAGTTACTAATCTATGAAAGTTACTTATCCCATGACAGCTTACTTTGCGTAAGAGGCTTTGGTGAGCGACCTTGTGAAAGGCTTTCTGAAAATCTAAGTATACTATATCACCCTTCTCCACATACTTGTTGACTCCCCTCAAAGAATTCTAGTAGACTGCAGAGGCATGATTTCCCTTTAAAAAAACATGTTGACTCTTCCCCCCCAAATCATGTTCATCTATGTGTCTGATAATTATGTTCTTTACTATAGTTTCAACCAATTTGCCTGGTACTGAAGTTAGGCATACTGCCCTGTAATTGCCAGGATTGCCTCTAGAGCCTTTTTAAAAAAATTGGCATCACATTAGCTATCCTCCAATTATATGGTACAGAAGCTGATTTGAATGATAGGTTACATACCACAGTTAGTAGTTCTGCAATTGCACATGTGAGTTCCTTCAGAACTCTTGGGTGAATACCATGTGGTCCTGGTGACTTATTATTGTTTAATTTATTGATTTGTTTCAAAACCTCCTCCCATGACACCTCAAACTGGGACAGTTCCTCAGATTTGTCATCTAAAAAGAATGGCTAAAGTTTGGGAATCTTCCTCACATCCTCAGCCATGAAGACTGACGCAAAGAATTCATTTAGTTTCTCCACAATGAAATAGGTTTTTTAAGGAAATCTATTTTATCACTGATAAAAAAATAGTCAAAAGTTGAATAAAAGATAGAAGCAGGTATTTTTACTATTTCATTATATTAAATGCAGCTACCCATTCCTCTAGATACAATAACATATCTAAACCAGCTCATTAACCAACAACTTTATTATTTGAGTAACAGTCACATCTAGAGGCCCCAACCAAGATTGGGGCTTGTTGTATCTTTTTATCTATACACAATAGCAATAATATGAAGAAACCACAAGGGCATAATTGGGTTCCACATAGCCATGTTTACTAACTATACACTGACATGCAAGGCCTAGTTACCTACATATGACATACTTCAGGTCTGGGTCATTTCTGAGACAGAACATAGTGAGCACTACTAGAAGACACATATTTATTTAAAGGACTACAATCCAATACACATAAACTACAAGGCCCTATGTCCTAGGCACTGTACAAACACATAGTGAGAGACAGTGCCTGCACAAAAAGCTTACAGTCTACATACCCATGCCTACCCAGCTGACTCATCCAGATTTCTACTTTTCCATTCTGCATGCATTCATATACCCATCAATGTATCCTCCTCAGAAAAAGGCTGGGAAAATACATAGGCCTTGCAGCATGTCTGAAAGGTCAGTGGACTCTGGGTCTGTCAGAAAATACCTTGTTACCACCCTCTTTCATTTAATTAGGGTGAGCTGTTATCCTAAGCCCTGACTCCAACACACATGCAGTGGTACCACGTGGGGAGACATAGACAAATGGAAACACATTTATACTTGGGCAAGTCAAACAGAGTCTGTGATATTGTTCGGAATAGAACCCACATTTCCTGACCCTTCTCCCCTGCTCTACCTGCCCAGAACATAGTCAGCAGATCAATCTCAGTGATCAGTGTGATTCATGTTTTTCAATAATTAGTAAGTTCTTCTTTGCATGATGATCCCTATGTGTATTCCCCATGTGGGTATGCATGTGGTCCATGCACCTGAGTACAGAGATTTTTTTTTAATAAGCAGTTATCCATTGGTCTGCACATGTGCAGTTGTTCTCCTCGTGCTCCAAACTGAAGGTATAAAGGGCAGTGCAGACCAATGCATCCCAGTTCCTTCTTATCTCCTTGTGGCCTGAGTCAGAATCTCTATGCCTGCTTCCATTTTCCTTTACTTTAATACTTGTAAAACAAGTTGTAAATAGTTTTTAGTAGTTTAGACTGAGTGTTTTTAGGGGTGGTATAGTTAGCTTAGTTCTTTCCACCTCTGGGAGCTTCTCTCTGTGGAGGGGGACTTTGCCATGAGTCCTGGGGCTTAAGAACTGTGTCTCCTGCCCCTGTTCCTTGTTCATTGGCAATGAACACCAGCATTGCCTTTATTATATTGGGGAGACTCACATCATGACCAACTGCAGCATCTGCCACTCCTTCCCTCTCAGAACTCATGAGGGATGAGGGCTCCATCTGTGGAAGCACCTCATGGAGTAGGCCATGAAGCCCATTTGGATCCAGGCCAAGGAGACCCCCCTATACAGTGGTCATAGACTGCGAGCAGCACCCCTCCAAGCACAATATATGGAATAGAAGCTAAAACACTTTAGCCTAAGAAACCCTCTGATGAGAATAGGGGACATGACTGCTATAGGCAACAAGACAGACCCCCATCAGGATCAGCCTCTAAGAAAAAGGATCTCTCCCCATCTCAGTCTAAGTCGAGTGAGTCCTCACACACAGGAGGACTAAGGAGTTAGGTCTACATAAACCTTTGATTCAAGAAGGTAAAGCAAAGAAGAAGAAGGATCCAGTGGCACCGATTTTGTCTCTGTCCACAAATCAAAACATTGGTACCCACTGGTTCCATCTGGGATCTCCACATTGGGACTCCATTCCACAGTTTCAACATACTCCATGTGGGATCTTTCAAATACCGAATCATCGGACTCCCTGGATCTGCCAGTCCCTTCCTCAGAGACTCCCCAAATGCCAGGAAGGACCGAAAGCTTTAGCTCACCAAAGGATATTTTTGCAGTTATATCTACAATTTCCTCTTCTATTGGGCCCAGTCCTCCTTAGAGACATCTCTACTGCTGAAGAAACCACCTCAAGGAGAAGAGGATCGTCTTCTACTGCATCGACAACTTGGAGCATCCTCCCACTAACTTTGATGGCACCTCTGGTAGAGCAGAAGCCTATTATTTCATTGGGTGAATCTGAGGCTCCAGATGAGTCTTCCCCTCTGAAGGAAACAAGTCCAGACAGAACCATTTGGGATATGGCTACCCAGGGGACTGCTGGTACACTATGCCTTGGGGCCACTCCCCACTTTGCTCTTTCTTCTTGGCCTTATTGGGCCCCATGGGATCCGTATAACAGATATCCTGGATTTATGCAAGAATCACACTGACCCTCCTCTCTCAGCTGATTACAACCGGCTCCACTGGAGTTTGAGAAGGAAGAAGTTGAGACAAAGCCACTGGTTCTGTCATATGTGCCATTCTCTTCACCTGTTGAGGTAATTGCTCCACAATCTCTCTCCCCACCTGACGACCACAGGCAGTTCCAGGAGCTGTTACAGAGGGTAGCAATTGAGTTCCAGATACATCTTCAGGATGTCCAGGACACATCATGGTCTATTGGACTCCTTCAACCTTCTAGTCCTTCTAGGGTGGCCCCTCCAGCCAACCAAGCCATTCTGGAACCCACCAGATCTGTGTGGCACACCCCTGCCTCCTGTGCCCCTACCCTAAGAAGGGTTGAAAAATGATATTTCAAGCCTGCTAAAGTAGCAGAGTTTTTATTTACTCATCCAGCACCCAACTCCTTTGTGGTGCAAGTGGCTACAGAAGAGTCACCCCAAGATTACCGCAGCTGATAAGGGCACTAAGTGCCCTGGCCTCTTGGGAGGAAAATATTTTTATCAGCTAGTCTCCAATTCAGAGTTGCTATCTACCAGAAGCTGTTAACAAAATATGATTTCCTGAATTATTCAAAATTTGTAGACTTCAAAGACAAACTTCCTCAGGAAGACAAGGCCTAGTTGCAAGCCTTCATTAAAGAAGGCAGGCAGGTGACTAAGGGCTAGTCTACACTTACCTGCCGGATCGACGCGGTGAGTTCGACTTCTCGGAGTTCGAACTATCACGTCTAATCTAGACGCGATAGTTCAGACTCCCCGCGCGCTCCGGTCGACTCCGGTACTCCACCACTGCAAATGGCAGTGGCGGAATCGACCTTGGAGCTGCGGACTTCGATCCCGCGGCGTCTGGACGGGTAAGTAGTTCGAACTAGGGTACTTCAAGTTCAGCTACGCTATTCACGTAGCTGAACTTGCGTACCCTAGTTCGACCCCCGCCCTTAGTGTAGACCTGCCCTAAGACATCACTTTAAACAGAAGTAGACACAGCTGATAGTGCATCTAGAGCCATTACCACAGCTGTAGTCATGAGACATGAATTATAACTGCAAACTTCAGGGTTCCCCAGGGAGGTCCAGAATACCATTGAAGATCTTCCCTTTGATGAATAGACTGATGAGTTTCTACATTCTCTTATAAAATTCTAGGACAATCGCCAGTCCATGAACATTTTACACCCTAGCCCTGAAGAAGAAACATCATAAGCAAACCTACAGGTCTGGACCTCCCCCTCGATATTTTACTATCAGTGCCCTTATGAACCTCCTCATAAATGACAAAGGGTTCAAAGACCTTTGTTCCACCAGTTCTACAACTGCTGTCCAACCCCACCTACCATCCAAGGGGCTTTTTGATGGCATGCTCAAGGACCATGTACCAATATTGATGCCATGCCTTATTTCCCTCTGAACCTTGGGTAGTGGTCTTACCCACTTTGCTCACAACTGGAGGTCAATAACAGCAGACAAACATGTACTAGAAGAGATCATCCACTCTGGCTAGCCAGTCTAGTTTATCTCACCTCCACACCACAAATCCCCTTCCTGGGCCCTTCTCAGGGACGACTCTCATGAGGAGACTCCTCACCAAGATGTGAATTCTCTCCTTCAGAAAGGGGACATAGAACTGGTACCATCCCAACATCAAGGGAAGGCATTCTACTCCCCATAATTCATGGTCCCCAAGAAGGCTGGGGTATGGATACCGATTCTTGATCTATGACAACTAAATGCATTCATCTAAAAAAAATTCTGCATAGTCACATCGGCATTAATAATCCACTACCTAGAAGAGGGCACATGGTTTGTGGCTCTCAACATGAAAGATGCTTAATTTTGAATAGACATTCACCCGTCCCACACTGGGCAAGACCACTACCAATTCAGGGTCCTCCCCACTTGGACTTGCTTCAGCCCCCAGACTCTTTACAAAAGTCCTTTCAGTGATGGTGGCTTGGATGAGAAGAAATGGCTTTACTGTCTTTCCATATATTGACAACTGGCCCCCGACAGGCAGATCCAGCAGGGAAGTCCAATTGGTGACCCTATTCCTACTCCATCTACTATATTTCCTGGGAATCTGTTTCAGCCATGAAAAGTCCACTTTGAGGTCCATGGATTTCATAGGAGCAACCCTGGACTTGACTACAGCAAGAGCCTGTCTCCTGAGGGAGAGATTCTGTGCCATGGGTGATTTGATAAAACAGGCCACCCTCAGACTAGAATCAGGATATGTCTTTCCCTCTTAGGCCATGTGGCTTCATGCACCCACTACATCATTTGACAGGCTTCATCTTGTCTGTCTACAGACCTGGCTTCAGTCCATCTACTTACCAGACAAAGACCACATTGGTGCCAGAGTAACAATTCCAGCCAAAGTTATGGCCTCTCTTGTCTGGTGGACAAACCCAAAGGAAGTTCAGATGGGAGTTTCTTTCCTCATACCCACGCCTGAAGTGACTCATTGGAGATGTTTCCCTCTTAGTTTGAGAAGCCCATAAGGACAATTACACTGTACAATGTACCAGGATGTCTCGGGAGGCCAAGAGGCACATCAGCTTACTGGAATTAAGGGCAGTTCTTTGAACCTGCAACACATTCTTTCCACTCAGCTAATCTGTACATATCCAGGTATTTTCAGACAATATAAAAACTGTCTTCTATGTAAGCAAATGGGGGGTGGGTGGGAAGATTCTTCCCCTTGTGTGTAGAGACAGTCAATCTCTGGAACTCATGTATCAGAAGCCACACTACTCGCTCAGCAGTTTATCTACCTGGCACAACAGAACTCCCTAGCACATGGTCTCAGTAGACATTTTTTCACAGAACATAAATGGGAGATTCACAATTCTGTTTTGAATGAGATCTTCACCCAGTGGGTTGCACCATCTGGGTATCTCTTTGCCTCAAAGGCAAACAAGAAACTTCTCCTCTACTGCTCCAGAGCAGCTCTGGGTGGCAGCTGAAAGGGTGATGCCCTGATGCTACTATGGACGGACCATCTCAGATATGTCTTCCCTTCATCTCACTAATACCACAACTCCCGTGAAACATCCTCAGCTCACCCCACTGGCCAAGACAGTTCTGGCTCTCAGACCTCCTGAAGATTACAACATATCTGCCTATCAACTTCTGACCATTTCTTGATCTGCTGAAGTAACACAATGGTACAATCAGACACTCCAACAACTCAAGGCCTGGTATTTGGGTGGGCATCAGACACAGTACTCATAGACTTTAAGGCCAGAAGGAATCATCATCATAATCTAATCTGGCCTTCTGCACATTGCAGTCCACAGAATCTCACCCACCCTGTAACAGACCCATAATCTCTGGCTGAGTTACTGAAGTCCTCAAATCATGATTTAAAGACTTCAAGTTACAGAGACTCCACCATTTACTCTAAACCTGCAAGTGACCCGTGACCCATGCTGCAGAGGAAGGAGAAAAACCCTCAGGGTCTCTGCCAATCTGACCCAAGGGAAAAGTCCTTTCTGACCCCAGTAGAGTGATCAGTTGGACCTTGAGCATGTCGGCAAGACCTGCCAGCCAGATACCCGGGAAAGGATTCTCTGTAGTAACTCAGAGCCCTCCCTATCTAGTGTTCCATCTCTGGCTGTTGGAGATATTTGCTATTAGCAGTTGCAGATGAACCACATGCCATTGTAGGCAATTTCACTATACCATCCCCTCCATAAATTTACCAAGATTAGTCTTGAAACCAGTTAGGCTTTTTGCCTCCATTGCTCCCCTTGGAAGGCTGTTCCAAAACTTCACTCCTCTGATGGTTAGAAATCTTTGTCTAATTTCAAGCATAAACTTGTTGATGGCCAGTTTGTATCCATTTGTTCTTGTGCCAACATTGGTGCTTAACTTGAATAACTCCTCTCTCTCCCTGGTATTTGTCCCTCTGATGTATTTATAGAGAGCAACCGTATCTCCCCTCTGCCTTCATTTTGTTAGGCTAAACAAGCCAAGCTTCTTGAGTCTCCTCTCGTAAGGTGATTTTTCCTTCCTCTGATCTTCCTAGTAATCCTTCTATGCACCTGTTCCCTTTTTAATTAATCTTTTCTTAAACATGGGGGACCAGAATTGCACACAGTATTCAAGATGAGGTCTCACCAATGCCTAGTATAATGGTACTAACATTTCTCTATCTCTACTAGAAATACCTCGCCTGATGCATCCTAGGATTATATTAGCCTTTTTCATGGCCACATCACATTGGCAGCTCACAGTCATCCTGTGATCAACCAAAACACACAGGTCTTTCTCCTCCTGTGTTGCTTCCAACTGATAAATCCCCAGCTTATAGCAAAAATTCTTGTTGTTAGTCCCCAAATGTATGACCTTGCATTTTGCACTATTAAATGTCATCCAATTTCTATTACTCCAGTTTTCAAGGTTGTCCAGATCTTTCTTGGCATCATGTTCTGGTCCTCTTCCATATTGGCAATACCTTCCAACTTTGTGCCATCTGCAAATTTTATTAGCACTTTCCCACTTTTGGAGCCAAGGTCATTAATGAAAATGTTAAATAAGATTTTTCCCAGATAACCTCCCTTCCGGGGGGGGGGGGGAAGTTGGAGCACCCACGGGGAAAAATTAGCGAGTGCTCCGCACCCACTGGCAGCCAAGCTCCCTCCTCCTTGCCTCCTTCCCCCACCCAGCATGCTGCATCCCCACTCCTCCCTCTCCCTCCCAGTGCTTCCTGCAGCCCCACCTCCTAACAGCTGTTTGGCGGCGCCTAGGACTTTCCGGGAGGGAGGGGGAGGAGTGGGGCTGCAGCACACTCAGGGGAGGAGGCGGGGAAGGGGCGGGGACTTGGGGGAAAGGGGTGGGGTGAGGGTGGGGCAGGAGCAGGGCCAGGGGCAGTATCGAGCACCCACTGGGCAGAGGGGAAGTGGGCATCTATGGGTGGCAGATGACAGAACAAGGAGTAATGGTCTCAAGTTGCAGTGTGGGAGGTCTAGCTTGGATATTAGGAAAAACTATTTCACTATGAGGGTGGTGAAGCGCTGGAATGGCTTACCTAGAGAGGTGGTGGAATCTCCATCCTTAGAGGTTTTTATGGCCCAGCTTGACAAAGCCCTGGCTAGGATGATTTAGTTGGTGTTGGTCCTGCTTTGAGCAGGAGGTTGGACTAGATGACCTCCTGAGGTCTCTTCCAACCCTAATCTTCTATGATTCTATGACTCCCAAACTTACAACATATTTCAGTAACAATCATACAACAAAATCTCATAACTTAATACACACTAATGATATACATATTTGGACAGAACAGTAGGGTTCAGCAGATCATGACCTTTTATATGAAATCTCACATGGAATGCTTTGTATGAAATATATCATAATTATATAATGGGGTGAATATGGGGGTTCCAGGAGGATGCTGCTTCATGGTACAGAGTGCCACAGTGGTACATATGAAACTAATGGTCATCCAATCAAGCAGTATAGCCTCCTATCAGGAGGACATCACAGAAGTCCGCAACCATTATTTTATGACAAACTTAACACTGAGAGTGCCAGAAAAGAGTGGGAAAGTGAAAATATAGCTCTGTCAGATGGAATGTTGTAAATGGAATGTTTGTACAGTATTTTGAATCATTGCCCATTCTGAGAGTTCTATAAATACTCTAAATGCTGCAAATGTAGCATAAATATCCCCTGGGCACTACTCTATCAAAATATTTTCCTTCAAATTGAAAATTCTAGCAATGCAGAGTCATCAGAATGTAATGAAGCAGACAAGAAGCTGATTCAATAATCTCCATTTATGAAAACCAGGTTTCTAGGGAAAGAAATCTGGAACACAAACTTTTGTTTGTGTAATAAAGAGTCTTGGAAACCATTGATCAATTATCCATCCAGATAGATAATTCAGAGAAGAAAGCTAAATTCCCTTGTCATTCTCTATGGGATCAACACACACACACAAAAATGGATATTTGAGGGAACTTAAGCTGGAAAAAGCACTAAGGATTCTTTTTGTTTGTTTGGGTCATTTATGAGCAAAATCTTTGTACTGTAATTACTATTGGAAATAATGTAAGATCCTGTCCCCCCTCTTATTGTTGACTGAATTCACTTTGATGCCTTCAGTGCTTTGGCTCCATGCTAAACTGCCATGGTCTCAGTATCACTGTATGTTCGCAGAGACATTTCAGCAGTTGCTGTTGTTGAAGATCTGTCTAATAGCTCAGCTGTGAACTTTGTTAAAACTGGTGAATCCCATAACCCATATGAGGAGTACAATATACATGGTATACAGTTTTGCTTCTGCCACATATGAAGTGTTCGGTCTGTACTTGTATATGGTCAGTGTTTAATTGTTTGTTGTTGAAAAATGTGCTTTGTTTTGTTTCTTCAATCTAGGAGAGGGTTTCTAGCTATTTATTACAGGATACAGTATATACCAGCATAATTTTAACCTCAATATTTAGGGTCTGAAGATTCTCATTGACTTCAGTGGGCTTGGATGCAATGAATAATAATTGTTTCAATTACAGCAATTGTTAGAAATAGTTCTATGACTTCGTGAGGAAATTCTGGCGGGCCCAGTACTGCCACTGTTGTGCCTTTTGCTCTTTACATAACGTAGAGACTAGGTAGGGACCCACAAAGGCATAAAAGCTGTCCAAATAAACATGTTCACGAACTGCAGAGGTGAAAGTAAGCCGGTCCGGCTCTGGCAGCCAGGCAGGGGCCAGGATTTAAAGGGCTCGGGGCTCCCCTCAGTGCCAGGAGCTCTGGGCCCTTTAAATCCCTGCCCCAGCCCTGCAAAGCTCGGGGTTCCCCCCTGCGGCCGGAGCCCTGGGCCCTTTAATTTGCCCCGAGGGCTCCCAGCCACCTCTTCAGCTGGGAGCCCCTGGTTGATTTAAAGGCCCTGGGTCTCCCAGCCACAGCTGGTGCCCCAGGGCCTTTAAATCTTGAGAGGCCATGCCTCTTCTGGATGAGGCCACGCCCCTCGCAGGACTCAGGTAGTACCGGTAAGTCCTGTAAATTACTTTCACCCCTGACGAACTGTACTCAACATGCCAGGCATAGCTATAATAAATAAGCACTGCTGCTTCCTCTGGATTTTGGTGGTGTCTGACATGTAGTGAGACAGTGAGTGCCACTTGGGCTCACAAACTATGGAATGGTTATGCTACCCAGTTTGTATCCACTACAACCACTCTTACTCATGTTGAGTGGTACTTATGAGAGTGAGTACTACTTGATATGAATAAGGGTGACAGATTGGAATAAAAATGTCGAGTTCATGTTCCTACTATGTCTTCCTTTTACTACATTGCATTGTTTCCCAGGTTTCTAATAAACAAGTGAACTGAAGAAGGGTCCAATACTGCAGTTCCTACAAACACAAAACTCCTAATGACTGAAGGACTAGGTTTAAGTGGGTGTTTGTTCACAGAGAAAAGTTGAGGGAGGACTGTTGTTGAAAAGATCTCCCTGTTAACATCTTTAAGAAGATGTCTTTTTACCAGCCTTCAATGTTTATAGACTTTCTTCTAAAACATTACAGTACTTTAAACAATATTTTCCTCACTATAAATTAGTTGCTATAATTTCCTTTTGAACCCTAGAATTTACATGGCTATATTCAGGGGCGGCTCCAGGCACCAGCACGCCAAGCGCGTGCTTGGGGCAGCAAGCCACATGGGGTGCTCTGCCTGTTGCCGTGAGGGTGGCAGGCAGTTTGCCTTCGGTTGCATGCCTGTGGAGGGTCCGCTGGTCCCACGGCTTTGGCGGACCTCCCGCAGGTGTGCCGCCGAATCTGTGGGACTGTGGACCTCCCGCAGGCAAGCCACCGAAGGCAGCCTGCCTGCCGTGCTTGGGGCGGCAAAATACCTAGAGCCGCCCCTGGCTATATTACATAAACAAGAATCAGCCTTGATATAAAGGTCTCCAGAAAAGTAATGTGTTATAAGCACCTAGTTCAGCAACAAAAGAACAGTCCTTCAGTCAGCAAACGTCATTGAGAGGCGTCGCTGCCGAAATGCCACCGAATTTCGGTGGCAACGCCTCTTGATGACGCTGCTTGTCAGCGGCAAGCGGCATCATCGAGAGGCATTGCCGCCGAAATGCCGCCAAATTTCGGCGGCATTTCGGCAGATGCTTGACCGCCGGCCAGGAGGCGCCCACGGGCACCAAGTTGGGGACCCCTGGTCTAGGGAATGAACAGAAAGCCCCCAGCTTGGGTTACAACTAGTCCTGAAACAACTGCGTCCTTGAAGTCCTTTCTAACTATCAGTTGGTTGCTTGTGTAATCTCCTGTACGTCTTCTGAAGACCTGGATCTTAAGGACTGGTTTGAATGCTCATTGAAATCCCTAATTGGATCGGGCCCTAAATTCCAAGCTCTGACTCATGCCTTTATTGAGTTTAAACTAGAAGCTAGCAGGGCTTCCTGACCATGTGACATGTATAAACCATTCAGCTGAACTCCTCTTAAACATTTTGATATGACTGTAATTAACTAAAAGCTTCTTAATATGTGTTCCTTTAAAAACATTTTACTTTCCATTCTCTTGCATTATTTAATTCTGTAAAGCATTTTGCAATGCAGCATTATGAAAAATACAAAATAATATATCATAAAAATGGTCTATTATAATTTTAAATACAGGAAAATAAAGGCATGGCCATTTAAAGACTGTATTTAGAAATAAACCTAAAATATGCATTAGTGTAATTTGATCTAGTTTTTGGCTTCCATTCACCTACAGTCACCACAGTGGTTGCAAATGAAAACTATTTCCCTTAACTGAATAAGAGATCTTAGATTGTGTGCTAATTATTGGCAAATGTTGACTTTTTAATGGTGATTGTTATACCATTAAGGCCTGATCCAAAGCCCACTGAAGTCAATGGAAAGGGGTCCCATTGACATTTTTGGCTTTAGCTCAAGCCCTTCGTAAAATACCATTCATCTGAGTCCCTCTTGCTCTCTTGAGGCCTTGATCCTAAGTCTGTTGAAGTCAATGGGAGTCTTTCCTCTGGTATTAGTGAGTTTTGGATAACAGCTTTGTGCAAGAGAGTTAACAATGTGCTTGTGTTTGGTTTTATTCTTTCTTTCTTTCTTTCTTTCTTTCTTTCTATTAAGGTAGCAGTAAAAGCCTCCAGTAGGATCAGGGCTCTTTCAGACACGTCACATGACACAATCCCTACCCTGATTAGCTTATAATTATTTTTAAATGTTTTTAATTTTTCAAATCTTGTGATTATCAACAGTATCACAACCCCTTGAGAACATTAAAGGTGGTAGAGCGTCACTGACACAAAATAGTGTAGCGTACACATTATGAAGTAGTCTTCTTAAAGAGACACTGAACAATAAATTGCATCAATTTCTTCTTCTTCATAGATTTTATTTTCATATCAAATGGAATTAACAATATGTAGGGGTTATCTAAATAAAGTTATCTTCAAAGAGCTTCACAGATATAAACAGATTCCCAATCTTTATTAAGATAGAACCTATCTAATGTGTTTTAGTAAATGAGGTACTGTGTGCTCTGTGGGCATTAGTTGGTCAGTAGATGGGACCAGATTGCCTATTTGGTTATGTGTAAATGTCTGAGCCTCGCATGCACATCAGAAGGGAGAAAACAATATTTAATATTTAACTGAGTTAATTAATGAACTTAAATATTTTCATATTCATGATCAATTCCTCTCCATAAACACAATAGAGAATTGATATAACAAACAAGTATTGCAGTATTTGTGTTCTGCCTAGAGATGGCTGGTCTAGTACAGTTGACTTTGTTTTGTTTCTGATATCTTGACTTTGTGATTTGATTGAGTAGCTTATGACAGTGAAATACTAGGCACTGGCAGATGTTTGGCACTAGTATGTTGATGCTGAGATGAGAAAATATTGTAACCTCTTTACTACTGTGGGATGGGGGAGGGAGAGGTGTTTGATCTGTTTATAGAACACAGAAGATGAGATGTCAGTTTGGTGATTCATAAAAGCGATGGTATAATAGAAAAAGTTCTGTGACCAAGCAGATGGCTTCTACGAAGGGAGAATGTTATTTATACTTTACTGTCATAGAATCATAGCTAGATAGGGCTGGAAGGGACTTCATGAGGTCATCTAGTCCATCCCACTGTGCTAAGGTAGCATTAAATATACCCCTAGACCATCCCTGACAGCTGTTTGTCTAACCTGTTCTTAAAAACCTCCAGTGATAGGGATTCCACAGCCTCCCTAGGTAACCTGTTCCAATGCTTAACTGTTCTTACAGTTAGGACGTTTTTCCTAATACCCAACATAAGCCTCCCTTGCTGCACAGTAATCATTTTAGCTTGCAACAACGGACATTTAGATTAGATATTAGGAAAATCTTTCTAACTGTAAGGATAGAGAAGCTCTGGAACAGGTTACCTAGGGAGGTTTATAAATGCTCATCTTTGGAGGGTTCTAATAACAGCTATGTTGAGTAGTATGTAGGTAGTATGTTGAGTATGGAAGTTATAATGGGAGCATGTGGATGTTGGAAATGTAATAAAAAGTCTGGTATGGTGGCTGTAAAGTAATCTCCAGAATATATAAACATTTTAAGCTCCACAGGAATCCCTTATACAGTCATGAGCTCTGTAGTAGTACCTATATGAGGGGAGCTGCAAGGCTCTATGGGAGCTGCAAGCTCTAGAAATACCTGCAGTAATGGGAATCTTCCACAGGCCTGAGGAATTTGAAAGCTCCACAGGAGTCTCTGCAGTAGTCACAAACACCAAAGGACACCTTACAATGGAGTACTTGCAAGTCCTACAAGTCTTTCTGTGACAGTTATAAGCTCTGCAACATACTCTGCACTAGCTATGTTTATTAACTATTTCTCTAGAGCCAACAATGTGTGTGCAATGTGCTTGCATGAGTCCTTTCAGTGACCTCCATAGAAACTCCTCTGGTCATTATTAAAGCTTCTTGGAGCTTTCAGCTGCAGACATCCTAACCCCATTATACACAGACAGCTTGAATGTGTACTTCAGAAAGTCTTGAGCCTGGGACACTTGTAACTTGGAGGGAGGGTGTGGCAAAGCACATAGGGACAATGGTCTTAGCAATACTGTAAGGCAGGCGTAGGCAACCTAAGGCACGTGTGCTGAAGACGGCACACAAGCTGATTTTCAGTGGCACTCACACTGCCCGGGTCCTGGCCACCAGTCTGGGGGGCTCTATATTTTCATTTAATTTTAAATGAAGCTTCTTAAACATTTTAAAAACCTTATTTACTTTACATACAATAATAGTTTAGTTATATATTATAGACTTAAAGAAAGAGACATTCTAAAAATGTTACAATGTATTACTGGCACGTGGATCCTTAAATTAGAGTGAATAAATGAAGACTCGGCACAACATTTCTGAAAGGTTGCTGACCCCTGCTGTAAGGTCTCAAGTCTGGGCTCAGACCAACAGAGTCTCCCTCCATATTCATTTAGGTAAATATAAAATGTGAAGTAAATAACAATACCTCACCTAATCTGATGTGCCAATTTGTCCCATATTTTAAAAGAAAACTCTGCCCATTTTGCTTTGCTTGGTAATCGGAAAATGCATAAATTCAGAAAACCTCTCAACACAAATATATTGTGAACTTTATGTAAAAAATAAAATGCCTGATATTCAGAGGTGCTGAGCACCCACAGTTCCCATTGCCTTCAATTGAAATGGAGGTGCTCAGAACTCCTCAAAGTGAGACCCAGCCTTTTAATTATTGTTGGCAGTGTAGTAGAAAGACAGCCTAAAATATAAGCTCTTGTATTAGAGGCCTGGTATGAGGCCTGAGCTAAAGTAGTGGGCAAGCTTTGTTGATATAAAGCAAAGTTAGCAAAAGTCAGGCTATGAGAAAACATCAGGCTCTGCCTGCTCGCAGGTTCACAGAATCTGGCCAAAACAGGGCTGATATTGCAAAAACACACATTCCTAAGAGGTGCTAGGCACAAAGTACTCACACAAACACACTCCAGAAGAGTGGTACCAGAACGTCCCAATATCAAGGATGGTACAAAAACATTTCCCCAAAATAACAGGAACACACTGACACCTCCTAAAAATAAGGTCAGGATGACAGTGTGATGAATAGAAATGTCTAAGGTGATGGGTGGTAACCAGCTACTTCAGAGAGGGTGTCAACTAACCACGTCAGAGGGGCAATACGTAACCTGTTTATACTAATATCTAAAATGGAATCTCAGAAGGTGTGTCTTTGGCTAGCCTATGGGGCAGTGGAAAGTCCCGCCACTGACTAAGCTGCATCCATTGTCACTGGCATACATGTCTTAGTAAATCAGGGCCGTCCTTAGGATTTATGGTGCCCTAGGCGGGATTATTAAACTGGTGCCCCTATGCCTGACTTGCTCTTAGCAACACAAACATAAGCTTACAGTATTGGAAAACTTGCCACATGCACTTTATTAAAAACAGTTTAACTTAATTAAGCACAGTGTAATGCTGGTGGACTAGTACTAAAGAAGTAGCTCTATAGAAAAAATTCTGATTTATTGACAGAATGATACAAATATAATTGTTTTAATTTGTCAACATTTTATTGGAAATGTATATGAAGAGGTATTGAAACAAGGATTTGTTTTTAATTAAAAGCAATCTTTCTGGCTTTTTTGGCAGCAAAATCAGTAATAATGTCATCGTATGACAAAGACAAAGTGATGTCTTGTTCGATTGCAAGAATAGCAAGACCATTCAAGCGTTCCTGACTCATTGTAGAACGGAGATAGTTTTTAATGAGCTTTAGTTTTGAGAAACTCCATTCTCCTGATGCTACTGTTACAGGAATTGTCAGTAGAATACGAGTGGCAATGTACACATTAGGATATATGTCAACAAGTTTGCTGGTATGAATAAACTGTCCATCACCAATTTTGCATTTGGCAACATTGATGACAATATACTCAATTCTTTGTACAGCTCAAGTCCATTTAAATGAAAACTATCACCATGATTCAGGAGGCTCTCTAGGTTCTTGCACTTTGTCATTAACTGCTCTTGTTTTCCTATTTAGTTAAATTTAGTTATGTCATACAAAAATCCAAACTGTTCATGGTGTTACTAGTAAGGTATTAAACCTTTCCACAATGGCAGATATTGCTTTATCCATCACAACATTAAAAATTCAACCTCAAATTTCTTTTCTGGATCGTCTATGGGCTCATCTGCTCCTTCATATTCCGCTTGCCGTTTTTCCTTTGAAACTCGTGTCACATTTGGACATGGAAATTTTGGTTCTACACCGAATGCCCGTGCAAGCTCTCTTGCTGTAACCTGTGCTTCTTTTAATCCATTTTCTCTGTATTTCACTAAAAAGTCTCATGTGTTGTTTGGTAAGGTAAGTGTTGAATCAAGCTGCATCATTGGACTCTGCATTATTTTGCTTACACTTGAGATTTTAACAAGAATGTCATACCAGATTACGATAGATGTTAGAAACTTGAAGCTGGATATTTCAGAGGCTTCACTGCTTCACTTTTAGCTTTTGGATCTCTGGCTTCTTCTGAAATAGCAACCAGTGCTTCGTAAACTTCCTCAGATTGATATTTCAATGCTTTTGCACTTTCTACTCTGCTTTCCCAGCATTTCTCAGATAGAGGCTTAACAGTAATACCATTGACATGTGCTTTGAATATTTGCCATCATTGAGTGGAAGCTGAAAAGAGCACGTAAATGTGTTGCAGCAAACCAAAAAAAGATATAGCTTCTACAGAAGACTTGGCCATATCACGCAAAATCTAATTAAGGCTGTGGCATGCACATGGAACAAAAAAGGCTTGTGGATTTTCTGCCAGCAATATAGCTTGCATGCCAGAAATGCATCCTCTCATATTGGCACCATTATCATAGCCTTGTCCTCTAATGTTCATTACGGACAATCCCATTCATTTTAGTTCATCAAGGAGAGCTTGAAGAAGTCCAAAACCTGTAGTGTCCTCTACTTCTAAAAATGTGATAAATGATTCCTTAACTGTAATCTGTGCTGAATCACTAATGTCGACAAATCTCACTACTAACGACATCTGTTCTTGATTACTTATGTCTGGAGTGCAATCTAGAATTATGGCAAAATATTTTGCCAAAGTAACCAATGAAACAATTTTGCCTCTTACTTTATCACTCATTAGCATGATCAGTTCATTTTGAATTCTTGATCCCAAATAGCGATCATGTATTTCATTTTCAGTTACTCTTCGGAGATGTTCACTCATCACTGTGTCACATTTTCCCAGTAGTTGTACAATGCCCCAAAACTTGTAGTTGTACAGTGCTCCATTTTGGGGCTGTAATAATTTCTTAATGCTTCCTCTAAAAGCAAGATTGTTTGTTGATAGATACTCAACAATAGATAACACGATGCCAATGCTGTTTCTCTGACTCCAGCAATCTTTGATTTTGGGCATCAAGAGTTGTCTGATTTTTTAACCTTACACTCAGCTCACACCATTTGTGCATACTTTCAATGTGGTGTTGTGTCTTTTCATGTTGCAATTGTAACCCTTCTGCCCCTCTGAGTTGGCAGCAACAAGGGCCGGGTTCAGTATCCAGGGGTTCCGTTTCAATAACACAATGCAAAACCGGCTCGAGCCCCCACCCAGTGACCTGGGACAATTACCTACCACCCCCCCGGGTGCCTCTAGGAGGCAATACTTCCCCACTCGCAAACACAGAGTCCGAGTGTAGCAAAATCCTTTTAATAAAGGAGGGAAACAATGCGGCATCACGTTGGAGAGACACCACAAACAGGACTATACACAAACCATAAGCAAAAAACCCACCTCCAACTACATTTGGCACTGTCCTCTCCCCCTTAGGGTCTTAAGTCCAATCACCCCAAAGTCCAACAACCCAAGAGTCTCTGTCTCTGGTCAGTGCCACTCCAGAGTTCAAAAGTTTATCTGCAGAGTTTTACACCCCCCCAGCCTGGGTGGAAATGGGGAGGGCTGCACAGGGTGTTAAGGGACACTTTACGTGGGCCAGGGCCGACTGCCCCGCTTCTCCATGGAGTTCTGCTGTAGCCTTCACCACGACTGGCTCCACTCCATCAGCTGTGCCGCTCCTCCAGCCAACCCGTGAACCACATCAGCTGTCCACGCAAACCACTCCACACGGCTCACTATTCCACGGGCTGCGCCAATGTGCTGCAGACTGCTCCGCTCTGCCAGCTGCTTAGCGATAGATCTTCAGGCTCCCCCACTCAGTGATCTCAGCTCAGTAAGCTTAGCTCTTTTAGTGATTTCAGCTCTTAGTAGAGGAGCCCCAGTGCCACCTTGGCCCAACGTGAATTCAGGTCAGCAGCCTCCAGATGGACTCCTAAAGTATTCAAAATTAGCTCTGCTCTTTAACAGTGGAGAGAGGAGGATGTGCAATTGGTGTTCCAGGCCCTCAAAAGGGGCCCATACCATCAGGTACACACACCAGTCCCCAGCCTCTCTCCCTTCACTGGGTTTTGGAACCCATGTCCCTTGTCTAGCGAGTACTCTTTAATGTAGGTTGAGTCATTTCTGTCATAAAGCAGTCTCATAGTTCCTCATTCACATAATTAAGGTAACAGCCCTTTTTTTTCCTTCCTGCCCCAATAACAAAGAAATTGGGGATTTCACAGTGTGAAAATAACCATCCCATGCTGCTGTGTGTTACGCTAAGTGGAGTGGGTTTAACCAATGCAAATGCACATTCCTAAAATTCCTTTGCCCACTCCTCATAATGTACCACCAGATGTCAGGGTAGATCTCATCCTGACTCTGCTTACACAATAATATGTGACTAAGATTTTTCCAATCATTAATACCCATGGTTGCTATCTTAAAATTGCAACTATTGAAAATCTTGCATAGGAAACAAAATACAGCATCCTTGCATTTAGAGTACACAAGCTACCATCTGCTGACAATTTCACTGTTAGAAAGTCTTTTGTAGTAATTGTTTTCTGTGAATTTCCTACCTCTAATGTCAATAGGATATTCAAGACCATTTATTCTCACAGGGCCTTTCTCAAGTATAAATATTGTGCCAGGTGCCAATGTCATCTATATCCCATGCTAGTACAGTTTCAACTATTGTAATTTCTTGTTTTGTGTCTGCATCTGTTTCAAATGATTGTTCTGTGTGTTGTTGCGTTTCTTGAGCTTCATCTGCGTAAAAATTTTCTTTGGCAGTTACTTGATGATCTTGATCAACTTCGTTGTTTTCATGATGTACAAACTTAAGTATAGAACCCTCTGTGCTTGTACAGCAAATCCTATTTCATCTTTCCATTTTCTTTTTTGTGACCCGGAAAGTTGTTTTAGATACGACATAACTTATAAGGGTGTTTTTTAAAGAAATAACTGTTTAAATTATTGTCAGATTATCAGAAATATTATTTAAAATAACTAATACAGGATAGCCATGAGTCTGACTTTGAGATAGTGTGAAGACACCTCACAAGGTGCTCCACCCTGACTGAGACACAGTAGAGTTGGAAACCCATGCCATTTTTACAAAGCCACTTCTTAATTTTAAATGTATAGTGGGCATCTGTCTTAACGTTAGTTACAACTCTATATCAACTTTATACTGTAAATAGATCAATGGCATTATCCAGTTTAATAAATTGGGTTTCCAAGCAGCAGGAAAATATAACCCTAGTTTTATTCCTAGGTAAAGCACAAAGTGACCAAAATGAAATCAGCCCAGAATTATCTCATCTAGATTAAGGTAGCACAGAAATGTTGCAGAAGTCCTATTGTGCCTTATTTTTGTTTGGAAAGACGTTAGCAAGAGCAGCACATTTTGGGCACTGCCAGATATACATGATAAATCACTGCTCTAAAATTCCATGAAAAACTGACATTTTCACAGCTCTGGCATGATCTGCTGCACAGATTCTTCACAAAGAAGTGTCCTTGGCCTTTTAAACTCATATTAACCATGTATTTACTTCATGAAAGTTGGACAAAACATTGTGAAAATGTAAGACATTGGCTGCCCAACCTCTGAGCTGGCAAAAGCTATACTGACTCACTGGGAAAAAAAGCAAGAGAATCTTAGTACAACATATGGTCACTCTATACATTAGTAAGGAGATGAGCATATTACGCTTTTGGGGGGGCTCTATTTAGCAGTAACAGGGCTATAGGAAAGCCAATCAACATTTTTTGTTTCTCTGATGAAAACTGGCCCACTCCCTGCCCCAAACTAAACTTGTCATAAATAATTGTCAACAACTTAATTTTCTGTTTCTGGCCAAGATATTTTTTTTTTAAATATTGAAATTGGATTCAGGATTGTTAGCAAGCATTTTTGGCAAACAAAGTTGTTAAATGACAATTTAAATGGCAACACAGTACTGCTTCCATGCTTGGCTCCCCGTCAGCCTTCTGGTCCAACAGTTGCAGTAGAGGAGGAGATAGGTGGAAAGCTGCAGGATTCCAAAATCCACCTCTTGGAGTGCAGAGTGTCAGCAGCAGCAGCAGCAAACCCTCAGGTCTGATCACACGCCACTGGGCACCACCGCCAGCACCACAGACTATGATGAAGTTAGCACAGCATCTGATCTCAGGTACGAGGCACCCATGGAACCACAGCAGCTCATCCTGCCCTGTGCAGCTCCCACTGGATGAGATGGATCGCTGCCAGCCCGGGAGAGAGATGCTATCCCTAGCTAGGGTGACCAGATGTCCTGATTTTATAGGATCAGTCCTGATATTTGAGGCTTAGTCTTATATAGGCACCAATTGCTCCCCATCTAGAATGACCAGGCAGCAAGTGTGAAAAATCAGGACAGGAGGTGGGGGGTAATAGGAGCCTATATAAAAAAAAGATTAAAAAATTGGGACTGTCCCTATAAAAGTGGGACATCTGGTCACCCTAACCCAACTCCCTGTCCTGATTTTTCACATTTGCTATCTGGTCATCCTATCCCCAGCTCAGCCAGCTGTACGTGATAATTCCAGCCAGCCAGCCCCTGTTGCTTGGCTGGCTGCCGAGGAAATGAGTTACTTATCCTTGTAGAGTCTGCGGGATACTAGTACTGTGCTTCGTCAACAATAAATCTGGCCTGGTGCCTTCATACCTTAACAGGTCTTGTGGTCATTGGACAGTTCGCTCAAGGTCTGCTGTTCCAGCTGTCTGCCCAGAGCTGGGACAGAACACAGGGAGAACACACATATGCAGAATAGCTGGATGTTTGTCTAAATGTGATCTACTGTGTTAAGATTTGAACTGGTATTATTGGGCTTCAGAGTTAACAATCCTATTGAGATGCATGAAGTCATTCACGCTTCTTTTAGGACCAAATTCTGCCCTTCCCCCTCCATAAAGCCTATGCTTAGAATAGAGAATCTTAGGCCTGGTCTACACTAGGACTTTAATTCGAATGTAGCAGCGTTAATTCGAATTAACCGCGCACCCGTCCACACCAGGAAGCCATTTAATTCGACATAGATGGCTCTTTAGTTCGAATTCTGTACTCCTCCCCGACGAGGGGAGTAGCGCTAAATTCGACATGGCTATGTCGAATTAGGCTAGGTGTGGATGCAAATCGAACTTAGTAGCTCCGGGGGCTATCCCACAGTGCACCACTCTGTTGACGCTCTGGACAGCAGTCCGAGCTTGGATGCTCTGACCAGCCACACAGGAAAAGTCCCGGGAAAATTTGAATTCCTTTTCCTGTCTGGACAGTTAGAATCTCATTTCGTGGTTGGACATCGGGGCGAGCTCAGCAGCACCGGCAGCAATGCAGAGCTCTCCAGCAGAGGAGTTCATGTAATCTCTGAATAGAAAGAGGGACCCAGCATAGACTGACCAGGAAGTCTTGGATCTGATCGGTGTGTGGGGCGAGGAGTCTGTGCTTTCGGAGCTGCGCTCCAACAAATGGAATGCAAAGACCTACGGGAATGTCTCCAAAGCCATGAGAGACAGAGGATACAGGCGGGATGCAACGCAGCACCGTGTGAAAATCAAGGACCCCAGACAAGGCTACCAAAAAATCAAAGCGGCAAACGGACGCTATGGAGCCTGCCACCACTGCCCCACCAGTGACCGTGGACTCTGACGATGGGACAGTGTCGATGGCCAGTTCCTCGGCGATGTTCGCGGACGGGGAAGATGAGGAAGGGTTTGTGGAGGACGAGGCAGGCGACCGCGCTTACAACGCTGGTTTCCCCGACAGCCAGGATCTCTTCAGCACCCTCACGGAGATCCCCCAACAACCCTCCCCGGCCGTTAACCTGGACCCTGAATCAGGGGAAGGAGCAGTCGGTAAGTGCTTTAAACATGCAAACTTTTATTATTAATGGAACAGGAATCTGAACTATGTGTAAAGGAGGTCTCTCTATATATGGGGATAGAACAGAAATCCTCCTGGGAGATCTCCACGAAGCTCTCCTGGAGGTAATCGAAAAGCCTCCGCAGGAGGTTCCTGGGGAGAGCTGCCTTATTGGGTGCTCCGTGGTAGCACACTTTTCCGCGCCAGGCTTTCATGAGGTACTCAGGGAGCATTGCCTCCCCGAGCACGGCTGCATAGGCCCCTGGTTTGTGCTGGCTTTCACGCAGCATGTGCTCTCTATCTCCTTCAGTGACCCTCCTCAGGGCGATCTCGCTCTGCGACTCCTGCATCTAATTAGGAAAATTACCGTAATGTTACGCCTGGTCCAAAGTATTTTTAAAAAATCTCCGGACAGACAGCGTAGCAGAGAGTCGGCACGCTGCTGCGTGACAAGCGTAACGGAAAGCCAAAGAATCAAATGGACGCTCATGGAGGGAGGGGGGGGGAATGAGGACGCAAGCTATCCCACAGTTCCCGCTGTGTCCGAAAATCATTTGCATTCTTGGCTGAGCTCCAAATGCTTCTAGGGTCAAACACAGTGTCCGCGGTGGTTCAGGGCATAGCTCGTCAATGTGCAGCCACCCCCCACCCCCAGAAGGAAAAGGGAAAGAAATCGTCTCTTGACTCTTGTAAATGTCACCCTATGTGTACTGAATGCTGCTGGTAGACGCGATGCTGCGGCACGCTACAGTAGCATCTTCGCCCCCACTCCCCTGCCTCATGGGTGACTGATGGTGCAAAATGACTGGTACCTATCCTCATCATCAGCCTTGCGATAGATGGTGTAGTGCAATAGGACTGCTACCTGTCCTTGTCATTAGCCCATAAGTAGATGGCCTGCTAAGTGTTTTCATCATAGCAACAGGGGGCTGAGCTCCATCAGCCCCCGCCCTTCATGTGTAAAGAAAAGATTCTGTACTGACTGGACTATCATAGCAGCTGGAGGCTGCCTTACCCTCATTTCATTTCCCTAACAAGTCACAGTTTCCTATTCCTGCATTCCTTATTACTTCAGCATACAAATGGGGGGACACTACAATGGTAGCCCAGGAAGGCTGGAGGAGGAGGGAAGCAACAGGTAGGGTTGTTGCAGGGGCACCCCCTGTGAATGGCACGCAGTTCGTCATTCCTGCGGGATCTGACACAGAGCGGCTGTGCTCTGTAGTTCTCTGATACACTGCAACCCTAGTACAGTTGCCCCATATTCTAGGCGGGACTGTTTCTATTTTTAGATACCATAAAGGAGGGATTGACTCAGGGAGTCATTCCCAGTTTTGTCTTTTGCGCCCCCAGCTGATCTTGGCTAGGGGCATCTATGACAGCAGCAGAAGGTGTAGTGCAATAGGACAGCTACCCGTCATCACCTTGCCAATTTACATTGGTGTGGTTGATGGTGCAATATGGCTGATAACCATCTTTGCTGCCATGCAAAAGCAAATGAATGCTGCTGTGTAGCACTGCTGAATCGCCTCTGTCCGCGGCATCTAGTACACATATGGTGACAGTGACAAAAGGCAAAACAGGCTCCATGGTTGCCACGCTATGGCGTATGCAAGGGCAATCCAGGGAAAACGGGCTCGAAATGATTGTCTGGCGTTGCTTTCCCGGAGGAAGGAATGACTGACTACATTTACCCAGAACCACCCGCGACAATGAAGTTTGCACCATCCGGCACTGGGATCTCAACCCAGAAGTGCAAGGGTCGGGGGACACTGCAATGGGGTGGAACAGGGGCAGAGTTTATGCTTTCAGGATTGCCTGCTGCAGGAGTGCGGACGAGATAGGTGCTGTGCATGGTGTTGTTCACAGACACAGACTAGACTGTGTTCATTGTTCGGAAAAATGTATCTTTGCAAGGAATTCACTACCTTTTTCCCATCACACAGCTTCGACTGTCTCCATACCTGCCACAGCATCCCCCTCACAGAGGCTGGCAAAGATTAGGCGGCGAAAGAGAAAGACACTGGACGAGATGATCACTGAAGTTATGGGGTGCTCCCGAGCTGAGGCGGACCAGCAGAGCCAGTGGAGGGAGACCCTCTCTCTGTACCAGCGCTCACACAGTGAACGGGAGGAGAGGTGGCGTGAGGAAGACAAGCAGGCGACTCAAACGCTGCTTGGACTAATGAGGGAGCAAACGGACACACTCCGGCGCCTTGTGGATGTTCTGCAGGACCGCAGCCAGGAGGACAGAGCCCCCCCGCAGTGTATCTGCAACCGCCCTTCCCCGCCACAAAGTCCCATACCTCCCGTCACCCAAAGTAACCAGAAGGAGTGGTGCCAGGGGCCGTGAAAACTGTCACTGCACCCCAGCAGAGTGCTCAAGTACCCAAAAGCTCTCATACCCTAATTTTTGAGAATTCCTTCCCTTCCTGACTCACCCTAGCCCCAATCCCAGTTTAATCCCCTGACTGTCTGGTTAATTATTAAAAATACTTTGCTGTTAATTACTGTTTCCGTCATGCTTTTTTACACAACGCTGCGTTTGAAGGGGTGGGTGGGTGGGTGGTTGGGTGGGGAAGGGGGTAGGGTATTGCATAGGACAGTCACCTTTAGCAGGGTACAGAGATGGGGGCAGGATCAGCAGCAGGTCACACACACAGTGCAGTCAGTAGGCACCCTGGTCGGTATGGGAGGTGGTTTGATGGTTCTGTGTGGGTGGGGGGGGGGGGGTACATGACTTTGTAGCGGGGGAGGGTGGTTACAGATCTCATGCAACGGTCCCTGTCCTGGACCACAGAGCCACGCAGCAGAGGAATCTGTATCCGTCCTCCCCCGCCACAAGGCCACATAGCCCCCGCACACAGTGTCCCAAAAAGGAGGGATGGCAGGCTCCGTTGAAACAACCAGTCTGGCACTGCAGAGCGCTCTGGGAGCAGGAGCCTGTCATTCCTCGAGTTTAGAGGTGCTCTTTACATCACCGCACACCCTACCCAGCACAGTCTGCATCCCAGTTTCAACCCTTTAATGCAAAGTCATCAATAAAGAAACCTTTGTAAAGTTACAGTGGAACATGTATTTTATTTTTAAACGTGTGTTGGAAATGGGGGAAGCGGGGTGGACGGGGTATGTAACTGCAGATGCTAGTCAACAGTAACTTGGTAAAGAAACAGGGGCAGGTTCAGCTTCTCTGTAAAGAAACTGAACAGTCACAGGTCACGCTGCTCGCTGCTCGCTGGTACTTGAAGAGTTCCTTGTCGCTGTGCAAGGCGCCTGCATAGGGCTTCACGAGCCAGGGCATTAGCGGGTAGGCTGGGTCCCCGACGATCACTATAGGCATCTGCACATCCCCAAGAGTTATTTTGTGGTCCGGGAAGAAACTACCTTCCTGCAGGCATCTAAACAGAGCAGAGTTCCTGAAAACACGCGCGTCATGAACTTTGCCTGGCCACCCGACGTTGATGTTGGTAAAACGTCGCCCATGGTCCACCAGTGCTCGCAGCACCATTGAAAAGTAGCCCTATTTCTCAGCAGCTGACTGTGGAAGTGGTGGACGATAAGGTGCGAGGAGTTGACAACTGCCATAACTGCAGCGGGCTCCGTGCTCGCAGTGCTGTGGCGCCCGCGCTGTCACTGAGCAGAAAAGTGCACAAACAGATTGCCCGCAGGCGCTTTCGGGGAGGGAGGGAGGGCGTGATTGATGGTTCAATGATGACAGTTACCCAAAACCACCCTCGACACATTTTTCCCCCAGCATGCATTGGGGGGAAATCCCAGAATTCCAATGGGCAGCGGGGAGTGCGGGAACTGTGGGATAGCTTCCCACAGTGCACCGCTTCCAAAGTCGATGCTGGCCCCGTTACTGTGGACTCACACAGTCGAATTAGTGTATTTAGTGTGGATACACAAATTCGACTTCATAACGTCGATTCCACAAATTCGACTTAAGTTGATTCGAAATAGTCTTGTAGTGTAGACATACGGTATGTCTACACTACGAAATTAGGTCAATTTAATATGTCGATTTTTTAGAAATACAGTTGATTGTGTGTGTCTCCACTATAGACCAATCATACCATTAAGTCAGCAGAGTGCATCCACAGTACCGAGGCTAGCATTGACTTTCGGAGTGTTGCACTGTGGGTAGCTATCCCCCATTCCCCCAGTCTCTGCCACCCATTGGAATTCTGGGTTGAGCTCTCAATGCCTGATGGGACAAAAACGTTGTTGCGGGTGGTTCTGGGTACATGTCGTCAGCCCCCCCCCCCCATGAAAGCAACTGCAAAAAATAATTTCTTGCCTTTTTTCCTGGGTTACCTGTGCAGACGACATACCACGGCAAGCATGGAGCCTGCTCAGCTCACTATCACCATACGTCTCCTGGGTGCTGCTGGCAGACGCAGTACTGCAGTGCTACACAGCAGCAGCTCCTTGCCTTTGCAAGTTAGCAAAGATGGTTAGCAGCCGTATTGTACTGTCTGCTGCTGTCTCCTGGCTCCTCCTGGCTGGCCTCAGTGAGGTCAGTTGGGGGCTCCTGGGCAGACACGGGTGCTCCTGGCCAGCCTTGGTGAGGTCAGTCAGGGGAGCCTGGGCATAAATGGGAGTGACTCCAGGTCATTCCCATCTTTAAGTTTCGTCTAATGGAGATTCAGTCCTGCCTGGAATATCAGGCAAGCCTACCAAAGAACCAGAGAGGCAAACGGCTGCTCCGGGTCAGAGCAACAGACATCCCGCTTCTATGATGAGCTGCATGCCATTCTAGGGGGTGCCCCTACAACTACCCCACCCCCGTGCTTCCCTCCCCCTCCATCCCTCTCGGGCTACCTTGGCAGTTTGTGTGATGAATTAATAAAGAATGCATGAATTTGAAACAATGACTTTATTGCATCTGCAAGCAGAGATCAAAGGGGGGAGGGGAGGGTGGTTGTCTTACAAGGAAGTAGAGTGAACCAAGGGGGTGGGTTTTCATCAAGGAGAAACAAACAGAACTTTCACACCGTAGCCTGGCCAGTCATGAAACTGGTTTTCAAAGCTTCTCTGATGCGCAGCACATCCTGCTGCGCTGTTCTAACCGCCCTGGTGTTTGGCTGCGCTTAATCATTTAGTCTTTTAGAATGGAGTTCTGATAGCATGGATTTGTCTCCCCATACAGCGATCAGATCCAGTACCTCCCGTTGGGTCCATGGTGGAGCTCTTTTGTGATTCTGGGACTCCATGGTCACCTGTGCTGATGAGCTCTGCATGGTCACCTGTGCTGATCAGCTCACCACACTGGCCAAACAGGAAATGAAATTCAAAAGTTCATGGGGCTTTTCCTGTCTACCTGGCCAGTGCATCTGAGCTGAGAGTGCTGTCCAGAGTGGTAACAATGGAGCACTCTGGGATAGCTCCCAGAAGCGAATACCTTCGAATTGCGTCCACACTACTCCATATTCGACCCAGCAGGGTCGATTTCAGCGCTAATCCTCCTCATTGGGGAGGAGTACAGAAATAGATTTTAAGAGCCCTTAAAGTCGACAAAAATGGCTTTGTCTTCATCGTGTGGACGGGTGCAGGGTTAAATCGATTTAACACTGCTAAACTCAAAGTGTAGACCAGGGCTAAGAGAGATTGAGAGAAAAAGAAACCTAACTTCCTGCCATGCTGGTAGCTTATCACAGAATGGTTACTTCATTGCTGCTGGTACAGCCAGCACTACCATCTGGGCTCCCCTTCCCCACTCTCACCACATAGAATGGTCAATGGTTAGCCCCAAGCCCTACAAATATATCAGGCTCTGCTAGAGGCATAGGCCCAATGGGGTGGAGAGCCCACTTGCTTTCCCTCCAGTTTCCTCTTAATGCAGCTTCACTGCCTCAGACTTCATTGGTCGTTCAATAGACTTACTGCTGATTGTCAGGGTGATGTTGCACCTCAGCCCCCCAGTTTTCTCTTCTGCTCTTCCTCTCCTAAGCACTGCAAGTTCTGGGGCAGAGGGAGACTGTGCTACAGAGGCTGCTGAATACACCACATTGTAGGAAGGGGTGAATTTGCATCCTTGGGGAGCAATCAATCCCTTTTGTCTTTGCCCTGGTCTACACTAGGCGTTTAAATCGGTTTTAGGAGCTTAAAACCGATTTAACGCCAAAACCGTCCACACTAGGAGGCACCTTATATCGATTTTAATGGCTCTTTAAACCGGTGTCTGTACTCCTCCCTAACGAGAGGAGTAACGCCAGTATCGGTATTAACATATCGGATTAGGGTTAGTGTGGACGCTGATCGACGGTATTGGCCTCCGGGAGCTATCCCACAGTGCACCACTGACCGCTCTGGACCGCAATCTGAACTCGGATGCAGTGGTCAGGTAAACAGGAAAAGCCCCGCGAACTTTTGAATATTTCCTGTTTGCCCAGCGTGGAGCTCCGATCAGCACGGGTGGCGATGCAGTCCGAAATCAAACTAAAAAAAGAGCTCCCGCATGGACCATGCGGATGTGATCGCTGTAAGGGCAGGCAAATCCGTTCTATCAGCGCTCCGTTACAGAAGATGAAATTCAGAATCCTTTTTTAAAAATCTCCAGACAGACGCCATAGCAGGGACTCAGCGCACTGCAGCGTGACAAGTGTAACGGAAAGCCAAAGAATCAAATGGACGCTCATGGACTGGAGGACTGAAGCTATCCCACAGTTCCTGCAGCCTCTGAAAATTATTTGCATTCTTGGCTGAGCTCCAAATGCTTCTAGGGTCAAACACAGTGCCCGCGGGTCAGGGCATAGCTTGGCAATCTACTCACCCACCCCACCCGGAAGCGAAAGGTAAAACAATCCTCTGACTCTTTTACATGTCACCCTATCTTTACTGAATGCTGCAGAGGCGATAGTGCAGCAGTCAACACCAACATCCTTACAATATGATGGAAATCCATCCTCATCATCAGCATCAGCTGATCATGCAAAAGCTGAAATCCATCCTCATGATCAGCTTCAGCTGATGGGACAAAAGGACTGGTAACCGTCCTCGTCATCAGCCTATTAGCCCTAATTTTTTCTGGTGGATGGATGGTGCAATATGGCTGGTAACCATCCTCATTATAGCAACAGGGGGCTGAGCTCCATCAGCCCCCACCCTTCATGTGTAAAGAAAGATTCAGTTGCCCCTGGACTAGCAGTGGGATGCTGGGCTTCTCTCCTACACACTGCTTAATGTCCTGTCTGGACTATCATAGCAGCTGGAGGCTGCCTTCCACTCATTTCTCACTAACAAGTCAGTGTGTCTTATTCCGTTCTTTATTAATTCATCACACAAGTGGGGGGACAATGCTACGGTAGCCAAGAAAGGCTGGGGGAAGAACGGAATCAACAGGTGGGGTTGTTACAGGAGCACCCCCTGTGAATAGCATACAGATAATTTCTGCAGGCTCTGACACAGAGCAGCTGTGCTCTCTGGTTCTATGATACGGTGGTTCTCTAGCACACTTGCCTATATTAGGCAGCACTGATTCTATTTTTAGATACCAAAAAGGTATCTAAAAGGTATCCGTTCTATCCGTTCTATCAGCCCGTTAGAATCCTTTTTAAAAATCTCCAGACAGACGCCATAGCAGGGACTCAGCGCACTGCAGCGTGACAAGGAAAGCCAAAGAATCAAATGGACGCGCATGGACTGGAGGACTGAAGCTATCCCACAGTTCCTGCAGCCTCCTAAAATTATTTGCATTCTTGGCTGAGCTCCAAATGCTTCTAGGGTCAAACACAGTGCCCGCGGGTCAGGGCATAGCTTGGCAATCTACTCACCCACCCCACCCACCCCAGAAGCGAAAGGTAAAACAATCCTCTGACTCTTTTACATGTCACCCTATCTTTACTGAATGCTGCAGATAGACGCGATAGTGCAGCAGTCAACACCAACATCCTTGCTTCCCCCCCCCGTCATGGGCGGCTGATGGTACAAAAAGATGGAAATCCATCCTCATCATCAGCATAAGCTGATCGTGCAAAATGATGGAAATCCATCCTCATGATCAGCTTCATCTGATGGGACAAAAGGACTGGTAACCGTCCTCGTCATCAGCCTATTAGCCCTAATTTTTTCTGGTGGATGGATGGTGCAATATGGTAACCATCCTCATCATAGCAACAGGGGGCTGAGCTCCATCAGCCCCCACCCTTCATGTGTAAAGAAAAGATTCAGTTGCCCCTGGACTAGCAGTGGGATGCTGGGCTTCTCTCCTACACACTGCTTAATGTCCTGTCTGGACTATCATAGCAGCTAGAGGCTGCCTTCCACTCATTTCTCACTAACAAGTCAGTGTGTCTTATTCTCTTTATTAATTCATCACACAAGTGGGGACAATGCTACGGTAGCCAAGAAAGGCTGGGAAGAACGGAATCAACAGGTGGGGTTGTTACAGGAGCACCCCTGTGAATAGCATACAGATAATTTCTGGGTTCTGACACAGAGCAGGTGGTTCTCTAGCACACTTGCCTATATTAGGCAGCACAGATTCTATTTTTAGATACCAAAGGAGGGATTGACTCAGGAGTCATTCCCAATTTTTATTTGCGCCCCTGGCTGATCGGCCAGGGCACTTATGACAGCAGCCAATGGTACAAAACGATGGAAGGTGCAATATGGCTAGCAACCACTCTTGGCTTTTGGCTGATTGACCAGGGGCACTAGCAGCAACTGGTACCAAAGGACTGGTAGCCATGATCATCCTCAGTTCCAATTTATGGAAGGGTTTGGATGGTGCAATATGGCTAGTAACCATCTCTGCTGTCATGCAAAAGCAAAAGCATGCTTCTGTGTAGCGCTGCTGAATCGCCTCTGTGAGCGGCATCTAGTACACATACGGTGAGAGTCACAAACGGCAAAACAAGCTCCATGGTTGCCATGCTATGGCATCTGCCAGGGCAATCCAGGGAAAAAGGCGTCTGCCGTTGCTTTCCCAGACAAAGGAGTGACTGACGACATTTACCCAGAACCACCAGCGACAATGATTTTTGCCCCATCAGGCACTGGGATCTCAACCCGAAGTTCGGAACTATGGGATAGCTAGGAATAGCTACCCACAGTGCAACGCTCCAGAAATCGACGCTAGCCTCGGACCATGGGACGACACCACCGATTTAATGTGTTTAGTGTGGATTTTATAAAATCTGTTTTACAAAACCGGTTTATGCAAATTCGGAATAGTCCCGTAGTGTAGACGTACCCTGAGTTAATTGTAGCCCACATTTTCAATTGCTCATAACCAGTACTTCAGCCAAAACCATCCCACAGTCCCAGGCCACACTCAGCCCAAACAGTAATCCATACCCCCAGGGTTTAAAGTGGACTCCTCCTCCATTCAGGACTGCCCCACCCCCACCCTGGGAAATACAATAACATTTAGGAACATTAATATAACAAATAAAATATTCTAACAAAAAATGTCTTTTATTTCCTTTTCTTGTTTGCCTTCCATTTTATTCTCTTCTCTTTTTCTCTCTCCTTCTATCTCTAAATTTATTTCCCCATTTTTCTCCATAACAATCTGTTTGGCATCTTTTCAAACCATTGTTTCTCTCTATCTCTTTCATTAGGTCTCTGTTTTTGCACGGCACTTCGCCCTGTTCCATTCCTATCTCTTTCTTTCCTTGGTCTCTTTTGAACTCTTTCTACAATCTTCTGCCATCTTTGCACCTCCCGTAGTCTACCCTTATCCCTAACCCTCTCTGGCTATCCATCCTCCCCCACCCAAAAGTATGCCTCCTTTCATACTTCACCTTCCTTAAATCCCTTTGTCCTTCAACCTGACCCCACTTTCAAATCATCCTGTTTTCCTCCTTGTCTCCCTTTAGTCTCTCCCCTGAAGTCATTCTGTCTTCTCTGTGTTTTCTTCCCTGAATCTACTTCCCTAGCCAAAATGCCTTTGTATGTTTCCCTAAAACTATCTATACCTTCTCCACAAACCCCTCTCCATTCTTCATGTCTTCTGTTGCCCTTCCCCATGAACTGTATACTGGTGGGGCCTTCTGATGGTTGCTGTGTGGACTCTTGGAGCTCAGACTTCTCAGGCCCTCTCTGAAATAGGAAAGCTAATAGGAGTTGGGCTCCTGAATCCCATTTATGGCTTTGAAAATCTCCCCAGTATTTAAAGAGGGTCTAATTAGCTGCAAGAGTCTTGCCCAGCCATGCTCACCCTTGCAGGAATGGTGGTTATCAGCAGGCCAAGTCAGGAACAGTCATTGCCATGGGGAGCTTGGGATAAGAGGCATCAGGTCTAGGCACTGAGGAATGTAGCACATAGGCCTGGTCTACACTAGGACTTTAATTCGAATTTAGCAGCGTTAATTCGAATTAACCGCGCACCCGTCCACACCATGAAGCCATTTAATTCGACATAGAGGGCTCTTTAGTTCAAATTCTGTACTCCTCCCCGATGAGGGGAGTAGCGCTAAATTCGACATGGCTATGTCGAATTAGGCTAGGTGTGGATGCAAATCGAACTTAGTAGCTCCGGGAGCTATCCCACAGTGCACCACTCTGTTGGACAGCAGTCCGAGCTTGGATGCTCTGACCAGCCACACAGGAAATGACCCGGGAAAATTTGAATTCCTTTTCCTGTCTGGGCACTTTGAATCTCATGTCCTGGTTGGACATCGGGGCGAGCTCAGCAGCACCGGCAACGATGCAGAGCTCTCCGGCAGAGGAGTCCAAGCAATCCCAGAATAGAAAGAGGTCCCCAGCATGGACTGACTGGGAAGTCTTGGATCTGATCGCTGTGTGGGGCGATGAGTCTGTGCTTTCGGAGCTGCGCTCCAACAAACGGAATGCGAAGACCTACGAGAAGGTCTCCAAAGCCATGGCACTCAGAGGATACAGCCGGGATGCAATGCAGTGCCGCGTGAAAGTCAAGGAGCTGAGACAAGGCTACCATAAAATCAAAGCGGCAAACGGACGCTCCGGAGCCCAGCCCCAGACATGCCGCTTCTACGAGGCACTGCATGCCATTCTCGGTGGGTCTGCCACCACTGCCCCACCAGTGTGCGTGGACTCTGACGAAGGGATAGTGTCGACGGCCAGTTCCTCGTCGACGTTCGCAGATGGGGAAGATGAGGAAGGAGATGAGGAGGGGGAGGCAGTCGACAGCGCTTACAACGCTGATTTCCCCGACAGCCAGGATCTCTTCATCACCCTCACTGAGATCCCCTACCAACCCTCCGCAGCCGTTACCACGGACCCTGAATCAGGAGAAGGATCAGTCGGTAAGTGCTTTAAACATGCAAACTTTTATTATTTATGGAACAGGAAAATAGACTAGGCGAACAGAAGGTCTATATACAGGGGAATGGAACAGGCATCTTCCGCGGAGATCTCCAGGAAGCTCTCCTGGAGGTAGTCGAAAAGCCTATGGAGGAGGTTCCTGGGGAGAGCTGGTTTATTGGGTGCTCCGAGGTAGCACACTTTTCCGCGCCACGCTCTCAGCTGGTACTCCGGGACCAGTGCCTTGACAAGCATCGCAGCATAGGGCCCTGGCTTGTGCTGGCTTTCATTCAGCATGCGCTCTCTCTCTCTCTGTGACACCCTCCTCAGGGTGATCTCGCGCGCAGACTCCTGCATGTAAGTAGAGTAATTTGTGTACTATTAGTATTGGTAGTGCTTCACTGTTCCTTAGAACAACAAGAAGCGTCACTTTAGAGCCACGTGCTGGAGGCTACAGAGTGGCAGCATACAGGGATCTTTTCCAAGGGAAAACCGCGAGGGGGTGGAACAGGGGCAGAGTTTATGCTTTCAGGATTGCCTGCAGCAAGAGGACAGAGCTGGACATTGACTTTT
Organism: Mauremys reevesii; assembly: GCF_016161935.1. Lineage (NCBI taxonomy): Eukaryota > Metazoa > Chordata > Testudines > Geoemydidae > Mauremys > Mauremys reevesii. The sequence goes on along the minus strand of NC_052624.1, from coordinate 128,947,833 downwards.
AAGCAGCCAAAAGCCTTTGGCTTACCATGCCTGGCTGCTCCATGGATTCAGCTTTCCTGCCCCGCTTGTCTGGTCTGCAGTGCAATACCCCAAGCAATGAAAGCGAATGCAGAGAAATCGAACTTTCCCTGAGTGAGTGCACATGAGATAGGTGCCGTCCATGGTCTGGTTCACAGACAATGAGTAGACTATGTTTCATTTTTGAGAAAATGTATCTTTGTAAGCAATTCACTCCCTTTTCCCCATCACACAGCTGCAACAGTATCCCAAACTGCTCCACCATGCCCCTCACAGAGGCTGGCGCAGATTAGGCGGCGTAAGAAAAGGACACGGGACGAGATGTTTGCTGAACTTATGGGCTGCTCCAGAGCAGAGGCGGACCAGCAGAGCCAGTGGAGGGAGAACCTCACACAGCAGCAACGCTCACACAGCGAACGGGAGGACAGATGGCGTCAGGAGGACCAGCAGGCGACTCAAATGCTGCTTGGACTACTGAGGGAGCAAACGGACACGCTCAGGCGCCTTGTCGATGTTCTGCAGGACCGCAGGCAGGAGGACAGAGCCCCCCTGCACTGTGTCTGCAACCACCGTCCCCCGCCACACACTCCAATACCCACCTCACCCAGAATAACAAGAAGGAGGGGCACCAAGGGCCGTGAAAACTGTCACTGAACCACAGCGGACTGCTAAATTACCCAAAAGTTCACAGTCCCTAGATTTTGAAAAGTTCTTACCTGTACTGTGTTGTCGAGTATTAAAAGTAGTTTGCTGTTAATTACTGTTTCTGTCATGTTTGTTTGCTGAAGACTTTCTGTGAAGGGGGGAGAGGGGTTTGGTAATTGCATAGGACATTCACCATGAATAGGGTACAGACATGGGGGCAGGATCAACAGCAGGTTACTCACTGAGTGCAGTCACTAGGCACCCTGGTCAGTCTGTGAGGTGTTTTTAATGTTCTGTTCATAGGCGGCAGGTGCCCTGCTCCAGGTATACTTGGAGGTGAGTCTCTCCCCCGGCCCTGCCTGGATCGGGCCCTGGCCCACGCGGGTCTCCAATCGCCCCGTCAATTCCCTGCCTGGAGCAGGTCCCAGCGCCCACCTTCCACCCCTCCCCCGGCGTGTTGTCCCCCCCCCCCCGCGCTGCGTCCCTACCTGACAGTAGAGCGGCTCCCCGCCGAAATGCTGTCTGCGGCCCCCGGGTCCGAGCGCCGGCCCTCCACAAATGGCAAGGCAGGTTGCCCTCACCCTGCCATTCTACCGTAGCCCTGAGCCTCTACAATGCCCCAAACCCTCAGCCCCAGCCACAGCACGCAACCCCCTACGCCTCCTCCCCCGTCCCACACACCCTCACCTTCCTACGCCCCACCCCAGCCCAGAGGCTGCACCCAAACTCCGTCCCAAAGCCTACACCCCTCACCCCTTCCTGCACACCCACCTGTAACCGTCCTCCCCCCAGAGACCGCTGTAGGAGCAGTAGCCTATCATTCCTAGAGTCTAGAAGCGGTCTCTACATCACTGCACACCCTACCCACCACAGTCTGCATCCCTGTTTCAACCCTTTAACACGAAATCATTATTAAAGAAAAGGTTTTTAAATAACAATGCTCCATTAACTTTATTTTTACACGTGTGTTGGAAGGGGGAAAACGGGGTGAACGGGGTATGAAACTGCAGAGGAGAGTCAACAGTAACTGGGTAAAGAAACAGGGGCAGGTTCAGCTTCTCTGTAAAGCAACTGGACAGTCATAGGTTACCCTGCTCTCTGAGGAACCTAGCTTTCAAAGCCTCCCGGATGCACAGCTCTTCCCGCTGGGATCTTCTAATGGCACGGGTGTCTGGCTGAGCGTAATCAGCAGCCAGGCGATTTGCCTCAACCTCCCATCCCACCATAAAGTTCTCCCCCTTGCTTTCACAGAGATTGTGGAGCACACAGCAAGCTGCAATAACAATGGGGATATTGTTTTCGCTGAGATCCGAGCGAGTCAGTAAGCTCCTCCATCTCCCCTTGAGACGTCCGAAAGCACACTCCACCACCATTCTGCACTTGCTCAGCCGGTAGTTGAAGAGTTCCTTCTCACTGTCCAAGGCGCCTGTATAGGGCTTCATGAGCCAGGGCATTAGCGGGTAGGCTGGGTCCCCGAGGATCACTGTAGGCATCTGCACATCCCCAACAGTTATTTTGTGGTCCGGGAAGAAACTACCTGCCTGGAGGCGTTTAAACAGACCAGAGTTCCTGAAAACGCGCGCGTCATGAAACTTGCCCGGCTACCCGACGTTGATGTTGGTAAAGCGTCCCCTATGGTCCACCAGTGCTTGCAGCACCATTGAAAAGTAGCCCTTTCGATTAATGTACTGGCTGGCCTGGTGGTCCGGTCCCAGGATAGGGATGTGAGTCCCATCTATAGCCCCACCGCAGTTTGGGAATCCCATCGCGGCGAAGCCAGCTATGACGACCTGGACGTTTCCCAGGGTCACTACCTTTGAGAGCAGGAGTTCAACGATTGCATTGGCTACTTGCATCACAGCAACCCCCACGGTAGATTTGCCCATGCCAAAGTGGTTCACTACTGACCGGTAGCTGTCTGGCGTGGCAAGTTTCCAGAGAGCTATGGCCACTCGCTTCTGCACAGTCAGGGCTGCTCGCATCCGGGTGTCCTTGCGCTTCAGGGCAGGGGACAGCAATTCACACAGTTCAAGGAAAGTGCCCTTATGCATCCTGAAGTTTCGCAGCCACTGTGATTCATCCCAGACCTGCAGCACTATGCGGTCCCACCAGTCCGTGCTTGTTTCCCGGGCCCAGAATCGCCGTCCCATAGCATGAACATGACCCAGTGCCACCATGATCTCCACGTTGCAACCAAGGCTTTTGTATGCCTTGAGGAGGTTTTCCACCAACAACCTGTAGTTGTCTGCCTTGTTGTTTCCGAGAAAATTTATTGCCACTAACTGGAAGGCTTTCCATGCCGTCTTTTCCTTGCCACGCAGTGCATGGTCAAATGCATCATCTCGAAGAAGTTCACGAATCTGAGGACCAACAAAGACACCTTCCTTTATCTTAGCTTCACTTAACCTTGGAAATTTTCCACGGAGGTACTTGAAAGCTGCTTGTGTTTTGTCAATGGTCTTGACAAAGTTCTTCATCAGACCCAGCTTGATGTGTAAGGGTGGTAACAAAATCTTCCTTGATTCAACAAGTGGTGGATGCTGACCACTTTTCCTCCCAGGCTCCAATGACTGTCGGAGTGGCCAATCTTTCTTGATGTAGTGGGAATCTCTTGCACGACTATCCCATTCACAGAGAAAACAGCAGTACTTTGCGTATCCAGTCTGCAGACCAAGCAAGAGAGCAACAACCTTCAAATCGCCAAAAAGCTGCCACTGATGTTGGTCATAGGATATGCACCTCAAAAGTTGTTTCATGTTGTCATAGGTTTCCTTCATATGGACTGCATGACCAACTGGAATTGATGGCAAAACATTGCCATTATGCAGTAAAACAGCTTTAAGACTCGTTTTCGATGAATCAATGAACAGTCTCCACTCATCTGGATCGTGAACGATGTTGAGGCTGCCATCACACTATCGATGTTGTTGCAGGCTACAAGATCACCTTCCATGAAGAAGAATGGGACAAGATCCTTTTGACAGTCACGGAACATGGAAACCCTAACATCACCTGCCAGGAGATTCCACTGCTGTAGTCTGGAGCCCAACAGCTCTGCCTTACTCTTGGGTAGTTCCAAATCCCTGACAAAGTCATTCAGTTCACCTTCTGTTATGAGGTGTGGTTCAGAGGAGGAGGATGGGAGAAAATGTGGGTCCTGTGACATTGATGGTTCAGGACCAGAAGTTTCATCCTCTTCCTCTTCCTCATCTGACTCAAGTGAGAATGATTCTGGTGCATCAGGAACCGGCAGTCCTTCTCCGTGGGGTACTGGGCATATAGCTGATGGAATGTTTGGATAATGCACAGTCCACTTTTTCTTCTTTGACACACCTTTCCCAACTGGAGGCACCATGCAGAAGTAACAATTGCTGGTATGATCTGTTGGCTCTCTCCAAATCATTGGCACTGCAAAAGGCATAGATTTCCTTTTCCTGTTCAACCACTGGCGAAGATTTGTTGCACAAGTGTTGCAGCATATGTGTGGGGCCCACCTCTTGTCCTGATCTCCAATTTTGCAGCCAAAATAAAGGTGATAGGTTTTCTTAACCATAGTGGTTATACTGCACTTTTGTGATGCAAAAGTCACTTCGCCACAAACATAGCAGAAGTTATCAGCACTGTTCACACAAGTACGAGGCATCTCTGCTCACTTTGGCTAAACAGAAATGTGTCCCTTTGCAAAATCAAACACTGACAAATAAGAGAGCATGACACTGTATGATTTCTAGAGCTGATATAGGGCAATTTGTTCAGCAGAGTGATGTAAGCTTCGTTATGGTTGCATCATCCATGACTTCTAGGAATAACATGATGCAATTCATATCATGTATGACGCAATACCAGCTTCAGATTGCATCATTCATTGTTTTGCCTAAAAAGCAAGTACTGTCCAAACCCAGTCATTGATTTATTCATAGATCCAGTCAAAGATGTATTTTAGTCATTTCTGGTTTAAACTGAGATCCCTTCCCTTTATAACTCACTTATCCTCCGCCATTCCCAAGTCAAGGGTCGTATATACTGACCCAATAGCATAACTTGAAAACTAGAGCCAATCAACAATTTTAAGCATCATTTTCGTTCTCAGTGACCCAGAATTAGTAAAGTTTGACTACATTTATTTCAGAAGCATTTTGGCTGTAGAGCAGTGTAACAGGAAAAGTGCGCAAACTGATTTCCCGCTGGCGGGAGTGACGGTTGAATGCTGACAGTTACCAAGGACCACCCTCGACACAGTTTTCCCCCCAGCAGGCATTGGGGGCTATACCGAGAATTCCAATGGGCAGCGGGGAGTGCGGGGACTGTGGGATAGCTGCCCAGAATGCACCTCTTCCAAAGTCGACACTTGCCCCGTTAATGTGGACTCACAAAGTCGAATTAGTGTCCTTAGTGTGGATACACAAATTCGACTTCGTAAGGTCGATTCCACAAATTCGACTTAAGTTGATTCGAAATAGTCTTGTAGTGTAGACATACCCATAGACATTGCTGGTAAGGCAGTTCCAACAAAATGTGCTTGCTCAAGTTTGAAACCGTTGCTAACTTTCTCAGAAAATTACCTTCTGGTCTGATGTTCCTTGCAGGACTGGCTCTAGGTTTTTTGCCGCCCCAAGCAAAAAAAATTTTGGCTGCCCCCTGTCCCAGCCCTGGGCTCCCCCCCCCACCCCTCTGCTGCCCCAGCCCTGGGCTCTCTCCCGCCACACCCACCACCCCTGCCACCCCAGCGCTGGGCTTCCCCCTTTCTCCCCCACTAGTGCCCTCCCCCCACCCCTCTGCCGCCCCAGCCCTGGGCTCCCCCTTTCCCCCACCAGTGCCCCCCCTTCACATCTCCTGCCGCCCCAGCCCTGGGCTATCCCCGCACACACCTGCACCCTCCTTCCATCGCAGCCCTGCGTCACTGGTAACTCACTCCCAGGGCGGGTCATTCAGCAAGAATTTTGGATGTGCACAAAACACAGACAGGATTGGTTCTCGTATGGTTACAGAGCTGCAGTAAAGTGGAACAATTTTCAGCTTGTGTGATTGGAGGATATCTGGATGCTTATTATAAGACTGTCCTCCATAAATGAGGAAAAGTTGAGGTGTCTTTATTATTCTTTTGTTCCACTCTTTCTTTCTATGGGGAATTTGCCAATGCAATATCACTGTCTTCCTTTTAAACAAACAAACAAACAAAAAAAAGGCAATGGCTGTTGAAAATAGCAATTCCAGTCCTAATAACCACTCGGAAGCATTTCTTGCTCAATTTTATCCTACTTTTTCTACAGCAAGTTACAGTGGATCAGTATATTTGATTTGGGAGAAATGAAGTAACAGCTGCCCACACTGAGCTTGAGCACTCCTGAATTTTGAGGTGTTCAAATCTGGAAGGCAGGTGCTGGGTATGCGTGTGTGGGGGGGGGCGCTGTGGGCTCCATGGGGGAGCACGGCAGCATGTATGCAGCAGCGTGTCTGGCACTGCGCAGAGCCAGACACGCTGGTCTGAGTGGCACAGTAAGGGGGTTGGGGGGTTGGAGAAGGGGTAGGGGATTCCGGGAGGGCAGTCAAGGGACAGGGTGCAGGGGGGGTTAGATGGGTCAGGGGCTCGGGGGGGCAGTCAGGGGACAGGCAGCGGTTGGATAGGCATGGGAGTCCCAGGGGTTTGTCAGGGAACAGGTAGTGGGTGGGGTCCTAGGAGGGAAGTTGGGGTGGTCTCAGGAGGGGGCAGTTGGGGACAAGGAGCAGCAGCACTTAGATACGGGGTGGGGTCCCAAGGGGCAGTTAGGGGCAGGGGTCCCGGGAGGGGGCAATCAGGGCTACCCTCCCTCCCCATTGTTACCGAAATGTCGGGTCCGCCTAGCTGAGAGCCAATGACAGCCAGACAGGGATAAGGAAAGGTTGCTTTATTCTGCAGAAGAAAGGAGAGCTCTGTACTAGGATACAGAAACTCTAACTCCATACAAAAAACAAGAATCTTTATACACACTCACACACAGGCTTCGGTCGTGTTAGCATTTGATTGGTGGTTAGAAAACCCTGCACCCCTGCAATCTGCTCAGAAAAAAACAGTTCAGGACTAGCTTCAACTGCCTTTAAACTGATAAGGGAAGACAGTTCAAAAATTCAGGCTACTGTGTCCCTGAGGTGTCCAATTTCCCCTAATGGTTGCCAGCTATTATAAACTGCTTAACTAGCTATTGGGGGGGAAACTCTACTGACTGTCACAGTCCCCCCTTCAGGCCTGATAACCCAAATTGTCAGGCCCATTACGCATTTTGCGATCAAGCTGGAGGGAGAGATATTGTGTTCTCCTACGGACAGTAGAGCCCTTAGTAACAGCACTACACAAACATTTTGCACATTGCAACATTACCCAAACGACACATAGAAAGAAAAGAAAGAAAATAATCCATTTGACAATTTTACGGAAAAGGCCAATAAACCATGACCCAAGGTCTGGGAGGAGGTCCTCAAAATTAAGGGTATGATCAAGAGATACAGTGTGGAAAACAACAGTTGCATCCTTGATGGCCTGCAAATCCTCCTCAATTAAACCAGAGCGATTAATATAAAAACAGCATTTTTCCGCAATGTGAGCACAGCCACCCCCCCCCCCCCCACTTCAGCATTCATGGCATCTAGCAACGCCTATTTTGGAGTGTTACTTCTGCTATGTCATCGATTTCTCGTTGTAACTTTTGGAAAGCATCCAAGGAGGCATTGGCTGCTTTTTCAAGTTCTGCAGAAATGTTTACCACTGCCCTTTCCAGCTCCGTTACCCCCAGTCCAGGAATAAGTCCACATACAAAGGAATGAAATCCTGTTTGCCTGATTACTAGGGGGGTTTCGGCACGTTTAACCCGAGCCCCTTTCAAGGGTGTGAAGAGCTTGTAAGAATAAGTCCCCAGGTTGAGAATTTGGCGTGAGTCCAGTGTGGTGTTTACTTGAACGTCTGGTAATACTCTGGTCACACCACACCAGCCATGCCAACCCAGAGGGAGGGCTTTATAAGCATTATGGCCACAAATAAAATACAGACCGGGGCTCTGTAAATAAAGGGTGAGGGAGCTTCCTGCTACTCGGTGGCTCCAATCTACCCTAACATCTCGATGTTTGGAGTTGCCAAATTCCCGGCCCCAGCACCGCCAATGGGATGCATTCAAATGTCCCATGGCGTGGGTGTTGTTTAAGATACCCCCACAGTATGTAACAGCAAACAAGTGTGATGTAAAGCTTACTAGCACCCCCTGGTATTCAGAGATGTTTACATGGGATGAGTGAGGTGATAAAATGCCAGAGGCGACGTCCATATAATATGCATGAGTCTCATTTATGGGACCTAAGGGAAGGAATGAAGGAAACCACTCCTCTTGATAACGTTCGCCTGTCAATTTCGCAATATAGGCCTTTTGAAACTGGCAGGGAGGTCTCTGGGTGTCTACACCAATTTTTAAGGGGTAAAAGGTTCCATTTCTAACACTAAACCTAAGGGTTTGATTGCAGGCTTCTAAGGGAATGTAACCCAGTTCCTTCCCAGTCCCATCAACAGCCTCAAAACATAGGGCCAGCTTATACCAAAACCCAAGGATATCGAAGAGAGGGACCCCTTGGGCCTCCCAACTATGATGCCAAACCTCAGACATTTTCCCATACTTATCGGACTGGTATTCTCCTTTCCACCACCACTCAATTTTCTGCACCACTTGTAGGGAGAGAGTTTCAGAGAGGTTTAAAGGCACAGCCCACAGTCCTATTCCTTCCTCAGAACGATTTCGGTGACACAACCAACAATCAGACAAGTGTCCCAACGTGGCCAGTCGCTGAAGAGGTTTAGCCGCTGGGTGTGGGTTAGCTTGTACAAGGGGCAGGCTCAAAAATAATAGCCACCGCAGCACCGTCTGAGAACCCATAGTCACAAAATCTTAGGATTTTGTTCGTCAGAACAAAAGCCTTAGTCCCTCGAGAGGTTCAGCTTTCCAGGTATCATCTGCTTCTGGCTTTTCCAGGTCGCGGTGGGAAGAGCTGGCGGTGCTCCCTCGAAGTCTGATGTCGTCTGCTTCTGGCCCCGGCCTAGGGGCTAGCTTGATTTGGGTGTGGTGGATCCAGGTATCCCATTCCCTTACTCGAATTGCAGTGTGGGAGGTAAGAAGGACTTGAAAAAGGCCAGCCCACCGGGGTTGGAGAGGCTTGATTTTCCACTCTTTTACATAGACCCAATCCCCTGGCTGGATCTGGTGAGCAGGTACATCAGCGGGTAAGGACTGAAATTGGGCTGCATACCTGCTGGAATGGCAGTCAGGATAGTGTGAGGGTTAGGTACCACGTTGTGTTTAGCTTGGACGACTTTATTCACTGCACGGAAGTCCTGGACAAATCGGTATACCGGTTTTCCCTCTGAATCCGTGTCAGGTTTTCTGACTGGCAGAATGGGGGTGTTGAAAGGAGACTTGGTGCGATCTAGCACTCCCAACCGCAGGAATGTGGTAATAAGGTTCCGGAGGCCTAGCGGAGCTTCTTGGGGGATGGGGTACTGACGAATTTGAGGAATTACAATGCCTGGCTTCAAGGTTATACACACTGGTTCGGTCCGGAGAGTGCCCAAGTCTGTTTTTAAAGTGCCCCATAGGGAGGCTTTTACCTCCTGTCTGAGTTGCTCGGGTAGGATCGGGTCCGCAGGCAGGATCGAGTCCTCTGAAGCCTGGATCAGAACAGCACACAGCTGGGGAAGTTGGTTTTGAGGTAACCGGAGGACGATCCTGTCATCTGAAAAAAAGATGTGAGCATGCAATTTACACAACAGGTCTCTGCCTAAGAGGTTAACTGGGGAATCTGGAGCTAGCAAAAAGGCATGGGAGGCGGAGACAACAGAGATTTCCACAGTAGCCTCCTGCAACACAGAACAGTCAAATGGCTTTCCGCCTATACCCATTACCGGAATACTTTTATTCATAAGGCTTCCCTTCTTTGGCTTGACAGTGACAGTGGAGAGGGCAGCCCCCGAGTCCAGAAGACAAGAATAAACGGTTCCTCCCAAAGTTAGATGGACCTGGGGGTCATTGGAGGAACAAACATAAGTGGTAAAATCATTTGAATAGGTGACAGAAGAACCCCCTGGTCACCGTCATTCCTCACTGTCGTTAACGTCTGTTCTCCCCACAGTCATCTGGTGTTGTGGTGGATCTGGGCGGCGGGGCTGCCACCCAGTGTGTCAGTATGGGCACTCCCTCTTCCAATGACCAAGCTGCTTACAATAGTTACACATATCTTTGGCGTGTCCTGGGCGCCCCCCCCGCGTCCGTTTTAGGTTGCCTCTTGGGGGGTCCCCTCCACCCTCCTTGTTTCTCATTCCCAGCATTTACAAGAGCCTCCAGCATTCTCACCTGCTTTGTCTCTTGTACCTTCTCTCTTGTGTTATATACACGGGTGGCAACGCTTAACAGTTCCTCCAGGGATTTCCCTTCAGCGCCCTCCAGTCACTGTAACCACTTTTTGATGTCCGGGGCTGACTGCGAAATAAAGATAAGCCGGACCGTGGACTGTGTGTCTGCGGTCTTGGGGTCTAGGTTAGTATAGGTACAAAATGCTTTACAAAGTCTCTCATAAAAATCGGAAGGGTGCTCCTCTTTCCCTTGCACAGTATTATGAACTTTTGACCAATCCAGAGTTCTCTCGCCTGCCTACTTGATACCTATTAAAATGCAGTCCTGGAATCTCTTTAAATTCGCCTGGTGGGCCAGATCATTCGGGTTCCATTGGGCCGGATTAGCAAGGGTTATAAGATCACGGGAATGGCCGCCGGCTTCTGCGGCAGCCTGGGCATCCTGAAGGACCCGCTCCTTCTCCTCTGTGCATAACAAACAATCCAAAAGTTGGCCCACATCTTGCCAATCAGGATTATGAGACTGGAAAATGTTACGGAATCGCCTGTGGATGACATCTGGGTCGTCCCTGAGGCGAGGCATAGTGGTTTGCCAATTCATAAGGTCCGCTGTGGTAAACGGAACATGAACACGATGGTCCACGACATTCCCTTCTGTCGTTGGAACTGGGATGACCCGGAGGGGTGCTTGAATTAAGTTGCCCATGGGTTTCTTCCCATAAACTCACCCCAATCTAGTGTGGGATGGACTACCCAGAGCTAGCAAAAAGGCATGGGAGTGTCCTGTTTTTTGAAGCTTAAAATATGGTGTCCCTACCCTTCACAGTGCAACTCTCCACTCACAGCATGCTGCCGCATGAGGTCCCCCTCCTTCCTTTCCAGTTGGTAGTGGCCAAGGAAATGCTGGGAAATGTAGTTCTTTCCCTGCTCCAGGGCTGGCTCTATAGGCAGGGAGCTAACCAAGGAACTACAGCTCCCAGAGCCCCCTGTTGGTTCTCAGCTCCCATGCTATCGCTGCCGCCCCTGCAAATGGGCTGCCCCAAGCAGGTGCTTGCTTTGCTGGTGCCTAGAGCCACCCCTGGTTCCTTGTATGTGCTCTCAACCTATTAGCATTAGGAAAGTTTAATAAAATTATTCATTCCACCATTGTTTTGTTCTGAAGTTATCTGCATGTGGAAAAGAGTGTTGTTCAACTAGGAATTTTTTCAGCAAAGTTACAAATAGCTTTGTTTGAAAAGATAGTAACAGCTTTATGCTCAGAGCCAAAGAAAGATGGGATCGTTATTTCATCTCATCACCCAATATAAAAACAATGCCTCTTTGAAATCCCAAGTGGCTCTTATACAACAAGGGATTCTTGTCATAAGAGAGAAGGCAGCATGCATTATTGCCCATTTAGGGTAATAAACAGTTCCCTTATTCTAATCTATCTTTGCCTTATTTTGAAAATGGATTCTTTTGGGCACCTCTGCTATTTTCCAGATTTCTCAGCATGACTCATAATTTTTCTGTTCCCAAGAGACAACTCTAATCTAGCTCATATAAGAAAAGATGACATTGATTATCTGATGAATAAGCACCCTCTCCTCTCCAGAATATGATGCTCCCTTGACTTCATTTCAATGTCTCTGTTGTATTTCCTCAGCTAAAAGCTCAGTCAGTCAAACCAGGTAAATGGATTTGTGAAGGACATTTAATTAATAATATTGTCAAGAAGGTTGATTTATCTGGTGTATCACAACAAGCCTAATGTGGAAGATATTTCTTAAACTATGCACACAGTTGTATCAATTGATGGATCAGGAGAACAAATAACAAGTGGCATGCAGATGTTGGAATACAAAGCACCAGCTGTGACAGACGTGTGGACTATCAGCTACTGATTTTTCTGGCTTTGTTTACAGTACATTTGATTAGTTTGTACTTGGCATTTTGCATCAATATTTGATTTGTTAAAAGATTTGAGGTAGTCCTTCTTATAAACCAGAGACTGAAAGTAAAAGGAATGTCTGAGAAAATAGATGTCTTTAAAGCTACTTGGTTAAGCCACCATCATGGGACTTTCATACATCTTCTCTGCCATTGACCCTACAGCCCGAAGGGTCTGTTAAAAAATCCAAATCAGGGGTAAATCACTCTGTTCTCTTTAGCAGTCATGGCAGCTCAACCAGGTACCTTAAGCCTTGTCTACACATGCAGCACTGCAATGGCACAGCTGTAGCGCTTAATGAAGACATTACTATGTCGACAGGAGTTTCTCCCATCAGTGTAGGCACTCCACCTCCCTGAGGGCCGATAGCTGTATTGACAGGAGAAGCCCTCTTGTCGACAAAGCACTGTCTATGTTGGGGGTTAGGTCAGTATAATTATGTTGCTCGTGATTTTTCACACCCCTGAGAGACACAGTTATACTGGCATAAGTCTGTAGTGTAGTCCAAGCCTTAGAAACCAGTTTGGGAACTGTGGTGATATTACTGCAGCTTAGCCATGGGGGTTAGGAAAATGTATCTGTGAGCTATGTAATCTTTCTTTTCTCTTACAAACTCATGAAAAATGGTGGATTAACTGCTCTGGAAACTGAAGGCACAGAACAGGTACAGAAAAACAGAGGCAGTCCAAGTTTCCTTACTCTGTTTACCAGTATAACTCCAGCCTGAAATCTGTGGCAGCTGCAGCTGAATTAAAATTCCAGGTTTTTATTTAATTAAATCTGAAAATCAACAATGCAGTCAGTACAACATTTCTGGTGCAATATATTTTGATATTAAATTCAGGGTTTGGGTTTTTTTTTGTTTTTTTTTGCTGCTCCACAAAGTTCAGTTTTTAATGTGCCTCAGATTTTTATATTCAGAGCACATAGCTACATTGTAGAAGTTATCACGGGGAGAAGCTGGAACTATTAGTACCATAAGAGCATTTACTACCCAAAAAGATATAGGAGGTAGTTTGGGTTTTTGATACCCAAGAACTGGTTGAGGTTTTGAGCAGGTATGATGAATTTTCCCCTGCTCCTTTGGGCAAATCCTTTAGGCTCAGATCCTCAAAGGTATTTGGGTGCCTCCAGTTCCCTGATCTGTAAAATTGCAGTGTTGCCAGTTATTGTGCTTTTATTGTGAATCTCATGATACTTGGTGCCCCAGCTGCTAGATTCAATTAATTATATGAGAATCTTAGCTTTCATTTTTTTTAAAAAGCAAGTATCTAGCTTTCATGGTTATAGAGAAAAACTTGAAAATTTTCTCTCTAAGGGCTCAGAAATCAAAAGGGAAATAAAAAGAACCTAACATTTATTCTTTTAAAAAATTCCATGCTTTTTAAGCCAAACTCATTATTTTCTGGGGCTTGATTCATGATTATGGTACATTTGGGTTGGCAATATTGAAGCTGGGATTAATTTTTTACCTGCCTCACAGTTTTGCAGTGGGGGTTAATTCATTCATGTTAATAAAGCACTTTTAGATTCTATAATGGAAGTTATTATGCAAGTGCAAAATTAAATAATCCCTCTTCTTGCTATTGCCATAATATGTTGATGGTTATTATGCATTTCTAGCTCTATAACATCAATTGTGAAAAATCAAAATGGCTATTTACTATGAAGTTTTTTTGTAAATTAATGTTTGTTATCAGGAGATGATTTTAAATTAGTTAAATGTATACAGTGGTTTATATGGGAGAATTACAGGGATCTGTTCTGGACTCTTCCCTTCCCCTTTTCCATCTGTCCTCTTCCCCTGGTAACACAATCCATAACAGGCGTTAGCTATTAGCTTTATGTACTGGCCTCCTAATCTCTGTCTCCACACCAGGCCTTTCTTCCTCAGACAAGTCTGTGATCTCCAGCTGTGTTTCTGACATCTCTTCTGGCTGGCTATCCACCTGCTCAAACTCAGTGGTCCTGAGTCTGGTCTCCCTTCTCTAAATGTAAGTCAGCAGTAATTACAGCAAAGTCAGTGAAGTTTCACCAGTTTTAAACCAGTGTATGTGAGCCCAGGAAAAGGCACTTTGCAAGATACCCCATGCAGCTTTGCCAACATGTCTCAAACTAAACCTCTGTCTGAGCAGTGACTCCCAGTTGCACTGAATTGTACCTGTTTGGAATAAATGGAAAGTAGGATGGGAATACAAGGGCAGTTAGCACTTGGAATCCAAGCCAAAATTTGAACTTTGATCTCCCAAAATGAAAAGCTAGTACTTAAAGCACTGAACCAGTCCCCTGGTCCCTCTTCCCTTCATCTTTCCACTGAGGAGGGGGCTGGAACCAGGCAGGGCTCTGCCCTCTGACAGCGAGATAAGGGGTTGGAGGTCAGGTGCACTAACCACTAGGACACCTGACCCTCTGAGGCCCCTATCACTCCTTTCTGGAGATCTAATATTCTTTAAAATATCAATATGTTGTTCAATATATGTTGATAAAACACTGATCACCGAAATAAATAGCTTTCATTACTTAAGTACAAAAATCCTATCTCAGAAAGGTCAAACTTTTCCCTTCTCATATCAAATGTAAATTTGTGTTCTGACCCATTTAAGGACATTAAGTTTATACATCACTCAAAGAGTCCCTCTCTCTCTCTCTCTCTCTCTCTCAACTTTCAAGGAATAAGGAAGAAACATTAATTGTTTTTCTTCAACATGTGATCCAAATGATTAAATGAAAGTGCACTCTTATGCAAAAAAAGACAAAGGGAATATGATACTCCAGTACACACCTTCTACATTAATCAAACAGATGCAAAACAGAAGTCTGGGGAGAGCTTTCCTCATTGGTTCTATGTCTATGTTTTGGAATTGTAAAAATAATTCCTTTTCATTGCTTTGTTTTAATAGTCAGATACATGTCTGCTAAAGGGATGAGGAGGAACATCAGCGCAAATAAAAACAAGAAGTCATCAGCAAGCCTTTCATCTCAGTGGGATTATGCCCCCTCTATTGCCACGGCAAGGAGAGCATACCCAAAATGGCACACCAAAGCAACTACAAAGAATCAGTTCACACCAGTGTTTTTGCCCAAATTTAACATGGAAAGAATAGTTAAATAAACAAAAAGTGTAAACTTTATATTAAAATCTGTTCTGTTCCCGCAGCACAGAAAAAGGCTATTACCAATCCACTCACTTTGAAAATCTTGACCTGAAACACTTTTTTTCTGCACCAGTTGTTCCTGCAATTGTAGAGGAAAAAAGATTCAAAGGGGAAAAAAGCATAAAGAAATACTGCATTTCTCATTATACAATCAACTAATGATCAAACTAAAATAGGCTGTAGGTCCTGAATACATAGACATGCATCTCAGTTGACTTCAGAGTAGTATTTCCAGAACGAAACTCCCTTTTCACATTAAACTGATTATTAGCTTAAAACCATCAGAGCAACATTGTGCCTGGCCCTTCGTGGGTATGCAGTGGTGGGAAAGGGCAGAAAAAACCTCCCCACCTTGAGGCATAATCACAATCTTGTATGCCTGGACCTCAAAGACTATGTGAAACCAGATCAGTACTATCTCTACAAAAAGCAGGGGTTAGGAGAGGAGCAATGATCCTGAATGCTTCCTCATCAGCCAGAAAAACTGACACATTTAAAATCAGCATAAGCTCTAGGAAGTATGTGGGGAGGTTATACAGGAGGTCAGACTAGATGAACATAGTGGTCCCTTCTGGCCTTAGAATCTGTGAACTGACCCTGCACAGGATGGAGGGAGCTCAGGCTGCCCTTGTTAGAAGGGTGTAGTCGTGGCCACACCCTGAAGAATTGTGGCAGCAAAAGGGTATAGCTTAGAGTGGGCTGATATACTGATGTGTGCAGCAGGCATATGAGCTCTACATGGCCCTTGCTCACTGTCTCAGCAGAGAAAATGTATCAGGAGTCTGGCTGGATTGCATAGCACATCAGTGATTCTCTGATTCTCAGGGCCCAGAGAGTTTCATGGGAAGCCAAACATAAGCTAGAGCCAACCTGTGGCAACCCTTACTTGCACTGGGGGAATCCTCTGCATGGCCTCACAGTATGGCAGGTTCAAAGGTGGCTTGAGACTACCTTGGGCCCCTACAGCCCATCCCTGCCCCAAGATCAGGCACTTAGTTACTGAGAATCAGGCTCAGTGTGTCCTGCTGGAGCTGCTAGTGGTAGGAGAGCACTCTACCTCCCATGTAGGCTTGTGCCTTAAAGGCATAATATAGCCTTTAACTTGTAAGCAAGATCATCACTTTAATGTTTGATATATGCTCATGTATGAGATGAGGCTTTTCAAAATACACAGTAAGATCGACAGCACCAACTTACTGAAAGTTTTCTGCATCAAACAGTGCAGCACTCTTTGGCAGGTCAACTATAAATCAAAGGCCCCTAATTTAGTTGTCTTCTTCATCTTCTTCTGTCTGGATCTTCCAAAATAATTTCAGTTTCTAACTTATTTTCTCCAATAGATGCCTGGCAGATTTAACATTTCAGAAGATGAAAATCTCATTGCAATGCTCAAGTCTCCATTTTGTTAGAAACAATTACACGCTTACCTGCAAAGACCTGTCTTCCTGGGAAAAAAACTCATTTCTGCTGGACCATGTAGGAAAAGCTGATCCAACCATACATCTTGACCTCTTCTGTCTTCATAATTCTCTAGGGGCCTTGTGCCTCTGATGATAGCATGAAAATAACTGTCCCAAATCCCCTGATGTCCTTGACCATCCTTCACTGTGGATGTTCTCTCAATGTAAATTGGCCCAGAAGTGATGGAATAAGGGTTTTGATGGATATATCAATATCCAAGAGCTCTTTATTTGCCAGTAATCATCAGAATACTGACATTTCAGTTTCACACCTGGCATGCCAGGTTTTCTACTCTCTCATTACACAGTATACTATTTTTTCCAAGATGTTGTTAGGAGAGTTAGCTAGGGAGGAGGACTGCTTGGCTCTGAGAATTGTAAGTGGGCTATGGGATCAGTCATCTCTGGGTTGCTTGTTTAAGTCCAATTCAGATCAGGAATAACCAAAAGTAATAATTAGCTGATCGGTGTTCAGTGGCCTCTATTAACTGAGTTGGTGGTCTTCTGAAGGCTTCCAGTGAACACACACAAAATCATCACCACAACAGGTGGCATTAATCTGTCCAGATATTTTGCAGCTGCAGAAGTTGCCACGGACTCAGTTCCCCATTACAGAATTGGGCCCATAATTAATGCTTCAATTAAATTTTTTTTAGCCTAATGATTACAAAGATAAACTTCCAACAGTGAATCAAATGTAAAGTGATGCAGTGCTATCTTTCTGAGCCCAGACACCCACCATTAAACACTAGCTTTTGTAAAGTATGAACTTCCCCATTCATCTCAACGAAATGTGAACTCTGAATTCTAATGCTGACATTGCAATATCAACCTTTTGTTTATTATTTCACTGCTGAGCATTCAGCAGAAATATCCAGCTAATATATTTATCCATTGTGGTGGATATTAGGACGGAGACCAATGGGGTGAATGGTTGCTAAAGGTTTCTGGGGTAGGAAACTGAGTTCAATCCAACCCTCAACATTTTAAGTCATACCTAATTGTCCTCTAATACATTCACTAGCCTCCTATATTTGGATAATAGAAAGAGCTTCCAGACCAAAGGTAGATTGGAGGGAAAATGTAATCTGAACAGATATATCATAATTTAATTAATATAGTTAACCATAGTAGGAGATAGCAAGGTTTCCTTTTTAGTATTATAAATATCATTAATGAGTGTCTGAATGCAGAGATATAGGGTAAAGATTATTTTTTCTCTTGGGAAACTGAGAGAGGTGTCACCATGGACAATCAGTCACTGTCCTCACTTTTGCTGCCTATTCATTAGCTGCTGAAACTGTCACCTGCCTCTCCACAGCTCAATCACTTTTAAAGACTGAGAAACAAAAAGTAAAGTGACATTCTTGGCAAGCTATTACATGACTCAACTGGGACAGATCTATGTAGAGAAAAAAGCTCATTGATCAAAACATAGTGAAATACTGTGTGTCTGCCACCATATTACATACTATAGGAATAAGGATGTAACCCCAATGTCCTGTACAAATTCCAGTTTGGGTAACTCCACTCTGCTCACCTAAATTCCCTGTAATCTCACCTGAATATATATTTTTTTCATTTCCTGCCAGAGGCTTTTCTGCGATATTGCTCTATGGCGTTAATGAGGGGCTATGATGTACTCCAGGTGTGGATGCATTAGAATGCTGGGAAAAGTGATCCTTACATCCCTTAATGCTGTGATACATAGTGTTTATACAGCACTTTGACAGCCTCTGCAGATGGAGCTATACAAGAGCCAAGTATCATTACTGCTGCTACAATAATAACATGTTCTTCTCTTTTCAGAACCATCCTTTGCTAGTGAAAAAGGGAAAATCCATTTCCTCATTACATTCTTTGGAGTTTATAGAGGTCACTGTAAAATCTCCAGAATGTTTCACTTCTACAGAGATGGGCTTCCTTACCACTTCCTAACTTAGAGATTGGGATCTGTGCCATTCCCACATAGTTGGAACTGGAGCCTGGATAGCTGCATTCTTTGAAATGCCTCCTTAATGATCAAAGAAGATCCACATATTTTGTAGTGTGGCTGTGCTCAGCCATCATGTTTTTATTGCTCTAGATGTCACACATTCTGTAAACTATAAGAGTCAGGCCTGAACCTAAAATTCAGATTCTGTATGGAAGGAAAGATTGTGATGTTTTCAGTGGAGATGGGAAGGTAGGGAGGAGAGAGGGCAAAAGGAAAAACTGGGAGTTTGGTTTTATACACAATGAATGTGAGTTAAGTTCAGGGGATGTTTGGATACAGCATTTAAGAACGGCCCGTTATAGAGATAAAACCAAAACACAAAGTTCTGATCTGGATCCAAGCTTCCTTGAAGGTTAGGGTAGGAGAAGGCATTCAGCTCTGAGGTTTTCATTTGGGTTCTCTGCTACAGGCATCATATCACACAATTAATTATACAAACTACATATGATCATTGTTTTTCTAATATATTTCACTAGTAGTGAAGAAAGAAAAAGCAGTGTTCTCTAAGACTGTGATCACATCTTAGATATAGTTTCCAGCAGGTATGTTAGAATCCTAGTTCTGAACTCCTTACTCAGGCAAAACACCCACTGAAGTAATTGGCAGTTTTGCTTAGTCTGAATAGCAGAATATGGCCCAAGACTTGAGTAATGAAATCAAAGCTTACTAAAGTCCACCTCGATTTGCACACTCATAGGTTGGTGTATCCCATTTTCTGCTAGCTTCTATTGAGTGAAGATGACAAAATCAAAGAAGCATTTATTCATAAATTTAGGTCATTTGTTCACAAATGTCTCAGAGCACTTTTCCATAAGAGGTTCCATGAATACTCTTAATCCTCTAGGGATTCATTTATCTTGTTGCTATTCAGCTGGAGCAGTCAGATGCAATTCTATATTTACTTCTCTTTTCCTTAAATGTTCAAGTCATTATAGTTTGTGATCGTTTGCCAAAGTTTTTATGTTCCTTACAATATGCTCTGCAGCTGCTTCAGGACCCGATCGACTTTTATCCAAAGACTCTCATGGAAGTGAATGGGAGCTGGACTGGGCCATTGAAGCCGATAATCTGTATCTGGTCCAGGACCTTCTCTATCTGGTACGTAGGGATGCACTGTCTCTCACCTTCCTGTTCCCTAGCCAGGAAAAGGCATTTGATAGGGTGCATCATGGGTCTCTCATGGGAACCCTGTGGGCATTCAGCTTTGGTCCCCATTTTGTGGGATTCCTCCAGGTGCTATACACCTTTGCAGAGTGTATAATTAAGATCAACTGGGCCTTGACAACCCATCATCTTCGATCAGGGAGCTTGTCAGGATTGCCCTCTGTCTGGCCAGTTATGTGCCATTGTCATTAAGCCCTTCCTTTGTCTCTTATGTAAATGACTGACAGTTGGTTCTCAGCGACCTGGCGTTGAGAGTGATCTGTGATGAAGTGGGGGGTTTTCTTGGTTTTTCTGTGTTTTCCAGTGGGTTGTATGCAGCGGGAGGGGGACTCAGTGTCCCTGGGTGTTACTTGTTTAACAAGGTGAGGGGAGAGGGAGTTTGTTGTTACAGAGGACTGGAGAGGGAACTCGGGATCCCAGCCGATGGCCTGGAGGATGGAGACCTTCGTGGGGTGAGGAGGTCCAGGGGGGGTCCAGAGTGCGTGGACTCCCTGTGGAGGCCCACGGCGAGAGACAGACGTGCTAAGGCTCAGGAGGTGGAGGGGCCTGACCCCAAGAGAGAGTGGACCCCCGAGAAGGGCTGTCTCACTGAAAGGGGCACCCCACACAGACCTCACGGGGCCATGAGTGGGCACGATCTGTGAGTCCATGACATGGTCCTGTTGGTATATGTCAATAATGTGTTTCTTGTTGCCCAGGACCAAGAAGACATGGTGCAGGTGAAGGCCTCCTCTGCCCAAGCCAACTGGGTCAAATGCTCTGGCCTGACAGTCGGGAATGGGTGGCTGGTGAGCTCCCTCAGACACACATCCCACACATCTAACAGGGTGTGGGGTTGCTGCTCTATCTGGTATTTATCTCTCAGCCACTGATCCCTCCCTGCTTGAAAATTGGGCCAGCTTGGCGGGCAGGGTGTCTGACCGGTTGTCGGAATGGATGGGACTTCTACGGTGCATTTCACTTCAGGGGAGGGCACTGGTTATTAACGAGCTACTCCTGTCCCTGCGCTGGCACCAGTTCTACACCTTGAGCCCACCACTGGATACCCTGGTCATCCTTCAGAGGAAGGTCCTGGAGTTCTTTTGGCTAGGGAAGTGCTGGGTCTCTGCAGGTGTCCTGAGCCTCCCACTGGACGAGGGAGGGAAGGGCCTGTTATGCACTCAGAGCCTGGTCTTTAGTTTCTGGTTTCAGATCCTGCAAATGCTCCTTTATAGTGCGTGTAGTCTCGCATGGAGCCAGTTAGGGCATGCTTTCCTTTGATATGACCGATAAATCTTTTATTTCCATCCGAGCAATCTCTCCCAAGACTTCTCCTCAGGACCTGGCAGTTTGTCTCTGCAGCCAGGTCTGTTGCAGCCACTGAGGGAACAGGCCTCCTTGCTGAATTCCTGTTCAACAATTTACATCTTGCGGCAGAGATGGTGGAGGTCCCCTCAGTGTGCCAGAGGCTGGTTCTGGCTAGTATCACCAAAGTCGGACACCTCCTGGACTGTGATTGGCAAGACTGGGTGGACCTTCATATGCTTGCCCAGTGTGTGTTCTGGGAGGTAAACACTGCCCTGCCCCTGCCTCTGTAGCTTTTCTTAAGTTAGGCCTGCAGCAGGGTGTTTCCTCGTCACTCATTTCCCCTGTCCCTCCCGAGTTTGATGTCAGGCCTCTGCCCCGTGTCCGCCCCCCTCTGCTGTGGGTGAGGAGCCCCCGTGTGCCAGCTTGTGTTTCACCTTGGTTCCTCGGCCTGCCTGGGTTATAAGTTGGTGACTCTTCCATGGAGCTGTGAGCAGAGGCATGTTGCTAACATGGTTCTCAGACTCCCCTGACACGTGTTTTTCTTGCAGTGAGAGGGAGACCCTGGCACATACATGTTTACTGTGCACCAGGTTGCAGCCCCTTAACCACCTTCTTCATAACCTCTTGCTGAGGTTCTGGATGCACTTTTCCCTGCACCTTTTTTACGCTCTTCCCATTCATGGCTCTATGAAGTCATGGGACCTCCTCATAAACCTGTCTCTGGAATTGCTGAGTTGGCCTTGTATCAGTCAAGGGGTGTGGGTTGGATGGGGACACTCCCTGGGACCCTGACTATGGAGCTCAATTTTGTGCTTTTCTCTGTTCATGTCTTTGGGCAGAGTTCCTCTAGCTCCCTGGACTCCTTCGAGGAGCAGTGGATGCTGTTTAGGGTTCTCTGCTCAGTGTCCCCTTTTGGAACCCTTGTTGTAAATCTCTGACCCCCACTCTCATTCCTGTTTTTTCATTTGTTGTCCTCTGAAACAGCTGATGCCTGCGTTTTGATCCTTCCCCTTCGGGGATCCATCGTGTACCTGGGGACCAAATAGGTCTGTGCACTGAATGGGCAAAGGTTCTGTGGAAAAACTGTACATGATCATGTAATTAGAGACTTTATCAAATGCATACACACAGGTGAACTGAATTAAAGTTGCATGGGAAATCTTAATTCTGGAATTTCCTAACTTTTGAGTGCTTGCCTTTGCAAACTTAATATTATATTAATGTATTTTTTCTGTATGTAATTTCCTAAATTTTAAAAAAATCAAATTGAAAAAACAAATATTGGAATCACATTGATCTCCACATGGTCCATCAACAGGCTTGAGACCTTGAGATCCACAGCACAGACATCTATCAGTTGACCTAGCTGGTAGCAGTAGTAGGCTGTTATCCTCTATGTGGAACAGTTCCAGCGTGGGGAGAGATACACACTTTGCCAATGAGTTTCACACATATTTGCTAGACAGCAGAGGAATGGTGAGATTAAGGAATCCTGGATTCAATTCCAGGTTCTGGAAAGGAGTGTGCCATGATGGTTACAGGCCATTTTGCTCCTTTCCCCCCAATCTTGTTTCTGCCCCTCTCAGGTTTTTTTCCCACCTGGTCCCTGTTGTCCCTGTCCCCTTTCAGCTCCTATCCCCCATTTCCTCCTGTCTCTGTACCCCTCAGCTTCTATTCCCTGTCACCCAGCTCTTGTCCCTTCCCACTCTGCTCCTATTGCTCCCAGCCTACCCCTGTCCTTTCTCTCCCATTTTGTCACCCCTTTGCATGTCACTTGCTTGCTCCATCTCCTCCATGCTGCCTGGGCACTTGCGGGGGTGGGGTGGAAGGAGGGGCCCGGGTTAATTTTTCACTACAGAACCCAATCGGCTTTCTCTCTTAGCTAATTAAAAGCAAGATAGACAACAGATAACTTTTTGATATACATGAACAATTCTAGATCACAATTAATATGTATCTGTCTAATATGTTCTTTCTGTACAAGAAACTTCTTGTGACAGAGCCTGAA
Organism: Mauremys reevesii; assembly: GCF_016161935.1. Lineage (NCBI taxonomy): Eukaryota > Metazoa > Chordata > Testudines > Geoemydidae > Mauremys > Mauremys reevesii. Next base: position 128,924,809 of record NC_052624.1, on the reverse strand, counting down.
CTCAAGTGAGAAGGAAACGTAATGTTAAACTAATGACTTGGAAAGAAAGAAAAGGGGTCACTTGTGTCATATTGTGTTTTAATCTGTGAGGGAGAGAGAGATTAACACTGTCACTTGCTTGATTAGTGTTGTCATTTTATCGACATTTAACTTGGAAATGTATTAACAGAGCTGATGCAAAGACAATAGTGCATTGTAGTTTCTGGTCTTTGTTATGTCTAACTTTATAAAATTATACAGTAACGGTCTGATAGCTGAGAAATTCTATAGTGTAATTCAAATGTTATAAATCTGTATGAGTCCATTGTCTCTTCTTATCAACAGGGCTTTCAAAATTAATGCTAAAATGTTTTAGCAAGGGTCTCCAAGGTAACTGTGTATTGTATTTCCAGTTAAAGTACATTTTAGTAAAATGTTCCTCTAAAGAAAACAACTTAAATCAGTTGTGATCTGTACATGAATTCATTCATGTGCATGTCAGGAAAATTTCCTGTCAGCCTACTGAACCTGAAGGCAAGTCATGGTGTGCTGTGAATTTGCAATGTATCCGCTTAAACAAAACTCCTGTTTCATTTTGCATTTTCACTGTGCTTAACTTTATCCCACATGTAACTAATACAGAAGCACTTGCTTTATTTCGTACCTGATCCTGCCCAGCTGAAGTCAATGGGACCCTGATTGGCTGGGTAAAGTGAGAATAATGAGCTGAGCAAGTCAGCTGAAGTTGGCTCTTCTGATTCCCTGCTCTCAGAGTGATTACAGATGAATGAAATATCCTGGAGTTCCAATGACACAGGCGGTTTGAACAGATTCTGATGCCAATAGTAGATGAGTTTTGACTAAACCCTTTTGAACTAATATTTGGATACAATCCAAGTCCACTATATTGACTATCATCCCCTCTTCTAGCTGCACAGATAAAGGATGCTGTCTGTAAGCCTTACACTCCATGATCTCAGCAAGACCACCTACCTCCCCAGTCACATTCCATGAAGGAATGAGTCTTTGGATATGTTGCCATTGACCACAAGCAAACTAGAGAATGGGGGAGTCTGGTGGCTGTCCCAGTGACTCTGGGGACAATTCATTTTGACTTCTCCCCAAGTTTCTTACTGTAGTACTTCTCCATGATGTACTTGTCCAACAGACTGTCCCTCAGTTCAAAGTCTCAGCTGTGCCTTTATGGTCTTTCCGGTAGCTTGGCCTCCATGTAGTCCTCTAGTAGCTGCGTAGTCTTTGCTAGGATGCACCAGCATGACATGTAAAAGACAAGTCTTCACCAGTCTTGGATTCTTTCTAATTATTTCTCCATTCATGCATCCTGGTCCCAGGCTTGTCATCTTCCAGTCCCACCCTGGCTAGTGAAGGGACAGCTTTTATTGGCAGCCTGGGCTTTACAGCTCTTTGAAGCAGGTGCTTCTGGAACTGTTGCAATCTGGGTTTATAATAGTTCCGGCTGGGCTGCAGCCTGAGGTTTCTGCTGTTCCCAGAGCAATTGTTGCTGTTGGGCTACAACCGGGGCTTGCTATTGCTGCTACTGCTCCCTCATAAACTGCAGCAAGGTTTGAGGCTGTTGGCTCTGCTGTTCGACCATCCATTTCAGGACCTCTTCTGTTTCCCCTTTTACACCGAGAGATTTTCAATCTCATTTACGTGTAAGCCAGTGACAAACAGAGCTGCTCTGAAAAGATATCCAAAGATGGTTGAAAATGTACCCCCTTCCTGGGCTGTACCTTTGCTAATAACTGAGATAACACCAACCAAACAGAAATATCAGTCTAAGCTGTCTCCCCAAGCTTAGGTCTTCCTAAGATTTGCAGTACAGGACCTCTCTCTGTCTGAAGGAGACCTTCCAAACCATCTCGGCCTCCTAGATAGGAACTAGATGGACACACCTGGTCTAACCTCATAGTGACACAATAAAAATATCTCTGCATCCCTGTTTTGGATTCAAGCACCTAACATCAGGCTGACTGTGTAGAAGAGCACTTTTTCCCTACGTAGGGACTAAGAACCTGCCACCTTGTCAATCTCTTACTGGACTTTTCAGGAAGGGGTACATTTTTAGTTCTTTTGAGGGGCTCTGTTTAGCTCCCCATTACTTTTAAGGCCTCACACTATAGAGACCTACCAGAGAGCTAGATGGGTCTTTTGGAAGATAGTCAACATCACTCCTACTTTGGCCAGAGTTTGTCATGACAGGATGATGTACGGCTGCTTCCACCCCAAGAAGCTGGTCAGAGCGTTTCTGCAGCACTCCCATCCCCACTGGCCAGGGTGTGAGAAACTTGACCTGGGAGGTTCAAACGTGGGTCTCTTGCACATATGAATGGAACACAATGCACGTGGATTCTGGACCAGCTTAATGTTTGCACTTTTGGATACCTTGCTTTTTTGTACTCATTTCTTTCTTCCACTTATATCTGTTTCTTCTTCCACTGCATGTATCCACTCTGTTTTAGCTGAATGATTTCCCTTCTCTTCCTGCTAATATAATTTTTATTTGGCTTTTATGAAAAAAAGAGAGATTGAGAGTACACAGGAGAAACTGCCTAGTGTAATTAAAATAGAACCAGTCCCACTTCTCTCTTCTGCTCTACAAATGTGCCTCAAGTCTTACATCACAGAGTCATCATGTATGGGTAAAAATGTAACTCAATCAGAATAGCTCCATTAACTTTTGCATTTCATTTGTGTTTTGGAAGGAGATTACAGCAATAATAGAATCACTGTTTCAAAACCTAATGGGACATTTTACAGTCACAGAACTTTGCACATGCCAGTTTACAGACTAAACAAATACTCCTGGTAACAGTTCTGATTTCACTTTCACACATGGTCAAGTAAGATACTCTCATGTTAAGCAAGGATCATGCAGAAATCACTAAGCAATTAGTATTATTCAGTTCTACTCAGGACAGTCATATAGACTTTGTCAGTATACTGGGGCTGGATGGGGATGCATTGTTTCTTTTATTACATCAGTTGTGTGCCTTTAAAATAATCCAGAAAAATCACTGCATGTAACAGAGATTGCAGTGCTGGTTCTTTGGGCAACACTGATAATTGAGTTGTATGGTTCATGGTCAGTATCTATTTCTAACATGTCTGTATAATTTCTAAAATGGTTTCTAAAGACTCACTGCACATACTTTAGAACATTTTTGGGGCCCAGTTGATTATTGGATGTACTTGCATCAAACCTAAAAGCTTTCACTATTGTATAGTTGGGGTTGCCGAGATTAAAAAGCTGAAAAGGTGCATCCCATAGCAGAATGTTCTATTGCTATTTTCACTGATCTCATTGGTGTATTTACATATTGGTTTTTCCCCTCCTGAACAACTTCCTTTTGTACCAGGAAGTTTTCCTGTGCTAGTAATGAACTATAATTAAACCACTCAATCAGGAAATGGAACATTTTTTCTATTGTGGTCTTCAGCAAGACACCACATTTTACTTACTACTTTTGATTTCAAACAGACACATCACAGCAATTATCTGAAATTTGGGTATCAGAGGGGTAGCAGTGTTAGTCTGGATCTGTAAAAGCAGCAAAGAGGTCTGTGGCACCTTATAGACTAACAAACGTATTGGAACATGAGCTTTCATGGGTGAATACCCACTTCATCGGATGCAATTTTGGGATACTTTTACTATTTTAAATTGTGTGTTTGCCCAAATCTTATTTGTCAAAGAGTATTTGGATGCTGCAATATCTTTCTTTAAATTTACTAGTCTCAAAACAATTATATTGTTATACAGCACACTCTCAGTGCTATGTCTTTAAAGTCAGTAAAACCATCCAAACAGGAATTCAATCAATTTAGTAATTTTTGCTGTAGTAGGAAATCTAATTTACCTTGTGTTTTTTTCTGAAATGAAAGGCACCATATTTAAAGTTGTTCATTATCAAGAAACATTCTATTGCAACAGAACTGAGAACTCTGTCTTGGATTGGGGCATTCCACGTGTCATCAGTCAATCAGATTTGTAGAAGCTTAATAAACTGTTACCTAGGGTCTGTGGCTGAAAAATGACACCTGATTTGCATTCTTACTGGCTGCTAGTGATGTAGTGGTACATAATTTAATGGTTTATTTTGTGGGGTATAGTGTACAAAGAAATAAATAACTTCAGAATAAATTCTAATATCCCTGTCTAATTCCAAACTCTTACATAAGAACGGCCATACTGGGTAAGACCAATGGTCCATCTAGCCCAGTATCCTGTCTTAAGATGGTAGCCAATGCCAAGTGCTTCAATGGGAATGAACAGAACAGGCAATCACTGAGTGATCCATCCCCTGTCATCCAATCCCAGCTTCTGGCAATCAGAGGCTATGGACACCCAGAGCATGGGATTGCATCCCTGACCATTTTAGCTAATAGTGTTTTATGGACATATCCTCCATGAATTAAGTGAATTCTTTTTTGAACCCCATTATACCATTGACCTTTACAACATCCCCTGGTAATGAGTTCCACAGGTTGACTGTGTGTTGTGTGAGGAAGTATTTCCTTTTGTTTGTTTTAAACCTACTACCTATTAATTGTATGGGGTGACCCCTGGTTCTTGTGTTACCTGAAGGAGTAAATAACACTTCCTTATTCACATTCTCTACACCATTCATAGTTTTATAGACCTCTATCGATCATATCCCCTCTTAGTCATCTCTTTTCCAAGCTGAAAAATCCCCCAGTCTTTTTAATCTCGCCTCATATGGAAGCTGTTCAAGACTCTTAATCATTTTTGTTGCCCTTTTCTGTACTTTTTCCAATTCTAACATATCTTTTTTGAGATGCGGTGACCAAAACTGCATGCAGGATTCAAGATGCGGGCATACCATGGACTTCTATAGTGGCATTATGATATTTACTGTCTTGTTATCTATCCCTTTCCTAATGGTTCCTAACATTCTGGAGCCTTTTATAAAAATTGGCATCACGTTAACTATTGTGATGGGGCAAGGCCAGATGGCTATAGGAAAGGAGTGAGAAACAGGTATGTTAGCCCCAGGCTAAACAAATCCCTATTACCGAGGTAACCAAATGGCAGTTGCTCCAGGTTAATCAAGACACCTGGGGCCAATTAAGATCCTTCCAGAAAGCAGTGGAGACAGCTAGGTAGATTGGGACACCTGAAGTCAATCAGGAGCTGGCTGAAACTAGTTAAAAACCTCCCGGTTAGTCAGGGAGGTGCACATGTCAGGAGCTGTGGGAGGAAGTTGTGCTGTTGGAGAGACTGAGCAGTACACACCATATCAGGCACAAGGAAGGAGGCCCTGAGGTAAGGGTGAAGTGGAGCTTGAGGAATTGGGGGCTGCTGTGGGGAAGTAGCCCAGGGAATTGTACGCATCCTGTTTCTGAAACTATTAGGGTCCCTGGGCTGGAGCCTGGAGTAGAGGGTGGGCCCAGGCTTCCCCCTTTCCCCCCCTGATTAATCACTGAGACTGGGAGACAGAGACTGTGCAAGGGAGGATAGTTTCTCCTCACCTCCCTCACTGGCTTATGATGAAAATGGCTCAGTAGGCTGTGACCCCTGCTTCTAGAAAGAGAAGAACTACGTGGAGGGCTATCTAAATCTGCCAGGAAATGCGGAACCCATGGAGACAAGGACAGAGCTTTGTCACACTATCCTGTTATAGAAGCTGATTTAAGTGATAGGTTACATACTACAGTTAGTAGTTCTGAAATTCTATATTTAAATTCTATAAGGGAGAACAATCCCCACAGTCTCTGCTGACCCACCTAGTGGGTCGGGGGACAGTCCAGGGACCTTCCCCTCTGGTGGGACCCACAGTCCAGGTCAAGTCCTCTTGTATCAAATAGGGAGTTGGAGGGATGGGGGGAACGCAGGCCTGCCCTCTACTCTGGGTTCCAGCCCAGGGCCCTGTGGATCACAGCTGTCTACGGTGTTTCCTGTAACAGCTGCATGACAGCTACAACTCCCTGGGCTACTTCCCCATGGCCTCCTCCCAACACCTTCTTTGTCCTCAATGCAGGACCTTTCTTCTGATGCCTGATGACACTTGTACTCCTCAGTCCTCCAGCAGTACACCTACTCACTCTCAGGGTACGTCTACACTACGGGATTATTCCGATTTTACATAAACCGGTTTAGCAAAACAGATTGTATAAAATCGAGTGTGCGCGGCCACACTAAACACACTAAATCGGTGGTGTGCGTCCACGGTCCGAGGCTAGCCTCGATTTCTGGAGCGTTGCACTGTGGGTAGCTATTCCGTAGCTATCCCATAGTTCCCGCAGCCTCCCCCGCCCCTTGGAATTTCCGGGTTGAGATCCCAGTGCCTGATGGGGCAAAAATCATTGTCGCGGGTGGTTCTGGGTAAATGTCGTCAGTCACTCCTTCCTCTGGGAAAGCAACGGCAGACAAGCATTTCACACCTTTTTTCCCTGGATTGCCCTGGCAGATGCCATAGCATGGCAACCATGGAGCCTGTTTTGCCTTTTGTGCCTGTCACCGTATGTGTACTAGATGCCACTGACAGAAGCGATTCAGCAGCGCTACACAGCAGCATGCGTTTGCTTTTGCATGACAGCAGAGATGGTTACCAGCCATACTGTACCATCTACCATACCATAAATTGGTAATAAGATGATCATGGTTACCAGTCCTTTTGCACTGCACCATTTGCTGCTGTCATAAGTGCCCCTGGCTGAGATCAGCCAGAGGCGCAAAAGCCAAAATTGGGAATGACTCCCTGAGTCAATCCTTCCTTTTTGGTATCTAAAAATAGAATCAGTCCTGCCTAGAATATGGACAAGTGTACTAGAGAACCACTGTATCATAGAACCAGAGAGCACAGCTGCTCTGTGTCAGATCCTGCTGAAATTATGAGCTGTATGCTATTCACAGGGGGTGCTCCTGCAACAACCCCACCTGTTGATTCCGTTCTTCCCCCAGCCTTCCTGGGCTACCATAGCATTGTCCCCCCACTTGTGTGATGAAGTAATAAAGAATGCAGGAATAAGACACAGTGACTTGTTAGTGAGAAATGAGTGGAAGGCAGCCTCCAGCTGCTATGATAGTCCAGACAGGACAGTAAGGAGTGTGGAGGAGAGGAGCCCAGCATCCCTCTGCTAGTCCAGGGGCAATTGAATCTTTTCTTTACACATGAAGGGTGGGGGCTGATGGAGCTCAGCCCCCTGTTGCTATGATGAGGACGGTTACCAGCCATACTGCACCATCTACCAGGAAAAATTAGGGCCAGGTGCCCTTGATTGACCTAACTGATGCTAGTTGGCATGGTTACCAGTCCTTTTGCACTGCCCCATGTGCCAATAGGCTGATGATGAGGACGGGTACCAGTCATATTGCACCATCAGCCACCCATGGCAGGGGGGAGCAAGGATGTTGGTGTTGAGTGCTGCAGCATCGCATCTATCTGCAGCATTCAGTAAAGATAGGGTGACATGTTAAAGAGTCAAGAGAGGATTTTTTTCCCTTTCACTTCTGGGGGTGGGGGGGTGCGTAAATTGCTGAGCTATGCCCTGACCCACCGCAGACACTGTGTTTGACCCTAGAAGCATTTGGAGCTCAGCCAAGAATGCAAATACTTTTCGGAGACTGCAGGAACTGTGGGATAGCTTGAGTCCTCCAGTCCATGAGCGTCCATTTGATTCTTTGGCTTTCCATTACGCTTGTCACGCAGCAGTGCCCCTGCTATGGCATCTGTCTGGAGATTTTTTAAAAATGATTTTGAATTTCGTCTTCTGTAATGGAGCGCTGATAGAACAGATTTGCCTGCCCTTACAGCGATCACATCTGCATGGTCCATGCGGGAGCTCTTTCTTTATTTTGATTTTTAACTGCATCGCCACACGTGCTGATCGGAGCTCCACGCTGGGCAAACAGGAAATATTCAAAAGTTCGCGGGGCTTTTCCTGTCTACCTGGCCACTGCATCCGAGTTCAGATTGCTGTCCAGAGCGGTCAGTGGTGCACTGTGGGATACCGCCCGGAGGCCAATACCGTCGATCTGCGGCCACACTAACCCTAATCCGATATGGTAATACCGATATTAGCGCTACTCCTCTCGTTAGGGAGGAGTACAGAAACCGGTTTAAAGAGCCCTTTATACCGATATAAAGGGCCTCTCAGTGTGGATGGGTGTGGCGTTAAATCGGTTTTACGCTCCTAAAACCGGTTTAAACGCCTAGTGTAGACCAGGCCTCAACTCTTTGTGCGCCTCTTGCTCCCAGCTCCTCGCATGCACCTCACTAACTGAAGTGAAGTCCTTTTTAAACCAGGTGCCCTGATTAGCCTGCCTGTTCTAATTGATTCTAGTAGCTTCTTAATTGGTGTCCTAATTAGCCTGCCTGCCATGATTGGTTCCAGCAACTTCCTGATTGTTCTGGAACAGCCCATTATCTTACCCAGGGAAAAGGGATCTGTTTAACCTAGGGCTACTGTCTCTCCCCTCGATCACTCTCCTGCTGCCCTCTGGCCTGGAGGGGGCTGCTGCTCCTGCTGCTGGTACTGCTGCTGGGCCTGGGGCTCTTACTGTTGCTTCTCCAGCTGCTCCCCTGGCTGAGCCAGACATCAGACACCACCTCCCCCTTCTCTGCTGCCCAGTTGCTGGCTGGCTAGTGGACCCCCCCACACCCTCGGCTGCTATAGCCAGAGGAGGGGAGTGAGGGACCCCAGCCCCAGCCATTGCTGCTGTGGATATCACCACCATCACCACCACCTGAGAGGGTCCTTCCTGCTGGCCACCGGACTGCCGCCTAGAAGCTGCTGAAGCTGTTGCGTTTGCTGCCTGGGAGCTGCTGGAGCCTGTTTCACTGCACACTCGCCCGCCCTCTCCCCCCCATGATGTTCTATCCTCCAATGCCCTAGTGCAGCTAGAGGAGCCGGAATCCCAGTCCAAGTCGGTGACTGACCCTCCCCCCTCCAAGTCCTTGATAGCCCCCCCACATCCGGCCCTCCCCTTCCGGCCCCTTCCTCCCCTGCCTGCAGCCTAGCAAAGAGGAGCAATCGACCTGCTTCCCCTTTCCCCTCCCTTCCCTTCCCCCCTGCTCGTTACGGCAGGAGACACGGCGGATGGGGCCCCTCCAGCAGACCCAGCTGCCCCACCCCCACCTGTCCCCCCTGTCACTCTCCCAGCCTCTACCTCAACCACTGCTGCCGAACCACCTGCTATCGCCCGCCGCTGCTGCCATGTCCCTTGCCCCCTCTGACTCTGGGGGAGCCCCCCAGCTGGCGGGAAGGGCCAGGGCAAAAAGAAGGGTATAGGCCTCGCCAAAAAGACCTGGCCCTCCATGGCAGGGGCTGCCCCAACCGATGTGGCCCAGCCGCTGCGTCCCTACCCGCTGCTCCCTCCACCAGCTCTGTGGGTGCCCCTCCCCCAGCCCCCAGGGCGTACGCACAGGTGACAGCAGCCCCCCTGTCTGCCACTACGTCATCCCTTCTGACCACTGCCTCTGTTACCATCTATAGCGGCCGGGGCCCCTTCCACCTTGACCAGGAAGCACGTCGTCCATTGCCTCCTGGTGCCCGCCTCGCCCCACGTAGAGACCTATGTGGGGCGTTGGTAAGGGTGGTGGGGCCCATGTTCATCATAGCAGCCTCCAAAATGTGCAGAAAGGTTGTCTTCTTCCTAGCACCAGAGGCCGCTGCCCAGGAGGTGGTAGAGAAGGGGCTGGCAGTGGGGTGGGGGGGTGGTGTTCGTCCCCCTGGAGCCGCTAGAGGACCTGGGTGTCCAAATAGTCCTGACCTCCGTCCCTCCCTTTCTGCCCAATGCCGCCCTGTTACCCACCCTCTCTGCCCTGGGGAAACCCATTTCCGTTGTTAGCCCTCTCCCACTGGACTGCAAAGACCCTGCCCTCCGTCGTGTCCTCTCGTTCCGCCGGCAGGTGCAGCTTCAATTGCCGCCGGTGGCGCGTGGCGGAGAGGCGCTCGAGGGGTCCTTCCTGGTCCCCTACCTGGGGGCCCACTACCTGGTGCATTATTCCAAGGCGGAGGCCCGGTGCCACCTCTGCCAGGCGATGGGACATGTCTGGAGGGACTGCCCCTTGGGCCGTCATGGAGGAGTGTCCGGGACCCCCGAGCACCCCAAGTCATCGCCGGCACCCCTGGCTGGCCAGAGCTGCCCATCCTCCTTCCCAGCCCATCACTGCTCCCACTTGGGCCCAAGGGTTACCTCCCTCAGTACGCCCAGGCGAGCAGGAAAGCCCCGCCTCCGCTGCCTGAAATCTGTTGGGACCTGTGGAGGAGGGTGCAGCAGAGGTACCGCTGGGCCTGGGAGAGGGCCCACCCTGCAATGCCCGAGGCTAGTGTTGCTCCGAGCGCTGGCGGGGAGGACTCTGAGGTGGTGGGGGGTGATCTCCCCTCCATCTATGAGGAGATCGAGGCCCTGGGTCTGACCCCAGACACTCAGGGGGATGACGACCCTCTGTCAGCGGGCCTTGATCTGGGCAACCTTGCCCCGGCCCCCCTTTTCCCATGCTCCCTTCCCCGAACCGCTGCTTCTGCTCCCACCTCTGAGGAGCCCCTGGACTCTTCCACCAGCCTGGCCACAGATGGCACCCTGCTAACGGCCACCAAGCCTCTCGAGACGACGGCCAGTGCCATGTGGCCGGGACCCGAGTCATCAGGGGACTCCCTCATAGCTGCAAGGCAGTCAACCTCCTTCCCAGGTGGGGGCCCCATCGCTGATTCCCCACCTAAGGATGCCATGACCACACCACCTGCCTTAAAGCACGGGCCCAGCATTGCTGAGGGCCCCCCTCCCATCCCACAAACCCCTGAGCCTGACCGAGGGGAGCCACCCCTCCCAGTGGCTCAGCTGCTGGGGCCCCCAACCCCACTCTTGCCCCTTTACCTGACCCTGTTCCTGACCCCGGCCCTGCCCCTATTCCCGACCCCTGCCTTGTTCCTGATGCTCACCCCACCCCTATCCCCTCCACCACCTGTGATGCTATTGCCACCCCTGGGGCCATCTCCTTCCCCTTCCCAGAGGATGACCCCCAGGGAGTGGCCTTCATGTTTCCCTGTCCCAACCCACTATGGGCTGCAATTTTCCCTCTGCCGCCCCCGATTGAGCCAGGGTTTAAGGCAGGCCACATGGCTCCAGCCCATCGGGTGCCACGTTGGGGGTCTGCCCCTTACTAGGCTGTCTCGGTGGGCCACAGGGCTTTGACAGGGGCCCCACTGGAGGACGGCTGGGGGCCAGCGACCCCGCCCCCACTTATGCTGCAAGAGGAGCTGCAAGAGTTTCTAGAAGGCGTCTGTGGCTCCTGCAACAAGGTGCAGCTTGCTCTCCAGCAATGGGGGGATTTTCATCAGATCCTCCAGGCCGCGAAGGCACTCATGGGGGAAGGTAAAAGGACCAGGAAGCAGGCTGCCACAGCCTACCAGTGGGTCCGGGGCTTCTGTGACTCCTTGCTCACCTACGGGATAGGTCACGATTTGCTGCGCGGCCCAATGGGGGCTGAAGGCATTCCTGCAGGCAAATATCCCACCCGGCCCTCCTCATGGCACCCATCATCTTCGCAACATTGAACATCCAAGGCTGTAGGATTGGTTTCCACAGGTGCCAGGTACTCTCCTTCCTTTGGGAGTGAGGGTACTCTATGGTTTTCCTGCAGGAGACCCATATGGATCCGGCCACCGAAGCTTGCTGGCAGCTGGAGTGCGGGGACAGGGTTTATTTTAGACACCTCACCACCAATTCGGCTGGGGTGGCCACCTTGTTCTCCCCAGACCTATGGCCCAAGGTGCTGGGGGTCACCGAGGCTGTGCCGGGCCTCCTGCTGCACCTCTGGGTCCGTATGGAGGGGCTAGTGGTCAACCTTGTCAATGTTTACACCCCGACATCGGGCCCAGAGTGGTTGTGTTTCAATCAGCAGGCGTCCACCTTCCTCAGCTCCTTGGATCATCACGAGTGCCTGGTCCTGGGCGGGGACTTTAACACCACCCTTGAGGAACAGGACTGCTCGAGGACTGAGCAGTGCCCGGCCACCACGGACATCCTCTGGGAGATTGTCAACCATCACTCCCTGGTGAACATCTGGCGCAACCACCACCCGGACGACGTTTCAACGTTCACCTTTGTCCGGGTGGAGGCCCATCGGTCGTGCCACTCCTGGTTGGACCGCATCTACTTGACACACTTCCACCTTTCATGGGCCCACTCCTCCAGCATCCTGCCAGCCCCATTTTCTGATCACCATCTAGCCACCGTGACGGCCTCTCTCTGCGCAGAGAAGCCGGGGCCGGCCCACTGGCATTTCAACAAAAGCTTGTTGGAGGATGTGGGCTTTGTGGAATCCTTCTGGGAGTTCTGGCTGGCCTGGTGGGGACAGCGGCGTGCCTTTCCCTCGGCGTGGCGGTGTTGGGACGTGGGGAAGGTGTGCACCTGGCTCTTCTGCTGTGACTACACCCGGGGTGCCAGCCGACAGAGGGATGCAGTGATAGAGCAGTTGGAATGGGAGGTCTTAGAGCTGGAGAGGCATCTGGTCACCAGCCCCGAGGATCCATCCCTGCAGAGTGTGCTGGGAGAAGAGAGAGGAGCTCTGGGCCCTCGAGGACCATCGGGCCCGGGGTGCCTTTGTTCGATCCCGCATCCGCCTCCTTCGGTAGATGTATCATGGCTCCTGCTTCTTCTACGCCCTGGAGAAAAGGAGGGGGCCAAGAAGCACGTCACCTCCCTCCAGATCTGGCAGAGATGTGCGGGAGGGCTAGGGCCTTCTACGCAGGCCTTTTCTCTCCAGATCCAGCCAATCCTGATGATTTCAGAGTGCTCTGGGATGGACTCCTGATGGTTAGCATGGGTGACCGAGACCGGTTAGAGCTGCCTCTCACTCTAGCCGAGTTCTTGGAAACCCTCCGCCGCATGCCCACCAATAAATCTCAGGCCATGGACGGGCTGACTGTGGAGTTCTACCACGTGTTCTGGGACATCCTCAGCCTGGACCTAGTCACCATCTGGGCCAAGTCCTTGCAGAGTGGGGTCCTCCCTCTCTTGTGCAGGCGAGCCGTGCTCACCTTATTGCTGAAGAAGGGGGACCTCCACGTCTTATGGAATTGGCGTCCCATCTCGCTCCTCAGCATGGTCTACAAAGCAGTAGCAAAGGCCATCTCACTGTGGCTGGGGTCTGTGCTTGTGGACGTGGTCCACCCAGACCAGACCTACACTGTCCTGGGCTGTACCATCTTTGATAATCTGTATCTGGTCTGAGATCTCTTGGAACTTGAGTGTAGGGATGGTCTGTCATTTGCTCTCCTGTCCCTGGATCAGGAAAAGGCATTTGACAGGGTGGACCATAGGTATCTCCTGGGTACTCTGCAAGCATTGGGCTTTAGACCCCAGTTTTTGGGCTTTCTCCAGGTGCTGTACGCTTCCGCAGAGTGTCTGGTCAGGCTCAACTGGACCCTGACCGAGCCGGTCAGCTTTGGGCGGGGAGTATGGCAGGGGTGTCCCCTCTCGGGTCAGCTGTATGCTCTGGTGATCAAGCCCTTCCTCTGTCTCCTCCATCAGAGGCTGATGGGGTTGGTGCTGTGAGAGCCAGAGCTGCGGCTGGTCCTGTCAGTGTACGCCGATGCCGTGCTCCTCATGGTCCAGGACCTGGGCGACTTGGAGCGGGTGGAGGCATGCCAGGACATCTACTCAGCAGCCTCCTCTGCCTGGGTCAACTGGGTCAAGAGCTCTGGCCTCGTGGTGGGGGATGGGTGGCAGGTGAGCTCCCTCTCACCTGCACTTCAGGCCATCTGGTGGAGTGCGGGTCCGCTGCTCTATCTTGGCGTTTACCTTTATGCCACGCATCCGTCTCTGCCGGAGAACTGGCACGGTTTAGAGGGTAGGGTGACAGAGCAGCTCCAGAAATGGACAGGACTACTCTGGTGTCTCTCCCTTTGAGGGCCGGCACTGGTGCTTAATCAACTAGTCCTGTCCATGCTCAACACCCTGGTCCTGGCCCTGGGCTTCCTGGCTAACCTCCAGGTGGCGATTCTGGAGTTCTTCTTCTGGCAAGGACTGCACTGGGTCCTCCACCTGCCCCTGGAGGAGGAAGGACAGGGCCTGAAGTGCCTGTGCACTCAGTTCCATGTCTTCCACCTCCAGACCCTGTACAAGTTCCTTTTTGGTGCAGGTAGTCCGGCGTGGAGAGTACTGTCTCACGCCTGCCCACTTCCTGGATCCCAATAGGATCACTCTCCTGTAGCCCTCTGGCCTGACCCTGTCACATAAGTTAATGTATGCAGTAACATTCCCCAGGAATGTGAACATGTTTAATGTTATGAACAAGACACTCTTTTTTCATACTGCACCCAATCTACTAATCCTGGCACTGCTGGTAAATCTTGTTCATGGTTGTCATCACATAGCTTGCTAGAAGATTCTTGGTGCCCAATTTCCAGCCTACAGAGGTAGGGCCTGTCTTAATTAGCTCTCAGTACAGTGCCCCTGTAGCTTCCCTGGAGCCATGGGTGATGGGTGGAGCTCCTCTTTGTGGAGGTTAGCCCCCTCAACCCCACCCTTTCTGCCTGAGGCTCCCCTATGGCCAAAGCCCTGATGCCCAACCCCTACACAGCTGGATCACCAAGCTACCCCCTGCCCTTCTGCAGCCGGAGAATCCACGGACCAGCCGGAGCCCCCCCAGCCAGGCAGCACCTTCCCTCCTGAGACCCCCCGCTGCCCCCCCCGCCCCCGGGAAAAGCTCATCTCTTGCGGAAGAACACTGAGCTTTTTATATGTGCCATGCAGGTTCTGGGGCACCTGAGGAGGCGGTACGTGTTACTCAGCTTCCTGGGTTCATCAGTAATCTCCCTGGAGTCCAGGGAGATTACTGATGAATCCAGGAAGCTGAGTAGCAAATACCACCACCTCAGCCACCCTGGAACCTGCATGGGGCATAATAATAAGCAAAAACTTCCTGTGCAAACCGCCAAACCCCACAACTGGCGTCCAGCGGCCACAGCTCCACCAAGGGAGGCTTAGCCTGCCCTGACCTATTATACCCGCCACCTATGCCTGGAGCAGCTCTCTCAGCTCTTTGCCACAGCCTGCTAGCGGGCTCCTTCTCTAACTGACCTTGTTGGCCAATGGGATGATAGCAGCTTTGTCCAACCCACTCCCTCACTGCATGTGTAACCGGCTATGCTTCTGTCTCCTTCACTGTCAGTGGTCTGTTCTTCACCAGATGGGACGGTCCAATTGAACCATTTGTCTGATTTAGATAGTGTCAGGCAGTCTCTAATCCGCCTGCTGAGCTCCTCTATTTTTGGCCTCCCTCTGTGCTCACTGTTCTGCTGGTCTCTCTTCTCTGGACCTAGACCACTCCCTGCCTCGCCTCCCCCTTTGGTGGTGTCCCCTGCTACTGGCCCAGTGTAGCCCTTGGACACTTTAATGTTCTCTCACTTCTATTTTTTTCCCAAGTGCCTGAAGTTCTCATGGACTTCAATGAGGCTCTTACGTGGACACAATTTGACTCTACCTCCTGTGATTCTTTCCTTCCTTAGAAGAGGTTGGACCCTTCTTTCTAGCTACCACCCCTCTGCCCTATATTCTCCCCCCTGCCCCCCGCAAGCTGGTCCTCTTGGACTTTTCTTGTTTTTTCTGATATATCTCCTCTGTGGACCCCTTTGACACACACATAAGGGCAAAAATGTCCAGGGGAAGAAAAGGTCAAAACCTTCTTCAGTGTCACCTCAAGTTATAGTTTTTATGTCAATATGTAGAGAACTTTAGAAGTAAAGGTAGTAAGATAACAGTAGTGTTGATATTATTGCTTTCTGCAGTGTTGTTGCAGCTATGTTGGACCCAGGACATTAGCGAGACAAGGTGAGTGAGGTAATATATTTTATGGACCAGCTTCTGTTGGTGAGAGAGACAAGCTTTTGATGTACTCAGAGCTCAGACATAGCTCTTCTTCCAGATCTGAAGACGAGCTCTGTGTAAGCTTGTTTCTCTCACCAACAGAATTTGGTTCAGTAAAAGATATTACCTCGCCCACCTTGTCTTGCCAATTTTACTGCTGTACAGTGAGAAAGAATGGATGATTCAAGTGACTGGTAATAGGGTATGGAGACTTTTACTTCTAAGTCTCTGAACTGATTCTGGTCCAGGTGAGAAGTGATCTCTCCATTGGTTTCCCATATAAAAATGTGAGGTATCAAATTGGCTCTTGTACAGTATTCCTTCCTCACTCCCTTCACTAAAGGAGAAGTAAATTACACCTAAATGAGCTCTTTCTTCTCCTCCCATATCTGTTTGCTTCACTTGGTTTTATTTCTTGTGTCTTCAGTTTAGATATGGCTTATGCTTTTTACATCTCATATTTCTCTTCATGTACTTTTAGCCTTCTTTTAATTATTTCTATATATATTCTTCACAGGACTTTCAGGAGTACAACTCTAGGGTAGTGCAGTTGAATGTACATTCCTAGAGCAGCAGTCTGCAGCAAGGCAAAGCTTCACTGCCCTCGGACTCATAAACCTTTTTCTCAATTGTCATCACCTGGTTATTTCTCATTATTGTTCTTAATCAAAACATTAAGGATTGAATGAGCGTGGAGGCCATGGACTACACTTTCACCTCAATGGGTGGTTCCTTCAGTACAGGGCAACTTGGTGGGGCAATGTGGAGAAAGCTTATATTATGACTGACTAGTGCTTTTCTAGAGTAAATATACTGCCATAAAAAATTCTGCCCACAAACTAATCTCACTTTAAGGCCCCTTACTGTGAATTTTAAATAAGACTAGGAACTTGTAATGCATGATGTTACCTAGCAACCATTATGCTGCTGTTTAGCAGCAGATTTTTCAGCTTCAGAATGATGTAATGTTTTGGGTGTTTTATTGTTAGCTCTTGGACATAGCCAGTGAGCAATAAATAAACAAAGAGCCTGAGGCAAGAAGAGCTGAATTTCTTAATTCCTTTGTTGGTCTTCTGTGTCAGAGTGTCACATGCTTTTTAAATCTGAACGACAGAATGGAAGGAGTTCTTTTTGATATTGGGAAGCGAAAAAGAGTCAGGACTGGCCTTCCTGGTGCTTCTCTTAGTCTTCTTCATGTATTCAGTCTCCATACATGTTTGTACCTTTCTTTTTAATACAAAATTCTTCTGTCTTAATATAACCTGAAAAGAAAACTGATCCATAACAAGGGCACTGTACTAACTTTACTTTCTGTGTGAGCAATCAAACTGCCTTCACATTTTCACATCTTAGCAGAATACAGTAACTCCTCACTTAAAGTCATCCCGGTTAACATTGTTTCATTGTTACATTGCTGATCAATTAGGGAACATGCTCGTTTAAAGTTGCGCAATGCTCTCTTACCCCATCTCCATAAAGCAGGAGGGAGACACGACAGGGCTCAGGGAGCTTGCTGGCAGCAGCTGCTGTTTCAACTTGCTGATCTACTTAAAAAGACAATGTACTTAAAGGGGCAAGACACATCTCTCACACACAGGTGAGAGTCTCTGTCTCTATCTGCCATGCTGTCTCCCCTCTCTCCATTTGTGCTGCCTTGTAGAGTGTGAGGCTACATTAACAATGATGTGTTAACTCTTGAGGGCTCAGCTGTTCTAGTTCCTCATTTAACAGCAAGGCATTCCCTGGGAAATATCCCACCCTCTTCCACCCGCTGACTTCACCACCTCAACCAAGCTTCACAATCATCATTGCTGTGTACAGTATTAAATTGTTTGTTTAAAACTTATACTGCGTGTGTGTGTGTGTGTATATATATATATATATATATATATATATATATATATATATATATATATGTGTGTGTGTGTGTATATATATATATATATATAATATAAAAAATATATTAGTCTTTTGTCTGGTGGAAAAAATTTCCCTGGAACCTAACCCCTCCATTTACATTAATTCTTATGGGGAAATTGGATTTGCTTAACATCGTTTCACTTAAAGTCGCATTTTTCAGGAACATATCTACAACATTAAGCGAGGAGTTACTGTACAGCACTGGCTTGCGTAGATTCTGCCAACAGTGAAAGGCAGACCAAAGTAACACGTACA
This sequence comes from Mauremys reevesii, assembly GCF_016161935.1. Lineage (NCBI taxonomy): Eukaryota > Metazoa > Chordata > Testudines > Geoemydidae > Mauremys > Mauremys reevesii. The sequence continues at coordinate 128,906,796 of NC_052624.1, read as the reverse complement.
TTTGTCGTTTTTGAAATCCTGTAGTAGAAATCAGGGTGGCGGTAGATTGTTGTTTTGTTTTATGGTCTCACATAATATCCTTGAGATGTTAGTTGTTTTCTTTCTTTAAACTGTTTTACTCCTCAGTAGACAAGAAACAGATACTACAGTTCAGAGAGTCTGTTTCAAAGAATTGCAGCAGGCAGACATTAAGCTTAATGCTTACAGTCATAGTCATTCCTAGCCTGACCAGCTACCCATGTTCACAGATAGACTGGTCTATGTCAGAGTATGTCAGTTTTCCCCACAATGGGACAAACTATGTTTATACTTGCCAATGAAAGCTATACAGGATGCAGGGGAGGGAGGGGGAGAGAGTACTTGCCTATCGGAGAGGAGATAAAAAGAATCTCTTACTATAACAGAAAATGTTTACTCCGTGTTTAGGCAGCAATACTCTTTAAAGGAGTGTGATGCAGGCAGGGGCGGCTCTAGGCACCAGCGGGCCAAGCGCCCGCTTGGGGCGGCATCCTGGGGAGGGCGTCATTTGGCTCCGGTGGAGCTCCCGCCGGCATGCCTGCGGCAGGTCCACCGGAGCCCGGGACGAGCGGACCTGCGCGGTCATGCCTGCGGCGGGTCCCGTCTTCCCGCGGCTCGGTTGAGCTCCGCAGGCATGACTGCGGCAGGTCCGCTCGTCCGGGCTCCGGTGGACCTGCCGCAGGCATGCCGGCGGGAGCTCCACCGGAGCCAAATGCCACCCTCCCCAGGATGCCGGAGCCGCGGGAAGAGGGGACCCGCCGCGGGACTGGGGAAGGGCGGCGCAGCGCTCCGCGCTGCTTGGGGCAGCCTACTTTGTAGAGCCGCCCCTGTATGCAGGGCCAGGGAGGGGAACTAGAAAGAAAGAGAAGAACAGAGACTGCTTTTCAACACTGAAAATTGATTTTTGAAACTAGGCAAGCCTAAATTAGTTTAAATGCTTATATTTTCTGAAATCAAGCTTTTGATGGCACAAATCACCTCCATCTAGATTATTTAGGTATGCAGTTAGCTGTTTGTTCTACTTTATTTTACTGTTTCTACATTGTGGGCTTATCATTCTACAGATCTGTAACAACAAAGACTGCTTTGACATATTGAGATTGTCTGGCTGACATATAGCAACTATTTACTTATTATAGCCCAGCTATTGAGAGACCTGTGCTCAGGTCACAGAACGGAGAGTTCTAATCCTGGCTATGACATTGAGGATATATCTTCACTGCACAGTTAACTCAGATGATTAACATCTGGGTTAGCCAGCCACAGTGAGAGCAGCCACACTGCAAAGCCACACTTCAGTTACTGAGTCCTCCCTGAGTGCAACACAGTCACTTATGTGTGTTACTGGGATTTTGGGGGCATATCCCTGCGGTCTTTGTGCTGCAGTAAACTGAGCCACCCTGTGATTCATTCCCACTGAATTGTAGCAGAACTCATCTGTCCTTCTGGGTACATAGGGGGGAATTGTGGGAAGGCACTGGAGGACTATCAGCAATCACATGGTTTAGCCTGTGTCCTCACTGCAAAGGGAACTTGTTACCAGGCTGACGGAATGCAGAACCTGTGCTCTAACCCATACCTCCAGCGAGTTGAAAGCACTACTAAACTCAGGTAAGAGGTTTTCATGTGTGAATGGGAGGGGGGCTAGGGGCAACACACAATTAGGAGCCTGGGCTAACCCTGCAGAGAAAACATACCCTGATTTTCTCTATTGCCTTGAACAAGTGGTTTGACGCCTTTTTACCTCTGTTTCCTTTTTGAGAGAATGGCAATAATACTAATGACTTACCTCAAAGGATGGTATGGAAATTAATTAGTTAATGTTTGAAAATCACTTTCCAAATGCAAAGTATTTTTATTATTTGTTTCTGTGTCTTGGGGACCTGGAAGTGCCTGACTTTACTTCAAATGAAGGAGGCAACTAAGAAGGCCAAGTTGCTGGTCTGGGGCCTAGCCTGTTAGGAGAAACCATGAGGAAGTTTGAGCAGCAAGTTCTACAGCAATACTATCTGTGAAAAATGTGTAGATGCTGATGGGGCACTGCAAGTGAAATGATCTCAAGGAACGCATTGATGTGGACACAGTGGCAAAATGAGGACAGACATATGCATGAAATTAAGTGGCAGGTTCCAACTTTTATTAAACATTAACACAAGAGGGGGCACTACCCGCCCATCACCCATACTTTCCTATAGCAAGCATTTAATTGGTTCCAGTGCTGGGGTTACAGGGCTCCTTACCATATAACCCATAACACTGACAGGCTGACCTTACAGGCCCTCAGAGTCCATGAGGCAACAGAGTCCTCTACTAGTCCCACAGCTGTCTTAAGCCAAGGTTCCAGAGTAGCTGGTGCATTGCTCATGGATCCTTGCTGGCCAGCAGGGCAAATTCCTGGAATCTGTCATCCTGAAATCAAGATAAAGCATTGGCAGCACCATTATCCATCCCAGGACATGCACTGTATGAAAAAGGATGTTAAATAACAAGCCATGTAAAATGAAGGCCCTCACCAGCCTCAGTACCCAAGCAGGCTTAGCTAACTGTCTATTTACAGTATGGCTAACACATTGGCTGTCACACCAGAAATGGACATTTTAGTTCTGAAAGTTTGCTCCCCACATAGTGACTGCCGCCAATATAGGAAAACACTCAAGGAAGGTGATGTCCCCTGTAATCCCCTGAGCCACACAGCTTTCTGGCCACCTCTGTGCACACCACTGTCCTTGAAAGTAAATCCCAAAACCTATACCTCCCGAGGCATCAGATTATATCTGCAGGTCACTCTTGAGCAACCAGTTTGAATGCCATATTGAAACCCCATTAAACTTTTCCAGGAATCTCTCCCACACTTCTAAGTCTCTTTTAATTTCCCATGTCATTTTGACAAAGTGGTGGGGGTTTCACACTGCAGAGAAGGCCAATGCCAGACAGGCACAGAATGCCTGATCAGGAGCCAACACCTGGCATGCAAAGTTAAGGTGTCCTATGATCACCTGTAGTTCCGTCAGAGTAATTTTCTTTTCCCCTTTTAGAGCCTGTATCCTAACCACTTCCAACTTCTCTGTAGGTAACCTAGAAAGACCCCAGCTGTGTCCAATTTGATGCCGCAGTACATTAAACTTTGGGTAGGGCCTTCTGCTTTTTCCATGGCAAGAGAAACCCTGAGACACTTGGCTAGGTTCTGAAATGTCTGAAGCATGTAATCACAGTTGCTTGTCCCTAACCTACCTGCAGATAAGAAGTCATTGAGATAGTGCACTGTGTGAGGCAGGGCAGTCTCATGCACAATTGCCCACTCCAACATGGAGCTGAATCTTTCAAAAGCAGCACATGACACTGAGCACCCCCTGGGCCTGGCTTTATCAAAATAGCAATGGCCTTCAAACTGAAACCCAGGCAGGTTAAAGTCCCTGGCCTGCACTGGAAGCAACCAGAATGCAGACTTGCTGTTGCATTTTGCCAACAGAGTCCCAGGGCCACGCACCCTACCCATGGCTACTGCAACATCAAATGATGAATATCTCACTGAATGCAAAACACACATTGGCTTTTATAGCTGCATTTTGAAGCTGAGGTTTTGGCACTGGCAACCTGCTGTCTATGAATGCCAGCTGGGTGGGGCGATAAGGAGTCATACTCTCCAGCCGAAGTTCCTGGTCTATTTTACTCCAGGGTAAATCAGCCTTTTCTGACACCCTCTGCCTAAATTATCTGTCATAGCTTAACCACGCTGCCCCACTATATGTAGCATGAGCCCTCACTATTAAGTCCTCTCACTGAAACAAGGAAATACACCTCTCGGAGCTCCACACACAAATTATACCTGCAGAAGTGTGAAAAGGCTGTGGGTTAGTTCTCAAGAGTTTGAGGCACCTTAGATCTGCAGGGTTTTTCCTCCTTGTTTTTCTGCTTTTTGCCACCTTATTCTGTCTGCTCTTCCCTGAACAGCAAAGTAAATAAATCCACAAATTCCCCTTCCAAAGCTCTTCTTTAACCCCATTAGACAGATTATTCCCAAGTGGGTGATGGGATCCTGCATCAGCTTCAGGGACATCAGCTGTCATGTCTCCTGCCTGTGTTTTGCTAGGTATGATGCCACCTGGCTATGGGTGGGGGACCCTCCCTAATTGCCCCGTATTCCTCTGTGGGATATCAGTCCCACCCCAAACCTGTGACAGTGCTACCCCCTTGTCTGAGAGGTACCCACTCTTATCAGTCAGGCTGCCCAACCTATTGGCCCATCAATGCCAATGAGTTTGCCAGAACAGCTCATATCCCTTGAAGGGGAGTGTCTGAAGGAGGAGGGACCTGGAAAGCCACCCTGGCCCCAGCACGCTGAGGTTCACAATCCCCTCCTCCAATGTTGAGGCTGCTGCTGAACCTCACCACTGCATCCTGAGGATGCCTATGGGACTTCTGTCAAGTTATGGAAGCGAGGTGAAAGCCCAGGACCACTCAACCACTCCTCATCATCTTCAACCACCTCTATGAGGCTCACCCCCTTACTATGCTCAAATCCAGACCCCAAATCCATCCAATGAACCTCCCGTATGAGGTGTTCTGGGTCCCAACCAGGAAAGACACACTCCTCTGACTCACCACCCTCTGCAAAATGAACTGTCCCTGCCAAAGTCCCAGCTCCTGTCCAACTGTTCCCCTCAACTTGTGACTTTCCTCCTGCACCTGTTGCAAGCCATTGGTGCTTGCCCGAGCTCCATTCATGCAAAGACTGAGCACATCCTTCCCCACAGGGCTGCACTCCCAAGCCCACAATTCTCTGACAAAGCTTCTCGAATGAGCCCTCACCCGCCTCTGAGGCCACCACCTTCAGTGCTCCATTAAGGCAGGGCTCAGTCCCTCTCTGCCTGTGGGATGACACCCCTATTACTGCTGCCCCAACTCTTGCTGCCTCATCTCAAGGGAGGGGGGGAAGGGACTCTGCATCCTGCCTGGCTCCTTCAGAGCAGCTCCTGGAGCAGGCATCTGCAGGCAGCTGGCCTGACCCTTGGCAGAAGCCACATGAACCCTTCCTCGCTCCCCACCAGAAACCAGACATGCAGGACACAAGGAGCAGTGCGCTTCCACATCGGGGCAGGAACAAGGACTGTCAGGAACCCAAGCCGCCCCCCCACCCCCGAGCCACAGTAGCAGCACCATGTGAAGCCACCCTGGTGAGTAGTGGTAGGGGAGGGGGATGAGACTCCCTCCCTACTATTATAAATGCACCACATGAACCCTGAGATCCCCACCTCAAGGCTATGGGGGGTAGGAGCAGGTCCCGTAGGTCTGGTTCCAGCAGGGCTGCCTGGGTGCACAGAGTCAGGGCCCTTCCTGCCACAATAATGGTGCTGCGTGATCCCTGGCCCCCTCCCTTTCCAGCAAGAGGAGTGGAGAGGGCCACAGCAGGAAACTCTGCTCCAGCTGGGCCACTCACATCTTTATCATGCACCTTGTCTTCAGGCCCCAACCTGAACTGACCTTTCTGGGACCCGGAGGTCCCAGCAGCCTTCTGCTGCCCCACTTCAATCAGGGAGGGCAGATGGGTGGCCTGGATGGTGTCCTTCCCAACGGGACTCCTTTTCAGTGAGGAGATCCCTCATGCTGGAGGACAGGGTTACATGCCCTCCATCAAGGGAGGGGTCCCAGAATCCTCACACATCTTCCTTTGCATCTTGAGGAAGACAACAATGACTGCTGGAAAGAAACCCTTTCCTTGATAGAATGGAACCAAAAGAGGCTCCACATGACCTCTGGGATGGGCTAAATCATGGGAGCTGTGGCATGCTGGCCATTCAGCACCTCTCTCCCCCAGCTGGCCAAGAGTGTCAGAGACTCCCATTGGAGGAGCTACTTATTGTCCCTTCGCAAGTGTCTCCCTCCCTTGTTGCTGGCAGGGGCAGCAGGTTTGTAGAAATTTTGGTGGTGCACAGAATGCCCAGAGCCTGCTCCCCCTCGAACTCTGCCCCCCACCTGCCTAAGGCTCTGCGAGGGAGTTTGGGGGCAGGAGAGGGTGAGTGGGAATGGGGCGGGGGTGTAGGCTCTGGGAGGGAGTTTGGGGATGGGAGGGAGTGCAGGTTCTGGAATGGAATTTGAGTGTAGGCTCTGGGCTGGGGCAGGGAGTGGGGTTTCAGGAGAGGGTGAGGGGTGCAGGCTCTGGGAGGGAGTTTGGGGATGGGAGGGGGTGCAGTTTCTGGAATGGAGTTTGAGTGTAGGCTCAGGGCTGGGGCAAGGGGTGGGGGTGCAGGAGGGAGTTTGGGTGCAGGCTCTGGGAGGGAGTTTGGTTGCAGGATGGGATGTGTGGGAAGGGGGTGGGGTGCAGGCTCGGAGAGGGAGTTTGGGGGCTGAAGGGTGTGCAGATGTAGGGTGTGCAGGCTCTGGGCTGGGGGTGCAGGCTCTGGGAGGGAGTTTGGGGGCCGGAGGAGGGTGTGGGAAAGGGGTAGGAGTGCAGGCTCTGGGAGGGGGTGGATGGGTGCTGGGGGGGAGGGGACTGCCATCACATGTGGCTTCCTTCTTCCCCTGCTGCTCCTCACCCTAGCCTCACTGGGAGTGGGGGATGGGGCTTCCCCTTGCCCAGAGTGGGGCAGGAGTGGTGGCTGCTGGGGGTGGGGGTATGTGGATCACAGGGTCAAACACTCACGGAAACCCCAGCAGCTGAGGTGAGTGAGGTCCACTCCAGATGTCTCCCACTGGAAGCCCCCTTGGCGTCTCCTCCCAGTGGGTGCTGAGGGAGAGGAGGGCTGCCAAGCATGTGTCAGCTGCCTCAGCCTGCCATGGGCGCTGCTCTTGTGTTGTGCTGTAGCTAGCAGCACAGGCAGGCGAGGGAGAAGTGCCTCTTTCATTTAGGCAGGGATGCTGGGGTGGGGGGAGGATGCTCCGGAGCCTGGGGGAGGTGCGTGGACAGGGCTGGGGGCCACTCCAGGCAGGGCCAGGGGAGAGACGCACCTCCAAACATAGGCGCCCCCAGCCCTGAATATTCCTGGAGCCCAGGCACCACGGGCCCATATAACTTGCCGCCCCTGGCTGCTGGTACTGTTCACTTTTCACCACCAGTCCCTGTCTTATCAATTTCCCCCACCCAATGATGTGGGTGGGTGGCATGCCTCCTCTGTGCATGTGACTGTATGGGAGAGGGGCAAGGTAGACTGTCAAAGACACCATGGACCCTTTTCTTCCCTTTAAGATTAATGCAGTAACTATCCCTAAACTGGCAGAGAAAATATATTAGATTAAAAAATGTAAAGAAGTAGAGCACAAGTGAGAGAAATGCAATCAGATATGCATTTAATTACATACTTCACACTAAACTCTGACATTTCTGCAGTTCAAATTATAGGCCTTAACCACAGCCCACTGAAGTCAATAGAAACACTCCCATTGAGTTTGTATGAGGCCCTACATTAATGCAATATAGACAAAGACTGTGCAAGGAAAAAAAGGTCAAGGGTGGGTGGGATTGCAAAAATATGGCAAAGTAAAATGATGTGGGGATTCTATTACTTAATATACAGTTTGTATTGCTTCACCCAGTAATACTGTAAATCTTGTGTTTGGAGTGGAAGTATTCTAATGAGATAATCAGTAAGTGGTGACCCAATAAACTAAAAATTTTGTTTCCTCTTAAATTTTTACTCCTCTGCCCCCCAATCAAGAGGTTAAACAGATTGAAGGTTTTCCTTGAACTTTATTGAAACAAATGCATCCTCTGGGTCCATACATACTGGGGGAAATCATATCATAATTGTTTTTTCTGTTAGGTCAATCTGGGGATTTAATTTATGACAAACATGACTTTTCTCTGTATCTCAGTTTCTTAAAAAAGCAGACATTTACAGCAAGACAATATTTCTTTTCTTCTGTGACACCTTTTTAATAAACTTTCTGCTTCTGTGCTCTCTTGTTCTGGATCCTCTGTTCTTGAGATGCAGTGTGCCATCCCCTCATGGAACAGGGGCTTGAAATTTTGAAACATATTCCTTTTTAGTGATCCTACATAAATTCCTTCCTTTAAAACATTAATCATATTACTTGTTAATATCTCAAACACCAGCAGGTGATCTGGAACTGAAAATGTTGACTTTTATTTAGGGTCTACCATAATGACTGCTATAGTTAAATTGATAAAGTAAAACTCAGTTTGAATTATAGCTGTGAAACTGTTTTATGCTAGATATAATTCCAGTGAAAATATCAGAAAACATGATTATTTTTTAAATTTAGATTTTAGTCCAATTTCTTCACATTTTTATTCCAAACTCATCTTAAGATACTTTATAATAATTTAATTACAGCTATAAAAGTGCATTATTCTAGATATAATTCCTTGTGTCCTAACACACTGCCATTATTTTTATATTTAGGATTTTTTACAATTGCATTTTCCTCCATGTTTCTGCTAACAACAACTCTCATGCGTTTGCACAGTGCTGAATAATCTTCCTATGCCTTTGTGTCACTGAATTTCAAATATCAATCTCATTTTCAAAGAACTCAGACCGCCAGTGTAGATCTGGGCTGAATGGCATGGATTCCAACTCCATTTTTAACTGGGGAGAACGGTTAGGTGACTATGGTTCTGATTCTTCTGTCAGTTACATGGGCGGGAATCAGGATTAACTCCACTGAAGTCAATGGAGATCCGCCAATGTAAAACTAGTAAAAATGACTGCAGAATCAGTGACTCCTGTTCAATGTATAACATATCAGGGAAATCCAGGTGTTTGGTTCCATAACAACTAAGGGGACCAGAACAACTACAAGTATTTAAAAGGTATCAAGAGCATAGTGAGTAACAATAGTGATCATTTAGTGCTTTTCATTAAGAGATCTCAATATGCTTTACACTAGTAGTTAAATACCATTCTCCCCATTTTATTGGTGGAATTGTTTAGGGTTATATAAGGAATTTGCTGGAGGGAAACCAAGATTAAAGGGATGAAATGAAAGAGATAAATCTAGTTTTAAACAGTATAATAGCGTCTGAGATATGGTGGAAGTCCCTTTGCTAAAGCTTGCTTGGCAGAAATTAGAACAGCAGTTCTCAGATTGTGGGTCAGGAACCCAAAGTGTGTCCCGACCCCATTTTAATGGGTTTGCCAGGGCCAGCATTAGACTTGCTGGGACCTGAGGCTGGAGCTGAAGAACGAGCTCTACCCACACCCAGGGTGGCAGGGCTCAGGCTCTGGCCCCCTCTCCTCCTACCCAGAGTGGTGGAGCTCAAGCTCAGGCTCCAGCCCCCATACCCCCCATCTGGGGCAGTGGGTCTCAAGCTGTGGCCCCCTCTCCCCTCCACCTGGGGCAGCAGGGCTCTAGCTTTGTTCCCCCCCACCTCCAGGGTCATGTAATAACTTTGTGGTCAGAAGGGGGATGCTGTGTAATGAAGTTTGAGAACCCCTGGACTAGAAAACACCCCATAACAATCTTGCACTGGCAAAGGGGTGGACAACAGCTTTAATTTCAGTGGTTCTATGAACTCAGTGCAATGAGTTCCTGTGATATAGACTCTGTGTACAGGATTCCTGGAAGAGGCGGGTTGGTATTAGAGGATTTAAAGTTTTCTGAATGTTAGGAACCATTAGGAAAGAGATAGATAATAAAACAGAAAATGTCATAATGCCACTATGTAAATCCATGGTACACCCACGCCCTGAATATGTCATGCTGTTCTGGTCACCCATCTCAAAAAAATACATTAGAATTGGGAAAGGTACAGAGAAGGGCAACAGAAATGATTAGAGGTATGGAACAGCTTCCGTATGAGGAGAGATTAAAAAGTCTGGGACTGTTCAACTTAGAATCATAGAATATCAGGGTTGGAAGGGACCTCAGGAAGTCATCTAGTCCAACCCCCTGCTTGAAGCAGGACCAATTCCCAATTATTATTTTTTTGTACCAGATCCCTAAATGGCCCCCTCAAGGATTAGGCTCACAACCCTGGGTTTAGTAGGCCAATGCTCAAACCACTGAGCTATCCCTCCTCCATGAGCCTGGGTTGGCTTTGGTCATGTCTACACTTACCTCTGGCGCAATCGATCTAGCGGGGATCGATTTATCACATCTAGTGAAGACGCGATAAATCGACCACTGAGTGCTCTCCCGTCGACTCTGGTACTCCACCGGATTGAAAAATGTAGGCGGAGTCGACAGGGGAGCGTCAGCAGTCAACTTACCGCAGTGAAGACACCGCAGTAAGTAGATCTAAGTATGTTGACTTCAGCTACATTATTCACATAGCTGAAGTTGTATAACTTAGATCGATTCCCGCCTCCCCACCCCTGCCCCGCCAGTGTAGACCAGGCCTTAGAAAAGAGATGATTAAGGGGGATATGATAGGGGTCTATAAAATCATGATTGCTGTGGAGAAGAGTTATTTACCCCTTCACATACACAAGAACCAGGGGGCCACCTGATTAAATTAATAGGCAGCAGGTTTAAAACAAACATAAAGAAATACTTCTTCACACAACACACAGTCAGCCTGTGGAATTTGTTGCCAGGGGGTATTGTGAAGGCTAAAAATATAATTGGAAGGAATTAGATACGTTCACAGAGGATATGTCCATCAGTGGCTATTAGTCAAGATGGTCAGTAATGTAACCCCATGCTGCTGTCCCAAGACCTCTGACTGCTAGAAGCTGGGACTGCATGACAGGGGAGGTCATGAGGAGAGCTCAGTAATTACCCTCTGAAGCATCTGGCACTGGCCGCTATTGGAAGACTGAATACTGGTCTGACCCAGTAAGGTCATTCTTATGTTCTGACTTTCTTCAATATCAATACTTGCTGGGGCAATGCCATGCCTTCCAGAGTGCATGATCTCTAAATATCACAGTTTCTCTTCTCTAAGCTTTAAATCAGAAGGGAATTTCTATGATGCCCTTGAGTATCTTCTGTATTGATGTTTGCATAAATATAGTTGATTAAATGTATTTGGTAATTGTAAGCCGGGGTCGGCAACCTCTGGCACACGGCTTGCCAGGGTAAGCACCCTGGCGGGCCGGGCCAGTTTGTTTACCTGCCGCGTCAGCAGGTTCAGCCGATCGTGGCTCCCACTGGCCGCGGTTCGCCGCTCCAGGCCAATGAGGGTGGCGGGAAGCCACAGCCAGCACATTCCTCGGCCCACACCGTTTCCCGCTGCCCCCATTATCCTGGGATGGTGAACTGCGGCCAGTGGGAGCTGCGATCGGCCAAACCTGCCGATGCAGCAGGTAAACAAACCGGCCCGGCCCACCAGGGTGCTTACCCCGGTGAGCCATGTGCCAGAGGTTGCCGACCCCTTTTGTAAGCAATAATATTCGTGTAGCTATTAAAAATATTGAATGCTTTTGTCAGGGCTGAAACCTAATGCAGACACATGTAGATTCACTTTGTTGTTCATTAAAAAAGCAATAACCTTTGAAAGATTTGCACAGTACCTCAGCACCTGGTAATGAACAGTGTTATGTATTAGCTTGTTTCTTTCTATTATCAGGAAACCAATACTTTTTCCTAAGTTGTGCAGTGAAACAAGAATTGATTGTCAACAAATTTATGGGACAGATGCGGCCAAAAATAAGCTAGCACAGAGGAAAAATGGCCTTTTAGAGAGTGCTCATATACTTTTAATACAGGCATTCCATCTTTGACACAGCTGATTAGAAATAATAAATGTTGTTGTAAAGAACTGCACAGTAGATTGAAGAGAGACCAGAACTCTGCTGGATTAACTAAGGAGAGCTACTCATTAGGCAGGATGAATTGAGAGCAAACATAAATTTCTTCTCTCTGGTGATTTACAGACCAACCTTGTAAGGTGTGTTGAGTATCTCTTTGATAGGTGTTGAGTTGCGTCATCTCCTGCTGAAGACAGGGGTCCAGATCCTCAGCCATGCCATCACTGCTTTACACTACTACAGTGACACAAAGAAGCCTTAAACTTGGCTTGAGGATCTTACCTATATAGGGGGATATTTAGGTGATGCAGTGGCTCCAATACTATCTCCTCTCCTTGACCGCAGAACAGAGGGGTGACCAAGGGTCAGGGGATCTGGCTGGTGCATCCCTATACCTAGCAACCCCCAGTTTAACTATGTTATTTTGCGGGTTAAGTAGGATACAAGCAGTGCATTGTCCTTGTGCTGGCCCTCTGCACAGAGGTGAATGTCATTGTGCGAATAAAGTTTTCTTATAGCCCAAGGTTCTAAAGTACATTTTTCAAATACACTTTGTGCAGTTAAAGTTCAGCCAAATTTCAGCCAAGGTCAGGAAGGAAGGGCCAGGTTCCTAGCACCAGCCAGGCCAGACTGAGAGATCCTATACAGATCACTTCTTTTATAACACTTTTGTATTAAAAAAAGTCCATCCAGGTGAGACTAGGTACATTTCTGTCATGTCTGGGCTCCTGGCCAGTCCTTGTGCTGAGAAGCTGCTCTGGTATTTTCTTTGCTCAGATAGAGTGTGTTAACTAGGGATTTGCAGAGGATGTGGTGCTGGTATCTGTATCCAAATCAATATAGGGTTTAGGGTTGAATCAAATATTGGTTTTAGGTATTAGTGTGGATTTGATTGGTGCTGAAATATCACAAGCTCTTCTTACTTCCTGCACCTGTAATCAGGGCTCAGATGGTCACCCCATAATGAAATGCACTAGTTTGCATTATTTGGTAAAATATAGGATTTATTTATTCAGAATAGCAGCTTTCTTTCTTGTAATTTTCCAGAGATTACAACATGTATAACCTTGTGACGGGTGTCCCAGTGGGGCCATCCAAGGTCACCCAGTTAGGGTGAACTGCAAAGAATGAGGCAGACAAACCCCAAAGCTGGTGGATAATTCGATACTTAAATTTACCAAGCCAGCATAAAACAGCTTTGTCATAAACAGATAGTTAAGGGTTAATGTCTCTTTTACCTGTAAAGGGTTAAGAAGCTCAGTAAACCTGGCTGACACCTGACCAGAGGACCAATAGAGGGACAAGATACTTTCAAATCTTAGTGGAGGGAAGTCTTTGTTTTGTGCTCTTTGTTTTGGGGGTTGTTCGTTCTCGGGACTGAGAGGGACCAGACATCAATCCAGGCTGTCCAAATCTTTCTGAATCAGTCTTATGTTTCAAACTTGTAAGTAGCACAGGCAAAGCGTGTTAGTCTTATGTTTGTTTTCTCAACCTGTAAATGTTCCTTTTTGCTGAGAGGATTTTACCTCTGTTTGCTGTAACTTTGAACCTGAGCCTAGAGAGGGTTTTCTCTGGGCTATATAAATTTAAGTACCCTGTAAAGTATTTTCCATCCTGATTTTACAGAGATGATTTTTACCTTTCTTTTTCTTTAATTAAAAACTTTCTTTTTTAAGAACCTGATTGATTTTTCTTTGTTGTAAGATCCAGGGAATTGGGTCTGGACTCACTAGGAGTTGGTGGGGGAAAGGAGAGGGAAATGGTTAATTTCTCCTTGTGTTAAGATCTAAGGGGTTTGGATCTGTGTTCCCCAGGGAAGGTTTTGGGGGGACAGAAAGTGTGTCAGACACTGATTTCTGGCTGGTGGCAGTGTTACCAGATCTAAGCTAGGAATTAAGCTTAGAAGGGTCCATGCAGGTCCCCACATCTGCACCCGAAAGTTCAGAGTGGGGGAGGAAACCTTGACAAGCTTCTTTATTACCTCACTGATTGCCTAGAACCCAACAACACAGGGCCCTTAAAGCGACCCAGCCTCAGGCCTCCAACCAGATACCCAAGTCAAATATGATGAAGATTTCTGAAAATCATATTTCATCATATAAAATAAAAGGTTCTATCAGTCCCAAAGGATTGGACACATTACTTCCCAGGTCATTGAATATTCCAGATCTTACCCAAATACACGCTCACAGTCACTTCTTAACTAAACTAAAATTTATTTAAAAAGAAAAGCGAGTATGGCTAATAGATCAATATACATACAGACATGAGTTTAATTCTTGAGTTTCAGATTTATAGCTGAGATGGTGAGCTTTGTAGTTGCAAACAGTTCCTTTAGAATTTAGTTAATAGGTTATGGACCAATGTCCAATATCATTTCAGGGCATTCCAGTTTAGGACTGAGATCTCAGTCCTTATGGCTTAAGGTTCCCCTGTATGAAGCCTCAAGCAGATCTGAAATGACAGAATCAGGACCCAAGGGTCTTTTTATAGTGTTTTAGCATCCACTTGACCAAGCAGGCCTGGGTAAACAATAGGCTTTTAATGTAACCTTTTGCTTTCTAAACACCATCATAGGGCAATTTATCCATTAGGCAGTCTATCACAAACTTCAAAGAGACATATAGACAATGACATGACTTCACCCAGGATTCATCTAAATGTTAATATTCCCCTTTTGATCTCTGAATTAGTAGCTATAGTGACGGACAGGTAGCATATAAGATGCAAACCTATATTGTTAGAAATGATACGAATTGTGTATATTTCAAAGTTCTAGCCTATTTAGCAAGAATAGCCCTCATTACCATTCACATACCTTTCTAACATGACTTTAAAGGTGGGCTTTGGGTCATTCAGCCTGCAAGCTGGTTAACCCTTTCTGGCCATGTATTATACTTTGTATAAGATTTGTTGCAATTATATAACAGTGGTAGTATTAACGATTTCCAGGGTTATATTTTAATTAGACAATGTCACAGACCTTCACAGGATTGTTTGGGATTTTTTTTTGTTCTTTTTAAATGCTTTTCCTGAGGCTCATTTTTTCCCCTTATTTTTACTTCAGATCTATATAATTAGTTTTGGAAGGCTAAACTGAAAATAAAAGGAAATTAATGGATGTCTTGAAGGCACATGTTGTGCAATCCCTCAGTTCCAATTAGAAAGATTTCTCAAGGACAGGTCTTCCAGAGGTAATTATGGGCCAAAGGTTGAGTTCTGTTTTAATGAGCTGCTCTGGATGCTTCTCTCAGCTAACATGAAAGTACAGAATGTATTCAGCAAAAACAACGAGGAATCCTTGTGGCACCTTAGAGGCGAACAAATTTATTTAAGCATAAAAGGAAACTCCCATCTTTTAATGTGCTATAATATATATTCTGCTTAGTGTATTTTTCACTCCATGCATCTGATGAAGTGGGTTTTAGCCCACAGAAGCTTATGCCCAAGTAAATTTGTTAGTCTCTAAGGTGCCACAAGGATTCCTCGTTGTTTTTGCTGATACAGACTAACACGGCTACCACTCTGAAAGAATGTATTCAATAGTTCTAATTATTTAAACTACTCCTTCCATTTATCTTAAGTCAAATTAGTCTGATACAGTAGAGTAATACTATAAAAGGGCAGCCACTAAACCCTTAAACTCGTCCCATATTAGGCTGAATATGTGTTTTTATGAAGCATGTTTAAATCTCTCAGTAAGTGCATAATTTATAATATAATGAACTGGAATCTTTAGTTGTCTTTTGCTAGTTGAGGTCCTTGTTCAGACCCAGTTTTTAAAGTTCAAAAAAGGGAAATGTAGTTGGTGGACTCAAATATAGCCCAAAATGGATGATGTAATTTGCTACAAATGACAAGTTTTAATATTAGTAAAAGAAAAAGACAGGGATCATTACTGTAAAGCCATAACACAATACATTAACTTATTTTCATCTATTCACATCAAAGTAATAAAGAGTTTATTACCATAGCCTGAGGGGATGCTTAATGGGCCAAACATCAGGTCTGAAGGAGCGAGACTGCTTGTGACCAGAGGTTTAACTGCTGAGCTATTTATGCTTTTGAGGTGGATACTTAGAGTTCTGTGCCATACTAAGTGTGGCCTTTTGGGTAAGACCTTATGACATAAGATCTTGTTTGCTTTCGGTGTGTGGACCTTAAAGATTCCCTGGCACTTCTGATGAGAGAAGAGGTTTGCCAAAATCTGCCTGTGCTCAGCGGTTATTTAGAGAGCTATGCACAGGCATTTGGCTGCTAAACTCTGTCCTAGAGGTGGCCGCATTTCATTAGTGATGTATAGATGCAGTTTGTGAAATCCTTAGGGATGAAAGATGTCAAATAGGATCACATACTTTTTGCATTAATTATCTATGTAGAGATATACAATATACCTTAATCACAGACTAACTGAAAACAGGACCATATTTCTTGGAAGCTTCCTATCCTTTTAGTCATTTGAGATATCTAAAAGGTTACCATGACCTGTTACTAAGTTATTAAGGCAAAGTTGCTAAGTACCCTTTTGAAGTTTTAAGACTTTTGGAAAATTTACTGGCAAAGATGCCCTTAGAAGAAATATCTACTGAAATTTATTACTGGTTGGTTAAATCTTATATCATCCTAAAATGAATATCTTTGGGTCATTGGGAATAGTCACCTACAGGATCACATTGCTTCTTTTCATTATCTCCTCCCATATATGTAGTAAGGGCCAAATTCTCAGAGCTGCTCAGTGCCTGCTGAAACACCTGCAATTCCCATTGATTTCAAGGGGTCTTCAGCATCTCTCAGGATTTAATCCTGAGTCTTTACTGCATTCTACAATTCCACCTTCTACACCTATTTTTCCCATTCACCTCAGGGTGTGTTCTTAATGTAGGGCCAAATTATTCTCAATTGCCCCAGAGCAACCCCACTGAATTCAAGAAGACTGAAAGGCTGCAACTGCAGCAGTAGGTGGCCCAGCATCTTTGTTGAAAACATTTAACCATAAATATAGTGAGGATTTATTAATATTTTTGTATATTCTGTTCTAGGGCAGGGATGCTGGAACAATTTTTATAGTGCGGGTGCTGAGAGCCATTGAACCAAACTCTATACATGATTGAATCCACATCAAGCTGGAGGGCGCAGCACCCCCTGCACCCATAGTTCCAGCACTCAGGATAGGATAAGATGTACCCTAGCAAAAATGAACGTCATGTAAAAAAATACTTGCCACCGCTCTACAATTTACCCTGACTTGCCAACTTATCAGCATCACCACCTATTTTGTCACCTCTTCATCTGGCATAGTATCTTCATGTGCTCAATTAAACATTCTGCATAGTAGGAAGCAAATTATTATTGAATAACAGACAATTTGGATGGGAATGTATCTTGTTCAGGGAGTTTCTGAATAGTTAAGGAAGATAGGGGAAATTCACTGTGTTAGTTCATTACTTCTACTATCTTGCACCCACTCTGAGCAGACCTGAATTTGGTCCATGTTTTCCAGTACAATATTTCATTATTTTCAAAAAGTTCTTCAAGGTTATCATTTTGTTTTTTATTTATTTGTGGTCTGTGAATTTTTTTTACAAAAAGATATGTTTTCTTATGCTTGGTCTGTATCCTTCTGAATGCAGACCGGAGTGAAAAATACAGACACAATGACATGAGACTGCAAGATTGCTGTTGAGTTATCAGACTTTCATGTGGATATTATTACATTGTTTATCTGCTAGTGGGTTTCTTGCTTTCTCCTCCGATTCCCAATACTTTTGTTTCAATTGATGGAAAATATATTCTGCATTAGATTGGTATATTTAGTTTATCTTGTATCTAGCTTTATAGAATCTTTACAAGTTGTTTTTGGCTTAATTACTAGAGCAGTGAGAATCTAACCCAGGGGCGGGCAAACTTTTTGGCCGGAGGTCCTGCATCAGGTTTTGTAAATTGTATGGAGGGCTGGTTAGGGGAGGGGGTCGTGGCCCAGCCCCCACCTCCGATATGCCTTCTATGGGACTCCTGCCCCATCCAACCCCTCCTTTTCCCTGATGGCCCCCCCGGGACTCCTGCCCCATCCACACCCCCCTGCTCCCTGTCCCCTGACTGCCCCCGGATCCCTGCTGCCCCATCCAACCCCGCCTCTCATTCCTGACTGCCCCTGGAACCTCTGCCCCAGACTGCCCCCTGCCGTCCCATCCACCCCCTCCTTTCTGACTGCCTCCCGGGGACCCCTGCCCCATTCAACCCCTGTTCCCCCCACAACCGCCTTGACCCCTAGCCACACCCCCGCCCCCGACCACCACCCTGTACTCCCCTGCCCTCTAGCCAACCCCCCCTGCTCCCTGCCCCCTTACCGCGCTGCCTGGAGCACCAGTGGCTGGCGGCACTACAGCCACGCCGCCTGGCTGGAGCTGGGCCATGCTGCCGCTGCCACCGTGCAGCACAGAGTACTGGGTCAGGCCTGGTTCTGCAGCTGTGCTGCCCCAGGAGCTCACAGCCCTGCCGCCCAGAACATTGCTGCGCTGGTGGTGGAGTGAGCGAGCTGAGGCTGTGGGGGAGAGGGAAAAGTGTGGGAGGGGCTGCAGGCTAGCCTCCTGGGCCAGGAGCTCGGGGGCCGGGCAGGATGGGCCCGCGGGCTGTAGTTTGCCCACCTCTGATCTAACCCTTTAGATTGTTTGAGTTCTAATCATTCTTGGTTTTTGTTTTCATGCCTGGGAGACCTTCTGAGAAAACTGAGGAAATGGTATTGGTGATTCAGCATGTCAATCTCTTCACTCTGAGTTTAAGCCTGAGCCCCGGCACTGTTGTGTTGACAGTGCCATCTTTACAGAGACAGAAGAACAAGGCTCTTATCAATTGTTGCCATAAAAGTGCCACAGGAACTTTTCTAAAGAGACGAGTTTTTAACCCAGGCTTCCTGGCCAAATAAAACAACAACTTTGGGCTACATCTTCCCTATCTAAATCACATTCCATGTTAAATTTAATAAATTGATATTTATGTTCTAAATATTGTGTAGTGCTGCCCTATTGCATTCATACAGTTGCTGCATTTCATCCCAGAGGTGACTGCCTTTCAGTGGTGGTGAAATAATCCCTGTTTGTATGTTCTTAGTCAGTTTAGAAAGTTTGTAAAGCTCTTTGGGGTACTTCATACCTAGAGGCACTTTATCAAATGTAAGATGTTATCCTGAGCCTTGAAAGTGGCTCACCAAAGTGGCTGACAGTCTTCATCCATCTCACAAAAGGTTTTATCTCCAGTATTTGTGAATTTCTGCAAACATTTGTGAGTTTTACCATATAAGAGTTATGGTGGCTTTGAGTCAAAAGCACATGGCAGTGTGGAGGCAGCAGTTGCACAAGTATTCTGTCTGTGGAGGAAAGAAGCAGACAGAATGCATTCTGGGCATGGTAGACCTCAGTCAGAAGCAGCAATAACTACAACCTCTGAGCTGGATGGTATATGCCGCTGTATGTGTGTGCAAGAGGGGAGGAGTAGAAGAGAGCCCTTTTCACCTACCTTGATGCATCCGTGCAAGAGGCAATTGGAATGGGGTGCTGGCTAGCATGCCGGAGGCACTCCATGCGCCACAGGCTCACCTCGCTTTTACATACTTTATTGTTGGGAGATCAGTGCTGGGGCATGTAGGCTACACACTTTAAAAAGATAGAGCAGTAGCTGCTTCTGAACATGCATGCTGCCAGTGTTGTCTGCAGACAGAACGGCTCTGCTAACAGCATCTCAGGGGCTACACCCTCTGCACTACCTCAAAATGTGGCTTTGGCTTCCAAACTCAGAACAGAGCCCTTGCTTTCACACAGCACTGCTCTGCATCTGTTAGCATCCTTTGAGCTGTGGAGCACCCTCTGGCTATGGTAACCTGCCTCAGTCCTTGATACTTCAGGGAGCACAAGCACTAGCATTATGACTGCCCTTTGCATGGGTATGCAAAGACATAGGCAAGATCTCCCTGCACAATCTTCCCCACTTGTACACCAGCACAAGGACAGCTAGAGTCTAGCTGTCATGGGGGTCCATTCACCACAGTGGCACCTGTTGCTGGCCTTCCTGGGGATTAGCTGTGCCAGTTGGTGCACCCTCTACAGGTGGTGCCTCTTCCATCATCCTCTCACCCTGCAGACTCACCTCACTCCAGGAACCACAGTATCCTCCTCATGACTTGGCCCTCCAGCTGGGTCACCATCTGTGTCTCTCCTTTTTGGGGTTACCCAAAGTTCTTCTATGGAAACAGTCCCAGGCAGTCTTCTCCTGTGCTGCCCTGATGATGCCACTTCCCCAGTGGCTGGTAGGGGAACCTGGCCCCACCCTCTACTCAAGGTTACAGACAAGGGACCCTCAGCTCAGAAGTTCTGGGCTCCGCTCTCTCTGTGCCTTCCCTGGACTGCTTCCTACTCTTTCTGGTTCCCCCTCTGGGAGTACCAGCTCCAAACCTTCCTCTTTCCAGGGAGTGACTGCAGATTACCACCCTGCTTCTCAGGAAGTACCTGCCCTTTCCCAGCTGCAGCCCCTCTGCTGTCAGCTACTTGGCATTATAAGCCTCACCTATTCCTGTCCAGCCGAGCCTCATTTAATCAACTCCCTTCTCCCTGGCTCCTCCGCCAGGTGCAGCCAGGGAAGTTAATTGGCCTGCCTTGCCACCTTAACCCCTTCCAATCCCATGTTGGATGGACACCCCATCACATTAGCCCTGAGCATTTAGTCTCCATCTAGGGTTGCTTTTGGTGTATTGGGACTGTCTAACTTCAGTTCTAAGGGGGACATGATATAAAGCAGTGATGCTCAACTCTTTTGGGCTTAGGACCCATTTGTAAATGTCATGGCCTGTTGCAACCCAGTAAATAATCTGGGATTGGAGACCCTGGGGTGATTTTGGCTGGGTCCTGACCCCTTAGGGGGTTGAGTCCTGCTCAGCACTCACCCCACAGTGGCAGATCCTGTGTTGTAAGGCTCACTGGGCTCGGGTCTTGGCTCCTGGCGTTGCAACCTCCAGGGTTGCAGCACCACTTCCCTGCCCATCTGATTGGACCAAATTTGTGAGTGGAGCTGTGACCTGGCTCATGGTGTTGCAGTGCCACTCACTCAAATTTGGCCTACCTAGACTCCTGTCATCATGATGGCTGGGTAAACTTGAGTGGCACTGGGACCCCAGGGTTGCAGTGCCTGGAGCAGGGAGATGAGCCCAGCCAGCCCTGGGGGACAGGAGCCACAGGAACTGCTACGTGATCCTTTGAAACATTCTGGCAACCCAATTTTGGGTCCCAATCCACAGGTTGAGAAACTCTGATATAAAGTATCTATGGTTCCTGTGGAAGGAGTTATGGCTATGTGGACTAGAGTGAGATTTTCAAAGAATAAGGTGATTAACACACCTTTCAAGGAAATCAATTGCCTTGGAAGAGAGAATCAAAGCCACAGAAATGCCTAAGAATGAACATTCACACTTGCTTATGTTAGTTGACAGAGCTGGAAGAATATCCAATGGGTTCCATTGATATTTTGGATATGCAAATAGCTCCAGAGTTAGGAAAGTGAACTAACAAATGAACATTTTTGTTTAACAGAGCATGTATAACTACTGAGACAAGCTGGGTGAGGTAATATCTTTTATTGGACCAACTTCTGTTGGAGAAAGAGACAAACTTTCGAGCTTCACAGACCTCTTCTACAGGAGGCTGTCAAAGTCAATTCCCTGATGCTGGCCCCCTTCTCCACTGCAGGGAAAGACTCTAAGGCCTGGTCTACACACGATAAATCGACCCCCGCTGGATTGATCGCTGCCTTCCAATCCAGCAGGTAGTGTAGACATACCCTAAGAGAGGGGAAAAGGTCAGGGGAGGGGAGGGAGGCAGCGGGGAAAGGCTGAACCACTGTCTCCTTCCTGCCAGAGCTTTTTCTTGCTGCAGTGAAAGGCTCTGGCAGTGGGGATCAGTTGAAGCCTTTCTCATCTGCCACTATTCTGCCAGAGACTTTCACTGATCTGTGTAGCTACATACTGCAGTTTGGGTACAGCGTGCTTTTCACTGCAGTGCCTAGCAACACATATACTACATGCTGCTGAAAATAGTGTATTGTGTAGACATAGCCTTAAAATCAAACCTCCAAAGGAAGATCCCATCCCACTTCCTCCAGAAATGTATAACTTTGTCCCAGTCATCTCTCTCTCACCAATGAAGCCCTGGGACTGGGAACCCCTGTGCTTTACATTAGATTCCTTAGTGGATGACCAGTCGATGCTCACTGCTCCTTGGAGCTGAGGCTTGGGGGTAGGAGGGTAGGCAGATGGCTTTTGCCTCATACATGCTGTTTTCAGACAGGGACTTAAAAATGATCTATTACCTGTTTTTTTCAAGGGTCTTAATGAGAAGAAAGTGCTGTTCCTTGATAGTACAGTGAAGGTAGGGGAAAGGCTTCACTACCTGCTGCTACCAGCCACAGTTTCTCACCATTTCGTACAGTCACAAAGATTGTGGGATGTGAACAGAAAGGATTGTGGGATTGAGGTTTTGACAAAAAATCATGGCTAGTTTTCGAGATTCAAATGGGGATGCTTTGAAAACCTCTGTTGCAATCAATATAACTCCTATTCTCTATGCTCTCTTCAAATAACAGTTTGGTGACTACTTTCTATGGGTGCTATTGTAAACAGTCCTGCTCCTTTTTACTGGAAAATGTATAAACACCAGAATGTTACAGGGTTTACAAGTAGCAGGTAAAATTTTAGTAGAAAACTGTAAAATGTGGATGCTTTAAAATGAAAATGCTTTCATGAATTCACCACCAGAGTTCTGATGGCGGTATTGTACAGGGCATATTTTCAGTAGAGAACTGCAAAGGTTAAGACCTGTTCTGACAGCCCCTTTTTTATCGGAAACTCAACTCTCTGTAAAATTCTTTCTGCATCTTCAGTCAGTCAATGAAGGCAAATTTGAGAATGGAGTATTACAAAGCAATTGGTCAGGCATTCCATATAGGATCTTTAATGCTTTGTCTAGCAATCCTCTGGTGTGTAGTTCTAAGTGCATTTGTTCTGCATGTTAATCATAGCTATAAACTCTATTATAGGAAAATAAGGGATACTACTAAAGTTAATCAGGGACAAAGGACCAATATGACAAGGACATTGTGACAGAAAAGTGGTAATGAGCCACTAGATTTAACAATCTGGGATTTTAATTTGGAAAGTGATGCAATATTCATTTGGATATTGGCATCTTTATTTGCTTCTATAATGCTAGGGTTAAATGAGCGATGACAAGAACACATGGGTGAAAGAAGTCAAAATAGAGTTCTCAGGAAACCAAGGAAGAGAGAAAGAGCAGGACATAGGGGGAATTATAATGTGAGTTAAGATTCACAGTTCTTAAATGCACTTTTTAGCGCAGTGGTTTTCAACCTTTTTTCATTTGAAGACCCCTGAAAAATTTCAAATGGAGGTATGAACCCTTTGAAAATCTTAGCCATAGTCTACAGCCCCCCAGTGGTCCATGGACCACAGGTTGAAAACTACAGTTCTATGGTAAGGACAACCTTTCGCGAACCCTTTCAACATAACCTGTGGACCCCCAAGTGTCCGCAGACTACAGTTTGAAAACCACTGCTCCAATGAATGGTTCTGACCTGTGGCTGGAGAAAGCTGTGCGTCTCAGCTAATATTGATAGGTTTGCAAAAGCCAGAACATCAGATCTGAACTTGCCACATCAAGAGTTTTCTGATTTAGAATGAATAAGAAGATCTTGAAACTTTTCTACTTAAAATGGATAGCCTACAGGTTATCCACTAATCATACACGTTCAACCACAGCACAGAAAATAAGACTTTGAAAATGATTACATATGTCTTTGCTAGAGTTGGGCAACTAACTTCTTTTTTGATTTGCTGTCAGTTTGGGTTTAACCAAAACCAAACATTCTGGACATAAAAATGGGTAAACTGAAAAAGCTGACAAAAATTTTGTTCGGGGTTGAACAAAATGTTTCAATTGACTCATTTCTAGGCTTTTTAACTTCTTTAAAAAATAAAGGCAAAGGAAACAAAGGGCCTTTTTCTCCCTCTCCTGAACTTTAGGCCAGTGGGTAGGGCATTCACCTGGGTTGTGGGAGACTGAAGGTTTAATTCCTGCTCTGGAGCAGAGACTTGAACTTGGTCTCCCCTGCTAAATGAGCACCCCAACCACTTGGCTATTCTGGGGTGGAGTTTTCTCAGTCTCACCTGTTGAAACTGTTTCACTTTACATAAAATTCCTGAATAGACATTAGGTGAGCAAATGACTCTATAGTCTAGTGGTTAGGACACTCATGGGGGAGTCCCTGTGCCAGTGACTAGTTATTTATACAGAGTGGAACTACTTTAACAGGAGAGACTGAGAAAGCTCCCACTCAGAATAGCCAATAGCCTGTTGCTTAGGATGCTCACATACCGTGGGAGACCTGGTTCAAGTCCCTGCTCCAGAGCCTGGATTCAAACCTAGGTCTCCCACATCCCAACTGAATGTCCTAACGACTGGACAAAAAGTTTTGTGTGCATGTCCCCAGTCCATGCACAGCCCTCTGTTTTGGGAAGGGCACCTAATTCCCATTATGAATCTAGCCTGAAAAAAAAGTCTGGGGGATGAAACTATTATGTGAATTTGTGTCAAATTTATGAATAGTTTGGGGTCAACAAAACTGCCTTTTTTGTTGAATAAACTATTTATCTGAAAAATGTCACTGAGCTCTGGTCATTACAATCTTTAGTGCATGCAGTGTACCTCTCGGCCATTTAAGTTGTTTTATTGAGATGGGTTGGATATAAACCTAAAATTGTAAATCAGCAAGTATTAGATGGGTAAAAAGTAAAGTTGAGCTAGTGCTGAGATCAGGAACCAGCTGCAGCTGAAACTGGAGTAGCAAGGATTTTGAAAAATCCAAAAGGATCCAGAAACTTATTTGAAGTTGTATGTAGTGGCAAATGTGGCGTGAGTCAGTGGTGAAGATAGAATGATCAATGAACTCGGGAGTTGTGATCGAGTGTTGATCAATCAAATTACAAACCTCAACCCGAGACCAACCCTCCCAGTTTGAAAGCTTTAAATTAAGATTTTGATGGTGGCTGGTCAGGATCCTGTTCTCCATTGTCTCTAGTGTTCTGAACAGAGGTCCAGGAATCCTAGAGACAGGGGCAACATGGTTCTAATTACAGCTTTGCTTCTGACTTGGGCAGTTTTTGTTAAGTCACTGAGGCCTGGTCTACACTACGGGATTAGGTCAAATTTAGCCGTGTTAGGTCAATTTAAAAATGAATGCATACACACAACCAACCCCATTCCGTCGACCTAAAGGGCTCTTAAAATTGACTTCTGTACTCCTCCACAGCGAGGGGAGTAGCACTAAAATCAACTTTGCTGGGTCGAATTTGGGATAGTGCGGATGCAAATCGACGGTATTGGCCTCCAGGAGCTATCCCTGAGTGCTCCATTGTGACTGCTCTGGACAGCACTTTGAACTCCGATGCACTAGCCAGGTACACAGGAAAAGCCCCGGGAACTTTTGAACTTCATTTCCTGTTTGGTCAGCGTGGCGAACTCAGCAGCCCAGGTGACCATGCAGTCCCCCCAGAATCGTAGCATGTAGAATGTTTCTACGCTCCCCCTATCATCTCCGACCCTGAGATTATCGCAGATTAGAAAGTGAAAAAAATGCACTTGCGATGACATGTTTTCTGAGCTGATGCAGTCCTCCCGCACTGATAGGGCACAGCTTAATGCATGGAGGCATTCAGTGGCAGAGGCCAGGAAAGAATTAAGTGAGCGTGAAGAGCAGAGGCAGGACATGATGCTGAGGCTAATGGAGGAGAAAATGGACACAATGAAGCATCTGTTGGGGGAGCAACATGATGAAGCTTCTGTTGGAGCTGCAGGAAAGCCAACAAGAGCACAGACCCCCACTGCATCCACTGTATAACTGCCTACCCTCCCTCCCATGTTCCATAGCCTCCTCATCCAGACACCCAAGAATGCAGAGGCGGGGCAGGCTCTGGGCACCCAGCCACTCCACTCCAGAGGATGGCCCAAGCAACAGAAGGCTGTCATTCAAACAGTTTGATTTTTAGTGTGTCTACAATCAGCAATGGAGCCTTGTCCTTCCCTCCTCTCCCACCCCACCTGGGCTACCTTCTCTGTTCTCTCATTTTTTTTAATTAATAAAGAAAAAATGCATGGTTTCAAAACAATAGTTATTTTATTTTGAAGGGGGGAGGGTGATTGGCTTACAGGGAATTAAAATCAAGAAAGGGGGAGGGTTTGCATCAAGGAGAAACACACACAACTGTCGCACCAAAGCCTGACCAGTCATGACACTGGTTTTCAAAGCCTCTCTGATGCGCAGCGCGCCTTGCTGTGCTCCTCTAATCACCCTGGTGTCTGGCTGCTCAAAATTAGATGCCAGGAGATTTGCCTCAACCTCCCACCCCACCATAAAGGTCTCCTCCTTACTCTCACAGATATTATGGAGCACACAGTAAGCAGCAATAACAATGGGAATGTTGATTGCACTGAGGTCTGACGAACAGCACCAGCGAGCTTTTAAATGTCCAAAGGCACATTCTACCACCATTCTGCACTTGCTCAACCTGCTCCTTACTACTGTCCAGGCTTCATGAACGGAAGCCCCGAGCTCATCTCTGGGGAGCAGGAGAGCAACGTTGCAGAGGAAGTGATGGAGCCATACACCATGCCCTGGAGGTTGCTAGGAGCCGGGCAGGGAAGACATTCCCAGAACCCCTGGCCAAGCTACATGTCCGATGAGGATGGTTACCTGTCTTACTGCACCAGTACAGATCCCCCAAGCTCATTGCTGGGGAGCAGGAGAGCAGAGTTGCAGCAGAAGCAGTGAATGACAACGGTTAGCAGTCCTACTGCAACGTCTGCTGTGAAGGCAAGGAGCTGCTGCTGTGTAGCAATGCCAGCTGCTGCAGGTGCTTCTATGTTGAATGCTTGGAGGTCTGGGTAGGGCAAGGTACCTTGGCCAAGGCGAAAGAGGAAGAGCCCTGGAGATGTGGGGTGTTACAGCGCCGACCGAACTGGAATGTATGGCTGCAAAACTTCTTCACCAGCGACAAAGGACAGGAATATGATGCACCTAAAATCTAAAAAGGCCCGCACATTTCCCCGAGTCATCACCCTTGATTACGGAAAGTCAGTGATTGCCTTGGCTCTTGGATCACAGCAGCTCCCACAGTATACTTGCCCACAACAGCAGCGGTGACAGTGAGCTGAGCAGGCTCCATGCTTGCTGTGGTATGGCGTCTGCATGGGTAACCCAGGAAAAAAGGCGCGAAACAATTGTCTGCTGTTCCTTTCACGGAGGGAGGCGCGACTGATGACATGTACCCAAAACCACCTGGGACAAGGTTGTTGCCCCATCAGGCACTGGGAGCTTAACCCAGAATTCCAATGGGCGGCAGAGACTGCAGGAACTGTGGGATAGCTACCCACAGTGCACTGCTCTGTAAGTTGATGCTAGCCACAGTAGTGAGGACACACTCCACCGAGTTAATGCGCTTAGTGTGGACATACACAATCGACTGTATAAAATCGATTTCTAAAAATCGACTTCTATAAAATTGACCTAATTTCATAGTGTACCCTAAATCTCCCTGCCTCAGTTTCCCCATATGTATATGGAGTTGCAAATAATGCTTTACAGGGGCGTAGTGTGTTGAGGATGAATTAATAGCTGTCGGGCACTTTGAAGAGGTTAAATAAGTCTTAACTATTATCATTAAAAACCACTTAGAATTTTCACTTCAAGTGATAATCAGTGGACTTATTCTTTGCACATTTGAATACTCAGTGTCTTGGATTTCCTTATACTTTACATTAGGTGTGTAATATGCTTTTTATGTAAGGGGTGTGAAATATCTGCTATCTTTCACGGCTCAGTGTAGGAAGAATTTGTGTATTGTGAAATATACATGTGAATTGTTGAGAAGTGTGGAAATGGAGCTGGGAAGGGACATGAGTGCTTCAAAAAGCAACTTATTCCCTGGCTCAGAGCTTCACCATGGGTGTTGTTTGCACTACAAGCTTGACAGTCTCAAAGTCTGTGATTTGCTGGACTGAAGGCCTGGCTCTGGCAGTGAACTAATTCTTTCAGGGCTCATTGGCCTTTTTCCTCAATGTTTAAGCTGATTTTGTACCTAGTTTACATAAAAATGTTGTTATTAAAAGACACTTGTGCTGGCAAGCAGTGAATCTGACTGTAAGTGCTGGGCAGTTTCTCTGCTGCAGGTGCTTGCAGGTAGATTTTCTGGGTCAAAATATTTGTCCCCAAAGATAACTTTTTCATGGCCTGCCCCCTATGATTAATCCTTTGCAGGGACATTTTTGGGCAATGCCCCCCACATGCTGTTCCTGCGTTCCACTTCCACCCCGTTTGCACCTCCTTTTGGAAATGCACAGTGGTCCAAAGCTGCACTTGTACTCAATCTTGTGGGTGCAACTGTCCAACTGAGTGGTGCATCTGGCTGTGCCTATGCAGTCTTAGGCCTGGTCTACACTAGGGTGAGGGGTCGAACTAAGGTACGCGACTTCAGCTACGCGAATAGCGTAGCTGAAGTCGAACTACCTTAGTTCGAACGTCTTACCTGTCCAGACGCCGCGGGATCGAAGTCCGCGGCTCCCCAGTCGACTCCGCCACCGCCGTTCGCAGTGGTGGAGTTCCGGAGTCGACGGGAGCGCGTTCGGAGTTCGAACTATCGTGTCTAGATTAGACGCGATAGTTCGAACTCCAAGAAGTCGAATGCTACCCGTCGACCCGGCAGTAAGTATGGACGTACCCTTAATGTTGCATTAACACAGTTTTGTGTCCTTATTTGGAAACTGAACGGGGAGTTACACAGTAACCAAAGAATGGGGAAAATAAAGTATGTGTTGGTCTGCTATTCTGATTCTCCTTTAGCAACTGATATAGAGCTTTTCCTTTTATTTTACAAAAGGAGAGACTATCAGGCTGTGTAAAACACTCAGCAATTCACCCCTCCACAAAATATCTTAGCCCAAGTTATTGAAAAGTTTGTTTGGTGCTGCTTTTTAAACATGTTTTATCTCGAGCTGTTACCTCCTTTGAAGCTGCTGGAAACTGATGCCTATTGTTTTGTTAAACATTTGTTCTTTATTACCTTTGTAAGTAAGTGGCTGCATCTGAGCTCCATATGTTTTGATGAGCTGGCTTTTTCAGGAAATCAGCAAAGGTTTGAACTATGCCACCTGATTTTTTTCACAAGTCTTTAGTACTTTAGCTGTAGGCTTGTAAGGATTAAATTTTTATTGATAAATGTTTGTGAACTTCAATTTCACCATACACACACACCACCACCAACAACAAAAACTCCATAATTGAAATTTACAGATCTGCAAAGTAAGAGAAATGCTACTTAAGAACTTATTAGAGTTTGATTTAAGGATATTTACTTTGTATATTTTGACGTGATGTTGACAATGTGAGTTTTAATAGTTATAAAGCTTTAACACCTTGAATCTCAACGTCTACTGTCATTAAATAATTATTGTATACAGTGTACCTTTCTCTGACTTGAGGAAGAGCTTGGTCTAGCTTGAAAGCTTGTCTCGCTCACTAATAGAAGTTGGTCCAATAAAAGATATTACCTCACCCACTTTGTCTCTATTAAATAATTATTGTCGTCCCCTCCCATTGTCTGAGTCCCCTCAATAATTTCCCACAACTGAACATTTAAATAGATAAAAATTGAAAAAATGCATACAACTCATAATTTTGTGCAAGTGTGAAAATAAAAATCAATACAAATAAAATGCTTAAAAATAAACACAGATATCAATCAAAATAATTCATAAAATAAAAATTGAATTTTGCCAAGCCTATTTATCTGCATCGGCTGTACTCCCCACTCATGTGTTCTGTCATGAAACAAACACATCACTGACCATCACTTTATAGATGAATGAAGGGCATGGGGACAGGAGCTTTTTGGTCAAGCTGGTATTTTAAAGCAGAAGGGAAATGAAAAGTTACTGAAGTAACATGGATGTCCAATGTTGTTTATTATTATTAATGAATGATTATTATTATTGTTATTATTTTATTTATTTTTATTACCCTATCACCTAGGAGTCCCAGTCATGAACCACTGTGCTAGATGCTGTGCAAACACAGAGCAAAAAGACAGTCCCTATCCCAATCGAAGGTTATGTCTACACTACGAAATTAGGTCAAATTTATAGACGTTGATTTTTTAGAAATCGATTTTATATGATCGATTGTGTGTCTGCCCTTAAGACCATTAAGACCATTAACTCGGCGGAGTGCGTCCACAGTACCGAGGCTAGCGTCGACTTCCGGAGTGTTGCACTGTGAGTAGCTATCCCACAGTTCCCGCAGACTCCGCTGCCCATTGGAATTCTGGGTTAAGCTCCCAATGCCTGATGGGGCGAAAACATTGTTGTGGGTGGTCCTGGGTACATGTCGTCAGGCCTCCCCCCATGAAAGCAATGGCAGACAATCGTTTCAAGCCTTTTTTCCTGGGTTACCCATGCAGATGCCATACCACGGCAAGCATGGAGCCCACTCAGTTCAACATCACTGTACTTCTCCTGGATGCTGGCAGACGTGGTACTGCATTGCTACACAGCAGCAGCTCATTGCCTTTTGGCAGCAGATGGTGCATAACGATTGGTAGCCGTCATCGTCGTCTCCTGGGTGCTCTTTTATCCGACCTTGGTGAGGTCGGTCAGGGGTGCCTGGACATAAATGGGAGTGACTCCAGATCATTCTCTTTTTAAGTTTTGTCTCATAGAGATTCAGTCCTGCCTGCAATCGTACTGCACCATCTTCTGGCGAACACTCAGGAGACAACGATAGCTAGCAGTCGTACTGCACCATCTTCTGGCAAACACCCAGGAGACAACGATGGCTAGCAGTTGTAATGCATCATCTTCTGCCAGCCTAAGATGTATAAGAGCGGTGGAGGGGATCAAAACAAGAAAGAGACCAGATTTGTTTTGTATTCATTTGCTCCCCACCTCCCTCCCTCAGTGAATAATGGGGAGAAGGCTAGC
Source organism: Mauremys reevesii (assembly GCF_016161935.1). Lineage (NCBI taxonomy): Eukaryota > Metazoa > Chordata > Testudines > Geoemydidae > Mauremys > Mauremys reevesii. The sequence goes on along the minus strand of NC_052624.1, from coordinate 128,876,042 downwards.
TCAGTGATTTGAGCATTGGCTTGCTAAACACAGGGTTTTGAGTTTGATCCTTGAGGGGACCATTCTGTATAACAGTTGTGTTTGTTTCTCCTTGATGCAAACCCACCCCCTTTGTTGATTTTAATTCCCTATAAGCCATGTCGTCAGTCGCCCCTCCCGCCATCAGAGCAACAGCAGACAATCGTTTCACACCTTTTTTCAGTGCAGACACCATAGCACAGCAAGCATGGAGCCCGCTCAGATCACTGCCGCAATTATGAGCACCGTAAACACCATGCACATTATCCTGCAGTATATGCAGAACCAGAACCTGCAAAAGCAAAACCAGGCGAGGAGGCGACGGCAGCGCAGTGACGAGAGTGATGAGGACATGGACACAGACGTCTCTCAAAGTACGGGGCCCAACAATTTGGACATCATGGTGTTAATGGGGCAGGTTTATGCCGTGGAACACCGATTCTGGGCCCGGGAAATAAGCACAGACTGGTGGGACCACATAGTGTTGCAGGTATGGGACGATTCCCAGTGGCTGCAAAACTTTCGCATGCGTAAGGGCACTTTCATAGAACTTTGTGACTTGCTTTCCCCTGCCCTGAAGCACAAGAATACCAAGATGAGAGCAGCCCTCACAGTTCACAAGCAAGTGGTGATAGCCCTGTGGAAGCGTGCAATGCCAGACAGCTACCGGTCAGTCGGACATCAATTTGGAGTGGGCAAATCTACTGTGGGGGCTGCTGTGATCCAAGTAGCCAACACAATCAAAGAGCTGCTGCTATCAAGGGTAGTGAGTCTGGAAAATGTGCAGCCCATAGTAGATGGCTTTGCTGTCATGAGATTCCCTAACTGTGGTGGGGCGATAGACGGAACCCATATCCCTATCTTGGCACCGGAGTACCAAGGCAGTGAGTACATAAACTGAAAAGGGTACTTTTCAGTGGTGCTGCAAGCACTGGTGGATCACAAGGGACGTTTCACCAACTTCAACGTGGGATGGCCGGGAAAGGTACATGATGCTCGCATCTTCAGGAACTCTGGTCTGTTTCAAAAGCTGCAGGAAGGGACTTTCTTCCCAGACCAGAATATTACCGTTGGGGATGTTGAAATGCCTATAGTTATCCTTGGGGACCCAGCCTACCCCTTAATGCCATGGCTCATGAAGCCATACACAGGCAGCCTGGACAGTAGTCAGGAGCTGTTCAACAATAGGCTGAGCAAGTGCAGAATGGTGGTAGAATGTGCATTTGGATGTTTAAAAGCGCGCTGGTGCAGTTCACTGACTCAGATAGACCTCAGCAAAACCAATATTCCCATTGTTATTACTGCTTGCTGTGCGCTCCACAATATCTGTGAGAGTAAGGGGGAGACATTTATGGTGGGGTGGGAGGTTGAGGCAAATCATCTGGAGGCTAATTACACACAGCTGGACACTAGGGCAGTTAGCAGAGTACAGGAGGGCATGGTGCACATCAGAGAAGCTTTGAAAACCAGTTTCATGACTGGTCAGGCTACAGTGTGAAAGTTCTGTTTGTTTCTCCTTGATGACCCTCTCCCCTTGGTTCACTCTACTTCCCTGTAAGCCAACCGCCCTCCCCTCCCTCCTTCGATCACCACTTGCAGAGGCAATAAAGCTGCTTCACATTCATGCATTTTTTATTAATTCATCACACAAATAGGGGGATAACTGCCAAGGTAGCCCGGGAGGAGTGGGGGAGGAGGGAAGCTCCAGGTGGGGTGGGGGAGGAGGGAAAGACAAGGCCACACTGCACATTAAAACTTATTGAATTCCAGCTTTCTGTTGCTTGGGCAGTCCTCTGGCATGGAGTGGTTGGGTGCCCGGAGGCTCCCCACACTGCGTTCTTGGGCATCTGGGTGAGGAGGCTATGGAACTTGGGGAGGAGGGCGGTTGGTTACACAGAGGCTGTAGCAGCGGTCTGTGCTCCTGCTGCCTTTCCTGAACCTCAACCATACGCCGGAGCATATCAGTTTATTCCTCCAGGAGCCTCACAGTTGCCTCTTGCCTTCTGTCACCAAGCTGATGCCTCCTATCATATTCAGCCTGACACTTATTATCTTCAGCCCGCCACCTGTCCTCACATTCATATTGTGCTTTCCTGGACTCTGACATTGTCTGCCTCCGCACATTCTGCTGGGCTCTTTCAGTGTGGGAGGACTGCATGAGCTCAGAGAATATTTCATCGCAAGTTGTTTTTTTTCATTTTCTAATCTTTGCTAGCCTCTGGGAAGGAGAAGATAGTGTGAGCGTTGAAACATTTGCAGCTGGTGGAGGGAGAAAAAGGGAGAGTGGGTAGTTAAAAAGACACATTTTAGTGAACAATGGGTAGACTCTTTCATGGTAAACCTTGTTGCTTTTGGTATGTAACCCTTCTGCCCCTCTGAGTTGGCGGCAACAAGGGCCGGGTTCAGTATCCAGGGGTTCCATTTCAATAACACAATGCAAAACTGGCTCAAGCCCCCACCCAGTGACCTGGGACAATTACATACCACCCCCCCGGGCACCTCTAGGAGACAATACTTCCCCTCTCACAAGCACAGAGTCTGAGTGTAGCAAAATCCTTTTAATAAAGGAGGGAAACAATGTGGCATCATATTGGGGAAACACCACAAACAGGATTCATAACATAAACCATGAGCAAAAGACCCACCAAGTAAGTTTTGGCAATGTCCTTTTCCCATTAGGGTCTTAAGTCCAATCACCCTAAAGTCCAACAACCCAAAAGTCTCTGACCCTGGTCAGTGCTGTCCCAGAGTTCAAAAGTTTATCTGCAGAGTTTTACCCCTCCCAGTCTGGGTGGAAATGGGGGGGCACACAGGGTGTTAAGGGGAACCTTACGCGGGCCGGGGCCGACTGCCCCGCCTCTCCGTGGAGTCCTGCTGCAGCCTTCACCACGACCAGCTCCACTCCACCAGCTGTGCTGCTCCTCCAGCCGTCCCCACAAACCGCTCTGCTCCGCTTGCTGTTCCGTGGGCCGCTTCAACCATCCTGCAAACTGCTCAGCTTGGCTCCGCTCCCTGTTCCATGGGTTGCTCTAAACGTGCTGCAAACTGCTCCACTCTGCCAGCCACTTAACGATAGATCTTCAGGCTCCCCCACTAGTTAACACAGCACTCAGTGATCTGAGCTCAGTAAGTTTAGCTCTTTTATTGATTTCAGCTTGTAGTAGGGGAGCCCCAGTGCTGGTGCACCATTGGCCCAAAGTGAGTTCAGCTCAGCAGCCTCTAGATGGACTCCTAATAGAATCAAAATTAGCTCTGCTCTTCAACAGTGGAGAGAGGCGGAGGAGCAATTGGTGTTCCAGGGCCCATACCATCAGGTACACACACACCAGCCCCCAAACTCTCTCAGTTCACTGGGTTTTGGCACCCATGTCCCTTGTCTAGCAAGTGCTACTTAGTTGATGGTGAGATCCATAAAACAGGTTCATAGTCCCTCATTCACATAATCAGGGTAACAACACTTTATTCCTCCTGCCTCAATAACAGAGAAATTGGGGCAGTGGGCCCAGCACAGGGAGATGCCTCAGCTAAGAGGCTCTGCAGGCTGGACTTGGAGGGGGATCGTAACCTGACAGGGTGGGGGTAACACTGGGGAGAAGAGTCCTGCCACCTAGAGCCTGAGAGCGTGTGGTCACCGCCAGAGCAAGTGTCCGACCCACAGCGTCCCTGCAGCACAGCCAGGGCCTGAGAAGGAGGCCTGGGACCTACAAGGAACAGACTGTGAACTGCCCTGATGTCCAGAGACACTGTTTGTAATGTTCCCTGCCACAGTGCGGAGTGATGTGTTTTCCTTTAACCTTTCCCATTTTTCCTTATTTTTTTTAATTAATTGTTAATTAAATAACTTGTATTTGCTTTAAATTGTATGAAATGATCAGTGGGTCAGGAAGGTGCCCAGTGCCCCTGACCTGAGTGACCACAGCAGGGTTGGGGGTTGAGCCCCCCCAGGAATCCTGGGCCCAGCCTTGTTGGGGTTACGAGGACTCTGCCAAACAGGAGAGTGGAAGGGGAGTCCTCAAGGGCAGGGAGGCCTCTGGGTAAAGGAAGTGAGAGCGAGGACTCAGATCCTTTCGCTAGCCCACTTCACCGGGGTAGTGCAGAAGCCAGGAAAGTTCCGCACAATAGTGGGACCATTCCCCCGCTTACATTTAACTTTCATAACATGTGGGAATGGTTTCAAACAGCAGTGACCTCATTTCCCATACCAAGCAGCCGTTGGGGTGGCCATTTAAAATGGGTTGGCAATTTAAAAGGAGGGGCTGCGGTTTTCGGGTTAACGTGCAGCACAAACCCAACTAACCCCCACACACACCCAATTCTCTGGGATGATCACTTCACCCCTCCCCCCACCGCATGGCTAACAGTGGGGAACATTTCTGTTCAGCCACAGCCAAACAGCCCAGCAGGAACGGGCACCTCTCAGTGTCCCCTTAATATAATCAACCTATTGCAACCAGGTGACCATGAATGATACCACTCTCCTGAGGATAACACAGACAAATGAGGGAGGGATAGCTCAGTGGTTTGAGGGTTGTGAGCTCAATCCTTGAGAGGGGCACTTAGGGGTTTGGGGCAAAAATCAGTACTTGGTCTTGCTAGTGAATGCAGGGGACTGGACTCAATGACCTTTTAGGGTCCCTTCCAGTTCTAGGAGATAGGTATATCTCCAATTATTATTAGGTAAAGAACAGATGTTGTTTGAATGCCAGCAAACACCGGGATCATACACTGTGTTATGTGTTATTCCGGACTACATGCTACTGGCCTAGTGTGGTAAAGTGTCCTACCATGGAGGACAGAATAAGGCTGCCCTCCCCAGAAACCTTTTGCAAAGGCTTTGGAAGTACTTTGGAAGTCCAGGAGAACTTTAAAGAGATGTCCCTGGAGGATTTCTGCTCCATCCCCAGACACGTTAACAGACTTTTCCAGTAGCTGTACTGGCCACGAATGCCAGGGCAAATTAATCATTAAACACGCTTGCTTTTAAACCATGTATAATATTTACAAAGGTACACTCCCCAGAGGTCCCTTCTTCACCTGGCAGGTCTGGGAGGCAGCCTTGGGTGGGTTCGGGGGGTACTGGCTCCAGGTCCAGGGTGCGAAACAGTTCCTGGCTGTCGGGGAAAACAGTTTCTCCACTTGCTTGCTAGGATTTGTGGGTGCTCGGCAGTTCTGAACTTGCTGCTGACTGTAGCACTGGCTCAGTCATGCTCAACTGCATAATGAGACAAGTAGAAACCCTTTTCCTTTTAGCTCATGTTCTGATTTCAAATGCAAGTGATGTGCGAGGCCAGGCATATAATTATTGGCGTAGCTGCAAAGCGCCCAAGAGCATGTCTTGATTCATTTGTTTTAGGACAATTAGATTTAGCACAATTCATTGAGAATGGCACTAAAGTGGACAGTTTGTGGGTAGCTAATCTTCATTTTTTATTATTAACACACAATTATACACACTTGAAATGTCTTTCTTCACCTATGACCAGTGTGGCAGAGCAGAACCAGGCAACATTCTGAGGATTTTCGTCATCTAACCCAGCCCCCTTCTTAGGCTCAGCATTACAGCTGCCAGCTCTGCCTGAGCTCTGAACAGGAACCTGCCTAGAATCCTCCTACATGCAACATGTTTCAAGTTTCTTCTTTCCTTTTCTCCCTGACATGTGACGTGCCACCTTGACTGCCCACCCCCTACTGGTGTAGGAGTTGAAATGCTGAAGTCCAGGGGCCAGATTATTTCCCCCTATTACCAGCACAAAGGAGATCATCCACAGTGATCTCCCTTTTCCCGTGCAGAGTGGGAGGTCACCTGCCTGGCCTGGACCCCACCAGAGAGCCCTCTTGAGGCTGCACTGACTTTTGCACAGACCTCCCCCATATATGGGAAACTGCTTAATTATGATCTTGAGCATTTGGGTATTCAGGCTTACATGGCAGCACATCTCTAGTGGAACCACTCTGTCTAGGTACAAGCACAAAGAATGTGTCTATTCAGAGCCATCTCAATGAACCCCACTGATAAGTAAGTTTAAACTTCATTTTTGGAGGCAGACAATTCTGCCTGATCTAGGATCACAGGTGATCAGGCCCCAGGAGTCAAAGTCTGCTTGGCAGCATGGAGAGCTACCGTAGCTACCAGGTAAGCTATATATATATATATAACTAGATGGCACCTTAGTACACATTTAAATATACACACATCTAATTTGGGCTTTCATGTTTTATGCATGAGGAATTCTTGGAAAAATGGAGAAAAAATGGTGGGTGCTCCCCCCCTTAAAGCCCTCCTCTCTCCCCTAGCACCTCCCAGGGGCCGGTGGGCATCGCTGATCAGCGCCTCCCCCTCCCTCCCTGTGCCTTCTACCTGCCGCGATCAGCTGTTTCACAGTGTGGAGCAGACTCTAGGGGGAGAGGACATGGTGCTCGGGGGGGCAGAAGGGGGCAGGAAAAGGTGGGGAAGAGGCAGGGTGGGAAGAGGCGGGGTGGGTGGGGACTTGTGGGAAGGGGTGGAGTGGAAGGGTCTGGGGCAGAGCAAGGGGTCCAGCACCCCCACCCCCACCCCAGCACATTGGAAAGTTGGTGCCTGTGATCTGAATTACTACAGAGAATTCCTTCCCAGGTATCTGCCTGGCAGGTCTTGCCCACATGCTCAGGGTCTAACTGCCATATTTGGGATTGAGAAGGAATTTTCCCCTCGGTCAGATTGGCAGAGACCCTAGGAGGTTTTTGCCTTCCCCTGTGCCACATCGGACACAGGTCTCTTGCTGGTTTAAACTAGTGCAAATTGTGAATTTTCTGTAACTTGAAGTCTTTAAACCATAATTTGAGAACTTCAGTGACTTAGCCAGAAGTTATGCATCTATTACAAGAGTGGATGGGTGAGATTCTGTGGCCTGCGTTGTGCAGGAGGTCAGACTAGATGATAACAATGGTCCATTCTGACCTTAAAGTCTATGAGTCTTTGAGGTGGCCCCGGTGCCTCTGGCAGGGCCCCACTGGGGAGGCGGAGCAGGCACACAGAGCGGTCAGAGCAGGGCGCACAAGATGCAGGCAGGGAGGTGGCTCTGCACTCTGGGGGGCGCTGACCCCCACAGTGCCTGCAATCCTAGCTGATTCAGCCCCTAGAAGGGGGGTGTACTGCCTGGCCTGTCCCCCGAGGGAACCTGCACCAAAAGGAGATGAGAGCTGGGCCCAGTCCTGGACCCCCTTGAACAAGGGGGTGTGTGCTCTTCCCTCCAGGGGATTCGAGCCGGGCAGGTGCCCTGATTCGGGCTGAAAGCAGAGCGATCTGGGTTCAGTTAGCAGGGCCCGTAGACCCTTTGAACAGGAGTGATGGATCAGGCAGGGTAGAAAATTAATACACCTCCACGCACTGAGAACGAGCGATGCTTTTCTGCATCCCCAGCCCCATTTGGAAACCAAAGCACCAGCCCCCCCAGGACAATCATGCGGGGCATGGGGGTATGTTTAGGGTGGATGTTTGTGATACAGTGGAGGTTGGAGGTACAAGGGGGATAGGCAGAGCTAAGGGTGCATATTGGGTGTGTGAGATAGGGGGTGCATCAGTGCTTATTTGGTGCCTGGGCTTACAGAGGATCAGCCCCAGCATGTCTTTCATTACAAATTAAGCACTGATGAAAAAGGATCTCCAGCTTTCCGAATGCACGTTCCCTGTCAACTCCTCAGCTCTTTTCAAACATTGTTAAACCATTTGTGGTGCAGAAGGTGAACACTTAGAAAAAATCTGGCTTTAAATTAGTGGGGAAATAAATGTCTACTGCTGGTTCTCTGGCCTCTGTTGTCTGTAAATACTTTTTAATCAGACAAAGGGAATATTGACACCACACAGAGACTCAGCAATAACTCCTGAGCAAAATATTGCTTCTTGATGAGTCTGTGCATTTTCCAGTCTTGACAAAAAATGTTGACTCTCCTTCCAAGGGATTTCTATTGACTCATATTGATGATTCTTCTGCAAATGTTAAATCATTTACACTGCTATTAGATTATTTCCTCTGAATTCTCTCCTTTTCCCCCTCAGCATGTGGATGTGTGAGGCAGCACATCACTCTGTTTTAAATGTTGTTTCCATCTTCCCCTGCACTAAAACAATTTCCTGCAAGTTGCTGATTAATTCTCTTAATGATATGAATGTCCCTGGTACAGTGTCTTGTTATGAGAGCTGCTGTTCCAAAGTTTCCTCCTTCGGCGTTTATAAGAGCTCTGAGTTCACCATTTAATGAGTGACTGAGAAGCTATGTTTTTCTTTGCTCTCTCACCTCTTCAGATGGTCAAGCTCCCTGCTCTCCTGTCCTCCCAGATGACTGTATCACCGGAGGCATGTTCTTCCCCGGCATAGCCAGAGTGGGTCTAGAATTGCCTCGCATTTGTTCACCTAACCACATCTATTCAGTAAAGTCCAATTATTATATTTGTTTTTCTCTTATTAAAATCTGAGGCAACCTCAGCATTTGTAAGCTGATCTAATTAAGATACTCTTGGTCTGGTCCACAATCAGTAATTTTAATTAAACTAGATACATGTTTAAGCACTTTTTTTCAAAGTTACAATGTATTTGATTTTGCACAAAATGTAATTATTGGTCAGAATTATTTTTGTTGGGTTTATACTTCAAAACTTTGTTGGAAAAAGCAATAGTGCTGAGCCAGTCCAGTGACCTAGTATTTCTGCTCTGTGCTGTCTTGTCTGAGAGCTATGTTCAAATCCAGACACCTCTCCAGTTCCTTCTTACCACCATATGACCTGAGCTGGGATTATGTCTTCTTTTACTCCGTACATAACCTGTACAAGTATAATATTGATAAATAATTTGCATATAATAGCTTGGTAGTTATTGTTATAGTTAGTGTATATAGTATAGAATAGTTCCCCACACCCAACTGGGATTGAAGAACTGCATCTCCTGCTCTTGCTCCTTCTCCATCAGGTATGGGCATCAACAGTGCCTATATTGTCTGTGTGAGGCGCATATCGCTGCAAAGTGCAATGTCTACCAGTTTTTCTCACCCAGAACTCAAGAGACCCAAGAGCTGTGACTGAAAAAGTTTCTCTTGGAAGAAGCTATGAGGCCACGCTCTGACCAGGAGCTGGGATACCCACCTGTACCTCAGCCTCAGTTGATCAGCAGTGCCACTCTAAGCACATGCCTTGGAGCAGAGCCTCTACCACTGAAGCCTAAGTACTTTTCCCACAGGGCTCCCTGTGAAAGTAAAGGACACTCATGGGCATGAGGATAGATCCTCGCAGAGGACTGTTAAGAGGAAATGCATTACCTCCCTCAGTTGGTCCAGGTCAGATGAGATGTGTGAATGGAACCACGGAACCAGGGCTGCCAAAATCCCCCAGACTGGAGGGCAAGGCATGCAAAAAGAGGGATCTGCCAGTTCCTCTGGTGACTGCAGTACCAAGGCAAAATTATGGATGTTCTCCAGCCCCATCTATGAGTGCAGGTCCAGGTTCATTGTTGGTATCACCTTGTTTACCCAGAGACCGTTTAGCTGTGACAGACGAGCTGGGTCCTTCAGGAGTTTCTGCTGGAACTGGACTTTGGGCCGTATGGAAATCTTTGTAACACTGGAGAATATATTCTTCCCCTGCTCACAGTCTCCACTCCTTTCTGGCCCTGCACTCCTTAGGGATGTCCTTACTGCAGATGAGAAATTATTACCAGTGTCTCAGGAGCAGTTCCATCTCCAACCATTCAGCAGGAGTGTCCCCATACTGATGGCATCACCACTACCAATGGGACGATCCTCTGAACTGGAGGAGCCAGAGGAGGTAGCTGCACCAGTGTCACCACTGAGGCACAGGAGCCCCAACAGACATCTGGGAGGCTATGCTTACCATCCCTTCAGATATGACCCCACCTCACAGGGACTGTTAGTACAGATTCCTATGGGACCCACTGCAACCAATGGATCCCTCCTTCTGGCCTTATTGGGGCTCTTGGGACCCCTATGGCAGGAGTTGTACTGCTCCTCCCCGTCTCGTCATCTGGAACTCTTGGTGTATGATGCAGAAGAGCCGGAACTGGTTTCACTGGTACTGACTATTCCAATGGGGGCTTCTTCACCATCTCCAGATGGCGCCATTACTCCTTCATCGCCTTCCGCACCAGATGATTACCGTCAGTACCAGGCAGGGCCGGCTCCAGGCACCAGCTAAAGAAGCAGGTGCTTGGGGCGGCCAATACCAAGGGATGGCACTCCGGGCACTATTGGGGCGGTGCGTCCGGGTCTTCGGCGGCAATTCGGCGGGAAGTAGCTGGAACCATGTCCCTGCTGCGCCTGGGGGAGGGGGACGCAGGGCTCTGCACGCTGCTTGCCGCGCCTCCAGGTACCTCCCCCGAAGCTCCCATTGGCCGCGGTTCCCCGTTCCCGGCCAATGGGAGCTGTGGTGGGGGGCGGTGCCTAGAAGCCAGAGCAACACAGGGACGGAACCCTCTTCTTCTCCCCCAGCCACAGGGACGTGATACCAGTTGCTTCAGGGAGCGGCGCAGGGCTTGGGGCGGGCAATCCCTCGGGTGTAGTTTGCCCACCCCTGCCTGGAGATAGGCTGGGGGGTGGGTGCGGGCTGCTTGGTGGGCCGCAGGAAATAGCCCCGCAGGCCACATTTTTTAGACTCCTGCTTTAGACCATGACCACCCCCTTTGTGAGACCCATTTTATCGGCATCCAGCTGAGTCTCTGCTTAAATGACAGCAGATTCAGAGAGGGGAGGGATAGCTCAGTGGTTTGAGCATTGGTCTGTTAAACCCAGGGTTATGAGTTCAGTCCTTGAGGAGGCCACTTAGGGATCTGGGGCAAAAATTGGTTCTGCTAGTGAAGGCGGGGGGCTGGGCTCAATGACCTTTCAAGGTCCCTTCCAGTTCTAGGAGATTGGTATATCTCCAATTATTACCTTTTTACCTAGGTCCATCTTCTTGGCTCCTGTTGGGCACTACTGAGCCTTTCCCTTTTCTAGCAATAGTGCTCCTTTCCTCCTGCTACCTGCCTGGTCAAATAAAACCAATTCTGGAGCCTTTGGTAAGTATTTAAACAATAGCTTTTATTATGAAATTAAAACAACAAACACTGGAGCTCTGTTGGTCAGGCAGAGTCACAATGGGGTGACTTGGCCAATAGATAACTCCAGCTCATGCCCAGAATCTTACATATTATATCCACTAACAATAGAAGCCTATTAATCATTCAAAGCTCAGATAACCTTTACATGAACTATGATGGAGATAACCATTGATATGATGGGCTAAGTGCCTGTATGAATGACTCATGACTATATATGGCATTTCAACCCTTATCCAGCGTAGCCTTTCATGACTGCAACGCTGCTGCCAACACCTCACCTGAGGAGTCCCTTTGTGCATGTTCCAGCCCGCAACTGTCATTCAGTGGTCAGACTGACTGAAAGCTTTAAAGTGTCACCAACCTTCTATTCTTCTCCCAGCCATGTCTCGAGTGGCAGTACAGCCTACAGCTCCCCCTACTGTCACAACCTCCATTTACTCCCAGCCACAGGCCATGGGCCATTTTTAACATGCCAGGCAAGCCTGCTTACCACCATCTTCCCCTGCCACTTTTGGAGGCCATCTTGCTTTCTTTGCCCACATCTGGAACAAGATCACCACAGACAGTTGGGTCCTGGAGATTATCCATCAGGGATACTCCACAGAGTTTCTATCCTTCCCTCTTCACATTGAAACCACCTCACTGATCCCCCTCCAGGGACCGCTGTCCTCAATGGATTCTTCAACAAGAGGCAGAATCCCTTTTACACCAGGGGGCAATAGAACACAACCCATCTCAGTACCAAGGGAAAGTGTCCAACTCCCCATATTTCCTAATCCCCAAGAAAGATGGAGGGTGAAGACCCATCCTGGGCCTTTGGCAACTCAACATCTTTAGTCGAAAGCCGAAATTCAGGATGATTATGATGGCATCTATAATCCCCTGCCTTCAGGAGGGGATGTGGTTTGTGGCTCTTGACAGGAAGGCCACATATTTCCATATAGATATGCACCCATCCCACAGGAAATTCCTGCGCTTCACAGTTGGCCAAAAGCACTACCAGCATCTCCCCTTAGGACTTGTAATGGCACCTAGGGTATTTTCCTTGTAATAGAAGCCCAGATGCGACACCAGGACTATACAGTGCTTCCATACCTGGATGACATGTGCCATGACCTGCCTGTCCATTAAGGCGGTATTCTTGGTGGCCATCACTTTAGCCAGAAAGGTCTGTGAGCTAGGAGCCATGACAGCAGACTGTCCTTATACAATATTACCAGTGGTGGCTCCAGGCACCAGCGCAGCAAGCTGGGGTGACCATCACTCAAAGAAGAAATAGAAGTTACTTACTATAACTGGAGGTTCTTCTAGCTTCATTCCACTACCCACCCTGCTTCCTCTCTGCTTTGTATCCTGTTGGACTCTGGTAGGAAGAGGAACTGGAGAGGTGTCGACCTCTACTGCCTCTTATAGCTTCTGTCAGGAGCACGAAGGAAGCTACAGTGCATGTGCAGGTCAATGGATACTGCTTTGAAGAATGTCCAGACTCGGGCGCATGGCTCACATGGATACCCGATGTGTGGAATACAGATGGGGACCACACATCTCAAAGAACTTCCAGGTACAGTAAATAACCTCCATTCTTCCCTGCCCAGTCTGAGACAGTGCCAGACACATTGCAAAAATAATCATCCAGGGATCCCAGGGGGATGCTACCACAAACAGATACCCAACGAAGTTTCAGCTTTATTACAGAGATGAAGGATGACTGCTAGCTAAGGCTCCCCAGCATTACCATGGGCAATGGGGCTGAATGAAATGCTGGAGTCACCAGCAGAAGTAAGACAAGGATGCTATACCTCTGACTTCAATCAGCCTCATTGTTGGATCAGCTGCCAGCTTTGCTGCTTCCTCGTTCCAGAACAGTCTCTCTTTCCTATTTACAATTCTGTGTAGCTACCTCTACTGGGAATTAATATTTGGGAGGATGGTCATATTATTATTGGTACTTCTGTTCCTTCACAGCCTCTGAGGGACCTCTGGAGATGCTTTTCCTTTGCCTAAAGAGAGTACCCACTCAAATGCTAGAGCAGCTTGGCTCCATCAGATATTGGTTGGGTCTGGCCCTGTGAGTTGAGGTTATGGAAACTAGGTGGGCAAGGATTTGAGCTCTGTGGACCAGGGGGAATTCAACACACTTTTTGGTGAAGCTCAATTAATCAGAGCAGGTGAGATTTACCAATTAGTCAAGAGCTCATAAAAAAGAGTGGGCACAGATTTTGGGCACAGATTTTCATGAGTACTTAGGCACCTAAAGATGCCAGTAAGCAACAAATGGGATTTTCAAATGCCCATTAAGCACAGTAGGTGCATAACTCCAACTGCAATCAATAGGATGTACATGCCTAACTTGGGGAGATGTTGAAAATTCCATTAAGTGCCTATCTGCATCTTTAGACATGTAAATATCTTTGAAAATCTGGCCTTGAGAGACACAGATAATCTGTGTAGGAAAAAGACTGCAAGGGGGAAATGCTCCACAGCTCAGAAAGGGCTGTCAGGCGGTATCTGAGTTACCTAATTGTGTACTTATTTGGGTTTGAATTTTATGTGCCCGTAGCAAGTGTTTGCTGGCCACCCAAATGCTGAGGGGATGAGAATGGATCAAAATTCTGTTCTCACTAACATTCCACAACAGCAAAGCTGTGCTCATTTGAGTGATAGCGTGTGGGCAGAACGCTGAGCCCATGCAGAGCTCCACTGAAGCCAGTGGGCTTTATCTGGGGTGGTAGTGTGCCTGGACACTATTGATGGGAGGGTTGGGACCTAACTTTGTAACCCATTCACAGAAAAGTTTATTTGCTTGTTACAATGACTCTTGGCTAAGCTGCCACAGCTGGAGTTACACCAGTGGTGAATTATGGTTCACAATGTTACCAGTGTAGATTCAACCATATAATTGTTTCTCCATTGCACTCATGGGGAAGCCAGTCTTCCTTCACATGCAGATCCCCAGGGTGGAGAAAACTCTGCCATCACTCATCACATCAGTGCACTTCTAATGGGTGCACCAGACTCCAATGAATTCCACTGCTCCTGATTTAAAACAAATATGTAATCTACATTATTTCATTTCTGTGATGTAGACATTTAGGGCATGTCTGCACTACAAACAGGGCTGGCCTTACCCATAGGCGGCGAGTTCTATGGGCCTATGGAGCCCAGGCCCCACCAATAATCCAGAAAGTGGGCCCAGCTCCAGCAATGTTTGGGCCCCAGGCCCTGTGCTTTTGGGGTCCCCCGTTGCAATGCCGGGTGCTCTCACGGCAGCGGCAGCTCCCGGGAGAGCCCTCAGCAGCAACTGTGCTCACAGCCCATTGGCCGGGAACCCCAGCCAATGGGAGCTGCCGGGGGCGGTGCCGGAGCTGCCTGGCCGCGCCTCCACAGCAGGGAGGGGGAGCGAGCCACCGGCAGCGTCTGAGCCCTGAGCAGAGCAGCAGCAGGGTCTGTGCCTGTCAGACAGACACAGCCGGTGAGCTGTGGGGGCAGCCAGACACATGGACACAGCCGGGGAGGGGGGGTTGGTGGGGACAAACACACACAGCTGGGGACAGATAGACACAACCGGGGGTGGTGGGGGCAGCCAGACAGACACAAGGACACAGCCAGGGGGGTTGTGGCACAGACACACACACAGCCGGGGGTGGTGGGGACAGACAGACACAAAGACACAGCCGGGGGGGCGTTGGTGGGGACAAACAGACACAGTTGGGGGGTTGTGGGGACAGACAGATGGAGCCATGGGCGGGCAAAGGAGCAGCAATGGGCACCCCGGGGCTGGTATAAAATACACAGGATGGGGGGCTTCCTGAGGGGACTATAGCAACAACCCCCGCAGAGCAGACCCAGGTTGCAGCTGGCTCCGTCCATCACAGCCCCCTGCCCCACAGAGACCCACACAACCCTCTGCCCCCTCGAGAGACTCCCAATGACCCCTGTGCCCCTGTCACTCCTCTCCAGAGAGCCCTCCCCTTTGTGCCAGCCCACTCCCCTCCCCCACTGCCTCCCCTCCTCCAAAGCTCCCTACAATCTCCCCCTTTGCCTTCTGCCCCCCAACCCAGCCCATTCCATTGGCCGGGAGGCTCCCAGTCTAGTGGCTATCAGGGCCCACGGGAGCTGCACATGAGGCAGGGTGCCTGCCTGCAGATGCAGACCTGCCTGGCTGTGCCTCCACAGCAGAGGGGGAGCCACAGGTGAGCAAGCCCTGGTCATCATCATCATCACAGGCCCAGTAATTCTCTGGATATTTAATTTCACTGAGGCAAAATGTGTGCAATTTTATGGGTTGAATTATTGAATGACATAATACCCACCTGCCTGCATTGTCTGTCACTAAGTCCAGTAATTTTGTCAAGTGTTTGTTGCACAACATGGTGGTGCCTACCCCTACCTTGTGCTTCAGGGGGTGATGGAGTCCAGGGCAGCCTGTTATAGCCTGTTATAGAACTACCTGATTAGTAATTGGATATGTTGGCTGGCATTTTTTTTTACGTGTTCGCTCCCCCTGATGTTAGAACCTGGCTACACCACTGGGGAGGGGAGCTTCCTAGACCTGTGCAGCTGGGGCTTGGGTGAATTTTGTGATACTGTGCCCCTCCCCAGCTACCACCCTGCAGTCCCCACTCCTGCACCATGCTGGGCAAGGGGCAGCCCCATCCCCAGTGAGGCTATGGTGAGGGGTGGCAGCAGGGGAGGCCACATGTGATGGCAACCTCCCCCCTCAGTACCCACCATAGGAGAGGCGAGTGGGCTTTCTGGACCTGAGAGGGACCTAGGAGCATGTGCAGTGAACTGCGGGGGAGAGGAGGGGTCCCTCCCCTGGAGCTTGCTGCTGCCAGGGAGGGTGGAGGGGAGTCCTCTTTGGCCCTAGCCCTGGGGCAGCCTGTCTGCACCCCAAGTTCCTTATCCCCAGCCCTGCCCCAGAGTCCTCACCTGACGGGAAAAACACACAACTTAAATTTGGTGGTCAGTTTAGAGTATCATAGAATATCAGGGTTGGAAGGGGCCTCAGGAGGTCATCTAGTCCAACCTCATGCTCAAGCAGGACCAATTCCCAACTAAATCATCCCAGCCAGGGCTTTGTCAAGCCGGGCCTTAAAAACCTCTAAGGAAGGAGATTCCACCACCTCCCTAGGTAACCCATTCCAGTGTTTCACCACCCTCCTAGTGAAAAAGTTTTTCTTAATATCCAACCTAAACCTCCCCCACTGCAACTTGAGACCATTACTCCTTGTTCTGTCCTCTGCTACCACCGAGAATAGTCTAGATCCATCCTCTTTGTAACCCCCTATCAGGTAGTTGAAAGCAGCTATCAAATCCTCCCTCATTCTTCTCTTCTGCAGACTAAACCATCCCAGTTCCCTCAGCCTCTCCTCAGAAGTCATGTGCTCCAGCCCCCTAATCATTTTTGTTGCCCTCCACTGGATTTTCCAATTTTTCCACATCCTTCTTGCAATGTGGGGCCCAAAACTGCACGTAGTACTCTAGATGAGGCCTCACCAATGTTGAATAGAGGAGAATGATCATGTCCCTCGATCTGCTGGCAATGCCCCTACTTATACAGCCCAAAATGCTGTTAGCCTTCTTGACAAAGGCCAGAGGAGGGAGTGTTAGTGCCTGTGCGGACTTCTGGGAAGTGCATGGGGTGGAAGGGGATGCTGGGATGCTCTGGAACCACTCCTTCAAAGCCAGTCAGGACTCTGGGGGAGCCTCCTCTCTGAGCAGACTGTCTCCAGGGCAAGAAGCTTACACCTTCCTGGGTCTGACCTCAGAGCATTCAGCCCTTCCACACCATGCACTTTCCGCAGTGAGTCCGCCCAGGCGGGGTCCTGGGGCAGCCAGAGGTCCCTGCACCCCAACTCCGCAGTCAGATGTGACTCTCAGCCAGACTGTAAAACAGAAGGTTTATTAGATGACGGGAACACAGTTTAAACAGAGCTTGTTGGTACAGAAAACAGAACTCCTCTGTCAGGTCCATCTTGCGGGGTGGGGAGCCCAGAACCAAGTTCTGGGTCTCTCCCCATTTCCCCAGCCAGCTCCAAACTGACACTCCCTCCTCTGGCCTCTGTGTCTCTTCTGGACAAGGAGGCCACCTGATCTCTTTGTCCCCAACACCTTCAGTTGGCATCTTGCAGGGGAAACTGAGGCACCCACACAGTATTCAGAGAAAATATTAAGAACATTCCCACTTCATCACAACAGGTGCAACAAAATATAATACTGTATATTGAAGTAGGCAAGTGCTGCTTCTGACTTTCCACTTTTAATTGACCCTTGTAATCTTGTGGCGCTGACGCGTTGTAGCTTCATTTTATATCGGCTTACAGGGCGGGAGCGGGGGGGCACCACCATTTTGGGCCCCACCAAAAATTATACAAACCTGCCGCCTATGGCCTTACCATGAGGTGAACTGAGGTGTCTGCCTCAGGTGCCAGACTGTGCGGGGGCACCACTAGAACCCAGAGTGTGGAAAATTGTGTCTGCTTCTGGTGCATATGTATTCTCTCTGCTCTAGATGCACAGAGATGGTGGAGTGTTGTGCTGGAGAAAGGAGGGCACAAGAGACATAACAGGCAGGCAGGAGAAAAGGTGAGAGGGAATAACAGAAAGCAGCAGGAGCTGCAGGGAGAGAGAGGAGGAGGAGCCTCTTATGTACCTCTCTAGCACCCCCAGGAGCCTGGACTGATTAACACCAGCTTCTCAAGGAGCTTCCTGTTTCCTGCTGCTTCCCTGAACCCACTTGAGGAGAACAGGCAGTCAACTGAAGTAGTAGGAGTCAGTTAGGCCCTTCCCTCACTCAGGCCCTGCTACCAGCCTGCTCATTTGTCCCCTTCAATGGAGTGTTGAGAGCCGCTATAGCTGGCACAGAACAGCTGTCATGAGTGAAAGAAGAAAACGCCCCTCTGGGGCTGCATTCAGAAAAAGAAAGAAAGCAAAGGAAGCTTTTCTATCTAAGCAGGAAGGAGTTCCTCTGAGATACATAGACACAAATGCTCACGGTGAGCCTTCTGGCTCCAGTGAGGATGTGAGTGGTGAGAAGTTGCCTGATCTTCCAGTTAGTCAGAGTGCAGGTGACCTGGCATCTACTGCAGCATCCATATCTCCCTCTCAAATGGATGTAACCATGCATATTCCTGAAGAAAAGTGTAGCTCAGAGAAGAGTGTGGTGCAGGCATAAGAAACAGCTGCTGCTGAGTTTAGTTCCTTAAGTGTCGATCAGGGTTTCTCAAACAGGGGTCACCGCTTGTGTAGGGAAAGCCCCTGGCGGGCCAGGCCGGTGTGTTTACCTGCCCCATCCGCAGGTCCAGCCGATCGCAGCTCCCACTGGCAGAGGATCACTGCTTTGGGCCCATGAGGGCTGTGGGAAGCGGCATGGGCCGAGGGACTTATTGGCTGCCACTTCCAGCAGCTCCCATTGGCCCAGAGCAGCAATCAGCAGTCAGTGGGAGCCGCAATCGGCCAGACCTGTGGATGGGGCAGGTAAACACACAAGCGGCGACCTCTGTTTGAGAAACCCTGGTGTAGATGATCCAGGACTGTGGATCCACTTGAGCAGTAGCCTGAGGGACTTCCTTGTACTGCATGGGCCACAGCAAGTGAAAAATTCCCTAAAGACAATGAAAATAGAAGTTTCCATCCAACACATTACTAGCATGAAATCCCCAATGGTGACAAAGTGGAGAGGCCATGGCTTATGTACTCAAAAACCCAGAATGCTGCATACTGTTTTTGTTGCAAACTCTTCCAGTCTAATGTTCCAGCCCCATTGGGTTCTACAGGAACAAAGGACTGGAAAAATCTGGCTAGAAATCTGGCATGCCATGAGAAGGCAGCAAATCACCAGAGAGCATTCCACAGGTGGAAAGAGCTTGAGATGAGACTAAGGTTAAAGGCCACCATAGATGATCAGCATCAAGAGAAGATTGCATCAGAGTCTGTTTCTGGCAAAATGTTCTGAAAAGGCTCATTGCCATTGTGAGAATGCTTGCTACCCAAAACCTACCACTGTGAGGCACTTCAGATCAGCTGTATGTGCCAAACTATGGAAACTTCCTTAAAATTGTGGAGCTGATGGCTGAGTTTGATGCTGTACTCCAGGAGCATGTAAGAAGAATCACCACCCAAGAAATGTACACATACCACTACCTTGGAAAAACAATTCAAAATGAGATCATACAGTTACTGGCAACAAAAGTCAAACAGAAGATTGTGGCAGATCTGAAGTCAGCAAGATATTACTCTGTTTTTCTGGACTGCACACCTGACATCAGCCATACAGAACAAATTACTTTAATGGTGCATTTTGTAACAACAACAGAACCTAGTGAAAATGTCCCTGCAATGGTGACTGTCAGAGAGCATTTTCTAGAATTTATTGACGTTGATGATACTACAGGAGCTGGTATGACAAATGTGCTTCTTAAAAAGCTGGAAGACACGGGAATTGCGATAGCTGACATGAAAGGTCAGGGCTATGGAAATGGTGCCAACATAAGAGGAAAGAACAGAGGAGTGCAGACACAGATCCAAGAGTTAAACCCTCGAGCTTTTTTTGTCCCATGCAGTTCTCATTCATTGAACTTGGTGGTCAGTGATGCAGCATCAGCTTCTAGTGAGGCTGCTGAATTTTTTAATGTAATTCAAAGCATCTATGTATTTTTCTCTGCATCAACTCATTGATGGCAAATTTTGAAGCAACATCTGGGAACATCTGCTCTGACACTGAAACCACTGAGTGCCACATGATGGGAAAGTCGAGTGCAGGTGATAAAGCCTATCAGATACCAAATTGAGAAGATAGATGATGCCATAGTTGCCATTATGGAGGATAATGCTATGACAGAAACTGTTCATGGGAGAACAGTGGCAGAGGGAAATGGAATCACCAGAAACATACATAACTTCAAATTTCTGTGTGGCTTAGTGTTGTGGCATGACATACTGTTTGAAATAAATGTTGTAAGCAAGAGACTCCAAGGTGTTGACCTTAATATATCTAGAGCAATGGAACAACTGGACAAAGCAAAGTCATACCTACAGTCTTACCAGTCAGATGAGGGATTTCAAAACGTTCTGAAGAGTGCACAGAAGTTGGAAGAGGAACTTCACAATGAAACTATTTTCCCACCCATTCAAGAATACAAGAGTCACTGAAGAAGAAGACATTTTGATTATGAGGCACGGGATAATCCCATAAGAGACCTCAAACAACAGTTCAAAGTTAATTCTTTAACCAGGTGCTAGATTGTGCAAAACAGTCAGTTGAAGAACGTTTCATGCAGCTTAAGGAACACGGCAGTATATTTGGGATGTTGTATGATATTCCAAAACTCCTCACTAAACCTGAAGAAGACCTACACCAGCAATGCAGGGCACTAGAGACAATGTTGATACTTGATGACATGCGCGATATTGATGCAAGTGATTTAGGTGATGACGGGGCGGATCTATGTATTTTGCTACCCCAAGCACGGCAGTCAGGCGGCTTTCGGCAGCATGCCTGCGGGAGGTCCGCTGATAACATGGATTCGGCGGCATGCCTGTGGGAGGTCCACCGGTCCTGCGCCTTCAGCGTAACCACCGCCGAATTGCCACTGAAACCGCAGCACTGGCGGACCTCCCGCAGACATGCCGCTGAAGACAGCCTGACTGCTGCCCTCACGGTGACCAGCAGGCCGCTCCAGGCATGCTCTTGGTGCGCTGGTGCCTGGAGCCCCCCCTGGGTGATGAACTGAAAGCCTTTTCAAGATACACTTCAACAGGATCAACTCCAAAGGCTGTTCTGGAATATATGTGCACAAATAAGATGACCACCCTCTTTCCAAATGCTTTTGTTGCTCTGCGCATACTTCTAACACTTCCTGTAACAGTTGCCAGTGGAGAATGCAGCTTCTCCAAGCTGAAGTTAATAAAAAACACATCTACACTCTGCAATGACACAGGAGAGGCTGGTCAGCCTTGAAACCATCTTAATAGAGCATGAGCTGGCCCAGACTGTGGACCTTCAGGAAGCAGTTCAAATCTTTGCAACCAGGAAGGCACGGAAAGTACCACTTTGATTATTCAAACAGAGAAAAATTCCAGTGTTTACTATGCAGACAAGAAAAGTTACATTTGCTGTTCAGGCATTTGAAAATTAAGTGTTACTTAAAATTTTTGAACAAGGCATTTTCAGTTGTTAGTTCTCCTTTATTGGGGTAGGTAGCAGAGCAGTACCATGAGAGGAGTAGAATAGGAAGAAGGCAGAATTGAGACCTTTCAAAGTTTTGGCCCAAGTGAGGAGGAATGGGGGCGTCATTTGAGCTCCCCACTTCAGGTGCCAAAATGCTGTGGGCTGACCCTGACTACAAACTCGCATCTGCATGGATGCAACTGCGCCACTGTTGCGCTTCTGGTGAAAATACTCTAAACCAATGGGATTGAGCTCTCCCATCAGCTTAATCACTCCTACCTCCATGAGAGGCGGTAGCTATGTTGGTGAGAGAAGCTCTCCTGCTGACATAGCACATCTACATGGGGGGGTTAAGGTTGGTATAACTACATAGCTTGGGGGTGTGGATTTTTCACACCCCTGGGCAATGTAGCTATACTGAAGTAAGCGTGTAGTATAGCCCTGGCTTTAGCAATTGTGAAAATGTGAGAACTTGGGACTGATTCTCCATTGCCCTTTATGTTATATAGTCATTTACACCAGTGCAAAGTGAGTGCAACATTTTACACCCACTTTGCACAGGTGTAAGGAAGGAACTCTCAAGGTGCAGGTTAAATGAAATCAGGCCCTGGCATCTCCAAAGCAAAGTCTGAGCTTCAGTTTTTGTCACTAAAACTTGGACTGTTCTGTGACAGGGGCCTCCACTCACTGCTAAGCCGGTACCTCCTCCTGGCCACTCTGGGGATTAGCTGGTGAGGGCGATGCCCCTTCCTACGGTTGCACATCATCACTCTATCGCTGTCTGTAGGCTGCAATCCCGCTCTCACTCCAGGAACAGCAGCATCCTCATCATGAGTTGGTCCTCCAGCTAGGTCATTCAGTGTTCCCCCCCTTCCAGGGTAAAGCCCATTCCCACAGTGACCCAGGCAGTCTTCCAGTTCACTGCCCCACTGGTGCCACTTCCACAGTGGCGGGTAGGGAAATCCAGGCCCACCCTCTACTCCAGGTTCCAGCTCAGGGACCCTATAACATGCAGTCAAGGTCTGCTCAGTCCCTAAACCTTGCTACTTACTCCCTGGGCTGCTTCCTACCCCGACACACACCCTTCTCTGGGGTTTGCCAGCCTCTCTCCTCCCAGAGAGCTGCCACGGGCTACTTGTCTCTATAGCCCCCAAACACACCTCCCATCTCCCAGGGAGTGACTGCAGACTGTTTCCTGCAGCCCCCTTCCTGCTATCAGCTCCCTGGCTGTTCCCATACAGGAGAGCATCTCTTAACTAGGGCTTTCCTCTCAGCCTTCAACCTAATCAGTTTATTGGCCCACCTGG
The DNA here is from genome assembly GCF_016161935.1 of Mauremys reevesii. Classification (NCBI taxonomy): domain Eukaryota; kingdom Metazoa; phylum Chordata; order Testudines; family Geoemydidae; genus Mauremys; species Mauremys reevesii. The sequence goes on along the minus strand of NC_052624.1, from coordinate 128,853,466 downwards.
ACTTCATTAACCCCTTTAGGGCAAGTGTGGGGCAGACACCCCATCACATATATGTATATCTGAACTGCAGCCTAACATATTAAACCAGATACCCTGTGCAGAGTCATGGGCCTCTTTTCTGCACCATCTGTAATGCAGTGAGATTCAGAGTGATTGATAAAAGTCCCAAATCTTCATGTTTAATGCAACGACAGTCAATGGACAGTAACTGAAAGTAAGGACTTTTGACATCTCAACTTTCTATCAACTAGAAAGAGCCTCAGCACTTCCAGTTCCATAATCAATGACTGGTAAGCAGTTATGGCTGCTCTGACACAATGTGCACTGCTGTAATGACATGCTGCAGGGAAATTACAACCTCGTATGAGGTAAATGAAAACATATTAGTATATTCAAAACCTGTTAATGCAACTACTAAATCTGAGAATTTAAATAAAAAAGGAAGGAAAATTCAAACATAAAGATTCCCACAGCCACAATAACTTGGACACACTGAATAATATGTAGTATCTTAGATTAGCATTGGCGCTATTAAATGTATACCTTTATGTGTAAAGTATGTGCAGTGTGGTTGAGTTAATGTTGCTGTGGGAACTGTAACTTTTGGATTTCCTGATGTCTGTGTGTTTAAATACTCACCCTTAATGTTGCATTAATGTAGGGTTCTGCATTTAATTTATTTGTATTTTAAAAAATGGCATCTAAGTCACTGACACAATTCTGTGCATGAATGAACATTAAACTAGGCTTTCATTTGGTAGGGTTCCCCTGACTAAACTGTTCAGTCTTCTTCTGTTTTTTTCCTAGATGGCAAAGTCATCATGGAGCTATCATCCTTGTTGCCACTGTTAAATGTGCAACTTCCACATGAGAGAACATACGAGCTGCAAGTCAGCAAAAACTTTTACATAATGTTTTTATATAGAGACGGATGTAGCATAACTCCTGCCACCCCTTCATTTTAAATTTAGATTGTTATGGTTGTCTATTCATTCTCCCCCAATAACTCCTGGATGCAGGGAATCTTTAGACTGGAAAGGAAGACAGCTGAATATTAAATTTTGCTCTCACATGTATGGATGCAGCTCACATGGACTCCAAAGAGGGTTACACTTGTGAGACTATGAACAAAATTCAGCCCTGTGTGTTTATCATGCAGTATTGCCCTGGGTGTAGATGTTACTAAAGCATCAGTTGTGCCACACGATAGGTGAAAAAAGTATTATTAATAAATATAAATAAAACAACCTTAGATTACATAATTCAATAATCTCCAATGATAACCTCATTTAGAACCAGATGCAGATGCTCTTATTCATCCTGAGTAATATTTTACTCTGCGAGTGCTCCCATTGATTTTAGTGGGACCATTTGTGGAATAAAGTACTGTGTCACTCTGGGGTTTCACCCAGAGCACTAAAAGATTGTGTCACCGCCTGCCCAGTAACCCTGAGTGCTTCTGTGCTGTGCAGAGCCATGTCACTAGCAGCCTGCTCACAGTATAATGGCCTCATCCTGGTTTTCACTGGCCTGGTTATTAATTGCAGGATGATACCATCAACTCTCCAGTCCCAAGTCTCCCCAAACCATCTTCCCTGCAGTGTCCAGTCCCTCTCACTGTACCCTTGCAGAAGTTACCAAGTTTGCTGCCTCCAAAGAGACAGAGCATACGCCAGCCTGGTAGTTTGGCTGATGATTTTACCCTTCAGTTTGAAACACAGCCCTGACACGGTTTTGTAATAAAACAAGAATAAGTTTATTAACGAAGAGCATATATGTAAATGATAAGTAAGAATAGAAGAGGCAGGTATGGTTACAAGTAAGGGCAGGTCTACACTAAGGGCGGGGGTCGAACTAGGGTACGCAAGTTCAGCTACGTGAATAGCGTAGCTGAACTCCAAGTACCCTAGATCAAACTACTTATCCGTCCAGACGCTGCGGGATTGAAGTCCGCGGCTCCAAGGTCGACTCCACCACCGCCGTTTGCAGTGGTGGAGTACCAGAGTCGACCGGAGCGCGCGGGGAGTTCGAACTATCACGTCTAGATTAGACGCGATAGTTCGAACTCCGAGAAGTCGAACTCACCGCGTCGACCCGTCAGGTAAGTGTAGACTAGCCCTAAGACAAAACAAAACTTGCTTCCTAGTGACTTAACATCAACAAGTTACAATCTTTGTCTAAGCAGGTTTCACACTTATAGTCAGTTTCCAGCTATTCTTGATTCACGAGCCAAGAGGATCCATTTTGCATGAGCCCTGAGGTGCTCCCCCCTTTGCCCTTTGGCTTTTTGCCTCGGCTTATATCTCCCCTCTTCCAAGAGTCTGGAAGGCTTCCTGGGAGTGCAGTCTCCATCGCCTCTTGAGATTAAGTGGACATTTCCCCCCACTTGCTTGCCTGATGGCTTTATTTACCTTACACATAAATGTGCTTTTCATTGTGTTTGGTCCATTGTTACCTCTAATTTTTTATGTCCGTGTGTGGAATGAATTTTGCTATGTGTACCAATATGGAGGTGATGTGTGGCGAGGATGGGGCCGAGGGGTTTGGAGTGTGGGAGAGGACTCAGGGCTGGGGCACATGGTTGGGGAGGTGTATGTGGGTTCTTGGGTGGAGCCGGGGATGAAGGGTTTGGGGTGTTTGTGAGGGGGCTTAGGCAGGGCCAGTGCAACCATTTAGGCAACCTAGGTGGTCACCTAGGGCACTGGGATTTGGGTGGCGCCATTTTCTTCGGCACGACCGTGGCGGCCGGATCTTTGGCCGCCCCAGTCGCCGCTGGCATTTAGGCGGAGGGAGCTGGGGCAGGGGAGCGCTGGGAGGGCCGCCTGCAGCAAGTAAGGGGGAGGCGGCACACAGGGGAACTCCCCACCCCAGCTCACCTCTGCCCCACCTCCTTCCTGAGCACGCCGTGCCTGCTTCACTTCTCCCACCTCCCAGGCTTGTGGCGCCAATCAGCTTAGGCGCCGCAAGCCTGGGAGACGGGAGAAGTGAAGCAGCGACGGCATGCTCGGGGTGCTCGTGCTAGTGTGCGGAGCAGGGGTGAGCTGGGGCGGGGGGGTGCCTCAGGGCGGGGGGGGGCTGGGGAGCTGCCGTGGGGGGGCACCTCAGGGAGGGGGTACGGAGGGGCACAAGGTGGAAGTTTTGCCTAGGGTGCGAAACACCCTTGCACCGGCCCTGGACTTAGGGCTGGGGCAGAGGGTTGGAGTGTGGGGGTGAGGGCTCCGGCTGGGGTGAAGGCTGTGGGGTGGATCAGAGATGAGGGGTTTCGGGTGCAGGCTGCCCTGGGGCTGTGTCAGAGAGAAAGGACTCCCACCAGCCCTCTCTCGCTGCGGCAGCCTGGGGCCAGGGGAGAGCACCTTCCCCTGCTGGGGCAGCTCCGGGGCTGGGGCCTGGGGAGAGGCGCCTCTCCATGGCCATGGCCCTTGATAGCCTGCTGCACAGCTTAGGGGGAACTTAGGTTTGGTCTCACCTTGCTTAATTTACACTGAGACACAGGCAAATTGCTGAAACAACATTCCTTTGTCTAGGACAGGCTGTGCTTAGGCACTGCTTGCCAAGCACATTTTAGGAACATATTTCTGGCACGCACCTATAATACACCTATACATCACCCATTTGTACAGTACGCAATAATATTAATTACTAGAGTGTTACCAGTTTCATGAGCCCTTTTAGATATAGATTATGGCTATAGGGAATTGGGGCAAAGAGTGGGTCAGGCCTGCTGAGAGTTGTGGTATAGTGTGCCCACTGCCAATTGGCATTGAGGGGGTCCCTGGGTCCCATGTACTTCTCAGCCTGAGTATGGGTGGCAGAACTTGACTTTTAGCCAGTCAGCTGAATGCTGTTCTTATGGAGACTTTAGCTCAATTGTCAGTACTGGTAAGATAACAGTGTAATATCTGTAAAAACAGTGACTATAAGCAAACAAATGCTTTACTGCATTCTTGAGAGCACATCTAGCAGCTCAGGGAGTTGTCAATCCGGGTGCTACTTCATACTTTTTTTCTCTGTTTACGCTATTCATAACCATTTAGCCTTGTTCTTTATTTCTGCAGTCAGAAAAATAATCCTCATGGCTAAAACATTAACCATCATATCAGCTATTAATCAAAAGGAAAGTTCATTACATAAAAGATGCCCACATACATTTCATATAAGTGAAACTCAAACCTACTTTTTAATATATTATATATAAAAAACATTTGTCATGGTAATTCAGGCACTTAGAAAAGTAGAGTGTGGGTGGGCAGAGATCAGTGAAGTGGCTTCTGAATGGGAATTCTGTCAGCTCTTTCAAACAGTGGCAGACCCAAACCAGAGCTCTGTATCCAATACACTGCCACCAATTTTTGGAACAGTTCAGAATGAGGCTCATCTCTACTTTCATTAATAAAGGGCTTCTTCCCCCCTTTCAGAAAAATAGTCTCCATAAATGCTTTTGAACCTGCCTACTGTTCCAGCTGCAACCATTTTTCTAAATCTGTCTTTTCTTGGTGGAAATAGAGTAATAAGATTAACTTGTGGAGTTTGGTGGTAGTTATTATTTGTATTACAGTAATTCCCAGAGGCTCCAATCACAACCTTGTTCTTCTAGACTTTGTGAAAACACAGGAAGAGAAGATCCCAACAAGATTCCCACCTAATTTGAAAGAAGGTGCAAAATATCAGTGTAATAAAGTCAAGGAGGAAGAGAAGAAGGGAGGATGAAGGACAATAATATTATAAGGTTTCCTAGGTTACGTGATGGTTCTGAATGACTTAATTTTTTTAATAAGTACCCACTATCCCCACTTGCTGTTTATTCTTGCTACTCTTAGTTGGCTAATTCTATGTAACCATCCCAGAAGTGGGTCTTCAGGAAGAATTTGAAGGAGATAGTGTGTCCCCCACCTCCACTTACACACACAGCATTTGCCCATGGCTGTGAGAGCTCCTGTGCCTGCTTGTTCCTGCCTTGCTCGAGTCCCACTTCTGCCTTCTTCCAGCTCTGCCCCTGCCTTGCCTTACTCCAGATAACCCAGTTCTAACTCTTGGCTCTGATTCCTGACTTCTGTTCTGACTCTTGGTTCTGGCATCTGGCCTCTGACCCTGAGCTCCAGTTCTTGGCCAGCGATGCCTACTGTAACCACTAGGGATGACTGCCCACATCCTGCTCTCTGACAGACGGTGAGCTGTGTGAGGCAGTTACTGTCATTAGGAGGAGGTAAGATGATGGATAGAACTCAGTAGTGGTGGTGTGGAAATCCACTGGGGAATAGATTGAATTTTGCTCTGTCTATCTTGTTCCTGGGTTATTAATAGAGCTGGTTGGAACGTTTTTGATGAAATCTAAATATGCTCTTTCATTGATGTTGAAACAATTTATAGAGCTATATCCATTTTTATGAAGTCTTAATTGAGATAGACAAGGTAGATGAGGTAATATCTTTTATTGGCCCGACTTCTTCTGGTGAAAGAGACAAGCTTTCGAGCTTCGCAGAGCACTTTGAATCATAGAAGAGTAGGGTTGGAAGAGACCACAGGAAGTCATCTAGTCCAACCCCCTGCTCAAAGCAGGACCAACACCAATTAAATCATCCCAGCCAGGGCTTCGTCAAGCCAGGCCTTAAAAACCTCTAAGGATGGAGATTCCACCACCTCCCTAGGTAACCCATTCCAGTGCTTCACCACCCCCCTAGTGAAATAGTTTTCCTAATATCCAACCTTGACCTCCCCCACTGCAACTTGAGCCCATTGCTCCTTGTTCTGCCATCTCCCACCACTGAGAACAGCCTGGCTGCATCCTCTTTGGAACCCCCCTTCAGGTAGTTTAAGGCTGCTATCAAATCCCCCACCCCTCTTCTGGAGACTAAATAAGCCCAGTTTCCTCAGCCTCTCCTCGTAAATCATGTCCCCCAGCCCCCTAATCATTTTTGTTGCCCTCCGCTGAACTCTCTCCAATTTGTCCGCATCCTTTCTGTAGTGGGGGACTCAAAACTGGACGCAATACTTCAGATGTGGCCTCACCAGTGCTGAATAGAGGGGAATAATCACTTCCCTCGATCTGCTGGCAATGGTCCTACTAATGCAGCCCAATATGCCATTGGCCTTCTTGGCAACAAGGGCACACTGTTGACTCAGATCCAGCTTCTCGTCCACTGTAACCCCTAGGTCCTTTTCTGCAGAACTGCTGCTTAGCCAATCGGTCCCCAGCCTGTATGGTCTTCTGGTCTATGTAGCTCAAAAGCTTGTCTCGTTCACAGACATCCAGAGCTTGCCAGGGTGGAGCCCCAGAAACTTTAGGCTTGGCAGTTCATAGCGCTGGGCCCTCTTGGCTTCCTGCATCAGTTAGGAATGTAAAAAAGATTCCTTGAGCCCTGGCACCTCTTTCATTACAAATTAAGCACTGCTGTTTTACCAACAGTAGTTGGTCCAATAGAAGATATTACCTCACACACCTTGTCTCTCATATCCTGGGACCCACACAGCTACAACAACACTGCAAGAAATGGAGGATATTTTAACTGAGATGGTTTTTTGAAGTCCAGGGATGTCTGATCATTTCTCACTAGGGTGCGAGAGAGAGGGAGACACACACAGAGAGAAGAATTGAAAACCCACACTCTGCCCCCAGTTCCCCTCCTGCTTCTGGCTCTCTGGCTCTTCCCTTGTCATTGTGCCATGGCCCCAGCGTGGGCTGGAGCTGCAGCTGGCATTGGGACTGCAACACCCGCCAGCCCTGTACTCCAGGCCTGGGGAGGGTGGGGGGCTGGGGCCACGCTGCCCACCCTCCTGATGTTCCTGGGCTGGGGGGGCTTGTGGGGTGCTCTGGGGCTAGGGGCACCAGCCTGGGGTGGGGGCTGGTGGTTGCCATGGTGGGGGGCTCTGGGCTCCGGCTGGGGTGTGTAGAAGGGGCAGGGCCTTGGGCGGAAGGGGCAGGGCTGGGGGCTAGTCTCCCCCAGCCAGCAGTTCATGCACCACCCATGTCTGGCCAGCTCTTGTTTTTAGATCTTGGGGTAAATGATGGGCCTGTTTATTTATTACTGTGTTTTCAAAAGATTTCCAAGGGTGCACAGAGCTTTGGATGGGTGTTCTTTTGTTATACCATAGCAAAAACCTAAATAGATAGGTTAATAATAAATACATTGGTTATGTTTGTAAAGCACCTATCTTAATGGGACTCTGGCCTAGCTTAAGACTCTAGGCAGAAGCATATGAAATAGCAAAATATCCCGAGGAATGCTATCCTCATTTAAATAAGCTAGTACTGGAAATCGCAAGAATCTGTTCTCACCATCACTAAATGTGCTTGAAGAGAAGAGAGGCCAGAGGTTATGTTTGACAGCTGAACAGGGCAAACACTTTTTTTAAAGCTGAAGTATTCAAGAAAGAAGCAGCCTATTGAAGTTATAATGGCACTTAGTACAGTGAGTTATAGTAAAATGCCTGCTGACCTCACGCAGAAATTGTCAAAGAGATGCACAACTTGGGGCAGTTCTGCTTAGGAAACAGTTTTTTATGGGGTTATTAATGCTACCAGATACAGTAACGTCGTAGAGCACCAGTACCTAGAATAATATGCCCTCATAAAGTGTACTGAGAAGCAACCCCGGGAAAGAGGAAAGAAAGTAGAGGAGCCTGCTGATTCAGTTATGGCATTAGTAATTCACTCTCCCTTTTCACTTCTGTAGAGATACAAATGGTGTTCCTTCACTATGTGATCTGAGGAAGAGTCAGCAGAATGTATTTCTTGGAAGCAGACTATCATCTGGCTGAGTGATAGTCTGTCAACTAAGAGAAAAGGCAGACACACAAGACAAAATGCATTGTTGGTGATGCTCTGTTCTTTCCTAGGAGTATCCTCAACATCACTGCCTTTTTGTTCATGATGCTATTATACAGAAAAAAAAATCAATATGTGATTTCTTTCCCTACATGCAGCAGTGAGAGAGAGAAAGGAACACAGAGAGTAGTTGAAGAGAAATGCAGTGTATATGGCTCTCATAAACGGGTTGAACGCAAGGAGTCTTGGGTGGTATTTGATTTTGACTTAGGTAGAGTACCTAGATATCCCTATATGTGGGCTCCAGTGAAACCCTAGAAGCTACAACCCATAATCACTGCTCAATACTTCTTTCTTCCCCCCAAAAGGTAGCTTTTAAAATCCCTATCTCTTTGTTTCCTCAGATTTATTTTTTTGTGAAGTTCACATTCTGCCAGATTCAGTTCATTAAGCTCTCACTGAAAGGCTCATTCTGCAGCCACAGCACATGCTATACACATAGCACTGCTTTTTCATCCAGGGTATAGAAAAATGCATTCTGTGCATCCTTGAATGAACTGTTTTTGTCATTTGTGCTGCTGAGTAGCTTGTATCTGTGGTTCCCTCTCAAATCCAACAAACGGATTTCTACACCTACAAAAGCAACACACCTTGAAAGGTGGCCTTCACTCTTTCCTTCAGTTCACCTGCATCCTTTTACACCCTTATTCTAAGCTGTCAGCAGGAGGGTTTTGTATTCTAACTACTAGACTTCTACCAGTTTTGTGTCCTAGTTGCTACCCAGTAATTTATTTGCAAAGGGGCTTAGATTGGGTTTAGGATCTGGCCTTGTAGCTCCAATCTATAGCCAACTATATAAGAGTGCTGGGTTGCAAATGCTGAAAGAGCAGCAAAGGGTTAAAGGAAACAAAATATTTTTTCATAACTTTTTCTTGTTGTTTTGGAAGCTTGGAAGTGAAATCCATTTTCTCACTGAAAAGGTAATGTGCATGTGTACCGGCACTGATTCGTTACTGCACCATAACGTACATTCCATGTGGGCTGGGCTCTTAGCTTTGTTTTATTTTTTAAAAAAGTAACAATCATGAAAGCATTTGTTATGAAAAAATAAGACACAAGTAATCACATGTTTTTTAAGCAGCTCTACGAAGAAAGTAGCTCACATTCTGGGCCTTCTGCCTGGACCCTGTCCATTTTAAACAGGGAAGATCTGAGGTGGGGAGAGGTGGGGAAGGCAGCCAACACCATGCTCCTATCTAAAAAATGGGTATTGGCTGTGCTGTATGGGTCAGAGTGTAGAACTGGGTGTGTTCCTATTGCTCGCTTTCCCTAGTCTGCTTATTTTAAGTGCATGCTTATTGAGGCAAAGTGAGTGCAGTGGACATGCTAGTTAAGATCAGAATTATTGGCCTCAGATCTCAGGTATGGAGTGAGAAGAATCCATCACTTAAATACATTGGCTCACCGTGATGCCCTTGTGGCACCATAGCAAATCATGCCCCGTTATTTACACTCTTCCATATGTCTCACATAATCTTCAGAAGGTTACCAGTCATCTTCCACTCTTTGATAAGCTTTTATGTACTGGTACAGCTGTGGGAAGCTTAATGAGTGGTGGTACTTTGAAAAGTGACTCTGTAAAAATATTTTTGTAAGGTCACAAGTAGAGATGGTTGGAAAATATGCAAGTAACATCTTTCATTTAGAGAATGCAGTTCTGTTGACATTGAAATGCTTCACAAAATCACGTCAATTTCACCAAAATTTTGTTTCAGAGAAAAACCAGGAAAAAAGCACTGGCAATGTTGAAATGTCCCGTTTCCACATTTTTTGAATGAACTGTTTTGATTTTTCATTTTTAAATGACTTTTCATTTCCATTTTATGTCTTCATTTTATGAAATATCATATAGTATATAAGACTTTTAAAAAGTCCAAATCCATTTGATTCCTCTGATTTTCTTTCCAGAATTTTCCTTCACAGAATTTTGAAAATTTCAGGTTTCATTCTGATTTGGAATGAAGCCAAATTTTTAAATCTCAAAATCCTTAATGAAATGGGATTTCCATCTCCACACAATTCTAGTCCCAAGTTTACTGCCTCTTATGACTCCAAAGCAAACTTGTCCTGTGGAAAAAAAATACAATCTACCAGTCCTGCAAACTTATTCTGGGGTCTGAAAGTCAAATAAAGGCTCTTCAATTGGAATTTATATCTGCTTACTTTACCTACATATATAACTTTTACTGCTGTGCTCCGGTTGGCCCTGCAGAACCATCATCCCAGTTATGGGAGAGCGAGTTGGACTGGATAAGTCACTTGTATATCATTTAAAATAAATAGCAAAATATAGGAGAGGAAAATCAGAAACTGTAAAACTTTAGTGATTTGACATTGATAAAACAGGCCAAATGGGTTAGTCTCCCATTTATTCAGTTTTATAGCAAATGCTCCTGGTCTGTGACCTTGCGTACCAGAGTTCACCCCATATCAATTTTTAAAATGTTTTCTTGCTTCTTCATGATTAACTCATAAACATGGTTTTAAAATGGAAAAGCTGGTATGATAGCAGCTCAAGTGTTACTGCTTTACTACCATGACCCAACTCAACAAACTGATCTCTCTCAATTACAACTACTCCCTTTCTGTGGCTGGAAATCATGTATTAACTACAGATGAAAAATGTAAGGATCTTGTTTCCTGCCATACACTTAGTGAAGTCACTCAGTAAATGAAATGATGTTTTCAGGTAATATACTGACATGCTACACTGGAGTCAGCTGTAAATCAAACTGACCTTAAATTACCCTTGAAACCTGCATCATTTCAAAAATAATTACTGCTCCAAAAAAAGCCCTCTTGCTAATAAATTTATTAAATTGAAATAATTGTACTTTATCAAATACTGAAGAGGGAAAGGGGCAATTTCTATTACACTCTGCATGGAAGACTGATGTAATAATAAATAAATGAAAATGTTGTTTGATTCCCATATATCTTGGAAGCAATACTGCTCTGCAACACTCCAAACTGAGATAAGGGAATAAAAAAACTGAGAAGAAAGAAAATTACAGTACAAGGTGGTATTACCAGAACCACACTTCTGAAATCAAGGAATGAACTCTTCATATGGCTAAAAAAAGATAGTACAGACCCAGCAGTAACACTATTCTAAGAAGCGCTGTAAGAAGACCAATGGTTAGTATGACTGTTTTGTATGTGAATGGGTTAGGGTGACCAGATGTCCTGATTTTATAGGGACAGTCCTGATTTTTGGGTCTTTTTCTTATATAGGCGCCTATTACCCCCATCGCCTGTCTCGATTTTTCACTCTTGCTATCTGGTCACCCTAGAATGGGTTAACTGCAAGTATCAGATCATCTAGTCATGATAACCCTCCTGCCTGATGCAGGCCTCATCTCCCACCCACTCCACCTCCCTGCCCATCCCCATGCCCATGGAGAGGAGGACCCAAACTTCCCAGGGCCATTGCCCATGGCTCCTCGACAGGACCTTCCCCCCCCAAATATGGGAAGCCGAACTGGACCCCCAGCTTGGCGGGACCAGCCACCACCTCTCTGGAAGAAAATAATATCCCAGGGGCAGACCCTGACCTCCCTACCAAGCCCTTATCCCTATTCATCATCTCCTCCTAAAACTCCTTATCTATAAGCTTAAAGTGGTCTCTTTCCATCCCACTCATGTGTTATTCTCTGTAGACTGTTCCTGTAATCCTCCCCCTTGGTTAGAAACCTTCTTCCCTCTTGAAACCTGTTTCCTGACTCTCAGTTTATATCTCTTCGTCTCGTCTCCACATTAGCACTGAGCCTGAATCTTCTCCTCTCCTTCTATTATCCCTCTGATATATTTAAAGAGTTATCAAATATTATCCTTATCTCTCCTTCTTTTTCCTTCTTTAAAATTTAGCTCCTTCTCTCTCCTTCTCTCGAAAGGCCTTCCTTCCCTCGGATCTTTCTAGCCTTCCTTTCTCCTTCTTGGTCCACCTTCATCCTTCTTAAACATCTTCCTTCAAAAAACCAACAACTTAAACATGGGACTATCCTCTCCGAGACATATATAAAACCTATACACCACTCCTAATTATCACTTGAAATACCTGCTTTTATCCCTACTACAACCGCAGATTAGCTTTTTAACCACTCATGCAACCACATCACACTGCCTATTTTGTCATCAGGACTCTAGGTCCCTAGGCTGTCCTTCCTCCTCCCAGCTTCCCAACTGGCTTTCCCTTAGCTGATAACCTTCTTCTGTTACAGTCCTTTTCTAGCAACTACCTTACACTTCTCACTATTGAATTTCCTCTGTTACTACTACTCCAGTTTACAAGGTCATCTAAATCTTCCTGGAATCTAATCCGATCCTCTCCCGAAACTTGGTGTCCAACTCCAAGCACTCTCTACTCTAACTACAGGTCCCCACCAAAACTTATAAGCCCCAAAAAATAAAAAAATAAAGAATGGAAAGCAGGACCCAAACCGAGCCCTGAGAAACTCCCGACCAACCCTCCAGCGGACAGTTCCCCCTTCCACTCTCCCCTACCCTCTCCCCCTTCCCCTTCCTCTTTATCCTCCTCTGGATTTTTGATTTCCATTCATTCCATTTCTTTTTTAATTTAACCAGGTATTTTTCCATTTTAAAAATCCAGATATATGATCCACCGTATTTTCATATATCTAAAATCAGTTACTCTCTACTCAAAAAAGAATTCTTGTTGTTTAAAGGAGACCTTTTTAAAAAATCATGCTGTAATCTATCCCAGTTGCCATTTGCCATGCTCAGGAACCACTCTCCTCTCTCTTTTTTTTTTTCATTTAAGATTTGCATACTACAGATGACTAAATGACCTATAATTCCCGGGTCACTTTTTTTTTTTCCTGAATATGAATACTACATTAGCTAATCTCAGTCCAGTTTAAATAATTTAATTCAGGATTTAATATTAATTTTAATTTGCTACTAATTAACATCAATATCCTTTCAATTCCTATATTAATATAGGATGAAATTTTCTCCCGATTTTTTTCCGTTAAGCCTGCTCGTTAAGTTGTATAAGTCATATATCTACCATCTCTCTACTATCTTCATTCCCCCATCGTATCTCTATCACTCCCCCCTATCACATTTCCTTCATTTCATTCTTTTCATAAAGTAAAGTATATTAATTGATATTGTGCCAAGATTATTCCTAATTATCCTCCCATTATTTTTTTTAAGTTCTCCCACTTTTCTTCTTTCTTTTTTTCTTTCTTTCCTATATGGCTAAAAATATGGCTTAAATTTTTTTAATCCCTCCTCTTTCCTCCTCCTCCCACTCGTCTCTTTGCCTTTCTGCCAGCTTCCCCTCCACCCTCACCCACTCAGGTAGGCAGGTGATCCCTCCTCCATTTCCCTCCTCCTCCGCTTTCTTTTTTTTTTTTTTTTTCCCTCTCCTAAGACGCTGCTCATCCAGCCCGTCCTAAAAACTGCTACTACGCCGTTTTTCCCTCTCTCGGATACATGCCTCTGACAACTCAACTGCAAAACCAAGTAACTAACCCCAGGCTCCATGCTGCCTTAGATCCCTAAATATGTTAGCCCCCATCCACTAACCTAACTAGTCGCCTTAATTTAGTAAAATTAGCCCTTTTGAAATCATACACCCTAGTCTCAGATGCACTATTGATTATCCTCCCATTTATTTGGAAAGTATTTGACCTTAATATGACCAAATAAATTTGTTAGTCTGTATTAGCAAAAACAATGAGGAGTCCTTGTGGCACCTTACAGACTAACACAGCTACCCCTCTGAAACAACTCATTATGTTTTCAGAGAAAATAATGTTCCATTTGTTTGCCTATTGAAACAAAGTGACTGTGTGCTAGTGGAATTTGCAAGAAGTGTTCACAGACTCACCATCACAGCAACAAGAAAACCAAGGCCATGGGGCCTCTTCTGGCACAAACCGGGTACAATGGAATTGTACCTGCTTACTCCTTGGAGGAATTTTGCAACAGTAGTCTGTAATTTCACTGCTTCAATTGGCTTTTATTCCTGCAAATTGCCTTGCCACTAGCCCTTTGCTTTTGTGTTTGGTTTGTCTGTTTCGCTTTGGTGCCTCTGATGGTTGGTGCTTGTTGGAAACATTGCCTAGTGGTCAGTTTCTTCTTAATGCAAGGGGAAAGAGCTGGTAGAGGGAGCCTGGGCACTCCCACTTTACCAAGCTCCAGCCCACAGCCCTGTAAGAGTTAACCAAAGCATCAGGACCCAATAGCATCTTAAGGCTGCCCTTTCTGAGCCGCTTCCTACCCACACCCTGCCCCATGGTCCAAGCTTTGCAGGCTGTAGCAAAAGCAAAGCTGCTAAAGAAAAGGTACTAATGGTACCCTCAGTCTGTCTGGGCCCAGCAGGTAGGCACCTTTCCCAGAGAGGGTGCTGCAGTGTCCCTTCTCCAAGGCACTCCAAGGGCAGATTCATAGATTCATAGATTCTAGGACTGGAAGGGACCTCGAGAGGTCATTGAGTCCAGTCCCCTGCCCTCAGATCCTTCTCCCTGCCTTGTCAGCCCCCTTCTGAGCTGTCTGGCTTCCTTTTAAGTCCCTCCTCCCCCTGGAGCATGCTCTGCAGGTGTAGCTGGGTGGGGTTGCCTGGCCCCACAGTTACTCTTTAATTCCTTCTGCCCTAGTGTGTGATTTAAACACCCTGTCACGATGCCCTGTGTTTTCTTTGTGCCAGATTAACCTCTATGGGCTCAACGGTCAATCTAAATTCCAGCAGCAGTTCCATAGAAGGCCTGCTGGGGGAGGTTTCTCACAGGAGAGGGGATGGGTCAATGACTCTCCTGGCCAGCCAGTTGCTATTCTCTAACAGGCAGGAAATGCTCATTTTTTGTCCTAGCCAGCTCTAGGTTGTTGGGATGGTGCCATATTGGTGTGGCCATACTGAATGAATGGTGTCAGCATAACTTGACATGACTTAAACATGGCTGAATGGCTGCAGAGGATACTGGGAGCGGGGTTCATTTAAGCAGAAGCAGATTTGATAAAGGACTGGCAAAGTATGTGTGTATGATCAATATTGAATCTATTGGTTGGAAAATATGGGCCCATGCAAAAGTAAATATCATATGTATAAAGTTCCAGCATGGGGCACAGGTTGACTGGTTGTAGTGACCTTACAGCAAGGATGCCACACAGAGAGACAGTGTGAATGATTGATGAGTGAGTAAACGTTGGGTGATCTTCATTCGGTACCACCCCCACCCCAGCCTCTTCTAAAATATTAATCAGGTAAAAATTAGTAACCACATGCCCACTGGGCATGCTTTTAAGACATGTGACTCCTTTGAGGGAGAAGAGTATAAGACTCAAGCAAAGTAAATTACTGTGGTTGTGATTCATTAATTGATGCTTGAAGAAGCAATGCGGCTAGACAGAGTAGCCAAAACTCTGCTCCATGGGCTCAAGTAGGACTGTGAACCAGAGGGGTCTCAAGGCAACCAAGGCCTTGCCTCGAGGGAATCCAAGACAGACCAGAGGGCTGACAAGAACAGACCAGGAGGAAAGAAGCTGTCTATTAAATTGATAACCATCTTCTCTGTTTGCCAAGCAGGAACTGCGTGAGGCTAGCGCAGGGCCTGTTTGCATAGGTTTGTGAAAGAGAGACTTGTTAAGAGGAATGTATAGCTCTTAATATCTAACATAGAAGTTATGTGCTTTATATAACCCTTTACCACTTGTGTAATTCCTTCTCAATAAACTGTTGTGTACTGAAGATAATTACTGTGAACCTTTTTCACTGGTATGACAGTAATCTGCTCCACCAGGAGCCAGTAAAAATCCATTTTAGGGGTAGTAGCACCCCCTGGTGTCAACATAGGTCTCCTGGGGCAGTGGGACCTATGGGTGACTTGTGCTGTACGCCCTGACTCCAACTAGACTTACAGTTTTCAGAGTCCCGCAACTCAGTGACTGAATCAGATTTTGGTGTCTTCTTCACCCTTCTTGTCAAGACCTCACGTAAATGAGTGCCAGCCCAGGACACATTACACTTTTCTTTGCTCCCACACCATCACTGATGTTGTGGGCAGGATTGGCTGACTCTTCATTGCTTCATGTTTGCTAACTGGGCAGTGAGATACCAATGTCCAATGCAAAGAAACATGTGACCCCCGAAGAGCTCACCACCCTTGCTGTCAGAGGTAGGTGTTGTTTTGTGTGGTTGTGCATGTTGTATTGCATTATATAAACCTGTTAAGTTCTACCCCATCACATGAGCTGAGCACCTGTATGTAAGAGTATGCACAACTAAACCAGTTTAGGTAAAAACATAAATCACTTCATGCAGCCGTTTACAAGTGTGCACAGTGGGTGTAAAACTACTATTCTGGTCTGGTTGCATTTTGCCCCCCTGGTATAACTTTAACTAACTACTTGGGGTGAAGGCATTGGAGGATCAGGCCCAGTGTTTCTCAGTTCCTGGTATGTTTTGAGCATGAGTAAACTAGCTCATGTCAGGGAAGATAGATAAGATGCTGAAGGGTTCCATTTTTTCTGATTGGCAAACTCTGTGGTATTGTCATCATGCCTCTCATCAGGGCTGCCCAGAGGATTCAGGGGGCCTGGGGCAAAGCAGGGGAGCTGCAGTGCTTGTACTCACCCGGCGGCGGTCCGGGTCTTCGGTGGGATTTCAGCGGCGGAGGCCCTTCAGTCGCTCCGCATCTTCGGCAGCACTGAAGGCTCCCCCGCCACCGAAATGCATCAAGTGTAGTTCAAGAATGAGTTTCCTCTGAGTTTCATGAGCTTTGCCAAGTTCATCTAGTTCATGAGCTATGATTTAGCACTTGAAAGAGTGGAGAGAATAGGGTCAGAATTAGTCAATCCATCAGTATTAATTTGTACTCAAAGTGATCAGGCGCGTGGAGGATCTGGAAGTCCAGCACTGCTTTATACTAGCAAGGGCTGAAACCCAACACTAATGAATTTTTAAAATATGTTTTTCATTTTAATTTAAATAGGCCAAAATAGCAATATAAAGTTAATACATTAGAAAAAAACACTTTCATTCTGCAGACCTGACTATAAAGGACAAATTCCTTCTTGACCATCTTCTTTCCCAAAACAGCAATCAACTACCTCAGGTGCCCTTAACTCAGGGGTTGTGAATAGGATCAGAGGCTCATGATCACCCTGTCCTTCCCAGATTGCTAAATGGGATGCTGTAGTTGTGGGGAGGATCCCAGCTAGGCAGGTGGGAGAGATTGAAAACAACTACTCTACTTCTTGGCTATAAAAAATGTTTTTTATTCTGCGTTTAATAACTCCCACGATGGTCTTTGCAGATCACAGTTTGAAAACTGCTGGAAGGCAATTGGAAGGTGAGATAACCCGACCTATTCACCAGTGCCACTACTCCTTTCCAATTTCCTGCATAACCTATTTTGTTGTGCTTCTGTGCAGTTAAACAGTTACCACACTCCACCCCAAGGGTAGCTGCATTTTAATGTTAGGTGAAATGAGCCCTATATTTATGAGTTTTTACATAAGATTTTTAAATCTGCAAAGTGCCTTGGGATGAAAGGCTCTATATAAATGGGAGCTAGTATTATTTATACTTGACCATATACCCTCAGCCCTTGCTGCACTGAAGGACTCCAGGAGTTCCTCCATTTCCCTCCTCATTTTCAGCATTGACAATGGGAGTATTTTTCAGCTTTACATTTTAAATATTTTAATTTATATCTTACACCCACATCTGTATTGTTTTCTAACTCCTATTGATATTTTTGTTTTAGATGTTTGTGATCTCCCTTACATGCATTTGGGTTTTTATTTGACATGCGTGACTAATTTGGAGTCCAACTGCACATAGAATGAGTAATTGTTAAATTTTTCAAATAGTTTGTCTGCTTGGATGAGGGCTGTACTTACATAAATTAGGCAGCTATTGTGACTGAGTCGACTTGAATAATGTATCTCATAGAAAGGGACCTTGTTGTATCCAGTCATGATTAGAAGTCTTTAGCACTTCCTTGTGTAATTAGAGAGCAAATTGTTGTGAAATTAGCAAATTAATTAGAGCTAAGTGTTTAGGGAATGCAATGTAGTGCACTTTTCTCTAGCACTTGTGTTAGTTTTATGCCTCATTGCTGTGCTTTTGCATTAACATTGTAAATAAAGGATATCTGACTGTGGATCTTGCGCTCAGTGGCCTTTGCTCCCTCTTCATTTAAAAAGGATTTTGAAAAAGTGGAGAGGGCTCAGCAAGGAGCCACAAGAGTGATTCAGGGTCTGGAAAACCACATGAGAGATTGAGCTGATTAAGTCTATTTAGTTTGTCAAACAGAAGGTTAAGCGGTGAATTGATCAGAGGCTCTACCTACATGGGGAGAAGATTTCTGATACTAGTGGGCTCTTTAACCTAGCAGACAAGAGCCAATGGTAAGAAGTAGAAGCTAGACTAATTCAGACTAGAAATAAAGTGCAAGTTTTTAACAGTGAGGGTGATTAACTATTGGAACAATTAGCTATGGGACATGATGGGTTCATCATCATATGAAGTCTTTCAATCAAGAATGGGTGTCTTCCAAAAAGAGCTTCTGTCTCAGCTACAGCATATATTGGCCTGTGTTATGCAGGTGAGATTAGAAGATCACATGTGGGACCTCCTTTTCTTTCAAAGTGGTGACAGAAAGATGCTGTCAGAGTTTTCAATAAATTGTAGTGATTCACATGTTGGAAGAAACAAAGATTTGCTACATGGACATACATAGAGACAGAATGTGTGTCGCCCTTCTATTGGTGTACAGAGATGAGGGCATAAGGAGCCTTCCTGCCTTTTACATCTCTGTTTAGGGGACTTTCCTGAATGTGGCCGCAGTGCTGCTCTCTGAGAGCAGACCAGCCTTGGTCTAAGGGAAGAGGCAGCAGATGTGCACTTACCTTTAATGACCAAGGGAAAATCCTGAAAAAGAAAATTGGCACCAGGCATATGACTCTGAATCAAGAGATTCCTCAGGCTTGTAAAATCTTGTTTCTCTCATCAATACCAAGTTTATACCAGAAGTTAGTCAACAAAAGTCATGAAAATGAGCTGAAGTACTGTTTCAATACTTCCACTTCTGATCAAGTTTCATGTGTCAAATTTAATTCAAGAGTGCATTCCAATCATAGGTGCCAACTCTGTGGGTGTTCTGGGGCTGGATCACCCACAGGAAAAAAATAGTGGCTGCTCAGCCCCCCAGAGCAACTCCTCCCACTCCCTCCCAGAATCTCCTGCCCACCACGGATCAGCTGTTCTGTGGCGTGTAGGAGGCACGGGGAGGAGGAACAAGGGCTGGGTGTGTTTGGGGAGAGGGGTCAGAATGGAGCGGGGTGGAATGGGGATGGTAAGAGATGGGGTGGGGGTGGGAAGAGGCAGGGTGGGGCGGAGGCTTGGGGAAAGGGATGGAGTGGGGGCAGAGCCTGGTGAAGCGGGGGTTGATCACTCCTGGCAACTCATAAAGATGGTGCCTATGATTCCAATGCTTCCAGAATACCTAGAAGATTCTTTGTCATTGGATGGACAGAATTAGCGGCTTCACTCCAGCATGTGTTCAGCTGAGAATGGAATGAACAGTGCATCTTATTCATTATCATCTTCCACTTCACAGGATGGGCACTGAAATATATGAAAAATTGCTACACACAACCTAAAACTGTTACTGTTTCAATATGTGTGGTTGCAGCATTGACTCCTATGAGATTAAATGAATGAGAAGTGCAAGGAGAATACACGTCAAGTTTATCTTTGGACATAATGCAGGCTTGAAAACCCTTTAATTCTGATATATTAGAATCATTATCAAATCCTTTACCTCTACAGTCATCAAGTAGAATGTTTTGGTGCTTCGTGCTGGCAGTTAGCATTTTGGCTGTCTAGTCTCCATTTTTTTAAATTAAAGTTGAAGAACTCAAGAAATCTTTCCTGTCTTCTTTTTTGCTGTCTTCAAGAATGGCTGGCTGCATGCTTTTACTATATCATTCAATAACTTGTTCTGACTCTCTCAGGGGAGGTAAAGTGCCTGTCCTGGCATTGTTCTAACTTCTACCCTCTATCTGCTTCCGTTTGATATTAGTCACGAGTTATGCTGTCATAATGAGCTCGTAACTCAAGAGTTCAAATAAAGTTGCATTTATGTTGATCAGCCATCAGATTATCATCTTCTTGGAATGCTAAACCTCTGAAGCAAGATATATGATAACATCCAACATTCTTTCCAACTTTGCACTCCATATTTCAGCTTCTGTTAATATTTGTGTTTGAATATCACTGTCTACTCTCTGTCCATCTTACAGCAACTCATCTAATTCCTTCCACTGGCAGTAGCAGGTTTTCTGTTCTATGGTCTTTTCATCTTCAGGAAGTTTATTATATAGTTTGTGCCATTTTTTCCACAGTTAATGAATAACTCTTCCCTTTTTGCCACTATATTGCATTGTTTATCTTCCCCTTCAGAAAATAGCTGTCATGGAAAGCAGTATAGTGCTTGGTTGGTAGCACTCCAAACAAGCCAGTCTCTTGGAATCTTTTGTCTTACGCTCGAGAAGAGATTCAGGAAAACTATGGCTACCAATGTCTTTTGGCACTGACAGGGATGGTGCAAGGATGTTTCATGCCCTAGGCAAAAATTCCACCTTGCGCCCCCCCGCAGCCCCTCCCTGAGGTGCCCCCCCTCACGGCAGCTCACCCCTGCTCCACGCACTAGCACAAGCACCCCAAGCACACCGTCACTTCTTCACTTCTCCCGTCTCCCAGGCTTTCGGCGCCTAAGCTGATTGGCGTCGCAAGCCTGGGAGGCGGGAGAAATGAAGCAGCCGTGGCATGCTCGGGGAGGAGGCAGAGCAGGGGTGAGCTGGGGTGGGGAGTTCTCCTGTGTGCCACCCCCCCTTACTTCCTGCAGGCGGCCCTCCCCGTGCTCCCCTGCCCCAGCTCCCTCTGCCTAAATGCCGGCGGCGACTAGGGCGGCCGAAGATCCGGCCGCTGCGGTCGTGCTGAAGAAAATGGTGCTCCCCCAAATCCCAGTGCCCTAGGCGACCACCTAGGTCGCCTAAATGGTTGCACCGGCCCTGGGCACTGACTTCACTAGCTTTTGCATTTCTTCAACATTCAGTATTCCCGATAGAACAACTTTTTGGTGAACATAATCTGTAATGTGTTTAGGCCATAATCCTGGATCTTTCAAAAAATCTGAATGAGTAAGTAGTGCAGTACTGCTCTCTCCTTTGAGTCTGGTGGTGCTGGTGGTGATATTACTTGAACATCTTTGGAAGTTATTTGATTGGAATCACATGATTCATCTGGCTGATTTTCTTCATCGATTTCCACAGTCCTGTATTGAAATCACATTCACCTTGCCATTTTTGTTCATCCAGTTTCCCAGTTTATGCATTGCTAGAGCCAGACTGTTGAAAAGTCTTGTTTGTCTGGAAACACTGGAGGATTGACTGGTGTCCTCTAGCTTCTTTTCTTTCCCTTTCTTTAAGATTTTGACATTTCTGGTGGCCTGACTCGTTTTATAGCCACACACAGCATATGGCACACATATTAATGATAAAAGAGTGACACATGCCCTCTAGGCACACTGGAGCTACTGTTCCCTGTCCCTGGAATCTGGTCTCAGCCCTTCTAGGTACCCTGGAGGACCAGCTCCCTGTTCAGAATGTTGCTTCCATTCTAACACTGCTTCAGATTGGTTCAGGTAAATCTTGCAGATCTCATGAGATCTGGATGCCACACAGAGACATAGGTGCAAACATACTCACCAAGAGTATATAAATAACATTAATCAAATTCAAACCTCCACAATTTAGCCTGATTTTTTTCTCATGGTGATGGTCTTGTGCCCTCTGGTTAGGCCTCTTGGACTAGCCAGGCCCTGGTAAAGTTTACCCACTTTCCCTCCTGTACTTGGGGCCTGCACATACCGCTGAATGGCAGCACAGAAAAGCTTAAACTTAAATGACAAATAATAGGGTAGAGGAACGGGAATTCTTCCTGAAGCAAATGGGGAGCTTATCACAGTTCTACAGCATCTAATTGTACCACCATGGTCATGCAACATCATTACAAACACTAGTATGATTCTGTCATCAATAAAAACCACTGCAACAAGAAAGATGTTGACATTAGGGCCTGGTCTACACTAGGAGTTTATGTCGAATTTAGCAGCGTTAATTCGATTTAACCGTGCAACCGTCCACACCAGGAAGCTAATTAGTTCGACCTAGAGGGCTCTTGAGTTCGAATTCGTTACTCCACCCCGACGAGGGGAGTAGCGCTAAATTCGACATGGCTATGTCGAGTTAGCCTATGTGTGGACGGAAATCGACCTTAGTAGCTCCGGGAGCTATCCCACAGTGCACCACTGTGTTGACGCTCCGGACAGCAGTCCGAGCTCAGATGTTCTGATCAGCCATACAGGAAAAGCCCCAGGAAAATTTGAATTCCTTTTCCTGTCTGGCCAGTTTGAATCTCAATTCCTGGTTGGACATCGGGGCGAGCTCATCAGTACCGGCAACGATGCAGAGCTCTCCAGCAGAGGGGTCCATGCAATCTCAGAGTAGAAAGAGGGCCCCAGTATGGACTGACCGGGAAGTCTTGGATCTGATCGCTGTGTGGGGCGATCAGTCTGTGCTTTCGGAGCTGCGCTCCAAAAAACGGAATGCAAAGACCTACGAGAAGGTCTCCAAAGCCATGGCACTCAGAGGATACAGCCGGGATGCAACGCAGTGCCGCGTGAAAATCAAGGACCTGAGACAAGGCTACCAAAAAATCAAAGCGGCAAACGGACGCTCTGGAGCCCAGCCCCAGACATGCCGCTTCTACGAGGCACTGCATGCTATTCTAGGTGGGTCTGCCACCTCTGCCCCACCAGTGACCGTGGACTATGAGGATGAGATAGTGTCGATGGGCAGTTTCTCGGCGATGTTCGCGGATGGGGAAGATGAGGAAGGGTTTGTGGAGGACGAGGCAGGCGACAGCGCTTACAATACTGATTTCCCCGACAGCCAGGATCTCTTCATCACCCTCACAGAGATCCCCTACCAACCCTCCCTGGCTGTTAACCCGGACTCTGAATCAGGGGAAGGATCAGTCGGTAAGTGCTATAAACATGTAAACATTTATTTTTTTAAAAACAGGAATAAAAACGATATGAAAAGAAGGTCAATGCATATGGGGATAGAACAGAAATCCTCTTGGGAGAGTTCCACAAAGCTCTCGTAGAGGTACTTGAAAAGCCTCCGCAGGAGGTTCCTGGGGAAAGGTGCCTTATTGGGTGCTCCATGGAAGCACACTCTTCCACGCCAGACCATCCTCAGGTACTGTGGGAGCATTGCCTCCATGAGCATGGCAGCATAGGGCCCTGGTTTGTGCAGGGTTTCACGCAGCATGCTCTCTCTTAGTGACCCGCCTCAGGGTGATCTCGCTCGGCGACTGCTGCATCTAATTAGGGGAATTAGTGTAATGTTACTATTGGGAATGCTTCACTTTTCCTTTGCATAACAATAAGCATCGTTTAACAGCCACGTGGTGGAGGCTGCAGAGGGGAAGCATACAGGGATCTTTCCCGGGGACAGCCGCGAGGGGGTGGAACAGGGTCAGAGTTTATGCTTTCCGGATTGCCTGCAGCAGGAGGGCACTGCTATACATTAACTTTTAAGCAGCCTAAAGTTTACGGGTTACCATGCCTGGCTGCTACACAGATTCTGCTGTCCTGCCCCGCTTGTCTGATCTCCAGTGCAAGACCCCAGGCAATGAAAGCGAAGGCCGAAAATTCGAACTTGTCCTGAGAGCGCATGAGATAGGTGCCGTGTATGGTCTTGTTCACAGAGACAGACTAGACTGTGTTCAGTGTTCGCAAACATGTATCTTTGCAAGGAAATCACTTCCTTTTTCCCATCACACAGCTGCAGCTCTTTCCCAAACTGCCCCGGCATCCCCCTCACAGAGGCTGGCGCAGATTAGGCGGCGAAAGAAAAAGACTCGGGACGAGATGTTCGCTGAACTGATGGCCTGCTCCAGAGCCGAGGCGGCCCAGCAGAGCCAGTGGAGGGAGACCCTCTCTCAGTACCAGCACTCACACAGCGAACAGGAGGACAGGTGGTGGCAGGAAGACCAGCAGGAGACTCAAACGCTGCTTGGCCTAATGAGGGAGCAAACGGACACGCTCCGGCGCCTTGTGGATGTTCTGCAGGACCGCAGGCAGGAGGAGAGAGCCCCCCTGCACTGTAGCTGCAACCGCCCTCTCCCGCCACAAAGTCCTGTCCCCCCCTCACCCAAAATAACAAGAAGGAGGGGCGCTAGGGGCCGTGAAAACTGTCACTCCACCCCAGCAGAGCACTCATGTATCAAACAGCTCTCATTCCCTAAATTTTGAGAAGTGCGTCCCTTCCTGGCTCACCCAATCCCAAATCCCAGTTTCATCCCCCAACTGTGTAGTTGAGTATTAAAAATAGTTTGCTGTTAAGTACTGTTTCCATCATGTTTCTTTGCAGAAGACTTTGTGTGAAGGGGGGGAGGGGTTTGTTAATTGCATAGGACAGCCACCATTACCAGGGTACAGACATGGGGGCAGGATCAACAGCAGGTCACACACAGAGTGCAGTCACTAGGCACCCGGGTCACTCTGGGAGGTGTCTGCTGCCCCAGGTCAGTCTGGGAGGTGTATGCTGCCCCAGGGTCCTAGCGCCTGCCATCCACAAATGGCAAGGCAGGCTGCCCTTACCATGCCCTTCCACCCTAGCCATGAGCCTCTCCGATGCCCTGAGCCCCAGCCAGAGCCCTCATCCCCCTACACCTACTCACCCTTCCCACACACCCCTCACCGCTTCCTGCAAACCCACCCCTTCCTGCACACCCTCCGCTAACCATCCTGCCCCCAGAGACCGCTGTAGGAGCAGGAGCCTGTCAGTCCTCGAGTGTAGAAGCGGTCTGTACATCACTGCACACCGTACCCACCACAGTCTGCATCCCTGTTTGAACCCTTTAACGCAAATTCGTTAGTAAAGAAAACTTTGTTAATTAACAATGTTCCATTAACTTTATTTTTAAACATGTGTTGGAAGGGGGGAAACCTGGTGAACGGGGTATGTAACCGTAGAAAAAAGTCAACAGTAACTGAAACAGGGGCAGGTTCAGCTTCTCTGTAAAGAGACTGGACAGTCATAGGTTACCCTGCTCTCTGAGGAAGCTAGCTTTCAAAGCCTCCCGGATGCACAGAGCTTCCCGCTGGGCTCTTCTAATCGCACGGGTGTCTGGCTGAGCGTAATCAGCAGCCAGGCGATTTGCCTCAACCTCCCATCCCACCATAAAGGTCTCCCCCTTGCTCTCACAGAGATTGTGGAGCACACAGCAAGCTGCAATAACAATGGGGATATTGGTTTCGCTGAGATCCGAGCGAGTCAGTAAGCTCCTCCATCTCCCCTTGAGATGTCCGAAAGCACACTCCACCACCATTCTGCACTTGCTCAGCCGGTAGTTGAAGAGATCCTTGTCACTGTCCAAGGCGCCTGTATAGGGCTTCATGAGCCAGGGCATTAGCGGGTAGGCTGGGTCCCCGAGGATCACTGTAGGCATCTCCACATCCCCAACAGTTATTTTGTGATCCGGGAAGAAACTACCTTCCTGCAGGCGTCTAAACAGACAAGAGTTCCTGACAACACGCGCGTCATGAACCTTGCCCGGCCACCCGATGTAGATGTTGGTAAAACGTCCCCTATGGTCCACCAGTGCTTGCAGCACCATTGAAAAGTAGCCCTTTCGGTTAATATACTGGCTGGCCTGGTGGTCCGGTCCCAGGATAGAGATGTGAGTCCCATCTATAGCCCCACCGCAGTTTGGGAATCCCATCGCGGCGAAGCCATCTATGACGACCTGGATGTTTCCCAGGGTCACCACCTTTGAGAGCAGTAGGTCAACGATTGCGTGGGCTACTTGCATCACAGCAACCCCCACGGTAGATTTGCCCACGCCAAAGTGGTTCGCTACTGACCAGTAGCTGCCTGGCGTTGCAAGTTTCCAGAGGGCTATGGCCACTCGCTTCTGCACACTCAGGGCTGCTCGCATCCAGGTGTTCTGGCGCTTCAGGGCACGGGACAGCAAGTCAGACAGTTCAAGGAAAGTGCCCTTACGCATCCTGAAGTTTCGCAGCCACTGTGAATCATCCCAGACCTGCAGCACTATGCGGTCCCAGCAGTCCGTGCTTGTTTCCCGGGCCCAGAATTGCCGTCCCATAGCATGAACGTGACCCATTGCCACCATGATCTCCGCGGCACGGGATCCCGTGCTTTGTGAGGGGTCTGTGCCACTCTGAGACTTCATGTCCTCACCGCGCTGCCGGAGCCTCCTCGCCCGATTTCTCAGCAGCTGACTGTGTAAGAGGTGGATGATAAGTTGCGAGAAGTTGACAATGGCCATAAGTGCAGCGATGATTGCAGCGGGCTCCATGCTCGCAGTGCTGTGGCGTCCGCGCTGTCACTGACCAGAAAAGTGCGCTAACAGATTTCCTGCCGGCGCTTTCAGGGAGGGAGGGCGGGAGTGACGGTTGAATGACGACAGTTACCCAAAACCACCCTCGACACATTTTTCCCCCAGCAGGCATTGGGGGCTCTACCCAGCATTCCAATGGGAAGCGGGAACTGCGGGAACTGTGGGATAGCTGCCCAGAATGCACCGCTTCCAATGTCGACGCTTGCCCCGTTAGTGTGGACTCACAAAGTCGAATTAGTGTCCTTAGTGTGGATACACAAATTTGACTTCATAAGGTCGAATCCACAAATTCGACCTAAGTTAAATTGAACTACTCTTGTAGTGTAGACATACCCTAGAACATAGAACTCTCAATATATTTTACTCCTCAAAGGCTAAATATTCCAATCACCATTCCACTATGTTTACCTGTGGAAGGAAAATGGGAAAGTACAGTAGAAGAAGTGTTAGTTATTCAGCCATAGTCCACTGTAGAGGTCATTGGCTTCTCAAGGCTGTTACAGCAAATTGAAACATGCTTTTCCTATTCCCTCTCAAGCTGAAAATTCTTCTCTCAGTTGCTGGGCTTCATATTTATGACAACTTGTTGATCGAAGTAAGAAATGTGGGAGAAAGAGATGTAAAATGTCATACATGTTACATCAGGTACTTGGATAGGCAGGCTTTCTCGAATTACAAACTGTACATTTTGGTTCTCGTTTCCAGGGTAGCGTCTAGGCTAAGCATCAGTACTTTTGCCACCTATACACTGAGCAGAGACACTGGCAACAGCACACACTACAGAATATGGTTCTGCTTCAATTTCCACATTTTCCTCCAAAGCACAGTGCTGTGAACCACTCAAAAGCAGCTGGGATGTCTGCTTAATGTTTGGGTCACCTTTTCATCACTAAAGCTGGCAGAAATATAAGAGGAGAAATAGGGGAATCTGAGCTCTCACACATCTGCTGTCCTGGCCACCCTCTTAATTTGATTTTGTGGAGTTTCTTGGACAGTGGATGGCAAATGATGACCACATTAAAAACCATGGGATGCACACTGTCATTACAAAATTTAATCATTGAGTGGACGCTTGTGATACTGCTGTCTGAAACCAGCACAGTGAAAGTTTCCAGTAGAGCAGCTCATTCATGCCATAGTATCTCTTTTCTGTATATTATTTATTCTTTTGGCTATAATAGGCTACTTTATATTATATTAAGATACTAGTAACATAAACAGATACAATGCTTTTATATGCCAGAATATAAAGTGTATACAGAATATTGGCAACATATGGATAGAATAATTCTTTTAAAGAATAAAGAGTCTGAGGTTTTTAAAAAAATAGTTCAGCTGTGTGTGCAAATCAGGAAATTGTGCATGTAAAAAGTAATAATTAACCATTGCACATGCAAATACCCATTAGTTTGTACAACTGGAGATACACCACAAATTAGGCATTCAAATGCACATATAAATCCCCACCTAATTTGTTTAGAAATCATTTTTATAATATAAACAATAAGTTATAAACCATAGTTAAAATCTATAAAATAAATACTTTTTGAATTCCAAATGTTTAAAGATAATATATGCGTATTTGGAAATAATCATTCTGTTCCTTATTATTTTTCTGTACTATTCCTTGGAATTTCAAAGCTAAAATTTGTACCACATGAGTACTGAGAATTTTTTTTTACTCAGCTGTCTACATTAAAAATAGTTTAAAAAACAAGTTCTGAAGGCCTGAAGTAACCAATATGTTACTCCAGGTCTATGCTGGTGTAACTCCTCTGAAATCAATGTGTTTTCTAAAAAATATCGAATTACTCTGGGGACAAATTTTGCTCTGTTTCACAGATGTAAATCTGGAATAAATACTTTGAAATCTTTGTAATCATTGAAAAGGAGGCAACAGTTGTAGGAATCAGTGGAGTTGCTCTGAATGTATACTACAGTAAGTGAAGGCAGAATCTAAGGTTGAGCTCCCTGTGAAGTAATAAACTGGGACTCAACTCTGTAAAACTGAAGATTCGGTGTATGGCCTTCATGTTTCTGTCCCAAATTCTTATCCATTGAAACTGTGGTGAGAGAATAAATAATGGGCCTAGAACTGGTGTGCTTGTAGAGAGACGGGAACAATGTGTGGTGGCTTCCTGTTAAATCAGAAGAGATGTTTTTGCACAAATGATTTGCAGTAACGGGATATTTTTCTCTTTATATTGTAAATGACATTAACATTTCTTTATCAAACAAATCCATTCATTTTATAATACCATGCCCTTTCCACAGCTTAGAAAAGAAGTTTGCAGTAGGTCTGAAAGCCTGATATTATTGTTCAGGAAAAATAATCTGATTTTTGAATGCTGGAGTAAAAACATTATCATTGTCTTCCATTTCCTCTTTTGGAGCAAAGGTTAAAAATGCAATTATAATCATTGTGAGTAAATTATCTTTACCAGTACTGGTGTGCGCTGGGAGATTTTTTTGTTTGTGATATATTATTATTACGAGTTTATAATATGTTCCTGATCAGAAATGAGCCATCATTAAATAAGACTACAGAAAAATAATAGCCACACTTTCCAGCTCAACTGGATTTCAGGAGCAAAAGCACAGCCATTGTTTTCACAGATTCCAGTTGCACCTGAAAAAGGAAGGTCAGCCCTCTGAAGATGGACACAGGACAATGCATTTGTGAAAGTCTTTATGCACTCAGGTCAGACTTCCACACATAAAGGCCTTGCCTACTCCAGCAAACATAGGTGCTGGAACTATAGGTCCTGGGGGTGCTGCAGCACCCACTGGCTTGAAGTGGTTTCCATTATATACAGGGTTTACAGTTTGGTTCAATGGCTCTCAGCACCCCCACTATAAAAGCTGTCCCAGCACCACTGCTAGCAAGTTTCTTAGTTATAACTCAACACCCTTCAGTGTAGCTTCACTGGTGGCAGCAATGGCAGAGGTTGCAGGGTAGTCCAGGTATGGGTATTTTTACCACTGTGCCATCTAACCCTACTCTGATTAGATAGATATTTATACATACAAACTTTGAAATACACAAATGAACGCTCTGCTAGGATCAGCCTAATCTGTATATATTTGGGAACATTTACAGCAAAATTCAGCTTATTATGACTTTGTTTGCTAAGGAGAGCAGCCTCTTCCTTTAGTTAGGAGAAGCATTTTAGGTTAAAGATGACCTACAAAGGGAGAAAGTCTGTTTTTTGTCCTTTTAGTTCTTTTTTAATTATATGTTTTTTTTAAAAAGCCTGAAAGTTTAAAACATTTTGCCTGCTTGTATTTTACACAGGTCTTGACAGTTTTGAAAAACTCACTTGCAAAAGAACTGATAGGGTTATCATAGACATATAGGACTGGAAGGGACCTTGAGAGGTCATGTAGACCAGCCTCCTGTGCTGAGGCATGATGGACTTCACCTAGCCTATCCCTGACAGGTGTTGTCTAACCAGTTCTTGAAAACCACCAACGATGGTGATTCCTCAACATCCCCTAGAAGCCTCTTCCAGCTCTTAATTACCCTTACAGTTAGAATGTTCTTTCTAATATCTAACCTAAATCTCCCTTACCGCAGATTAAGCCCATTACTTTTTGTCTTACCTTCTGTGGACACGGAGAACAATTAACCACTGTCCTCTTTATAACAGTGCTAAACATATTTGAAGGCTATCAGGTCCACCCTCAGTCTTCTTTTCGCAGCAGTAAACATTTCCATTTTTTAAAAAACTTCCCAGGTTTTCTAGATTTGTATGATTTTTGTTGCTCTCTTCAGGACTTTCTTCAGTTTGTCTGCACCTTTCTCAAAATGTAGTGCCCCAAACTGGATGCAATACTCTAACTGAGGCCTCATCAATGCTGAATAGACATGAAGGGGACAATTACCTCCCATGTCTTCAATATGACACTCCTGTTAATACATCCTAGAATGATATTAGCCTATTGCATTACATTTTTGACTCCCATTTAATTTGTGATTCACTATAACCCCTAGATCCTTGTCCACCGTCCTATTGTCTTGCTGCTTATTGCCCATTTTACATGTGTGCTTTTGATTTTTTCCTTCCTAAGTGTAGTGCTTTGTACTTATCTTTATTTCATTTCATCTTGTTGATTTCAGACCAGTTCTCCAATTAGTCAAGAAAATTCCAAGGCTTGAGAGAGTGCCCATCCTTTATAGTCCTCCAGTAAAACCAGGAAAGACCAAATTTGACATGCCTGATATTTCTGATGTGGAAAACAAGCAGAAAACAAATACCTCCCAGCTGCCATAACCACAGCCACACCAGCGTAAAAATACTGTCACTGTTTTTTCTTTATATATCAGAAAAAAAAACAAAATAAAAGGGCACAAAACCATTTTTTGTATTTTACAGGCCATTTTTAAATGGGAACAAAAATTTAACAGACTCCCCAGGCTCTCTGCCCAACTTTCTGCAAGCACATGCCCCTCTGCTGGGAACTGGGGTTTATAACAGGCTGAGGGAGAAGCTTTTCCTAGAAGCCCCTTACCAAAATATCAACAACAAATCACAGATTAGCTCATGCATCTCCAAGTATCACAACTGCTGTTATATCAAATGGGCAAAGCGGCTGTCTCTGAGGTACCCAGGGTCCAAATCATTTTAGACTTTGTATGTAAAAAACAACTCCTTAAATTGGAAACCAGTTGGCAGCAGTACAGGTCTTGGAGCACAGCATAATGGGCTTTGTGGGGAAGTGCCACTTAATAAGTGGGCTGCCCATTTCTGAATGGTCTTAAAGTGCGGCTCCATGTAGAATTCACTGCAATAGTCTAATCTCAAAGTGACCAAAAACACGAATAATGGTAGCAAGGTCCACATCTGAAAGAAAAGATTGAAACCTTGTTACTAAGCACAGATGGGGAAAAAAACAGTCTTGGCAGCCTATATATAAATATTCTCTTTCTGTGTTAACAAAATATCTTCTCATGTAAACATATGGTACAAATATAACATTTGCTTGGCCTAGCTTCCTACAACTCCATCTCCTCTTTCATGTTTTTCTTTCTTCAGTGCTTCTCAGCTGGCCACAAAACCATTGCAGGCCATGCTCAGAGTTGGTGTAAGCAGATGCAACCCCACTCAATCAACTGAACAGAAACAAACATTTGACTTTGGTGCATTTGCATCCATTTATATCTGGGTTGAATTTGGCCCCCATCTCCTTCCTTGTTTATGCTTTTCTGTAATGGAAACTTAATGTACAGTTTACATCAAGTTCAAACCATACAAATACTTAGGATGACCAGATGTCCCGATTTTATAGGGACAGTCCAGATTTTTGTCTTTTTCTTATAAAGGCTCCTATTACCCCCCACCCCTTGTCCTGATTTTTCACATTTGCTGTCTGGTCACCCTACAAATACTACACATGTGAACATAGAAACTCATTCTTGCTTGTGTTGAAAACCCTCCCATTGCACATCCAAAATGAACACAACATTTCCCTTTTCTTATTTGATCCTTCTGCACATGTGCATTTTCCCCAATGGTAATTTTGGTTTCCCACATAACAGCCAGGGTATAAGTGTAAACGCTAAAAAAAACCCAATCCCTTTTTGATTACTGGTTTTCCCCTTTGCTTTCTTCTCTTCACACTTTTATTTTAAAAAATGAATCCTATTAGTTTAAATTAAGTTAGCAAAGGGGTATGTCATCATCATTATATGAGAGATTAAAGTTTAATAGCACTATTGACTTTTTACAAGCATTACTCTTGTGTTTGCCAAAAGTGATTTCACATATTTGCTTACGAACAGTTCCTCTTCACATTAGCCATTTACCTTCTGGCAGAATGTCTACACCCACTGCCCCCCAACCTCCAGCAATCTCTAGTACTATGTCGGAAGCTTTCTTATGCTTTACACTCTTAAATCCAGTTTCCTCCAAAATCTAATGCACTTTTACACAAATTTCCCCCCAAAGTCTTAATCCAATTAATCTGTGCTGCATTAATTTTCAGCAGTTCCACTCACTCTTCTCAGAATAAAGGATGAATCTACATTTTAACTGGATATTGGTGAAGAACTGTCAATAAAACCCTTTAATCCCCTTCCCACAGCTCTGATTCTCACTCTCACTCTCATCTTCTGCTTCCCCTGAAAGGAATAAACTCAGCAGCCTGACTTTGTTTAAGAGGTGTTGGACATATTCATTTTGGATAGCTTTACAGAAATCTTTAAACATCATATAAATTAATATCTTACACATGAAAGGTTCTTACTGCTTCAGTCACGATCCGATATTGAGAATGCAGAGAATATATTGATCAGATATTGGGAATGCCCTAGTTCATCCATCAAGACTAAAAAGATAAGTGATTATTGAACTTGTTATACTCTTTGTGTTCAATCATAGAATATCAGGATTGGAAAGGATCTCAGGAGGTCATCTAGTCCAACCCACTGTTCAAAGGAGGATCAATCCCCAGACAGACTTGTGTACCAGATTCCTAAGTAGCCCCCTCAAGGATTGAACTCATAACCCTTGTTTTAGCAGGCCAATGCTCAAACCACTGAGTTATCCCTCCCTCAATCAAATGATGAGCATTAAAATGTACACAATTTGGTGCCTTTAAAAGAACTGTCATAATTCCATTCCATTTAGACTATAGAGGTAAACAGGAGGAGAGGTAAATAATTGTGATCTGATCATCCTCTGGCCAGATTACCTTATTTGGTGCAAAGATAATCTCCAATTTAAAATAGTTTTCCCTGTAAAGGTCCATGATAAATCCCTGACTGAATTATTGTGCTGCTAATTT
Organism: Mauremys reevesii; assembly: GCF_016161935.1. Taxonomy (NCBI): domain Eukaryota; kingdom Metazoa; phylum Chordata; order Testudines; family Geoemydidae; genus Mauremys; species Mauremys reevesii. The sequence continues at coordinate 128,820,389 of NC_052624.1, read as the reverse complement.
GGGAATTTTCCTAGGTGCATACCTGTAGATATTTGAGATACATAGTCAGTTTTATCAAGCAACAATATCCCCTACATACTGTTATGGTCATAGGTCCATGCACCCCAGGTTAGGTAATGAAGAGAGACTGAGATGAGGCTATTATACAAAAAAAGAAAATTTAGTTTACTTAAATTGTGGAGCTTTTGAGAGCAGAGCCTGTCTTTTCATTATACGTATATGGTGCCTACTACAATGGGGCTGCACTCCTAATTGGGTCCTCTAGACAGTACTGTAATACAAATAATAAGTAATAACAATAGTTTAATTGGCACAGTTTCTAATCATACAAAAAACATAAGCACACAACCCAGGGCTTTTACAGAATAATCATGAGGCTTCTGAGCAGCAAAGACAGTGTTAGCACTATGTTCCTGAACTGCTATCAGCTGCTTTCTACATTCCAGTTCAAGCAGCTAATGCTCAGAGAAAATTCCATCAGCAGGAAGGAGTGAAGCCTTAAATGAACACCTAAGCAAATGTGTTCACATTCACCACAATATTCATAATGTCATGACAAAACAGGCAATGTGTGATTGGCTGACAAGTCTTTCCCATTTAACCCTTGAAAGATAATGTGATCTCCTGGCATTTCATAACTATACAACATGTAGAATACATTGTAATGTTATGCTGGGGGCTGAGTGAAAAACTCGTTGAAATTGGGGGGCATAACTACTACCCTTAATTCAGGATAAATGGAAAAAGCAATTAATGCCCTTTATAAAGAGATAGCTGAAACAATAGGAAGCACCACCCAAAGTGCAGGCCACATACAGGATTCTGAGTTATGTGGGCATAGTTTCAATGGGGACCGTGGGTGGTGGGTGAACACCCCCTTCAGGGAGGCTAGCCCCCGGCCATGTCCCTTCTGCCCAAGGCCTCCCCTTGCTCCCCTTTCCCCCCTCCTCACCCAGCAGAACCCCGAGCACTCCCCCCAACTGCAGCTGGAGGAGCCTCAGCCAAACTGCACTGACCCACTGGCCCAAGCTGAGCCCCCGTGGAGACGGGGAGCCTGGTTTTGTGGAGACGGGGAGCCTGGTTCATGGGGCAGAGCGTGGGCAGGGCCATGGCTTGGGTTAGGGGATGCTTAGCCTTCCCAGGCTTATGACACCCACTGCCCATGATGGATACGCTGTGTATGTGTGTGAGAAAAGCAGCAAAAAATACCATGGAAGGATACAGAGAAGGTGGCAAGGAAGCACCAGAAACACTTGTAGCTTGATATTGAAAAAAAAAGGAGATATAGCTTTTGGGCAGAGTGCTGCCTGGAAAGGGGCTTGGAACTATGAGCAAATACACTGTCTCTTGCTGTTTGATTCCTACTAGGTTCTGGGAAACATAACGTTGTGTACATTCTTTGTAAATAAACAGAATTGCCTAAACAAAATACTTGACTGCATAATTAATTTCCTCATCTCATGGAAACAACCCTCAAAGCCACGAATATTGGCTAATGGCTGAAGCCCAAAAGGTCCAGTAGACCATCTAGCCATGTATTGGCTGAAGTCTAACAAACAAGAGATAAACTCAGTTGCCTGTAGAATGGATGCTTGTGGATGTGAAGTTCATTGTTTTAAGTCCCAGGAGCAGTAGCACAATGTCTGAGTTGGAACTCTATAGTTGTATATGCATTAGCCTACAATTGCATACCAACATCACTGGCTAAATCTGCTTTCTACTTCTGCCTAATAATTCTCACAGTGACTTTTGGGCATTCCTTTTCCTGATACTTGCATTTTAGCTAGGTTTCAGCTATCACCTAAGTACGCCATCTTTGCTGCAACCAGGTGTATGTATGTGCAAGATGATCTAACAGGCCTTTTTCATCTCTGATTTCTATGATATCACTTTAAAATGTCAGATCTGCTCTTGCTGCTTTTTGTCTTTGTCATGTAAAATGGTTTATTTTATTTTAAATTTCCTTGTACCAAGCTGAGTTCTGCTACATTAGGCTGTCCCCAAAGAGCAATTCAAAAGTTCCTCCAGCTGTTTAATTTCAATAAGCTTCACCAAGAAGAGGCCCACTCAAAAGCCGCATCAGTTTCACCCATTCAGGGAGTCTAGCCCCTCGCCCCGCCTCTCCAACCCAAGGCCTCCTCCTGCTCCCCTTTCCCCCCTCCTCACCCAGCAGGACCCCAAGCACCCCCCCAGAGCACATCAGTTAATTCTCTGACATAGACCAGATAGCCCTGCAGCAACATGTCAGATACAGCTGATATCTCTGATGACAGTATTAGTTCTTGAAAACACTTCTAAATGTATCAATCTGAAGGTGTTTTTTTATACTGGTCTGAGCAGGTATTCTAGGAGCTGACACTGAATGGGAGGAAAAGAAGACTGTTTTGCATACATATTGAATACCATGCACAAGAATGACATTAAGTTTGCAATAAGATCAAAAACATTCTTGAATTTTCTTACTAGTATAGAGGAAAGGGAAAAGGTTAAAGCATTAAGCTTTGGATGACATGGCCATATGGATAATGGTGACTTCCCAACTTGCTGAATAATGATACTGAAAGTAGAGAACACCCCTCACCCATTGTTCATTGCAACAAGGAGACATAGGGAGCAAGGGGAAACAAAGCTTCCGATTAGAAACTTCTGCAATACAAAGAGTAAAATGGTGATCAGTTATCCAGGCCTGAGATGAGAGTATCTGACACTTATGGCCTCTAGTCCATATCAGAGCTCTTAAAGAGAGAGTGATCAGAAATAAATGTGACAAATTAAAAAAAAGTATACCATATACTCTGTTTTTAAAATGTATCCAAGTGACAAATGCTACATGCCACAGTGCACTGCACAAAGAAGGGATCTCATGGCTATTTAATATTTGTTCATGGACTGACAAATTCAGATAATTTCTGGATTTCTGAGTATGAATCAAGGAGTCATCACTTCCCAGGTTCTGAATTATGTTTGCAGTCCTGTGGTAGTTTCTTTTCTGCCTCTCCCTCCTTTCCCTCCCCCACACATCTTCTGCTTGTTACTGAAACTGACATTATGGTTATTTAATAAGAAAGGCTGTATAGTCTTCCAGCTCTCAGAATCTGTTTCCACTTTTCTTTCTGGTGTCCCCAGTCATTGTCACTTATGGGATTTTTTTCTGAAGTTGCTGCTACAGTCAGCAGCCTATAGGGGGTGCCAGGAGTGGGGAAAAGATTTCAGTATCACACTCATTGGCTGGGAGGTACACAGGAGGCGAGTGCTCCATTACATGCCTCTTTTACTCTGCTGTTTAGCCATAGTGGCATTTTTGGTCCTCTTACTGCTTTTTATTATTATTTATTAGGTGTATACATTTAGTTTGAGCTTCCTGTGGTCTTTTTAAACAGTCTCCATGCAGTTTGCAGGCATTTATCCCTTGCGACTGTTCCTTTTAATTTCCATTTAACTAATCTCCTCATTTTTTGTGTAGTTCCCCTTTTTTAAATTAAATGTGACTGTGATTGGTTTCTTTGACATTTTCCCTCTTACTAGGATGTTAAATTTAATGACATTATCATTGTTATTACTGAATGGTTCAGCTATATTCACCTCTTGGACCAGATCCTATGCTCTGTTTAGAACTAAATCAAGAATTGTCTCTCCCCTTGTGGTTGCCAGGGTAAGCTGCTCCAAGAAGCAGTCATTGTCTAGACATTTTCTCTACATCCCTTCCTGAAGTGACACGTGCCCCGTCAATTTGAGGATAGTTTGAGGGTATGATTGGATTTTATGTTTTTGTAGCCTGTCTAATGTCCCTGAGCATTTCACAGTCACTGTTCCCACCTGGTCAGGTTGCCGGAAGTATATTCCTATTGCTATAGTCTTATTGTTCAAGCATGGAATTTCTGTCCATAGAGATTCTATGGTATAGTTTATTTAATTAAAGATTTTTATTGTATTGGACTCTATGCTTTCTTTCACATATGCCAGTCCCTCTTCTCATCTCTATTATTCCTACATATTTTGTATCCAGATATTACCATATCCCATTGATTATCCTCATTCCACCAAGTTTCTGTGATGCCTATTATATCAATATCCTCACTTAATGCCAGGCATTCTAGACCATCTTAGGCCTGGTCTACACTACAGAGTTAGTTGTGCATGTATCTATGCTTACATTTGTCTCCCACTGATGTAAGCACCCTGTTACTGTGAAACAGTTACACTACCTCCCTGAGCGCCCTTAAGCTAAGGTTGATGCAGTACGAGTGTAGGTAATGTCTATGTTGATGCTTACAGTCCTCCAGCAGCTGTCCCACAATGCCTGACACTGACTGCTCTGGAAACAGTCGTGAGCTCTGCTGCTCAGCAGCCACAGAGATCAAAAGCTCACCCACAACCCTTAAAACTCCTTTGTTGCAAATGCCTTTTCCTGGTTGTTCAGGTTGGTGAGCACACCTAGCAACTCTCCATTGTTGTGTGCAATTGCCCAGTCAACCATGCTGGCTACACACTCCAGATGTGGTCTGGCCTGAAATAGACAGGAAGTATTGGATCTCCTGGGCCTGTGGGGAGAAGAGGCTGTGCGGACACAGCTAAAGAGCAGCTGTAGAAATGTGGACAACTCTGAGATTTCATGGGGGATTCAGGAGAAGGGGTATGATGGGGATCAGCAGCAGTGCTGCATGAAAGCGAAGGAACTGTGGCATGAATACCAGAAGGCCAGGGAGGCCAACAGTCACTCTGGAGCCAAGCTGTGGACCTGCTGCTTTTACAAAGAGCTGTATGCCATACTTGGTGGAGACCTCACCTCCTCACAGACTGCTGTGGATATCTCCGAGGAGCCCAAGACACAGGTCCTGGTGTGAACAGGGAGGAGGAGAATGGGAGACATGCAACCAGGAGGGTCCAGCTGTGCTACAAGCCAGGACCTATTTGAGACTCCACCGCAGTATAGTCAGTCCCAGCAGTCGATCACTGGAGAGCCCGATGCAAGAGAAGGAACCTTGGATAAGTCTTTAAATGTCTTTGCTATTACAATGATGTAAATGGTGCCCCCAGCTAAACAGAACACCTTTTTTGACATTTCATTAATTTACTCATACTAGAAGGGGTAGCAGTATAACAAAGAGAAGTAGAGTTGCTATGTGCTTTTGATTCCCTTGTAGAATTAGGCAAGGGAGCCACGTGGAGAAGTTGAATCCTCCTGAGAGATCTTGATGAGACTTCCATGGAGGTGCTCTGCAATCCTCTCCCAAAGGTTTCTAGGGATGGCTACCTTATTTCTTTGTTTGTGATAGGACATTTTGCTATGCTAGTCGGTGATAACTTTGTCAGACACCATTGCAGAACACAGGCTAGCAACATATGGGCCTTGGTGGCTTCGGCACTCCAGTAGCAGCTGTGTTCTTTCTGCCTTTGTTACCCTGGAGTGACATATCAGCTAAAATCACCACCGTCTGCAGAAGATAGTGTCATTGTTCAATGCCATTGCCCTATGCTCATAGTTTCATGCAATCGAGCAATTCCATCCTCATTTCCCTCACCCCTGTTGGGCCATACTCACCATGGCTGGTGCTCCGAGTGGGGCTGTGCACAAGCACGCTGAAGCAGAAGTGTCAACGGGCATGTCTTGTTTTAAAATTTAGGGGAACAAGGGAAGGGAATTCTGAAGCTTAACTGTCACTATCCATTGTGACTATATGGACAGTGATACCTCTATGTGTTTTATCTATAGCTGCTGCTGTTGAGGCCTTGAGGAGTCCCCCCTCCACACCCATGGAACACCTCAGCCTGATAAGGAGGAGAAAGAAGAGGACTCAGGATGACATGTTCAGTAAAATCCTGCAAGCCAGTGCTGCTTCAGACTGTGAGCAGAGAGCCCGGAGGGTGAATATTGCTGACTGTGTGGAGAAGGAAAGAGTGGACAGGAGAAAGCCCTAGGAGTCCCAGCAGAAAAGGAGAAGGAGATGCACCAGGCCATAAGGTGGCTTCTCCAGCAGCAAACACGAATGCTGCAGACTCTTCTGGACTTACAGTCCCAGGCTTGCCTCCCTTTGCAGTCCATGGACAGCTTCATTTTAGCATCTCCCTAGACTCTGCCTCAACATCCCATGGGGCATCAGGGGCTGCATTCCTAGCCCTGCCACTCCACACCAGGACACAGTAAGGACAACCACAGCGTCACATACACTGATCTGTGAAAGCCACAATTGCTACATGGGTAGCCAAAATGGAGATGAATCTTCTTTCCCCTTAAGTTTTTAATGTATCTGCTTTTAAATAGAAGAGATTTTTGTTTTGCACTGGTTTTGTTACTCAATAAAATTCTATTTTTTGGAAAATAATTAATCTTTATTAGTTCCCAACATATGCTACAGAGTGCCTATTGGAACTGAAGGCATCCATTTACTTGTTGTACAGTGTGACACAAATCATAGGATCAATTACACAAATCATAGGATCAATGACAAAAACAGTGTAATAATCATAAATGTAAAGCAAGCACTGCAAAAACAATAGGTGCATTGATAGTGTTATATTCATAGATGTACATGAAGCCTAACACAATTCCTAGCAGGCGCCAAAATTGCCAGGCCAGGTAATGCATAGTCCATCACACCACCTTACTCTGGCTCACTGTTAAAGTGCTCTTTCAAGGCCTTCCAGAGCTGCAGAGCTCTTCTAATAGCTCTGTGTCTAGCTGTTCAAATGCAGCAGACAGCAGCTCCATCTCTATCGTGGCAGCAACTTTCGCCCTTCTCCCCCACAGATGTTATGCAGGACACAGCAGGCAGCTATGACCATTGGAATCCCTTTTTGCCACAACAATCCAGTTTTGTGACTAAACAATAACAGTGTCATTTCAATCTACCAAAGCACATTCGACTGCCATTTTGCATCTGCTGAGCTGGTAGTTAAATTTTTCCTTGATTCTGTTGAGGTGGCCAGTGTATGGCTTCATAAACAAGGGGTAGGCTGGGACCCCCAGGATCTTTGCTGGCGTTTCAACTTTGCCAGTTGTAGTCTACCAGTCAGGAAAGAAAGTCCCTGTTTGCAGCTTCCTGAACAGTGCTGTGTTCTTTGATGCAAGCATCATGCGACTTCCCTGGCCAGTCCACACTGATGTCAAGGAAGCATCACTGGTGATCCACCAACACTTGCATAACCCATAGTAGATCTGTTGATGTATTCTGAGGCAAAGTAGGTGGGCACCAAAATAGGGATGCATGCTGTCTATCTCCCCACCTTGGTACTGGAACCCCATTACTGCAGATTAATTCACTATGTTCTTCACATAGTTGAGAGTCACAGTCTTGCATAGAAGAAACCGATTAATGGTCCTTCACACTTGCATGACAATAGTCCTCTGCGGATTTTCCAGCTCCAAAATGATTTTCTACTGACTGGTAGCAATCTGGCTCTGCATATTTCTACAGTGCAATCCCCACTCGCTTCACCACTGTCAGCGTAGCTCTCATTCTGGTGTTCCTGTGCTGGAGGGCTGGGGTGAGGTTGGCACACAGATTCAGGAATGTGGCCCTTCACATCCAAACGTTCTGCAGCCACTACTTGCCATCCCTGAATTATAATGCGATCCTACCAGTCAGTACTCGTTTCTCAGGCCCAGAAACGGTGCTTCACCATCTGCAGCTCCACCAACAACCTTGAATTGTTTCTTGGCAATCCGTCCTCCATGAAATCATCATGTTTTCTGCTGATTCAGTTCTTTTTGCAGCTCTGCACGTATTAGAGGATCATGCATCCTGTGCTTGAAATGCTCATGACAATCATGCAGAGCTGTGCAGGTTCCATGCTTCTATCAGAGCTGGCAGAAAGCAAGGAGGGGAATGTGGCTTTGTAGGTTGTTTTTTTTAAAGGTGAGGAAATTGCATGAGATGCTTGACATTATGGGATGGAGAAAGTTGCATGTTGGGACATTTACCCCTTGCTTCCAGTCACCCTAGGTGGCTTTCTTCTGCCCCAGCATGCACTGGCAAAACTTCCCAAAAACACATTGTGCTGGGTGATGGTGAGTTGCACTCAGGGATACCTACACATGGTGCACCACACTGTGCATCAGGACAAGAATTCCTGGTGAGTATTTGCAGCACTGATGCAAGGAGCCCAGTATGCGCGTGACTGAGCAATATGCTAACAGTGGCAGCTTTATGCTGATTTGACTTGTGTCACACAAAGTTGACAGTGTAGACATGGCCCCAGTATTTAGATTTCTGGCATTTGTATATAAGCACTTGTACTTTTTGTCAGTAGCCAGTAGCTTGCCTTAATGTGTTACATTTAAATGCAACTCTTTTACATTTGAGTGTTCCCCACTAGCTCCTATTTGTAGTTTACCAACTTCTTTCCTATCCTCTTTACTAGGATAGAAAGTTCCCCCTTTAATAAATTCATCCATGAAGGATGGCTCCGTCTGAACCACAAAAACAATGAGGAGTCTGGTGGCATCTTAAAGACTAACAGATTTATTTGGGCATAGGCTTTCATGGATAAAAAAGCCACTTCTTCAGTTGCATCTGAAGAAGTGGCTTTTTTACCCACGAAAGCTTATGCCCAAATAAATCTGTCAGTCTTTAAGGTACCACCAGACTCCCTGTTGTTTTTGTGGATACAGACTAACACGGCTACCCTCTGTCTTCTGGACCTGTCAGTTTTCCCCCAGCCCTTAGTTTAAAAAAGTCCTCTACAACCTTTTTAATGTTACATGCCAGCAGTCTGGTTACATTATGGTTTAGGTGAAGCCCATCCTTCCTGTATAAGCTCCTCCTTTCCCAAAAGATTCCCCAGTTCCTAAAAAATCTTCCATTGAAACACTGCAGTTCTTCCTGTCTTTCTGGCCTTGCATATGGAACTGGAAGCATTTCAGAGAATACTACCCTGATGGGTACTATAGGTTCATATAAATCAGTGCACTTATTGTGCTGAAGTAGTCCTGTTTTATTATTTGAATTACTGGTATTGATGTGTAATGTTACAGTACCTGAATTAAAAATTTAGAAAAAACTTTAGCAACTCCAAATGTAACATTATCCTAGTTATGGCGTGAATAAACCCTCTGAAGTTCTGGTGCTTATCCAAACTTCTTTAATTTGTTAAATTGGACTAGAAATCGCACAAGAACATGCTCTCACCAAATTTTGGTACGTCTTGCTTCTAGTGGCATCCTATTGATCATGAAAACTATCTTTCTACAAGTATTTGGCTCGTTTGGCATTTGGTATTTTGGCATTTCCATTTGTGGTCCCAGAGGAGAGGTTAATGGAAATAAAAGACAATGAAAAAGATAACCAAACATTTCTGAAAAAGAAAAACAAAAAATCTTTTCTGGTTTTGTATGAAGATTTGAGTTGATTTTTTTTAATTTTGTTTAAACCTGGTTGTCTATTCTAAATGATAAACAGGTTACGTATTTTTTTATTTTTATTCTTTTGGCCATGGCTATGAATTCTAATGACATAATGTTTATTCCAAACCCAGCAGGCAGGCATTTTGAGGTGAAATCCTTCTGGTACATAACTACCAACCAACACTTCTTCCAGGGGGAGACCCCCATTATACATATGTAAATAGTATCGGTATGTACCTTTGCAGGACATATTTTAAGGCATGCTACTGTAATGCAAACCATAGTGCAGTTTTTGTTTATAGGTACCGCGTGACAGTAACTAGAGGCAACCCATTTATTTCTGCACAAGAAGAAAACATGCCAATGTGATTTGTAATGGGTCACTTATATCTTGCCTAGCCTCATTAGACTGTGTGTGTCAGATCTCTATTGTTCTGAAAGCAGATCAATACATGCCTGGCATTCAGGCAGATTATAATGGCTATCAATTTACATGGCACAAACAACAAAAATCATTAGCAAAAAAAGAAAATATAGCTATCTGGGGTGTGATCATTTAAAAAAAAAATATTTACATGTAGCAAGTGCTGATGTTTTCAGTACTGTGGTAATAGTAACAGACCCATCATGAGAGTTGTCAAAACTATAAAGGGAAGGGTAACAACCCTCCTGTGTACAATACTATAAAATCCCTCCTGGCCAGAAACACCAAAATCCTTTTACCTGTAAAGGGTTAAGAAGCCCAGGTAACCTGGCTGACACCTGACCCAAAAGACCAATAAGGGAACAAGATACTTTCAAATCTTGGGGAGGGGGAAGGCTTTTGTTTGTGTGCTCTTTGTTTTGGGGGTTGTTTGCTCTTGGGACTAAGAGGGACCGGACATCAATCCATGTTCTCCAAATCTTTCTGAACAAGTCTTTCATATTTCAAACTTGTAAGTAACAGCCAGGCAAGGCGTGTTAGTTTTATCTTTCTTTTCTCAACTTGTAAATATTCCTTTTGTTAGAGGGTTTACCTCTGTTTGCTGTAACTTTGAACCTAAGGCTAGAGGGGGTTCCTCTGGGCTCTTTGAATCTGATTACCCTGTAAAGTTGTTTTCCATCCTGATTTTACAGAGATGATTTTTACCTTTTTCTTTAATTAAAATTCTTGTTTTAAGAACCTGATTGATTTTTCATTGTTTTTAGATCAAAGGGTTTTGGATCTGTGTTCACCAGGACTAATTGGTGAGGGTATACTCTCAAGCCTACCCAGGAAAAGGGGGTAAGGACTTGGGAGGGGAGGGGAGGAATTAGTCTCAAATCTGCCCAGGAAAAGGGGGGTTAGAGACTTGGGAAATCTTTGGAGAAAGGCAGAGTTCCAAGTGGCTCTCCCCTAAGATTTGGAACACCATCAGCTCACTGTTAAACAAAGCTGTAAATGGCTTAAAATCAATTTCTGTACTCCTCCAGCTATTCCAGAGTGCTCCATTGTGACCACTCTGGACAGCACTCTCAACTCAGATGCACTGTCCAGGTAGACAGGAAGAATCATAGAATCATAGAATCATAGAATTCAAGATCAGAAGGGACCATTATGATCATCTAGTCTGACCTCCTGCAAGATGCAGGCCACATAAGCCGATCCACCCACTCCTTAAGCAAGCGACCCCTGCCCCATGCTGAGGGAAGGGAAAAACCTCCAGGGCCACTGCCAATCTACCCTGGAGGAAAATTCCTTCCCGACCCCAAATATGGCGGTCGGCTGAACCCCGAGCATGCGGGCAAGACTCTCTATCCTATCATTGACCCATTGTACTAATTACCAGTGTGGCACTTTATTGACCTATTGACTAAGAGCCCCGGGATCTTTTGAATTTCATTTCCTGTTTGGCCAGTGTGGCGAGCTGAACAGCACAGGTGACCATGGAGTCCCAGAATTGCAAAAGAGATCCAGCATGGACCGAATGGGAGGTACTGGGTCTGATCCCTTTATGGGGAGAAGAAGCTGTGCAGGCAGAACTCCATTCCAAAAGGCAAAATGCCAATATATTTGCTAAAATCTCCGAGGGCATAATGGACAGAGGCTACAGCAGGGACACGCAGCAGTGCCGCATGAAAGTTAAGGAGGAACCTCTGGTGAGTGTACCTTTGTAAATATAATACAGGGTTTAAAAGCAAGTGTATTTAATGATTAATTTACCACACCAAGCCAGTAGCAAGTAGTCTGGAATCATTGCACCAGAGAATGGATTGTGCTGCACATTCACCCTAAAACCACAGCTCCTCCCTTTAAATGGTCAACCCAACAGGCTTTGCTTTGTATGGGAAAGATGTCATCAATGGTGGCCAGGATGTAGTTCCTGAGGAAACTACAATGCATTGGTGACCTTCCAGAAAACACCATGGATGTAGAGGCTCTCTACACAAACATCCCACACGCTGATGGAATACAAGCTGTCAGGAACAGTATCCCTGATGATGCCACAGCACAACTGGTTGCTGAGCTCTGTGCCTTTATCCTCACACACAACTATTTCAAATTTGATGACAATATATATCTCCAGATCAGTGGCACCGCTATGGGCACCCGCATGGCCCCACAATACGCCAATATTTTTATGGCTGACCTGGAACAACGCTTCCTCAGCTCCCGTCCACTCACGCCCCTTCTCTACCTACGCTACATTGATGACATCTTCATCATCTGGACCCATGGGAAGGAGACTCTGGAAAAATTCCACCACGATTTCAACAGCTTCCACCCCTCCATCAACCTCAGCCTGGACCAATCTACACGGTAGGTCCACTTCCTAGACACTACGGTGCAAATAATTGATGGTCACATTAACACCACACTATACTGAAAACCTACCGACCGCTATGCCTACCTTCATGCCTCCAGCTTCCATCCCGGGCACACCACAAGATCCATTGTCTACAGCCAAGCACTGAGGTAGAACCGCATCTGCTCTAACGCCACAGACAGAGACCAACACCTACAAAATCTCCACCAAGCATTCTCAAAACTACAGTACCCACATGAGGAAATAAGGAAACAGATCAACAGAGCCAGACGTGTACCCAGAAGCCTCCTACTGCAAGACAAACCCAAGAAAGAAACCAACAGGACTCCACTGGCCATCACATACAGTCCCCAGCTAAAACCCCTCCAGCGCATCATCAGGGATCTACAACCCATCCTGGACAATGATCCCACACTTTCACAGGCCTTGGGTGGCAGGCCAGTCCTCGCCCACAGACAACCTGCCAACCTGAAGCATATTCTCACCAGTAACTGCACACCGCACCATAGTAACTCTAACTCAGGAACCAATCCATGCAACAAACCTCGATGCCAACTCTGCCCACATATCTACACCAGCGACACCATCACAGGACCTAACCAGATCAGCCACACCATCACCAGTTCATTCACCTGCACGTCCACCAATGTAATATATGCCATCATATGCCAGCAATGCCCCTCTGCTATGTACATCGGCCAAACTGGACAGTCTCTAAGGAAAAGGATAAATGGACACAAATCAGATATTAGGAATGGCAATATTCAAAAACCTCTAGGAGAACACTTCAACCTCCCTGGCCACACAATAGCAGATCTTAAGGTGGCCATCCTGCAGCAAAAAAACTTCAGGACCAGACTTCAAAGAGAAACTGCTGAGCTCCAGTTCATCTGCAAATTTGACACCATCAGCTCAGGATTAAACAAAGACTGTGAATGGCTTGCCAACTACAGAACCAGTTTCTCCTCCCTTGGTTTTCACTCAACTGCTAGAACAGGGCCTCATCCTCCCTGATTGAACTAACCTCGTTATCTCTAGCTTGCTTCTTGCTTGCATATATAAACCTGCCCCTGGAAATTTCCACTACTTGCATCCGACGAAGTGGGTATTCACCCATGAAAGCGCATGCTGCAAAACGTCTGTTAGTCTATAAGGTGCCACAGGATTCTTTGCTGCTTCTACAGAACCAGACTAACACGGCTACCCCTCTGATACATGATGAGAGGAGACAGGATGCAATACTGAGGCTAACGGGAGAGAAAACTGACATGCTCAGGCATCTGGTGGAGCTGCAGGAAAGGCAGCAGGAGCACAGACCGCCACTGCAGCCCCTGTATAACCACCTGCCCTCCTCCCCAAGTTCCATATCTTCCTCACCCAGATGCCTAAGAATGCGGGGTGAGGCTACGTGCACCCAGACACTCCACCCCAGAGGATTGCCCAAGCAATGGAAGGCTGGCATTCAATAAGTTTTGAACTGTAGTGTGGCCTTGTCCTTCCCTCCTCCCCTCATCCACCACCCCAACTGGTGCTTCCCTCCTCACCCACCCCTTGTGAGTTTTCCCCCATTTGTGTGATGAATTAATAAAGAATGCATGATTTTGAAACAATAATGACTTTATTGCCTCTGAAAGCGGTGATCAAAGGTGAGAGGGCAGTTGGCTTACAGGGAAGTAGAGTCAACCAAGGGGATGGGTTTTCATCAAGGAGAAACAAAGAGAACTGTCACACCGTAGCCTGGCCAGTCATGAAACTGGTTTTCAAAGCTTCTCTGATGCGCACGGCACCCAGCTGTGCTCTTCTCATCGCCCTGGTGTTTGGCTGCATGTAATCGGCCACCAGGCGATTTGCCTTAATCTTCCGCCCTGCCATAAACATCTCCCCCTTACTCTCACAGATATTGTGGAGCACACAGCAATCAGCAATAACAATGGGAATATTGGTTTCACTGAGGTCTAACCTAGTCAGTAAACTGTGCCAGCGAGTTTTTAAATGTCCAAATGCACATTCTACCACCATTCTGCACTTGCTCAGCCTATACTTGAACTGCTCCTTACTCCTGTCCAGGCTGCCTGTGTAAGGCTTCATGAGCCACGGCACTAAGGGGTAGGCTGGGTGCCCAAGGATAACTACAGGCATTTCAACATCCCCAATGGTAATTTTCTGGTCTGGGAAGTAAGTTCCTTCCTGCAGCTGTTTAAACAGACCAGAGTTCCTGAAGATGCGAGTGTCATGCACCTTTCCCAGCCATCCCACACTGATGTCGGTAAAACGTCCCTTGTGATCCACCAGTGCTTGCAGCACCATTGAAAAGTACCCCTTTCAGTTTATGTACTGGCTGCCAAGGTGTTCCATCTATCACCCCACCACAGTTAGGGAATCCCATTGCAGCAAAGCCATCCACTATGACCTGCACATTTCCCAGAGTCACTACTCTTGATAGCATCAGCTCACTGATTGCGTTGGCTACTTGGATCACAGCAGCCCCCACAGTAGATTTGCCCACTCCAAATTGATTCCCGACTGACCGGCAGCTGTCTGGCGTTGCAAGCTTCCAGAGGGCTATTGCCACTCGCTTCTCAACTGTGAGGGCTGCTCTCATCTTGGTATTCTGGCACTTCAGGACAGGGGAAAACAAGTCACAAATTTCCATGAAAGTGCCCTTATGCATGTGAAAGTTTCGCAGCCACTGGGAATCATCCTAGACCTGCAACTCTATATGGTCCCACCAGTCTGTGCTTGTTTCCCATGCCCAGAATCGGCATTCCATGGCATGAACCTGCCCCATTACCACCATGATGTCCAAATTGCCAGGGCCCATGCTTTGAGAGAAGTCTGTGTCCATGGCCTCATCACTATCGTGATTGTGCTGTCATCACCTCCTCGCCTGCTTTTGCAGGTTCTGCACATATTACAGGATAATGCGCAAGGTGTTTACAACAGTCACAGCAGCAGTGTGCACATTTCCCGAGGAAGAACACACGTACCCAGGAGCCCATGACAGACAACATGGAGAAATTTGCTATCAAGGCAATAGCAGCAGAACAGAGTTGCAGCGGAAGCGATGTATGACAATGGTTTGCAGACCTACTGCACTGTCTGCTGCCAGCAGCACCCAGGATGCAACAGGTGGTGTCGGTGAGCTGAGCTAAGGGGGCTGCACGCTTGCCATGGTATGGTGTCTGTGCGGAAAAAAGGTGCAAAATGATTGTCTGCTGTTGCTTTCGCGAAGGGAGAGGAGACAGACAACATGTATCCAAAACCACCTGCGACAATGTTTTTGCCCCATCGAGCATTGGGAGCTTAACCCAGTATTCCAATGGGCGGCGGAGACTGCAGGAACTGTGGGATAGCTACCCAGAGTGCACTGCACTGTAAGTTGATGCTAGCCACAGTAGTGAGGACGCACTCTGATGACTTAATGCACTCAGTGTGGACATATGCAATCAACTGTATAAAATCGATTTCTAAAAATCGACTTCTATAAAATCACCCTAATTTCGTAGTGTAGACATACCCCTAGAAAGAAGCAAATAACATGTTTAATGATAGTCCTTTGTTTTTCTTTTCTGAAAGGCTGTTTTTCTAAAGATTACTGAATTGTTCTGACTTTTTTATTTAGCCTTCTTTTTAAAATGAAAAAGCCTTTCCCAGAAGATTGTTTGATTCAGGGGACAGGTATTATGATACAGATGCCAGGTTGGCAGTGACTGTAAGCTATTACCATGTGATGGCAGTTAATGGTCTCAATCCAGTTCCTAAATGACAATTAATCACAAGTTGCACTGATTGGCAATTGTAATAGTGTAAAGGATCCTGAATGCTAAGACTGGACTCACAAGGTTTTTAGAGTTTGTTGTGAGTGGAATAAAATCTTTTCAGGCTCATAGCTGAGCAGTGATTCATTATGTAAGCTCTGCTGTTGGCTGGGCCCATGACTGCTGGGTTTGTATTAGCAGCCAGGGATTAAATAGACTAAACTGCCTTCGGACCCCATGACTCAGCTACACTCTTTTAAAAATGTATCGCTCTTGCTAATTCTGCCTTAGTTCAACTAATGTTAGCACCATTGAGAGCACTAGTGCAGATGCACCACCAGCTGATGGCGTGTTGATTAGACCTGCCCTGACCAGTGGAGGAAGCAGCCAGAGACCTGTCAACACTTGGGCGCCCATTGTTGCTAAACCTCATGGAGATGAACTGATGTTAGCAGCGATGGCAAGTTATTGAAAATTTTCCTTTGTGTAGACAGGTATGTAAAATAGGTCCCTGGGTGCAAGTCAGGGTTGAGGTTCATTGGTGGAGCTGTCTGAGATGGCCTATGCTTTTACTGTTCTATCTGTGCTCTCCCTATTTTGTGGATACAGAAGATTTGAGTGTCCAATGTCAAGCCTGACCCGTTCTTTCAGAAGTATTAACATTTACTTTAAGAAGAAATTGTTTCCCTTTGTGTCTTTTCCTCTTTTTCTGTCTCCTTTCCCCACGTGCACACGCTTTCTTCTCTGGCAGCCACATTCTGATCAGAGTCAGAGTAGTGTAAACATGGAGCAATTCCACTGAAATCCACAGAGCAACTCCAGAGAAATAGGCAAATAAATCTGACCAGAATTTGGCCCTTGGCCGCCATCCATCCCCGTCCTACTATCAGGAAAAGAAAAGGAGTGATTCTTTAAAAAGCAGATTGTCATTAGAATGACTGGCAGGATTTTTTCCGCAGAGATACAGCAGATACTCCTGCCTTGCCAAAAAGACTGAAATCTATAAAGCACCCAGCTTCTAAACATTGAGAGCTTGTGCCTTTCCAACGCATTACTGTAGCTGGGCACTCTCCAATGCAGCATTTGGTCTCTTGCCAGTTAGACAATCATTTATGATCATTGTTATGCTGTGCAGCCAACCTGCTGTCTTGGAGTTGTTTGAGAATGATGCTGAGGGCCAGCAGGGGAAGCCAGCCTTTAATTCCAGATTTCTAAATGAGGCATGCAAGTTACTGATTTTTATAATATTTCAGAATAAAAGAAATTACATGCTGGATCAACACAAGGAAGAAGACCAATAAAGCTTCCATTTATCTCCACTGAGCCATCCAAAACAAGGTAAGAATTGAAGAGGCAGAAGGACTTGGGGTTTATTATTCCCTGTGTCAATTGAAGGCTGTCTAAATGTTCTGTATACAAAAGGCCATTTCACAGTTACTGAAATCGCTGACTAAAACACCCACCCAGCCCTGACAGTCCCATCAGAAGACAAAGACAGCATCTGAGTCAATAAGTTATCAGCCTTTGGTCAACATCTTGCTGGCTAGATTCTCAATATGCTGAGTCAGATGGAGGGGCCTGCCAGGGCATTTATTCCCATCTCAGGGCTTATACTGATATAACACACTTTATAGCTGTGTGCTCCAGAAAACCTAACGTTGTTTCCTCTGTTCTTGCAAATGGGTGAGCTCTGTTTTAGCTGTGCCATTACTCTGTGAGAAATTGTCATTTTTTAATCTGCAGACTCTTTTCAGCAGCAGCCATGAGAGCTCCAAGGCTGTGAAGTAGGCCCAGGTATTCAGCATTAATACCCTCATGTAGTAGAAAGAGCACAATCTGATTATCACAAGGTATGTCTACGCAGGGATAAAAGACTCATGGAACAGCTGTGGCTGGCCCAGGTCAGCTGACTTGGGCTTTAGGGGTCATGCTGCAGGGTTAAAAATCACTGAGTAGGTGTTCAGGCTCGGTCTGGGGCCAGAGCTCTGGGATCCTCCATTTTTGCAGGGTCCCAGAGCCTGTGCTCCAGCCTGAGCCCGAGCATCTACACAGTGATTTTTCAGCCTTGCAGCCCAGGCCCCATGACCTGGGCCAGCCATGAGTTTTTTATCCTTGTGCAGACATAGCCACCGAGGGTTCTAATATTTCTTTCCTCCTACGATAGAGCAATGATATTTAAAGGAGAACTGCTGTGATTTGTTTTAATACATTAGACAGCTAAATTAATACTGAAATAGGGGCTAAGTAATGGATGCTGCAATATGGAATGTGTGCTGGGATTTGTAGTGCAGTCTCTTCCATTACTGCTTATAGCAGGGCAGGGATTGGGAACAGCATGTGTGGTGACACAGGACACCACCAGCTGGGTTTGATAGTCTGGGTAACAGACAGCCAGGGAAAACTGTAAGTGCCTGTAGCCTCAGCAAACAATCCTCTTTATACTTAATACAACCAGCTCTTTATTCTTCTCTGCTATAAGGGACATAGGTAAAGAAGGCTCAGGGGTCCCCTCGCTCCCCTTGCACTGCTGCACAAGTAGCATCAATAATAGCAGCCAGCATTCCCTAAGTGCAAAGGGAAGGGGCCACTAACAATGAACATAAGCACTCCAATGGAACTGTGTCTTGGGAGGATGGTCTTAGCCCCCTGGAGCAGGGCCACCCACAGGGGAGGGCAAGAGGAGCAATTTGCTCCAGGAACCAGGCCCCACAGGGGCCCCCATGAGAATTATCCAGCCCCGCCTCCGCTTTCCCCCATCCCCTGGCGCCTCAGTGCACCGCGTCCAGGAGCGGCCCTGGACAGAGCTAAAGCGGCGTGGCTCAGGCAGGGCCTGAGCTCCTCCCCGCTCAGAGCCGCGTGGTAAGGGGGCAGGGCCTGAGATCCTCCCCGCTCGGAGCCGTGTGGTAAGGGGGCGGGGCTGCGAGCTCCGGTCACGCCAGAACCAGGCCGCTGCAGCGCTGTCCAGGGGCCAGGCCACCTCCTGGATGCGGCGCGCTGAGGCTCCGAGAGAGGTGGGGGTAACCTAGGAGCGGCCCTGGACAGAGCTAAAGCGGCGTGTCTTGGGCAGGGCCTGAGCTCCTCCCCACTCATAGCCGCTTGGTAAGGGGGTGGGGCTGCGAGCTCTGGGCCGACGGGTGGGAACTTAGGCCCCGCTGGAGCCAGGCCGCTGCAGCGCTGTCCAGGGCTGCTCCTGGACGCGGCTCGCTGAGGCCCCGGAAGAAGGGGGAGGTGGGGGTAAGCAGCATGGCAGGGGGCGGGGGGGTTGGATAAGAGGCAGGGAGTCCTGGGGACAGGGAGAGAGCAGAGGTTCTGGGGGTCAGGGAATGGGGAATGGGGTTGGATCATGTGCATTCTGGGGGTCTGTCAGGACTCGGCAGGGGGAGTGGATAGGGGTTGGGGCAGTCAGGGGACAGGGAATGGGAGGGTAGTGGGGGGTGGGGTCCTGGGGTGGTGGTTGAGGAGGAGGTCTCGGGGGGTCGGTGAGAGGACAAGGATCAGGATGGGTCAGGGATTCTGAGGGGGGCAGTCAGGGGGCAGGAAGTGGGTGGGGGTCGGATAGGGGGCAGGGCCAGGCTGTTTGGGGAGGCACAGCCTTATCTACCTTAAAGCTCATTCAGCAGTTTGAGGCTTGCAGACAGCTATTTAACACAAAGAGCCAAGCTGTTATCTTTTCCATGGGGGAGGGATCACATGAGAAGAACAATATCCTACACCACCTACCTCCTTCCCAACCCGACCAAAGGAGACCCCCCCTCCCTGCATTCCTCGAGGCTCCAGAGGGGTTAATTCAGTGGTTCTCAAACATTTGTACTGGTGACC
The DNA here is from genome assembly GCF_016161935.1 of Mauremys reevesii. Classification (NCBI taxonomy): domain Eukaryota; kingdom Metazoa; phylum Chordata; order Testudines; family Geoemydidae; genus Mauremys; species Mauremys reevesii. The sequence goes on along the minus strand of NC_052624.1, from coordinate 128,800,683 downwards.
CCTTTCACATAGCAAACCTCTGAGTGTGATCCCCCCCCTTATAAATTAAAAACACTTTTTAAATATATTTAACACTATTATAAATGCTGGAGGCAAAGCGGGGGTTTGAGGTGGAGGCTGACAGCTTGCAACCCCCAGTAATAACCTCGTGACCCCCTGAGGGGTCCCGACCCCCAGTTTGAGAACTCCTGGGTTAATTTAATTTTAGCACCCTGTGTCCATTCACATGCATGTGCTATTTTGAGCATTTCAGTTTTCACAACATAGGCTCATCCCAGATTCTGGAACAAGCTCAAATGCTCAGTTCGTGGAGTATGTACATAAGCTATACTAAAGACAAACCCACAGTAACCATCTCCAGTTTGTGAGGGACTCCATGGAGCCAGTCTCTAGGAAACAGATACACTCATTGAGGTTAAGTCCATTAATGGCTATTGGCCAGGATGGGTAAGGAATGGTGTCCCTAGCCTCTGTTTGTCAGAGGGTGGAGATAGATGGCAGGAGAGAGATCACTTGATCATTACCTATTGGGTTCACTCCCTCTGGGGCACTTGGCATTGGCCACTGTCAGTAGACAGGATACTGGGCTGGATAGACCTTTAGTCTGACCCAGTATGGTTGTTCTTATGTTCTAAGCTAAATGAACCTAAAGTTATGGAGACAGATATGAGTCAGGGAAGCCGGCAGAGTATCAGAAACCTGGAAAAATCTCTGACTGGATGGGCTCAGGTGTTTAGTCACAAGCTGAGGTGGTTCAAAAGTTTTGGATTTTTTTTAAGCAGTTTTTTTTGTTGTTTCTTTAAACAAACACAGCGAGCAGCAAATATTTAGCCACACACCTCTGAAACCCCAAAATATATTCAGGTTTTGGCAGACTAATTTCAGCTTTTCAATTAAAAAAACCACAACAAATTTTGAAGGAAAGTAGACATTGTCCGTGATTTTTTTCTGCTTTTTAAAAAACCCTAGTTTTCAGTCCAAAAAAAGTTTTGACGGAAAATATTTGTCCAACCTTTTTAATGAGCTTTAATGGGTTTGTGCCGAGATGCGGAAGGTTTTTAAATGTTTATTTTTCCCAGGGCTGCCTGGGCTGGGGGCGGGAGGGGGAAGTGGGGCAATTTGCCTCGGGCCCCGCAAGGGCCCCCATGAGAATACAGTATTCTATAGTATTGCAACTTTTTTTTATGGAAGGGGCCCCTGAAATTGCTTTGCCCCAGGCCCCCTGAATCCTCTGGGTGGCCTTGCCCTGGAGACTGGTTTCTGGAGGCATTATGCCTGTTCCTGCCCTACTAATGCATAATGCCTCCAACCACCACTGTTGGCATGGGGAGTAGAGGGTGGGGGATGGAGTGGGATACACCTCTGGCCCTGCCTGACGGGTCTCTGGTTCTAGAAGCTTTATTTGAGTTACGTATGTATAGGCATTTACCAAAGTGTTTTCAGAATCACTTGTCCCTGTTTTTTCAGTATCCCCCCTTGGAGAATGGGGACTGCTGTTTCTCAGGGGACAAGGGTCTGCAGTTTGAACGATACAGCTTTGTTCTCCCCAGAAAGAATCCAAGCCTAATGAGGCAAACATAGATTTGGAAAATGAAGGTCCCATTAGAAGCAGTGGAAACTAGAAATCTTCAAGGTTGTTGTAAGTTAAATTCAATCATTTTTTTCAATAAAATTGCCTGACGTAACAATTGAATTACTAACTTTTCCTTAAAAAGTTAATAATTCAATTGTTACATCAGGCAACTTTATTTAAAAAAAGATTGAATTTACCTTACAGCAAGCTTGAAGCTTTCTGGTTTCCAGTGGTTTTTAATGGGGCCCTGAATTCGCTGTCCTAGGCAGCCTCATGGCAATGTGATGATAACTTCCTGGCTTAGCATTGTTTAAAAAATTGGACATCAGGGATTTGAAAAAAGGTTTAGTCACTCTTCTTTGTAATTAGCTGAAAAAAAATGTGTTACATTGTATACTGCAGGTTTGCTTTACTCAGCATGTTTAAAAGCCCCTGCCAAAGAAGTTAAGGTCACAATTAGTATTAACTCTGTGTTAAAAGCTTGCACTGAATGTTTAATCTGCTTGAACTAAGCCTGGGTGGAAATTTCAGTATGGCTTGGGAACCAGGGCAGGAAGACAGCACAGCCAGAAATTCACAAATTGCTCAGGATCAGTATCTTCCCAACCTGTCAGTCACCCTAGAAAAGGTAGGCTATAGGACAGGTGATGAGATAGCAGGATCTGGCAAGAGAAAAGGTGAGACTTGTGTGGAGTGATGATACATTCCTAATTTTGAACTCTCCTGCAGAAATTTGACAGGTATAAAGTAGGGTGGACCTAGAGCTTGTTGGGTGTGAGACAGAGGAGAAACATTATCTGGGAGGCTTGAATTAATTGAACGTGGACCTCCAAGTGTACTTGCAAGAGTTGTTTTGCTGCCAGTACCTCAAAAATGAGCTTCAAGGCTCATTTCACAAACCTCTAATAAAGCCCTTCAAAGTTTCCTCAGGTCTGGTACTTCCCATTTGTCACTGTTATGGAGACTGTGCGCTGCTGTTGTAACATTTCTGGATGAACACCCTGCCTAGAATACTCAAACCTGACGTATATACTGGCTGTCTAGCATGCCTATACTTATGCCCATCTGTTTGGTTGGCATGATGCCCACTGAGAAGGTGTTATGCCAGTTTCAATAAGGTACATTTTTCAACAAAGATGTGTTCAGAGAAACGGTTTGTAGAACACAGCCAGTGCCATCTCTCCTGCCAGAAGAACCTTCTGTGTGAGAACAACGCCAGCCTAGGGCCATGTGCTTCATTGCAATGGATCTGCAGATGGGCTGCTTCTATAGATAATACACTCAATGTCTTTCTGCTGTGCTCTTTTTTCAGTCTTATCTCAGGGCTTGGAATGGAGTTCATAGTGAGAGCAAGATAGAGGGTGAAAGCCTGGCCTCACTGAGTATGGGGCTATACTGCAATTCAACACCTGCAGCTGGCCTGTGTCCGCTGGTGGGGGTATAGGCTGCAGGGTAAACTTTTGTGCAGACTTTCGGGCTTGGGCTGGAGCCTGGGCTGTGGGACCCTTCCCTTCCCAGGAGCCCAGAGCCCATCTACACTGCTATTTACAGCTGCACAGTCCAAGCCCCATGAGCCTGAGTCAGCTGACATGGGCCAGCTGCGGGTGTTGAATTGTAGTGTAGACATACTCACTAAAGCTACTAGGAGTTTTGCTATTGACTTCAATGGAGCTGAGATTTCACCCACAGTATTTTTACCTTGTTAACCCTGAGCAATCACAGGAGTCAATGTCCCCTTCTGCCTCCCTTCCCCTTGGAAGTTAAACCCTCAGGAACAATAGGCTCACAATATAGCATCCTTATTTAAGATAAACACAGGTAGTCCTTGGGAGTGCAACTGGGAAAGATGCAGGAGGCAACATGTCAGCAGCTAGATTTATTTTCCCAGAAATACGGTTGAAGAGTTACACAGACAATATTATTTCTTCAAATACTGTCTGAACCAATGTGCCACCTCTGCAACCTGCTGAGGAATTAGCAACTGGACAAAAGGAGGGTGCTGCTGTTATCTGTGCAGCCAGCATAATGTTGTCTGCTCTCGGTGCACCTTTTAAAAAGACCTGGACAAACAGCACAGGCTCCTAGTTTGCAGTGTGAGTCTCAGATTTTTGACTCAGCTCTTGTGCTCTAGTCATAGTTTATTCATGTCTCCAATAGCCACCAGAGATGGAGAGTTTCTGCGGCTTTCCTAATGTGTTAAGGACTATGGTCTGTGCATCCTGGAACACTGCAGCACTTACACTGACACCTCCTGCACAGGGGGACTTCCAGTGTGGGCCAAGGGCATATTGGCAGCGGCGGCTCCAGGCACCAGCGCTCCAAGTGCATGCCTGGGGCAGCAAGCCGCGGGGGGCACCCTGCTGCTCCCTGCAAGGGCGGCAGTCAGGCTACCTTCAGCGGCATGCCTGTGGGAGGTCCGCCAGTCCCGTGGATTTGGCAGCAATTCAGCGGCGAGTACACTGAAGCTGCGGAACCAGCGGACCTCCTGCAGGCGCGCCGCCGAAGGCTGCCTGACTGCCGTGCTTGGGGCAGCAAAAAAGCTAGAGCCTCCCCTGCATATTGGGGGCCAGCTGCAGGAAGGAGGAGGCAGATTGGGGAAGACGAGGTGTGGCCAGAGAGCACCTTGAACCCTCCTGTGTTACAGAGGCTTTGGCAAAGGGGGTGCAGCCCACGAAGGATACTTTATCCTGCACTGCACTGCAGCCTCCAGCAACATCCAATTATGGGAGATACAAGCAGCCTAGCCTCTGACACTCTGCTAGCCCTAGCACTAAATTCCCCAGTATGTTGCTTTCTCTCCTTCCACTCTGAGGAAGATGCTCGATCCATTGCACTTTATGTGGTAAGGGGAAAAACAAAAGATATAATTGTATTTAATATTGTAAAAACTACCAGAGAATCTTCAACATTGGGTGCCAGGGAACCAGAATTTTTATTAAATATGCAAATAATGATATAATAATGTGTGTACACACACACACACACACACACACACACATGCAATTTAAACCAATTAAATGATGCCAAAACAAGATATGAAATATTCATATCACTGTGGAAGCCAGTAAATAATTAACAAGGTTTTGAAGAGATCTTAATGAATGTTAGTTAGCATGAGTTAGGTTAACTGTGACCCTGGTGACGTGAGGAAGCAAGATAATGTAAGACAGAGTGAATTGTGTGAAAGTTATTACGACCTTGCAATATGCAGTCTTGCAGTCTTGTTTTTCTAGTGAGATAAGCCTTTTTGCTATGTATAAACAAAATGTAGTTGTTGCTTTTTACTGTCTGTATTATTGTTAGAAATTGTCTGTAAAAGGTATAAAGGCTTGCTGTGATTGTTTACCAGTTGAGAGACCTGTCCAGGACCCTGTGTCCTATGGCACTCTCTCCCTCCATTGTAATTACTGGAGAAATAATAAAGTATTTAATTTTGCTGCACCCAAACAAAAAGCGAGAACTGAGTTTTTCTTCGACAATTTGGGGGCTCGTCCGGGATGGCAACGCCCACGGACCCACAGACAACTACTACGGATCATTCCCCTTCGAACCCCATGGCGCCACATGAGAGGTATGAGACCTTTTGAAATCTCTATTGGGGTATCGGAGGAGGACTGTCCGTGAGGACGTCTGTCTCTCTGTTGGGCTCACGCCATCTGAACTTATTGACTGTGCAGCAGGATCAGATGCAAAGTGGTATTGGGGAGAGGCCCCAATAAGGTTAGTTTATAGCAGTACTGGGAACTGCTGAGTTGGCCAAGGAAATGCATAAGGTAATGCATAAGGTAATGAATAGGTAAATGCATTAGAATGCACCGGTGCTGAGGGGTTTTTACTGCCTCAAGAGGGGTTGTCATACCGCCTCATGGTATTGGTCCGGACCAGGTAAAGATGCATCATGGTTTAAAAAAAAAAAAAAAGAGATAAAAAGGTTGAAAAAGGGTTAAAAAGAAAAAGAAAAAGGAAGAAAAAGAGGCCTTGGTGTGTGTGTGTGTACACCAGTGTGAGTGGCTGTTACCGGGCTAGCCCGGTAACTAGTGGATCTTTAGGAGATCCGACCCACGGTGGGCTGACTCAGCCTGGCATAGTCCGGCGAGGAAGCTGCCTGGGTCTAGGAGTGTGTGAACCCATCTTCCCTCCCCTTTCCTTGTGAGTCTCTCCTGTGTGAGTGGAAAATGGGTAAGGGACTGTCTAAATATTCCACCTTACCCCCTAAGGGTGCCCCAGCATATTACATGTAGGTACATTATGGTCCTAAAACCTGCAGGTATTTAAATGATTGGAATCTGTATACGAGTGAAAATTTATTTAAACAATGCCCATTAGAAGGTACCTTCAATCTAGATAAGATCATATATCTCAGTGGAGCTTTAATCACAGAGAAAAACCTCTGTCACAGTGTGAGCAATTTGTCTAGGAACGGGTTAATTTGAAATTCGGCTTAGCCCTGAGATAAAGGAGAAGTTGTTTTGTCTTCAAGGTCATGAATTAGTGCGGACTATGCTAAGTGCAAAGAAAAACTGCTTTCAGACCCAGCTGCTTGTGGAAAATAGAGGCACTACAAGTTACAGAATTGGAATTATATTTGCAAAGCTTAACTTCCCAGTGAGACATGTGTGAGTATTAAAGTGGTTTAAGGCTTGGGGCATTCATATTTTTCCCGAGTGATGTGGGAGCATTCCCAACACTCTCCATTGTTGTTTTATTATTTTTAATGAAGCTTTAAAATTTGGATATATGGTGTGATTTCTCTATCTACCCCCCCAGTCCTGCAATGTCAGTTTGATCACCTGACATAAGGGATAATTGGTAACAGAAATTTGTCACAGTTTGGTGAGCAATAGAGAATTGGGAAGCTCTGTAGAATTTACACCATCTATCTGTTTTACCCTTGTTATTTTATGTTTGCTTTGTTTGGTATTGTTTGGTATTATATGATAAGGATTGTATGGTTAAAGGTGAGCCCTAATAGAATAAGGAGACACTATTTGGTTTTGGTGCACTATTTAGCTTTGGCTCTGTTTTGTTTAACCGGTTACTGATGTTTTTCTGCTCTGTTCATTTGGGCGTTAGGTGTGTGAGCGGAACTGAACTTCTCGTTTGTAATTCCTCAGGGTGGAAGCCATGTGTGCGATGAAGCTCTGAGGTTGTCCTGAGATTTTTACAGTCCCCCCCCCGTAGCGGACAATATAATAGAAGTAGAAAAATTTGGCTTAGACTGTAATTTTCTTTGCTTTTTGTGTAATTTTCTTTTCTGTTTAAGTGTCAGCAGACAAATGGGTGGGTCTCTGGGTAGACCCCCAAAGGGGTTTGGATTATGTGTTAAGTGAATGGCCATGTATTTTTGCCCAGGTGGCAAGCCTTACTAGGAAGGACTCAGGTAGTCTTGTGAGTAGAAATGTTTTGGGGACAAGACCAGAAGGGTGGGGGCTAGTTGAGTAGCCCACCCTCCTAGCTAAGAACTGGTTGTGGAACAAGCTAGTGTCCATGGACGGGACGATTCAGTGAGGAAAAAAGGATCGGGCCCAGGCAGGCGGGCGACAGACAGAGAGATTTGGAAAACAGGTTGGAAACTTTTGAGGGTGTAGTGAAAAGAAGGAGTAAGTGAATATAAGCATGCGGATTTCCAATACTCAGAAGGATATTTGGAATGGTGATTTGCATTGGTAAAGTGGCTGTTGGAAGGAAAAAAGCAATTGATTTTTAAGGGAAAATGAAAAATTGACTCTGTGTTTGCTGGGGGGAACAGCACTTGAACTTTGTGTAGAAGCTAAAGAGAACAGTTTTTGGTGTCTTTGACATGTTTGTGAATGAATTCAGGCAAAGAAATTATTAGATTGCACTCATTTGGCTATGAACAATTTTGTTAAATCAGTTGAAGAATGTATACAGTGCTATGTAATGAAATTTTATTAGGCCCTACAGGCACTATAAGTGGTGATGTTTTCTTTCAGTGTTTAAAAGCAGGAGTTAAAAGAAAAAAAAAGCAAGCCGGAGAGCATCTGTGTTAATGCAAATTAACTAACTGATAAGGTAGAGGCCGCTGAACCAGAGCTGTCTAAGAAGCACATACGTGAATATATGGGGTAATTCCTCTGTTTTGCCTAGAATCAACAAGAGTATTTGTATATTTTAAGTATTTAACTGCCCCAAAGGGGTGGACCTCTGTTTTTGTCTTTCAGATAATCAAAGAACATTAATGCCAGCTGCACAGCATTCAATATACTATGATTTACTGGCAGTCACAATTATGTTGTGTGTTCTATGTTCTGTTTTGTGGTGTTTTGTCTCGTGGCCAAAAATTTTTGTGTTTAATATTTTCATGAGATGGTCTGATTTGACATCAAGCGAAAATGTTGCATTGCAATGCAGATACTTGTTTTGTTCAACTTCGAATACAAAGTGTTTAGTTATATCAGAAAAATGTGATATACTAAAGTCTAATACATTTTCTTCAGTAAGAGAAAGAAACTACATTGGCCAAATCTTTTAATTGAGAATTGTTGTTAAAATCATACTGACAGTCTTTGGAAGCAAGGACATGAAAAGTTAACCCACTCCCCATATTGTACGAGGGATCCTTCTGGCTACCTCAGATTTTTAGCCAGAGGGCTGGGGATGGTGGATAGCTATTGGACTAGAAGTTATATTAAGTGAACTTCTCAAAGTGGGTGTGCTTGTCCTGGCTTGTTCTTCCAAAGTTCTGTAATAAGGTTATTTTAGTGAAAGGGTATATGTGGCATACATTGAATGATAATACTTCTGTACTGTATAACAGTACTGTTTCTGTGTTCATGGTATGAAAAAGGTGTATAATTGAAGAGTAAAAGTTTCCTTTGTAGGTTAAATGAAAAAAAACAACCAGAGAATGGCTAACATGCGCTGGCCCCAGTCAAGGACACCGCTTGGCTGCCTACCAAGGGAAGGGGGGGGGGAATGGTTGTTGCAGTTACACGAGATTGGTGTGCAGCGGCCAGCCCACTCTCCTCCTTGGGGACCTTTTGTAAATATTCAGATTGATTTTATTTACATGTCTACATGTTGTGGTTATGGATATGTATTTGTTTTAGTTGATGTATTTACCACTTGGTTTGAAGCTTTTCCCTGCAGGACGGTAGATGTCTTTGCTTAAAGATTTTGTGCCACGTTTTGCCATCCCTGTGGGTATCAACAGTGATCGTGGAATTCATTTTTACTGGACAGATTGTAAAGGAGTTATGTGCAACTCACTGCCCTCACCACCCAGAATCTGCTGGGACAGTGGAACGCCAGAACAGGATTTTAAAGAATAAGCTGGCCAGATTTGTGCTGAGACACACTTAAAGTGGCCAGATGCCCTTCCTTTGGCACTGATGTGTATGAGAACCATTCCCAATCGAACGACTGGACTCAGCCCTCATGAAATTTGACAGGACACCCAATGCTGACTACCAACTGCACCCCCACTAACCCCAGCTCAGATGGACATTCATTTGCTGGATAACATAATGCTTAAATATTGTCAGGCACTAATGAAATGTGTTAAGTCTTTTTATACACAGGTGATGGAAGCACTACCAAAGGATCCTGTGCAACCTTGCCACTCGTTGGAACCAGGAGCCTGGGTCTACATAAAGATCCATCAGCGAAAGACTGCCTTGGCTCCATGCTGGAAAGGCCCTTTCCAAGTCCTGCTGACTACCGACACGGCTGTGAAGTGCCACAGACTGACTGCTTGGACCCAGGATTCTCACTGCAAAAAGACCCCTCCACATCAGAAGAATTTTCCTATTGATGATTAGCCTATTCTTTCTTCTAGTTCTACTGTGCTTCTGGACAGCAGGGAAAAAGCTCCCTTGTCCACTGACAGACCAACTGTGCCTTTAGACTTTTCTAGAAAAAGCACAGCTATTACAGGGTGATATGTGCTGGAAACCTCTCCCCTGTAGGATGCTAAACCTCGATTGTTTAGGGAAAGAAGAAGACACACTCACTCCACTGACATTGCCAAAGTCCAGGAATTCCTGACTGAAAAGGACACTGAGAACTGACCCTGGTGAAGAAACAAAGAATTACATACTGGCAGGAAGAACTTTGTGGGACCCATGCTTGGGACTGTGGTATTAATTGGATTTTGGGGTTTATTCTACAGGCTGCGCCCTGTGTTCTGGATAAATCCTTCAGTATGTATTGCCCTCCCTAATTGGATTTTACCTGACATTGCCCTTATCCTGTTTTCTACATACCCAGATTGCTCACAAGGGGCTACCATTAGATTAGCACAACAAAAAGGCCTGGGTTATTTCCTCTGGACAAAAGGGAATTGACCAGATCCCTGTGGGCTGGGGCCAATAGTGTAGTAGCCATTTGGACTATTCTTAAAGGCAACGAACATGATAAGAAATTGGGCCAACTGGAAAAGGCCACTAGCCTTATTTTTGAAGCTCAGCTATCTTCAGTACAGGCTGGAGTTGCTGAGTTACATGTCATTTCCACCCTTAGTTCTATGACCCAGAAGTTACTGACAGAGATGGTATTGAATATCACTGAGGCTGGGAAGGCATTGCAGTGGGATCTGGACTAGACTTGGCCCACTGCCCTTCCAGACACGTCAGGAGTACCATTTGATCTGTGGTCATGAAGACATACTTGGACACTTTCTGGATGGAAGTGTGGACATTCACAGTGCTCCTTCCAAGCATATGGACCGGTTAGGGTGGGTGTGGGCTCCCACATACCGAATCCTGCTGGGTCCATGGGGAGGATGCCTGTGGGACTGTAATTGTTTACCGAGACATCTGGGGAAATTAGACCACCTGGTATCTCCAACTGATTTCTAGACAGTACCCCTAGAATGACACCTGACATTTTGGATAAGAATAGAGAGTCAATGGACATTTTGGCCGTTAGAACCACCACAGCTCAGTGTATCTATAAACTGAAGCTAGGGGAAGTTGTCACTGTTTATGACAATATTTGTTGAGAGGGTGGAGGTCAAGGAACTACCCTGACGGGACACCCATTTTTTTTCAACCTAATGGTAGCTGTGTGTGCGTTAATGCCACCACTTTACAAGATATACATATTGATCTTACCACTGCTGCAGGCAATTATATTATTTACTGGCCTGCAGATAGAATGCAGATAGAATATTGCAAGTAGCTCTTAGATTTTAGGTATATTTTGATTGGACTAGAATAGTGCCTGATCAGTTTCAAAATTTGCTTTCATTGTTACCAAAGGTTCAAAGAATCTCTGAATTGCAAGGGCAAATTCCCATGCTTTAGAATATATATCAAGATGGAAGGAATGCCTTTCATACAGCTTATAGAGTGTTTCCTTTATGTACTAGGTATGATGTTTTGTGCTTTGTGTTCGCAATTGTACAACAGCCCCATTATATTATATTATTCCTATGGGATTGTTATTGTTTGTGGTATTGTTAGTTAGTTTAGGATTATGTTCATGTTGTTGTAAAGGATATAATGCTAGTAATGATACCTTTCATGTTCATGCTGATCATGCATTGTCATTACATCCCATGAAAACCCTAAGATTGACATATTTGCTGTAGAATCTGACATCCATGGTTTGATGCAAATTGGGATTTGAAATGTTTGTTGTACTAGAAGTACAAAAGGGGGGAGTGTGGAAGCCAGTAAATAATTAACAAGGTTTTGAAGAGATCTTAATGAATGTTAGTTAGCATGAGTTAGGTTAACTGTGACCCTGGTGACGTGAGGAAGCAAGATAATGTAAGACAGAGTGAATTGTGTGAAAGTTATTACGACCTTGCAATATGCAGTCTTGCAGTCTTGTTTTTCTAGTGAGATAAGCCTTTTTGCTATGTATAAACAAAATGTAGTTGTTGCTTTTTACTGTCTGTATTATTGTTAGAAATTGTCTGTAAAAGGTATAAAGGCTTGCTGTGATTGTTTACCAGTTGAGAGACCTGTCCAGGACCCTGTGTCCTATGGCACTCTCTCCCTCCATTGTAATTACTGGAGAAATAATAAAGTATTTAATTTTGCTGCACCCAAACAAAAAGCGAGAACTGAGTTTTTCTTCGACATCACTATCACGGGCAAGTTCTGCTCCCAGGACTGTACCTTGCGAAAGTCTGAAATCCAAATTGAAAGTAAAATTAAGATCTCAGATTCTGGTAGAAATAAACACTGTCAGGTGAGGCCATTTTCATTGCAAGGGTTCTCTTGTGACATTGTGCTCAGGACACCCAGTGCTGTGAGTTGCTTTTCGTTACTCCTCTGCCTGAGCAAGAGGGAGAGCTTTGCTGTGTTAGGGACCAAGATGTAAGCAGTCTAGCCTAGGAGTGAGAACAGGAGTCAGGTCTAGTGGGCAGAGCAGGTGTCCAGGTTGAGGAATGAAGCCAAGGATCAGAACCAGAGTCAGCTGCTAGTTACCAGAGCCAGGGTCAGAGTCGGAACCAGGAATCCAAACTGAGGGTCAGAGCAGATGCCAAATGCCAGAGCCAAGGATGAAGCCAGAGTCAGGGTCAGAAGTTGGAGGCTATGGTTGAAGCCAGGACTTCAACCAGGACTTCAACCTGGTGAGACATAAGGGCGGGAGGAGAGGCAAGGATCAAGCATGGAGCAGGAGCATGGTGGGAACAGGAGCAAAGGCAGGAGTAAGACAGGAGACAAGAGCAGAGCAGGAACTGGGTTGGGTGCAGGAGACAGGCACAAGCAGAGTCCAGTGCAGTCAGAACAGGAAACCACCTTGTTTCTCAAGCTTCCTATGCCTCCTCATGGCTTAAATAGCAGTGGAGCCAGGCAATCCTACAATCAGAGCTCCCATGGATGGTGCTCTGGCTGAGTCTATAGCCCTAATAGCATCTCAGCCTCCCAGGTTTCAGTAGCCATTGGGTGGTGGTGGCCTGGGGTAAAGACCTGGGATACCACATGCTGCTGCTAAGCTGTGTCAGCTCTCTGACACACCAGCCTGTCTGCCTTGCCAGCAAATTCTGCAGGGCTCTGCCACTCCAAACCATATCTTGCAGGTAACAATCAGTGAACTCGAGTTCCTCTGAGATGTCTCCCTGTAGTGTCCAGTCCATCTTAGTGGATACTCACAGAAATTATTAAGTTCAGTGCCTGTAGAGAGGTAGAGCACACATCAGCCTGTTAGGTTTGCTGAAGACTCACACTTTACTTTAATACACAGCACTGAGATACTTTTGTAATAAAACAAGAATAGGTTTATTAACAAAGAACAGAGATTTAAGTTATACTAAGCAAGAGCAAAAGAGACAGGTATGGTTACAAACAAAACAAAAAACACATTTTATTAAAACTTAATCTTAGCAAATTACTATCTTTACCTAAGCAATTTTTTCACTTACATCAAGTTAACAGCATCTCTAGTCCTCCAGATTTGGGGGATCCCAACTGTCTCAGGCTCAGAAGGTGCATGTCCCTTCAATGATGGATACCTAAAAGTTCTCTTTTCTCCCCTTATATTATCCAAAGTCCATTGTCTCTGCTTCAAGAGCCAGGAAGGCTTTCTGGGGTGCAGATTCTGTCCCTTGGCATGATTGTTAAATGGTCTTCTCCTCTACTTGTTTAGCCCAATGGTTTCATTTACCTTATATGTAAATGTACTTTCACTGTCCCCTGCCTGTGACCAAGCCGGTCAGACAGGTAAATACACATTCCTTTGTCGAGGGCAGGCTGGATTTATGCACTTCCTCCCAAGCACATTTTAAGAACACATTTCCAGCACACTAATATAACACTTTGTACACCATCTGTACATACATCACATAATGATTTTTGGGACCAGTATGTCACTAGTTAACATATGATATCTTCCATTACACCTTTTAAATACATATTATGACAACAGTGTGTTGGGGCAAGTCTGATATGAGTTACCATGCGGGAAACCCTCTGCCCATTGGCACTGAGAGTCTTCCAGGATCACACTGTGACACAGAGACCCATTGGTAGTTCACTATTGTGTCAGCAACTCATCAGGCCTGACATATTCATTACACCTAACACACTACTGTCATAATCTATATCTAAAAGGTGTCATGTAAGGTATCATAAACAAATTAGTAACATGCTGGTCCCGAAATCATTGTGTGGTGTATTTACGGGGTGAGTACAAAGAGTTATAAATCTGTGCTGTAAGTAGGTTATTAAAATGTATTTGGCAAGCAACTCTGGTGAAGTTTGGGGTAAGCAAATGTAAACTAAATAATTTTATACATTTGTCAGGCTCCCAAACTTGTGATAGTAGGAATTCAGTTCTCCCATATGCTTCAAGAAGTAACATGCAAAATTCCAGATGCTTTGGCTGTTCACAATCCTTTGAAGCAATTCAATGACTTTGGGGATTTACTTAACCCTATCATCTTACTGAGACTAATTTTTCTGCAGAAAACTCACTCGTAATCCTGCAGCAGTGTCCTGTCTCTGATGAAGAAACTCTCCAGAAACAGAAATGCCACAAGAATGCTACAGTGCACTTACTAATGTTCTTGTCTTCCCACTACAATTTCACTCTGCTGACCCAAATGCTGAACTGGTTAAATGGTGTCAGTACAATGCTGATATCCTGGAATAAGAGGAAATTAATTTCTTCTTCTCTTTAAAACTTGCTCTGTTATAAATTGAATGGTTGATATATTTTTTTCTCCTTTCTCTAGCAGTTGCTGGCTGTACACAGTGGTACCAAAGGCAAATACCTGTAGCTACCAAATGACAACGGAGTTGTCAGCCTGCTTATGTCTAGTGGAATGAAATACATGATTGACTAGAAAGACAATTTGGTTTGAGATTCTATAATGTCTTAATAGAATAAATGTTCTGTATGTAAAGAGTGACTGCCAGCTCTGAAATGCTTCTGCTATCTTGGCCAGAGAGAAGTTCCCTTTTGCTTCACATAATGGTCTTACTGCTACTGCTATCAATAGGGCTATTTTGAGTTTTATATGAAAATACATATTTTAATTAAATTGCTATTTCTGAGCTGATTACCAATGGCAGACATGTAGCTTTTTAAAAAATGTGGTAATTTGTGACACTGGCAGTAGGGAAGTATGTAAGAGGAATAGAAAAATAGCTCCTAGCCTATCATAAAAAAAATTGTATTTAAGCACTAAAGTTTTATATATTTAAATATTAAAGGCTTGCTTTTGAATGGCACTATAATAATCAACCCTGAAGGAGACCGGTTACCTTGGTTGTGCTGGGGCAATCCAGGTTTTTCATACGAGGTCCTAAAAAACTACTTGCAAGACATCTGAAATGTCCGATTTATAAATGTCATCAGTCAAAATATGTTTTTCTATATTGTAGCAGAGCACAGCTGGCCCTCCTGGCTCCTGCCTCCGCTAGGCTCAGAAAAAGTCACTCAGAGATCCTGGGGTTCAGGAACCAACGGTGCTTTTATTTACAAGTTTGTACTTCCACCACCATCTCACCATATAGTGTACACAGTTCTGGGCTCCTTGTGTCCAAACCCAGGAGGGAAGGGCCTTCTCCCTACCTATGCTCCCTCACTCTCCTCCATCCCATACCCCTCCTTCCTTCTTTCCAGACTCTTATATAGCCCTCATCTTCACCTAATTGAGCTGGAAGCTGGCTCTCATTCCTCGGTTAGGGCAGGTTCTTTCCAGATAGCTCCACTTTATTCACCTAAATAGGGCTGGTATGGCAGAGGGCTGATTTTGCATTCTGCCCTGCACCTTGTCCCATACCTGGGTGGGTGTGGACCTGCTGCTCCTAGACCCAGAGCACTCTCAGCCTAGAACCAGACCCTCCCCCCCCCACCCCCACCCCCCACTACATTGCTGGCTGGTGGACTCCCCACTTGCTGCTGCTGTTGTTTGGGGAGGCCCTACTGGCCTACTCTTCAGAGGGGGAGTGAGGGACCCCACCTCTGCTTGTTCCCACCTAGGGGGTCCCTCCTTCCTGGTTACTGGACTACTGGTTGCTGCTGCTGCCTGGAAGCTTGCTGTTGCCTTGGAGAAGAAGAGGAGGACCTTCACTGCTGAGGTAGTGCGCAGGACCCCACAGGACAGTGTGGAGGGGGCTCACCATAGCACTGAGTGACTGTTTTACATCTTTGCTCTTGTGGTGGTGGTGATTGCTGTTGTTGCTGGGGGACGAGGACTGAGGTGAAGCCCTGCCCCGGTCCATCTCCCCCACCACCATGACCACCATTGCTCCCTCTAACATCCCCACCTACCATTTGCCTCCACCTCTTGTTCCTGGATTCAGCTGCTCACCACACCCATCTCTACAATCTGGGACTATAGCAGCAGCCAGCATAGACTGAGAGCACAAGAGCATGTGGGCACAGGTGCCTTTCCCCTCCCACTTGGACTGGCCCTCCCCTCCTCTGCTGCTACTGGCTGGTGGCCCTCCCTACATTCTGCTTCCCCACCATTCTCCCCTGCAGTAGCTTTTCCCCTTTTTCACCTGCCGCTTGCGACCCATATTTGCCTCCCCTTTCTTCCCTGGTCCCCTAGTGGTTTCAGTTTGCTTGCCTGCTCCACCCTAGCCCTTACAGTCAGCCCCTGTGGTTTTTGTGCCCTGGCCCCAACCTGCTTTCAGCTTGCATCTACTTCCCCTTGCTCTCTGCTACCTCCCCTTTGTCTGATCCCTTTGCACCTTGTGCTCCCTTCCCTTTTACCTCGAGCCCTGTTATTCACTGCACTCCCCGATGATGTTATAGTCCTTTCCTTTCCTTTCCCTGGTGCAGCCCGAGGAGCCAGCGCTCCTGCCTCATGTCAGTGACCGTACCCCTCCCCCGCTTCCCCGCCTGATAACTACCCTTCCCTGCATTCCACTACCGCCTCCCTCTGTTGGTGCCTGGCTCCCCTGCCCGCAGCCTAGTGGGGAGGAGTGGTTAGCTTTTCCCCTCCCCCCACTCTCGGTGTTTACCCCATCTCCTCTGAACATGTTGGAGGAAATGGTGGGTGACCCCCTCACCCGGGTTGACCTCCCTATGGCTATCCTCTCTACCTCTGCTGCCAGACCACCTGCCATCGACCCCGCTGGGCCACCAGTGGCAAGCACAGGTACGGACCCTGTTTCTGCCATGACTTCTGTCTCCTCCACCTCTGGGGGAGCCCCCCCAGCCAGCAGAAAGGTCCAGGGGAACAAAAAGGGTAAAGGCCCCACCCAGAAGGCTAAGCCCCCTGTGGCAGGGGCTGTCCCCTTTCCAGGAATCCTGCCATTGGCCACGGTCTCCCATGCCCCTTCCCTTGCCATCCTCTCCACCATCTTCCTCAACCCCCAGAGCATATACCCAAGTGTCCACGGCCCCTCCACCCACCACCTTCGCATCAGTCCGGGTCACTGCCCCCGGATCCATCCCTGGTGGCCGGGGCCCCTTTTCCACCCTAACCAGGAAGCACAGCATCCACTGCCTCCTATTGTCTGCCTTGCCCAAAGTAGAGACCTTTGAGCAGGTGTTGGTGAGGGTGGTGGGGCCCACGGCTGTGGTGGCAGCCTCAAAGATGTACAGCGTGGTAGTCTTCTTTCTGGCATTGGAGGGCACTACCCAGGAGGCAGTGGAGAAGGGCCTGGCAGTGGGGGGTGTATACGCAGTGGTGAGCTGGAGCCGGTTCCCACAGGTTCCCAAGAACCGGTTGCTAAAATTAGACCTCCATGGAGAACCGGTTGTTAAAGGGCCAGGGGGTGGGCAAAGAACTCCAGTCCGTGGGCAGGACCATCCTGTTGCTCGCAGGATTCCCAGCTGGGGAGGCTGAGGCTCCCCTGGCCCTTCGCCTGCTTCCCCCCAGCTGCAGCGTGGCCAGCCGCCGGCATCAGCTGGGAAGCTCAGCTGAGCTCAGGAGTCGTCCTGCTGCCGCTTTTTGAGAGGCCCGGCAAGGTGTGTGTGGGGTCCTGCTGCAAGCTCCAGGGCTGGCCAGAGGGGAGGGGGCAAGTGGGGCAATTGGCCCGGGCCCTGCAGGGGCCCCTGGCCCCATGAGGATGTCTCCCCCGGGCCCTCCCCCGCTTCCCCCACCCCGAAGAGCTGCAGCATGGCCAGCAGCTGGGCAGCTCAGCTGAGCTCTGGGCTGCCGGCAAGGTAAGAGGGCTGCAAGCTCCGAGGTCATGGGGGGGGGCAAGTGGGGCAATTTGCCCTGGGCCCCTGGTCCCACGAGGATGTCCCCTCCCAGCCCCCCCGCCCAGCCCCCACAGAGCTGCAGCATGGCCAGCAGCTGGGCAGCTCAGCTGAGCTCATGAGTCGTCCTGCTGCTTTGAGCTGCCGGCAAGGTAAGGGGGGAGGGGGCTGCAGGTTCTAGGGTTGCTGGGGGGTAAGTGGGGCAATTTGCCCCAGGCCCTGCAGGGGCCCCTGGCCCCACGAGTATGTCTCCCGCCCTCTTAAATCAGAACTTTTTATAGGGAACCGGTTGTTAAGATTTTGTGTATATGTCCCCCTCGAGCCACTGTTGGAGTGGGCATATGTGTGGTTCTTACCTCTGTCCCACCCTTCCTCCCTAATGCTGCCCTACTGCCTTCCATCTCCAACCTGGGGAAGCCACTATCCATCATCAGCCCACTCCCACTAGGCTGCAAGGCCGACTACTGTCACATCCTCTCGTTCCGCTGGCAGGTGCAGATTCAACTACTGCTGGTGGCATGTGATGGAGAGGCACTCAAGGGGTCCTTTTTGGTGCCCTACCAGGGGACCCTTTACCAGGTACACTATTCCTTGGGGGAGACCTGGTGCTATGTCTGGAAGAACTGCCCTCTGGCCCGGCATGGAGGACTTCCTGGGAGTCCTGAGTCCTGGGAGGGCACTGACCCTGGTTGTCTGGCTCCCATAGTTGCCCCTCCTCCTCCCCAGACTATCTCCACCCCCTGCTCAGGCCCCAGGGGTAGCCCCCCCAGGTGTGTCCAGATGAGCAGGTGGGCCCCGCCTCCATCGGGTGTAGTTCAGTGGGGCCTGTGGAGGAGAGGGCAGCAGAACCACTGCCGGGGTGGGAGAGGGTCTGCCCCAGGGGGAGCTTTCCGTCCCTTTTGATGCCTCCCCCTTACCTCCTTGACCCTCGATGCCATCAGCCTTGCACCCTGGCCCCACCCCTGCTGGCTAGCCCTCTGCTAACACCTTAGAGGGCTGGATTATTGTCTGGGGTAAGCGGAAGGCACGGGCTCAGCATCTCCCCCTTGATGCAGAGGGGTAGGAGGCCCCCTGCAAGACCTTGAGTGGGTCCGCTGTTGCCAAGCCTTCTGCTGCGCTCCCTGGTGAGGCCAAGCCACCAAAACCAGCTAGGGAAGTCGTGGCTGCTACTAGGAGCAGTGCCACCCTCCCTTTGGAGTCCCTCCTTGTGGGGGCCTCAGATGGAGCCCCTCCCAGCCCCTTGTCATTCCCACCCCCTCTCAGTACCAAGGTAAGTAGCGGGTGGGGATTTTTGCTCCATCTTTGAGGCGATCGAGGCCCTGCGTCTGACCCCAGTTACCCAGGGGGAGGACAACCCCTACCAGCAGGCCTCGATCTGGGTGACAGTCCCTTCACGCCACCCACTCTTCCCTTCTTTCCCCTTCCTTTGACCACTGCCCCCACTCTTACTTTCAGGATGCCCCCAGGCTCATCCACCTGCCTGGCCACAGACAACACCTCACTCGCAGTCACTGAGTCTGCTGTGGCAATGGGCGGTGCTGAGTGGCCGGGCCTTGAGCCGCTGGGACAGGGCTCAGGGATTGATGCAACAGTATGTCAATAGTAGGGCCCCCAACTGCACAGGGATTGATGCAGGGCAGCTGTATCCGTGTGCGGCTGGGGGCTCTACTATTGACATCCGATTCCTGAGGCCATGTATCCAGGTGCTCCGTCTGCTATGGTGCCCAAGCCTGGCATCACCGAGGGCCTCCTTCCTGTTCCTGTTCCCTCGACTCCTGGGCCCAGTCGAGAGGTGCCGCACACCAGTGGCTTGGCTGCTGGGACTCCCGATCCTGACCCTGCCCCAATCTCTGACCCCGGTTCTGCACCTGATCCCAATCCCATTCCTGTCCCCAATACCACCCCCACCTCCTCTCCCTCCACCTCCCATGTCATTGCTGCCCCCGGGGTTGTCTCATTTCCCTTCTTGCCAGATGATCCTTGGGAGGTGACTTTCATGTACCCCAGTCCCGAGCCCTGAATCATAGAATAGAATCTCAGGGTTGGAAGGGACCTCAGGAGGTCATCTAGTCCAACCCCCTGCTCAAAGCAGGATTAAACCCAACTAAATCATCCCAGCCAGGGCTTTGTCAAGCCTGACCTTAAAAACCTCTAAGGAAGAAGATTCCACCACCTCCCTAGGTAACCCATTCCAGTTCTTCACCACCCTACTAGTGAAAAAGTTTTTCCTAATGTCCAACCTAAACCTCCCCCTCTGCAACTTGAGACCATTACTCCTTGTTCTGTCATCTTCTACCACTGAGAACAGTCTAGATCCATCCTCTTTGGAACCCCCTTTCAGGTAGTTGAAAGCAGCTATCAAATCCCCCCTCATGGGCTGCTGTTTTCCCTCCGCCACTCCCTCCCATGCTGGGGTCTGAGACAGGCTGTGCAGCGCTGGCAGAACGGGTGCCATGCCAGGGGTCTGCCCCCTCCTTGCCCATCTCAGTAGGCCATGGCGCTGTTGTGGGGACCTGACTGCGCCTCTTTCTCCTGGACACTTGTGGTTCCAGGAATAAGGTGCAGCTCGTGCTCCCGCACTGGGGGGATTTCCAGCGTGTCCTCTGGGCCATGAGGGCCATTTTGAGGGAGGGTAAAGGGACAGGGAAGCAGTGTGCTGCAGACTACCAGCAGGCTCACAGCTTCCGCAACTCCCTGGTAGCTTTCGGGGTCTGTCATGGATTGCTGTGGGGTCCCATGGGAGCTGCTAGTGTCCCTGCCCACAATGACCCTCCCCAGCCTTCATTATGGCACTAATCTCTTCAGCACATTAAACATCTGGGGCTGTAGGATGGGTCTCCCCTGGTGCCAGGTGCTCTCCTTCCTGTACTCTGTGATTTTCCTGCAGGAGACCCATAAAGATCCAGCCCCTGAAGCTAGCTGGCAGCTGGACTGGGGGGACAGGGTCTATTTTAGCCACCTCACAGTTAGTATGGATGGAGTGGCCACCCTGTTCTCTCCCAACCTATGGCTTAAGGTGCTGGGGGTTGCTGAGGCTGTGCTGGGTAGCCTGCTGCACCTCTGGGCCCACATGGAAGGGCTGAAATTAAATCTTGTCAACACTTAGACCCCGCCATCAGGCCCAAAGCGGGTGTGTTTTTTCCCAGCAGGTGTCTGCCTTCCTTGGCTCCTTGGATCCTCGTGAGTGCCTGGGGAGTTTAACAACACCCTTGAAAAGCGGGACTGCTCAGGGACACCGCAGATGGGCTCCGAGAGAAGTGGGTATTCACCCACGAAAGCTCATGCTGCAAAACGTCTGTTAGTCTATAAGGTGCCACAGGATTCTTTGCTGCTTCTACAGAACCAGACTAACATGGCTACCTCTCTGATCCGAGAGATTGTGGATCATCACTCCCTGGTGGACGTCTGGCATGACCACCACCCAGACGATGTGTCCACTTTCACCTTTGTCCAGATGGAGGTAGATACACTGCGCCACTCCCGGTGGTATTGCATCTATTTATCACATCACCATCTCTTGCTTTCCCACTCCTTCAGCATTCGTCCGGCCCTGTTCTCGGACCACCACCTGGTGGCCGGGACGGCCTCTCTCACGTTGGAGAGGCTGGGGCAGGCCTATTGGCATTTTAACAATAGCCTGCTGGAGGATGTGGGTTTTATGGCATCCTTCCAGGAGTTCTGGCTGGCCTGGTGAGGGCAGAGGTGCGCCTTTCCCTCAGCACAGCAGTGGTGGGATGTGGGGAAGGTGTACGCCCGGCTCTTCTGCCATGCCTAGACCCAGGGCGCCAGCTGGAGGAGGGTTGCGGCGATACAGCAGTTGGAGCAGGAGGTCTTGGACCTGGAGAGGCGTCTGGCCGCCAGCTCCGGGGATCCATCCCTCTGTGGAGCATGCCAGGAGAAATGGAAAGAGCTCTGTTTCCTCGAGGACCATTGGGCCTGGGGTGCATTTGTTCGATCCTGTATCCATCTTCTTCAGGAGATGGATCACAGCTCCTGCTTTTTCTACACCCTGGAAAAAAAGAGGGGGGACTGCTCCGGTGCCTTTCCCTGTGGGGGTTAGGTGCTGGGGCTTAACTAATTAGTCCTGTCCATGCTCTGGCACCAGCTCAACATCCTGAGCTCGGCCCCGGGGGTCCTGGCCCGGCTCCAGAGGTTGGCTCTGGAGTGCCTCTTCCCAGGACTGCACTGAGTCCCAGAAGGGGTTCTGAGTCTTCTCCTGGAGGATGGAAGACAGGGCCTGTTCTGCCTCCACCGTTAGGTCCATGTCTTCCACCTCCAGGCCCTGCAGAGACTCCTTTATGGTGCAGGTAGTTAGGCTCGGAGCACGTTGGAGCACGACTTCCTGCACTGCTTCTGAGGACTCCGGTATGACCGGTAGCTCCTTTATCTTCATCTGAGAGGTCTTCCGTGAGACCTCTCCTGGTCTTCTACCAGGATCTCCTCCAGACCTGGAAGCTGGTTTCGGCAACTAGGTGTGTGGCAGCTGCTGATGGGGTGGATCTCCTCACACAGTCCCTGCTACACAATCCCCAACTCTGTGTGCAGGTGGCATTGTCCCCCTCGTTGTGCCAGAGATTGGTCTTGGCAGAAGTCACCAGAAACGGAGACCTCCTGGATTATGACCGGGGAGACTGGGTAGATCCCCTGTTGCTCGCTCAGTGCATGGGGCTCTCCCCCTTTGTACTCCCCACCGCATACTTCAGGAGGTGTGGGCAGCCATATTGCCTGCTGCTTGGGTTTACATCGAGCAGGTCCTGCAGGAGGGTGCTCCCTGCCCACCCTACACCTCAGGCCCGCCAGATCTTTTCACAGGACCTCTGTCCAGTGAGCCCCCTGAGCCACCCCACCCACACACCCCAAGCTGGCTGCATGACCTACAGCTGGTTCATTTTCAAACTGCACTAAGAGCGCATCTGTACATGCTCATGCTCCATACTCTCAATTTCCTCACGTGTTCCACCTCAATGCTAAGTGGCGGGACCTATTGCCACCTATTGAGGGTGAGGAACCCTGATGGGCCAGCCTATATTCCAACTTGATTCAACAGCCCACCGGGGTTATTGGTTGGCAGCTCTTTTATGGAGCCATGAACACGGGCGTGTACTTGGCACGGTTCACCCCCATTCCTGATGTATGCCCCTTTTGCGGCGTCAGGGAGACCCTGGCACATGTCTACCTTGAGTGCGCCAGGTTGCAGCCCCTTTTCCTGCTCCTCCTGGATCTCCTTTTATGTTTTTGGCTGCACTTCTCTGCCCACCTTCTCATTTATGCACACCCTCTCCGTGGCCCCACAAAGTCGCCGGACCTCCTGGTCAACCTCCTCCTCACCCTGGCTAAAATGGCCATCTATGTGACCAGGGAGAGGCGGTTGGCCAATGGAGACTCCTGCGACTGTGGGGCTTGTTTCCGATCCTTAGTCCGTTCATGTCTCCGGGCGGAGTTCCTCTGGGCGGCGTCCGCTGGCTCCCTTGACGCCTTTGAGGAGCAGTGGGCGCTGTCCGGGGTTCTCTGCTCGGTGTCCCCGTCAGGCTCCCTTCTTATGACCCTTTGACCGCACTCCTGTCCCTGTTCTTTTATTAGTTGTCCCCCGCAATTAGTGGGTTTCTGAGGCCCTGTGGATCCTCCCCTTAGGCTGAGGGGGGGTTCCGTTAGCATGGGGCGGGCTTCCGCCCACCCCGTTTCCCAGAAACCCAGTAGATACTGTAGTATTTACAGCTGAAGTAGTAAAAAAAAAAAAAAACTTTAAAAAATATTTATATATGGCCTTCTTCTAGTAATGTCTAGCCAGAGAACCGCTCCCCCATGCATCAGTCTCTGAGTAAGTCTACTTCCTCTATCGTCTCCAAACCGCACTTCTCGAGGGCATCTAAGAAGAAGACCCAAGATTCCTCCTATATGTTTACCAAAGACCGTTCCTCAAGTTCTCCAGGTAGGAAATCTACCTCAAAGAAGTCATGGTCTCTGATGACTCCAGCCACTGCTCTCTGATCCAGTACCCATGAAACTGCTGGTTCCTCAGGTACCGATGGTGCTGTCAAATCTAAAGTCTGTATAGTCCCGGGTTCTGAGAGATCATTGGTACCATCAACAGAGCTAGGTGCAAGAAGAGCACTACCTCTTCTCACCTGCTACTGAAGAAACCTGCTCAGGCACCATCTGGACTCCCTTGGAATAGTGGAAATTCACCATCAACTCCCTCAGCCACTATCATTTTGGCACAGGCCATGGACACAGTACAGACAACACTCATGTTACCACAGGATTTTGCTTTCCCCAAGATCTTGCTGTGTTCAAGATGCCCAACTCACCTTTGCTTGGCCACAATATGCTCCTGGTACCCAGGACTTCCAGATCTCTGGACATTTACCTGGTACTGATGGTTTTTCCTCATGTTTTTTCCGGTGCTCCACCACTACAGAGTGATTTGGAAGAGGAGGATTCTGATGAAAATCTTGCCTCAGTCTCCCAAATATCTATACAAGCCTCTAGTCTCCACTCCTATAGAAGATCTTTTCCAGAGGTCTCCCAGGAGATTGGCATCACTCAGCATGGGGGCGGGATAGCTCAGTGGTTTGAGTATTGGCCTGCTAAACCCAGGGTTGTGTGTTCAATCCTTGAGGGGGGCATTTAGGGATCTGGGGCAAAAATCTGTCTGGGGATTGGTCCTGCTTTGAGTAGGGGGTTGGACTAGATGACCTCCTGAGGTCCCTTCTAACCCTGATATTCTATGAGAGATGGCCATAACCATCATCTTGCTGGTATGGATGCCTCCACCCACGCCATATGCACCACCTCCTTGGACACCCTGGAACTATTGAGTGGCCTATTCCCAGAATTCTCTAGGGTCTCAAGCATCACCAGCCACAGAGATAGACCTCCTTCACCACCCTCCCTTTCTAGAAGACAGGCACCTCAGGAAGAAGGGTGATGAAGAGGTCCTCCCACCAGACAAAATCTGTTCTTCATCCCTGGATGAAGCAGTTGTGCCATCTTCTCCATCTCTGCCGGATGAGTTCAAGCAATTTCAGGACCTTGTCAAGAGAATTGCAGATCCCTCTTGAATAGGTTAAAGAATCACATCATAAGCTGCTTTACATACATCATCAGCCCATATTGCCTCAACTGTTAACAAGGCCCTAATGGACCTACAAAGGTTACCTAGCACATCCAGGCCAATACCACTTACAAGCAAAAGAGTGGATAAGAAATATTAGATGGAACATAAGGACTCAGAATTTTTATTTGCTCATCTGTCTCCTAACTTTTTGTTGGTTGATGTGGTTAATGAACATGGGAGGCAGCACCATGTTAAATCCACACCCGCCAATGAGGATCAAAAGCAACTTGACCTATATGGTAGAAAATTCAATTCATCAGCTACTTTATCATTCAGAATTACCAACTATCAGGCTTTAATGGCAAAGTACAATCATGCAAATTATAGTAAGCTGAATTCATTTATTGAGCATCTACCAGCAGAACACAGAAAGCAATTCCAGGCAATTATTGTAGAAGGCCATCTGCTCACCAGAACATCTTTGCAGGCTTCCATCGACACTGCTGATATTGCTGCCTGTTCAGTTTCTACAGTGGTAGTTATGTGGAGGGCCTCCTGCCTCCAGTTCTCAGGATTTCCAACTGCAGTTCAAAACATGGTCAAAGAACTCACTTTTGATGGTACTAAACTGTTTGCTGACAACACAGACAAACCTTTGCACACGTTAAAGGACTCTGGGGCAACTTTGTGTTCTCTCAGGATCTACACACCTGACCACAAGAGAAAGTTTAGTAAGTCCCAGACAGCACAGAGATCCCATCCTGCCCCGTTCTCGAGCTCCCAGAGATTATATGAATGTCAACATAAGAGACAGAAGTTCCAGAGAAGAAAACCATCCACTTCTCAACCTTCGACCTTGCAGCCTTCCACCTCCAATTACCAATTTTAATGTGGGTGATTGAAGCCCTGAGTTACCATCTCCTTTCTTACCTGCTGCAACAATTCCCCTGCCTTTCTCCTTTCAGTGACCTTACCACTTCCAGTGGCTTGGTAGTCAATCATTACAGACAAGTGGGTTTTGGAGATCATCTCCACATGGTACTCTAACCACTTTACTTCTCTTCTGCCTGCCCTTCCCAGCCCTCTTCAGGGACCCCTCTCACAAGAACCTGCTACAACAAGAAATAGTCTCTCTCCTCCTCTTGGTGCTATAGAATTGGTTCCCATGCAGCACAGAGGGAAGCAGTTTTATTCAAGGTATTTTCTGCTTTCAGAAAAGAACAGCATTTGGAGACCAATCCTAGATTAAAGGCTACTCAACACCTTTGTGAAGACACAAAAAATCAAAATGGTGACATCTGCAGCAATAATTCCATCACTGGACCAGGGGAATTGGTCCTCAGCCCTCAACCTGCAGGACACACATTTCCACATAGTGATCCACCCATCTCACAAAAGAGTCCTACATTTTACTGTCAGTCAGGACCATTTTCAGTACAGGGTTGCTCCCTTTTGGTCTATCATCAGCCTCAAAGGTTACATCAGTAGTAGTGGCACACCGCCTCAGAAAAGGAATTCTGGTGTTCCCTTACCTATATGATTGCCTTCTGAAAAGTCCCTAGATGTAACTTCACTGGCAACTTCCAAAGCTATTGATCTCTTCCTCTGATTGAGCTGACAATTGAACATCCAAAAATCCATGTTGACCCCTGTACAAAAGTTAGAATTCATAGGAGCTCATCTCGATTCAATAGTGGCAAGAGCCTACCTCCCAGTGCACAGATCTGTGGCCCTATCCCTTGTAATCAGCACAATCCAGACCAGCCCTCAAACCCTGATCAAAAACTGTCTTTAGCTGTTGGGGCATATGGCAGCTGGTACTTCTGTTATAGACCAATGTGTTGCCTTCTAGGGTGGCTCAGGCCTGTTTATTCACTGAACAGACACAGTCTAAATGCACTACTTTCTGTACTCACTTTCATAAAGGATTCTCTCCATTGGTGGAAATATCCTTACAACATTTGTGCAGGAGTCCCTTTTGCCCATTGTCCCCCAGTGGTGGATGCATTCCTGTTGGGATAGGGAATGAATCTAGACAAGCACATGGCACGTGGATGCCTTAAGAAATCAATCTTCACATCAATCTGCTGGAACACAGGGGGGTCAGATATGCCTGTTTCCAGTTTCCACCACTAATCCAGGGCAAACACACCAAAACATAGCTCTGTATCAGCTGGCAAGGAGGGGTAAAATCCCCTTCCCTCTGTGCTGAGGCTGTCAAGCTTTGGAATTGGAGTATATGCAAACAGATCATCGTCACAGAAACTTACCTTCCAGGAGTTTAGAATGTGACTGCAAACATGCACAGTAGGTACTTCTTTCAAGACAATGAGATAGATTCCATCATACTTCACCACATATTCTGCCAATAGAACATCCCTGGAATAGACCTGTTTGCCATGACAATAGACAAGAAATGTGCCCAATTCTGCTACAGAGGTAGACTGGGTCTCTGATCCTTGGGGGATATCTATCACCTTCACTGGACAATGGCTCTACTGAATACACCCCGCCCCCCAACTCCTCTATTTTCCAAAATTCTACTCAAAATAAAAAAGGACAATGCCAAAGTTATACTAATAGTTCTGATCTGTCGAGACAAACATGGTTTCCTTACCTGATACAGGTGGCTGTTTACTCACAATCATTCTCGAGACTGATCTTCATCTCCTCTTCCAGGAAGGTGGGAAGATCCTTCACCCCAATCTTGGAGTTCTTCACCTCAAAGCATGGCTGGTTGATGGTTCATGGGATTAGCAATGATCTGGTCATAGGAAGTAAAAAGAGTGCAAATAGGCAGCAGAAAACAGTCTACGTGCTACACTTATGTACAAAAGTGGACAAGATTTGCCTGCTGGTGTTGCCTCAAACACATTACACCAATAGGGAATTGGCTGATGCAATTACAGAGCCATTGGCCATTATCTTTGAAAATTCATGGTGATTGGGGGAGGTCCCGGACGATTGGAAAAAGGCAAATATAGTGTCCATCTTTAAAAAAGGGAAGAAGAACAACCCAGGAAACTACAGATTGGTCAGCCTCATCTCAGTCCCTGGAAAAATCATGGAGCAGGTCCTCAAGGAAACCAGTTTGAAGCACTTGGCGGAGAGGAAGGTGATCAGGAACAGTCAACATGGATTCATCAAGAGAAAGTCATGCCTGACCAACCTGATTGCCTTCTATGATGAAATAACTGGCTCTGTGGATATGGGGATAGCAGTCATTCATTCATTCATTCATGCCCGTCACCCCAACCGGGGTATGGGCCGCCAACAACAGATCTCCATAGTCTTCTATCCTGGTGGACATGATATATTCTGACTTTAGCAAAGCTTTTGATACGGTCTCCCACACTATTCTTGCCAGCAAGTTAAAAAAGTATGGATTGGATGAAAAGGTGGATAGAAAGCTGGCTAGATTGTCAGGCTCAACAGGTAGTGATCAATGGCTCAATGTCTAGTTGGCAGCAGGTATCAAGCAGAATGCGCCTGGGCTCAGTTCTGGGGCCAGTTTTGTTCAACAACTTTATTAATGATCTGGATGATGGGATGGATTGCACCCTCAGCAAGTTCACAGATGACACTAAGCTGTGGGGGAGAGGTAGATATACTGGAGGGTGGGGATAGGGTCCAAAGTGACCTAGACAAATTGGAGGATTGGGCCAAAAGAAATCTGATGAGGTTCAACAAGGACAAGTGCAGAGTCCTGCACTTAGGAAGGAAGAATCCCATGCACCGCTACAGGCTGGGGGCTGACTGGCTAAGCAGCAGTTCTGCAGAAAATGACCTGAGGATTACAGTGGATGAGAAGCTCGATATGAGTCAGCAGTGTGCCCTTGTTGCCAAGAAGGCTAATGGCATATTGGGCTGCATTAGTAGGAGTGTTGCCAGCAGATCGAGGGAAGCGATTATTCTCCTCTATTCGGCACTGGTGAGACCACATCTGGAGTATTGCATCCAGTTTTGGTCCCCCCACTACAGAAAGGATGTGGACAAATTGGAGAGAGTTCAGTGGAGGGCAACAAAAATGATTGGGGGGCTGGGGCACATGATTTACAAGGAGAGGCTGAGGGAACTGGACTTGTTTAGTCTCCAGAAGAGAAGAGTGGGGTGGGGGGGGATTTGATAGCAGCCTTCAACTACCTGAAGGGGTGTTCCAAAGAGGATGGAGCTAGGCTGTTCTCAGTGGTGGCAGATGACAGAACAAGGAGCAATGATCTCAAGTTGCAGTTGGGGAGGTCGAGGTTGGATATTAGGAAACACTATTTCACTAGGAGGGTGGTGAAACACTGGAATGGGTTACCTAGGGAGGTGGTGGAATCTCCATCTTTAGAGGTTTTTAAGGCCTGGCTTGACAAAGCCCTGGCTGAGATGATTAATTGGTGTTGGTCCTGCTTTGAGCAGGAGGCTGGATCAAATGACTTCCTGATGTCCCTTCCAACCCTAATCTTCTATGATTCTTTTATAACCTCATTGCTCTAAGATATACTGGAAAACATCCTAAAACTAAAAAATCTCAGGGCTGTTGCCGAGCTCCATTAGAATCCACCAGGCATCCATCATGGCTTTCCATTCTCCAGCAGAAGGTTATTCCATATTCACCCACCCAACAACAATGACGTTCCTTAAGGGGCTCAGAAAACTCTTTCCACCCATCAAAAGCCCTACTCTGGTTTGGGACCTCGGTCTGGTTCTTAAATGCCTTACAAGATCACCATTTGATCAAATGGCTACCTGCTCACTCCTCCATTTATCACTGAAAACCTCATTTCTGGCAGCCATCGTGTCAGCTAGGCAAGTTGTTACCAGTAATATCTTTAGAGTTCCATATTACCAACCCATTCACCTCCCAATCTTCCACCCTAAATCTCACCAAGGTGCTGTTATACACATTTGATGTCAGGAGAGCCCTGGCCTTCTATCTTGGCAGAACTAAGTCTTTCAGATTCAATTAGATTCAATGCTGAAGCCCCCCGCCCCTTCTTAAGGGGAACTGCTTGGTCTACTAGAGTAGAGTACCCGTAGGAACATGACATGAAGAAGAACAAATGGTTAGTCACCCTGGCAGTAACTGAGGTTCTTTGAGATGTGTATCACAATGGGTGGTCCACTACCCGCTGTTCTTCCCTTCTCCTTCGGAGATCTCTGCTGTGGAGCTTCATGGTAGAGAACTGAGGGCAGCTCATGTGAGCATGATACTGGGTAACTTGCATGCGTGGGACAAATAGACACTGCATGGAGAAATCTCCAATCAAAGGCGCAGGAGATACAAGTGCACCTAGAGTAGAGCACCCACAGGGACATACATCTCAAAGAACCACAGTTACTGCTCAGGGTCAGAAACAATTTCTTCGGCAGCTGAACCAAAAAATCTGGGGGCAGGGTGGAAATTGTTTCATATCAAATTAAATTTCTATT
Source organism: Mauremys reevesii (assembly GCF_016161935.1). NCBI lineage: Eukaryota > Metazoa > Chordata > Testudines > Geoemydidae > Mauremys > Mauremys reevesii. Next base: position 128,770,558 of record NC_052624.1, on the reverse strand, counting down.
CTACCTGAACTGATTTTTTTTTCATTTCATTTTTGGGTCTGTTTTATCCTTTTTCTTGTTTTTTTTTAAATAACTCTGTCTACATTTCAAAATGAAGCATTATTTCCAAACAAAAAGTCAAAACAATTCATTTTTTAAATGTTGAAACAAAATATTTGACCCTAATTCAGAAATAGTTTGTCGACCCAAAATTGCATTTGTCAATAAATAATGAAATATCCATCCACCTCTAGTAAGAATATGATCCATCAGAATAGAGGGATTTCATGTGGAAAGTATATGATTTCATATTGCAATTTCATATGATTTCATATAGATGTGACTCCATAATAGACAATATCAATATGAAATCATACCCCTTATGGAATCAGAAAATGATTTCTTAAGGACATGATAGCTATAAAACGATGATAAAGTAATAGATAAAGATTTCATGAGCCTTAAAATGTTGCCACTAATGTCCTGGGTTTTGGAAACTATGGTCACCAGCCCATCCTCCATTTCTGTAACCACAATTCTGTGGGCAAGACAATTGCAGGAGAACCTTTGCACTATATGTATGGGCAAGCACAGTTTCTTTCATTTTAGGCATCTAATGTCCTGACTGGGCTCATGTATCAGGTAGTTAGACATCTAAGGGTATGTCTACGCTGCAATTAAAAATCCGTGGCTGCCCCATATCAGCTGACTTGGCCTTGGGCTAAGGGGCTGTTTAATTGCAGTGTGGACATTCAGGCTCGAGCTGGGGCCGTAGGTGTCTAATTGCTGTGTGGACATAACCTCATTGACATTATCACTTGCGCCTCCACACAACTGCAGACACCTGCAGTTATTTGTGCCCAAAAATTATGGGTGCCAAATCAAAGGCAGGGTTTTAAAAATCTGAACTTCTTTTTATGACTCACTAAAGAAGGTTGGAAAGCAGTGTACTGTCTCTTACAGAAAGCACATGCTGTGCAAGTGAATGTATATCCATAGTAAGAAGTACCTCTCACCATGTGAACTTTCAAGCTAATGGGCTAAGCAAAATGGGTATAGTTTTCATTTGAAATAGTAATAACATTTACAGAGATGAAACTGTCTAGACAGCTATTAATACCCCAAATTAAGTTTTGATATCATCTTTCCACGCTGAAAATGGTACTTGATACATCCCTTGGGAAATCCATACAAAACACTCAGCTTCATTTGTGATTGGAATTCATGGATGTGCTACCACAATAAAGGTGGACTTTTTCCCCACCTGTAGCTAAGCATTGGCCATGGACAATTTGAGACAGAGCTGTGCAAAACATTTGATTCAAATCTCAGCCACATATGATGTCATCCTGAGTCTGAGATTGACCCATATTTGTGAACCTCCAAGGTTACATTTCATTGAGGGGGGAGGGGAGGCTAGGGCAGAGGGGCAGAAGAGGAGGCAGCTGCATATTTTACACTGAAGCTGGATAGCAATATTTCAGCCTTTAGTAACTGGATATCAGTGAATAGTTTGATGATTGCTTGGGCAGTAGGGGAAGTCACATGATATCTTCAACATCCCTGATTGGCTGAGCTTACCTCCTGTGATGAGGAGGGCCAGAAGTTACTTTCACTCAGTTACAAGAAAGAGTAGAGAGAGTGGGGGAAGGGATCCTGTTCGGCAGAGTTCTCTGATCGTGGTACAAAAAAACCCACAAATGAAAACATTTTATTCCTTTGGTAATGTGTTACTCACAAAGGAATTCCTGGTTATGTGGGTTGGGAAGGAAAGAGGAAGAGTTGTATTTAATTATTTTGCCTTTGGAAAATAATTCTTTCTAACCATTCTTCGTAAATGGAAAAGATTTATTGTTTTGGGCTCTTATTAAAGTCAGAGGGAATTTTGCATTAACTTAAATGGGTAAGATCAGGCCCTTGGTTTATACACAGAAATGCTGCTGCAGCAGAAGGGATCTTAGCCTGTGTGTCTAGCAATTATTAACTCTGTCAGTTAGAGGAAACTCTTAACAGCATCATTGCAGGTGCGGGTAGAAACTACAATATTTAAGGTTGTACACAGGATGTCAGCTTTCCAAAACTTTCACTTTTCTGGCTTATATTTTGTGAACTTTTGGGGGGAAGTTTGAGGGAAAACCAACCATCTCTGAGTTATAAGAAGATCAAAAATGCAGTTTGCCCATTCTTAAAATAAGTTTCAACATTTTTCTTCTAAGTGTGAGTGAACAGAGTATAAAACTTCTGAAATTTTCAACTTGAAAATCGGGAGTCAGGAAGTACTTCATGTGGATGTAATAGGTGCATCTCAGAAAGCCTTGCCAAATCACCAAGTCATGGATGTTTGGGGAAAGTACTACTGCACATAGAGGGTGTAAAAATAATGTCCCTGTTTATAAGCTGTTACACCATTGGTGAGAACTTGCCACTTTTAAACTTGAATAATTTTGAAGCCACTGTATGATTTTTTTTACTTGTCTGCCTTAATGTTTGTCCATGAGAGCTAAAAACAAGCCATGTTTGAAGATTTTGGTTTCATTAGTTTTATTGTTATGACAGTATGTATGTTCTGAGTTCTGATGTTATTACAACCCCTTGATATTAGAAATGGACCCAAGACATACATTTTGGATCTAGATCCAGATTTGATATTTTTTGATTCAGCCCACAACAGACAGAGGGTCTGAAATTCATATCTGATCCAAACTTTCCCAAAGTTTGGGAGTGGTTAGACAAGGATTTGGTGTTGAACCCATCTTTGCTTGGTAAGTTTAATGAGTATATGGTTATAACTGCTTAAAGCCTGGATTCAACAAGAAGACACATTGAGAATTAGGCCAAATTTTCAAAGGTCTATACATTGAAATTAACTAACCTGCTTAGGTGCTTTTTGAAAATCCCACTGGGTGCCCATCTGCATCTTTAGACAGCTAAACGCCTTTGAAAATCTGTCCCACTGACTTCAGTGAGTCTCCTTGGGTGCTTAAAGTTAGGTGTGTGCTAAAGTATCTTGCTGAATTGGGGCCTAGATGAGTTATTGAGGTGTAGACTCTCCATTACAATGCTGTTGTTCTGCTGCCTGCACTTCAGCACATGCAATTCAGTTAAGTAGCCTTAGCTACCATTAACTATATATCATTGCTTGTCTGTCTTTGTCTCTTTGTATATTAGAAATGGGCTAGACAGATCAGATAAAATAAGAGCTAGTTTAAATCTTTACGCCCAACTCAAGGCCAATCTATATTGAGATTTGAACACTTTGGGTGATTTTATTTTATTTATTGGTTTCTGTTCTTCCTGCAGCAATGCTGCTCTTGTATTATTTCCAGCCTGACTAGGTATAGGAATTCTCATGGGAAAACCTGTCCTTGAAAAATTTCTGTCCTCATTTTGCAAACCTAAGAGGTTTGGATAATTTTGCTATGCTTCAGATGAGCACCCAGACTGCTTGGAACTTTTTGAGGGTCACACAAAGTTCTGAGGAAGTGAGCAGAATATACGTGACCTGGTTCAAATTAAGTTTGCACTAGACATTAGTTTACAATAGCATGGCTGAATCATCTGTGGTCCTGATCTTGCAAGCTGTTGTGAATGGGCAGAGGGTGTGCTTGTGCAGAACAACTTGCAGAATCAGGGCCTTAAACATTAAAGGACCCAGAGAAATTAATCAAATTAAAATTTACATTTCCAGTGTGCATTGATGAAAGTATTGAATAATTCATGAGCCAGTGCTTATAAAATATTTAAAACAGGCTTTGTGAAATTTATTTTCAGTTTTCTAATGTGATATGTTACATTTTGGAAAGTCTTAATTTAAAAATTTAGATCATTAATGGTTATAAAAGTTATTACTAGTTTAATACATTCGATTTTTGAATACTTTTTATTGAGCTTTAACGTTTGTGTTTTTTAATAAAGCCTTTTTAGTAGTAGAAAAAATAATGCTGCAGTGTTCAAGCTATCTCAGAAGTACTACTTTCTCCAAACTGAAGAAGTAAATGAAACGTGTTGCCAAAAATTGTGCTATTTTACCTCTCTCTCTCCAATTAAAAGTGTCCCCACTAAATGGTAATGTCACATCATTTTGAAAAAAACATATAAAGAACGTGACAGCTTTGCTCATTATAAGTTTAGCTGTGTGTCAAGGGCTGAATTGCATTTTACATTTATTGCACTTATTTAAATTTATACTTGACAACTATTAGGAATCCATTCAGATCTCATTTACACTAAAGTAACTCAGGAGTAACGTAATTTATACTGGTAAGAAATTGACTGTAGCTAAATTGATATAGGTTCTTAAATCGATTAAAGTGTCAACACAAGGGATTTGCACCAATACAACTACAATAGCTATTAAATCAGCGTAGTTAAATCATTACAACTTTTGGGTATAGACAAGGCCCTAGGACCTCTCTACATGCAGAGTTGCACAGGTTTAACTTAAGGTGTGATTTTTATACTGATTTAGTCACAGGTTCAAACCACTGTGTGGTGGTCACTCTTACGCAAAATATGCCACTCTTAATTGAAGTCAGGTAGGAACAAGTTTAAACTGCAATAAAACACTCAAACCAAAATAAGCATCCACACTGGGTTTGCATAGGTTGAATTAACCAGTGTAATTAAATAAATGGAAGTTTGTAAGTAGACCAGGTTTAGGTCATAGAATCATACAAGATTCCGGTTGGAAGAGACCTCAGGAGGTCATCTAATCCAGCCCCCTGCTCAGAGCAGGACCAACACCAACTAAATCAACCCAGCCAGAGCTTTGTCATACTAGGCCCTACAAACCTCTAAGGATGGAGATTCCACTACCACCCTAGGTAACCCATTCCAGTGCTTCACCACCCTCCTAGTGAAATAGTGTTTCCTAATATACAACCTAGACCTCCCCCACTGCAACTTAAGACCATTGCTTCTTGTTCTGTCATCTGCCACCATTGAGAACAGCCTAGCTCCATCCTCTTTGGAACCCCCCTTCAGGTAGTTGAAGGCTGCTATCAAATCCCCCTTTACTCTTCTCTTCTGGAGACTAAACAAGCCCAGTTCCCTCAGCCTCTCCTCATAAGGCATGTGCCCCCATCCCCTGATCATTTTCGTTGCCCTCCACTGGACTTTCTCCAATTTGTCCACATCCCTGCCGTAGTGGGGGGCCCAAAACTGGATGCAATACTCCAGATGTGGTCTCACCAGTGCCGAATAGAGAGGAATAATCACTTCCCTCAATCTTCTGGCAGTGCTCCTACTAATGCAGCCCAATATGCCATTAACATGGGATTCTTCCTTCCTAAGTGCAGGACTCTGCACTTGTCCTTGTTGAAACTCATCAGATTTCTTTTGGCCCAATCCTCCAATTTTTCTGGGTCACTTTGGACCCTATCCCCACCCTCCAGCGTATCTACCTCTCCCCCACAGCTTAGTGTCATCTGCGAACTTGCTGAGGGTGCAATCTGTCCCATCATCCAGATCATTAATAAAGTTGTTGAACAAAACTGACCCCAGAACTGAGCCCTGGCACATTCCGCTTGATACCTGCTGCCAACTAGACATCAAGCCATTGATCACCACCCGTTGAGCCTGACAATCTAGCCAGCTTTCTATCCACCTTACAGTCCATTCATCCAATCCATACTTTTTTAACCTGCTGGCAAGAATAGCTTTGCTAAAGTCAAGATGTATTACATTCACTGCTTTCACCATATCCACAGAGCCAGTTATCTCATCACAGAAGGCAATCAAGTTGGTCAGGCATGACTTTCCCTTCCATGTCTTCCCTGCCAACAAAAGTGTGATTTCACAATGAGAGCTAACAAAACATGGCTGATTCAACACTGTAAAATCTTACTGAAGGCAAACCACAGGCAGGGCCGGCTCCAGACCCCAGCGCGCCAAGCGCGCGCTTGGGGCGGCATTTTGCCGGCAGGGTGGCAGGCGGCTCCGGCGGACCTCCCGCAGTCATGCCTGCGGGAGGTCCACCGGAGCCGCGGGACCAGTGGACGTCCCGCAGGCATGACTGCGGAGGGTTTGCTGATCCCGCGGCTCAGGTGGACCTCCTGCAGGCATAACTGCGGAAGGTCCGCCGGAGCCGCCTGCCGCCCTCCCAGCGCACCCTCCGCAGGCACGTCTGCAAGAGGTCCCCCGGAGCCGCGGGACCGGCAGCGCGCCCCCTGTGGCATGCCGCCGTGCTTGGGGCGGCCAAATTCCTAGAGCCGCCCCTGACCACAGGCAGTTTTTATCTCAGTGTAGGTCAACCCACACCTGGGATTAATCTCAACTAGCTACACTGAGGTGAAAATTGTAGTGTAGTGTCTCCACTAGGATTTTACATTGTGGCAGCTATCGTTAGCTACCTCACTGTAAGAACATCCCTTTTTGGCAGTAAAGACATAGCCTTAGTTTCCTCATCTGTATATTGGGGATATACAGATGAGGAAACCTCCCTCCCAGATAGGTGCAGTGGTGATTAGTAATAAGTGCTATGTCTTTTTCCCAATTAAATGCCCTCTCCTTTCTTTTTCTAAATAATAAAATGGCTTTGTGGCAGGTGCCTTTCTTTCTTACCTACTCTCCAACAGGTTGCTCCCTCATTCTTGTCCCTCATCACTTCTTTCCCTCTCCACTATTCCTCCCTTTTCTCTGCCCATCCCTGCCCCTGAAGATTCCCATCCCATTCCTCAATGAAGCTGAATTGGCTCCCCAGGCCCTGCTGTAATCTGAGGCCTCAATGCGGGGGGGTTGCAAAATACCCAAAGGGCATAAGTTGCTGATGCCATAGTATTGTTTCCTCATCTCCTCTGAGGAGACACATCAGAGATGCTTACTGACACCATATCACTGTGGTGTCCTCTCAATAGTTGAAGTATGTCACCATTATCTCTATCCTGAAACCCAATTTCAAGCATTTACACTTTTTGGTCTGTTAGTCCCGGGCACTTTAAGTAACACAGTCATTCTGTTGCAGGAGTTGGGGGTTGACCCTGGTGTCTTGGCCAAAGTCCAGCAGCTCTGTGATGCCATTCCACACCCTCTGCATTCTCACTGTGATACAAGAGACTTTATCATTTCCTGCCCTATAGAACAGCTGCTGTGTCCTGAGCTAACGGTGGGTAAAGCGACCCTGTTATGTCCCACACCCAACTCCTAAGGCGCTTTGAAATCCTTGGGTGACCGTTCAGGGCTTGTTTGCTCTACTGCACATCAACAAGCTCTCTGGTGGGGTGGGAACACTCAGCTGACGTACATCTCTGTGCAATATGTCATTAACACATTCCTTACAGAAAATAACTGGGCATGCTCAATGCTATTTGGGTCTAGGTCAGGCCAGTGTCGGGGTGCGAAAGCCTGTGATAAAAGTGGAGAGATAGTGTAACTTTTTATGCTCAACAATTCTGAACTAACGTTTCATATCTTACTGGCAAAGGCTTTCTTCTCAATTAGCCAGCCAACTCTTAAGCAGCTTGATGGCCTAGTAGCATGGCTTTTGTTGCAGAGGTGTGCAGTTCAAATCCTAGAAGTATCATGGCTGGGGGATTGAAAATTATGGCAATTTGATTTTTCTACAGGAAAGCCTCCAGGCAAAATAAAGATGTTCCTTTGCAGAGAAAGCTGTTTTCAAGTCCTAAAGCCTCACAGCTGTATTGTTCTAGTGTAGGGTGCGGGAATTGGTGCTCTGTGTTTCTTGCTAGTGCTAGCGTCTGTTGTGAAAATAAAAAATGTCTTTCAGACTGTCAACTGATACATTGTGTCTGACTTCCAAATGCATAAAAAACGTTCTCACTGCTTACAAACACAAGACATCTTTGTCACTGAGGTGTTATAATGGCGCAGCACCATTTCTGCTCCTTTATATGGTTTAAATGCCTGACAATCTGAAGAGGTAATCAGATTGCTTTGAAATGTGGTGTAGCATTGGTGATCCAAATTTGGGATCATTTGACCAAGGAGGTCCTGAGTTACAGGCCCTCTCAAAAGAAGTGGTTTCCTCCTGCTGCCTTGTACTGTTAATCAGAGAGGCACTAATGGTTTGATGAATCATAGACATTATTGAGATTTAGAACTCTGTGAACTCACCCTTCAATTATCATGACTAAATATAAATTAATCACAAGCCTGCACCTAAGCCAAAAGAAGTTTTAGTCTGAGTACCTGGAGGTTGCTATAATTTGTGTCTTATGTGAGGAGTAATTTTCATTTGGGGGGATGTAATCAAAGACTTTGGAGGAAATAAATTAGACATGTGAATGCTTCCTTGGAAGGGATGTGAGGAGTATTAGGGGGCAAAAGAGTTGATGAATAAGGGGAGATGTTTGGGACTGCAGTGGGGTGGGGGTTATGAGGAGGAGAATAAATGGGGATGGGTCAGGTGGGCTCAGCTGAGGAAGGTGTGGAATCCCCTGCATACTCTGCCACTGCACCCCAGCCTCCTTCCCCCAAGCTCTCTCAATCGTCCTGCACTCTAGCTCTGCCAGTACATAACAACCTTCCTGGACTCCAAACCCCCGAACTCCCTGACTCTTGCAGTACACCCTGAGCCCCTGCAGTGTGAACCAACCCCCTGCACCCCAACCCCCTACAACCTCAGCTCTGCCAGTGCATCCCAATAACCCTTCACCTGTCTGCCAGTGCATCCGAATTACCAACTACCCTGAATCCCCAGCTCTTCCACTGCACTCCAACTGCCCTTCCCTCCCAGTTCTGTTAGTGCACTCCAGTCCCCCTGCACCTCAGTTCTGCCAGTGCTCCACAACCCTGCTGCACCACATCCTTCCTACACCCACACCTCTGCCAGTCCCCCCACCCCCAACTCCCTTGCACCCATGTAGCGGGCTGGTCACCTGCTCCTGGCCTGAAAGGGTTAAAAGCCAGCCCTTGGAGAGGGCTGGGGCTGGGAGCCTTAGGCTGGGCTCCTTGGGGAGGCAGCCTCAGCTGTGGCCACACCCCAGTCAGAGTCCAGCTGGCCCTATAAAGGCCAGGGAAGCCAGAAGTTGACAGTCTCTCTCTGTACAGCAGGGGTTCTCAAACTGGGGGTCGGGACCCCTCAGGGGGTCGTGAGGTTACTACATGGGGAGTTGTGAGCTGCCACCCTCCACCACAAATCCTGCTTTGCAGCCAGCATTTATAATGGTGTTAAATATATATAAAAAAGTGGTTTTAATGCATAAGGGGGGGTTGCAATCAGAGGCTTGCTGTATGAAAGGGGTCACCAGTACAAAAATCTGAGAACCCCTGCTGTAGAGGGAGATGGGCCTGGCTGCTGGGGAGCTAGATAAGGTACCTGAGCTGGAGCAGGGCTGGGGGAAGGCCCAGGGAGCTGGGGAGCTCTGGCCTGGAAACCCCCAGGCTGCAGCCTAGTATAAGGCCAAATAGGTACTGGGGTTGTACGGGACAGCTCAAGGGTAGGCCGAGGCAGCAGGTCCAAACCCCTCCTTGCCTGTGATGAGTGGCTGATACTGCAGTCTGCCCCAGGACGTGGGGCTAGACAATGACTGGCAGTAGCCATACACTGAGGCAAGGTGGGGATAGTGGGCGGGGGTTCGCTGGGGAGGGGAGACCCAGTGAGACCGTGAGGTACTGGAGGGGCAGCACCCCAGTCTGAAAGGGGCACCAGGGTTCAAGAGGGACTTGGGACCCAGTCAGAAGCGGGACAGCAGCCTGCAGAGGATGCTCCTGGGTCAAAGAGCTAATTCCCAAAATGACCGACAGGAAGCACCACAGGGGTGAGTCCCGCCCAGTTACAACCCACCAGCTCTACTTGTGCACCCCCAACCCATGCACAAACCCTGCACACATCTACCAATTCACTGAGGTTGTGTCTGCACTACAAAGAAAAACCCACGACACTGAATCTCAGAGCCTGGGTCAGTTGACTCAGGGCTTGTCTTCACTACTGCGCTACATCGGTGCAGCTGCGTTGATGCGGCTGCACCGATGTAGCATGTCTCGTGAAGGTGTGCTGTGTCAATGGGAGAGTGCTCTCCCATCGACGTACTTACTCCACCTCAACGAGAGGCGGAAGCCAGGTCGGTGGGAGAGCATCGCCCGCTGACATTGCTTTAAGTTGATACAACTTAGGTCACTTGAGGGGTGGTGGTTTTCTCACACCCCTGAGTGACTAAGTTATATCAACTTAAGGGGTAGTGTAGACAAGCCCTCAGGTTCCTGGGGCTTGGGCTGCAGGGCTATAAATAGCTGTGTAGACATTCAGGTTTGGGCTGGGCCTGGGATCTGAGACCTCCCCTCTCAGTAGGTTTCAGAGCCCAGGCTCCAGCCTGAGCCCAAATGTCTACACTGCTATTTCTAGCCCTACGAGCCTGACTCTATTGACTGGGGCTCTGAGATGCGGTGCTGTGGGGTTTTCTTTGCAATATAGATGGACTCTTATTCTGTGAGCTCTTAGGGGAAAGGACTGTCTCTTCTATTATCGTAGGGTGGCAGCACCACGATAGATAAGGTTGCATCAGTGGTGGATTTAGAGTTAGCAGGGCCCTGTGCACAGCTTCATATTTGGGCCCCCCCCCTTGGGACCTAGCCAAGAAAAAGAACATTCTCTCTTATCTCCTCCCCCGACCCCAGTTTTTCATTCCTCCTATATTATAAGTAATGGGCAGTATTGTAAATGAAAATAAAGTGAGGTATCTTGATTGGGGCAGAGGGTTGGGGTGCAGGAGATGGTGCAGGCTCTGGGCTGGGGCAGGGAGTTGGGGTGTGGAAGGAGGGGGGAGGGGTGTGAGCTCTGGGAGGAAGTTTGGGTGTGGGGTGCAGGCTCTGGGTTGGGGCAGGGGGTCGGGGTGTGGGAGGGGTGCAGGGGGGGCAGCACTTACCTCGGGCAGTGTGGCTTCCAAAGTGACTGGCACACACATAGCCCTGCGGCAGTTGCTCCTAGGTGTGGGGGACAGGGGGTCTCCACATGCCACTGCCCGCAGGCACCACCCAGGCAGGTCCCATTGGCCGTAGTTCCCAGCCAATGGGAGCTGCGGAGGTGGCGCTCGTGGTGGGGGCAGTGTGTGGAGACACACCCCCTCAGGGGCCTCAGGGACATGCTGGCCGCTTCTGGGAGCAAAGTGGCATGGAGGTAAGGAGGCAGAGTGGGCGGGGAGCCGCCTGAGCCCTGCTGCTGGCATGTCTCTGTGCACCCCTTGGTGGAGTGGGGGGAAGTGAGTCTCCGTGCGCTATCTGGGGGGCGGGCACTGTGCAGAGCCACCTCTCCCCCTCCCCCCGCCAGGGGCATGCAGAGACATGCCAGCAGGCAGCCACTTCTGGCAGCTGTGTGGGACCACTGGCCACGGCATGCAGGCAACCTGCCTTCCTGAGCCCTGCTGTGCTGTGGCCAGGACTCGGGACAGGTTGTCAGATATTTGTCCTGCATTTTGGCACCTCCCCTGTCACTGGGGGGGGTGGGGGCGTGCCACTGCATAATTTGTTTCATGGTAAATCTGCTCCTGGGTTGCACCATGATGTCTGTTTAATGATCAACATGTCTAAGTCCTCCAAAGTCAACATGCTTAGTTGAAGCCCTTTGAAATTTTGTGTGCCTCAGGAGGGTGCAGAATATGGTTAGTGGCTCAGATTTGGGTTTCTCTGATCTAAGGGGTTTGGAGATAAAGCCTTGAAAAAATAACCATTTTTTCCCAAAAGGTTTTGGGTTGTTGGGGTTGTTTGTTTGTTTGTTTGTTTGATTTGTGCTCTAGATGAATTTATTGATGTGATGTGTGTCTAAATGGTCTCAGTCTGTCAAGTGTTACTTATATTTGAGGGACCCAGACTGAGACTTTAAGAACATGTTCACTTCTTTGCTTGCAGCGATGTGTAATCTGGAAGAATAAAAGGATGCAGGCACCAGTAAAGAGAAAAACCATGAAAGGATTTCTAAGCAGCTACTTTCTGCTTGCCTGGGTAGTTTGAGTTAACGTGACAATGCCATTGCTCCAATAAACAGCCTGCCACTGATGGTTCTAGTCTGAATCTTTGTACACTTGTGCAATAAAGATTTAATAGCTCATGTTGCTTACTATAATATATTGTGTTTTTATTTGATGGGGAGGTGTACTGTGAACACACCAGGCTAGTCAGCAATTGGTCTAACCAACATTTCTGTTATATTGGAGAAGCCAGATACAGAGGACTTCATATATGTGGAGTGGGGGATAGCTTCAGGGAGAAGGATTGCAGCTGCAGAAGAGTTGGGTGATGAGGAGAGGTGGTAGGCAAGCCTTGGATTGGTTGTTTGAGAAAATCTGTGTTTTACTAGCCCCTGGGGCAACTGTCTACTTTCTGATCTCAAGATAGGTTAATATGGTGTTTTCAAAGACACATAGTGTGGATGTTTGGAACTGATCATACGGGTACCTTGACCACTAAGGGAAAAGAAATATGTGCACTGCAACGGTTGCCAACCTGTGGATTCTTGGTGATTCCTGGAACACAAGATTGTAGAAGTTTTGTGAGAGAGCAAAGAATATACCATGACATGGGGACTGTTGACTATAAGCTGATCTGGGTGGAGAGAGAGAGCCTGCATTGGCAACATGTTTTGTCCACTTGGCAGTGTCTAACTGGTGATTTAAGAAGTTGTGTTCAACTGAACATTGTGGTGATTCAGTTGGATGGAATTGATCTGGGCCTTATTCCTGCTGTACTCCTCATACAATGTGTGAGAGCAGATTTAGCCCACATCAGAGATCTGTGCCCAGGAGCTGTGATTTGCCCAAGTGTCTGAATAATTGCTACTTCACAGCTATTAATAAGTGATAGAAGAACACTAATTGGGAAAGTGGAGGGTTCATGGGTGACCGGAAAAGTGTGCTGTATGGCGTAGAAACATTACAGACTCTGACACCTCGCTGTTGCTCAGCAATAGCATCTGACAGGGAGGGAACAGGAGGACTCTTCAAAAAAAAAACTATCTATCATTGGAGCAGAAACCCTCTGTCTGTCTTCTCTCTCTCTCTCCACACAACCCACCACCCTCCCATTCAGCAATGTGAATAGAAACGCCATCCCCCCCCCCACACCATAGTTGGCCTTAACTCAGATGATGCATGTGAGCCAGGCTGAGGGTGGGGTGGAATTAACAATAGCAATAAGGAAGAGACCATGGATGCTGAGCGATCTGCCGTCGTGACCTGCACAGGATGCGCCATGTTTGTCTTCCTTCCACAGGATAGAAGCGACTTTGTCTGTACAAAGTGCAAGCTGATCTCCATATTGGAAGAGAAGATTCAAGGTCTGGAGAAACAGATATCAACCCTGCGTTCCATAAAAGAAAATGAGGATTTCCTGGATAGACGTCAGGATCAGCTTCAGCAGCCACAATGTTCTGAAGATTCAGAGCAGGCTATGCAGCGGGGACAGAAGGCCAGTGAGGATAACTGGCGGCATGTGACTTCCAGAAGAGGAAAGAGTACCAGAAATGTCCATGTACCAGTAACACAGATACAGGTGAGCAACCGTTTTCATGTTCTCTCTGCAGGTACTAGTGCAGAGAGTGGAGTGGATGCTACATCTGAGGGAACAGAGCAGAAGGAGACTCCACTGATTGAAAGGCATGAGATGCACTGTCCTAGGGATGGGGGTTCCACGACCACCACTCCCAAGAGGAGGAGAAGGAGGGTGGTAGTGGTCGGGGACTCTCTCCTCAGGGGGACTGAGTCATCTATCTGCCGCCCTGACCGGGAAAACCGAGAGGTGTGCTGCTTGCCAGGGGCTAGGATTCACGATGTGATGGAGAGACTGCCAAGACTCATCAAGCCCTCGGATCGCTACCCCTTCCTGCTTCTCCACGTGGGCACCAATGATACTGCCAAGAATGACCTTGAGCGTATCACTGCAGACTAGGTGGCTCTGGGAAGAAGGATAAAGGAGTTTGAGGCGCAAGTGGTGTTCTCGTCTATCCTCCCTGTGGCAGGAAAAGGCCAGGGTAGAGACCGTCGAATCGTGGAAATCAACGAATGGCTACGCAGATGGTGTCGGAGAGAAGAGTTTGGATTCTTTGACCATGGGATGGTCTTCCAAGAAGAAGGACTGCTAGGCAGAGACGGGCTCCACCTCACGAAGAGAGGGAAGAGCATCTTTGCAAGCAGGCTGGCTAACCTAGTGAGGAGGGCTTTAAACTAGGTTCACGGGGGGAAGGAGACCAAAGCCCCGAGGTAAGTGGGGAAGTGGGATACCGGGAGGAAGCACAAGCAGGAGACTGCAAGAGGGGAGGACTCTTGTCTCAGACCGAGAAAGCGGGACAATCAGCGAGTTATCTTAAGTGCCTATACACAAATGCAAGAAGCCTGGGGAACAAGCAGGGAGAACTAGAAGTCCTGGCACAGTCAGGGAATTATGATGTAATTGGAATAACAGAGACTTGGTGGGATAACTCACATGACTGGAGTACTGTCATGGATGGATATAAACTGTTTAGGAAGGACAGGCAGGGCAGAAAAGGTGGGGGAGTTGTGTTGTATGTAAGAGAGCAGTATGACTGCTCAGAGCTCCAGTATGAAACTGCAGAAGAACCTGAGTGTCTCTGGATTAAATTTAGAAGTATGAACAACAAGGGTAATGTCGTGGTGGGAGTCTGCTACAGACCACCAGACCAGGGGGATGAGGTGGACGAGGCTTTCTTCCAGCAACTAACAGAAGTTGCTAGATCACAGGCCCTGGTTCTCATGGGTGGCTTTAATCACCCCGATATCTGCTGGGAGAGCAATACAGCAGTGCACAGACAATCTAGGAAGTTTCTGGAAAGTGTAGGGGACAATTTCCTGGTGCAAGTGCTGGAGGAACCAACTAGGGGAAAAGCTCTTCTTGACCTGCTGCTCACAAACAGGGAAGAAATAGTAGAGGAAGCAATAGTGGATGGGAACCTGGGAGGCAGTGACCATGAGATGGTCGAGTTCAGGATCCTGACACAAGGAAAAAAGGAAAGCAGTAGAACAGAGACCCTGGAAATCAGAAAAGCAGACTTTGACTCCCTCAGGGAACTGATGGGCAAGGTCCCCTGGGAGAATAACATGACGGGGAAAGGAGTCGAGGAAAGCTGGCTGTATTTTAAAGAAACCTTATTGAGGTTGCAGGAACAAACCATCCCGATGTGTAGGAAGAAAAGTAAATATGGTAGGCGACAAGCTTGGCTTAACAGTGAAATCCTTGCTCATCTTAAACACAAAAAACCACTTACAAGAAGTGGAAGATTGGACAAATAACCAGGGAGGAGTATAAAAGTATTGCTCAGGCATGCAGGAGTGAAATTAGGAAGGCCAAATCACACTTGGAGTTGCAGCTAGCCGGAGATGTTAGGAGTAACAAGAAGGGTTTCTTCAGGTATGTTAGCAACAAGAAGAAAGTCAAGGAAAGTGTGGGCCCCTTGCTGAATGAGGGAGGGAACCTAGTGACAGAGGATGTGGAGAAAGCTAGTGTAC
Source organism: Mauremys reevesii (assembly GCF_016161935.1). Classification (NCBI taxonomy): domain Eukaryota; kingdom Metazoa; phylum Chordata; order Testudines; family Geoemydidae; genus Mauremys; species Mauremys reevesii. The sequence goes on along the minus strand of NC_052624.1, from coordinate 128,755,172 downwards.
TCAATGCTTTTTTTGCCTCTGTCTTCACAGACAAGGTCAGCTCCCAGACAGCTGCACTCTGCAGCATGGTATGAGGAGGAGGTGACCAGCTCTCTGTGGAGAAAGAAGTAGTTCGGGACTATTTAGGAAAGCTGGACGAGCACAAGTCCATGGGGCCGGATGCGCTGCATCCGAGGGTGCTAAAGGAGTTGGCCGATGAGATTGCAGAGCCCTTGGCCTTTATCTTTGAAAAATCATGGCGATCGGGGGAGGTCCCGGATGACTGGAAAAAAGCTAATGTAGTGCCCATCTTTAAAAAAGGGAAGAAGGAAGATCCAGGGAACTACAGGCCAGTCAGTCTCACCTCAGTCCCTGGAAAAATCATGGAACAGGTCCTCAAGGAATCAATCCTGAACCACTTAAAGGAGGGGAAAGTGATCAGGAACAGTCAGCATGGATTCACCAAGGGCAAGTCATGCCTGACTAACCTAATTGCCTTCTATGATGAGATAACTGGGTCTGTGGATGAGGGGAAAGCAGTGGATGTGCTATTTCTGGACTTTAGCAAAGCTTTTGATACAGTCCCCCAAAGTATTCTTGCCAGCAAGTTAAAGAAGTATTGGCTGGGTGAATGGACGGTAAGGTGGATAGAAAATTGGCTAGATGGTCGGGCTCAACGGGTAGTGATCAATGGTTCCATGTCTAGTTGGCAGCCGGTATCAAGTGGAGTGCCCCAAGGATCGGTGCTGGGGCCGGTTTTATTCAATATCTTCATTTACGATCTGGAGGATGGTGTGGACTGCACCCTTAGCAAGTTTGCAGATGACACTAAATTGGGAGGAGTGGTTGATACACTGGAGGGTAGGGATAGGATACAGAGGGACCTAGACAAATTAGAGGATTGGGCCAAAAGAAATATGATGAGGTTCAACAAGGACAAGTGCAGAGTCCTGCACTTAGGACGGAAGAATCCCATGCACTGCTACAGACTAGGGACCGAATGGCTGGGCAGCAGTTCTGCAGAAAAGGACCTAGGGGTTACGGTGGACGAAAAGCTGAATATGAGTCAACAGTGTGCCCTTGTTGCCAAGAAGGCTAATGGCATTTTGGGTTGTATAAGTAGGGGTATTTCCAGCAGATCAAGGGATGTGATCATTCCCCCCTACTCAGCACTGGTGAGGCCTCATTTGGAGTACTGTGTCCAGTTTTGGGCCCCACACTACAAGAAGGATGTGGACAAATTGGAGAGAGTCCAGCAGAGGGCAACAAAAATGATTAGGGGGCTGGAGCACATGACTTATGAGGAGAGGCTGAGGGAACTGGGATTGTTTAGTCTGCAGAAGAGAAGAATGAGGGGGGATTTGATAGCTGCTTTCAACTACCTGAAAGGGGGTTCCAAAGAGGATGGATCTAGACTGTTCTCAGTGGTAGAAGATGACAGAACAAGGAGTAATGGTCTCAAGTTGCAGAGGGGGAGGTTTAGGTTGGACATTAGGAAAAACTTTTTCACTAGTAGGGTGGTGAAGAACTGGAATGGGTTACCTAGGGAGGTGGTGGAATCTCCTTCCTTAGAGGTTTTTAAGGTCAGGCTTGACAAAGCCCTGGCTGGGATGATTTAGTTGGGTTTGGTCCTGCTTTGAGCAGGGGGTTGGACTAGATGACCTCCTGAGGTCCCTTCCAACCCTGAGATTCTATGATTCTATGAAGAGAAGTTGCAGATTGTTGACATGATGTGTATGCATTCAGGCACACACTCCTTATGCATTACTTCCTGTGCAGAATACTTTGACAGAGATTCTCTCCCTGTAATGGACACTCTGCAAACTGTAAGAGTCATGGTTAGAAAGGTATTGCTTCTCTGACATGGTCAAAATAATTGCAACATCTACTTTTTAATGTCTTTATCAGAAATCACATTTAAATCAGCCAGCTAAACCCTACCCATCAGTTCATTAGGCACAAGTTTTTCATAATCTGTGTTTATAATGTAGAGACTGATTGGTCCCCTAGGCTCAGGAGGGATCCAGAACTGAGGCTTTAGGCTAAGTCTAAAGTGAACTAGCAGGAGCTGGGTGTGAATGTTTGTATGACATATACCTGCACTGGATATAGATCCTAACCAATGCTTTTTGGGCTAGATTCACAGAAAGACTTATGCACCCAACTGCCACTTTAGGCACCTAAGTACAGGCACAAAATATAAGGGCCACTGAGATTCTCAAAACTACTGCTCAGTTGCTGCCTAATTCTGTAGGTGCCTACATTTCAGCCATTAAGGTCCACACAGTGCCTGCGGCTATGTCTACAATGTCTACACTCGCTACAATGACAGGAAGGAATCTCCCATCACTGTAGCTACTCCACCTCCCTGAGAGGTGGTAACTAGGTCAACAGATGGATTCTTCCATCAACCTAGCACTGTGTACCCTGAGGGTTAGGTCAGCTTAACTATGCTACTCAGCGGTGTGGATTTTTCACACTTTGCTGAGTCAACCTAGCTTTTCAGTGTAGACCAGCCCTAAGTTTCTGCCACTGAGTGTTAGGATATAGATATTCAGGCCTGTCTGCAAAGGCCTATACTTTAAGAATTTAGGTGTATTCTTATCACTTAGCTAGTTATAGAGGTATAAAAGAGAGAATCAAAAATCACTGTCTGTCTGTGTAATGGCCTTCTCTTACTGTGACAGTCTGAGCCTGGTTCTTCAGCTAAGCAGCAGAGGCCAGCCATAAACTGGGAAGTGTATGGTCACATCCTCTCATTCCAAACTAGTCATATTGAAATAAGGCAACCTGGGGCTGTTAGAAAGGTGATTCGATCTATCACCTCCAGAGAAAGGGAAGAGCCTAAAACATGTAAAAAGAAATTTAAGTTTGATAGTTTTCTGTCTGGTAAGAACTCACTTATCAATAGACACAGCTGGGAGAACCCTTATGTCTGTATAGATGTAGTTGTGAAATCCTCACTTCTGTATTGTTTTGTATGTTTATTTGCATGGTCTCTGTCTGGTTCTATGATCGTTTCTGTCAGCTGTATAATTAATTTTGCTGGGTGTAAACTAATTATGGTGGTGGGATATAATTGGTTAGCTAATCATGTTACAATATGTTAGGATTGGTTAAGTACATTTCAGTAGAATGATTGGTTAAGGTATAGCTAAGAATATTACTATATAAATTAGGGGCAAACAGGAAGTAAGTTGGGATTCAAAAATAAGGAAAAAGGAACTTGGATTTAAGCTTGCTGGAAGTTCACCCCAATAAACATTGAATTGTTTGCACCTTCGGACTTTGGGTATTGTTGCTCTCTGTTCATACGAGAAGGAGCAGGGAAGTGTGAGAGTGAAGGAATAAGCTCTCTAACAGTGAGCATGAGTACGGCTGCCTGGGTCTACACTCTTGGGCACTTATCTCACATATAAACCCCAGTGGAACCTTCAAACTATGCATTCCCCGCCTGTGTGGCGCAGGCCAGTAGGCATTCTCAGAGCATGCCTAAACCCACACAGAACGGCTGGAGGGGAGGTGTTCACTGAGGGTACGTCTATACTTACCTGCCGGGTCGACGCGTAGCGTTCGACTTCTCAGAGTTCGAACTATCGCGTCTAATCTAGACGCGATAGTTCGAACTCTGAACACGCTCCCGTCGACTCCGGAACTCCACCACCATCGACGGGGGAGCCGCGGACTTCGATCCCGCGGCATCTGGATGGGTGAGTACTTCGAACTAAGGTAGTTCGAGTTCAGCTACGCTATTCGCGTAGCTGAACTTGCGTACCTTAGTTCGACATCCCCCCCCCCTTAGTGTAGACCAGGCCTGAGTGTCAAAGAGAGTGACAGTGACTCTATAGTCCAGTGGTTAGGGCAATCAAGTGGGAGCCCTATCGTTTCAGAGATTATTTAATTATTTATACAAAGTGGAACAGCATCAACAGGAGAAACCCCTGTCCTAGAATGCCCCATAAGCCACTGGCTAGGGCACCCTCCTAGGAGCTGGGAGAACTGAGTTCAAACATCTGTTCCACATCAGGCTGTGGGGGGGAACTGAACCTAATTTTCCTACATCCCAGGTGAGTGCCCTAACCACTGGGCTAAAAGTTACAAGTGAGTGAGCCTCCCATGTTTTTTACTGTCTCTGCCACTGCTTGTCACCTGCTGCCACCTCTGCTGCTGCTTTTATCTCTGTCACTCTCTGACACCTTTGTCACTTTCAACACTGCAGCTGTTTTCTCTGCTGCTGCTCAGTGCTGCCACTGTTATTGCTGCTGCTTGCTGCCACCTCTGCAACGCCATGTTCTGAGGTTCCACCACTTTGCCCAGTTCTTAGTAATTTCACTGGGTAGTGGGGAACCTCACTGCTGCTGCAGAATTGTCCTTCACTGCAATACTGTCCACCTCCCCTACCCCAAGGTCTAAGGTTCAGCCCTCCTTATATCGGCTTATCAGTGATTTCAGCTCTACTAATTGTTAAGCAGAAACAAGGACTCTAATTTGAGCCAGATCAGCTGTCTTTAAACACTGGGGAGGGAGGATTTAGCGAGTGAGGTCATATATAGGGGAACCCCTTCAATCAGGGCATGCTAAGAATAGTTCTGCTGCCCTTTACTCATACAATGAGGATAACATAATTTCATTCAAGACTAAAGTGAATTTTAACCCTAAACAACCAAAATGGATCACTTTGGCAAAGCAGCTCTGTCTGCAGATCACCTAGGCAGAGTAGGCTTGGCTACGCAAATACAGTCTGTCCCTGAGATCTTTTCCCCTGTTCATCACTAGATGTCAGGGGCAAGCTCATTCAAACCTTGTTTATGAAGTGGGGGGAGACAGGACTAAAAAACAGCTTAAATCCCTGACCCCAGGAAATGGTTCTTGGCTGGGAATCCCAAGCAGAGATAGGCACTTCCCTCCAGCCTTGACTTAAGCATCTAAGTCCCTTTGGAGGGTGAGGCTTAGGCCACACCCCTCTCCTTGGTATTTCCTATAGGTTAATTTAGGAAGCTCCCCATGCAGCATGCTGGTTTTTGAGGATCCCATTCTTAAATGAGTATCTCTCCCCATTCACTGTATAAGGAGCCCAGGCACCTAACTTGAGGTTATAGATTCGAGTGGGTAGTAAGGTGTCTGAAAGTTAGATTCTGCAATGCTAAATGTTACAATGCTCAAGTCGCTTTGTGGATTGAGCTCTTAGTCCCTTGCTTAACTGGTACCAAATTTCATCCCCAAAACTTTGTATACAATATTTGGACGTAGTAGTGAGATATTCTGCTCACTTTTTTGGCTGAAGTACTTTGTCAGGAAGTTTATAGGCAGTTTAGATTAAAACATGCTTGAGAATAAACATCTGTTAGCTGGTTTGAAGCTGTGATTGCACTTAGGGTTTAGCACTTACTGTTTGAAAGGAACAAGTTTTCAGTTGAGAAAGAACTGCCCCAAGATACATTTACTGAAATGTTTAACTTTGGGGGAGGGGGATTTACACTCTATTTATATCCTCTAATTAAGTAGCAAATGCTGCAGCAAAAAATTGCCTTTTTAGAGGATCCATGTAGTAACATAGTACTAAAGAGACACATCTGGGCATTGGCAGTAAAGGAAAAATTCGAGGTTTTGCTGACTGCCATGGAGTTACTTTACTGTGTAGATAAACAACTTTTCTATTCCAAATGAAGGCTAGAGGCAACATTCAGAGGATGGAGTCCTTGTCTGACTACATGTCCGATTCCTGCTTTCTCTATATTAGCATCAGGATGACTTCATTTTAAGATGAAGCAGTTTACAATACATATAAATATTTGCTTGGACTATAAATGATTCAAACATTGGGGGAAGGGGACAGAATCTCCCCTAATTTAATGATCCGATAATAAGGGCCTGATCTCGCAAACACATAGGCATGTGAATAATATTACTCAAGTTCCACTAACTTCAGCGAGACTACTCACAGGCAGTAACATTCAGCTACTCATGTTCTTAAGTATTTGCAGGATTGGATAGAGATTAGTACTGTATCACATTCTGGAGAACATATAAGATAATGACACCTTGCCACAGGGCCGGTGTAACCACTAGGCAAACTAGGCGGCCGCCTATGGCACCAAGATTTGGGGGCACCAAAAAGCGGTGCCCCCCAAATTTTTTTTACAGTATTGCTCCTGGCGGTGGGATGGGCCGCTCGCAGCCACGTTAGCATCTACTGCTGCCTCTGTCCACCGTGCCCCACATCGCTGTCTGCCCGCGCCCCCCCCTCCGCCAGCCTGGAGCTGCGTCCTCCCTGAGCCCCCGGGCTGCCGCATCGCTTCCTAGCCCGCTCCCTCCAGCTCTGGCAGTCCCAGACCCCCTGCCTCAGCAGTGGCTGCTGCCCAAGGGCTGCCATCTGCAGATCGGAGCGGGTGACATCAGCCTGCCAGCAGCTGGCCGTATTGACAACAATGCAGCGGCGAGAGGGGGAGTGGGGGTGGGGGAAAGGAAGAGGAGACTGTGGCCACCAGTCCACCTGCGAGGATGAATCATGGCCCTGCCAGAGGATACCGGGTTAAAGAGCTGCAACAGTGTAACCATCCTCAGCATGTGCCACCTTCCAAAGCTTCATCCCCATCCATCCCTGCAGCCCTGTGGAACAGGTAAATAGAGCCCCATTTGGGGGGAAACTGAGGCAGAGAACAGGGACGTGACTTGCCCAAGGTCACCCAGGGAGTCATTGTTGGAGTCCTGCTTTGAACACAGGAGATCGAGACTCCTAGTTCTGCGCTGGCTCAGACCATTAGACCAGAGACCTTTAAGTCCTGAGCTCTGCACCTGCCCACATAAGGTATTAATCTGGGATTCAGGGGCAGCACACTGCAAGTTTTCAGTGAAGAAACACAGTTGTCTTGAGCCCTTATGGCTACAAGGAAAATCTTCCAAAGGTGATGGGCATCTAGCCGACACAGTTCTGTCTGACTGAGTCTGCAGCCAGCCTGGGACAACATCTCTAGGAAATGCGGCAGTAACTGTTAAGTCTAATTACGACACCATCAGAGCCCGATTTTCATGTAACATGGGTGACCAGTTGCTTGGTGCACAACCACTGCAAGTGTGTGAGCAACTCAGGTTAAGTGCAGCTGAACCCTGGGCAGGCTGCAGCACCCAAGAGATTTTTGTTCTCCCACTGAATGACAGCAGATGCATAGTAACTTTACTAGGTAGAAGTTTAGTGACCACATTAGGGCCATATCCTCCCCATTCCCAGCATTGGACCAACTGCCCCTCATCGTTCTCCTGATTGCTTGTATTGTTATTGATGGGAGATCTGCTGTGGATTGAGGGGTGTATATGCACCTGCCTTTGCAGGCTCAGTCCTGGCCCAGCATTTGAAATAAATTGCCCTGAGTTTCAGAAGTACTGAGAACCCTGGAGTTCCCACAGACGTCGGGGGAACCGCAGATGCTCAGCATCTCTGAAAATCAGGCCCAGAATGACACTGGAGCCTCTGCCCCGCGCCAGAGCTCTCTGAGTAAGGGGCTTCAGCAGCAATTGGCGTGGGGCAGAGTAAAGCAACCAGTCATGACAAAGTGGGTATTCACCCACGAAAGCTCATGCTCCAATACGTCTGTTAGTCTATAAGGTGCCATAGGACTCTTTGCTGCTTTTAGAGATTTTACACTGTATATTTTCCATTTCTTCAGTTACAAAAGAACGGTGATTATAAATTGAATACGGCTCTTGTTCTTAAAATGAGAAACATGAAGCATTCTTAAGCTTTGGCAAACTTTTCTCCTCTGTCAGGATTGTCTTTGGACAGATTACATGCCCCAGCCCCTCATGTGCAGGACTGGCTCTAGGTTTTTTGCCACCCCAAGCAAAAAAATTTTGGCTGCCCCCCATCCCAGCCCTGGGCTCCTCGCCACACCCCCCTGCTGCCCTAGCCCTCGACTCTCCTCCCCCCCTGATGCCCCAGCTCTGGGCTCTCCCTTCCCCCCCCCCCATTGCCCCCTCATACACACCTCCTGCCGCCCCAGCCCTGGGCTTTCCCCCCCTCCCCCGCACCCTCCTTCAGCCACAGCCCTGGGTCACTGGTAACTCGCTCCCAGGGCAGGTCATTCAGCAGGAATTTTGGATGTGCACAGAACACAGACAGGATTGGTTCCCATATAGTTACAGAGCTGCAGTAAAGTGGAACAATTTTCAGCTTGTGTGATTAGAGGATATCTGGATGCATATTATAAGACTGTCCTACATAAAATGAGGAAAAGTTGAGGTGTCTTTATTATTCTTTTGTTCCACTCTTTGTTTCTATGGGAAATTTGCCAATGCAATATCACTGTCTTCCTTTTAAACAAACAAACAAACAAACAAAAAGGCAATGGCTGTTGAAAATAGCAATACTAGTCCTAATAACCACTAGGAAGCATTTCTTGCTCAATTTTATCCTACTTTTTCTACAGCAAGTTACCGTGGATCAGTATATTTGATTTGGGAGAAATGAAGTAACAGCTGCCCAAACTGAGCTTGAGTACTCCTGAATTTTGAGGTGTTCAAATCTGGAAGGCTGGGGCGGGGGGGGTGTGCTGTGGGCTCTGCGGGGGAGCACGGCAGCATGTATGCAGCAGCATGTCTGGCACTGCGCGGAGCCAGACACGCTGGTCTGAGTGGCACGGTAAGGGGGCTGGGGGGTTGGAGAAGGGTAGGAGGTTCCGGGGGCAGTCAGGGGCAGGGAGAAGTGGGGTTAGATGGGTCAGGGGTTCGGGGGGGCAGTCAGGGGACAGGCAGCTGTTGAATAGGCATGGGAGTCCCAGGGGTTTGTCAGGGGACAGGTAGGGGGTGGGGACCTAGGGGGAAGTTGGGGACAAGGAGAAGGGAGGCTTAGATAAGGGGTGGGGTCCCAAGGGGCAGTTTGGGACAGGGAGGGGGGTTGGATGGGTTGGGGTTTCTGTGGGGGGCAGTCGGAGGGAGTGGATGTTGGCAGGGTGGGGCTACCCTCCCTCCCCATGGAGTGTCCTGTTTTTTGAATGTTAAAGTACGGTATCCCTACCCTTCACAATGCAGCTCTCCATTCACAGCAGGCTGCAGCATGAAGTCTCAGCTACCTCTCTCCTTCCCCCTCTTTCCTGTTGGTAGTGGCTAAGGGAATGCTGGGAAATGTAGTTCTTTCCCTGCTGCAGGGCTGGCTCTATAGCAGTGGTCCCCAACCTTTTTGTGACCAGTAGCACATTCATGTTTTCAGAAGAGTGTGGCGGGCGCCAACAATTTTACAACGCTTATTTTGTATTTGTACATTAAATAATACAAAAAAAATATTTAATTTTACATAATATATGAATCCCGAGAGAAGAGAGAAGCCAGAGAAAAGCCACGAGGACAGAGAACACTGGTGCCCGCAGCCCTGGAGTTCTCTGTCCCCAGCAGGCGCGGGGCCGCAGCTTCTCTCCCCTGCTGGGCACTAGGTGGGCCCCACACCTGCCGGGAACAGAGAACACCAGCGGCTGCAGCCCCGGAGTTCTCTGTCCCTGGCAGGTCCCCTGCTGGGCACTAGGTGGGCACACATAAATGCCCCGGCGGGCGCCATGGCATCCACAGGCACCACTTTGGGGACCACTGCTCTATAAGCAGGGAGCTAACCAAGGAACTACAGCTCCCAGGTGTTACCAGATTTGTCCATTACTTTGGGGTATGCTCATTTATTCGGGTTACTTCTCTGGGGAAGGGGATTCTGTAATTCTATCAATGGACTGCTTGTGTCACTTGTGTTTTCATATGGAGCTCTACTTCTCCCTTCTGCAAGTCCCCTCCCAATGGAGCAATCCTGCATGAGCTAGGTTCCCTAGGGCTGGGTTTCTCCAGCTCCAAAACCAGATGAGCACACACCCACCCACACATACATTAACAGAGCAAGTCTGAGCGGACCGGGTCAATCAGCACTGTCAAGCTGACCCCTTATATGTCCCTGGACTCACTGGGCTGGATGAAGCAGCACTTTCAAGCTGACTCTCCTTATATGCCCCTGGGCTCCATGGACTGGGTCAAGCAGCACTTTCAAGCTGTTACCCTTGTGTGTCCCAGATTCAGCACGTCCCTATCCCCACCTTCACAACACAATTGTACTGGCAGTAACCTACTTGATGAGCAAACCCCACAATATTTTGGGCACTGCAGGGATCTTTAGCTTAAGTAAAAGAAGCATTGCTGCAGAGTAAATGGGGGAAGCTAAAAACACAAAAGAGTAAAGTTCAGCAAGAGAGAGAGAAGCAGCCAACTTAACCATAAAAGTTATTTATTGATTCATAGTAATAACTACACAAGGAGGGCTACACCAACATAACATACATTATTAAAGGTTAATACCTAAGGTAGAAAGGAAAAATGAAGAAAGAGAGAGAAAAAGAGAGAGAAGGGGGATCTCACCGCTCCCTGAAGCTTGAACTGGTCGGGGTTCCCAGATGATGCTGGTAGCCGAGGGTCCTGAGGGCAGGAAGCAGGCAGAGTCCCCAGCACGATCAGTCAGGAGAATATGGAGTCCCAGTGGAACTGATGCAGAGTTTGGATCTAAGCATCAGAACACTTACTGGAGGGTGAGTAGGGATTTTTGTAGAGAAAATACAATTGTTCAAGGGAGAACAATAGATTTCTTTATAGGTAAGCTGATGACTCAAGGGTTTTCTTTATACTAGACAAAAGGAACTGATCCCTCTTGGCTATGGGTGTTGTTTTCTTCCAGGGAGCTCACAAAGCAACTAGGCTGCTTCACTATTTGGATATCAATTAAGGGTTCATTACTAGAATTGGTCTGATAATTGCTGAGCTGGGTGTGTGCAGACATAGGTTCATTAGCATCTGGAGAAGAGATTCCCATGATGCAGTGCTTCCCTGCTTTTTTTGGTCCCAGAATTCAGTGTGGTTCTCTGTTCTCCATTCTGTATGTAAATTGAGATGTCTTCCTGTCCCATCTTTCATGCAGATGAGGCTAGGGGAGTTGTCTCTGCTCTCCATTCTGTATGCTAATGGAGATGTCTTAATCTTGTGACCCTTGTCAGGAGGGGTCTAGGTGTGTCTCCCAACGTCCTTTACTGCTCTCTGCAAGTTTTTTTTCCCTCTGATGGGTTTTGGTTTAAGCAGAGGTTGGGGAGGGGGCTGTCTTTCATGAATCGGGCTGGATACTGCACCCTGGTTCCCCAAGAACACAGAGGTGTCTGGTATCACAGGGCCCCCTGTTGGTTCTCAGCTCCCAGGCTGGATCCCTGCCAGCTGCCGCCCCTGCAAATGGGCTGCCCCAAGCAGGTGCTTGCTTTGCTGGTGCCTAGAGCCGCCCCTGCTGGTGTGGGAGTCTTGCAGTCCTCGAGTCTACCTAGCAGTTATGTTTCAGATTGTATGATACTGAGAGGCTGGATGAAACACATTGTTTTAATGCTGCTTGTGACCCTGGAGTTCTGCTTCCTCTTCATTTTGGCAATCGAACAAAATCTGAAAACCAGCAAAGCATAGCAGCTCTTAGCAGTGAACACTATTCCACACTGGCTGTAGAGCCAGGCTGCCATGGCAGCAACTCAGCGTACATAGCTGGGTTTGTTATACAATTGTTTTTCCCGGTGATTTGAACAAAACTGAGATTAACATAGGTATTTGAATTTATCAACTTCAGTTTATGTACTGCTATAATAACTCAAGACACTTTTGTTACCTATATAAATAAAAGAACGAGGGTAAATGCTATGCTGAGAAGAGATAAGGTGTCTGAGGTAATATTTTTGTATTTGATCAATTTCTGTTGGTGAGAGGGACAAGCTTTCAAGTCACACCGAGTTCTTCTTCAGGTCTGGGAAAGGTACTCCAAGCATCCCAGCTAAACGCAAGGTGGAGTTGTTCCTCTAATATCCTGGGAATGACATGGCTACAACCATGCTGCATGGTCAGAAGAGGAATTCCAGGAATCACACTATGAATGATTATTTGTACTACTTCAAGTGATGAGAATGTAACTTTTCTGCTCAAAAGTCAGTTTGTAGGATACTGGGTTGAAATTGTGAATAATGGACCATATCTTTGCCCCTGCTCTGACTGTTTCACACTGCTCTGGCAACACAAAATAGCTAGCAAGCCAGTTGTACTGGCAATGGCTACCTAGAGATTCCTATGTGGTGGATTAATCCTTGAGTTGCACAGAGCCAATCAAGCTGGCTTTTATATTATCCCCTCCTGGCCTCCAGGGTAGGAGGTATATTGGGATGGGGGGGAGGGGAGGGAGAAGGAATGGATGTGACTGGAGTGCTCCTGCACGGGAGTAACCCCCAGGTGGAATCCCTGTCCTATAGAGCCATAGCCGGCTGTTGTAGTTCAGAGCTTTCTTGAGGCTTTTCTAGACTATGCCAGAGACCAGGTCTCCATAAAATTAACCTCAAGACAGGGCAGCCACAAATGGCTCCTTTGCAGGTCTTCCCCCTCACCTGAGTGCAGTGCACATTGGGCTCAGCTAAATTCTAGGCCACTGTATATTATAATTTATTATTTGTATTAAGGTAGCTCCTAGGGTCCCCAAATGAGTTCAAGACCCCATTGTGTGAGGCACTACACAGAGCAAGAATAAGGGACAGCCCCTGCCTGAAGAGCTTATCATCTAGATAGACAGGACAGGCACAGGGTGGGGAGGAAGAGATAGAACCCATATGCAGAGTGACTAATGTGATGATGTGTAAACCTCATCTTAGTTCCACTATTTCTTTTCTTTGTATTTGAATGGGGTTTTGCTAGGAGGGAATTAGCTAAACAGAGAGACCACAGAAGGGAGAAGCGACATGGGAGCAAGGCTGCCAAACATCTCACCTGTGTTCAGCCCTGTCACACCGGCTCAGATCTCAAGTGTGCATTCGGCTGAACTTTTGAGCCCCAGAACAGTCCGCAGTGGCTGTGCCTGTAGCTGCAGCAACCAGCAGGTAGGAGCCTGAGAAAAGGGGTGAAGCTGGGAGAAATATAAGAAAAGTACTAGTGGAAGGGGCAGGAGCTGAGAAGGGGGAGGGAGGCTGCTGGGAAGAGAGGAAAAATGTGTGAGGTGCCCCAGCCTATCTTTTTATATCTGTAAACTGAGCAGATTTGCTCTGGATATCAGATTGTTTACATGGGACACCACTATGCTATATTTGCAGTCACCTTTCAGAGCAGAGCCACAGCCTAAGGTGGTGATAGCGGGAGAAGGATCACGTCAGTCCCACTTTACCCTTCTCCTCCTGTGGTCTGGATATCCGTGGTATCTTAGCTAGCAATTTCTTAAGGCACTTGCACGTATTTCTACAGTACTTTTAGCCTTAGCACACTCTTACTCCTGAGGTTATTGCCATGGATTAGCCTGTGCAAGCAACCTGCTTGAATATTGTGTGTGTATGTGAACAAGAATCTCAGTGATTTAGTTCTGCTCTGAGACAGAATAGTACAAATTTATGTTGGGACCATTTATGACTTGCTCTTTGGCTAGTTTGCAAGGGAGGAGAGTGGTCAAGGAGCTTCCCCCTCCTTTTATTCTTTTTGTAGGGGCCAGGCACAATTGCAGTGCTTGCACTCTCCTGAGCCGCCTGCACTCACTGGGGAGCTAGCCTCCAGAAATGGGTAAAAGAAGGCAGCCTTGCTCCTCTAAGCTCCAGCCAACACAGCCAGGCAGCTATGGAAGGAACACATGCTATGCCCTCCTAAGGGGGTTCCAACCACTGTTCCCCTCTATATGCATACCAAGGAGCTGCACCTCGACATCACCCATAGCATGGGCCTGTGCCTTAATGGCACTATCTGGCCCATACCATCACTAGCAGGCTACTTTAAATAGTCCTGAAAAATCAAATGAACAAAGTTTGGCCAAATCTACTTAGCATGTAAGCTCTTTGTGGCAGAGACTGTCTTTTTGTTCTGTGGTTGTGCAGTGCCTAGCACAATGGGGTTCTGACCCATGACAGGGCTCCTAGGACCTACGATCATGCAAATAATAAAGGATAGTAATAAGAAGCAACTTGAGGGTTTCTTGCTCTAAATGTCTCTTGTGTTTTGAAAACTGGTACACTTTTGTGAAAGGATGTGTCTTTGTTTCAGCATTCTTATTTTTCAAAGACTGTAATCTGAGGTAAAAGGAAAAAGGATTATTCTCATACTCTATAAAATCAAACAACCCATTTTATTACTAGCAAGGATTTCTTCTTTGATGTTTATCTATTTCAAATAGCAGAAGAGACAAAAAAAGTAAAAATATAGAAGGTAAGAACCTAGCACATGCTTCTTGCTGATGGTGAAACACCAAATTGCTGTTTCTGTGGAAATCTTAACTGTTTGAGGGTTAGATGGCATGACCTCTATTCACATTTGTGAGCCCTTATTCAGACAAGCAGCCCTGTTAAAATCAATTGGATTACACACACAAATATTCACCAGTGTGAGTAAGGGTTGCACAATGTAGTTCCTAATTTAATTTCAATCCCTATTTTAGAAGGAAGGGCATATTTTTAGGCCATAGATTTAGAATTGGAGGCACTCAGATATGACTGTAACAAGCATCATACAAACACCTTACACAAATAGCTTTGCTCGTCTGGTGTGGGGCAGAAGAAGCAAAGCTGAGGTCAGCATTTCTCTATTAATGTATTATTCAATATAAATAATTATTAAAGTGCCAATCACTGTAGTACCAATAGATAGGCACCATTTACCCTCTGTGCCCTTAAACCTGATCCGACTGTATATTCCCCAAAGCTACAGTAATGGATACTGGTGAGAGACCAGACTATTCTGTGCCAGCTTTCCTGTCACCACTAACATCAGCTTACAAGACATTTGAGATCTCAGCCATGTTTCTGAGGTAAAGGGCCAATGGAAACTCTGTTCTTTGAAATGTTTCACAAAAAGCAAAAGCATCAAACAAATTCTTTGCTGTGAAGAAAGTTCTTCTATGGCAGTGGTTCCCAAACTGGGGTTCAAGAACCCCTGGGGGTTTATGAAATATTACAGGGGGTTCTCGGAAAAAAATTCCCTAATGGTGGACAGAGCTGTCCCTAGGGATCCTGGGCAGCAGGGGGACAGCAGCCCGGAGCCCCTGGACTTCCAAGAGCTAAGAGGATCAAAGCAAGCATATCTATCACACCCAGGAGATTTAACTTCAAGACTCCTTATAAGAAATGGAAAGGGAGGTGGATATTTTTTGCTGTTTTTAAAATTAAATAGGCAGATAGTATTGTTTTTGAAATTATTATGAAGAACAAGTTTAAGCTTTGTTGTAACGTGCGTTGTTTGTCTGGACTGCTCAAGACCTGAATGCTTGTGTAGGAGGAACTCTTTGAGTTGGCTTCTTAAATACCTTCATGCTGTTTCACATCTGATACTCCTTGATGAAACATAGGAGCTTGTCTTATAACAGGCTTATTCAAAGTGATATAAGCTACAAAAGTGAGATCTTGGAAGAGTGTTGCCATTTTCATTATGTAATAAAAATACTGTAATGATAAATAAGAACATAAGAATGGTCGTACTGGGTCAGACCAAGGGTCCATCTAGCCCTGTATCCTCTCTTCTGACAGTGGCCAATGCCAGGTGCCCCAGAGGGAATGAACAGAACAGGTAATTATGAAGTGATCCATCCCCTTTCGCCAGGGGCGGCTCTACATATTCCGCCGCCCCAAGCAGTCATGCGCGGGAGGCGCCCCGGAGCCCCGGGAGCAGCGGACCTCCCGCGGGCTTGACTGGTGAGGGTCCGCTAGTCGCGCGGCTCGGCTGGACCTCCCGCAGCTGCGGGCGGTTCGCTGGTCCAGCGGCTGCGGTTGAGCTGCCGCAGTCATGCCTGCGGGAGGTCCAGCCGACCCACGCGACCAGCGAATTGTCCGCAGTGACACCTGCGGGAGGTCCACTAGAGCCGCGGGAGGAGCGCCCCCTCCGCAGTCATGCCTGCGGCAGGTCCGGTTGTCCCGGGGCTCCGGTGGACCTCCTGCAGGCTTCACTGCGGCAGGTCCGCCGGCCCAATCTGCCGCCCCTGCCGGCAAGTGCCGCCCCACGCACGTGCTTGTCGCGCTGGGGTCTGGAGCCAGCCCTGCCTTTCGCTCATCCCCAGCTTCTGGCATACAGAGGCCTGGAACACTTAATAATAAATAGTGTGTAATAAGCGTGTCATAAAACAAATTTAGTATTTCCAAGATCACTGCTTTTATAATTTATACTCAGGTAAATGAGAAAATCCCTGGAAATATTCATTTTTAGGAGGGGGTTTGCGAGACTTGACATTTTAGTGAAAGAGGTTCACAGGTTGTTAAAGTTTGGGAACCACTGTTCTATGACCATGTAACAGGCTCGGCCCCTACCCAAGCACCCCTCATGGCCAGAGCTCATTCTGCAGCACCCTGCCTCTGTATTCCCCACTTTGATTATATGCAAGCAGTCTACAATTTCAAGTATGTTATTTTATATCTGTAGATGTATATTGAGTTTTACTGTAGTAAAAATATACAAATCAACACACAGTTGAATAGTTTGCAATCTAAAGCGTGTACAAAAAAAAGCAGCTCCCATCCTCAAACACCACTTACGTGTCATTTGTTTTAGAAACCAGTTCACATTTGTGAGTGTTTTTAAAATTCTCCATGGACTTGCCCAAGACTTGGGCCCTGTCTACACTGGCAAGTTTCTGTGCAGTAAAACAGCTTTCTGCGCTGTAACTCCCAAGGTGCACACACTGCCAAGCCACTTAGTGCGCAGAAACTGTGCAGTTGTTGTGCTCTAAAAATACCTCCCTGACGAGAGGCGTAGAGCTTTCTGCACCAGGGCTACAATGCTGCGGTGCCAGTGTAGACACTGTGGTGATTACAGCACTGCGATTGGCCTCTGGGAGGTGTCCCACAATGCCTGTTCTCACTTCTCTGGTCATTGGTTTGAACTCTACTGCCCTGTCCTGAGGTGACCAACCATCATCCCGACCCCATACATTCCTTTGCAAATTTGAAAGTCCCCTTCCTGTTTGCTTAGTGATGCATGCAGTGGTCCCAGCATATCTTTCCAGGTGGCCATGCCTGCTCCATGCACCAGGCAATCCCCCGCTGGGAGCAATGCATGACAGAAAAGGGCCATGACTGGGACACATTGCAGTGTAGGTAAAAGTGAAGGAGCTGCGGAATGCCTACCACAAGGCGTGGGAGGCAAACCGCTGTTCCAGTGCTGCGCCCACGAGCTACCGGTTCTACAAAGAGGTGGACATGATACTCAGTGGCGACCCCACCTCCACTGCAAAGGCCCTTGTGGATACTTCGTTGGCTCGCATGCCAGTCAAGAGTGGACTGCGCCAGGAGGAGGAAATCTTGGATGAAGAGGGGGAGGGGGACCCAGAGGCAGAGGATGACTCGGAGGTCAGAGATGCATGCAGTCAGGAGCTCTTTTCTACCCTGGAGGAGCCTAGCTAGTCACAGCAGTTGGATCTTGGTGAATAACAAACAGGAGAGGAGCCCCTGGTAAGTGGATTTGATTTTGGGAATCGATTAAGCGAATTGTTGTGGGAAGGAGGGTTGCAGAAATCAGGCTTGTCTCTCACTGCATGCCTAGTCTGAGCAGCGGAACAGGCTGTTGATAGACTCCCTCACCTCACGGGAATCTCCCTCAGAGATCTCCAGGAAACTCTCATGGAGACACTGGGCAATCTGCTGCCGCAGGTTCCTTGGCAGAGCTGCTTTGTTTCTTGCTCCATCAACGGTAAATTTCCCGTACCACTTTGCCATCACAGGGGTGGAGGGGCCATTGCTGCACACAGACGAGCAGCATAGGGGCCAGGGCAGAAGCTGCAGGCTTGGAGAAGACCCTCTCTTGATTCCCTGCTCACCCTCAGCAGCGAGATATCTTCCATAATGATCACATCCTGAGGAAAGTGTGGAAACAGGAATGATTATCAGCCCCCCCTACAGTGCTGACTCTCCCCAAGAGCCACGTGCCCAGTGTAGAGCATGGTCCGGGAAGAGTGATTTCCTCTGCCTCTGCGGCTACTCACCATTTTGGGGGTTTTGTGGCTCATGTGTGCTTGCCTTGGGTCAGCCAGTTAGTGACAGGTGTGTGAGTACTGGCTGCGTTTTAAATCACTGAATCAGTATTCTCTGTGTTACAAACAATACTGCTTCTGAAAATGTTGCCATTAAACTTCACAGAGATGACCTTGGGAGCCCAGCCTCCCTCTTTCTTATCTGTGGCAGAAAGGCTGTGCAGAATTAGAAAGCGTTCAAGAAGAACTAAGGAGGACTTTCTCCATGAGGTTATGATGCACTCTGCCACCAAGAAACAGGAATTGAAGGAGTGGCGGGACAGTGAGAGGAGGAACTAAAGGAGAATGCGGCACACCAGAAAGAAGCCACAGAGCAGCTCTTAAATGTTATGGAGCGCCAAGTGGACATGCTCCAGGCAATACTAGCTATTCAAACTGAGCAGCTCCGTGCCCGCCCTCTCCCACAGCTGCTGTCACAAAACTCTTTCCCATGCTCCCTCCAGACACTGCCAACACACTCTTATCAACCTCCTGGCTCCACTCTCTACCCTCAGCATTCCACTCCTCCCTCCTCACAGTCCAGCACTGTGGACTCCCATTACCCACTGCATTCAACACCCATTCCTCTGCAGTTTGGCTCTGCTGAAGCACAGTACCCATTGCATTGTGCTCCAAAGGAGAAGGTTAGGTATGATCCCTGGACATACACAAATCTGTAGCTATCCTGGGACCTCTCCTCCTCTTGAGACCTCCGCTTCCCCCATCCCCTATACCCCTTCCTGCCAATGATTTTTTTCCTTTGACTCTGTCCTCTGGTTGTTGTCTTTTAATAAAAGAATTGTGTTTGTTTGAAAGCCATCTTTATTCTATTACGTGAAAGCAAAAAGCACTGCAAAGCAACATATAGTTATGTTAAGGCTCCTTCTTGCATCATGTGCACCAATCACCTCCTAGCATTACAAGCACTGCAGTCCTGAGCAAAGCAACAAATATTAGTGGCTTTCAGCTTCAGATTGCTGCCTCAAGGCATCCCTGATCCTTATGGCCCCATGCTGTGCCCCTCTAATAGCCCTGGTCTCTGGCTGTTCAAACTCAGCCTCCAGATGCTGAGCCTTTGCAGTCCAGCCCTGAGTGAAGCTTTCACCCTTCCCTTCACAAATATTATGGTGCGTACAGCATGTGGCTATAAGCATAGGAATATTGTCATTGACCATGTCTAGCTTCCCATACAGGCATCGTCAGCGGGCTTTTAAATGGCCAAATGCACACTCAACAATCATTCAGCATTTGCTTATTCTGTTGTTGAACTGCTCCTTGCTGCTGTCAATTTGCCCTATGTATGGCTTCATAAGCCATGGCATTAAGGGGTTGGTGGGGTCTCCCAGGATCATAATGGACATTTCGACTTCCCCTATGGTGATCATTTGGTCTGGGGAAAAAATCACTGCTTGCAGCTTCCAGAGCAGGCCAGTGTTCCGAAAGATGTGTGCGTCATGAACCTTTCTGGATCAGCCTGCATTAATGTCTGTGAAATGCCCCAGTGATCCACAAGTGCCTGGAGAACCATTGAGAAATACCCCTTGCGATTAATGTACTCAGTTGCTAGGTGGTCTGGTGCCAGAATTGGAATGTGTGTGCCATCTATTGCCCCTCCGCAGTTAGGGAAGCCCATTTGTGCAAAGCCATCCACATGTTGCCCAGAGTCAGTGTCTTTCGGAGCAGGATGCGATTAATGGCCCTGCACACTTCCATCAACATGACTCCAATGGTCAACTTTCCCACTCTGAACTGGTTAGTGATTGATTGGTAGAAGTCTGGAGTAGCCAGCTTCCACAGTGCAATCTCCACATGCTTCTCCAGGACAGGGTAGCTCTCATTCTCGTGTCCTTCCATTGCAGAGCTGGGGCAAGCTCATCACACAGTCCCATGAATGTGGCTTTCCTCATGCAAAAGTTCTGCTTCCACTGCTCGTCATCCCAGACATGCATCAATGTGTTCCCACCACTCAGTGCTTGTTTCCCAAGCCCAAAAGCAGTGTTCCACTGTGGTCAGCACCTCTGTGAATGCCACAAGCAATCTCGTGTCATAGCTACTATGCATGGCAAGATCAATGTCACACTCCTCTTGCCTTTGTAGTTTAAGAAATAACTCCACTGCTTTTCGTGACATGTTGGTCTGAGCGAGCAGCATACTGGTCAGCAGTTCGGGATCCATTCTTGCAGCCCAAAAGAGGCAGGGAGCGCAGTACACAAACCATTGAAAGATGGCGCCAAATGCGGATAGAAGCATAGGGATTGCTGGGATGCGAAGCAATGCATCATAGACTCATAGACTTTAAGGTCAGAAGGGACCATTATGATCATCTAGTCTGACCTCCTGCACAATGCAGGCTACACAATCTCACCCATCCACTTCTATAACAAACCCCTAACCCAGGGGTCGGCAACCTTTCAGAAGTGGTGTGCCGAGTCTTCATTTATTCACTCTAATTTAAGGTTTTGCGTGCCAGTAATACATTGTAACATTTTTAGAAGGTCTCTTTGTCTAAGTCTATAATATATAACTAAACTATTGTTGTATATAAAGTAAGTAAGTTTTTTAAAATGTTTAAGAAGCTTCTTTTAAAATTAAATTAAAATGTAGAGCCTCCCTGACTGGTGGCCAGGACCCGAGCAGTGTGAGTGCCGCTGAAAATCAGTGCCTTCGACACACGTACCATAGGTTGCCTACCCCTGCCCTAACCTATGTCTGAGTTATTGAAGTTCTCAAATTGTGGTTTGAAGACCTCAAGCTGCAGAGAATCCTCCAGCAAGTGACCCGTGTCCCATGCTGCAGAGGAAGGCGAAAAACCTCCAGGGCCTCTGCCAACCTGCCCTGGAGGAAAATTCCTTCCCCGATCCCAAATATGGCGATCAGTTAAACCCTGAGTATGTGGGCAAGACTCACCCGCCAGCACCCAAGAAAGAATTCTCTGTAGTAACTCAGATCCCATCCCATCTAACATCCCATCACAGACCATTGGGCATACTTACCTGCTGATACTGGACTGAACCCAGGATGCCCCACGACCCCCTCTGCCTTCCCACAAGTCTTAGTGGCAAAAGAGAAAGACATGCTCTGTGGGATAGCTGCTCAGAGTGCGCCGCAAGTGTGAACACGCTATTGCGCAGGCGGCTGTCAGTGTGAACACACAACAGCAGTTTTCCTTCTGCGCTCTGCGACCGGCGCTGTAACTGCCAGCGCTGTTACTTTGCCAGTGTAGATTCGCCCTAAGTCTCAGACCTTGTCTCTTTCTACTTTCTTAGGCAATGGAATGGAGACCGTGTAGGCATTTCAATGGGAGGTTTGAAAATCAATGGTGTGTCCACAAGCTCAGGAGAAAAGAGCGTGGAAGCAATATGGTCACACCACTACAACCAAGCATGAAACAAGACAGGAGCTGCTTTTGGGAAGAATGTAATTTCATATCTGAGGTTTATGAGATGCTGAATAACCATCATGATCACATTCAAAAGCCACTGGTTCAAGATCTTTGATATTTTCATCCATACCTCTCAATTTGTTGTGGCCCAAATGTGTGGCCAAATGTGTGACAAAGACCCAAAATGAGAGACCTAAATCATTATTTAGTCAGGAAACATCATATGCTGTGGGATTCATTCCTTTAGTATAAAAACTATTCTATAGCTTTGGTTTCATGATTTACTATTTCTAATGTAAATGGTTTTGTAGAATAAAGGCAAGAGGGGATGCGAAATTCATGGGGAACGTCAGTAATTTTGGGATTAAAATAAATTACATCTCTTGGTTTAAAAGGTATGTTTTAACCCCTTCATCTTCAACCTCCAACCCTCAAGTGTCAACTTTCCCTTTTTCTTATGTTAATTTCTGTGCTCCAATGCAGACACCAGCACAGCTGAGGGATGGCCCCTTTACTAATGCCCTCTCATCAATGTCTAGATAAGGATCATATATTGTTTTCTGAAAAGATCTTTTGTTTTCATCAATGTCTTTCTTTCTCAATAATGTGAGACTAGATGAATAGTTCAGATCCAAAGCAGGAAGATTATTGTATCTAGGACTCTTTTACTCATGATTGATATAGATTTTATTCATAAGCCTCAGTAACTTTTGTTCTCCATTTAACATGCTGATTCATGGCATAAATGAAAGCCCTCTGGTTGTTTTGAATTAGAATGGCAGAGGTCAAACCTACAGCTATTAAAAGATCGCTTCCATTGTTTAAAGCTAGGTATGCATTTGCAAAGTTTTTTGAGGCTGCTACTTTGTGACTGTATTGAGATATCTGTATTTTCAGGGTTTTTAATGTATCCATAGGTGTCTATTAATATCATACATTGTCTTTTAAGAAATGATAAAGCATCTTTACAACTTGTATTTTTACTGATCATCAGAGTTTTTTAGACAGCCAATTACCTTTCTTTGTCTCTTCTATACTCTTTCCATAAATAGATCTGCCTAAGTGGCTAAACTAAACTCCCAACTAGCACTGTATAGAGTTTGGCAGAAAGAGACCAGTCTTGGATTTATTCATTTAGGGGGCACACGCGTCTGTTTGACAATCTATTTTTGATGTCCTCGGCATCATCTTCATGGGTCTTTCCAAGAAATTAATAGCTTGAAGCTGTAAGCTATGAAAAATGATCAATTATCAATCAGTCTTGACACATGATGTTTAGTATTTATTTGAGTCCAATATGTAAATGTGAGCATTCATCGGTTATACAGCTGGGCTTGCAGGGGATTTCTGTAGCCAGGCATCAAACATGACATTAGATTGTTCATAAAATTGCCCAGCAATTATGGTTCACTGTAGAGTGTTTCAAATATAATGAGATTACCAGGTGATCATTTTTATATTGTAGTTCTGTGGCAGATGGAAGGTTTATTAATATTTTTTTTTAAAAAACTACATTAATGCAGTATTAGGACTATAATTATACTCATGCAAAAAATCAAACTTTTAACAGTAAGCTTAATCCCGCCCTAGTGCACATATGCATTACAATAGGGTCTGACATTATATGATTATACAACAATGGACAACATGACATGGTAACAGATGGCAAATAATATAATACAATTTACAATTTCTTTTACCTTAGATGCATTTTTCATGTTCCTCTGAAACATCTATGTTTATTTCCATATGTAGGACAGTGGCCAAGTGGTCAGATCTGTCATATCAAGCAATATGCTACATTCTTCCCTTTGAAGAAACACATGGGGGCATCTATACGTTTTGTTAGGCTTCACTGACTTCTGAGAGATCCACCCACCTCAATCCAACACCCAATATATACACTTGCAGTCTATTGTAGCTCTAATCTCAGGTTTCAATCCCAGAATTTTTGAATGCTAGAAAAATCCCGGTTTCGAGACTTGAATCTACTACATTTCTAAGTCTTCTTTCTTTTTTGCTAAGATGTGTTATGAATGACACTTGACATGGCAGAGGCAGTTCTGCTCTTCAAAAGAAGGCTGTTCCATTAATAGCAAAAGGAATGGGTGGAGCAGGTGCTTCACTTCTGAATGACACAAAAACCGCTTCTCTCTCAATTCCATGTACTCTCAAAAGGGCAGTTGAGTGACTCAGCACTCTATCTATGGCACTATAAAAAAAAAGAATAATGTTGACATCAGCCTAGCAATAAAAGCTCCTCCTTGAGGGCCTGTCGTGTGAAAGTCATTGCAACATAATAATGGAAATGATTACAGATACCACACGTTCAGGTCCTGAGCATGTCCCATGTCTCTCTGAGTGTCCCTATGGTCCAGAAAAGCAGGAAAATGCTCTGTCTCTTCCCAGGAAAACAGACCATGGTAATGAGTGGCACATTTTCTCCTGGTGCCAATTGGTTGGGTGTCACTGAACTAGTGAAGGAATGACAACCAAGGGCTATACCTGAGAATCCCCAAGGACACAGGTGATCTGAATGGGGTGGTTACCTACAGTACCTCCATATTGACTAAACTCTCCAACACTAACATTTGGGCACACACAAACACCACTAGATCAGTTACCATGCTTTCCTAGCTAACCTCATGCAGCCTGATCTCTGGGGGCCCTCACCCTTGTGGCCTTAGACTGTATGATGTGTTCCCCCTGACCACCCAGTTACACACTAGTCTAGTCGCTCCATAGAGGGACAGGACTTCTTTCTGTCCCAGTCTGCCTTGCTGGAGACAGATGACCAGAGGAGCTAGTGACCTCTTTTGATTTTTCTCTCCATCCCACTGACTGTCCTTCTGTTCTTGGTTGCAGTCATGGTGGATTCTCTGGCTGGCTCAGCCTCCAGGTAATCCTCATTTGCTGTGCAACCCAAATGCTTCTCCAAGTCAAAATGTCCATTATGTCACTTAATGCTCAGGTCTCAGGCCTAAGCCATTCTGTCACCTAGTCTATTGGGCATCAGACAGAAGTGCATGGTGCACTTACAAAGCCTACAGTTTATTCTGAAGCCTTTGCTAGTACTTCTTTCCAGGAGTCCCTCCCCACAAAAGTCCTTCATGGCCTCATCATCTGCTACAACATCTTCATCCACAGTGGGTTATGTAGCTTATGTCTCTACCTCAGAAAGGGGTCTGGAAGGAAAGCCTGGGATAATTTCTCCCTCTAGTTTGCAATGGTTAGCTTTTGGGTCCTCTTCTGGTCTCAGCTTGGACAGAAAAGTGATGGGATTTCCTGGTGGCTTTTGTGGGGTGTCGAAGTTAGACTCAGGACTCATAGTTTGTCAGACCACTCTGTTTTATTAGCACAGTGCTCTGCTAATAACACCCAGATAATGTGAGCACCATGCAAGACACAAACTATCTTATTTATACAGATAAAAGGGTGATAACTTAACAAGATAACAAAGGAAGCAGAATCAGATAAGTTTACCTGGCCTAGGCATGCATATCTTATTTCCTTACTACTATTACCGATCTTCTGTTAATGTTTTGCCATTAGCACCATTGTTTATGCCTAATGTTTCTTTTCCTGGCACCTGTATTTCAACATTTCTTATTTCTGCTTAAAGGTACACACAACATTTCTTTAATCCATTCTTATTTTTACAATATAATTCATTCTACTTTCACAGGGGCAACTGGATTAACATGGCTATGGAGCAGCTGTTCTCAGAATGGTTGTTGCTTGACAAGTGGCCTGTATTTGTTACTGGAAATGCTGCTGCTCCTGCTACATAACAGAGGTGAACAAACCCCATTTTTCTATTGGAATTTAATTTTGCAAACCAAAACCAGGACTGGTTCAGATCTGAATCACGTTTTTCCAGGGCCAGTGCAAGGATGCTTCGTGCCCTAGGTGAAACTTCCACCTTGTGCCCTCCCCCCCCACGCCCCCACCCTGAGGTGCCCCCCCGTGGCAGCTCCCCACCCCCTCCCTGAGGCACCCCCCTTGCACGAGCACCCCAAGCACGCCGTGGCCGCTTCACTTCTCCCACCTCCCAGGCTTGCGGCGCGTAAGCTGATTGGTGCCACAAGCCTGGGAGGTGGGAGAAGTGAAGCAGCCACGGTGTGCTCAGGGAGGAGGCGGGGCAGGGGTGAGCTGGGGAGGGGAGTTCCCCTGCATGCCGTCCCCCCCTTACTTGCTGCAGGCGGCCCTCCCCGCGCTCCCCTGCCCCAGCTCCCTCCACCTAAATACCGGCGGCACCCAGGGCGGCCGAAGATCCGGCCCTGCCGAAGAAAATGGCACCCCCAAAATGCGAGCGCCCTAGATGACCGCCTAGGTCACCTAAATGGTTGCACCGGCCCTGCGTTTTTCTGACCCCTTAAACTTTGCAGGATTTGGATAAATGCTCTACATTGGGTACCCTTCTCTATTTGAGATTCATAGGAAGAGCAACAGGGGATGTTAGTGACTTTTGTTTTGCCTTCATTCTGGGCCTGAGTTGGGCTTTTATCACTGTGTTTCATATTGTAACCTGTGCATCCAGTTCTCTTCACCATTTCTTAAAGTACAATGAAATGCAAATAATAGACGGCACCAAGAGCTTAGCAATGGAAAAGACCATTAAATGTAGTTGGGCGGTATGCAATGTAACTTGGACTGATGAATGACTGAGGCACTTATCTGTTGTGAACCACCCTTCCTCTCCTGGAGGGCAGCATCTGCAACCCCTGTTGATTTGTATTATTTTGTAAATATTGTCTGTATGAGCTGAACACTTTTTTCTTTAATTAAAAAACATGAGACAGAAATGTTAATGTATTTGTGCCACTGCATTGCTTTTAATATTCACAAAAGACTGCTTAAGATTTTAAACATACTCCTGGCAATAACCTAATTATGAGCTTTTAACTTTTCAACTCTACCATGTTAATATTTAGTCCCTTTTTATACTATTCTTCCTTAGCTTTCTATGAATAATTTTCTCCTTCCTGGTTTTTGCACAGGATACATTACACAACTATTTAAGGAAATATTCCTCTTGGCTGCACTACATTAAAACAATAACAAACTACAGATGATCTTTACATTGTTCATCTCAATTTCATCTCATTTTCCTAATTTCATAGTATCTAGTTTATTTTAGTTTTCTTTTGCTTCCTGTAGCAGGGTGCTGCTGCAAGGGTACCTAATTAGCCCCTGCTCAACCAGCCCCAATCAGGGGAAATAGATTGGGGCTGGGGAGAAGTCTGGTGCCTGGCCTCTGGAACTGGCTGCACCTGTGGGCCTGCTGGTTGAAGGGCCATAAAGGCTGGCTGGCAGCCAGAGCAGGTGGGGGGTGGCTAGGGAAAGGGCAGTCTCCAGGCTGGGGAAGATGCCTCTGTGAAAGAGGAGGCAGTAAGACCTGTAAGGCTCTGTAAATAGTATTGTTGGTGGTGGGAACTTTGTGTGAATAAAAGCCATGGGTGCTGCATCAAGAAAAGGTTTGCAGTGCTTTATTGGAACAGCAAAGAGCACAGGGTGGGTGAGGAAAGGACCTGGTTACACTTCCCCTGTGTCCACACTCCTGTATCTCAGTTTTGTCCTTTTTTCCCCTCTTTGTATCTTTACAGTACACTTTTGTTTTGTTTAGTAAAATTGTTCCTTTATATTTTCTATTTTGCTTTTGTTTGGGTTAGAAACCTGCTTGCTTAGATTCCTCTCTTGTGCTACCTTCATAATTTCTCTATGTGATTGTCTATGTCCTGTTCTTATTGATATTTTGACCAATGTTTTTGTTAAACCAGGTAAAAGGGCTGGAGCAGGTGTGAGGATCTCACCCAATCACTTAGAGTTTTTTCTACAGAGTCCTAGATGGTTCATTCCTATTAAATACTGTAAGGCTTCTCTGTAAGAGCAGTGCTGTGTGTAGGGATTTCTCTCCTGGATTGGCTCAGTAGCTTATCTCATGCAGTTTCCTGTCTCTGACAGAGGCTAGTACCACATGATTCAAAGGAAGGAAATCCCAGACTGGACAATCATAGAATCATTTCCCCCTAGGGAAGTATATAGCCCCAATTTATTTTATTTAGCTTTCTTTGTGTAACTATGATTCTTCTTGTCATCCATATAAATGCCTAATACTTCTTGAGTTCTGCTGAACTCTTGGCTTCCATGATATCTTGGGGCAATGAGCTACACAGTCATGTGTGCTCTGTGCAGCTTCTTTTTATTAATTTTGTATTTGTTGAATTTCAAGTCCATTGATTGTCCCCTTGTTCTTGTATAATGAAATGGAAAATAAGATTGTCTGGCTTACTTTCTCTGTACCATTCATTACTTTGTATATCTCTAATATGTCCCTTCTTATTGGTCTCTTCTCTAAAGTAAAAAGTCTTTACCTGTTCTCAGATGAAACTGCTTCTTATCTTTGTTACCCTCCCTGAACCACCTTTTTATTTTTCCCTTTTTTTAGCAGTAAGGTAACCAGAACAAAACAGTTTTCAGGCAATGTA
The DNA here is from genome assembly GCF_016161935.1 of Mauremys reevesii. NCBI lineage: Eukaryota > Metazoa > Chordata > Testudines > Geoemydidae > Mauremys > Mauremys reevesii. The sequence continues at coordinate 128,727,334 of NC_052624.1, read as the reverse complement.
CCTGATTTATGTAATGACTTTATAATTGATCTATTTTCTACTGTATTGACTTATACTGGTAACATTTTATTTTTGATCACTGCTGCTGTACCTTGAGTTGTCCACAGTGATGTCTAGGCCTTTTTTGTTTTGGTTTGGGGGGATTGTTTGGTTTTTTGAGTTGTTATACTTGATTTAAAAACCAGCAATGTATATAAGTTCATATTACTCAGTCCAATGGGCATTGCTATACATCTGTCAACTCTTGATCAGCCCTATTCTGATCCTCCCCTTGATATTAGGAAGTAACATTTTACTCCATAAGAGTAAGGGTGACAGAATATGGCCCTTAACTTTGTTAGGTCTGTCTGGAATTCTTCAGCCTTTTCTATTCTTAACTAGGGTGACCATATTTCCCTATATTGGCTACGGGACACTAGTAAAATTACTCTTATTCAAGTGAGTTCAATGGCACTCAATCAGAACTATGCAGTACAAACACTTAAATTAACATCAAGTTGACTGAGTCCCTGTTAAAAAGAAATACTGCTTAATTTGATTCTTTTCATTTACCGTCTTATCTTTAAGGCTTTAGGTTTCACATGGGGAGAGGTGACACACTCCTGTACAACTCTCCCATGGAGGGTGGGACCGACTGACCTGACCCTCCCTGCCTGGTGCTCTCTGCCATCCATATCTGGCAGTGCTCCTGGGACAGACCCACTTCTTCTGGTACCTGGTGCTGCATCTTCCCAAGGCAACACATTTGGGGGGGGTGCATGAAGGGTCACATGCTGCCCCCCCTACAGATTTCTGCCAGGGTTCACACCAGAATGTGGCCAGCAACAGCCTTTCAGCACTGTGTGGGAAGGAAGGGACAGGAGCTGCTTCCACCTGCGAGGTGGGGAGGGATGATGGCCCATGTCTTTGCAGAACTCATCTCTTCCCACCCTCTTGCTCCCCTGTGGCTAGAAGCAGCTTGTCCCTTCCTGCCCACACAGTGTCAAAAGGCAGCGAACACCTCTACCGCCTGTCCCTCAACTACAGTGCAGGCAGGAAGAGGTTAAGCCCTAAAGATGCATTGTGCATGAGGGCCCAGGGACTGCAGGGGCTTCAGCGAACCCAGTAGGGTGACCAGTCAGCAAGTGTGAAAAATCAGGACGGGGTTGGGGGGTAATAGGAGCCTATATAAGAGAGAGATCCAAAAATTGGGACACTGGTCACCCTAGAACCCAGCCAGAGAGTTGGCTCAGCAGGGGAGGGGGCTGTGGGGACAGAGCGAGTGCAGAGGGTGCTAAGCTCCTGCCTGGAGCACTACTGTGGAGCCTGCAGGGTCAGGGTGGGAACAGGCTGGAAATTGCTTCTCCCCACCCCCCCGCCACTCCAGAGCTTAGCTTAGGGGCAGGGATGCTTCCCTGTGCCAGTGCTGTGTGGGGCTTTGGCACATGCCGGGCTCATCTCCTCCTGGCCAGCGCCCTGGGCCGGAGGGTCTTGGTCTTTCCTGGGGTGCCAGCCCCACTATCTAGGCAGTGGGGGAAGGAAGGAGCCTGCTGGCCAGGCTGTTAATGAGCTGAGCGCTCCAACCAGGGGCTGGCTCTCTGCGCAGTGCTGGGCGCAGGACACACCCCGCTGGGGGGGATGTGGAGGAGCAGTGGGGCTACGGGGGGTGAAGGAGAAATGCAGGGTGAGGACAATGAGAGGGAGAGCATGTCAAAGGCCGATGGGTGGGCAGCACAGGTGACATGTAACTGGCAGCCACCTGGTGCCTGCCCACACTCACCGGCCACTGCAGCTCACAGTGCGCAGCCAGTGCTGGCCAGAAACAGGACGGGGTCGGGTCCTTCTGGCTGAGAGCCGGCACGCAGCGGGGGCTATGCTGATGGACAAGCAGGGGGAGTGGCTGGTCCCATGGGCTGCAGCTTTGCCCTGACACCAGCCTTGCACCCCCATGCCCATTGTCAGCCACTGGGCCCTCCTCCCCACTCATTGCTGATGGGCGGGCAGCTGGTGGGTGGGGATGTGGCCAGCAGTAGGACCCACCAGTACTGATGGTGGGGGGAGACAGGAAATATGGGACAATTTGCCTGTTTTTAAGAAAAATTTGGAACACCTGCAGGAGGGCTTAAATATAGGACCGTCCCTTTAAAAATGGGACATCTGGTCACCCTAGTCTTAACTAATGTATATAATCCTGTCACCTCAACAAGTTTTTCTGTCTCATTGCTCATCACCATTTTTCAGATCACTGATCTAGATATATTGGACAGCACACTGCTAGGATGGGACCTTGGGGCACCTCCTTGTCAATCTTTTGCCAAGTTGAAAATTGATGTATTATTCTTTGTCACCTTTCTCTTAGTCTGGGTGGCAGAATCTGGCCATAAGGTGTAGTACCTCACTCAAGAAGTAATGACATTGATTTCAATGGGACTACTCGTGCTGTAGAGTACTACTCAGCAAAGGGATTTTTTATCTATGGGAAAAGGTAATAAAATTATACTACAAATAAGGATAAAATATCTAACAGTAATAATGCCTGGCCCTTATACAAAACTTTACAAACGTGAACTAATTAATTCTCCCTGCACCCTTGTGAGCTAGATACTGTAAGTCAGGGGTATGCATGGGAATAAAACTTTGGCTGCTTTTGGAGGGGCATGTTCTGTTCCCCCCACAGCCAAAGAAGCTGGCTCTCCCTGCCACCCCTCCCATGGACAGAGGAGCTGGCTGCCCCCCTTCTCCCCCATGGCCAGAGGATCTGGTTCTCCCCCGGTAGCCCCAGGGATGGTGGAGCTGTTGTCTCCTGCCCTGGCCCGGGGCTGGAGGAGCTCATTCTCCTGCAGGAGTTCTGTGCCTCCACTTATTGGGGGAGGGGGGCGTGCTCCTTGTGCATGCCTCTGCTGTAAGTATAATTATTTCCTTTTTTTTTCAGACAAGTTAAATGAGATTGAAGTTACATGATTTACCTAAAGCCAGAGAGTAAGTCAGTAGCAGAGCTGAGATCCAGAAGTTCTTAGCATCTAGTCCTGTTCTTGGATGGGGAGTCCATGCCTCTTCCTTTACATGAGTGTCCAAATCGATCTGAGCTCAGTCTTATAATGGCCTCTTGCTCTATAGACTGAGAAGAGGGTTGGGGCAGGAGGGGTTATGGAGATAGTACATTTATCCCCAGAGAAAAACAATTATACCTTAGACTGACTAAGTTTAGCAGTAGATTTCACCCTCTTTATGAGGAGCGAGACTTGTAGACTAAGGGCAAAGAACATGGTAGCTTTGAGAGGCTGATTTGTCTGGTAAACAGTTTATTTTAGCTCTACAAAAATAAATTCAGATATGTAAATGGAGGTTGGCTGGAGCCATCTCTAAGTTGTGTTCTGGACGTCTATTCAAGGATTTATTACAGTGATTACTGAGCTTTTTCCATAGAAAAGTAGCAATTACCACGGCAACCCTGACATTAAATGACACACACAAGTAGAGCTAAGTTCTAAGAGTAAAATAAACCCAGTTGGAACAGTAACCATGGGCTAGAGTGTCCTTTCCTGTGAACAGACCTGCAGGAGGGGAACAGACTGGCCAGGAAATAGGAAGTTTAATCTCAAGAGTTTTAAAGTAATCAGTTTTCAGGTGGGAGAGGCTTGGCATATGGAACCTTGTGATGCATGAGCAAAGCATGCTCCAGTCCCAGAGATGCCAGGGTAGGGTTGTCTCTTCTGCACTGTTCTGCTTTCCTTCCCTTTCCCTTGATACTGCTACTGCAAGAAAAGTGCTAAGTAACTCCTGATCAGCTTTACAACTGAAAAATCATAGAGTGAGCAGGAGTCAGTACTGCAGAAAGCAGTTGGTCTCCTGCTCCACCCCTTCCCACCGCGTCTGCACCCACAGAGTCTCCCGATCCTGCAGAGCTCCAGTGAGGAAACTTCCATGGGATAGAAGGAAGTGGGGGATACTGTAGGGGAGCAGACCTTCCCCCACTTCTCTAAGTCAGATCTGCTAGATCTCAGGCCCCTCTGCTTCTCAATCTTAAGCATTAACTACACTTTCATTCATCATAGGGCACAGTCTGTTTACTTCTCTCGGCTGCTAGCAAGTAACTCATTCCCAGCTGTATCCCTGAAGGTCAGTGCGGGGAGTTCACGTGAACTTCAGGGAAACAATTATTTTCTTATGATGGAAGGAAAGTGGAAATTTTGGAGCTCTCCTGGTAATTTCTCCTTTCCTGATGGTAGCCTTTGTTTAAATCTAAAGTTAAACCAGGAACAGTTTTTGGCCGAAAGTGGATGCTCAATTACTGAGAGACAATCTTCACTCATTGCTATATTTGCTTTCTGCAACCAACTCGCTGTATAATTTTTCATGAGTGATGTAGCCGAATACTTGGATGCTAATATCTAAACTGTATTCTTAAACTTATTCACCTAAATTTGAGTTATTGCTGATTATGCACTTATGTATCTTATGACTTTTAAAACAAACTTCGTATTAGTGGATAATCTAAGCACTATTCCCAGATGTACAGACACTCTTTTCTTAACCTGCGTACTATATAATTTTTTTAACATTAGCTTTAATAACATTTTTAAATTTTCAGGTTCCAAACAGGGGTGGGAGGGAGGCTGGAAAGAAGCTTTGCCACGGACAGGGTATTTTTTGTATCTAAATTTCCTGTTGTAAAATTCAATATTTTCTCATGACAAAAACTGATTTTGACATAATTTCACTTTGGGCAAGACAACTTTATGGTTGTAAAATTTCAACCAGCTCTAGTTTACAGTGATTGCCATTACAAGCTTTAGAAGTGCTATTTGCTGAGAATCAGGAAACCTTTACTAAAAGTGAGCTGTGTTAGATTGAAATAATCTTCTTAGGGAAGAGGTATAAATCCATTCTCTAGAATTATTTAAAATTTGATGGGACAGAGTTTGATGGTAAGACTATACCGTAGTGGATAATTCTGCACAGGCAGGAGACCGGACGAGGTGATCTAAAATGAGAACAGCCTCTTCCTGTTCGGGTTTCTTTCAGAAAAATTTTATTCTGAATCAGTTTTGTTGATTTTCTATTTGAACACTCAGTTTTGTTTTTTGTGTGTTCTTACTGAGATAATGAAGGTGTTGGGCTATTTTCTGTCTAGTGTTTAATATTCTGTATAGGATACATTTAATCATATTAGCCATTTAGAATAAAGGGATTAACAGAAAGGAAGGTTAATTAAGCAATTGGACAACCTAGCCGAATGTGTCCAACTCAGCTGTGTAGTGCATTAATCACTGAAGGACTTATTTACTTCTCACACCTTTGTAAATCAGTAATAACTCTACTGAAAGTGATAGTTACAGTATTGTAGTCTCAGGCCTTGTCTACACGGCCACTTTACAGCGCTGCAACTCTCTTGCACAGAGGTGTGAAAAAATACCCCCCTGAGCGCTGCAAGTTTCAGCACTGTAAAGTAGCAGTGTAGACAGTGCACCAGCGCTGGGAGCCATGCCATTTATGTATGTAACCCTTTTGCCAGGTGGTGTCAGCAGCAACGAGGGTTGGGATCTGGAGGTTCCCCTTAACATTACAAAATAGAATGAGATTGATCCCCACCGAGAAATCTGGGAAAACTAAATACCACCACTGCGTGCCTCACAAGCACTGAGTCTGTGTATAAGAAAGGAAAACTTTTATTAAAGGGGAATGGGAACTCCATGTTAATTTGGGAAAATGCAGCACCAATGATTCAGAAGTGTGCAAACAATAAGTAACCACCTGCCCCACAGTACCTTGGGCAGTGTATTCTGTCTCACTTTCCCACCCTGCAGTGTGAAAATCCAACAAACAAATGTCTCCTTAAACCTACCACTCCCCTTTTCCCTCTGGTGCACCACACTCACACCTGGTTCTCCAAAGTCAGTGAAGTCCCTGAATTCAGAGATGAATCCGCATGGGTTCACTTCCCACCCAGTGGCAGATTAATGACTTTGCTGCCCCTAGGCCCTGAAATAATTGCCGCCCCCAACCCCATATGAACTTGTTTTAGTTTTTTTTACAAATTTGTTTGAACTAAAATTAATCTAAATATCTTTTTTTTAAATGAGAACTGCTTAATTTCTTCCTTCCAGTCATAGTATTAACATTTAGAATTCTCGCGAGTATGTTTACTAAATGGCATCACGCCATCATTGGTGGTTTCAATATGCACTATGATTGGTAGAATCGCGGCGTCACTGATGCCGCGATTACAAAAATGCTGCTATTATAAATTTGCCACCTCTGCAAACTTGCCAGCCTAGGCCTTGTTGGCCTAGTTGACAACAGGCTGCTGTTCCCACCCCTGAAAGGTGGGGCAGGCAAGTAACGCTGCTGATGCTGCTCACCGCTGTCGCTCTCATCATCTCTGCTGTTGCTTGTCACTGTGGCTGCTGCCTTTGCTGCCGCTTACTACTGTTGCTTGCTGCTCACTGCCACCTCTGCATCTAGCTGTGATGTCACTTTCTGAGGTTCCATCACTTAGTCCAGCTCTTAGTGAATTTGCTGAGTAGTGGGAAACCTCACTGCTGCTGTACCCACTGCATTGTCTTTCACTACAACACGGTCCTCACACCAGGTCTAAGGTTTAGCTCCCTAGACCAGCTTACTAGTGATTTCAGCTGTAGTGATCACTGACCAAAATCAAATGGAGTCTGATCAGCTCTGTCTTTAAACACTGGAGGATGCGGGTCAAATCATAGCCAGGACTCTTTAAATAAAGTCTACACCATCAGTTAGGAACAGGGCTGGCTCTAGGTTTTTTTGCCACCCCAAGCAAAAACATTTGAGTGCAACTGCCCAAGCAAAAAAAAAAAAAAGGGTGGCCGGAATGCCGCCCAAGCAACAACAACAACAACAAAGAATGGCCAGAATGCCGCCCCTGGAATTGTGCTTTTTCTGGTGCTTAGAGCCAGTCCTGGTTAGGAACACCTGCCTCGCACCCTCTGACTTTCACTAGGATTTGGCATAACTACATTTCATTACCCCTCCAATCAAGATGAAAATGAATTTTAGCCCAAAACAGCTAAGTGGGTTTGTCTACCGATGGCCTAGGCAAAGTAGGCGTGTCTATGCAAATGCAGTCTGCTCCAGAGGTCTTTTCCCCCAGTTCATCAATAGAGGGCAGGGCAATGATCACGCGAAGCCTGGCTTACACATAGCTCCAAATGCCACACTTTCATCTCCTCCATGACTACAGTTACAAGTTGCAATGCCATCCCTTACCAACATGCATTTTCTATTGCTGCTTCTGCCAGGGCTTAGAGGTGTTTTGCTTTTTCATCTTCCAAGTCAAGTGCCATTCATTATTTGCTGCCTTATATGGGCCTGTGACAATTACAGATAATCTGATATCAGTTGCTAATAGTAAAACAGCCTAGTTTTTCTAGGAGTGGTGAGTCAGGCCTTGCCTGAGACAATAAAACAAAAGGCTTAAGATGTCCTAAAAATGCCTAATTCTGCTAGTTTAACTCCTTCCTTCCTTCACAAACTGCTCCCAGATTTCACTGCAGCCGATGGACTTGACTGTGCCTTCCCCACTTTCTTTGTTCAGGGAACAGAAACAGTACTGTGTGAGCACAGTGACCAGATAGTGGGAGAAAATGTACAGCAAGGAGTGCAGGTATGTGCTCATGTGGCTTTGCCTGTTTAAAAGGCTGGCAGCTAGCGTCTGCATTAGATGAAGCTCCCAAGGGTCTACATGAGTGCTCCTAGGTAGAATGTGTCACTGTATTCTAGTTTGGAGTTCACAAAGTCCTGGCTTTATGGCTGAGCTTAGTTTCTGTGCTTACCTGTGGTTTAAATTAAACTCAGTGATTGCTGAAACTTACTCTAATATGATGTGACTGGCCAGCATGACTAGGGCTAATCCATGTTAAAACTGCTCCAGTCCAGGCAGAGACACTGAACAACCTTGCTATGAGCTACCAAAGGGATTGGTTGGTTCCATGCAACATACACTGTTTGTAAGACACTGTGTCCTCTTTCTCTGGTAAAATCTCTTGGGACCATTCTTCCACCTTCAATTCCCTGAATCCCTTTCTTTCTAGGGATAGTTTGACGGGATCATGGGGGAGCATTGCCCCCCAAACTGCAAGCCTCAGGGAGGTGTGGAATTTGTCCCCTGCACACCACCCCCTTGGCCTAGCTAGAGCTGTACCCCCTCCCCCCCAAATATAGATGTCAAACTACACCTCTGGGGTTATGTCTACACTACACACCACTTTTCGTGGCATGTAGTGTATGTTTAGCTACTCACCGCAGGTAAAAGCAGGCTGTGTCCATGCTGCGGTGTGTAGCTATGCCTGTTAGTGAACAGAACTGACAGTGGGGAGGCAGCCGGGAGATGCTTCAGCAGCTCCTTGTTGCCAGAGCCTTTCATTACGGTGTGGCACTTGCTGACCTCTCCTCGCTATCAGAGTCTTTTCCTGCAGCGGGGAAAGGCTCTAGCAGCTGGGTGGGCGCAGGACACTACATGGCTAAGAATAGCAGTGTAGACGGACAGGCATGGCTTGGGTGCATAGAGAGCTGTGTAGGGCAGGAGTAGTCAATAGGCGGACCGTGGGCCAACTCTGAACCTCCACACACTGTTGAATGGACCCTGAAATCTTTTTATTTACTTACTATCATTATCGCTTTTTTATTATTTTCTCTGGAGTCTGGACCTTTCCTATAAATTGACCAAGAAATCTGGACCTTGACAAAAAATAATTGACTATCCCTATTTACCTAAGCCCGGCTTCACTGTCTACACCATTACTTAAACCTCCGCTAGTGGGGCTACCTGAGTACATACTCTACACACCGCTGAAAGAAGTGTGCAGTGTCAACATAGCCTAGGAGACAGACCCAGCATCATTCACAGCTGGGAGAGGACAGCTCTCGGCCCCTCTTTCTCAATAAGCCTATCTGGTTTTCTGTAAGTACCTGATCTTCCCCACCAATGTACAGTCTGCCTAGTACTGAAAAGTGCAGAATTACTTCCAATAAGCCTCTCTCATTGTGAGGAATCTACACATTGCTCTTGGATATCTCCATTACAGTACAGTGTGCAGATCTCTGCAGGACATGAGGGACTGGCAAGGAAAGCGGTTCTGCCCTTCGCAGTGAAAGCCACTATGTAGCTGTCAGCTATTCTAGTTCTGAGTTCAGTATAGCTACATCATGGTGTCCTCAATCTTTGGGAGAGCTAATTGGATTACTAATTGAGAATCTATGCAGATAAGCGACTTTTGATTCAGACAATATCAATCTTTTTTGCAGAGGAGCTTCATTTAAGTTGGAAGTTAAAATAGAGGCACTGGGTTGTTGTATCAAATCTAAAAAGCTAAGGAGTAGCAAAGTAGTTGCCTTGTTGACTACTAGGGAAAAACAACACTTGAAACGATTTTGAAATCCTACTGACATCCTGCTCAGGACACCCCTCTGCCTTACAAGGGGGAGAGCTTTGCTACTGCTAATCTGTCTGTCAGCTCCCTGACACGCCGGCCTGCCTGTCTTGCCAGTAAAATCTAAAAGACTCTACCAGTCTAAACCATGCCTTGCAGGCAACAATCAATGACTCCCACTGCCCAGATTCCCCAGAGATGTCTCCCTGAAGCGTCCAGTACCTCTCATTTGGCACTCATGGAAATTATTACATTCACTGCCTCCAGAGACAGAGCACACTCCAGACTGTTAGGTTAGGTGAAGACTCACACTTTACTTTAATACACAGCACTGAAAATGCTTTTGGTATAAAACAAGAATAAGTTTATTAACAAAGAACAGAGATTTAAGATATACTAAGCAAGAGAAAAAAGAGACAGGTATAGTTACAAACAAAACAAAATAAACCACACTTTCTAGAGACTAAAACTTAATCTCAGCAAGTTATAATCTTTGCATAAGCAGTTTTCTTACTCACAATCAAGTTACCAGCATCTCTAGCTGAGGGACCCAGCGATCGCGAATCAAAGTGTGCTGTTCCCTTTATTCTGTAAGTGATGCATAACTACAATGTCTTTTTCCTTCCTTAACATTACCCCAAGATCCATTGTCTTTGCTTCAAGAGCCAGGAAGGATTCCTCGGCTGCAGTCTTTGTCTCCCTGATGTTTACTAAGCCATGGCTTGTTTGCTTTGTTTACTGTATATTCAGATGCACTTCCATTGTATTCTGCCAGTAATCAAGCTGGTCAGACACATCCCTTTGTCCAGGGCAGGCTGGGTTTATGGACTGCCTCCCAAACATGTTTTAAGAACACATTTCCAGTGCACATATATAACTCTTTGTACACAACCTGTGCATACATTACACAATGATTTTTGGCACCATTGTATCCCCAGTTTACATACGATACCTCATGTGATACCTTTTAAATACATATTATGACAACAGTGTGTTGGAGGTAATCAATGTGAGTTTCAGTACGGTGGGCTCTCTGCCAGTTAGCATTCCCAGGGTCACACCTACTTTGAAAGGATTATCTGAAAGTTCACAAATACAATGGCAGAGCACGGCTAATGTTTTACATTTGTAGCTCCATCCAGTCCACTATGGATAGTAAAATGCAGCAATTGGTAGTATTCTTTTTGGAAATTTTTCTAAAGTTGGTAAAGCTGCTACTGTAACTCTTAAAACTAATGCAGCTCATTTCTTGCTGTTTGATGTAACTGGATAATGAGTGTAGTTTTATGATCTCAGATGTTTTCTTATCAGGCTGCCACTATGTTTTAGCAATTTTGCTCTTTCTGTAAAAGCTTTTTAGTTGTTTTTCCTCCTGCACTTGGCATTTCAGTATTATCTTTTTTTAAAAAGAACTTTCATCACAGAAAAAAGCCTATTTCAACTTATCTATTAGGAGATGAAAAGACAAATGCAAACTGGGCTTAAATGCAGAGAGCTTTTGAGGAGTTGTATCATACAAAACATACATAAATATCACAAACTTCACAAATATTTTATTACTTTAAAAAAATCCAAATTCCCTCCCTCACAAGAGTCTTCCCGGGGTAGATTAAGGGAAAGATTAAATATGTAAGGGAAAGATTCCATTAATTTTTCTATTTGGAAACAACTGCCATACCCCCATCATTCGTAGTGTGTGATGGTAGATAGGGCACAAATACTCATTTGTATACAGTTCTGTGCTGTATGATTCATGCTAATTTATATTTCTGTAATTTGCTCATATTATATTAAACTCTTGGAACAGAGATACAGTTAATAGAATTATGCCAACAGCAATACATAAAGGGCCAAATTCTTCCCTGGCCTGATCCCTGGGTTCTTCCTATCCTACAATTGCTGGGGGTCAAACTAATTTGCATCCAGGCTGCCAAGCCCCCTTGTGGCAGCTGTTACATAGCTGAGGCATAGGAATGCCTTTGCTACACTTCTTCCTGTACCTGTCCCACCCTCAACATGTCCCTGGTAATCCCCCTGCATTCTGGGATGTTTCTTGTGGATGACAGAACTGGTGGAGCTGTCTCTGTGGCTGCCAGGGAGGATCCCAATACCAGGGCTATTTCCCAAGGATGGATCTAATGACAGCTTTGCAGCCACTTTACATTGTCACCAGTGATATGAGTCCTTAGTGCCCATTGGGCAACCCTTTCTCATGTTGGTGAGCTCCCATGAGCAGTCTTATTGACTTCACTGGAATTCACCAAGGGCAAGCCATGCCTGACAAACCTGATTGCCTTTTATGATGAGATAACTGGCTCTGTAGATATGTGGAAAGTGGTGTACATGATATATCTTGACTTTAGCAAAGCTTTTGATATGGTCTCCCACAGTATTCTTGCCAGCAAGTTAAAAAAAGTATGGGTTGGATGAATGGACTATAAGGTAGATAAAAATCTGGCTAGATCATCAGGCTCAATGGGCAGTGATCAATGGCTCGATGTGTAGTTGGCAGCTGGCATCAAGCAGAGAGCCCCAGAGGTCAGTCCTGCAGCTGGTTTTGTTCAACATCTTCATTAATGATCTGGATAATGGGATGGGTTGCACCCTCTGCAAGTTCGTGGATGACACTAAGCCGGGGGGAGAGGTAGATACATTGGAGGGTAGATGGAAAATGGGGATTTGACCAGAATTTTCCCACGATTTCACTGAAAAACAGAAACAACTGTTCCCTTGAAACACTGAAAATGAGGGATGATTCAGTTGGGTTTAGTCCTGCTTTGAGCAAGGGTTGGACTAGATGACTTCCTGAAGTCTCTTCCAACCCTAATCTTCTATGAATCTGTGATTATTGGTGTGAATAAGCATTCACCAACATGAATAAAGGTTGCATAGTCGTGCCTTTAAATACTGTTTTGATTGGTAAGGACACACATTTAGTATTTTTTCCCCAACGAAAACATAACATTGGCTCTCTAAGAACATAAGAGACATAAAACTCTGTGGTTCATTAGCAGCAAGGTCGTCCTGAGCAGAATTAAAAATACTTTGCTTCCTTTATTGCTAATTGATACAATATTTTACTAACAAAACCTAATTTGAAGCTTTTGGTAGGTACAGTAGTGTCTTCTTGTTTTAGTTGGGGGACGGGGAGACAAACTATGTCTATAAAATCCAAGTGCAAATGTTTTCTTGTATCGCCTCATTGCTTCACAATGTCTTGCTATGCATCAGTTATGATTAGGGGTTTATGAACCATACGAGCCACAATGCTGTTTGGAATTCTGGTTAATTCCTCTTCATTGTAAAGGCCCTGAGTACTGCATGGCAAGCAGAGCCGAAAGTCTACAGCAAGGTGCCTGGGCTCTTTGGCCCTCTGGTGCAGCACACTGGGAATTCAGCAGCAGCTTCATGTACATTCATTTTGATTGATTTAAATATCACAATAAGCAGTACAATATTCCTACTGTACGTGTGTGTTTGGTGTGACAGGCCCTTTATTTTACCATTTTCAATGTGCTGCTGATTACAGTATTTAAAACATATAACTGCCCTGTGGAAATTGTCAGGAAGGAAAATGATGGTCTTGGGAGCTGTTCAGGATTCACTTAGGACTTATCACCTGGAAAAATGTGGGAGGCAGTTAGGCTGGGATTGTGCTCTAAGAACATGAGTAGAATGTTACTGCTAAAATGCTCAGCAGTAAAGGAGTTCACTGAAACTGAATTCCGGCAATATTGTTAACAGCCCACTGAAATGAATGGGGGCAGTGTCTATTTGTCTTGGAGCTATTGTTTCAGGTTGTCTGCAAAATGCAGGTGGATGACACTGTCTTGGTTTAAACTGGGTTGACATTTGGAAAGTTTTGCTCTAGCCACCAGGGCCAGAAACATAATTATTTTCCAATGAAAATATGGATTCTGGATTACAGTTCTCATCTGCAACAAGGTGTGGCTTCTGTGACCAGACCTGTGACCACATAATTATAGAATGCACTGGAGACAGGGTCCTGCTTATTATATAAAATTCACCAGGACTAAGTATCCTGTTGCTTGTACAGCTAGCTTCACCCTAACTATACTTTCCTTTTCTATCCTCTCAAGTACAAACAGTTCCAGCCAACAGCTGATTTCAGGCACTGAATATAAAGTCCGTAGCTGTGTTGTTCCAGGAGGCACACTGGAAAGGAACTGTCAATTATTTCCTGCACTCCCACATGCTTTGGAGGATGTAATTTTCACAAGTCCTTCACCAAGTACAGATTACTTTCCACCCCACACCTTATCAGATTTTGTAGCTGGTGCATTGATGGGGCAGCCACATGGACTGATCAGTCCAGAGGGTTTAATAAAGTTCCACTTGTTCAATTTACCCTGCATTCATTTTCACTCCTTGCTAAATAAACATGGTCACAGTGTCTTGAGCTGTGAGTTCTCTGCAGTGCAGCAGCTGGCAGTGTGAGCCATGAAACTCTATCTGAATCCCCCTGGAAGTACATGAAGTGACATAACAGCGAAGGAGAGGAGGTGGCCAAGCTTCCATACCCACAGGGCCCCAGGTTCCCTGGAGAGGCTGCCACTGAGGGAGTTAGGCTGGAATCAACTCAGCCATATCAACAGGTTTAATAAAGCTCCACTTAACCCTGCATTTAGCATCTCTCTTAGCGGATGAAACAGTGATTAGGGTACTCATCTGAGAGGTAACAGATTGTTATTCAAATCCCTTCTCTTCATGAGGCAGAGGGAGAGTAGGACTTGAAAGAGGGGACTCTATATTCTGGGTGAGTACCCCAAACATGGGGCTACAGCAGAGGTGGGCAAACTATGGCCCGCAGGCTGGATCCGGCCTGCCAGCCATTTTATTCTGGCCCTTGAGCTCGCACTGGGGAGCAGGGTTTGTGACTTGCCCTGCTCCAGCTGGGGAGCAGGGTTGGGGGCCACTCCACATGGCTCCCGGACATGGCGGCAGGGCCCTTGTCTGGCTTCTACATCTAGGGGCTGCCAGGGGGCTCCACTCTGCACACTTCCCCTGCCCTAAGTGCCACCCCTAAAGCTCCTATTGGCCAGGGACTGCAGCCAATGGGAGCTGCTGGGGCAGTGCCTGCAGACAGGGCAGCATGCAGAGCCACCTGGCCGCGCCTCTGTGTAGCAGTCAGGGAAGGGACATGCCACTGCTTCCGGGATCTGCTTGAGGTAAGTGCCGCCTGGAGCCTGCACCCCTGAGCCTCTCCCTGCACCCAACCCCCTTATCCCAGCCCTGATCCCCCTCCCACTCTCTGAACTCCTCGGTCCCAGCCCAGAGCACCCTCCTGCACCCAAACTCCTCATCACCAGCCCCACCCCAGAGCCTGCACCCCTAGATGGAGCCCTCACCCCCCTACACCTCACTCCCCCATCCCAGGCCAGAGCCCCCTCCCACACCCTGAACTCTTCATTTCTGGTCTCACCCCGGAGCCTTCACCCCCAACCAGAGCCCTCACACACCCCCCACACCCCAACCCCAATTTTGTGAGCATTCATGTCCTGCCATGCAATTTCTATTCCCAGATGTGGTCCTCAGGCTAAAAAGTCTGCCTACCCCTGGGCTACAGGAACTCATTCTCCATTCCTTCCTCACTTAGCTGTTTTGGGTGGAGTTAGGCAGCCTCTGAGCATGCCGACTGGCTTGGGCCCTGCAAGCAACATAGGTGGGGAAATGTCTGTCTTCCTCTGATTCCAGTTTGTGGATTGCTCTGGGGCTTAGACATGAGATGCATGTCTGGATGCCTAGACAGCCGTGCACCAGCCCAGAGGCACTTAGGGAACATTTACTAGAAAAAACTTGGGTGCCAAGTAAGTTTAGGCACCTACAGGGTTAGGCAGTAGTCACATAGGGGTTTTGTGGATCACAGAGGCACCTAAAAACCACTTTTCTGGATTGGGGGCAAAGTGTTTGCTTGAAACACCCCTTCCTGTTAGCAGGTGTTGATCCTATTGTTAAACAATTATTTGGGTTTGCCCTTCTTGAGACAGATGATCCATTACTCCAGCTGAATAAAAGGGAGTGGCTCTGGATGTAGAGAGGATCTAGGGTATAAGATGAGCAGTGCAGAGTGTAAGAAGCTGCAGAACTAGCATCTAGGACTGCAGGGCAGCTGATGCTTCCACGTCATCACTGGAAGCTTAGGTTGGGTTTCTGCTGGAGGACCCTGTGAAGCTAAGCTCAGCAGGAAGCACCACCCAGCATGGCCTGTTGGGGACTGCTCACAGCCCACTAAATGGCTGGTGCTAATATTTAAACCAGGAGGCCATCATGAGGAGCTGTCTGAGAGGCAATGCAGACTGCTTTCTTGTGCTCTAGACCTTGCTTGCTGATGACCCTAGACTTTGGCCTCTGATCCTGTTTTGTCCTCAACTTTGCTATTTGATTGCTATCTATAATCTGGCAATGACTTTGACATCCTGACCTGGCATGACCCCCATTCTATTTGCCTGCCACCTGCAACATGGTGTTTGATCCTGACTTCCTGGTACCCTGATCCAACTTGACCCCAACCCTGCTATCTGCAGCGTGGTGTTCTGAGCCTGACTTCCTGGCATTCTGATCCGGTGCACTCCTGACCCTGCTACTCATCTCTTGACTGCAATTTAGCAGCTGACCAATGCACACTGGCTGCCAACAGCCTGCCCCTGACACTGAGGGAGGAACCCAAGGAAAGGGAGTAAGTTTAAGCAGGATTTTATGCTATTTTGTGGCTGATGTATTTGTAAACAAAGCTAAACTTCTACAAGGGGGTGGTGTGGACTCTGTATAGGGAATGGATTATATTTGTAGAGAAGTTTTGGAAAGCCCCAGGCTTACAAAAGCACTCCCACAACTTGCTGCCATAGGCTGGGGCTTTATGAGCCTATTTAATATGAACCTAATTTTTTTTATGAAAAGCTTGTCCATGTGCAAGGTAGGATATAGAGCACCGAATTAAAATAATACCCTAGCAAACAATAGTCAGGTGACAAGTATTAACTGGTCTATGCGAAAGGCAGTGGTATGTCATTGCAACCAACAGGTAGATAAAGAGTGGAAAGGGATGGGCCAGATTAAAGAGCTCTGGAGACAGCATGTTTCCCAAACATTTATTTCAATATAGAGTATCTCAGCCTGATGATGATACTGACATGACAGAATTGGTCTGGGAGACATTCTTCTTGGTACCTGAGCCATGATACCAAATGCAGTGTTTTCCTTTTCCTCCACCATGATTAGCAGTGGAGCTGAGCGAATGCTGCAAACATACTTGTGAACATTAATTTAAAGAAAAATCTGTGGATTTGTTTGAAAATAGAAATAAACCCCACCCCTGAAAATGCCTCCCCTTTCAACAGTGCAATTTGTACATGATTAGTTAAATGATGGAGTGAGCAGAACTAGATGTCTGGATACAAGTGAGAAGAAAATTACATTTATATCCAATTTCCCAAAATTAGTACAGTGCTTTCTGTGTGTGTGGTCACAACATGCCAGATTCATCAAAGGAAGATAAAGATGCCTGATATTCTGGGGGAGGGAAGTTATTTTTGAAGTAATTCATGAAGCATCTTTCCAATTGTGTTTCAGGAATCAATGGGAGCCAGCAAATCGTAATAAGCTCATTTCCATGCCAGCTGCTAAAAAATTTAAGAAGCTGCTTTCATGTCATAATATGGCAGCCCTGCTGATGTCTTTCTCTGCCTGCAGAGCAAACCATCACTCTTTCAAACATAACAAGAATAATTACAGTACAAACCTCCTTTGTATTGCCTAGTATAGGCTTTGGCTAAACCTCCCTGGCTTGATGCCAGACTGTCTTTTTACATTACAGTGAATCTTTCATCAGTTTGATGGTGATCAAAAAAATTACCTAAATTCAGACAAGAAAGATGGCCCAAGAGAGCTTCGTGAATCATACAAAGTCCCATACCTACCTGTCTGGGGACTGGGTCAGTTAGTTTAATGTTTGTAAAGCACTTCGAATGTAATTAATCCTAAGCCCTTTTTTAGAATTTGTCATGATTTAATATGAACTTACTCATGCTGGATATTATCTCACTGCTCGAGTAGTCCCATTGAAATTAATGTCAGTTCGTGGAGTAAGTTACCAGTCAGTGAGTGCAAGGGTGGCAGAATCTGGCCATATTCCAATAAGTGACAAAGATTTTTCAAAATGTTAATTATTCCTTTGGCGATGTAACACAAGGAAAAACAGTGGATATAATTTATTCAGATTAGCAAAAAACTCATGATAAAGTTCTTCAACAGACCATTAAGGAAACTTGGTAAATATAGGATGAAAAATTAAGTCCTGTCATTATTATTAATTATTTTTAGTACTATAGCTGGTTGGAGAAACATCGGCTGAGCCATATGTCATCAGAATATGCAGTTCTTTGAAATAAAAATGTTCTGCAAAATTGGGTTGATTCTGCAGGAATTTTGTTTTGGAAGAAAACTGAGCAAAAAGTTCTGACAATGCTGAAATGTCCGATTGGGACATTGCAATTTTTTGTTTGTTTTGGAATGAGTTTTTGTTTCAATTTTTAAATGTTTGTATTATATAATAATATTACTAAATAAAAAGGACAAAATCAAACCAAAACAATTTTTTCTAAACAAAACATTTTGATTGACCAAAATATTTTTTTCCAGAATTTTCCTTGAAAGAATTTAAACATTTTGGTGGGTTGTTTGTTTGAATCCAGAATGAAACCAAATTTTGAAATCTCACAATTGAGAAAAGGGAATTTCTGCCCTGCACACAGCTCTAATGATTACTGATGATTATTTGACAGCACCATAGAGGTGTTTCCTGATGTCACTAACACATATATAAAGAGAAGTCCCTGCCCTGGAGAGCTTCAGTGTAGAAGACAGATGAGAGAGGCAGGACACACTGAAAGATTGAGAGGCGGGGTCATTTTTAACCCCCCCTCCCATTTTACATTGTGAGTAATTCCATTGATTGTAATGAGACTGTTCCTGGAGTGGTTTACTATGCAAGGTAAATAAGGCTGGCAGAATATTCTTTTAATTTGCTATTATTTCACTTGTTTGTGTACCTTCTTGAAGAAGTGGTGAAAAGAAATTGAATGAAGAAAGGCTGAGGGCCTGAGGTGTGGAAACTTGATGGAAGTTTTATGCATACAGAATGCTGAGGGGAAAAAAAATCAAAGATGCGATGGGGCTAATTAAACTGAAATAATGTCCAGGATGGCATTAGATTGTAAATTCTTCAGGTTAGAAATCTGACTCTTACTCTGTGCAGTGCTGAGCACAATAGGTCTGTAGGCAATACCATCACACACAAAATAATAATAATTGTTGGCAAAGTGTTAGGAACAAGGAAGAATGTGATATGTGGTGAGGTCTGAGCTGTGGGCTGATACAGTTGTATAGGGCTTTGAAGATGAGGAGGAGAAGTTTAAACTTGACATGCTGATCAAGGAAAGCCAATGGAACAACTCAAAGAGGGGAGAGACGTGGTCTGATTGACAAGAGAAAGATAAGTTTGGCTGTTGGATGTTAGAGTGAAAGGGAGCCATTTGGGATCTAGGTAGCCAGAGAAGAGGTTCAATAAAATGAGCAAGTTATGACAAGGAAATGGATAAGTATTTTTTACCATTGAGAAGTGAAGAAAGGGTTGGATCTCTGAAAAGTAATGGAGAAAGAAGTGGCAAGAGTTGATGATAGCCTGGAGAGGAAAGGGAGGCATCAAAGATGACTGAGATGGCCTAAGAAAGGGTAGGGTGAATGGTGATGATGTCAGCAGCATTGGAAAAGGAGGGAGGAGGCTTATGAGGAAAAATCTTAGTTTCAGTCATGTTAAGTCAGGGCTGATGGTAAGGATCAGGATGATATGTCCGAGAGACATAGGTCAGGACTGGGCGGGGGGAACAACACAGATATAAGTGTGACTCTATGTGCCCCAAAGTGGCACTATGCACTCCATATTCACCATCATGATATAATCATGATATGTTTTGTATTAAGTATGCCTTGTGAGATATCATTTTAAAAGTCTTAATCCATTGAATATTAATATCCTGTTAAATTGTATGTGCTACCATTGTATATGAAGTTTTGCTATGTATGTGCCACTGAAACATGTTGTGAGGTTGGGAACACCCACAAGCAGCCTTTCAGATACAACAATGAAAAGACCAAACAACGTTGATGGCCCATTGAGGAGAATACAAACACTCACAAGGATTACCCCAGGAACTGTGGACAACGGAGACCTCTCAGAGATAGCACTACACAATGGGAACTGTTTGACATGTCACAGCAAAAGATCTTTCCAGCAAGCTGAAAGAAGCTATAAAAGGGGCAAATGACATGATCACTTGGCCTCACTCCACCTACAAGACAACAACTGAAAACACCTTAGAAACAAAGACTGAAGTGGGGAGGTGGCGTCTCAGGCAGGAAAGAAGGAAGCCCTGCCTGTATATGGAAGATTGGTGGACTGTTTGTACTATCAGGGTGAGACACTGCTTAATTCAAATCCTGCCTACTGTATAGAACTTAGATTGTGATTTTGTTTATTTCTTAGGTAACCAACTTTGATGTGTATGCTATTACTTATAATCACCTAAAATCTATCTTTCTGTACTTAATACATTTGCTTTATTTATTTATTTTTACCTAAAACAGTGTGTTGTTTGAAGTGCAAATGGAAATTTACTGAGGAACACGGGCTGGTGCATTGTCCTCTCCACACTGAGGGAGGGGTGGACTGGGAAATAAACTTACACTGGTCAGGCTTTTGACCAGGACAAGATGGTACAGTTCTAGGGTCCTAGTCTGTGGAGTGGGGAGCAGGGGGATGGCTTAAGCCTCTCTATTGTTGTTTCATGAGTGGCTAGGAGAAGCATTCATGTAGCTGCAGCTGGGGGTGTCCCTGCTTGTGTATGACAGAGTAAGGTCTGGAGAAGATTGCAGCTTGTCATAGCCTCACAGAGTGAGAGGGAGCCCAGGCTGGTATGCCAGAGGGCTCAGCAATACCCCAGTTCCAGGTTGGTCCCCAGGGAAGTCCATCACAATACGCTGATTTGTAAATCATTTGCATGGAAGTGAGAGTGGAAACAGAGTGAGTGAGATCAGTCAAGAATAAGGCACAGAGGGAGAAGAGTTAGTGAATGTAAGGTGGGGCAGCAAACAGTACCTGAGATATGGGGCTCCTTGAAAAAAAGTGGATGGGGAGAAGGAACCACTGAAAGAACAGCCAACAAGGTAGGAGAAGAGCCAAGAAAAGACAATGCCCTCGAACATAAAGGAGGACAGGGTGTCAAGGAGGAAAGCATGAGCAACAGTATCAAAAGATGTGGAAAGGATGAGGACTGAGAAGAGGTCACGAGTCTTAGCCAGGAAAAGATCATTGAAAAGCTTGTTGAGGGCAGTTTTGGTGGAGTGGAGAGAACATAATTCAGATCGTAGGTGACTGGGAACTGAGTGAGAGTAGAGTAGAGGAAATTAATGCAGCAATTTTAAACAACCTGCTCAAGGAACTTAGAAGTGAAAGTGGGGAAGGAGCTGCAAAGCAGAGCAGCAGGGCTGCCCAGAGGGAGGAGCAAGTGGGGCAATTTGCCCCGGGCCCTGCAGGGCCCCCCACGAGAATATAGTATTCTATAGTATTGCAACTTTTTTTTATGGAAGGGGCCCCTGAAATTGCTTTGCCCCAGGCTCCCTGAATCCTCTGGGCAGCCCCGCAGAGCAGCAGTTAGTAGCTGCTTGGACTTAGAGAATGAAGGCCTGCGTGCTTGGCTAGAAAAGCAGCAGGATCAAAAGCCTGGTCTACACTAGGCGTTTAAACCGGTTTTAGGAGCGTAAAACCGATTTAACGCCACAACCGTCCACACTAGGAGGCACCTTATATCGATTTTAATGGCTCTTTAAACCGGTTTCTGTACTCCTCCCTAACGAGAGGAGTAACGCTAGTATCGGTATTAACATATCGGATTAGGGTTAGTGTGGACGCTGATCGACGGCATTGGCCTCTGGGAGCTATCCCACAGTGCACCAGTGACCGCTCTGGACTGCAATCTGAACTCGGATGCAGTGGTCAGGTAGACAGGAAAAGCCCCGCGAACTTTTGAATATTTCCTGTTTGCCCAGCGTGGAGCTCCGATCAGCACGGGTGGCGATGCAGTCCGAAATCAAAATAAAAAAAGAGCTCCAGCACGGACCATGCGGATGTGATCGCTGTAAGGGCAGGCAAATCTGTTCTATCAGCGCTCCGTTACAGAAGACGAAATTCAAAATCATTTTTTAAATATCTCCAGACAGACGCCATAGCAGGGACTCAGCGCACTGCTGCGTGGCAAGCGTAACGGAAAGCCAAAGAATCAAATGGACGCTCATGGACTGGAGGACTCAAGCTATCCCACAGTTCCTGCAGTCTCTGAAAAGCATTTGCATTCTTGGCTGAGCTCCAAATGCTTCTAGGGTCAAAAACAGTGTCATGGTGGGTCAGGGCATAGCTAGGCAATTTATGCACCCCCCCACCCACCCCCAGAAGTGAAAGGGAAAACAATCCTGTCTTGACTCTTTTACATGTCACCCTATCTTTACTGTATGCTGCAGATAGACGCGATGGTGCAGCACTCAACACCAACATCCTTGCTCCCCCCCATGGGTGACTGATGGTACAATAAGACTGATACCCATTGTCATCATCAGCCTATTGGCACATGTGGCAGTGCAAAAGGCCTGGTAACCATGCGTACTAGCATCAGTCAGGTCGATCAAGCGCCTCGCCATAATTTTTCCTGGTAGATGGTACAATATGGCTGATAACCATCATCATCATAGCAACAGGGGGCTGAGCTTCATCAGCCCCCACCCTTCATGTGTAAAGAAAAGATTCAATTGCCCCTGGACTAGCAGCAGGATGCTGGGCTCCTCTCCTCCACACTCCTTAATGTCCTATGTGGACTATCATAGCAACTGGAGGCTGCCTTCCACTCATTTCTCACTAACAAGTCACTGCATTCTTTATTACTTCATCACACAAGTGGGGGGACAATGCTATGGTAGCCCAGGAAGGCTGGGGAAGAATGGAATGAACAGGTGGGGTTGTTGCAGGAGCACCCCCTGTGAATAGCATACAGCTCATAATCTATGCAGGATCTGACACAGAGCAGCTGTGCTCTCTGGTTCTCTGATACAGTGGTTCTCTAGTACACTTGCCCATATTCTAGGCAGGACTGATTCTATTTTTAGATACCAAAAAGGAGGGATTGACTCAGGGAGTCATTCCCAATTTTGGCTTTTGCGCCCCTGGCTAAGAGCAGCCAGGGGCACTTATGACAGCAGCAAATGGAACAGTGCAAAAGGACTGGTAGCCATGCCCATCTTATTACCAATTTATGGTATGGTAGATGGTACAATATGGCTGATAACCATCGCTGCTATCATGCAAAAGCAAAAGCATGCAGCTGTGTGCCACTGCTGAATCACCTCTGTGAGCGGCATCTAGTACACATACGGTGACAGTCACAAAAGGCGAAACAGGCTCCATGATTGCCATGCTATGGCATCTTCCAGGGCAATCCAGGGAAAAAAAGGCATGAAATGCTTGTCTGCCGTTGCTTTCCCAGCGGAAGGAGTGACTGATGACATTTACCCAGAACCACCCGCGACAATGATTTTTGCCGCATCAGGCACTGGGATCTCAACCTGGAAATTCAAAGGGGGGGGGGGGAGGCTGCAGGAACTATGGGATAGCTACGGAATAGCTACCCACAGTGCAATGCTCCAGAAATCGACGCTAGCCTCGGACCGTGGACGCACACCACCGATTTAATGTGTTTAGTGTGGCCGCGCACACTCGATTTTATACAATCTGTTTTACAAAACCGGTTTATGTAAATTCGGAATAATCCCGTAGTGTAGACGTACCCAAAGACAGCTAAGTGGGGGCAGGGACCTGGGGAGCGAGAGGCTCCTGGCTAAGGACTAAGCCTAAGATAGTTTGCTAGCAGGGACCAGGGGAGCATTGAGGGAGCTCCTGGCTGGCTGTGGGGACTGAGTAGGGACTGAGCCTGGGGAGGGCTGCAGGAAAATAGTGTCTCCAGGAAGGAAACCCTGGGATATGGCCCCATACAAGGGCTGGACTGGTTTAAAGCCCGCATACACATCCAACCAGAGGGGGTGCTTGCAAGAGGCAGGTGCCAACCCTGTTACAGTGAGTTTTTCCATGTGAGAATAAGGTGTAGGCAGGCAGGTATATTTTTCAGGGGAAAATAATAATCATGGCAGAATGCAGGTGTGGGCTACAACTATTGTAAGTACAAGTTCCCTCGTGAGATCTTGTACTTTTTGAGGTTCCAGTCAGCCTGTAAATACCCCAAAAAGATGATTCCTTTATATTTCATAAGAGAATTGGGGTACGGACTATATTTATCCTTGTGTTTTGTACAGCACTGAGCACATTGTTGACATTTATCATATAAATAACTATAAGCACAACCCAGAGGCGGTACATCAAAATGACAATGTCACAGATGTTTTCTGGACTCTTTCAAACCTTGACAAATGTGTAGTTTTGTGGAGGTCTGGGTGAAAATTGAAGTCACTTATTGTACATGAACTGCTGGCTCTGCCCTCAGAGGCATCCTGGGACTCCGAGTGGAAAGTGGAAAGAAGGTGAGAGGCTGTAAAAGGGGAGGAGGGGAATGTGTGTGTCAAAATTGGCATGTAGTGTTGTAATGTTATGTACTTTTGCCTTTTTTTCCTCCTTAGTTTTGAACTTTGAGTTTTAAAAAATAATGAGCATATATTTCTCTCATAGTTTGCAGGGAGCATCTAAGGTAAGATGATTTGGGAATTTATATTCATTTTCCTGTAGCAGAAACCACCAACTAGGAGAAAAACTGAATAGCAAGAGTATAGGGCAGACAAGTAATAACCCTGACCCAGTGCCCATCAAATACACTCACACTCCACCTGCTGTCAAACTCCCAAATGGCTGTGTTTATTTTCAAGGAGATAGGAAAAAAGTTAAGACAAGGTCAGCAGCAGTCATTGTTCAGCTGCAGTGATAGCAAAGGCAACAATAGCAACAGCCAGCATGGGCCCCAGGCAGCAACGGGAGCAGCTATTACAGGAACTATTTCATCTCCATCTTCCCCCTTCCGTTCTCTTCACTCAACCAAAAGACCAGTCTTAGGGTACAGAGATCAAAGAGCAGGCTGATTTAAAAAAATAAACAATGTTGATGCATTTAGGGTCCTGATTGCCCCACAACCCTGGCTCCTCCACTGATTGGGGAGGCCAGCACCAGCTGTTGTCTTCTTGCCTATGGCTTTCTCAGGAGTCAGGGAGTCCAGGGATGTTTTTCTACTATCCCCCTCCCCCACAAAGAGGCCAGGGGAAAGGGGTTCTAGATTAAGTCAGGAAGCTTGATTGCCTCATTGTTCTTTCCTTAGGAAGAGGAGGAGTGCCTGGCCACTAGTGAGGCATCTGCAGGCCAGCCATATATATACCTGCCTCTGGAAATTTCCACCACATGCATCTGACGAAGTGGGTATTCACCCACGAAAGCTCATGCTCCTATATGTCAGCCTATAAGGTGCCACAGGACTCTTTGTTGCTTTTTACAGATCCAGACTAACACGGCTACCCCTCGGATGCAGGGCAGCCAGTGAGCACTAGCATAGCCTTGATCATGCACTGCTACCTCTAGCTTAACATTGTTGCCATAAATGACATGAGAGAAACTGATGACCTATTAACTGACACTATCTAGTTTAATTCAGGTGACCTATTATTGATGATACTTGTGTTATATTGACATATTTTCTGTTTCATTAAGGATTGTGTGCAGTTGTTGGTGAAAAATATTGGTAGCTGTATCATTGCCCTTGGTTTTGTTGGGACTGTAAACACCGATGATAAGATACCCACAGTTGGGTGCAGAATCAAACACTGATAAATCACTCATTAATCATCCGCCAACTCTGCAATGCCTGTTGGGTATTGGGTGAAAGTACAACAGCCAGCTCTGACTGGTGCAAACCATTGGAGCAGCCTGAGAACAAAAATGTATGATCTGCAACTTTCTTTTCACTGCTTCCTGTCTGGTGTACTTCAGATAAAGTGTAGATATCAATGTTTAGGCTCTTCAACTGCTCGATGAAGAGGATAGCTTTAGCTGTTTTGGATAATGTTTGAACATTCCAAGCACCGATGTTACATTTGCCGCCAACATGCAGATTACTGGAATGGCCCCTTTTCCAGGTTCTATTCATCATTTTCTCCTCAGTGCGGAGAAACTCTTGGCTGTTTGGGCTACAAGGACAACTGGCCAGATTATCTCAGGTGATCAGCTTCAGTACAAACATGCTCATGATGAGACCATGCCAACCCTGGAGAAGCAGAACACGTTGGTCTGGATATTAATCCAGATAAAACTAAGCCCCTGGACATTACCATCAAGCATCCTTCGGCTCCAGATTACAACCAGATCAGTATTAACCTCTCTAGATGGGCTATTGAGCAGTGAAAACAGTCAAATACTCAGAAACCATTATAGACAATGCTGGAGGATGCTTGTATGATGTGCCACTATGTTCTGAGCCCTGCAGCAGACTCTGGGGAGAAGTCTTGGCATCAAACTTGTTACAAAGCTGCAGATCTATAGAGCCATGGTTATACCAACTCTGTGGCATGGCAATGAAACATGGGTGCTGAGGAAGACTGAAGAATGGTGGATTGATGTTGCTGAGTCTCATCGTCTTCATCATCTGCTCCACATTAAATGTCAGGACAAGATCAGAAATGAGGATATTCATAGCAGAACCCAGCAACTGCTTTCATTAGCATTGGTTCAGTTTCAGTGGTTTTCTTGGTACAGACATACAAGGATGGAAGACCAACATATTATGAAGCTTGTTTACCAAGGAATGCTGCTATTTGGCCAGTGACCGTGTGGTCACCAGATGCTTCAGTGGTACAATAGGATTGTCAGTGATGGACACTGACTGAACATCCAGCCTGACCATCTTAATGATCTAGCTAAAGATCCATCCAGGTGGCAATAAATCTGCAAGGAGGCTATACCCCTTTGGGATGTGCCTGTGATGATGATAATTAATTTGCAATATATCACATTATCTGGTATTTTTTCTTCTCTCTTTTCAAGTACTGGGCAAATTTTCAATTGAATGTTAATAGAAATGGTCACCATTATTAATGGACCTCAGCTGGACCTATTGATTTGGAGCTGAAGACATATTGGAACAAGTTGCAGAATAGTGTCCTAGGCTATTAACCCTGAATTTTTTAAAATTAGAATGGCACAATAACACAAACTATCTCAAAGAATTCACTGCTGCTGTCTGACATAAGAAGTTCAGTTACTTTGTGCCTGCTACAGCTATGTGGTTGGGGGTGGGGAGAGGAGAGAAGTTGGGGCAGCTTCCCCCCACTCATGATGGGGAAGGGGGGAGGGGAGGCAAGAAGCCCCAGGCAGCTTCCCCCGCTCCCTGTGAAAATGGGGAGAAGAGTGGGGGACAACTCACTAGGCGCCTGTGGGGCAGCCAGGCTTCTGGCAGGGAGCTGCTGGCGAAGGGGAGAGACAAGGCTTTCAGATCCTGTTACAACATCTCTTAAGTTGGTAGAAACGCTCCTGGTGAGAATGTGCACCACTAACCCAAGGAGGGTAGTGTAGACATGCTATAGGTCAACTTAGGTTTGTAGTGTTGACATACCCTCAGAGTGGGTGGAATTGCTTTATCAGTGGCACTTTCAACATTTTTTGAGTCGAGATACAGCAGAAAACCTTCCCTCCAGATTTGTGTTTGGCTGTCTTGACATTCATGCTATGTATAGCAGCATAAATTTACCTTACCATTTGCACATTTTGATCTGGAACTCTCACCTAGTCCTGCAGTAGAAAATACTACTTGGTAAAATGGAATTTAGATATACAGAGCAGCTGCAGGAGCAAGCCTCTGTACTGGGTGCAATTGATCTAGTGTTGTCACTTCATATCACAGATTTTAGGGCTTTGGATCGTATTTCCTAATGGAGATCAGTAATGCATGCGTACAAATAATGGCCTATGTTTGTATCACTGAGAACATGGCTACCATATATACTGATATAATTATAATGAGTCTGTCTGCCTCAAAGCAATGTTTTCCTGATTCCTGTGGGCCAGAAGCAATGACTTTATATGGCTCTGGAAATCTTTTTTTTTTTAATTAAAACAAAATAATCCAGCTCTGAGTTGCATTACCAGGCTCAGAAACAGATTGAGCAGTGATCCCAGATGAGACTACTGCCTTCAATAAAAGTATTTTATGTACAGACCTGCTATTCATGCTGTTGATATTTATACCCATCTGTTTGGAGGGCATCTTGCCCATTCATAAATTGGTTAGATTCTTCTTGTTTTAGGGTGTGTCAGGCAGCCTATACTTCACAGTCATGGTATGTAGAGAAGAGGATGCAAATCCCATGCTCACACAAACCAGAACCTGGAGTCTTTTTTTCCAAGGTTACAGCTGGACAGTGAACTTGCGAGAGCTCCATCCCCATCATGAGGTTTGGGGCTTGTGTGTGTTCTATGAGTATGATCAATTGAGTCCTCCTGAGGTCATCAGTGAAAAGAGATCCTTTCCATTTGCTAAGCCTTGAACGTCTAAAATAAATGCTTGTTAAACAATCTCTGCAGCCTTGGAGACTGTTAAAGATGATGCTGGGGGGATGTGTTGACTACAGCTACAGTGAATTGAATTTTATGCACAATCATGGCTTTACTGTCTGGTGATGAGAACAGGGAGTCAGGAGAACTGGGTCCTATTTGAAGTTCTATCATGGACTCTGTCCCTGGGCAAGTCACTTGGGCAAAAACTTTTAAATGTGAGTTTCTAAAGTCAGGCACCTAAATAACTGTTTAGGCAGTAAGTAGTCTGATTTTCAGAGACTAATCCATATGGATTTTCATCGATAGTCCAGTTGACTGCTCAGTACCTCTAAAGGTCAGATTTAAAATTCAAATTGGACATCGCCCACTTTTTTAAAGTCATAGATGAAAAGTGCTATATGGGTCCAGTCCATCAGCACTGACATCTAAGGGAGTTGTTGAGCCTTTACAGATCACCTTTAAAATTGAAATTCCTGTCACTTTTGGGAGATGGATCATGGCTCCCACTTCTTCTACACTCTGGAGAAAAAGATGGGGGCTAAGAAGCACGTCACCTGCCTTTTGGCAGAGGATGGCACCCCCCTCACGGATCCAATGGAGATGTATGGGAGGGCCAGGTCTTCTACACCAGCCTTTTCTCCCTGATTCTGAAGCCTGCAGAGTGCTCTGGGATGGACTCCCAAGGGTCGGCATGGGTGACCAGGACCAGCTGGAGCCACCTCTCACTCTGGCAGAGTTCTCAGAAGCCCTCCATCTCATGTCCACGAATAAATCCCTGGGCATGGATGGGCTGACCGTGGAGTTCTACTGCATGTTCTTGGATGTCCTCAGCCTGGGCCAAGTCCTTGGGGAGTGGGGTCCTCCCTTTGTCATGCAGGTGAGCTGTGCTCACCTTGCTACCAAAGAAGGGGGACCTCCGCGACCGTAGGAATTGCTGTCCAGTCTCACTCCTCAGCATGGATTATAAGGTGGTAGTGAAGGCCATCTCGCTGCAGCTGGGGTCCGTGCTGGCGGATGTGGTCCACCCCAACCAGACCTACACCATTCCATTCCATAACATCTTTGACAACCTTTATTTGGTCCCAGACCACCTCAAGCTCAGGTGTAGGGATGGTCTGTCATTCAGCCTTCTGCCCCTGGAACAGGAGAAGGTGTTCGACATGGAGGACCATGGGTATCTCCTGGGCACTCTGTGGGCATTCAGCTTTGGGCCCCAGTTTGTGGCCTTTCTCCAGGTGCTGTCCGCTTCTGTGGAGCGTTTGGTCAAGCTCAACTGGCCCCTGACAGAACCTGTCAGTTTCGGACGAGGAGTGTGCCAAGGCTGTCCACTGTCAGGCTAGATGTGTACTTTGGCCATTGAGCCATTCCTCCATCTCCTCCATATGAGGTTGATGGGGTTGTTGCTCCATGAGCCAAAGGTATGGGTGGTCCTGTCAGTGTATGCAGATGAAGTGCTCCTCGTGGTCCAGGACCTGAGCGACCTGGTGTGGGTTTAGGCCTGACCTGAAAGCTGGTTTCAGCAACCAGTTCCAGGGCAGCCACCAAGGGGTCATATCTCCTAGTTTGGTATGCAGGTGGCAGAGTGCACCAGAGGTTGGTCCTGGCAGGAACCATCAGAATCTGAGACCTCCTGGACTATGACTGGGGGTACTAAAGGGATTCCCTGGCACTCCTCCCCTTAGGATGGGGGAGGGGCCTTCAGAACTGGGCAGGTTTATGTCTGCCTGCCTCCCAGATCTCAATCAGAGAGCTGTCAAAGGCTAAAATGGTTCTCTCCCCTAGATGATTGAAACAATAACTGGCATTTAAAATGCACAGTGTTCTCTCAGTAACTCAGTATCCTAGTGACAAACACTCCTTGTCAATGAGTAAATGTGACACGCTAAACGAGAGGAAAATGCTACTCAACCATAAACAGTACCCAAAACTGTATTACATCCTTAATTATATTTTAATTATATAGAGGAAGACAGTTTATTTACAGCAGGGTTTCACGGCATAAAAAGTAATACTGGGTTATTATTATTATTATTAGTGAAATAGCTGGAGCAGCAAGTTAGTGATTAGTGTCAAATTTCCCTTGTGACCCGAAAAACTAAATACAAATAGTTCTATTAATTTCTAATTGACAGGTGAGCTGCTATGCTTGGCTGAAATAGATTTCATTTTGCTTAGCTGAACTGCATTAATAACCCCAAAGTGCCCTGTGTAATGTATATTATGATGAAAGGGGCAAGTTGTGCTATATAGATATGCTATTTTCAAAATGCCATACCTTATGCAGTACACACTATAGGTACACACTAGTTAGGCCCTGTGAATAGTGCAGTTGATTATGCTTCTGATATTATCTTAACCCCATTCTTGCTCCAAGTTACACGACACAAATTTCCCTCTCTGACCTCCCAACACATTCCTAGCTTTCATGAGTTTTGTTTTTCAGTTATTAAATTACTAAAGGAATGGAACAAAAGAACTAAAACAAATTACAAAAAATACAGCTGTGCTAGCAATTGGAGCTGCCTGAACTGTATTTCTCTTAGCCCTATTTCTCCTTGTCATACTTCAGCAAATAAATCCTGTTCTCCTGTTCTCAATGGAACAATTTAAGTGTTAGCACAAAGTAATTCAAAATGAAAAAAGGCAAGCACATAGAATTGTGAATAGAAAAGGATGTACTTGTACAAAACACATATGTAGTGATGTAAGTGCAAATAAGGATTTTATAATATAGAACATCTCTCAATTAGTGCTGAATTACATTGTATACATTTGATTCAATTGTCTTTTCTATATATATTGATCCTGTGCTATTGTTTTAACTGTCTTGCTCTGTGTGACAAAATGCTTGGTAAAAATGTAAGGAAGATTAATTTTGGGACACAAGCCCACCTGCTATTCTGCTTTATAAACTCTCTCTCAGCAAACAAGAAAGACACATTATTGTATCATCCATAAATCTCATATTCAACAATAAAGTTACCTAAGTAGTAAACAACTGTCTGTCCAACATGTAGAGTTACTTCCTCCTTTACAAGCTAGCCTTAACTCTTGAGTAATTGCCTAATTTCCAGGTAGGTAGTTCCCAGGTGTGATCTAGCTTCCTAGAGTCCAGAGGAGCCACTAGGGGGATGCTACACAAGAGAGAAAGGAATATTTCCAGCTATGAGGAGCTAGGAAGGCAGCAGCAGAGAACCAGCTTGTGAAGGGAAAGGGAAGGGAAGCCAGAAAATGGAAATGGCTTTTAAGAAAAGAAAATAGAATGGCTTTTTCTGTTCATGGGATGCAAAGGGAGAAGCAAGAGGTATTGAGAGAAATGCATATGGGAAGGTAAAGTAACGTAGAGAGAGAGAGTGTGTTGGGGAGAGATGGTGCCAAATATTGTCTCATTGTCTCCTTATAATTCCCCATCTGTCTATCAGTATTAATATATTCTCTTGTTTTCAGCTTAGATGGTAAGATCTGTTGTAATTTATCCTAATTGTGAGCTCAATTGTAAAAGTATGTGAAAGTTCATAAGATGCCACAATAACGTGTGATGACAAATACTGATGGGGAAAAGGTATAGAAGGGAGACAGAAACACTGAATTTGTCTAAACAAAAATGCGTACTGATATAACTCAAGGACTGTGTTAAGATTGTGCCTGGTAAACAAGAAAAGTGTGGCACTAGAAATCAGTGAACCAAAATTGGTGGGTCAGGAACTAAGCCTAATTGTTGGACAAACTAATGAGGAGATGGATTATTCTTCACCTCATTCCATTTGCAGTCCTTAAATAAAGAAACTTTGGGGGGAAAACTTGGGTACTGGAGCAAGCTATGCCATAAAGGCTGCCACACACAATTGTCTCCTGGGATCCTGAACCTTCATCCTAATCCTGAGAAATGTCCTGACCAGACCAGAGAGAGGGACCCAGATTATATTGCCAACTCCACTGGCTGAATCACCAACACTACCTCAAAAGTCAGACTTTCTCTCTCTGTCTCTCTTTGTATGTCCCCCAGAGGATTGTGGGAATGTTTGGGAATGAGTCAGAGTGGGTGTGCTTTAGGGTTGCTTTGGGGGGATGGATAGCTCAGTGGTTTGATCATTGGCCTGCTAAATCTAGGGTTGTGAATTCAATCCTTGAGGGGGCCATTTGGAGCAAAAATCTATCTGGGGATTGGTTCTGCTTCAAGCAGCAGGTTAAACTAGATGACTTCCTGAGGTCCCATCTAACCCTGATATTCTATGATTCTGACTGTCCTGGAGTCTCCAGGAATTAAAGATTAATCTTTAATTAAAGTTTGTCATGTGATGAAACCTCCAGGAATAGGTCCAATCAACCCTAGTGTGCTTTGACATTCTCTGTTTTTCTTTCTGTTGGGGAAATAGGATTTGGAGTTTTTTGTGTGTGTGTTTTAGTTTGGTGGTTATTGTGGGTTTAATTTCAGGACTTCACTTGTTTTAGAAGGCTTTGGCTTGACCTCTGGGTGGCATGGCCAGGCCAGGGGGACAGAGACCTCACTTTGTTATGGATTCTGAGGGTTTAAACCAGGGACATGGGTTGCAGATTTTGCCTCCAGCCACTGTAGTGTGTGTTCTAGCTGTGGGGAAGGTGATTGGGTTAAAAAATGTGAGGTCCGCCTCCCACAAGAGCAAGGCTGGTGTAATATTTGTTGCCACGCTTAGCCTTGTAAGCAGGCAGTTGTGGAGGAGATAGTTGTGCAGGGTGTTTCTATCTCAGTTGTGTTCCTCTCAACACCTGCTGTTAAAGTCACCATCTCTAATGTTCCTCCTTGCATAGGAAATGAGCAGCTGGCTAGAGATTTGGTGAGTTCTGGTAAGATCACCAGCCCACATGTAAAGCCCCACACATTTGGCATGCCTTGTCCTTTCATAGGCAGGTTTATCGGATATTAAACAAGGCTTCCAAAGTTCTAAAAGTTTCCCTGAAATATAGGACTGGGGATTGTGACTACATTGTGTTTTTTGCCACTGAGGACACTTTTGTTGTGGGAGTCTGACACATCTGGTTAATCAGTGTCCTGAGAAGAGGCAGGCTGGCCCCTGGGAATGGTGACCCTGTCTTGGGAGTGTGGGGGTTTCTGAGAGTAAAGCACAGGGTGGCGTGGCTGTGGCAGAATCTGGGTACCAGCAGGCTCCAGATGTCTCTGGGGATGTTGGTTCTGGGGGGGCTAGTGCCCCTTAACAACATGTGGGAGATGGTATTACTGGTTCTGTGACTCCTGACTCAGTGGCCTCTTGGCCTGAGCCTGATTGCAAATGGACACTGAGCCTGTTGCTATGGAATCAGCAGCTCTGGCTGAGGATTCTGGTTTGCTGACAAAGTCCCAAAGCAAAAAGCAGCTGTTGAAGGCAAAGGGGGCTCTAGTTTCGGAGGGTGCAGCGAAGTGGGCTAGTTTGGTCAGTGCAGTTGAGAAACATGCTACTGAGGGTGCTGCTGATGGTGGTTCCTTAGTTGGGGGCATGGAGAATTCTCAGGGTGTAGTTTTGCCTCCTCAGTCCCAGCAGCCCACCCCGCACTAGTCTCTCTGAGGTTCCCCGCATCAAGGTTGGTAGTGATGCACAGTCAGAGAGTGGGGGATGATGAAATCACAAATGTTCTGGGTTCTGAATTCCCTGAGTGAGCATATATCTTGGATGCTATTTATAAGTTTCTAGATGACACTAAGAGGAAATGTGGAGTAGAGGTGGCAGATTGGTTTCCTGACAATCTGTTTTTGTTGTCTGCTCAGTATACTATGAGAGGTGTCTCTGTATCTGAGTTTGTCAAAAAGAAGTGATGATCAATGTGTGCGCCTCTTTGACCGATGGCATTGTTGGGGATTAATGGATATAGGAGAAGTGGTGGTTTTGTGTGAGGTTTTGAGAGGGGGTAGTTCCTCTGTTTTTTTCTTATTTTTTTCTGATGAGTTCTGATCTGATGGATAATTTTGTGTGTGGCTGTCTGAATGTGAGTGGGTGCTGGAACATGAAAAAAAACCATATGGCTCTTTGAGTACCTGTCCCAGAAGAGGGTGGACATTTAATTTTTGCAAGACACTCACACAGATGCAGACAACCAAACCAACTGGCTTGCTGATTGGCGAGGGGAGGTTTTTCTGAGTCCTGGGTCCGCTGCAAACGCAAGGGTTGCCATTCTCTTTGTGGACAGGGTGAACCCTGATTCTGTAGCTGTGCGGGAAGTTGTTCCAGGCCATTTATTGATGGTTCAAGATACTTTTGAGCAATATCACCTTTTTGAAAATGTACATCTATGCTCCTACTATAGGGAAAGACAGGGTGTGATTTTGTGAACTTGGATGCTCTTCAGACAAATTGTTTGACAAGTGATATTTTAATTTTGGGGGTGATTTTAATTGTACCCTTAATGAGAGATTTTGTTTCTATCCAAGACTGTCTTCCATACTGGCATTTTAACATTCATTTTTGACAAGATATCCACTTTTGAGACTCTTTGAATTATTTTCGGGCAGCCTGGGTTGCCTCACAGGACGGGTAAGGTTAGGAAGTTTGCTGTGAGTGTTTTCTCAGACCTACCACAGAGCTTTTGTATCCATCTGAGATTTGGTGGTTCCTTGAGGATCTTCCTAGGATCTCAATATTGGATGTGGACAGACCTGAACAGGACCTGATGCCTCAGAGTGGACTTCTGCCCTAAATGGCTTTGCATTAGGATTAGGGTTAGGCACCTTGGTATTGATGGTTTGCCTATTGAGTTTTATAAGACTTTTTTGACCCTTCTTGGGCCTGACTTCCTCCAGCTTTTTCAGGAAAGCATCAAAGAGAAGATATTGCTACTCAGTTGTCTTCAAGCAGTTCTTACTCTGTTGCCTAAGAAAGGGAGGCTTGGGGAGGTGAAGAATTGGAAACCTGTGTCCCTGCTTTGTTACAACTATAAACTTTTTTCAAAGGCCTTGGCAAATAGACTGAAAACTGTGATTGGTTCGGTCATGCACCCTAATCAAACCTACTGCATTCCCAACAGGTCCATTTTTGATAACCTTTGCCTATTGCAGGATGCAATTTTGAGCTCAAAAATGTTTGATTTGTACATTGGATTGATTTCCCTTGATCAAGAGAAGGTTTATGATCGCGTAGATCATGGATATTTGTTTCACACTCTGCTTTTGCTCTTGGTCTTGTTTCCTGCATTTAGTTACAGTATATATAGTATACTTAAGGTGTTTTGAGCACCTTCTTTCCATTCCATAGGGGAATCAGACAGGGTTGTTCTCTGTGTGAGTTATCGTAAGCTCTTTCCATCAAGCCTCAGTTATGCATGTTGCAAAAGTCCCTTCCTGGCCTTTCTCTCCCATCACTTGCAGGCAGAGTATTTTGTATCTGCCCATTGCAGACAAGGGTCAAGGTCTCATTGATCTTTTGAGCAGAGTCACTATTTTCAGTTACAGTCTCTGCAGCAGTTGTTGTTTGGGATGAGTCGTTCCTTGGAAGCCACTGGACTTTGGTTTTCTTTGATGGGTAGGGGTCTTGAGTTTTTAATCAGGAACTTTTTTGTTGGACTGTGGCTACCTCAATTTTGAGGTGTTATCTAGTTTATATCAAAGTATTTTTAAGGCTTGAATATTTTTTAAGTTGAGACCACAGGATAGGCAGCTGGAGCTGTCAGGGCTTTTTGCCAAATCCCTTGTTTATAACCCTGCCTTGAAGATTCTTGTTTTGAGGAGTCTTGTCTCTTCCCTTGTTGCAGCCAATGTAACAACACTAGTTCATTTAACTGATTTTACCAATTTTACATGGGTCTCAGCTGATAGCTAGGGCTGGCACGTTTTATTTTTATTCCATTTGCTGGGCTTCTTGATTTTTATCAGAGGTGGAATCAGCGCTCCCTAGAGTCAGTATTGCCAGTCTAGACAGTTGCCTCCTTGAGTGAGCCATTCCTGATTATACTCACGTTTTTATTTTCTTACCTGGTGCACCTGCTGTGGAGTGAGATGTTGACAAACCTACCACCTTGGCTGCCTTCAGTGGGTCTTCTGAATTTGTTTTTAATAGCTTAAGCAATAAGTCACTGTATGTGCTTATGGTTAAAGATTCATCATTTTCAAACACCTGTTGATTATCACAGTACAGTATGGAGAAGACAGCTTCTGATGGTGGACTCCATCCACTTAGCTTGGTGAACTTTATACAAGCCTCTGATTGAAAGAGGATGGGTGAGCTCCAGCGAAGAATTCTTCATGGGTCTGTTGCCATGAACCTGTTTGTGCATCGTTGGCTCTGCAGGTGTCTGTGTTGTGTCCTTTCTGTGTCACAGAGGAGACTGTTTTTCATGTTTCTTACTTGTCCCAGGTTACAGCCATTATTTGTTTTATTTCAGTGTATTTTTCAATGATTGTCCCTTGATTTTTCTTCTAATGTATTGATTTTTCCTGTCAAGTACAGGTTCACAAATAGATCTGTGGTATGTCTTGCAAACTTTATTTTGGGTCAAGCAAAGATGGCCATTTTAAAAAGCAGACGATGCAGGGCCGCCCAGAGAGGGGGGGCAAGTGGGGCAATTTCCCCAGGCCCCGGACTCCTCAGGGGCCCCCAAGAGAATGGGTGAGGCTCCCGGCCCCGCCCCAGCCCACCCCTCTCCCAGAGCCTCAGCACATCCAGGACCGTCCCTGAACAGCAGAGCAGCGTGGCTCCGGTGGGACCCCTGAGCTCCGCCCCACTCACAGCCGTGTGGTAAGGGGGCAGGGCTGCGAGCTCCAGCGGGGCCTGAGTTCCCTCCGCTCGGCATGGAGCTCGCAGCCCCAGCCCCTTATCATGCGGCTCTGAGCGGGGCGGAGCTCAGGGGCCCAGACGGAGCCACGCTGCAGCTGTCCGGGGACGCTGCTGGATGCGGCGCGCTGAGGCTCCAGGTGAGGGGGGAGCTGGGGGTAAGGGGCCAGGGCCGGGGGGGTTGGCTAAGGGGCAGGAAGTCCCAGGGACAGTCAGGGGACAGGGAGGGGGCAGAGGTTGGGGGTGGTGGTCAGGGGACAGGGAACGGAGGGGTTGGATCATGGACGTTCCGGGGGTTTGTCAGGACTCAGCGGGGGGGTGGATAGGGGTTGGGGCAGTCAGGGGATAGGGGTCCCGGGGTAGTGGTGGGGTCTCTGGGGGACGGTGATAGGACAAGGAGCAGGATGGGTCGGGGATTCTGAGAGGGGCGGGCAGTTGGGGGGCAGGAAGTGGGGGGGTCAGATGGTGGCAGGGCCAGGCTGTTTTGGAGGCACAGCCTTCCCTGCCCTAAAGCTCATTCAGCAGTTTGAGGCTTGCATAAGAGCTTTCCATTAGGGCTACCATCCCTTTCACTTCTCAAATGCCAAATTATAGTCTATATTTAATTTCAGTGTCATAGGGAGATTCATGTCAGGGGAGGGTAGCTTCATTTAAAATTAGCCACTGGGGGAGGGATCACATGAGCAGAGCAATATCCTACACCACCTACCTCCTTCCCGACCCTACCATGGGAGACCCCCTCCCCTTGCATTCCCTGAGGCTTCAGAGCAGTTAATTCAGTGGTTCTCAAACTTTTGTCCTGGTGACCCCTTTCACATAGCAAACCTCTGAGTGCGACCCCTCCCCCTTATAAATTGAAAACACTTTTTTATATATTTAACACTATTATAAATGCTGGAGGCAAAGCAGGGTTTGAGGTGGAGGCTGACAGCTCACAACCCCCAGTAATAATCTTGTGACCCCCTAAGGGGTCCTGACCCCCAGTTTGAGAACCTCTGGATTAATTTAATTTTAGCACCCTGTGTCCATTCACATGCATGTGCTATTTTGAGCATTTCAGTTTTCACAACATAGGCTTATCCCAGATTCTGGAACAAGCTCAAAGGCTCAGTTCGTGGAGTATGTACATAAGCTATACTAAGGACAAACCCACAGTAACCATCTCCAGTTTGTGAGGGACCGCCATGGAGCCAGTCTCTAGGAAACAGATAAATGCATGGAGGATAAGTCCAGTAATGGCTATTAGCCAGGCTGGGTAATGGTGTCCCTAGCCTCTGTTTGTCAGAGGGTGGAGATGGATGGCAGGGGAGAGATCACTTGATCATTACCTGTTAGGTTCACTCCCTCTGGGGCACTTGGCATTGGCCATTGTTGGTAGACAGGATACTGGGCTGGATGGACCTTTGGTTTGACCCAGTATGGCTGTTCTTATGTTCTAAGCTAAATGAACCCAAAGTTATGGAGACAGATATGAGTGAAGGAAGCCAGCAGAGTATCAGAAACCTGGAAAAATCTCTGCCTGGATGGGCTCAGGCATTTGGTCACAAGATGAGGTGATTCAAAAGGTTTGGATTTTTTTTAAGCAGAATTTTTTATTTGTTTCTCTAAACAATCAAACACAGCAAGCAGCAAATATTTGGCCACACACTTCTGAAACCCCAAACCATATTCAGGTTTTGGCAGACTAATTTCAGCTTTTCAATTAAAAAAAACACAACAAATTTTGAAGGAAAGCAGACATTGTCCGTGATTTTTTTCTGCTTTTTAAAAACCCCTAGTTTTCGATCCAAAAAAAGTTTTGACGGAAAATATTTGTCCAACCCTTTTAATGAGCTTTAGTGCCTTTTAGCACTAGCTGATGCTGAGAACCAGTGATACCTTGTAAAGAAGTTTTCTCAAAACTGGGTTTGTGCCGAGATGCGGAAGGTTTATTTTTCCCAGGGCCACCCGTGGGGGGGGGGGACAAGTGGGGCAATTTGCCCGGGCCCCACAGGGACCCTCATGAGAATATAGTATTGCAATTTTTTTTATGGAAGGAGCCCCCGAAATTGCTTTGCCCCAGGCCTCCTGAATCCTCTGGGCAGCCCTGAGATGATGTAAATTATTTGGTACTAGGGTTGTCGATGTTCTTCAGCTTTTTAGATTTTTAGTGGTTTAACTCCTTCATTTAGAGATTAGATATTACATTCTTATAAGCAATTTGGATCCCTTTTTTTCAATGGTGAGCTATTGAAAATGCATATTTTGCTCTTCGGGATGAGCAATAAATTTGTAATTTATTTCCTTGTATTTACTGTGTTCCTGTACCGATATTACACTGCTCTACAGCCAAAATGCTTCTGAAATAAATGTAGTCAAACTTTACTAATTCTGGGTCACTAAGAACTAAAATGATGCTTAAAATTGTTGATTGGCTCTAGTTTTCAAGTTATGCTATTGGGTCAGTATAAATAGCGGAGGATAAGTGAGTTATAAAGGGAAGGGATCTCAATTTAAACCAGAAATAACTAAAATACATCTTTAACTGGATCTATGAATAAATCTACGACTGGGTTTGGACAGTACTTCAATGAATGATGCAATCTGAAGCTGGTATTGCATCATACATGATATGAATTGCATCATGTTATTCCTAGAAGTCATGGATGATGCAATCATAACGAGGCTTACATCACTCTGCTGAACAAATTGCCCTATATCAGCTCTAGAAATCATACAGTGTCGTGCTCTCTTATTTGTCAGTGTTTGATTTTGCAAAGGGACACATTTCTGTTTAGCCAAAGTGAGCAGAGATGCTTGTGTGAACAGTGCAGATAACTTCTGCTATGTTGTGACTTTTGCATCACAAAAGCGCAGTATAACCACTATGGTTAAGAAAGCCTATCACCTTTATTTTGGCTGCAAAATTGGAGATCAGGACAAGAGGTGGGCCCCACACATATGCTGCAACACTTGTGCAACAAATCTTCGCCAGTGGTTGA
This sequence comes from Mauremys reevesii, assembly GCF_016161935.1. NCBI lineage: Eukaryota > Metazoa > Chordata > Testudines > Geoemydidae > Mauremys > Mauremys reevesii. The sequence goes on along the minus strand of NC_052624.1, from coordinate 128,687,577 downwards.
ACAGGAAAAGGAAATCTATGCCTTTTGCAGTGCCAATGATTTGGAGAGCCAACAGATCATACCAGCAATTGTTACTTCTGCATGGTGCCTCCAGTTGGGAAAGGTGTGTCAAAGAAGAAAAAGTGGACTGTGCATTATCCAAACATTCCATCAGCTATATGCCCAGTACCCCACGGAGAAGGACTGCCGGTTCCTGATGCACCAGAATCATTCTCACTTGAGTCAGATGAGGAAGAGGAAGAGGATGAAACTTCTGGTCCTGAACCATCAATGTCACAGTACCCACATTTTCTCCCATCCTCCTCCTCTGAACCACACCTCATAACACAAGGTGAACTGAATGACCTTGTCAGGGATTTGGAACTACCCAAGAGTAAGGCAGAGCTGTTGGGCTCCAGACTACAGCAGTGGAATCTCCTGGCAGGTGATGTTAGGGTTTCCATGTTCGGATCTTGTCCCATTCTTCTTCATGGAAGGGGATCTTGTAGCCTGCAACAACATCGATGGTGTGATGGCAGCCCTCAACATCGTTCACGATCCAAATGAGTGGAGACTGTTCACTGATTCATCGAAAACGAGTCTTAAAGCTGTTTTACTGCATAATGGCAATGTTTTGCCATCAATTCCAGTTGGTCATGCAGTCCATATGAAGGAAACCTATGACAACATGAAACAACTTTTGAAGTGCATAAACTATGACCAACATCAGTGGCAGCTTTGTGGCGATTTGAAGGTTGTTGCTCTCTTGCTTGGTCTGCAGACTGGATACACAAAGTACTGCTGTTTTCTCTGCGAATGGGATAGTCGTGCAAAAGATTCCCACTACATCAAGAAAGATTGGCCACTCCGACAGTCATTGGAGCCTGGGAGGAAAAGTGTTCAGCATCCACCACTTGTTGAATCAAGGAAGATTTTGTTACCACACTTACGCATCAAGCTGGGTCTGATGAAGAACTTTGTCAAGGCCATTGACAAAACACAAGCAGCTTTCAAGTACCTCTGTGGAAAATTTCCAAGGTTAAGTGAAGCTAAGATAAAGGAAGGTGTCTTTGTTGGTCCTCAGATTCGTGAACTTCTTCGAGATGATGCATTTGACCATGCACTGCGTGGCAAGGAAAAGACGGCATGGAAAGCCTTCCAGTTAGTGGCAATACATTTTCTCGGAAACAACAAGGCAGACAACTACAGGTTGTTGGTGGAAAACCTCCTCAAGGCATACGAAAGCCTTGGTTGCAACATGTCACTAAAGATACATTTTTTGCACTCTCATCTAGATTTTTGCGATTTCACCAGGACATTGCAACAATGGAGAAACGCTATCAGGGCAAATGGAGCCCATCAATGCTTGCAGACTATTGCTGGACAGTGACAAGAGATGCTCCATTTAATGAATACAAGAGACAAGTAGACACTGAATAGGACTAAACTATGTACATAATAGTTTTTTGCCTTTTGTTTCATAATAAATTTTAGTTAGATAACCCTTTTGCTGATTTTTAAAGTGTTACATAAACAGGACAGGTGAAATATTATCATGTAAAGCAACCATAAACACATGAAAAGACCTAGGTTTACAATTTATGATTAAAACTCTACTATCTACACAATATACATAGACATAAAATGTAAAAACTTAAATAACTTAGAAACAGTAGCCATTCAGTTGTTTTAATTGTCATATTTGAATTCAGCACATCAAAATACATAATAAATAGCACATTTTATCTCTGAAGCAGACAACTTCTCAAAAATTGTAGACCAGTGTTAAATGTTTTAAAAGTCAAAGTCTCTCTCTCCTCCCCGTTCCCTCATGTGTCTATTTCTCTCCTCCCCACCCTTATTTCTTCTCTTTTCTATCTCTCTCCCTTTTTCTTCTGTTTAGTAAGAGTCTGGCTTAGCTGGCCAGCACTGCATAGTTTGCAACACTGCTGTAAGCCTGTGACCAGAAAGAGGAAACTAAAAGTGATGCCCTAAACAGTCCAGTGTTGGTAAGAGTTTTCCCAGGCCTTGTAGTAGCTGATAAGACCATGTGTTGTGCCTGAGTTTCTCCAGCAGTGAGATTGCAAGTGAACATCAACACCAGAGATGATAGCCGCATTTTCTGTTCTTTTCTCTCCCCTCTTGTATGTGTGTGTCTTGTTTTGTCTTCTTAGGAAATGACATTGGACTTCAACACCACCACCAGCAACAATGAACACTTCCAGCCCATTTCAACTAGCTTCTCTTTTCTCAAAAGGACAGTTACTACCATCTAACAGACTATAACAAAGCGTTTTTTTTCCTTCTAAAAACTCTCTCCATCTTAAAGGAAAGGGAATAAGGGATGTTGTTAAAAGGAAAGACTTATTTAGTACTTTACATTTTAAAAGCTTTAACTGCTTTTCCTTCTTTTTTATATTTTTAATAACAGGTTAAAAGGATTTTGAATGGCGTGTTTGCCATGGTGCAAATCAGGCTGAGGTCTCTGTATACAATCCCTGAACCTTGTTTAACACTGTGTAACGTTGGACAGTGACTAGGTTATGTTAACACCTTTGGCCCGTATATTCCATCTAAACTAATTCAACATCTCTGTGGAGCAGGGACTGTCTCTTCTGTGTTTGTACAGCCCATTGCACAATGGGGTCCTGGTCCATGATCAGGGCTCCTAGGCTCTACAGCACTGTTGTTGTTAATAATATTAATATAATTAATAACTTTATTACCACTGCATAATGCTACACACAAATATACTAGACTTTCAGTGTTTTGGGGGTGCCCCCACACAATTCTTCCATTTAGTGTATCATTGGCTCTATCTGTAAAGTGTTTTTGAGATACGGGGCCCAATCATGCTCCACTGGAGAAAATCATGAGATATTTTTCCATTGGCAGGATTGGGTCCATGAAGTATTAAGCTTGCTATAGAAAAACTGGTGTTGTATTCCATTGACAGGAGATGCTATTTCAGGCAGCATCTATTTGTTCAAATAGGGGTGAGGCTGTGTCATCCATAGAAAAGCTGTTGCTTGTTATTTAGGTAACTTGTGTGTTGTGTTCCTAATTTGGACAGCATTGAGGTTATGGCACTCGTAAGAAAGAACATACTGAAGCATAGCAATGGAAAATCATTTTTTCTAATTTTGATGATAAAATTCCAGATGTCATTCTTCTCTGTGGAGACAATTATCACCAGTTACACTCTTACAACCCCTTATTATTCCACACTACATCTCAGCTGCCATTCCCAAGGGTGAGATTGGGAAAATAGAAGGGGGTGGTTGTGATGCTCTGTACCTCAAGGGAACACCCTACACCACCATGTTCATCCTTATAATATGATTGTGTGGTATCCAATGCAAAATGTGTCATGTCAGGTGTCTTCAGAAGGCTCATGATGCACTGAGCATTGTTGTTACAGTAATGTTATAGTGATTGTTGTTATAGTAATGTTATAGGTTGTAATATCATCTATATAGTTATGAGACTGAAAATGTGTCCTCATGGCTTAAAAGAAGCCCAGGCAAAAACTCTCACAGAGGGGCAGTTCACACTTCATAAGGGCATGTATGGGACAAACCCAGCTCACCCTCACAGGAACAAAGGACACTGGCCTAGGCAGCAACAAAGGATCTGTTGGACTCTCAAGTGAGTCACCCCCCCTTCCCTGGGTCAGTTAGGGATTACAATGAGGTAATGCCCACCTGACACTGAAAGGGGGTCAGGCAAAGCCAAGAGGGAAAAAAGAACATGATACAAGGGAGAGATATTTGCCATGCTTTCCTCTCTTCCACCTCCATCTACAGACATCATCACCAAGCAAATGAAGCGCTGATCAAAGGGGAGATCCTGGCTGAAGGGCAACCAGCCAGCCTGTGGTGAGAAGCATGTAAGTGTATAAGGGCATTGAAAGTGATAAGATCAGCTTAGAATGCATTTTGTTTTTATTTCATTTGACCAAATCTGACTTCTTGTGCTTTGACTTATAATCACTTAAAATCTATCTTTGTAGTTAATAAATCTGTTAGTTTATTCTACCTGAAGCAGTGCTTTTGGTTTGAAGCGTGTCAGAGACTCCCCTTGGAATAACAAGCCTGGTACATATCAATTTCTTTGTTAAATTGACAAACTCATAGAAGCTTGCAGCATCCAGCAGGCGTAACTGGACATTGCAAGATGGAGGTTCCTAGGGTTGTGTCTGGGACTGAAGATATTGGCTAGGGTCATTCAGTTACACAATCCAAGCACTTAATGCCAGAGGCTGTGCATGAACAGCACAGGAGTGGGGGTTCTCACAGCAGAGCAGGGAAAGTCTGGCTCCCAGAGTCAAGGATAGGAGTGACCTAGCAGATCACCAGTCCAGATAACACCAGGGCAACATCACAGTGGTACTCTAAGCTCTGCCCACAAATTTCACCCACTGAGATGCCACTTGCAATATACTGTGCAGATATTAAAAATGTGTTCATGTGTGGTCTCCTGGCTCATTGGGCTTGGCACCCCCTCACTGGTCGCTCAATACACCCAGAATCCCTACTGTCAACATTTAGCACTGGGTATTTGAGTTAGCACCCACGGAGATGAATGAGGCAGAGCTATTGCTCTCAGTGATATTTTGTATGATTCAACAAATGCAGGTAACTGTAGCTATACCAGTTAGGGTCAGAAATGTGACCTTCATGTATCTCAGCAACTGTAACTGCTAGAGACTTACATTTTCTCTTTTCATTTTTGTTGGTTTGCTCTGGACACAATACTCCAGCTGAGGCCTCACCAGTGCTGAGGAGAGAGGAACAATTACTTCCCTGTCTGACATACAACACTCCTGTTAATACATCCCAGAGTGACATTTACCCTTTTTGTTTTGTAGTACCATCGCCCTGGAGACTCATTCAGTCTGTGATACAGTATAACTCCCAGATCCTTTTCTGCTATGTTTCTGTGTACCCAGTTATTTCCCATTTTATATTTGTGTTTTTGATTTTTCCTTCCAAGGTGTAGTACTTTGTACTTATCTTTATTGAATTACATCTTACTGGTTTCAGAACAAGTCTCCAATTTATACAGATCATAAGAGTTATTTCCTGAATTAAACCCCTGGTTCTGATGCCTTTGTGTGTTGCCTTGAGGTTGGTCATTGCACCAATGGTCCAAACTAGTTCTGCATGGTCATCATTCCCCAGCTGTTCTGCAATGTTGCCTGGGCTTCTGCCATGATAGCAGGGCTAAATGATAAATGCTCCAAAGTTCATTCCTCCCCCACATTATTGTCCTGGTTGTTCTCCAATCTGCTACCACCCCACATCCACCCTGATTCCAAAATCTCCTGGATTACCACCAAATCGTCCACTTTTTTCTGGTTATTGTTGCTATTGTGCTTAGGTTCATCACTGGAGATGTATACACTGATTCCTCTAATGATCCAGTCCTCTTCACAAATAGACTGGGCAACCTGAGCATTTGGGGATCTACTGATTGTATTAAACGTTATATTTCCACACATTAACTAAGAGGTTCTTTAAGACTGAAGTTATTTTTCCTATTGGAAATTCACAGTACCACTTTTCTGCTAGTAAATCTGCAATTTCTGAAATGATCAGGTTCATTTCACACCTAGATTCTGGGTGGGTGCTGCCTCAGTCCAGTTAAGGCTGTATTTTATTCACAAGAAAATATACCATTTTCATGGAGCAGAATGCTAAATGTCAGAGAGAAGCATGTCTTTTTTAAACACCTATTTCAGTGGCCAGTATCAACCAAAACAATGCTTGATAAGATGCTGGAAATGTTACAGTATGTATCTGAACAAAGAAAATTTACTCCCTTTTGGAACTTCATTTTGAAAAATTTCAAGAAGCCAAAGTTAACTTGTATATAACATGTTCAGAATCATAGGATATTTCAGAAAACATCACTTTAAACATTCTGGAATTTTTGGTGTAGGAAAGTTTGTCTGTTTAAGTTGAGATCACTCTACTGCAGTATGTTTTATTGATGCAAATTCATTACTTTTATTCTCTCACCCTTATGATTTGACAGTGCAGCATAATCTGAACAAAAAATTTTCAGAATTTGCATTTTGGACTGGCACTCAAAGACAAGTAACTCCAATATTTTTCTGTCAACTCTGGTAAACACTCTGCATTAGCCAGCCAGAACTGAGGGTTTTTTGTTTTGTTTTTAAATTCAGTCCAGGTGAGCTGAGTTCTTGAAATGCCTGCAGTTAGATTCTAAGCTATGCTTTTGCAGGGACACTGGCTCACATTAAAAGAGCCCAAAGCCAGGCCAGCTGTCCAAGGCCCCACCACCATCAGTCTCCTACATTCTCTTCCCTATCACAATGAGAAGGCTCATATGCACACCCTTCAGATTTTTTTCTGCTCATATCCAAAAAGCTTTTCTCATGGAGGGCTGGACTCTGCCACCCTTGCTCACAATACATAGTACCTTACTCCATTGAAATCATGAGTCTACTTAGGGTATGTCTACACAGCAAGGAAAAACCCGCGGCTGGCCCATGCCAGTTGACTCAGGCTCATGAGGCTTGCGGTATCAGGCTGTTTTATTGCTGTGTAGACTTCCAGGCTTCCCTGAGCTCTGGGACTCTCACAGGATCCTAGAGCCCAGACCCCAACCAAGCCCAGAAGTCTACATGGCAATGAAATAGCCCTGGAGCCTGAGCCCCGGCAGCCCAAGTAGGCTGGCACAGGCCACCCCAGGTGTCTAGTTGCTGTGTAGACATACCCTTGGAGTAAGGTGCTTCTCAGCTTGAAAGTTAACAGAATTGAGCCTTAATGTACACCTCTACCCTGATATAATGTGACCCAATATAACGCGGGTTCGCATATAACATGGTAAAGCTCTGGCATGCTGCTCTGAGCAGCGTGTTAAGGGTGTTGCGCCAGGCTGGGGCTGAGGGGGTTGATAAGGGGCAGAGGGTCTTGGGGGCAGTCAGGGGCTTCCCTCCCCAGGGTCTGGGAGGCAGGATCTGTGGGAGGGCACTTTTGGGGAGCCCACAGTCCCAGAGTGGCCCGGGGGATTAGTGGAGGGCCAGGAGCAGCCCGCTCTGCTTCCCTCACCCTGGCCCCAGTCATATCGCTTGGGGGAGGGGGTTTGGGGAGAAGGGATCCCCCTGCACTCACTAGCAGCAGCGGAAGTGGAGCTGCCTGGCCCCAGCCCGCTCCATTCTGCCAGCTCCCAACTGCAGTGCTCTGCTTCCCGCCACAAGGGAGTACGGGGGGGCGTCCTTTCCCCAACCTCCCTGCACTCACCTGCAGGGAGAGTGGAGCGGGCTGGGGCCGTGTCGCTCTGCTTCCCGCCACAGGTGAGTGCGAGGGGGCATCCTTTCCCCAACATTTCCGCACTCACCGACAGCGGGAAGTGGAGCACCATGGCTGGGAGCTGGCAGGGTGGAGCGGACTGGGGCCGAGCTGCTCCACTTCCCGCCGCTGCCGGTGAGTGCCTGTCAGAGGGCGGGGGGGGGGGAGGGTGGATAGGGGTCGGAGCAGTCAGGGAATGGGGGTTGGAGGTCTCTGGAGGGGGCAGTCAGGGAACAAGGAATGGGGGGGGGCAAAGCAAGTTTGATATAACGCAGTCTCACCTATAATGCGGTGAGATTTTCTGTCTCCCGAGGACTGCGTTATACTGGGGTAGAGGTGCATGGGTAAAAAAGTTCACTTTTAAAATCCAATGATACAGCTCTTCAATTTAAAAAAAAAATAGAAAAAACAGACCCCAGGTTTAGCTAAAAGCCCTCTTCACTTCTGCTTCTTAAAAGGTATGATTATCTTCACAATACATGGCTTTCTTGCTCCTTCTTTTTTCACACCAAAATTTATCTTTCAGTTTTGATAGCACCTCTGAGGGGAAGGGATATCATTTACCAGGTCATATCTATGTAAAGCAACAAGAGATAGAGAAAGCAGGTTGGGAAACCAGTTATTACCCTCTCACATCATTCTATTCAGGTCAGCAGCATAAAGATATTTCAGGGCGAGTCACTGCGGTTTATGTCTCTGTGTTATACTATCATTCTCAAAAATAAAGTGGAGATGCCAGAAAATAATTGTGTTTCATACTTAAAGACAGATAGCTGCTGTAGCCTCTGCAATGTCATTTCTCACCTGTAGAGATAGGCCACAACCGGAAATCCAAATATTCACACCCAAAATTCAAAGGAGCTGAATTTGAATTTGAATCTATGGAATGCTACTTATGCCTATAGATTTGCTTTAGAGTTCACTCCTTCAGGTTTTTTAATCTATGTTCCAGTATCATCTTGTGAAAATTCAACCTAAAGTCTCAAGAGATCCACTGACATTTGGGGCTGAAATCTAGGGTGACCAGACAGCAAGTGTGAAAAATTGGGACAGGGAGTGGGAGGGTAATAGGAGCCTATATAAGAAAAAGCCCCAAATATTGGGACTGTCCCTATAAAATCAGGACATCTGGTCACCCTACTGAAATCTCAGAGAGCTCATGTGATTTTAATGCGGTTAAATTACAGCAAAAACAGTGGTAATGGTTTGGTCTCAAACCTGTATTACTCTGATTCTTAGTCTAAACTTAACCCATCTCTGAAGAGTTCCTCTTTGACTCACCTCTACTGTTGCTTGAGGTCTTTAATGCAGATGCTCAGCCTAGGATTCATTCTTCGGCAAACCTATTGCTTTTCCTTTAGATACATTTAAATTCCCAAAGTTTCAGCACCCAGGTTTCTGGAATTTTTTTGTTTACCAGAACCCCTTTATGTGAGCCATCTGGAATGTTTATTCTACTCATCTAGTTGATGGGATGTCTCATCAGTTGAATACCTGTCAAAACTGAGAGAGAGAAATTTGTGTCTGAGTCAGTGAACAAATTAACCTTTCAGGCATAAAAATTCACCAGCACTGATTGCACACAATAAGCAGTCTTAATGCAGTGTGTTAACAATTTTACATTGCATTCCAAATAAGACAGATGAAGAATTATAGAGTGATATATTTTTCACATACATTTGTTACAATCATGTGAAATCTGATGATGGGTTGACTTGTGCACTTTCATTAGTTATGTTTAAATTAAAAGTAGTCCATACTAGTGCATGCCACTTCTAAAGAATGATGAGCATGAGAAATCCATTGACAAGGGGACTGAATGGATTATATTTTCTACTAAATCTGAGGATACATGAAATATTTTAGATATCATGCTGTAATTTTTATTTTTCAATGTATAAAAACAAAGCAAATAATAAAAACACTTCTCCATGATTCTCTTTTGAAATACAGTAAGAACCTCAGAGCTACAGGAATGGAGGTTGTTTGTAACTCTGAAATGTTCATAACTCTGAACAAAACATTATAGTTGTCCTTTCAAAAGTTTACAACTGACTTAATACAGCTTTGAAACTTTATGATGCGAAGGAAAATGCTGCTTTTCTTTTATTTTTTTTAGTAGTTTATGTTTAACACTATACTGTATTTGCTTTCTTTTTCGGGGGGAGGTGGGGAGTGTCTTTGCTACTGCCTGATTGTGTGATTCCAGTTCCGAAATGAGGTGTGTGGTTGACTGGTCAGTTCATAACTCTGGTGTTCATAACTGAAGTTCTACTGTATGTCCATTACTTCATTAGGGAAAGGTCTTTGTAAAGAGATGAGCTTCCTACTATGCCTTGAAGGTCAAAAATATTCTAACTCTGTAGAATCACTGGGGAAGGCAAATTTCTGAATTCAGCACCTCCATCGGGAATGCCCTGCAACAGGCCCCAATACATTTAGATTGGGCGACTCAGCTGTTCTCATATGTCATGGCAGAGCAGGGGGAGAGGCAGTCTCTCAGGAAGCTAAGGCTTGAACTATATAGGAACATATAGAGCAATAGCAACACTCTGAATTACACATAGAAGGGAACAGACAGCTAGCAACATCTTGGGCAAACAGGCCACTGCTTTCTGCACAAGTAGTCTTAAAAGTGTAGCCTCAGAGCTCACTACAGTAATCCAGTCTGGATGGGACACAGGCAAGGCCCTCATCAGAGGGCAACAGTCATAACTGTAGTGCCAGGTACAGATGGAGAAAAAGCTCTTCTGGCCAGTAACTCACCCAAAATGCCACAAGCACGCAGGGATCCAGAGCTTCTCCCACATTGTAAGCTTCCTCAACAAAGGGAAAACACACACCATCGATAGGGGTCAGACAGCAACCCTGATACCTTCTTGTTACTTCCCCTGCCAGCTAATATTACCTCTGTCTTATCTAGAATTAGCCTCAGCCGGGTTGCCTACATCCGAGCTCCTGTCTCACTCACACCCTAAGAAAATATGGGCACCCAACCAGGAGTCTCATGCAAATGAGAGATAGAGCTGAGTATCATTCAGACAGCGAGAGCATTGAAGCCCAAACATCCTCACAGTCTCCTGAGCAACCTCATATACATGGTGATTGGCAAGGGGGAAAGAGTGAAACTAAGGAAGACAAAAATCCTGTGGAATCTCGGACAACAGAACTATCAGGCTAGATAAGCAACTGCCCTGCACCCTCCCCTGTGACTTCTGTAAAGATCAGATTAGAATAATGCTAATATAGTCCTAACAACATCTGCCAGGGTCCTGAGATGAGTCCACACAGGCATCTGTATGAGGCCTGTCATGATCATTGTATGGGCTGACCAGTAAACAAACACTAATACTTTTTCTTCTGAAGATCTCAAGGTGCTTTACAAAGTTGGTCAAGCATTATTATTTCCATTTTATAGCTGAGGCAACTAAAGCACAACGAGTGTCAGTGACCTTGTCCAAGGTTACACACTGAATCAGTAAGAGCTGAGAAGAGAGCAAAGGTCTTTTGATGCCAAACCCAGTGCCCTGTTTACTGGACCATGCTGTCTCACTAAAGTAGTTAGTAGTTGGACACTGCTTAAATATTAAATCCAGCAAGAGTAGAAGCCATTTGTCCCTCATATTCCTGGGTCATGGTTAGGGCTCTGTCCATCACTGCATTCTGTCTATACCATTTATTCCCAGCTAGGGCCATATGTGTGTGTGAATGTGATGTAAGAGAATTAAATGTAACCTTTCTATGAATTCTGCTTTGGGCACGATCTGTGTGGGCAAAATAGGAAAACATTTTGAATATCCTAAACTTCCTAATCCTTTTTCTACCTTTTCTCAAAGAGATCCCACTCTCACCCTGAGCAAATCAAAGGCCCAGTGTTTTATTCAAACCCTTCTATTTATAAGGGTCTCCCAATCAGGGAACAAGTAAAAAAAAGAGTATGACTTACATGACCAATTGAATACCTCGGATTTTAAATTCAGAATATCAGCTACATCCAACAATTATCATAGTTGACTGATTGCGGGGGAGAGAAATGCTACATTTGATTATTTGCAAAACTGCAACAAGCACTTTGCTTCACTTTAGTTATCATAGTTAAAGACAAACCAACTTTGAAGAAAAGTGTATCAGTTATTTTAAAGATAACATTTACAGTCAGAAAGTTTCAACTTCTTTCATTCAGTTTTTTAGATTCAAGGCTAGTGTAGTTTATAAAAGATGGTCCATTTTGAACTCTTGTCTTTCTCAAACTTTGATTTTCTCAGACTCTATGCTATTTACATTTCAATACTGCTAACTTCATAAATACTAGACCAATTTTCTTCCGACTTGAACAGTTTGACTTTTACAATTTCCACTTAAAAGTTCTCTGTTCTGTATGACATGCACTGCACAATATTTAAATGTTTAAATTCTATCACAAGAAAGTGATAGAATACCACCTCACTGTCCTCAGGCTCTAATGACCTGATGTTTGTCAGTGTGCAGTCCTGGTTGCAAATCTTAACTTCTCAAATCCCAAGTAGTCCCCTCACTCCCTCCATCCTATATTCCATCATTCATTTCCTTGTTGATCACTTCCAGTGCATGGAAGGATGAGAAGGAAAAGAAAACACTTTTTTAGCTTCAGCCCCAGTCTGGCAGGTAGCAAATTCTGGCAGGTTTCGATCTTCTGGCAGTATTTGTTACTAGATGTACAGTTGAAGAAAATAGCCATTTTGAAATCAAAGTGACAGAATTTACTATCAGCAGTAAACATAATGTATATGGTTCCCTTTCAGTAGCAAAATATATAGGTAGGAATGCTCCCTTTTGCAACCAATGGCAAAATCTGACAGGGAAGAATTTTATGACATTATACCAGCAGATGCTGCTGCAAGAACATCTGACATGCTTGCTGGAAGATATGGGTATTTTAAATACCTTCCTGTAAACTGCTGGGTAAATTCTTAAACAAACATTAGAAAATGCCTGCATTACTCATGATAAATGCTATAAATTGAAACATCCCCTAAAAAAAGCTAGTGTAGGAGGAAAAACAAGAGAAAAAATAGCAGAGTCAACAAATTATATAGATTATGTAAGGGAGCTGTAAAAGGAGATCGGGTATGGTGGAATGATTTCTACAAGATGTAAACAAACAAAATTAAGCCAGTTAAACTAAAGATATGATGTGGAGTAAAGAAAAAAAAATTCTGGTTACCTAATTAACTTGCACACAGCAGGATGCTAAAAGTAGGTACAGTCTATTTTCTGTGTGGTAGCTGCTTGATACATGGATTCTTTAAATGGAGTTTAAATGCAGATAATGTGGGGATATGATAAAATCTGTTTAAAAGACTTGGAAACAAACTGCAGAAAAAATAAACACTCTCCAAGCTATCCATCCAGCTAATTGCTTCCTTTCTTGCATTCTATGGAAAGTATTAAAATAAGGTTATTAAAATGTTTAGGCCCAGATCTTAAGAAATTTGCATTTGTTGAGGCTTCAACCAGATAAGAGCAGGTGTAGTCTCCCTGCCCCCTCATCCTTACAAGAGTGATGAAGACTGGCCAAGCTCTTAGTATTAGAAATGAGCCAAATTCTATTAGCTTATTCAGAAAGCAAAGCTGTGATAGTAATTTGGGTAAGTCACTTCACAGAAAGAAGGGAGACTACAAGGGTAAGTAATAATCATAGTTGCTCAGAGCTCCGGTATGAAACTGCAGAAAAACCTGAGAGTCTCTGAATTAAATTTAGAAGTATGAACAACAAGGGTGATGTCGTGGTGGGAGTCTGCTACAGACCACCAGACCAGGGGGATGAGGTGGACGAGGCTTTCTTCCAGCAACTAACAGAAGTTGCTAGATCATAGGCCCTGGTTCTTATGGGTGACTTTAATCACCCTGATATCTGCTGGGAGAGCAATACAGCGGTGGACAGACAATCCAGGAAGTTTCTGGAAAGTATAGGGGACAATTTCCTGGTGCAAGTGCTGGAGGAACCAACTAGGGGAAAAGCTCTTCTTCACCTGCTGCTCACGAACAGGGAAGAAATAGTAGAGGAAGCAATAGTGGATGGGAACCTGGGAGGCAGAGACCATGAGATGGTCGAGTTCAGGATCCTGACACAAGGAAAAAAGGAAAGCAGTAGAACAGAAACCCTGGACTTCAGAAAAGCAGACTTTGACTCCCTCAGGGAACTGATGGGCAAGGTCCCCTGGGAGAATAACATGACGGGGAAAGGAGTCGAGGAAAGCTGGCTGTATTTTAAAGAAACCTTATTGAGGTTGCAGGAACAAACCATCCCGATGTGTAGGAAGAAAAGTAAATATGGCAGGCGACCAGCTTGGCTTAACAGTGAAATCCTTTGCTCATCTTAAACACAAAAAAAAACACTTACAAGAAGTGGAGGATTGGACAAATAACCAGGGAGGAGTATAAAAGTATTGCTCAGGCATGCAGGTGTGAAATTAGGAAGGCCAAATCACACTTGGAGTTGCAGCTAGCCGGAGATGTTAGGAGTAACAAGAAGGGTTTCTTTAGGTATGTTAGCAACAGGAAGAAAGTCAAGGAAAGTGTGGGCCCCTTGCTGAATGAGGGAGGGAACCTAGTGACGGAGGATGTGGAGAAAGCTAGTGTACTCAATGCTTTTTTTGCCTGTCTTCACAGACAAGGTCAGCTCCCAGACAACTGCACTCTGCAGCACGGTATGGGGAGGAGGTGACCAGCTCTCTGTGGAGAAAGTAGTAGTTCGGGACTATTTAGGAAAGCTGGACGAGCACAAGTCCATGGGGCCGGATGCGCTGCATCCGAGGGTGCTAAAGGAGTTGGCCGATGAGATTGCAGAGCCATTGGCCATTATCTTTGAAAAGTCATGGTGATCGGGGGAGGTCCCAGACGACTGGAAAAAAGCTAATGTAGTGCCCATCTTTAAAAAAGGGAAGAAGGAAGATCCAGGGAACTACAGGCCAGTGAGTCTCACCTCAGTCCCTGGAAAAATCATGGAACAGGTCCTCAAGGAATCAATCCTGAACCACTTAAAGGAGGGGAAAGTGATCAGGAACAGTCAGCATGGATTCACCAAGGGCAAGTCATGCCTGACTAACCTAATTGCCTTCTATGTGAGATAACCGGCTCTGTGGATGAGGGGAAAGCAGTGGATGTGCTATTTCTGGACTTTAGCAAAGCTTTTGATACAGTCTCCCACAGTATTCTTGCCAGCAAGTTAAAGAAGTATGGGCTGGATGAATGGACGGTAAGGTGGATAGAAAACTGGCTAGATGGTCGGGCTCAACGGGTAGTGATCAATGGTTCCATGTCTAGTTGGCAGCCGGTATCAAGTGGAGTGCCCCAAGGGTCGGTGCTGGGGCCGGTTTTATTCAATATCTTCATTTACGATCTGGAGGATGGTGTGGACTGCACCCTTAGCAAATTTGCAGATGACACTAAACTGGGAGGAGTGGTTGATACGCTGGAGGGTAGGGATAGGATACAGAGGGACCTAGACAAATTAGAGGATTGGGCCAAAAGAAATATGATGAGGTTCAACAAGGACAAGTGCAGAGTCCTGCACTTAGGACGGAAGAATTCCATGCACTGTTACAGACTAGGGACCGAATGGCTGGGCAGCAGTTCTGCAGAAAAGGACCTAGGGGTTACGGTGGACGAAAAGCTGAATATGAGTCAACAGTGTGCCCTTGTTGCCAAGAAGGCTAATGGCATTTTGGGTTGTATAAGTAGGGGCATTTCCAGCAGATCGAGGGATGTGATCATTCCCCTCTACTCAGCACTGGTGAGGCCTCATTTGGAGTACTGTGTCCAGTTTTGGGCCCCACACTACAAGAAGGATGTGGATAAATTGGAGAGAGTCCAGCGGAGGGCAACAAAAATGATTAGGGGGCTGGAGCACATGACTTATGAGGAGAGGCTGAGGGAACTGGGATTGTTTAGTCTGCAGAAGAGAAGAATGAGGGGGGATTTGATAGCTGCTTTCAACTACCTGAAAGGGGGTTCCAAAGAGGATGGATCTAGACTGTTCTCAGTGGTAGAAGATGACAGAACAAGGAGTAATGGTCTCAAGTTGCAGAGGGGGAGGTTTAGGTTAGACATTAGGAAAAACTTTTTCACTAGTAGGGTGGTGAAGCACTGGAATGGGTTACCTAGGGAGGTGGTGGAATCTCCTTCCTTAGAGGTTTTTAAGGTCAGGCTTGACAAAGCCCTGGCTGGGATGATTTAGTTGGGTTTGGTCCTGCTTTGAGCAGGGGGTTGGACTAGATGACCTCCTGAGGTCCCTTCCAACCCTGACATTCTATGATTCTATGATTCTATGATAATAGTCTACAGACCCAGCCTTGCCCTTGTTGCCATTTACTGACAGACTAAACAGCAACTGTTGCAAGCTTGTCTCTAGTGCTGCCCAGATGATTTGCTCCCTGAACTCCAGGGTCAGCCATGGGCGCCAGGTTTGTATAATTTTTGGTGGTGCTCAAAACGGGTCCAAGCAGAGCTGTCCTGTCCCTATGAATGGCTCTGAAAATATACCCCCAAACAGTGGTGGAGCTGGGCCCATGTTCCTGAATATTGGTGGAGCACGGGCACCATGGGCCCATATAACTCGCCGCCTATGGGGTCAGCAAAAGGTCAGTTCAGCTCCTCTCTCCCCTGCCCAACCCTCTGGGGATACCAGCAGCACTTGCTGCTGCCCAGTCTCTCCTTTCTTGGGGTGCTATTGCTATGCCTTTCTTAAAGGGCCAGTCCCACTATAAAGTTACATGGAAGGCTCTTCCCACATTATGCTCCTAGGAAAGTGGGTAGGTGGCAGGGCAGTTGGGACAAGATGTATTAACGTCAGTGGAGAACACTATCACTACACCACACAAGGCCTTTTATGTTAATGCATGTGGAAGATAGAGGGGGCAAATACTTTTCCTTCTTGCTTAGATTGATGGAATAGATCTTTGATTGGTTGTTAAGTAATACACTGGACTTTCTAACCAAGAAAAATCAATGGGAGAGTTATTTTAATGATTTAACAGTCAGTTCAGTTTATTGATAAATGTTTTGTACTGTATATTTTTGGTAGGCTTGGAAACTAAATGACAAGCATGTTTTCTTTATAATGCTGCTTGTGACGGGGCAAGAATCACCACCATGGTGCCTCCTGCTGGCCATTCTGGAATTAGCTCGAGACCTTCCACGGTGCACCCTCCTCCAGTGGTGTCTCACTCACCGTTGCTCCTGCTTGGCTGTCTCCACCACTCTGTGACTCACATTGCTCCCTGCACCACGGCATCCTCTTCTGGGTACAGTTCTCCAGCTGTGCCCCAATCTGCTGTCTCCCTGACTTTCAGAGGAACTGGCAGTCTATAGTCCAGCCACTTGCCTCAGTGGCCTACTGCAGTCACCAGTCTAGTCTCTTGCTACAGGGCAAACTGCAGTCTGTGGTGACCACTTCCCTCAGGGCAAGTGGGAGCAGCCCTAGCACCTTATCTACCCTTCCTCCAGGGCCTCAGTCTGGCAGCAGTCAGCCAGAAGCACCTTCTCTGCCCAGCACTGCTTCAGCCATGGTGCTCCTAGGCAGCCAGTCCTTCTCCCTAACAAGCCAGGAACAGACTACCCTCTGTTCTGTTGAGTAGTCCTTTATATAGGGCCCCTGCTGGTCCTGATTGGCTGCTGCAACAAACCACTTCCTGATTGGCTCGCTTAGTGAGCCCTCCTCTAATTGGAGGGTTTGGTGCAGGCTCCCTCTGGCCTGCTTTAACCCTTCCTCCCTGTGTGGGGCACCCACCCCATTCATTTATTGGCTGGCCCTTGGGCCCATAAACAAAATAGTCTTGACAGCTCCAAAGCCCTGGTGGACAGTAAGCTATAAGACTATTACAATAGTAACAGTAAGCAATCTGTGCCTTAGACAGAGATCCAGTGTCTGACCAGAGAATGGATGTAGGAGTGATTTTTCAAGGTTAGTGCAGCAGGAAGGGAGAGCCTACTTACCATCATATCATTAATAACAACAATCATTATTACCACTCTGGTGTCCAAAGCTGAGTTTTCAAAAATATGTTCAAATGCTTGTTTTACAACAGCTGTGACACAGAATAGAGTGATGAACAGTTTTTTGAAAATGTTTCTCAATTTACAAATAGTTTAATCAATTAACTACGTTTTTGGTGGAAAAATTGTTCTTTTCCAATTGACTCCTCTTTCTAGTGATCAGTTTACATGTTGAGTAACGGTACTTTCTGCACATGCACAGGGCTCTAGAATTCATTTGGATTCCCTAGTTTAAGGTAATTAGCATGAATGTGCCATGCTGGTCCTCCTATTTAAAAAAATAATAACTGTTACAAGTGGATATTGAATCAGCTAATCTTTGGGGTTGTGCACCAGACCTCAGTGTGCAAAATCTTCCTCCTATCTGCTTTTTGCCAAAAGAGGCTAGGAACATTAAAATAAATTTTGAACTCTGGTGAACACCACCTCTATTTTCAGGCTGATTTAGTTCAGGAACGCCTTGTCTAATTAATTTCAAATGTGGCAGAAAATCTTCACGTGATCTCAGGCCCAACTTACAGATATGAAGGACAGTTTTCCTTTGTCATTTTATTTCAGCAAAATATTCTCTAACAAGTTGTTTTAGAATAGAACCCTGAGATCTTCCAAACAACATTTAGACACGAGTGCACAATATCTGCAATCTCCCTTGGGAGTGCCAACTGCTGAACTGCTCAGCCCAAAGGTGAAGGTCCACTTTACATCAGACAAAAGCAGTCTACACTTCTGCAGTCTAGTGTCCTCTGGGAAAGGGGCTAGTTAGTACCATGTCTGAGGGGGGTTTAAGGGTTCAATCTTGTAATTAAAATAATTTAATCCCCTTCCTGAAGATTCAGGGACCATATTTATACCTATATATCTCCTTTGATCTGAGCATTTCAGTCAAAGTTGGATTCCGCTGAAGTTTATTCCAATTATATGCACCCATCTTGGGATTTCAGGCACACTGTTAGGGGAAGTGTCTATAAAATGAACAAAGATAAAAAATGCAATTTTATTTATTTGGATGCAACAACTTTATCTCAGTAACATCCTGGTGGAAGTATGAGCTTCAGTACTGCTGCTGGTGGTGTAGTGTTATTTTTTAGGGCACTGACAACCCAGTTTAGACCCCAATTCACACACATGCCTAATTTTTATGCAGTTGAGTTGAGACAAGGGAATGAATGCACCCACTGTGACATAACATTCTGTCCATAGGCGGCGAGTTCTATGGGCCCGTGGAGCTCAGGCCCCACCAATAATCCCGAGGGTGGGCCCAGCTCCACCAATGTTTGGGCCCCAGTCCCTGTGCTCCGGGGGTCCCGCGCCAGCAATGTGGGCGCTCTCACCGCAGCAGCAGCTCTCCCCAGCCCGCCTCCGGGCTCTCACAGCCCATTGGCCGGGAACCCCAGCTAATGGGAGCTGCCGGGCTGCCTGGCCACGCCTCCACAGCAGGGAGGGGGAGGGAGCCACAGGCAGCGGCTCTCAGCGCTGGGCAGAGCAGCAGCAGGGTCTGTCACTGTCAGACAGACACAGCCGGTGAGCTCTGGGGGCAGCCAGACACACACACACAGCTTGGGGGGGAGGGGGGCTGTGGGACAGACACACACACGGACACAGCCAGGGGGTTGTGGGACAGACACAGCCAGGGATGATGGAGACAGACACACACAAGGACACAGCTGGGGGTTGTGGGCAGGGCCAGCTCTAGGTTTTTTGCTGTCCCCCTTCCCAGCCCTGGGCTCCCCCCTGTACCCTCCTGCTGCCCCAGTCCTGGGCTCTCCCCCCACCCACACACACCCCCTGTCACCCCAGCGCTGGGCTTCCCCCTTTCCTCCCCACCAGTGCCCTTCCTCCACCCTGCTGCTGCCCTAGCCCTGGGCTCCCCACACCAGTGCCCCCCCACACCTCCTTCCGCCCCAGCCCTGGGTCACTGGTAACTCGCTCCCAGGGTGGGTCGTTCAGCCGGAATTTTGGATGTGCACAAAACAGACAGGATTGGTTCCCATATGCTTACAGAGCTGCAGTAAAGTGGAACAATGTTCAGCTTGTGTGATTGGAGGATATCTGGATGCATATTATAAGACTGTCCTCCATAAATGAGGAAAAGTTGAGGAGCCTTTATTATTCTTTTGTTCCACTCTTTCTTTCTATGGGGAATTTGCCAATGCAATCTCACTGTCTTCCTTTCAAACAAACAAAAAGGCAATGGCTGTTGAAAGTAGCAATTCCAGTGCTAATAAGCATTTCTTGCTCAATTTTATCCTACTTTTTCTACAGCAAGTTACAGTGGATCAGTATATTTGATTTGGGAGAAATGAAGTAAAAGCTGCCCAAACGGAGCTTGAGCACTCCTGAATTTTGAGGTGTTCAAATCTGGAAGGCAGGTGCTGGGGGTGGAAGAGGGCTGTGGGTTCCATGGGGGAGCATGGCAGCAACTGTCTGGAGCTGCACGGAGCCAGACATGCTGCTCTGAGTGGCATAGTAAGCGGTTTGGGGGTTGGAGAAGGGGTAGGAGGTTCCAGGGGGCAGTCAGGGGACAAGGAGCTGGGGGTTGGATGGGGCAGAGGTTCAGAGGCAGTCAGGGGACAGGCATCAATTGGATAGGCATGGGAGTCCAGGGGCTTATCAGGGGACAGGTAGGGGTGGGGTCCTGGGAGAAGTTGGGTGGGGTCTCAGGAGGGCAGTTGGGGACAAGGGAAGGAGGCTTAGATAGGGGCTGGGGTTCCAAGGGGCAGTTGTCTCGGGAGGGTAATCGGGGACAAGGGCCAGTGGTGCTTAGATAGGGGTGGGGTCTGGGGAGGCGATCAGCGGACAGGGGCTGGGATTCAAAGGGCTCTGGGCTGCTGGCAGCAAATCCCAGCCGCTGCTGCACCCTCCCGGCGCGGCTGGGATTTAAAGGACTCAGGGCTCCCGCGGCTGCCAGCAGCCCAGAGCCCTTTGAATCCCAGCCCCTGGCCGCTGATTGCCTCCCAGATCCCTGCCCCAATTGCCCCTCAGGACCCCACCCCTATCTAAGCACCACTGGTCCTTGTCCCCGATTACCCGAGACCCTAACTGCCTGGGACCTCAGCCCCTATCTAAGCCTCCCTTCTCCTTGTCCCCAACAGCCCCTCCTGAGACTCCACCCAACTTCCCCAGGACCCCACCCCTACCTGTCCCTGATAAACCTCCTGGACTCCCATGCCTATCCAATTGCTGCCTGTCCCCTGACTGCCCCTCCGAACCTCTGCCCCATCCAACCCCAGCGCTCCTTGTCCCTTGACTGCCCAACCCCTACCCCTTCTCCAACCCCAAACCGCTTACTATGCCACTCAGACCAGCATGTCTGGCTCCGTGCAGCTCAGACAGTTGCTGCCATGCTCCCCATGGAGCCCACAGCCCTCTCCACCCCAGCACCTGCCTTCCAGATTTGAACACCTGAAAATTCAAGCTCCGTTTGGGCAGCTTTTACTTCATTTCTCCCAAATCAGTTTCCCCTGCAAGGTGCCAACTGAAGGTGTTGGAAAACAGAGAGATCGGGTGGCCTCCTAATGCCTGGAAAAGAGACAAAGGCCAGAGGAGGGAGTGTCAGTGCCTGTGCGGACTTCTGGGAAGTGCATGGTGTGGAAGGGGATGCTGTGATGCTTTGGAACATCTCCATACAAAGCCAGTCAGGACTCTGGGGGAGCCTCCTCTCTCGGAGCATACTGTCTCCAGGGCAAGAAGCTTACACCTTCCTGGGTCTGACCTCAGAGCATTCAGCATGCCCTTCCACATCATGCACTTTCCACAGCGAGTCTGCCCAGGCGGGTCCTGGGGCAACCAGAGGTCCCTGCACCCCAACTCCGCAGTCAGATGTGACTCTCAGCCAGACAGTAAAACAGAAGGTTTGCAGGTAAATATGCCCAATGGTCTGGGATGAGATCTGAGTTACTACAGAGAATTCTTTCTTGGGTGCTGGCTGGTGAGTCTTGCCCACATGCTCAGGGTTTAACTGATCACCATATTTGGGGTTGGGAAGGAATTTTCTTCCAGGGCAGATTGGCAGAGGTCCTGGAGGTTTGTTGCCTTCCTCTGCAGCATGGGGCACTGGTCACTTGCTGGAGGATTCTCTGCACCTTGAGGTCTTTAAACCACGATTTGAGGACTTCAATAAATAAGACATAGGTTAGAGGTTTGTTACAGGAGTGGGTGGGTGAGATTCTGTGGGCTGTATTGTGCAGCAGGTCAGACTAGATGATCATAATGGTCCCTTCTGACCTTAAAGTCTATGAGTCTATGAGATGACGGGAACACAGTTTAAACAGAGCTTGTTGGTACAGAAAACAGAACCCCTCTGTCAGGTCTATCTTAGGGGGTGGGGAGCCCAGAACCAAGTTCTGGGTCTCTCCCCATTTCCCCAGCCAGCTCCAAACTGACACTCCCTCCTCTGGCCTCTGTGTCTCTTCCGGACAAGGAGGCCACCTGATCTCTTTTTCCCCAACACCTTCAGTTGGCATCTTGCAGGGGAAACTGAGGCACCCACACAGTATTCAGAGAAAATATTACCATTCCCACTTCATCACAACAAGTGCAACAAAATATAATACTGTATATTGAAGTAGGCAAGTGCTGCTTCTGACTTTCCACTTTTAATTGACCCTTGTAATCTTGTGGCACTGACGCGTTATAGCTTCATTTTATATCGGCTTACAGGGCGGGAGTGGGGGGGCACCACCATTTTGGGCCCCACCAAAAATTATACAAACCTGCCGCCTATGATTCTGTCTGCCTTTATTCCACCAGGCATACAGTATGAAAAGGTTTTGAGGCAGCCTCAATTTCAGTATGGCTCAGAGGAAAAACTGAGGAAAGAAAAGGCAAAGGATGATAGCAAGGAAAGTGGCTCTAGGGAGGCTAAGTAGATACAGCTATAGAGAAGTGAATGGGCTCAGTATTATGACTTGTAAGATTTGAAAAAATATCTTCTACTTAAAATTTCAATGTAAACTATGATCACCCTCTTACAAATGTGGAGATCTAATAATGATAATAAGCCATATCAGGCCATCAACTTTGAAACAGAACTCTCCATTCACATCAATAGAGAGTTCTGATTAAAAATTTATGTTTATAATAATGTTGGGACAGCCATTATTGCTAGATATGGACCTAACTTAGAGCAACTAGACTTGTGAATAGAGGCCATGTTACACATGAATTTTCTGGTCTGATGGCAAGGTCAATAAATCAGAACACAGGCATCTGGGATTTGGAAACATGTACCTGACTTTTCTCATGTAGCTTTTCATAAATCACGAAGACCCTTATTCAAAGCCTGAGTTGTTCTCTTTGATAAGAGTCAGCAGGATGAACAGCAGCCCTGAAGATCTCTTTTGTTCATGTCTCAAAAGAGTAATGTGTGAGCTTTTGTTTCATTCCTCCCTTCCAGATTATTCCACTGTAGTACTGAGATTGTGAAAGTGATTTTAGGATATTGGTTGCTTTCCCATATTATTTTAATCAAAAAGATCCAGAAAATACCCACACGCCTACCACAAGTCCTTCGGCTGATTGTCTATGTAGAGCTTAAGAGTTATTTCACATGCATGTGGTTTTGTTTTTTTTAAATTCCCAGAGCATTGCTTGTAGCATTCTGAAGTGACTCTAGTAAGAACTGTCACTATGTTTAGGTTTAACATTCTATTTTGTTTATGCCTGGTGTTCATTAGCTGAAGCAACCAGAGATAAAATAGTAAGGTCCCTGTGTAACATTGCATTACTTTACTTTTCACGGAAGAGAGAAGGATAAAAGTAAAGAGACGTTCATGTTTTCATGCTTATGGGAGAATAATTAAATGTAATTTATCTTATGTGGATGGCAAAAGAGTCTGACTGGTCAAGTTTATCATTTTCTGAGAATAAGACTAACTTGCTTGGAATAAAACTGTTGACATTCTGTTAAACAGTCTGTTTTTCAGCTGTAATTTGATTTGGAGAATCTGGGTAAAATTTTCAAGAGTATCTAAGTAACTTAGGTGACTATGTCCCATTTTCAAAAGTGACTGTGTTCTTAGGAACCCATCTCATTGCAGATCAGTGGGATTTAGGCTCATAAGGGCTACATTTCAAAGGTATATAGGCACCTGAAGATGCAGGAAAGTGCCTAATGGAATTTTCAAAAACTCCCCAATTATGTTAGGCATTTAACTCCCATTTTGTTCAATGAGAGTTAGGCATCTAACCTGCTTAGGCATCTAGTGGAACTTTCAAAAGCATCTATCTGCATCCTTAAGCACTGAAATACCTTTGAAAATCTGGGCCGAGGTGACTTTTGAAAATGGGACATCTTTGTAGAAGTTGATTTTATCCATAGCATATTATCTCAATAAGATTCTATTATTTTTACAGCTTGCAGAAGTGCGCCACGTATGTTGCAGAACAAAATATGTCATCGTCTCTGCCCAGAAGAGATTAATACGACTACTGTAGGGTAACAAAGAGTAGGAAGGGATGGGGTGAAGAAGAGCAATACAATCATTCAGTTAATGCATATAGGCATGTTTACTATTGTACTGACATTTCAATATTCCTGCAAAGTTCACTCATGGCTTTGCTAATTGTGAGTAGTGCAGTCTTTTCAAGCTCCTGCTGAAAGGGGCTTTATACCATGTAGTCTGTATTTGCCATGTATTTAATTGGGTTTTTTTAAAGAAATATTTTAGAGCAATTTAAATTTGTGTTGCATCTCTCCATCTAACACAGAAAACCAAGCTCCATTACTTTCATGTGTTCCACCACATCTCCAGCTCGCTGTCTGCAGTGGCACTGAACATTTTCAACCCCAAGCGAAGATGAACTGCAGGGAACCTGTAGCTAACATCCTTATCAAATGATGTGTCATTGTTTTAGAATTTCTATTTTCCAGCCCTCAGAAGAATTATAACTAACTTTAGAAACCTCAAAAATTCCCCAAGGTCCAATATCTCTGGATCTGCCATGGCTAGAAGCAAATGCTGTGAGACCCATTGAAGAGTTGGGAGCCTCCTCTTCCCAAATATACAAAGCTCCTATTTATAGTTCTGGTGGCTCATGAAATTTTGGACCCCAAAACTGCCACTGTTTGAGGATTGACTATGGCTTGTTCTGGTCTTCACATTGATTTAATATTGGATGTAGGAATTCCGTATTTGAAAGTAAAGATGGAAACATTTATATAGGAAACTGGATTAAATAACTAAAAGGGGGCTGTTTGAAGTTGGACTGCTATAAGTATTATATCTGAAAATGGATCAGTGGACAGAGTGCAGGTGAGGCGGACAAAGGTTCAGGAAAAATACAATTTATCACAAACCTATGCCTTTTAATCATATGGATTACACCTCCACAGTGTGTGATGTATAGACACAAACATGTCTAAGTACAGAGATTTGAAGCAATGTGTATGAAAGGCAATGTAGTTTGGTAATTTTCTTTATATATATATACACCCACACTGAGAATTGACAAACCAGATCATATTACATAAGAACTAAACCAACAGTCTGCCCAGAAATTGGACAGAATAACCTTGACAGAAGTTCCAAAATGTCTGCTCAGTGATTTCAAAAATCCATTTTTGCGCACAATAGTGCATGTCATGGTGCTGCCTAAAGAGAGGTAGAAAATACCATATATTTTAGAGTCTCTTCTGAGATTCAAAGCACCCCGTTGCAGACATAAGAATTTTTTATAGTGAATTTTAAATACGTTTCTGGACCCTTGGCTACACATATGAACTGAACCGCTGAATCCTCTATACATCAGATACAATAGATACTGCTATATATAGATATAAATGTAGACCAAGCAAAAAACCTAACAACATCTGATATAAACCAGACTTAAAATGAGAGAGACCAGAAAAATAATGTACAGAATTTAAATTATGTGAAGTTAATTTCCTTGGCATAACTAACATTGTCTAAAATCCTCATGATGCAGCTTTCTGATATGAAATTTTTGAGCAATAAAAATGTGATAATATCAAGTTTGTGTGTGACTCAAATTTAAAGTTAAATTTAAATCTAAAAATTAGGGATAGCCTTTGTAATGAGAGGCCACTGAGATATGCAAAACAGAAAAATCACTTCACTAACAGTTTAAATGCATCTTTACTGCATGGAAATTTGTATTTGATTTTCTGTATGTAGGTGTCAAGGCTAATTCCCCACTTTGGCACTTTGAGTGCAGAAGGTGAGGGGCCCGCAAGGACTCTAAAAATTAATACTGGCCACTCCAGGCTGGTAGTAAACTCCCAAGATCACAGCTTTTCTCTGATCTTGGATGGGTAGATGCTGCCACACCACTTTGAGAGCCGAGGAAGGTGCACTTGGGAATTCCTTCCTGTGGGGTACCCTCAAGCCCTTTCACCCCCCATCTAAGGAAGAGATGAGAAAGGGGAGGGGAAAAAAAAGGAAATCAGCTGTTGCCACCAGCTAATTAAACAACACGTGCACAAACCTCTTAAGACACAAAAAGGTAAATTTTATTAATAAAAAAAAGAAAATACATCTGAGAACTCAGGCTATTGCTAGATTTTAAAAGAGCAACTACAAGAATTAAGCATCAAGAATCATTTTCTTGAGGTCCAGCTTAAAGGTTACTAGCAAAACAAAAGCGCTTGGGGTTAGCACAGAGGAATCCACAAACCATAATGAAATAAAAGGGTTAAACCTAATTGTGTCTTCCTAGACATTTTCTGATCTTATATATCTGAGGTTTTACGTGAGTAGTTTCTAGGTACGATACTGATGATTTTTCATACCTGGCCCGTTTCCTACAGCATAGCTGCTACTCTGTCTGCCTCTCCCTGGGAGAACAACAACAGACAGACAAAAGGGGAGTCTTTTTTCAATTTTAAAAAGTTCTAGCCTTCCCATTGGCTCTTTTGGCCAGATGCCCACTCACTTCCTTTTACCTATGGATAGCAGTGAGACTTTTTAACCCTTTACAGGTAGAGCAATTAGAGAACAGCTACTAAGAGGGATTTTATAGCTACTGGTTGGCTGGGTGGCCATAAAAGGGAGGTACCTCCCCATCTTTATCACATGCCCCTCAAATCACAGACGGTGTTGGCCAGCCTGGTTCAGGTCCGGTCCACACCAACTGAGATTTCTTCCTGGAGGTTTAGGAAAACAGAGTTAATAAGATACATGCACCTCTAATTTTACTACATGAAGAACTAAACCATATTTTCCACATTTTAAGGACTACAATGACTTAGAATACAGGGACATTTTTACCCAGCTGATTCTGATAAACCTTCCCAGGAGAGGGCATCAGCCACTTTGTTAGAGGCTCCTGAAATGTGTTGTATTTCAAAATCAAAGTCTTGAAGAGCTAAACTCCACAGAAGACGTTTTTTGTTAGTCTCTTTGATTGTGTGAAGCCACTTCAGTCAGCATGGTCAATCTGCAGGTGGAAACACCGTCCCCAAATGTATGGGCATAGCTTCTCCAGAGCATACACAATGGCATCACAATTCTTTTTCTGAGGCTGATCAGTAGCTTTCCCTCTCAGAAAGTTTTTTGCTGAAAAACATGGCAGGATGGAATTGTTGATCTGGTCCTTCCTGCATTAAAACTGCTCCTACACCACGCTCGGACGCATCTGTGGTTATGATGAAAGGTTAGTCAGAGTCCAGGGCCCTTAGTACAGGGTCAGATCTAAGGACCGCCTTAAGCTGTTTAAAGGATTTCTGATACTTTTCAGTTCACTGAACTGCATTTGGCTGTTTTTTTCCTAGTTAGGTTGGTTAGTGGAGTGGCAATTTGGCTGTAGTGTGGTACAAATCGTCTGTAATCCCCAGCCAAGCCCAGGAAGGATTGGACCTGCTTCTTTGACTTAGAGACAGTCCAATTTTGGATAGCATTTACTTTAGCCTGTAGAAGCAGCAAAGAATCCTGTGGCACCTTATAGACTAACAGACGTTTTGCAGCATGAGCTTTCGTGGGTGAATACCCACTTCTTTTTCTTATTATTCACCCACGAAAGCTCATGCTGCAAAACGTCTGTTAGTCTATAAGGTGCCACAGGATTCTTTGCTGCTTCTACAGAACCAGACTAACACGGCTACCCCTCTGATACTTTAGCCTGTAGGGGGTTGATAGTTCCTTGACCCATCTGTTGTCCAAGGTACGTTACCCTGTTTAGGCCTATTTGATGTTTTTTGGCCTTAATGGTTAATCCTGCCTCCCTTATGCACTGGAAGACAGCTTGGAGGTGTTCCAGGTGTTGTGCCCATGAATCTGAGAATATGGCCACATCATTAAGGTAGGTGACTGCAAATTCCCCAAATCCAGACAGAAGGTTATCTACCAGTCTCTGGAAGGTGGCGGGTGCATTTCTCAGTCCAAAAGGGAGCACATTAAATTCATACAGCCCTACATGGGTGATGAAGTCTGACCTTTCCTTGGCTGGGTCATCAAGCGGCACTTGCCAGTACTCCTTAGTTAAGTCTAAGGTGGAGATGAACTGGGCACGTCCCAGTTTCTCCAATAGCTCATCTGTGCATGGTATTGGATAGTTCTCTGGGCGAGTTACAGCATCTAGCTTACTGTAGTCCACACAAAAGTGGATTTCCCCATCTGGTTTGGGAACCAGAACCACTGGAGAGGCCCATGCACTCTCAGAGGGGTGGATTACACCCATCTGTAACATGTCCTTGATCTCCCTTTCTATTGCCATTTCGGCTTGAGGAGCCATCCAATAGGGTTGGGCTCTAATTGGGAAAGCATCACCTCTGTTAATGGAGTGGTACACCCATTCTGGGGTCTGTCCTGGGGTGGCCAAAAACATTAGCACAATTTTGCTGTCACTGCTTATGCCCAAGGG
Organism: Mauremys reevesii; assembly: GCF_016161935.1. Taxonomy (NCBI): domain Eukaryota; kingdom Metazoa; phylum Chordata; order Testudines; family Geoemydidae; genus Mauremys; species Mauremys reevesii. Next base: position 128,659,426 of record NC_052624.1, on the reverse strand, counting down.
TTATGGAAAGGCTCACTTCTTCTATGCCAGCGTTGCTTTTCCCTTCATGGTAGACTCCTTCAGGCCACTCAGCATCATCTCTCTCCTGGGCTGTAAACTGGACAATCTTGATTTCTCAGGAATAAAAGGGCTTTAGAGAAGTAACCTGGTGTACTTTAGGTTTTAGGGTAGGGTCTGAGAACACTATGAGATCATTAATAGCTCCCAGGCACTCTCAGACCATAAATGGCCCCTCCCATGACACTTCCATCTTATTGGCCTGGAGTGCTTTCAGGACCATGACTTAGTCACCTACTCTGAAGGAACACTCTCTGACATGTTTATCATACCAGGCCTTTTGCTCTTGTTGAGCATCCTGTAGGTTTTCTTGAGCTAGAGAGTCTTTGAGGGTGTTTTGCAGGTTGGTTACAAAGTCCAAAATGTTAGTTCCTGGAGAAAATGTAACCCCCTCCCACTGCTGCTTCACCTACTGTAATGGCCCCTTAACTTTATGACCATAAACGAGTTCAAAGGGTGAAAACCCCAAACTGGGATGAGGTACAGCCCTGTAGGCAAACAGCAACTGCTGCAACACTAAGTCCTAATCATTGGAGTGCCGATTCATGAATTTATGTATCATGGCCCCAAAAGTTCCATTCAACTTCTTCACTGGGCCATTCGTTTGATGGTGGTAAGGGGTGGCCACCAAGTGGTTCACCCCATGAGCTTCCCAAAGATGTTTCATGGTCTCTGCCAGGAAGTTAGCTCCCGAATCCATAAGGATGTCTGAGGGCCAACCTACCCTGGCAAAAATGTCTGCCAATGCCTGGCTCATGCTTTTAGCCCTGGTGTTGTTTAGAGCTAGTGCTTCTGGCCATTGGGTGGCAAAATCCATGAAGGTCAGTGTGTACAGCTTTCCTCTGGGTGTCTTCTTAGGGAAAGGACCCAGAATATCCACAGCTACATGCTGAAATGGAACTTTAATTATGGGGAGTGGCTGGAGAGGGGCCTTGACCTGGTCTTGGGGCTTTCCCACCCTCTGGCACACCTCATAAGACCAGACATAGGTAGAACCGTCCTTGCCCATTCCCTCCCAGTGGAATGAGTTTCCCAAATGATCTTTGGTCCTATTCACCCCAGCATGGCCACTAGGGTGATCAGGGGCTAAGCTCAAGAGCTTTTCTCTATACTTAGTTGGAACTACCAACTGTCTCTAAGGATGCCAGTCCTCCTTGTGCCCACCAGAAAGGGTTTTCTTGTATAAGAGTTCTCTTTCTACAACAAACCTGGACCTGTTAGAAGATCCGAGAGGTGTTGGGTCATTCTGTGCCACCACCCAAGCTCCCTTGAGGCTTTCATCCACTTCCTGCTCTGCCTGGAACTGCTCCCTTGATGCTGAAGACATTAGTTCCTAGCTGGGTTGTGGACTTGGGTTTCGTCCCACAGGAAGCAATGAAGGTGATGGGGGTGTCTCCGTCGACTGTGAACTGCTCTCCGCTGGTGCACTAGGTTGAATTTCAGGCTCCGATTGAGGTTCTTGCACTGGTTTAGCTGCTGCTGCAAGTGCAGGCTCTGTGGCATCCTTTAGTGCTGGCTCCCCTGACTCTGGTGAGGTTGCAGGCATGGGCTCTGGTGCTGACTTCTCCTCCAGTTCCAATCTTTGGGCTGGTTCTTTCTGGGTCCCAGGGACTGGATCTACAAATGCTGCCATAGACTCTGGTCTGGGGTCTGGTTCCACCACTTCTGGCTGGGTTCCCGAGCCTGTGGTATCAGGGGACACAGACTGGGTCCTTGTAAGATGCTCAGGAATGGAGTTAGGTGTGGAGGCCTGTTGTATCCTTGGGGCAGCCGGTGTAGGAAGCAATCACTTGAGGCCAGAGAGCAGACAGCTAACCAAAACCTCCATTTTATTTACAGAGACAGAGAGCTCACTCAGCCGGTTTCAACCGGCTGAGCTATCCCTTAATAGTCTAACTCAGTTGCCATAGTAACAAAACCCATGACAACCAAATACACAACATATTCATCCCCCCCTAATAAGAACATCCCCTAAATAAAACACACACTAAACTAGAGAAGGAGGGTAGACTGCCTCCATTCCCGGCTAAACCCTGGGGATTATTTTGCCCCATAACCGTGGGTTCGCCCTAACTAAAGATCCAGCCGATGAGGAGGCCTTCTGTCTCTAGGTGGATTACGGCGAACTTCTGGTGTTGTTGCACCCGAAAGTACTAGGGGCTCAGGGTCCGCAGCACGAATAGGTGAGGAGGTGGTATCAGCTCGTGCTGAGCAAAGGGGTATCTCAGCTGCCGGCAGTAATGGAGGAGAACAGTCAGGAATAGGTGACTCATGATTCGGTGTCTCACCAGGAGGGGTGAAGTCAGACCCCTCAACTGCAGATGGGTCCTGAAGACTGGCATGACCTGGCAACAGCTGATCTACATGTCGCCACCAGGTAAGATTCTCTGCAGTCCGGACTGTATAGGAAACAGGTCCTGTTTGAGTGATGACTGTGGCCGGGACCCATTTAGCTCTGGAAGTATAATTCCGAGCCAAAACTGGCTGCCCTGGGCTAAAGGTTCAGTCTTTTGCTCTGGGTGCCCGTCTGATGACTTGATATTGCTGCTGATGTTGCACAGTTTGTCTGGGTTCAGAAGGTTTCAGCAGATCAAAGCAAGTGCGCAGCTGTCGTCCCATCATTAGAAAGGCTGGGGAAGCATGGGTCGTAGCATGAGGTGTGTTTCTATAGGAAAGTAAGAAGGTATCCAGACGCTTTTGAATGGAGTGTTGTCCCTTTGCTGATTTCAAAGTGTTTTTCATTGTCTGCACAAATCTTTCAGCTAATCCGTTGGTGGACGGATGATATGGTGCTGACGTGATGTGGTGTATCCCATTTGCCTTCATAAAATTTTGAAACTCCTGAGAGATGAACTGCGGTCCGTTGTCGCTCACAAGTTGTTCTGGCAGACCAAAACGACTAAAGAGTCCTCGTAGTTTTTGGATAGTACTCTCTGCAGTAGTGGACTGCATTATAGAGACTTCTGGCCATTTAGAATGGGCATCTACTGCCACCAAGAACATGCTTCCTTCAAGGGGGCCAGCAAAGTCAACGTGAATACGTTGCCATGGGTTTTCAGGCCAGTCCCATGGGTGTAGGGGTGCCCACTGGGGTGCATTTCTTACACCCTGACATGACATACAAGCTTTTGCCTTCTCTTCAATAGCACTGTCCAATCTAGGCCACCAAAAATAGCTTCGTGCAATTTCCTTCATGCGCACTATTCCACAGTGACCGGAATGTAGCTGTTCTAACATCTGTGATCTCAGGGGTGGTGGAATAATGATACGCCTCCCCCACAACAAACAACCAGATTGGACCGATAACTCCGTCCGCCTGGACATGTAGGGAACAAGGTCGGGTGAGACCGGAGAGGTTTGTCGAGATTTTCCATGCATCACCAGGTCCTTACACCAGCATTCTGATGCCTGGTGACCCAGCTTACCACAGCGGTAACATTCTTGACTCTGCACCGTTTTGTGGGTCAGTTCTTGTGACACTTTTTGCACCCTAGGGGATGCACCGATGTATTGTGCCTCCCTTGTAGCCAGTTCCATGGAGACAGCAATATCAACAGCCTTCTGTAATGTAAGCTGAGCCTCTGTCAGTAGGCGCTTCCGTATAGCTTCACTGCAGAGGCCACACACTAACCTGTCACGCAGGGCATCTTTTAACATCTCTTCAAATTCACAGTGTTCTGCTAGCTTTTTTAAAATGGCTACAAATTGTACAACTGTTTCATCTTCCTTTTGGTCTCTTTTGTGGAACCTATATCTTTCAGCAATTACCAGTGGTTTTGGGGAGAAATGAGACCCCAGGATTTCCACAATGTCACTGTAAGATTTAGTCTCAGGCTTAACAGGGTGTAGTAAGCTGCGTAGCAGAGAGTAGGTTTTAGCCCCTACAACAGTTAAGAATATTGGCACCTTCTTCGCTTCTGTAATGTCATTTGCAATACCAAAAAGCTCAAAACGCTCAGTATACACATGCCACTGCTCTGTATTCTCATCAAAAGGCTCCAGGGGCCTGGTCAGAATAGCCATGATTTTTAGTTTCACTTTCACAGTCAGTGCAACAAGCAGCATTTTTTCTTTGTTTGTTCTTTACCTTGACTTCTACTTCCTTCTGTTACTGGAGCAGCACCAGGATCCCATCCTCGTCGCCAGTGTTGTATCCTTGGGGCAGCCGGTGTAGGAAGCAATCACTTGAGGCCAGAGAGCAGACAGCTAACCAAAACCTCCATTTTATTTACAGAGACAGAGAGCTCACTCAGCCGGTTGAAACCGGCTGAGCTATCCCTTAATAGTCTAACTCAGTTGCCATAGTAACAAAACCCATGACAACCAAATACACAACAAGGCCTGTTTAGCCTAGCTGCGGGTGACCATCCCACCCTTTTGGTTAGCCTCACATGATTGGCTAAGTCTTCTCCCAGCAGCTTGGGAATGGGATAATCATCAAAGACTGCAAAAGTCCATAGTCCTGACCAGCCCTTGAACTGGACAGGCAACTTGGCTGTAGGCAAATTAAAAGAGTTGGCCTTAAAGGATTGCAGTGTCACTTGGGCCTCTGGGTTGATGTATTTGGGGTCCACCAGGGATTGGTGGATAGCTGTCACCTGTGCTCCAGTATCTCTCCACACAGTAATCGTCATCCTGCCCACACTCACAGTTTCCCTTCACCCTGGAGGTATTTGCAAGGCATGTGGACCTGAAGGCTCTCAGTGGGATCCTGGGGTGATGAGTTGCAGTTGGCTGGTGCTCTTGGGGCTGTTGGCCTTTACATGCCCCGGCTCATTACATTTAACGCATCGCCCAGCTGACTGTGGGCTGGAGTGAGGTGGGTGGTTGGAGAGTAGGGTGGTGGGACAAGAGGGCATCAGTGTCTCCCCGGCTGTGATCTATAGTTATGTCCTCATGCTGCACTGCCTGCACTTACAATACTAGTGAGCAGAAAGCAGCTAACTGAAATACACAAGAACCCTGCTGTCTGTGTGTATACTTTTTATTGATTTCTGGAGCAGTTAAGAAGTGGCAGGGCCACATGAGATGCATATGTATATGTGCCTGCACTTATGCCTGCAAGGAAACCTTTCCAGCTGTTAGCCATCTGGTTATAAATTGGTTTTACTACATTTTATATTGAATCTATTGATGCATGTGTATAAAACCACCTGTATAACTCATTAGAATTCTATGTAGGCATCTGATCTATTCATTTCAGCTTTTCCACTAAAAGAAAGGGAAACTCTCACATGTGAAATTAAGCTTTTTATGTCTTAAATGTACAGTTATTTTAATAAAGTGGGTTTGGGCTCTACCGATTAGTCGAATAATGCTGACTATAAAGAGAAATAAAAAGTGAGCCTGAAATGAAGAGGTCTGACGTATAGTGGGGGAAGTGTAGGTTGGATATTAGGAAAAACTATTTCACTAGGAGGGTGGTGAAGCACTGGAATGGGTTACTTAAGGAGGTGGTGGAATCTCCAGCCATAAGAGTTTTTTAAGGCCTGGCTTGACAAAGCCCTGGCTGGGATGATTTAGTTGGGGTTGGTCCTGCTTTGAGCAGGGGGTTGGACTAGATGACCGCCTGAGGTCTCTCCCAACCCTAGTCTTCTATGATTCTATGATCAAAGGGCACACTCATGAGCAGAGGGGATAGGATTGAGAATAAAAGAATATTAGATGAAACCCTTTCATAAATATCATACACATTTTGAGAGAAAGAAAAACTAAACACCACAAAAGACAAATAATTTAAAACAAGATGAAACAAAGAAACAGCTTATTAAAAATGGCAAATGAAACACAGTTATTGAATATTTCTATTATTTCTGTGAGGATAGAGCAGAAAAAGTTCGGAGACCAAAGTCAGTATCACGTAGTCATTTAGAAAAAGTCATCATGAATGGAACCGTTCAATGTTGAAAAAAAGACTAAAAGAAGCCAAAGCAGTAAAAGAAGCGACCAAGTCAGAGATAAGAGATTTTCACAAAGTGTATTCATGGTAAATAAAAGTTCAGAATTTTTTTCTTCATATTTTAAAAGTAAATGTAGGGGTTTTGATATATGCCAGATGCATCAGAATGGTGTAGTTCCTCCCCTGGGATGGGCTCACACCTCTGCCCTGATATTTGCTACTGGGAATGGCTTCTTCCCTTGCCTCAGCTGGGTTGGGTCCTGGGTTCCTTTTGTGATGCCTGGTACCTCCACCAAAGTGACTCCTCAGTGTGCCTGAGAGACAATGGTGCTGTCCCTTGGGAAAATGAACAGTGCTACCACTTCTGGCAAGGGGTATAAAACCCATTACACAAGAAACAAGAAAGTACAACAATGCAAACCCCAGCAAAGAAATGGCACATCCAAAAATAACAGTATAACAAAAGCAGCAAAGAATCCTGTGGCGCCTAATAGACCTTAGTTTATAAGGTGCCACAGGATTCTTTGCTGCTTTTACAGATCCAGACTAACACGGCTACCCCTCTGATAGTATAACAAAAGAGGACTTTATTGTGAGCAGGAGAATAGGATCTGGGAAAGGAAAGGGTTAAGGTTAACTAATAAATTCTAAAAATTTTTTTAGTATCAGAGAAAGCTAGCACAGGAGTAGGGATCAGTGCAACTATTAACATCTGAAAAACATTCTCACAATCGGGAGTCCACTACTCTCCAAAGGATTCTTTGACTCTATAGTAGCTAGCATCCGGATACAAAGCCTGCCCTTTTCTAATGTGGGGATAACCCTTAAGTGAGTTCACTTAAGGGTAACAAAGGGCAGAAAATTCCTCTACAAATTGCCTATAACTGCAGAACCCAAAAAACTACAATTCTTTTGAGGTTTTGGTCTTGGGCATGTCCTCAGTGCTTCCATCTTGTCCAAATCTCCAGCAACTCCATCTTGAGCAGGGCTGGCTCTAGATTTTTTGCTGCCCCAAGCAAAAAAATATTTGGCTGCCCCCCTCCCCTATTTTTTTGGTGGCTTTTACACATGTTTACCCAGCACGTAATTTGCATTGTTTTCCACTCTGCTCAGCAATGGCTGCTGATGGCTTTTTAACCTCATTCCAAGGGCATCTCTTAGATTCAAAAGAAAGATGGGGCTTGTATTTGTTACTTGGTTTACTGGGGGCATCTTGTCTTATTAAAGGAGAATCTCTTTTGCATTTGCTCTTCTTTCAGCGCACTTCCCACCCAGACTGGAAGCGAGATCAGTGAGTTTCACTCTTCAAGTCTAAAAACCACCAGTGTTTCTTTCCCCCGCTTCTCCCTCCTTTCGGTAAAAGGCTCCTGGTGTCTTTCCCTTTCACCTTAATTGGAAGAAATGTCCCCTGACCCCCGCAGTCCCCACTTTCCCATCACTACCCTCCTTCAAGTGACCTGCTCCTGTAGCAAATGCCTCTCTTGTTTAGGGTCAGAAAATATCCTACAGATCAAAAGGGAAGGGGTGGAGATTAGGACAACGGGGTCTGGGGGTGCCACTCAGTCTGTCCCTGAGTCATGAAAAAATCTCATCCGGACAGTTCAGCTCCTAAATCTCTCTCTCCTCTTCCCCAACACTAGCGGGGTTTGCATCCAAGCTGCTGTGAATTACACTTAATGCTGGGGATGTTTTTCTGTTTGTTGTTTTACCGCAGCTAGACAATAATCGACACGAGTTACTGGATGCTCCTTTGCTAGCAGGGCTGCACTTAAAGGCACTTGGGTTTGGGTACCCCCTCCCCCTTTGCGGCTCTGATCGCTCTGCAAAAAGACCGAAGGAAAGCAGCGGCAGATCCTCAGCTGGTGTGAATTGACATTGACTTCAGCTCTGACCATTCCCACCATGTGAGGAGCTGCCCCCAAAGGTGTTTCTCAGCTACACATAGCACATGTGACACGAGTCCGGGACTCTCTCCCCCACCCGAGGCCCCGATCCTGCTCTCATGAGAGAGAAGTCAGCACAGATCCTTGTCGATTCCTGCATGACACTGTCGGATTGGGTTCCTGAGCACGCGTGGCTGGCCGGAGGAGTCCCAACAGGTATAAACAGCAGCCTGCCCCAGGCCGACACTGAGTTTTCTCTCCTTTGACATCCAATGAGCTCTCCCACACAGTGACATCCCCGCTGGGGTGAGCTGGGGTTGCTTGGCACACCGCTTCCATAGCAGGCCCAAGTGACCCGCTCTTATTCCCCCATAGACCACATCCAACCACACAACCTTCCTTCCCTAGACTCTGTCCTGCTGGATGGACAGGGGAGGACAAAACCCTGCATTAGCGGGATCGGTTTCCTCTCTCTCCCCATATCTAGCACCGCAATGAAGACGTGGCTGCGAAGTGCAACAGCCCAGTGGCCGCTGATGCGCTGAGCAGAACCACAGGCCCATTCCTGAGCTGGATCCCCTCCATGAGCAGGAAGGTGCCAGCTCTGGGGGAACATTGTCAGCAAGGACCCTGTCCTGGTACTGAACTGATCCAGATCCGGATCCCCACCAATCCGCTGTCAATTCCTTCCCCCGGAGTTTATAAGAATGTCTGGACAGGATCTATACATCCATTGTGTCCCCACACTGTCAGCTACACCCTGACATGGAGGAGCTCTCCCAGGGCTCATGTTGTGCGGGGTCTCACTGCCCATCGTAAGCTCGGGGAAGGAGCAAGGCTGGAAATAGGATGGTGGAGTCCTCAGCCTCCAACCCTTCCTGGGGCGAAACTCCCATTGAGTGCCGGGGGGGGGGGAAGGAGGGGAGGGGTAGGCTCCAGCCCTGTGCCTATCCATGCAGCCCTGCAAAGCACATGCCCCTGGCAGATCTTGTATTCGTGTGGATGTGCCCTGTAGCGAGGCGGTGGGATACCCCACAGCACCGCCAAGGGATGAACCGGCCCAAACACGAATGTGGGCAAAGCCACAGGGTCTTGCGCCCGCCCCTCAGAGGTCACGGCGCAGACCTGGAAGTATAAAAGCTCACCGGCAGAGCTCAGTGGAGAACCAGCCACCGGAGAGACCAGATATCTGTGACCGAGCTACCTCTTGGGATACAACAGCAGACCACAGCCGGCCTGAGCTCACACCCGACCAGCCAAGCCTACCCCTCGCCCGTTACCCCGAGGACTGGATGAGCCTGCCCCTTCCCAGCTACCCCGAGGAGGAGCCGAGCCGGCCCCTTCCCAGCTACCCGGAGGAGGAGCTGAGCCCGCCCCATGCCAACTACCCCGAGGAACAGTCGAGCCTGCCCTTCGCTGCATACCCAGAGGAACCGATGGTGTTAGAGACCACCGAGGACACTAGCACGACCCAGGTACCCTATGAGGAGGAGTGTGGAAGTAGCCCGGGTGTAGCCGACCCCAGTCAGGCTGCAGCACTGCCTGAACCTATGTCAGTGTGTTGTGGCCAGGATCCCGACTGACAGCAGCGAGTCTTTGCGCTGCTAGGGCCCCGAGCTGGGACGCAGTGGAGAGGGAGGGTCTGCATCCCTCCTGCCACCCACTCCTTGGGTGGCAGACTCCCTCGTTTTCCTTTTCCTGGCCTGGAGAGGCTAGGACAATTTGACTATTGACTCAGCCCCTGCTTAAGGGCCTGAGTCCCAGGCCTGGTCTACACTATGCGTTTAAACTGGTTTTAGGAGCCTAAAACCGATTTAACGCCACAACCGTCCACACTAAGAGGCCCTTTATATCGGTATAAAGGGCTCTTTAAACCAGTTTCTGTACTCCTCCCTAACGAGAGGAGTAGGGCTAATATCGGTATTAACATATCGGATTGGGGTTAGTGTGGCCGCAGATCGACGGTATTGGCCTCCGGGCGGTATCCCACAGTGCATTACTGACCGCTCTGGACAGCAATCTGAACTCTGATGGAGTGGCCAGGTAGACAGGAAAAGCCCCGCGAACTTTTGAATATTTCCTGTTTGCCCAGCATGGAGCTCCGATCAGCACGGGTGGTGATGCAGTTAAAAATCAAAATAAAGAAAGAGCTCCAGCATGGACGATGCGGACGTGATCGCTGTAAGGGCAGGCAAATCTGTTCTATCAGCGCTCCGTTACAGATGACGAAATTCAAAATCATTTTTTAAATATCTCCAGACAGATGCCATAGCAGGGACTCAGCGCACTGCTGTGTGACAAGCGTAACGGAAAGCCAAAGAATCAAATGGACACTCATGGAGGGAGGGATGGGGGACTGAGGACTCAAGCTATCCCACAGTTCCTGCAGTCTCTGAAAAGCATTTGCATTCTTGGCTGAGCTCTAAATGCTTCTAGGGTCAAAAACAGTGTCCGCGGTAGGTCAGGGCATAGCTAGGCAATTTACGCACCCCCCCACCCACCCCCAGAAGTGAAAGGGAAAACAATCCTGTCTTGACTCTTTTACATGTCACCCTATCTTTACTGAATGCTGCAGATAGACGCGATGGTGCAGCACTCAACACCAACATTCTTGCTCCCCCCCCGCCATGGGTGGCTGATGGTGCAATATGACTGATACCCATTGTCATCATCAGCCTATTGGCACATGGGGCAGTGCAAAAGGCCTGGTAACCATGCGTACTAGCATCGGTCAGGTCAATCAAGGGCGCCTGGCCCTAATTTTTCCTGGTAGATGGTACAATATGGCTGATAACCATCATCATCATAGCAACAGGGGGCTGAGCTTCATCAGCCCCCACCCTTCATGTGTAAAGAAAAGATTCAATTGCCCCTGGACTAGCAGCAGGATGCTGGGCTCCTCTCCTCCACACTCCTTAATGTCCTATGTGGACTATCATAGCAACTGGAGGCTGCCTTCCACTCATTTCTCACTAACAAGTATTCCTGCATTCTTTATTACTTCATCACACAAGTGGGGGGACAATGCTATGGTAGCCCAGGAAGGCTGGGGAAGAATGGAATGAACAGGTGGGGTTGTTGCAGGAGCACCCCCTGTGAATAGCATACAGCTCATAATCTATGCAGGATCTGACACAGAGCAGCTGTGCTCTCTGGTTCTCTGATACAGTGGTTCTCTAGTACACTTGCCCATATTCTAGGCAGGACTGATTCTATTTTTAGATACCAAAAAGGAGGAATTGACTCAGGGAGTCATTCCCAATTTTGGCTTTTGCGCCCCTGGCTAAGAGCAGCCAGGGGCACTTATGACAGCAGCAAATGGAACAGTGCAAAAGGACTGGTAGCCATGCCCATCTTATTACCAATTTATGGTATGGTAGATGGTACAATATGGCTGATAACCATCTCTGCTATCATGCAAAAGCAAAAGCATGCAGCTGTGTAGCACTGCTGAATTGCCTCTGTGAGCGGCATCTAGTACACATACGGTGACAGTCACAAAAGGCGAAACAGGCTCCATGATTGCCATGCTATGGCATCTTCCAGGGCAATCCAGGGAAAAAAAGGCATGAAATGCTTGTCTGCCGTTGCTTTCCCAGCGGAAGGAGTGACTGATGACATTTACCCAGAACCACCCGCGACAATGATTTTTGCCGCATCAGGCACTGGGATCTCAACCCGGAAATTCAAAGGGCGGGGGGAGGCTGCAGGAACTATGGGATAGCTACGGAATAGCTACCCACAGTGCAATGCTCCAGAAATCGACGCTAGCCTCGGACCGTGGACTCACACCACTGATTTAATGTGTTTAGTGTGGCCGCGCACACTCGATTTTATACAATCTGTTTTGTTAAACCGGTTTATGTAAATTCGGAATAATCCCGTAGTGTAGACGTACCCCCAGACTGTTTGCTTGCAGACCCACCCTGACCTAGGGCCTGGGCAATGATTTGACTATCGACTCAGCCCTGCTTCAAGGGCCTGAGCCCCTAACAGAGTGTGTGCTCTTCCACACTACCACAGAGCCCAGGTGGATGGAGAAGTAGAGCGAGGCGGTGGGATACCCCACAGCCCCGCCAAGGGTCGAATCTCGACCAAACTCTACTTCCTGCCCGCACAGGAGAGGGAGAGAAGCCAATTGTCAGGCAACTCAGCGCCTCGCGTCTTTCCTGTGAGCAGGGCAGCACCTGCCCGTCTCTGCAGGCCGCTGCTTGGCAGAGGGGCTGTGTTCAGGGGGAAGCAGCAGGGCCAGCTCTGGCTTTTTTGCTGCCCCAAGCAAAAAAAATAAAAGGGGGAGGCGGCCAGAGTGGCGAAGCAGGGAAAAAAACAAAACAAAACAAAACACTTTGTGGCCAGAGCGGCAAAGCGGGGGGGACAAAACAAAAACGGTGTGGCTGGAGCCGCAAAGCGGGGAGGGGGGGCAGGGAGAGAAACAACGGCGCAGCCGGCAAAGTGGGTGAAAAAACAAAACAAACAACCCTGCAAGGCGGACCAAGCCAGGGGGACTCCCTGTGCTGCAGAGTGTGTGCCCGGTCTAGAAGGGGGAGGGGGGGATAGAGAAGGGGCAGCCAGTGCTTCAGTGGGGTGCTCATCCCGCGGCCCCGACCGCTGCGCCGCCTGCTGAGAGGGCTCCACGCCGCTCCGGTCAGGGGGGAGGGAAGGACCCGGGCTGCCCTGACGAGTGTGCTGCAGGGCGCTCCCTTCCTCCGCGCTGCCGCCCCCTACAGGGCAGCGGGAGTAGTGAACAAAAAAAAAAGCGTCTGTGCTGCCCTAGGATTGGGTGGTATGCCGCCCCCTAGAATCTGCCACCCCAAGCATGAGCTTGCTCAGCTGGTGCCGGGAGCCGGCCCTGATCTTGAGAGACAATATACCCTATGTACTTTACTTTTTCCTGACAGAAACTGGCATTTGTCAAGAGATCATTTCAACCTTTGTTCCTGCAGGTGATCCAACACTTTCAACACATATCCTTCATGCTCTTCCGAAGTGTAGCCGAATGCTATCCAGTCATCCAGATACACCAGGACTTCTGAAAGGTTCATACCACCAATCATCTGCTCCATTGATTTCTGGAACATGGTCAGGGGCCCAGATATTCCCTGGGGCATTCTCAGAAATTCATAGAATACAAGTGGACAGATTAAGGTTGTATTTTCCATATCAGCTGGTCCCATGGGTAACTGATAGTATCAGCTTCTCAGATCCAAAACAGAAAACCAGCAGCTTCCTGTTAGGCAGTCTAATACACCATCCACTCTTGGGTGGTATGTTGGTCAGGGATTCTATGTCTAGTCAAAGTACAATAATCCACACACACGTGTGCACATCCCTATTCTTTTTTTCTGATCACAACAACTGGGGAGCCATAAGGACGTCTAGAATTCCTGATGATTCCTGAGGACTACAACTCCTGGAAATCTTTCCAAACATCTTTGACATCAGCAGGTACTATCTTCATTCAGCCGAATGTGATGTTCACTCCCTTGGCACAAGTGAGAACATTTGGGCTCTTTGTGATAGTTTCCATTTCAGTCTCTCTTTCCATACCAGAGGAATTGGGAAGTTCCCAAAGTTCAGCTTCTTGGGTTCAAATATGGGTATGACCTTTCTGCTGGGGGCAGTGTGGGCTACTGTTGCAGCTGAGGATACCTGTGCTAACAGAGTTCCCCAAGGGGGAGTGACTGGGTAATCAGTTTCATTAGCCACCAGTAGCTTTACTGAGATTTCTGTATGAGATGTAGTTTTGGCTACACATCTCTTCACCATCAATGATTTGCAGCCTTCTGATCCACTTGAGCAATTCCATTCACTAGACAGGTTTTCCTAGCAGTAATAGTAACTGGAGCACCATATCTTAATTTGACCATTCCCACCAGTCCTCCAAGTCCACACTGGTCTCTCTCTCCTTCTTTAGCTTGATATGCTTCTGAACACAGTGCATCGATTCTTGGGCTTTGCATGTACTTAGGTCCAGTAAACTCTTTGTGTAGCTAAGCCAAAGCTTCAAACATGGCTGCATTTGTTCCCATAATATGAGGCACGTGGTTTGGATATCCAGTGGATGGACAGATCAAAACAAAAGTGTCTATCTCTTTCTCGGCTCCAACCACATCCTATGGGATTTTTAATTTCACCAGCACATATCCCAGGTATGGGTAGCAGTCATCTCCTAAACCTCATATGGGCATCTCAGTTAAGGATTGCAGGGGCAGGTGAGTCAGACATTGCTGGTAAAAAGTTTTGAAGAGGATAGTGACCTGAGAGCCACTATTTAGAACAGCTATATGATCTTTTCCCTCAGTAGTCACTCCAGCATCAGACTTTGATCCTCACAGTCTTACAGGCAAGGCTGGAGTAGCTGGAGGCAAAGACTCAGCCTTCACATCTTTGAGTTGGGGAAAGCAAATGTAATTACAAGACCCAGGATGCTCCCTTATCTGGTGCCTCCAAAGTTTCCCACCATCTTACTCATGTACAGGGCCCTAAATCATTTTTAACTCTCCCAGGGTTTACAGGATGCAGACATGCTCATAGGTAGTGCCCATCCCCTCCACACCAGTAACAGAAATGCATGGGCCCCAAGAGGCAGGGATTCTACAAAGACCCTATCATTTTCTTTACCCGTGCCTCTCTGGTACAGCTGTCCATCTCACGTTTGTTCTGGGGGTCAAGAGCCTTGACCTCTTGTCGTTTGTTGGGGATACACTACAGAGTGCCGTTTCACTGCCAGGACAGCTATTTTCTCTTGCAACTCAGCTATATATTTCATCATATGGTCACTTTCAGGAGAGGTGTCATACTGAGTGGCTTCAAAAGTACACACACTCATTTTTCTCTCTCTGGAAGTGTTACTTTTAGAGTCGTACACTCCATGAAATCTCTCATCGGTGTAGTGAAAGATGGGAGGATCCCCTTTCTGCCCTGTAATTGCAACTAGCACAGCATCAACTCAGCATGTCTAGCACCCTTTAACACTTGCTCCAGTCTGAAGTGATCCAAGTCACTCTCTTCTAATATTGGACACTCTTCAGGAGTTGTTCCATCCGTGCTAGATACTGAGATAGCTTTTCTCCAGGTTCCCTCTTTGCCATTTACCCCATGTTGTAGAACATCGGTTCTCAAACTGTTGTCTATGAGGTGCCACAGGATTCTTTGCTGCTTCTACAGAACCAGACTAACATGGCTACCCCTCTGAAACTGTTGTTCGGGACCCCAAAGTGGGTCAGGACCCCCTTTGAACGGGGGTTAGACTTGCTGGGGCCCAGGGCTAAAGCCTGAGCCTCAATGCCCAGGGCCAAAGCCAAGGCCCGAGGGCTTCAGCCCTAAGTGGTGGGGCTCAGGTTACAGGCCCCCTGCCTGGGGCTGAAGCCCTTCAGCTTCTGCTTTGCCCCCCCTACCCAGGGCGGTGTGGATTGGGCTTTGGATCCCACACCTGGGGCAGTGGGGCTCAGGTGTGCTCAGGCTTCGGTCTCCCCTCTGGGGTCATGAGGTAATTTTTGTTGTCAGAAGGGAGTTGCAGTGCATTGAAGTTTGAGAACTGCTGTTGTAGAATATAGTATTTATAAAATAGGACTTGCAAATAAGATGGTCCACATTTTACTGTAAAGCATAAGTGTGATTCCTTTGTTCAGATCGTCTTATACACAAATGCACATGGAGGGGACCTGTGGTAAGATGGAGGGACACTGGGGAGGGAGATGCTGTTTCTGCAATACAATCCTCCCAACCCTGGAACTCCATGGATGCCCCACATTAATGTTCGATGAGATTCGTATTTCTCCAGAATGGCGCTTTGCGTGGTTTTGAGGTATTGCTCAGGCAGAAGAGAGTGAAGCAGAACCAGGGGAGGATCTAGACATTTCGCCGCCCCAAGCACGGCGGCATGCCGCGGGGGGGGGGGGAAGGGGGGGTTGCGCTCTGCCGGTCGCCAGTCCCGCGGCTTTGGTGGACCTCCCGCAGGCGTGCCTGCGGAGGGTCCGCTGGTTCTGCGGCTCCATCAAAGCCGCGGGACCAGCGGACCCTCTGCAGGCACTCCTGTGGGAGGTCCACCGGAGCTGCGGGACCAGCGGACCCTCCACAGACATGCCACTGAAGGCTGCCTGCCTGCCGCCCTTCTGGCGACCGGCAGAGCGCCCCCCGCGGCATGCCGCCCCAAGCGCGCGCTTGGCATGCTGGGGCCTGGTGCTGCCCCGAGCAGAACCATTGCTTCTCCATGGCACTGTCAGCTGCTCAGCTCTTGAATTAAATGCAGCATTTACCTATTGTGACATCTCCTCTACAAATGTTACTGCAGGGGCACTGAGCCAGTGAAAGCTCAGCTCCTGCTGGAGAAGTGCTACTAGGAAGCAGCTGTGCTCTTCTTTTCAAATACTCTGAATTGGCAGGGGTGAGAAGTCTTGTCTTCTGCACACACTGCAGAATGCTAAACGATCCAGGGATTATATTCTGAAATTCTGACTATCCCCTCGCTGAGATTTTGGAGACCCTCTGGCTCCTCTTGTGTTTTTCTCCAGGGAAAATGATGAATGACTCCACGTGTTCAGTCCTTGAAGTCAATCTCCTTTGTTTTATGCAGCTGCAGACTTCTGGTGTTATTCTGGCAAGGCAGAATATTGGGAATCATATGAAGTCATGGAACAGTGAAGACAATCTCCAGGACAAGGTAGTGCATTTATTTAAAAAAAGACACTGGTGCAGCAGTAAATTTTTTAAATGTAACAACACGTGAGTGCTTCTTTTTGTCAAATAGCAAAAGGAAGAAAGAATAGGTGAGAACTTTGAACCATAAACTGCTTTGCACTTATACAGCATTTGTTTACAAAGAATTTAAAAGTGTCATGAACCTACTTAAAACATCATCCAACCTTTTAGAGATATGCAAGTATTATACCCACATTATCTGAGAACTGAGACTCAAAAATATTAACTGACTTGCCTCAACTCATAATGTGGCAGAAATAGGGACAGAACTTGGGCATCCCTGATTCTCCAGTCCTGCTCTAACCTCTGTAGCACATACTGCAATGATAAGTCTATGTATACATTGAGAAGACAGATGGGGAGCACTAGAACTGGGCAAATAGTGGGGAAAATTGTGAACTTGTTCATTAAATCTGAGTCACAATTTACTCTTTGCCATGTTCATACCCATTTGTATTCATTTTTCCATGAGCATTCAACATGACTAATATTTGTTCACACAAATGTTTGGGGAGGAGCTTTTATTCTTGTGATGCGTTCTAGATTGTGAGCTCTTTGAGGCATGGACTAGGTCTCTGTGTGCTTTGCATAGCCTGTAGCCCAGTGGGGTATGGATCCTGACTGAGGCCTATGAGCTTTACTGTAATACAGTTAGGAAATAATAATATTTATGTGCTAACAAGTGTATTTGCATAAGAAGTGCTTCCCTGGCTCCTTTTATGGATGATAGTTATCCATCAGACAGACACAGAAACAGGCTTTGTAGATTTGGTGTCGGAGTGAAGTCATTATGAGCAAGGAATAGTATTGGCTAGTTAGAGAGTTGTGATTTTCAAGCAAATGAATGGGTGATTAAGTGTAAGCAAAAGTGAGGAATTCTGGGTAGAGAGACAGGATATGGGGACTCAGGTAGCAGAAAGATTCCTTACCTGGCGAGAGGTTGCGCATGGTCCAGGCCCAGAAGAGGGAGCAAGGGGGTCATGCTATGGCTTGGTACTGAGGTGGGCAGAGATAACAGTCACCTCTACAGAAGACAAAGGGACATATGTATGGTCCTATAGTCAGATGCTTGTCCACTGGCATGAAGTTAAAGAGCAGCTGGCAAGGAGGAGGGCTATCAGCCCTGATGCTGTCATCCGAGAGAAGAGGGGAGATAGCAAAGATCAGTTCCAGTCAGTGAGAAGAGTGGTGTTAACGTTTGCCAGGCTGGCTTGCTGTCTCTAACATGTTCTTCTCCCCGAGAGACTGAGCCCAAATCAGCATTCAGGCATTGGGTCATCCAATCAGGCTCAGAAAACATACATTGTGACTTATGTGTCCAATCCCACAGCCTAAATACTAAACTCTGAATATGAGATACCTGGGATACTTTCTGCAGGTTATGAAAACTCATGAACCCAAATATGTGTGTAAAAATGGTTGATTACAAAAAAAAGTGGGGAAGTACAAGACTCATGAATGCTTTACAGACAGTTTACCAAGAAGGGAAAAAAGAACCAAACCCAATAAATTGTTAATGAATAGTTCAACCTGTTCCACAGGGAGCACTTATTTTAAGGAATAAATAGAACTAAATTATATTGTTACAAAAAAGTCTGAAAGACAAAGAGGAATGGAGGGTTGTGGAAGGAAAGAAAGGTCAGAAGGTCCATCTAGCAGCAGGTGGTCTCACCCACAGTGGTGGATGCCTGAGGAGTTGAACCTAACAAAACCTGACAGGCAATCTCTCTCTCTCTCCCTCCTCCATCCATCATCGGTGAACAGAGACAGAACACCATTCATCTCCATCATCTTACCCATGGAGGCTAATACCCTTAACCACCATTTTCCCAGTCCCCTTTTCAGTCCCCTATTTAACATTGTTACCTTTCCTATCCTCCTCAGGTAAGGAGTTCCACAAGTTCAAGTTGACTGACTGTGCGCCAGATGAGACTTCTTTTTATTTGTTGCCCTATTAATTTATTTCATTCTTTATTTTCTTAGTTTCTTATTTTATTAATAATATAAGTAAATAAATCTTTATCACTTTCTCAACATCACTCATGATTTTTTATACCTCTATTATATCCCCTCACTATCTCTTTCCAAAGAGTCCAAGAGTCTCCCTCCTTAATCTTTCCTCATACCTCCTCTAAAACCTAATCCTAATTTTTTTGCTCTTTCCTCTCTGCTCTTTTGCTAGAATATCTTTTGAGGAGAATAGTGTTTTGAGTTACAGAGTATATATAAGATGATGTGTGGCACCATGGATTTATATAATATTAATAATATATTCTCAGTCTTATTCTATATCCCTTTAATGATTCCCCTTTACATTTTTTGCTTTTTTTGCATCTTTGCACGACTCTGCACACTCTTCAGACATGACTCACTCTCTATTTTTTGACTCGTCTTGTTGTAGCTAAATTAGCCCCAGCATGTTAGTATGTAGCATGTTGTATTTTTTCAAATTGCATTACATTTGCATTTATTACATTAATTTTCATTTTTTTTTTTTTTGCCCAATCACTTCTTTTTTTGTTTGTTTTTTTTTGATTTCTTCACAATCTTCTCTCTTCTCTATCTTTCTCTTTAGTTTAGTATCATCTGCAAACTTTGCCCTCACTGTTACCCCTTTCTCCAGATCATTTTTTTATGAATAAATTGAATTGGTTATTCCCTAGACTGACCCCTGGGGAACAGTTACTTACCCCCTCTCCATTCTGAGAAATTTACATTTTTAATTTTACCCTGTTCCCTGTCCTCCTTCTCCCAGTTCTCTCCCCCTGAAAGGACCTTTCTCCTTTTTATCCTTTTCTTAATGCACTAAGAGCCTTTACCTGTGAGGCCTTCAAGAGCTTTCTGGAAATCTAAGTACACACTGTGTCCCGGATCCCCCCTTGTCCATGTCCCCTGAAGACTTCAAGAATACTAATAGATTAGTAAGACACGATTTTCAGAAACAGAAACCATGTTTGACTAAGAGTTTAGTTTTTGTTTTCTATGTGACAATTTTATTCTTCTTTTATTTTTTGTTTCAATTTTTTGGTACCAACGTTATTAGACTTACTTGTAATACCGGGATCACCCTAGACCCCTTTTTTTTTTAATTGCATTAGTAATTCTTCCAGTCATTCTTTAGGTCATTGATTTAAAAGTACAGGGTACAAACAGGTTAGTTAAGTTTCTTTAACTTCACATTGAGTTTTTTTTTGAGTTCTTTCAGAACTCTTGGAATGGTCTGATCTCTTGTTAATGTTGTTTTTATCAATTAATTCAAATTCCTTAGTGACCTCTCATCAAATCTCAGACAGTTCAGATTTGTCACCTACAAAAAGCAGCACAGGTTTGGGAAATCTCCTCATCCTCACATGAAGACTGAACTGAAGAGAAGAATTAGTTTCTCTGCAATTCTTTCTCTTTCCTTTAAGCGCGCTTTTGAATTTGAATTCATCAGATTTTTTTGATTGTTGTGTTTATGGCTGTCTAGCTTCTGATGCTTAAAAACATTTTTTATTTTGTTTGGAGTTTTTGGTTTGCGTTCTTCAAACTCCTCTTTCTTTTTTCTTTATTACACTCTTGCATTTTTAAGTTGTGTTTGTTTGTGCTCTTTCTATTTTACTCCTTGGGATTTGACTTCCTTTTTTAAAAACTTTTTTCTCTCTCCTGCTTTTTTTACATGGTGTTAAGCTTTTGTGGCTCTTTTTAGTTTTTTCTTTTTTTTCTTTTTGGGGTATACATTGATTTGGGCCTATATATTGTGTCTTTAAAAAAAAGGCCGCACTTTAGGAGACTTTTTTTCACACTACTGTACCTTTTTTTTTAACTTTTGTCTAACCCTTTTTTTTTATAGTTCCCCCTTTTGAAATTAAAGGCCACAGTGTTGGGCAGTTGAGATGTTCTTCCCACCACAGGGATGTTGAATGCTATTGTATTATGGTCACTATTTCCAAGCTGTCCATAGAAGTGGAGAATGGAGAATGAGTCCAAGTGGAGAATGAGAGGAGCTACTAAATAAAGATGTACCAGAATTAGAGAGGAACAGAACGAGAAAACAAAGCATAATGGAATGCTTCTCCTTCCTGAAAACACCCAAGAAGCTGAAACTATTTTATTCCTTTGAGTCTTACTTTTTTTCTGATCTCCTTGAACAGCAAAGAGGAGAACAGAAGGTGAGTACTTTTCATTCAGAATCCAAACTGAAACTCATGCTTTACCCCATAGATTCAAATATTATGAAAAAAAGAAAAACCAGTAAATAAAAAAAGGGTATCTACTGTCTGTAGGAGTCCTACTAACTTGTTGGTTCTCATATGTAAAGTAAACACAGGGTAGAGGAATATTATTTACTTTATCCTGTTTTAGAACCTGATTCAAAGGCTATAGAAGTCAATGGGACTCTTCCCTTCCACTGGACAATTTTTCTGAAAGGGCCTGCTGTAAAAACCCATCACAATCAAAGAACACCACTAAGGACTAATTTCCTGGCAGCTTAGAGTCAGTGCTGGCTGACAGCCTGAGAAAAATCAGCCACACAACTGATGGCAACACCACCTCTTGGAGCCTGTTGTTCCATCTGCCCAATTCTCCTCCTGAAAAATCAAGAGGTGCTGTGGAGCCAACAAAGATGCAGAGGTCACACAATTAGATTAAAGATTGACATGTTAAAAACGCATGAGCAGAAATGTTACTTTATGTGGTATATAGCTACTTGGCCAAAGTGGTTTTTCTGCAAGTGCAGACAGATGGATATAGCTCCTGGTACAGAAACTCTCCTATGGCTGAGGATGTGGCAGATTAAAGCACTACAACTAACTCACTGCTGGGGACATTCCAGACGTGGGTGGCCCTGGTTTATGTGGTTACAACTATCTGTACACCCCCTACGCAGCCCTGGCTGGTGGAGCTTCTATAGAGCCACCAGTAGAAGTTAAAGCTGAATCCTTTCCTCAGTTATGAAGGGCTAGACTGGCACAGGACAGGCAATTGGATATTCACATACCATCTAGGTTAAATATGTCACAGTATGGGAAATTCACAGCCTTTTAATACTGAAGCTGGACTTCAGAAAGACCTGGATAATTCCATGACTACTATCAATGTTTACAAGCAAGGGTAATAAAATCACAAACTTCATGGTCCAAGCTGGAGTGCGGGGGCTAAAAGGGACTCATCTTTATGGCATGTTAATTTATTAAATTAATTCTGTGACAAAGAAGAAATAGAGAGTACAGTCCTCTTGGGCATAAATATATTTTTAATTTTAATTAAAGATACAGAAACTAGATACTATTGTGATCAGTACATTAGAAATACACAGAGACCACTGCATAACGGCTAGTTGTATTATGGGTTTTGGTTAGAACTGGTCAAAAAATGACAATTATTTTTCATGGGCCATTTTCAGAAATATTCTTTTTTTTTAATTTTCCACAAACATTTTTGTACTTTTGTCAAAATAAACAAACCAAACATTCCCCGCACATAAATCAAAAAGTTTTCAGTAAAAAAGTTTCATTTTCAGTGTTTCAGGGGAACAGTTGTTTCTGTTTTTCAGTGAAGTCCTGGGAAAATTCTGGTCAAATCCCCATTTTCCATCTAAAAAATGTTTTTATTTCAAACTCTCAACTAGCTCTAGTTATTATGCCTTTCACAGAATCATAGAATATCAGGGTTGGAAGGGACCTCAGGAGGTCATCTAGTCCAACCCCCTGCTCAAAGCAGGACCAATTCCCAACTAAATCATCCCAGCCAGGGCTTTGTCAAGCCTGACCTTAAAAACCTCTAAGGAAGGAGATTCCACTACCTCCCTAGGTAACCCATTCCAGTGCTTCACCACCCTCCTAGTGAAAAAGTTTTTCCTAATATCCAACCTAAAGCTCCCCCACTGCAACTTGAGACCATTACACCTTGTTCTGTCATCTGGTACCACTGTGAACAGTCTAGATCCATTCTCTTTGGAACCCACTTTCAGGTAGTTGAAAGCAGCTATCAAATCCCCCCTCTTCTCTTCTGCAGACTAAACAATCCCAGTTCTCTCAGCCTCTCCTCATAAATCATCTGCTCCAGCCCCCTAATCATTTTTGTTGCCCTCCGCTGGACTCTTTCCAATTTTTCCACATCCTTCTTGTAGTGTGGGGCCCAAAATTGGACACAGTACTGCAGATGAGGCCTCACCAATGTCGAATAGAGGGGAATGATCACGTCCTTCGATCTGCTGGCAATGCCCTTACTTATACAGCCCAAAATGCCGTTAGCCTTCTTGGCAACAAGGACACACTGTTGACTCATATCCAGCTTCTCGTCCACTGTAACCTTTTCTGCAGAACTGCTGCCTAGCCATTTGGTCCCTAGTCTGTAGCAGTGCATGGGATTCTTCCATCCTAAGTGCAGGACTCTGCACTTGTCCTTATTGAACCTCATAAGGTTTCTTTGGGCCTAATCCTCTAATTTGTCTAGGTACCTCCGTATCCTACCCCTATCCTCCAGTGTATCTACCACTCCTCCCAGTTTAGTGTCATCTGCAAACTTCCTGAGAGTGCAGTCCACGCCATCCTCCAGATCATTAATGAAGATATTGAACAAAACCAGCCCCAGGACCGACCTTGGGGCACACCACTTGAAACCAGCTGCCAACTAGACATGGAGCCATTGATTACTACCCACTGAGCCTGACAATCTAGCCAGCTTTCTATCCACCTTATAGTCCATTCATCCTGCCCATACTTCTTTAACTTGCCGGCAAGAATACTATGGGAGACTGTATCAAAAGCTTTGCTAAAGTCAAGGAATAACACATCCACTGCTTTCCCCTCATCCACAGACCCAGTTATCTCATCATAGAAGGCAGTTAGGTTAGTCAGGCATGACTTGCCTTTGATGAATCCATGCTGACCATTCCTGATCACTTTCCTCTCCTCTAAGTGCTTCAGAATTGATTCCTTGAGGACCTGCTCCATGATTTTTCTAGGGACTGAGGTGAGGCTGACTGGCCTGTAGTTCCCTGGATCCTCCTTCTTCCCTTTTTTAAAGATGGGCACTACATTAGCCTTTTTCTAGTCATTCCAGACCTCGCCCGATCGCCATGAGTTTTCAGAGATAATAGCCAATGGCTCTGCAACCACATCCGCCAACTCCTTTAGCACCTTCAGATGCAGTGCATCCGGCCCCATGGATTTGTGCTCATCCAGCTTTTCTAAATAGTCCCGAACCACTTCTTTCTCCACAGAGGGCTGGTCATCTCCTCCTCATACTGTGCTGCCCAGTGCAGCAGTCTGGGAGCTGACCTTGTTCATGAAGTGAGACGCAAAAAAAGCATTGAGTACATTAGCTTTTTCCACACCCTCTGTCACTAAGTTGCCTCCTTCGTTCACTAAGGGGCCCACACTTTCCTTGACTTTCTTCCTGTTGCTAACATACCTGAAGAAACCCTTCTTGGTACTCTTAACATCTCTTGCTAGCTGCAACTCCAAGTGTGATTTGGCCTTTCTCATTTCACTCCTGCATGCCTGAGCAATATTTTTATACTCCTCCCTGGTCATTTGTCCAATCTTCCACTTCTTGTAAGCTTCTTTTTTGTGTTTAAGATCAGCAAGGATTTCACTGTTAAGCCAAGCTGGTCGCCTGCCATATTTACTTCCATCTGGTATGGAATGCAGGGTTCCCCATTATGGAAGAAACTGTATGGGTAACACATGCTGGGACTTTCTCAAGATTGGCCTAGGGTCACCTGATAAAGCTTTGAGTCAGCCTTGAGCAGCAAAATTGAGTTAAAAGGTGTTAACCTGCATCTACACTAGGGTAAATTTGGGGTTAACTAACCCTGACCTAACCTGGACCATTTTTCTTAATTTAGACAAAAACTCTTCTTGGGGGCTGACTTTATTGGCATAGTAACTCAAAACACCACCATGAAACTTGGTCTTAAACTCCCTCCCTGAACTTGGTAGTCCCTAATGTTTCCCTCCTGACACACTCTGTCCTAGGGCCCACTCCCCAGTGTGCCACACCCTCTTCTCTTATAACTCAGGTGAGTTAAGAAGGTATCTACCACAATGAGTCGGCAGAACTTCTGCCATCTTATACAAGGCTCCAACACCCCCTGACAGGATGTCAGTAGAAGATTCCTTAAGTCACCCAGTTACAATGAGGAATTAACATAGTGTCATCAGAAGTTATTGAAATGATGCCATTTGTTACAGTAAAACAAAAACAAGTATGGTACTCACACAAAATATCTACATTTTGCCTATCAAAATACACAGAACAGTTTTAGTGCTTATAGTAAAATAAGATTTGTGCTAATCAAAACAGAGTTCAATAAATTACTCTAAGGAATGGTTGCTATGAAAAAATCTTGAATTGCTAATAAAACAATATTAACAAATGTGAGAGGGAGACTTTGTGGGGCAGAAGGATAGCTCAGTGGTTTGAGCATTGGCCTGCTGGGCCCAAGGTTGTGAATTCAATCCTTGAGGGGATGATTTGGGGATTGGTCCTGCTTTAGCAGTGAGTTGGACTAGATGAGATTCCCTAATAGTTTATGATTCTATGACTGGGAGCCACAAACTCCTGAGTTCCAGTCCTGGCTCTAAAAATGGTTTCCCTCTTCAGCCTGAGGAACATGATTTTTAATGTCTCACCCTCAGTTTCCCCTTCTCTAAAATGGAGATAATACTTTAACTCACAGGTATGTTGTGAGAGATCATGTCTGCAAAGCATTTTTAAAGTGCTATAGCAGAACATGATCATATTCCTGGTGTAAAAGTACATCAATCTCCAGTGAAATACTTTCCCCAGCGCTGAATTTGAAACAAACCAGAATGGCAACATTTACAGTCACTTTGCACTGGTAAACATTATTAAAGAAGGCACAGTGCAATGAAGAATCAGGCCCAGTATGTTAAGAACATTTAGATATATTTTTGTTGTGACTTTCTAGAGGTTATTTGCCTCTGAGTACAATATCCTTCACTGTACATTGATGTGCCTTATGTATTGCTTGGTATAAATATTTTTCTATATTTTAACCTAAGGTCTCTTTAATTTGAGATATCTTAGAAAATGTCCAGTAATAGGTGGACACATTCCTTAAACCAAAAATTGTCCCCATGACAATCAAGTGTCAAGAACCACTTTGGAAAAAAGCATCAAAACGTAGTTTATTTTCAGTCTGATTCTAGTCCAGCAAGATTTTGTCTCTGCAATAGACAGCCTGACAGATAATCAGTGCACCTTTCTTCCCAGTGAAAATGAATCTTGTCATAATACCTGTGTGATTGGGGGGGGATGTAAGGGGTTAAAGCAACTCTGGGGAGGCTGCACTAGAAGCAACCAATAAGGGCCAGGCTGGCCCATATAAAAAGAGACTGCTGCGCAAACCAGGGTCAGCCCCTCCCTGCAGTTTGAGGGAGGAGGGCTGGAGCACCATGGACAGAGCAGTGCTGGGCAGGATCAGCAGAGTATGAGAAAGCTCTAGGCTGATGGTTGCCAAACTGAGGCCCTGACACAAGGGCAGAGGAGCTGCTGGAGTTGTGAGGAAATGGCCCACGGAAGGAGTTGGTGGAGGGGCAGTATGTGGCTGATGGCTATAGGATCCCTGGGTTGGGTCCCAGAGTAGCAGGTGGGCCTGGGCTTCCCCCCACCTTGCTCCTACTGGCCACTGAGGGGAGATGCCAGTGCATGGACTGCAGTCTGCCACTGACATGAGTGGCTAGAACTTGGACTGCAGATTGCTACTGAGGACTGTTGGTTCCCTGGAAGAGGGGGAAGAACCAAGAGGGGGCACAGCTGGAGGGCTTTGTCCAGAAGAGGATGATATGGTCCAGGGAGCGATGTGGATCCTGGATATGGAGACAAGTGATGATGGGTGAGACACCACCTGAGGAGGGTGCACTGGCAACCCTAAGCTAATTCCCAGGATGCCCAGCAGGAGGTGTGGTGGTGGTGGTGAGTTGAAACTATGAAACTATGAGTATAGCTATGAAACTATGTCTCCACCACAAGCAGAGGGTGTAATTTCCAGATTATGTAGATACTCTTGTGCTTGAACTCATCTTAGCTAACACACTAAAAATAGTGTAGCCAGGGTAGCATGAGCAGCAGCATTGGTTAGCCACCCCAACTACATACCCACAGGGTGCAAGTGGATTTGTACTTGGGGTGACTAGATCATGTGACTGCTGCCCAGAATACCCCAACTAAACTACTATTATTTGCACACTACCTCAGATGAGAGCTAGCATGAGTGAGTATGTCAACACAAGATGGCAATCACACCCCTTAGAATCATAAGACTGGAAGAGACCTTGAGAGATCATCTAGTCCAGTCCCCTGCACTC
Organism: Mauremys reevesii; assembly: GCF_016161935.1. Lineage (NCBI taxonomy): Eukaryota > Metazoa > Chordata > Testudines > Geoemydidae > Mauremys > Mauremys reevesii. The sequence continues at coordinate 128,632,568 of NC_052624.1, read as the reverse complement.
ATGGCAGGACTAAGTATTATCTAGGTCATTCCTGACAGGTGTTTGTCTAACCTGCTCTTAATAATCTCCAATGATGGAGATTCCACAACCACACTAAGCAATTTATTCCAGTGCTTAACCACCCTCACAGTTAGAAAGTTTTTCCTAATGTCCAACCTAAACCTCCCTTGCTGTAACTTAAGGCCATTGCTTCTTGTGCTATCCTCAGAAGTTAAGGAGAAGAATGTTTTTCCTCCTCCTTGTAACAACCTTTTACCTGCTTGAAAATAGTTATCATGTCCTCTCTCAGTCTTCTCTTTTCCAGAGACTCTCTCCTGAAATGTGGCATCCAGAACTGAACACAATACTCCAGTTGAGGCTTAATCAGCGCAGAGTTGAATGGAAGAATTACTACTAGTGTCTTACTTACAACACTCCTGCTAATACATCCCAGAATGATGTTCGCTTTTTTTGCAACAGTGTTACACAGTTGACTCATATTTAGCTTGTGGTCCACTGTGACCCCAGATCCCTTTCTGCAGTACTCCTTCCTAGGCAGTCATTTCCCATTTTGTATGTGTGAAACTGATTGTTCCTTCCTAAATGAAGTACTTTGCATTTGTCCTTATTGAATGTCATCCTATTTACTTCAGACAATTTCTCCAGTTTGTCCAGATGAACAAGTTTGCCCTTGTTCATAGTATAGATGTAATATGTTTCCACGTGCACTAAATGAGCTGAATACCAACATGGCTCTTTCCTGCCTGTCAGCTGTCCTGGGAATATTTATTGTTCCTTTTTTTCCTATCTCTGTCCCACTCCTTCCCCCACTCCCCTCTGTGATTGCTCAAGTTACAGCTGACTGGAAATAAGCATATTATTTAATCAGGATAGTACAGTGATAACTACTGTCATAATCTTTTGAACTTCCACTTACAAGCCATGTGCCATCTGCTACAAACAATTTACACATGCAGACAGCTTCAGAAATCTGAGCTCTGAGACTAATGTGCAAGACTAGGCTCTTTAGACTTTGTCCCATACATAATGAAGATACAATCAAATGTTTGAAGTTTCTCTCTCCCTCAAAGATAAATCATTTATTACAATAGTTCTTGGGAGCCACATTTTCTATATTCCTTAAATGTTTTGGTTGCAAATATTTGTATTTGCCTTGTCTTGATATGAATCACTCTCATCATTCTTTCAAAGAGATGTAAAGATGGGTACAGATCTCAAAGTAGTCTACTCTGGCATTCCATTTGGAATGGTACATGGTCAGTGGTAGCCTTGAATATTTGCATAGAAAGAGATGGTGCTGGAAATCCACTAATTTTAAATGTACCTTGCACCTCTTAGTCCATTTTGTTTCTCCATGGGACTTCTATTTAAGAAGATTCACTGCAAGTGAAATAAAGTTTCTATATAACAGATAGCTTTGTAAGGCAAAGAATTCGTAAAACATGTTGGAAGAGAATAGTCGAAAAACCAAAATCCCCTCATAAATGCTAGAACATAAATGTCAAACAGCCTGTTAATAAATGAGAATGGGCACAGTTATGTCTTTTAAACCTGCAGTGTCCAATGCATCAGCCTATTGTTGTTTTTCTGTCATTGCTGAAAGTCTGTATTGCCATCCTGGGTATGAATGTCCTATTTCTCTAGCACTCTTTTACCTTCCTTTGGCATCTGTCTTACCTCTTTGCTCAACACTTTTGTTGTGAAAATAAAAATGTTTTGACCAGAGGACTTAAAAATTGAGAGGAGTTTCAAGGCAATTCACCAGAGATACTTTGCTGTTGCTTTCTCTCTTTACCTACTGGGGAATGGCTATTTTATACCATGATTACTGCTTGATTACTGTTTCCAAATGTCACTGCTTAAATTACCTATTCCTGTTCTCTATGGCTGGTGAGATCCTTATCATTTTTAGGTTCTCTCTCTCTTCCCCCCGCCCCCCATAGATTGACCTTCAGCATGTAGATTTCTGGTCTATAGGTAAAATAAAAGAGGTCATTATATATTTTTTCCTCCTTTGTTTCCCACCAAGGGGAAAAGAGCAGAGTTGATCTTAATTGTTATGCCTGGGTTTGTGTCAGCTCATACAATGTGCTGTGCAAGCTGTGTTGATTAATGCTTTGTTGAATAAACTAACTCTTTTTACTGTTTCCATTTATCTGACTGTAGGCATAGAAGAAATTATGTCAACTTGAAGTCAGTCAAACATTGCTATTTAGAGTCAAAGTGCAAATTACCTTTTTGAAATATATTGTTTGACATGTAGAATTATTTACAAGTGACATATGCACTATTACAAATGGCTCTCTTTTATAAGAGCTGTATGCCAGGCCCATAGCCTCATATTCCCAAATCATGTCTCTTCTAACACAGCAGTTCTCAAAGTCGGTCCGCAGCTTGTTTAGGGAAAGCCCTTGGCGGGCCGGACCAGTGTGTTTACCTGCCACGTCTGCAGGGTCTGCCGATCATGGCTCCCACTGGCCATGGTTTGCCACTCCAGGCTAATGGGGGCTGCGGGAAGCGGTGCGGGCCAAGGGATGTGCTGGCCACCCTTCCTGCAGCCCCCATTGGCCTGGAACTGGGTTCTGCTTCAAGCCAGCTGTAGCCCTCAGTCCACATCTCCCCTTTTTTCCTCACTTTTTTAGTCTTTCAACTCAGAGAGGTTAACAGGTCAAGGTCAGGGTTAGTCACCATCATTGTCTCAGGGGGCTCTTCACCTCAGAGGAATTCTTTCTCTGGGAGCACCTCCCTCCAACTGAGCTCTGTTAGCCTTTTATCAGACCCAGATGTTCATTAGTCAAATAGCTACCAACCATCTAAGCAATTAATTGCTTACAGAAGGCTGAGATGGGCTCATTCTCAAAGAAACCTGTCATGGGTAGGCTGGGACCAGATTGCCCTTAAAGGGGCCAGCCACCCCATTATAGTCTAGCACTAGGATTGAGAAACAAAACCCACACTGGTCTCCAAAACTCAGAATTAAGGCTGAAAGTTCAAATTTAACTGCGATCTCTCCTGAACTGCTTTATCCTTTAGAATTTCTTCCCATGGGACCTTACCTACTAGTTCTGTGTTTTTGTTAAAGTCTGGCTTTTTAAAGTCCATTCTTCTGATTCTACTGCTTTCACTCCTTTCTTTCCTTAGAATCATTAAATCTATCACTTCATGATCACTTTCACCCAAATTGCCTTCCACCTTCAGATTCGCAACCAATTCCTCCCTGTTGGTTAGAATCAAGTCTAAAATGACTGTCTTCCTGGTTACCTCCTCCACTTTTTGAAATAAATGTTGTCCCCCAACACACTCCAAGAACTTGCTGGAAATCTTGTTTTTTGCTATATTACTTTTCCAACAGATGTCTGTGTAGTTAAAGTTCTCCCACTACTGCCAGGTCTTATCTTTTGTTTATTTCTGTTATTTGTTCTAAAAATATTTCATCTACCTCCTCTCCTGATTTGTGTGGTCTATAGTAGATACCTACCATGACATTGCCCGTTTCCCTTCCCCCTTTTATCTTTACCCACAGGCTTTCAACTGGTCTGCCTCTCACCTTTTTCTAGACCTCAGAACAAGCATATATATTTTTGATGTATAATGCAACACTTTCTCCCTCTTCTCCTGCCTGTCCTTTGAAATTCATCCCACAAGTTTCAGAAATGCCAATTAAGTCATAATTTACCTTATGTACTAATACTTCCAGTTTATTCCCCATACTCCTTGCATTTGTGTTTAAACATCTAAGATTTTGAGCAGATTCCTCCACTGATTTCTCTCTTGTTGCTCCTAGGATTCTGTGGGCTTTTGTCACCTGCCCCCTCTGAACCTAGTTTAAAGCCTTCCTCACTAGGTTGGAAAGTTGGTGCAGGAAAATGTTCTTCCTCCTTCCTGGAATGAGCATTCCTTTATTGAGGAAGCTGAAGTCCTCCCATTAACATATCTGTGCAATCATGCATTCATCTCCAGGATGTGTGTCCCTGACTGGGCACTTACCCTCAACTGGGAGGCTGGACTAGAACACAATCTGCACCCCCAACTCCTTCATCTCACTACTAGAGCCCTGTAGTCATGGTTGATTAGTTCAGTGTCATAGCTGGTGGTATCATTAGTGACCACATGGATGATCAACATGAGATATTGGTCAGGGGGATGGATGACCCTGAGCAACCTTTCTGTAGAATCTCAAATTCAGGCCCTAGGCAGGCAGCACACCTCCCATGACAACATATCAGGTCATCAGACTGATGCCTCCCTTTTTCCTTAGAAGAGAGTCCCCAAACACAAGGACCCTACACCTCTTCCTCTTGGGTTCAGTGGCTATGAGCCTCCCAGTTTGGGGGGCAGGTGTCTCTTCTCCATAGATTTCAGAGTAGCAGCCATGTTAGTCTGTATCCGCAAAAAGAACAGGAGTACTTGTGGCACCTTAGAGACTAACAAATTTATTTCAGCATAAGCTTTCGTGGGCTACAGCTCACTTCTTTGGATGCATAGAATGGAACACACAGACAGGAGATATTTATACATACAGAGAACATGAAAAGGTGGAAGTATGCATACCAACTGGAAGAGTCCAATCAATTGAGATGAGCTATCATCAGCAGGAGATGATCACCTTTTAACTCACAAAAGAGTTAAGTTCAGCAAGAGAGAGAGAAGCAACTTGATGGGATACAAATTATAATAAATAATAAAAGTAATAATCTTAGGATACTATTTAATATGAAAGCTGTCAGCTGAATGATAGCATCAGGCTTGATTGGAGAAGTGAGGGTTGATCATTGAGAGGGATGGTTTTTGTGAATTTAGAGTGTGAGGTTGAGGACAACCTTTTCTGAGAAATTGAGAGAGAATATCAGGAAATGTTCTGATGATCAAAAATAATATTGATTCAAATTAATATGAGATGAATCAAAATAACTATGAGACTACTAAACTAATCTGTTTTTAGGGTACTAGTACTAAACTGGAAACTCTAAGGACTAAGGGGGAACTGGGGTTAGAAGGAGTTGGAGGAGGTAGGGGTTGGGTGATGTGGCCTGAGGGAAGTATCAGTTGAAGGTGCAGCAGGAAGGAGAGGCATGCTGGATGAGAGAAAGATGAGGGCTGTCAGAAAAAAATTAAGAAAATCAGGAAGGAGAAGAAAAAGGGAGGAAGAAGGGAAAAAGCAGAGAAAGAGGGAGGGAGGAAAAGAGAGGGTAGGGAAGAGGAGAGAAAAGCAAAGAGAAAAGTGAAGAGGGAGAAAGCAGGAAAAAGTTAAAAAGTTAAAGAAAATATTTAAAGATAAAAATAGGAAGAAAACCAAGAAAGAAAAAAAAAAGAAAAGAAAAGAAAGAAAGGAGAGAGATTTGGAAATCTTAGAAGGAAGAAATATCTTTCTGAATTTTTAAATGATGGAATAAAAAAATAATGAATGAATATAAATGGATAAGTGGAGGAGAGGATGAGATGAATAGATGATGGGAATGAGGAGGTAGGGGGGAATGGTGTATATGGGGGGGTGAAAGATGAACTTGGGGTGGCTTATAATGATAATGAAAGGGATTATCCTAGAAATATATATTTAGAAGAGATTGATATTTTTGATAATTCGCGAAGAATTTTTATTAAATTGCTATATGATTTGCTATAAATTAATTAAAATTATTCCTATGTAGGTAAAAATATGATTATAATGTAGTTCCTATGAAGTAAGATTAAAAGTAGTCAAGAGCAAGTTAGTTATCAAAAAAAAACAAAAAAGAGAAAGAAAGTTGAAAAAGAGTGAGTTTTGAGAATGGCATGGGGCATGAGATGGATGGATTTTACAAAGAGACCAGCCAACCCAAACTGATCTCTTTGCTTTTGAAACCTTTAGATTTTAGACAAAGATTTTTTAGATTTCTTCTAGAATCTAGATCTAGATTATTATATTTTTATTTCAGTAGTGAAAATGATATGATAAATTGGAAGGGAGAATGGTGGAATTGAAATGAAAAATGAGAGAAGTGGATAAAAGGAGAGGGAGGGGGGGACTGCAGAGGGAGGGTAGTTGCAAGGGGGAGGGGAAGGGGGGGGACTGGAGTTGGTGGGGGTGGGGTCGTTTTGTTTCAAGTTTTAGGGGAGTCAATATATAATCTGCTTACCTTGGAACCAAGAGTAGGAGTAGGGATTGGGCTGATACGGAACCAAGAGTAGGAGTGGGAGGATAAAGGAGTAGGAAAGGAGAGTTGGATCCTCAGGGGAAGAAAAGGATAGATATAGTCTCAGGGATGTGATGAATAGTGAGAAATGGAGGCAGATAGTTAGGTTAAACATAATTTTAGGAAGTTAACTTAGATTTTTAGTAGTTAGGCAAGTACCGGAGGAGGAGGAGGGAGGAGGAGAGGATCTAGGATGAGGAGTTGATCGTAGGATGACCATGAGCAGGCAATGTGAAATGAGAAAGCAGTAATGATTATTATGATGCATTTATTAGTATTATTATAGGGATAATAAGTAGTTATAAGGTTATATAAGGCGTTGGTGAGACCTCATTGTGTTGTGTTATTTTTTTTGATGTTTTTGTGTTTGAAATGTTAATGGTTTAGGAAGGAAAGAAAAAAGAGGAGCCACTAGAAGAAAAGGAATGAGAGGAGGAATGGAGGATGAGAGGAGAAAGAGAGAGAGTTTGTTTTCCTTAACCAAAGTTTCCTAAGAGAGAGATGATTAGACTCAGAGGATATAAATATACATAATAATAATATCAGGAGGAGAAGGAGAGGGGGAGAGGAATCTCAGTAGGAATGTGGACAGGACAAACGGATATAACAAATGAGTAAATTTTAGGCTAGAAATTAGGGAAGAAGGTTTCTAAGGTTTAACTATAACACAATACTGAACAGCCCCTAGAGGAAACAGAGTGGGTGAGGACCTCCATGACTTTAAGACTAAGCTTAGAGATAAGTTTAAGGAGGAGATGATATGATAGGAGGCTTAGTCAAGTCATAGGTTAAATAAGTGCCACACTGTAAAATAGTACAATGGTCAATGAATATGTATTCTTTTTTTTTTTTATGAGGCTGGAGCTGAGAGACTGCATGCGCAGACTTCCTCAGCTGCCATGCCATATTTGGGGAAGGGGGGGATTTTTTTTTCCTCCAGGGATTTGGCTGTGACCCTGGAGGTTTTTTTTCCTTCTGCATGGGGCAGGGGTCGCTTGCTAATGGAGTGGGGAGATCGGCTAATGTGGCCTGCATCTTGCAGGAGGTCAGACTAGATGATCATATTGGTCCCTTCTGATCTATGATTCTATGATTCTTAACTAGCTTAACCATAAAATTATTTATTGAATAATAGTGATAACTACACAAGGAGGGCCTAAACCAACATAACATACATCATTAAAGGTTTATACCTAAGGTAGAAAGGAAAAACAGAGAGAGAGAGAAGGGGGATCTCACCCACTCCATGAGGCTTGAACTGGTTGGGGTTCCCAGGTGATGGTGGTAGCTCAGGGTCCTGAGTGCTAGAGACAGGCAGAGCCCCCAGCACAGTCAGTCAGGAGAAGATGGAGTCCCAGTGGAACTGATGCATAGTTTGGATCTAAGCATCAGAACACTTACTGGAGGATGAGTAGGGATTTTTGTAAGGAAAATACAATGGTTCAAGGGAGAACACTAGATTTGTTTATAGGTAAGCTGATGACTCAAGGGTTTTCTTTAGGCTAGACAATAGGAGCTGATCACTCTTGGCTATGGGTAGTGTTTTCTTCCAGAGAGCTCATAATGCAACTAGGCTGCTTCATTGTTTTGGATATCAGTCAAGGTTTCATTACTCGAATTGGTCTGATAACTGCTGAGCTGGGTGTGGGCAGGTGTGCGTTCATTAACATCTGGAGCAGAGATTCCCATGATGCAGTGCTTCCCTGCTTTTTTTGTTCCCAGAGTTCAGTGCAGTTCTCTGTTCTCCATTCTGTATGCAAATTGAGATGTCTCCCTGTCCCATCTCTCATGCAGATGAAGCTAGGGTGACCAGACAGCAAATGTGAAAAATCGGGACAGGGGTTTGGGGGGTAATAGGAACCCATATAAGAAAAAGACCCAAAAATCGGGACTGTCCCTATAAAATCAGGACATCTGGTCACCCTAGATGAGGCTAAGGGAGTTGTCTCTGTTCTTCATTCTGTATGCTAATTGAGATGTCTTAATCTTGTCATCCTTGTCAGGAGGGGTCTAGGTGTGTCTCCCATCCACCCTTCATTGCTCGCTGCAAGTCTTTTCTCTGATGGGTTTTGGTTTAAGCAAAGGCTGGGGCAGGCATATCTTTCATGAGTCAGATAAGCTGGATACTGTGCCCTGGTTCCCCAAGAACACAGAGCTGACGGGTATCAATCTTTAGAGGTTTTAAGGCCCGGCTTGACAAAGCCCTGGCTGGGATGATTTAGTTGGTGTTGGTCCTGCTTTGAGCAGGGGGTTGGACTAGATGACCTCCTGAGCTCCCTTCCAACCCTAATCCTCTATGATTCTTTTATTAGTGCACTTTCTTGATTCTAGGTCAGGGAATGTTGCTCTGGGTCAGGTGCCCCCATGCCAGTCATTGCTCAGTCTGCAATAATCTCTCTCATGATAAATTGACCCTCCAGCCAGGTCCCTATTTAGTCCATCCCTTCTGGGTTTACCAAGTCAAAGACGACAACTGTCTAAAAACTGTTGCCAGATGGTGTTCGGCCTCTCCTTGGGCTCTCTGCTGCTATACCAGTGACTGGCAGGGGAATCTGGGCCCTCCTACTACACCAATTTCCAGCCCAGGGGCCCTAATCCCTGCTCCAATCTGCTCAGTCCCAGTCTCTGTTGCTGTTTCCCTGAGCTATTTCTTACCCAGCCTTTCTATCTTCTCTTGTCTACTTCTGGCTTTACATCCGGAGCCTATTTTACTCACTGTAGCTACTTCACCTGCCCCTAGGTTCTTACTAGACTCCTTGCACCAGGCAGCATCCCAATCCTCTCTTCCCCTGGGCTTCCTCCTTGTTTCTGGAGGCATCCATTCTTCCAGGGAATGGCTGCAGGCACCTTCCCATGAAGGCAGGCAGGCAGTCATTCGCTTTCCTTGCTTCCTTCCTCCATTGTTTTATGGCACAGCAGACTCAGCTTGTGAGGCTGCGACTGCCACCTACTGCAGTTTTCACAAAAGCAAAAATCTAAATCCTCTCACCCAGCTCTGGATCCTTAAAAAGAAAAGTAATGCTTTTTACATTCTACTTTCCCAGTACCCTAAACAATCCCTTCATAGAATCATAGAATCATAGAATCTCAGGGTTGGAAGGGACCTCAGGAGGTCATCTAGTCCAACCCCCTGCTCAAAGCAGGACCAAACCCAACTAAATCATCCCAGCCAGGGCTTTGTCAAGCCTGACCTTAAAAACCTCTAAGGAAGGAGATTCCACTACCTCCCTAGGTAACCCATTCCAGTTCTTCACCACCCTACTAGTGAAAAAGTTTTTCCTAATGTCCAACCTAAACCTCCCCCTCTGCAACTTGAGACCATTACTCCTTGTTCTGTCATCTTCTACCACTGAGAACAGTCTAGATCCATCCTCTTTGGAATCTCCTTTCAGGTACTTGAAAGCAGCTATCAAATCCCCCCTCATTCTTCTCTTCTGCAGACTAAACAATCCCAGTTCCCTCAGCCTCTCCTCATAAGTCATGTGCTCCAGCCCCCTAATCATTTTTGTTGCCCTCCGCTGGACTCTCTCCAATTTATCCACATCCTTCTTGTAGTGTGGGGCCCAAAACTGGACACAGTACTCCAAATGAGGCCTCACCAGTGCTGAGTAGAGGGGAATGATCACATCCCTCGATCTGCTGGAAATGCCCCTACTTATACATCCCAAAATGCCATTAGCCTTCTTGGCAACAAGGGCACACTGTTGACTCATGTTCAGCTTTTCGTCCACCATAACCCCTAGGTCCTTTTCTGCAGAACTGCTGCCCAGCCATTCGGTCCCTAGTCTGTAGCAGTGCATAGGATTCTTCCGTCCTAAGTGCAGGACTCTGCACTTGTCCTTGTTGAACCTCATCATATTTCTTTTGGCCCAATCCTCTAATTTGTCTAGGTCCTTCTGTATCCTATCCCTACCCTCCAGCATATCAACCACTCCTCCCAGTTTAGTGCCATCTGCAAACTTGCTAAGGGTGCAGTCCACACCATCCTCCAGATCGTTAATGAAGATATTGAACAAAACCGGCTCCAGCACCCACCCTTGGGGCACTCCACTTGATACCGGCTGCCAACTAGACATGGAACCATTGATCACTACCCGTTGAGCCCGACCATCTAGCCAGTTTTCTATCCACCTTACCGTCCATTCATCCAGCCCAGACTTCTTTAACTTACTGGCAAGAATACTGTGGGAGGCTGTATCAAAAGCTTTGCTAAAGTCCAGAAATAGCACATCCACTGCTTTCCCCTCATCCACAGAGCCGGTTATCTCATCATAGAAGGCAATTAGGTTAGTCAGGCATGACTTGCCCTTGGTGAATCCATGCTGACTGTTCCTGATCACTTTCCCCTCCTTTAAGTGGTTCAGGATTGATTCCTTGAGGACCTGTTCCATCATTTTTCCAGGGACTGAGGTGAGACTGACTGGCCTGTAATTCCCTGGATCTTCCTTCCCTTTTTTAAAGATGGGCACTACATTAGCTTTTTTCCAGTCGTCCGGGACCTCCCCCAATCGCCATGATTTTTCAAAGATAATGGCCAATGGCTCTGCAATCTCATTGGCCAACTCCTTTAGCAGACTACATTATTTCACCTTCAGGCATCTCAGTTCTCCTTAAAGAATCTTCTGTACAATTCTGCATTGCCACAGCAGATGCTCATGTTTCTTGGATTTACAACCCATCTTTGTACTTGTTTAATAAATATAAATTATGTCACAGTGACCTGTCAGCACTTTAAATATAGTTACTTTGCGTCTTCTATCATAGCTATTAAGCATACCATTATCCTCAAGTTTAGGACCTATTTCAAGAACCTTTGTCCTTTTTTAGTTCTACCATTCCATCTTAAGTTCTCACTTAACCAAACTTTTGAAGTCCTGTTTACTCAGAGGGATCTTTATATCAACCTCCTTATTTTTAAAAGGCAAGCTTCTTTATCTGTCATTTCACTGCCCATTATCCCAACATGTGCTGGAATCCATGCTATTACTATATGTATAGCAAATTGTACTATCTCCATAATTATGAATATTTCATTGATTAAGTCATTCCTGCTTTCTGAGGCTCCCTTCCTAATCACCCCAATACCCAATAAAGAGTCAGATAGGATAGCAGTCCTTGTTGAGTGTACATTCCTTACCCAGGTCGGTGGCAACTGTATGCCCACTAATTCAGCTGTCATAATGGCACAAAAATCAGTCTCAAATCTCTTAATTTCAAATTCAGGAATCAAAAGGCCAATCCCACTCTTTGTGTTGTCTCAAGAGCAGTCAGTATAGATTTGGCAATGTTGACCCTATTTGCTATGTATAAATTCATACATCTTAGTCGTCATATTTGACAAAACTGCCCCCACATTCCTAATGGAATGGCAATATACAAAAACCTGTAGGAGAACACTTCAACCTCCCTGGCCACACAATAGCAGATCTTAAGGTGGCCATCCTGCAGCAAAAAAACTTCAGGACCAGACTTCAAAGAGAAACTGCTGAGCTCCAGTTCATCTGCAAATTTGACACCATCAGCTCAGGATTAAACAAAGACTGTGAATGGCTTGCCAATTTCAGAACCAGTTTCTCCTCCTTTGGTTTTCACACCTCAACTGCTAGAACAGGGCCTCATCCTCCCTGATTGAACTAACCTCGTTATCTCTAGCTTGCTTCTTGCTTGCATATATAAACCTGCCCCTGGAAATTTCCACCACTTGCATCTGAAGAAGTGGGTATTCACCCACGAAAGCTCATGCTGCAGAACGTCTGTTAGTCTATAAGGTGCCACAGGATTCTTTGTTGCTTATCCACTAGAACATTCTTCCCCTTCAAAAACAGACTTTGGGCTTGGCTACACTTACAAGTTGCAGCGCTGGTGGAGACTTTCCAGCGCTGCAATTACACCCCGTCCACACTTGCAGGGCACAACCAGCACTGCAACTCCCTGGTTGCAGCGCTGGCTGAAAACCCATCCGGGTTGGGGTATAAGGAGTGCAGCGCTGGTGATCCAGCGCTGCTCAGCAGGTGTGGACACTCACCAGCGCTTTAATTGTCCTCCAGGGAATAAGGAGTTATCCCAGAATTCCTGTTCAGCCACTCTGCTCATCAGTTTGCACTCTACTGCTCTTGCCTCAGGTGACCCGCCCTTTAAATGCCCCGGGAAATTTAAAAATCTCCTTCCTGTTTGCTGCAGCCAGGTGTGTGTGGAGTGCAATCAGTTAATCTTTACAGGTGACCATGCCTCCACGCGGCAAACGAGCCCCAGCATGGAGCACTGGCAAATTGCAGGACCTCATTAGTGTTTGGGGGGAGGAAGCTGTTCAGTCCCAGCTGCGCTCCAGCCGTAGGAATTACGATATCTTTGAGCAGGTATCAAGGTCCATGCTGGATAGGGGCCATGATCGGGACGCACTACAATGCAGGGTGAAAGTTAAAGAGCTGCGGAGTGCCTATTACAAAGCCCGCGAGGGTAATTGCCGATCCGGAGCTGCCCCCATGACCTGCCGTTTTTACAGGGAGATGGACGCGATACTTGGGGGTGACCCCACTGCCAATCCCAGGACCACGATGGACACTTCTGAGCAGGCTGGGGGACAGGAGGAGGAGGCGGAGGAGGCGGATGCAGAGGCGGCGGGGGGGAGGAAAACGCAAGTGAAGCTACTGGGATGGGGGAAGACACCCCAGATTCCCAGGGGGCATGCAGCCAGGAGCTCTTCTCAAGCCAGGAGGAAAGTACCCAATCGCAGCAGCCAGCTGTTGCAGAAGAACAAGCAGAGCAGCGGGTTACCGGTAAGCGGCTTTTATTTTCTGGAAATGTTTCTGGAGAGGAAGGGGGGTTATGGCTGCATGCATGCCAGCCTAGATGTGGAATAGCCCATTGATGTGGTCTATCACGTCGCGGTAATCGGCTGCAGTGATCTCCTCATAAGTTTCAGCCAGAGCGTGGGCAATATGCCTGCGCAGGTTTATAGGGAGAGCCACTGTGGTCCTTGTCCCAGTCAGGGTAACGCGTCCGCGCCACTGTGCCGCGAGGGGTGGTGGGACCATTGCTGAACACAGGCAAGCTGCATAGGGTCCAGGGCGGAATCCACATTGCTGTAGAAGAGCCCACCGCTCTTCCGCAGTGACCCGCAGCAAGGAGATATCTTCCAGGATTAAGTCATGTGAAAAATGTTTGGAGACTCTTTAGTGAAGATAGTGATAAAGATAGGGAGATAGTGCAGATCACCCCTGCAGCTGCATCTTCACTCAACCCCTCTATCACTGCCGTTGTTGTGTGCACTTAACCGAATCAACCAGCACCCCTCTATCACTCAAGCCCCACTTCTCCCTCTATGCAGCACCCCCTCACTCACCATTTTGTGTCTTCTGTTGTGTTATGTGTGTGGTAAAAGAATGCTCAAGTGAGGACTAAGAACTCCTTGAGTGTGTGGGAATTTCAGTCTGGAGATAATGAAAACAATGGTACCCTGTTAACTGTTGTCATTTCTGCATTTCTAAAGTGACCTTGACTGCTGGACTGAGCAGATGTACCACAGCAGAGAAGCTGCAGAATTTGAGAAAAAATCCCCGAAAGAGCAAAGAGGACATGCTGAAAACTGTTATTGCTCACTCTGCTAGAGAGAGTAAAAACTTGCAGGAGTGGAGAGAAAAGGAAAGCAAGATCCGCCAGAGGGAAAGCAGGAACCGGCAGAGAAATGCAGTGGCCAAAAGGAAAAGCACAGAGCAGCTGCTAAGCATCCTGTCGCGCCAAGCGGACTCTATCGAGTCACTCGTTGCCATGCAAGCAGAGCACTACCGTGCTACTCCCCCACCCCCCTGTCCCAAAGCTTTTTGCCTTGTGCCCCAATGTCAGCTCAAACCCCCTTTCCCCACCATCCAGGTTCTTACCACCACCAGCTGCCTCCAACACCTGTACGTTCACCAACCAGCCCTGATACCTACCACCCTTACCCTCTGCACTCAACCCCCATCACCATGCAGTATATGCACCCTGAAGTGCAGGATTCATTAAACAGCACTCCAGACAGGACATATGCAAACTTGTGACTGTACAGTTCACCAACCCACACCCCTGCCCTCTTGTGTTCATGAAATGTTGTGTGTCTGTCTGTCAAGGAATTTTTTTTCTTTTCAATAAAACAATTCTTGGCTTTGAAAACAGTCTTTATTATAGCAGATAGTGAAAGATACCTTAGCCCAGTAAAGAAAGAGGCACTGCAAATCATTTTAGGGATAATAGAATAACAGTGTAAACAGTGCAATTCACTCCCATGCAAGGCAGCAAACATTACTGTTGGCTTTCAGCCTCAAATTCTTCCCTCAAGGCATCCCTAATCCTTGTAGCCCTGTGCTGGGCCTCTCTATTAGCCCTGCTCTCTGGCTGTGCATATTCAGCCTCCAGGACTTGAACCTCGGTGGTCCATGCCTGACTGAATGTTTCACCCTTCCCTTCACAAATATTATGGAGGGTACAGCAAGCGGATATAACCGCGGGGATGCTGCTTTCCCCCAAGTCTAGCTTCCCATACAAGGAACGCCAGCGGGCTTTTAAATGCCCCAAAGCACACTCCACAGTCATTCGGCACCGGCTCAGCCTGCAGTTGAACCGGTCCTTGCTCCTGTCAAGCTTCCCTGTATAGGGTTTCATGAGCCAAGGCAGTAACGGGTAAGCGGTCTCCAGGATCACAATGGGCATTTCGACGTCCCCTACTGTGATCTTCCTGTCTGGGAAAAAAGTCCCTGCCTGCATCTTCCTGAACAGGCCACTGTTCCGAAAGATGCGTGCATCATGCACCTTTCCAGGCCAGCCTGTGTAAATGTCAATGAAACGCCCACGGTGATCCACAAGCGCCTGGAGAACCATAGAGAAATACCCCTTACGATTAACGTACTCTGATGCCAGGTGGGGGGGGGGGCAGAATAGGAATATGTGTCCCATCTATCGCCCCTCCACAGTTAGGGAAACCCATTTGTGCAAAGCCATCCACAATGTCCTGCACGCTCCCCAGAGTCATGGTCTTTCTTAGCAGGATGCGATTAATTGCCTTGCAAACTTGCATCAAAACGATTCCAACGGTCGACTTTCCCACTCCAAACTGGTTCCCGACCGACCGGTAGCTGTCTGGAGTTGCCAGCTTCCAGATTGCAATAGCCACCCGCTTTTCCACCGTCAGGGCAGCTCTCAATCTTGTGTCCTTGCGCCGCAGAGTGGGGGCGAGCTCAGCACACAGTCCCATGAAAGTGGCTTTTCTCATACGAAAGTTCTGCAGCCACTGCTCGTCATCCCAGACTTCCATGATGATGTGATCCCACCACTCAGTGCTTGTTTCCCGAGCCCAAAAGTGGCGTTCAACGGTGCTGAGCATTTCCGTGAATGCCACAAGCACTGTAGTGTCACACGCGGCAGGCAAATCCATATCGATATCATCGTCAGACTCCTCACTGTCACTTTGGAGCTGAAGGAATAGCTCGACTGCCAAACGTGTTGTGCTGGCGACACTCATCAGCACAGTCCTCAGCAGCTTGGGCTCCATTTGCCACAGAAATCGCGATTCACACAGAGAGTAAAACAGAAAGACACTCACAATGGCGCCAAACGTTGCCGGAAAGACTGAATGCTGGGATGTGAAGCAATGCACCACGGGGCGTTGGCACAGGAAGCGGAATGACCCACACACTTCCTTCTCCTTCCCACAATACTCAGCGCCAAAATGGGACAAGGTGCTCTGTGGGATAGCTGCCCACAATGCACCTCTCAATACAGCGCTGGAAAGTGCTGCAAGTGTGGCCACACTGCAGCGCTGGTAGCTGTCAGTGTGGCCACACTCCAGCACTGGCCCTACACAGCTGCATGACCAGCGCTGTAACTCCCAGCGCTGCAACTTGTAAGTGTAGCCAAGCCCTTTGAAGAGAAACTTCAGAGCTACAATTCATTTGCAAATTTAACACCATTAATTTGGGCTTGAATAGGGACTGGGAGTGGCTGGCTCACTACATAAGTAATTTTCCCTCTCTAGGCATTGACACCTCCTCCTCAATTATTGGGAGTCAACCACATCCACCCTGACTGAATTGGCCTTGTCAACACTGGCTCTCCTTCTCTTCATATGCCAGTATATTTATGCCTGTATCTGGAATTTTCATTCCATGCATCTGGAGAAGTGGGGGTTTTTTACCCTCAAAAGCTTATGCCTAAATAAATTTGTTAGTCTTTAAGGTACCACCGGACTCCTCATTGGTTTTGTTGATACAGACTAACACGGCTACCCCTCCGATTCTTCCCCAAATGATGCTAGTTTCCCTCCATAGTATGTCATAGGCTTTTGGAGCATTGAAAAAGTGTGTCACAGGCAATGTTTTTGTAGTTCTGTTTCTAATCTTACAATAAGATCACTGTGCATCTTTTCCTGAAGTCACTTTGTACATAGTTTATAATTTTATTTCCTCCCCCCTGCAAATATGTTACTTATCTTTCATTTATCATTCTTTCCATAATTTTGCCTATGCACAATATGAAGGCAATAGGTCTATACACAGTAGTCTTGTGAATAATTTCCCAGGTTTTCCTCATGGTATAACCACCACTTGCTTCCATTCTGATGGTAGTATTCCTTTTAACCATATGTTATTATACAATTTCAGTAAAACTCAAACTCCCTTCCAGTAGGTGCTTAAGCATTGCATTAAATAAGCTATTGTTACCTGGGGCTCTATTTTACTTTTCTCAATAGCGTTTTTGAGCTCCTGGAAGCTGAAATTTTCATTCACTACATCATCTTAATATTCTACCTGTGACACCGCACCTGATATTCTTTGCAGTGATATTATGATATGATGACATAATTATAATCTATTTTATGCAAAAAAGTCATGTAAGGTGTAATTGGAAACATTATGATTTGCTGAATATGATTATCCTATTTGTATGCATGTATCATTTTTGTATCTGAAGTTACTGACTATGTATCTGTATTTCAAATGTAGTTACACATGGGTTAATGCCCACTAGACAAGATGCTTTCAGTCTAGATAGCTGGGTAGGGAAGGGCCTATCCAGGACAATGGGATATTAGGAAAAAACAATAGGCCTTAAAGACTTATCTCCCACCTGGGGAGCCTTCCTCAGAAGGCTACAGACAGCCTCCCAGTAATGGCTGCTATGACTCTAGAGACATGTGGTCTCATCACATATCCTTCTAGACTCCATCTTGGGATGTCAGTCTTTTTCCAGACTGGTCTGGGATCCAAACTTTGAGGGGCGGGTTCCTACCATATGCAAAAGCCATATAAGGGACAGAGTGACATCATCTGGGGTTCTTCACTCCACACCCAAGAAGATTCCTGGAAACACCTGAGGAACAAGGACTGAACTGGGAGAAGTGCTGGACCCAGGCTAAAGGGATTTCTACTGTGTGAAAATGTCTGGAGATTCCAAGCTGTAAAGCAAGTGCAGCTTGCCTCTGAAGAATATGCAGCCTGCTTGTATCATCTCTTAGGGTGAGAATCTGCTATTCACGTCCAATCTATTTAGTATATTAAATTTAGTTTGAGTTTTTTGTTTATTTGCTAGGTAATCTGCTTTGATCTGCTTGCTATCACTTATAACTGCAAAAGATAGATTTTAAGTGGTTAATAAACTTGTTTTTGCTTTATTTAAACCAGTAGGTTGGAGTGAAGTGTGTGGGAATCATAACTCAGGGGTAAAAGGCTGTTGCATATTCCTCTCCACATTGAGAGTGGGGACTAATTTTATGAGCTTACTCTGTACAGTTCCCCGTGCAGTGCAAGATGGTATAATTTTGGGTTTATACTCCAGAGGGGGTATGTGCCTGAGGAACTGAGAGTAGTCTTCCCATGCAGGGGATGGCTAAAGAGCTTGTTTGCCCCTACCTGTATGTATGCTGGTGACAGTGCAGGCTGGAGAGCTTTAGAGCTTGTTACCAGCAGTACAGTGTGAGAGGGAGTCCAGGCTGGGTGGGTCGGGGACTCAGTGGTACCCCACTTCCAGTAGCACCCTAAGGGGAACCCATCACACTACCCATCCGCATAAGAGATCAGTTTCGTCAAACATTCTTTTTTTCCCCCACAAACAACTTTTTGGAACAATTTTGCTAAAATATCTGCTTTTTCTAAGTTAGATCTTTCAATTTTACCATTTACTATAAAACCAAGTATAAATTTATTTTACTCCATACCACATTCATTCTTTTAACTTGTTTAAATATATTTTTGAAACCTAATGCTCTTTGTTCATTTTCCCACAATATTTTCTCCAACTCTATTTCTTTGCCTTCTTAATAATTCTTTGTGCCACTGCTTTACATCTTTTATAGTTCATTAAGTCCTTGCACTTTTTGCTTGTTTGCAAGTCTTATTTCTTTAATTGCTGTCTTACAAACTTCATTCCACTAGAGAATTGGATTTCTGAGTTTGTGTTAATACATATAGCTAGGTTGGTTGCTGCTACTGCTTATTTCATTATAGTATCACAAAATTCCTCTAGATCATCATTTATACCAGGGGTAGGCAACCTATGGCACGCGTGCTGAAGGTGGCACGCGAGCTGATTTTCAGCAGCACTCACACTGCCCAGGTCCTGGCCACCAATCCAGGGGGCTCTGCATTTTAATTTAATTTTAAATGAAGCTTCTTAAACATTTTAAAAACCGTATTTACCTTACATACAACAATAGTTAAGTTATATATTATAGATTTATAGGAAGAGACCTTCTAAAAATGTTAAAATGTATTACGGGCACGCAAAACCTTAAATTAGCGCGAATAAATGAAGACTCGGCACACCACTTCTGAAAGGTTGACGACCCCTGATTTATACAATTCTTACTCGGATTCTCAGCACCTTAAAGAGTCTCCAGTTTGCTTTTCTAAGGCCCCAGGTAGGAATTTCCTTCAGTCTTTTCAATATTACCTAGGCCTATGTGTAATTAGCATAAGGAAATGATTACTTCCCCTTCCATCTTCTTTATAAAATTTCCCAGATGCATTTATTTTCTAGATTGCTTTTTTAGATCTCAGAATTGAGACATGAAAAAGTTCTATACACCAAAATTAAACCTAGTAGGTGCACAGGGTAGAGCAATACCAGGTTATGCCTTTCAATGAACTGTTCTAGGCATTTGCTATTATCAGTTTTCTGGCTTCTCCATAATGCATTATGGCTAATATGGCCCCCACAAATAATATACAGGCCTTTGATACCCTTAACCAACTATTCCCATTCTAGATTTTCTAGTTTGTGTTTTTGTGTGGGTTGTAAAAATCATAGATTTGTATAACGGTGCTATTATTCTGCAGAGGAATCTCAACAGTATTGTAATCAAAACTTAAGTTCTATACACCTATGTCAACATACCCAAGACCTTCCTTTATGAATATACAGACCCCTCTTCCTTCTGTTTGTTTCTCTGTAATGTCCGATTACTCCATATCCTGGTAGTCTAAACATTAGTTCTCACTAATTATGTTTCTTGTATGCATATGATGTCAGATATGTCTGTCTAAAACAGCTTTCTTTAATTCCTGACCATATGTTTTCTGCCTTGAACTGCTTATTGTTGTACCAGCAGCTCTTTTTCCTCACTGATATTTTCCTTCTCCATATTCTATTGTAAATATCTTCTGGTAGTTTCTGCATAGGATATTTTATGGATAGTTTTAATTTTCTGTATCTCTCTAGTTCAGTGGTTTTCAAACTGTGGGATGCAATCCAGTACTGGGTCACAGAATGAAAGGTACTGGGTTGCAGCAGCTCTGGTAAGCACCACTGACTGAGCCGTTAAAAGTCCCATCAGTGGTGCTGCCCGCCTAAGGCAGGCTAGTGCCTACCTATTCTGACACCATGCTGTGCCCCAGCAGCAGGTCCAGCTCCTAGGCCTCCACACGTGACCCCCAGCACCAGCTCTGCACTAACATTGCCTGGTTCTCAGCCAATGGGAGCTGGGGGGCAGTGCCTATGGGTGAGAGTTGTGCAGAGCCACTTGCGTACCTCCACCTAGGAGATGGACCTGCTGCTGGAGCACAGCGCAGTCCTAGAACAGGCAGGAAGCCTGCCTTGCACCCCCACTGTGCCACTGACAGGGAGCTGCTAATGTAAGCCCTCTCCTCAACCTCACACCCCAACCTCCTGCTCCAGCCCTGAGCCCCCCCACACCCAGAGCCCCTTTCTGCACCCCAAATTCCTCATCCACAGTCCCACACCAGAGCCTGCACCCCCAGCCCAGAACCCTGACCCTTTCCCACACCCCAACCCCTTGCCCTAGCCCAGAGCCTCCTCCCACACCCTGAACCCCTCATGCCCAGTTCTGTTGGTTTGTGGGCATCAATTTTCTTCAACGTGGTCACCAGAAAAAGAGTTTGAAAACCACTGCTCTAGCTCATTCCACTGCCATACACCTTGTGTGTGTGGCACTGGGCTTATCCTCACAACTGCTGCCTTCTAGTTCTGTTCCTGCCATGTAGTTCTCATAAGAGTGCTCTCCTCCTTTACCACACCTCTGTTTCCTATTTAAAACAATTGCCACATGCCCAAACCTTTAACATTTCTAACATCTCACAGGGGCTGGGAATATATGGTTGAGCCCAGAAGAACTGCTACCCTATTGGAGTAAAGTTGCACCACTAGATGTTACTCGGACTGATGTGGATGATTTGTGTCCCCCCGCACTTCCTGAAAATCAGGTGCTTAAACTGTGGCTGTACCCCTTTAAATTTCATCCTCAATCATGGCTAGTGGATTCCCATATATAACCCCTCTTGCTTTAAGTAGCTGATACATTTCTTAAAATTACAAGTTTATGGAAAATAGGTTGTTTTCCAGCCTGTTCCTTCTCTTTACATTCTACCAATAAAACTCCATCCTACTTTTTTTTTGCTCTAATATATATCCAATACCTAATCCATTCTGCTGTTTCCAAGGGATTAAAATCTCCTGTCTTTACATCTTCAGCATCAGACTTCAATGAGAAACTGCAGAACTGGAATTAATTTGCAAACTGGACACCATTAAATTAGGCCTGAATTAAGACTGGGAGTGGCTGGGTCACTACAAAAAGTAATTTCCCCTCTGCTGATACTCACACCTTCTTGTCAACTGTTGGAAATGGGCAATGTCCACCTTGATTGCATTGGCCTCATTAGAACTGACCCCACACTTGGTAAGGCAACTCCCATCTTTTCATGTGCTATGATATATATACACACTGCTTACTGTATTTTTCAGTCCATGTATCCAATGAAGTGGGTTTTAGCCCACAAAAGCTTACGCCCAAATAAATTTGTTAGTCTCCAAGGTGCCACAAGGACTCCTCATTATTTTATCTTCAGCTAGTGATTTGACAATTATAAGAAATCAATCCTTTTCCTTACTTTCTTCCATCTCTTTCTGCTTCCTCTGCTTCAGATACTTCTATTTTTTCTTCCTAATCTGAAGCCATTCCTCACCCCTTGCTCCCCTTACCCTGCCCCCCCCCATTTTCCAACATAACTTCCAGCCTTTCCGCTCTCAGCCAATATTTCCAGCTATCAGTCCAAGCCACTCTGAGGTTCAAGCCCCTGCTTTCAGCCCCTTCCAGGCTACACAGCCAGCTTGGTGAGCAGCTGGCCCTGGCTCAGGCTAAGGCACCAGCACTGCCATCCCCTTTCTACTTTCAACCACTTGGCTTTATAGTGCTGACCAAGCTCTTTCCCCGCTGGGCTTCACTCTCAATTAACCCTAGCCCTCCCTCTGCCAGGATATTCCAGGTGACCTAATTGGCCTTTCAGGCCTTCTGTCATGCACCTCCATTCAATGATGATCTCCCCTTGATAACTACTTTTTGAAATCTTGCAGTTAGCCAGTTCCAAATCCATTTAACATCTGTTCTATCGATAATATATGGCAATAATTTTTTAATCAGAATGTCATGCAGTACTAAGTCAAATACCTTACAAAAGTCAATTATAACTATGCAGTTACCGTTATCAACCAAACTTGCAATCTCATCAACGAATGAAATCAGCTTTGTTTGACAAGACATTTTCCAGAAACAATAAAACCTATGCTTTAATTCCTTATCAATTGAATCCCGTATCAGATTTGTTTTTTTCTGGGGATTATAACCAGCCTATAGTTCCCCAGATCACCCCGCTTTCCCTTTTTGACTTGAAAGAGAACATTTACCTTTTGTTTCTGTAAATTCTGTTCAAACTGTTGCCTTTTTCTAGCAGACATTTCTTCATATTTCTTCCTTTTTCTCTGGATCTTTTGGAGAACTGAGAAAGGGGGAAAATAGATGAAGGAAGTGGGGTATGATCATAGTACTGCAGGCCTTCAGGTCAATGGGGAGTTGTTTATGTGGATCCAAGGCACTATATTGTTAATGGCAGAGTGTTTAATGCTCATGTACACCATCTGACTTATGCAAGATGTGACCTTATCTTGTGTGCACAGGGCAGCTCCTGTCAAAATTGATTTGAGCCATCCAGGTGCATCAAAGGGCAGGGCTGATCCTATTCCCATTATAAAGTGCTATCAAATAAAATCAATACAGTTTACTTAAGAGCATTTACATAACAATTGTGGGCTACAAAATACCTCATTACTCTGTAGTATTTGAGAGGTACAGTATTTATATTCTAGTGACATGGCTTTTTTCATATAAATACTCACACTTATTAAGAGGTTCACTAGAACAGGAAATATCCACAATATCCAAATACCTTGGTGAAATATCTGCTCCTCTACATCTCAGTAATGGTAGCAGGTGCCCCCTTTTCATATGCAGTTGCAGAGGACACTAGCAGCTGAATAGGGAGAGGACATCTGCTAGGCCATATCTCCACTCCCACAACTCAGCAAGACCAACTCCACTTTATTCTCTAATACAGAGGTTCTTATATCATGTTGATAGTCTGTGGAGTGCTTCAGGCTCTCTTCTCCATTTCTAGCCAAGAGACACAGATTAAATGAAAACCAAAAGCAGACAATGTGATTTAACTTTTTCAAAAAATGCAGAACTCTTATTTTCACCACATTCAATTCAACATGCGAAACAATTTCCTTACATCATTTTCTTCAAAATAAACAACTGCTGCAGTTGCGTATGCACCATGAGTGGCAGGGGAGACAAGGCAAGCTCTCTGTTAAGATGTGGTCCATCCTATTAAAAGTTTGAGAGCCTCCAGCAGCTGCAGCAAGACCAGTCCCCCTGGGAACAGCTGCAACCAGATCGAGATGGATTGTTTATGACCCCTGAAGTAAGGGCAAATCCATTCTCCTACCCTGTTCAGACAGAACAGAGGAGGAGAATCTGTGATGATCCCCTTGGAATTTGGCAGTTACCACCTGTCTGGACTGTGCGACCTGCTACATAATAAAGGGATTAGCACAGTAGAGCTCACTCCCCCATGGAGCGAGACTCCATTGAAATGGCTATTTGGGACCTTTACTTCATAAGGATTTGTCTACATAACAAAAAGTACTTGTTGCTTAGAATAGGGGTCAACAACCTGCAGCTGAACTGGTACTAAACACCTGTTTGACTGGGGCTGTCTTCAGAGAAGGACAGAAGGTGTCTGTGTTTACAGCTAAACTACATCCAGTGTTGATTCTGCTACCTCCTTTGCTGATGCCAATGGTCAGCCCTGCATATATATTGTAGTGTATACCAAATTTACAAGAGAATATTCAGTATGTATGAGTTAATTGTAAGCAGATTCCACTGTACATAAAGATCAGATGGAAAGTTTCAGATACTTGCATTGAAAACTGCAGTAAAATGTATTTTTTCCTGTGTGGAGTATAAGCATAATCTTGTTGTATAGATTGCTCACATAAAATATTGTTCAGAATGAAGTATTTGTGGGGGGAAAGTCCTATAGTTTTCGGTCAATGAAACATAACTTCATAATTAAATCGTAACATTTGTGAGTCACTTGTGCAAAAGTTATAGCAATAAAACTTAGAACTCAACGTAAGCTACAAATATTTTAAAATAATATGTATGGAGGCTTATGATTAATAACTGATACAAGAATGTTAAAAATATTAATTCTAGTATTGTATGTATAGTTTGCTATTATTATGTGGTATTTTTCTTGTCGGAGTAATTGAAAATACATTCTGGGTCATTTAAAGCATCGTTCAAAAAACTTAGCTCTGATTTCAGGAGTTTGGGGCTCTAAAATATTTAGTTTGCTTATTTATATAGAGAAAGATTGTGACTTGCCCTATGATCCTGTCTAGCCACCCATGTGGGGCTGGTTAAATCTCTGCATCATGGCTCAGGTATGGAACAGGACAGGAAAGCAAGGACTGCATGTTAGATACCGAATCCTGTTAGCATATACATATTCAGGCCTGTCTGCAAAGGCCTATACTTTAAGAATTTAGGTGTATTCTTATCACTTAGCTAGTTATAGAGGTATAAAAGAAAGAATCAAAAATCACTGTCTGTGTAGTGACCTTCTCTTACTGTGACAGTCTGAGGCCTAGTTCTTCAGCAGCCATAAACTGGGAAATGTATGGTCACGTCCTCACATTCCAAACTAGTCATATTAAAATAAGGCAATCTGGGGCTGTTAGGAAGGTGATTCGATCTATCACCTCCAGAGAAAGGAAAGAGCCTAAAATTTAGTTTGATAGTTTTCTGTCTGGTAAGAACTCACTTATCAATAGACACAGCTGCAGAACCCTTATGTCTGTATAGATGTAGTTGTGAAATCCTCACTTCTGTATTGTTTTGTATGTCTATTTGCATGGTCTCTGGTTCTGTAATTGTTTGACAGCTGTATAATTAATTTTGCTAGGTGTAAACTAATTAAGGTGGTGGAATATAATTGGTTAGCTAATCATGTTACAATACGTTAGGATTGGTTAGGTAAATTTTAGTAGAATGATTGGTTAAGGTATAGCTAAGAATATTACTATATAAATTGGGGGCAAACAGGAAGTAAGTTGGGATTCAAAAATAAGGAAAAAAATTGAACTTAAGTTGCTGGAAGTTCACCCCAATATACATCGAATTGTTTGCACCTTCGGAATTTGGGTATTGTTGCTCTCTGTTCATGCAAGAAGGACCAGGGAAGGGTGAGAGTGAAGGAATAAGCGAGAAGGACCAGGGAAGGGTGAGAGTGATGGAATAAGCTCTCTAACAAATCCCATGCCGCAAGCATGTCAGGTGGCAGGTGCAGGGCTGGCTCCAGACCCCAGCGCGCCAAGCACGCGCTTGGGGCGGCATGCTGCGGGGGGTGCTCTGCCTGTCGCCTGGAGGGCGGCAGGCAGCTCCGGTGGACCTCCCGCAGGCGTGCCTGTGGAGGGTCCGCTGGTCCCACGGCTCCGGTGGACCTCCCGCAGGCACGCCTGCAGGAGGTCCACTGGAGCCGCGGGACCGGCGACTGCCAGAGAGCCCCCCGCGGCGTGCCGCCATGCTTGGGGCAGCGAAATTACTAAAGCCGCCCCTGGGCAGGTGGTGGAGAAGGTCAGGAAATGGGTGGGGTTCAGGCTCTGTTCATGCCAGCCAATGGAGATGAGCTGGCATGGCAGGCAGAGGGTGGGTAAGTTAGCTGTATTCTTTTCAGGGCTAGTGTAAGGTCATGTCTACATGGAAAGTTTTTTCAGTACAATATAAGCTAAGGTGTGAATTTATACCTATATAATTGTATGGCTAAAGCCCCTGTATGAACATTCTTACACCAGAATAATGTGACCATTGTAACTATCAGTATAAAACTGGTAAAACTTTCCCTTGTAGAAGAGGCCTAAGTTACCTGATCCCTGTTCCAGGGGTAAAGGGAAGGGAACCGGAAAAGAATTGTGACCCTCTGGGTATGTCTACACTACAGATGGGAAAGAGCCTTTCAGCCCAGGTTGACAGACTCATGCTAGTGGGATTCAAGCTAGCATGCTAAAAATATCTATGTGAACTTTGAGGCTCGTACTCGGGCTCGGGTTCTTAAGCCAAGAGGGGTCAGGTGGGCTTGAGAGCCCAAGCTCCAGCCGAAGTTGCAACAATCACACTGCCCTTTTTAGCACACTAGCTTGAGTCTTGCTAGCACAAGTCTGTCTACTCAGGTTCAGAAGCTCCCTCCAAGCTGCAGTGTAGACATACATACAAAGGCCCTGTGTGTATTGTTGCTATTCATTAACGGGTGTAGCTACTCTGGTGCAAACCTCCAGTGTAGATGCACTGCTCCAGTGTAAGACTGGGCTTGTACAGAACATAAGAACAGCCATACTGGATAAGACCAAAGGTCCATCGACACTAGTATCCTGTCTTCTGTTTTAATAGCTAATCAAAATTACTTTTTCCTCTCTCTTTATTGAACATGCCATGTAACTCAGACGTCAGGAATCAGCCTGTCTTTACTGTCTTTTATATAATTCTGTTAAAATGAAAGGCATGTTCAAGTCTCAGATTAATTTTGTCACAGGTACCTGAATCTTCTTAGTTTCAAGCAACGTTGTCCAGATTAAAATTAAAATCTGTGCAAGTCTAGTCAATAACAAAAGAAATATAACAAAAAAGAAAAAGGCATGGCAGGGGCAGCACTGCTCTGCCCAGGCCAGCGCAAGGGCACTGTTTACACACCAGGAGCTGCTGGACGCACACTGGCCCACCCAGCCCTGCACTGCCAGAGTGCTTCTTCCCCTCAGGGGTGAGCCTGCGCCATGTGCCACACTACATCGCCCACCCACCCAGCACCCCCTTGACTCCCTATGCCCAATGCCCCCCATCCAGAGACCCTCCCACAGACTCCCCACCACAACTACATAGCACCCCACCCAGACCCCCCCACTGCCCCAAAACACACAAACCTCCCCCACTGCCCAGCGCCTCCCAACTTCTCACTGCTCAGCACCTCCCACAGACCCCAGGAAACTCACTCCCCCATACCCTGCCCCCCAGTTACACTCACCCACCCTGATAGGAGGTGACTGTGTCCACTAGGTTGAGCCAGAAGTATGGCCCGGGCCAGTCCCAGGGGACGGGTGATTACACTGGCCCCTCAGGAGCGGTGCAATCAGAAAGACTGGAGCAGGAGCAGGACCTGCCCTGGCCTGACTCCCTCAAGACCCCCCAGTGCCCTCTCTGTACCGGTCTTAGGTGGCTTGGCCCCAGGGAGGTGGGCAGGGCCCCACAGGTGGCAGGCAGCAGAGACTGCTCAGAGCCAAAGCTGCACTGGGGAGCAGGGCAGACCCCTGGTATGTGACCCCTGAGAGAAGGCCTGGTCCAGCCGCACCCACTGGTCCCACAGCCAGCAGCCATGCCCAGTCTGTATGGCGGAGCCCAGCTGCTGAGGTGAGCTCCCTACAGGTGAGCAGTACCTGCTGGCTGGGAGCTGCTCACGCAGTAAGGCCTGGGCACTGGACTGCCCTAGGCGAGAGGCCAGACCCGGCTGGGTGGATGGGTTAGATGGGTCTAAAATAGGCCCCTTCCTAGTGTGGGTTCAGCACCATTGGTGCCATTGTAAACCCGATACTGCCCTTAGAGACAGAGCCATTGTTTAGAGAGAATGATGAGGCTGACCATTGCTTTGTCTGCAGGTCATTCTCCTCAAGTACAAGGAAATCTAGAGACACCTCTCTAACATGATAT
Organism: Mauremys reevesii; assembly: GCF_016161935.1. Classification (NCBI taxonomy): domain Eukaryota; kingdom Metazoa; phylum Chordata; order Testudines; family Geoemydidae; genus Mauremys; species Mauremys reevesii. The sequence goes on along the minus strand of NC_052624.1, from coordinate 128,604,812 downwards.
CTTCTAGAGCCATCTATGAGAATGGGTGCTGAGTGCCAGGATCGGACCTTCTAACTCTATCAGTCTCCCTGTCAGCTAGGATGTTCTTCCCAAGGCCAGTCCCAGCAAGAAGTCTGACCTGGCAACCAACAGATCAAAAGTCATAGCCTTCAAAGACCCACTCAGCACCAATGGCTGCTCCAGCACTGAAGACCAATACCAACTTTTTCCTCACTGAGACAGGGTAGATCAAAGTACTGGAGCAAGTACAGTTCCCAACACCAATCTTCCTCCCCTAAGAAAGGAAAAGTTGAAACCTAAGAAGAGTTATTCACTTTCACTCTTCTCCTGAGAACTGAATATAAATCTTTCATATTAGAGGAGCAAATTCCTGGTTCAACTTCCACCTTGGCGCAAAAGAGCCTCAGAATTATTCTGGTACCAATTCCTCATGGTACTGACACTGGAGGAGGCACCAGCAGTCAAGGCGCTAACAGTTCTGAATGCCTTATCGTTGATAGAAGTCACTCGTCTCTGGGCAAAATGCAGAGAAGCACTTTTAATGCAGAGTAAGAGTGTTCACATGGGGAATTGGTGTGGAATTGTTAGTGTGCTTTAAATTCACACCCTAGTTTACACTGCACTAACTTCCATGTAAACAAGCATGTATTCACATCAGAAAACATACAAAGGGCCCAGTTTTTTGCTCCAGAAGGGGCCTGAGACTGTGATCCATGCAAAATACCTTTCTTATACTGTTGAAGCAAAGTCTCCTGTATGCATGTCCTCTTATCTCTGTAATAGCCATGGTGATATGGAAAATCAGACAGGATGCAGATACACTGATCCTGATGGTTCCTAATTGGCCAAGGCAATTCTGGCTAATAGATCTCCTCCAAATGTCAGCTCAGCCTTTGACAGCACTTCTAGGCTGTCCAGACAACAGAACCAAGGTCAAATTTATGGTTCTCACCCAAAATCGTTACATCTGACAGCCTGGTTGTTGGGTAATTAACATCATTGACAAAGACTGTTCAATACAGGTACAAGAAGACCTATTGCAAAGCAAATAGGCCCTCCATAAGAAAAAACGTACTCCTCAAAGTGGAAAAGATTTTCAATTTGGGCAGTTCTGCACAATCTTGATCTATGGGAGGCTCCTATTTCCAAGATCCTTAATTATATCCTGCAGCTAAAGCTCTCTGGACTCTTATTCAGTTCCATTAAAGTCTACCTTGCAGTGATTTCATCAGGCCACCTGCCCATCCAATCATGCTCCGTTTTTCCCCACCCTGAAGTACCCTGATTTTTAAAAGGGTTGTTACATATTTATCCACTGATTAGTGAGCCCCCTCCTGCATGGGATCTGCACATTATCTCATGGACCTTCTCTTTGAATCCCACTTTCCAAAAGGCACACTGCATGTCAGTCACATACGCTGGGGTCCACACGGACAAATACTCAAAGAAAGAACAGTTACTTGCCTTACAGTAACTCTGGTTCTCCAAGATGTTATGCCCATATAGAACCCACAACCCACCTCCTTCCCTGCTTCTTCCTGAAGCTGCCCTGCCTTTGTGCCTTTGGTTTAGAAGGGGGAGCATTTGCTGTGTGGGGCTGCTATGGTCAGCTGGGAAGATGCGATGTCTATGCCAAGCAAACAGGAAATCGAATTAAAAAATTCCTCAGTCATTAAAGGGGGAAGGGCAGATGCCTGTGTACCTGGGTGCAGGGCAGTGGTGTTTGAACTGCTGACCAGAACAGTCAGGATGGGAACTGTAGAACCCCTCCTGGAGGCCAATTATAGCAAAATAATCAAGCACAGTGTCTACATTGACCCTTTATCGATATAACTTTGCTGCAAAAAGCTCTGTACCTCTCACTGAGGTGGTTTTATTTTGTTGGGGAAAGTAGCATTGTACTGTGTACACCTCCATTGTTTTGTCAATAAAAGCTGCCTTTTTTCAACAAAACAGTGTAGTGTAGACAAGGCCTTACAAACTGGTCTATGAGTAGTCTAACTCACTTCAGTGGAGTCTACACAGTGTGCAAAGCTAAGCACATATGTAAGTCTTTGCAGGACTGGGGACCTAGATAGTAACTGGATGGATGCCCCATTATTCATAGTATTTGAAGATTATCTATAACATTTTAATCTTAACTATAAATTTACCATGTTCTTATTGTGTTATTACTACTCGGAGGTTCTTCAAATGTCACTGTTGGCATTATCATCATCATTATTATTATGAATAATAATTATTATTATTATTATTTATTATATACACCTTAAAATAACTGTGGGAATTTATGGCTCTTAAGTGGTACACTGACATAAGTTTAGCTTATAATGTAATACTTTTAATTAAGCCAACAAAAGATCATAACCACATGCCTGTTAATGACATACTTGGAATTTTAAAGGACAAATACGGAATGAATTTCAACTTTTCCTGGAGGATGTTGGGAATGCTTTTGGTTTTAATCAGGGCAAGAGAAGGGAGGCTGACTCCATCCTATGCACTGAGAGGGGATTCATCTTTAGAATTTCATTGCAGAGGCCAGGAGGGGTCTATTTCCCCTTCAACTGTCCTCACATCATCTCTTGATGTTTTTCATAGAATCATAGAATCATAGAATCTCAGGGTTGGAAGGGACCTCAGGAGGTCATCTAGTCCAACCCCCTGCTCAAAGCAGGAACAAACCCAACTAAATCATCCCAGCCAGGGCTTTGTCAAGCCTGACCTTAAAAACCTCTAAGGAAGGAGATTCCACCACCTCCCTAGGTAACCCATTCCAGTTCTTCACCACCCTACTAGTGAAAAAGTTTTTCCTAACATCCAACCTAAACCTCCCCCTCTGCAACTTGAGACCATTACTCCTTGTTCTGTCATCTTCTACCACTGAGAACAGTCTAGATCCATCCTCTTTGGAACCCCCTTTCAGGTAGTTGAAAGCAGCTATCAAATTCCCCCTCATTCTTCTCTTCTGCAGGCTAAACAATCCCAGTTCCCTCAGCCTCTCCTCATAAGTCATGTGCTCCAGCACCCTAATCATTTTTGTGGCCCTCCGCTGGACTCTCTCCAATTTAAACACATCCTTCTTGTAGTGTGGGGCCCAAAACTGGACACAGTACTCCAGATGAGGCCTCACCAGTGCTGAGTAGAGGGGAATGATCACATCCCTTGATCTGCTGGAAATGCCCCTACTTATACAACCCAAAATGCCATTAGCCTTCTTGGCAACAAGGGCACACTGTTGACTCATATTCAGCTTTTCGTCCACCGTAACGCCTAGGTCCTTTTCTGCAGAACTGCTGCCCAGCCATTCGGTCCCTAGTCTGTAGCAGTGCATGGGATTCTTCCGTCCTAAGTGCAGGACTCTACACTTGTCCTTGTTGAACCTCATCATATTTCTTTTGGCCCAATCCTCTAATTTGTCTAGGTCCCTCTGTATCCTATCCCTACCCTCCAGCGTATCAACCACTCCTCCCAGTTTAGTGTCATCTGCAAACTTGCTAAGGGTGCAGTCCACACCATCCTCCAGATCGTTAATGAAGATATTGAATAAAACCGGCCCCAGCACCGACCCTTGGGGCACCCCACTTGATACCGGCTGCCAACTAGACATGGAACCATTGATCACTACCCATTGAGCCCGACCATCTAGCCAGTTTTCTATCCACCTTACCGTCCATTCATCCAGCCCAGACTTCTTTAACTTGCTGGCAAGAATACTGTGGGAGACTGTATCAAAAGCTTTGCTAAAGTCCAGAAATAGCACATCCACTGCTTTCCCCTCATCCACAGAGCCAGTTATCTCATCATAGAAGGCAATTAGGTTAGTCAGGCATGACTTGCCCTTGGTGAATCCATGCTGACTGTTCCTGATCACTTTCCCCTCCTTTAAGTGGTTCAGAATTGATTCCTTGAGGACCTGTTCCATGATTTTTCCAGGGACTGAGGTGAGACTGACTGGCCTGTAGTTCCCTGGATCTTCCTTCTTCCCTTTTTTAAAGATGGGCACTACATTAGCCTTTTTCCAGTCATCCGGGACCTTCCCCGATTGCCATGATTTTTCAAAGATAATGGCCAATGGCTCTGCAATCTCATCGGCCAACTCCTTTAGCACCCTCGGATGCAGCGCATCCGGCCCCATGGACTTGTGCTCGTCCAGCTTTTCTAAATAGTCCCAAACTACTTCTTTCTCCACAGAGAGCTGGTCACCTCCTCCCCATACCGTGCTGCAGAGTGCAGCTGTCTGGGAGCTGACCTTGTCTGTGAAGACAGAGGCAAAAAAAGCATTGAGTACACTAGCTTTCTCCACATCCTCTGTCACTAGGTTCCCTCCCTCATTCAGCAAGGGGCCCACACTTTCCTTGACTTTCTTCTTGTTGCTAACATACCTGAAGAAACCCTTCTTGTTACTCCTAACATCTCCGGCTAGCTGCAACTCCAAGCATGATTTGGCCTTCCTAATTTCACTCCTGCATGCCTGAGCAATACTTTTATACTCCTCCCTGGTTATTTGTCCAATCTTCCACTTCTTGTAAGCTGTTTTTTTGTGTTTAAGACGAGCAAGGATTTCACTGTTGAGCCAAGCTGGTCGCCTGCCATATTTACTTTTCTTCCTACACATCGGGATGGTTTGTTCCTGCAACCTCAATAAGGTTTCTTTAAAATACAGCCAGCTTTCCTTGACTCCTTTCCCCATCATGTTATTCTCCCAGGGGACCTTGCCCATCAGTTCCCTGAGGGAGTCTAAGTCTGCTTTTCTGAAGTCCAGGGTCTCTGTTCTACTGCTTTCCTTTTTTCCTTGTGTCAGGATCCTGAACTCGACCATCTCATGGTCACTGCCTCCCAGGTTCCCATCCACTATTGCTTCCTCTACTATTTCTTCCCTGTTTGTGAGCAGCAGGTCAAGAAGAGCTTTTCCCCTAGTTGGTTCCTCCAGCACTTGCACCAGGAAATTGTCCCCTACACTTTCCAGAAACTTCCTGGATTGTCTGTCCACCGCTGTATTGCTCTCCCAGCAGATATCGGGGTGATTAAAGTCACCCATGAGAACCAGGGCCTGTGATCTAGCAACTTCTGTTAGTTGCTGGAAGAAAGCCTCGTCCACCTCATCCCCCTGGTCTGGTGGTCTGTAGCAGACTCCCACCACGACATCACCCTTGTTGTTCATACTTCTAAATTTAATCCAGAGACTCTCAGGTTTTTCTGCAGTTTCATACTGGAGCTCTGAGCAGTCATACTGCTCTCTTACATACAACGCAACTCCCCCACCTTTTCTGCCCTGCCTGTCCTTCCTGAACAGTTTATATCCATCCATGACAGTACTCCAATCATGTGAGTTATCCCACCAAGTCTCCGTTATTCCAATTACATCATAATTCCCTGACTGTGCCAGGACTTCTAGTTCTCCCTGCTTGTTCCCCAGGCTTCTTGCATTTGTGTATAGGCACTTAAGATAACTCGCTGATTGTCCCGCTTTCTCGGTCTGAGACAAGAGTCCTCCCCTCTTGCAGTCTCCTGCTTGTGCTTCCTCCCGGTATCCCACTTCCCCACTTACCTCGGGGCTTTGGTCTCCTTCCCCCGGTGAACCTAGTTTAAAGCCCTCCTCACTAGGTTAGCCAGCCTGCTTGCAAAGATGCTCTTCCCTCTCTTCGTGAGGTGGAGCCCGTCTCTGCCTAGCAGTCCTTCTTCTTGGAAGACCATCCCATGGTCAAAGAATCCAAACCCTTCTCTCCGACACCATCTGCGTAGCCATTCGTTGATTTCCACGATTCGACGGTCTCTACCCTGGCCTTTTCCTGCCACAGGGAGGATAGACGAGAATACCACTTGCACCTCATACTCCTTTATCCTTCTTCCCAGAGCCACGTAGTCTGCAGTGATGCGCTCAAGGTCATTCTTGGCAGTATCATTGGTGCCCACGTGGAGAAGCAGGAAGGGGTAGCGATCTGAGGGCTTGATGAGTCTCGGCAGTCTCTACGTCACATTGTGAATCCTAGCCCCTGGCAAGCAGCACACCTCTCGGTTTTCCCGGTCAGGGCGGCAGATAGATGACTCAGTCCCCCTGAGGAGAGAGTCCCCGACCACCACCACCCTCCTCCTCCTCCTCTTGGGAGTGGTGGTCGTGGAACCCCCATCCCTAGGACGGTGCATCTCATGCCTTCCAATCAGTGGAGTCTCCTTCTGCTCTGTTCCCTCAGGTGTATCATCCACTCCACTCTCTGCACTAGTACCTGTGGAGAGAACATGAAAACGGTTGCTCACCTGTATCTGTGTTTCTGGTACATGGATGTTTCTGGTACTCTTTCCCCTTCTGGAAGTCACATGCCGCCAATTATCCTCGCTGGCCTTCTGTCCCCGCTGCGTAGCCTGCTCTGAATCTTCAGAACATTGTGCCCGCTGAAGCTGATCCTGACGTCTATCCAGGAAATCCTCAATTTCTTTTATGGAACGCAGGGTTGTTATTCGTTTCTCCAGACCTTGAATCTTCTCTTCCAAAATGGAGATCAGCTTGCACTTTGTACAGACAAAGTCGCTTCTATCCTGTGGAAGGAAGACAAACATGGCGCATCCTGTGCAGGTCACGACGGCAGATCGCTCAGCATCCATGGTCTCTTCCTTCTAACAGCTCTCTCCAGGCGGACTCCCAGGCAAACTCCTTCTGTTTGCCTCTCTACTGTTCGCTGCTCAGCTGGTTCACAGCTGACTGCCTTTTTATAACAGTCAGGCCCAGCTGGAACAAAGCACTCCCAAATCAAACTGGTCAAACAAGCAATCAAACAATCAAGCACACAGTCAAACTGCCAAACTGCCCCCCCAACAGACACTCAGATACTCACCAGCGCAGTCCCCCTACTGCAGCACTTAGCTTACCTCATCTGCATTTTAGTCATTGCTGATCTTTCATTCCTTTGTTGTTATTTCCCAGATATCTACCATATTCTAATAATTGACCAGACATTAGCTACCAAATTGATGAAGGTTGTGTAATCCTAGAGTAGATGTGAACATATATACATTCTCTCATAGTGCAAAGCACCACAGAGTCATATCACAATGAACAGTTAACAGCTCATGAGAGTCATTGGCCAGCAATCACTGACTTGTTCTCAAGGCGCTGCAAAGACTGTGAAACGTGGACAAAAACTGTTGGCCAATGAGATCTAAACATTTTCATTTAAAATAGGGTCCCTTGTTGTAAAAAGTCGTCTGCATTCCTACTTCGCTCTCAATTTTATATTGTAGAGTAGAGTTGAATTCATAGAGTTCTTGGTCCTCCAGTTCCCAGAGAGATCCAGTATATACTGTAGGAGGAACTTAATAAAATGAGGGACTTCTGGGTAGGAGGTTGTTCTCTAGGTTTTTTTTTGTTTTTTTTTTTAAATTCATGGATGACAGAATGGGTCCCAGAAGACTGGGGAAGGGCTAACATAGTGCCCATCTTTTTTTTTTCTTTTTTTTTAAAGAGAGGATTAAAAGGAGGAGCTGGATAACTATAGACCAGTCATCCTGTCTTTGAAGTTACTAGAGCAATGTATAAAACATTCAATTTGCCAATACTTGGAGGATGAAGGGGTAATCACTACCAACCAGCATGGATTTAACAAGAACAAATTATGCCAAACCAGCTTGGTTTCCTTCTTTGACAGAGTAATTGGTTTGGTGGATAGGTGGAATCCATTGGACGTAATATCATAGAATCATAGAATCATAGAATTCAAGATCAGAAGGGACCATTATGATCATCTAGTCTGACCTCCTGCAAGATGCAGGCCACATAAGCCGATCCACCCACTCCTTAGCAAGCGACCCCTGCCCCATGCTTCGGAGGAAGGCGAAAAACCTCCAGGGCCATTGCCAATCTTCCCTGGAGGAAAATTCCTTCCTGACCCCAAATATGGCGGTCAGCTGAACCCCGAGCATGCGGGCAAGACTCTCCAGCCAAACCCTCTGGAAAAGGTTATATCATACCATTGACCCATTGTACTATTTACCAGTGTGGCACTTAATTGACCTATTGACTAAGCCCGTTATCCTATCATACCATCCCCTCCATAAACTTATCTAGCTTAATCTTAAAGTCATGGAGGTCCTTCGCCCCCACTGTTTCCCTCGGTAGGCTGTTCCAGTATTGCACTCCCCTGATGGTTAGAAACCTTCGTCTAATTTCAAGCCTGAATTTCCTGACTGACAGTTTATATCCGTTTGTCCTCGTGTCCACATTAGCACTGAGCTGAAATAATTCTTCTCCTTCCCTGGTATTTATCCCTCTGATATATTTAAAGAGTGTAATCATATCTTCTCTTATCCTTCTTTTGGTTAAGGAAAACAAACCGAGCTCCTCAAGTCTCCTTTCATACGAAAGGCCTTCCATTCCTCGGATCATTCTAGTGGCCCTTCTTTGTACCCGTTCCAGTTTGAATTCATCCTTCTTAAACATGGGAGACCAAAACTGCACACAATACTCCAAATGTGGTCTCACCAACGCCTTATATAACGGGACTAGCACCTCCTTATCCCTACTAGAAATACCTCGCCTAATGCAACCCAAGACCGCATTAGCTTTTTTAACGGCCACATCACATTGCCTACTCATAGTCATCCTGCGATCAACCAGGACTCCTAGGTCCTTCTCCTCCTCCGTTACTTCCAACTGGTGCGTCCCCAGTTTATAACTAAAGTTCTTGTTAGACATCCCTAAATGCATAACCTTACACTTCTCACTATTGAATTTCATCCTGTTACTAATACTCCAGTTTACAAGGTCATCTAAATCTCCCTGGAGAATATCCCGACCCTCTTCCGAATTGGCAATACCCCCCAACTTGGTGTCATCCGCAAACTTTATCAGCCCACTCCTACTCTTGGTTCCCAGGTCAGCAATAAATAGATTGAATAAAATCGGACCCAAAACCGAGCCTTGAGGAACTCCACTGGTAACCTCCAACCGGACAGTTCCCCTTCAATACTACCCTCTGCAGTCTCCTTTAACCAGCTCCTTATCCACCTCTGGATTTTCATTTCGATCCCCATCTTTTCCAATTTAACCAGTAATTCTTCATGCGGTACCGTATCAAACGCCTTACTGAAATCCAGATATATTAGATCCACCGCATTTCCCTTGTCTAAAAAATCTGTTACTTTCTCAAAGAAGGATATCAAGTTGGTTTGGCACGATCTACCTTTCGTAAATCCATGCTGTAATCTATCCCAGTTGCCATCGGCCTCATGCTCCGGAACCACTCTCTCTTTTAAGATTTTTTCCATGACTTTGCATACTACAGATGTTAGACTAACAGGCCTATAATTCCCTGGGTCACTTTTTTTCCCCTTCTTGAATATAGGAACTACATTAGCTAATCTCCAGTCAGTCGGTACAATCCCCGAATTTAGGGATTTATTAAAGATTATCGCTAACGGGCTAGCAATATCCCTGGCCAATTCCCTTAATATTCTAGGATGAAGATTATCCGGGCCCCCCGATTTACTTCCGTTAAGCTGTTCAAGTTTGGCTTCTACCTCAGATACCGTAATGTCTACCCCATATCTTCATTCCCATCGGTCCCTCTATCACTATTCCTTAGCCCTTCATTAGCCTCATTAAAGACCGAGGCAAAGTATTCGTTCAGATATTGTGCCATTCCAAGATTATCCCTAATCTCCACTCCGTTTAAAGTTTTAAGCGGTCCCACTTCTTCTTTCTTGGTTTTCTTCCTATTTATATGGCTAAAAAACCGTTTGCTATTGGTTTTAATCCCCTTCGCTAGGTCCATCTCCACTCGTCGCTTTGCCTTTCTCACAGCTTCCCTGCACCCTCTGACCTCAATAAGGTAGGTTTCCTTGCTGATCCCTCCCATTTTCCACTCCTGGTACGCTTTCTGTTTTTTCTTAATGACCCCTCTAAGACGCTTGCTCATCCAGCTCGGTATTAAACTTCTTCCTACGATCCGTTTCCCCCTTCTCGGGATACATGCCTCTGACAACTCCTGCAACTTCAACCTGAAGTAACCCCAGGCGTCATCTGCCCTTAGATCCCTAAATATGTTAGCCCAGTCCACTTCCCTAACTAGTCGCCTTAATTTAGTAAAATTAGCCCTTTTGAAATCATACACCCTAGTCTCAGATGCACTATTGATTATCCTCCCATTTATTTGGAAACGAATTAGCTCATGATCACTCGAGCCAAGGTTGTCCCCTACAACAATGTCCTCAACAAGGTCCTCGTTACTCACCAAAATCAAATCTAAAATGGCATCCCCCCTCGTCGGTTCAGCAACCACTTGATGAAGGAATTCAGTAGCTATCACGTCTAGGAAAACCTGAGCCCTATTATTATTACTAGCATTTGTTTCCCAATCTATATCCGGGAAGTTAAAGTCCCCCATGATCAAGCAGTTCCTATTAGTGTTTACCTCCTTAAAAACATTAAAGAGCTCTCTATCCATCTCTAAGCTAGATCCTGGCGGTCTATAGCACACCCCAATCACTATCCCGGGTGAGGCTCTGGTAGTTTTCTTCCCCAATGTGACCATTGCCCAAACAGACTCTGTATTGTCCATTATGCCTGGACTTCAACAAGGCTTTTGACAAAGTCTCACATGACATACTGATAAGTAAGATGGAGAAGTGTGGGGCTGGCAGAACTACAATTAAGTGGATACATAATTGGCTAAACAACCGCAAACAAAGAGTAACTATTAATGGAATGATGTTGGATTGGAGAAAGGTCACAAGTGGGGTTGCAAAGGGATCTGTTCTGGATCCAGTGTTGTTTAACATCTTTATTAATGACCTAGATTAGGAATAGAGACCAAAATGATGAAATTTGCAGATGACACAAAGCTAGGGAGGATGCCAACACTTTGGAAGATAGTGCTAAAATTCAGAGGGATTTTGATAGCCTGATTCTCCAGTTTATAGACAACATAATGAAATTCAACAAAGAAAAATGTAAGGTGCTGCACTTAGGGAAGAAAAACCAAATGCACAAATACAGAATGGAGGAAAAGTGGCTTGCCAGCAATACTGTTGAGAAGGAACTGGGAGCTGTGGTGGATCGCAACCTCAACATGAGTCAACAATGTGATGCTAAAAAATAATTTTAGATTGCATTAAAGAGGCACAGCATGCAAATCAGAGGAGGTGATAGTACCACTCTACATGGCACTGGTTAAGCCTCAGCTGGAGTACTGTGTCCAGTTTTGGTCACCAATGTATAGAAAGGATGTGGAGAAACTGGAAAGGATCCAGAGGCAAGCGACAAAGATGATCAAAGGGATGGAATGCAAGCCGTGTGAGCAAAGGCTGAAGGAACTGGGTATGTTTAAATTTGAAAAGAGGAGATTAAGTGGGAGATATGATCGTGGTCTTCAGATACTACTTCTTCTTTCATATGGCTTGTGTAGGTAGCAATAGCTACAAATTTATATCTAAGTTTGATAGCCAGCACATTGATAGCCAGCAGTGAGCTAGTGAATGTCCTTCAGGCCCCCAGCAAAGAAACGAAGGGGACATTCAGATATGATGTGCTCTTCTGTTTGTGCCTGGTGACCACAGTTGCATACAAGTGTTTGCCTCATTTTCCATGTAAAGAGAGTTTGTCCACATCTCCCATGAGATGTCCTGATGCGATTCAATGTGCACCAGTCTTTCCAGCATAAATCAAATCCCAGTGGTTCTGCAAAAGGATCAATGACGAGCTGTTTGTTTTGAGCAGTCAAAGTGCTCCATGTGACTCTCCATTGAGCCTCAGCATCAAAGTTGGGTGTAAGGATCTTGATACGGTTCCATAAAGAGTTGCAGGATTTTAATCTCATCTTTGGCGGTGTAATCTGGCGAGTCGGGGCTCAACCCTCCTGCAGACCGGAGGGAAGCCACACCGACTCGCTCCTTGTCCCCTCTAAAGGTGGGCGACAAGAGTCCGGGGTTTGCTCAACCCTATGCCTCGGGCCCCCTGGAGCAGGGGCCGGGCGGCAATCAGTCTCGCGAAGGTCGCAGGGGTTCAGACCCTCAGGCAGGGGCTGACCTCAAGGCACACAGTCAATAGGTATACGCCCCGACCCTCGATCAGGGCGGGCAGCAGGACAGCCGTCCTTGGGCCCAGACCCTTCTAGCAGGGGCTGGACAATAAGCCCCGGCCTCTGGAACAGGGGCGGGGCGACAGCAAAGTCAATAGAGGTCCCGGCCTCTGGAACAGGGGCTGGGCAGCAACAAAGTCAATATAGGCCCAGGCCTCTGGAACAGGGGCTGGGCGGCAACAGAGACAATATGAGCCCAGGCCCTGGAGCAGGGCTGGGCAGCAACAAAGTCAATATAGGCCCAGGCCTCTGGAACAGGGGCTGGGCAGCAACAAAGTCAATATAGGCCCAGGCCTCTGGAGCAGGGGCTGGGCAACAGCAAAGTCGATAGGAGCCCAGGCCTCTGGAACAGGGGCTGGGCAGCAGCAAAGTTAATATAAGCCCAGGCCTCTGGAGCAGGGGCTGGGCAGCAACAAAGTCAATATAGGCCCAGGCCTCTGGAACAGGGGCTGGGCAGCAACAAAGTCAATATAGGCCCAGGCCTCTGGAACAGGGGCTGGGCAGCAACAGAGTCAATACAAGCCCAGGCCTCTGGAGCAGGGGCTGGGCAACCGCAAAGTCAATATAGGCCCAGGCCTCTGGAACAGGGGCTGGGCAGCAACAAAGTCAATACAGGCCCAGGCCTCTGGAGCAGGGGCTGGGCAGCAACAAAGTCAATATAGGCCCAGGCCTCTGGAACAGGGGCTGGGCAGCAACAAAGTCAATACAGGCCCAGGCCTCTGGAGCAGGGGCTGGGCAGCAACAGAGTCAATACAAGCCCAGGCCTCTGGAGCAGGGGCTGGGCAACCGCAAAGTCAATATGAGCCCAGGCCTCTGGAACAGGGGCTGGGCGGCAACAGAGTCAATATAGGCCCTGGCCCTAGTTCAGGGCGGGGCAGCAACAAACAGAGGGCTCAGACCCTTAGGCAGGACTGAGCAATAGTTCAGGTAAGCCTAAGCCTGAGCGCTGGGGTGAGGGGGAGACTGCCACCCGTGAGTGGGGTGGCAGGGGGAACACAGGCCCACCCACTCCACTGTGTTCCAGCCCGGGGCCCTATTAGCGGCTCTCATGGCCGCTGGTCGGTGGGGTCCAGACCGAAACACACCGACATGGGTACCTCACTGTCCGTAGCCTGACAAGGGTCGGCTATCCCCGGGCTACACTCCATATCCCCCTCGGGGCCTACCTGCACACTTGTATCCAGTTCGGGCCAGCCAAAGGTCCTCGGCTCCTCCGGGTCTGGGCTTGGGGGGAGGTCTGGTAGTGCCTCTGGAAAGTCCGGCCAGGCTTGCTCCGGCGGTTCCTCCGGGAAGCAGGGCCGGGGAAGCCCCGGCGGCTCCTCTTCCGGGGGGGCGCAGGGGTGGTCCGGCGGGTGGTCCCAGTACCTGTCACGGGGCGGCTCGGGCGGCTCCTCCTCCTCGTAGTGGGCGCGGGGAAGCGGAGGCCAGTCTGGGCAGCTGCCTTGGTTGCTAGAAGGCTCCTGGTCAGGAGCTCCCGCCGCACGCCTGCTCCCGGCGGCTGCTGGCTCCTGACTGAGCTCTGGTGTCTTCCTTTATACTTCCTGTCCCGCCTTGACTTCCGGGGGGCGGGGACAGGAAGTGGTGTCTCAGCCCACTTGGGCGTCTGGCAAGGAGCTCCCTCTGCTGGACCGGAGGGAAGCCACACCGACTCGCTACACACCCCCCCCCTCAAGTCTGGCACCCGCCGATCGGGCCAGGCCTCCATTCCCCAATACGGGACATGAAGTCGGCGTCGCATGGTCCTTGCCCGCCCGGTGCAGAATAGTGAACGATACGGCTGTAAGGCCAAGTACCACCTCATGATGCGGGCATTCTTGTCTTTCATCCGCGTTAGCCAGGTGAGGGGGGCATGGTCCGTGACCAGAGTAAACGGCGCCCCCAAGAGGTAGAAACGGAGGGCTTCGCAGGCCCATTTTATGGCCAGCGCCGCCTTTTCCACCCCCGCACTCCGCCACGGGGAACAGCTACGGCTTAAGTACAGCACGGGTGGTCCTGCCCGTCCACCTCCTGGGACAGGACAGCCCCCAGTCCTACCTCGGAGGCGTCGGTCTGCAGGACGAACCGTCGATCGAAGTCCGGGCTATACAGGACCGGTTCCTGACAGAGGCATCCCTGGAGGCGTCGGAAGGCTGACTCGCATTCCGGGGTCCATTTCAGTTGCCGAGGGCTGTCCTTTGTTAGCAGACCGGTGAGGGGTGCCGCTATGGAGGCAAACTGTGGGATAAACCTCCTGTAATACCCGACCAGGCCTAAGAACTGCCGGACCTGCCGTTTGGTGGTCGGGGTCGGGCATTCCATTAGGGCCTGGACCTTTCCCACCAGGGGTTTTACCTGCCCCCTGCCAACAGTGTACCCCAGGTATGTAGTCTCCTGCCAGGCGACCCGACACTTCTTGGGGTTAGCCGTCAACCCTGCCTGTCTTAGGGACCTCAGGACGGCCGCGACCCGGGGCAGATGGTCTTCCCACGACGACTATAGACGACCACATCGCCCAGACACGCGCCGCATAGTCGTGATGGGTTTGAAGCAGACGGTCCATCAGCCTCTGGAAGGTCGCTGGGGCCCCGTGAAGACCGGCGGGCATCCGGGTGAACTGGTACAATCCGGGGTGGCAAATGCGGTCTTCTTTAGAGGTCTCCTCAAGGGGATTTGCCAGTACCCTTGCTGAGGTCCAGGGTGGTAATAACGCGGGCTTCTCCCAACCGGTCCAATCGCTCGGCCCCTCGGGGCATCGGGTAGGCATCGACACGGGAGATGGCATTCACCCCCCGGAAGTCGAGGCAGAATCGACGGGTGCCATCAGGCTTGGGCACCAGGACTATGGGACTACACCACTCGCTGAGGGAGGGCTCGATGACCCCCAGGGCCAGCATCGCCTCTTCCTCGACCGCTTCCCGCATCCTGTAGGGCAGCGGCCGGGTTGTCTCGGACCACCTTTCCGGGCTCCGCTTGGATTGAATGGCAGACCAGCGGGCGGTAAAGGTCTTTTGGAAGGCCCGCAGGAGACACTTGGCTTGTTTGAGCTGGTCTCGGAAAGTGACTCCCAAGCAGGAGTCGGGGTCGCCTGGTTCGCACTCGGGGCCCAGTTCCGCTCGGGCGGGTACGGGTTGATTAAGAGGCCCTCCCGGTCAGACCACGGTTTTAGTAGATTTACGTGGTACCGTTGAGTCGTGTTGCGTCTATCGGGTCGGCGTACCTCGTAATTAACTGCTCCCACCCTCCGGACGACCTCATATGGTCCCTGCCAGCGAGCCAATAACTTGGATTCGCTGGACGGGAGGAGGAGTAAGACTCGGTCCCCCGGCTTAAACTCCCGGTCCCGAGCCCCTTGGTTATAGGCTCGCTCTTGTTGCTCCTGGGCCTTCTTTAAATTCTCCCGAGGGTCCCGGCTTGGGACAAGTACCCCTGTAACTGTAAGACATATTCCAGGAGGCCCTGGGCCGGGGAGGCCGACTGCTCCCAGGTCTCCCGCATCAGGTCTAGGAGGCCCCGTGGCCGGCGTCCATACAGGAGTTCAAATTGGGAGAACTCGAAGACTGGGGACTTCGAATGGCCAACAGCAGGGCTGGTAGGAACTGGTCCCAGTAGCGGAGCTCCTCTGGTGGGAACTTCGCATCATCCCCTTGAGGGTGCGATTGAAACGCTCCACCAGTCCGTCCGCTTATGGATGGTATACTGACGTATGGAGCTGTTTTATCCCCAAGATGGCGCACACTTGTCTCAACAGCCTAGAGGTGAAATTGGTTCCTGATCCGTCAAAATCCCGGGAGTCCAACTAATATTTTTACCAGCTCTTTGGAAATAGCCCGGCGGTCCGGCCTCCGGGAACCGGGTGGCGAGTCGACCAGGACCAAAACGCACGGAATCCGCCGTGCTTTCGGCAGGGGTCCCACAAGGTCCATGGCAACCCGCTCAAAGGGTGTCTCCATGAGTGGCATAGGGACCAGGGGTGCTCGAGGCACTCCTGGTGGAGCGGCGAGTTGGCATTGTGGGCATGAGCTACAGTACTTCTGACGCCGGGATAGATCCTGGCCAGAAGAACCGCCCAGGATCCTTGCCAAGGTCTTTTCCTGCCCCAGGTGCCCGGCGGCCGCACATCGTGGGCCAACTTCAGTACGCCCGCCGTGACACTGGGGACTAATAGCTGAACCTGTGGTTCGCGAGCGGAATCTCGGTCTATCCGGTAGAGTCGGTCGCGCGTAGCTCGTGGGGCCATTGGGCTGCCCGTTGGGGTCCAGGATGGCCCCATCCACCGCCGCGAGCTGCTCGTAACAGTGGCCAGGGTCGCTCGCTGGTCGCGACAGAAATCGGTGTAGAGGTGGGGTCCCGGTGGGTCCCGCTGGCCCCTCCGCTGCCTGTAGCTGCGGGCTCTCTCTCAATGGCGCCCCGGTGGACTCGGTAGGGGCTCCCGGGTTCCTTCTAGGGTCGGTGTAGCTCAAGCACTTCCTCGAAGCGGCCAGTCCCGACCGAGGACAACGGATACGCCAAGTGGGGAGCAAGGCCAACGGTTAAGCTCGGTGACCCCGCGACCGTCAGGGAGACTCGGGCGCTGGGATACGGCCGAACATCGCCGTGAATACACTGCAAGTGTATCGGTTGCAGACTGGGGTCTGCTCGGGGTCCCAAGCCCTGGCGGACTAGTGTCTGGCCACAGCCGAGTCGATCAGGGCCTCGACACTGCCCCCAACAACCGCGTTGACGGTGAGTTTAGGATGCAGGGCCGGCCGGGCACGGTTGTGTCCTGCCCAAACCTGTCCGTAGCTACAGTCCATGTTGGGGCAATCCTCTGAGGTGCCCCAACTTCCCGCAACCAAAGCACGGACCGAGCTCAGGCCGGTGACTCCGAGCGCCCTTTGATTGACTCGGGCGGGCTTCGGCCCCGGGCCCGGACTGGGGCCGCCGGTCTTGTTCGGGTCCGGATTCCTGCCACCGGGTTCGAGACTCCGGGAGCGAGGCGAGCGGCGCCAGGCGGTCGCCCGGTGCTCGCGGACTCCCTTTTTCTCTGGGCGGCGGCCTCGGGCTTAGTGCTGGGCCGCGAAGGGGCCGCCTCGGCGGCAAGGAAGTCTTCCATAGTGACACCGCCACCGCGAGCGTCGCCGGCGATGGCGGAGCACCCAGGCCCTTCCCCGGGAGGGCAGGATGCTAACAAACTGTTCTAAAATGACTTGTTCGGTTACTTGTTCCGCGTCCGTGTTCGGGAGGAGCCAGCGCGGCCGGCCTCTTTAACATCTGTGCCACCGCCGCGCCGGGCGCCGGAGGGGTACGCCTGGCCTCGGAATCGTTGCCGAATGTCTCGGGCTGATGTCCAGTGCGTCTAGGATAGCCGCTTACCTGGTCATAGTCGCGCGCCCTCCGTCGCTAAGTCCCTGTATGCCGCCTGGGCCGCCCCGGTCAGGTACGGGGCCAGCAGTGTGGCCCAATGCTCCCGGGCCCACCCTGCGACTAGGGCCACGCGCTCAAAAGTGACTAGAAAGGCTTCGGGGTCATCATCCGGGCCCATCTTAGTCAAGCGGAGGAGCTGCCATCCGGTTCCCTGCCCTCGCCAAGCGGTCCTCCCGGGGCGAGGGGTTAACCAGGAGCTGTTGGAGCTGGGTCCCCAGCTGTTGTAGCAGCTGCTGCTGCTGCTCCATCTGGGCAGCTCCTGGGTGAGCCGGAGGTGGGCGGCATCCCGCTGCTGTTGTTGCTCAAGCTGTGCGGCCTGCTGGTGCTGGTGCTGCTGCATCTGAGCAGCCTGCTGCCGCTCTTGGCCTTCCACAAGGCGCTGAAGTAGGCGCCCATATCCATGCTTGGTCCTCGGGAGGTAATCCTCTCCTCCGCTTGTTACCCTTGCTCACAGGGTAGGAGTTCGTCAGTGGTCCTCAGAGAAGGCACCAGTGTAATCTGGCGAGGCTCAACCCTCCTGCAGACCGGAGGGAAGCCACACCGACTCGCTCCTTGTCCCCTCTAAAGGTGGGCGACAAGAGTCCGGGGTTTGCTCAACCCTATGCCTCGGGCCCCTGGAGCAGGGGCCGGGCGGCAATCAGTCTCGCGAAGGTCGCAGGGGTTCAGACCCTCAGGCAGGGGCTGACCTCAAGGCACACAGTCAATAGGTATACGCCCCGACCCTCGATCAGGGCGGGCAGCAGGACAGCCGTCCTTGGGCCCAGACCCTTCTAGCAGGGGCTGGACAATCGCACGGCCTCTGGAACAGGGGCGGGACGACAGCAAAGTCAATAGAGGTCCCGGCCTCTGGAACAGGGGCTGGGCAGCAACAAAGTCAATATAGGCCCAGGCCTCTGGAACAGGGGCTGGGCGGCAACAGAGACAATATGAGCCCAGGCCCTGGAGCAGGGCTGGGCAGCAACAAAGTCAATATAGGCCCAGGCCTCTGGAACAGGGGCTGGGCAGCAACAAAGTCAATATAGGCCCAGGCCTCTGGAACAGGGGCTGGGCAGCAACAGAGTCAATACAAGCCCAGGCCTCTGGAGCAGGGGCTGGGCAACCGCAAAGTCAATATAGGCCCAGGCCTCTGGAACAGGGGCTGGGCAGCAACAAAGTCAATATAGGCCCAGGCCTCTGGAGCAGGGGCTGGGCAGCAACAAAGTCAATATAGGCCCAGGCCTCTGGAACAGGGGCTGGGCAGCAACAAAGTCAATACAGGCCCAGGCCTCTGGAGCAGGGGCTGGGCAGCAACAGAGTCAATACAAGCCCAGGCCTCTGGAGCAGGGGCTGGGCAACCGCAAAGTCAATATGAGCCCAGGCCTCTGGAACAGGGGCTGGGCGGCAACAGAGTCAATATAGGCCCAGGCCCTAGTTCAGGGCGGGGCAGCAACAAACAGAGGGCTCAGACCCTTAGGCAGGACTGAGCAATAGTTCAGGTAAGCCTAAGCCTGAGCGCTGGGGTGAGGGGGAGACTGCCACCCGTGAGTGGGGTGGCAGGGGGAACACAGGCCCACCCACTCCACTGTGTTCCAGCCCGGGGCCCTATTAGCGGCTCTCACGGCCGCTGGTCGGTGGGGTCCAGACCGAAACACACCGACATGGGTACCTCACTGTCCGTAGCCTGACAAGGGTCGGCTATCCCCGGGCTACACTCCATATCCCCCTCGGGGCCTACCTGCACACTTGTATCCAGTTCGGGCCAGCCAAAGGTCCTCGGCTCCTCCGGGTCTGGGCTTGGGGGGAGGTCTGGTAGTGCCTCTGGAAAGTCCGGCCAGGCTTGCTCCGGCGGTTCCTCCGGGAAGCAGGGCCGGCTCCTCTTCAGGGGGGGCGCAGGGGTGGTCCGGCGGGTGGTCCCAGTACCTGTCACGGGGCGGCTCGGGCGGCTCCTCCTCCTCGTAGTGGGCGCGGGGAAGCGGAGGCCAGTCTGGGCAGCTGCCTTGGTTGCTAGAAGGCTCCTGGTCAGGAGCTCCCGCCGGCACGTCTGCTCCCGGCGGCTGCTGGCTCCTGACTGAGCTCTGGTGTCTTCCTTTTATACTTCCTGTCCCGCCCCTTGACTTCCGGGGGGCGGGGACAGGAAGTGGTGTCTCAGCCCACTTGGGCGTCTGGCAAGGAGCTCCCTCTGCTGGACCGGAGGGAAGCCACACCGACTCGCTACAGGCGGGTTCTGCAGGTCATGGTGCAGTGGGATTCTCGTATTTACATTGACATGATTAAGAAAGTGAGATGTCTGAGCAGCTCTTCTAATCTGTGGAGGCTGGATGTGAGATAGGACTGGGAACCAGTCACCTGGAGTATATTTGACCGACCCCAACACTAGGTGCATAGCATTATTAAGTTGAGGGCTGGAAGCTGGAAAGCTGCAGGGGTTGATGGCATTCCCCCAGAGTTTCTCAAGAATCTGGGGAGATGGGGATGGGAATGGCTGGCAGCACTTTTTACTGCCATGCATAGAACTGAAGACGTGCCAACAAGCTGGCGACTGGCAACAATGGTTGCCCTACTGAAGGCCTGGGAAATCCCCAGAGGACGCAGCCAGCTACCACCCCATCTCTCTCCTCTCAACCACCAGCAAGCTCATGGAATGGATGCTGCTCCACTGTCTGATATTACTGAAGACATCCTCCCAGTGGAGCAGGCAGGATTTCGCCTGAAGAGGAACTGCAGTGACCAAGTAGCTTCACTTACCAGCCACACTGAGGCAGGATTCCAATGTCAGTTGAAGACAAGAATTGCCCTGTTTGATCTGTCCTCAGCATATGACACTGTCTGGAGACAGGGCCTCCTCCTCAAGGTTTCCTGCATCATTTACTGCTGGCAAACAATCTGCCTGTTGGCGGCAATGACTGGGGACTGCCACTTTCAGGTACACTTTAATGGCTAGATCAATAGACCAAGAATTCTTAACTTGGGCATCCCTCAGGGCTCTCTCCTGGCCCTAATACTTTTTAATCTATACACCATGGATATACCGTGGAAATTCATGTTTGTGGATGATATTGCTGCAACAGTTCAGCATACAAGCCTCCATACCATCAGCTGCACCCTAACCCGAGATCTTAGCACAATAGCTGATTATTTCCAATGCTGGAAATTTAGGCCTAATCCAGAGAAAACCATGGTAACTGCTTTCCATCTGAAAAATAAAATGGCTAATACCAAACTTGATATGCAGTTCTGTGGTGAGAGCATCAGCCACAAAGCTAATCCAAAGTATCTTGGCATCACAGGGGACTGGAGTTTGACCTTTCGACAACACCTCGAGAAAATCCGCAATAAGGTCAGGTCTCATGTTGCGCTTATCAGAAAATTAGCTGGAACATCATGGGGCTCCAGTCCACACACCTTATGACCTCAACAATTTCCTTGGTATATTCTGCTGCTGAATATTGTACACCGGTGTTGTCTCCTAGCAGTCACACTAAACTTCTTGACTTCAGATACTTGAAAGGCTGCCATAAAAAAAGGAGAAAAGTTTCTCTTTTACTATAGAGGGCAGGACAAGAGGCAATGGGTTCAAACTACAACATATCTGATTTAGATTAAATCTCAAGAAAAGCTTCCTAACTGTAAGAACAGTAGGATGATGGGAAAGACTGCCTGGGGAGGTTGTGGAAGCTTTTTTACTGGAGGTTTTCAAAAGGAGGCTGTTTTGGTGTGGGACCATCCTGAATTGGACTAACTTGAATAAAATAGATAACAGGTGGGGGGGGGGGGTTCAAAAGTGTTCAGCACTGGCCTAACTCTGCTTCTGTTAAAGTCAATTGGAGCAAAGTTAGACCTATGCTGAGCACATTTGAAAATCCCACACATTGTGTCTAATAACAGGTATGTCCCTATTACTTTTCTTTTCATATTTTAAATGAAACATTTACAGAGCAAGATGCTCTTTTTCTGCTGTACTTAATTAAGAGTTAGAGGCAAGAGACCAGAGATGTTTTTAGAATGAAATGAGGGACAGTCATTTGGCTTCTGTCTGTTTTGGCATCAAAATGTTAATGCAACTGGCAAGTCAAAATGTTTTCAACTGGCTTCTGATGACTGAAATTGGCTGAGCTCACAACCCATCAGTCTTCCTTCATCTACCCTTCCTGGAGACCAAAAGTATCGATTTTATAACAAGTAGCGCTTGGTATCATCAAAGCACAGAGGCTGAGTGATTTGTTTTCATTTATAATCACATTGAAAAAAAATCAGTAAGACTTGTTGATTTCTCTAATGCTTTAATTTTGGTTACAAGGGAGGGAGGAAATAGAGAAGGGAGAGGGGAAGAAAGAAGAAAGGGAGAAAATAAAGAACATGGCATATGTTAGGTAATTAATTTCTGGGAAATTGAATGTAAATGTCCCCTTAATGACATTTTAATTAGATATGCTGAGGCACTCCAACCTTAAATCCTGGATGTTCTTTCTTCATAGTATCTGAACACCTTTGAATATTTTCAGCATCATGTTTGTGGAGGTCTTTTTTTTAATGGCAGTCCCAGAAAATCATAGTGTGTACCCCTACTGCATATAAATACTATTGCAATTTTATTTAGCTTCCCATGGCACCCAAAGGCAGCAGTCAGACACAGAAGCAGTAGAGCCCCGCTGTGCTAGCCATTGTACAGACACATACAAAGGTACAGTTAATCACTTGTAAGATATGAGATCTACCATAGGCAGCAGGTATAATAGGCCAGGGTGGTGCAGCTACGGCCACCAGTTGCATGGTTTGCAGGGAAGTTTGTTATTATGCCCCATGCAGGTGGGTGAGGAGATGGTCTGTGCTGCGCAGCTTCCTGGGTTCATCAGTAATTTCCCTGTATTCCACTTATTCAAAAGCACAGATCACTACTGTATATTCTTTACTTGATCACTTTGCAACAGTGGGAATTCAGTCCCTAGGGTCTAGTGAATATAACAATATTTAAAGCTTATATTGTGTTTTATCTGTAGATCTCATAGGTGGCAGGTGGAGCCCCCCTTTGGAGAGGATAGTGCCCTGGCTCCTCCCCTTCCACCTTAGCGTTCTCCCCCGTCCCCCACCAGGAGTGGCTCCAGGCCCCAGCATGCCAAGCGCATGCTTGGGGCGGCAAGCCACGGGGGGCACTCTGCTGGCGCCGCGAGGGTGGCAGGCAGGCTGCCTTCAGCGGCTTGCCTGCGGAGGGTCCGCTGGTCCCGCAGCTTCGGCAGACCTCCCACAGGCGTGCCTGTGGAGGGTCCGCTGGTCCTGCAGCTTCACCTCCCGCAGGCAGTAGTAACCTGTGCTTTTGAATAAGTGATCTGCATTGCAGATCTGAGAGAAGACTTTAATTGTAGAACTAGAAGAGATAATTCCAAGTTTTGTCTTCATCATTTCACTGACAAACCCAAAGCAGTATTTGACCACTGTGTAAATTTTTCTTCACTGAATTCCCCAATCCATTTATGTTTATTATTTGGTAGATATGTTTGAACTTTCTTTTTTAAACTCATTCTTAAAGAGATCCCAAAGGGCTATTTAACCTGTGATTAACGCAATCGTAAATTGGTGCATGTTCACACTATGTCTCTTTAACAGTTACAGTGTACTGCAGAAAATCAGTAAGTGCTATGGTTATTTACATATACATTAATTTTCTTCCAAGTATAAGATCTTTGTTATTAAGTATTATTATTATTATTAATAATAATAATAATAATACAGCACATTTCATTGGTCAATCTCAAACTGCTTTACAGAGGAGGTCAATTATCATTGACTATTTTATAAGATAGTTTCTAAGATAGCAATTAGCAAACTGTATCTAGGATAGAATTTCATTTTCAAGTGTATTTTCTCACAGCTTGAGTGAATATAGTGCTTATGAAAATGAGTGCAAAGGCTACAAACTTCAGGCAGGTATAGTGCAGATAGTTGATTCCTTAATGCCTTTCAGACAGCCTAGACCTATTTGTTAAAGATCTGAGGTGAAATCCTGGCCCTATTGAAATTAATGGCAGCTTTGTTCTTGACTTCAATGGGGCCAGATTTTCAAGCTTTGTTATTATGTAAATAAATGCATATATGGCAATGTGATATATCAAAGATATTTTCATCCTCTGAACAGATGGCTTAAACTTCCTCATAGCTTTCCATCACAACTTCAATAACCACCACTGGTCCATTAAACTCTCTCTGGAACACTCCCACACTAACAAACTTCCTGGACCCCACGATCAGCTTCAACAATGGATCCTTACAGACAACTATATACAAGAAACCCATGGATCACCAAACTTAGCTTAACAGATTTCTTGGTGTGTTTGAGGTGGTAACTAGATCTGTGATCTACAGCCAGGCCCTCAGATACCACAGAATATGCGCCAAGGAGAAAGTTGAGGCTATCCACCTTAACACACGCAAAACTGCCTCCACCACACAAGGACACTCCACTGGAGAAGTAGATCACATCATGGAATTGGCCACCCAAATACCCCAAAAGAACCTGCTTCAAAGCAGAAATAAAATCCCCTCTGACTGTACTGTTGTTACCTATCACCCCACACTGTAACCCATCTGGGATATCATCAAACCACCACCACCCATACTCGATGGGGACCCAATCTGAAAGAAATCTTTCCTGAATTCCTACTTCTGGCCTTCAAACAACCCCCTGAACTTTCCAACCTCATCATCAGAAGCAAACTCCCCACAGACCAGGACACACCAACTCAAAGTCGCATCAGACCCTTCCAGAACAATAGATGCAAAACCTGCAGACATATCTCCACTGCTACAATGACCAATACTTTCCACAACACACCTTTCAAAATCCATGGGTCCTACACATGCCTATCGCAACATGTGGTATACCTCATCTAGTGGGGGTTGGACTAGATGAGGGGGTTGGACTAGATGAGGGGGTTGGACTAGATGACCTCCTGAGGTCCCTTCCAACCCTGAGATTCTATGAAAATGCCCCAAATAACAACAATGTGGGTGAAAACAATCACTATGCTCTTGAATGAACTCACGCAGGAAAATGATAAAAGACGAAAACACCATATCATCTGTGGATGAGCACTTTCCACAAAGCGATCATTCTATACCTGACCTATCAGTCCTCATCCTCAAAAGAAACCTACACAACACTTGCAAAAGACATGGCTGGGAGCTTAAATTTATAACTCTGCTAAATACTAAAAATCATGGACTGAACAGAGACACTATATTTAAGGCTCATTACAACAATCTGTAACCCACTAACCCTCCTTTTTTGTCCTGTGACTGCAGAGCTGTTAACAGGCCACCCTACCTTGAATGGTCCCTTAGAAAATGTGCTACCTACTTATGCTAAGCTATCTGTTCCACCTTTCCTTTAGCTGTGACACTCTGAATACCTTTCCCAGACCTGAAGAAGAGCTCTGTGTGGCTTGAAAGACTGTCTCTCTCACCAACGGAAGCTGGCCCAATAAAAGATATTACCTCAGCCACCTTGTCTCTCTAATATCCTGGGACCATCACAGCTACAACTACACTGCATATATGGCAGATAGGTAGCCTTCCTATACAGATTAAGGCTAGTATTTTAAAAGGAACCTAAGGGTGTTAGCTGCCTAAATCTCATTGAACTTCAATGGGATTTGGACACCAACTCCCTAAATTCCTTCGATAATCTCAAACTAGAAACAAAATACATATGACCTGTTCCTGTACCCACTAAAGTCAATGGGAGCTTTGTCATCGATTTAAAAAAAATCTTCTGGAATTAGCAAATTGTGCAGGTATCTCTGGTAATCAGCTTGTATGTATTCTCTGCTACAACTCCATCTGCCTGCTGACCTTGGAAGTGTCAGTCATTACCTTTTCAATAAAAATGTTTGGAAGTTACATTTGTCTTCTCATTTGCTGAACTGCTACGAAAAAAATTAAACTGTCAACAGTGTTTTGTCAGTGCAGATAAACATTTGGCCACAATAATGCACTAAAGGAAAAGTTAAACACAGAACGTTCCTCTTCTAGTTTGCACTTACTTCTGCCTCAAATAACAGAATCATTTTTTTTTCTTTCCAAGGAACTATTAGTGTGAATAGCTTAGAAAACAATGGCTAACATGCATGTGCCAGAATTTTTAAACATGAATGCATAGTGTGGCTGAGCTCTGACCTTGCCCCCATGGGTCCTGCGCTTCTAGGTGGTTTATGCTAGCCTCAGTGGCTCACTGTGACCCTCCACGTAGCCCTTCTTTCTCTAGGGCCAGGGTTACAGTCTACTGAGCCCTTTTCATCATAGGCCTGCAAGGAGGTTGGTGAGAGAACTCCCACAGTCTCTGGTGTCCCTGGAGGCTTATTTCAGAACAGTTTAGCCTCCTGTCCTGACAGGGCCTGACTTCCCCTCCCATGACATGTTCCTGTAGTGGTGGGTTGGGGGAACTCAGGCCCGCCCTCTACTCCAGGTTCCGGCCCAGGGACCCTAATGGTAGCAGCTGTTGGCAGCCAACCTTTCACTACCAGAGTTGCTACATTTCCCTAGGCCACTTCCCCACAGCTCTCCTGCTTCTCCCTTACCTTAGGGCTCCCTTAACAATGGTTTGAAGGTGTCTTCATTAACCAGCCCTTCAGCCACACTTCCTCTCCCCTACCTGACTGGAGTGAGCCCTTTTTATAGTATCAGCAGGGCCTTAATTAGAGTCAGGTGGTCACATTAACTTAATGGCCTCACCTGACTCTTTGCAGGTTAATTAGAGTCAGGTGTTCTCATTAGCCTGGAGCATCCCCTGCTCTGGTCGGTCAGGGAACAGAAAACTGTTAATCCAGTGGCCAGTATATCTGCCTTCTGCTATTCTGCTGTACCCAACTGGCCTGGGTCTATCACAATAGTGTTAGGTACCTGAATCCACAATTAGGTACATAAATGCACTGCCTGATTTTCAGAGGTGCTGATCCCTCAGCAGCTCCCTTTCACAGAGGAACAGAGCTGTGTGTGCTCAGTCTCTCTGAATCTTGGCCAATTATTTAGGTGCCTAGATGTGGTTGTATGTGTCTAACTTTAGGCACTCGTGTGAAAACTGCCCTGCCCTTCACGAATCTGAAAAAAAGTGAAATGGGGAGAAGCACCCAAATGTTCACATGTTCAGAGAAAATAAGTTGATAAACATTTAAAAAAAAAATTCCCCCTGCTTTTCCACTGCATTTTGGTCTTCTTCTTCTTCTTCCTCTTATTCACTCCCAGTGGAGCATAAGGCGTCAACCATTCTCCTCCATTCATTTCGTTCTTGAGCGAGGCAGCAAATTTCATCCCACTTCATTCCCATGCCTTTCATTTCCTCTTCAATGGTCCTTCGCCACATCCCCAATGGTCTACCGCTCCTCCTTCTTCCTTGTGGTGTCCATCGTAGGGCAATACGAGGATGTCTATCAGCACCATTCTCAGCACATGCCCCAACCATCTCCATCTTTGTTGTTTGGCTTCATCCACTATGTTGTTAATGCCTGTTAATCGGCTCACTTCAACATTGGTGATACACTGCGGCCAGTGTATGTTAAGAATTTGCCTAAGACACCTTCCTTCAAAACCCCGAAGCCGACTTTCTATCTTCTTGTTGGTCCTCCATGTTTCCGCCGCATAAAGCAACACAGAGCGGACGTTCGACCTGTAGATCTCGACCTTGGTTTTCATTTGCAAGATGGCCGACCTCCAAATGTTCTGAAGTCTATAGAATGCAGTTGCTGCAAGACCAATTCTGGTAGATATCTCCTGAATATTACCATCAGCCGATATGTAACTACCAAGAAATTTAAAATCATTCACCTCCTCCAATTCTACGTCACATACTACTGTCTTCGTCGAGCTGGCTGTTTTTGTAATTTTGGTAATATTGACAAATCAGTGCTCTGTGCTATTGTCATTAGATATATTGAATTCCGAATATTCATTGAGTATAAACTTGCTGTAGTGAGGAGGTGTGGCCTCCTTCAGAGGCAGATGTGGAGGGATGGCCACAGCACACCACTTGGTGGGTGGAACCAGGTAGCCCTTGCCCTGCCTGCTAGAAGCAGAGGGGCGGGACAGAATGGGGAAGTATAAAATCCAGGACCTGTAACTCACTTAGGAGGGAGCCACTGAAAGAGACAGATACATCCTGGTAGCTACTTGAGCCTGAACCTGACCCCAGCCATTCTGAGGACACATCCAAGTGGTTGGAGCTGCCAGTTGATCATGATGCTGAGGAGCTGCTGGATCTGCCGCTGCGCTGGCCATCTACCCGGGGGAGACTCTGGACAACTACCACACTGAGATACCTGCCAAGGGGAGAGTAGGAAGTAGCCCAGGGGAGCCAGACAACTGTCTGGCTGCCTGAAACACAGTCAGCGTGTTGCAGCTGGAATCCCATTCTGCCACTGGGCTGGGAGCCTGGTGGAGTTGGGTGGGCCCATGTCCCCCTACCCCTGTCACCCCACCCTGGGGGTGGCAGTTCTACTCCTCCTTAGGCTGAGAAGCCGGCTTTCATTGCCCACCCCCACCAGAGGCCCTAGACTGCTTTGGGCACTCACCCCAGCCTGAGCCTCTAGACTGCTTTGGGGCTTATAGACTGCCATGACTCTGCTTTGTTTATGGGCCAGAGCCCTAACCATTTGCCACCCTGCCCTACTTGAGGGCCTGGGCTTATAGACTGCTACAGCTTGGCCTTGACTGCAGGGCAAAGCCCTGACTGATTGTGGCCCACCCTGCTTGAGGGCTGACCCATAGACTGACACTAATTCTCCCCTCTTTTGAGATTAACCCTGCAGATCCAACTGCGAGGAGGTGTGGCATCCCTGAGAGGCAGACGTGGAGAGACAGCCATGCCAGCTTACACTTGCTTCATACTAGTAAATTCAATAAAATTAAACTGTCTCAAAAATCCAATTAAAAAAGTTTTAGGTTTAACATTTTTATACCATCTTCTATTTTATTTATAAGATTTTTATTGTAACAAATTTTGATGAAATAATAGTGAGCTCTTTATATAATAACAATCACTTCTGGTGCTAGCATTTTTCATATTGCTTAAAAGCATACGCTTATCTATGGAAAACCTCTTTCTTTGACAGTTTTGCCTTCTTACTTAGTAGTTTCACTGGAATTTTTGTAGATTAGGTTAATCCATTTAATAGGTTTAATCTGAAGGCCATTACATTTTTTTCTCTTTCCCCACCTCCTCTTTACTGTCTGTAAAATGGGGATATTAATATTTACCTACCTCATAATATGACCAGGACTCAATTTTTCCATGGGTGTCTGGTCAGGTGGTTGTGACCTTTTCTATTTGATGCCAATTTCACTGCCAAAGTCCATGATGTTATCACTGTGAGACTGGGGCAGTGGAGTGTGTTCCACATGGGCAATGCCTAAAATCCACTTGGAAATTGAAGCCAGTGCAAAATGTGGCATAATTCATGTTAAGTGGTTTATCCCGTCACTAACCAGCACATGACTCCAGTGGTCCATGATCTGTACCGGCTGCTTGTTGGCCTGCTGAGGGAGTTTAAAGTATTTGTTTTGAACTATGAAGCTCTAAATGGCTTGGTTTCAGTGTACCTGAGAGACTGTCTCTCTCCTTGTGCCATACAACTGCAGTTACAAGAAGTGGAGGTGCTCAGGTTAAAAGAGTGGGAGATTGTTGGAAGGCTTTTCTCCACGGGGTCCTCAAATTTGGAATTCATAATCAGCTTTGGTCCAAAACAGTGCTAGGTTTTTACCTTCAGGGGATGCTGCATGGCCTATCTCTTTGCACCAACTTTTAAGGAGGAAAGCAGGCATTTGAGTGTTTATGCTGGAGTTGAGGTTTTTTATACTATGTTTTTGTTGACTTTGTTTTGTGTTGAGGGATTTTTGGGGTGACTGATTTTTTTCTGTTATGTGACAGTTATAGAGTCAGAGAATTAGTCACGTTCTTCTAATTGAATAAAGAATATTATTAGAATAAAGAAAAAAGATTATCCCTGAAACACCTGCGTGTTACTCTTTGCTACAATCTAGAGTGTCTAACTAGACTCTCCTCAACCTCCAACCTGTCCCCAGCAGCTGCCAGATTTTCTATAACTCCATATGTGATATTCTATGCAAATTATTTAATTAGCAAACATGCATTTTTAAATAGTTTGCATATGCCCATAAACTTCAATTTTCTTAAATTTGTATAGATTTAGAGTTGATGAAAGGCATCAGATTTGATAACCCTGTTGAACAAAGTCCTCTGTTTATCTGTAGGGTAACATCAGGACTGTTTCCCATATACTCTGTCTTGCTAGCCATTTAGTGCAAATCGTACTGGTGATTTTGGCCTATTTACACATAAACTTTAGGTCGACACAGCTATGGTGCTCAAGGGTGTGACAAATCCACACCCCTGAGCACTGTAGCTCTACCAACCTAGCCCATAGTATACACGCAGCTAGGTCAATGGAAGAATTCTTCCATCAACCTTTACCATCGCTCAGAGAAGGAATTCCTACAGTGACAGAAAAAACCCTTTCATTGCTGTGAGCGGTGTCTATACTACAGGGTTATGCTGGCAATAGCTGCGGCACAGTAGGTATGCTGCAATAGTCCCTGTAGTATAGATATGGCCTTCGTAATGGTGCAGCTGGACCAGAGACTCACCCAAACTCTTCTCATACAGGGGTAGGTATTAGGAGAGGAGGCAGAGGGGTGGGATAGAATGGGGAAGTATAAAACCCAGGACCTGTAGCTCACTTAGGAGGGAAACAGACACATCCTGGTAGCTGCTTGAGCCTGAACCTGATCCCAGCCATTCTGAGGACACACCCAAGTGGTTGGAGCTGCCAGTTGACCAGGACGCTGAGGAGCTGCCGCTGCGCTGGCCATCTATCCTGGGGAGACACTGGACAACTACCACATGAGGTACCCACCAAGGGGAGAGTAGGAAGTAGGGGGTCATGGTGAGATTGGACTATTACCTCACAGGAATGCAGAAAGTATTTGAATTCCCCTACCCCGCAGTAGGTGCACAACAGCACCTTTTCACACCATCCACACTTCAGTTCCACAGCACTCAAAAGTCAAGAGGCAAAGGCCACAGATCGGTTCTTTGCTCCATACTCCTATGTTAACGCACAACCAATGGTAGTGTCAGATACCAAAGGGTACAGAGAAAAGAATTTCTCCCCATCCGGGGAAGCCGGCACTGTAGCACTGGCCAGGTTTCCCTTTAGTACTCTCACTGCCTCAGTACACTCTTCTGACCATTCCCAAGTTGAGGCTCGGGTTAGGTCAAATAGAGGCTGGCTATTTTTGCATAATGGGCCACAAAATCCCTGCAAAATCCAGTTAGACCCAGAAAACTTTGCAAACTTTCAACATCTGTAGGCAGTGGCTGGGACTGGATCAGTTGCACCCATCCCTTATCGATTTTCCTTCCCATCTGGGACACTTCGAGTCCTAAGTAGGTTACTCTTGTCTGTCCCATCTGAGCCTTTTTCCCATTGATCTTCAACCCTGCTCTTGCCAAAGCTTTCAGGACCTGCTTGGTTAGTTTCCTGTCTTCCTCCTCTGGCTCTGACATTAGCAACAGGTTGTCTACATATTGTATGCACCTTGTTGAATCCACCCCCCTCCAGAGCCTGTCTCATGTATCTGTGAAAAATTGCAAGGTAGTCCCGATATCCCTGGGGTAGGACTGTCCACCAGAATTGTCTGCCTTCCCATGTGAATGCAGTTTTATACTGACATGAGGTAGCTAGTGACAGAGACTAAAACCTATATGCTATGTCCAACACAGTGAAAATTTGGAATTGGGGTCCAATACGGGCTAGCGTTTCAGGGTATGCTGCCACTACTGAGGCTGGTGAATTGGCCAGAGCATTTAGTGCCTTGTAATCCACAGTGAAGCACCAGGTACCATTTGGCTTTCTCACTGGCCACACAGCAGCATTACAAGGGGCTGCAACCACTCTAATCAATCCCCTCTGTTCCAATTCCAGGGCAGGTGGAATGCATGAACCGCACCATTAAAAGTGAGCTAAGAAAGGGAGTGCAAATGGGAGGAAAAAACTGGTCACAGTTACTGCCCTTTGTCTTAATGACAATAAGGGCCCAAGAATCAAAGAGCGCAAGATTTTCTCCATGGAAAGGCTCTCATGGAAGGCCTGTGGAATGGTGGGAAAATCTACTTACCCCAGTACCTGGGGCAGTCACTACACTCGGCTTAACACAAGAATGGATTTTAACTCTAACTCTAATCGACCATGTAAAACACATACAGCAGGCGGTGGCCTGGCAAGACGAGCAAGGAGCAGCAAAAGTCAAAGCATGGTATGACCTGCCCGGGGAGCATGATCTACCCATGATGGGAGATCTAGTGATGTACAAGAAGCCGGGTCAACACCATTCATTCCCAGCTCCTAAATGGAAGGGCCCCTATCTTGTCCTTGACCAATTAGGGACCAGTCTGTTATTATTGGGTACAGAGAATGGGAGTGGGTTCACTGCACCCAAATAAAAAGGTACAAACAGGGGACTGGGAAAGGGGACATGTAAATTTTGTTATGTGTGTATTACAGGCTAATTTAAAAAGGAGAAAAGAATGAAAATTCCCTGGCCCTGGATGGAACAATTACTAGTGCTAATCACAATTGTCACATTTACAAATTCTATTCAGATCCCATGATGTGAAGTGTCAAAAGAAGGAAACATATGCAACCCATGGTAATAAAGCTAATGAAGACTATGAGAATCTCCCCAAAGAAAGATGTACCACTAATACTCCAAGAGGAATTTGGCAGTGTCCGTATATGGTTTATGGATTAGATGGGGGAATTCTAACCTGGTGGAGAATATCAAATTTATCAGGAAATATTGCATGGTACTCCCTGGGTGCTGCCATGATTAATGATAGTGGAAAACACAGTTACCCAGCTATGTGGTTTGTTACAGAGGGTCCAAAGAATATAACCCTCTGGTCTTCTGGAGCAAATGAACCCTCTCGGGAAAATAGAGCCCCACATTTAGAGTGTGATGTTACCATATGTAACCACAATGGTACTTCCATGGAAGATAATCCCCGAAGGTGTGATTGTTATGTACATATTATGTTGGGCGTAAAATCCCCTTTGGGACGCTGGGTCTATGATGAGTTAACCATTTTACAGAATGTAACTGTACAGGTGATATGGATGCCAAGTTGGAAGAATCCAAATTTAAAGTGGCCACAGCCTATAGCTGAGAATATTCCCCGACAAGCAAATGTATGGGAGCCATTGTGGGAGCAGGTGCAGCCAGCACTTTTTAACATGTCCTTTCACTCTGTTACATGGGTAGTACGCCTCAAGGAATGATGGTTGGACTAAATTCATCCTAATTGTAGTATGTAGATAAAAGGGTTGAAACAACAATTCAATTGGTGGGTGAGGCGACACACCTGGAATCGTTGTCGGAAAAGGGGATTGTGGCAGCGGGGAACACTATGCTGGGTACATGGAATCTGGGGGATGAGTGGGTAACCAAACAATTAGTAAGCCAAAATGTGAGATTTCAACAACAAATTAATGAATTAATGGCACAGCAACTATCGGCAGTTATCACAGGGTGGAGGACAGCATTAGAGGTAAACTTGCAGTTAACTCACTGGGCAGGGGACCTGGTGACATGGGAGGGGGATGGCTTCAGAAGATTAATGTGGTGAGAAGTATGTGTAGGTATTCAAAATGTTAATGGATATTATGAGAGATGCTTGGTCAGAACAATGAGCTTCAGTATTAAATCAGGAGGCTAGCCCATATTTATCCACAACTGCAAAAACATACCCATCTGCCTGGAAAATAACATCCCTGACCTATGGGGACAGCTCTTGTGTAATTGTTACTATGATACCATAGAAAGGAAATGCAAATAAGGTGGTCTCCTTGAACCCTATGGGAGTAACTAGGGAAGGGGAAGCACATTGGGAGCCTCTAGAAAATAGGTGCGGGGGGTTGGAATGGGGTAAATTGGACTGTCATCACATTAAGCAGTTGTATATCCAGAGGAGGAATACGGATGTGCCCCTCTCCTATGACTACGGAGGAGCAGGATCAATGGCCTATTGCAAAGGGGGGGCATTTAGGGGTAATGTATATGGGGTACGGTGTATTCTGTTGGGAATGTATGCAATCCTGCAATATAACACTAGGAGGCAAAACCCTTCCAGTATATGACCAAATTATGAACTTCTATACACTGCCACCAGGACTATGGTGAACCAATGGATCAGTGGACTTAATCGTTGTAAACAATCAAACCAGCACCTACTACCCCATGCCGTACCAAGTAGTTGAATTGGTTTGGACAATACCAAATTTCACTGTGGATATTCAATGGACACACAATATGGACAAGAGTACACAAAGATTACAAGATCATCTTGCTGCAAGTGCCAACAGTTGGACACACTTACAATACACACTTCAGGATGGTGCTGACAAAATTTTAACCCTATCAAAGGAGGAGAAACAATGTTTTTGGTGGTGACCAGGATGTTGGACCATACTGCAGTGGTCAGGACTCTTGGTATTGCTGTGGATTATCATAGCAGCTGGTGTATTGTTAACTGTATTTGTGTTACGTTGCATATGGAAATGATCAAGGGGGGCACAGCCACCTAGAGAACAGCCACTAATTATAACCAATAAGTAATGTAGTAAGCCCTCCCCCTCCAGTGTACTAGACAACCCGGACCCAATCTTGTTGGGCCCACTATAATGGGAAGTCTGGAACACTAATTGGAATAGGTGTGGTATGCCCGTACGAGAGAAGGTGCAGGGCATTGTACTACACAACGGGCAGTGGGACAAATGGAATATTGACACCTTCCACCTTGATGCCTGGCCCTATCAGGAAGTGTGTTGCCATATGTCCTATGCTTTTCCAGGGATACCTGGGCAGGAGGATCCCAAAAGAAAAAAAAAAGGGGGTGGAGTGTTAGGATATAGATATGCAGGCCTGCCTGTAAAGGCCTATACTTTAAGAATGTAGGTGTATTTTTATCACTTAGCTAATTATAGAGATATAAAACAAAGAATCAGAATCACAGTCCGCCTGTGTATGGGCCTTCTCTCACTAGGATAGTCTGAGGCCCTGTTCTTAGGCTAAGGCCTTTGGCTAAGCAGCAGAGGCAGCCATAAGCTGGGAAGCATCTGGTCACATCCTCACATTCCAAACTAGTCACATTGAAATAAGGTGCTATTGGGCTGTTGGGAAGATGATCCTGTCCTGATAATACCTATCACCACCAGATAAAGATGGTTAAAGAAAACTTAGTTTGATAGCATCCTATCTGGCAAGAAATCACTTCTCAATAGTTGTGGTTGTGAAACCCTCATTTCTATATTGTTTTATCTTTATCACCCACACTTTTGTATTGTTAATCTGTTTGGTTCTCTAATTGTTTCTGTCTGCTGTATAATTAATTTTGCTGGGTGTAAACTAATTAAGGTGGTGGGATATAATTGATTAGCTAATCATGTTACAGTATGTTAGGATTGGTTAGGTAAATTTCAGTAAAATGATTGATTAAAGGTATAGCTGAGAATATTACTATATAAATTAGGGGCAAACAGGAAGTAAATTGGGATTCGAAAATAAGGAAAAAGGAACTTGGATTTAAGCTTGCTGGAAGTTCACCCCAATAAACATTGAATTGTTTGCACCTTCGGACTTCGGGTATTGTTGCTCTCTGTTCAGAGAGAAGGACCAGGGAAGTGGGAGGGTGAAGGAATAAGCCCCCTAACAGTGGGAATCAGCAGCTAAGCCAACACTCTGATCACTTAAACATCAATTAACCCCCTGGGGTGGAGCTGACTGTGCCTAATTAGCGGATTAGAATGGGCTAGAGAGGATTAAAGAGCTAACTAGTCCATTAACACACAGGGTAAAAGAAGGCATAGGAGGAGAGAGGCAGGTTAGCAGAGCCAGGATGAAGAAGGATCTCTGAGTGGAGAGATTGCTTCCCTTTCCTCTCCCTGGCAGAGGGCTGAGAAGCGATGGATGCTGTAAACAATATAGTGCAAAGGTCACTAAAGGTGGTGGAAAGACAATGTAAATAAACTACACAGTGGTGTATAACAACAGGTGGTCTTGGAATAGTCTGAATAGACAGAGAAGAAGACAGAAGCAGGACTCCATCCAGTCACAGGGGGCCGACGAAATTCGATTAGATAGAAACAATTACTAATCTCAACGGAACTGGTCTGGAGTCAAACAGGTGAGCTAAAATCAGCCATCCTGTCCCACAACGTATGCTTATATTAGACCTTTAAGCATGAGTGTTGTTTTCTGGAAAGATAGGTTTATTAAATCAAATTCTGGGTTTTTAGCAGTTTGCAAAGGAATGGTTTCCCCACTCTCTGAACATTCACATATAACCTCCTACACACTGCTCTAAGTTCCCCACCATGTTCTTAAAGTGTCAGTTTTTGTTAAGCAAAATACAATACAGCAATAAAACCAATATCAATATAATATCCAAAATTATATTCTATGTACAATATTTTTCAACATAAAATCATTAAAGCAATTGCAATTATTCCAGATTCGTCATACTAACCTAAGATGGAGATACATATCTATAAGCACTAAAAATACAAAAAAACCTACCAAATTTTAAAAGAACATTAAGGATGCAAAGTCAAACACTCAAAAGTTAAGTAATGCAAAATATGGAGACTTGTACTCATCTACTATATAGTAGAGGTATGAGGCTTTGGACAGTAGCAAGTGATGTGAACTGCACAGAAATATTATTAGCAGTCAGTAGAAGAGGTGAGGCCAATACCTATGATCTTCTGTGTCCCAGAGGGTATTTAGTAGGGGAAAGTCTCACTTTCATATGTATTTGACATTTTATCTTAGATGCAAGCTGGCAGGGACAGGGCTGCTAAATGCATGGGTGTGCACACAAGGTGCATAACACTTTGTAGGACTTCCAGCCTGGCTTCTTGTTACAGATAGAGAAAAATGAGGTACATATCCTCCCACTGCTATTTCTCTGTTTGTTATGAATTGTGTTTTTAATGGCTTGTCAGAACACCTAAGCTTGGAACTGATGTATTTTCAACATCTAAATAAAAAATAAATAAATAAAATAAATATGTTCCTAAATGTTTTTAAAGCTCTTTGAGATGCATAGCTTGGAGGTTTCTATAGAAGTATAACATATTATTTTATATCTCACAGTAAAAAATAAAGTGGTCAAATGTAAGCCATAATTTTGTTTACAATTTCAGAACTAATAAAACCATTTTTTTTAAATAAAATAATATAATATCCAGCTTTTATATTAGCAAGAAATTAAACAAAGTGTGGCAAGAACCTAGGAAAAGGCCAATTGAAATTGCAGGACCCATAATTTTATACTGCCATTATTAGGCCACCTGAATGGAGAAGGAAAACCTAGTCAGAGAAAGAAGTAATTTGACATACCCCATAAACGTAAAAGATTTCTGCCATTGTTATATTGAGAAGTACTTCACAGTTTAATTTTCTTCAATGAGACTATTTACAGATAGAAGTACAGTACTACTGAATGTGAATAAGGCCTTGTCTACCAGAGAAAACTGCACTGTTGTAACCTAAGGTGTGAATTTACACCAATTTAATTAAACTGGTACAAACTCTTGTATTGACATTTTTATCAGAATGGCATTTTTGTAGGGCTGTCAATTAATCACATTAACTCACGCGATTGACTCAAAAAATTAACTGTAATTAAAAAAATTAATCACAATTAATGGCACTGTTAAACAATAGAATACCAATTGAAATTTATTAAATATTTTTGTATGTTTTTCTACATTTTCAAATATATTGATTTCTATTACAACACAGAATACAAAGTGTACAGTGCTCACTTTATATTATTTTTTATTACAAATATCTGTACTGTAAAAATGATAAAAGAAATATTATTTTTAATTCACCTCATACAAGTACTGTAGTGCAATCTCTTTATTGTGAAAGTGTAACTTACAAATATAGATTTTTTGTTACATAACTGCACTCAAAAACAAAACAATGTAAAACTTTAGAGCCTACAAGTCCACTCAGTCCTACTTCTTGTTCAGCCAATTGCTAAGTCAAACACATTTGTTTACATTTACAGGGGATACTGTTGACTGTTTTTTATTTACAACATCACCTGAAAGTGAGAACTGGTGTTTGCGTGGCACTTTTGTAGCTGGTGTTGCAAGATATTTACGTGCCAGATATTCTAAACATTCGTATGCCCCTTCATGCTTCGTCCACCATTCCAGAAGACATGCTTCCATGCTGATGATGCTTGTTTAAAAAATAATGCATTAATTAAATTTGTGACTAAAATACTTGGGGGAGAATTGTATGTTTCCTGTCCTGTTTTGCCCACATTCTGCCATATATTTCATGCCATAGCAGTCTCGGATGATGACCCAGCACATGTTCATTTTAAGAACACTTTCACAGCAGATTTGACAAAATGCAAAAAAGGTAGCAATGTGAGATTTCTAAGGATAGATACAGCATTCGACCCAAGGTTTAAGAATCTGAAGTGCCTTCCAAAATCTGAGCGGGATGAAGTGTGGAGAATGCTTTCAGATATCTTAAAGGAGCAACACTCCGATGCAGAAACTACAGAACCCGAACCACCAAAAAAGAAAATCAACCTTCTGCTGGTGGCATCTGACTCACATGATGAAAATGAACATGCATCGGTCTGCTCTGCTTTGGATTATTATTGAGCAGAACCCGTCATCAGCATGGGGACATGTCTGCTGAAATGGTGGCTGAAGCACGAAGGGACCTGTGAATCTTTAGCGCATCTGGCAAGTAAATATTCCGCAATGCCGGCTACAACAGTGCCATGTGGAAGCCTGCTCTCATGTTCAGGTGACATAGATGTAGGCAGCAATATCTCCTGCAAATTGTAACCAAACTTGTTTGTCTGAGCCATTGGCTGAAGTAGGGACTGAGTGGACTTGTAGGTTCTAAAGTTTTACATTGTTTTATTTTTGAATGCAGCTATATTTTGTACATAATTCTACATTTGTAAGTTCAACTTTCATTTTAAAGAGATTGCACTACAGTACTTGAATTAGGTTGTAATAAAAATAATATAAAATGAGCACTGTATACTGTATTCTGTGTTCTAATTGAAATCAATATATTTGAAAATGTAGAAAACATGCAAAAATATTTAAATAGATGGTATTTTATTATTGTTTAACAGTGTAATTATTTTTTTTAATCGCTTGACAGCCCTACTTTTTTGTTTTGTTTGTTTTTTTGTTTACTTAAAATCAATTTGGAATAAGTTTAAACTAAATTGAAATAGGGCACTTTGAAATCAAAATAAGAGTATCCAGTTAACTTAAAAACTGGTGTAACTTACCCCATGTGGACATATGTCACAAAATCTAGCCCTACGTAGATGGGCTTCTTTTTTTTAAATTAAGATAGTTGGGCAACTCTGCAAGATAGAAAGGGATAGTGCAGAGGCACCCAAAAAATGCATCTCAAACCTTTTATTTTAAAATAAAAAATCTATTCTAAATTTAAATCTAAATAATAATAGATTTAAATTAGGGCTGTCAAATGATTAAAAAAATTAATCATGATTAACTGCAAGATTTAAAAAAGTCACGATTAGTCACAATTTTAATTGCACTGTTAAACAATAATAGAATATCATATATTTAAATATTTTGGTGTTTTCTGCATTTTCAAACATACTGATTTTAATTACAACACAGAATACCAAGTATACAGTGCTCACTTTATATTATCTTTTATTACAAATATTTGCACTGTAAAAAAAGATAAACAAAAGAAATAGTATTTTTCAATTCACCTCATACAAGTACTGTAGTGCAGTCCCTGGCTCCTGTGGGCACCCCTCCCCTATTGTCCCGCTCCCATGGGATCCACAGCAGTCCATAGCCTCTGGGCTCCACAGGACACCAAATGGTTGGGGGCACCAAAAAGCAGTGCCCTGGCTTGGCAGGGAGGAGCCGCCTTCCGGAGGCACCGGAGAGCCAGAGTGTCAGCTTGTGGGGGCAGTGAGCCCCAGCCATGGAGGAGCCGGCGCGGTGCAGGGAGCCAGCAGCCCTGCAAAGGTGGCGGCGGCGCTAGTGGGGAGCAGCTGCACCCACCCTCCGCTCCTGCCCAGGCTGCAGCCCACTTCTTCCCCCACCCTGGGGGGCTCCTGCAGGCTGCAGCAGATGCATATGGGCGGCTGCCCCTGTACACCCCCCAGCTCCTCCCTCACCGTGCTCAGGTTCTGTGACTCCCCGGCGTATGAGCCACGGCTGCTGCAGCGCGGGGCCCTGAGCCTGCTCCGGGAGGGGCAGCAGCAGCTCACACTCCCGAGAGCTGCAGAGCCCAAGCGCAGTGAAGGGGGAGCCGGGGACACATGGGGGCTGCCTCCCACATGCATCCACTGCAGAAGCCCCTGGGGGGGGGGGTGCCAGGTCGCAGCCCGGGCAGGTGCGTCCCCCAGGTCCCCCTTCACTGCGCTCAGGTTCTGTGGCTCCCAGGTGTGTGAGCCGCCGCTGCCCCTCCTGGAGCAGGCTCAGAGTCCTGTGCCCCAGTGACGGCGGCTCACATGCCCGGGAGCCGCAGAGCCTGAGCGCGGTGAGGGGGGCGTTGGGGGGGTGCATGGGGCCGGCGCCTAAATGCATATTTAGGGTTCTTCAATAACTTGATATCCCATCACATTGCATTTTTGGCCTTTTGTGTTTGAAAAGCAGATTCTGTGTTCACCATTGAAAATCTTGGTTACATGTCAGAACAATGGTACAGAATTCAGAAGAAGCCCTAGATTATAGCTTATCATGCAAGATGGGAATATTCTTCAAATTTCAGATAAAAAAAGACCAATTACATGGTTGAGAAGTAAATATAAAGTATTTTAATGTGTTTATACAAAGTGAGTTTGTTTATACTTGGACCATCACATCTTAAAAAAAGTCTTGTTTTCCTAACTTTAATATTGTTAAAAATTCACAAAGAAAGAAAATGACTTTGAAAGTTGAGTATGGAAAAAACATTTATTTTTGCCCTTTTCTGCCTTTTGAGGTACTGTTATTCAAATACTTGAACAGCATATTTTGAAAGTCAAATAAAAAACAATGAACTCATATCAGCTAAGCCACCAAAGTAGTTAGGTTTCCAGAGGATGGAGAGAGAGAAATTCATTTTTTATCTAAGAGATAAAGAGCCCAGATTTTCATGAAAGTTGCTGAAAGTTAGATGAGCAATTAACTGAATGGGATTTGTCAACTGCAAAGTTGATTCTTGGTAGGCTGTGCCAAGTGACTTTATTTATTAATTTGGATTTCATTCTAAAAGAAACATCCCACTATACGCA
Organism: Mauremys reevesii; assembly: GCF_016161935.1. Lineage (NCBI taxonomy): Eukaryota > Metazoa > Chordata > Testudines > Geoemydidae > Mauremys > Mauremys reevesii. The sequence continues at coordinate 128,564,000 of NC_052624.1, read as the reverse complement.
CCACTGACAACCTGCCCAGTTGTTTGTCTATGCACCTGTTATATCATGTCTTTAGACTGCAAACACCTGGGGACTATCATTTACCATGTATCAATTTAGTTCCTAGCACAATGGGGCCCCAACTTGGTTGACGCCTTTGGCAATATAAATCTTTAATATTAATATTTTTAAAACACAATGCCATAGTAATTGTAATACATAACTCCATCCAGAGTAACAGCATTTCTCCAGCCCCCATGCTACACGCACTGAAGCATGTGAGTAATTTAAAACATAGCAGGACTACTCACATGGTTGAAATTATGCAAGTGCTTCAGTGCTGTATTGTCTAATCATCAGTTAGTAGATGCAGTGGCATTTGAAATGCTCTTTAACCATAAACTGACAGAGTAGTGTTGTCCTGCACCCTAGGACACATAGTACATACAGGGCTGGCTCCAGGTGCTTGGGGTGGCCAATGGAAATGGGTGGCATGTCCAGTTCTTCGGTGGCAATTCGGCGGCGGGTCTCTCAGTCCCTCTTGGAGGGAAGGACCTGTCACCGAATTGCCGCCGAAGAATGATGCGGCGCGGCATTTTATTTTATTTTTCGCTGCTTGGGGCAGCAAAAACGCTGGATCCAGCCCTGAGTACATGGTTGCAAGTAGTCCTGCTTAAGGGACTCACTCTGGGTACCCTTGGTGCACAAATTCCCTCAAAGGGTGCTGGGCTGCAGACTTGGTCATGTTCCCCTTACACCTTTCTCCACATTGGTTGCAAATATGGTAACATGTCCTCTAGGGATGGTGTACCATGCACACTCCCTATCCCTGCTCTCTGGAGTTCTTGGGAGGCAATGTGCCTATTCAATTGAAAATGAGGCATATGGGTGTCATGCTGGCCCAAGGATATGTCTATGTAAGAGCTAGCTCTTCTAGATGTTCCTCTGAGTTGCCTTGCAAGGGAGAAGAATTTGTGTGTTGCAGGAAATTCTGAGGAAAAGCTGGGAATAGAACATGGATCTGCTTACTCCCAGGCATGTGACTCACACACAAGACCTTCCTTCTTAGCAGCATGTCTGACTTATATTATAAGAGAAAAAGATTTACAACCCAATAATAAAATATCCCCTCTGCCCTTGTACTGTATGATTGTATTCATTACTGATCAGTAAGAAATATATTTTTAATAATCAAGAGGTAACAGGTGCAGTTAGAGCTATAAAGGCTCATTGGGATTTGCCCCTCAATGAACCGATGTGCAGGGGTGGAAGTGGGGGATGCAAGATGGAAGTTTCGCCTAGGGCGCAAAATATCCTTGCACCATCCCTGGAGAGGGGGACACCTTGATATCAGGCTGGGGAGGGGAGCAGTTTGGCCTGGGGCGGCTCCATGGGGGTGCGAAGCTGGTGAGTTCTGTCTCCAGAACAGTGGGATTAACGTTTGTTAAAAAAAAACAATTTGTTTTGAGTTAATCGCATGCATTAACTGAGATTAATTGACAGCCCTAATTTAAATCCATTAAAGACAATTTTTCAATCTAGATTGGAAGATTTTCTACAAGCTATGCTCTAGGAATTATTTTGAGGAAGTTCTGTGGCCAGCGCTATACAGCAGGTCAGACTAGATGATCACAGCAGTCCTTTCTGGCCTTAGAATCTATGAATAAATGTAGTAAGATCATGTCTTAGGTCTCTAACTTTTCATAATTGAAACAAAATCTTCTCACTTCTTTTTAGAGAGCACAGATATAATCAGTTTCTCTTATTCCCATTCATAAGAGAAGTTCGGTAGCTGTGTTTCTTCAAGGCATTGTTTATTCTCACCCCAACTTTGTTCTTCACCTCTAAGATGTCAGTTCAGGAAAGTGGCTGAAATGAAAGAGAAATACACACACAAAAAAATCATTTGATTGAAGAGACAGATTCCAAAACATTGCTTTTTCCTTAGAAAATATGAAGGTGAATCAGGAAATGGATGGTCTTTTCAAGTCACATGAATCAGTACCCCAGGATTCATCATTTTCACCAAGTTTCTTTTAACAGTTATATAAAAATGTATTAACTATCCTAGCTATCATAGATGTTTTAAAATGAAAAAATAAGAGTTAATTATTAAAGTGAATTCCAAGAACATATTAATATCCATTTCATGTAGTTGAGTTGAAAATGCCAGCTTAATGGTATGTGTCAGGATTCACAAAGATATAATACAAAATTATTTATGAAGAACTTTATTTATGAAGAACCCACCATGTGCGGTAGAGCTGATTTTTAAAAAAATGCAGACAATTTATCATAAAAATGTCAGTGGCTTTTGCAATATTTTTGGTTAAAATTTCAGATTTTCAGAAAATTATGACTATCATATAAACTGGTTGAAAAACAGCAAAAACATTTAGCCAAATATTTTGGTCAAATTTTTGAAAATGTTCAACCAGCTCTATTGTGCAGCAATCTGACCTTTCTCCTATAGCAGAGCAGCTCAATAGTATGAGAGGCAGCAAGGGCTAGTGGAGGGGTCGGCAAACTACAGCTAGCCAGATCCGGCCCACGAGCTCCTGCTGGGAAGTGGGATCTGGGCTTGCCCCACTCTGGTGCTCCAGCCGGGGTGCCAGGTCAGGGGCCATGCCACATGGCTCCCATAAGCAGCCACATGGCCCCGCTCCGAGGGTTGGGGGTTACTCCACGCGTAGGAGTCAGGGAAGGACATGCCACTGCTTCTGGGAGCCGCTTGAGGTAAGCGCTGCTCGGAGCCTGCACCCTTCAGCCTCTCCCCACGACCCAACCCCCTGCCCAGCCCTGATCCCCCTCCTGCTCTCCAAACCCCTCAATCCCAGCCCAGAGCACCCTCCTGCACCCCAAACCTCTCATTCCCAGCCCCACCCCAGAGCCCACCCACCCCCGAGCTGGAACCTGCACCCCTTCCCACACCCCTGCCCCAGCCCTGATCCCCCACCCACCCTCCAAAGTCCTCCGACCCAGACCAGAGTACCCTCCTACACCCCAAACTCCTCATCCCCAGCCCCACCCCAAAGCCCCCCCCCAACCAGAGCCCTCACCCCCTCCCACACCCCAACCCCAATTTTGTGAGCATTCATGGCCAGCCATACAATTTCTTTTCCCCGAGATGGCCCTCAGGCCAAAAAGTTTGCCCACCCCTGGGCTAGTGGCTGTCTTTAAATCACCCTGAGTACTGTGATGCTTCTTGGGGGCATCCAGGGCTATAAGGCACCTTACTACCACCTGTGCTAACTGTGAGGAAGCCTTGTCTGTGCTTGCTGTGGATGAGCTCCCCAACTCCACTGGCCACAGGCAACACAAACACTCCCCTCTAGGCCTCAGTAGCCCCGTTATCACTCTGCGGGTTAGGGATAGGCACACTCCAACACTTGAGCCCTTCAAGCATCTCCCTAGAGTGTCCAATCCCTGGTACACTGGACATATGAGATATTCACTGATCTACCGCTACCAAAGAAACATTACACCCCAGCTTACCAGTTTCACCTCAGATCACTGCTTCACTTAACTCACAGCATTTTGTTTCATTTACAGTGAAATCAAGTATAACTGTATTTAACAAGTATAGAGATTCAAGTTGTAGCAAACAGAAGTATTGGAACAAAATGGTTACATAAAAAATAAAATCATAACATACGCTCTAGACTCTTGATCAGCACATGCCACAGGCCTAATAGGATGGATCTGTACAGAGCTCAAATATCTTATCAAAATTTGGATGGGCTAGAACCGTTCTTTCTGACAGATTTCTTTTTAAAGAGACAAGTTGGGAAAGGTAATATCTTTTATTGGACCAACTTCTGCTGGTGAGAGAGACAAGCTTTCGAGCTGCACAGAGCTCTTCTTCTCACTTTAGCACTTCTTCTTTTCACTTTATCAAAGCCCTCCTGACAGACTGCTTTCCAAACCATTTTGTCAGGCTGTGTCTTTCTGCAGAGGTAACTGCAGATATAATGTTGCTGAAGCTTTCCACAAAGCTGTGTTAATAATTTGCCAAGCCTAAATAAGACTAAATTTGTTTTTTGGCTTGGGGTACAATTAACAATGGATTCAACTTTTAAGGAATCAGGGAAAATCTAGTCCCCTCCCACACAATGGCCTAGATAAGGGACTTTGGCCTCCCATATCTTACACTTCCGACACTTTTACTGTGAGACCTGCATATTTGAGCTTCTTCAGCATAATTCCCAAGTGATTATTGTGATCTGACCAGGAATTGCTGAAGATAGTATCTATGTAGGCACTGGCAAAATCCTGTGACCCAGCTAACATGTGGTTAATGAGCCTCTGAAATGTGCCTCCTGAATTACTTAACCCAAATAGCAACATTTTGAACTCAAATGTCCTGAATCAGTAATAAAGACAGACTTTTTCTGTGCTTCATTGTTGAGGGAGATTTACCAATACTCCTTAGTAAAATCCAGGGTGCTCAGGAACTTTACTTTGGTTTTTGAATGTCTTTGGTTTTGTATATCATCAATTTGAGGCATAGGGTATATATCCGGAACCATGACTGAATTAAGATGTATGTAATCAACACAAAGCCTTATTGTCCCATCCCTTTGGGTGCCATAACTGGAGAAGCCCAGGGACTATCTGATTCTTCAACTATTCCAATGTCCCTCATACTTGCCTCGGGATACCTGGTGTCAAAATCCAATTCCACTAATATAAATCTTTTTCCTCTCTGAGTTAGCCTGGGTAAGGGCTCTATGATATCCATGGCAACCATGAAAAATGCTTGTGGAGCCTTGCTGAGACCTATAGGCTTTTTCTGCTTTTGACATAAGTCGCAAGTCTTGCAGTATTCCTTTACTTAATTTTGATATTTGGGCCAAAAGAAGATTTTCTTAAGCCTCTCATATGTCCTCTCTGTTCCCAAGTGACCAGCAAAAGGGCAATTGTGGGCTAGTAGCATTGCCTCTGCACATTGCTTTGTCGGTATGATCAATTGTTTGTAGGGCTCTATTTTTCCCAACCAGGGCTTCCCTGGAAATCCTTTTTATAAAAATCTGCCCAGTTCTATTAGGGGTATTACTGAGGATGTCCTCCCTTATGCTCTCCAGTGAGGCGTCTGCACTTCATTCCCTAGCAAATTCCATTTGGCTTTTGCTTGCACTGTGAGCTGTTTCAGGCAAGGGGGGGAGGGAGGGGGAGGGAAAAGGCAAAGCCTCATCCCTTTCTTCTGGTGATACATTGCTACTTTCTGCTAATGAGGGTGCAGTTGATTCCTCTCCCCTCTTAGCTGCCTCTCCCTCCTCAGGGTTTACCTATGGGAACGTAGGGACATATTCCTTTTTGCTATTAGTCACAATCAGGGCCGGCTCCAGGCCCCAGCACGCCAAGCGCGTGCTTGGGGCGGCACGCCGCGGGGGGCGCTCTGCCTGTTGTCGGGAGGGCGGCAGGCGGCTCCGGTGGACCTCCCGCAGGCGTGCCTGCAGAGGGTCCGCTGGTCCCGCGGCTCTGGTGGACCTCCCACAGGCGTGCCTGCGGATGCTCCACCGGAGCCGCGGGACCGGCGACCGCCAGAGCGCCCCCCGCGGCGTGCCGCCGTGCTTGGGGCGGCGAAATTGCTAGAGCCGCCCCTGGTCACAATATTAACATTTTTGAGGAGTGTTATTATGTCATTTCCCACTAATATACCATCTGGTAAATTCTCTGGAACCCCCACATTCAAAATAGCCCTTAAGCCTTCTCAATCTAATTCAATGCACTCTGCTTCTAAAATGTCCCATGACAAGAAGTTTTACCTCATCCTCTGGGAACATAACAATCTCCTTAATTACCTTCCTCCTGACTAAATGGATCCGGGCACCAGTGTTTCTCCACATTATCATTTAGCTTGACCTCTTTAATAAACTTTATGTCCACCTCCAGGAGGACAGACAGGACAAAATTAACTAAAACCCCTTTTGCCACCACTGAAGTCTCCAAATTAAGGATAGCTTCATTAACCTGGGTGGATTGGGCACTGTATTTGGACTCCCCACACCTAGGGAATTGTTTATTTATATGTTCAAGGGACCCATGTAAGAAACACTTTTTTGGATCACCCCTGGGGCTGGAGTTATCAGGAGGGGATCAGTACTGGAATGGTGTGTGCTTAGTTCTGTTCCTTCTCTCCTTTTTCCCAGGAACACACTGGGCACCCCCTTTTAAGCCAGATCTGTGCCCGACCCTTTGGGACCTGCAGTCTAGGAATGCTCTCACTGACATGTATAAGTCAGCTGTCCCTTCTACAGTTGCTGGGGACTTTTCCCACATTGCTGCCCTCATCTCATCAGAGCAGATTAATTGGTCATACTTTTCTGCTCCTTTACTTTTTATCATTTTCTCAGATAAATCCCCCATTTTATTAACATAGTCCCAGTGACATATCATATCAACTCTTTTGAGGTTTTTAACCTTTAGGTGATATGCCTCTGGAGTAATTTGCGACCTTTTTAACACAGGCCCTTAAGCAGCCCATACAAGATAACATCATTTATATCCAGATTTTTAACCATGTATAAAGCTTCACCAGTTAGTTTGAGGAATTCTCTGTTCTTTATCCTTTTGAAGGAGGTCAAATATTCTTTAATGTAATCTGTCCCCATGTAACTCAGGCACAGTTTGTCCAAGATGGGTGCTCTTTAGGAAGGATTAGGCTTTGGCTACACTTACACTTCAAAGCGCTGCCGCGGCAGCGCTGCCCCGGCAGCGCTTTGAAGCGCTAAGTGTAGTCAAAGCGCCAGCGCTGGGAGAGAGCTCTCCCAGCGCTGTCCGTACTCCACCTCCCTGTGGGGAATAACGTATAGCGCTGGGAGCCGCGCTCCCAGCGCTGGGGCTTTGACCACACTAGCGCTTTGCAGCGCCGCAATTTGCAGCGCTGGAGAGGGTGTGTTTTCACACCCTGCTGCAGCGCTGCAAATTTGTAAGTGTAGCCAAGCCCTCAGACTCATAGACTTTAAGGCCAGGAGGGACCATCATGATCATCTAGTCTGACCTCCTGCTCATCACATGCCACATAATCTCACCCCCACACACACCCCAATTCCTGCAATAGTACCATTACCTCTGGCTGAGTTGCCAAAGTCGTCAAATCTTGAATTAAAGACTTCAAGTTACAGACAATCCACCATTTACTCTAGTTCAAACCAGCATGTGATCCATGCCCCATGTTGTAGAGGAAGGTGAAAATCCCCCAGGGTTTCTGCCAATATGACCATGGAGAAAATTCTTTCCTGACCCCAAACATGGTGATCAATTAGATCCTCAGCATGTGGGCAAGACCCACCAGCCAGACACCTAGGAAATAATTCTCTGTAGTAACTCAGAGCCCTCCCCATCTAGTGTCCCGTCTCTGACAGTTGGTAATATTTGCTAATAGCAGTCACAGATGGGCCATATGCCTTTGTAGGCAATCTCATGACATCAAACCCTCCATAAATTTATCAAGCTCAGTCTTGAAACCAGTTAGGTTTTTTGCCCCCACTACTCCCCTTGGAAGGCTGTTCCAGAACTTCACTCATCTGATGGTTAGAAACCCTCATCTAATTTCAAGCCTAAACTTGTTGATTGCCAGTTTATATCCATTTCTTCTTGTGCTAACATTGCCACTTAACTTAAATAACTCCTCTCCTTCTCTGGTATTTATCCCTTTGATGCATTTATAAAGAGCAATTGTATCTCTCCTCAACCTTCATTTTGTAGGCTAAACAGGCCAAGCTCCTTAAGTCTCCTCTCATAAGTAGGTTTTCCATTCCTCAGATCATCCTAGTAGCACTTCTCTGTACCTGTTCCAGTTTGAATTCATCTTTCTTAAACATGGGAGACCCAAACTGCACACAGTATTCCAGATGAGGTCTCACTAGTGCCTTGTATAATGGTAATAAACACTTCCCTATCTCTACTGGAAATACCTCACCTGATACATCCAAGGATTGTATTAGCCTTTTTCACAACCATTGGTGGCTCACAGTCATACTATGATTGACCAATACACCCAGGTCTCTCTCCTCCACTGTCACTTCAAACTGATGCATCCCCAGATTATTGCACTTGGTACTATTCAATTTCATTCAATTTCTATTACTCCCATTTTCAAGATCATCCAAATCTTGTATGATTTTCTGGTCCTCCTCCGTATTGGCAACTTTGTGTCATCTGCAAATTTTATTAGCATACTCCCACTTTTTGGGGCCAAGGTCATTAATGAAAATCTTAAATAAGATTGGTCCTACACCAATCCCTGAGGAACCCCACTAGTAAGGTCTCTCCACCCTGACAGTTCACTTTCAGCATGGCCATTCCTTACTCACCTTTCGGTTCTTGTATTAATCCCCATCTTGTTCAATTTACCTAATAATTTTCCATGTGGAACTGTATCAAATGCTATACTGAAATCCAGGTAGATAAGATCTACTGCATTTCCTTTATCTACTAAATTGGTTATCTTTTCAAAGAAGGAGATCAGATTGGTCAGGTATGATCTACCATTTGTAAAAGCATGTTGTATTTTATCTGAATTACCATTAACCTTTATATCCGTCACTCTTTATATTCTCTCTTCCAAATGATTTTGCATACAATTGAGGTCAAACTAACAGACCTGTAGTTTCTTGAATAATTTTTTCCCCTTTCTTAAACAGTGGTACTATGTTTGTAATGACCCCTGTGTTTACAAATTCATTAAAAGTTCTTGCTATTGGTTTTGGAATTTCATGTGCCAGTTTCGCTAATATTCTTGGATGGAAATCATCTCCCTCCTCCCCCCCCCCCGATTAAGCTTCCTGAGTTTGGCTTTGTGATAGGGTGGACCTGGCCCTGAGGTCCCCTGCTGGAAGCCTTGTGAGCTTGCCTCACTCCGCCCCAGAAAAGGGCAGTAGGAAGGTCCTCCAAGCTGCCTAGATCAGCTGTGTGGGAAACAACCAATCAGGGCCCTGCAGGCTAGTATAAGAAGAGCTGCAGGGCTAGACTGACAGCAGTTCCTTGCTAGGGCTGAAGGAGTGTGGCTGGCTGAAGGAGCTGCAGAACCCCCAGACAGGACAGTGCTGCCAAAAGCCAGGGAGAGCGAGAAGGAGCCCTACCTGGTTGCTGGGACTCCATTAGGACAAGGCCCTGAAGTAAGCATGAAGACGCTGTGGGAAAGTGGCCCAGGGAATTAGAGAAGCCATGTGACATAGTTAAAGGGACACAGCAGATGGCTGCTATCTTCAGGGTCCCTGGGCTAGGACCTGGAGTAGTGGGAGGACCTGGGTCCCCCCTCAATCCCATTAGCCACAGGGGAAGTGGCCTGGACATTGAGGCACCCCCAAAGGGGGGAACTGAACTGCAGTGGCCCAGCTGGAGAGTTGTGGCCAGAAAGGCCCTAAGAAGGTGAATACTGTCACTAGGGAGGGAGCCTTGGGGCACTGCTCTATCTCAGAGCAGGACAACTTGTGGGAGCCATTCCAGGGACTCCTGTTGGACTTGTATCCTGGAAGGGGTTTTGCTTTGCTTTCATCACACAGAGTGTGTGTGACTCAGCTGGAGTCACCAACGGCACACCACAGGGAGAGAGAGAGAGAGAGTGAGTGCAAGGCATATGCACTCTGTCAAGGGGGGGGGCGCTTGCAAGAGGTGAGTGCGCCCCATTACAGGCTTCCACCTTGGAGGTGATATTTTCTATTTCCATGTCTTCCTTCCCATTAGCTACCCTTATCTTTAGTCTCCACCTTCCTCCAACCATCTTCAGTGGTTAGGTGTCCCACTTTTTCTTTCCTTGTTTTCTTTTTATTTATCTGGCTAAAGAACCTTTTACTATTGGTTTTAGTTTCCATTGCAAGACCCAACTCCTCTTGGCTTTTGGCAGTTCTCACTTTTCCCCTACACCAGGGGTCCCCAACGCGGTGCCCGGGGGCACCAGGGTGCCTGCGGGGGCATCTAAATGTGCCCGCATCCTGGCTGGTGGTCGAGCATCCACCAAAATGCCACCGAATTTCTGCGCCTTGTTGGCGGCAAGTGACATCATCAAGAGGCATCGCCGCCGAAACGCTGCAGAAATTTGGCGGCGACGCCTCTCGATGACTCCAGAGCCACCGACAAGTGATGTCATAGAGAGGCGGCGCTGCCAAAACCCCGCAGAAATTTGGCGGCATTTCGGCGGATGCTCCACCGCCGCCATGGTCCTTCATCTGGCGCCCACCAGACGAAAAGGTTGGGGACCACTGCCCTACACTTTCTGACCCCCAAGAGGTAGTCTTCCTTGCTGATCCACCCCTTCTTCCATTCTTTGTAGGCTTTCTACTTTTTCTTAATAACCTGTTTGAGATACTTGTTCATCCATTTTCGTCTGCAACCTAAAATATGACCATGTTGCTACCACTGTTATACAATTGCAACAAACCATGTACAAAGTATGTCATGTAAGGTGTGAATGAAAAAGTTACGGTTTGCTGAATATGATTATCCTGTTTATATGCATGTATCATTTTTGAATCTGAAGTTATGAATACTGACTATGTACCTGTATTTCAAATATGTTTGCTCCTGTGGTAATTTACATCCAGTCTAGCCAGCATGTTATGAAAGGAGAATGCAAGTTGATGGCCCATCAGTAAACACAATGGGCCATGGAAGAAGCTTATCCCCATCTGATGAACTTTGCTGTAGACCTGGAGACCCTGCCCCTGGCCAGGTCTGAGGTGGGAAGCTGGAGCTGGGTAGTGCAAGGCAGGTGCTGCTCTGACTGGTGCCATGGAGCAGGCAGCTGAAGTGTTTCCCCATCTCTGCTGGTGCCTGGGATTGCAACTGCTCGTCAGCTCCCAGCCCCTTTGACTGCTCATACAGCGAGTGGGGGGACCTGGCTTGGGGGCCAGCAGAGCCCTCAGGGAGCAGCGACAGCAAGGGCGGGCACTCCTGGCACACAGCCCTTAGCTACCCCCAGCCTGCACCTGAGCTACCCCTCCGTCTGCACACAAGTCCCAGCTACCCTGCCCCACTAGCTACCTCCTGCTTGCACCCTGAGCGATTTTCAAACAATTTGAGCTGAGTCCCCCCACATTTTGAGTTATAATTTTTGGTTGCTCCCTTCCCCCCAACCCAGACAGGCTGGGTTGCACTCCCTCCCCAGACCCCGCCATGTGGAGCTGGCCGGATCTCCACTGTCCTCTGTCCCCCTCCCCCATGGGCCCTGGAGTTTTTATAGCATGGGGGGGAGGGGGTGGCTCCAAAAGAAAAAGGTTGAAAACCCCTGCTCTGAGAACTCAATATAACTCTAGGTATTAACAATCCTATTGGTATTTTTATTGGATGAAGTATTTGCATGTACTAATATACTTGTGATTTTGTTTTTTAAAGATTCAGAAAAAACAATCTATATTCCAGAGTTTAAAAATTAAAACTGTTGTAAGAGATGAAGATCTACAGAAAGCATTAGAATACAGGATATTTATATATTTATAATTTAATATAAATCCAAATGATTAAGCTTTATTTTTAAAAAATGGCATCTGATTGGGTGAGTGTTTCCATGACATGTTTAAAATTTGATGAATTTTTATATTAAATATATAATTGTCTAAGATTAAGGAATTATGAAGAAAATGCTACACTGTATGAAATACCTTAGCTGATGCCTCTGAAATCATACCTTCTTGTAGTTAAAGGAAACTGTCCCTGTTATAGAGATGTAACTGAAATCAGAGTTTGGCCCTTAACATTTTTTTTCTTTATATTGGGTTTCATATCCATAAGTAGCCAGTAAAAATGCTGAAGCTTGGGAACTTACATTATTTCTGATGAACATGAACTTTCATATTCATTACTCTTGCCCGTGAGCGAATTTCTTATATAAGTAAGCCAAAGTGGTGTTTCAACTTGTGGAGTTTCAGGCGATTTGAATTCCTACCATTTTGGATTGCAAACAGCTTTTGATTATAGTTGTTTTAATTGAGTCTATTATTTTAGGGCTCTTGTTCGCTGGATCCGTTCCATGCTTTTGTTTTATATATGAAACTTTAATAACATTTTACACTTCTAGACGGAGGCAGTCTTGCAGACGGTAGAAGGGGTTTACTCTGTACTGTGGTTCATAGAAACATGCCAACGCTTCTGGAAAAGCAATGAGTGAACTTCGATGGTCTTACCTTAAAACAAGAAAATATGCGGAGCAAGAGAAAACCCCCACTACGTGTTAGTGTTATACATGTAACAAGAAGGGCATGCACCGAACCCGTCCCAAGAGTGCGGACTCCGCTAGCGCACACGTACCTGAGCAGTGGGATGCTTGCGCGTCTATCCCGCAGGAGAGGCAGTGCCACGTCTCACTGTCCCACTCTCTCTCCCTGGGACGTTTATAGTGCACTAGCCCGAGGCCTAAAAATAGCCTTTCAACAGCACGCCGCTGCCCATAAGGGGCGGAGGCCCAGCTCGGGCTCGGGCAGGTTCGCGACCTGTCACACGCGGGGCTGGGGACGGGCAGGGCGAGGGGCGCGCGCTCTACCCCCGCCTGCCGGGGAGCGGGGCGGGCTGGGAGTGCGCCGCCGGGGCTCAGGGGCGGGGGAGACGCGGGGCTCTGGTTTCACTCCCTGCCTGGCCCCGGGAGGCGGCGTGTGCACGCGGGGGAGGGAGGCTCCGCGCGGAGAGAGTCCCGCTCCCGGCCAGGCCTGCAGGGGGAGTCGGCGAGAGGCGCTCGCACAGGCACACGGCTCCGGCTGCCCGCCTGCCCGCCCGTGCGGACTCCCCGTGGCCGGGGCGCTCTCGCTCAGCTCCCCACCCGCCCTCGGGCTGCGAAGCCGCCGGGAAGCCCGGGACACAGGCAGGATTCATAGGCAACTCCCCGCTGCGTATTCCCCAGCCTCCTCCCAGGGGCTGCCCGGCGGAGGGCCGCCTCTCCTCCGCCTGACCCAGCCGTGTGCATCGGGCTCTTCCCATCCCCTCCCGGGGGCGCCCGGACGGACCTGGAGCCCCCCGAGCCCTGAAGCGCTAGCGGAGCCCGGGCGTGTGGGGGCCCCCCCCCGGGCTGGCGCATCACCTGGGGAGCCGCTCCTCACTCTGCCTCTGCTGCGTGCTGGGATTTGTTGTGCTTTACTTTGGGGTCTGTCGGCTCGCTCTGATCCGAGCCGATTCCGAGAAGCAGCCTCAGGTTATGAATTCTCCGCTGCGGTGAGTAAACACTGAAAGCTGCTCAACCAGTTGCAAGTTCTGGTGACCCACAGTTATACTGTTGCTGTGTGTGTGCTGGGCTGGGGGAGATGGGAGAGATGAAAACTAAACATTTCAGTGACTTGGCTTCCCTCCCCGGTGCGGGATCTGAACATCACTGGGGTGGGCTGGCAACTTAAACATCATTAAGGCTAAAACTCACCTCCCCAGCCCCCTTACTCAGCCCCCCCCCAATTCTCTCGAGTTGTTCTCCCCTCTGCAGGACACCAGCTTCTGCCATTTGAAGAGCCAGGGAAGGGGCTGCTGGGGACAGACTTGATTGCACAGCAGCTGCGTATCAAACTTGGTTTGACTAAGTGACCAAGCACAGTGAGAGGTTGTTTTTAAGGGGGTGCGATGTTTTCACTGTGGTGTGGTATAGGCTGCAGTTGTCCTGGGGGCAGGAAGGGATGGGAGTTTCTTCTTTGGGGGGATGATTGGGTCACAGGGTGCACCTGCAATTTGCTCAGCACCTAAACGAAGGAAACCTCTACCCTCCCCCCTTCCTGTTGTATTTCTATTCGTGGGAAGTCTCGATCCAGCATATAGGATGAAGGGAGCACCGTGATCTGATCAGAGAAAAGAGGGGCTGTAGGGCCTCCAGAGGTGCTAATAGGGGGAGCGTGGCAGAAAAACTGTCGGTGGATGTTGCATCAATGCCCAGTATCGCTCCGGATTTCCCCTCCCCCATAGATCCATGTTCTGAGCACATATTCTGTTCCAGTGCAAACAGGGCTCTTTGCTGAGGTGTGATGCAGCTCCTGCTAATGTGTTTCCTGTGAGTGTGCGCTGTTGCCCTTTGCTTTACCTGCTCCAGGTTGTGTTAGTGATTTTGTTTCTGGAGTGGGGAGCCTGACTTTACTCTTTGCCATAGCGGTCGGTTACCGGTAGGGGGCGCTGGAAGCGAAGGCTCGGCTCGAGGAGGCTGGATTCTCCAGCCACTGTTTAGAGAAATCAGTGAGCGGTCTGGGGTCACCATCGCAGGGGACAGAGGGCAAAACTCGCAACTGGTTCCCATTAAGCAGAACCTACTTTGTTAAGTATCTAGCACAGATACCTAAGAGGGAGAGAAATAAGAGATGGCAAACAGAGAGTCCATTTAGTGCTGTTACAAAACAGGAGTTAATTCTTTAGCCAAGACAATGAAAACTAACAGCAAAACTCCATGTCTTTAAAACTGATAGAAACTAATCGTATTCCCCTCTTCAACCTCTCCAAGTACATTCAGAAGGTCCCACCCCAACCTTCTGCTGCATTTTACCTTTTGGTTATTTAATTGATTAAAGTAAATGATCCTGAAGTAAACACCTTAATCTGCCTCAGGTTGGAATAGAATATATATACATATAGAAAATACCTTGGGATTTTTTTGTCACAGCTTTATTGTTATTTCAATGTATTGTATATCTTTTCATAAAAGTCAAAAAGAAATGGGTGGAGGGCAAGGGAAGCGGTCATGGAAAGTGTCTGGATATTATACAAATGTGTACTTGGACATCTACAAATAATACTAGTTGCTGCTGCATATGGATTTTAATATACTTGTACTGCACCTATTATTTAATTTGATAAACAACAGTAGTTCTGGTCTGTTGTATAAACCTGTATTTTGACACCTTTTATAGAGTACATTTTGAGTTAATGGTCCATAATACACTGAACGAGACATCATGGTCTGTTGTGTAAATCCTTCTTATTGCATGGATTATTACCCTGAGAGATGGTAGCCGTTACGGTTTCTCATTTCAGTCTGGATGCCAAGCATGCGCACCAAGTTCACATATTAAAAATCCTTATGACTTTTTTCATTGAAAAAAAAGCAGTGTTCGCACTCATTCAGTAAACAGCTCAGGAATGGATGGATAGATAGATATTCAAAGGCAGCATGGAGTATGGAGCCTGCAAGGTTACAACTGAGAAAAGCAGCAGCAGCTATTTTGAGGACTGTAGAAGCACACTTACATAGTTAAAAATAGTTGAACAGATTTTTTTAAATAAACAACATTTTGTAAAGCAAAGCAAACACTAAACGTTCTTGGACTGATTTCTTGTATGCCAGACTCCAGCCTGAAGCAAAAAATTTTCAGCCCAGTTAAAAGCTCTGTAAAAACATGATTTATAAGGGAAATGGGAGTTCAATTTTAACTCTAGCAGCTGGAGTATTCCTCAGTCCTTGCATGGGTAAAATGAAAGATTTTGACATATTTCTGTGTTCTTTAGGGTAGATGGTGATAATACATTTTTATTACTTTTTCTAATGGCATCACCTCCTTTCTCATGTTAGTGGTGAATAGCTGTGTAAACGCCCACAGAGAGCAGAGACTTTGCTCTCATGGGTGGCAGTTTACTTTTCTGTCCAAGAGATAGTTCAGAAATAGAAAATGTAAACTCTTGCGATTAAGTTATACTTTTCCTTTAGGAAGTTTTCACATAGTGTTTTGAAGGAGCTGAATATATTAATAGCAACAGTCTACACCATGTTTTAAATCTTTTCCCAGTATCAGTTTGCTACAATATGTGCAAGTAGCAGTTTCCTGTGTACCTTGTAAAGTCAAAACCCTTGGCTATGTCAAGTTCACTGAGCTAATTTGCAGTCACATAGATCTGTACCATCACCCCTGTAGTTGCAGAACAGCTAGAGTTTAAAGCTTGTTTAATCAGATATTGAACCAAATGGGGTAATAACAGGGTTTTACATCTATTGTTATTACTCTCATATAGAATTATATTATTGTGTTTTGTGTTATCAGGATGTTGGAATTAAGTAATAATGTAATAGAATATTAAATAAAATATACAAAATATAAGTTGCAAAGAATACAACAAAAATATCTTAGCAACTCCACTTCATCAGTTAGAAACTAATTACAGTAAGGGATTCAACAGATGGAATTGGAAAATTACTTGGACATACAAGGTCAGATCTTCAACTGGATTCTAATCCTTCAAATATTGTTACAGCTAATGTTAAAAAAATTACATAATAGACAGGTTAAGAAAAGAGTGTTTGTACTTCTGGGTGTAGTGCTTAGATTATCCACAAATACAAAGTTTTGTTTTAAAAGTCATAAGCTACATATGGTACACAGTCAGCAAGAACCCAAATTTAGGTGAATAAATTTAACAATACAGTTTAGATATTAGCATCCAAGTATTCGGGTACATCACTCATAAAAAGTTGTACAGACAGCTGATTGTGGAAAGCAAAATATTTCAATGAGTGAAGATTGTCCCTCATACTACATACAAGGTTAACTTTAAGCCTAGGAAAACAGTTCCATTGATGGAGATGAGGTTATGCCCATGCTTAAAGCTAACAAACATCAGAGTTAGATTTAAGCTGATTTGCACTGGATGAATTACACCAGTGATAGTCAGACTGAGGCTCGCGAGCTACAAGTGGCTCTTTAATGTGTGTCTCTTTGCATCACATTATATTAAAACACTATGTGATTTAATTATTAACCAGTCTAAGTTATTAACCAACTAGGATGTTTTTTCTATGTTAATAATCAATTGCAGTTGATAAAATAATAATACTTGGTCAGCCATGTTGCTGTGAGAATATATATATATATATCCACACACATACACATTTCCCGTCATACTGTTTAAATATGAATATATAGTACTATAGTAAATGAAACAATGATTTCACACAACTGTGGCTCTTTTCGGTAATGTTGATTGCTAATTTGGCTCCTGAACCACTGAGGTCTGAGTATCATTAATTTACACCCATAGTATGTGTGTGGTCTGTGATCAAATGAATTAGAATGAAGCAATATCTACTAATCAATACTTTTTGATAAGAGTTTCAGTGTACCAAATATGTACATATTTATTATATAGTATAATATGATATAATATAGTATAATATAATATTATTGCTATTTTTTAAAAAGAAGCTTGATTATAACATATGAACTGTAAAATTATGATATATCATCTTGATTGTTATATTTTGACCAATTTTTTCTGAACTGTTGCCATAGTTACTGAGATAAATTGGTATGATAATTAAAAATAAGAATCACTGAGGAAGTTCTTATATTTTTTCCATAAAATATATGTAGAAATATATAATTTGAATCTCTGTCAGTGCTCAGTTTCACCAAATTATTGTCTAATTTGGCTTAATTTGGCCTCTTCTCCTTCTCTGGTTTATACTTCACATTCCTTCTTGACACCAAGTTGTAAAATACAGAACATACACATTTTATCTTTCTAATTTGTCTTTGTAAACTATAACTGACTTAAAAGAATGAGTGTTTTATCAACCATATCCAAACATATTTCAGACTGAGCCCTCTGTGACATACACCTTTTGTCAGCTGTTCATGGTAGGCTAGTTTTAATTTCTAGCCTGCAGCATTGCATAAATAACCTGCAAAAGACAGGTGGCAGTCTGCTATTTCGAATTCCTCCAGAATCTTGCAGCTTGAACTGTACTATGCAGGTAAAGTTGGTTCTCATGCAGAAAATAAGACACAGCCTTTTAAGAAATACAACTTGCTAAGTAAACACATCCCTTTGTTTTTATGAGGGAATTAGCCAGGTAGAGGCTAACTATTGCATGTGGCAGAAATAACAACTGTAAACCTAACTGGAATACAGGTTTGAAATCTCTAGGACTTTGTTGCTAGCAGTCTGCAGTTTTGATAGAGCACCTCTTTTTGTTGTTGTTCAACATCTGAAAAAAATTCAGTTTTTTCTTCCAGTATTGGATTTATTGTAATATTTATTTTCTAATGTGTATTGCCACCCTAGATGCTAGATTATAAAAAACAGTCAATTGCAGTATAAGGAAAAGAAATTAAATACTCTAATATAGTAGATAGTTGTATTTACACAATTAATCTTGGTTATCTAAAGAGTTCTAGTGCTAGGAAATCTACACTTACATTCCACGGTGTATTAGAAAGCCAAGGAACTTCAAAGAAGAAGTTACGTGTAGTGGTAAAATGTTGGGAATGGAATTAACCTTCTGTTGAGAAAGCACTGAAAACTCTTGGAAAACAAATTCTTGTTAACAATCCAAACTCTTTCTAATCACAATATAAATTAACTTAAATAGTTTTGAAGGAAAAAATATGAAAATGCTTTATCTCATAAAGTTTCAATTTTGCTGTAAAGTATGAGATGCACTCCCATTTTCAAACTATCTTTAAGGGCTTCACAATCACGCCCAAGTTTATCATTTACACAACTTTTGTAAAACAGAATAGAGACAAGTCCTATTTCTAAAATCACTATTTACAAACAATATATACAGGAGCCTAAGGATTTAGAATTCCATTAACAGCTGGAAAAGAACTATCACAGTTTGCATAGTTATTAAATAAAGTAATAAAATAAGCGTCGTGAATAAATCACTTGAAAAGCATTCATGAATCAGCTGTCCTGAGAATATAATTTACAGTTTTTGAAATCCTTACTGTGTGTTAAAGAGATAACCATTGCATATTGTCGTTACATCAGCTTTTGTTTCATCTGGTACATAAATTGTGATTTAAAGAGTCCTAAAATTGCTGCCTTCCATTTCATTATATATAAGGCCCTTCCTGAGGCTTTACCTGATTGCAAGTGAACTGAATTCTAAAATGTTTTGATCAGCCAGAAGAGACAGGGCCATATTGTAACCTGTGTTTAAAAAAACACAGTTTAAAAAGTGTGTTTAAAAACAAATTCTGTCTAAATGGAGAGTGAGGGCTAAGCTGGAACTTGGTCTCTGATTAGAACCAGGTTCAACCACGATCAAACACATTATAATTTATAAACATATTATACTTTATCGTAGGGCCTATGTAAACAGCCTTGGGTAAGGAGATACAGTCTGGAAATAATTTTTTCTAAAACATTAGAGACCCAGTCTTCTGGCCCACACTAATGTCTCTGAATTATTTGATATTTTCTATTGCTGGTGAATTCTACACAGGATGACATAAGTCTAAGCGAATATTAAGGTTGTATACATTTATTTTTCAATAAAAATCATGTATACTGTATGTTGCCATTTTCAAAAGCACTCGATGTTGGCCTAACTTTGTTCTTTTTGAAGTCATTCATAGATTTCAATAGGCCAGTGATGAGCACTTTTGAAAATCCCAAGCGCATAGGATAAAGAAGGGTGGCTCATGGCAAGTTGTCCATATGCCTTTTGGGTTGACAAAATGTGGATGCTCCTGATTTAGGGGGTACATTTCCAGAAGAGAGGTTAATAATAAGTGGATGAAGAAAAATATAATGGTTGAAGGTTGTAGTCAGTATTCTACAGGGTGAAATGTCAGTTGCATTGTTCTACACAGTCAATAAACTATTGGTTTCCTTTGACAGTTCATTAGTTTTCTAGTTTATATGTTCCGAGTAACTGAAATCATGATGTGGATTGTTCTGGAGGAATTATGAGGATGAATGAAGAAGATTGTCAATTAAGAAGGCTGTTTCCCATGGGATTTAAAGTTATAGGAATGTTCTTAGATGGGAAGACCAAGGAGCTGGGAAGCAGCCACTGGATGAACTGCTCCCATCTGCAGAGTGCAGTTTACAGCCTCTTTTGAAAGACGGGTTATGATGTAGATGCCAGGACCAGAGCCACACTGCCAATTTGCAGTAAACCCAGAGGCCTGCATAAAGGAGTTACGGCCCCACAGAATTAGGCCAGAATCCATGCAGTTTTGCCTGGATTTCCTAATAGATTCACCATGCTTTCTGGTTTATTGATCTCATTGCTTTTTTCCTTGGCACAGGTCCACACTTCTTGTTCTGAGGTTTAGACGTGTCTTTAATTCTGTGAACACCAACCTGTACAGTCTGGGCCTCATGCTTTCCCTGTTTTGTGTTTTTATCAGCTGCAGGATTAATGTGGTACAATAACTGGAAGAGAAAAGGTATCAAGCCTTAAAGTTTGGAGTAATGGGTTTTTGTGTGGGTTTGTTTGTTTTTTAACTTTGAATTTATAAAACGCTCTGGATGGATACAGATGAACTTTCTTTGGTCAAAATTATGGAGAGGCAGCAACCTGTCCACAGTTAAGGTTGCAACTAGCTTCCATTATAAAGCCCCATTTTTGCTCTTCTGTTTATAACTTTGTCTTGGAAAATTCTTCATCTTGAAAATTTCTAAATTTCATCTGAAGGCAAAGGAAATTGTACATTACAGTTTGAAGAAAAGTAATCTAATTGTTCTTGAGCACCAGGCAATTAAAAACTTACTCTGATTTGACAGTTGATTTGTGTCTACTGTTTCTTTGTCTTTCAATCTTGATATGGGACTTTAGCAGGAGCATGATTGTGCACTAAATCAAGGTGTGAGTATGTTGCCTCTTATATAGGCTGTTTTCATGGTAGACACATATGGGTCTTTTTATAGCTGACTGCTGATAAGTTTCATCCTTTAGGTCAAGTGGTAGAGGTCATATATCATAAATGTCCCTTCAAATAGTTAAAACAAGTATCTAGCTTGTTGTGTAGACGTGGGATATTGTATTTTATACAATACCTGGAAATATGAGAATCCCATGACCTCACAGAGAGCTGATTAAATGATCCTTTGAAAGTAAATTATCTGATTAATTTAGCCCATTGTTGTGATTCTAATTTCTACAAATGTGCAAGAGTTAATAATGTTGAAGTTGGAAGCATTATAATTGGCATCTGAGTTATCACCATTTGAAATTAATAGGGCAGTTCACCCCTCCGAGGCCTTGGCTACACTTGAGAGTTGAAGCGCTGGTGGTGGCTTTACAGCGCTGTAACTCACTTCCCGTCCACACTGGCAAGGCACATACAGCGCTGTATCTCCCTGGCTACAGCGCTGGCTGTACTCCACCTCTACGAGAGGAATAAAGACTATAGCGCTGCTGCTGCAGTGCTGGGGTGCCAGTGTAAACAGGGAATAATCTTAGTACGCTGTAACTGACCTCCGGAAGCTTCCCATAATCCTTTTAAGTAAAGATAACTCTCTTTGTTTTGTTGTGATGCCTCTGTTTGTTTTGTTGTGAACTCGGGGCTCCCAAAGCTGCTTATCAAAAAAACAAACACAGCTCCTGTTTGCTGTGAACAAGCAGAGGCAGGGAGCTCCCTTTGGAACGCCCACAGCTAGTGTTTGCTTGAAGAGAGGGGGAAGGAAGGGGCTTGAGGAGAGAAGCAGCCGGCGGGCGGGAGGGGCGGTGTCAGTTTCGGAGCGGCTGCTTATCTGGTCTGTGAGGAAAAAAACAAAGAGGGCTGTTTGCTTTCAGTGAGTGAGAGAGGGGTGGGGGAGGGGGTCGGAACTTGCAAAGCAGCTGCTGACAGAGTGTCGGCTCCAAAAATCCACTCTCTCTCTCCCACACGCTCCCTGTCACACTCCATCCCACCTCACCCCTTTTTGAAAAGCACGTTGCAGCCACTTGAACGCTGGGATAGCTGCCCATAATGCACCACTCCCAATGCCGCTGCAGATGCTGCAAATGTGGCCACGACAGTGCGCTGGCAGCTGTCAGTGTGGACAGACTGCAGCATTTTCCCTACTCAGCTGTATGAAGACAGGTTTAACTCCCAGCGCTGTACAGCTGCAAGTGTAGCCAAACCCAGAGTGTTTGTTTCAGGCTCTCTGCAAACATAGGCAGACAATTTGGAGGTTTTTGTTAACACTATAGTAGCTGGAGACTTATTTTTTAGAAAATGAAATATGAGCCTGGAGATTCATATTTCTCCTGACAGTTGAGAAATGTATATATCAGCCTTTACTTCTCAGCTAATCCTTTGTTCTTTCCCTCCCATCCGTCCACACTTTGGAAAACCTTGCCTCATGGAATGTTTGTGAATAGTTAATTTTGATTATGTGATTGGTTATCTAAGTCATATTGTATTGTTTCTGCTCTCTTATTTCCTAGCTAAAACTTTTCAAACCTCAGAACAATTTATAAAAAGTGATTAATAAACAGTGAATGCTCTTGTTTGCACATACATGTCCATTTTCATAAATGAATATGGGTCTCTGTATGAAGAACAGTGATTCCCCCATGGGACTAATCAGTGCATAAAGTTAAGCATGTGCATATGTTTGTGTAGGATCAGGGCTTAAACAGTAAGACCCCTCGTGTTGTATGCAATATATTGTGATCTAAAGTGAGGAACACCAATAATTTCCTCAGATTTGAAGGTTTCCAGCAAATGGAAACTGAATGCATCCCAAGGATAAAACTTTCAGTTTTGGGGTATGGGGATAGATGGATGATTATATATTTTTTCATTATTTACCCAGTGCTAATCACAAATACAAATTGAATTTCACTTTCAAATTCAAATGAATATTCACAAATATTTTTCCACAATTTCCCCAGCTCACTAAATAATGGTAATTGTAATAATATTGGCTGATCTGTGGACTCTTTTTGTTTTTAGCTACACTGCTGGCATGACCTCTTTCTGGTAATTGACATTGGTTGGGGAAGGATAGACAAGTCAGTCTAAAGGGAAGGAGAAGTCAGTCTCAGTCCAGCAGCTGAGCACAAAACAACCCCAAAAGGGAAAAGTGAATTGAAATGGAGATAACATTGTTTTTGATGGTTTCATTTTGTGTTCTAAAAAGTTCATCTTTCTGAAGAACAAAGAAATGTTAGCATCAAATATTGATTATGTATAGTATCTAAAATTTATAAAGTTCTTAACCTTATTCCGGCGAGATTGGTTGTGGGGAAGGATGGAGTAGGTGTACCTTGGAGCTGAGGAAAATGAATTAAGGAAATGCAATTTAAATCAACTCCTTTCACTGCTCTTATAAGTAGCTTTAAAAGGCAACATGTATGGTACAAGTCTGCAAAGAAGCAATCTGCAGCTAGAGCAAAAGCAGGGTCTAATATGTTATAGAAATATAGGAAATATATCAGAGCATAGATTAACTAATTGGATTAAATTAATATAAGAAAAATACCAAAAAGTGGTTGAGGCTTCCCTACATTCTATATTTTATTTTAAACAGCAGACTTAGTCTTGTATTAATTTTATAGGCACAATTTTTTTAAGAAGTTGTGTGTCAGATTTGATGGTGTTACAATGTTATCCCTTATATAATGATGTAATGACATTACTGCATAGTGTTGAACAATAAAAGCACATGTAGCACATTTCTGGCTCATAGAGTTTTCTAAACTCACCCTGGATTCAGGAATAGGGCCAAACTGATCTTGGGTTGCCAGCCCTGATGAAAATCTTATATGCAGTAACCAGTGCGTGAAAAGAAATAATTAGTTTGCAAGTTGTTGTGTGGTTGGCTGCAATTAAAAAGATTAATTCAGTTAAAAGTTTAAATTTTTGAACATTGACCAGTAAATATTGCAGGAATTTTTCAGTTAAATTGTATAGAAAAGGAAAATATTCTACAGGATTTGTTGCCTATATTTTAATGTGACAATGTAATGTAGCAATAAAACCAGATGAAACTCAATTGAACATAAATATACACTGTATATAAATGCTGAAGAAAAAAATCAGATTTTATTTGTTTTGTTATATAATGATCAGACTTAGTTCTTTTAAAGGTTCAAGCTGCAGCATGATTCCTGAAATAAGGACGGTCAGGACAGTCCTACACTATGCTAAATGGTCTTAAGCATTGTCTAAAACAATTATTTGTTGAAGTGGGAGACAGACTGTCAATATTTTGGCATGTGGCAGTAGGAAGACTAAGTTTACAGCTTGGTGATAGGCATACTTTTTTGACCTTCATTCTGGAAATCTTATGCACATGAATAATCTCAGTGACCTGTGTGGCACCTCTCACATGTATAAAGGTAACCCACTGGTGAGCATGTGTTACAGCCCCCCATCTGTTTCTGAGCCACAGAGGACATGAGTCGGTTGCTGTTACAGTCCTTGGTGCTTTAGTTCCAGCTGTAGAAACTCATGCTTTTTAGCTTGCAATCCCCGGTATGCCAGCCAAGATGGTGACTATCAAAAAAATGTTATTCATGTGCAGAAGTGGCCTTACAATTGGAAGACCTGCCAAGTATCATGTATCTCACTTGACTCTCAGACATGCAGGTCACCCCATGTGTTCTCAGAGACCTGGCTAAATGACCTGCATTCAGCTGGACCCCGTCTGGGCAGGCAAGATGGTTAGGGCTGTAATTCAGTCTGCCCATTACCAGGGGCAGCTGTAGGTGGTCTCTCTGGCTGTCTAGTCCTGCTGTTCCCAGCCACCAATCAGCATCAGTGCCCCAACAGGGGAAGTATGGCAGTACTTGGGAGCAAAGAGGAGCAGGAGCTATTGGAAGCAAGAAAGTGGGATGCAGGGGACAGGAACTATTGGAGGAGAAGCAGGGAGAACTGTTGGGGGTGACAAGAGCTGTTGGGAGGGAAGGTGGGGATAAGGAATACTAGTGGAAGAAGAGCTTCTGAAGGGAATGGAGCCTGCCTAGTGTCTGGGAACAGAATGGAGGTGCCAGAAGGTGATAGAGGGGACATGGGCCAAACAGTAGCAACCCCATCCCCTGGTTTTCTCCTGCCCAGCCAGTGCACCCCCTTCAGGCTGCCCTCATTACCTGTAGCTCAACTCAAGCCACTTTTAGCTCCTCACAAGTCCTGACCCCTGTTTTTGAGAGGTGCAAGGAGTAAGTTCCTGCTCTGCCACATCTGCTGTCACTGCTCAGGGGAACCCTCTAAGGGAAATTTAGACTCAATCCAATGCTTTTCGCCAGAACTTTAATCCACATAGTATCTTTAAAACTGATGTTTATGATCATATGCAAATTATTTGTAAATATACAAATTAGCTAATTAGATACACATGGATCTGTACAACACATGGCAGGCATGTTTAATGTACATAACTGACAGTAAGAAAGATCTCATAATGTGAATTACAGAAGCTAAATCTTAGACTTTTAATCTGGAGCAGAGGGATATGACTTATTCTTTTTCGGGGGAGGGGGGGAAGGACTTTTTCATTTGGATATACTTAGAGGGTCTGTGGATCTACTAAACTTTCAACTGTTATCACGGTTACCAATTTGCCATGTAGTCATCAATCACTTAATTTGTGTTTCTCCTTGGACCTGTAGTGTCTTGTGGAGTAGAACTCATCAGTGTATGTGTAAACCACTTGACGTTTGGGATACAAGTGGGGAGATAAAAAGTGAGTTTGTGTTTCATAGGTTTCACAATTACAAAATGAACTGATCAAAGAGGAGGCATTATTTTTCTCCTTGAAAATTAATGTAATCGTTTATGGATTAGCTTTGGCTGTCTGTATTTTGGGTGTGAGAAGTTGGGAGCAAATGATAACGATCCCAATGTAAATCCTGGAGAGATTCTCAGTTCAGGTTAGGTAAACCAGAGCCAGACTTTTTCCCCCCCACCTCTGAGAAAGCAATCATTTTTGTGAAAGCAATCACAGAGCCAATCCTTCCAGTCATCAGAGAGCCTGTGATCTGAAGAAGAGCTGTGAAGTGTTACGATTCAATTTGGTACAGGAACACAGTTCAAACAGACTGGAAAAGCAGGCTGGACTTCCTGTGTGAGTTGCATCCATCATCATAGCCAGTAAAGAACAGTTACAAATTCACCTAGATTATCTGTAATCCAAAGTAGTCTTCACTTAATTATATGTCAATTAATATTGGTGATATTCATGGGGACATTAGTTTTTGTATTTAGTTGATTCCACATTTAAGAGTGTTTTATAGCAGTATGTTTCTCTGAAGTATCTACTTGCAGACTTTTAAAACATAGTTTCCTTGACTTTAACTTAGAGCAAATGTCCCTGGCTGTGAAGAAAAAGTCACAGTGATTTGTGATGGTGAGCGCCAGTGTGGTCAAAGCCCCAGCGCTGGGAGCGCGGCTCCCAGCGCTGTCCGTTATTCCCCACAGGGAGGTGGAGTACGGACAGCGCTGGGAGAGCTCTCTCCCAGCGCTGGCGCTTTGACTACACTTAGTGCTTCAAAGCGCTGCCGCGGCAGCGCTACCGCGGCAGCGCTTTGAAGTGCTAAGTGTAGCCACAGCCCTAGTGAAGGCTAATGTCAGAGACCCTTCCAGGGCTAAGATGCCCTTGTGCTGTAATCACTAATCTTTTGAATGAAGATGGTGTGTGACTGGATTTAATTAAGCATATATGAAAACAGATCAAAACACTAAAAAGCAATTTAAAGCTGTTGTCTCAAGAAATGGGGACTTTTCCCTTCTTATCAGATTTATCTTTTCACTCACACATATTGAATCTTTTCCCCCATGTTAAGTATGCTCACACCTTCTTGTCAACTGTCTAAAATGAGCCATCTTGATTATCACTACAAAAGTTTTTTTTCTCCTGCTGATAATAGCTCATCTTAATTAATTAGCCTCTTACAGTTGGTATGGCTACTTCCACCTTTTCATGTTCTTTGTATGTATATATATCTTCTTACTATGTTCCATTCTATGCATCTGATGAAGTGGGCTGTAGCCTACGAAAGCTTATGCTCAGATAAATTTGTTGGTCTCTACGGTGCCACAAGTACTCCCGTTCTTTTTGCGGATACAGACTAAAATGGCTGCTACTCTGAAACCTGTTTCTACTTAAGTTTTTCTAAACATAACCATCGGGATTGTCTGTCACTGTGCCTTTTTGACAGGATATGTGCCTTTTTGACAGTCTCGGTCTGTTCCTGGAATGACATTAATGTGTTCAAATTTAAACCCCCCTTACTCAAAACACATTTGAAAAAATCAGAACAAAAGACACCGCCAATAGAGTCTTAACCCACTCTTTGACTGAGTCTCTAGTATGCATGGCAAGAAGTGCTCATGGGCAAAGATGTATACATCTAAAGCACTTATCACTCAAGTTCCAAAACACTGCTGCTGGCTCCAGACTTTTTTAAAAAACTCCCAAACCCAGATGTTTGATCACCCAAACTGATTTTTGGCTACTGGGTGTTTCCTTAGCATGAACTCCTAAATAAAAAATGATTATCCATTGGACATAGCAAATTATATGTGCAGGTTGGAACTCAGATAGTAGTGCCCAATATACAGCACTTCTAACAAGAAGTATTGATACATTTTCTTTGCATTGACTTATCCAAAACCAGTATGATATAAACTACTTCAGTTAGTACATCATGGACCAAAGAAAACAGTATATTTAAAGGGGAAAACACTTTAAATAAATTTCTTGTGTACTAAATTTTAGGTTACAATACTATATTTTAGAATATTGTTTGTATGTCAATTTGAAAGGTGTAGCACCATTAGGATATTTAAAAAAATAATATGCACCACAGCCACAGACCTCTCCAAAATAAATACCTCCTAAAGAAATAAACATCTGGAAAGAATATATGTTCTCTGTACTATTAGGCTTCTACTATGTAAGGATAACAACAGTAACACAAAAAGTCCTGCAGAAGGGCTTTGCAGTAGCTTGCATATTTAAGTCAGCTAATAATTAGAAACACTGATCTGGTAACCTGACAGTACCACTTTAAAAGTTGAGATGTGCCATTGGCCAGATATGCTATTTTTAGCAAGTTCTAACACAGCCTGTAGTGCAGTACATCCAACAATCTAAAATTAGCATCATATCCTGGATATGATTCTGCTAGTGGTTCACAAGTACTAAATAGAATCAAGACCTCTGTTGTTCAAGGCAAGCCAGAACACACGTTTACTTTAAGTACATTATAGTTTTATGCAAAACCACATTACAATGATTACCATTTTTTGTTATTTATATTGCATCATAGGTGTGAAATGTGTGTTACTGGCATAACAATAAAATAACATCCTTGTCCTGAGGCATTTAAATTGTATAGCCCAGTCGTGCACCCCTTGAAGTCAATGGCAACGTTCCAGTTGGCTTCAGTGGGAGTAGGAGTGGCTCCTATTTTGATGATGCTAATAATAATAATAATAATTAATGTAGAGGCACAAAATATGGGTGTTGTTCATCAGTTGATACAATGATGTTCAAGGTGTGGGCAATTTTTTGTACTTTATAGTATTTTACGCATTTTTTACATCCCAACAGGGAGTTCCAAACTGGACAGAGAAAAATCTCCCATTCCCTGAATTTAGGGAAAGAAGAACTGAATGAATTACCTAAACCAGGCTTTAAATGCTTTGAATTACATGACTGGTTAAACAGGGGAGTTCTGTTTTTTTACCTTCTCTCTCTCCTGTTTTCGTGGAACAGGGGAGTCAGCTGCTTTGGGACTCCAGGGCAGGAGGTTGTTTTAAAATTAATCAGAGTGACCCTTCAGTTGGGGAAATAAGAAGAGATTCTGTTAAAATTTGATAATTGGCTCTAGATGATGTTTTAAACATGTGTCTCAGAAAGGGACATGAAAACCACCTGGGCATATGTGATATACATAGGGAGAGCATCCAGTAACAAACAGAAGTCTACTACTCTCTTATGCTATACTGTAACATTGTTTTTGTACCATTATTTTTAGCATTAAAAGTGAAGATCTTAATAGTTATGTTTTAGGTTTCTTTGTTAGAATAGTTATAAAAACTAAGCAACTCTTCAGGGTAAGACTTCTGGTTTAAAAATTTATGGTTTTTAATAAGGTGGAACATTTCAGTCCCATATGTTTTCAGATCTGTCTGCAGAGTTGTAAAAAGAGTGTCTGAGCTAAGTAGTGCAAGACTAGGTTCATAAAGTTCTTTTTCATATTTAATGCTTGCAAGAATTTTAATAACTATTACATTTGGGGATTTTTTAATAGTATAATTTCTAGCCATAGTTGAAGTGATGTTTAATACTTTCCATTAGCATCACTTACTTATAAAACCTAAAATATTACTAGCATAAAGAGCTTGGGTTTTACATTTACAATTCATTGGTACAGCAAAAAGAAACATGTTAATATCAAAATAGTGATAAGAAAAGCATTTGAAGTGGAGGGTTAGGTCAGTCAGCTGTTCTATTGCATAGGCCGCTCTTGCTGTTGTGCCAAACAGAATCAATAGCAGATTTTAGTGCCAATGAGTGTGGCATTAGTAGCCGTGTATTGTACAGTACTTGAATGTGTGGAGAGTGGGGGACAGAGAGAAAAAAATTTCATGTGACACTGACCCACAAAAGGAAAATAGAATTACTTTGAAGCTAGAATTGCCAGATTTCTCTGCTGCAACACCAGTCATCCTTCCCTTGGGAATACAGTATCATTTTCAGAATGTGGGTCCTTAGAACATAGTGTATTCCTGATGGGATGCCCTTTTACCTGCCTGTACTTTTTTAGAGTTTCCCTTTTGAAAAGAGAAGTGATGACAATACAGTGGTAGCCAGCTATGGTGAAGCAGTCAGCCCTCGTCTCTTCCTTGTGGCTCAAGAGATGGGTTCACAGAATGTAGAGCTTTTCCTGGGTTTGCTTCACCTATGAAATCCTGTGCAGCAATGCCGTAAAGATCTCTCACCAGTGTAAATCAGGGCTACATCCGTGGAGGTGAATGGAGTATTAGAGGGAGAATAATTCAGCCTACTAGTTTTGAAACAGAAGTTAGCTCTGGTTGGAAGGATCTGGAGCACTAGAAGTCAGATCTGCAGGGATCTGGATAATCATTGCTTCCATGTTGCCCCCCAGCAGATATAGCAGAGCTACATGCACTATAAATAAGGATGTGAGTTTGTCATGGAGGTCACAGATTCAGTGACTTTCCGAGGACTTTGTGACCTCTGCAGTGGCTGGTGCGGCTGGCCCAGGGGCTGCCTGAGCTGCTCAGGTGGCCCCCATACCAGCCACTGCTAGGGCAGTTTCAGGCCACTGCCCCTTCCCGTGGCAGCAGCAGGAGGAGTTTAGGTGTGGGAAGGGGCCCAGGGCTCTCTGTGGGTCTCCTGGAAGTAGTGACATGTCCCTCCCTCAGCTCCTAACTCCATGTGCTGCCTCCACCCTCAGGCACTGCCCCCACAGCTCCCATTGGCTATGGTTCCCGGCCAATGGGCGCTGTGGAGCCAGTGCTTGGGACAGGGGACTGTGTGCGGAGCTAGGAGCTGAGGGAGGGACATACATGTCCCCACTTCTGGGGAGCTCAAAGGAACTGGGTAGGGAGCCTGCCAGCCCCACTAACTCCCATCCCCAGTGGGGGTCCCAGCCCCCCCCCCAGAAGCACCCGCAGTGCCCCCTGGGCCGTCCCCACGAGCAACCACAACATCCCTGGGCCTCTTCTCCCTCCCCAAGATTTAGTCGGGGGTATATTGTACAAGTCATGGACAGGTCATGGGCCGTGAATTTTTGTTTACTGCCCATGACCTGTCCATGACTTTTACTAAAAATACACATGTCTAAAACATAGCCTTAACTGTAAACCACAAGATCTGATTGGTAGCATGTTCTATGACCTCTAATTGGTCCAGACACATTATTTAAGCATGCAGGGTGGTCCAGGAACCTGGCAGTACCTTCCCTATTGGTACAACAAGACCCAGCTCTCATTTCTTGGCTTGACTCCTGACTCTGACCCTGCTTTGTTCCTTGTCCCTTTCTCTAGTGCTGATCCCTGGTTAGACTCCTGACTCTGGCTTTGACCTTAAGCCTGGCTCCTGGTTTCTGACGCCAGCTCTGACTCCTGCTCCAACCACTAGGAGTGCTGCTCTGACCACTAGACCTGACTCCTGGTCCTACCTGTGAATTAATAAATCATGACACCAAAATAGAGACATTTTAATGGGTCAGTCTTCCACGAATGCCTTTTGGGGAAGAAAATTAATATTTTTACTGCCTTCTCAACAGTACATCTATTCTTACAAAAGAAACGTACAACTTTGGATCTCTCACATGCATTCTTTTCAGTAAGTTTTTGGTTTATGTTTAAAATTAGCTGTTGTGGAAACAGAGTTTGCAAAATGGAATTCGTTGAAAGCAAGTAGAATCCTGCATTCTGATTCATCGTTGGAGGAAGAGAGGAAGGATGAGTTTGGGGCTAATGCACATTTATCCCCAGCTTTATTCTCTACTCCCGCTTAAAACCCTATTTTGAAGATGCTGTACTGACCTTCTGCATTGGGGTGAATATCACTCAGAGTATGTTTTATTTATTAAATGTTTGTAATACACTTTAAGATCCTTGTGCTATATTGGTGCAGAGTATTTTAAATTATATTCCATTATATCAAATTCACTCTGAGTGAGCTTTTTAAAAAAATCTATGCCTTTTGTGTCTAGAAGAGGATTTGAACTTCTCTGGGGGCAGAGAAATTCTCCCCATTCCCCTACTAGTTTTAACCCTGGTGTAATATAGGATTTTTGTGCTCCATATTAAAAAAAAATCCCCTATATATTTGTTTTTTCTTCCGTTGACAACTGCTGCACTGCATGACACATTGAGAACATGGCCAGTTACGTATGGTATGACATTTTAGGAAAGATTGGAAACAAACAGCTTGAATGACATTTGAAAATGCAGGATGGCTTAAGAACTCGCCAGCGCGTTGCTAAATGTAAACACTGCTGGGAAAAGGCAAGGCTTTCAAAAAGTGGGGGAGGGGAAAAGCAAGCAGGGCTTTCAACACCGTTGTCTTGTAAGTCTAATATCTGGGCTATTTTCAGAAAACTGGGTACATGTCTCTGGTTTTATAACTTCAGGACAACAGTAAAATGCTTTTTATTTATCTGATGCCATACCTATGTATCTTTGGCTTAGTCAGGAAGTTAAATTTCCAAGTGTAACTATTAGAGATAGCAATCATTAGCAACACTGATTGGCTTTTTAACACCCTTCTGTTATCACAGCAATGTCAAATCACCCTTATCGTTAAAAGCCCTGTCTCTTCCTCCCCTGCCCCCCCTCAAATTGTACTTCAAAACAATGAACTCTTCCAACTTTTGGAGTTCATGCTCCAATATGTCTGTTAGTCTATAAGGTGCCACAGGACTCTGTTGCTTTTTACAGATCCAGACTAACACGGCTACCCCTCTGAAACTTTTGTATATGTGTAACAGACTGGAGGAGAATTGTTACAAGTACCTGTCTGTGCCAGCATAACAGCAGCTTTAACATGGAAAGCTATTCAGAGTGCTTGGGTGCCTGATTCAGTTGAAGTCCTGTGAATTTGGTTACAGGAATTTTGTACAGGTCACATAAGAAAACTGTAATAGCAGTAAACCAAAAACCAAATATACATCAAAAGTTGTCTTCAGATGTCAGACTTTGGTAATCCATTCTGTAGTAAAAGTTGGGGTTAGTTAATACAACAGCAGCTACTAATCTGTTATTGACTGTTTCTTGAAATTCCATTTCTGTATGAAACTGTTCTTAAAAAAAAAGCTTGTTCTATGGCAAACTGCTTCTGGGAGAACAGGTGAACAAGACAAATTAAAATGCAGTTATAAAGAAATGTATTTGGCCTTTACTATTGATCAAAGAGTATTTCCCAGTAGGTATTTAAAAAAAATCCAATCAGCCTAAATAATGAAATGAGAACAACAGATAGAAGATACAGTAATTAAAATACAAACCCACCCACCCCCCAAAAACCCAGAATTTCTTTAGTAGAACAGGAAGTAGGACATAAGACTTAGAAACTCTAGTCTATGTAGATTTGTTTGTAGTGCTTTTTGCGAGTCAATGTGTGTGTGTGTGTGTGTGTGTGTGTGTGTGTGTGTGTGTCAGGGCTGCCCAGAGGATTCAGGGGGCCTGGGCTCTTCGGCGGCTGGGGGCCCCCACAGGCAAAGACACAGCACTTCGGTGGCAGGTCCCAGGGTGGAAGGACACCCTCGCTGCCGAATTGCCGCCGAAGACCCAAAGGACCACGCTCCAGGGCCCCCGAAAAACTCTCGTGGGAGCCTGGAGCAAATTGCCCCATTTGCCCCCCGGGCGGCCCTGGTGTGTGTGTGTTTTGTCTTTGAATATGTTGCTGTGGCTCCAGAGCAAGAGGTACTTGTTGGAAACGTGTGATTAATTTCTTCTTCTTTTTAAAGACAGCATGCTCACTAAACTGCTGGAAAAGGCTGCTTTCAGGATTAATTAAGGTGGGATGGATAAATTAGCAAATTAGAGAGTTAATAGCAAATTAAAAAGGGACTTGGATGATTTTAGCCATTTCATATTGATTTTGTAGTTTGGGGATGATGGGTGCTCCCACACTTCACAGCACACAGCTGAACAATGTGAAAGCTGGGAGTGCTGACAGAAGTCAGCTTTTAATAAAACTTAACAGTGTGGTATGGAACATACCCCGAGCCACTTTAATAGACTTGTTACTGATGGAATCCATGCTCAGGAAGGGTGACCTGGAAGCCCTCATTTAGGTTTTTTAAATGAGAAATAAGAAGCCATAGTTCATTATTTTAAAAAAGTTAGTCTTTTATTTAAATAATCAGACCTATATTTGATAAGCTTAGCTTACTCTGGTTTATTTTGTTATTTCCAGAGTCTTCCATTCTCACAGGATATTTCTTCACTGTAAATTTAAAAATCTGTAAAACATATAGCTTTCTAGAATCCATATGCCATCAAGTGTCAGAAGGGGAAAAATTTAAATCAGAAATTATAGTTTCAAAATATTATCTATTATTATTACAGAAGCCATAATTGTTGGCATACATTTATGGCATAATGGGCATCCAAAGGGAGAACATTTTCACCAACTAGGGTGACCAGATGTCCCGATTTTATAGGGACAATCGCGATATTTGGGGCTTTGTCTTATACGGGGCCCCCACCTCCTGTCCCAAGGTCACCCTATCACCCTATCACCAACATGTTTGTAAATTATGATTTGCTGAATTTAAACAGATCTTATGTAGATGATATCTTCAGTTTGTTTGGTAGACCTAGACAAAACTTTGTGGTCCCTAAACTATTTTTTGTTTCCCTGAGAGGAAATGTTCATCACAGTCTGCAACAATTTAATGCTAACAACAGGTGTTGAGCATGCAATTGCCCACATAGCTTGCTAACAAAGTACCCCTTTCAGCATTCTGTTTTTCATCTGATACAATACATGTAGCACAATACAATGCTGTAAAATGTAATTTACTTAGTGATAGCATTTTTCATACAAAAAATTATAAAATGCTTTAAGGCTGATTGGTTTATGTATTGAAAAACATGCAAAGTACTTGTTAAAATACCATATATCTTAGTGGCATATAAAGAGAAGGTCAAGGTCAGTGGTCAGGAAGTAGAAATGAGTTGTGAGATGGATTTGAAGTGAATCAGTCAGGGTTGCTGGGAGGCTGTCCAGGATGCGTGGGAAAGGGATTTACTACTCCCTGTTAAAGATTTGATTATATGACCTGGCTGCCTGTGATAACAGAAGACTGGACTTTATGATCCAGGAGACCCCTTCCAGTCTTAGGTCTTACGTCCTATCTAAAAGTCTAATATTAATTTGGCATAGGAAATGAGGTAAAGAATAAGGAGAGATGAGTTCAGATAATTGGCATGGAAGTGAGGTGGCCAATCCAGGAGGTATCTTGAAGACCTGAAAGGAGATTTTGTAATGGATTTTGTAATGGACAGGTACCCAATGAAAATTTCAAAAGCTGAGGATGACATACTTGTTTCTTCTTGGGCAGAGGTAGTCAATTATTTTTTGTCAACATCCAAATGTCTTGGTCAAGGTATAGTCAAGGTCCACACTTGCAAGTGCCCCTGTTCAACAAACACATACAATGCTGTGTAATATACTTAGGACCTAGTTCTTATATTTTTAGTGCATTAAATGAAAAATAAAATCACACCACTGTATAACCTAAAAATAACCTCCAAGAAAGATGTAATAAATTACATTTGAGATGTTTAGAAAGCACATAGATAAAATGTCAAATAGATGCAAATATTAGCATTAAAACACTTTCAGATAACTGTTTTAAATTTTGAAATTGTTTTGCGTTTACAAAGAGTATTAACTTTGGTTTTGTCAAATAACATTATTGTAAGCATATAATCACTTGATTACCCGCCACCCAGCTCCCCTAGCCCCCTGATTGCCCCCCACTCAGCATAGGGTTACCATATTTCAAGTGCCCAAAAAGAGGATACTTCTGGTGGGGGGCAAACTGGAGGGGGGGGTTCAGTTGGAGCATGCTGGAGGGGTATTTGGGGAGGGCTGGAGGGGGCATTTGGAGTGTGGGAGGGATGAGTGTGTGTACTGGGAGAGGGTATTTGGGGGATGCTAGAGGGGGCATTTGGGGGTGTGGGAGGGATGTGTGTGTGTGTGTGTGTACTGGAAGAGGGTATTTGGGGGGTGCTGGAGGAGGTACCTACAGCCTCACTCTCAAGGTGGGAGGCAGTGTCGCTCCCTGTCATGGTGGCAGGGTGGCTGGTGCAGGTCCAGGACACAGCGCCAGCTCATCAGTCAGCACCTCCTATAGGCCTCTCGCCCTCCCCAGGGTGGGAAGCTAGGGCCTGGTTCTGTTACTCCTCCCAGCTGGGCTGTGAGGCTCTGTGGAGGGACAGGCGGCCTGCTGAGATGTGCTTGGCAGCTCTGCTTACTTGGTGGGCCGTGTGGCCCAGCTCCCTCCACTTCCCCTATCACCCACCAGCTCCGCACCTGCCCCGCCAGGAGAGGCTGCCCCTGCCCCTGCCCCACTCACTGAATCCAGACGCCAGTGCCTGCTGGTTCACATACATGGCCCTCTTGCCCCATCCCTGCGCTGCTGCTACCTGGCGGAGGACAGAGCTGGTGGGGTTGCAGCTCCACAAGCAGCCACCCTGGGGACACACTGCGCCCTGCAGCTCGGCCCACTTGGCTGCCCCCTGCTGGGGGGCCCTGCGCTGGGGAGTGGGCCTGGCTTCGCAGGGCTCCTGCTCTGGCTCAGCTTCAGCCCATTTGACCTT
Source organism: Mauremys reevesii (assembly GCF_016161935.1). Classification (NCBI taxonomy): domain Eukaryota; kingdom Metazoa; phylum Chordata; order Testudines; family Geoemydidae; genus Mauremys; species Mauremys reevesii. The sequence continues at coordinate 128,528,091 of NC_052624.1, read as the reverse complement.
TGTGGTCCACTCAGAAGTGTCTGGCAGTCCGTATGTGGCCTGCGATCCACCCATTGACTACCTCTGTGCTAGGGCACGAGAAGAGTGATTTTATTTTCCCCTTTCGTTGTGATGTACTGACCCTGCAATGGGATCTGCATGCACTGAGTCCCAACTTTGCCCTTTGTAGCATTCGGGACTTTGTTTGAAGAGTGACTGATATTTGTGCTTTTCTGTAAATCCTTCAGGAAGTGTTCTACAAATTGCCCTCTAGTGTTTGTCTCACACAGTTATGGGATCCACTACTGCTACAAGCTTTGTCGAAGTGTAATAGGGTGGTTTACCCATGGGCTGAAGAGCCTGGGGCTAAGCTAGCCCTGATTACAGGGCTGAGAGGAAACAGGTGATTCCATTCTAATAAAGGCAGCAGGTAGCTGCAGGGTATGTATGTAGGATGGCCACTGATGCATCCCCGCAATACAAGACAATATCCACTTGGTTGTCGTCCCCCCCCATGCCACTTTGTCGCCCCCCCCCCCCCCGCCGGTGTGAACTTGCACACATGGTGTCATGCTGCATGGGAGGAAGCTATTTTGAAAAGTATGCTGCCCCTCCCCCATCTCTGTGACCTCACATGCACAGTACTTGCAACGTTTTGCCAGAGGGGGCAGAATGGCATATTCTGCAAAATGGCATTCTCCCTGCATGATACTAGACAAAACTATGTCTGGTTTTATATCTGTACCCGACAGGGGACATGCCATACAAAACCAGGACTGTCTGGCCTACAACAGGCCAAATGGCCTGCCTAAATGTGTGGTTGAGAGAAATAGCTGGGACTGCCAGAGGCCTGGCAGTAAACTAGGGAAGACCAGAAAAGAGGAAACTCTGTGGAGCTGGAACGATGACCGACTTTGTGTTTGTTTTGGGACTTTTAAGTTCTGTTTTTAACAAACTCTGTTGCCAGCCAGGTGGAGAGTCAATTAAAAGATTTTGTGTTGAGAAGGTGACTGGAAATGGAGTGAGTTCTTAAAGAGGCTCTGGTGAGGGGGAGATAGAGGCAGGTGGTGGCTGTTGTGGGACAAGAAGCCTGTGTTCCTGGAATTGAAGGACCAGGGTTCTACTCGTGTGTGATTTATATAATAACTGTGTTTGTTGTCTGTACACCTGACTGTTCTTACATTATGGACAATGTAACTGTAATGATATCTTTACTGCAGTATATAGTTCAGCCACTAGCTGTCTGTGTGTGCTGTTCAAGAGATCCAAGCAGAGTAATAAAGTCAGACTGAGCAGAAACTTGGGATGTGTGGAAGCTTTCTTGTCTGTGTCTATAATTGTAAATGTCTTATGTAATAAAGCTTCTTGTTTAAGAAAAACTATGATTCCATGTAGTAACACAAGGCAATTTGAAGATTAGTGCATAAGAATGTTTAAAAAACATATTCATTCTGGGTTCTGGTATTAAAAAATCCTAATTATGGCATCAAATATTGAAATTGTCACGTGAGTACTGCAAGAAGGATTTGCCCCTAGATAAAGTTTGAGTCAGACTCTACTGTTCATTTGAAAGGATTCTGGGGAAACAGTCTATTGAAATTGACCGTACCCAGTTCTCAGAGGGAAAACAGAACTGTGGTTTTGTTTGTAACATCAGATTTGCAAATACTTCCTGAGATTTTTGCCTGGTGGCTATAGTTACTACTTGCCCCTTTGGAATGTATAGGAAAGCTTTTCATTGTACCATGGTGATACAAAATACCATGCACACACAACAAGCACACAAATCCTGTATTTTGCCTATTGGGATCTAAATTGTGCAAATTTAACTGTTGCTGTGATTACAGAAAGCCACATTTAGTTGAGGGTACATGCAAAATACTTATTTGTTAAAATATCCTATAAACAATGACATAGGAAAACAATTTTAAAATGAGTCAAGGGGTTAGTTGTGCACCAGAATCATTTTTTTCAACAATAGTTTAATTTCATTAAAATGAAAGAGCTTGCATGTGTGGGGGGTAATCTGTGTCATTGCTGGAGTCCATTAATCATTTCCTGCATTGAAGTCAACAGCATGGAAAAGTGACTTCAAGATAATTGAATAACTTCTCTCTTTACACCACTTGTGATTTCTCAGCAGGGTGTTAGTGCACAATCAGAAACATATGTGGTTTTTTAAATAAAACATTGTTACGTTTCCCAACCAAACAACCCTCAAAGTAAAACAAACAAAATAAACCCCTCATGCAATTCATTCCAGAACAAAAGCAAATGACTACTTTTTTGAAAAAAAAGAGTAGTTATAATAAACAGTTCTTTTTGAAAAAAAGAGTAGTTATAAACACGTAAACAACTCCATTTTTTTGCTTGTGGTGTATCATTCTGAATATGATTGATGTCTTCTTCTTGATTTATCTTTAGATTTTTAAATTTTTGGTGTTGCCATTGATTGTTTTTTAAACCTGGCATCTTTTTGACATTTAAAACCAAAACAGAGTAGGACAACGGATTCTGCTTGCCAAACAGCCTGGTGATGTTCTATAGTGTGTTTAAATAGTTAGAAAGTAAATAGTCCGCTTTTGGCATAAAAACGACACTGCACATTCTTTGTTTAATGTTGACAGTTTCACCTCCTTTAAAAAAAAAACAGACTAAAAAGAACATAAAACAGATAGGTGGGAAGGAAAGTTGTTTTCCCAGACCACCCTGCTCCATCTGAATTACCCTTCAGCAACCATTCAAACTTTTGAAGGGGCAATTTTTATCAGATGCTATCTTTTATAACAGTTTGTTGTTCAATCATTGGTAACAATGTAACATTTGTTTCTCAGTTTTCTCCAGTATCCTTTAGCTGGTTAGTGTGTCTTTTGATTTTGTTTTTATTAATTTCTTCAAACTATTCTCTCTATCCCCTTTTGTAGTAAATCAGAATTTAGAAGTTTTGTGCTGTCTAGGGGTTTGTAATACTTGACCTGAAGTGTACCTGAGAATTCACCCAAGACTAATATTTTATGAACCCAAAGCTGAAATATTTATGCCACAAATATGTCCCTAAAATGAATAAACTCCCGTCCAGGATGCTGCAGGAATAAAAGGAAAAATGAATGTTGCACTCATCAGTTAAGGATAATTGATTCTGCCCTGAACATACATAGATTAAGACTGCTATACTCCTGTCTATATATCAGAACTGGGGTATACTGGGTCAGACCAATGATCCATCTAGCCCAGTATCCTGTTTTCCAATAGTGGCCAGTGCCAGATGCTGGAGACAGATCCATCCCTTTCATCCAGAACCAGGTTGATTCTGTCATGGACCTGTCCTCCATGAACTTATCTAATTCTTTTTTGAACCAGTTATACTTGTGGCCTTCACAATGTCCCCTGGCAAAGAATTCCACAGGTTGACTGGGCATTGTGTGAAGAAGTACTTCCTTAAGTTTGTTTTAAACCTGCTGCCTATTAATTTTTTTTGGGTGACCCCTGGTTCTTGTGTTCTGAGAAGGGCTAAATAACTTCCATTGTCACTTTATCCACATCATTCATGATTTTATAGACCTCTATTATACTTCCCCTTAGTCATCTTTTTTCTAAGTTGAACAGTCCCTTTTTAATTGCTCCTCGTATGGAAACTGTTCCATACCCCTAATCATTTTTCTTGTCCTTCTCTGCACCATTTCCAATTCTAATATATCTTTTTTGAAATGGGGTTACCAGAATTATATGCAGTATTCAAAGTGTGGGCATACCATGGATTTATTTAATGGCATTTGATACCTTAAATGACTGCTTCTTGGAGCAGCTAGTCCTGCAACCCACAAGAGGAGAGGCAGTTCTTGATTTAGTGCTAAGTGAAGCACAGGATCTGGTCCAAGAGGTGAATATAGCTGGACTGCTTGGTAACAGTGACCATGATGTAATTAAATTTAACATCCCTGCGGTGGGAAAAACACCACAGCAGCCCAACACTGTAGCATTTAATTTCAGAAAGGGGAACTACACAAAAATGAGGAAGTTAGTGAAACAGAAATTAAAAGGTAGAATGCAAAAAGTGAAATTCCTGCAAGATGCATGGAAACTTTTAAAAGACACCATAATACAGGCTCAGCTTAAATGTATACCCCAAATTAAAAAAACAAACAAACACAGTAAGAGAACCAAAGAAGTGTCACTGTGGCTAAAAAACAAAGTAAAAGAATCAGTGAGAGGCAAAAAGGCATCCTTTAAAAAGTGGAAGTTAAATCCTACTGAGGAAAATAAAAAGAAGCATAAACTCTGGCAAATTAAATTTAAAAATATAATTAGGAAGGCCAAGAAAGAATTTGAGACACTAGCAAAGACTCAAAAAGTAATAGCAAAAATTTTTTAAGTAAATCAGAAACAGCAAGCCTGCTAAACAACCAGTAGGGCCACTGGACGATCGAGATGCTAAAGGTTCACTCAAGGATGATAAGGCCATTGCGGAGAAACTAAATGCATTCTTTGCTTCAGTCTTCACGGCTGAGGATGTGAGGGAGATTCCCAAACCCGAGCCATTCTTTTTAAGTGACAGATGTGAGGAACTATCCCAGATTGGAGTGTTAGAGGAGGTTTTGGAACAAATTGATAAACTAAACAGTAATAAGTCACCAGGACCAGATGGTACTCACCCAAGAGTTCTGAAGGAATCAGATGTGAAATTGCAGAACTACTAACTGTGATATGTTAGCTATCATTTAAGTCAGCTTCTGTACCAAATGACTGGAGGTTAGCTGATGTGACACCAATTTTTAAAAAGGGCTCCAGAGGTGATCCCAGCAATTACAGGCTGGCAAGCCTGACCTCAGTACTGGGCAAACTGATTGAAACTATAGTAAAGAACAAAATTGTCAGACACATAGATGAACATAATTTATTGGGGAAGAATCAACATGGTTTTTGTAAAGGGAAATCATGCCTCTCCAATCTACTAGAATTCTTTGAGAGGTGGTCAACAAGCATGTGGACAAGGGGGATACAGGAGATATAGTATACTTAGATTTTCAGAAAGCCTTTAATAAGGTCCCTCACAAAAGGCTCTTAAGCAAAGTAAGATGTCATGGGATAAGAGGGAAGATCCTCTTATGGATTGGTAACTGGTTAAAAGATAGGAAACAAAGGGTAGGAATAAATGGTCAGTTTTCAGAATGGAGAGAGATAAATAGTGGTGTCCTCCGGGGTCAGTTCTGGGATCAGTCTATTCAGCATATTCATAAATGATCTGGAAAAAAGGGTAAACAGTGAGGTGGTAAAATTTGCAGATGATACAAAACTACTCAAGAGAGTTGAGTCCCAGGCAGACTGCAAAGAGCTATGAAAGGATCTCTCAAAACTAGGTAACTGGGCAACAAAATGGCAGATAAAATTCAATGTTAATAAATGCAAAGTAATGTGCATTGGAAAACATAATCCCAACTATACATATAAAATAATGAGGTTTAAATTAGCTGTTACCACTCAAGAAAGAGGTTTTGGAGTAATTGTGGATAGTTCTCTGAAAACATCCACTCAGTGTGCAGTGGCAGGCAAAAAAAGTTAACAGAATGCTAGGCATCATTAAGAAAGGGATAGATTATAAGAAAGAAAATATCATATTGCCTCTATATAAATCCATGGTATACCCACATCTTGAATATTGTGTGCAGATGTAGTTTCCCCATCTCAAAAAAGATATATTGGAGTTGGAAAAGGTTCAGAAAAGGGCAACAATAATGATTGGGGTATGGAATGGCTTCCGTATGAGGAGAGATTAATAAGACTGGGACTTTTCATCTTGGAAAAAAGATGACTAAGGGGGGATATGATTGAGGTGTGGGGTCACCAAATGAAATTAATAGGCAGCAGGTTCAAAACAAACAAAAAGAAGTATTTCTTCACACAAGGCACATTCAACCTGTGGAACTCATTGCCAGAGGATGTTGTGAAGGCCAAGACTATAGCAGGATAAAAAAAGAACCAGATAAATTCATGGAGGATACGTCCATCTCTGTTTGCCAGAAGCTGGGAATAAGCAACAGAGAATGGATCATTTGATGATTATCTGTTCTATTTATTCTCTCTGGGGCACCTGGCAATTGCCACTGTTAGAAGACAGGATACTGGGCTAGTTGGACTTTTGGTCTGACCCAGTGTGGCTGTTCTTATGTTCTTATTATGACATTTTCAAGGCTGTGGCTGTCGATTAATCACAGTTAACTCGTGATTAACTAAAACAAATTAATCATGATAAAATAAATTAATTATGATTAATCACAGTTTTAATTACACTGTTAAACAATAGAATACCAATTGAAAATCATTAAATATATAAGTACTGTAATCATATAAGTACAATCTCTTTATCGTGAAAGTGCAACTTACAAAAATGTAGTTTTTTTGGCTACATAACTGCACTGAAAAACAAAATAATGTAAAACTGTAGAGCAGGGGTAGGCAACCTATGGCACGTGTGATGGCGCGAGCTGATTTTCAGTGGCACTCAGACTAACCAGGTCCTGGCCACCGGTCCGGGGGGCTCTGCATTTTAATTTAATTTTAAATGAAGCTTCTTAAATATTTTAAAAACCTTATTTACTTTACATACAACAATAGTTTAGTTATATATTATAGACCTATAGAAAGAGACCGTCTAAAAATGTTAAAATGTATTACTGGCATGCGAAACCTTAAATTAGAGTGAATAAATGAAGACTCGACACCCACTTCTGAAAGGTTGCTGACCCCTGCTTTAGAGCCTACAAGTCCACTCAGTCCTACTTCTTGTTCAGCCAATCACTAAGACAAACAAGTTTCTTTACATTTACAGGCGATAATGCTGCCTGCTTCTTATTTACAATGTCACCTGAAAGTGAGAACAAGCATTTGCATGATACTTTTGTAGCTGGCATTACAAGGTATTTATATGCAGGGCATTGCAAGGTATTTACAATTTCCCCCCCAAGAAGTGCAGTCACAATTTAAAGTAACACATTATTTTTTTAATGAGCATCATCAGCATGGACACGTGTCCTCTGGAATGGTGGTTGAAGCATGGAGGGACATATGAATCTTTAGCGCATCTGGCATCTAAATATATCGCGACGCTGGCTACAACAGTGCCATGCGAATGCCTGTTCTTACTTTCAGGTGACACTGTAACCAAGAAGCAGGCAGCATTATCTTCTGCCGATGTAAACAAACTTGTTTCAGTGATTGGCTGAACAAGAAGTAGGACTGAGTAGACTTGTAGGCTCTAAAGGTTTACATTGTTTTGCTTTTGAATGCAGTTATTTTTTTATACATAATTCTACATTTGTAAGTTCAACTTTCATGATAAAGACATTGTACAACTGTTCTTGTATTAGGTGAATTGAAAAATACAATTTCTTTGTTTTTTACACTGCAGATTTTTTAATAAAATAAATATCAAGTGAGCACTGTACCCTTTGTATTCTGTGTTGCAATTGAAATCAATATATTTGAAAACGTAGAAAACATCCAAAAATATTTAAATATTTAAATAAATGGTATTCTGTTATTAACAGTGTGATTAATTGCACGATTTGCACACAATTAATCATGATTATTTTTTTAATCACTTGAAATTCCTAATATTTTCTGTTTTATTATCTATCCCTTTCCTAATAGTTTTAACATACTGTTAGCTTTTTTGACAGGTGATGCACATTCATCAGATGTTTTCAGAGAACTATCCACAATGACTCCAAGATCTCTTTCTTGAGTAGTAACAGCTAATTTAGAACCATCATTTTGTTTGCATAGTTGGGATTATGTTTTCCAGTGTGCATTACTTTGCATTTATCAACATTGAATTTAATCTGCCATTTTGTTCCCTGGTCCCTCAGTTTTATCAGTTCCCTTCATAACTTTGCAGTCAGCTTTGGATTTAACTATCTTGAGCAATTTAGTATCATCTGCAAACTTTGCTACTTCTCTTTTCACCCCCTTTTCAATTTCATTTATGAATATGTTGAACAGCATAGATCCCAGTATGGATCCTGGAGAGTCTCCACTATTTACTTCTGTCCACTGTGAAAACTGACCTTTGTTTCCTGTCTTTTGACCAGCTACTGATCCGTGAGAGGACCTACCCTCTTATTCCATGACTGCTTACTTTGCTTAAGAGTCTTTGTCAAAGGTTTTCTGCAAGTCCAGGTACACTATAGCCACTGAATTACCCTTGCCCACATGAGTGTTGACTCCCTCAAAGAAGTCTAATAGATTGGTGATGCATGATTTTCCTTTACAAAATCGGTGTCCACTCTTCCCCCAATATATTGTGTTCATCTATGGCTATATCTATAGTACCACAGTAAGTCGACCTATGCTACGCAACTCCAGCTATGTGAATAACGTATCTGGAGTCAACATAACTTAGGTTGAGTTACCGCGGGGTCTGCACCATGGGGGGTCGATGGGAGAAATTCTCCCATCAACTTACCTTACTCTTCTTGTTGGGGGTAGAGTATGGGGTTGACTGGAGAACGATCTGCTGTTGATTTGGCGGGTCTTCACTAAATCAACTGCCGGTGGATCGATCTCAGAGCGTCGATCCTGGCTGTAATGTAAATGTAGCCTATGTGTCTGATAATTGTATTCTTTATTATAGTTTTAACCAGTTTGCCTGGTTCTTAAGTTAGGTTTACCAGTCTATAATAGTCAGGAATGCCTCTGGAGCTTTTTTTAAAAAACTGGTGTTACAGTAGCTGCCCTCCAGTCATCTGGTACAGAGGCTAATTTAAGTGAGAGGTTACAAACCACAGTTAGTAGTTGTGCAATTTTGTATTTGTGTTCCTTCAGAACTCTTGAGTGATTACCATCTGGTCCTGGTGACTTATTACTGTTTAATTTATCAATTTGTTCCAAAACCTCCTCTAATGACACCTCAATCTGGGGCAGTTTCTCAGATTTGTCACCTAAAAAAATGGCTAAAATGTGGGCATCTCCGTCATATCTTCTTCAATGAAGACAGATGCACATTTAATTTTGCCACAATGCCCGTATCTTCCTGGAGTGCTCCTTTAGAACTTTGATCATTCAGTGTCCCCACTGACTGCTTGGCAGGCTTCCTGCTTCTAATGTACTGAAAATTTGTTGTTGTTAGTTTTTATCCTTTGCTAGTTGTTCTTCAAATTATTTTCTGACCTAGCTAATTATATTTTTATACTTGACTTGCTGGAATTTATGCTCCTTTCTATTTTCCTCATTGGGATTTAACTTTCATTTTTCAAATGATGCCTTTTTGCCTCTAACTGCCTTTTTTACTCTTCTGTTTAATCATGGTGGCATTTTTTTTGGTCCTTTTACTCTTTTGGGGGGGGTATACATTTAGTTTGAGCCTCTATTATGACTTTTTAAAATCGCTTTCATGCAGTGTACAGGGATTTCACCCTTGTGACTTTCTTTTTAAATTCCATGTAGCTAGCTTCCTCATTGTTCTGTAGTTCCTCTTTTTGAAGTCAAATGCTGCTGTGGTGGGTTTCTTTGGCATTTTTCTCCCTACAAGAATGTTAAATTTCTGTTGCTGTTACTGAGCAGTTTAGCTGAATTCACGTCTTGGACCAGATCCTGTGCTTCACTTAGTACTAAAGCATGAATTGTCTTTCCCCTTGTAGGTTCCAGGACAAGCTGCTCCAAGAAGCAATCATTTACAGCATATAGAAATTTTATCTTTGCATCCCTTCCTGAGGTGACATCTATCTAGTCAATATGAAGATAGTTGAAATCCCCCATTATTAGTATGTTTTCTGCTTTTGTGGCCTTTCTAATCTCCTGAGCATTTCACAGTCACTATCACCATCCTGGTCACGTGGTCGGTAATATATCCTTACTGCTTTATTCTTATTATTCGAGCATGGAATTACCATCCATAGAGATTCTGTGGTACAGTTTGGTTCATTTAAGATTTTTACTTTATTTGACTCTCAGCTTTCTATCACATATAGTGCCAGTCACCCACCAGTGTCACCTACTTTGTTATTCCTGTATATTTTGTTCTCTGGTATTACCCTGTCTCATTGATTATCCTCGTTCCACCAAGTTTCCACAATGCCTATTATATCAAGATCCTCATTTAATGCCAGGCATTCTACTTCACCCATCTTAGTATTTGTACTTCTAGTGTTTGTATATAAGCACTTGTATACTTTCTCTGTTTCAGTTGCTTGCCTTCATGTATTATATCTCAGTGGGACTCTTACATTTAAGTTTTCCTCACTAGCTCCTACATGTTCTTTGTCAGCTTCTTTCCTATCCTCTTTATGAGGATATAGAATTCCACCTTTAATAAATTCATCGCTATGGGATGTCTCTGCCTGAGCACTGTGCTCCTTCACACCTGTTGCCTTTTTAATTTTACGTGCCAGCAATCTGGTTCTGATTTGATTTAGGTGGAGCCCATCCTTTCAGAATAGGCTCCTCCTTTCCCAAAAGGTTCCTCAGTTCCTAATAAACCTAAATGCCTTCTCCCCACACCATCAGTTCATCCACACATTGAGACCCTGCAGTTCTGCCTGCCTTTCTGTCTCTGTGTGTGGAACTGGAAACATTTCAGAGAATACTACCATGGAGATCCTAGCCTTTAAGCTCTTACCCAGCAGCCTAAATTTGGCATCCAAGACCTCTCTCATATCTTTTCCTATGTCATTGGTACCTACATGTACCAAGACTACTGGCTTCTTCCCAGCGCTACACATGTCTCTCTAGATGTCTTGTGAGATTTCCAAGCTTTGCACCTAACAGGCAATTTATCATGCAGTTCTCCCAGTCATCACAAACCCAACAATGTATATTTTTAATAATCCAATTCCCCATTATTATTACCTGGCTCTTCCTGTTCCCCAGAAGAGGTATCCTCAGTGTGAGAAGATGCCACAACATCATCTGGAAGGAGAGTCCCAACTATGGGATTGTTTCCCTCTGCTCCAGCTTGATGTTCTCTTTACCTGAGACTTTCATCCTCCTTAACAGCACAAAGGCTGTCAGACTGGGCTGGGATCACCCCATTCTGTCCCTGAAAGTTTCACCTGTGTACCTTTGTGTCTCTGCGGTCCCTGAGCTGCTTGCACTATATTCACACAAATGCTGTCTGCCCACAAGGCAGGTAATCATACTTGCTGATTCTGTGTAATAAATTGGATAGCCCCTATTCTGCTGCTGGACTTCTGCATGCATTATTTTTACTCTTGCTGGTTTGTTGGGAGAGCGGCCGAGTGAGTTATTGACCTAAGTTTAGAGTATATTTAATAGGTGTATCTGCCTCTCACACTCCCTCTGTAAACTCCCCTATTTGCTGCTCCTCAAAAGAGACCATACTATAATCTTCTGTCAAGCAAGCACACAGCAAAAAGTTAACAGATGAAATCGTCCCAAGGATCATGTAATGTCTCCTCCTTCACTAGGAGAACTCCTTCACAAAACACCGATTTGCTGCTCTTGTTCACTAGCTCGGGATATGGGCCGTCTTAATCTATTTCATGAAGCAGTCAAAATTTATAGTATAACTAAGATGAAAGATATATGTTAGCTAATGAGATCTGTACTAGGATAAAACAGATAAAAGACTCTGTGAGTCTCAAGTCTATTAATTCAATATGTAATAAAGAGGAGAATAAGCTAAAATAGATGTTTATGACCTATCAGATATGTAGCATACTGTCCTTGGACATATGTACAGTGATTCAATCCAGCAGCCCCTGTGCGGTAGCCAGAAGGTCTGAGCTCGTATGCCTTGTCAAATAAGCTGATAGGACCAGATACTTTTTGATAGGTTCAACCTGCACAATGAAATACATCCAGTCACTAGAGGAAATAGTACCACAATTTCTGACTAATGCCACTATAAAATAAATAAACTTCACTTAAAAATTGGGGAAACAATATCACAATAAGATAACCATCTAATCTAATAAAGCTCCTGAAACTAAAATGTGATCTTTCCACAGGGGCATTGTTCCAGTATAGAACAATTCCAGTTTAAGAATATACTTTTAAACTTCACTTCTCCCCCTACTGACAGGAGTTAGAAAGCTTTGTTCATGGAACACACTGTTTACAGGTCAGTCCTAGTTTTCAGTGGCATTCTATCAGTGCCAAATCCAAAAATACAGGAAACAGAATAAAACAGTTTATTCTTGGGATCAAAAACCTCAATATCCTAAATTCAGACTCCAGTTTCCTGACTCAGAGAGTGTCTTTCAAAACAAACATCAGTATTTATAGGACTATAAAGCGTGTATAGAATCTGCAATAATTGGAAGGTGAAACTAAACTGGACAACTGCTATTTCAGACTAAAAAATTAAGACTGTAAATAATGGGCCTCTGGCCCTTGGTTGTTTGGTAAAGTGGTATAGATAGTTGAAGGGCATAACTGATTGTTTTATCTTTGCTATGTGAGATAGCACTTTGTTGTCACCATCTGGTTTGTATTAGGGATGGCTGATGATATTGCACAGTGAGGTACAACAGTAGAAATTTGCTCTGATACCATCAAAGCTAAGTACTCTTACATATTATCAGCTGGAGATTTCTGGATTAATACTCCACTGGCTGTGTACATTTGCAAGAGTAATTAAGGCTGGGATATCATCCCTACGGGAAACAGATTTTCAGTGATTTAGGATACCTTGGATTGTTTCAGTTCTAAAGAAGAGGATAGAGGAGAGAGAATGAATTGTCTTTAATTTGTTTCCAGTCAGAGGCTTTTCAACATCATGCTACAGTATTTCCTCAATTTGACTAAGAATTTGCAAGGATTATTCCAGCATCTAAAATGGTCCTCAAGTGGTAAATGTTTTGAGGATATAGTATGTTGGGACATAGTATGTAATAAAAGTGTGATATACAAGACTGATATTAAGAAACCACTTGCCTCTATCTTATTATCACACAACAAGGTCAGTATCCACTGAGTCCAGCAGCTATTGTTAAATTCTCCCATCCCTCCTCAATCTTATAGTTTTGAAAGTTAAATGCAAATAAAACTAAATATTAGTCTAAAACAACACCTGAAAACTCATACAGCCAATTCATAAAACATGCTAATGGGGTAGAAAACCTGAACCCACTGGCAGATGAAATGATTATTTTGCCTCTTATTGGCCATTTGTCAATAACTGTCTCTGAATTTCAGTAACTGACATCAGTTGGCCATTTCTTGTTCTCAAAACAATATCTTTTGCTGTGGCCTGTTCAGCTGCTGAAGTGAATCTTTTACCGAAAGCCTATATTTGCTGCTCTTGATGTTTTTCCTTGTTAGTGATTGGGGAGGGGGAAGGGTGTTATGTTAGTTCTGACACCTTTTTTTCTTGTCCATGATGGGAGGTGGGGAGGGTCAAGTGTTTGTTCTGACCGCTCAGGAGCTGTCAGTAGCATTCTGGATGTCCTCAACAAAGAGGAAACAAAGATATAGGGTCCTTCTTGGTTTGGTTTAGGTGTCTACAGTTCCTTCTATAGAACTGACATTCAGGTATAGTTATGACATGATACAACATTGGTGTAGATGATATAGCTCTTATCTTGGCAGGTTGCCTGATGCTTGTGTTGGAAATCTATGGGTGCATCCATTCCACAGAATTAACTTCAGTGATTCAATCTTGAGTTAATTCCCTTGTGTTAGGTTGTCATAAGGGAGAACAGTCACACTGCAAAATTGCAGTTGAGTACCCAGGAGTGGCTGTAGTGTTCTGTGTCCATACTGGCACTCTACTCAATCATTGTGCCCCTAAGACATCTGGGGGCATATACTGTGATTTATAGCACCACAGTAAACTGTGTTATTCTATGTATACTTTCACAGAATATTGTGGGAGAATGCGTCTGTCCCTTGTGGGGATTGTGGGTGGAAATGGTATATAGTACCCTGCATCCACATGAGAGATAGCTAGAGTTAGTAGCTCTTGAGCAACATTCACTTGACATCTGCCCTCTACTCCCGGTCATACCAGCCAGCTTGTGTTATTACATAATGACACACAAGTGTGGTGGGTTTTTTTGTGTGTGTGTGAACAGTAGCTGAATTAATGAGAACTCTAAAGATATACTTCTTGTGAACTTGCTAATGAAGACAAGTTCTACCATTCTCTAATACTAGGCAATTGTTTGGCATTCTTATCACAGTATTTCTTCTCTTCTCATTTCCTGATATATAGCTGTAACTATTTCAGGGTTGTTTTTAGTTCAAGAAACATTTTAAATTTTAGTGTGATAATGCCCTTCTTGTCCAGCATCATGCATTGAACCAGGGGCCTCCAGAGCTAAAAATACGAATGGCTATAGCTTGAACCAACAAAGCAAGTTCTCAAGCTCTGAGCTGTAACAATTCCATATTCTCTCTGAATCAGGCTGAGGTGTGGGTCACATTAGCACTAAAGTTGTTTTCCGTCTTCCCATAGTCTCTGAACTGGTGATGCTAATAAAATATAATGAGATGTTTTACAATATTGTGACAGTACTAAGTATGGATCCCTTGAATTGACCACAGCTCCTTTTTTAAAGAAAAAACAAGTTATATAGTTATATTACATGTTCAACTGATAAACACAAACTGATTCAACCTCACAAGACCTTGTGTCAACCTCACAAGACCTTGTGTCAACACTGTTCATCTGTATATTGAGAAGTAAAATAACAGAACCTGACATGCCCTATTCTAGTCAGGCATGAATGCTGTTATTAAAGATGAGGCATCCAAATATGAAATTTGCAATTAATATAGGAAGCAGACTGCAAATGAAAACCTAAACCCACATTAGATTCCCGATTTGCCTTAGCCAAGGTTGGCAACAACCTATCCAAATTAAATGGGAAATACCCACTTCTTAGTAGTGGAGTTCTCATTTTTTTTAAATTTACTTTTGCAAGACATCAAGTAACTGTAATATATTACAAACCAATTTGCTAACCACAGAATTCCAGATTAATTAATAATAGAAAATGGATCATAATTTATGAGTGGCTAATTTTTGCAGTTCTCTCCATATGATGGCCTTGCTTTTTATGTACAGTCAAATGGATTTGCTGAGTTTTGTACTTTCTGTATTGAGCTGGATCTGTGATAACTTTTGGCTTGCATCTAAAACCAAAAATACTTTTCTATTTTGAAATGTTCTCATTGTCAGACTTTCAGGGTAACTCCACCTGCATCTTCCCCCTCCATGATTCACTCCAGTAGTTCCCAGTCAAGTCTCAGATCCCCGGCTATCACCTGTCTCTGTACAGGGATCCTTCCTCACTCCCTTCTGACTGATGGTTTTAAGGCTGAACAGCTCTCTGCCTTACACTGCGATATCCCCAGCAAGCCGGTCTGCCTAAAGGCCAGTGCTTTGCTTTCTCCCTGAGGGCTATGAATTGTGTATTGCCAGCAGTTACAAGTTACCACATAGCCCATTCCAAGCAAGCACATTTATTCTTAAGGTAAAAGCATTAGAGAAAAAATATAGTAAAAACAATAAAAAGATGGAAACACGCACTGAACATACCACGGTGCAAATAAGTGATGGTCACATTAACACCACCCTATACCGAAAACCTACCGACCACTATGCCTACCTTCATGCCTCCAGCTTCCATCCCGGACACACCACAAGATCCATTGTCTACAGCCAAGCACTGAGGTACAACCGTATCTGCTCTAACCCCGCAGACAGAGACCAACACCTAGAAAATCTCCACCAAGCATTCTCAAGACTACAGTACCCACACGAGGAAATAAGGAAACAGATCAACAGAGCCAGACATGTACCCAGAAGCCTCCTACTGCAAGACAAACCCAAGAAAGAAACCAACAGGACTCCACTGGCCATCACATACAGTCCCCAGCTCAAACGCCTCCAACGCATCATCAGGGATCTACAACCCATCCTGGACAATGATCCCACACTTTCACAGGTCTTGGGTGGCAGGCCAGTCCTCGCCCACAGACAACCTGCCAACCTGAAGCATATTCTCACCAGCAACTGCACACCGCACCATAGTAACTCTAGCTCAGGAACCAATCCATGCAACAAACCTCGATGCCAACTCTGCCCACATATCTACACCAGCAACACCATCACAGGACCTAACCAGATCAGCCACACCATCAGCGGTTCATTCACCTGCACGTCCACCAATGTAATATATGCCATCATATGCCAGCAATGCCCCTCTGCTATGTACATCGGCCAAACTGGACAGTCTCTAAGGAAAAGGATAAATGGACACAAATCAGACATTAGGAATGGCAATATACAAAAACCTGTAGGAGAACACTTCAACCTCCCTGGCCACACAATAGCAGATTTTAAGGTGGCCATCCTACAGCAAAAAAACTTTAGGACCAGACTTCAAAGAGAAACTGCTGAGCTCCAGTTCATCTGCAAATTTGACACCATCAGCTCAGGATTAAACAAAGACTGTGAATGGCTTGCCAATTACAGAACCAGTTTCTCCTCCCTTGGTTTTCACACCTCAACTGCTAGAACAGGGCCTCATCCTCCCTGATTGATCTAACCTCGTTATCTCTAGCTTGCTTCTTGCTTGTTTATATATACCTGCCCCTGGAAATTTCCACTACTTGCATCCGAAGAAGTGGGTATTCACCCACGAAAGCTCATGCTGCAAAACGTCTGTTAGTCTATAAGGTGCCACAGGATTCTTTGCTGCTTCTACAGAACCAGACTAACACGGCTACCCCTCTGATACTGAACATACCTGATGTCACCCACTAGTCTATGGGGCCCTAGTAGGCCAAAGTTTTTTCAACCCTTTTGTAAGGGTTGGAATCTCCCTCAGACAGAAAGTCCTATCTGTTTGCTGGATCAGAAAAAAAGGCCCTGGGTCATAGAGGAGCATAATGGTATCAGAATACAGTGTACTGAGCATGCTGTGCAGGGCCCACTGTATTTCACAATTCTATAGCCACGGAATTTACCACAGAAGTTACGTTTTGCTGCAGTATTTTCCTTCAGAATCTAAGCTTTCATTTTTCAAAAAAATTATGTTCTAGCCCCTATGGATAGGAAAGGGGGAACTGAATATAAACTGATGCAGTGATGGCTGCCTGAGTCTGTCTATTAATTGATGTCCTCTACAACCACTGCATTAATTAACCATTCTTTTGATTCTATTCTATACCCTTTCCAGTTTATCTTCCACCCACTACTCTCCAATGAAAAAGTAGTTCTCACTGAGGTCTCTAATGACCTCTTCCCAACCATATTTAAGGACTAATACTCCATCCTCATCCTCTGTGACCTACTGGCAGCTTTTGACTCCATTGATCATATTTTCTTGAAACCCACCCTGTCATCTCAGGGCTTTTGTGACTCTATCTTCTTGAAGTTCTCAGCCTGCCTTTCTTATCAGTTTTTCAACATCCTGTTGGGTGGTTCTTCCTCCCCTCTCCCTCCTTTGGTGGAGGTCCAGGGGTCAATCCTTTGCCTCCTCCTCTTAATCATTTATTAAATTCTTACAAAGATGAGTTCCTAGTTCTTCTAGTATGTACAGTAGGGTTTGCTAACCTTTGGGAACAGAAAATGGAAATCTAGAAAATGAAGGGAGAGTTCTTGAACAAAAAAAATCTCAACAACTTTGGTTTGCACACATATCTTGTATAAACAAATATACAAATACAAATCTTGTACAAACATTTAAACAAATAACTTGCACACATATCTTGTATTTTGTCTGCAAGTTATTTGTTTACAGGATATAGAACATAATTGGCTGCTAGACAAAAAAAACTAATATAGGGTGGTGTTTCTCCTCACAACAGGCCATTTTTGGTGTCTTTATATTTTTATGTATTTTTGCTCTGTGTGCTGTCTGCATTTCTTCATTATAATATTTCCATTTTAGCAGCTCTTTCCTACAGTACTAGGACCGTATCACATAGCTTTGTTATTCTTTTACCAGTTGGCATCAGTCTTAATTGCACATTGTCAGTCCTGGAATTGTGAACTGTATTATTTACCTCTAAATTACTATCAGGAAGGAGCATGTTGGAGGTGATATGAATTTTATTTTAAATATAATATTAAAGTATTAAATACAATGCTGCCACATGAGTTGAGTTTTCATGTAGCTAACATAAAAATCTGCTCGATACATACATGCTTAATTCAGTTGAGAAAAAGTTCTTGAAAGATAAAGCTCCTATACTGTACCTTTGGGAGTTACATGAGTACCCCTTGTTTTGTTCACACAAGTAATCTTTTGGTTGACTTGGCTTTGATTCACAATCCTTGCCTTTTGCTGCTTGGACCGATCTCGCAGGAAGAGCATTCAGCTTGTGAGACAATGTGTTTCAGGTTTGTCAATGGGTATGTTTCAAGTTGGTCATATTACTGGATAGAGAGAAAGTGGCCATGATCAGGGACTTGAGAAGGTCAGGGAGAAAAAGAAATCTACCATTTTACTATCTGACTTGCCTGCATGTTGAGTTGTAGCTAAATGCACCAGCTCATGACAACATGAGTCAGCCCTTTCATGGATCCATCAAAGTTAGTCACAGTACTAGAAAAAGATGAAATAGTAACTTTTTAGCATTCTCTCTGTGAAACCGT
The DNA here is from genome assembly GCF_016161935.1 of Mauremys reevesii. Classification (NCBI taxonomy): domain Eukaryota; kingdom Metazoa; phylum Chordata; order Testudines; family Geoemydidae; genus Mauremys; species Mauremys reevesii. The sequence continues at coordinate 128,509,547 of NC_052624.1, read as the reverse complement.
CTTTGAAATTTTAATCCTTGGTATCAAGTATCAGAGGGGTAGCCATGTTAGTCTGGATCTGTAAAAGCAGCAAAGAGTCCTGTGGCACCTTATAGACTAACAGACGTATTGGAGCATGAGCTTTCATGGGTGAATACCCACTTCATCGGATGCATGTCATCCAACGAAGTGGGTATTCACCCACGAAAGCTCATGCTCCAATACGTCTGTTAGTCTATAAGGTGCCACAGGACTCTTTAATCCATGGTAATATTTTTGAAGCTATTAAGATTTGCTAACCTGCTCCCATAAAGCTAATGTATATAACATTTTCAAGTCCTTGTATTTCTTAATCTGGCCATAATGAATGGTCTAACTAAACTGGAAGCCAAGTGTAAAATAAATTTCATAGGTTCTGAAATTTACAAGTTTTGCTTCTCTCTTCTAGACCCCTGAGTGGTGCAACTTGGCACCACACATTGTCAGGTTCACCTTTGTTCCCTTGGTTAGGCAGGTGGGGAAGAGAGACTAATGTTTTTCTGTTAAACTCTCCGTATTTTGTTAGCTCCTCCCCCTCACAGGCCCCATTTGTCTATTTTGTCCACTGGTCACACCCTTTCTGACATCTAGACTGTAAGCTCTCCTGGGCCAGGATTGGCTTTTTTGTTACTTGTTTGTACAGTGCCTACTGCATTGGGGCCCTGATCCTTGACTGGGGTTCCTAAATGCTACAATTATATAAATAATAATAATTTCACACAAAAAACTGGTTTAAAGAACATTATTAAGTTTGAAAAGTCAAACATTCAAAATGTAGGAAGTCAGAATAAAGGTTGTTTATACAATCTTAATTTGATACAGTCTTTAATTACATGATCAAATACATGTTTTCATTGCCTCTTTCAGTGCACAGATTGTGCTTACTTAATTAGCTGCTCTTCAATATTTTGTTTTATCCACATTATTCAGTGTGTGGCCCCAGGCCTCATATACTGCATACTATTTAAACCTTGTTCTGAATTATTAATTTCCTCGTGGTCTTTTCTGTGGTCCTCATCACTATATCATCTGAGTGCTTCACAAATATTCATGAATTTGTCTTCACAACACCCCTGTAAAGTGACGGGGTGGCATTATTCCCATTTTAAAGATGAAGAAATGAGGCCCGGAGAGATTAAGGTCAAACATATCTACTAATTTTTGGTGCCCAGTTTGAGAGAAATAGGACCTGATTTTTCAGATTATTTAGGATTATAAAGCACTTTACAAGTTCAAAGCACAGCTCCCATTGACTTCAGTTGCAGCTGTGAGTGCTCAGCAAATCAGAATCTAGGGTCTGAAGTTTGACATCTAGAAAATGGGGAACACACAAATAGTGACCATGTGTGAAAAGTATAATTTAAGTGGCTTGCCCACTTTAAGTGACCTAAAGAAGAGCTCTGGGTGAGCTTGAAAGCTTCTCTCTTTCACCAACACCAGTTGGTACAATAAAAGATTTTACCTCACCCACCTTGTCTCTCCAGTATTATATAGGAATAGAGCTGAGCAAATAATTGATTTTTCAATACAGTGGCCAAGCCAAAAAATTAAAAATAAATTTAATTTGAAACTCAAAATTAATTTCCCCAATTTTTCTCACCAAAACAAAGAAGCCCCCAAAATTCAGTTCAGTCAAACAAAACATTGCGAATGCTATTTCAAACCAACATTTTCAAACGGGAATGTTGATTTGAAATGATATTTTTGAAATGAAATGTCAATTTGACATTTTTGTTTCTAAAATGTCATTTCAAAATGAAATGTTGAAACAGTTCATTTAAAAAATGTCAAAATATCCTGTTTCAATATTTCTGATATTTTTTTCAGCTTTTTTAAAACTTTTTTGTTTTGAAGGTGGGCTCAAAGTATTCGCCAAATTCAATCCAAATTTGCCCAGCATCTGTGACAGGAATAGACTCCAGTTCTCCCAGGCAGCATTCAGCTATGTTAGACCATGAAATCATCTTTCTCTTCCTGCAACAATCCACTGCCTTATTCACTATACATCTTCCATCTTCTGCAACCAGAGAGGCAGTGGTCCCAGAGACAGCAGCTTCATTCACTACACAGGGGATAGGAAAAGTAGATGGAGAGAGTGAAGAGAAGAATGGGTGTCAGAGGGGAAAAAGAGAAAAGGGAAAGAACAGAAGAGAAATGGGGAGGGAAGTGAAACAAAAGGGAAAGAAAAAGAGAAAGGAAGAAGGAGAAAGCCATATGTGTTTTTATGCTTTATTTAATTTTATTATAAAGGCAGTACAATAATTAACACATGCCAGTGAAGTACCACATCCAAACACTGAAATTAACAGATTCAACAAATTATTTTAGAACTCTGTTTCTAGCTAACAGCCTTCCCACCTGAGAATGTTCTGTTGGAAGGTAAGGATTGCATTATTACTGCATATTTATCAAAAAGGGTGTTACACATTTTGGTCATTTACACTCTTATTTTGTCTCATTTTAGGGGCAGATTGTGCATTTCCAAACCTGGCCCATTTTGGAAGTAGTATAGAGATTGTGCATAATCACTTCTCCTGCTCCAAAGTGTGAAGGAAGAGTATGTGTGCTGCACCAATCATTTAGATGTTACTACTTGCTTCCCTGTGTGGCCTGCCAGTGTGAGAAGGGTGGGCAGGGCTGTGGGTCTGCCACTTTTCCTCCCACTTTGGGTTGATTTGCATTCTCTCTAGCCCTAGGAAGGATCAGTCCCAGCACTTCCCTGAGTCCCACACAATCCCTTGCTATTGTGCCTGGCCTGTGTAGGGGCATTATGGAGAGGAAATGTCCTTGTAGCCTTCTTCTCCCAGAAACAATTTGGCTCTGGCTGATTTTAGAGTTTGAGACAACTGTGTGGAAAATGCAGTGAACACAGAGGAGCATGAATATGAGTGGGAGGGAATGAATTGTTCCTTTTTGAAATTCTAAGGTCTATATAATATACAGCCCTCACCATCCCAGAAGTAAGAGTTTCTCTTTTGTGAATTGTTCAGAGCACAGTAAGAAAAATGCCTGGAAAATAATGATGAGGGTGTGGAGTGAAAGAGAGGAGTACTTTAGGCTTAAGTAGGCACTTTATTTCTTTTGCAAACATATACAAGACTCAAGTATGGGTTCACTGTTACAGTTACTGAGCAAAGTAATTCTAAGGCTCAGACTCTGACCTGCCTTAAAAGAGCTGTAAGCTGGGGGGGCTTATCCTTCGGAATGCTAAATAGCTTTATATTCTTTTTAGAAGTAGCAAAGAATCCTGTGACACCTTATAGACTAACAGACGTTTTGCAGCATGAGCTTTCGTGGGTGAATACCCACTTCTTCGGATGCAAGCAGTGGAAATTTCCAGGGGCAGGTGTATATATAAGCAAGCAAGAAGCAAGCTAGAGATAACGAGGTTAGATCAATCAGGGAGGGGTTTTTAATGAATAGCTAAACCTGAGTGGTATCTCTTTCCCATCCAAGAATATGAATAACTGCTACTGACTTCAGTGAGAGTTACTTGTACCCTATAGGAAGATATTTGGAAAATGTCACTGCTAGTGACATCAAGGCTGAATCCATCTTTAGGCCCCTGAAGTACAATAATCTCTTTTTTTTAAAAAAAAAAGTATAAAATCAATCTTCCAATCTGAGTACTTATTTGTCCCCCATCACATTAGGTATCTGAGCACCTCACAATCCTGTAAAGTAGAGGGAATTTTTATCCCCTGTTTACAGATGAGGAATGGAGAAAAAGCATGTAGCCGCCAAGGCCTGGACAGTCAAGCCTAATGGTCAGTCAGGCCTAGTGGTTGGAAACAAGGGTCAAAACCAAAGACATTGTCAAGTACTAAGTGAAAGGTCAGAGTTGCCCTAGCCACAGTATGGTTCTTCCTCCTTAGTGTAATGAAGTCTAAGAGAAATAGAAGTAGCTGCTGTTGGACTAGCTGCGTCAGCACCAGTGTCTCTGGCACTCATCCCTAGCTCGGTACTTGCTGTCACTGCTATATTCATTTGGCTGGGCAGGGCTGCTGAGAAGATATAATTATCTTGTTATTTCTGGCTTTGGTGCCATATGAGTTTCTTCTATGTAAATCAGTGTGATCTACACACATAGGTGTGAAGCTAGAATTTAGCTCTAAATATTTTCAATATATTGTAACAATTTCTACTTGGCTGTTTACTGTATTTTATATAGTAATTAGAATAATATGTCGTGGGGGGGGGGGAGGAACTCATTCTTTCAACCTTCTCTCACTTCCTCTTGTGCTATCAACCTTGTTTTGGGGGAAACCTTGCCCTTATCAGACTTTTTTGGTTTCAAGAATGGTCTTTGTAATTCCTCATTGACTAGTTTATTTTTATGGATCCCAGGTGCTTCTTGTATGCAAAGTCTGGTCTGGAATGCTGAGAAGCCTCCAAATGCCTTGTTGTGTTACACATCCTCTCTGATGACAAGCTAGTTGGCATTCATTCGGTATATGTATTTGCTATTTGTGCGAATGCAGGCCTAGACTGACACTTGAGACCTGTAGGTGTGACACAGTTCACTGGAAAATGTTATAAGGGCTCTGGAAAATGAGTGTTAAGCCAAAAATGGCACCAGCTGAGATTTCTGCTATTTCAGGTACTGTAACTCCTCACTTAAAGTCGTCCCAGTTAACATTGGTTCGTTATGTTGCTGATCAATTCGGGAACATGCTCATTTAAAGTTGCACAATGCTCCCTTCTAATGTCCTTTGGCAGCTGCCTGCTTTGTCCACTGCTTGCAGGAAGAGCAGCCTGTTGCAGCTAGCTGGTGGGGGCTTGTAACCAGGGTGGACCGGCAGCCCCCCATCAGCACCCCACTCCCCTAAGTTCCCTGTGCTGCAGCCACCCAGCAAGCTATCAGTTGCAGCTGTCCCTCCTGCCACTGCCATGTGCTGCTCCTACCCTCTGCCTTGGAGCTGCTCCCAGAGACTCCTGCTTGCTGTGCAGGGGAGGAAGAGGGGGGCTAATGTCAGGGTGTCCCCCTCTCCCCCGCTCCTGCACCCCACTTACCCCTTCATATAGAGCAGGGATGGGACACAGACAGAGAGCTTGAGGCAGCAGCTGCTGTCTCAATTTCTTGATCCACTCAAAAAGACAATGCACTTAAGAGTATGTCAGCTTACTTAAAGGGGCAGTGTGCATCTCGCTCTCTCCCGCACACAAGGTGTGTCTGTCTCTGTCTACTATGCTGTCTCCCCTCCCTCGTGTTCGTGCTGCCTTGTCTGAGAGGCTACATTAACAACAATGTGTTAACCTTTGAGTGCTGACCTGAATGCTAGTTCATGATTTAGCAGAAAGTCATTCCCTGGGAAATAGCTGTCCCTCTTCCACCTTCTAACTTCACCACCTCAACCAAGCTTCACAATCATCATAGCTGTGAACAGTATTAAATTGTTTCTTCTGTAGTTTCTGCATCAGAGTATTGCTCTTAAGACTTCTGAAAACATGCTCCACACCTCGTCCCTCTCAGATTTTGGATGGCACTTCAGATTCTTAAATCTTGGGTTGAGTGCTGTAGCTATTTTTAGAAATCTCACATTGGTACCTTCTTTGCGTTTTGTCAAATCTGCTGTGCAAGTATTCTTAAAATGAACATGTGCTGGGTCATCATCTGAGACTACTATAACATGAAATATATGGCAGAATGTGAGTAAAACAGAACAGGAGACATACAATTCTCCCCCAAGGAGTTCAGTCACAAATTTAATTAATTCATTATTTTAACAGTTATCATCAGCATGGAAGCATATCCTCTGAAATGGTGGCCAAAGCGTGAAGGGGCATATATGAATGTTTAGCATATCTGGCACGTAAATACCTTGCAATGCTGGCTACAAAAGTGCCATGCAATTACCCGTTCCTACTTTCAAGTGACATTGTAAATAAGAAGCAGGCAGCAGTATCTGTAAATGTAAACAAACTTGTTTGTCTTAGCAATTGGCTGAACAAGTAGGACTGAGTGGACTTGTAGGCTCTAAAGTGAGTGCAGTTATTCTGTGTTGCAATAGAAATCAATATTTTTGAAAATATTTAATTTCAATTGGCATTCTATTGTTTAACAGTGCAACTAACCACATTTATTTTTTAAAATAACATTAAATTTAAAAAATTAATTTGTGTGAGTTAACTGCAATTAATCAACAGCCCTAATTTATGGTGCTGCCATGTTAAATCTGTTGACTGAGTATTTAATAGACATTTTGGGAACTAATGTCAGCTGTAGTGGATATATGTATATGCATTTTGGTTCTGAATTTAGCAAATATGAAGGAGCAAAAGCAGAACAACTCAGGAGGAATAGTTTTAGTTGTTAGGGTGCAATAAAAAAATAATTTGCAAGTAAGTAGTTTTTCACATTACTCTCCAGCCTGTAGTATTTCACAGGAAACATCTATTTATTTTCTCATGCCAGAGCAGATTGCAACAATGATGACAGGTTACAGATTAAGTAACACTAACAATATTTTCCTACTCTTTACAGACAATTCAAAACACGTTATCTTGTTGAGGCCCCATTTAGAATGTTGCTTGGCAAATACCATTGTTGGAAGCCTCTTTATTTCATGGCATTCCAGATGCCTAATGGCTTTTTAGGGTGGGAGATACGTTCTAGTCTAATGACATGCACACAAGGATCCATCATCTTTATTTGATTATAACAAAGAAGTATTAGAAAAAACAGAATTCTTTGCTGTGGTTGAATGCCAAAGCTTGTCATTGCACAGTCATCTCAGTTTTGTGCCTACGTTTAAAAAAATAGGCTTTTGTGTATCTTTTATACTGATGCATTGGTATGAGGTGTAAGCTTCTTAGTGGCTTCTAATAAAACACATTCAGTTAACTGAGAAATTTTAGGGAAAAAAGGATGATTCAATTATATTCTGTTTTTTGTGGTGGAAATATCTTAAGCTGTACTGAAAACCTTTTCATGTATGAAAAGTGCTACAAAGGGATCAATTAATTCAGCCTTATGTTTACCTTTTCACTGTATGTGTTGGGTATATTTGTTAGTATGTTTGGATTGGCCTGTATAGATTCACATAATTATCAACCCAATAGTGTACTGCATTCACTTAGGGCAGGTCTACACTACGGGGGAAAATCGATATAAGATAAGCAACTTCAGCTACGTGAATAACGTAGCTGAAGTCGAAGTATCTTATATCGAATTACTTACCGTCCTCACGGCGCGGGATTGATGTCCGTGGCTCCCCATGTTGACTCTGCTACCGCCGTTTGCGTTGGTGGAGTTCCGGAGTCGACATGAGCGCGTTCGGGGATTGATATATCGCGTCTAGATGAGACGCGATATATCGATCCCCGAGAAATCGATTGCTACCCGCCGATATGGCTGGTAGTGAAGACGTACCCTTAGAGAAGTTACTTTGAGAACCAAACTGATTATGCTTCAGAAGACTTTCTAGCCCAGTCCTGTTAATAATTAGAATTTAGACTATTTTCATGGGAATTCCCAATTTAAATCCACATGTCTATAAAAGAAACAGTGCTCACATCTGAAAAATGAAAGTCTTGCTTTGTGATAGGAAAATAAATTTAGGGGAGGAAAAAAGTTGTATATTCCATGACCCAGCAAGAGCAATGAAAAGGTTGGTTCTAATAGATTTGGAGGTGGAGAAACTCAGAGGCCATCTCCTTAGCAGCAGGGGAGGGAGTGCATGGAGGCCTTTGTACCTTCATCTCTCCACGAGAGTATGCTTGGGGTAGGCTCTGTTTTTCCCTTGCCAGCAGGTGAGTAGACTTCGAGAGAAAGAAAACTGAGACCCTCACCTGAGAGAAAGATGTGGAGGATGAGGGAGCAAGTTTTGCCTGCCTCCCCTTGCCAACCAGAGCAGACACTGGGAGGAATGGTTTGGTGATCCATTTCTTTCTATTAGTTCTAGGCCCGTTGGCCCACTTCCCTCATCTGGTTTTACAGAATAATAAATGCTGGCCTGCTATCCCTGCACATACCAGCTCACATGAAGAACTGGTGAGAATTCAGATGAATGAAGTGAAGAGAACTATTGTTAGATACGCAAAGAAACATTTATTTACTTTTAAAACTTCTTTGGAGCTGTTAGACTGTTGCCCAGGAACTTAGGTGGTGCCTTACTCTAAATATAAAATTGATTAATATGATTAGAAAAATGTATGAGGTGTCACATTGCTCTGCTAATCAGAGCAGGTTTGCATTTGTGCATTTGGATCCAGGGAATTAATGAGGTGAATTTTTTTATAGTCATTCTGTTCTTGTGACAAGCACCATCTCTGACAGGCTCAGAATACTGCCACTAGCCTAGCCTCCAGGGAGCATGGTCACACATTCTCAAGCTGCCTCCAGTCCCTCCTCATAATCAATATTTAGTATATTTACAAATGAAATAATAGTGAGCCAAAAACTAAGGGTTGTGTTTAATAATGCATTTTAATAGGATAGGAATGAGTTGAGGATTAATCAAAACTTTTAAAATTGGGACTAAATTGATTTAGTGATTTGCATTTGCCTCATTTCTATATGCTTGTTGACAATAACTTATAGAAAAATTACCTTGCAATTTCCTCTTAATTGCCCATGTTATGCTGCAGGGTGACACTGAAGACATTAAAATATGAGTAACAGATGTGATGTTTACTAATGGAGCATCACATCCAATATATTTTCTCATACTGTTATTTATTTGTTTCCTTGTTGTAAATGAAGCCTATAACCTGGGGTGGGGGGGGAAGAAAAAAATCTGCTTCTTTCTGTGAACATTTTCTCATATTTTTTTTTCCAGGAGGCTCTACAGATCTTTTCTGCTTCATGAATTAGTGACTGAAGAGTAGCCATGTATAGTGCAATTTATATACCGTAATGCTATTATTGTAATGTTATATGACAATCTGGCCCTTAGCATTTTAGATGTGCAATGCCGTTTGCATTATGAGACTTATCCAAAGCTCACTGAAGTTAATGGAAGTCTTTGCATTGACTTCAACAGGCTTTGGATCAAATCTTTTATGGCCAGATTGTGCCATTAAGGCACCAGCCTCTGTTGTGGCAGAGTGAAGCTGCCCCCAATCCAGGGGGAAGAGCTCTAGGAGGGACTCTGCTTCCTGAAGCACAACCCTCTAGAGCAGGAGTGGGCAAACTTTTTGGCCTGAGGACCACATCTGGGTGGAGAAATCACATGTAGGGCTGAGGCAGAGGGTTGGGTGTGGGAAGGAGTGCAGTGTGCAGGAAGGGGCTTGGGGCAAGGGGTTGGGATGCAGGAGGGGTTCAGGGTGTACAAGGGGGCTCAGGTAAGGGGTTGAGGTGCAGGAGAGGGTATGGAGTGTGGGAGGGGGTGTAGGTTGGGGGTTGGGGTGCAAGGTGCAGCAGGGGGCTCAGGGCAGAGGGTTGGGGTGCAGGAGGGCTGAGGGATGCAGGCAGCAGCAGACACTAGAGCCAGGGCAGGCTTGTACAGCAAACAAAGGAGCCGTGTGTGTCCCCACAGTGCTCTGCCGGACTTCAAGCCTGGACTGCAGGAATCACTTTTTGAGACAGGAAGTTATGCTGTCGTGCTGATTCAGTTCGTGGCCACTGTGGTATAATAGGGGTGCCAACTACTGCCAATCAGTATGATGATTTCTGTGATGTAATACCTCTGTTACAAGAACTGCAGTGAGCCCAACAGTGTATTTCACATAGACCACCTGTTGTCATGGCTTTTAGTCATTACAGCCCTAGGCTAGTGATGAGGAAAAGTTCTGTGCACAGTTGTAATATTGCTTGTGCCACTGGTAAATTAAATTCTTGTCAAGAATAAACACACATTCTTCATTCAACACCAAGTACATGTCAGGTTTGAGGTTTCAAAATAAAAACCTTTCCAAGTTAGTTGAAAGAAGGGAGAAAAAAAGTCTGAAGATATTCTTAACTGAAAACTATTTTTATTCTTCTCGGATAATTCAAGAAAAACACACATCCGTTTCTGAAGTTTTCCAGAAAATAAAAATCATTTATTTGATCAGACAAAACATAAGAAACATAAACCCCAAGGTAATATTTATCTAAAAGCCTAAAAGGAAGCAAAAACAGATGACATGTCTATTCCTAGTAGACATCTGAATCTTATCTTTAACATAGCTGCCATGATGTGATAATACCCTTTAAAGCACTTCACTTGTGCTCATGTAGTAATCTTTCATCACTCATAATCCCATCTATAACTCTACCTTGAGTTATTCCATCTGCAAGAAGTTAATACACTCAGTTCTGTCACAAACTGATAAAATAGTCCCTATCCTTCCCATATGTGAACACATGGTCAGGGCTGGATTTCCAGTTAGGCACAGTAGGCACATTCTAGAGGTGCCTAAAAGTTAAAAGTGGGTTAAAAGTTTCATTTTTTATGAAAAACATGAAGGTCAGCTGTAGCAGGGGAGGGGTGCTGAACATGCTGTGCCTAGGGGTGCATAAAGTGTAAATCTAGCCCTGTACATGGCACAATAATCCACACAATTTTGATCAACACACTAATTTTGATTTCCCTGTGTTTCAATAGCGTTCTGTTGTGGGTCTCCTGAGTCTTCTAGCTTTGCAATGAAGCACTGTGGATTATAGCATTTCTGTTTTGGAGTCACTCTATTTTATTTCTATCAATTTTTGAATACACTTCCAGTTTTCTGATTTCCTTCCAAACTTAACTTCTATACTTAAATTGTCAAAATACATCAATTTTCTGGCAAAATCTTAAGGCTTCTTTATGACATCATATAATACACATTATATGAAATGAAGCTGCAATAGATAACATTGTAACATGTAGAAGAATAATGGCACTATACAAAATATCTGGACAACTATCTTCCAAAATATCTACATTACTACTCTTCACATGGTAAATAACCACATGCTATTTGTACATCCCAATGTTCTCCAAGAAAATACACTCAAAACAGTGCTCCCTGAGATGGATAGGATGTGGGCATGTCAGTCACCACTCAAACATCTGTCTCTCTCCACAGATCTAAACATTCTAGTCACACACACACGTACGTTTATAGGAGACTTCCGGCATACACTTTGGTAAAAAGGCAACCTATTATGAGCTAGAGGAATGCAACACCAGATTATGGTTTGGGAAAGAAAATCCTACACTTGTGATATGGATGGTTACAATACAAAATATGAAACATGAAATATATCCCTGCTCATATCTGACATCCTTAAAGTCAGTTTGAAGGATTGGCCTTTAGTTAAATATTCTGTTTACAGTATGTAAACAAGTACCATTATCAACATCCATGAGTTAAACTGAACACTGCTCCAAACAGGATGCTGACAGTTATCAACACATGTAGTACCAACAAACATAATTTCAGGAAGAATTGTTTATATACCTGTGTATTCAGTGTAGTTGTAGCTGTAGCCATGTCAATACCAGGATATTAGAGACACAAAATGGGTGAGGTAATATCTTTTACTGGACCAACTTCTATTCTTGAGAGAGACAAGCATGTCTCTCAGCAACAGAAGTTGGTCCAATAAAATGTTACATCACCCACCTTGTGTCCGTGTATTTGTGTAACAAAGCTATAATGTTACTACTTAAATTTAATAATTATGCTATATTAAAATAATACTTTCCTACCTGGATATAACTATATTGCACCAATTGCTTGTGTAACAAACTCTATGTAAGAATGCTTTGCTAAAAGGCAGCATAGACTAGTGGATAGAGCACTGGACTGGCCCTTAGGAGAACTGGATTCTATTCCTAGCTCTGTTGCTAGTCTTCTGTGTGACTTTGGACAAGTCATTTCCCTAGTTGTGTACCACAGTTCCCCATCTGTAAAATGGGGATAAGGATGACCACCTCCTTTATAAAGGGCTTTGAGATCTATGGATGAAAAACACTATATAAGAGCTAGGTATTAAAAGAAACAATATAACTACTCACTTACAATATTTACTATATATATGTATTTCTGTTTGCACAGGCTCATTGCCTCATGTACCTAATTAAATTTACTTGTGTACCCATCTGTAAATATATTTCCAAATGAAAAGTAACGCTATCTCTATGTACACCATGGCTGACTCATTGGTGTCATGACATCTCAATGGGCAAGGGCCAGGTCCTCTCCAGGATCCCTGTAAGGTAGGCAAGTATTGTTATCTCCATTTTACAGATGGAGAACTAAGGCACAGAGAGGCTAAGTAACTTACCCAAGGTCACGTAGAAAGCCCACAGTGGAGCTAGGAAACAAACCTGGGTCTCCTACAGCCTCACCACCACACCCACCAGGCTATCTGTCCCTGTCAAACAGCTTTGAACAAATATGCTACGTACTTGCAGTTTAATAGTGTGTGGTATAGAATCTCAGGATTGGAAGGGACCTCAGGAGGTCATCTAGTCCAACCCCCTGCTCAAAGCAGGACCAAACCCAACTAAATCATCCCAGCCAGGGCTTTGTCAAGCCTGACCTTAAAAATCTCTAAGGAAGGAGATTCCACCACCTCCCTAGGTAACCCATTCCAGTTCTTCACCACCCTACTAGTGAAAAAGTTTTTCCTAATGTCCAACCTAAACCTCCCCCTCTGCAACTTGAGACCATTACTCTTTGTTCTGTCATCTTCTACCACAGAGAACAGTCTAGATCCATCCTCTTTGGAACCCCCTTTCAGGTAGTTGAAAGCAGCTATCAAATCTCCCCTCATTCTTCTCTTCTGCAGGCTAAACAATCCCAGTTCCCTCAGCCTCTCCTCATAAGTCATGTGCTCCAGCCCCCTAATCATTTTTGTGGCCCTCCACTGGACTCTCTCCAATTTATCCACATCCTTCTTGTAGTGTGGGGCCCAAAACTGGACACAGTACTCGAAATGAGGCCTCACCAGTGCTGAATAGAGGGGAATGATCACGTCCCTCGATCTGCTGGAAATGCCCCTACTTATACAACCCAAAATGCCATTAGCCTTCTTGGCAACAAGGGCACACTGTTGACTCATATTCAGCTTTTCGTCCACCGTAACCCCTAGGTCCTTTTCTGCAGAACTGCTGCCCAGCCATTCGGTTCCTAGTCTGTAGCAGTGCATGGGATTCTTCCGTCCTAAGTGCAGGACTCTGCACTTGTCCTTGTTGAACCTCATCATATTTCTTTTGGCCCAATCCTCTAATTTGTCTAGGTCCCTCTATATCCTATCCCTACCCTCCAGCGTATCAACCACTCCTCCCAGTTTAGTGTCATCTGCAAACTTGCTAAGGGTGCAGTCCACACCATCCTCCAGATCGTTAATGAAGATATTGAACAAAACCGGCTCCAGCACCGACCCTTGGGGCACTCCACTTGATACCGGCTGCCAACTAGACATGGAACCATTGATCACTACCTCTTGAGCCCGACCATTTAGCCAGTTTTCTATCCACCTTACCGTCCATTCATCCAGCCCATACTTCTTTAACTTGCTGGCAAGAATACTGTGGGAGACTGTATCAAAAGCTTTGCTAAAGTCCAGAAATAGCACATCCACTGCTTTCCCGTCATCCACAGAGCCGGTTATCTCATCATAGAAGGCAATTAGGTTAGTCAGGCATGACTTGCCCTTGGTGAATCCATGCTGACTGTTCCTGATCACTTTCCCCTCCTTTAAGTGGTTCAGAATTGGTTCCTTGAGGACCTGTTCCATGATTTTTCCAGGGACTGAGGTGAGACTGACTGGCCTGTAGTTCCCTGGATCTTCCTTCTTCCCTTTTTTAAAGATGGGCACTACATTAGCTTTTTTCCAGTCATCCGGGACCTCCCCCGATCGCCATGATTTTTCAAAGATAATGGCCAATGGCTCTGCAATCTCATCGGCCAACTCCTTTAGCACCCTCGGATGCAGTGCATCCAGCCCCATGGACTTGTGCTCGTCCAGCTTTTCTAAATAGTCCCGAACTACTTCTTTCTCCACAGAGAGCTGGTCACCTCCTCCCCATACCGTGCTGCAGAGTGCAGCTGTCTGGGAGCTGACCTTGTCTGTGAAGACAGAGGCAAAAAAAGCATTGAGTACACTAGCTTTCTCCACATCCTCTGTCACTAGGTTCCCTCCCTCATTCAGCAAGGGGCCCACACTTTCCTTGACTTTCTTCTTGTTGGTAACATACCTGAAGAAACCCTTCTGGTTACTCTTAACATCTCCGGCCAGCTGCAACTCCAAGTGTGATTTGGCCTTCCTAATTTCACTCCTGCATGCCTGAGCAATACTTTTATACTCCTCCCTGGTTATTTGTCCAATCTTCCACTTCTTGTAAGCTGTTTTTTTGTGTTTAAGACGAGCAAGGATTTCACTGTTAAGCCAAGCTGGTCGCCTGCCATATTTACTTTTCTTCCTACACATTGGGATGGTTTGTTCCTGCAACCTCAATAAGGATTCTTTAAAATACAGCCAGCTTTCCTCGACTCCTTTCCCCGTCATGTTATTCTCCCAGGGGACCTTGCCCATCAGTTCCCTGAGGGAGTCGAAGTCTGCTTTTCTGAAGTCCAGGGTCTCTGTTGTACTGCTTTCCTTTTTTCCTTGTGTCAGGATCCTGAACTCGACCATCTCATGGTCACTGCCTCCCAGGTTCCCATCCACTATTGCTTCCTCTACTATTTCTTCCCTGTTTGTGAGCAGCAGGTCAAGAAGAGCTTTTCCCCTAGTTGGTTCCTCCAGCACTTGCACCAGGAAATTGTCCCCTACACTTTCCAGAAACTTCCTGGTGGTAGGGCATAGGTGGTGGGTCGCATAGGCTGGGGAAGGTTGTGCCCCCTGCTTACCACCACTCTTTGCATGCAGCTTCAATTCTCCAGCCCCCAATGCGCTGGCTGAGCACCGCCTGCCCTCCCGCACTCTAGGGCTGGGACCATGTGTCACCAGCCTTCCCGGTGCCGAGGGTGCTGTGGACACTTGCCCTCCTGTGCTCTGGGGTTGGGGAGCTGGGGTCGTGGGCCGCCTGCCCTCCCGGTGCTTCTTTGAGGCTGGGGAACTAGCCTGGGGTGGGACTGGGCCATTGGCTCTGGCATGGGGGAAGGGTGGGGCCTTGAGTGGAAGGAGCAGGGCAGGGGGGCTAGCCTCCCCCAGCCGGTGGTTCACACACGGCCCATGTGGTAGGGTGATGTACTCTAAGACTCTGCTTAGAGATGCAGGGCCCCTCTTTTGAGTGCTTGAGATGTCAGATGCTTGAACTCTGCATAAAGATAAATGAGTCATATGCAGATAACTGCACTGGAATAACTGCAGAGTCATAGTGGCAGGTGCAGCTTGGTAACTTGAACCATGTTTTAAGAAGGTTTGGAATGTCTTTCTTGGGAAGAGGAGTTCTCACAGAGAACCTAGAAATAGTCAAGGGGAGACATTTTAGGCTAAGTTTTGTGTTGTGTGTTTTTTTTATTATTTCAGTACCCCTCAAGCAAAATCCAAGCAAGATTTGGACTGTATAAAGTGTGTGTATATACTCTCTTTAAAGCAAGGTGTAAACTTTGCATAATAGTTTTCAAGGAACTCCAGCAGGTAGCTATGTAGATTTGATTATCAGAGGCTCCTTTCCCTCTTGCACTATACCAGTGTGAAATTGAGAAGAATCTGTGCAACACATTAAGAAGCAAGTAGAGAACAAGATGGCACAGAAATTTTTTATGGGACATAGAACCTCTCACCACTAGGCCACTGCTCAATTGATAATGAGTGTTGCATCCCACTTTGGTAATGGCTGAAAGTGCCACTAGTGGACCAAGTGAAGTGAGCTGCTGGCCAATGCTAATCATAGAATATCAGGGTTGGCAGGAACTTTAGGAGAGCAACTAATCCAGCCCTTTTCTGAAAGCAGGGCTAATCCCCCCATTAAATCTTCCAACAGATTTTTGCCCTAGATGGGCCCCATCCAGGATTGAACTCACAACTTTGGGTTTAGCAGGCCACTGCTTAAACCACTGAGCTATTCCTACCCTGATATTTTTGGTTCAAATCACTAACAAATATTGTCTCTCTCCCTCCCCCAAATCAACAAATTTCCTCTCCATGTTTTGAGAAGCTGTGGTCCTGGCTTCCCTTTTGTTTATGTACTTTTTGTGAACTAGAACACCTCTGGCAACGGTAGTAAAATACAGAATTAGTGTTTTAGTTTGCAGTTTGCTGCAAGTCAGTAGAAGACCCTCTCTGCAGAGGGAATGTTTATTACTTCATGTTAGAGTACTTTTTTTCTTTAAAATAAGAGAAACGGAGTAGGACATTGATACCAATTGGCATCTTTGCTAAAAGTCTCAACAGAGGCAACAGGCTGAATGAGTATGGAGGGCCAAATTCAAACATGGTGTGTGAAATCTTTTGATACCATGTAATGTTTTTGTATGCTTGTGCACTGTAGGCTATAACCTGTAGGCAGCAATTAGTGAAAAATGATTTGTATTTAGAGAGATTCAGACATAATAGACTTTATTGGTGATATTTTCAGCATTTAAATATACTCCAGCACAGCTGAAACATTTCTTCTAGATCTAACTGCTTGTACATTCATATAAAAATAATTTATAACATTTGCTGCAAATTGCCCCATCTGGTGGCCCCCAATAAAATTAGTGTTCACTGGAGTTAGACAATTGTCAGTGCGTTACACCTGCATACAATAGGACTGACTTTGGCCAGAATAGTGGAAAAACTGTCCCCCTCCTAGAGACAAGCACCTGGAAACGATAATGTGGAGAAGCTTGCATTGCTGTTACCTAGACTTTGCCTAGCTGTTGTTTAAATAGAATCTCATGGACTTATAAGTTAGAAAAAGAAGGAATTAGAAATGAGACAAAAACAATGAGGAGTCCAGTGGCACCTTAGAGACTAACGGATTTATTTGGGCATAAGCTTTTGTGAGTAAAAATCCCACTTCAGATGCTTGGAGTGAAAATTACAGAAATGGGCATAAATATATATTGGTACACAAAGAGAAGGGAGTAACCTTACAAGTGGAGAACCAATGTTGAAGGCCAATTTAGTTACATGGCTGGACTTTACAAAAATGAGACAAGCCATTTACAATGCACACTTTACTCTATAGAGAAGTAGAATCATAGAATATCAGGGTTGAAAGGTCATCTAGTCTAACTTCCTGCTCAAAGCAGGACTACTCCCCAGACAGATTTTTACCCCAGTTCCCTAAATGGCCCCCTCAAGGATTGAACTCACAACCCTGGGTTTATGTAGGCTAATGCTCAAACCACTGAGCTAACCCTCCCCCCTAAACTAGCTAAACTCCTACATGTCACAGGGGGCTATAACAGTGGTACCTCTAACAACCAACACTATTGTTAATCTATCCAACCACACACTTAGCCTGGCAGAAAAGTCTGTCCTATCTTGGGGTCTTTCTTCTTCCTCACCACCCCCCCCCCCATGCACATGATACAGTTCTGCAGTGATCTGGAAACCTACTTTTGTCATCTCCAACTCAAGGAATATTTTCAACACACCACTGAACAGAGCACTGACCTACAGGAACCCTCCTACCAACACTACAAGAAGGAGAATAATTCTGTGTGGACTCCTCCTGATGGTTGAAATGACTGGACTTCTACACAGAGTGCTTCTGCAGCCATGCACAGGCTGAAATTCTGAACAAACAGCATCACTTGCCCCATAGCCTCAGCCATACAGAACGCAACGCCATCCACAGCCTCAGAAACAACTCTGACATTATAATCAAAGGGGCTGACGAAGGAGGTGCTGTAGTCATCATGAACAGGTCGCATTATGAACAGGAGGCTGCCAGACAACTCTCCCAACCTGCCACAGGCCACTATCCTCTAATCCCCCTGAGGAGTACCAAAAGAAACGACACCATCTGCTCAAGAAGCTCCCTGCTACAGCACGGGAACAAAGCTACACAGACACCCACTAGAGCCCTGACCAGGGGTATTCTGTCTGCTACCCAAGGTCCATAAGCCTTCAAACCCTGGACACCCCATCATCTTAGGCATTGGCACTGTTACAGCAGGATTATCTGGCAGTTTAGACTCACTCTTCAGACCCTATGCTACCAGCACTCCCAGCTATCTTCAAGACACCACTGACTTCTTGAGGAAACTACAATGCACTGGTGATCTTCCTGAAAACACCATCCTGCCCACCATGGATGTAGAAGCTCTTTACATCAATATTCCACATGAGGATGGAATACAAGCTGTCAGGAACAATATCCCTGATGAGGCCACGGCACACCTGGTGGCTGAGCTTTGACTTTGTCCTCACCCACAACCATTTCAGATATGGAGACAACTTATACCTTCAAGTCAGCAGCACTGCTATTGGTACCCGCATTGCCCCACAGTATGCCAACATTTTTATGGCTGACTTAGAAAAACACTGCTTCAGCTCTTGTTCCCTAGTGCCCCTCTTTTACTTATGCTACATTGACATCTTCATCATATGGACCCACAGGAAAGAGGCCCTTGAAGAATTCCACTTGGCTTTCAACAATTTCCACCCCACCATCAATCTCAGCCTGGACCAGTCCACACAAGAGAAGCACTTCCTGGACAGTACAGTTCAAATAAGTGATGGTCACATAAACACCACCCTATACTTGAAACCTAGTGACTGCTATACTTACCTACATGCCTTCAGCTTCCATCCAGGACACATCATACAATCCATTGTCTACAGCCAAGCCCTAAGATACAACCGCATTTGCTCCAATCCCTCAGACACAAACGCCTACAAAATCTTTCTCTATCAAGCATTCTTAAAACTACAGTACCCACCTGGGGAAGTGAGGAAACAGATTGACAGAGCAAGACAGGTACCCAGAAGTCACCTACTACAGGACAGGCCCAACAAGGAAAATAACACGACTGGCCATCACATACAGCCCCCAGCTAAAACCTCTCCAGTGCATCATCAACAACCTATCCTGGAAAATGATTCCCCCCCCCCCCCAGGCCTTGGGAGGCAGGCTAATCCTCACTTACAGACAGCCCCCAAACCTGAAGCAAATACCAGCAACTACACACCACAGAAACACTAACCCAGGAACCAATCCCTGTAACAAACCTGATTGCCTTCTCTGTCCCCATATCTACTCTAGCAATAATAGGACCCAACCACACCAGCCACTTCATCAGAGACTCATTCACCTGCACATCTAGTAATGTGATATGTGCCAGCAATGCCCCTCTGCCATGTACATTGGCCAAACCAGACAGTCTCTACATAAGAGGATAAATGGATACAAATCAGATATCAGGAATGGTAACATACAGAAGCCAGTAGGAGAACACTTCAGTCTCCCTGGACACTCAGTAATAGATTTAAAAGTAGCTATTCAACAAAAAACCTTCAAAATCAGACTTCAAAGAGAAACTGCAGAGCTACAATTAATTTGCAAACTTAACACCATTAATTTGGGCTTGATTAGGGACTGGGAGTGGCTAGCTCACGACAAAAGCAATTTTCCCTCTCCTGGAATTGACACCTCCTCATCTATTATTGGGAGTGGACTACATCCACCCTGACTGAATTGGCCCTGTCAACACTGGTTCTCCACTTGTGAGGTAACTCCCCTCTCTTCATGTGTCAGTAATATAATGCCTGCATCTGTAACTTTCACTCCATGCATCTGAAGAAGTGAGGGTTTTTTACCCATGAAAGCTTATGCCCAAATAAATCTGTTAGTCTTTAAGGTACCACCGAACTCCTCATTGTTTTTGTGGATACAGACTAACATAGCTACCCCTCTGATCCTTAGAAGTGAGAGACAGCTTTAATTTTTCCCATTATCAAAAGTAATTAATATGCACTTAAAAGGGAATTGCTGGCAGGTATTCATTGCGATGTACTTACCAAGCTTATTCCATTTATCACAAAATCAAGAAGCTCCTGTAATACATTTTTATGTGAGAATATAATTATATATGTGATAACCTTGTATTTTCATGATTCTCATGTTTAGTATTAAGGTTTTTGTTGACATATGTACCTCTGCACCAAAGTAACAGCATGAAAAGGGCTGTTTAAGTAGTTAATTACTCAGATAATTTTATAAATGGACTGCTCTTTAATAACATTCTAAGCACTACGATAGGGCTCTAAGTTAATGGTGGTAACATTATTAAAATGAAGAGTCACCAGTTTTGTCTTTGGAATAATCTTTCTAAGTAAAAGCAATGATGATCGTAGGCTCCTCTATCTGGTACTTTTGAAAAATCTTAAGATAAGAATAAAAAGATATGAGCAGTAGTTACACTCTGGGTTAGAAAAGACCTCAGGAGGTCATCTAGTCCAACCCCCTGCTCAAAGCAGGACCAACACCAAGTAAATCATCCCAGCCAGAGCTTTGTCAAGCCGGGCCTTAAACCTCTAAGGATGGAGATTCCACCACCTCCCTAGGTAACCCATTCCAGTGCTTCACCACCCTCGTAGTGAAATAGTGTTTCCTAATATCCAGCCTAGACCTCCCTCACTGTAACTTGAGACCATTACTCCTTGTTCTGTCATCTGCCACCACTGAGAACAGCCTAGCTCCATCCTCTTTGGAACCCCCACTTCAGGTAGTTGAAGACTGCTATCAAATTGCCCCTCTTCTCTTCTGCAGACTAAACAAGCCCAATTCCCTCAGCCTCTCCTCATAAGTCATGTGCCACAGCCTCCATTTTCATTGCCCTCCACTGGACTCTCTCCAATTTGTCCACATCCTTTCAGTATTGGGGGCCCCAAAACTGGATACAGTACTCCAGATGTGGCCTCATCAGTGCCCAATAGAGGGAAATAATCAGTTCCCTCGATCTGCTGGCAATGCTCCTACTAATGTATCCCAAAGTGCCATTGGCCTTCTTGGCAACAAGGGCACACTGCTGACTCATATTCAGCTTCTCATCCACTGTAGTCCCCAGGTTCTTTTCTGCAGAACTTCTGCTTAGCCAGTTGGTCCCCAGCCTGTAGCAGTGCATGGGGTTCTTCTGTTCTAAGTGCCGGACTCTGCACTTGTCCTTGTTGAACCTCATCAGATTTCTTTTGCCCTAATTCTCCAATTTGTCTAGGTCACTCTGGACCCTATCCCTACCCTCCAGCAAAGCTACCTCTCCCCCAGCTTAGTGTCATCCACAAACTTGCTGAGGGTGCAATGTGTCCTATCATCCAGATCATTAATAAATATGTTGAACAAAACTGACCCCAGAACTGACCCCTGGGGGACTCTGCTTGATACCGGCTGCTAACTAGACATCAAGCCATTGATCACTACCTGTTGAGCCCAATGATCTAGCCAGCTTTCTATCACCCTTATAATCCATTCATCCAAGCCATATTTTTTAACTTGCTGGCAAGAATACTGTGGGAGACTGTATCAAAAGCTTTGCTAAAGTCAAGATATATCATGTCCACCACTTTCTCCATATCCACAGAGCCAGTTATCTCATCATAGAAGGCAATCAGATTGGTCAGACATGACTTTCCCTGGGTGAATCCATGTTGACTGTTCTTGATCACCTTCCTCTCCTCCAAGTGCTTCAATATGGTTTCCTGGAGGACCTGCTCCATGTCCCTCCAGCAGATCCACTGCCGGGAACCTCCAATTCCAGGGCGGGGGCTTCCACCAGCTTCCCCCCCTTGTCGTCCAAGTCCCTCCAGCAATTCCCTTGCCAGGACCTTACCGACCCCCCCCCCACTTGTAGGAGGGGTTAAGGTGGACTATAATGATTGGGGGAGGGGGTGGCTCCCTGCTGTACCATACAGAGGAGTCCCCAACTGCCCCCAGCTTGCTCAGTTACCAAGCACCTCTCCTTAATTCCTTTTCCAAGCCATTATCTATTCTTTTGTGCCTTAATTTATGGAGTACTGTACTGAACATCCACCACAAGGAGGCGCCAGCCATTAGCTTGGCTGCCTCCTCCCCACACCCAGCTGGGTTCCCAGACATCTTCCAATAACTTTTTTTATCTATATAATTAGCCAAAAGTATAGCAGCACCTGAGTCTGACAGGTGCACCCAGTCCTTCCGAAATAACTCCGGTGCCCCATAGAATGTGCCAAGATATGAAATTACTGTCTCTTCTCTCCCCCCTACCCCCGCCAAGGGCAACAAGAATTTGGCCACTTCCCTGTTCACATACTTCTTGGTTTTGTCCACCCTGGTGGGGTTCATAGCTCCCTGCGCTAAAGCATATCGGACCAGACAATGTTAACACCTGGAAAAATTGCCAGGATCTGCTTCAGGTTCCTCCTAGTTCAAAGCATTAACTCCACCCCTTTCAGTGTTTCCAGATCACTTTATCCCAGGTGTAACACCAATATATCTGGTGGCCGCTGACACGCCCGCACAGCATACAACAACAGTATCAGTTGATCCCATAACATGCCCCTCCATGTGTGCCAACTGAGTAATGCTTTGCCACCAAATGCCATCTGGGAGCCCTCAGGCAACCTGGATGCATGCCTGTGCACCCAAAACACAATACTATGCCCACAGATCCACACCCTCGTGTGTCTAGCCAGTTCTCCTGTATCTGAAATGAGAACACAACCTATTAATGTTGATTTTCCACCTGCAGTTTTAGATACGTTTGGTATGCATTAGACTGCCAGTGCCCGATTACCTAAATAGCCTCTGCTTCCATACCTATCTGTGCTGCAGCCATAGCCACCCCTATTCTGAATGAGTGGGAACCAAATGGACCCAGGCAGTAGCTCACTGATCCTGAAAGCACCAAAAAATTCCGTCAAGAATGCCCCCCTGAATAGGGACACCTCTGCACTATTACATATGACACTGAGGATGTGAAGGAGGTCCCTGAGCGTGGAAACCCTGATGGGACGACGGGAATCCTCCCTGGGTCCACCACAAATGACCATCCCGCCAAAAACCTTCGAACTAAGAAACCCCTGCAAGGATCTGGGTAGCCATACAGGCTACTGAGAAATGTAATGGCCAAAAGGCGATTCGCAGTTGTGGAGGATGCCAGTTAATGGGTTGCCAATGACAGCATGTACCGCAGTACCTTGTTCCTCTGTAATGGGCCACATTGCCAGCTGGCCTTCCTGCTCTGTGAACAGCATTTCTCTGGGTTTGTGGATGATGATCCTTGCCCTGCGCCTCTACCATTGCTCCTGAAATCACCTGAGTGGGATGTCCTGGATCTGCCTGACCTGTTCCACTTTGTACAGCCTGTAGTGCTGTGGAAACAACCTCATATGCAATGCATTTAATTGCATCAGCTCCATGCTAACTGGCCCCCCCCATCAGACACCGCTAGCTTAGTTGAGCGAGCGAGAGCTGCACCTGGAGCCCCCACTTCCCCAAGACCAATATGCCGTCTGACAATCCAATGCACTCGGGTGAGCAAATGCTGCAACTGGTGCTCCCATTTCCCGAAGCTTGATAGGCTGACTTTGATACTCCAGTGCACCACCCCAGGCTCCCCCAGCCACTTGCCCCTGCTGTATAGACTCTGCCCCTGGCTTGCCCTGGGGCCAACCAACTGCACTGGGTCTGCCCTGTGTGTGATGTGATTGCTTTCTGGGTTCCTAGGGTAATGAAACTAACTGGGGGGATGCAAATTCCCCCCATCCTGTTCTGTCTACAGCAGGAAAAAACTGCACCATGATTCCTTAAACATCCATGTACACTGTAAATGTTATGGGAGGGGCCCACTCCCCCCTCCTTCTCATACCTATATCCCCTGTAATCAACTCTACCTCCCTTTGTGAATCTGTTCTCCTATTGCTACCCCATTCCACTGGTGCCAGAGGAAAAGTGTGGTTTTTTTGTTTTGGTTTTCTTTTCTCTCTCTCCTTCCTTTTTTAAAATATGGGCACTATATTTGCCTTTTTCCAATTGTCTGGGACCTCTTCCGATCGCCTTGAGTTTTCAAAGATAATGGCCAATGGCTCTACAATCACATCAGCCAATTCCCTCAGCACCCTTGGATGCATTAGATGTGGACCTATGTCCTTGTACATGTCCAATTTTTCTAAATAGTCCTTAACCTGTTCTTTCACCATTGAGGGCTGCTCACCCCCTCCCCATACTGTGTTGCCCAGGACAGCAGTGTGGGAGCTGACCATGTCTGTGAATTCCGAGGCAAAAAAGCATTGAATACTTCAGGTTTTTTCCACATCATCTGTCACGAGCTTGCCTCCCCCACTCATTAAGGGTCTCGCACTTTCCCTGACCTTTTTTCTTGTTGCTAACATACCTGTAGAAACCCTTCTTGTTACCTTTCACATCCCTTGCTAGCTGCAACTCCAGTTTTGGCCTTCCTGATTACACACCTGCAGCTCGAGCAATATTTTTATACTTCTCCCTAGTCCTCTGACCAAGTTTCCACATCTTGTAAGCTTCCTTTTTGTGTTTAAGCTCTCTGAAGATTTCACTGTTAAGCCAAGCTAGTCGCCTGCCATTCTTTCTGCACATCAGGATGGTTTGTTCGTGCACCCTCAATAAAGCTGCTTTAAACTACAGCCAGCTTTCATAGATTCATAATATTTAAAGCCAGAAGGGATCATTTGAATCATCTAGTCTGACCTCCTGTATAGCACAGGCTATAGAACTTCCCCAAAATAATTCCTAGAGCAGATCTTGCATATCTTTTAGAAGAGCATCCAGTCTTGACTGAAATTTTCATTGATGGAGAATCCACCATGAATCTTGGCAAAGATTCCAATTAATTATCCTCGCTGTTAAAAATGTGTATTTTTATTTCTAGTCTAAATTTTCTAGCTTCCATTTCCAGGCATTGGATCATGTTAGCTCTTTTATCTGCTAGATTGAAGAGCTGATTAACTATTTGCTCCCCATGGTAGGTACTCACAAACTGTAATTAAGTCACCCCTTAAGCTTGTCTTTCTAAGCTAAAAAGATTGAACTCCTTGAGCTCTATCACTACAAGGCATGTTTTCTAATTATTTTCCGAACCCCCTCCAATTTATCAACATCCTTCCTGAATTGTGGTCATCAGAACTGGACACAGTATTCCCAAAGGGGTCTCACCAGTGCTAAATATAGAATGTCACCAGCCGCACAGATGCTTCCCTCATAAACCTCCTACACGGTACTCTGGTGAGGTATGGATGACTCCTGAATGTTTCATGTTTCAGTGTCCTTTATGATTGACTGCTTACAGTGCTGACAGGAAAAAATAATGATGAGCAATAAAATGCTTCTTCTGTCTTCCCTTGCATTCTAATCCAGGATCCAGCCAAACCCCAGAATTTTATGTAAGACTCATAAAATACTTGGGGTGTGGTATTGGAGGGGAAGACAACCGGGAAAGAACATGACCACAGTAATTTCCAAGACAGTTTTCTCCTTGATGAAACTGTCATTTTGTTTCTAAAATTAATCTCTCTTCTTCTGGGCCATGCAAAACATGCACAGGAAGTATGGCAAGACAACATCCTGGCTTAACGAGATCTTCAGTTATCTGAAACTCATAAAAGAGTCCTATAAAAAGTTGAATCTAGGTCAAACTACGGAGGATTAATATAAACAAATAATACAAGTTTGTAGAGATAAAATTAGAAAGCCCAAGACACAAAACAAGCTTAAACTAGATAGAGAAATAAAGGGTAACAAAACATTCTACAACTACAATAGAAACAAGAAGAAGATCAAGGACGGGGTAGGCCTGTTACTTAATCGGGGGGGAGAGGGGGACAATAACATAAAATGTGGAAATGACAGAAGTGCTAAATGACTTTTGTTCCACTTTTCACCAAAAAGTTTAGCAGCAATTGGATATCTAACTTCATGAATGCCAGTGAAAATGAGGTGAGATCAGAGGCTAAAATAGGTAAAGAACAAGTTCAAAATTACTTAGACAAGTTAGATGTCTTTTAACTCACCATGGCCTGATGAAATACATCCTAGAATACTCAAGGAGCTGATGGAAGAAATATCTGAGCCACTAGTGATTGTCTCTGAAAATCCATGGAAGACAAGAGATTCCAGGGGACTGGAAAAAGGGAAAATATAGTGCCAATCTATAAAAAAGGAAATAAGGACAACCCGGGGTATTACAGACCAATCAGTTTAACTTCAACATCCAGAAAGATAATGGAGGAAATAATCAAGCAATCAATTTGCAACACCTAGAAGATAATAAACAGTCAGCATGGATTTTTCAAGAACAAAACGTGTCAAACCAACCTAATAGCGTGGTTTTTTGTTTGTTTGTTTGTTTTGGGGTTTTTTTTGAGACAGGGTAACAAGCCTAGTGGATGGGGGGAAGCAGTAGATGTGGTATATCTTGACTTTAGTAAAGCTTTTGATACTGTCTTGTATGGCCTTCTCATAAACAAATTAGGAAAATACAATCTAGATCGGGGTGGGCAAACTTTTTGGCCTGAGGGCCACATCTCGGTATTGAAATTGTATAGAGGGCCGGCTGGGGTTGGGATTGGGGCACCCAGGGGGGATGAGGGCTGCGGCTGGGGGTGCAGACTCTGGGGTGGGGCTGGGGATAGGGGTTTGAGGTGCAGGAGCATGCTCTGGGCTGGCATCAAAGGGTTTGGAGGGCGATCAGGACTGGTGCAGGCAGTTGGGGCATTGGGGTGGGGGGTGTCAGGAGTGCAGGATCCGGGCAGCCCTTACCTGAAACAGCTTCTGGAAACAGCGGCCTGTTCTCCCTCTGGCTCCCATGCTGCAGAGCTGGTGCTTGGGGGCGGGGGCAGTGTGCAGAGCCCCCTGCCTGCCCCTCCTTCTGGGAGCCACATGGCACTGTTGCACGTGAAGAGTGGAGCAAGGCAAACCCCCAACCCCGCTCCCTGGTTAGAGCACCAGAGTTGGGAAAGCTTCCAACCCTGCTCACTGGCAGGAGCTCCAGGGCCAGATTAAAAGGTCCAATGGGCCGGATGAGGACCACGGGCCATAGTTTGCCCATCCCTGATCTAGATGGAGCTACCTAAAGGTGAGTGCATAACTGGTTGGAAAGCTGGTCCCCCGAGAGTAGTTATCAGTGGTTCACAGTCAAGCTGGAAAGGCATAATGAGTGGGGTACCACAGCGATCAGTTCTGAGTACAATTCTGTTGAATATCTTCATCAGTGATTTAAATAACGGCAGAGAGAGTGCACTTATAAAGTTTGCAGACAATACCAAGCTAGGAGGGCTTGCAAGTGCTTTGGAGGATAGGATTAAAATTCAAATGATCTAGATAAATTGGAGAAATGGTCTGAGGTAAATAGGATGAAATTCAATAAGGACAAATACAAAGTCCTCTATTTAGGAAGGAACAATCAGTTGCACACATACAAAACGGGAAATGACTGTCCAGGAAGTTGTTCTCCAGAAAGGGATCGGGGGGTGGGGGGGTCATATTACAAGATAAATGAGTCAAATGTGTAACACTGTTATGAAAAAAGCAAACAGCATTCTGAGATGTATTAGCAGGAATATTGTAAGCAAGACACCAGAAGTAATTCTCCACTATACTCCGCAATAACTAGGCCTTAACTGGAGTATTGTGTCCAGTTCTGGATCCTACATTTTGGGAAAGATGTGGATGAACTAGAGAGTCCAGAGAAGAGCAAAAAAATGTTTAAACGTCTAGAAAACATGACATATGAGGGAAGATTAAAAAAATTGGTTTGTTTAGTCTGGAAAAGGGAAGACTGAAGGGGGACATAACAGTTTTCAAATACATAAAAGGTTGTTACAATGAGGAGGAAGAAAAATTATTCTCCTTAACATCTGAAGATAGGAGAAAAAGCAATGGGCTTAAATTGCTGCACGGGCAGGTTAGGTTGGACATTAGGAAAAACTTCCTAACTGTCAGGGTGGTTAAGCACTGGAATAAATTGCCTAGGGATGTTATGGAATCTCCATCACTGGGGATTTTTAAGAGCAGGTTAACAAACACCTGTCAGGTATGGTCTAGAAATAATACTTAGTACTGCCTTGAGTGCAGGGGACTGGATTAGAAGACACCTCGAGGTCCCTTCCAGTCTTATGATTCTATGATTCTATCTATGGATGTGTCTGCTTTCTTACATAGAAGTCCAGGTCCGTGTGGTTTTTTTTTTTTTTTTGTAACCATATGTCACCATAACTTGTGGAACATCAGCCCTGGACAACTGGATTGCATACCTATTTTAAAGTATTGTATAATTGTAACATGCATCCACAGGCAAATAACATTATGTTCTCTGTTAATACATACGTTCAAAATTATTCAGAAATTGCTAATTGTCTGAGACTATATTTCCTAATGGAAAAAAGAGGTCTTTATCCAGCCCTACATTTCTGTGATTCATGTTCAGTTCGAATTATTGAAAATCCCTGCATTTTACAGACAAGATTTAAAATTTCCTGAAATATTCATCCAGACTGAGCTCTCATTTACATGAGCACTAAAGTACATATTAATAATTTTAACCAAATATTAATAAAACTAACTAAGCTAATTTAAAAAAGTTAATGCAGGAAAGTTCTTAGATATGAAATGCCTTGTTGGAATAATTCTATAGCTATTTTGATTATTAATATTGGAACATATTGCATATACAGTATCTTTGATTTTCTCCTAGAATGTAATCCTAATGAATTTCAGTATTTCCAGATGTACTTGCACAAAAAAAGCAAAGACACAGACTAACTAGCTGGCCATAACAACTGCATATGAGTGATTAGTCAAAGATGGGACTGGTTCAGGTATCTGCAGAGATAAGTGTATGTATTTTTTCTAATGGTTCATTAGTTCAGACTACTTTCTAAACCAAATATACCTATTGAAAGTAATGGAGCCATTCATTTGGGGAAAGAAAGGAAGGGGAATTTTAAAGTCTCAATCTATTTATTCAACTTGTATGATGCACACTATTTTCTCACTCAAACCAATTGTCATGCTGTTGCCCAATCAAAAATAGCCCCTTGATAGAAAAGTAATCTCCTTCTATAATATTTAATGGAGAAACTTACTCACAGTAACAATATCTTCTAGAATATGCAGGGGCGGGGGAGGGGAGAGAGGCAGGGTGTAAATGTCTATCACAGGTGTACCGGAATGTAATATTATGTTTGTTACATTGCCATCTAGGGATGCATAAAATAAAGAAATATTTGAACAAAGATGGCCGATTAAACAAGAATCTGGGATATCTGAAACATCCTTATCCCAATAAATACATATCTAGTTCCTTTTTCAATATTTGTTCAACAGTGATGATATTTTAAACCCCAAAATGTAGCATTTATTAGATGCCAAAATTGAAGAATGATCATTTTAAATTTATCATGAAATATAATAAGCCCTATGTTACTTCTGATTTACCATGTGGATTGAATGTGTGAAACACAACTAATAAAGTGGGATAGTTTAATCTGAGATCATAATACTTTTAATGAGAGTTCAGTAAGGTAGACAAAATAGAAAACTGATCATTGGCAGGATTCTTCCCATACAGTATTCTTCATGCATACTAGTTATTCATATAATCCATTTCCGAGTTGAAGAAATATCAGCTAGCATTTTCAGAATACATTTTTAGGGGTTGTGAATGAATAATATTGTAGGAGGTAAAACATGGGAGAGAAGTAAAGCAAATGTTTAAAGAAGAGCTGAGTAACCAAATTCAGTTCCAATTACGTTGCTGCTGACTGTGGGCCTCTGGCTATCTGCCTCATTTATAAGGCTGCCATAATCCTAATATCTAAGCACCCATGGATCTGCATATCTTAATAAAATCAAACGAGATTGCAACATGGAAGGCTCACTAATGGATCTCACAAGGCAGAGTCATGCTGAGCAGAGGGTGCACTGCTGGAGCTCTAGTGCTGGAAGAACTCTGTCTTTGGGTACGACGGCGTCACTTCAGACTGAGGTGTGAAGAGCAGTGTGCACCAAAGTGCTGTGCTGTCACTCCACTGCATGGACACTGTGGCTGTGAACTTAAAGGTTCCTAGTTCACACTCATCCAGTCCTGTTTGAAGAGGACTAAATTTGTGAGAACTCGGTGACCTTTAGGCTTGCTCTCATAGCATCCACACAGGGGAGTGACAGCACAGCATTTTGGCATGCACTGCTATTCACAGCTCTCATTGTCTGAACTGTAGGACAGTGTAGTCATGCCCTTTGAAAGGGACAATGGGTGAAATGCTGCCTGTCTGAAGACAATGGGAATTTTCCCCATTGATTACCACTTCCAAGCAACATAAACTAAACTGGGGGCTTGGCTACACTTGCAAGTTGCAGCGCTGGTAGAGGCTTTCCAGCGCTGCAATTACACCCTGTCCACACTTGCAGGGCACAACCAGCGCTGCAACTCCCTGGCTGCAGCGCTGGCCGTACACCCAGGTCTGCTTGGGGTATAAGGGTTGCAGCACTGGTTCTGCAGCGCTGGTCATCAAGTGTGGACACTCACCAGCGCTGTTATTGGCCTCCAGGGTATAAAGAGTATCCCAGAATGCTTTTAACTAAATTATTCCCTTTGTTTTGTTATGCAGCCTCTCTTTGTTTTGTTGTCAATTCGGAGCTCCGGGCTCCGTGCACGGCACCTGGAGCTGCTTCAAACATAGCTCCTGTTTGCTGTCATTAATCTGTAACTACTGTCAACAATGAAATGAGATAACCCCTGCAGGGGTTGAGTGTTTGCTTTGCTTGAGAGAAACGGGGAGGGGCAGAGGGGGGAAGACAGTATGTTGGATGCAGGTTGTTTGCAGTTAACAGTAAGGGGGTGGGAAAATTTTCTGATTTTGCACAGTGTCGGTTCCAAAAATCCACTCTCTCTCTCTCCCCCCCGGTCCCTGTCACACTGCCCCACACCCCCCTCTTTTGAAAAGCACGTTGCTGCCACTTGAATGCTGGGATAGCTGCCCATAATTCATCACTCCCAACAGCGCTGCAAATGCTACAAATGTGGCCACACTGCAGCGCTGGTAGCTGTGAGTGTGGCCATACACCAGCGCTGGCCCTGCACAGCTGGATGACCAGCGCTGCAACTACCAGCGCTGCAGATTTGTAAGTGTAGCCATACCCTGGGTAAAGGCACACTTATTCTGAAATAATTGTGTCCACATGGGGGAGTTATACTGGTATAAGTACAACTGTATAATTATGCTGGTATAATTTTGCCAATATCTCTAGAGATATGGAGGAGCCCCTGGGAGAAAGGGGGAGGGACAGTACCCCTTGCTTCATCTTTAGGAAGATTCTAGTCAGCACCTTTAGTTTAACAGGATCTCTTTGTCCAATTTAATTCAAATATAGTAGAAAAATTCTACATAAGTCCTTGATCTAAATTACAAGTTGGTTTGTGGATTTTAGAGTATGTGGGATGACAAAATTCAGTTTATAATTCAAACTCAGCTGAAGCTCCTGTTGCTCCTTAATATGACATGTAAGAAGACAGGAAAGATTTTGTTGCCATGAGCTTAGAAGGGCCTCATTACTCATGTGTGGTGAAACCATGAATGAGTGATGAAGGTCATACTGAACAAGCTAGATGTGTTTTTCCCCCCACTGAGCTTTGCAAACCTTATTCTTCAGAGATTCCAGGCTCTAGTTATTCTAAACTGCTGATTTGGAATATTAATTAATCAGTACCAAAATGCCTGTTCTTTACCCATGAACCATCCTTGCCAAACAAGTGCCGATGCAACCTTTATGACACACCTTACCACACCATCACTTATCCAGCATATACCACATATAGTGTGTATGTGTGTGTGTGTATATATATATATATATATATATATATATATATATATATATATCCACATACTATTTTATAGTTCTAAACTTATTTATTGGTACTGTTATCCATATCCCTCCACCTGTAAAACCACATGCCTTAGCTCGAATTCAGCAAAGCACTTAAGCATGTGATTAAGTTTAACATTGGCTTTGCTGGATGAGAACCTCAGTTACCATGAATCTGATTATACAGGAGTCAAAGGAAAGGAAATGTCATAATTATTTAATAATACATTCATTTTTAAAGCTTTGTAACTTTTAAGTTCCCAACTTTTGCTCTATCAGGGTTAAAAAGGTGTTCTTTCTCATTGGAAAGGGAAGATTCCTTTTGCCTCTCCCATGGAATAAAGCAGTCATATCATGGTTGGAAGGGCTCTCAGGAGGTCATTTAGTTCAGCCTGCTGCTCAAAGCAGGACCAATCCCCCACTATATTTTTTCTTCACCAGATCCCTAAATGGCCCCCTCAAGGATTGAATTCACAACCCTGGGTTTAGCAGGCCAATGCTCAAACCACTGAGCTATCCCTCCCCTGTCTCTTTTTGATGGCAGTATGACTGGATGGTGGACCATGAATCTGTACCTGTTCCAGCAATGAGTACTGGCCAAACTTCATGTCCCACCACTATTGTTGTGAAGGAAATTTCCTAAAATTTGGTTGAAAAGAGCCAAAATATGTCCTTTATGGTTGGCTGTTTTTATATGGACTGTGGTCTCATTGAATTTCAGGTGAGGAGATCAGAATTATTATATAAAGCTTGTCATATGATTGCAGAAACAAAGGAATCATCTGTATGGCTATTTTCACCATGGATGTGATATAAATACATATGCATGAACACTTACATTCCCTTTTTGACTCAGTTTGATGATTGACTCCAATCTTTCAAGAGTTTTTCTGCTTTCTGGTAAGTCTTGTTGAGGGCAGTGATATACAGTACCATTTTTTTTTAAATCACTGGCTATCTGTTCTTGGTTTCCCCCAACACAGTGGCTCTCAACCTTTCCAGACTACTGTACCCCTTGCAGGAGTCTGATTTGTCTTGCGTACCCCCAAGTTCCACCTCACTTAAAAACTACTTGCTTACAAAATCAGACATTAAAATACAAAACTATCACAGTCACTATTACTGAAAAATTGCTTACTTTCTCATTTTTACCATATGATTATAAAATAATGTAATTGAAATATAAATATTGTACTTACATTTCAGTAGATAGAGCAATATAAGCAAGCCTGTATGAAATTTTAGTTTGTACTGACTTCGCTGGTGTTTTTTTTGTGTAATCTGTTTTAAAACTAGGCAAATATCTAGATGAGTTGATGTACCCCCTGGAACATCTCTGCATACCCCAGTGAGAACCACTGCCCCAAGGTACTGCTACTCAGCTGCATCCTAATGTGAGATCACTTGCTTCATTGCTGGGTAAACTAACCACCTCATGAGCATTCCCCCCCGAGTTTTGCTATACTTAAGAGAGTCCAGGCTCTGGTTATTCTCATCTTCTGACTTGGAATATTAATTCATCAATGCCAAATGCCTGACCTTAACCAATGAACCATCCTTATGTGAAC
Source organism: Mauremys reevesii (assembly GCF_016161935.1). Classification (NCBI taxonomy): domain Eukaryota; kingdom Metazoa; phylum Chordata; order Testudines; family Geoemydidae; genus Mauremys; species Mauremys reevesii. The sequence continues at coordinate 128,476,297 of NC_052624.1, read as the reverse complement.
AGCTGTACAACAGGCATTGTAAGCTCATGGCATGAATTGCACAGACACATTTATTTTCCCTATATATAACTGACAGCAAGAGAAATACATTTTTTTAAAAAGATGTTCTTAAATATCCAACAGCTATTGTTGTATTGGTAATCTATTTGAATATATGTTTTAAAATGTATTTAATATCTGGGTGTATATTCAGTGTATACTTAGGATATTTTTAATCAGGAAGATGGAATATTAATCCTATGTGTTTTCATGAGAACCCAACTAGTGGATTCTACATAGATGCACAAAGCTAAATGTTTGAACCAATCTGAGAATTATGCAAGCCTCTCTGCAGAACAAGACATTGTGGTGATGTGAATAGGACAAATAGCTGCATAGCATGTAATTTTCTTTAAGAGAATTTTACATATGGGATTTCATGATTTAATGCACCTGACCTAGTAGCAATATTTTTGTATATATTAAGTGTACTTATAATCCCATTTGACTTTCATTTTCAACCATTTTGGAATATGTGATCTTTTCTTTTAAGAAAAAGAATTAAACAATCTTTTGTTTAAAGAGATTTCTGCTACAATATAAAATAGACATTTTAGTTATGGGCTTGTCTTTATTTTGTGATTTCACTTATAAATGTATTAGGCCATCTGGCCCCAATCAAACTGAATATTTGATTCCTTATTCTGTGTGTCTCTTGCACAGATTCAGGGCTGTTCAAATCCAGGGGGTTGGTCCAATCTCTTATAGAGATAGGGGGTCACCTGTGAGATATTAATAGATTCATAGATTCCAAAGGATTCAAAGCCAAATGGATCATCTAATTTGACCTTGGTAAATTGTTCCAATGGTTAATTATGGAACTGTTAAAAATGTATGCCTTATTTCCCATCTCAATTTGTCTAGCTTCAACTTCCAGCCATTGGATCACATTATAGTTTTCTCTGGTAGACTGAAGAACCCATTATTAATATATGTTCCCCATGTAGATACTTGAAGATTGTAATCAAGTCAAGTTTAATCTTTTCTTTGTTAAAATAAATAGACTCAAAAAGCTCAATCACTACTGAGGAAGGTTTTCTAATCCTTCAACCATTTTTGTGGCACTTCTCTGAAACTTCTCCAATTTATCTTCTTGAAGAAAGAACAAAAGTACGTGCCTGATCTGAAGCCTATTGAACGAATTGACTCTTCATTGCCCAAAATGAGCAAACCATCTGCTACTTATCACTGTATAATAATGGTCATATTTCTCTTTAGTGTAATTGGCACTAAAGCTTGAGACTTCTCCGAAATCATAATTTCTTTTATAACATGAAAGGCAGTGAAGTTAGAGTGAGGCCATATTACCCTAATATGAAACCTATGATATAAATGTCATATCAACTTGCTTTTTAATTTTTATCCCTGCATACAGGAAACTTATCTGCTGGTGCTGACATGGTTATCAAATCATTTGTTAAAACATTCTGGAATTTAGAAGGACATTGACAATAAAGTTAATTGTAACACCTTGTTTGTATATTGTTTTTTATTGTCTGTAGATATTCATTAAATTACAAAATGACATCCTGAGAATATTGTCTTGGAAGGATACAGTAGACATTTTAAAGAGGAGAATCTCTTTTTCTAACAAATTCCAGTTGACCAATTTCAGTTTTAAAGCGATCACATGAACTATTCAAAAGGATTCTACTAGAAATTGCACTTGGGCTGGTAGATGTTGAATTTCCTTTGAGTTTTAGAAGGAAAAACAAGGCTAATAGAACTGCGAAGTCTACATTAACAGGACATGGTTAAGGCTGTTATAGAACAATATATACTAAGTATGTATACATATTAATACATATATTTAAATTATTCAGTGAGGAAGATAGTATTCATGCACAACTGTATTAAAAAAAAACACCACCACCATATGGGATATGGGAACAAGGAAAATACTGATAAGGTAAGTTGAGTTTTAAGGTTAATTTTAAAAAATGAAAACAATGAAAAATACCTTGACTATATCCTTTTTAGCAATGGAGGTTGATGTATATGTTAACTGTAAATGCTCACATGAGAGCAAGCGCAACTTTTTTGATTTTGTAGAACCAAATGAAGGCTTATTTGGAAAGCACAAATATGTAATATATATTAAGTGTTTTTATTGTGGCACCATAGTATCTAAGGGATTATCTACATGGAACAGCAATGGGCAGGGGGAAGGAGGAGGGGTGATTTCTACCAGGTAACTAACATGTGGCACACTGACTGATCTGTATAGACCCTGTTGGCACAAACTAAAAGTTCCAAAGTGCACTTTAATGAAGTTCTGTACACTTTGCATAGTCTAACACATTTATGTTCTTTAATACTTAATCATGTAAAGCTCAGGAGAGAACAGATCATATAAAAGAATAAACATCTGAAACTGCAATGTCCTCACTTTCTATCTCATCTTTCCCATGGGAATCCCTGGGGACCATCCATGTCTAGGAAGGCAGGCAGGATGTCCTTTGCCTCATTCAGGTTTTTACATGGTCAGTAGTCACTCTCTCTCTCATGGGTTGGAGAAGATGAACCCCTGAGCAGACCACTTTCTTCCCTTTTAAAATATACAGCCCCTTTTGTGTTAGGTGACACTCTTCCCAGCTTCCCCACATGAACACAAACCTCTGCCAAGTGACTTTGTTGCCAAAGTGACATCCCCCGGGCTACTAATCAGATCTTTTGGGCAGGGACCAGTTTTTTGTCTATAGCGAACGGATTTTGAATGATTGTGTTCTTAAGTCATCTACCCTCTAGTGTTTTTTCTTTTGTCCCCAGCCTCTGGAATCTGAACCCAAAATGGAAGCAAACAGTCCAAGGAGAATGCAAAAGGCAGCACATTCAACAGGGGATTTGCTGCCTGACACAGACCCATAGAGTTACTTGTCTCACATAGAATTTAGAAACTGTACAGACATATTCCCAATTCTTCAGAAGAGCATATTGCTTATTCCTGAAGTTATAGTATTGTTTATGATGTCACAGTTGGTTGCATAAGAAATTATGATCTTGCAAAGGATTATAATAAGGTGTAGTTGAAACAGTTTGTTTAAAATAAGAATTCCCCTGAACCATGGTCTGACCTTCAAACACAATGAATCATGACCTTTATTTTAAACATGGGAATTTTTGCTCAGGGAGAGCCTTCTGCTTGCTTATGAGGAAGGTAGTAGGCAGATCCCAACATCTCTTCCTCTCCAAACATTAGTGGCAGATATTCTTCGGATGAGGATATCCAGTTACATGATACCAATCTCCAGTATCTGGTTTCAACTTCAGTGACTCGGGTTATAAGCAGTCAAAGGAAATCCATTCTTTAAAAACAAATAGCAAAGAACTAGGAAAGAGAGAGGAAAATATTAACAATAAATCATTATAAATGGATTTTTTTCAGATTTGTTCAAGAACACAAGAGGGTGGGGAAAGAAGGGAGATATTGACTTGAAATCTAGTCAGCTGAAAATAAAATGAGTTAAAAGCAGTTTCAGGTGCTTCATCTACCCTTGAGTTTGTCCGGCCAGTTTTACTGCTCTTATAAACTTTCTACATACCATTTAATGACTGCTTCTTGGAGCAGTTGGTCCTGGAACCCACAAGGGGAGAGGCAGTTCTGGATTTAGTCCTAAGTGACGCAACAGCATCTGGTCCAACAGGTCAATATAGCTGAACTGCTCAGTAATGTGACTATAGTGTAATTAAATTTGTGTGTGAGGGTGGGAGGGGAATACCAAAGAAATCCATCACAGTAACATTTAACTTCAAAAAGAGGAGCTACACAAAAATGAGGAAGCTAGTTAAACAGAAATTAAACGGAACAGTCACAATAGTGAAGTGCCTGCAAGCTGCATGGAACCTATTTAAAGACACCACAATAGAGGCTCAAACTATATGTACACCCCAAATAAAAAAAATAGTAAGAGGACCAAAAATGCCACCATGCCTAAAACAACAGAGTAAAAGGGGATGGTTAGAGGCAAAATGACATTCTTTAAAACTTGGGAGTCAAATTGTAGTGAGGAAAATAGAAAGGAGCATACATTTTGGCAAGTCTAGTGTAAAAGTATAATTAGGCAGGCCAAAAAAAGAGCTTGAAGAGCAGCTAGCAAAAGACACAACTAACAGCAATTTTTTAAAGTACATCAGAAACAGGAAGCCTGCCAAACAATCAGTGGGGCCTCTGGATGATCGAGGTGCTAAAGGAGCATTGAAGGAAAGCAAAGCTGTTGTGTAGAACCTAAATGAATTCTTTGTGGGAGACCTAAGCCATTCTTTTTAGGTGAAAAGTCTGAGGAACTATCCTTTATTGAGGTGTAGATAGTGGAGATTTTAGAAGAAATGGATAAATTAAACAGTAATAAGTCACCAGGAACAAAAGATATTCACTCAAGTGTTCTGAAGGAGTTCAAATGTGAAATTGGAGAGCTACTAATAGTGGTATGTAAGCTATCACTTAAATCCACCTCTGTATCAGATAATGGAGCTAATATAACACCAATTTTTAAAAAAGGCTCCAGAGGTGATCCTGGCAATTGCAGATGGTAAACCTAAATTCAGAGCCAGGTACATTTGTTGAAACTATAGTAAAGAACAGAATTATCAGGCACATAGATGAACACAATACATTGGGGAAGAGTCAACAAGGCTTCTGTAAAGGAAAAATCATGCCTCGCCAATCTATTAGGATTCTTTGAGGATGTCAACAAGCATGTGAACGAAGGTGATCCAATTGATACTGTATTTCAGAAAGCCTTTGTTAAGGTTCCTCACAAAAGGCTCTTAAGCAAAGTAAGCAATCATGGGATAAGAGAGGAGGTCCTCTCATGGACCAGTAGTTGGTTCAAAGATAGGAAACAAAGGGTAGGAATAAATGGTCGGTTTTCAGACTGGAGAGAGGTAAATAGTGGTGTCCCCAGGGGTCTGTACTCGGCCCAGTCCTATTCAGTATATTCATAAATGATCTGGAAAAGGTAAACCAGTGAGGTGGCAAAATGTATAGATGATACAAAATTACTCAAGATAATTAAGTCCCAGGCAGACTTCAAAAAGTTAAAAAAAAAGTTAACTGGATGACTGGGCAATAAAATGGCTGATGAAATTCAATCTTGATAAATGCAAAGTAATGCACATTGGAAAACATAATCCCAACTATACATATAAAATGATGGGATCTAAATTAACTGTTACTAATCAAGAAAGAGATCTTGGAGTCATCATGGATAGTTCTCTGAAAACATCTGCTTAATGTGCAGTAGCAGGCAAAAAAGCTAACAGAATGTTAGAATATCATTAGGAATGGGACAGATAATAAGATAGACAACTTCATAATGTCACTATATAAATACATGGTATGCCTACTATGGATACTATGTACAGAAAAAATGATTAGGAGTATGGAACAGCTTCATATGAGGAGAGATTAAAAAGATTGAGACTGCTTAGTTTGGAAAAGAGACAACTAATGGAGGATATGATCGAGGTCTATAAAATTGTGACTGGTGTTGAGAAAGTAAATAGGGAAATGCTATTTACCCCTTCACATAACATAAGAAGTAGAGGTCACCAAGGAAAATAAGAGGCAGCAGGATTAAAACAAACATGAGGAAAACCTTCTTACACAACACACAGTCAACCTGTGGAACTCAGTGCCAGGGGATAAGGTGAAGGCCAAAAGTATAGCTGAGTTCAAAAAATAATTAGATAATTTAGTGGATGATAGGTCTACCAATGGCTATTAGCTAAGTTGGTCAGGGATGCAATCCTGTGCTCTTGGTAACCCTGAATCTCTGACTGCCAGAAGCTGGGAATGGATCAATCAATAATTTCCCAGTTCTGTTTATTCCCTCTGAAGCATCTGACACTAGCCACTGTCAGACGACAGGATATTGGGCTAGATGGATCAGTGGTCTGACTCAGTATGGGTGTTCTTACGTTCTTATATCCATATTTTCCTATTTTAAAACATTTTTCTCTTTCCCATTGCTGTGTAAAAGACCCACACAAATAGGGGGAAATGACCAACGCCCTGTTCCTGCAAACACACATGCTTAATTTTACGCATCATGTGAGTTAGTGCCATTGAATTTAATAGGACTATTCACCTGTGTAAAATTAAACTTGTATAAATGTTTACAGAATAGAGTCATTAATGACTCTACATGTAAAACTGTCAAACTATGCAGAAAGTATTGGTTAAAAATGCACAAATAAGTAAACTGGAAAAAATAGACTATTTTCCTGTGTCCTTTTTCAGTTTTAGTAATAGGATTTACTTGTTAAAAAAAATAGGTAAAACAAATTCAGATAGAAGTTTAAGTTTTTGGTTGGAAGCCTCCTTTTAAGAGCAAGCATTTAAAAGAATATTATTATTGCCATAAGCACCATGTGCCAAACATCTGAAAGGTTGAATTTCAGATTTCTCCGATTTTATTTATTTATTTATTTTATTTTATTTTAACTGTTTGGCACTCTCCTTTAGCATTTCTGGCTTAACATTAAATATGAATGAGGAAACATAACTAACTCACTGACATACGGCAGCATTGGACAATACTAAGTGAAGGTCCTGGGTCCAGCAAAGGATTAGATTTGTAAACCCTGGGCAAGAAGAAGCTGATTTATAAAACTGATTTTATTTCGGTGTCTCAGGTGTGCGCTAACAATACATTAATTTGATGACCTTTTGTCCAGGTGACCCCTAGAATAGCATCAAGCAGAGTTGTATCTGAATTGCTAATGATGACTATTATTTCAGAAGGTAATTATCTTGTATGTTTGTGCAGAGCTGCTATTTTAAACACTGCACACTGCATTTCAAACTCTCACCCTTCAGATCCCTACATTCTGAACTGCTAAACATGCATTCTGAAAGACCTAGACACCACCATCACAATTAAATACTTGATTATGTTTTTCTTGTGAAAAAAGTGCAGGATTGGGCTCTAAAATAATACTCATTACCATTAAAATGTATGTATATGTAACCTCTTCCTGCATAAAAACTTTTGATTCTCTGAAAAATTACCAATTTTAATTGGTTGTAACACTGTATTGACAAGCACATAATTATTTCTAAAATGGTGCAGAAAATGGCCATTACACTTCACAATCCTTTTTTGGATTTTAATCTATGTGGGTTTGCAACTCCTGAATTTTTTTTTTCAATTTCTGGTTGTAATCTAAACAGTCATCTTTTTAAAGGGTTGCTCGGTTTTATGTGAGTTCATTTTGCACGTGCAGTTTACATAGGGAAACAAATCTGATTAATGTATCTGTTTTATTACAGGAGCTATTTGTTAGTTACAGGTGTAGTTTTGTGTTTGCACTTAATTTTTTTGGTGCCAAATTTTGTGAGTACAAATTTTGTCCATAAAAATGGAGTCTGGGCTTCACCCTTCTGGAGACAAACCTCAATATCTCAAAGCAAAATTCAGTCACTATGAATTTCACCTGTTTTTTGCATTGAAAGCATGTATAAAACTCATATGACAGACGTATAACATTTTGCAACGCTGAGTATGTCATTTGACAGGAGGCAGGAAAAGAGCTTCTTAAGAGCACTTCCAGTGTTGCCAAATATGATTTTATCATCAGCTTTATAATGTTTTGTGTTTTTTTTCTTAAAGCTACAACTACTGAAGTAATGTTGCCATGTGTGACTCTCACCTTTCATTTTAAATAGCAAGTTTCTAGCCCACGGGAATGTGGAGAAGATCTTGAAAGTGTGACACCTTAGGGATCAAAACACACAAAGCAAAAAAAAATTAAAATATTATTTTTAAGTCAGTCTCATAATTTTGGAGTGGAGACTCATGATTTATGAACATTTGGTGTTGGCAATATTGTGTATCACACCGTTATTACAGTTACCATAGTTGGTTTGTAGTGTATGAGGTTTTGTAACATATATAGTAAAGTAGCAGTACCATTTTCATATCTGAATCATCCCTTGCACAGGCTATTTACATATAGGGACCTGGAAACATTGCAATCAGGAGGTGTGATTGCAGCACAGGTAGACATAGATCAAAGCTAGCTTGATTAACAACAGCAGTGAAGCTGCAGTAGCATAGGCAGCTGCACAGGGTATCTCTGCCTGCCCAGGATCCTGGGAACATTGCTGCTGCAGTTTCACTGCTGTTGTTGCTTGAGCTAGCTTTGATGCAGGATATTATCTGCACTTCCCAGCTCAAGGAGACATACCCAAGCTAGCTCTGATCAAACTAGTGCACTAAAAATAGAGCGTAGCCTCAGAGGTGTGAGTAGGACTAGCACCCTGAGTTCTTACCTAGAGTCTTGGATGGGATCATATTCCGGATGGCTAACCCCTCCCACTGCTTGCACTTCCATAGCTATGCTCTATAGTACAGGTAAGTCTAGATGTGCTGGTGATCAGACCTTCTAATTGCAGTGTAAATATAACTGGATTCTGTGGAATTCTTTGATGGTGTTGAGGTTCAGGATGTGGGGGATCATGCCCAGTGGTTAGAGCAGGAGTCAGCCCTTCCCTCCCAGATGCCAGAGCAAAGGGTCAGAGCCAAAGTCAAAGTCAGGAATTGGAGCTGAGGGTCAGAACTTGGTTACTTGGGGCAAGGCAGGGAACAAGCAGGCACAGGAGCTATCACAGCCATGGGTTAATGCTTTGAATAGCCACTGAGCTCCTGCTGCTGGTGGGCTTGAGCCAGTCTGTTGACTCTTACAACCAATCAGGCACTGTAGCTAATTAGGCAGCCTGCTACAGGCCAGCTGTGCTTGTTAGGTTGCCTAGAGACCAGCTTTGCTCCAGGCCCTGTTTTCTTAGGTAAGTGTGGTGTTGTTGCTTCCAAATCTAGAAGACTCTCTTCACCACCTTCTTCACTAGACCTGCACATCTGCATTGACACCTTACAGGGTCAGCTTACCTTCAACATCCTGTGGCTTATTTTTGTAGGAGAGGGTTCCAAGCCATGAAAAACTCTTTCTTCCCCCAACTAAAGCCTTTAATCACAGCCTAACCTCTACCCAGTAGAGAAGCCTAGTCTTCATGGAGTCTCCATGGAGGAGCTTCTGTGGGTCATGGAAATGGGAGACCAATGCAGCAGCAATGACACTCCCCTTTCCATCCTCTTCTTAAATAGGATGATGAGGATTTTGGCCCTTATATCTCTGTATGGCTCTCGATTGTGACTTGAAACCAGGTTAGAATTATAACATTAACCTCACTATTTATGCAGGATCAAACTTGATGTGGAATTGAGGTATTGCTTTGACAATGTGGAGCATCAAAACATTATTGTTTTAGTGTTTTCATAGAAATCACCCACACCAATTCATTGGAATAGGTGTTCTATATATCAAAAAAAAGCATGGGAAAATGTTCTCTCATTTTTGCTGAATAGCAGTAAATTATTTTTTTATCATCATGACATTGTGAATGGGTCTTTGTTGAACTAAGGAATGCACTTTGTTTGAACTTTATAGCCTCAATATTGAATGTTATGTTATCTTTTCATTCAATATGTTTCTGTTACATCAGTGGAATGATATGAAAGCCCTGTGCTGGCCTAAATAATATATCTAAATTCCCACTTATGTTAAAACATAATGTCCATAAACTGGAGGATATAGCTTCTTGACCAGAGCCGCAGCTAGAGTCAGCAGGCACAGCTCTGTTGACTTCAGCTGAGGATCTGTCCCTCTGTTTCATTTTTCAGGGATACTGAGTTCAAAATTTCCGCTGTAAGTTGTACTTTTTAATAGCTCAACCATTTCTTAACAGCAGATTTTTATTACTGTTAAATATATGTTTATGCAGTGTTGTTGTCACCATGTTGGTCCCAGGATATTAGAGAGAGAAGGTGGGTGAGGTAATATCTTTTATAGGACCAGCTTCTGTGGGCAAGAGAGATATGAGCTCTTTTTCAGGTGACCTGAGCCTCAAAGGACTTTTTTTAAACAATGTATCAGACAAGAATGAACTTGCGCAAACTCCCTCCCAGAGCCTGAACCCCAATCCCCTCCCCCAGCCTAAGGCCTGCACCCCAGACCTCCTCCCTCACCCAAACTCCCTCCCAGAGCCTTGGGTGGGTGGAGTTTTGGCAGGGGCAGGTTCTGGGCACCACCAAAATTTCTACAAACTTGCCACCCCTGCTCAGGTGGTAACCTAGGTGAAAAGCAGGGTCTTTCTCATCACTGGGGCCCCCTTTGTTCTGTTCCACCCCCTTTTATAGCTTTGGCACAAGGCGGGAATCTTTTGTGTCTCTGGGTCCCCACCCCTCCTTCTAACTGGAAAAGCAGCAGGTTTAAGAGGGATTCCAGTTCAGGTGACATGAGCACATGTCACTGTAAGACCTCCTTCTTCATTACCTAGGAGCTGGCTGACACAGGAAGGCTTGCAAGTAAACAAACCCATTCACGGTTAATTGATTCTGAAGCACCCTTAATGGCTTCCACTTAATACAGGAGTTTCCAAACTTCCCTGCTTGTTCAGGGTAAGCCCCTGGTGGGCCGGGAGACACTTTGTTTACGTGAGCATCCGCAGGTACGGCCGCTCGCGGCTCCCAAACGTAGAAATAATACATGCAAACAAATAGGATGAATGCACTCAGTAGATCATAAGTTTTGTAATGATACCTTACAAGAGATCTTATGCATGAAGCATATTCCATAAAATTACATCATATTTACAATCAGAAGCATATTTCCATAAAACATTATGGAGTGCAACGTCACACCCTCCTCCTGAACTTACTGCCGGAGTCTTGGACACTGTCCATAGCGGAGGCAGTACATATAAAATCCCTGTTTGTCTCTGGTTACACACCCTCTTTCAGTTTGTCTCTGGTTACACACCCTCTTTCAACACCTTTAAACCCTATGGTGTTATTCATAAGTGTCTTAGCAAGGTTTGGGGTTCCTGGTCCTCAGGTGCCTGAAAACAAGTTGGGGTGCAGTACTGCTAACAGAATGCAGATAGCAATAGCTGTAAAAGTGTAGGTGTCTTGGCATTTAGCCACCAATGCCATGAGGTACTGTGCCTCAGTTTTCCCTTTCACACAGCAGTGTAGGCCTGTTGTGCTTTTGCTGCTGTGCCAAGCTTACAGCTTGTCTACAGGTATAAGCTGAAAAGCAACATGTTTGTGGGACTGTCTTGTCACCATCCCTAGCATGAACAAAAGTTTTTCGAAAAATCATGTTGTCACACATCTTCAAAGGGTTTGTTATTAGCATCAACTCCTTTGTCTTGACCCATAGATGAAATAGCAAAAGACACAAAATTAACAGCCAATTTATGATGGACAGACTTTGTTCACACAGCCTGGCTTGCCCAGTGTCCACTGCATTTCCCAATCCTTTTGTGTACCACGGTAGGTGCTCAGACACAGATTCTCCTGCCTTTTTGGAGAAGGCTTTCAATTCAGGCATGTGTTTGAGGTTCTGGCAAGGAAAGGGTGTACTGTGGCCATGCCTGCCCTCAGCCCCCTCACTAGAAATCTCTTTGTGTTGGACCTCACCTGCTTGTGAAGTTTCCCAAATGCAAAGTTTTTCTTCCTCCTGCCTTGAAGAGACAGTTTTCTCTTTTACAAGCATAGGGTGACCAGATGTCCCGATTTCATAGGGATAGTCCCGATTTTGAGGTCTTTTTCTTATATAGGATCCTATTACCCCCAACTTCTGTGCCAATTTTTCATGTTTGCTGTCTGGTCACCCTACAAGCATAGCAGGAACAACCTCTTTCAGTGAAGTGCTTTGGATTGGTAAGATCCCTTCGGTCACCCCACTCTCCGTTCCCAAAAGGTCAGTTGGGTGGACTTTCCCCTCCAGGAGATTTGACCCCCAGTCTTCCCTTAAAACCTGACCCACAGGTGAGGGGTCTGGCATTTCAGATGCAGATCCTTCACCCGCCTCCTCTGGAAATGCCTTCCTACAAAAGGTGGGCAGACCCTCCAGTCCCCCATCACCTTCTGTCTGGATTTCCCTCTCTGGGCTCCCCTCTAGGTCAGACACTCCTGTGTCCCCCAAAAGGGAAGGTGACCCTGATTCAGCTGTGGGCTCACAGCTACCAGCTATGACAGACCGTTCACTGGCCAGAAAAATCTCCCCCCTTTCACACAGGTTGGGCTTGCTTCCAGCTATAGAGCCATTGAGGACTGTTCACACCGAGCGGTCATCAGGACCCCAACTTCCATCTCTGGGATACATGTTTCTGTGCACTGTAGGGTCAGGTCTGTCCCTGCTGAACTACATCTTCCTGGCAGTCAGCAGCTGAGAAGGCCTCCCTGTTACAAGGTGGGCCATCCCCATCCCCTTCCCCCAGGGAGATGATCACAGCCCTTCCCGCAGGGACCTGCCTTGAGCCTCGGGGCTACAGGATCTAGGGTGACCAGACAGCAAGTGTGAAAAATCAGGACAGGGGGTGGGGGGTAATAGGAGCCTATATAAGAAAAAGACCTCAAAATCGAGACTGTCCCTATAAAATTAGGACATCTGGTCACCCTAACAGGAACTGGTTATGACCATCCCTTCCCCCAACAGCCCACTGTTTACTGCTACAGAGGAATTAAAGAGACACTCTCCATGTGAGTACACCCTCCCCTCTGGGGCTTTCAGCACAAGATTCCTTCTTGCTGCTAACAAACCCTGGGACAGATTCTGCCACATCAAAAAAGTAATTTCTCAGTAGAAACGGTGCAAAATTTTTGCCACCGCTGCCACAGTTAGTTCAGCCTGCACTTCACCAGTTTCCATGTGTACCTTAGCTAAAGGTGCAAGGACTTTGTAACCTCCCACCAATTGTAATTCTGCCATTTTTCCTAGTAAAAAATCCTTCTCATGGATCAGGTCTCTCCTGACCACAGAAATCTCTGCACCAGTATCTCTCCATCCTTGAAAGCAGCAAAGTGCCCTGTGGCACCTTATAGACTAACAAACGTATTGGAGCATGAGCTTTCGTGGGTGAATACCCACTTCGTCGGATGCATGTCTCCATCCTTGGAGCACTTTGTCAGTAAGCTTAACAGCATGCATATGCTCACTGGTTGGTTGTGTAGAGCAACCTTTACAAATCCCCGTGGTAAGAGGCAGAAGCCTCGGATACCCCTGTGCTCTGAGAAGTAGCAGCTTCATGTGTTACATGGTGCCTGTTCCCACTTAGCCAAGAACATTTATTCCTCAGGTGCTCAGTGGACTTACAATGATAGCACCTTCTGGGCTCCTCTGCTTGTATAGGAGATTTGGGACAAGTAACAGAGGAATGGGGAGATGAACACCCAGCCTCCTTTTTCCCAGGGGTAAAACAGTGATTTTGCTTTCCCCCAACCCTGTACCCCTCTGTCAGTGGTTTGTTTAATTGCAGCTTGTAATTTCTCATAAGAGTCTGCAAACCCAGCTAATTCACCCACTGCATCCACCTTTTTGTCCCAGAAATACTGTTTTACATTATCACTGCACATATTCAGGAACTGTTCCTGAGTAACCAAATCACACATTTCTTCCAAGCTTGTAATGCCTTTCCCCCTCACCCAGTTGTCCAACAAATCCCTCATTTCATTTACATAAGCCACTTACTCAATCCAGATCCCCTCTTAAGACTCCTGACTTTTACCCTGTAGGTTTCAGGTGCAATCTGAAACTGTTTCAAAACCAGTTCCTTACATTTACCATAGGTTGAAGCATCAGCAATAGGCATCTTACTGAGTATGTCCAGAGCTCTCCTATTCAATTTTGCAACCAAAGTGGTCATTTTTTGATCCTCAGGAATCAGATGGAGAGTGCACAGTCTTTCAAAGGTGATGAAATACTCAGCAATATCACTGGATTCATCATATTGTGGGCATAACCGTTCCCATTTGTGGATTTTGGGGGAAGTGGAGCCAGTTGCTGAAGGGTTCTGTCTCTTCCACTCCATTACAGCCAGTTCATGCTTCTCAGTCTCAATTTGGCCCTCAGTTTCTTTGTCTTTTAACTCCAGGGCTAGCTGCCTCTCTCTTTCCTTCTCCTGCCTTTTTTTGTCAGCTTCCAGCTGTCTGAGCTCCAGGGCTTGCTGCCTGTCTTCTTGAACAGCTTGTTGGGCTAACCTCTGGGCTTCCATGGCTCTTTCGTGAGCAGCTTTTTCCCTCACACATTGTCCATCAATCTCCATTTGTTTTAATTTCATCTGCCTTTTATGTTCATTTTCCTTCTCAGCAATTTGCAACCTGTGCAGTTCTAGCTTCTTCTGAGCTTCACTCTCACCCATTTTGCTAATTTTCTGTCTCTATTTCCCTTACCCGAAATAAGCAAACAGAAAATAACAAACCAGTTACCACTTTGTCTCTTCTCGAGCCACCACACTTAAAACTCACTTAAAATCACTACCAGTGTCTCAAAGCAATCAGCTGTGCACAGATCCTGTTTGACTATGCCACTGTGACAGGTTTGGTCACAGAGACTCCTTTGAGACTGTCACCTGACGTGCAGAATTTACCTCTGAGCCCATTTTCCCTGCCAGCTTGTGACTCCAGAACCTTGCTAAGCTGTTTTCAGTTAAGCCTGCAGCTTTGGGGGCATGGACCAGACCTGAGTCTGTGTTGCAGCAGGCTAGCATGTCTGGCTTAAGAAGGCAGGGTTCTGAAGTCCCCAAGCTGGCAGGGAAAACGGGCTCAAAAATAAATTCCACACGTCAGGTAACAGTCCCAAGGGGGTCTCTGTGACTGAACCCGTCACAAGTGGGCCATATGTTTTTGATCAGATGATTTATGCTGTATACCATAACAATTTAAAGTGATTACAATGTTTTCCATGTTCTGTATGAAAAAAAATATGGATGAATAGACATTTTGATAAAAATCACAATGATGCCAGGTCCTGACTTAATTGAAATGTATGTTTTCCCTGTGAGTACAAAGCAGTACATGGTGTAGGCATAATGAAAGGATTGAAAAGAAGATATGACGCAGGGCTAAGAAAAAGTCATTAAAGGAAAAGCACGGATAACAAAACTTCTTACTCTAAAGTCATACAGTATGTCAAGGGGAATTTAAAGCAAACATTCACATTAAGAACATAAAAATGGCCATACTGGGTCAGACCAAGGGTCCATCCAGCCCAGCATCCTGTCTGCTTACAGTGGCCAATGCCAGGTGCCCCAGAGGGAGTGAATCTAACAGGCAATGATCAAGTAATATCTCTTCTGCCATCCATCTCCAGCCTCTGACAAACAGAGGCTACGGACACCATTCCTTACCCATCCTGGCTAATAGCCATTTATGGACTTAACCACCATGAATTTATCCAGTTCTCTTTTAAACCCTGTTATAGTCCTAGCCTTTACAACCTCCTCAGGCAAGGAGTTCCACAGGTTGACTGTGTGCTGTGTGAAGAAGAACTTCCTTTTATTTGTTTTAAACCTGCTGCCCATTAATTTCATTTGGTGGCCCCTTGAGAACATATTGTACATCTTATATACTCTTATTCATAAAAATAACTTTATCTAGTTCCCATGATGGTTTGTTGTAGTTATCTACAAACTTTATTGCTGGTGTTTCTGATGTCCTCATTTTTCTAGTGCAACAAATGCATTTTCCTTTAAATGGCACATAGAGAGAGTCAGTTATTTTATGATTCAATTTAATTCTTCTCTAAATTCTCCCCAGCTTTGTGGCATACATCTTCTGACTCCTGCAGTTGGATACACTAATGGGAAAATACGTGAGAGGCACTCTCCATGCACTCTTCCTCCTCCTCGGCCCTAGGTCCTCATCATCCCCATGTTTGCTTTTCTATCCCTATCCTTCTGGAGTCCAATCACCCAGTACCCAGTCTTTTGTGGGAAACTATGTATTAGTCTTCTCCCACATTGTGGATGTGGGGCACTAGATAATTCTCATTGCCACTAGTGAAATATTTTTGGAGAGTTGGCAGTGAGTGTATTAGTGCTCTCCAGAAAATCCTGTCGACTAGAGTTCTACAGACCTTTGGATTGGAGGCCAGTAGCTCTATGGTGGAAACCATGAAGCTAGAAGGGAGGAAGAGGAACTTGGTATCCCCTAAAGATAGCCCAATGATAAGCAAATGTAATAGCTTTATTCATTACAAAAACATAACACAGAATCAAAATCATTTTTAATAGTCTGAGATACTGAAGCTAAATACTAAAAGCATTACTTCAGTGTTTTCCTTTTAATTGCACCATAACTGTCAATAAATTGAGAAAGAGTATGTTGGGTGAAGAAATACATTAGCAGAATCAATGATTTAGATATGGTCTTTATTCATGTCTCCTTTAGTGTTTCTATTAAGCAGCTTCAAAGGTGTTTAATGTGCAAGTTCTTTATTTAGCTGAAGTCTATATAAAATGACACACTAAATTAGCTTGAGTAAGTTAAAATGAAAATACTATATGGAAACTTTTGACACTGCCCTGAAAAAGGAATACTGGTACCAGAAAATGTTATGGAAGTATGAAACAATGCTGTTGACATATTTGTTCAGTTACTTAACAATTATTAAGATCTTTTCCTTTATTGGTAGTATTCGTTAAAGTCCAAATCCTGCTCATTTTATTCATCTAACACTCCCACAGAAGTTAGTAGAAGTTTTGCATGTCAGACTAGCAGACCAAAATTGTCCTAAGTCAGTAGTGAATTGTCAAAAGTTAAGAAGTTACAACAACTTGGAAAAAGCCTCACTTAAATAACATATTGGAAATGAAGAATATTTGCCCCATCAAAGCTCATGTATTTCCTTAGCACTCCCTCCCCTCTTCTTCCCCATAATGTTATGTTGATTCTTGAATGAGCTAAGATTTTTAATGTGACATAGTTGTTTGGAAAGGCACTTTTCACAGATGGGGTTCTTTGTGCAGAAAGATATTGCTTTCTGATGTCAGCTTTAAATGTATTACATTTCATGCCCAATCCTGTTGCACGATATGGAACAGAGAGAAGTAATGCAATTTGACATTATCTCTCTACTCTTATTAATCCCTTCAACAGTTTTGCTTTCTGGCTGGACAGATTTAAATAGACTGCAGCCTTAACTTGTCCTGTACTTTTGAGTTCTTGGATAAGCTTTGTTGCTCTGCACTTTTTCAAATGTTATAGCATTTTTATTGATTCATATATTTATTGTTAATGATATAGTGACCAGGATTAAGCATAAAGTTGTGAGTGGGATTTCAGAGAATGTTATAATTTAGGGCCCTATAATCCCTGTTATGCCTTTGTTCAGAGAAGAAACCACGACTCTTCCTCTTTCAGCATGCTCCCTCTTCCCATGGACCTTGTGTGAGGGAGCTGGCTGGGCTCCTTTGAATTTTCTTTCTCCCATATACATGGACAAAATAATAAAGCACAAAATAATTAAGCCTGAGACTGGCAAGCCCTGTCTCCCCTCACCCATGTGGTTTTGTTACTGTTGTGTTATGTGTGCGCATGGTAGGAAGCTTGAGTAGTTAAGAGTGTGGGTGGACATTATTAGAATCCAGACATGAAGTCAGCTGGGATTTAAGTTTAAGCAACAGTAGAGATTTCAGATTGGGTAGTGGAGGGGCTGCAGCTATGAACTGCATGGAATAGAGGTGTGACCAGAACAGGGCAGAGGGCAGCAAGTTAGGTAAATAGCCCACCTTGCTCTCTGTCTATCAAGGTAGCAGCTGCAATGGTGTTAGATAAGTTTTAGCTATTTTTGTGTTAACTACAAAAATAAAAAAGTGCCCCAGCCCATTATTTTGGGTACATGATGAGATGATTCTGAAATCAAAAATAAAATCAACGAACAATCATCTCTTTTCCTTTAAATTGCTTAGAAGAGCTGTGGAAAAATGACCAAAAAATTGAAACTTAATATGAAAACCTTTCCATGCCCCAGAGATGTACTTTTTCAGGGGCTTTTTACGAATTGGCCATTTTCTAGCAAGAGTAGTCCCATTGATGTCAGTAGGAACACTTGTGGAGTAAGGTATTATTCAGTGTGAGTACAGGGTTCCAATTCCATAGAAAGTAATCACATTAACTTTCAAAATTATATAGGTCCTTTGGTGCAAATTTATTTTTGGCTGAAAGCTATTTTGAATGGATTTAACTTTTTTCATTAAAATTAGGACAATTATTTGGGCAAATGTTCCTCATTTCTTTCCCTCCTCCCACTCTCCACCTTCTTTAGGTGTGATTTTCAGCCACACCTACAACATTTGGGTTTATTTACAAAATCAGCCTGTTTTCAAAAATCCTCAAGTTGCAAATTGAATCTAGAAGTTTTTACAAATTTGTTTCATTTAGGCAGATTATTCCTTTTCTTCTGCATCCTGCCCTACATGCTACATGATCCAAGGAATAAAATTACTAAGAAAGATTGAGCCAGGTTAGTATTCGGGAAGGAGACCATCCAGAAACACCATCCTGCTGCAGGAAGTGGTGCTGATAAGTTATATTCTGTTTGAGTCATTAGTGAATCAGTGCATTGGACTGTATTGTTGGAGGTGTTCTGTTTTGAATGAGATGGCATTAAAGATCCCATGTCACATTTTTCACTGTTTTGTCTTTTAGAAGTGAGGTGAAGGACGGTTTTAAAACCCAACACAATTAACAAATACAGCCATGAACTGTGTGCATGCTTTACTAACCAGAGTATCTGTGTGATCTTATTATTGTCACCCGCGTCCCTCCTCATCCATGGCCCCACTTTGTTGTCTGTTTATGTTCCCAATTTCTTGTCATATCAAATATTTTTTGTATGCTCTTCTGAGCAGGGAGTGTGTCTGTATTTGTTTCAGTGAGTCACCTGCACATTTTTATGTGTTTGAACAATAATTAATAATAGGAATAAAAGTGTTGCTGTGCTCTGTTAAATATCTGCTGGATTTCACCCTTGAGATGACATATCAGCATTGGCAGAAATTCTATAGCTCTCTGATAAATTTGTAAAATCCCTTTGGGATCAATTGAGATGGATTATACTATTTAAAAGAAAGAATATAATAATTTAACACAGAGTTCACATTGGTATAAACTATATTCTACTTCCTTTATGAGAGTACAGCTATTTTAAAGTCTACAGTGTATGTGCCTTTCTTGTACTAACAGGTTCTAATGGGTTCAGTTACTTCACTGCCTCCGGCTCTAACACATGTGAATTATGTTCTTAAAGATGGTTAGAAATTGCTGTATGGTTTCACAGGGTTGCTAGTCCTTTTCATACATTTGGTGTTTGAACCATTTCCTCACTTCAGTAGCACAGTGAATTCACAAGAAAAAAGAAGAGAGGCAAAGTTGAGGAGAGAGAGCTGGAATTAGTTTGGATTAACACACAGTTCTTATTCTATGAATGCTGAGCAGCTAATGAAGTTAATAAATGCAGAGTAGGTAGGAAAGGGTTAGTATAAAATAGATATCAGTATTCATTAATTTAGATAATTAATTCATTAATTGGACAAAAAATTCCAAATGTGGTTGCCTAAAGTTAAGCATCTTGAAAGATAGAAACTGAACTACAACTCCCTTCTCTACATCAGACCAAGGGTGGTGGGGGAATTGAACTCAGGTCTCCCCCCACATCCCTAGTAAGAGCATGAACCATTGGGACTAAAGGCAGCTCAGCATCTCCCACCCCCCCATATTTCTTGCAAAAAAAAATGCTTAGGTGCCTGTTTCCAGGAAAGGGTTCACAGCTGTTTTTTTCCAAGGAGAGATAGGAGCCTTCCTCCAGGCCAGACTTAGGCACCTAGCTCTCTGAGAAGAGCTGGACTTCTCAGCATTGGTTAGCTTAGGTGGCTCCCTGCTCAGCATGCTGACTTTTATGGATTCCATATTTAGGCAAGTAATTCTCCCTGTGCACTGTACCAGGAGTCTAGGCATGTGATCTGAGGTTGTGGGCTTGGGGCTTGAGGCTCCTCCAGCCAGCTAGGATTTGGGGTGGCTCAGGCGGGTGGGTGGGCCAGGGCTCTTCTGGCTGCAGTGGGGGGCTCAGGGCTCCTCTGGCCCTGGCAGGCAAGAGTAGGGGAGTGTAGTGGGGGCTAAGGCTTTGGGAAGAAGGGGGTGGGGCCTTGGGCGGAAGGGGCAGAGTAGGGGCTATCCTCCCCAAATGGGGGGTTCACAAGCTGCCCATGGCTGTGGATTCCATTGAGTAGCAAAGCATCTAAAAGTTAGGTGGTACAAAACTGAGCATTGTAGCACCCAAGACCCTTTGTGGATCTAGCCTGAAGTCCATATTATGTATCTAAATAGATGTCCTGATTTTTAGAGGTACTGAGACTCATAGTGCCCCTTGATTTCAGTGGTTCCTGCCAAGTGCATATCCCTTCTGAAACCCAGGCCTTCTGTTTAGGTGCCAAATATAAACTTGAGTGCCCAATTTTTGGGTTCCTTTCCTGAAAATACTGGCTTGGTCAGTGGTGCCCCATTTGTGTTTAAAAAACAACAACTGGAGAATGAAAGAAAGTCAATTAAAATATGATGTTTTGTGGCTGAGTTTACACTGAGAACCAACATCTCATAAATTTTCTAACGAGATATTGGTTTAATTTCAAACACATATAAGCCCTGTGGTTGTTATTGCATTCATTGCTTCTCCCAAGGGTGAGCTTGAGAAATCCTAATCTGTGTGGGGAAGTTGACATTTAGTTTATTATTTATTTCATTAGGAAGGTTGTTTTCCATTGCTTATTATTATTTTTAATGTCAATCAATTATAAAAGCAAACATGCGGTGTCAATACTCACTTGATTCCCCTGATTGTCTCCCTGGGAATAATTACATATACCAAGGAGGCCGCCAAACATTAAGGCTCCAGTTCTGAATACACTTGACTTAGGTGGGAGTTTTCCCCTGTTTAAGTGGGGGCCAAATTGGGCCCTAAGACCCTCACCTCTGTGTCAAAAGTAAGAATATATTTCCAATTCTTTCATTAGTTTAAGCTGGTTCTATCATCAGCTAGAAGCAGATTGTATGACATGTCATGACTAAGGCTACGATTTAGTTAGGGGTATTTCTAGTAAAAGTCATGGTCAGATCACTTTGCCAGTGATCTGACCATGACTTTTACTAAAAATACCCCTAACTAAATCTTAGGTGCTGGGTGAGGGGAGCGCTCTGGCGGATGCTGTTGCTCTGGGGGTGGGAGGGTGCTCTGGCAGTCGTTTTTACTCCTGGGGAGGGTGGCCTGGGGCCCTCCACTGCTCCTGGGGGTGGGCAGCCTATGGCCCCGTTGCTGCTCCTGGCGGGCAGGCGTCCCAGGGCCCCACTGGTGCTTCTCTGGGTGGGGGGTGGCCCGTGGCCCTGCCTCCGCTCCTCCAAGCAGGGGGTGGCCCGGGACGTTGCTGCTGCTCCCCAGCCACTGCTCAGGGGCAGCACCTGGGACCAGCTGCCTGGGGCCACCCGAGCAACAGTCGATGTGGCAGGTCCCTGGTCCGCCGGAGCAGCGGCTGCAGCTGCGGAAGTCCCGGAATCCATGACGTCTGTGAAAGACTCATGACTAATTCTGGCTTTTATCCAAATAAGCAGAGCCAAAAAAAATAAAATAAAAACGGCTTGCCATTGCAGAGCTAAGAGAGAAGATTAAATATCCAACACATAAGGCCACTGCACTCCGGAGATTTCAGCTAGTTTGGTTCACTGAGCAAGAGACCTGAAGCAAGAAACTTTACTTACTCTTTATAGAAGAGAATTTAGCCCATTTGGTTTATACGTATTGGAGTCAGAGATCAATTCTCAAAGAGAGAGAGAGCTGAAGCATTCCATACATTAAAAATGCAGTAACCAAGCCTACCAATATCATAGTAATGACATATCACACTATGCTTTTAAAACAAAACAAAGCTATTAATAAATGACATAGCTCAGTGGTTTGAGCATTGGCCTGCTAAACTCAGGGTTGTGAGTTCAATCCTTGAGGGGGTCACTCAGGAATCTGGGGCAAAAATTGGTCCTGCTAGTGAAGGCAGGGGGCTGGACTCAATGACCTTTCAAGGTCCCTTCCGGTTCTAGGAGATTGGTATATCTTCAATTATTACCTGTTGATTCAGTATAACATATTAGAGATTAGTCTGTACCAGTCTCTTTAATAGATCAGAGAGGATTGTTAAACATTAGTGGTAACAAGGTGCTCCTCATATGCATGTTAATAGATTATAACTTTTTATAGGCGCAATTTGTACACGTCTCTCAGAGGATTAGGAAAGTGGTGCACAAGGAGTGGATCGTTAAGCACTAGTGGCCAAGCTTTTCTAATTAGCCCATCCTCTAAGTGCCAACTCTCTAATCCACAGAGAGAGACTATAAATTATGCCTACAAAACTATTACAAATTGTATTTTTACTCTCAATCTTGAGGGCTTCTCATGCAGTGCATCTCTCCAACTGAAAGGCAGGGAGTGCAGATTTGTAGTTTACAATTCTCATGATTAATTGAAGAACATGCATGGTTTAGTCATACTTACAAAAGCAGGGATGCTGCCAGAAGAATCTAATTGGTTAAATAAATAACCCTAAGCTTTTATTGCTCAAAGCCCTTTTTCTATTGAATTATTAATGCTATGTCACCCTCCAAATCAGTAGCAGTTAATGACTGATTTGCCTCAGGCTGTTAATATTCTCCCATCAGTTGTAAATTGCAGTGATGACTTATTTTGCTAACTTAGATCTTATATGATCAGCTCAGTTTGTAAAATGGCATTGATTATAAGTCTGTAGTGAAAAATAGTTTCCAGCTAAAATTTTGTTGTTTTTGGTTTTATTATTTTTATTTTTTTCCTAGTGAAGGTCTTTCATTAACTCAGGTCATTTAACAATAGTTATGAAATTTTTTTCCAATGGGAAAAATCATGTTACTAGAATTGCTTAGGACAGTTGAGATTAAAATGCAAATAAGCATCATACATTTCCCCCCTACCCCTCTCCATACTCCTTAAAACACTATATGGAACTGGAACACTATATGTTTTCACAGGGATGAGTAAAATTCCCATGTCTGAATGTAGGGTGCACAAAGAAATGATGCAGTGTAATTTGGAATGGACTTGTAAGCAAGTCTCTAGAAATAAAGTGGAATGTGGCTTAATAGTTTGAGAAGCAGATTAACAAGTCTCTACAATTAGCTGTGAGTCCCATTTCTGTCACCGATTTTCTATGTAATGCTGGGCAAGTTATCTAGCACCCTTCGTGCCTCACAGTACCCTTCTGTACACCTACTTACTTCAACTTCATAGGGCTATTGTGAAACTTAATGACCGAGGTGTGCATTGAGATCCCCAGATGAAAGGCGCTATTTATATCAAAGTGTTTCTAAATGCTAGTTAATTGTTTTACCATGTCTGTGTTCAGTAGAGTTTACAAGCTTTGTGGCTCAGACATCATCCTAAACTTGCACCCAATCTGCATGTGGTTTAACTGGAGTGGCTGATAGGTAAACAGTTCCTTTATTCTCTAACTGATAGTGATGATATATTTCCATTTGCTTTAGAAAGCACTTCCCACGGGACTCAGAGTGGGAACCACAAAGTGACTTAGGAGTTGGAACACTGAATATCACAGTGCTTAACTTTTAGGTGCCGAGAAAATCACAGGCAAAACACAGTGATCCACAAAGCCTGAGTTAAGCAACTAGGCTTCTATACAATGAATGGGGAGAGCTATGCGCCTAAGAATGTGATCCAAAAAAGCCAGCATGCTAAGCAGGGACTTGCCTAAACTAGCCAGTGGGAGATGCCAACAACAGGTGTGCTAAGCTCTGTTCTCCTTCAGAGATAGGTGCCTAAGTCCAGGTTGCAGAGAGGCACCTATCTCTGCTAGAGATCCAACCAAGCAATAGGAACCAACTGCCAGGAGTCAGGCAGCTCCTTGAGCAAATGAGTTAGACACCTGCCTTGTCCACACAAAACATCTGAAAGAGGAGGATGTGGTGATGCCCACATTATAACATTTAGCCCAGTGAGTAATGCACTCACCTGGGATCTGGGAGACCTGGGTTTAATTTCCCCTTTTCTACCAGAGGGTGCAGAAGGTTGGCACAGGGGTCTGCTCCTTATTAGCAGCAAACTCTAACCACTGAGCTATGGGATTGTCTGATGTAGGGGTGGGGCTCCCTTAATATCTCCTATTGAAGCTCTTCCACCGGGATAAACAATGAAATAGTGATTGGAGCAGAAGGATTGGTCCCAGGGTCTCCCAACTAGGTGATCTATTCACTGGACTACAGAGTGATATTCTCTCTCTTCCCCTCTGCCCTTGTCCTCTCCATGACAACATCAGTCTTAAGGCCAGAGAGATGGAGAGAAAAGGACTCTGTAGTCCAATAGTTAGAACAATCCCATGGGAGACCATGGGTCCAGCCCCCTGCTCCAATCACTCTTTCACTGGTTGATGTCCACAATCAAAGCCCTCCAAAAAGTTCTGTTATGGCTTATTACAGCATTCAGTAACCCACTACCCCCTCTTTTTGTCCGATGACAGCAGAGGTGTTAATGGACACTCTACGTTGAATGGTCTTTTAGAATATGTGCTACCTACTTATGCTAAACAATCAATTCCATGTTGCATTTAGCTGTGGCCCTTGGAGTACCTTTCCCAGACCTGAAGAAGAGCTCTGTGTGGCTTGAAAGCTTGTCTCTCTCACCAACAGAAGTTGGTCCAATACAACAAATTGTCTCAGGAGCCTCACCCACCTTTTCTCTCCTTTGCAAGAAGTTAGGTTACAAACTCAAACAGAGATTTCACCATTAATGTGGCTGGTCTATCACACAATTGTTTTTCAGCTATAACAAGTAAAACTAGCTTCTGCCCCTGGTAGCTTGTGGCAGGGCTCTTCCCAAGTATAAAAGCCTAGTGTGTGATGTTCTTTTCATTTCACTGATAGTAACAGAATAAAATTCTGCTTCCTCCTCTTACTTAATAACAAATCACCTCCATTCTGTTGGACTGTTACACAGAGATTCTCAAGTGCCTTGCACTCTTTGTTATTTAACACTAAAGGGACTGTATTGCTTATATTTGTGTCATGGCCTTTATGTTCACAGATATATTCTGTGTGTGGATATACATCACTCCATCCATCTCCTTAGTGACTCCATATCTGTGGAGCAGGCTGCATATATTCTCAGGTAATAGTTTGGCCTTGGTGAAAAGAAGAAGGAACTTTTTTTTGAAAGCTTCGACCGGGACATCATCCACCAGTGCCATAGAAATGCTCTGTCTGCATGTCTCTGTGAATAACTAAGGAATTCATTCCCTCATTTTCTACCTAGCTAAGTAGCAAATATAAACTAAAACACTTGTGCAATAGACTGGTACAAGCTGTGTTGCTGCAGATCCTTCTACAGAAGAAGATACCACATGCTATTTCTTTACCTCATAGATTATTAGGGTTGGAAGGGATGTCAAGAGATCATCTAGTTCACCCCCCTGCTCAAAGCAGGACTAATTCTCAAATGGCCCCCTTGAGGGCTGAAATTATAACCCTGGGTTTAGTAGGCCAATGCTCAAACCACTGAGCTATTCCCCCACCATTAGAGGCATCATTAAAAAGAAATAGAAAAGTAGGGGCTCACGTACAGGGAAAGGCTAAAGTACAGTTAAGCAAGATATAATTTGTTTTTGCTAAGCTCCTTTTCTTCTGCTTCTTGCATTTATTTTTTGTTTTTCTCCGGATAAGGACCGTATTGCCTAATGCTGATAAAAACAATACTCAGTCCAGAGCTAGACTGTCATTTTGTAGATAGTTTTGTTTCCAGTATATCAAACCGGTTAATTTGCCCAATTGCCTACATCTTTGGAACATGCAGCCACAGCGCACGCACTTTTGTTTGTTTATTTTTAAGTGGGGAGTAGCATAAATAAGGACATCAAAGGAAAGCTGGAGGTGGTGCAAATGTCTGCAAATTAGAGTTAAAATCTAATTTTAGATTACAAATGATGGCCTCGACTTTGGTGGCCTTAATATATTGCTTAGTGGATAGTAAACATATTAGGAATTCTCTCTGTAATTCTGTAATCTTCCATAATTGGCAGTTTGTACTCTGGCCAAAACTGGAAAAGAAATTATACTTAAGATCAAAATTAGCATTGGCAGAGGTTCTTGTGTTGGTTTACAGTATATAGCACCTACCTGAACTGTGATCCTTTCTAACAAATGGTATATTTTAGCACTAAGATTCCTCCATTGCTTCAAGTTGCTCCAGTGTTTCAAGTTCATGTGGCAAAGATAAAACAAACTGTGGTTCTTATGTGTGTATATGTGTGAGTTGACATAAGAGGCTGCCTCTTTTAATTTGGTAACTTGTAAAACTATATATATATATATATATCCATAGTTACTTTTCCAGCTTATTTTTTCTACTGGAGAACAGAGCTGTTAGGATGGATTTATTCAATCACATTTGTATGAATGTGAAATTTGTGTACGTATTATGTTTTCCAAATGACTGATCCTAAAAAAGGATTAATTCCTATTTTCAAAAGGTGAAATTTATATTAAATAATAAATAGATGAGTGGTGAACTGGATTTTTCAAATTCCAGAAATCACAATTTCATTGTTAACAAATGTTAAACACTGAAAAAGTTGTTAAAAGTACAGATGGTGCCTTGAAAGTGGTGTTTTTAACCTTATTATCTAATCTGAAGAGAGCAGCCTGCTTCATTGGTGAAGTATTTTGACAATGACCTCAGTCAAGCATACAGAGGCTTAATGAGATGCGTCAAACTATATGGTAGTACATCCTTAACAGTTTGACACTTTCCCAGATTAATCAGCTGGGGAAACATGAGGCAGAGTAAGTGGTGTGTTATAACAGATGTCCTGGCTTTTTACTTTCCAACTTCAACAGCATGTGGCTGATGCTGTATAAGCATGGTTTTGGTTTGTACTTTTCTGTTCTTCGATGATATATAATGGATTTTCCACTCCCTTTAATATTTTCTTTAAATTTCTTTTTGGAAGAGACTTGTTTATTCTTGCCAAGGAGAACAGAGATACCGACTTTAATAAGAGAGACTTGTAACCTTTGTATTTTAAGCTAATTACACATTGACTTCAAAGCAGTAGAATATTCATTGCAAAAAGAATAATACTTTAAAGCTTAGCTTGGCAGCTCTGATGATCATGATAAATTAAACTTTAATGAAGATTCATGGAAAGTGAAGTGTAAATGGGCCAAAATGATTATGTTGTCTTCTGCTTTTTATGTTTTCCTATTTAACATCCATTTAGAGGAATACATTGTAGTTTCTGATGCCATAGTAAATTTTTGAGTAATTCAGACTGAATTGTCCATGCCTGCTATATACCAAGCTCTTGTATCTCTCGAGGGGGAGGGAGCAGAAGGTATGTGAATTTGGCTGAAAGAGTATTTCTTCTCTACAGTATCATCTCTGTAAGAGCCACAAGTAAAGCCATTTAAATGCTATGACCTCACTAGCTGGGAAGTTAAAGGGTGATTCCCTGTCATTTGAAGCCTGCTCTGAATTTTGGAGATAAAACAACATACAGTGGAGAAGTGCAGAAGTGCAGAAGAAGGTTAAAGGTATATGGCTCTGAAGAGCCACACTTCATCAGAACAAAGTGAAGGCCATTAGATCTCTAAAGCATTGGTAGCTGTTGAACACAGAGATGGAGAAAATGTAACTCGAGGGCATGGTGAGCTCTCTAGACTTATAAATTGCTGGGTGAATGGGAATGCGATGCTGTAGGTATGATAGATACAGAAAAATCAAGATATTAAAGTTATAATATTTTAGATATATATCCAGAAGAAATAAAAATAATCTAGAAAATGGGTGGGCTCTGGGAGTTCAGAAATGAAGCTGGGCAGAAAAAGATTTTCCTATCCACCTCACATTAAGACAAAAGTTGAAATCTGAACAAACTTTCATGAACTCTCTCCCTCTGCAATTTTTTTTTAAATTTTTTGATTAGGCTGATTTAAACTTTTTGTTTTGATAATTTTGAAACATTTCCTTTTGAATTTTTTACATATTTTACTATAAATTACTTTAAATATTGAAACAAAAAGTTGTTTCAAATGAAAATATTGAACTTCTTTATATTGAAAATGTCAAAATGGAATATTCTGATCATTTTGAAACTTTTTTTCAAAAGATTTGAAACAGGAAATTAGTTGAAATCGACTCTTCCCCACAAACAGTTTCAGTTTTGATAAATCAGCATTTTCTGACAAAAAAGCATTTTGTCAAAAACAATCATGGTGAGCTCTAGTTAGAACTCCTTTTGGCCTGCTTCTTCCTCATTCATACTTCTTTTATTCATCCTGCACAGTTAGGCTTTTAAAAGGTGGGATTTTCTGAGATAATACGATGTAAATGTCATTGAAATCAAACCCTTGAGGTAGGATTTTATTTAGCAAAGTTGATGTCCAGTTGTTAGGGCACTCACCTACAACTTAGGAGACACAAGTTAAGTTCCCTGCTCTGTCACAGACATCATCTGTGAACTTGAGCAAGTTACTTAAGGTGAATCCATGGAGGAATTGAGTCATTGCAATGCTGAATGTCACAGCGCCTAGAAAAATCAAAGGAGTAAAACTGTGATCCACAAAACCAAGTTAGGCACCTAGGCTCTCTGTACAATGCATGGGGAGAAATAGACCTTTTAGAATGTGATCCACAAAAGCCAGGGTGTGCTCTCTCTCTCTCTCTGGGCCAATAACTGTTCCACTGTGGATAAATACTTAAATAGTCATTGGGCTAGAGAGAGAATGACTCTGTAGTCCAGTGGTTAGGGCACCCACATGAGAGACTCTGGGTCCAGTCCCCCTGCTCCAGTGACTTCTTATTGATCCACTGTGGAACATCTTCAGCAGGAGAGATAGAGGTTGCTCCCTATCTGACTATCCCATAGTGCAATGGTTAGCGTGTCCTCCTGAAAAGTAGAAGACCCCAGTTCACAATCCTTAGGTTAGGGTTAGAAACTGAACACATCATCAACTCATGGATAATAAATGGTGAACCATTCTCGCTATAGTATTTGTTTTCTTTGGATATACAATTGTAATAACAAACCACGCATAATTTTCACAAGACATGATAATATTCTGTTAGTCCTAAGAGCTATGAAGTAGGTTTACACAAATATATGGCTCAGACTTAAAAAAATAAGCTTTACAAGATATAAAAATAATTTCTTTCCTTAAAAATAAAATTAAGACGTGATTAGAAATGTCATAAGCAATATTTCCATAATCATTCATCTAATATAAATGTAGATTATTTGCATTGATTTGGGGATATCTCAAAGTAGACTAGCTAAAAGTATGTTTTTTTTATCATGTTGAAGTAATATAAAATATCTCAAACATATTTCTTGTACTTTTTAACATGTGTGTATTATATATTTGTGTGTGCATGTCTGTGATAGATATTTCTCTCTCTGTATCTGTAAATGTTTGTAGAATACCTGTTTTACAATGAGTGCACCCACATTAGTCTGTGTGTGTGTGCGTGTATGTATGTATCTATAAATTGTGTATCCTCTCAGCTCATAGTTTCATTGTCCTTATTTGATTTTCCTTAGCACGCAACTCTTTCTATAATGTTTTAAAATGAGTGCTCACATATTACATGAGCACTTGTAAAACATTATAGAAAATGAGTTAAGAGAGATGCTAATGAATTCCACTTAAGGACAATAATAAAACTGTGAGCTAAGTTTGCATGCTTTGAAGATTCTCAGGAAAAACAAACAAACCCTAGATGCAGGAATACCTGATTACTCTTATGACTGAGAGCACAAATGTATATGGGCCAATATACAGTACTGTAGTTATGCATCCAATACATATGTTGTATTAGTCAGCTTGTAGTTTTAAAATATAATCTTCTATGTTCATTTAAAAAAAACAGGAGTACTTGTGGCACCTTAGAGACTAACAAATTTATTTCAGCATGAGCTTTCGTGAGCTAAAATAATCATTAATAATACGATGCAACTTGATAATGGCTACCCTACAGTGCTAACCTCCTTTCCAGCCAGTCTTCCCCCAACTACCCCCCACCAGCCTCCAGTCCCTATGTCCCTCCCCCCACCCCCTTGTCCCACTCTACAGTTCTAGCTCTTCTCCCTCCTGTATTTGAATCGGGAATCTTCCTTCTCTACACTGCCTATCAGAGGCCCACCCGGAGGGGCATTGAGCACTCAGGAAAGCCATAGTTCCTGCTGTCTGTTCAGCTATCTAGGCCTGGGTCCAGCATGACCTGCAGGGACCCAGAAATGCAATTTTTATGGTAAGTCCTGTTCAGCCCTGTGCTGAAGCATGCCAGTGCAGACAGGATCTCTGGGGAATTTAGCTGCTAGAAAGCTAGTAAGTCTGTACTTAGCATGTGCAAGCTGTGATTTTTCAAAGGCCTATAACTTGGGCAAATCTAGGTAGATTTTCACAAAGCAGCAAAAGGCACCTCTCTGCCATAAAGGCCAAATTTCATGTCCCTGCTCCAAAGTGTGTGAGTATTACAACCTTTCATAGAAAAAGTCACCAGAATTCTTTTAATATTGGCAAAACAGCATATTTTCACCTAACCTCATTCTCAGAAATGATTGAATTGTTTTGGCAGAAATTAAAAAAAAGGAAAAAATAAAAAGGTTGAGGCAAACACCTGGCACTTAGGTGGTGTGCAGAAGGATTACATAGGGGAGAGGCTGGTGTAAATGGGGCTGTCACAAATAGTTTTTGCGAAGCAGTAGGTACTCTTGCATGGCTAAATCCCTGCATTGTCCCTGCCCAGCCTCTTTGCCAGTCATCAGTGGTGCAGAGGACTTTATGCTGTCCCCCCACACAGTAGGTAAATTGTACATGTAGAGAATTTTATATAAAAAAAAATCAGAATTCTAGTGCATAAAATAATGGAATTGAGGTATTTTAATAACTTAGGAAATGGCATCTCCTCTTTTAAAAATTTCCTAGCGAGGATCTCTGGAATACCTCTTTAACTTTCTTCATTCCATGGCCTCCTCCATGTTGTTTATACTTTGATGTATCCCTCAGATAAGACTTCAAAGTCAAATAATCTTAAGAACCTGGGTTTTCCTAGGGTATCTAGAAAGGGAGAAAACATTTCTAATTTCTTTTCCACTTTTAAAAACTTTGTATATGCATTAATCCTTTCCTCTGAATATCTGAGGTATTATGTAGATTGCCTAATAAAACTGTTGGCAAATCTGTCCCAACAGTGCTTTATTCATCTACACTAATTTTGTTTTTGCTTACTCAGGAGATAATAAGAGGGTTATGCAGCAAATTTGGAGAGGAGTTTAAGGAGTTATCACCTTTCAGAATGCCAAAGTACATATTTTCTCCAATTTATCAAAAACCAGACAGACTTGTGGGAAGAAATGACTAGTCCTTCAATTTCAGTTTGCTCTTTTAGGTTATTCTACTATTGTCTGCCCAGTGAAACTTTGTCAAGTAAAAACTATAAATATTTTATGATCGTGACAACATAAGAAAAAGCAATTTTGTAAATAACTTCAGCCCTTCTATTATTAGTTTTTCCCAAGAACGAGGACATGATCTTGCCTAAGATCCATACATTTTACATAGCACCCATTGTTCAGTTCTGCAAATTTGCTAAAGCACTCCTGTGAGGTGATGACAGCTGTCAGTCAGAGTTGAGGGCACTCACCACCTTGCAGGAATGTTCACCTCTCTTTCAGGACCATGCCTCTAGTATTGGGGCCCAAGAGTTTCTACTTGAAGATGCTCTGAACTGTACTGCAGTAATAAGGAGTGGGGATTTATCTCTCTGCAGTATTGGAGAGCCATACACTATGCCGACCCTGCAGTTGCCAAGGGAAATCCCGGGGAAATACATTGAAGTGTTGAGAGATCTGGTCCCCTCTGCCACTTCCTAAACCTCTATCTACCCTTAGCATCAGGGCTCCGTCTAGAACCATGCTGCCAGTGCCTCATCCGCGCCTAGCCCAAAGTTCCACTTTATTCATCCCCTTAAAGTGAAGATGATGGTGTGACTCAGACTTCAAGTGTGAGCTGTACTGCTCTTCAAGAATGCCTTGCAAACTAATCTAGAAAGCAATACTGATGGCAGCCCCTGTTTGCTGGAAGCAATATGTTACAATGACTTTTAGTACAAAGGGAAGATGGGTGTCGTAAGAATACCGGAGAGGACAAGTGGCTGATGAGAAAAAGATAAGCACCAGTTAACAACTGGGTCCTGAGAGAGAGGAAGGGTTCTTTCCATTAAAAATAAAAAGGGTATACTTGGTACAATTTAATTTAAAAAATAGAGATAATTCTAATACTTTGTTTAGATATGTATGCATTCTGGAACTATAGACCTTTTAGAAACTGTGTGTGACATTAGGTTTGCATTACATTTACATTTTGGAAAGATTTTCCTGGGGAAATGAAAAGTTTCTAGCTGTTTCATAAAACATCTCTGGATAAGTTTTCAAAGGTTTGAATGGAATTTAATAGGAGTTAAATGGGTAGACCCCTTTCACACTGCTTTAAACATACATTCCATGACAGCTTTCACAAAGTTCTGTGAAACCCAGAAATTCTCTGGATTTCCCTTCTCCTAATCTGTATGAAAGAACTTTTAAATTGCAGTGTTTTCTTTTAAAAAGCTCTTGTGGTATGAGCCTTGTGCCTTTGTTATTACAGCTGGGTCAATTTAGCTTTGCTTCTGACTCCTGGCTCCCCTTTCTTTCCCTCAAGCCTGTATGTGGTTTGGAGTCCAATCAGCCCAAGTTAGGTCTGGGATAAAGGACAAGGATGCCAGTGGTGTTTTGACATGTGCTTTGTGTTATTGCTAGATGTCACAGCTGTACTCAGTTGATCTCAATACACTTAGAAGGAGAGAAGCACTTCCTTTTTGCCCTAATATTTTTCTCTCCCCACTTTTTCCTTCAGTTCCCAAGGAGGAGGAAGGAAATTTTGTTTTGGTTCTTTTGCTGCTCCTGCCTCACCTAGCCAAATGCTGGATTATCACCAGTACCAATAGTCTGTTGTTTGGAGAAGTCTTTAAAACTGCACAGAAGCAATTATTCCTACCCAGTTGCTAAAAAGAGATTAAACTTCTTAAAAACCAAACTGAAAGGGTGAGGCACTAGTCACGTTTGGAACAGAACAGCCCTTTGCACAACTTGTCTAGGAGTAAGCAAAGCAACATTGAAAGCTGGAACTGGTAAATAATACAACAGGGTACAACTAGGTTTAATTAGAATATTTGACTGTGTGTATGTAATGTAACTTTAGGCCAGCCAGAAGTGAACAACCTCCTCTTCCACACCTAGATATTCATTGGTTTTGATCACTGCTTAGCTTGTCTGATGCATACTACATAGCAGCAAGGAAAGGGATAACTCGGGCACCATCCTTAAAGGTTATAGAAAAGAGTTGTAAAAAAGAGTGATTGCTGCTACTTACCTACACATTGAAGGTGCTATACTGATGAAAAAGAGGCTTTGCCTTTGGCAAAGTGGGTTAAAAAGAGGCACGGTCAAAGGATCCAATTCATTGTGGCATTCTCCCACTAAGTGTTTAAGTAGCACAGAGCTACAAGGCTCCGTCCATCTTCCTGTGCCTGATGAACATTAAAGTATGGATTTCCATAATTTATGCATGCGTGTTGTGCCACTGGCTGTGCTAAGTGTTTGCATCACAATTCCCTGTTGATTTGGGTGTGTGTGGATGGTGATGATAGTAGTGGTGAAGTTACTGCATTGACTAGTACCAGTACATTACTACCTTACTCAGCGGTCTGAATCATTGCACTGTAGGTTTTTAATCTCCTTGCTGAAATTCATCCCTGGCTGGACCCCAAAATTTTGGGGGCAGGGAGTGATACTGAGTCTGTGTCCATTGGAAAGCTTCTCAGGTCCAGATGTGCCCACTCCAGAGATGTGGGCACTGCAGGAGTGGCATGGAGATTGCTAACTCTTTCTCCTCTATAGTGATTATAGTATCTGTGTTGGGCAGAGACCCTTGAGTACTTTGCCCTTTGTGTGTTCCCATTACCCCTCCACTCATCTTTTTTCCCCCAGTGACTTGTCTAATAGTTGCTTTCATTCAACTGCTCCACTTCTATAAGATGATATCTTCGTGGGCTGTTTATCAATGGCATGTCTGTTAACAGAAAGTGTAAGACTCAGTCCTGCGCAAGTGACAGATTTAAGGTCTGAAACAAGAGCTTTATATCACTGAAAAGAGGAGATTCCTAGCTTATCTGTGGGATGATATAACAGGTCGAGCACTCACCAGCACAGCCCCTCCTGCTGGTTGCCTTGTGAATTAATGCCTCAGCCTCAGAGCACCCCCTTCTGGCCGGTGTCTCGCCTACCGCAGGCCCCATGTCCCTCCCGGACCCTGGTGCCCCTTTCCTGGGGGTGCTGCCCTGCAGCAGTGCCCCCTGCACTCTGGTTCTCCCCTCCCAGGGGAACCCACTCCCCCTTCCCAGCTTTGCGAACAGGGGCTACTAACAGGGAGTTTCGAGAGGGAGTTCTCCAGGTGGAGGAGGAGCAAATACAGGACCCTTGAGGTAAGTGGCTGTCTGTAGTGTGTGTTTGTGTTTGGGGGTTACTTGCTGTGTGCTGAGCTTGTGTTTGTCTGTCTGTCTGTTTGTTTGAAGGGCCGTGTGCTATGGCTGGCAGTTGGAAGTTGTGAGCTTCTAAAAAAGGTTTGAAATCTAGAAGCCTCTGTTCATTGGCTGAGCCTTAGTCAGGGGGCGGGGCTATCAGGAAGGCCAGGGCTTTATAAAGCAGTGAGTCAGCGACCAGGGAGCTTTATGAACAGGGAGTTTCGAGAGAGAGTTTGGAAGGGGGCTAAGGGAGGCAGGTATGCTGATGAGGCTTTCCGGGAAACTGTAGATTTGTCCCACCTCTGGTCAGACAGCCCCTGCGCTGTTGAGGAGGATGAAAGGCTCAGGGAAGGAGAGCAGTTAATGGGAGCAGAGGGAAACCTTCCCATAATTGTGACCCTCCTTCCAGATGATGTTGGGGTTTCCTCTCGCACTGCGGTTACCTCTCCGGGGGAGGGAACTCCAGTTTCTAGGAAAAGGCAGGTGTTAGTAATGGGAGATTCGATCATTAGAAACGTAGATAGCTGGGTTTGTGATGACCAAGAGAACCGTATGGTGACTTGCCTGCCTGGTGCGAAGGTTGCGGATCTCTTGAGGCATCTAGACAGATTTATGTGTAGTGCTGGGAAGGAGCCGGTGGTCGTGGTATATGTAGGTACCAATGACATAGGGAAGGGTAGGAGAGACGTCCTGGAGGCCAAATTTAGGCTGCTAGGAAAGAGACTGAAATCCAGGACCTCTATGGTGGCATTCTCAGAAATGCTCCCAGTTCCACGCGCAAGGTCAGATAGGCAGGAAGAGCTTCAGAGTCTCAGTGCATGGATGAGACGATGGTGGAGGGAGGAGGGGTTTCGATTTATTAAGAACTGGGGAAAATTTTAGGATAGGGGGATCCTATACAGGAGAGATGGGCTCCACCTAAACCAAAGTGGATCCAGACTGCTGGCACTTAACATTAAAAATGTTGCAGAGCAGTTTTTAAACTAAGAGACGGGGGAGAGCCGATTGCTGCAGAGGAGCACATAGATTGGGCAGAGACTTCTGTTAGAGGAGACTGTATTGATAGAGATTCTCTAGGTTTTAGTCAGGAGGAGAGGATGGAAGAAGATAAAGTATGGGCCAGATCAGATGAGAAATTCACATAAAAAAGAATCTGACACATCAGAAAAGGGCAGACAAATAAACAGTGACAAGTTTTTAAAGTGCTTGTACACAAATGCTAGAAGTCTAAATAATAAGATGGGTGAAATAGGGTGCCTCGTGTTAAAGGAGGATATTGATATAATAGGCATCACAGAAACCTGGTGGAGTGAGGACAATCAATGGGACACAATCATTCCAGGGTACAAAATATATCGGAAGGACAGAACAAGTCGTGCGGAGGTTGGGGGGAAGTGAGTGGCACTATATGTGAAAGAAAAATGTAGAATCAAATGAAGTAAAAATCTTAAATGAATCCACATGTTCCATAGAATCTCTATGGATAGTAATTTCATGCTCTAATAAGAATATAACAGTAGGGATATATTATTGACCTCCTGACCAGGACAGTGATAGTGACTATAAAATGCTAAGGGAGATTAGAGAGGCTATCAAAATAAAGAACTCAATAATAGTGGGGGATTTCAATTATCCCCATATTGACTGGGTACATGTCATCTGAGGATGAAATGCAGAGACAAAATTTCTCAATACTTTAAATGACTGCTTCTTGGAGCAGCTGGTACAGGAACCCACAAGGGGAGAGGCAATACTTGATTTAGTCTTGAGTGGAGCACAGGATCTGGTCTAAGAGGTAACTATAACAGGACCGTTTGGAAATAGTGACCACAATATAATAACATTTAACATTCCTGTGGTGGGAAGAACACCTCAGCAGCCCAACACTGGCACTTAATTTCAGAAAGGGTAACTATGCAAAAATGAGGAGGTTAGTTAAACAGAAATTTAAAGGTACAGTGACTAGAGTGAAATCCCTGCAAGCTGCATGGACACTTTTCAAAGACACCATAATAGAGGCCCAACTGAAATGTATACCCCAAATTAAAAAAAAACACAGTAAAAAAACTTTTAAAAGAGCCACCGTAGCTTAACAACCATGTAAAAGAAGTAGTGATATAAAAAGGCATCTTTTAAAAAGTGGAAGTCAAATCCTAGTGAGGTAAATAGAAAGGAGCATAAACACTGCCAAATTAAGTGTAAAAATGTAACAAGAAAAGCCAAAAAGGAGTTTGAAGAACAGCTAGCCAAAGCTTCAAAAGGTAATAAAATGTTTTTTAAGTACATCAGAAACAGGAAGCCTGCTAAACAATCAGTGGGGCCCCTGGATGATTGAGATAAAAAAGGAGCACTTAAAGATGATAAAGTCATTGCGGAGAAACTAAATGAATTCTTTGCCTCAGTCTTCACGGCTGAGGATGTTAGGGGAATTCCCAAACCTGAGCCGGCTTTTGTAGGTGACAAATCGGAGGAATTGTCACAGATTGAAGTGTCATTAGAGGAGATTTTGGAATTAATTGATAAACTTAACAGTGACAAGTCACCAGGACCAGATGGCATTCACCCAAGAGTTCTGAAAGAACTCAAATGTGAAGTTGCGGAACTATTAACTATGGTTTGTAACCTGTCCTTTAAATCAGCTTTGGTACCCAATGACTGGAAGTTAGCTAATGTAACCTCAATATTTAAAAAGGGCTCTAGAGGTGATCCCAGCAGTTACAGACTGGTAAGTCTAACATCAGTACCAGGCAAATTAGTTGAAACAATAGTAAAGAATAAAATTGTCAGACACATAGAAGAACATAACTTGTTGGGCAAAAGTCAACATGGTTTCTGTAAAGGGAAATCATGTTTTACTAATCTATTCCAGTTCTTCGAAGGGGTCAACATACACGTGGACAAGGGGGATCCAGCAGATATGGTGTACTTAGATTTCCAGAAAGCCTTTGACAAGGTCCCTCACCAAAGGCTCTTACATAAATTAAGCTGTCATGGGATAAAAGGGAAGGTCCTTTCATGGATTGAGAACTGGTTAAAAGACAGGGAACAAAGGGTAGGAATAAATGGTAAATTTTCAGAATGGGGAGGAGTAACTAGTGGTGTTCCCCAAGGGTCAGTCCTAGGACCAATCCTATTCAACTTATTCATAAATGATCTGGAGAAAGGGTTAAACAATGAGGTGGTAAAGTTTGCAGAGGATACTGAACTGCACAAGACAGTTAAGACCAAAACAGACTGTGAAGAACTTCAAAAAGATCTCACAAAACTAAGTGATTGGGCAACAAAATGGCAAATGAATTTTAATGTGGATAAATGTAAAGTAATGCACATTGGAAAAAATAACCCCAACTATACATACAATATTTTGGGGGCTAATTTAACTACAACTAATCAGGAAAGAGATCTTGGAGTCATCGTGGATAGTTTTCTGAAGACATCCATGCAATGTGCAGCAACAGTCAAAAATGCAAACAGGATGTTAGGAATCATTAAAAAGGGGATAGAGAATAAGATGGAGAACATCTTATTGCCCTTATATAAATCCATGGTATGCCCACATCTTGAATACTGCGTACAGATGTGGTCTCCTCATCTCAAAAAAGATATACTGGTATTAGAAAAGGTTCAGAGAAGGGCAACTAAAATGATTAGGGGTTTGGAATGGGTCCCATATGAGGAGAGATTAAAGAGGCTAGGACTTTTCAGCTTGGAAAAGAGGAGACTAAGGGGGGATATGATAGAGGTATATAAAATCATGAGTGATGTGGAGAAAGTGAATAAGGAAAAGTTATTTACTTGTTCTCATAATATAAGAACTAGGGGCCACCAAATGAAATTAATGGGCAGCAGGTTTAATATGAATAAAAGGAAGTTCTTCACA
Source organism: Mauremys reevesii (assembly GCF_016161935.1). Classification (NCBI taxonomy): domain Eukaryota; kingdom Metazoa; phylum Chordata; order Testudines; family Geoemydidae; genus Mauremys; species Mauremys reevesii. Next base: position 128,437,896 of record NC_052624.1, on the reverse strand, counting down.
CAGCACACAGTCAACCTGTGGAACACCTTGCCTGAGGAGGTTGTGAAGGCGAGGACTATAACAGGGTTTAAAAGAGAACTGGATAAATTCATGGAGGTTAAGTCCATGAATGGGTATTAGCCAGGATGGGTAAGGAATGTTTGTCTGTTTGTCAGAGGATGGAGATGGATGGCAGGGGAGAGATCTCTTGATCATTACCTGTTAGGTTCACTCCCTCTGGGGCACCTGGCATTGGCCACTGTCGGCAGAGAGGATACTGGGCTGGATAGACCTTTGGTATGACCCAGTATGGACGTTCTTATGTTCTATGCCCACCTTGCCTCAGTTGCTACTGCCAGTCAACATCTAGTCCCTTTCTCTGGGACAAACTGCAGTCTGTAATGGCCACTCGTCACTGGCAAGGGGGTTGGACCAGCTGCCTCTGCCTATCCCCAGGTTGCACCTCTGCAGCCCCAGTACCTTCTTAGGCCTTTAACAAGGCCTCAGCCTGGGGAGTTGCCAGGCTGGAGCTGCCCTTGCCCTGCTTCTGGTACCTTGTGCTCCCAGGCAGCTAGATCCTTCCCACTCCAAGGCTGAAGTGAGACTGACCCAGCTCCTCCCTTAGCCCTTATATCAGGGCCAGCTGTGGCTGCCTCCCCAATCAGCCTACTTAAGCTGCCTTTAACCTTTTCCCCTAGGAGCAGGGTAACTGCCTTGCTATAGATGCACTTACATCTTGGCAGGTTCTGAGATACTGGACCTTAATATCACAGCATTATTCTATATGAAAAAAATAAAATAATTTTAGAGGTTTCTGAAATTGTATTAATTATAACACTTTTCTCCCTTGTACACCTGATTTCACAGGCAGAGGAAGATGAAAAATAGCATTAATAGCATTAATAATGCTTAAAAAATTCTATCAAATAATTTAAAAGTAGTTTTCTTTACAGCATATACAGAATATGTAACGGGTTGGTGTGGTATAGATGTTTAGGAGCACTTGTTTGAGATGACTTTTGTAACTCATGGTTTTGCCTGAATAATATGACCAACCCAAACTCATAGGCCTGGTCTACACTAGGGGGTGGGGTTGATGTAAGATACACAACTTCAGCTATGAGAATAGAATAGCTGAAGTCAACGTATCATCGTTTGACTTACCTCCTGTCCTCACGGTGCGGGATCGACAGCCACGGCTCCCCTGTCGACTCCGCTTCTGCCTCTCACCCTGGTGGAGTTCCAGAGTCGACGGGGAGCATGTTCGGGGATCGATTTTTCGCATCTAGACAAGATGCGATAAATCGATCCCCGATAGATTGATTGCTACCCGCCGATCCGGCAGGTAGTGTGGACATACCCATAGTGATCAAACCATTATACCACACCACACCAGCAAGTATTACAGCAGTTGCACATTACAGTATAGTTACTTTTCTGTTGTTTTAAAAAATAACAGTAGTATGAATGTTTTAGCATATTCACATATGGCTCAAATTTCTCTTTGGGGGTTGTTTGACTCTGATAACATTTTCCTGCTCTGTTCTCTTGGAGTGCTGCTGGTGTTAGTTGTTCTGAATAAAAAGCTGATAGCGTGTTAATTAAGGAAGAAAGCTTGATAAGGGTGTGGTTAGTTTGAAATAATCATATCCTTGGTTTATGAGGAGAGATGAAGCAGTTTTATGTTATTAATTCCTAGAGTGCAATTCTCTCATGAACGTTGCCAGCCTTCCAAATTATTCTTTTTGTTAGGATGAAATATCTTAAATTTTATGTAGGGATCCGAACAATTTTGATCAGTGAATGTGTCAGTTTTGAGATATTTCAGTTTTGAGGGTCATAGTGATTCATCTAGTGTTAAATGAAAATAGAGTTTAATCAAATGAGATGCATCTTTTCCAGTGTATTTCACCAAATAAAACAAATTCATAATATACTGTGTTCAGGAGTATTTTTATTCCTGCTCACTCATGTATTAATACTGAAAGTGACACACTAAATGGTAGTCAGAGGAAGAAAGGGTGTTAGAAATCTCAGTGTATCATTAATTTGTGGCTTGTAGAAGTGTTTTGTGGATGGAAAGGACAATGTTTCCTGAGGCCCCTAATGAGGGGCAGTGCAAAATGTGCTGCAATCATTTAAAATAATATTTTTGACTTGTAGCCTTTGTAGGTTAATTTTATGACTTGATCCCTGTTTCTCTGTTAAAAATAAGTTCATTCTTTGAATTATTTTAGTAGCCCAAGACATAAAAGTAGTTATTTGAAATGCATTGCAAGAACAAGTTATATTGTTGCCAAAATTAGGTGAGAGAACCAAAAACTTGCAGTGTGCAAGGTAACATATTAGTATTTAACATTAATTTTCACTTGAACATTTGTTCAAGAGAACTCTTTCCTATCCAATACATGATGAATTAAAAATATGTTTAGAGGAGCTACAGATGAGTTGCTATGGTATTTGAAAGTTTAATCTTAACAGTTTTACTGCTCAGAAAAATATTATGACAAGTGTAATGGGAAGCTGTCTCTGGTCTTAATCATTTGTTATACCAAGGAGGTTAGTACTCATCCAACATAGAGAATCAAAATCTGGTTTATATAATAAAATTAGATCATTAAAAAAGTTCAATAAAAATCTGAGCACCCTGCTAGCGATGAGGCATGAATCCCAGTTTTTACTAGGTTAGGCCCTGTGTGGAGAACTGGTTATTGTGAATTGTGTTTTACAAGATTTTATAGATGCTGTTTTCCACCATTTCCACGGTATGCACTGTAAGCCTAAAAGGTCCACGAATGTCAAGTGCATTGAAATGAGAATTAATCACTTCCATTATGAATCCTTGAATTTAAGTATAAAGACTGTGCAATATGATTCGTAGTCGAGGGGGAAGAGCAAACAAGATGAGTCATTTACATCATAGTGAATTTTAATGCAGATACTCTTATGTGAAAATATCAGTAATCTATCGTTTACAAGGTAGTAATTACATTTGATCTAAGCCTGGAAACCTAAACCAGATGATTAAATAAGCAGTTAGAATAATGCAACTTGTCTCAATGGAGCAGCTTGGGAACACCCACCTAAAGCTGTTTCCAAGCAATAATTGATTTTTCCCACATTGGCCATTTGTTTTGGGTGATCTCACCATATTTTGTTAGACTTATAAATATAGCCATCCTGTGTGCACCAGTTCAGTTTAGAATAGTCAAAGCCACAAAAGAAAGACAAAGTTGATGAACCTTCTTCCTGTCATATGATGGATTAATTGAAAGCTTTACGTTCATAATAGTCCCCCCCACACACACACACAACCTGTGGTTTTAGGAGCTAGCTTCATCTGCTGTACAACACCAAGTGTCTTTTATTTCCGAGTGGCTGTTAGCATTTCCTATGAGACTGAGAGCTGGCTTCCTCATTAGTCCATTGGGAGCAATTATAGGTATTGTGAAACTGAAGCTGGGGCTGAATGAATTCCAGTCTCCTTTTTTCTTGTTTGTTTTTGTGGAGGCTGGTGGGAATGCTTGCTGTGATTTGAATGCAATTCTTACCAGGACTGCAACTTTTCTTTCCCTTTGTTGATACCAAGGGGACAGTTTTGGCATCTGTATACAATTTTCTGCTGTAAGAAAGTGGACCACACATCAGAAGCTCTGTGCCTGTAGAAATAAATTGAAAGTGAACAGAGGGGCTCCCTTTGGTGATCTTGGTGCAAGTGAACATGTTTGTGCAGTGACAGTTTCCATACAGTACATTCCTGAGGGGAACAGAGCTTATGCTGCCATTCTAACTTTCCCCCTCTCTCTATTCTTTAAAGCTCTGTCACAACAGCAGGAGTCAGAGCTGAGCAAAGCAGTACTAGGAAGGCTGCTGGCACAATCTGCTTGACAGAAGAAACAAAAGACTAATGTAGAATGGGAGAAGGTGCCAAAAGAAATAGACCATACCTCCCTACTGAGTTCATAATGTGCAGTTAGCTGCATTAGGTGGATAGCTAAACTGGGTTGATTATACAGGTTTCCCTGAAAATGATTTTTTGGGGGAGAGGCAGGAGGTTACTTTTGCTGACAACCTACACCTCACTAGACAGATGTGACATGTCTGCAAAAGGGACTTGTCATTTTGCCCCCTACAGCCAACTGCTGGTGGCAAAAGGGAGGAATTTTACACCTCTAAAGGTGTCATCTGATAGGCTATTGGATCCATAGAGAAAAATTCATGAGTCTGGTTTTCCTCTTTTGCTTTCGCTTACTCTTATGTTAATATTTACGTACTCTTTTATTAATATTGATAAATCTTGAATGATGGACTGGATGCTTTAACTTGCAGCTTGTCAGTTAAAGACCTGCACCCAAGAAGGTATCAAATCAACTTAATCCCAGAAGAAATCGTAATAATAAATAAAATCGTGGTTTATCCAGTGAATCTTTGAAGCAATCAGCTGTCTTTGGAATTTCATGCCACTTTTCTGATTTACAGCTGCTCTACAATATTTGAAATGAGGCATGAACTGGGAAATTGTCAGTAAGTGATGAATAGCAGTGTGCATCCTTCCCAATCCAATTTGAGGCATGTGGAGAAAGCAGTAAACAAGAACAAGGCACTTGTATTCCAAGCAGAATAACCAATCACTCTCCCTCTTGCCTTGTGTCTTCCATTTCAATACTGTTTTTTGTTTCTTTCAGTTTCCCCAATATTTGTGCTTTATTGGAAATAAAAATACAAAACAGGAAATAACTAGCTAGGCACTAGTAATGCAGAAAAAGGGAAGGAACCTGTGCATCATTTATCTCCCACCTCCCACCTTCAACTGAATGAATATTATACTGAAGTGAAACATTCAGCTACTCAGAGTGCAGTGGTGGTAGTTAGATACTGACCCACAACTTTTGGTATTTCTTTATTGTGAAAACTCTTGCATTCTGACTGACTTGAAGGTTGCTGTGTGCAGTGTTGTTGTAGCCACTTTGGTCCCAGGATATTAGAGAGACAAGGTGGGTGTGGTAATATCTTTGATTGGACCAACTTCTGTTGGTGAGAGAGACAAGCTTGAAGGTTTCTATCAGCCACTTGGAGAACAAATATTTGAACATTCACTGTGTGCTCAATTTATCAGAAAACAGAGTAGTCATACAAATTCCTCTGCTCTGATTGGCTACTACTCTCAGAAATGCCTAGCCTACTGCCCACAACCAACATGGTGGCCTCAACTTTTTACCTTCCTCCTCAACTCCTCTCCCCATATGTCCCAGATATTAAATATAATAAAACAAGGAGACAGAACAAGGAGTAGTGGTCTCAAGTTGCAATGGGGGAGGTTTAGATTGGATATTAAGAACAACTTTTTCACTAGGAGGGTGGTGAAGCACTGAAATGGGTTACCTAAGGAGGTGGTGGAATCTCCTTCCTTAGAGGTTTTTAAGGTCAGGCTTGACAAAGCCCTGGCTGGGATGATTTAGTTGGTGTTGGTCCTGCTTTGAGCAGGGGGCTGGACTAGATGACCTCCTGAGATCCCTTCCAACCCATATATTCTATGATTCCATGAAAAGGTGAGGTCCAACACTTTTCTGCAGAAAACCAACATTGGGAGAGATTTAACTCATTATTTCATCTGAATTGTTGCATCTGGGATGGAGGTTCAGGGATGTAAGGGACCAGGACATAGGCAGTCTGGCTTAGCAGTCACAGCTGGGCTGGTGTCCACAAGTCTAGGACAGCCACAAGGCAGTAGTCAGCAGGCAAGGATCACAGTAATCACTATAGCCAGGATCAATAGGCAAGAGCCAGGATCAGTGACCAAAGGTAGTACCAGGCTGGAATCAGGAGGAAAGAATCAGCGCCAGAGTCAGGCTAGGGTCGGAGACTGGAGATCAGAGAGCAAGGTGAGATCTGGAGTCACATCAAGCCAGAAGTTTGTACAGCTGCCCAGAGGACTTCCTATAGTTCTGGATCCTTTAGGCAGTATTTCCTGTGGTGCCTAATCACCAGAGTGCTCCTTGGATGTAGCTCTCTGCATGGCCTCCTGGTGATGATGCGGGAACATCAGCAGTCCCAAGCTCCACAGACCCAGCATCTAGTCCCACAAATCCTTATAAGGGGTTGACCACCTGGAAATGCAGATGGTGTGCAGCTCTCTAAATCTGAGGCTGTCACCCAAGAATCACTAACCCTGAATCAGATTCCCCTGAGGGATTTCAGGGTATGGAGAAGGGCAACGAGAAAGGACAAAATCATGGGAGGGAAAATGTGCTTCATTATAATAATTACAAGTTCTGTGTTCACTTTGTCATATGAGTCTGTGGTTATTACATTCTCATAAGCAAACTAGGGAAATACGGCCTGGATGAAATTACTATAAGGTATATGCCTAACTGATTGAAAGACCCTCATTAGAGAGTAGTTATCAATGGTGCACTGTCAAACGGGGAGGACATATCAAGTACTGTCCCTTGGGCCCAGGAGAGACCCAGTATGATTCAGTGTTTTCATTAACAACTTGTATAATGGGGTGAAGAGAGTGCTTATAAAATTTGTGGATAATACCAAGCTGGGAGGGATTGTGAGCACTTTGGAGGACAACATTACAATTCAAAATGATCTTGTTAAATTGGAAAATTGGTTAGAAATCAATAATCCAATAATGACAAGTTCAAAGTACTACCCTTAGGATGGAAAAATCGAACAGAGAAATACAAAACAGGAAATAACTAGCTAGGCACTAGTAATGCAGAAAAAGATCAGGGAAATGTTATAGTGGATCAGAAATTGAACATCAGTCAACAGCGTGCTGCAGTTGTGTAAATAGTTAATATAATTCTGGGGTGTATTAACAGAAATGTTGTATGTAAGACATGGGAGGTAAGTGTACTGTTCTACTTGTCACTGGTGAGGCCTCAGCTGGGGCGTTGTGTCCAGTTTTGGGCACTACATTTTAAGGAAGATGTGAATAAACTGGAGAGAGTCCAGATGAGGGCATGATAGAGTCCACTCACCATCGTGGCACCTCCTGCTGGCTGTCCTGGAGATTAACTCTGCCAGTGGCTGTGCCCTCTTCTCGATGGTGTCTCTCCTGTTGTCTCTGCCTGCAGACCTGCATCACTCCAGGACCCACAGCATTCTCATGGTGACTTGGCCTTCCAGCCGTGTCACCATCTGTATTTCCCATTTCCTGGGGTGGGTATCACTGTCCATAGTCCAGCCAGTTCCCCAGTGGTGAGTGGGGGAACCCGGGCCGGCACACTACTCTGGGTCCCAACCCAGGGACCCTGTAGATAATAATTTCCTGCCTCACCTCTTTACCTTCTCTACATGCTGTTACAATTCCCTGGGCCACTTCCCATGACCCCAGCATCTTCTTCTCCCTCACCTCAGGGCCTTCAGCTGTCCAGTCTCAGCCGCCAGCCAGGAGTTCCCTCTTGCTCCACTGGTCCCTGCCAGCAACTACCCTGTCCAAGGAACTTACAGTTCTCTCAGCCCCTCAGAGATAGAGTCCTCACTCCCTGATCCCCAGAAACCACTCACTGGCTCTGGCCCTGCAGCTACTTTTATGTAAGCCCACTGGGCCCAGACTGACTGCTCCTTGCAGCCCTTCCCTGATTGGCTGCAGCCTGATTAGCTACTTGACTGCTTGGAGGACTGACCTCCACTGCTTCACTCTGGGGTAGGACATGGTTAATCCCTTCTACACCTGTGTGAGGTGGACATCACATCACAGAGGGCAAAAAAAGTGCTGAGTTTAGAAAATATGATCTATGAGGAAAAGTTGAAAGAACTGGGCATGTTTAGTTTAGAAACAAAGGCTGCCGGGGGACACGATAAAGGTCTTTTAATATGAAAAAAGTTATTATAAAAAGGATAGTGATCAATTGTTCTTCCTGTCCACTGAAGGCAGGACAAGAAGCAATGGGTTTAATCTGAAGCAAGGGACATTTAGGTTAGATATTAGGAAAAACTCTCTAACTATAAGAATAGTTAAGCTCTGGAATAGGTTACCAAGAGATGCTAATGGAATCCCCATCATTGGAGGTTTTTAAGAACAGGCTGGAAAGACACCTGTCAAGGAAGTCTAGAGTTATTTGGTCTTGCCTCAGCACTGGGGCTGGTCTAGATTACCTCTTGAGGTCACTTCCAGACATACATTTCTATGATTCTATATCTGGGATGACAAACAACTTGTCCTTTGTATGTGATATAGCTGTTACCATAAACAAGATGCACCTCCCAGTAATCATCTGATTAATATTTTTTTATATTGATATGTCATATAGATATATAACATAATAGAAAATAGAAGGGAAAAGTCAGACTTTTGGTTCAGTTTTGTGTTTCCATCTGGATCTGGCTTCATTTTGATTAGAAACATTTGATAGCAGAGATTTATAGATTGTTTTCTATTTTCATTTTGCCACTGAAAAATGGAAGGGGAAAAAGGGAGAGAATGGGATGAGACCAAAAACCTGAAACCTGAAAAATTGTTGTTTTTGGAAAAATGAATGAATATTTTAGACTTTTCAACTTTTGGGTTTTTTAAAACAAAAATTGGAAAATTTTGAAAAAAATATTTTACATATAAATTTTTGTTTTGGAAAAACTGACTTTTTTCATCAAAACTTTTTTTTTTTTAAACCAGCTCTGGCTGAGTTGCTTTTAAGTGCACAATATGCTTTTCTGACTCAAAATCTCCGGTAAAGAGGTGAGTCAGTGTAAGCTGCTTAGACTGTGATGTGTTTGCACGTTCAAACTAAATATATTTCTTTCTTTGTGCCCCACAAATTTCCATTTGAAATCAATGTAGTTTGGGTTTACAAGTAATGCAGTATCAGTGCCAGATTTTTTTCGGGCCCTATAGATAACACAATATTTACTTGTGGTAGATGTGATGGATTTGGAGCTGTTCTGTAACTATTTATGAATACTGTGTGCTGACCTGGTTATTGAGAGGGTTACTATATAAATATATTGGTTTCGTTTAACAGTGGGCAATGAGGAAAAACCAGAAAGGAAACAATGGCTTAAGATAAGTCTCTTCTCAGTAAATACTTGGGGTTGTTACAGGATAATGGGAGAGTTTCTGGCTCGATCTCATACTGATCTTACTAGATTGTTCTGGTCCAGAAAAGCAAAAACCTGGGAACTGACAAGAACAAAAGAATGGTGGGTAGGTTAAAAACACTGCTTTCCAAAGAGGAGGAAGTTGTTGGGGAGCTATTCAGGGGGAACAGACTGACACCTAAAACCTACTGGCATATTGTTTAGGCCACCTACTCAGGATGGCAGGGTGTTAGGTAAGCTGGATGTGCATGTAAACTGTTTTTTTTTAAATCTTTCTTCTCTAAATATTTTGTTCCTAATGTCAAAATTAAATACTACTTTGATTTTAAGAAGGCTGGCTGCTCCTATATTCACCACAGGTCACAGACTCCCACAGGGAAGAACTGCAGGTGCCAAACTCAGCTGGACCTGCTGGATAAACACAATTGATACAGAGGATACTGTAGCCCAAGGCCTAGACTAAGAAGGAGAATAGCAGGACTCTGCCCCATGATAGCTAAAGGAATGAGGCCTGACACCTGAGGGGGAGAACTCAGACCAGAGAAGCACAGAGGTGCAGCTAACCCCACAACTACAATTCTAGCAGTAGGATGTTGTTGGTAATAGCTATTGTTTTAGAATGGATGAGGACATCCCTACTGTCTGCCTTCACAGGTGATGAAATTTTTGACAATGGAATAAAACCGTTTTATGAGGGAAAGCTCTGAGGGAGTTGGAAAATATATCCCTATAATTTGTTTTCCATTTCAGAATACAATGGGTTTTATCGACTTCTCAGCTGGCAGATATAGACTATGTCAGTTGTGCATCAAAAATGACTAATGTTAGCCAAAGGAGGGCCACTAGCATGAGGCGTCCATTTTACGTGTAATATCACCATGAGGAGAACATTTTTTAATGTGTCTTTAAAAATCATTTTAATCTAATCTGGGACTGCAAGCACTAATTTGCATCATTTACTATATTGTTATTGCATGGCATCAGCAAAAGGCAGATTTAAGGTTGTTTGGGTGTATTAACTGTGTAATTCCATACCTTGACATGTTTGAATTTCTGTTAAGTTTCACCATAATTAAGTTCATAGAACTTGTTTTGGTGATAATTACAACATCCTTGTAACAGTTTTTACACTAAATTATTGATATGAATGCGCAGCCTTACCTCCAGTGGATAGACCTGACAGCTCTGTACAGGAAGAGTGAGATGTTCCTGCCCTCCACTAGTCTTGGGGTCACACCTTGGGTAAGTGTGAGTAACCCCTAAACTTCCCTACCAGGGTCATGGTGAAGTCTTCATTGGCAGACAATGTGGAAGAACACATTAGTATCAATGGAGAGGATGATGATGAAGCATATGCCTTGTGATGGCATATAAGGGCAAGCGGCGGAGTATACACAGTCATTGGCCAATCACTTCACCCAGGGGCAGGTGAAGCTCATTAGCTCAGATTGGCAGCTTATCCAGGAGAAGGACAACTCTGAATACAAATCCTGAACCCATGTCAGCTGTGGCACATCAGCGGAGCAACAGCTGCTTCGGCGAGAGAGTGAGAGAGGCTCTGCACAAACCTCTCTCACTTAAATCCATTCATAGTGCAGATTGTTCAGCCTCATTCAACTTATTTAACACATTTAACCCAATCAATTTACCAGAGTCCTGTGGCAATGGGGAAGTAGCAACAAAGAAAGGCAGAGGATGCTGCTGGTAGGCCTTAGTCACAACCCTGCAGCCTTAGAGTGATGGTCACGCTCCACAGACAAAGGCAGACATGGAGCTTGGATACTCCTGAGGTGACAGAGCAGACCTTTTTAGGCATAGTACTGCTCTCCTCAGCCCTGGAAAAGGGGACTGGAAAGGAACCCTAAACACAGCTCCCCCTTTCCGTGCCTGTCAGGCTACTGCTCCTGGCTGATCGTCCAAATGAACTGTCGAAATAAAACAGATTCACAGACTGACATTTGTATCATGGAGTGTCAGAACTCTTCTTGACAATGACCAAAGACTGGAATAAAGAACAGCCATTATTGCCAAAACACTGAAGAGATATCAGGTAAACATCATTGTCCATAGTGAAACTAGACTCACTGATTAGTCCCACCTTGAGAAGGAGGGAACAGGCTACACCTACTCCTGGGTTGGCAAGGCCAAGGACGAGCCAAGAAAATCGGGGGTAGGAGTTGCCACAAGGTCTGATATTGCCCACAAGCTTGACTCACTCCCCAAGTGAGTCAATCCAATGTATGGTTCTCCGCATAAACTTTTCCAGAGTATGCCACCATTAACAATGCCTAATGCCAACAGTGACTCATACAGATGAGGTAAAGGGGATGTTGCACGAAGATCTTATCAGGGTCATTAGAGGTGTTCCACTTCAGGACAAACTCATTGTCCTTAGAGCTGACTCTGACATCTGGAGCAGGATGTTAGGCCATCATGGCATTGGAAGGTCAAACACCAATGGACAACTACTACTCTGCAAAGTGTATTGAGTTCAGTCTCACTATTAACAACACAGTCTTTCAACAGGACAACAAATATAAGACAACATGAATGCATCCCAGGTCATAACAGTGGCACATGCTGGACTATGTAATTGTATGGTCTAGAGTCTTTAAGAATGTACATGTCACCCACTCTTTGAGAGGTGTCATATGCTGGTGTCAGAACACTAAAGAAGATCAATGTGGCGGTCATGGGAAAAGACCTCAGCAAACAAGCAAAGATGGAACAGACACTGGAGACTGCATTAGCTGAGGTGCCAGAGAACTCCTCAGACATTGAGGCAACTTGTCAGAAGCTCAGAGATGTCACAAATAATATGGCATCCACGATTCTTGGCTTTATAAGGCAGAAACACCAAAACTGGTTCAATGAGAATGACCCTGAGATAGACCAGCTACTGGAGATCATGTCCTAGTCCTAGATCCTGGACTCAGCAATGAAGAAGGCCAGGTACCATCACGCTAAACATATACTACAAACCCAGTTAAGGCTAATGAAGTACCACTGGTGGGGGCAGAAGGCTTCAGAACTGCAGGAAGCAGCTGAAAAGCATGACATGAAGGCCTTCTGTGAAAGTCTCCATGCTGTTTATGGCACAAAATCCAGTGGTACAGATCTTGTCCTCACAGTAGATAGTAACTGACTGCTCACAAACAAAGGTGATATTCTTTCTCATTGGGCAGGGCACTTCGGTAGTCTCCTGAACTATCACTATGTCTGACAAAGCCATCAATTTGCTACTTCAGTGTCCTATCCTAGAGGAGCGGTGTGTAGACCTTTCTTTAGATAAGGTTCTTTAGATAAGCCATCAAGCAGCTGTCCATGGGCAAGTCTCCAGGCCTGATGGCATTCCACCTGAAGTATACAAATGTGGAGTTTCCTGTCCAGGAAACTCACCTATCTATAGCAGGGAAGCTCCTTTCATGGGTTGTCATCAACCAGCTCATTTCTCACCTAGTGGACTCAGTGTATCCAGAGTCACAGTGTGGGTTTCGTTCTGGCCGTGGCACCTTGGACCTGATTTTTGCAGCTTGACAAATATAAGACAAGGCTTGTGAACAGAACAAGGACCTGTATGTGGTTTTTGTTGACCTGATCAAGGCTTTTGGCATGGTGAATCACCAATGCCCATGGAAACTCATAAATTTGGCTGCCCGGAGAAGATGATTGCTGTCATCTGCTCATTTCACAATGGCATGATGGCCAGGATGATGGAATGTGGTGACTTACCAGAGGCCTTCACTGTCACCAATAGCACCAATAGCACCAAACAAGGATGTGTAATGGCACGAGCCTTCTTTGCTATTGGCTTTTAATTCATGCACTTGTTCACATTCCAGAACTTTGATAGATGTGTACGCTTCTGGTTTAGATTGCATGGGGATCTATTCAATCTACAGCAACTCAGGGTCCACACCAAGGTAACTGAATGGCTGTTAAGAGAGCTCCTGTTTGCTGATGACTGTGAGAAGCCATAAAAATCAATAAACCCCAAACTGTCGTCAATACTAGCTGAACACTCATCCATTAAATCAATGGGAGATTCCATCATCATCAGATTTCATCATCTCCATTTTAACACAGTTTTTGTCTTGGAATAATTTAATCTGCTCCTGTATCTTTTCCAGCATTTCATTAATAGTTAGTATATATGAATATTGCCTCTAGCACAATGGAAGGTGGGAGACAAGCTCATTTCTTTTGATAGAACTGGGTTGTGAGGGTACAGAACTTGAGAACCATTGTCCAGTTGGACATATTAAAATGTGCAAGGAGGAAAGGAATGGGGAATGCACTGCAGGTGGATAATTGTCCAGTTCTGTGTGCATTCTTGCAGCTTGTGCACTTTTCTGGAACCTGGGGGGATGCTCAGGGCCAGTGTCTGCATGGGACAGGCAGTCAGATTTAGCTGTAACAATGCTATACTTTGGGATAAGCACATTTGTTTTCTCTCTACCATGTAATATCAAATTCATCTTCCTTTCTTAAAGTACTAAGTTCTAAGAGCAGAGTGATTTTTTTCCAGAAGTTTACCTATATTTTCTTAAGGAAATATTCTCCATAATATTTAGTTAGGATTTCCATACAGCTTTGATAGACATTTCTATCACTCTCCTCTACAACCTGATTCCCTCAGCCATTTTTTCTACTTCTGGTGGTTCTGGAGAGCTTATTGCCTCATGGATTAAATCTGCTGAGTCACAGACATTTCTTTCCTTCCTACATAATTACTGTGAGCTTTTAGAAATACCAGAATTCTAGAAGTGCTTGAACCAAAGTCATCTCTTCCCATCCTGCCTTAGTAAACCAAATCTGCAGTTTCAGTACTTTTTTGTTTGTTTGTTTCAGTTCATGTCACTAATGTACTTAAAGGCATTCCCAATAAGACATGCTTTCAGTTGGGCAATTTACTGCAATTAGGTTTAAACAGAATTGATTGTACTACTCAGTTGTGAGTTGCCATTTATATCATGAGCTTTGTTGAATGAATTGTCAAGGATAATGAGAACTAATGCCAACCAGAAACACAAGATAACATGTCCATTATAAAGAGGACCTCAGTTACAATGTGATTACATGGCTGTATAAATTGCTGCATATCTACCTGGCTGCCAAAAGCTCAAACTTTCCCCAACTTTGATGTCAAAACTCCTGTTAAGAGAGAGGTAAATAGCTGCCCTCTCTCCTGTTGGAGAGAAAGCCTTTGTCTCCTTTTGTTCGGGTAACAGACTGGAAAGCATAATATCAGTGAGTATCCATAATTTCTTATACAGGGATGCTTAGGGTCATATCATGGATCTTGAAAGGCATATTGTGTGTGGAGGGAGATGACTAAACATCATAGCAGTAGAGATGTGTGCAGGTTTTGTGTCTGTTGTTTGATGCTGCTTTGAGTTTTGAGTACATTGTAGTCTGTGGGGAGCTTGCTTCTGACGGTGAGCTTAGCAAGGAAGGCCAGAAGAGGATGGCAGGGAAAGATTTCTATCAGGATGTGGTCACCATACAGCATGGGTTTTAATTGTTTAAAGATACCCTGTAGGGTTCCAGTGTGATGTCGGAGGTGACAACTAAGGGTATATGGTTGGAGTTGTTTTTTTCTCGCCCCATATTGAATCAGGTTCTCTTGGGGCATATGGGTTGCCCATTCCAAGATGCAGTCTACTTCTTGTTTGGTGAAAGCAGTTTAAAGTGGCTTAACGTGTGTATCTCAGTCTTTTCCCCAGATCATATTCTGTGGTATCTGAGTGCCTGGCTGTAGATAACAGATTTCTTGGTGTGTTTGGGGGGTTATTGGATCTGTGAAGGTAAGTGTGGTGATCTGTGGGTTTCTTGTATATAATTGTCTGCAGAGTCTGATTGTTGAAGCTGATTGTGGTATCTGGGAAGTTGATGCTGGTGTGAGAGTCTTCTGGAGAGAGTTTGATGTGATGATTGCTGAACTTGTGATGGAAATCTATATGGGAGATTAGGTCATTTGTCCAGGGGCTGAAAATATCATTGACATATCTCAGGTATATTATTGGTTTCATGGTGCATTTGTCCAGAAATTCTTCCTGAAGGTAGCCAATGAAGATGTTGGCATGTTGGGGAGCCTTCCTGGTACCTATGGCTGTTCCCGTGGTTTGGATAATGTGTTTGTTGTTAAATGTAAAAGTGTTATAGGTGAGGATGAAATAGATGAGTTTGGCAATGGGCTTGGGGTCAATATCTGAGTGTTGTCCTTTGTCTTGTAGATATTTGAGGCAGGTAGCGATGTCATCATGTTGAGGGATTTTGGTGTATAGGGTGATAACATAAATGGTGGCAAGAAAGGTGTTCTGAGGCAGGCTGTTGATGTTGCAGAGTTTGGAAGAAGTCGTTTTTGTCCTGGAGAAATCTGGCCCTTAGTGTGGTGAGTGGTTTGAGAATAGTTTCTGTGAATCCCGATATTCCTTCAGTAAGAATGCTGTGTCCAGATAGGATGGGTCTGTCTGGGTTCTCTTGTCTGTGTATCTTGAGAAGCATGTAGATGTCCCTCAGGTGGGTTTGTGGAGAATGAGGTTGTAGAGTTTCTTTTGGAGTTGTTTGGGAAAACATTTGATAATATCCTTCAATTCCTGGGCGAACTGTGGTGTGGGGCCTTCTTTGAGTTCTCTATAGTAAGTGGTGTTGAAAAGTTCACTAGATGGCCTCATTGACACAGTCATCATAGTTGAGGACCATAATGGTGGCCCTTTGTCTGCTGGTTTGATCACTATCTGGTGGTTGGATTTCAGGGACTTTATCGCTGTCCTTGCATATGTTGAGAGGTTGTGCTGGATGTGATGTTTGTTGAGGATTTCACAGTCACTTTTCATCCTGAATTTGTATTTGAAGGCATTATGTGTTGTGAAGTTACACATTCTTTATTTTGCCATCAAAGAGGGTTCCAGCATGTTTAGGGAAAGATTACTATAAAATATTTAAAGGCTCACTGCTGCATTCTTAAAAAGTAAAATTCATCCCCTCCCCCTTCCAAAATTAGACCCTGGACCAAATGCATCTCTGGTGTAAGTCCACTCAAGTCAGTGGAGTTACACCAGTGATGAATTTGGCCACCTATCTTTTAAATGAAGTGCATGCACTCCATTGTTTAAATATTTTTGCAGCATTTAAACTAACAAAGTGGATAAGCCAGCTTGTGGAACATACTGACTCACATGAAAACTGGCTCAGATGTTAAACACTGAACATTTTTAATGGCTTTTTGTTTGTGCATTATTACTTCAGCTGTATAATTATGGGAGTCTGCTGCATATGACCAGACGCTTTCTTCATAACCTCAAGCTATATATAATCTGTTTTTTTCTCTTTCAAATTATCCTCTATGATTCTGCCAGACAACATATTATTCCCCCCCCAGCAGTGCATACTGGAGGCAGTAGTGGATGTGATGCTTTCTGCATTGTTAGGCAATGAGCTTTATAAGCAGCTGCAATTTTCAGGATTAGTCCCTTCATTATTATTTGTAATCTGCATACCTGCATGAATCTGTTCAGTCTTGTTTTCCAGAAGTCTGGGCTCTGACTGAGGTACTGTGAAGTCACTTTTCTTGGAAAAATTTCACTATATTATTATTTTAACAGAGATTCACTCTAACTTGAATTGTGGTTTGCTCATTGCAGTGCATTGAAACAATTTGGAACTTGAGTCTGTTTAATTACACCTCTACCTCGATAGAGCGCGACCCGATATAACACAAATTCGGATATAACGTGGTAAAGCAGCGGGGAGCCCCTTTAAAGCGCCACCCGAGTCCCGCTGCTTTACCGCGTTATATCTGAATTCATGTGGAGCACCGGGCCCTTTAAATCACCACCTGAGCCCCACTGCCAGAGCTCCGGTGGTGATTTAAAGGAACTGAGGCTCCCCACAGTAGCTGGAGTACCGGGCCCTTTAAATCCCCGCCGGGGCTCTGGCAGACGATGTAACGTGGTCTCACCTACAAGTCGGTGAGATTTTTTGGCCCCTGAGGACCGTGTTATATCGGGGTAGAGGTGTATAACTGGAGTTTAATTATATCCAAGTTCACATTAAGCAGATTCCACTGTATCTGAAAGCTTCAGCTCTGACATTCTGTCACTCATTTGTATGCATGTATTTGATTTTAAGCTCCTCAGGGCTGGGACCGTGTCTTCCTATGTTTGTATAGTGCCAGCACAATGGAGCCCAGTCCTAATTGGGACCTTTGGGCAGTGACACAATTCAAATAATAAATTCTATTCACTTTTTGGCTGTCAGCACTGCTCTTCACCAGGCATTTCAAAACACATATACCTAGGGTTGTCAGCTGGTATTTTAATGTCACAATCTAGTCTTCTAACTTAATAACAACAACATGCACCAATAGTGCTTTGTATCTGTAGATTTTAGAGTACTTAAAGTTGCGTGAACGTTATTGTCCAAAGGTACAGCGAGATAATGGAGATGATCAAGATCAGACTACAAATCAGCAACATAACTTGGAATATTATCCAGGTCTCCTCAGTCTACTTGCTAAAAGCTGTCCCTTAATGAAGCGTGCTACAGATAATTTAACAGCAATAGCTCAACTGTATTTTGCAGCACAAAAATACCAAATATTTATTTTAAAATGGTAAATTAACTGATATAGGAATATGTAGTGCTGTATGAAATCTATTTTTTATTGTGGATTTTAGGATTTGTTAGTTTCTGATCTTTTTTTCCATTAAAAAAAATTAATTCCATCTTCATGGGTTTTTTAATCAAAATTGTTTGATACATTGGCAACAATTAAATAGCCTTACTATTAATGCATACAAATTTTCAGAATTGGATTGCAATGGGAAAAACTGATTTTACAAAAAAATCCTGAAATTTAAACAAAACATCCTGCAGATATAAAATACATGGTAAAGTAACACATTTTAAATCACTTTTTAATGTGCACTCGGTTATACCACCAAAATGACATTGCTGAACAGTAACACAAGAAATTCACAGAAGTAAGAGCCTCTTACAGTGTCAATTTAACTGCCAATATAATTCATATTTGAATAATTTAAAAAATAAAAATAATGCACTAAACAAAATAATCCAGCCTTGCTGCAGTCCTTGTTGCCATTTTAAATTAAGCTTGGTACTTTCAAACTTCCTATAGTCTGAAGGAATGCTTCAATTCATTTCAAATGTGATTAAATAATTTCAAGCTATCAAATCAACAGCTTATTGCTGAGTAGCATTAGAAATTGACAAACTTAAATGTCATTATTTTTGCCATCTCTGGCAGACATCTCCATTGTGGTACATTATGGCTAGCCTTTTAGTGTTTTCCTCAGAAAGTGATTCCCTCTTGTCTGTAAGTAGATTTTTATATTTACTAAAGCTTCTCTGTGTCTACAGAACTAACAGGGAAGAAGATGTAAGGTAGGGCAACGTCTGCTCCATTAGGCATTAATCCCTTCATAACCTTCCAGTAAGTGCAAAGATCCAGTGGATCTGGGATGGGCTCATTCTGAGTGTTGTGCAGAAACACCAGCCATTGTTCACACCATTCTGGTGGGGGATGGGTGAGAGATGGTGGTTTTCTGTACCGATCAATGTTTTGTTGCATGGCCAGGGGTGAAAGTAACTCTGGATACTTACCGGTATGGGGCTGGGGCGGGGTCTCGGGCGGAAGTAGGGTGACCAGATGTCCCGATTTTATAGGTACAGTCCTGATTTTTGGGTCTTTTTCTTATATAGGCTCCTATTACCCCCCACCCCATCCCAATTTTTCACACTTGCTGTCTGGTTGCTCTAGGCGAAAGGGGCGGGGATGGGGGTCAGCATCCCCCTGCCAGCCCTTCCAAGACACCAGGTGCTGCCTGGAGCTCCAGTGGCGATTTAAAGGGCCCGGGGCTCTGTACACCGCTGCCATGGTAGCAGCAGCAGCATCCGGAGCCCCGGGCCCTTTTAAATTGCTGGCCCCAGTGCAGCTGCTCCCTTTGACCCCCCCTCCCTTGCCCGTCAGCAGTCGAGTGGGGGACAAAAGGGGCAGGGATGTTAAAGCGCTGCTGGGTCATTTGCCATGGCAGCACTTTAACGTTGTTGCACCCCCCTCGTTGGCCCTGCCAGGGGGGCACAGCAACATTAAAGTGCTGCTGCAGCAGCGCTTTAACGTCCCTGCCCCTTTTTTCCTCCCCTGTCAGCGGCCCGGCTGTTACAGACCCTACATACCATATGGGCCGGTGCGGGTTCTTACCAGTACTCCATACTGGCCTGTACCAGCTCACTTTCACCCCTGTGCATGGCTAGAATCAGCCTGGAAGCTGCAACGCCTGACATGAAACTGACATAGCAAGGAACTGAGTTCTCAGAAGCTGATCTTAAATTCCAGATGCCGATGCTTCTCCCTGCGCTGGGTGGTCTCTTAAATTCCAGAGGCCGGCCCTGAACTTCCTTGTGGCCCCAGCTCCCTGCATCACTCTCCCTCTTACCTGCAGAGGCTGCAGCTCGCCCTGCTCACCTGCTGCTGCAATCCTAGTGCCAGGGAGAGCGTGGATTCCATGTTATTGTTTTGATTCTGCAATTCCATCCATGTTCTCATTAATGTGGATTTCATAGGGCCCTAAATATGGTGTTTTGTTGCATATGATAGGTATTTTTGTCTTTGAGAGATAGCTTATCTTCAGTCAGAACTGATGAACATTTTTGCAAAATTTAACAAAAGTTTTCAAGCTCCTAGAGATTATTTATGCATCACAACATTCTGCGTTAATGACTTTGGTTTATGGCCTGATGTACTTCTTTGATGTAGCATTTATTTCCTTCCTGAGATCCAGTTCTTTCCTTTAACAGGAGAGTGAACAATGATCTTGTCGCTATAGATTAAGACCCTGTATCAATTTCCATGTGTATGATGATTGTTTAATTCTACCATTAGTTTGTTGTAAGGTCCTCCTGCTTTCTTCCTTTTTAGACAGTGCATAGTGTGTACCTCATCCACTGTGTCTTTTGGGGGTCTACCTCCCTGGGCTGGAGGTTCTGTTCAATAGTCATCTTTTCATTTTCTAGCTAAGTGTTCACTCATTTATGACCCAGGGCCATTTTACATTTACAAACTAATGCAAAATGAGCTTCTCCACAGCTGAAACATCTCTACGGCATCTGAGGCCAGGTCTACACTACACACTTACTTCAGTATAACTACGTTGGTCAGGAGTGTGAAAAATCCACTCCCCTGAGCAACATTAGTTATATCGACCTCAACCGCCCAGGTAGACAGTGCTATGTTGGCGGAGAGCTTCTCCCATCAACATAGCTACCACCTCTCGCAGAGGTGGAGTTATTAGGCCAACAGGAGAGCTCCCTCCTGTTGGCTTACAGCTTCTTCACCAGAAGCGCTATGTAAGTTTCTAGTACAGACCTGCCCTGAATCTCTTGCAAATGGCTTTGCATTTTATTTGTTGAGTCAGTTTGATTTGCCCAGCATTCTAAGTGCAAATACTGTAGGTTTTTCACTGCTGTTTGCATTGCTGTTGCTAATATTACTGCTTTAGGCCAAGTTAAATTCCCCTCCACTAACAACTGTCTTTGAAATCTCTCATTAGTAATACCAGAAACAAATCTGTCCTGCATTTTATCCTCTAAGCCAGTTCTGCATGAGCAATATTTTGTTAGTCTGTTTAGCTCTGTCATATACACAGCTACAGTGACACTCGGCCTCCTCATTGTAGGATGAAACTGGAAATATTCCACAATAATGTTGTTTGGGTTTGTGGTGAAGCGCTCTGTTAAGATCTTTTGCAGATCTTCTAAACATTTATCTCCTGTTTCTGTAGTTGAAACAAACTCCTTAAGAGGGAGTAGGTTTTACTGCCACAGACACAAAGGGAAATTGCTTTGTTTGTCTGTAACTATAATCTCTTTTATAAGCAAATAGTGGCCCAGTCTCTCAATATGTGGCTGCCAATCCTCATTTTCTGCATTAAATTCCTCAATTTTCCCATAAATTGCCATTCTTATGCCCTCATCACCAGTTTTGTAAAGGGATCCTCACTGCACAAGAAACACTCTTTCCTTACTGCTTTATTCAACTACAATCAGAGTGGGGAAAACAAATACTAACTAAACATGAAGAAAGAGAGGGGAGGGAGCATGGCACCAGCCCATAATACTATGAGTAACCTAGTAAGTCCCCTGATCACCACTTCACTACACTTTTCTTATGTCTTTTACTGGCAGAAAAGGTCCATTAAACAAAGTACACCCTCATGTTTTGTTTACCAACTCAACATTTTGGGGAAGTTCATGCAATAGTTAATATTTAGGAATGCACCATCATACTAGCTAGGGCAAAATACTTGTACTTATACACTCCATAGCTGTTGGGTTTTTTGTTTGTTTTTGATATTCACCCTCCCCAATAAATTATTGAATGCCAGCGTCTGAAAAACTATAATATAGGTAAACTTTGTAACAGTATCTCTGATTAGATGTGTGGCCATTTGGGCTGGGAAGCCTGACTCTGCAACCCTTATTCACATTCACTGAAGAGGGCTGCAGGAGCTCATTCTGTTGGCAGGAATGTCAGCCATAATGTAATTTGAGATTCTATGCTGCATTCAAAGATATTTCTGTCATGATGAATGGGTTTTGGCCCATTTTGGCACCAAATTAATTACAATTAAAATAACCTTAATACAAACTGTTGTAATAAGCCAGCCAGTGGCACCTTTGTGCGAGCAGCCAAGTGATGGAGTATCAAGAATCTGGAGGATTCCAGGAAAATTGGGAGGAGCCGGAGGGTGGGCACCACCTTGTTCATTGTAGTGTGTTGTATGTCTGTGTGGGAGCTCTGTGGGAGGAGGAAGGCCTGTGTTGCCATGGGTGGGGTGTGCAGGAGCCTGTGGAAAGAACTGTGATGAACATGGATAGATAGGGTGAGTGGAGAGCACTTTGGACTCAGACTTGTGTGTGTCCAAGGGCAGGAGAAGGCCGAGGAGCAATGTACCCTGCCAGGTTGGAGGCCCAAACTTAGCAGGCACCAGAGGAGCAGCTACCTCCCCAGGCTAGCACATCTCACTGGTGTGAACCACAGGTAGGATTAGAGGCAGGAGGTGTGGGTTGAAAGTCTGTGGCACCTGTTAGGCGGAGGAAGGGATTGTGCTGTTGTTTCATTGTTGCTGTTGAAGTTCCTTCAGTTTCCCAGCCCCGTTCTGGCCCATTGATGTGTCTCATCCCTTTGCATAACATTCTTTGATATAAATGGTTACAAAACTCCTCTGTGCATGGTTGGGTTTTGTGTCAGGTGTTTCCAGACCCACATAAGCAAAAGGGAAAATGCCCAACCTGGAGAGGAATAGGTGCAGGCTCATTATTTTAGAACATATACCGGCACCTGTGTCCAGCATGGGGGGAGGATAGGAGAAAAAGGAGTTGATTAACTGTTTTGTCTATGTTCCTAACCAAAACCCTCACCTTCTAAAGGGAAAGAAACAATCTGTTTATCTTTTCTACCTAAATATCACCAATTCAAATCCCCATTATAGTGTGGTGAAGATGGATTTTGTTGGTGTCATACAAGAAGAAATTACAAGACTAGTGAGAGCTTTGGAGTCGGGGGAAAAAGAGAGTGCCGAGTAGAGGATGTTATTGTGTTTGTGAACTTAAGAGGTAGGGAACATGGTGGGGTTATATTATGATAAAGAAAGAGTCTGAGGGTAGAGGCTAAGGCGATAGTTGAAATGGTGGAAACAGTAAAGAGGACTCTCAAGGAATAGTCCGCAACAGAGGACGAGAACTATGAGAGTGCAATCACAAGAGCCTGGAAAAGAGAGGAAGCAAGAAACGAAAGAGTAACCAACCATGTGAGCAGGTAGATCAGAATGGCCTTTTCACCTCAGTAGGAGGAGTAATTGCTCTTGGTGAGGATAGTGTTGGTGGAGTAGAGAGCAGAAAAAAGATTAGAGAAATTGAAAGGGAGACTTGGAAGAGGGGAAGTCTAGGCAGCCGGTTCAAGAATTGTTGAGACAAAAGGGAAGACAGAGATTGGTTGGGACTTTTAGAGTTCAGAACATTTGATGGAAAGTACTTTTCATGATGGAGAATATAAGAGCATGCTTGTAGATAAGTGGAAAGGAGTCACAGGATAGAGAGCAGTTAGCGCCAAGGAAGGAGTTCAGTAATACAGACTTTTTCATTATCAATTTTAAGAATAGCAAAGTCAGTGATTCTCCAAACTTGTAATTCTTTGAACCCTTTAATATCAGAAAGATCCACTTGTGGATCACCTGCTTCCTAACCTGCTCCCATTGTCTTCCTTGTGGCATTCTGTGTCTGTTCTGGTGGAAGGAGCTTAGATAACAAGAGATTGGGAATTGCAATGGTAAATCAAATGACAATGAATGGCCCCTATTATTATTGTTTAAAGTATTTATACAGGAAAAAGGATCTGGAAAGAACCTTAATTGTTTCATTACAGTGTCACAAACCCATGGGTGGAATGCTACAATGCAGGAACTGCAGTTTTCTCTCAGAAAATCTGTGGCTGGTGTATAAAATTAACCACAGACCATTGAACTGCAAACTGCTCTGTACGTATGAAGAAAGGTGAGGAATTGTGCTGTGCTTAACTTTGCATATATGGTAGAGGAGCTGAGGATCAGAGAAGGATGGATGAATGGAGAGAGCTTTGTTCCTGCCTACAGTGAATGAACCCCTTTCCTTTAAAGCCTGCTGTGAAAGCTGTAAGATTAATGTAATTCGAAAGTTGGATTTCAACCCCTGGAAGGAAACTTTAAATAGTATGATTTATAATTTGTATCTCTTTGCAGCCTTAATAATCAAGTTAATAATAAACAAAAATATAGGTAGATCTCCTGCTGCTGTAGTCTGAAAATGTCCCAGGTATCTCTTAGCTGCCTGAGCCCTTCACACATCAGTTTCCTTATTTCTGATTCTGAAAATGTTGAAAGAACTATTAGAAAAGGGCACTGCTTTTGAGGTCTTTGAGGTGTCTCTGGTGGTGCAATTTCTCTGTATGTTTTTTTTTTAATGTGACGTTGATTTTGTACTGTGTGCATTAACACAGTTCTGGTAATTTGGTTGCTATGGAAGCCTTTCACATGGAGACACTGAATGTGACTGAATTATTTTTACTCAGTTTCAGTTCAGACCCCCCTGCACTGCAGCTTCCTGCTGCTCTTACAGAGGAACCACATGATCCAGTCTAGGTGGGGTTCCTTCGTAACCAGGGTTGGCTAGCTATTGGCCCTCCCGCCCCTAAGGGCAAGCCACTCTGTTACAAGTCCAAAAAATGCTAAATGAAAAATGACTGGTCTAAAGCTCTTGAATTCAAAAGCAATTTTGGATGTAATGGAGACATCAGAGACACTTTATGTAATTTAGTCTTTGATCAGCTTCTCAGCAGTTGACTGTTTCATTGGAAAGGTGCTATGACTTACAAAGTGGATTTGTCCCTACATCTTTGTTTTGAAAAGTAATACTATAAAATAGATATTTTCCCCTTAAGGTGTTGAATGCAAGTGATAAAAGGGCAGCCATTTGTAGACATTTAGAGAAAACACTGAAAATGCTAATTAGATGAAAAATAACCAGGATATAGCTTCTGAAAGGGGAAAAGAGGAAAAAAAGACGTTTCTGTGCATTGGAACAACATATCAGGAGACATTCAGCCTTTGGTTGTTTGACTTTCCAATTGTTTGTAATTTAATAGCTTCATTGGATACATGCCACCAGTTAGTACATAAATACTGTTTTGTCAAGTTTTCTTATTTTTAAAAGCTTTTTCACTTTTGTCCTTAGATTTTAACATTGGTGATTGGAAAAAGAATGCATCTCTTTCTCTCAACGGATATTTTCTCTGTCATGTCATGTTCATTCTTTGAATGAATCTATGAATCAATATGAAGGTAATCATACAAGTCTACAAAATTCTTGATTCCAGACTTGGAGCTACAATAGGAATCTTTTACCAACTTGCAGTTTTTCCATGAACAGGGATCTCCTTGAAATCCATGAGAGCTCTGCATGTGAAAGGATAGCAGGCTCAGGATCTCAGAGGGATCCTGAATTCATTGTACTCGTTGTGTATTCTGTCCTCAACTTTAGCTAGCTGAATGCGGAATGATTTTTCTAACTGTGGTATACACATAAAAAACTTGAAGTGATGATATTTTTTTAAAATTGATATTTTCAATTTATGTTTATTTGTACGTAATTTATTTTAGAAAATAATCTGCAGACTTTAAATTTAATCCATCGTAGAAAAGAAGAGTGATCACTATCTGACATCACGATTTCCTGAAAAACCAATACAAAGGCCCATGAACTTTCAAAACAACACTATTAGGGCCTAATTCTCCCTTCTTACCCATACCACAGCCTCTGTTGTACTGGTATTCTGACCCCTCCTAAATCTCTTCCACATTTGTGTTGGTGTATCTTCAAAAGGGAGCATAGTTTGCCAAACAATTGTGTTTCTAACAAAAAAGTACACCTCTACCCCGATATAACGTGACCTGATATAAGACAAATTCGGATATAATGCGGTAAAGGGGGGTGGGGCTGCGCACTCCAGTGGATCAAAGCAAGTTCGATATAACACGGTTTCACCTATAACACAGTAAGATTTTTTGGCTCCCGAGGACAGCGTTATATCGAGGGAGAGGTGTATTTCTTTGAGTGTTACTATCGGAAATAAATAAATGTTAAGACAGTGGAATGAACCTGCTGCTTACATGTTTTCTGTGAGATCTGTCAGCTGAATCAGAGAGCCAAAATCTAGTACTGAGGAATATCATGTGGATTTGTGGGTTCCTTTGGAGGACCTTGGATCCATAAGTCAGTAACTGGGTTAGAATGAATATACAGCAGTGTTTTCATTTGAGACCAGATCCATACTTGTTTTTTTGTGGCCGGAAGGAAAACATTAGCCATTTCACTCCCTTGAGCAGCCTAACAGATAAGAAGCACTTCTTATTGTAAGTTAAATATAAAATATATTTTAAAATAAAGGGCCAAATTCTTACTCCAGTTATAACAATGCAATCCCATTGTCTTCAATGGCAATGAGTGAAGGCAACTGGGAGAAGTTTGGTGCAATGTGTTTAATTTATAGTTGCCATTTCTAAGCCTAGTTGGCCATGATCCTAATTAAATAAAGACAAATGATGATAGCAGTGTGGGAGTCTTATACAGAAAGACTGTTTTAAAAGGTATTTATCTGTTCTAATACTGGATCAACAGTGAAAAGAAACATTTACACAGTTAAGTGCAGTTCACCTCTGAAAAGTGACTGAAAAAATGGGATTGTGGGGTTCCAGGCTTATTGTATCTCAGCGATTTCCATATCACAAATGCGCAGTTTACAAATGTCAGCCCTGCACACTCAGTCTGGGTTCTGAGATCCAAAAGAGGTCTTTTCTTCTTATTACCGGTAATAAAGGTTGTGCAGGGCAAATGTTGCTCTTAGTGATGTCTTGGCTTTCAGTGGGTTTGCACACATGTAAATGGAACTTAGCAGACAATTCTGATGCCGATGCACAAAGAGTAATATAGTTTATTTCACTCTCTTTCTGCTGTTCCAGTTCTGCAAGGACAACAGGAATGTAAAGGAGTAAACATATTTTTGTCATAAATTCAGTAGATATGACTGCTGAAATAAGCTACAATTTTTTACACTTTTTAGAGTAGGTTGTAATTTATTATTTTAAAATGTTTAATTTCTAACTATTAATACTTACATGCAGCCAGATCAATACACAGGTAAAATCAAAAGTCAGATTTAAAAAAAAATTCATCTGGCCTGTAGTGTCATATGCAGAGAGATTTAATAAACTATGGAAATTAAACATATGACTCTTTAAAACAGCAAAATTTTACCCTACCAGAGTGATTTCCTCTAGAGAGAGGACACTCATGTATCCTTTTCCCTGTTGTTCTGTATTTATATCTACTTTTAAAAACAGTGGATGATGCAAGATTTAGTAAAGCTGTTTCAGTTATGCCTTTTGATTTCTAATGTGTACTCTTGTCAGTGCTAAGTCTTTCCTAGTTTGATCATTTCTCTTTTCTCTGTTGGATGACCAGTGGTTTTGAAAAGACATGTGGATCACGTGAAATGTATTGCTGGTTTCAGGTCACCTCCTAATGATCAAGTGTCACCATCAAGAAAAACACCACCATGTTCGAAACTAATTTGCACCCTTGTTGACACTCTCGTTTGAGAGGCTGAGACTGAATGATCATAAGGGCTAAATTCCCCTTGCCACTCTAGAGTTGTTTAGACAACTTAAGTCAGCAAGACTGTTGGGAGGCTCTGATCTTTTGAGAATTAATCCACTTGTGTAGGAACCTTATTTTAGATGCTTCTTTTTTTAAAAAAATCTGTACTTTGGTCTCTCAAAGCAAAGTTGAGGCATGTTGGTGAGACAAGGGGTCATCTCACTTGCTAATGCCTGTGCTGTACCTGTTCTGTGGATAAATAAATACAGAGCCAGCCTTAGCATTTCTGGGTGGAGCTGCAAGACAATTATTTTACTTCCTTCGTATCAAACATAAATGACTCCTGTTCTATCATCACCCTGCTATACATACTGGCAGATTTATGATTTTGGGGAGGATCAACAAAACTATTCTGTAGGGAATCCCCAATCATAATTCATTCATTTATGTAAAAAGAACAAGGAATTACTTTTTGTCATCACTAGCCTCCTGATGCACAAAGATCATTGTGCTGTTGTTGGTGCTGGAATCTATACATAATTGCCATATTCAGAAATGTGTCTCAATTTACAATTTCCAAATCAGATGGAGGACTGGAGGTTTCTATGTCCCCACTCACTGGAGAATGTTGTGTACATTTTGGTGAATTATTGTAGTTGAATAAGTCGCACATTACAAATATTAATTAAGCAGTTGTCTCAGCCTACTGTGGAGAAGGTAGGTAAGTATTATTCTTCCCATTTTACTGATAGGGATATTGAGGCAGAGAGATTCAAGTCTGATTTTCAAAAGTGCTGATCGTCCAGAACTGTAACTGAAGTCAGTAGGAGTGCTACATTCTCAACTCTTCTGAAATTCAGGCCTTCGGTTTCTCAGACGATACAGTGATGGCGAAATACAGTGCCTAAATAGATGGATAGAAAAGGGAATCAGTATCAGAGCCGGAATGAGAACTAGAGTCACAGCTTTCATCCATGTAATTAATCTACTAAACTCAAGCTACTGAGCTACGTTTCCTTGTAGCCAGAGGCCATATTGTCTGCTCAGTGGAAGAGCCAGCTTAGCTGGCAGGTGTTGGGAGGGAGAATGCACTTGCCTTGTTTGCATCAGTTGTAGTCTATGGCTATGGATGTACTGCCAATGAGCTCAGACTAAGTGGATGGGAATAGCAGTGTGCACCAAAGTGCTGCACTGTAACTCCCCCAGGTGAACGCTGCAGGCATGAACTAAAGCAGGGATTTGTTTACCTTTGTTTACCTGCCGCATACACAGGTTCGGCCGATCGTGGCTCCGTGTTCCAAAGGTTACCGATCCCTGAACTAAAGACTCCTAATTCACATAACTGAGGGCTTGTCTACACTACAGGACTATTTCGAATCTACTTAAGTCGATTACTGAGTCCACATTTCAGGGGGGCGCCTTCGACTTTGGAAAGGTGCACTGAAGCTATCACAGTCCCCAGTCCCCGCTGCCCATTGAATTGAATGGATTTCCCCAATGCATGCTGGGGGAAAATGTCGTCATTTTGAACGTCAATCACGCCCTCCCTATTCGCGCGCTTGTCTGGTCGGTTACAGCGGCGGGCGCACACTGAGCATGGCATGGAGCCGCTGCGATCATCGCTGCACTTATGGGCTGTCAACTCCTGCGCGCGTTATCGCCCACCCAGAGTGGCTACTTTTCAGGATGCGAAGGGGCACTTCCTTGAACTGTGTGACTTGCTGTCCCCTGCCCTGAAGCGCGTGCGGCCCAGAGAGTGGCTGAAGCTTGCCACCGCATGAAGCGCCAGGTCAGGTCAGAACCACTTTGGGGTGGGCAAACCACTTACCGTGGGTGGGGTTGCTGTCATTCAAGTACACACGTGGGCAGTGGAGCTCAAAGGTAGTGTGACTCTGGAAATGTCCAGGTGGTCATCATAGATGGCGCCGCGATGGGAGATTCCCAAACTGGGGGGGGGGCTATGGGACTCACCCATCTCCTATCCTGGCACCAGCCCACCAGCCAGCAGGTACATTAACGAAAGGGCTACTTTTCAATGGTGCTGGGGCATAACGTCGGACGGGGGGGGTTCTCAGGTTAGGGCACAGCGTGTGGGCAAGGTCTGTCTGTTCTGTTGGACCAGCCTCAGGGCCTCACTTCTTGCACACACAAGGCAAATAACGGTTGGGGACCCGGCCCTAACGTGATGCTGGGGACAGTGAGGCCCTCCCCGCTACCCCCTGGCTGATGAAGCCCTCTACTGGACAGTGAAAGCAAGTGCAAAATGGTGGTGACTTCAACAGAATGGTGGTGCAGTGGCAGGTGTGTGAGGGAGGGTGTGGACAAGCGGGACGGACACTTGGACCCTTCTGACTGGACGACATATTGCAAAAGAATATTAAGTGCTGCTGCGATGCTGTTTGCTGTTGCTGCTTGAGAGAGACCGAGAGCAAGGGCGACCTTGGAGCTGGAATGCTTGGGAGCTTGCTATGTCCGACGATCAGCTGAGAATATCAGGAGCTGAAGAGAATATTCCATAAGGGAGGCAAGCGAGTTTTTGGCTTAGCAGAGTAGTTTGTGACTGAGCACTGTTAAAAGAGGACTGTCCCACCTGAAGAAGAGAGTTTTAAAATAAAAACCATGTTTCCCCACTTTAAGGTTTTTTTATAATAATACTTTTTCTTTTTTGTTCACTAAATCTTTGTCTTTCTTGCATTCTCTTTCTTCGTTGAAACATGGAAGGTGTCTGGGTGGGTTGAGGGTGGTGGAAGGGGAGGGAGGGCTTAGGTGAAGGCCTTAGGTGGGGGGTTTGGGGTGTTGGTGGGGGGAGGGGTGTGGGAGAGGAGGGTGGGGGGGGAGGAGTATCTTCCCTTGATGGCTCTTTGCACCGGGAGGGGGCGGGAGGGGGGAGTCGTGTGTCCAAGTGCAAGTGCATGAAGAAGCCGCCTGCCTCGGAGGACCAGGGGACAGGGACACAGCACCCTGCAGCATACACAACAAGGCAGCACCACCACACAGACTCACACAGATGCCCTGTGACTGTACAGTCTGTGTGCTGTGTGTGTGCACCCTGCCTGTGTGCAGTCGCATGCATGGCACTGCTGTGGGTGTAGTGAAAATTAAAATTCCCCCGCCCCCAGACAACAAGAAAGTCTTCTGAGAAATGTGACGGAAAACAAAAGTATGTAAAAACCGCTTTAATAATTAAGTACACAGTGGGGGTTTGAACTTGGAGTGGGACTGGACTGCTGTAATGGAAAAAGATTTGAAATTGTACAGCGAGTTGTCTTACGATTCATTATCGGTGTGCTGCGCTGCGCGGACAGTTCTTCCCCCCCCCCCCCCCCCCTCCGTCTTGTCTGGGTGAGGGGAGGACTTCTGGACGTTGGCGTTTGGCGGTGCACTGCAGATGCAGGGGGCTCTCCTCCTCCTGACTGCGGTCTTGCAGAACATCTACAAGGCGCCGGCGCGTGTCCGCTTGCTCCCTCAAGACCAAGCAGCGTTTCGCCTGCCCTGCTCCTTCTGCCGCCACCTATCCTCTCCTCAGGTGTGGTGGTGTGATGCTGCTGACACAGGGTCTCCCGACTCTCTGCTCTCTGCCCTCCCGCCTGGAGCTGGCCATCAGTTCTGGAAACATGTCATCCCTTGTCTTTTTCTTTGGCGCCTAATCTGAGCCAGCCTGTCACTGGCAGGGGTGGTGTGGCACACCTGGCATGAATGGCAGGCAGTGAAGCGGAGAGGGGGGGGCTGGGGGCTGGCTTGCCAGCGCGACACTCTGACTTTTTTGATACCTTCTTGTCTTAGGTCCACACTCACGCCGCGGCACTGCATCGCATCCTGTTTGGCTTTTTTGGCTTTTTTAGAGACCTTCTCTCTCCTCGTTCCGCTTGTTGTTGCGCGCAGCCGAGAGCACAGACTCCTCCCCCCACACAGCGATCAGATCCTTCTTCTCCTGGTGGTCAGCTGCTGCTGGGGACTCTTTCTGGGATTGCCAGACTCCTCTGCTGGGAGAGCTCTGCATCGTTGCAGGTGCTGTGTGGACGGTTGTTGCTGTTAGTTTAATTAACGCTGATAAATTCGAATTAAAGTCCTAGTGTAGACCAGGCCATAGTCCTCTTTAAACAAGACTACATTATCCTCAATATCCCAATGTCCATTGTCTCCTGTATGTCCATCTTTTAGACTGTACATTTTTTGATGCAATAATATTTTTTGTTTTATAAAGTGGTAAGTACATCATTGGTGATAAACAAATAATAGTAACAGATGTACTTGTAATTACAGCTCATAGTATTGTGAATATTATCCAGCACTAGTTTCTGATTCACAGAGCAAAAACTCAAAAGTCACCTTTCATGTGGGGCCCAAACAATGGCAAATACTTTACCTGTAAATATTGTTTTCAAATTTGGGAACAGTAACTCTTTAAAATCACAATAGAAGGTCACTAGAAGCAGGCCAACAGAGAAACTAAGGTGTAATACAGACCAACAGCCAACTTGTATCTGAGAAATGTCCTCATTCCAGTGGTGCAGAAAATATACCATCTAAAATATTTTGAGAAAATGAAAGTTAAAGCTTAGGGATTTGAAATAACTTTATTCTGTAAAGTGGTACTTCACCTCTGTTTGGTTTTTTTTTACTTCTTTTAAAGCTGTGTTTCTTCTGTACCATAGCTGAGGCAAAGGAATAGTCCAAATTTCAGAAAAAAAGTACTGTGCTGATAAGCAGTCTCTTCCGAAAGGGCATTTATTCATCATGTAGCTTTTCATAATGTACAAACAAGACATGAGCTTCACTGTGGGGTAAGCAATGACATTTGAAATAAAGTTGATTATCCGAGTCCTGAATATGCAGTTCCCTTCTAGAATGTAGTATACTATGTTTGTGCTTGTGAGTGTATATGTATTTTTGTAGCCAAACAATTGCTCTGATTGTAGGTGCCTAACATGAGACACTTTAAAGGGGGCTGATTTTCAGAGTGCTCAGCTCTGTCTGAAAATCAAGTTCCTTTAAAATCTCTCAAGGTGAGACCCCCTCCCCCCATTTGAGACACCCAATGTCACTTCTGAAAATCTTGGCACTGTGTGTGTAAGTGTATAATATATGTATTGATAAAAATAGGACTATTAGATACAAATGGAAATCTATGGCAGATAATTGATATTTGTGTTGGACATCTCAAATTGAGATAGATTAGAATTTGAAAAGCACACAAGCATTCATAACAGAAACTAACATAAGTGTCAGAACCAAAGAGTAATAGTTTGTATAAGTGTTTCGCTCTTTACCTACCCCTCTTCTTTCTATTAAAAAATTTTAATGAATTGTGTATAATCAGCACAATTGTTCTAGAAAACACATTATGGATTAAAGAGATTGTGGCTGCTATCGAATCTGGTTAAAATGTTAAAAAAATTATATAAACCCTCTCCTCTAGTTTTCTAACTATGTATCCTTTGTGGTGTGGGGCAGGCTGCCATGTGTAGTACTGTGGTAGAATTATTTCTAGATTTTAAAGAGGTAAATAAGGTATTAATAAACAATATTTATAAAATGAAAGGTATAGAAAATATGTTGTATTTTTAGAAACTGAATGAAGTTGTCCAGTGGGAAAATGTTATGTGAGGACTTGAAGGTTGTCCTTTAGAGTCTGGGGTATTATTTTCTCTCCTAAGAATGTGCAAGGGATATTTAGACAACATACGGTGCAGAATATATTTATAGCAACATTTGTAAGAACCATCTATGAGATTCAAATGAAGCTACTATAATTTCATTAGAGCTTTGTTGTCGTCATGCCATAAAAAATGCTGAATAGTATAATCTGTCCTTGCATTATTTCTTGAGATAAAATTATACGATTGCACAAAAAATTACCTTTTAAAAAAAGTGTTTTGTGAAGAGGTGCTGCAACACCACTTTATTTTGTGAAAGTTACATTTATACATAGAGTTTATAGGAAAGTCCAGTGAGTCTGTTGTTTCATCATAGTGATAGGATAGGTTGATCGATGTCTTTGCTCATGAGGCTGTAACTGTGGGATTTCTTTCTAAACCGCAGAACTTCTTAGTAAATGGAGTGAGTATAATATCCATATAGAAAGTGTAGTAGACTGACTGCGCTCAAATATTCTTTCTCTGCCTGCATGACCTCAAACTGCATCCTAGGATTCAGAGTTTCATAGAAGGCAGACTGAGCAATTGATTAGCCACTGATTTGCCTTATTGCATATCTGTATCTATGTAACATGTATGTACATTCACCTATAAATATCACTACTATTTTAAGAACAGAAAAAAAAGTCAACCTTATGTAACTTTAGCACCCTCGTGGCCAAGATGGAGTTTGCTTTGCAGGCAGCTCTGGCCAAGAGAAGGCGCGTGCAGGAATGCAGCAGGAGAAATCCCTTCCACCCCAGGGGCACCTGTTCCAAACCCCCCAGAGCACACACACACCAGAAAAGTACAATGGACATAAGAAAGGGAAATATTTATTTACAGAGGGATGAGAGGAGTAAAACAACAAGGGGAAGTATAGGGGGAGCAGTAAAACAGGGCTGCATTCAAACCAAGGCCCCACAGGCCCAGTGGTAGCACAGTCTGGAAGGGCAGACACTGAGCAATGTGTCTGCACACAGAGTTCAGGAATCCTGAGTGAAGTTCCAGTCCAGTGCAGAGTCTTGGGTGCTCCTGGTCGTCTTCGGCGCCAGTGAACTTTCCCCCAACAAACCCCTCCGGTGCCCTTTTCTGACGCTCTCTGCAAAGCCACACAGAGCGACTACCTCCCCACTTAACTATCTAGCAGCCTCCCTCCTTATTCCCAATGCAGAGTCACAAGCCTCAGTACTAGGGTTACCATATTTCAACAATCAAAAAAGAGGATGGGAGGAGCCCCACCCTAGCCCCACACCCATCCACTCCCTCCCACTTCCCACTCCCTGACTGCCCCCCTTGGAATCACCAACCCCCCTTTGCTCCTTGTCCCCTGACAGCCCCCTCCTGGGACTCCTGCCCCTAACTGCCCCCCAGGACCCCATCCCCTACCTAAACCTCCCTGCTCCTTGTCCCCTGACAGCCCCCTCCTGGGACCCCTGCCCCTAACTGCCCCCCAGGACCCCACCCCCTATTTAAGCCTCCCTGCTTCTTCTCCCCTGACTACCCCCTCCTGAGACTCCCCTACCCTAACTGCCCCCCTAGGACCCCATCCCCTACCTGTCCCCTGACTGCCCGACCCTTATCCACATGGCCCGGGACTCCCAGGCCTATCCAACCACTCCCCGCCCCCTGACAGACTCCCCCCTGAAGCCCTGACTCATCCAACCCCCCCACTCCCTGTCCCTTGACTGCCCTCTCCAGAACCCCCCTGCCCCTTCTCCAACCCCCTGGCCCCCTTACCGTGCCGCTCAGAACAGCTCCATGCCGCGCTCCCCAGCAGAACGCATGGCTTGGTCCCTGCCCACGCAGAGTGCTGCAGAGCGGTGCACTGGGGAGCAGGGGAGGGGAGGAGTTCTGAGGCTGCCGGAGGCCGCCCGGCCTGTGATCTGAAGCTGCAGTGGCGGCTCTATGTTTTTTGCTGACCCAAGCACGGCAGGCAGGCGGCTTTCGGCGGCGCGCCTGCGGGTGGTCCGCTGGTCACGCAGATTCAGCAGCCTGCCAGCTGGAAGTCTGCTGGTGCCGTGCCATCAGCGTCCCTGCTGCCGAAAGCCACCTGCCTGCCACCCTCACAGTGACTGGCAGGCCGCCCCCTCGTGGCTTCCTGCCCCAGGCACGCGCTTGCTGTGTTGGTGCCTGGAGCCGCTCCTGTGCAGGGGAGAGGAGGGGTCAAGCGGAGGAGGGGCTTTGGCTGCCGGAGGCCCCATGCGAGTGGCTCAATCCCACCGGGCGCCCTGTCAGCCGCGCCGCGCTCTGCATGGGGGGGAAATCCCAGACATTTTTAGATATTTACAAATTCCCCCTGGATGCTATTTTTAACACAAAAAGCCAGACATGTCCAGGAGAATCCGGACGAATGGTAATCCTACCCAGTACTCACAGCCCCATGCAGCTCTGGGCAACAGTGATAGTGGGTCCAGCTCCGGCCTGTCCTCCTCAGGCGATTTCCCCCCTGGCACAGTGCTGCTCCAGGCTCCTGTCCTGGGGTGTCCCCGATCGGCTGTCCTGTCCTTCCCAGGCTTCAGGCAGGTTCTCTGCTGCTTCACTTTGTGAGGGCCTCCTTGCTGCAGCCCTTCTCTCTCTCTCCTGCTCCAGAGCCCCACCTGGAGTTTCCCTCCTTTCTCTCACTGCTCCCCTAGCCCCCTTAGAAGAAAGATTTCAAAGGGCCATGCTCTCTAAACCCCAAGGGGTTACACTTAATTCTGGCATTTCCTAACTTTTGCTTGCTTAATGTTGCAATCATAATAATCCTATTTTTACTTGAGTTTTTTGTGTATAATATATATTAAAATATATTTATTGGGGTGAGCATGTGCATTCTTTTACCTCATACTCTGTATTCATTCCTTATTCATAGACATATATTTCTATGTTCATCTTGTCAGTCCTCCGGGTTTGCAGAGGTATTGTTTGCAACATGTATAGTTTGTAAGTGATAGGCATGTTAATGTGGTATGGCCCACTCTTCTAAACATAAGAGTAAAGAAACCATGAGAGTTTTTTACTTGCTCAAGACCAGGGTTTCTCAAACAGAGGTCGCCGCTTCTGTAGGGAAAGCCCCTGGTGGGCCGAGCCAGTTTGTTTACCTGCCCCGTCCTCAGGTCTGACTGATTGCGGCTTCCACTGGCTGCGGATCGCTGCTCCAGGCCAATGGGAGCTGCTGGAAGCGGCGCGGGCCGAGGGACGTACTGGCCACTGCTTCCGGCAACTCCCATTGGCCTGGAGCAGTGATCTGCAGCCAGTAGGAGCCGCGATCGGCTGGACCTGCGGACGGGGCAGGTAAACACACCGGCCCGGCCCGCCAGGGGCTTTCCCTACTGAAGCGGCGACCCCTGTTTGAGAAACCCTGCTCAAGACCATGGAGCAAATGATTGGCAGACCTCAGGATTAAAAAACTGGATTTCCTGGCTCTCAGTTCTGTTGTCAAATGACTAGGACTATGCTGCCTACCTATAGTGACTCCATTTATAATACCTACACCTCTACCCTGATATAACACTGTCCTCAGGAGCCAAAAAATCTTACTGTGTTATAGGTGAAACTGCGTTATATTGAACTTGCTTTGATCCACTGGAGCACAAAGCCCCACCCCCCCGGAGCACTGCTTTACCACGTTATATTCAAATTTGTGTTATATCAGGTCCCATTATATCGGGGTAGAGGTAGTAATTTGTGTAGTAAAGGACTATTTTGTTCTAAGGCCCACTTACAAAAGACTGAGAACAGGACCCAAGGTTCTTGATTAGAGGTTTTTCGTTTGCTTTGAGAGGATCAAAACACTTTAATTTCTGAAACATGCTTAGATCTCTGCCATTTTCCCTGTACATTGTTTTTTACTGGTGGTATGTTAATTCTTTGACGGTGTGACATAGATGGGAGATCTGCAAGTATTATTCTGTTCCAAATTTCCAAGTTTATCTGTGGCAGTGATCTTAGAAGTAGTGTTTCATTCAAAGTGATCACAGGCAGAGCATCTCTTTGAGCCGCAGCAGCTTTCATGACAAACCATTCTTTGTATCTGTTGCCAACTATTTGTAGATATTAGAAAGTTATCAGAAATATGTCACTGCAGATTTAAAGATTGCTTTCTCACTGATTTTCTGCCATGATAACTGATGGATAGATGCCTTTTACAACTTTGTGTTTTGATATATCTGCAATAATGAGAGGTGATATCAAAATCCAGTTTAAGGAACTCAGTGATTGGTTTGTTAATCAAGGATGCTTCCTCTATATTACAGGAAGACAAATTAGGAACGCTAGTCTGGTGCACAGGAAACATCTGGGTTCCAGTGATGAGACATTGCAGACTTTTTTTAACTAGAAGATCCACAGCCTACATCTTCATGTTAATGTTTAATGAGCTGGTCTTTGTGCTATTTCTTTAATCAGATATGAGAGAGATGTATAAATTGTTCCTAGAAAAGATATATTAAATATAGAGTGTATCTTCAAAATAAGTTTTATAAAAGGAGCACACTTTTCATTAGTGCACTCAACAGGAATTTGGTATTCACTGTGGTAAAAACAACATTGATATGATTTTTGTAAAAAAAATAAATGACTGTTGCTATTTATCTTGCTGGATAAGTATTCCTTGAGAGGTATAGATAATTAAAAAAAACTCTGAAAAAGTGAAATGTAAATGTATTGATATTGTTATCCAGCATTCCAAGATTTTTGAGTAGCAGAGCAGAGTGCTTTGTTCAAGATTGACATGGCTCGCAAGAACCAAACTGTGATTTACAATCACCAAAGGCAGATCAGGGTTTTTTGGGGCCCTGGGCCAGAGCAAGTGTGGGCCCCTCTCCACCCCTTCCACCTGAAGTTCCTCCTGCCTGCCGAAAGCAGGGGGGGGGGGGGGGGGCCCATTTTTTTCTGCCCCCATTGCTGTGGTGCTTTTGAAAAAGTGGGGCCACTTTACTGAGGTATCAATGAAGAGTTGACAGTGGTAAGGATGCCCCTCTAATGGAGAGTCTATATGAGCTCTACTTCCAATAGATTTTTAGCTATTTGAGAAGTCTGGATTCAGTTGTAGTTATCACATTAACAGTGTTTATACTGTGTAGGCTTAAGTTCCATAACCACTTGACTGCTGACATTCCATTTCAGGATTCACCATTTTGTTAGTGTAACAATATGGATTAAAACATTTTTAAAGATTTAAAAACAGAAGATAAATAAATATTTGCAATATAACGTTGCTACAATGAGTTATGAATAACTGCTTGAATAACTGCTGCAAATTTATGCTGAACCAGGGACTAAACCACTTTTGGGCCCAAGGGCTGCGTTTGGGGGGGGTGGGGCATGGTTGGTCAGAAATTGGGTGGGGGGCAGGGTTGGGGGCAGGGGGAGGGAGGGGTGGGGGGAGGGTGGGGGGAGGGGGTGGGGGGGAGGGGGGGGGGGGGGGCGGGGGCGGCAGGAGGGAGGGGGTCAGGGCAGGGGCAGGGGGGAAGGGTGGCAGGGGGGGGGGGGGGGGGGGGGTGCAGAGCAGGTGGAGCAGGTTTGTGGGCTCCAGCCTAGCACCATTTTTCAGCCAGCTGGCGGGGTGGCAGGCGGGGGTGCAGGATCCCTGCCTGCCCTCCCTGGGCGCCACTCCTCCTGGTGGCACCATGTCTGGCAGTTGCTCCTAGGGTGGGGTGGTGGGTGCGGGGGTGGGGGCTGGCTAGGTGCCTGCCAGCAGCAGCAGCCCAGGGGGGCCAGGCCAGCAGGCAGGCCAGCTTAGCCCGAGCTGGACCATGGGGCTGGCTGGGCTGGATTGAAAGCCCCCAGAGGCCCCAAATTCCCACCCGTAGGCCAGTGTTCTTCCTTTACTAAACAATGTGCAATTATCGTACAATGTATAAACCATGCCTTGAGTTAAATAAAAAAAAAAAATAAGCAAAAAGAAGCCTGTGGCACCTTATAGACTAGACCTATAGACCAACAGCATGAGCTTGAGTGAATGAATACCATTTACATCGGATATGGTCGGATGCATGGGTCACCACATGCAAGTCAATTAGTCTTAGTCTATAAAGGTGCACAGGACTCTTTTGCTGCTTTTATCGAACTAACAACACACTCACTCTGATACTTCAAAAATATAGTTATATTCACATGTATGCCCACATATATACATATACATATGCTTCAAAATTAATATTTTATGCAATAGCAGTCATATTTACAGTTAGTGGATTTTTGGAAGATGGCAAAATGTGAACTTACTTTGTAATTGCATTAATCTGATATTCAGCGCATCTGGTTTTTTAATGGTGGACAGTCTAATTTCAAAAGTGGGCAGAATTGGCACCAGTGATCAAATAGGTACTATCAAATTATATATATATATATATAGAGAGTTTTTGGATTTTGGAATTTTGTTTGTCCCTGCCAGACCCAATCCTCTCTCTTCCCAACACACACAAATAATTTCTTTATTCTCTAGGGCACTTGAGGACGGTGTGGAGGATATGTTAATGGGCTGTCCTTTGATTATATGTAGGGTTCTTTTTCAATTGATCTGGGGGCCTTGTCATAATATAAAAGGAAAGAATAGCATAAATCCCTCCTTGGCAGCTACCTGTAAGGGGTTAAAAGCTCAAATAACCTGGTCGGGGTGAGTGGGTGGGGAGTTATTTTTGTATTAGGCAAGGAAATGTGTTAGTTACCTTCCATCCTGATTTTGCAGGTGTGATTCTTTTACTTTTTTCTTTATAATAAAGTTCTTCTTTTAAGAACCTGATTGATTTTAGTGTCCTAAAGATAAAGGGTCTGGTCTGTACTTACATTAAAGGCAATTGGTTGGTCTATTATTCTCAAGCCTCCCCAGGAAAGGGGGTGAAGGGGCTTGGGGTGATATTTTGGGGGAATAGGGATTCTAAGTGACCCTTTCCTGAATTTTTGTTTAAATCATTTGGTGGTGGCAGCAATACCATCCAAGGACAAGGAAAGGAATTTGTGCCTTGGGGAAGTTTTTAACCTAAGCTGGTAGAATATAAGCTTAGGGGGGTCTTTCATGCAGGTCCCCAGAGTTCAGAGTGGGGAGGGAACCCTGACAGGCCTATTGCCGGATTTTTAAAATTTGAAGGAATACATAAACAAATAATAATCAAAGGAAGTGCTGGGCAGCAACCAATTGCAAAGGAAAGTGGCTAGCAAATTAGTGCTAAGTAGCTTGTAGAGGAGAACTAACTAGGATTAGTCTGTTTATACCTACAACAAGTCATTGATATGTGGAGATGAGTGCAAATGGAAACAAGCAAGGATCCTCCTGCAGCCAGCTACTTATTAAAGAAGAAAATTGACATATACTTGAGAGAAGGATGGGTAGGCAATGGATACTATCTTTGCCTATGGAGCCCTGAGATTTACACTTCCAGCTACAGTGAACTCCTTCATTTGAATTGTCATTTTTGATATTCGTCCACTCTGATAAATTCAATGAAAGATGTCTTAAAACAATCATTTAAGGAAACAATAAAAAATGTCACTTATTGTAGATGGTCTTTTACTAAAGCTTGAGCTGAACTTATTCTCTAGACGCCAAGGTGATAACTGCCTTAGGAATACCAAAGCGGTTGATATGATTTGTATGTGTAAAGATGTGCATTCAAAAATAGAGATTGGGCTGAGGTCTCGCTGAAAATTTGGCACTCTAGCTTCAGTATCAATTTAGATAGTGACTATTAAACCAAAACACATTTTGGCAAATAATGGAAGATCGGAAGTTGGATGTTTTTTATATTATCAGTGGAAGGAAATTTTTCGATATTTAGGTACATTTCTATCTTTAAGTGAAAAAGAGAAGAAAAAAACAGAACAGAATGAAAGTGTTTTAAAGCCTGAATCTGAAAGAGGTGCCCTAAAACTTGATATGTGAGGACTTAGAAAAAATAATTTACCATATTGATTAATATCTGAGTATCCATGCTATCGGTATATGACTTAGTTGTATGACAGCTTGCAATTCCAAGACTAATTTAGCACCCACAGTATGCTACTTCAGCCTGATTTTGGATTATTAGTATTTGTGCAGTGGTGTAGACATTGTTACTGATAAACTAGTGCAATGCATATGGCAACTCCCTTTTATAGAACAGCTTATTTTAATAAAACAAAGCGCCAATATATTTTGTAATTCAGAGGTGGACTATAATTTAAGCACTGTTATTTTTAACTGAGCTGGAATAACTAATACATTGATTTCATTTTGACTATATGACTTTGGTGTCTTGTGGGAATTATCTCAAGATAAATCCTCTAGGACTTGCCAATACAGCTACTCTACCTTGAAGGCTCAGCTACTTAAATTTTTTTTTCAGAGCAATAGCCATCTTTGTTGGCTCAACTAAAATAGAAGTAGATTGAATAAGCTATTACTCCTTTTTAAAAGCTGCTGACAGATAAAATGAAATATTGCCTTTATGCAAATAATAATTTTATTTAACGGACCTCATTTATTTTTACAGTTCCCCATGGCAAACTGAATCTAAACAAGAGAATGAGAGAAAAACATAATAACGAGCCCCTTAGAACATAGATATAAAATAAGGTCACTGGGGTGAAACATTATTGAAATATATAAAATAGTTTAATGTATTTTTTTTTTCATTTTGCACCAGTAAGTCATTTTATATAGCTGTAAAATGTAACTTGGCATAACTCTGATATGAACAAAATCTTGGGTAGAAAATCCCTTTGCAGATTCTATTTGTAATACAGTGGATCCAGGAGCACTGCAATAGTTAAAAGGTTGTCAGTGTTTCCATTATCAACCTGTTTTTGAAGAGTTTGAGTTGGCCATTAAAATTCCTTTTAGACTGAAACTTGGCATAGTAGGGGTATGTGAGAGTCGAAACTCAAACTTTTGGGCTCCCTTTGGCTTCTGTGTGTTAGGTCCCACGCTCAATATGGCTTCCAAAGATAGTGGCCACATCAATTGTCTTTTAAAACCCATAGAAATTAAATACTTTAAATGTTTAATTTTAAATGTTTAAAGTATTTAATTTCGATGGGTTTTAAAATTAAATGTTTAAAGTATTTAATTTCTATGGGTTTGCAATCCTGAAGACCCTATGTGTAAGTGTGTGTGTCTGTAACTTTCACACGTGTCACTGGTTGTTTTATGTATGCAAGAGCAGCAGTGGTGGGCCTAGGGCAGTCAATTTTGGTTGGATGTATTCCTGGTGGTCTCATCACATGACATAATCTTTAATTAAAGATTAATGTTTACTTCCTGAAGACGCCAGTGCAATCCTGGAGAGTTGGCAACCGTAGTCCTGGGTCCTAGCAAGCAGTATATGTATTCTGCAATCTAACATGAGCTATGTTATGGAAGCTGTTCACATTTTCTTATTTGAGATTCAATTTAGGGACAAATATAAATGAAGCAAGGACTAAAATGAAGTAATGTAACTTAGAACACTTCAGGTAAAACTTTGG
The DNA here is from genome assembly GCF_016161935.1 of Mauremys reevesii. NCBI lineage: Eukaryota > Metazoa > Chordata > Testudines > Geoemydidae > Mauremys > Mauremys reevesii. The sequence continues at coordinate 128,395,594 of NC_052624.1, read as the reverse complement.
CAAGAATGACAGTGGAATGACCTATAGAGATTGTAGCATTATGTAAAACTACACTGAACGAAGCAGTAAGCATGAAATGCTATAGAGAGGTCATTTCCCTCCATTATATACCTTTATTTTATTTTTTCTTTTATTATAACAATAAAATGTTTCTTCTATATCAGTGAATTGGTGGATAATTATCCCAGTGACTGTAGAAAGGTCATATGAACTGCAGTAGAACATCTTTGTGTCTGTTAGAATTAGATGCCCACTGTGTTCTAAGAATTAGACTGAAGTTTAAACTACGTGCCTATGCAGGGAGTAAGATGGAGTAACAGGCGTTTCCTGATACTTGTGTGTGGGCTACCCTGGGTCCGAGCACACAGGACTAAGTAAAGTAGGTTGTCGAGGAAGAACATCTAAACTGGTGAGGGGGTTTAGTAGTAACCTGCAGCTGGTATGAAACAGCTGCAAATGACTAATCCCGCCTTCCCTGGAGCAACTGGGAAGCAGAGAGGGGATTGTGCCTCAGATGGGTATCTCCAATGCACAATACCTCAGGGGGGATGGGGGCGGATGTACCATGAGTGGCACATGTTGCTCAGGGATGTGCCAAAAAAACCAATCTAGCCTCTAAATGTTGTATGAAGAAAAATTCCAAGGAAAGCTGCTTGTATTTGTAGTTTACTACTGAGAAAAGATATTGTTATGAACAGGTTTACTGCTTGAGTGGCTCTATATTGGATTGAGTTCCCCTATACAGTATGTGAAAAACATTTGTAATGCAATATATAAGATAAGAGTTCAATTCTGTAAATGCTTACTGTATTGTATGCATGCACAATTAGATAACCAGCACATTGACCCTTTAAGAGGCATGGAACGTGACTTTGAGACTGGTCTCCTGCTGAGGTAGGCTGTTGAGACAAGAGTGTGTGTTTGAAACCGGGGCAGCTCCAGGCACCAGCACACCAAGCGCATGCCTGGGGCGGCAAGCCGCGGGGGGTGGCCTGCTGGTCGCTGTGAGGGCGGCAGTCAGGCTGCCTTCGGTGGCATGCCTGTGGGAGGTCTGATGGTCCCGCGGCTTCGGCAGCAATTCGGCAGCGGGTACGCCGAAGGCGCAGGACCGGCGGACCTCCTGCAGGCATGCCGCTGAATCTGTGTTACCAGCAGACCTCCTGCAGGCATGCCGCTGAATCTGTGTTACCAGCAGACCTCCTGCAGGCATGCCACCGAAAGCCACCTGACTGCCGTGCTTGGGGCGGCAAGATACATAAAGCCGCTCCTTGTTTGAAAGCCTTGTTAATAAAAGCCAGCTTAGGGCACCCTATCCTGTAGGGATCTCCATTCCTGTGAGGAGTCTGAACAAAGACAATACGTGGTGTCTGAAGTAAAACAACAAAACAAAACAAAAAACTAACTATGGCTTTCATGTAGCATAATGCCAGAAATATGCCACCTTTGGACTTTGAAACAAGAAGTATGGTGCATGATTGGATTAGGTAAAAGGAGTTAATGGAGCTGCTTCATGCAGGAACTGAGGCAGAAAGTGGTCTGCAGCCCAGAAAGCTGCTCTTTTTCTAATACACATTGAGCAAAAAGCAGAGTTGTCATAAATATTAATTAAAAGGACTTAAGTATAAGTGCCAAGTACATCTTTTATCAAAGTATTTATAAATACAAGTATAAGTATGCTGTGAAAATAGCACATAGGTATTTGTAAGTAAAAATACAAGTATAAGCACAGATACTTTCAAATCCCATATTCCCTATAATTGTCTGGTCAATGGAAGGACAATTCCTAAATAAAATAAGCACATAGTGAAAGAGAGAAAAAAGAGCAAGAATGAAATGTTAATCATATACAAAAATAAGTATAGAATTACAATGAAAAAAATTCTTATAAATTTATAAAATTTCTTTCCATGTATTTATATATAATGCTATTATGTACAGAGAGCATATAATTCAATGAAATGGGCATTTTCTATAACAACAGAATGAATTTGAACATCATATCCTGAAGATGGTTTCTTCTTAGAAAGAGGATTTGTCCAGCATTACTGACAAGGAGCAGAGCTTGGCAGTGTGGTATTAAATTTGATAAGAGCCTTAGCAACTGCTTTTCAGTTGATCCAGGTCATGCAGTGCATCATTGAGGAATTGCATCCCAACAATTCTTCAGTCAGAATCAGATTCAGATGCCCATTTTTCATCAAAGCCATAGAAATTAGTGGCAGCGTTGGATGTTGTAGATTGAGCTATAGCTTTGGAAGAGTGTTACAATAAACCAGATCATATTTAAAAATGTTCCTCTGCAATTTTTCTCTGATCCTGATTGTGCAGCCAATACAGCTTAAAAATGGGTATGGCACAGAAACAACAAGGAATGTCTTTATATTATTAAGTATCAGAGGCGTAGCCATGTTAGTCTGGGTCTGTAAAAAGTGACAAAGAGTCCTGTGGCACCTTATAGACTAAGAGAAGTATTGGAGCATAAGCTTTCGTGGGTGAATACCCACTTCGTCAGACCCATGCATCTGACGAAGTGGGTATTCACCCATGAAAGCTTATGCTCCAACACTTCTCTTAATCTATAAGGTGCTACAGGACTCTGTTGCTTTATACTGTTGTTACTCACAGCTGCATCAAAGGTCAAAATATGCCCGAACCATTTTCTAAGTGTATCCTTCAAATTATCTACCAAGCAAGAACTGTATTTTGGAGAAAATGAGTCAAATTTGGATTTTAGCGTAAGTACAGGAGGCAGAATTGCACCATAGAAAGACTCTACATTCTCTTCCCCCAGAAGCTTGTCAAAGCTTGCATTGGCAACTGGGGACATCACCTCCTACCACTCACCTAGAAATTCCAACTCTGGGTTGGAGAATTTTGGCAGCTCCATCACAATATTAATCCTATCACACATGTCATCAATGTGGTGAAAGCAATGTAACTTTGAATTCCATTGGATAGAGGTAGGTGTGGGGATTGTTTTTTCCCTGGGTGTCATTCACATCAGCACTCTGAGCTTAGGTGTACAGCATTGCTTAATGTAGAGCACTTACCCATCACACTTCTGAAAAGAGACTTGTAGTGAGAGTTTTTGGCAAGAGCCCAGTAGTTGCCACCAAGTTCAGCGTGTGTGAAAAACTGGTCATAGGTGATGGCAAGTAAAATATACATGAACACTCAGCAGTATTGCTTAACAATACTAACATAGCTACATATATCAGAATCTGGGGTGTCTGCTTCCTTGTCAGCATCATTCTCCACTTGATTACCAACATCAATCATCCAGGTCCTGAAAACAGTTTGAAGGCTTTCACAAAATTGCTACTATTCTCTATAACCATGTGTTATTTTTGTTGAGTCCAGATCAAACTGTGAGTGGATCTCAGTCAATAGAGAAGCAATCTTGTTGTATGAATGTGTTCTAACAAAGTGTCAGAAGCCTAAGACTGCTGACTCTCTTGTTAGGTTATCAGAGTCAGTCCAGTGACAGGTGACACCCGTGTAGCTTCTCGCTTGATGTGTCCACACTCCTGCAGTTGTGAAAACAGAACAGATGTCAGTTTATTTTTAATTCTTTCAAGAACCAAGTTGTCCTGTCCCACTAGTTTATTTTGTAATGTTTCTGTATACATAACAGTGGCCTGGGGAATAATTCCATTAAGAAAGTGTGAAAGCCACTCTCTTCAGCAAACGGGGGCAGAATATCACTACCAAATTAAGAATTAGCTTATCTGTTTTTTGCTTTAGACCCTGGTCCATCACATTGCTGCTGAAAAGTTTCCAAACAGGGTTTCATGCTGTCTGGAGTGGCTCATGACCATGAGTGCCAACCACAGGGCAGACTGCCAAAAAGCAGGGCAGACACCCCAAACTGGTTGTATGTATGTCATCTGCAAACGTAGTGCTAATTTTATATTTTCTTCTAGATCATTAATGAACATTTTAAATAGTGTAGGCCCAAGAGCCAATCCTCCTGAGACCCCACTAAAAATTCTATGATGATTCCCCATGTATAATTACATTACAGTTGCATTTGAGACCTATTCGTTAATCAGCTTTTAATCAATTTAAAGTGGGACATGTTAATTTTATATTGTTCTAGTTTTTTAATCAAAATGTCATGTGGCACCAAATCAAGTGCCTGACAGAAATCTAAGTATATTACATGAACACTATTATCGTTAGCAATCAAACTTGTAATCTCTTCCAGAAAATATATCAAGTTATTTTTACAGGATCTATTTTCCATAAACCCATGTTGATTGGCATTAATTACAATACCCTCCTTAATTCTTAATCGAGTCTTGTATCAGCCATTCCATTATCTGACCTGGGAACTGATGTCAGACTGACAGGCCTTTAATTACCCGGGTCATCCCATTTACCCTTTTAAAATATTGACACAATATTAGCTTTCTTCCAGTTTTCTAGAACTTCCCAGGTATTCCAAGACTTATTGAAAATCAGCATTCATGATCCAGTAAAATCATCAGCCAGCCCTTTTAAAACTCTTAGCTGTAAGTTAGCCAGACCTGCTGATTTAAAAATGTCTACCTTTAGTTGTTGCTGTTTAACAGCATCTGGAAATACTAGTGGAATGGAAAAAGTGTTATTTGTTTTTTCTCCAAATACAGAACAGAACATATTTATATTAGGCATTATTATTGATAATTCTACATTTCCATCTCGTAATGGACCAATACCTATTGTTACGATTCTTTTTGTTCCTAACATACTTTAAAAAATCCTTGGTATTGTCTTTAACTGTGCTAGCCATAGATTTTGCCTTTGCTTCCCTTATCAATTTTGTACAATTCCTAGCTTCTGATTTATATTCATAATTACTGACTTCCCCTTTCTCCCATTTGTTTATATAATTTTTATAGCTGCCTTCACTTGCCCTCTAAATTAAGTCAGCTTTTTAACCAATATGGCCTTCTTCCTCGCTTGTGTTTTTTTGGGCATCTAGTAAAGTGTTCTTATGCAGTTCCCAGTTATCATTCACATTTTTCTGATTCAATTCTTCCTCCCAGCTGATTTATATAATTGTTTTCATCTTTGTGAAATTGGTCCTTTAAAAGCACCAAGTGTGTGTGTGTGTATATATATATATATATATATATATATATATATATATATATATATATATAATTAGTCTGGACTTCAATTCAGTTTGCACATTATAAATATGATCAACCCATGATCCATTGTACCTAAGTTTCCATTAATTTTTAGTTCAGTGATCAGTCCTATTCATTCTTTAAAACTCCCCCTTTTTATCCCACATGAGAAGGTCTAATACAGAATTCCCTTGTGTTGAATGCAACCCTTCTTGAGGTAGAAAATTGTCATGTATAATATTTTGAAATGCCAAGAGTAGTTTAGTACTGGCAGCATGAGGCCTCTAGCATATGTCAGTCAAATTGAAGTCTCCCATTATCACATTGATTTCCCCCCCCGCTACACATTATAGATAGGTATTTAAGGAGGTGGTCATTCTGTTCCCTGGTGTGATTTGGTGGTCTACAGCGGACACCAACTGATACCCCATCTTATGCTTTATCTACATTGATTAATAAGGATTCAAAATCATTTTCTTGCAAGTTATCAGTGACTTATTCAAGAAGTAACACTTACTCCAGATGTTGGAAAATATTTAAACCCAAAGAGTGGAATGTCCTAAAGCTGTTATTAAGTAGGAACATTAGGTATGGCATCCCAATCTTATTTTTGTTTACAGGGAGATGTATTATATTCATGCATAGTTAGAGAACTGGTGCATTGTCCCTTAAAGAGAGGTACAGGAAGTGAGTCTGAGACTGGCTTTCTCTGAGTGTGTGCACGCTCAGCTGGGCTGTTGAGACCAGAATGTGCATTTGAAAGCCTTGTTAAAAAAGTCTGTTTAGTTTATCCTATCTTGTATTGATTTCCATTTCTGTGAGCAGTCTGAATGGACAGTACAGTTACTATCATGAAAAGTCAATAATCTTAGTGTCATAGAATATCAGGGTTAGAAGGGACCTTAGGAGATCATCTAATCCAACCCCCTGCTCAAAGCAAGGCCAATCCCCAACTAAATCCCCAAATGTCCCTTTCAAGGATTGAACTCTCAACCCTAGATTTAGGAGGCAAATGCTCAAAACACTGAGCTATCCCTCCCCCCTAAACACAAGATTGATCCTATTATACAGTCTTTATGCTATTATATTACATGTCTAAGTATGTATAATAGGCTCCTATTATACATATTATACATAGTCCAGCCTGTTTTTAAAAACCTTCATTGATGGGGATTTGACAGCCTCCCTTGGAAGTCTACTCCAGTGCTTAACTACCCTTATAGTTAGAATTTTCCCCTCTAATATCTAACCTAGATCTCCCTTGCTGCAGATTAAACCCATTGCTTCTTGTCCTACCTTCAGTGGACATGGAGAACAATAAAGAATCCTGTGGCACCTTATAGACTAACAGACGTTTTGCAGCATGAGCTTTCGTGGGTGAATACCCACTTCTTCGGATGCGAGAAGTGGGTATTCACCCACAAAAGCTCATGCTGCAAAACGTCTGTTAGTCTATAAGGTGCCACAGGATTCTTTGTTGCTTTTACAGATCCAGACTAACACGGCTACCCCTCTGATGGAGAACAATAGATCACAGTCTTATTTAGAATAGCTCTTAACATATTAGAAGTCTGTTAATGGGTTCCCCCCCCTCAGTCTTCTATTCTGAAGACTAAACATGCCCATTTTTTTTACCATTACTCATAGATCAGGTTTGTTCCTCTCCTCTGGACTCCCTCCAGTTTATCCATAATTTTCCTAGAGTGTGGCACCCAGGATTGGACACGGCACTCCAGTTGAGGCCTCACAAGTGCTCAGTAGAGCAGGACAATTATGTCCCATATCTTAGAAACAACACTCCTGTTAATGCATTGTAGAATATTAGCCTTATTTGCAACTGCATCACATTGTTGACTCATACTCAATTTGTTATCCACTATATCCCCCAGATCCATTTCAGCAGTACTACCACCTAGTCAGTTATTCCCCATTTCATGGCTGTTTATTTGATTTTTCCTTCCCAAGTGTAGTACTTTGCATTTGTCCTTAATGAATTTTATATTGTTGATTTCAGACTAATTCTTTAATTTGTCAAGGTCATTTTGACTTCTAATGCTGTCCTCTAAAGGGCTTGCAGTCCCTTGCAGCTTAGTGTCATCCGCAAATTTTATAAGCATACTCTCCACTCCATTATACAGTTCATTAATGAAAATAGAGAATAGTACTGGACCCAGGACTAAGCCTGCAGGATTACACTAGATATGTCCTCCCAGTTTGACAGCAAAACATTTATAACTATTCTTTGAGGATGGTCTTTCAACCAGTTGTAGACCAATCTTACACTAATTTCATGTAGACCACACTTCCCTAGGATGTCATATGGGACTTTGTCAAAAGTCTTACTAAAATCAAGATAGATCATGTCTGCTGCGTCTCCTCTACCATTAGGCCAGTAATCCTTTCAAAGAAGTAAATTAGGTTGGTCTGACATAATTTGTTCTTGACAAATCCATACTGGCCTTATAACTCTATTATCCTCTAGGTGCTTACAAATTGTTTAATAATTTGTTCCAGTATCTTTCCACATATCAAAGTTAGGCTGACCAGTTTATAACTCCGTGAGCCCTCTTTGTTCCCCCTTGTAAATATAAGTATTATGTGACCTTCTCTAGTCCCTAGAACCTCACCAGTCTCTATGAGTTCTCATAGATAGTTGCTAATGGTTCCAAGATTGCTTCAGCTAGATCCTTAAATATCATAGGTTGAATTTAATCAGATCCTGTCACTTTAATACATTTAACTTATCTAAATATTCTTTAACCTGTTATTTCCCTATTTTGAATTGTTCTTTTTCCCTTGATGTTAATATTGTGTTAAGTATCTGATCACCATTAACCTTTTTAGTGAAGACTGAAGCAAAATAGGTATTTAACACCTCTATCTTAAATAGATATTTAAGACCTTACTACCAGGTCTTGTATTTTGGATATTTTTGTAATTTGTTCTAGAAATGCCTCATCCACTCCCTCTTCCTGATTTAGTGGTCTATGATGGACTCCCACTATCACATTACTCCTATTTTTTCCCCTTTTATCTTTGCCCAGAAACTTTCAACTGGTCTGCCTTTTGCCTTCTTCAGGATCTCAGAACAAGTGTATATACTCTTGATGTATAATGCAACACCTTCCTTTTCCCCCTGCCTACCTTTCCTGAACAAGCTATAGCCCTCCATGCCAATACTCCAGCCCTCTGATTTATGCCACCAAGTCTCTGTGACACCAATTAAGTCATAATTTAGTTTATGTACTAATACTTCCAGTTCATCCTATGTATTCTCCATACTCCCTAGATTTGTGTATTATGATTATGCTCTCTCTGGAAAAGCATGTTGAAATAAGTGTAACCAAATATTGTTGACCATGGGCAACAGGCATATCTGTGAGTACATAGCTGCATCAAAACATGGCACCACAAGGCAAACTAGCAATTGGACAAAGAGGCTAAATTTGACTGTTCAAAACCAGTTCAGTTCAGTCATGTCTGCAGCTATACTATCTCCAGTTGTGATCTAAATTAATCAGGGTTAGACTTTGTCAGCACATAGAGAGCAAGCTTCTTACGAACACTAGAATCCTGCAGGAAATAGTGTGGGTGATTCAGTTAGGATGCTCTTCCCCATGAATGTGTACTCATCTAATGATAATGTGTATTGGTAGGGGACAGTGTATTGCTGGTCAAACCATCTTTCAGATAAGGCTCTAAAACTTTTGGTCTGATTAGAGTATTTCTGTTCATGAAAGCTCTCATGGCACATTTGGTAAATGCAGAAGTTTTAGGTCTGCTTTCCACATAAGTCTTCACTTTCTTGCCTAAACTGGAGTGTGGCCATGTTCCTGTATGGCAGGGGTCGGCAACCTTTCAGAAGTGGTATGCCGAATCATCATTTATTCACTCTAATTTAAGATGTCGCATGCCAGTAATACATTTTAATGTTTTTAGAAGGTCTCTTTCTATAAGTCTATAATATATAACTAAACTATTGTTGTATGTAAAGTAAATATGGTTTTTAAAATGTTTAAGAAGCTTCATTTAAAATTAAATTAAAATGCAGAGCCTCCCAGACCGGTGGCCAAGACCTGGGCAGTGTGAGTGCCGCTGAAATTCAGCTCACGTGCCGCCTTCGGCACCTGTGCCATAGGTTGCCTACTCCTGCTGTATGGTATCACCAGCCATGATCCACTAGCAGGTGCATTGGGATGGTGGGTATAGCGAAACCTGCATGCTGGGGTTTAAAAAAAATGCTATGGGGGGAGACGGTTGGGAGATGTCCAGGCACTCTCCGCACCAAATTTAAACATTGAGAGGGAGGACAACAGGATAAGAATGGATATAGCCAGAGGGAGGGGTTTGGACATAAGGAAGAGGGGGGGGGGAATGGATACTAGACCAATAGGTCATACTGGTGGTACTGTGTCCCTACCAAATTGGGTAACAAAGGTGAGAGAAGCCAAACAGCAAAAATTAGGATGTTTGTTCACCAATGCGAGAAGCCTAGGTAACAAAATGGAGGAATTGGAGCTCCTGGTCCGAGAATTGAAACCGGATATCGTAGGAATAACCGAAACATGATGGAACGGTAGTCATGACTGGAGTACAGGTATGGAAGGGTATGTGCTGTTTAGGAAAGACCGAAACAAAGGTAAAGGTGGGGGAGTAGCATTGTATGTCAATAATGAGGTAAACTGTAATGAAATAACTAGTAATGGAATGGATAATACGGGGTCTGTTTGGGCAATGGTCACATTAGGGAAGAAAACTACTAGAGCCTCCCCTGGGATAGTGATTGGGGTATGCTATAGACCGCAGGGATCTAGCCTGGATATGGATAGAGAACTCTTTAATGTTTTTAAGGAGGTAAATACTAATAGGAACTGTATGATCATGGGAGACTTTAACTTCCTGGATATAGATTGGGGAACAAATGCTAGTAATAATAATAGGGCTCAGCTTTTCCTAGACGTGATAGCTGATGAATTCCTTCATCAAGTAGTAGCTGAACCGACGAGGGGGGATGCCATTTTAGATTTGGTTTTGGTGAGTAGTGAGGACCTTGTTGAGGAAATGGTCATAGGGGACAACCTTGGCTCGAGTGATCATGAGCTAATTCGGTTCAAAATAAATGGAAGGATAAACAAAATTGCATCTGAGACTAAGGTTTACGATTTCAAAAGGGCTAACTTTACTAAATTAAGGCGACTAGTTAGGGAAGTGGATTGGACTAACATATTTAGGGATCTAAAGGCAGAAGACGCCTGGGATTATTTCAGGTTGAAGTTGCAGGAGCTGTCAGAGGCCTGTATCCCGAGAAAGGGAAAACGGTCCGTAGGTAGCAGTTTTAGACCGAGCTAGATGAGCAAGCGTCTCAGAGGGGTGATTAAGAAAAAACAGAAAGCGTACAAGGAGTGGAAGATGGGAGGGATCAGCAAAGAAACCTACCTTATTGAGGTCAGAGGGTGTAGGGATGCAGTGAGAAAGGCCAAAAGCCGGGTAGAGATGGACCTTGCGAAGGGAATTAAAACCAATAGTAAAAGGTTTTTTAGCCATATAAATAGGAAGAAAACCAAGAAAGAAGAAGTGGGACCGCTTAAAACTGTAAACGGAGTGGAGATTAAGGATAAACTAGGCATGGCACAATATCTAAATGAATATATTGCCTCGGTCTTTAATGAGGCTAAGGAAGGGCTTAGGATTAGTGGCAGAGTGACTGATGGGAATGAAGGTGCGGGGTTGGAAATTACAGTATCCGAGGTAGAAGCCAAACTTGAACAGCTTAACGGTAGTAAATCAGGCGGCCCGGATAATCTTCATCCTAGAATATTAAAGGAATTGGCGAGTGAAATTGCAAGCCCGTTAGCGATAATTTTTAACGAATCTCTAAACTCGGGGGTTGTACCGTTTGACTGGAGATTAGCTAATATAGTTCCTATTTTCAAGAAGGGGAAAATAAGTGACCCGGGTAACTACAGGCCTGTTAGTTTAACATCTGTAGTATGTAAAGTCATGGAAAAAATATTAAAGGAGAGAGTAGTTACGGACCTTGAGGTCAATGGCAATTGGGACAAATTACAACATGGTTTTACGAAAGGTAGATTGTGCCAAACCAACCTGATTTCCTTCTTTGAGAAAGTAACAGATTTTTTAGACAAGGGAAATGCGGTGGATCTAATATATCTTGATTTCAGTAAGGCGTTTGATACGGTACCGCATGAAGAATTACTGGTTAAATTGGAAAAGATGGGGATTGAAATGAAAATCCAGAGGTGGATAAGGAACTGGTTAAAGGGGAGACTGCAGCGGGTCGTATTAAAAGGTGATCTGTCGGGTTGGAGGTAGGTTACCAGTGGAGTTCCTCAAGGTTCGGTTTTGGGTCCGATCTTATTCAATCTATTTATCACTGACCTTGGAACCAAAAGTAGGAGTGGGCTGATAAAGTTTGCGGATGACACGAAGTTGGGAGGTATTGCCAATTCGGAGAAGTATCGGGATATCCTCCAGGGAGATTTGGATGACCTTGTAAACTGGAGTATTAGTAATAGGATGAAATTCAATAGTGAGAAGTGTAAGGTTATGCATTTAGGGATGACTAACAGGAATTTTAGTTATAAGCTGGGGACGCACCAGTTGGAAGTAACGGAGGAGGAGAAGGACCTAGGAGTCCTGGTTGATCGCAGGATGACTATGAGTCGGCAATGTGATGTGGCCGTTAAAAAAGCTAATGCGGTCTTGGGATGCATTAGGCGAAGTATTTCTAGTAGAGATAAGGAGGAGCTAGTCCCGTTATACAAGGCATTGGTGAGACCTCATTTGGAGTACTGTGTGCAGTTTTGGTCTCCCATGTTTAAGAAGGATGAATTCAAACTGGAACGGGTACAAAGAAGGGCCACTAGAATGATCCGAGGAATGGAAAGCCTGTCGTATGAAAAGAGACTTGAGGAGCTCGGTTTGTTTTCCTTAACCAAAAGAAGGTTGAGAGGAGATATGATTGCTCTCTTTAAATATATCAGAGGGATAAATACCAGGGAGGGAGAGGAATTATTTCAGCTCAGTACTAATGTGGTCACGAGAACAAATGGATATAAATTGGCAGTCGGGAAGTTTAGGCTTGAAATTAGACAAAGATTTCTAACCATCAGGGGAGTGAAATTCTGGAACAGCCGACCGAGGGAAACAGTGGGGGCGAAGAACGTCTCTGGCTTTAAGATTAAGCTTGATACATTTATGGAGGGAATGATTTGATAGGATAACGTGATTTAGTCAATAGGTCAATAACGTGCGACCACTGGTAATTAGTACCGAGGGTCAATGTTGGGATATTGAAAGTCTTTTTCCTGAGTGTCTGGCTGGAGAGTCTTGCCCGCATGCTCGGGGTTCAGTTGATCGTCATATTTGGGGTCGGGAAGGAATTTTCCTCCAGGGTAGATTGGCAGTGGCCCTGGAGGTTTTTCGCCTTCCTCCGCAGCATGGGGCAGGGGTCGTTTGCTGGAGGATTATCTGCTACTTGAAGTCTTTAAATCAGGATTTGGGGACTTCAACAGCTGAGTCAAGGGAGAGAATTATTTCAGGAGTGGGTGGGTCAGCTTTTGTGGCCTGCATCTTGCGGGAAGTCAGACTAGATGATCATAATGGTCCCTTCTGATCTTAAGTTCTATGATTCTATGATTCTTTCCTCAGAAAAAATCCTGTTGAGACGAAGGTTTGGGGAATACAGCCCAGGTCAGAATAGTGATTTGTGTCTTTGAGAGGAACACAACTAGGGTCCTGTCCTGTGCAGATGCTTAGTGCTTCTTGAAAGGTCCTGAATGTCTTCAAACTGCCACTGAAATCAGAGGAACTGAAGACACTCTGCACCTCATAGAATCAGGCCTGTGTTAGAATTTTATTTCTAACAAAGTATAATTTTGAACATAATCAATGTTTTTACTTCCACTTACCCCAAGCATTTTAACTAAATGAAAAGTTTGATTGGAATGATTTTGCTTGCATGAATTTAAAGGCATCTTTTAAAATGATCTTCATTTGTTTCTAAAAGGTTGCAAAGTGTTTTAAAATTATATGGTTTGTCCTTTTAAAAATAATTTCTGCTAAATGCTGCCCAAATGTAGTGGGATACTCTGTTATAATTTCATTGTAGGATGCCTTTGTATTAGGGATAATAGAGTGAATTTAATTCCTTTTTAAAAGAAACAAATGTACTCATAGGCTCACCAAAATATGCTTACAATGCAGTGGTGACAAATGTTAATTGTATCAATAGTCCATGATTAAATAATGTCTAAGACATGTGATAGGTAGACTTTTATAAAATAAGTTATGCCTAGATATTCTGTTAATGATTTGTGGTCTTTAACTTCCCACAAAGCTAAGGAAATTTATTTTTAACCATACTGTATTTCCCTAATTGACATTTCCCCCCTTATTTAATTTCCTTTAAAACCAGCAAGAATGCTTCTTTGAAGTCTGATCTCATTCTTTGCTTTTTGCCCCCTGAAGTCTGAGGTCAAACTTTTCCTAATTTTACCTATTGTTGTTCATCCACTAGTCGTATATAAAAATAAAGCAAGAGCCAAATACGGTACAGTTAGCTTACTGCACACAGAGATAGATGCTTCTCTTTATATGTGTGCATAACTCTTATTAGTGATAATGGGAGTTATGTATGTGTGCACATCACAGGAAGAATATTTTCATAAACATTCATTTGTTTGATATGATTTGTATCATATAAATCAGAAAAGTTTACGCTTTATCTTTATTAAACTATGCAGAGCAGCTCAATGAAATCACACATGCTATATGCCAGTTCTTAGCATTGTCACCAATGATTAATTTTGGTGAATGGCTCAGTTAAACTGCCTGCGGCACAAGATCTTCTGAGTTATTGTGTAAGGTTGTTAGTGCTTGGAATATTTACTTATGGTAGATCTAATAGAATCGGATTTGATCCTGAATACATTTAGTGTTGTGAGTATTCTGCCAGTTACAAAATACAATCTGTGGTTAGTGGATGCTTCAAGGGATTATTAATTACTGTAATATGGGGCTTCTCACTTGTAGGTCACTAGCTTGAATTTGACCCAAGTGGGTACTGAGTGAAAGTCATCACTGTTTTGTGGTCTGTGTAAAACAAGTTGTTGAGCTCTGTCCAGATCTTATTAGAAAGGTGCTCTCACTGTTAGAACATCATCACAATAGGCAATCTTGTAGGCAGTCTCATCAAAGCAGTTAGGGATTGACTAAATATGGAGACTGAACAAATCTCACATGCCTAGAGATATACCTGTAGGCTGAGCCACCTTGCCCTGCTGGTGCCTGTGATATAGAATTCTGTGGACAGGCAGAAAATACATCCTGCCAGGGTTGTCAGTCTGGCATATTTCACAAGCAATATATTGAGTAAAATGAAGGTAGAATGTCTTTTCTTTGCTATGCTTAGTATGGGGCTGTAAGAGGTAGGGTGACCAGATGACAAACATGAAATATCGGGACGCGGGGAGAAAAAAAGCGGGCGCCCCCGCCACCAGGCGGCAGTGGCACAGCCCCGTCTCCACCCAACTCTCGGCTCTGACCCCCGATACACTCCCAGCTCCCCCATCCCCTCGCTCCTGGGCCCAGCCTGGACTCCGAGCTGTGCAGCCGAGCCACGCTCCGGGCCCCTCTTGCAGCTCCCGGCCCAGCCGCTCCTGGGCTTCATTGCACCAGCCCCACAGCAGAGGCTGCTCCACTCTGTCCCGCCCGGGACACTCGCCCCGGGCAGCCCCGCTCCGGCTGCAGGGAGCTTGGGGACCCCCCCGGGCAGGGGGCGAACCAGGCAGCTGGGCCCTGCCCCTCCTGGCAGGAGCGTGTCCGCCCCACGCGTGTCTCCACCCAGGCCTTGCCTGCTCCGCACTGCCCTGCAGGCTGCAGGGCTGGAGCAGCCTCCATGCTGCGCTCCCAGCCCTGGCCATGGCCCGTGTGCAAACCTGGGAGGGAGGAGGAATGCCGCGTGCTTGGGGAAGAGGCGGGGCCAGGGCGGGGAGTTGGGGAGGGGTCCAATGGGGCAGTGAGGGGCGGGGTTGGGGCGGGTCCAGGGCAGGGATTTGGGGAGGGGTCCAATGGGGGAAGGTGGGGGATGGTCGGGGGAAGTGGGGGGTGAAAGCCCCTCCGGGCTCCGTCTATGCACTGGATCGGAGGGCAAAATTGCTTGTTTGTCCAGTGTCCCGACCGAACATCAGTCGGGACGCGGGACAAACAAGCAAATATCGGGACAGTCCTGATAAAATCGGGACGTCTGGTCACCCTAGTAAGAAGTTAGCTGGGGCTCGACCCTCTCCGGAGCGGCGGGGAGCCACACGGCCTCACTACAGGGGCAAATGCTCCTCTTTACTTTAGTGGGAAGAGTGGACCAAGCAGCAGTGTATCTAAGTGAGGGTGAGGCAGTAGCAGCTCTGTGTCATAGTCACCAGAAGGTTTGGGGGCTGGGAGGTTGCTGGGATAGGGTAGTGGTGGAGGAGAAAATGGCTACTATGTAGCATCTCATCCCTCCTCTCAGCCCTATGGGGATACCTTGTGTAACTACTGACCTCATCAGCATTAACTTATACTAGGTCTGCCTTCACTGAGCAACAGTCAAAACCTGCTTTCAGAGAGCTTTGGCGGGCAATGGCCAGTGTGCTAAACTCATGAGAGCATGATTTCTTTAGGAGCTGGATGCCATGGAATTCAGTGGGTAGGAAGTAACACAGAGGTACTTTGGTACAGCCTTTGAGATCTCTGCAAATCTCAGGAAAATAATGTTTTTTTGGCGGGGGGGGGGAGGGAAGTGGGGTGACACTTCTTTAGGTTCCGCAGGATAGTAAATCTAAAAGTCACATGGAAAGAATCAGATGGAAACTGTGGGCCTGGTTCCATTGAAGTTGCTGGCAAGATTCCCATTGACTTGAGTGGTGCAGAATTGAGCCTTGTGTGAGTGCAAACTTGATTTCCAGTATCTTATGTGAAAATAGCCTTGGCATGGAATGGTTTAGCCCAGGGAACATAAGTAATTTGACAAGGTTACATGAGTTGTTTTAAAAGACTGCTTGGGTTATAGTTTCTAAAGCTGATTTAATAAATATATTCTATCTTAAGAAAATACTGCTGTTTTACTTCTAAAAGAAAATGTTATATATGTAAACCTCTCCTCCCACACATGTCACAAAGTGGGAAAAATATAAATTTAAAATATAAGAAAACAATTTTTTTCTGCATGCCAATGGTAGATAAAAACATGTCTTTTTCATTAAGTCCCAAGTTCATGAAAATGTAATTGACAATTTTCTGATGTAAAATTACAAAAAGTTGTCATTCATTTTTGAGAAGTCAAACTCCACAGGGAAGGAAAACAAACGATTATTTTCCATTGCAAACCTAACCAATTGTTTTGTTTTCTATTAGCCGTCCTCGGTGTCATTGAATTCTTTTCTTTGCATTCTTCAGGTTCTTTCCGCACATGAACACAACGAGAGTTGCCAGTTAAAGGAAAAGTGACCAGTGCAGAGGACGACATGATCACCATGAAGGGAAATGGTCTGGTTGCATTGCTGGTTGCAGGTTTGGGAGTCATAGGAATCTTAGTGTCAGCAGCTACAGAATATTCCCAGTGCCATCGAGCTGAGCACCCTGTTATAATGTATAAAGGTAAGGAGCATTTCCCCTGCTCTTCTAAACAAATTTTCCAAAAAAGGGAAAAATACCACACAAGCCCTCTACTTCTGGAAGTTTTTGTTTATATCACACATTGGCACCAAGTGAAAATGAATGTAGTGCCCTCTGCCTAGTTGCCTATCAATATTTGTCCAGAAATCAACAGACAGTTTGATAGATTGTACAACTGGCAATTTCAGCTCAGAAGCGTCCCAGGTCTGGAATGACAGCAACATTAAAGGTCGAGAAGGATTAAAGTGCATTGGCGGAGCTCTGTGTTGAAACTTGCCCAGTGTTTGACCTCACTATACTATACTCTTTTCAGTGCAGTTAGTCTCTCTCTTTCGTGAGCTCTGAACTGACACACATGGTTTAAAAATATAATAAAATAAAAAGCTTTCCACTGCTACTCAGCATGGGCACTGAGTGATGCCACAAACTATTAAACCAGCAGAACATGTATCTGACCATCCTCGGCTGCAGGATGAACACTGCTGCATTGTCATCAGTCAGTGTCAGGCCTCTAGAATACCTCTGCTGTTCTTAAAATCCGCAGGTGGTTTCTGCCATGCTGTCTGGGAGATGTTATAGGAGAGCTCTAATTCTGAATTAAATAGAGGCAGGGAGCAGAAACGAGCTGAAATACATCTCAGGCTAATAAAAACAAGTGTACAAACTTTGCTCACAGTTCTCCTCTGAATGTGTAATTGAAGGTGCTAACAGCATTAGATCTCTCATTTTCATTTGTAATTAAAACACAAAATGGATGAGCACACCTTCTGTAAATACTGCACTCTGTCCTTTTGGTTACCACTGCAATCATTACAGTGCTGAGAGTGACATATGGATAAATCAGAATACATGTTAATCAGGTCTTACTCTCCCTTTCACCCTGCAGTAGGGAGGATCCTGGTTGCATTGCCTTTTCAGTATAGAAGTAGTATTTGTCACGACAGGATCCAAGTTAGCGGAGTTGTCAGCACTCAACATGATCCACTGGGTTGAGCCCCTGCATTGTTTGCAAAATAGTTTTCTTGATTACTTACTTTCTGGATTCATGGGGTGATTGCTGTTAAAACCTCCTGCTCGTTAGGCTTATGACTTACATCAGCTTTTATTGTAATTCTTAAAATGATTGCACCAGGAAAAAAATGGCAGCCCTTCAGGAAAACAAGTTTTACAATTAGCTTATTGAGTTTCATCACCATCTGAATTTAATTTTAAATATTTGTTGTCTAAAGTAATTATGCTAATAATACAATACAATCTTTATTATTGATTGATTGATTTAAAATTTGCCCTTTAGGTTAGCAAGTTACAGAGCATTCCAAGAGGCTTGTACATATGGATATGGGGAACAGGTTATTAAGAGACACTAGATTGCACTCACACTATATTCTTCAAATTATCTTCAACAACCAAAAAGATATGTGCACCTCTTTTATAAGAGGCCTATATCTACTAAAATAACAATTTTTACTTTGATAAATTGGGACCAATGACACTGTTTTGGAAAAACAAAATTTGTTATAGACATTGCTTTTGGAAAATTTGGAGTAATTATCTTTGTGTGTTGAACAGAAAGTGGCTTTTGACAGGCTTTATTAGTACAGTTGCTAAGTATAATGAATCAAATGATGAATTTTCATAAATTATTATTATAAATTATTGTTAACATCGGATGTAATGTATTTATTCTGGTAAGATATAGAGGAAATAATTCTGAAATCCAGTATTTGAAGGTGGACTGTGATTCAAATAAATTAATTTTAATGTCAAATTGTACCTTATTCAATGGGACTATACAAGGAGTAAAGTACTACTCAGTGTGAGTGAGTATCAGAATGTAGCTATATTACAAGTGGAGCTGGTAGCACCGCTTGTAGATAAGGTTACCTGAGCCTTCCCATTATATAGTTGCCAACTCTTATAAATTCATAGTTTGTGACACAATTTAGTCCCAGTCTTGCATCATCTCCAGAAGGACCAGCTTTCAAGTGATTTCCAGCCCTTCCAGGAGGCAAACTCCATCTGACTGACTGTTTTTTCCACTTCCCTGCCCTTTGGGCAAGAAGAGCCAATCAGGGCTGGCTGCTGCAGGAGGCAAGCAGATCTCTCTGCTCTCCTCTCAGAAGTGAAAGGAGTTTTTGGATAGGAGCAGCTTACCCCATTCTGACAGGCGGGAAGTGGGCATGAGGTAGCAGAAAGCACTGAACAGCTCAGGGGGCTCCACTCTTTTGTCCCCCCTCTCCTCCTGTGAATAATGGGTCAGTCTGCTCAATGCTTCTCCCACCCTTGCTTCCATGCCCAGCTCAATTCCTGTGACACCATGGCAAGCCTGGGAAGAAGGAGAAAAGGACTTTCCTGCAACTGTCTTCCAGGCCAGGTGGGCTGGGTGTGAAGAATACTGGGAGAGGTAAGAAGAACAGAAGTGCACTGCACAAGTCTAAGGGAAAAAAGAGTTCAGGAGAGCTGGCAGTTTTTTAGAGAGACATCATTTAGGGCACAAAAGCAACTATCTCAGTGCATAGGAAAGTATGGTATGATACCATCCTGGCTTAACAAGGAGATCTTCTGTGACTTCAAACTCAAAAAAAGTCATGCAAAAAGTAGGAACTAGGTCAAATTATGAAAGAAGAATATGAAAAAAACCCCACAAACACGTAGGGAAAAAGTTAGAAAAGCCAAAGCACAAAATGTGCTTAAACTAGCTAGGGACATAAAGTGTAACAAGAAAACATTTTGCAAATACATTGGAAGCAAGACCAATACCAAGGACAGGGTAGGCTCATTACTCAATGAGGAGGGAAAGACAGTAATAGAAAATGCAGATGGCTGAAGGGTTAAATTCCTTTTTTGTTTCAGTTTTCACCAAAAAGAATAGCAGTAATTGGAAAACTGACATAGTGAACATCAGTGTAAATTGGGTAGGATCTGAGGCTAAAGTGGGGAAAGAACAAGTTAAGAATTATTTAGACAAGTTAAATGTCTTCAAGTCAGCAGGGCCTGATGAAATACACCCCTAGAATACTTAAGGAACTGGCTGGTGAGATCTCTGATCCACTAGTGATTATCTTTAAGAACTCCTGGAGAATGGGAGATACCCAGAGGAGTGGAAAAGGGCAAATGATACCTATCCATAAAAAGGGGAATCAAGACAACCCAGGGGATTATAGGCCAGTCAGCCTAACTTTGGTACCTGGAAAGATAATGGAGCAAATGATCACACAATCAATTTGTGAGCACCTAGAAGATAAAAAGGTGATACCTAACAGACAAGATGGATTTGTCATGAACAAGTCATTTCAAACTAACCTAATATGCTTCTTTTACAGAGTAACAAGCTTTGTGGATAGGGGAGAAGCAGTAAATGTGATATGTCTCAACTTTAGTAAAGCTTTTGATACTGTCTTGCATGACCTCATTAGCAAATTAGGGAAATATAGCCTAGATGAACCTATTGTGAGGTGGGTCCATAACTGGTTGGAAAACCATTCTCAGATAGTAGTTATCAATGGTTCACAGTGAAGTCAGAAGGGCATATTGAGTGGGGTCCCTTAGGGATCTGTCCTGAATCTGGTTCCATTCAATATCTTCATAAATGGTTTGGATAATGGCATAGAGAGTACACTTGTAATGTTTGCGGTTGATACTAAGTTGAGAGTTGAGTATTTTTTGGGACAGGGTTCGAATCCAAAATGATCTTGACAAACTTGAGAAATTATCTGAAATAAATAGGATGGAATTCAATGTGGCCAAATGCAGGAAGTAATAATCAATTCCATAAATACAAAGTGGGAAATGACTTCCTAGAAATGAGTACTGCAGAAGAGGATCTGGGGGTGATAGTGGATCACAAATGAAATATGACTCCACAGTGTAATACTGTTGCAAAACAAGCAAACATCATTCTAGGATGTATTAACAGGAGTGTTGTAAACAAGACATGGGAAGTAATTCTTCTGCTCTACTCTGCACTTATAAGACCTCAGCTAGAGTCCTGTGTCCAGTTCTGGGCACCACACTCTGGGAAAGATGTGAACAGACTGAAGAATGTCCAGAGGAGAGCAACAAAAATTATTAAAGATCTAAAAAATATGACCTACAAGGAAAGATTGAAAAAATTGGGTTTGTTTAGTCTGGAGCAGAGAAGACTGCGGGGAGGGAGGGGAAAGGAACATAACAGTCTTCAAGTATGTAAAAGGTTCTTACAAAGAGGAAGGTGATAAATTGTTCTCCTTATCTATTGAGGACAGGACAAGAAACAATGGGCTTAAATTGTAGCAAGGAAGCTTTAGGTTACATATTAGGAAAAACTCCCTAACTGTGAGGTAATAAAGCACTGGAACAAATTACCTAGAAAAGTTGTGGAATCTCCATCAGTGGAAGTTTTTAAGAACAGGTTATACAAACAGCTGTCATAGATGGTCTTGATCAGTGTTTCTCAACAGCCAATTCATGGACTGGTGCTGGTGCCTGATATCTCCCGGATAAAGTTTAGGAAGGCAGCAAGCAGGTCCCTGGTATCAAAAAAGTTGAGAAACACTGGTCTAGATAATATTTAATCCTGCCTCAGAGCAGGGGACTGGACTATATCTCTTGAGGTCCCTTCCAGTCTTACATTTCTATGATTTTATGAGAGACAAGGGACAGATGTGGGACTGACAGATTAAAATTGGGAGTTGGGGGGTTCATAATTCATTGTTGGGCTGGGGGACAGACAGTTGTGGGGGTAGGAACAGAATTAATTATTTAGATATTTTGTGGTTGAGGATAAGCTGCAAGCTTCTATCAGGCAGCATTTTATATACATCTTTATAATTTAAACTCATTTGGGTCCTCCACCCACAGCTCCCGAAGGCGGCCAAAATCACGTTACTGTTTAAATTTGGGAGAGTTGGTAACACTGTTAAATTGCTATACACAAATTGGGGATGGAGGAAGGGAATTCAAAAATCAAAAGGCATAGCAATCTCATTATTTTGGGGGTCTGGCTCATGATTTTTGAAGGTTAGGTTAGCAATACTGCCATTATATTACTTTGTTTTCAGTTGCTTATAACTTTGCCAAACTTTAGCCATTCAGGATGAACTTTTCCATCTAGGTTTCCACAGGCTCAGTAGAAACTTGTTGGAGTTTGAAAGCAAAATTCTCTTAAAATTCCATCAGCACGTAGGATGGTCATTTCTAAGAGTGCAGGGGCTGAGCAGGACTTGCCTTGAAATTGCTTCTCCTGGCTGCCAGGGGCTGCTGTGGCACCAGACATAGAAACAGAGATCAGAGAGACTGGCTTTCAAGTGCTCCACCTGCTGGAGCCCAGAGATCATGAAGGATAAGGAGGCAGCATCATGACTGAAATGCAGAGCAGTGAGGAATTAGGAAAATGGGGAGACAGAGTTGTAGAAGTCAGAGGGTGGGGAGGAGTGTAGAGGAGTGGAAAGATACAGATGGAGACAAAGTCAATAGCTGGGGCCTGTGGGGTCAATAGGAGAAGGGAGGGGAGGAAATGGAGAGGGACAGAAGCCAGGAGGATGAGGGGGTGGAGAGAGCAGATGGGGAGAGGGACAGACATTAATTTATGTTCACAATACCCCTGTGAGGTGAGGGGGTAGAAAATGTCAACAATGTACACTAATGTTGGGTACCCAATTTCAGATGCAAAGGTTGATTTTTTCAGAGAATTTAGCATTTTGTAACAATTACTTGTTTAAAGCACAGCTCCCATTGACCTTATACTGGCACTAGAAAAGGTTCAGAAAAGGGCAACTAAAATAATTAGGGGTTTGGAGAGGGTCCCATATGAGGAAAGATTAAAGAGGCTAGGACTCTTCAGCTTGGAAAAGAGGAGACTAAGGGGGGATATGATAGAGGTATATAAAATCATGAGTGATGTGGAGAAAGTGAATAAGGAAAAGCTATTTACTTATTCCCATAATACAAGAACTAGGGGTCACCAAATGAAATTAATAGGCAGCAGGTTTAAAACAAATAAAAGGAAGTTCTTCTTCACGCAGCGCACAGTCAACTTGTGGAACTCCTTACCTGAGGAGGTTGTGAAGGCTAGGACTATAACAGCATTTAAAAGAGAACTGGATAAATTCATGGTGGTTAGGTCCATAAATGGCTATTAGCCAGGATGGGTAAGGAATGGTGTCCCTAGCCTCTGTTTGTCAGAGGATGGAGATGGATGGCAGGAGAGAGATCACTTGATCTTTGCCTGTTAGGTTCACTCCCTCTGGGGCACTTGGCATTGGCTACTGTCGGTAGACAGATACTGGGCTAGATGGACCTTTGGTCTGACCCGGTACGGCTGTTCTTATGTTCTAATTGTAGCTGTGAAATGCCTTAACCACAAGATTTTTAGCTTACTTAAACTCCCTGCATCATTTACTACACACCTTCCAACTTCTTCAACAAATAAAACAGAGGTCCTACAGACAACAATGTCCATCAAGGAGGATAGGTCCATCAATGGCTATTAGCCAGGATGGGCAGGAATGGTGTCCCTAGTGTCTGTTTGCCAGAAGCTGGGAATGAGCGACAGGGGATGGATCACTTGATAATAACCTGTTCTGTTCATTTTCTTTGGGGCACCTGGCCACTGTCGGTAGGATACTGGGCTAGAAAACCTTTGGTCTGACCCTTAATGCTATTTAAGTGTGAGGGTTGTTTTTTGGGGGGGGGAGGTGTTTATATATATAATTTACAAGTTCCATACATTTTAATACAAAATAATTAAGAATCATTTTCATATTCACTTGCTAAAATCTGATCACTGAAAGTGAAAAATTATCATAATAATTAAGAATAGAATCAGGGCTCTGTTGCTATCCATGTATTTCAGCCCAGGTTTGGGAATATGCCCTGGACCTGGCCTGCCATTGTTTGTATGATTTAGCCTTTGTTCTCTTCCATGCTCCTCCTTATTCCACATGTACCATGTCTACTTGTCTTATTAACAAAGAGGGGTGGCCTTCCCAATCTCAGGGACCTGCTTCCCTATACTGAGAGTGGTTGGTCTCTCATCCCTGTAGGGTCTCTGATGGTTAATAGGTAAAATTCAGTGTCCTCCTCCAAACAAAAGGTCTTTGGGGACGTGGGAGCCTGCTGCTGCCACTGGCTCTGATACAACAACAGATAGCATACTATTAAGAGCTGTCTGGAGGATGATAATTCCATTACGCAACATTTGAGGTTTCAAAATTTGTTTTTGTGCCACATTTGAAAGTAATCAAAGCCTTTAGAACATGTTCGTTAGATGGAGTTGTTTCATAATATCTGGCTTTGGTTCAACAACCTGAGGCTTTCAATTTGGGTCTCTCTTGATTTTCCTGAAGAAAACTTTGTCAAAACCAGTACATCTTCATGAAACACTGCAACTTCAGTGAAACGGCATATTTCAATGAAATTTCATTTTGTCAAAAATATTTCTAACTGGAGGATTGTGCCATATCATCTAAGTGCCAGCTGCAAAAGTGCCCACGCTTCCACATTCAGTGGAGAATCCTCACTCACTTTCTAATCTGGCAGTTACAAGAGAAAGGAGAGAGATTCCATGAGATGCTGGGAAGACATTAAAATATATTCAAAGGATTATCTGTGTGATTTTAAAATACATCTTTCTGTATCTATTTCTGTATCTTATTTCTTTATGCAGTGCTGATAGCCATGAGATAAATTACTGAACCATGTGATTAATTAACTTATCATGCACTTTTTCTGCCTTATCTGCACTCTGCCTACTATTCCATCTCCCTGGGAACTATACAAATAACCTAAAAGAGCCTATGCTACTCATGAAAATGCCACAACTTTAAAATGCTTTATGTCAGACCCTTCCAGAGCCATCAGTGAGTTCAATATGTCCCACTGAGAAGCTGGAAATCTCCCCTACCAATTGTTTGAAGTCAGTGGGAGCTGTTGGGGTCTCAGCATTCTGAAAACCAGACTACAAATTCAGGTGCCCATGTATGTATTTAACAGCCTAATTTTAGGCAGCAATTTAAAAAAATGCTTGAGCTATATATTATTACACATGTGTACCATGGATTGATTACATATACTGGTGTAAATCAAGAGTAACTGAGGTCACTGGAGTTAAGTGAGTGTAAAAATGATAGGAGAATGAGGCCATACATATGTGGAGATGATATTCAGGTGACAAAAATGGAAAAGCATGTGATGGCCTGTGTGCATGTGTATAGTGTATATATGTGTATGTGTACGAATTAGGGTGGTCAATTAATTACAGTTAACTCATGCACTTAAAAATTTAATTGTGATTAATTGGGCTATTAAACAATAGAATACCACTTGAAATGTATTAAATATTTTGGATGTTTTTCTACATGTTCAAATATATTGATTTCTATTACAACACAGAATGCAAAGTGTACAGTGCTCACTTTATATTCTTATTTTTGCTTACAAATATTTGCCCCGTAAAAATGATAAACAAAAAATAGTATTTTTCAATTCACCTCATACAAGTACTGTAGTGCAATCTCTTTATCGTGAAGGTGTAATTTAGAAATGTAGACTTGTTTTGTTACATAACTGAACTAAAAACAAAACAATGTAAAGCTTTAGAGCCTACTGTGAGGGGTTGGACCCCCATTTCAGGCTGCCATTTAGCCCGCCTGTCCCACCAGTCTGGGCTCCCCTTACTGTGCTTCTGTGACAGGTACTTTCCAGCACACACACAAGTAGGGACACACCCAACTGTAGAATCACACAGAGTCTGCGATCAGCTCTGTGTGGGAGGACTCAGATAGGGAATTGCCCAACACTCCTGTTTACACACCTTCTGGTGTGTAAACCCAAAATTATATTGTCTTGCACTGTATAGAGATCTATATAACGTAACCTCATGAAAATCGCCCCCTCTCTCAATGTGGAGGAAGATATGCACAGCTCTTTGCCCCCACAGTTTTGAATTGCAGAAACTGGGTTTTAGAAAACAAAATAAGTTTATTAGCTACAAAGGATGATTTAAGTGATAAGGGATAGCAAACAGAACAAAGCAGATTACTGAGCAAAATAAACAAACATGCAACCTAAGCTTAATTAATCAAAGAAACTGGTTACAAATAGTAATTTCTCACCCTAAATGTTGTTTTAGGCAGGTTGCAGAGTTTCTGCAGCTTAGAGTTCTAGGTATTTCTCTTCGCATGCTAGACCCCTCTCTCAGCCTGGGTCCCAGTCCTTTCTCCTCATATCAATCATAGATGTTTACAGCAGTCATCCTGGGCGGGGATTCAGTGAAGAACTAGTCATCTTGACTAACTCACTCTCCACCCTTAAATAGGATTTACATATGACAGGAATCTTTTGTTTCCCTGTTTGATCCCCATCCTCCTTCAGTGGAAACGTACCAGCTCAGGATGGTGTCTTGTACCAGGTGACATGATCACATTACCTTGCAGTGTCAAAGCAACCATGAGACAAGGTTTATTTGTAATGTCCAGAGGAAGGAACTCCAGGAAGATGGAAGATCAGCATCTTCAAAGACCCATTGTCTTTCCTAATGGCCCATCCAGGCTGATTGCATACTGTCTGGTAGGTGTTCCCCAAGTACACACAGTTGTAATTGTTACATAGTCAATATTTATAACTTCAGATACATTAATGATACATGAATACAAATTGGATAATCACATTCAGTATATCATGGCCTTTCCAATGATATCTCACAAGACCCATCTTGCATCAAATACATCTTAATTATGCCATATTCATATCACACTATAAAGAATCTGGGGCGTAACGTCACCTATAGGTCCACTCAGTCCTACTTCTAGTTCAGCCAATCGCTAAGACAAACATGTTTGTTTACATTTATGGGAGATACTGCTGCCTGCTTCTTATTTACAATATCACTTGAAGGTGAGAACAGGCATTTGCATGGGACTTCTGTAGCTGGCATTGCAAGGTATTTATGTGCCACATATGCTAAGCATTCATATGCCCCTTCATGCTTTGGCCACATTCCAGAGGACATGCTTCCATGCTGATGATGGGGGAGAATTGTATGTCTCCTGTTCTATGTTTTACCTGCATTCTGCCATATATTTCATGTTATAGCATTCTCAGATGATGGCCCCACACATGTTCATTTTAAGAACACTTTCACAGCAGATTTGACAAAATGCAAAGAAGGTACCAATGCAAGATTTCTAAAAATAGCTGCAGCACTTGACCCAAGGTTTAAGAATCTGAACTGCTGTCCATAATCTGAGAGGGACGAGGTGTGGCATATGCTTTCAGAAGTCTTAAACGAGCAATACTTAGATGTGGAAAGTACAGAACCTGAATCACCAAGAAACAAAATAAACCTTCTGCTGGTGGCATCTGACTCAGATGATGAAAATGAACATGCGTCAGTCCGCTCTCCTTTGGATCGTTATTGAGCAGAACCCATCATCAGCGTGGACACGTCCTCTGGAATGGTGGTTGAAGCATAAAGGGACATATGGATCTTTAGTACATCTAGCATGTAAATATCTTGTGATGCCAGCTACAACAGTGCCAGGCGAATTCCTGCTCTCACTTTCAGGTAACATTGTAAACAAGAAGTGAGCAGCATTATCTCCTGCAGATTGTAACCAAAACTGTTTGTCTGAGTGATTGGCTGAAGTAGGACTGAGTGGACATGTATGCTCTAAACTTTTAGATTGTTTTATTTTTTGAATGCAGTTATTTTTTGTACATAATTCTACATTTGTAAGTTCAGCTTTCATGATAAAGTTTGCACTACAGTACTTGTATTAGGTGAATTGAAAAATACTATTTCTTTTGTTTTTTTACAGTGCAAATATTTGTAATCAGAATAAATATAAAGTGAGCACTGTACAGTTTGTATTGTGTTGTAATTGAAATCAATATATTTGAAAATGTAGAAGACACTCAGAATATTTAAATAAATGGTATTCTGTTATTGCTTAACAGCATGATTAATCAAGATTAATTTTTTTTAATCACTTGACAGCCCTAATATGAATAAATATAATTTAACTTTAAGAGCCAGGACATCAAAGAGCTGTGAAAACAACTTTTCAGTAAAGAGAACAAAATGTATAGCATTACTTTCTATTTAATTTTGCTTTATTCTGTTTTGCTTGTATGTGCAGATAGAATTGTTGCATAGAAATAGGTACAGAAATACTAATACCAATTTTTATGACGTGTTCTAGGGCTCCCTCAGACTAACTTGATTTACTGGAAAAACAAATAAATCTACTTAATACTGCATCCTGTTATGAAGTGGATTTTTTTTAATGTAACTCATTATGAAAAGGTATGAAACTCTAAGATCCTGTGATCAGGAATTGTGAGGAGCAGATGATGGGCAGAAATGGAATTTATATACTAACAGAAGCCTGGAGACAAGAGACATTACATAAATATAAGAAATCAGAGTTGAACTGTTCATATTCAGGAACAAGGCATAAAGCTTAACAAGGCTAACTCCTGTCTGAAACTTCTGGCATTTCAAAGCAGTTAGTCTCGTCAGGGTGGAAGTCTGTGTTCTACATGGCTTTTGGACAATATGTTCACTGTATTTTAGTTTTAAGAACTCCAGATCAAATGGTCTGGATTAGTCAGATTTTGATCTCATAACATTTAAATCTCATTAGCTGCTTTCTGGTCTAACATACCTTAGCATATCAAAACAGCACATTACTCCTTCTATGAGCCCTGACTGCTTGAAACAGTTCTTGTCAGTCATCAACAGAAGGTTAGGCCAGGTCTGCACTAGAAACTTTTGCCAATGCGGCAATCTTGGTTAAGGAGTGTGATTTTTTTGCCGTCAAAAGCTGTAGCGTAGATGCAATCATACCAGCATAAAAATTCTTTTTGTAGTATAGCTTATTTCACTTCCTGAACTGGTAAAGTTATACTGGCAAAGGATTTTTTTCCTGGTATAAGGTGTATCTACATTAGGTGGGTTTGCTGGTATAGCTACAGTAGTAAAACTTTTACGTGTAGAGTATGCCTTTAGACTCTGCAATTAATGCATGAAGTTATCCATTTTCATCTCCCCTGCATTTCACCTCATGAAGCCTAATTTCTCAGGCTTTATTTGATAGAGGTGAAGCAATTTTGCACCCTTAATGTTGGATTAACTGGGGTTTAAATGGTGTATGGAGCCTTGCACAGATCTCCATTATTGGGGGGCGGGAATTTCATTGTCACTGTTTTATCTCAAGATCCCGTGTAGTTGATACCAGATTTTTAGAGAGAAATTGAGAGCTGCCTCAGTGAGAGAGACAGCTGACAATTATAGAAAACATGGTTAGCAATGTTTTAAAATACACACTGTCTTGCAAAAAGGTCATATCTTATGGTAAATAAACAAATGCTCAAAAATAAGATGAAAACCAAACCACAGAAGAAACAAAAGCAAAGCCTTCATTGCTTCTTTGAGGTTTTCCACAAAAGAAAAGAATGTACATTTTAGATTTGATTTAGAAACACAAAAAATGTCTTTTCTCGACCTCATTATCTAACCACTGTAGAATTTCCTAATTTGGTGTTTGTCTAGGGAGCATGGAATCACTACAATCACTCCTCTAGTTTTATTGTGTGTGTGTATATATATATATATATATATAGAGAGAGAGACAGCACACGTTTAGAGTGCACCATGGAGCAAATGACTTGTGGGCTGAATGAGAAAGCATGAACGTTGCATAAACTTTACACCCTTTGGGTTTCTCTCTCTCTCCCTTCCTCTCTTCTTGTAGCAAATCACTATTTAACTAGAAACTCAGTAAAATTTTTCATCTGAGTTAATTTTTTCACCCAAAAATACAGATTTGAGTCAGGAATTTGTGTCAAATTAACTGAATTGTTTAAACTAAAAACTGTGCAAAAATCAGAAAAATTGAATTATGATATTTTCAAAATTAACATTTTATTTTTTATTTGAAATGACTTTTTACTTCAAATTTTACTTCAGTTTTATTAAAAAGAAAAGTTTAAAAACTCAAAAATGAATAATTTCATAGAATATCAGGGTTGGAAGGGACCTCAGAAGGTCATCTAGTCCAACCCTTCCGGGGATTGGTGATCAGCAGTCCTACGCCCCAGCCACTATGTCCAACTGCCCTCTGAGTCCAATCCCTCGTCAGGGATCTGGCGTAGTATAATGGCCGCTCCTTATGGCCATTGGCTGGGTGTACTGCAAGGGGTGAAGGGGGGGACCCATGTGGGATTAGAATGTGAGATACTGAGCTGATTATGCTGGGAGTTGTGTGTGAAGGACTGGCCTTGGGCTTGTTCTCATTGGCCAGCTAATTGTGAATAGGTAGACAGGTGTGTAGAATGATAATTACCCTATGAGTTACAGCTGTGGCTGTGAATGTGATACAGACTTACAGTGCAGTGAACTAGTCAGACAAGCTGGATCATCATGAAAAAAAACACACAGTGAGAGAGTACACTGTGGATGCTTCTCTTTGAAGGAAATCATCAAAATATCACTATTGAACTGAAACAAAATCCCTGAAGTCAGAAAGTGTGGATATCTATCGTGGTGGGCTACTACTTAAAAAAAAAAAAAAAAAACTCACACTACAGACAAAACAACACAGAAGAACCTCTAAAAATTGAAATTTGATCTCTAATCTATCTTGTTGAAAAAAAGCCCCAGAGTTTTCATGAAAAACGTCTGACTGCTGGTGTATTGCAGTCATTGTAGTGGTGGTACTAGCAAATGTTGCTGGAATTATTGTACTGGTTATCACTAGGAGAAAGGAGAGGAAAGTATGAGAAGGCTGAGGCAAAGGAAACAGAACTAAAACAAGATAAGTACTAGTACCACTGTTGCCAATCTTGAATGAATGAGAAGGAATTCCACTGCAAGAAGTACCTGAGCCCAGCGAGGTACAGGTCAAGATCTGGTTCCAGAGAACAACTTTTAACACTGGACTTGAAGCGAACTGAACTTTGCAGTAACACTTGATTCTGCATCAGCGAGAATAACAGATCGAGATCTAGCGAGATCACACAGCAAGCAAATCTAAGCAGCTCAAAGCAGCTCACCTTAAGCAAGAATCCTTTTGCAAACCAAGACCATGAAGCATGACCTAAATGACCAAATGATGAACCAGGTGGCTGGGTTAGAGAGGAATGTTATTTCCAGGGTGATGTTATTTCTCCAATATTTGCAGAATGAGAAGATTGTCCTAGAGGCTCTGCAGCAGGCAGCAAAAGCAAGCAGCAAAGAAAGAGCAAAACTTGAACTTCTTAGAAGAAAGTACTATAGTAGTATCAGAAATGGCTCAGAAATGACAATTGAATTGGAAAAAAAATCTGGAAGGGAACAGCTGAAACAGAAGAACCCAAATAGTAAAAAGTTAGTTCAGCAGTTACAGCAAAAAAGGTGGTGGAAGCTTCAAAAAGAAAGAAAGTTCAGCCAACCAGCTGATTTGAGTGAAAAAAATCTAAAAAAAGCGGCTGGAGAAAAGAAAAGAATAAAAAAAAAGGAATTAAAACTGAAAAAAAAAAGAAAAGCAGTTCATTGATGTTTGATGCTCAAGAGAAAAAGAAAGTATCCCAGGTTCACCAGCAGATAGTGGTTAGAAAGCCACTCCAGTCAGTGCAAAAAAGAACGGGATGCACAATCGCTGATGGAGGAAATAACCAGGCTTCGCTTTGAGATAGAGCTGCAGGCTGTTAGCCACAGTAAGATGATGTCGGAGAAAGATCAAATTTTGATTATCAGCAGCAAATATGGAAAGGACCAGTTGACTTGCTAAGTCTGATCCCCATGAATGAAATACTCACTTTGAGATTTTTTTTTTTTGTTTGAAAATCTGTGTGGTACTGTGCAATTATTATTATATTTAGAACTATTTATGTTTATTTATGTTGTGTGTTATGTTGTGTTGTGTCTTTTTTCTGGCCAGAATTTGTTGTTGTCATGTGTGGTTTTGTTTTTTTTTTCCTAGATCTTCCACCACCCTCAGTGTCAGTTTGATCACCTGACAGCTGAGGTATGTTAAGGGATTGAATGGTCATATAGTTGATTATATAAAGTTTTTTTTTTGTTTATGATAGGTTATAGTGTTATGCTGTTATGAGTTGGAAATGTTTTCAGGCTAAATTAATTAACCAAGTTATTGCCTGATTTGATTGTATATATAAGAGAGCTGGAGTGGGGAATAAGATACTCTACAGATTATTTAGTGGTTGTGTATTGTGATCAGCTGTACTTTACACCAGCTGAGGACCTGCACCTATTTTATTTAATATTTATTATTATATTTTAAATTTAAACTTCTTGGACAAGACTAAGATAGATTGTGTGTTGTTATTTGTTGGAAATGTTTTGTTGTTGTTTTTTTTTTTTTTTTTTTTCCTTCTTCTTTTTTTTATTTGAAGAGGGGGGGGATGGGATTTAGAATGTGAGATACTGAGCTGATTATGCTGGAGTTTGTGTGTGAAGGACTGGCCTGGGCTTGTTCTCATTGGCCAGCTAATTGTGAATAGGTAGACAGGTGTGTAGAATGATAATTACCCTATGAGTTACAGCTGAACAGACCCAGGCCCGCCCACTATTCTGAGTCCCAGCCCAGGGACCCTCTGGTGGCAGCCTCGCTGTCCTCCTTCTCTCCCCTCATCTGTCTGCTTCCCTGGACCACTTTCCCCTACGGCCCCTCACACCTGCTAGGCCCTTCCCTTTTAGGGCCTGCAGCCTGGCAGCTATGGGCTCAAGCTCTCTAGCCTCCCCGAGCCCTGGCCAGCACTGCGCTGTCCGCGGTGCTAGTCTCCACCCTTGGAGACTGACCTTCCCCTCTCAAAGGCCTAGGACAGACTGAGTGCTCCTGCTCTGGGCAGCCTTTATATACGTCTTAGCCTGGCCCTGATTGGCTGTCTCCAAACTGGGCCCTGATTGGCTCACAATAAGCCCTTTTCTGATTGGCTCCCTGTCTGCGCAGGCACCCTGGTCTGCTGCAGCCCTCTATCACAGGGAGTGGCGCAGTCTGCCCCACTACAGGGAGATTGTATCAAAAGGTTTGCTAAAGTCAAGGAATAACACGTCCACTGCTTTCCCCTCATCCACAGAGCCAGTTATCTCGTCATAGAAGACAATTAGGTTAGTCAGGCATGACTTGCCCTTGGTGAATCCATGCCGGCTGTTCCTGATCACTTTCCTCTCTTCTAAGTGCTTCAGAATTGATTCCTTGAGGAATTCATTTCAGATAGAATGAAAGAAACAGTTTGACCTGATTTTTTTTCACTTTTTAGGTTTATCCAGTGAACGAAAAAATCAGTTATTCACACAGCTATAGAGAGACCTATTAGGCTATATATCTATAGATATAGATCTAGACAGGGGCGGCAAGTTGTATGGGCCCATGGTAATTGGGCTCCAGCAATATTCAGGGCCCAGGGGCACAGCTCCACCAATGTTTGGGGCCAGGTCTCTCCCCTGGCCCCGCCTGCTGCCCCCCGCACCTCCCCTGAGTGTCCCCCGACCCCCACTTGCTGCCTCTGCACGCCTCCCAGCGTGGCAGCAGCAGGGGAGGAAGTGCACATGTGATGGCAGCCCACCCCAGCACCCACCACAGGGGAGGCAAGGGGGCTTCCTGGACCTGAGAGGGGCCCTAGTAGCACGGGTAGTGACAGTGGTGTGGGGTGAGTGTGCTGCTGGGTGGAGAAGAGCTCACTGATCTTGGCGGGGAGAGAGCTCAGGAGAATCCTCCTCTCTGGCCCTAGCCCCAGGGCAGCTTGCCTGCACCCCAAACTCATCCCCAGCCCTGTCTCATCCCAGAGCCTGCACCGCTCACCTCCTCCTGCACATCCGGCCCCAGCCCGGAGCCTGCACCCAAACTCTGTCCCAGAGCCTGCACCCTCACCTCCTTCCCACACACTCTCAACTGCCCCCAAACTCCCTCCCAGAGCGTGCACCCCTCACCTCCTCCTACACCCCCATCCCTTGCCCCAGCTCAGAGCCTACACTCAGCAACCAAACTCTGTCCCAGAGCCTGCACCCCTCACCCCTCCTGCACCCAAACTCCCTCCCAGAGTCCAACCTCTCACACCTTCTGCACCCAAACTCCCTCCCAGAGCCTGCACCCTGAACCCCTCCTGCACCCCAATCCTCTGCCACAGCCCAGGGCCTGCACCCCAGACCTCCTCCCCACACCCAAACTCCCTCCCAGAGCCTTAGGCAGGTGGGGGGTAGAGTTTGAGGGGGCGGGTTCTGGGCACCACCAACATTTCTACAAACCTACCTCCCCTGGATATAGATATGTGTCTCTTTTCTTTGATTTGCAAAAAATTACTTTAAATACCTTTTCTTAACTTCAACAGCAAGATCTAAGAATGCCTTTTGGACTTCTTTAAAAAATAAAGTTGAATTCAGCATTTGTGAAAAGTGTCGATTGGAAGGATTAGATACCAAACCCTTGGTTTATCCAAACAGCAGACAGAAAGCATGTAGGCTTCTTCACCCTGTCCTGCTAGGGAATTCATTCTTCACCACAGTTGTGGTTTTTGTTATGTGGACTCAGATCACCAGCTCCTTTTATATAGGACATGGAGCACCCATTAGGTGGAATCAGCTTCCAGTTTCTTATTTATCAGACTTAGATTAATTTAAACAAAAAACTTTGATGATTAAAGGATGGTATCTTATTACCTGCTCCTTGACTCCTCTAGTCCCTTTACAGTGCACTTGCACAAAGAAACAAAGTCAAGGTTGACAGGCCCAAATGTTGACTTCCCTGAAAAACAATACGCCCACTTGATAGTTTAAAAACAAACAAAAAGGACCTACACACAACACCCTTCTCCCCCATCAAACCCTTAGCCCTCCAAAGGAGAGCTGCAACAATCTAAAATCCCATTCCCTGATGTAACTGAAGATCAACAAACATGTTGTGGACACCTATGTGTTTGTGATACCAGGATGCACAAGCATATCACATTATCCCTTCCACTGCTGATTCTATCCCCAGACAGATTTTTGCCCTAGATCCCTAAATGGCCCCCTCAAGGATTGAATTTACAACCCTGGATTTAGCAGGCCAATGCTCAAACCACTCAGCTAGGTTGGGGCTGGGGATGAGGGGTTGGGGTGCAGGAGGGTGCGCCGTGCTGGGATCTAGGGGTTTGGAGCGCAGGATGGGGATCAGGGCTGGTGCAGGGAGTTGGGGAGTGGGGAGATGTTAAGGGGTGCAGGCTCTGAGTGGCGCTTAACTCAAGAGTCTCCCAGAAGCAGCGACATGTCCCTTCTCTAGATCCTATGCGGAGGCACGGCCAGGCGGCTCTGCGTGTTGCCCTGTCTGCAGAAGTGCCAGAGGGGGCCACTGGAGTGGGGCCATTGGAGCGTGTAGGAGCCAGAGTGGGGGCCATGCTGCTGCTTCCAGGAGCTGCGTGGAGCGTCCCCTGACCCTGCTCCCCAACTGGAGCGCTGTAGTGGGGCAAGCCTCAGAGCCCACTCCCCAGCGGGAGTTCAAGGGCTGGCTTAAAATGGCTCGCAGGCCAGATCCGGCCCATGGGCTGTAGTTTTCCCATCCCTGGCTTAACCCCTTCCTGCCCGTGCTGTAGCTGGAGGTGGCTGGGTTATGTTGGTGGCCAGCAGAAGCCTGGAGGTGTTAGCTGCCTTTCGACACTGTGGGCAGGAAGGGACAAGCTGCTTCCAGCCACAATGGAGTGGGAGTGAGTGGGGAGATGAGCTCTGCAAAGACATGGGGCAGGTCGTCCCTTCCCCCAACCCTACCCTGCGTCTGGAAGCAGCTCCAGTCCCTTCCCTGCCGCACAGAGTCGAAAGGCTGTTACTGGCTACATTCTGGTGTGAATTCTGGCAGAAATCTGGGGAGGAGGGGCATGTGAAGTTTAAGTGGTGAATTGATTACAGTCTGTAAGTATCTACATGGGGAGCAAATATTTAATAATTGGCTTTTCAATCTAGCAGAGAAAGGTATAACACTATTCAATTGCTGGAAGTTGAAGCTAGACAAGTTCAGATTGGAAATAAGGCATACATTTTTGCCAGTAAGGGTAATTAACCATTGGAACAGTTTACCAAAGAACATGGTCCATCACTAACAATTATTAAAGCAAGATTGGATGTTTTTCTACAAGATATGCTCTATGAATTATTTTGGGGATGTTCTATGGCCTGTGTAAGACAGGAGGATGGATTAGATGGACACAATGTGCCCTTCCAGCCTTGGAATCTATGAATTGGAGATCAGGATGAAACCTGATGTTGGGGGAAGATTTGTACCATATCTGTCAACTGCAGGGTTCCTACATCTTCCTCTGACATTTCTGGTGCTGGCCACTGTCACAGACATGATACTGGAATAGAAGGACCACAGAGCTGATGTAGTATGGAAATGACTCTCTTTCTCTGGAGTCCCCACTTCCCATCCTGGTGTCTCTTCACCTTGATTCTATTCCCCCAAGTTTAATGATCATTCCTCTAGTCTCTGTCTTTCTGCATCCCTTATCCAAGGTCTCATATGCATGTCATATTATTGAGCATCTTCCTCCATCCTCTTCTTACACTCTCTAACAAGTGCTGTCATCCCTTGTTGCCTCTCACTATTGTACTCTTGGACCACAACATTTTTCTAGAAAAGCCAAGAACTCTATGTCCAGCACCATCCACCACTGCTGCACTTTCTGCACCACTGTATTCCATGCCCCTCAAGCCAGCAATATCCCCTTCATTGCCCTTTCTGCCCCTTCATACACCCTCCCGACCCTCTCTTCCCTTGAAATTACCCCGTGTCCCCATACAGCTGCAGCCACTTCCCCTGTTCCTATGAAACCCTTCTTGTTGTCCTCCAAATCTCCCAAGGAGGATTCTTCCTGTGATATTTATCCAACCAAGAGAGCAGGAGAAGGAGGTAACCAGCAGGGGCCTGCTTCTGTCTGCTTCATGAGAGGGAAACAGCTTCACAAATGCCAGGAGAACAGAAATGCTGGGATTTTGAAACCTTCCTGCTAACAGCTCAGCTTGGCAAGAATCTGAATAGTGAGGGGTAAGTGGCACCCCTAACTGCACCCCCATAGCAATGGGATTAGGCTTGTGTTGGGCTAGTTGGTAATGGTACCTGTTGACGGCTGGTATACTTGTCTTCAGTACTTCATTGTAGATTGTCGAGAACAGGTGTGTACAGTGGATCTGGTGGAGGAGAGATTACAGTCATGTATGACCCACAAGTAGAAAAACAGAGGGCAGTCAAAGGAGATCATAAGTGAATAACGGGAGAAATCTTCAAGAAGCACACATCTTGTTTTATTCTCCCTTTCTTCCCTCCTTCTCCTCTACTATTTTAAAGTGTTTCTTAGTGGTGTCCTGCTTGTGTGATTTTGTGGTGACTACTTGTCTGGGTCATGGGGGAGGGTAGACAGGTTGTGGTAAAGGCATATGTCATAAACAGTTAGTTAAGGGTTAAGGTTTTTTTCTACCTGTAAAGGGTTAACAAGCAGTACCTGTGGACACCTGACCAGAGGACCAATGAGGGACAAGATATTTTCAAATCCCCGTGGAGGGAAGTTTTTTTTCTGTTCTTTGTGTTTTTAGAGAGTCTCTCTTGGGAGTTGAGGGAGTCCAGACATCTTAATCAAGTCCTCCCAGGTTTCTGCAATAAATTCTTCTATTCAAGCTAGTGAGTATTAGCAAGGAACTAGTATTCTTATACTTTTATTTCTGTATTTGCAATTCTGTGTTTTGCTATAGAATTTCTTTAATTCTGTACTGTTATTGCTTTTACTGAGAAAGAAAGGAGGGGGAATTCTCTCCAGAGATTGATAAGTTTAGACCCTGTGTATTGTTCCATCTTGGTTACAGAGACAGTTACTTTCTTTTTACTCTTTAATAAATCTTTTCTGTAAAGGACTTGGTTGATCTTTCCTTGGGTGGATTCTCAGGGAAAGGGGAGGAGGGAAGCATCCCTCTGTAGTTGGATTCCGGTATCTCTCCTAGGAAAAGGGAGGGGGAAGGAAGCAGGGGGGAATGGTTTATTTCTCCTAGGTGTAAGAACTCCATGGATTTGGGGCTCTTGGGATCCCCAAGGATTTTGGGGAAGGACTGTGTCCCAATACACGTACATTATTGGGTGGTGGCAGCTTTTACCAGATCTAAACTAGGATTTTAGTTTAGGGGAGCCAATGCAGGTCCCCATTTTGGAACCCAACAGCTCTAAGTGGGGGTGAGACCTATGACAGCATAGACTAAGAATTAGGGGAGGGGTAGCTTAGTGGTTTGAGTATTGGCCTATTAAGCCCAGGGTTGTGAGTTTAATCCTTGAGGGGGCTATTTAGCAATCTGGGGCAATATCAGTACTTGGTCCTACTAATGAAGGCAGGGGGCTGGACTCAATGACTTTTCAGGGTCCCTTCCAGTTCTATGCAATAGGAAGTATGTATGTAATTTCTGGCTGCATACAGACTTCCTGTGTGATCCTGAGCAACTAATTTTTGGCCAATAATTTTTAAACTGAGTGCCTAAGGTTAGATATTTAAATCCATATTTAGTAAAAAAAATAAAAATAAATAAAAGTGACTTGATTGTCAGACATGTTGAGTTGTCACACACTCGGGCCTTTGTGACCCTGGATTCATTATTATTTGTGAAGCATGTTGATATCCTCAAATGAAGATGCTATATAAGTGTAAAGTATGATAACAGCATGTACTCCACACTAGGGATGTCAAAGGTTGACTTCTTCATACTCTAGTGTGGATTATCTAATGTAATAATTCTTTACACCTATATAACACCTTTCATCTGAGGCTATTAATGTATTTCACAAAAATTAATGGTTAAGCCTCACAGTGGCCCAAGTTGGTGAGAACTAAACATCTCTGACAATCAGGCCACTTTTATTTACTTTCACTTTTTACTAAATAAATTTGTTAGGTGGAGCCTTTTCCAAAATAAGAAATAATATTCCCTGTTCTGTACTTTGGTTGGTTTTGACTCTTTTCCATCTCTGCTTCTCACTGTGAATTTTTAACAAAGTTAAGGTGCAAAATGAGAAAGGAAAATATTGCCAAAACCCCTCATTGGTTGTAACGGCTAATACCATGCTACTGCATAATTTCCCTACACTTTGAACTAGTTGCCAAGGTTGTAAAAACTATTTTGTCTGAAAAACCGAAGTCCCTTTCATCTAAGTGGTATTTTTTTCTCTTTTCTCTTACACATTCCTGTAGCTGTATGCGAAGTACGTGTTTGGCCAGTGAAACCTAAATAATCCAACTCCCTAGTTCTTTAAAGTACAAAAATAAGTAATTGTAACATCTGTTACAGTCTCTACCCTAAGGGCTCAGACAGTCAGAGCCTAATTTTCCTTTAATGATCACACTAATAGACATATGCACACATATAAGCATGCAGAAATATAGTTCTTGGCTGGTGGAGCTGTGACAGGACAAAAGGAATGGAGCAGGAATATAGTCAGGTTCCTAGACCTTAAGATTTTGAAAGTACTTAATGGATCAGACTCAATTATTCTATGAGACTAACGTAGATACCATCTGTTTCTAAGGTGGTGTTCTTTTCTTGGTAAAACAGTAGAAATTATGGCTGTCAATTAATCACAGTTATCTCATGTGATTAACTCTAAAAAATTAATCGTGATTGAAAATAATTAATCACGATTAATCACAGTTGTAATTGCACTGTTAAACAACAATAGAATACTAACTGAAATTTATTAAATATTTTTGGATGTTTTTCTACGTTTTCAAATATATCAATTTCAGTTACAACACAGAACCCAAAGTGTACAGTTCTCACCTTATATGCTTATTTTTATTACAAATATTTGCACTGTAAAAATGATAAACAAAATAAATCGTATTTTTCAATTCACCTCATACAGGTACTGTAGAGCAATCTCTTTATCATGAAAGTGCAATTTACAAATTTAGATTTTTTTTTGTTACATAACTGCACTCAAAAACAAAACCTTGTAAAACTTTAGAGCCTACAAATCCACTCAGTCCTACTTATTGTTCAGCCAATTACTCAGACAAACAAATGTGTTACATTTACAGGATATAATGCTGCCCACTTCTTATTTACAATGTCACCTGAAAGTGAGAACAGGCATTTGTCAGGGTTCCTTCCCTACTCTGAACTCTGGGGTACAGATGTGGGGACCCGCATGAAAGATCCCCTAAGCTTATTTTTACCAGCTTCGGTTAAAAACTTTCCCAAGGCACAAATTCCACCTTGCCTTGAACAGTATGCTGCCACCACCAAGTGATTTAAACAAAAATTCAGGGAGGGCCACTTGGAGCCCTACCTCCCCAAAATATCCCCCAGACCCTACACCCCCTTTTCTGGGGAGGCTTGAGAATAATATCCTAACTAATTGGTTACAAAGTGAGCACAGATCG
This sequence comes from Mauremys reevesii, assembly GCF_016161935.1. Taxonomy (NCBI): domain Eukaryota; kingdom Metazoa; phylum Chordata; order Testudines; family Geoemydidae; genus Mauremys; species Mauremys reevesii. The sequence goes on along the minus strand of NC_052624.1, from coordinate 128,355,440 downwards.
ACCCCCCTGGGTCTTTAGGACACTGAAAAACAATCAAGTTCTTAAAAAAAGTTTATTTTAAAAAAAGATAAAAGAATCACCTCTGTAAAATCGGGATGGAAGATAACTTTACAGGGTAACAAAAAAGATTCCAAACACAGAGGATTTCCCCTCTAGGCAAATCTTTAAAGTTACAAAAACAGGGATAAACCTCCCTCTTAGCACAGGGAAAATTCACAAGCTAAAACAAAAGATACTTTAACACCTTTCCTTACTATTACTTACTATTTCTGTAATATTAGATGTATCATTTCAGTAGAAGCTGGATTACTTGCTTGGTCTCTCCCTTTGTCTCCCAAGAGAACAACAGGACAAAAACCTTCCCCCACAGATTTGAAAGCATCTTCTCCCCTTATTGGTCCTTTTGGTCAGGTGTCAACCAGGTTATCTGAGCTTCTTAACCCTTTACAGGTAAGGAGGGATTTTATGCTACCCTTAGCTGTATGTTTATGACAGCTGCCCACTTCCTAATTACAATGTCACCTGAAAGTGAGAACAGGTGTTCACATGGCACTTTTGTTGCAAGATATTTATGTGCCACATATGCTAAACATTCGTATGCTTCTTCATGCTTTGGCCACCATTCCAGAGGACATACTTCTTGCTGATGACGCTCATTTAAAAAATAATGTGTTAATTAAATTTGTGACTGAATTCCTTGGGGGAGAACTGTGTGTCTCCTGTTCTGTGTTTTACCCGCATTCTGCCATATATTTCAAGTTATAGCTGCCTCGGATGATGACCCAGCACATGTTCATTTTAAGAATATTTTCACTGCAGATTTGACAAAATGCAAAGAATGTGAGATTTTTAAAGATAGCTACAGCACTCTTCAGGGGGATCAGATGATAGTGGCCTGTAGCATGTGGTGTTGGAGAGTTGTCTGGCAGCCTCCTGTTCATAATCTGACCGGTTCATGATGACTACAGCACCTCCTTTGTCATCCCTTTTGATTCATAGAATCATAGAATCATAGAATCTCAGGGTTGGAAGGGACCTCAGGAGGTCATCTAGTCCAACCCCCTGCTCAAAGCAGGACCAAACCCAACTAAATCATCCCAGCCAGGGCTTTGTCAAGCCTGACCTTAAAAACCTCTAAGGAAGGAGATTCCACCACCTCCCTAGGTAACCCATTCCAGTTCTTCACCACCCTACTAGTGAAAAAGTTTTTCCTAATATCCAACCTAAACCTCCCCCTCTGCAACTTGAGACCATTACTCCTTGTTCTGTCATCTTGTACCACTGAGAACAGTCTAGATCCATCCTCTTTGGAACCCCCTTTCATGTAGTTGAAAGCAGCTATCAAATCCCCCCTCATTCTTCTCTTCTGCAGGCTAAACAATCCCAGTTCCCTCAGCCTCTCCTCATAAGTCATGTGCTCCAGCCCCCTAATCATTTTTGTTGCCCTCCGCTGCACTCTCTCCAATTTATCCACATCCTTCTTGTAGTGTGGGGCCCAAAACTGGATTATAATGTCAGAGTTGTTTCTGAGGCTGTGGATGGCATTGCGTTCTGTACTGCTGAGGTTATGGGGCAAGTGATGCTGTTTGTTCACAGTTTCAGTCTGTGCATGTCTGCGGAAGCACTCTATGTAGAAGTCCAGTCTGTCATTTCGACCATCAGGAGGAGTCCACGCAGAATTCTTCTTCTTGTAGTGTTGGTAGAAGGGTTCCTGTGGGTCAGTGCTCTGTTCAGTGGTGTGTTGAAAATATTCCTTGAGTCAGAGATGGTGAAAGTAGGCTTCCAGATCACCGCAGAACTGTATCATGTGCATGGTGTGTGGGGGGGAGGCATGCAGAAAGAGAGTCCCCGAGATAGGACAGACTCTTCTGCTGGGCTAAGTATGTGGTTGGATAGATAAGCAATATTGTTGGGTGAGTTAAGGGTACCACTGGTGTAGCCCACTGTGGCATGTAGGAGTTTAGATCGTTTACTGTCCTTTTTCCTCTGTAGAGAAGTAAAGTGTGCATTGTAAATGGCTTGTCTCGTTTGTGTACGTTCAACTTTCATGATAAAGAGATTGCGCTACAGTATTGTATTATGCGAATTGAAATACTATTTCTTTTGCTTCCTTTTTAAAGTGCAAATATTTGTAAGAAAAATAAATATGAAGTGAACACTGTAGACTTTGTATTCTGTGTTGTATTTGAAATCTGTAATCAATACACATGCAACATATTTTTTCCTTAATGGATAATCCAAGTTGTGATAAATGAACTGTGTGTGGCAGGGGAAGCTCCCTTTAATGGACACCCAGCAGCCAGTTAGCTGTAAAATCCCTCTTGGTAGCTGTTCACTACTTGCTTTACCTGTAAAGGGTTAAAAAGGCCACATGTAAAGAAAAGGAAGTGGGCACCTGACCAAAAGAGTCAATGGGAAAATAGAACTTTTTAAAATTGGGAAAGAAACTTCCCCTTTGTCTATCTTCCGGAGAAGGAGACACAGAACAGCAATGCTATAAGCAGGAATGCCTTGTAAAGTTTGAACCAGATATGAAAACCCTCAGATCATATCTAGAAATACTTTTAACAACCCAAATATGTAAGTAAATTAAGAATGGTTAGGAAAACACGATTAGGTTTATTTCTGTTTATTTTTTAAGGCTTGTGGACTCCTCTGTGCTAACCCCAGATGCTTTTGTTTGCTTGGAACCTTTAAGCTAACCCCCAAGAAAGCTATTTTGGGTTCTTAATTTTTGGAATTGCTCTGTCTAGCAAAAGCCTAAGTTCCAGATGTATTTTCTTCCTTTTTGTTTTTAATAAAATTTACCCTTTTTAAGAACAGGATTGGATTTTTGGTGTCCAAAGAGGTTTGTGCATATGCTGTTTGATTACCTGGTGGGAACAGCTAATTTCCTTTGTTTTCTTTCTCAGCTCTTCACTGGAGGGGATCTGTGAAAGGGCTTGAGGGTACCCTTCAGGAAGGAATTCCCAAGTGCGCCTTCCTGGGTCCAAGGGTTTTGGGGTTTTTTGCATTTGGGTGGTGGCAGCGTTTACCAAGCCAAGGTCAGGGAAAAGCTGCAACCTTGGGAGTTTAATACAAACCTGGAGTGGCAAGTATTTATTTTTAGAATCTTTGCAGGCCCCCACCTTCTGCACTCGGAGTGACAGATTGGGGATTCAGCCTTGACACAAGTATAAAGCAGTATACAATATATTTAAAACTCTTCACTTTATTAAACTGTTTTAGAGTACCATGTGTGAGCTGAATGAAATTGTTAACACAAAAAGTGAGAAGGCTACAGCATTTTGTATCAGGCATATACCTGTCAATCTAGTGACAGATATATGCTATTTTTTTCCAATAAGAAATTCATACCCAAAGCAAAAATCCAGTCTATGGTGTTCCTGTCACTTTAATGAGAAGAATGTCACATCATAAATTGCTGTAATATTAACAGTGAAAGGTTGTGTTCTTCTTCAAGTGGCATCTACACATTTCCAGTCCTGTGATGTGCTGACAGTGCAAACTGGACAACTGTAACCTTTTAGTAATAGTGCCCATTGGTGCACTCTTGCACCTCCCACACCTCCCCTTGTGGCTTAGAGGATGAGGTTATAAAAAGGGGGCATAGTGTTCAGACCACCTCAGTTCCTTCCAACCATCATTGCTGATGGGTCAAGAATCTGACTGGGTCCTTGGACCTGGATTTGTCAGAACAGAGCATTCCCAGTGCTGCCTTCTTCTTGTTTTAATTAGGCTTTAGTTAGTTAGTTTTTCTTTATTTTTATTTTCTCATTCTTTGACTAAGGATCTTACTCAACTGCTGTCCTTGGTTCCAATATGCTGGAACTGAAGACAAAGAAACCAGGGTTCTAGAGGTGTGCCTCTTGTTCTACCATTTTTCCTGGCTTAGATGCACATATGCATTGTTTGGCCTGCTATGGGGGAAGGTCATTCTCCTTCTCATTGCTCCATATACATCACCTTCATGCCCAGTGCTGGAAAGGAATGTCAGAATTGCCTCCGAGCTATACTATTGTAGGAAACATTAGCAGCTGAATTTTATGACTTTGAAATGTGGGGAACAGTGCTGTGAGACTACCCTCAACCCTGAACCCCCCTGGGGTTGAAAAGCCTGGCAGGTGCTGGCTTTCTTGATTAGAGCCAAACCTACGGTGCCTATCACTATACATCTGTAGCTCCTACTGAGCACAAATGTTTAACCTCACACGTGTTGGCCTCTGCTGAAAGAGCCCACCCTCATGAGTATACTTCTGGCTCAGCATGCTGAAAGGCAAAAGTGTTCCCTCAGTGCGCCAAGCTCAGAAATCAGAGTCACAGCAATGGGTGGAATTGAGGGCCAAGGCCATATTATGGATCCATATCTACCCCGGTTCCAAGACCATCTGCTCCATGCTCAAAATAAAACTGATGAGGCACCTAATGCTTCCTTGGAGTATTGGTTCCTGTTAATACGGGTACCATGATTGGTCAGGTTCATTGTGTTGAGCCCCTGGATCACCCTCTTTTGGACTCGTTCTCATGCATTGTCAGCACTTAAAGATAAAGGAAAGAAGCTGAATGTGGTGGGGTTGGTTCCTCCTCCTCATTGCCTGGGAAAGAAAAAGAAAAAACATGACATAGCTAAAATCAATTCCCGGATTTCCTCAGAGAGCCCTGGGCACACTAGGGCCTGCGTGCACCAGGATGCTGGTTGTGGATGGCAGCAGAGCCCTGGGTGCAGGGCCGGCAGCTGGGACCTGAGTGGAGTTTAATCATTAACAGAAACCGATAAACGTCAAGCTTATTGGTTAACCAGTTAAACTTTAATATCTCTAGTACATGAGTCCTCTCAAGAGGAGCTATAGAAAGTTGATAGAGGGTACGGGGAAACCAGAACATTTACTTATTTGCCTGATAATACTGTGAAACACAGGACAATATCAATTGAACATGTACTTTTGAAGAGCTTGACATTGACAATATTTATAGAGTAGACTTGGGGAAAATTATCTTTACCATGATGCAGTATGACTTTCAAATTCCTGAGAATCTAAAATGTTGAATGTGATTATTTGAGGTCTTAAGTCAAATCTGAAGCTTTGTGGGTCAAATTAAAACCCCTTATTTCTCATCCACTAAAAATATGTATTTCCAATGATATATGGCATGACTTTCAATTTCTAGTAGTCTGACAGGATGTTTAATTATTATATGGAGAACTGCATTTAAAATTTTCCAGAAGGGCTGCATGTAATTTGCATATAAATTTACCTATTTTTTTTAAATCAAAAGTCAGTCTTCCTTAAAAGATGAGCAGAAATTTCTTGTTGGCTATTTTCAGTAAATATGAAAACATACACTTAATTGGTTTTGCCCTCCCTGAGTAATTATAAGGAAAGCTGAGAACATATATGTACTTTATAGAATAGGAAAACATTGTGTCCTGAAGTTGTTATTAAAAACAAACAGTCAATCAATCAAACAAACATCAGGTGATTCACCAACCCATTAGGGAAGTGAGAACATTTGGGCTTTTGCCTCTTTGAATCATTAGTCTCTGTGTCCCGCATCTCCTTATCAAAAGTTTAGTGAATTGGAATTTGGCCTCAGTCTGCCGTATTAGACTCCAGAGATTACACATTGTGTACCGCCAATCTAGAAGTTGCAGTCTAATACTGAAGTTCATTGATCTAAGGCAGTGGTTTTCAACCTTTTTTCATTTGCAGACCCCTAAAAAAATTCGAATGGAGGTATGGACCCCTTTGGAAATCTTAGACATAGTCTGCAGATCCTTAGGGATCTAAGGGAAATTACCTTCCTAATGATATAAGGTAACACCTTCAACTGCTAATAGTCTAGGTGGGGTACATGTTCAACTGTTCAAACATTCAGAGTTAGCACATTATTTTTGCTGAGTTATTTGTGACTGAAGGGATGATCAGCAGTGTATGAGACATGTTCTATATATATTATATTTTATTTCTTATGTTTTATTTATATGTTGGATGGCTTTTTTCCTTCTAATGTTCATTTTAAAAATTTGCCTGATTATACTTTCATTGAAGGCAATGGGAGTTTTGTCATTATGTTCGTAACACTTAATACTCAGCAAGGAAGTTCATTCCATCATGTATTTTAGAGATACTGGGTTGGTATAAATATGGGAAGAATTTGGCCCCTAGTAGATAAAAAATACACAGATAGAGACTTCGATTATAATAGAGTTAAATAGTGACTGTGGCAGAACTATTGACCTAGAATTCTGTGCACCAATAGATATTCAAAGCTGGAGCTCCAAAACAAACATCTCTATATAGCTTCCACTGTTCTATGCAGTGTTGTTGTAGCTGTGTTGGTCCCAGGATATTAGGTGGGTGAGGTAAAATCTTTTATTGGACCAACTTCTGTTGGTGAGAGACAAACTTTTGAGCTTACACAGAGCTCTTCATCAGGTCTGGGAAACAACAAGTTAAAGCTTGTGTAAGAGCTCTGTGTAAGCTCAAAAGCTTGTCTCTCTCACCAACAGAAGTTGGGCCAATAAAATATATTACCTCACCCACCTTGCATCACTATATAGCTTATGTAACGGGATTGTTGTCCTCTTACTAAAACTCAGTGGGGGTGTTTTGATTGGCTGGCTCCCAGTACTAAAAGAAAGGGGAAGGGTCAATGGGAAATCAGGACCCTGAGACTGACAGTCCCCAGGGGCAATGGGGAGAGACCAATGCTCCAGGTCAGCCTGATTGACAGGGCGGGCAGGCTAATCAGGGAGTCAGGAGGCCAGGGTGGGTCCTGTCCTTTGTGTGAGCTGGAATTGCCTGGGTCTAGGGTGACCAGATATCCCAATTTTATAGGGACAGTCCCGATTTGTTGGTCTTTTTCTTATATAGGTGCCTATTACCTCCCACCCCCTGTGCTGATTTTTCACACCTGCTGTCTGGTCACCCTATCTGGGTCAGACAGATTGGGGCTGAGCTAAGGAGAAAGCAGGGGCCCAAGCTGAGCTGGGAGCAGAGTTACAGAAGCAGCCCACAGAGCAGACCTATGCTGGGAGCAGAGCTGCAGGAACCAAAGCCAGAGGGGCCAGAGAAGCACCCCGGGGAGCTGGAGGCAGACAGGGGCGGCTCTATGTTTTTTGCCGCCCCAATCATGGCAGTCAGGCAGCCTTCAGTGGCGTTTCTGTGGGAGGTCCGCTGGTCACGTGGATTCGGCAGCAGTTCTGTGGGTGATCTGGGGGTCCCGCGCCTTCGGCGTACCCACCGCCAAATTGCCGCTGAAGCCGCGGGACCGGCGGACCTCCCGCAGAAACGCCGCCGAAGGCTCCCTGACTGTCGCCCTCACGATGACTGGCAGCCCCCCACACCCCCACCCTGGCTTGCTACCCCAGGCATGCTCTTGCTGCGCTGGTGCCTGGAGCCACCCCTGGAGGCAGAGCAGCAGCCATGCTGAGGCAGAATGGAGCTGGAGCTGGGGCTGGAGCAGTCTGGTTTCGGGTGCGGTGAGCAGCTGGGGAGATCTAGGGGGACTCTGGGCAGTGGGCCCAGAGCAAGGAGACGCTCCCAGCCAAGATGCCTGGCCGATCAGACTTGAATGGGGATCGTAACCCCAACGGGCCAGGGGTGATGCTGGGAAGTAGGGTTCTGACACCTAGAGCCTAAGGGTGTGTGGCCACCTCCAGAGCAAGTGTCCAAACCGCAGCATCCCTGCAGCACAGCCAGGGCCTGAGAAGGAGGCCTGGGACTTGTGAGGAACAGACTGAACTTCCCTGACATTCCAGAGACACTGGTTGTGATGTCCCTGTGCCACAGAGCAGGGTGACGTGTTTTCCTTTAAACTCTCCAATTTTTTCCTTATTTTTTAAAACTGATTGCTGTTTGATCAATTGTATTTGCTTTGAACTGAATGTAATGATGCGCTTAAGGTCAGGCAAGCCTCTGGGTAAAAAAGAAGTGGGAGCGAGGACTCAGATCCTTTCACTATCCCATTTCACCAGGGTAGTGTACGAGCCAGGAACGTTCCCCACAATAGCGGGACCGTTCCCTCCCTTATCTGTTGGTTATGTTTTGTACATGATACACAAAGATATATCTGATTTTCCTAGTTATTAAATTTTTCCCCACAGAGATAAAATCATACCATAAAATGGGCTAATTATACCTACTGCCAACAAACAACACATATAATCCAAAATAAAGCATAAAATAGCTGGCATGCCTATTGACAAAACTTGCCTCAGCCCCACTGAGATGGACAGAAGAGAAATGTGCTTAAGTTGTCAGATAAAGTATAGCAGGGTTTTGAGATACAATCATCATCCTTTTCTTTGTTGAAAGATATTGAAGAGTATCTGCTCACTCCAGATAAGGTGCTTTTTTCCCAATGAGAATCAATGACCTATGAATAGGTGTGTGTTTAATTCATTGGTGAGTAGAAATGGGAAAGAAAGAACTCAGCAGGAGCTGGGAGGAGAGGGGAAGAGGGAAGGCAAATGTAAGGAGAAAAAATGCATAGTCCAAAGACAATAAAGTAAAATAAAACAGACTTGCAGATGTCATTTTTATTTCTTCTTATCTCTTTTTCACACAGGTTAGTATTTGTGTTCATAAAACTGTTTTTGGTGTAGTTGTTATTTATGGAAATGTTTGTTTAATGAAGTGAAACTTAAAGTCAAAAATCCCACTGAAATGGATACCTTAGTTTTAGAAAAATCACTCAAAAACCGAATCTTTCTGGATCATAGTTTAGGAATATGAAATCCTAAAATGTCAGAGTAGAGAGTCTGTCGGAGCACCTAATTAGGACCATAAAGAAAGAGGTGCTGCAAAGATTGCCCGAAATGTGTTCTCTTAATATAGTCTTTTGGGGTTAATGAATCTGGCGCCTTGGCAGCAGGGGTAATATAGTGAATGAAAAGTGCAAGATCATAGCCAATAATTCTACCTCGTCTTGTTGCCTTTGAAGAAGATACTAACTTATCACAACTACCACGGGAATTAACTGTAGAAGTTATCTTTAGGCCATTATCCAGTATTATGAAGGTGGTATGTTATCATTTTAGGTCTAAAATCATTTAATGTTATTAGAAAATAACTTGTATATTCTAAAGTATATTTTAATTTGCATTTGGTGAGATTAGTGAATTTGTGCTACCGGTGCCACCCAGTGATTTCTGTTAATATTGAAAATTCAATAGTTTTATACAGTGATCGAGAAAAATAACTGCTATTTTTCTAAAGCATAGTTTGCTGAAGAAAACTGTGTTGTAAATGTATCTTTATTTAACTTTAGTAATATGGTCACTTTGCAGTTACCCCTATACAGTGACAGATAGGACAACATCTTGTGACCGAATGCACCCCCATATTCACACCCTACTCACTACCTTAATAATCTTTGTACAAAATGTGCCTTGTGCAGTATCATTTGAAAACTAATAACTCACTGGTCAATAATATCATGGTGAAATGGGTGTAGCAGCATTAGTAAAGTTAAGAACAAGTTGAAAGAGGACTTTAGCATATTTGTTTTGCTACAGGCTTTTTAGTCCTGGCAAATTTCTTGTTTTCCAATTTAAAAAAAATCATATTTTGGTTCACTACAAACAAGAAAGTACAGTACTTATGTAGCTTTTGTGTTAAAAACCTGAACCTCATTTAAAGTGTGTACATTTATTAATATGGTGAAAAAGGAAAATGTATGATCTGTACTAGGAAAGAATTATAAGTCAAGTAAATTACAAGTCAGGAACTCCTCAGTTCATGCCAAAAAAATGGCCCCTGCTAGTGCCACTCGACTAACACTTGTCTGCTCTTTGTCTTTCCCAAGGGGGATTGGGCTCTATTATGCTGAATGCTGCCCGAACATACAAAAAGCCCCTGCCCTGGAGAGCTTACAGTATAAGGTCCCAATCTTACAAACACATATCCATATGCTTAACTTTAAACATGCAGGTAGTACCATTGAAGTCAATTGTGCACAAATGTTTTCAAGAGCAGGGCCTAAAAACACAAACAAAATGAGGGATTGGGTATGAACAAGATAATGACTGGCACAGTTTTGCTAGTTACATGTTTTGCTGGGTTTTGCTTTATTGCTTTAAGTTGGAGTAGAGATAGGGCGACGGAAATGGCAGAAATCCAGGAATTAGTAAAAGTAAGTGAGTAGGAAAAGGAGGGGACAGTCATAGTTTGTCAACTGTCTCACTGTGATCAGCAGGCAATATACTTCAGTTACAGAGCAGCAGACAACATAATTGAATTACATATTTAAATATGTAACTGTTACAATATATAATTCTGTAACTATTATTTTGTAAAGTGTGTTATGTAACATTTGCATGACAATCATTAATAAAGTGAATTAATTATTAATTGAATTTATTACTTTTACATGGGGTTCTTATCCGAAATAAATGTATTGGTAGACACTGACAGTACCTTATGCACCTCTGACTCTAAGGAACTAGATGCTCAAATCTTTTATCCCTCATAGAATTCAAACATCTTGTATCACTTTAAGAAAGTTACCATGCATTGTAGTAATCTACATTGCATAGTACCAAACCCTTGTGAATTCTTACTATTTAGATGCTAATAAGGTGCAATTCTGGAGTAACTCCATTGACATAGTTACTCAGATGATGGATTTATTTGGGATTTCTACCGTGTAACTAAGAGCAGAATTTCACCCATAGTTTAAAGATTTTTATTGGCATATTTCAGTGGGGTTTTTGTTTGATTAGCTGTTGTTAGTTATCCTTTACAGAAGTGTTGTAAAAGTTATAACTAGCCCCCATGGGGGTGTAACTACTCCCGTAAGAGACATTGCATGATCAGTATTTGAAATTGTTCCCTAGAAGTTAAAACATTTGTTGTTGCAGCCTGTTCCTCTTCCCTTTTTCTCCCATGTGAAGTAATGTTGAATGGTACAGGAGCAGAATAAGTTTGTTTGGGGGGAGCATAGAAAAGAAGGGTGCAAAGGGAGCTCTCAACAGCCCTCATGCTGATCTTGCTTTGACCGTCCAGCCCATGCTTTCTCTTCCCTGCCCTGCTATGGTAAAAAAGAGAAGGCAAACCCTCTGAATGATCCCAAATGTCTGCTGTGCCTTATTTATTTATCTTCACAACACCTATATGAAGTAAGAAAGTACTTATTATTAGCCTAATTTTACAGCTGGAAACCAGGGCACAGAGATACTGTATGTCCACTCTGCAAGTGATGGTGAGTTTGTGGCACAAGTAGCAACTCATCCAGCTAGCAGGGGTAACAACAGTACAGATGTGATGACATGGGGTAACAACCCAAGCATGTATCAGGGCTCCCTGGGAGGCTTGTACTTGGTTGAGTAGCCTGTGCTGAAACCTGTGGAACCATATCTACACTACAATGTTGTGTACCTGCCTGTGCTGCAATCACACCGTCACTTGTAGTGAAGACATACCCTAAGAATCTTGCCCAGGGTCACGCAGAAAGTCTGTGGCTGAGCAAGGAACTGAACTCAGGGCTCCTAAGTCCCAGGCTAGTATAACCATCAGGCTAACTTTCCTCTCTGACCAGTGTGTTTCTGTTGCCAAGATGCCCTTCCTCTGTACGATGCCTGCTTTTGAGTACCACAGGGGAAGTCACTGCAGCCATAATCTATTTGGTTAGTTAGGTTCAGAGAAACCTCAGGGAAAGTAGTCTGAGTGCTGGACTTAGCTTTGTACAGGACGCAAAGACCCTGATCTTCACCAGAGGATCATTGTGTTACATTATATATTTATCATAATTACTCAGCTTGTTGTGTTTCTATTTTGTTTGGATTCCTGTGATCGTTTAAAACTGTTTCATTTCATCTGATGCATCTTCCAGCCACCACCATTAGCCAGCACTGGGCCTAAAGACAAGGAGAGTGCTCAGAACCGTGAGATATGCTTACATGTTCTATTAAGACCGGTAGGGTCATATCCTTAGGCTATCAAGACCTTGGGGATTGGCTAGCTGGGGAGTTGGAGGTGTTGATTGGTAAACTGAGGTATTTGCTGTTGGATTTTTTTACCTTTTTTTCCCATTATTCCTTCCCCTCCAAAATATATCACTCTTAATGCCTTTCACCAGAAGTTCTCAACGTTTGTATTCTAGCTGCTTCCTTGACTTCTTAGAACACTGTGTTTCTATATTGTTTTTATGACATTAAAAGAACATTATTAACATTGCAAAGTCAAGAACTCAACAGTTAGGATGTGAAAGATTTAAGGTTGCCTGTACAACCTTAATTTGTCCCCCTGTGCATATGTATTATGATACAGTGTTTAATTACATGATCACACACTATTTTTCACAGGGCTCATGCCTGATTCAGTGCACAGGAAGGATGGTGGTCACTGAATGAGCTGCTACTCAATATTTCAAGTGTTTTTGTTGTAAATTGTGTGGCTCCAGGTCTTATTTACCGTACACTATTCAAATCTTGCTCTGAAGACAGTTACTCATTTCTCCATACGTTTTCTATGATGCTGATCACTCTTGTATTTGACTGAGTCACAAACATTAATAAATTTATTTTCACAACACCCTGTGTGATGAGGAGGTGATATTATTTCCATTTTACAGATGTGGAAGCGAGGCACAGAGAGATTGTCAAAAGTTTCCACTTACTTTGGGTTCCCAATTTGAGACACTTAGGACCTGATTTTTCAGAGCAATTCATATCATATAGCAGTTTATATGTTCACAGCACAGCTCCCAGTGACTTCAGTTGCAGCTGTGAGTGCTCAGCGCTTATGAAAATCAGGATCCCGGTGTCTTAGGTTGGATACCCAGAAAATAAGTGACACGCTTAATGACTGCCTGCGAAAAATTTGGTTTAAGTGACTTATCTAGCATCATGCAAAAACTCTACAGCAGAGGCAAGGACAGACTTCAGTACACCTGTATGGTGTTCAATTAGTTTAACCATGAGACCCTCATAGACTCCTTTCTTTTCCTGCAGTCTCTAGCCTTATTCACTACAGACCTTCTGACTTCTGCAACATATGAGACAGAGGTCCTGCAAACAATAGCTCATTCACTACACAACCCTGATTAATTCCCTCAGGACCATCCATCCAGTGCAATGAATGCTGAGTCTCAGGATCTTGGTTTCCTTTCTAAACTCTGGAGGGGCATTATGCTCTAGTGAGCACAGACCTTTCTGCCTCTCTGCCCCCACATGATCCATTCTGGCTCTGTCCCCTACAGCTTGTCCCTGTGTCAGTCCAATCTTCTCCCCCTCCCTACTGGCTCCTCATCCCAGTCCCAGTCTCCATCCTTTGTTCCACTTCCACTGTCCTTTCATAGTCGGTCACGGTCTCCCCCTTTGAGCTGCCAATCTGAGTCTCAGTCTTCCCTTCATTGCCCAGACAGTTCCAGTCTTTCCTACCAGACTCTGAGTCTTCCCATGCTGCAGGTCCTTGTCCCAGTCCAGCTATTATCTCCTTTGCATTGCAATCAGGTGGCTTTCTCTTCCACACAGCCTGGGCAGCAGCAGCAGGAGGAACACTGAGAACACAGAAGAAACCATCTCCTTGCCCTCAGTTCCTGAGTCTGGCACCAAGCTGCTCGTAACAATCAGGAGCAACATTGGAGGGAAAGTCCTGCTCAGCCCCTACAGCCTTAGGTTGGAGCATGCTCAGTTCAGATGGAATTTATGATGAAATTAGCAGTGGAAATCTTACAAGTCTCTGCTGATCATGTGCAACTTGACATTTTTTCAGAGGCTTATAAATGGCCAGATTTAAACAGATTTTCATGGGGTTACCCTGACACTAGGGAGCCCCCTTTCAGCCAGATATTAAGCTGTTGCTCCAAAGCATGGGGATGCTAGAACTTCTCAAACAAAAGGTTGTATGATGGTTTTTAACAACATTTTCCCACCCCCATCTCATTTGTGGAAATGGCTGGACTGTTTTTGCTGAAATTTTCCAAAAAATACTCAGCCTGAGGCAGATACCCTGCATGGACAATCTCAGCCCAAACTGTTAAAGTTGGGCAATGTTGTCAGCAAGTGAAAACAGAGGCTTATAATAGGATGTGTCGGGAGCTTTAACAATAGGCCGTGCCATAATATAGTAACTACTAGTTCCACCTACAATACTGTAACTGTTCCCGTTGTGTACATATTCTCACAGCAGCTGGAGGCACCACTTTGACACCATTGATTGATTACCCCAGATCCACCTGCCTTTAAACAGGCAGTGGAACAGACCATGCAAACCTACAAACCAAGGTCCTTCATGTATATTCAGCTAGCATTGCCTGGTGGCTACATACGAAGTATTTAAAAAAAATGCTTCACTGAGCTCTGGATTGGAGGAAATCAGGTATTTTGTACTGTTGCTATTTAAAAAAGGGTCAGTTTTACAACATTAAATGTTTATAAATAACAATTGTGTGTGCCTAATGTGTGTGAATACTCATGTTGTGTGCTCAGATCATCCATGTCCACATGGTATTTAATGTGGCACCCAACTAGTCATATATGTGCAGAAATAGTTGATTTGCACCTGTACAGCACCACTAGTTAGGCATGTACAATTGCTTATATGTGCTTCATTTCAAAATTCTGGATCTATATGTGTACAGGCAGTCCTCAACTTTCCGATGTTCGACTTATAACGAACAGCACTTACGACACTTCTGAATTGACACCTTCATTCGACTTACGACAATTGGTTTCTACTTTACGATGCTCAGTCCCGCAATGGAGTGGATTGTGGTTCCGAGTTACGACGTTTCAACTTACGACGCAATTTTCAGGAACCAATTGTGTCATAAGTCTGAGGACTGACTGTAATGTGAGTGTGAATGGTGTGTTGATGTTTCTCAAATTGTGAAGTTTGCCCTTTGGCCTTCTGCCTCTGTATTGCACTGTTCTACATAATTCTTTTCTCTAAGAAAAGTTTATGATTAAAATGCAATGGCTGAATGTGGTGTTTCTCTTCTCCCCCACTTTTTTTGTGTGAAAATGGTAAAAAATTATTTTTGCTTAATATGCTTAGCTCAACAGGATTTTATTGTGGCTATTTGTGGTTTAATTGTACAGGAAATAATCCTGTACTTGTACAGGAATAAATGTTCGCATTTGGTTATCCTCTACTGGATCATGGTAGCTGCACTGTGTTGTTGTCTGCCTTGTTCTGTGCCTGGGGAAGAAAAGCACATCTGGCTTGTACATCAGAACTAAACATCGATACCTCATTCAGCTGTTTATTGGGTGACTGCCCTGTATGTTATATAGGTCTATAGTACAGATTATCTATACAGTGGTGAAAATCCCATATGGCTCCTTAAAGGATCACACTGGGAAGCCTCCACACCCCCACAGTACTTCTGAGATGTAATATTTGCTATCTGATTCACTGTAACTATGTTTCCTGCAGTAACAAGTATATTCTCCTTTTATTCCTTTAGAAATTGCCCCCTGGTTACATGTGTTCAGAGCAGAGAATGCTGTGGACTTCTCACAATTAACATTTGACCCAGGACAAAAAGAACTTATTGCTGGAGCAAGGTGAGAAATTTATGTGCTTCTGTTGTTTATTCTTGTGTGTAGTTAAGTGCTAGTGAGCCAAATTCTGCCTTCAGTTGTACCTATGCTACTCCATTTACATCAAGTCATGAAGACATACTGAACTGGATGTAACTAGAGTTTCATCTATTATAACTGACAGAAAATTTAAAGTGCTCTATAGTCTCATTTTTAGGAGCCTTGTCCTGTAGTCATTGCAAACTCAGAACTATTATTAATGTCAGTGAGGGATCAACACAGGACATGACTCTACAGTAGTAAGAGGTAAAGTTGCTTTAAGCCCATGTGGGAAGAGTTTAATTCAGGACACATTTTATAGCAACCCCAAATATGGTTTTACAGCACTTCTTTTTTCTCTTCAATTATCCTATTCATGGTCCAATCTTGCTGCCTTGTTCTTGAATGGGATATCTATAAAGGCAGTAGTTTCCAAACTATGGTCCATAGTGAATTACTCTCACATGCTCTGTAGAGCTTCTTCTGTCATAGTGGCGAAACATTTGTCGGTCTGCAGACACTGATATGTCCTAGTAATTGTAGCCCAGTTGAATTCTTAGGTTTCCCAAGACTTTAACCAATTAAATTTAAATTTTAACAAAATATTTTTGACTACATCTATCTTTTTAATTTACAAAGCACCAATATCTAGGTTCCATCTAACACCAGCAGCATGTTGCTGCTTCACATTTTTCTTTGGAAGCTCAAGAAGTAGTCCACAAAATAAAGAAGCTTGAGAACTGCATTATGGCTCAAATTCTGCCATCATACCTGAACAATTTCCGTTGGTGTCAGTGGAAGGTGTGTGTGGTTTGTTTCTGGCAAAATCTGGCCCTGGAGCTCAAACTGACTGTTAAATAGTTTTTTGGCAGCTTTCAAAATCAGGAGAAGCCTGATTGAAAAAAAGTTTTTTCAAGAGAAAATCCTTAGCATGGTCATTACCAGGTAAACTTCAGGCCATTTTGTATAGTCCATAGCTACCAGTAATTATTGATTGCCAACCTCTGTCTCAAAGGCCCAAGTTCATCAACATAAATGTGCTCCATTAGTGTCCCCATGAAATATTCTCCATTGGGGTTCTCCTGAGTTATGGGGACCCATCTTTGCAACACAAGCATCACATTTCCTGCACCTATTTTCTACATTCTGCCTGCTTTTTCCCAGTATAAATTCTCTCTTAGCTTGGCTAAGGGTTTGTAATTCCCAGAATGTCCAGAGATTTTAAAATTATGATAACTACAGAACCACTTTTTTCAATGTATCTGGCACAATCAGCTGCCACCTGTGCACATCACCTGCTGGTTTTCACATTTTCTAGTCAATATTTCATCTTTAAATTCCAAACTTTCCCAATGTGACCAGTAAGCTTTTACATTCTTCTGTATATATAGTCATTAATCTGTACTATAGGTTATTTCACTGCCAGGAGATCCTTTCTTGTAGTACAATAATTTCTCTCTGGTGAAAATAGATTTTTGCTGTAATAAGCCAGCACCCTCTCAAATCCTTAGTGTCCTTTGTCAATACTGCCCCTGATCTGTAAGTACTAGCATTTGTGTCCAATATGAAAAGAGGTTTGAGACACAGGTGGACTAAGATAGGAGTTACAAGAACCTTTTTCAAGTCTGAAAATGCTAAATCACACTTTGCTGACCACTGAAATTGTTTTCCTTTTTCACCCAACCCATGCAATATTGGCAATATCACAAATAAACCTTCTATAATAAGAGCAGAGCCTTACAAAACTCTGCACACCTGTCAGTGTCTGGGGAGTTCGCCAGTCCTGTACAACCTCAATTTTCTTTTTCTCAGTGGAAATTCCCTCAGTGGAAATTCCTGCATAGTGAAATCCAAACCAATTGTTAGCTCATTCATTATATTGGCTATTCAGCCTTCTTTCTTGAATTCCATTAGTCCAATTTTCAAACTCAATTTTCCCAGTTTTTGGATGGGTATCCTTGCCTGATTCAGTGTCTCCATTTGAGATCAATTGTATGGTTCAGTTTAGAATCCCCTGTTCTCCGGGATTTTTAGTATGTGTAGCCTAATAATTGTTATATTGTAATAAGTATCCACTATTTCTGTAAAATTCACAGCTTCTATTACATCTGCAATAGCCAAACTCACAGTTATTTAATCCCCATATCTAAACAAAAACTGTAGGGCTGATCCTTGTACCTTTAAGATTTGCCCCTTCACATTGGTGTTCCCCCCGTTTCCCAAACTGGGAGAGAGGTTTTCACTAGACACTGTGAAACTCACTCATGCCTTAATTTATAATACTCCTTCTTATTGTGGCCAGTTATTTTAAGTCCATCATTTAATTGAATTTATTCCCTGAATTTTTGCATTATTTTCCATTTCCCTTGTTTTACAAACCAAATGTAACTGTTTTCCTAATCATTCAGAAATGCCATGAACCAGATTAGAATCCCAATTCCACCATGCATTTCATAGAATTATAGATGGACCTCAGGAGGTCATCTAGTCCAACCCCCTGCTCAAAGCAGGACCAACACCAACTAAATCATCCCAGCCAGGGCTTTGTCAAGCTGGGCCTTAAAAACCTCTAAAGATGGAGATTCCACTACCACCCTAGGTAACCCATTCCAGTGCTTCACCACCCTCCTAGTGAAATAGTTTTTCTTAATATCCAACCTAGACCTCCCCCACTTTAACTTGAGACCATTACTCCTTGTTCTGTCATCTGCCACCACTGAGAACAGCCTAGCTCCATCCTCTTTGGAATCCACTTCAGGTAGTTGAAAGCTGCTATCAAAATCCCCCCTCACTCTTCTTTTCTGCAGACTAAATAAGCCCAGTTCCCTCAGCCTCTCCTCATAAGTCATGTGTCCCAACCCCCTAATCATTTTCATTGCCCTCCGCTGGACTCTTTCCAATTTGTCCACATCCTTTCTGTAGTGGGGGGCCCAAAACTAGGCGCAGTACTCACCAGTGCTGAATAGAGGGGAACAATAACTTCCCTCGATCTGCTCACAGTGCTCCTACTAATGCAGCCCAATATGCCGTTAGCCTTCTTGGCAACAAGGGCACACGGTTGACTCATATCCAGCTTCTCATCCACTGTAATCCCCATGTCCTTTTCTGCAGAACTGCCCCAGCCTGTAGCAGTGAATGGGATTCTTCAGTCCTACGTGCAGGACTCTGCACTTGTCCTTGTTGAACCTCATCAGATTTCCTTGGCCCAATCCTCCTATTTGTCTAGGTGACTGTGGACCCAATGCCTACCCTCCAGCGTATCTACCCCTGCCCCCAGTTTAATGTCATCCGCGAACTTGCTGAGGGTGCAATCTATCCAATCATCCAGATCATTAATGAAGATGTTGAACAAAACTGGCCCCAGGTCCGAGTTTTCAAACATAATGGCCAATGGCTCTGCAATCACATCAGCCAGCTCCCTGAGCGCCCTCGAATGCATTGCATCCGGCCCCTTGGACTTGTGCATGTCCAGCTTTTCAAAGTAGTTCTTAACCTGTTCTTTCACGATTGAGGGCTGCTCACCTCCTCTGCATAGTGTGCTGCCCAGAGCAGCAATCTGGGAGCTGACTTTGTCTGTGAAGACCAAGGGAAAAAAAGCATTGAGTACTTCAGCTTTTTCCATATAATCTGTCACTAGATTGCCTCCCCCATTCAGTAAGGGTCCCACACTTTTCCTGATCTTCTTCTTGTTGCTAACATACCTGTAGAAATTCTTCTTGTTACCCTTCATATCCCTTGCTAGCTGCAACTCCAGTTGTGCTTTGGCTTCACTGATTATACCCCTGCATGCCTGAACAATATTTTTATACTCCTTCCTAGTCATCTGTCCAAGTTTCCACTTCTTGTAAGCTTCCTTTTTGTGTTTAAGCTCCCTGAAGATTTCTCTCTTAAGCCAAGCTGGTTGCCTGCCATATTTGGTATTCTTTCTGCACATAGGGATGGTTTGTTTCTGTGCCCTCAATAAGGCTTCTTTAAAATACAGCCAGCTCTCTTGGACTCCTTTCCCCCTCATATTAGCCTCCCAGGGGATCCTGCCCATCAGTTCCCTGAGAGAGTTAAAGTCTGCTTTTCTGAAGTCCAGGGTCCATATTCTGCTTCTCTCCTTTCTTCCTTTTGTCAGGATCCTGAACTCGACCATCTCATGATCATATTAGACACAGAGCTGTATTACAGGGCTCATGGTAATCAGCTTCCACCTTCATCTCTAGCAGCTGCTTCTTTATTTGATTGGCTGCTTCAAGGAAAGATTTAAGTTCTGTGGCAAATTTCAGAGCTTCCTGTAGTGTCCTTTGCCTCCTTTTGCTGATCTTGATCTGCAAACCCAAATCCAGTTGAACATCTATAAATTGGTCAATTGCTAATTCATCCTGGATGTCCTTGCTGGTATCTGGATTCACCAGGAACACAAATCTTCTGAGGTCCTCTGCTTGTTCAGTTAAGATTTCCTTTTTCCTTTCCTACCATTTCTCAGGTGCGTCCTGGCCCACAAAGAGTAATGGCTGGCTCCAAGCTGCCTATCAAGAGCTTGTAGCAGGTCTGGATAACTGACTCTTTTTTCTGGGGTAAGTTCTGCAGGACCATCAGTCAGGCCATTCAAGTTGGCTGCTAGAAACCTCCTTCTCTGTTCTTTCCCCCACCTGTTCATTTGGGCTATGATGTTAAACTGAGCCAAATAAACCTCCCAGGGAGTTTTATTCCTGTAAGATAATGAGATTTTGTGTTACTTGAGCTAGAACAATCTGACCTATCCCTCCTTAAGGTTAGAAACCAGTTAGAAAAGTTTTGGAAATGTGCTGTCTTCCCCACTTGTTGTATGCAGTGTAGTTGTAGCCGTCTTGGTCCCAGGATATTAGAGGGACAAGGTGGGTGAGGTAGTATCTTTTATTGGTCCATCTTATCTCTCTATCTTCCCCAAGTCACCTTGATGGCCTGAGTCCTTATTCAGGTGGCTGACTTGCACTGTGATCTAGGACCCTTTGGATTCCTTCTGTCTGGAGCTGAAATCATAGTTCCTTAAATCCTTGCTCTAGTGTACTTGTACTGGCAAGTTCCAAGTGTGCCAAAGTTTTCCTGGTCTTCCCTATAATCTGGAAAATATTTTGGTCCATTGCAGTCAGGTTGCTGGTCACCTCTCTCTGTCTTGCTAGACCAGACTGGAAATTTTTGTTTTGGACTTTCAAATCTGCCTTGACACTTGATAGCTGCTACCCCAACATAGATTGTATCTCTAAACAGGTCATCTCTCCGTCCTTCTCCAGGTATTGCTTTATTATTTTCTGTGAAGTCTCTTGCTCTTTTTTTAGATCTTGTTTTAATTCCTTTTGGCCATCTTTGAGTTCTGTGAGCTCTTCCCTTATCTGTTCTATCTTCTTTTAACAGGAATAAAAGCTCACAATTTCTCTCATTGGAAACTCTATCCCAATGTTGTTCCTTTTAGCCTGAGCCGCTAACTAATATTTGTGGCCCTGCACATAGGCGGCAGGTTTGTATAATTTTTGGTGGGGCCCAAAATGGTGGTGCCCCCCCCCCGCTCCCACCCTGTAAGCTGATATAAAATGAAGCTACAATGCGTCAGTGCCACAAGATTACAAGAGTCAATTAAAAGTGGAAAGTCAGAAGCAGCACTTGCCTACTTCAATATACAGTATTATCTTTTGTTGCACCTGTTGTGATGAAGTGGGAATGTTCTTAATATTTTCTCTGAATACTGTGTGGGTGCCTCAGTTTCCCCTGCAAGATGCCAACTGAAGGTGTTGGGGACAAAGATCAGGTGGCCTCCTTGTCCGGAAGAGACACAGAGGCCAGAGGAGGGAGTGTCAGTTTGGAGCTGGCTGGGGAAATGGGGAGAGATCCAGAACTTGGTTCTGGGCTCCCCACCCCCTAGGATGGACCTGACAGAGGGGTTCTGTTTTCTGTACCAACAAGCTCTGTTTTAGACTGTGTTCCCGTCATCTAATAAACCTTCTGTTTTACTGTCTGGCTGAGAGTCACATATGACTGCGGAGTTGGGGTGCAGGGACCTCTGGTTGCCCCAGGACCCGCCTGGGCAGACTCGCTGTGGAAAGTGCATGATGTGGAAGGGCATGCTGAATGCTCCGAGGTCAGACCCAGGAAGGTGTAAGCTTCTTGCCCTGGACACAGTATGCTCCGAGAGAGGAGGCTCCCCCAGAGTCCTGACTGGCTTTGTATGGAGTTGTTCCAAAGCATCACAGCATCCCCTTCCACACCATGCACTTCCCAGAAGTCCGCACAGGCACTGACACTCCCTCCTCTGGCCTTTGTCTCTTTTCCAGGCATTAGGAGGCCACCCGATCTCTCTGTTCTCCAACACCTTCAGTTGGCACCTTGCAGGAGAGTGGCCGAGGCCATCAGTTACCAGGAGACAGGGTTTCAGCCATTCTCTGTGCAGACAGCTCACACTGTCCCTCTAGGGCTCTACAACAATCACACCCCCTTATCCCTCCATCTAGATCCTTGAGAAATGCAGAGAGGAAACTGAGGCACCCACACTGTATTCAAAGAAAACATTAAGAACATTCCCACTTTGTAACACCTGTATACGACTAGTTATATACTTTAAAGGGGTGTAAAATAGTCAAGTATCGTGCTAAACAAAATGATACTCCAAAGTGACCACCAAATTTAAGTTGCACGTTTTTCCCCTCAGGTGAGGGCTCTGGGGTTGGGCTGGGGATGAGGGGTTCACAGTGCAGGAGGGTGCTCAGGGCTGGGGTGCTGGGGGGCCAGGGACTGGGGTGGGGCAGGGCTGGGGATAAGGAACTTGGGATGCAGACAGGCTGCCCCAGGGCTATGGCCAGAGAGGACTCCCCCGCCCGCCCGGTTAACGGCAGCCACAAGCTCCAGGGGAGGGACCCTCCCCCCCCCCCCGCAGCACACTCACTCTGCACCACAGTCACTGCACATGCTCCTAGGGACTCTCTCAGGTCCAGAAAGCCCACTCGCCTCCCCTGTGGTGGGTACCAGGTGTCACGGAGTCCCTGGGCGCTGCTCTGGAACTGCTCCTCACAAAGCCAGTCAGGACTTTGGGGAGCCTCCTCTCCCTTGGAGCAGACTTTTTCAGGGCAAGAAGCTCACACGGCTTACCTCTGGGTAAAGGAAGTGGGAGCGAGGACTCAGATCCTTTCGCTAGCCCACTTCACCGGGGTAGTGCAGAAGCCAGGAAAGTTCCTCACAATAGCGGGACCATTGCCCCGCTTACACTTGCTCATATTTTCCAATCAGTTCTGTATCCGTAGGAGCTCTGTCTCTCTGTTCCTTCTCAGAGTCAAGCTTGCAACTGCTTGTCTTGCTTTCAAGTGTCTTTCTTCTGTCTTTCTGCTTCTTACACACACACCTTGCCAAAGAACCCCTTAGGTCCTGCATTTGGAATCAGAGAACCTCACAGCCCACAGCTTCTGATCTGGCCTTGCTGTATGGTCAATTGCCTTATCAGCTTTAATTAGCTCTGTGATTTTCTGTGGATCAAAAATTCACTTGATGGCAGCCATTAACAACTTCCAGTATGACAACAGATTGTTTTATAGTCTGCATTGAAACTGAAACACAACTGTAGGGACACTTTTTAAAAAAAAGTAACATTTATCCTGCTGTCAGCCTATTGTGCAAATTAAGATATATATGTGTGTTATTGGAAAGGGACTTCCGAAACAAGAGAGCAGCTCCTAGAAGGACTGATGCCTTAGCTTGGTTCTTAGTGACAAAATGCAATTGACTACCTGCCTAGGACAATTCTCCACAAATTTCCTGCATAGCAAAATGCATTCAGAAAAATATGGGGGAACTTTATCATTCTCAGTTTTGATAAAATGTCCCAAAGAGCATAGTAAAAAAAAGTGAAGGTTTCAATACAGTTTCTGAAACTGAATCAGAAAGGGAAGGTCAGTTCTTTATGGCTCTTAAGTTTTGAAATTTGCTCAGGTAAGAAATAGCAGAGGCTGTACTATTATGTCAGTTGTTTCTAGACTGAACTCAAGTAAGACTTTCAAATAAAAACTGACTCACAGAAAATGTCAATAATGAGTATTAAATTTTGTTTTCTCTGTGAGACTCTTCTGTTTTGTTTTATGTATTGATTTAAACAGAAGAATGATATGGAAACACTCTAGAGAAACTTCAGAACAGCAGTGACTCTGCAAAAGATTTGGGGGTTGTGACGGATAATGAGCTGAACATGAGCTCCCAGTGTGACGCTGTGGCCAAAAGATCTAATGTGATCGTTGGATGCATAAACAGGAATCTTGAGTAGTAGCAGAGAGGTTATTTTATCTCAGTGTTTGGCAAGCTGGAATATCGTGTCCAGTTTTGATGTCCATAGTTCAAGAAGGATGTTTATAAATTGGAGAGGGTTCAAAGAAGAGCTACAAGAATGATTTCCAGGATTAGAAAACAGGCCTTCTTCTTTGAGTGCTTGTTCATGTCTATTCCATGCTAGGTGTGTGTGCGCCTCGTACACTGTTGCCAGAGATTTTTCCCTCAGTGGTAACTGTTGGCCAAGCTCTAACGCCCTCTGGATTTGTACACATATGCACCTGTGTAAGGGGTGCTGCCAGCCCCACACCGTCTCAGTTCCTTCTTGCTGCCCGTGATGGTTGCTGGAATGAGCCTTCTTGGTGCGGCAAGGCTTCTTTCCTGGGACTCTTCGCCCCAGAGACTGGGCGTGCCCCAGTCCTCAGGCTTCAAGCCGTGTGCCTCTTGCATCAAACCTATGCCAGTGAGTAACCCACACTCTAGCTGTTTAAAGTGCCTGAGGGAAACTCATGTAAAAGATAAGTGCCAGATCTGCAGGGACTTCAGACCTTGCACTAAGAAGGACAGGGACATTCGGCTGAAGGCCATTTTCATGAAGACTGCCCTCAGACCAGTCTCGAAGCCGAATCGCTCTGAATCAGTGCCAAGCACCTCAATATCTGTGCGTACCTCCAGCGCCTTGCTCTTTCCAGCACCACTCACCATCTCCGGTGCTGAGGAAGAAGCATAAGAAACAGTGCACAGAAAGAGAGCGCTCACCTATCTGCTCCACCTAAGAAGCAGGGTTTGGTACTTTCATCTGTTGGGGTTAATTTGGCAGCCAATTCAGCCTTCCACCCTCCAGTGAATGGCAGGTAAATAGTCTCCTATGAGATGACCGTCCAGTTTCTCAAAGGGTTGGAAAGACTATCCTTAGGTTTTCGAACCGACCCCCCGCATGGGACTTAAACCTGGCCCCATCAAGGCCACAAGGCCCCCATTCAAGCTGTTAGGCTTGTGCTTCCTACTGCTTCTCTACTGGAAGGTTGCTTTTCTGGTGGCGATCACCTTAGCCAGAAGGGTCTCTGAGATCAAGGCCCTTACATCAGAACCACCTTACACAATGCTCTTCAAGGACAAGGTCCAAATGCGCTCCCAACCGGCCTTCCTACCAAAAGTGTTGTCACAATTCTAAGTGTCTTCTTTCCAAAGCCTTACAAAAACTGAGAAATGTCAATTGCATTTGTTGGATGTTAGTGAGCCCTCACCTTTTATATTGAAAGGACTACCAAACCCTTCCATAAGTCCATGAAACTCGTTGTAGCAATAGCTGAAAGGATGAGAGGCCTGTCCATGCCAACCCAAAGGATTTCATCCTGGATAACTGTTTGCATCTGAGCTTGCTACGAGCTGGCGAACTTTCTGCCTCTGGCCATTGTGACTACTCATTGCACAAGAGCCCAGGGTTCATCAGGAGCATTTCTCGTGCTGGTACCAATCCAGGACATCTGAAAAGCCGTAACCTGGTCATCTGTTCATACCTTTGCATCCCACTATGGCATCACCCAGTAGGCCTATGAGGATGCCAGTTTCGGGAGAGCAGTGTTGCAGTGAGCATGTCCATGAACTCCAAGCCCACCTCTGGGAGTACTGACTGTGAGTTACCAAGCATGGAATGGACATGAGCAAGCACTCAAAGAAGAAAAAATGGTTACTAACCTTTCATAACTGTTGTTCTTCAAGATGTGTTGCTCATGTCTGTTCAATGGCCCACTTTCTTACCCCTCTGTGGGAATTACCAGCAAGAAGGAACTGAGAGGATGCGGGGCTGGTGGCACCCATTCTATTGACGCATATGCATGCCTCTCCAGAGGGCAATGAATACCACTGAGGGAAAAATCTCTGGCAACGGTGCACAGGGCACACACACATCTAGCATGGCATGGACATGAAGCAACACATCTTGAAGAACAACAGTTATAAAAGGTTAGTAACTTTTTTTATAGTGATAGGCTCAAGGAGCTCAATCTCTTTAGCTTGACAAAGAGAATGTTGAGGGTTGACTTAATTATAGTCTATGAGTACCTACATGGGGAACAAATATTTAATAATGGGCTCTTCAGTCTAGTAGAGAAACATGATCCAATGAATGGAAGTTGAAGCTAGACAAATCCAGACTGGAAATAAGGCATAATTTTTCAACAGTAATTAACCAATGGAACAATTTACCAAGGTTTGTGCTGGATTCTCCATCACTGACAATTTTTAATTAAGATTGAATATTTTT
Source organism: Mauremys reevesii (assembly GCF_016161935.1). NCBI lineage: Eukaryota > Metazoa > Chordata > Testudines > Geoemydidae > Mauremys > Mauremys reevesii. The sequence continues at coordinate 128,329,377 of NC_052624.1, read as the reverse complement.
CTAAATATATGCTCTAGGAATTATTTTGGGGAAGTTTTATGGCCTGTGCTATACAGGAGGTCAGAATAGATTATTACACGGCACAATTGTGATGTGCAGAGGAATCGCCAGGAACTCCCAAATAAATCCTGATTGGCCATCGGGTGAAATTTGTCTGTTTATTGGAAGAGGTGAGCATAAGAGATTTGCTTGGTACATGTATTCTCTGTGTGTTGTGCTTTAAACATCTATTTATTAGCAACCGTGTAAGGCTCTTTCACTGGGAAAAGGTTCTGCAGACCCGTAGAGCCCTAAGCTCCAAAGAAAAGGGCAGGTACTTAAATTGACCAGGTTTCTTCCTAAGTCCCATGGGTAAGAATAGGTGCCTTACACCTTGAGCCTTGAGGGCAAGGGTGGGAAGGCCTAAATTGATTGGGTCACGCTTTACGTCCTTGGTAAGGTATAGGTGGGGTGTCCTAAACTGACCAGATACGCCTTAAGCCCTCGGTAGGGTATAGGCAGGGTGCCCTAGTTTTCCGCAGGTAACATACTGGTGGAGAATGCGGACGACCTAGGTCATTTGGATTGAGCCTTGTACAGCAGTTGGACAGAATATTTGTGCTCTTCTGTCAACAGGACTGCGGCCTGTTGACAGAATGAACACTCCAGGGAATAGGGAGAGTGGGAAATTTACATTGAAAATCCAGGAAACTGGTGGAGGAACCAAACCTCTTTGCAAAGTGGGTAGTGGACAGAGGTCTGTGCCCATGGGAAGATTATTCTTTTCAAGGGGAAAAATGCATTGGAACATGCGTGTGAAGGGTTTGAAGCATACCGCAATAATATGAAGTTTATATTGAATAAATGGACTGTAAAGACTGCGGCTGGGTGGGCACTATGGAAAGTGTCTTATAATCTCTCAAGATTGGTAATATCTCAGGAGAACCACTTAGACTGTGAATTGGAATTGGGTATGGTAAAGGATACCTTAAATCAGCATAAAGCCTCTGTAAGTAAGGAAATAGAGATATTACATTTGAAACTGAGGGACGTTCAGGCAGTTGTCAGAACAATCCTGCAGGAAAAACAGGATCGGGCCCAGGCAAGCGGCTATCATTCCGCCTGCATGCAACAGATTAAGAGTTGAAATATAAACTGGGAGCCCAGAGGGGCATTGTGGTAGCAGTAAGGAGAGGAATAGGTGCAGATACCAGGGGTACTTCAAACCCCTGAGATGATACTTACCTAGGGAGGGATATATGGACAGATCCCGGATTTTCATACCCCTCACCCTCATGCCTTTCCCAAAGGGCCATATGCCTCCTTGAGAAGGGAACGGCAGGAACTGTGGATGGTAGCAGAATTTATAGACCACCTTAAGAGACTGCAGCTGCAACCTGATCCCAGGGCAGTAAATTATTACAATTGTCCCTTCTGGCCTTAAATTCTATGAATAAGTAAAATGGTTGTTAATATGTACAAAGAGATCAACTCTTTTTTGACTCAGAAGTTCCAAAGCAGTTGCCATCCATGAACGACAGCAAACAGAGTAGTCTGGAAAACATTCAGAAACAACCTCTACAATGAAAAACACCTTAACCATTACTTTTAACATCAAATGCTACCTTGCAGATATGAGAAATGTGTTCTCTTGTCATCTGAAACCCTTCCTACAGAAAGACAGGAGGAAAAAAAGAAGTTACTTCTAATATTAAGAGGCATCAGAGGGAGATGACTTGTACTGCCTGCCTTCTTGCATTAGGAGTAGCAGATGGCCTGATGAAGGGAAAAGAACTCTCAGGTTCACAGTTTTGTAGTATAGCCTGCATTGCAGCTGATTCTTCTTCCCTGTCCAACTGCACGCAAACTAAGGCAATGTCTCCAAGATGGGGACAGACAGCGGCAGACACAGCTGGTTGGGGTGTAGGTGACCTTCCTTGAGCAGCTCGGGAACCCCCTCCACTTCCAAGGAGTAGAGAGTCCTCCAGGAAGGGAGTATAGGAACCAGTTAGTTTTTTGGGTAGAGGAAGGGGGAGGAGAATACAAAAAGGCTGGGCAGCTATGTTATTCACAGAGGGAAGTGGGAGCAGGAGCAGAAAGAGGAGCAGGCCCTGAGCCAGTGTTGCCAACTTAACAACTTTGTCACTAGATTTAGTGACTTTTTGGATTTCCTAGTGAGAAAATAAGTGTCAAAGTGATTAGTGACAAATCTAGCAATTTTCACTGCCAATTACAGTGGCATTCAGAGAAAGAAGTCACCAATATGTGTAGTCACAAAATCATTCACAAGCTGCTCAGCAGTGTTAATAAAATCCATTCTATGCTCTTCTTACTACATTTTGTTGCAAACCAAGTCAATGTCATTAGGTCTCAATTGAGCATGTCCTCGAAAGGAAGCACATTCCAGGGCTTCTTGGGCTGAGATCACTATAATCTGCAGGTGAGGAAAAGAAGTTTGTGGAGGGTAATTAAATACTTTGCTAAAGCCAGTTGCACTTTGGAGAGAGCAGCACATTAGCCAGGTCCTGTTTTTACTCAAATGTGTTCTTTCTCGCTGCTCCGTAGTAGGTAGCACACCCTGTGATGTAGGGAAAGATGGGTAATGAAGTGGGCAGGGCAGGGGAGGCAGGTTAGCCAGCGAGGAGAGCCCCATGGACGGAAGGTGGGGTGGGATGAGACGGGGCCATGTGCCCCAATGGGGCGGGGGGCACTGTGCCTCCAGGGATGAAGCTCTTACTATAGGATCAAAGGTGGAGCTAGCTTGATTTGAGCTCCCCCTTACTCCTTCCCCTGGCTTGGCCTGGGGTCAGCTGCCCAGCTGTTTTCAGAAATGAAACCCTGGAAGCGAGTGGGGGGGAAGGGGTCAGGTTAGCGGATTTTTGTTTTTAAGTCCACTTCCTTGGCTCCCTGCAGCGCCAAGCTCAGGTCAGGCGAATGCCCTCTTCCCCCTGGTTCTGGGCTCTCCCTTTCACCAGCCTGTCAGCTCAAATCCAGGCTGGCAAGAAAGGGAGGCTCAACTGAAATTAACCCTCCCCCAGCCAACCTGGGCTGCAGTGTACAGAACACCCTTCCCAAGGAGCAGACGGCTGCAGTTTCCTCCCAATGAGCAGAGGGCGCCCTCCTGATGATGACAGTGTACTGTTGTAGTTGCTTCTGGTGTGCAACAGAATGTAGTAAGAAGAGAATGGAATGGATTTTACTAACACTATTGAGCTGTTTGTGAATGATTGTGTGACTATACTCACCTATGTGTGTGTGTGTGTGTATATATAAATCTCTGTTGATTTCTCTGGAAATTTTGTTTGGTGACATTTTTAACTCTTTTTGAGTGCTTAAACAGCTACATATAGCAATTTTTCAGGGTTTGTCTGGTGTCTTTCTGCTCTATGGAGTTGGCATCAGTGCCCTGAGCTGCTGTGCACTTCACAGACCGAGAACCTGCACTCTCCACTCCCTTTTCTGAAAAGTGCACTGGCCCAGCCTGCTCCCTCTAGCTCCCCTCATGGAAAACAATGTCTGCTCCTGGGCAGCTGAGCTGTTGCTCTCTGCTCCTTAGAAGAAAGGAACAGGAGAGAAGTAGGGACCTCCTTGAGGGCAACAGCAATGGAGCCCTACGGAGTGGGGAGCAGAGGTGGTTGAATTAATTGTATTGGTGCCAGAGAAAGGTCAGTACTGGCTGAATTGCATATTAATTTGGAGGTATAAGTTAGTTGCATTAGGACCTGTCCCCCATTCCCTCCAGTAATTGAGTCCAGAACTCGTTTCTTGTATTCACTGAGTGAGGAAATAGCCATAAAAAATTTCATAATTAAAAATCCTAATCTGAAAATTAGTGCACAACACCCAACAAAACTCAGGTGCTCCACATTTTGCCCATGCCACAAATTTGGATGGCTTGCATCACACAGTTGCAGGTTTGAAGGCTGAAAGAAATGGGAAGTAGATATGGCTTTAAATCCATGCAGAATCCATGTGATTCACCGAAGGGTTAAGGCCATAAAGGTTCATCTCTGCCATGCTTCTGCAGCACTCCTTGAGAACCACCACCTTCAGTATTGGCAACACAGCTTGGTTTTGTTGATTATCCGCCATTGTTCTCCACTAATGTCCCTTTGATGGGGCAATAAAGATGTTTAGTACAAGCTGATGATTTTCAGAGGAGCATTAATTTATGATCCTTGATCTCCAATTTTCATTCCATCATTCGCTGACCACACATCTGGTTCACCCTTCTGCAACAGTCATTTAAATCATGCTCACTGTGGCAGTTTTACATTTTCACTGTTAAGTAGCTATTTCATATACATAGCATTTTTCTACCCCATTTTTGCATATAAGTCATGCCTGCTGGCTTCCCTCAGAGACATGCGGTGGATAGGAATATATGAGCCATAACAATTTGAACTCTTCTTAGTTACTTAGTCATCCACTGTGCAGTGAAACTTTTCTAGTTTGAAGAACAAATGTTTTAAAGATTAGATAGCATGTAAAAGATGGCTTTCACCTCCTTCCCAAATAAATTGCCATGTAACATACAATAATGGTTTGACATTTGGTCTAAACAATGTTGGATCCCTAATGAACTTTTTTTTTCCATTCATGGACAAAAATTACCCAAAATGACTGATATCAAAATATATATTAGTGCAGGAAATTAAATTATTTGAGATGAATTTTCTGTAATCTGTTTCATGACTCATCATTTTGATATAGATGATTTAAAATAATAAAGGGTGATAATTGGAACACATGTGGAATGGTGATCAATTTGCATCTAAAATAGGTGCTTGTCTCCTAATGAGGGACAGTTGAGAGATGTGAGCTGAAAAGCAGTTAATGTCTTCTGTGTGAGAATGGAAGGGTTCTGTACTTTGCATCTGAATCTGATCTGGTTTGGCATATTTTTGGAATCTGCAACCATTGTACTCACAGCAAAGAGAAACAATCAGATTCATGTGTGAAGAGTGAGGTTCATTTTGGGTAAGTTCATTTTGTTCAATATATTTGAGATAAGCATGTGCTAGCATGTGATCTCTGTGACCAAACCCTTCACATGAGTGAACCGTTAATGCATGCCAGCAGGGTCCATGCAGCCAGTTGCTAAGCGGCAGGCCAGTGCACTGTACATTCTGAACTTAGGTAGCCGTGTAGACAAGCCCAAAATACACACTCTCCATCTCTGTAGGTTTAATGGGGTGCAAATCTACAATATATAGTGTATCTGATAGTGTTGAATTCTCTTCCTAATAGAGGGCTTGCTCCTATAGTTGCCGCATAGGCAAAATTCCCACTTAAATGAAGGTGTTGTACTGAGCCTATAATTTTTCAGAGGATTGATTGTAAAATTTTATTTCTGTAATGATATTCTGGCTCGGTTTGGAGATGGGCAAGAAAATATCAGGAGATAGGACAAAGGGCCTCAATCTGGTACCATACAATCAATTACAGATGTATTTTTTTTAATTTGACAGTCAAATGGTAGGATTGTAAAATAGTTATAGTTGAGACAGAATTTACGTATCTAACTAGCATATTTGGCAATGATTACAAGAGCAAAATTCAAGGTAATCTTTGAAAATTTCACCCAACAAGTCTTACCATTTAAGTATTATCACAAATGCATACAAAGGTTTTATGTTTGCACACAAATGTTGCTGCATTTTGTCATTACCTTCTTGAAAACACATCAACTACTTTTTAAACAGTGTAAGCTAATGATGATCGCTTTAAAAGAAGCCACAAATGGACTGAACTGTCAAGGGTTTAAGTATTGATTTAAGTCAGTTACCACTAACTGCTCTGTGGGGTGAGGTGAGGGGCATGTGTAAACTCATCTGGAAAAGAAACATAAAGTAAATTAGACTGTAAGATAATGAAAACTGAAATGGATCATATAGGATTTAAGTTTAAATTACTGATAGGTATATGGCTTGGGTGCTGTCCTACTATGTCATCACTGCAAAAAATGTGTTTCTTAATTTGAGGTAGCTAACTTGAGTTAGCTGCCATGATGTAAAATCCTAATAAAATCAAAGTCAACTCCAGGTGGTAGGTTAAGTGTTGACCTTTAACTATCTACATCTAGGTTAAGGGTTGGCAACATTCAGCATGCAGCCCATCAGGGTAATCCACTGGCGGGCCGCAAGACATTTTGTTTACATTGACCGTCCTCAGGCACGGCCCCCACAGCTCCCAATGGCTGTGGTCAATGTCTACAAAATGTCTCGCAGCCTGCAATCAGTTTACCCTGATGGGCTGCAGGTTGCCCACCACTGGCCTACATTCTTTGGTCCTAGATGTATAACTTATGCATTTTAATACATCCAAATGTATTTGTTTGAATGGGTCCAGTAAGAAGCAATTCAGATTGCTCTGTATGAGTGTTCTATCCTGATAATCATTTATCACTCCAAACATCTTTTTGTCATCCACAAATTTTATCAGCAGTGACTTTTTTATTTACTTCCAGATCATTGATAAAAATGTTAAATAGCATCAAGCCATGAACTGATCCCTGTGGAACTTTACTAGAAACAACCCCATTCAATAATGATTCCCCATTGACAACTATATTTTAATCTGTCAATTAACAAGTCCTTAGTCCATTCAATGTGTGCTTTATTTATATGGTAGAGTGTTAATTTTTTAATGAAACTGTCATGCAGTACTAAGACAAACACTTTACAGACGTCTACATTCATTACATCTACTCAGTTACCTTTCTGAACCAAATACATAATTACCTCAAAAAATGAAATCTTTTTTTTTTGACAAAGTCTGTTTTCCCTAAAACTGGAATTAGTTATATTACCATCATTTAATTCCTTATTAATTGAATCCTGTATCGACTTTTCCATTATTTTGCCCAGGACTGACATCAGTCTAACTGGCCTTCAATGACCCATTTGTGATCTCTTCAACCTACACTTTTACGACTCTTGGGTGCAAGAGTATCTGGGCCTCCTTATTTAAAAATGTTTATCCCTAGTGGATGCTATTCAACATCCTTCTCAGTTACTAATAGATGGAAAAGTAATTCATCATCTTCATGTGATGAGTACGTCACCCTGCTTCTTTCCAAATGCAGGACAAATATTCTATTTGTAGGTGTGCGTGTGTCACATTTGATTTGCTCATTGACTGAATGCAAGTTATCCTGCTTTACCAATTTCAGACACTTTCTAATCAACTTACTTATCTCCAACATTGCCCAGGATATGTGAGAAAGGGATTTACCGCTCCCTGTTAAAGATCTGATTATATGACAGGGTTGCATGCAATAACAGAAGACTGGACTTGATGTCCCAGTAGGTCCCTTCCAGTCCCAGGTCTTATGTCCTAACATATAACTAACATCACTGCTTTTATCATGACTGTATTTGGACAAGAGGCATATATGCTTGGTAAGAGATGTCACCTTAGGTCTGAAGAAACTACTTTAAAAAATGCCCTGGGAGTATTTTTTCACACCTCTTGGTGATGTGACATGAAACAACAAGTTTGTCCTGCAGCACAAACTGCAAAAAGTGGCAACCTTAGTTATAATCTCAGTAGGTGACAATCCTTCTTTCAATAGACTATCTAGTCTGTGGCAGAATGACTGCCTATGCAGCTCAAAATTGCACTGATGGTTTCTTTTGAGTACCATATTAATTGCTAGTACATTCAGTTTGCTCTTGCTATCACTCTAATGCTCTTCTTAGGTCTTTCCCAAGTATCTCCCTTTCTGGTGAATTCTAACATTAATAAATTTGTATGCTACAAAACCTGCAGTAATCATATTTATATAGTCATGGACATATTAGTCTCATTAACACTTGTAAACTCAATATTTCTAATTCCATGCTGCACATATTAATGGAGAAGAAATTTGTGTTTTACTGTGTAGGATGACTTCATGTAACTTCATAGCACAAAAATGTCTATGTTTTGTTTTTCTTGGAGATAGTCCTGCTGCATAATTATGAATTCATGTGTAGTTTGGACCCAGAAACTTAAAATTGAGTTGTGTGTCTAATAATGAAGATTGAAATGATGTCGTGATGATTTATAAAACATAGTATCAATAATGAGATATCCTGTGTTGAAATTCCACCACAACATTCACAACAAATTGTGCAAGATGAAATATCTTCAAGGAAATAACATGACATGCTGCAAACCACTGACCTGAAAATTACCAATGTGAGCTCAGATAGCTGTCTGCTAAGCAATTCAGCAATACAAACTTGATTCATGTAGAGGGGGATAGGGTGCACTATGTAAAACCCTCCAAGTTCAGTGCTTTTGCACCTCCTTACATATGCTGTGAATTGTGGCTCAGTATATCTGGGAGGGTGGGAGCGGAACAAAGCAGTCATCCAGCATGGACAGTGAATTTGCAGCTTAGCTTAGTATCTTCATGTCTTGTTTGAAGGAAGAACAAGTGATACTGGTAGGTGGATGCTATGTACAATGAAAGGAGAAATTAATCTGATGAAAATGGAGTGTTAGTATCTGTAAATGCTCAAAAATATTCACCAGAGAAAGATATATTTTAAGCTAATATGCATGTGTAAGGGGATTGTTGTCCCCTTACTAAAACTCAGTGGGGGTGTTTTGATTGGCTGGCTCCCTGTACTAAACGTAAGGGGAAGGGTGAATGGGAAATCAGGACCCTGAGACTGACAGTCCCCAGGAACAATGGGGAGAGGCCAATGCTCCACGTCAGCCTGGTTGACGGGGCAGGCAGGCTAATCAGGGAGTCAGGAGGCCAGGGTGGGTCCTGTCCTTTGTGTGAGCTGGAATTGCCTGGGTCAGACAGAGTGGGGATGAGCTAAAGAGAAAGCTGGGGCCCACGCTGAGCTGGGAGCAGAGTTACAGTAGCAGCCCACAGAGAGCAGACCTGTGCTGGGAGCAGAGCTGTAGCAACCAGAGCCAGAGGGGCCAGAGAAGAAGCCCAGGGAGCTGCAGGCAGAGTAGCAGCAGCAGCTGTACTGAGGCAAAGTGGTGGAGCTGGAGCTGAGGCTGGAGCAGTCTGGTTCCGGGTGTGATGAGCAGCTGGAGAGAGCGAGGGGGGACCCTGGGCAGCAGGCTCCGCGCAGGAAGACGCCCCCAACCAAGACGCCTTGCAGGCCACACTTGGAGAGGGATTGTAACCCTAGCAGGGGGCGGGGGGGGGCAACGCTGGGAAGAAGGGTCCTGCTATCTAGAGCCTGAGGGTGTGTGGCCACTGCCAGAGCAAGTGTCTGACCCGCAGCATCCCTGCAGCACAGCCAGGGCCTGAGAAGGAGGCCTGGGACTTGTGAGGAACAGACTGAACTTGCCTTACATTCCAGAGATGCTGGTTGTGATGTCCCTGTGCCACAGAGCGGGGTTATGTGTTTTCCTTTAACCTTCCCATTTTTTCCTTATTTTTTTTAATTGATTGTTGTTTAATCAATTGTATTTGCTTTGAACTATATGTAATGATCAGTGGGTCAGGGAAGCATCCAGTGCACAGAGAGCACCGCAGAGTGGGGACCCCCTAACCCCTGCCCTAAGTGACCACGACAAGCTTGGGGATTGAGCCCCCCAGGAATCCTGGGCCCAGCCTTGTTGAGATTACAAGGGCTCTACCACACAGGGCAGGGGAGCCCTGGAGGTCAGGCAGACCTCTGGGTAAAGGAAGTGGGAACGAGGACTCAGATCCTTTCGCTAGCCCACTTCACCGGGGTAGTATAAAAGTCAGGAAAGTTCCCCACAATAGCAGGCCCATTCCCCCACTTACACATGTATTTTCAGTCTTTAAAAAGACAACATAGATATAGTAGATTGAAAAGACTTCATGCAATGTTTTGTGTCTCTTTCAGTTTAGTTTGCACTTCACATATTGCCGAGACTTTTTGTTTAAACACTGTCATGCAGCAGTGTCAAATTTTTATCTGTCTTTGCTGGATCTCTCTGTGAACTGCAGATAGGTACTCCAATGATTTTCTTGCATTAGCTCCCATGTGCCAGTCACAAATGCTGTTTCTTCCTTTTGCCTTCTCATGAGCTCTTGCCTTTGAAAATCTGCTCGCTGCATGCAGTTTGAACATGTCAAAAACAAACTCACCTTAGCACTTCACCTCTTATTAGATAGGTCATGAATCTTTCCTATAATTATGCACATTAAAAAATTACGTATGTACGAAAGGCACGTTTTATAAAGAAAGCCGGGCATAGTGGTGGTTCTCTTCTGGAATATTTTATTCAGCCAGAAGGACAGAAATGCTTTCATTGTTCAGACACAGCCCAATCCTGTGCAGTATATGTATTTCAGGTTTTAACTGAGATGTAAAATTGAGGCCCTGACCACATGTGGTCATTAAAGATCCATGACATATTTGAAAGAATTAGGGTGCTAGCGCCAATATCCTGGCCAAGTTTAAATATGGATTATACCTTCTTTCTGTTGTAGGGTCCCATATTGCAAATCATAGAATCATAGAATTCAAGATCAGAAGGGACCATTATGATCATCTAGTCTGACCTCCTGCAAGATGCAGGCCACATAAGCCGATCCACCCACTCCTTAGCAAGCGACCCCTGCCCCATGCTTCGGAGGAAGGCGAAAAACCTCCAGGGCCATTGCCAATCTTCCCTGGAGGAAAATTCCTTCCCGACCCCAAATATGGCGGTCAGCTGAACCCCGAGCATGCGGGCAAGACTCTCCAGCCAAATCCTCTGGAAAAGGTTATATCATACCATTGACCCATTGTACTATTTACCAGTGTGGCACTTAATTGACCTATTGACTAAGCCCGTTATCCTATCATACCATCTCCTCCATAAACTTATCTAGCTTAATCTTAAAGTCATGGAGGTCCTTCGCCCCCACTGTTTCCCTCGGTAGGCTGTTCCAGTATTGCACTCCCCTGATGGTTAGAAACCTTCGTCTAATTTCAAGCCTGAATTTCCTGACTGACAATTTATATCCATTTGTCCTTGTGTCCACATTAGCACTGAGCTGAAATAATTCCTCTCCTTCCCTGGTATTTATCCCTCTGATATATTTAAAGAGTGTAATCATATCTCCTCTTATCCTTCTTTTGGTTAAGGAAAACAAACCGAGCTCCTCAAGTCTCCTTTCATACGAAAGGCCTTCCATTCCTCGGATCATTCTAGTGGCCCTTCTTTGTACCCGTTCCAGTTTGAATTCATCCTTCTTAAACATGGGAGACCAAAACTGCACACAATACTCCAAATGAGGTCTCACCAACGCCTTATATAACGGGACTAGCACCTCCTTATCCCTACTAGAAATACCTCGCCTAATGCAACCCAAGACCGCATTAGCTTTTTTAACGGCCACATCACATTGCCTACTCATAGTCATCCTACGATCAACCAGGACTCCTAGGTCCTTCTCCTCCTCCGTTACTTCTAACTGGTGCGTCCCCAGCTTATAACTAAAGTTCTTGTTAGACATCCCTAAATGCATAACCTTACACTTCTCACTATTGAATTTCATCCTGTTACTAATACTCCAGTTTACAAGGTCATCTAAATCTCCCTGGAGAATATCCCGATCCTCTTCCGAATTGGCAATACCCCCCAACTTGGTGTCATCCGCAAACTTTATCAGCCCACTTCTACTCTTGGTTCCCAGATCAGCAATAAATAGATTGAATAAAATCGGACCCAAAACCGAGCCTTGAGGAACTCCACTGGTAACCCCCCTCCAACCTGACAGTTCCCCCTTCAATACTACCCTCTGCAGTCTCCCCTTTAACCAGTTCCTTATCCACCTCTGGATTTTCATTTCGATCCCCATCTTTTCCAATTTAACCAGTAATTCTTCATGCGGTACCGTATCAAACGCCTTACTGAAATCCAGATATATTAGATCCACCGCATTTCCCTTGTCTAAAAAATCTGTTACTTTCTCAAAGAAGGAGATCAGGTTGGTTTGGCACGATCTACCTTTCGTAAATCCATGCTGTAATCTATCCCAGTTGCCATCGGCCTCATGTTCCGGAACCACTCTCTCTTTTAAGATTTTTTCCATGACTTTGCATACTACAGATGTTAGACTAACAGGCCTATAGTTCCCCGGGTCACTTTTTTTCCCCTTCTTGAATATAGGAACTACATTAGCTAATCTCCAGTCAGTCGGTACAATCCCCGAATTTAGTGATTTATTAAAGATTATCGCTAACGGGCTAGCAATATCCCTCGCCAATTCCCTTAATATTCTAGGATGAAGATTATCAGTGCCACCCTATTTACTTCCGTTAAGCTGATCAAGTTTGGCTTCTACCTCAGATACCGTAATGTCTACCCCATATCTTCATTCCCATCGGTCCCTCTATCACTATTCCTTAGCCCTTCATTAGCCTCATTAAAGACCGAGGCAAAGTATTCGTTCAGATATTGTGCCATTCCAAGATTATCCCTAATCTCCACTCCGTTTAAAGTTTTAAGCGGTCCCACTTCTTCTTTCTTGGTTTTCTTCCTATTTATATGGCTAAAAAACCGTTTGCTATTGGTTTCAATCCCTTCGCTAGGTCCATCTCCACTCGTCGCTTTGCCTTTCTCACAGCTTCCTGCACCCTCTGACCTCAATAAGGTAGGTTTCCTTGCTGATCCCTCCCATTTTCCACTCCTGGTACGCTTTCTGTTTTTTCTTAATGACCCCTCTAAGACGCTTGCTCATCCAGCTCGGTCTAAAACTGCTACCTACGAGCCGTTTCCCCCTTCTCGGGATACATGCCTCTGACAACTCCTGCAACTTCAACCTGAACTAACCCCAGGCGTCATCTGCCCTTAGATCCCTAAATATGTTAGCCCAGTCCACTTCCCTAACTAGTCGCCTTAATTTAGTGAAGTTAGCCCTTTTGAAATCGTACACCCTAGTCTCAGATGCACTATTGATTATCCTCCCATTTATTTGGAAACGAATTAGCTCATGATCACTCGAGCCAAGGTTGTCCCCTACAACAATTTCCTCAACAAGGTCCTCGTTACTCACCAAAATCACATCTAAAATGGCATCCCCCCTCGTCGGTTCAGCAACCACTTGATGAAGGAATTCATTAGCTATCACGTCTAGGAAAAGCTGAGCCCTATTATTATTACTAGCATTTGTTTCCCAATCTATATCCGGGAAGTTAAAGTCCCCCATGATCAAGCAGTTCCTATTAGTGTTTACCTCCTTAAAAACATTAAAGAGCTCTCTATCCGTCTCCAAGCTAGATCCCGGCGGTCTATAGCACACCCCAATCACTATCCCAGGTGAGGCTCTGGTAGTTTTCTTCCCCAATGCTTGGGGCATGCCTGCATGACAGACTTAAGTTGACCTACGTTAGGTCAATTTACAGCCACCGCAGTAATTACTGTGGTAGCTGATGTGCACATTACCCTCCTTCTGTCAGTGCTGCGTGTCCTCACCAGGAGCGCTTCCGCCAACTGAAGAGGGGCAGTGTGGGGAGCTGAAAGCCAGGGCTTTCAGCCCTGTGCAGCTCACCTCAGGAAGCCCAGTTGCTCCCCAGGCTCTTGGCTCCCCAGCCACCCAGGCTTCTCATCTTCCCACCAGGGGGCAGCTGTCCAGGGGTGCAGCCCGGCTGGGAGCAGGGAGCCAGGGTTTCTTGACTTCTCCAGCATGGAGCCCTGGAATTGACGACACAGCCAATGTAAGTAAGTACTGCATCACCCTAACTACACTGACATAAGCCCTATACCTCTCATGGAGGTGGAGTTATGTCAGTGTAGTAGGGCACTTGTATCAGCGGGACAAGGCTGTAGTGTGTACATTGATGCAATTAGGTTGATGTAAGATGCCTAGCTGTGTAGTGTAGACCAGTTCTCAGTATCTGCTTAATCTTAAAGAATGTGAGTAGTTGCACTGAAGCCAATAGGACTTACTCATGTGCTTAAATTTAACCAATGCATATGTGCACCCAGTTTCAACTGGATGTGGTATTCTTTGTGCTGTGCGTCTGTGCTGTGTGCTGTATAACAGATGTTCAGTCTGTGTGTCTGTATGTGTATAACAAGTCTCCTGTTTGACTCCAGTAGGAACCCTGAGTTCACATATAAATGTATGATTATGTTGTTTCTGTCAGGAAAATTACTGTTAGATTTATACCAAAAATAAAAAAAATCCAAGGCTCTAGGCGCCCTTGCCAAAGTTATGAGAACAAAATTAGATTGTCCACAGAACATCAATCTCCCCTTCACCCACACATCTGATTTCTCTCAAAAGGCTTGTTTTTCACATTAGCCCCTGTAAATACATGTGTCTTGCAGCATATTCCGAAGGTCAGTGGATTTGGGCTATTTCAGACTTGGGTGGAAATTAGTGCTAGATTAATTTTGTATTTTTGTTTAGCTTTAATTTAAGTTGCACAGATGATTAAATCAGAAGTTCTAGTCCAGGATCTCTTAACTTTTGCTGGGTTTCCACTGGATATAACTTGTGAGATGTAAGCCAAATGTTGTTTATTCTTTGTGAACTGGTTATGGGTTGTATGAGCGAAATGGACAATGGAGACCTGGTTGTACCCAGAAGTCATCTCTTGATCAGTCTGAGACAAGTCTATACATTAGTTTCCAAATGAGGAAAAAGTGGGTAGTAGAAGATGCAAAACACAGTACTGTGTTTCTCGGACCATAATATGCTGAAATCCTTAAGCTGTTACAGATGCCCCACTACAAAATTTATTTTGACAGTAAAATAAATATGTGTGCTGGATGCCTCAGAGTAAAAAGTGGAGACAGTCTCACTTTCATGACATGCTTGATAAATTAATCTAACTGGATAAAGAACTGGAATACTTCTGTCCACGCTTGCTCTGAAAATTGACTGCAAAAATGGCATTGGTGGATTATGTCTCTTTATGAATCTTTCAAAGGTACTGTTTACAAATAAAAATGTTTTTTCTGTGATTCTTAAAGCCACACTTCTATCTGTTTAATTATGGGTAGAGTTTTTAGTGCCACCTAGCTTGTAGCATCACCTACAGTTACGGTTGCCAGTTTTCATTTGCCATACTTTTAAGCTGAGATTTTTTTCCATGCCAGGTAGGGTGACCAGATGTGCCAATTTTATAGGGACAGTCCTGATCTTTGGGGCTTTTTCTTATATAGGCACCTATTATCCTCCTCCCCCTGTCCCGATTTGTCACACTTGCTATCTGGTCACCCTAATGCCACGTGACTGTGCCAGGCTGATTTTTTTTTGTCTTTTTGTTTTTTTTTTAAGTCTCACCTGAGAACTGAAAACTGCCCATACTTGGCCAAGCCTCTGAAAAATCTCATTTTGAATGTACTCAGTAGAGATTTGTTTGAAGTTTGGCAGCTAAAATCTCCAAGAGTCCTTCTGTACTGGGCTTGCTCCAGCTGAAGGCTCAGGGGCTGAGCAGGACTTTCTTGAACATTGGGGTACCAGGCCAGAGAACTGAGAGCAGAAGCAGGGTAACGGTAGGGAAGCAGCTAGGGGAGCAGACCAGGAACCAGAGCTGGGGCTGAGGAAGCAAAGCTGGATGATCGTGAGAACCAGGGTAGGAGGTGGATCAGAGCAGAGGGTGTGGATGACAGGAGTTGGGGGAGAGGAACAAGAGCTAAGGAGTGGGACAGGTGGATAGAAGCAGAATGAAAGGGGTAGAATCATAGGGTTAGAAGGAACTGCAAGGGTCATCTAGTGTATCCCCTGCCAAGATGCAAGATTTGTTGTATCTAAACCATCCAAGACACGTGGCTATCCAGCCTCCTTTTGAAAACCTCCGTGGAAGGAGCTTCCACGACTTCTCTAGGCAGTGTGTTCTGTTGTCCTGCTGTTCTTACAGTTAGAAATTTTTTCCTGAGATTTGATCTAAATCTGCTATGCTGTAGTTTGAACCCATTGCCTCTTGTTCTCTTTTGCTGCAGAGGGCAGGACAACTTTTTTTCTGTCTATCTATCCATCCAACTTTTTTTTTTTTTTAATAATAGCCTTTCAAGTATATGAAGACCACCATCATATCCTCCCTTAATCTCCTCTTTTCCAAAGTAAACATACCTAGTTCCTTCAGTCTCTGCTCATATCGCTTGCATTCCATCCCTTTGATCATCTTTGTTGCTCACCTCTGGATCTTTTCCAGTTTCTCTACCTCCTTTTTATACATTATGACCAAAATTGGATATAGTACTCCAGCTGAGGCCTAACCAGCACTGAGAAGAGCGGTACTATCACCTCCTGTGACTTGCCTTCTATGCCTCTGTTAATGCAACCTAAAATTGCATTTGCTTTTTTTCTAACTGCATTCCATTGCTGATTCATGTTGAGGTTGTGATCCACCACAACTCCTAGATGCTTCTCAGCAGCGCTGCTGCCAAGCCAGTTTTTCCTCATTCTGTATTTGTGCATTTGGTTTTTCTTCCCTAAGTGTAGCACCTGAATTTTGTCTTTGTTGAATTTCATTGTGTTGTCTATAGCTCAGTTCTCTAACTTACCAAGATCCCTCTGAATTTTAGCTCTATCCTCCAAATTGTTGGTTCCCACCTAGCTTTGTGTCATCTGCAAACTTGATCAGCATGCTCTTTATACCTACATCCAGGTAATTAATAAGGATGTTAAGCAACATTGGATCCAGAACAGATCCCCATGGATCCACACTTGAGACCTCCTTCCAATCCAATATAAATCCAACCGACCAGGGGAGGGGAGCAAGAGCTGGAAGATGGGAGAGCTAGATAAAAGCAGAAAGGGACAGACATGCTGGGGGCACAGTGGTAGAAGGGTTTATGATCATCAAAACCTGGACTTGAACTCAGGAGTCCTAAATCTGAACATTCTTCTCCTGTTACCAAATATCTATAAAATCCACTGGCAAAGTGTGTATCCCCCTCCCTCTCTACTGGAAGGTCCACATGAAGGATAACAGTCTTCCAGTGCTACAAGTCATTTTATTAGTTCAAGTGTTCTATGCTATGAATTTAAGGGTCCCAACCCAGGTGATGACCCATGAGGGAAGGGTGGGGGTCAGTCTAATTCCACATGAGGGAATTTCTTGTTTGTTTTTTTCCATTTTGATGTTTTTGTTAGAAAATACTTTGGAAATTACATGCAGAAACCGCCCCCTACATTAAAAAACATTAAAGTTGCAGAGTAAAGCAAACAACATCAAAATTGAGGTTGCCTGTGCAACCTTAGTTTGGAGGATTTGTGCACATGCATCAGGATAGTGATTACATGGTCACATACACTATTTTTTATAGGACCCCTGCCTCATTATTTTATATATGTATAAACATATATGTAAACATCATCCTAAATCATTTCTCATCAACTAAACACACTTCAAACTTCTGCGGCTTATTTATCTAGGTACTTACATTCATAGATTCCAGGGCCAGAAGGGACCATTTTGATCTTATAGTCTGACCTTGTGTCTAACACAGGCCTTAGAACTTCCCCACAATAATTCCTAGAGCAGATCTTGTAGAAAAAATATCCAATCTTGATTTAAAAATTGTCAGTGATGGAGAATCCACCACAACCCTTGGTAAGCTGTTCCAGTGGTTAATTACCCTCATTGTCAAAAATGTATGCCATATTTCAAGTCTGAATTTGTCTAGCTTCATCTTCCAGCCATTGGATCATGTTCTACCTTTCTCAGCTAGAATGAAGAGCCCATTATTAAATATTTGTTCCCCATGGAGATACAGACTATAAGCCACCCCTTAGGTGACAGCTTCTCAGGATGTTCAGAACTGTGAATGACCTCATTATCCCCCTTCCACAGCAAGAGAGAGAGCCTTGGTTATACATAACTAGATATCATCTCCCTGACACCACCAGTCTGTTAGCTACCCAAACTATCTCCTCAGTATTCCAGAAGTGCTTACTTTGCCTTGCAGGTAACAATACATATAACCCAGCCCCCAAGCCTTTCTGAAAGTGTCCCCCTGTAGTATGTAGTCCCTTGTCACTGGACATTCACAGAATTACCAGATTTGCTGTCCTCAAGGGAACAGTATACACACATTTTGATGATACAACTCAGGGTCAGGTCCTTTATAACATTACAGCACTAAGATATAGTTATAATTAAAACAATCATATGCTTATTATCAAAAATAAAGATATAAGAGATAACGAGTAAGGATAATGGAAGCAGAAATGACTACATATAAAACAATAAGGATAACATCCTGCTTGTGTTTGGCAGTGGTGCAACCACTGCTGGAATACTGTGTCCAGTTCTGAAGCTCACAATTCAAGAAGGATGTTCATAAACTGGAGAGCGTTCAGAGAAGATGCATGAGAATGATTAAAGGATTAGAAAACAGACTTTAGATTTACAGTTTAATAGAGTCTCAAAGTGCTCCTTCCGACATTGCTTGAGGACTACATTGTCCTTAAGAAGGGGAGAGCTGTCCTGAAATCGCAGGGGGTTGTGCCTCATGAGCTTGACTCATAGATGGCTTTTGTTACTTGAAAAAAGCTTCACATGTTATGTTATGTTGATCAGCGAAGCTCTGGATTTCCATGGCCTTTGCTTGCCACCACTGATTCTTGATGTCACACAGCCTTTTTGAACTACAGCTTTTAGCCGATGATGATAAGTCTCTCATTTTTGCTGATTAGAGCAAAATGTGCTTCTCTTCTGATAAACAAGTTCTAGGATTTCCTTGTTGCTCTCATCAAACCGATCCTGATGGTAGTGGAATATCCAATCAATTTCAGCATATGCCTTGTGAATAATGATTTTGAACTCCTCCCAGCGTGTTTGGATATCATTGATGTTGTCAGGTAGGGCAGAGAGCTCTCAATAATGTGTTGCTGAAAGGTCTCATGACTAGTGTGATTTTTGAAGTGCCCTGATGTTAAATCTCTTCTGCATTCCTTTTGGTTGTTTATGGTGTTGTGGTGCAAGCTGCATGTTCAAGATTGATCTGACCAGACGATGGTCTGTTCAGCAGTCATCCGTATCTGTCGTAACTTGTATAATATAGACATCAGTACGATCACAGGCTCTGACGATGACATAGTCAAGATACCTGTGTCCGGAACCTGGGTGGTTCCAAGTGGTCTTATATTTCTCCTCTCTCTAACGATGGCATTTGTGATAAGCAAATCATGCTCCACACATTTGCTGAGGAGGAGAATGCCATTAGAGTTGACATTTCCCACCCCTTCTTTTCCAGTGGTGCCCCTTCAGAGTTTGGTGTGTCACCCAACTCTTACATTGAAGTCACCCATGGGGATAACCTTGCTTTTCTTTTCTGTGGTAGTCAGGACTGCATCAGGAGCACAGTGAAACATCTCCTTTTTGTCTTCCATCATCATCAAGTGTGGGAGCATACACGCTGATGACCGTGGCATACTCGTTGTTACCAAACTTAAGATAAAAAGTCGCAAGACATTCATTAATACCGATAGGGAGTTCTAAAAGTTGGCTAGCAATCTTATGCTTGATGGAAAAACTAACACCATAAATACGCTTCTCTTCAGAAGACTTTCCTTTCCAAAAGAAGGTATAGCCACCTCCATCTTCTTTCACTTGCCTGACTGGTCTCATTTAGGGAAGCAATATTAATATAATATCTTGCAAATTCTCTAGCAGTTCTTCTTTCAGGACAGTTACTGCTTGGGGAACCCATGAGAGTGCAAACATTCCAACTGGCAAACTTCATTTCTTTGCTTTGTATGTTCTGCTTTTAGGTAGAATGATCCCCCTGGACATGGCCATCCAGCTGGGGGGGTGTGTGAGAAAGCCTATGTTTAGGGCATCTTTTCTAGGTGAGCAGAGGTAATCCTGAAAAGGACTGCTCAGTCACAGCCGCAGCTTCACTTCTATCTCAAAATTCCAAATGCAAGACGACCAACACATGGCTGCTGCCTGCATACATATTTGTGACTAGGGACTCTCAGATATCACTGTTCCTGTCCCCAACACCACTCATCCATCACCGCAGGACTTTGTTAGTGGGAGATATTAACATCTTTGGCAGAGGCCTACGTGTGAAATCTTTTAACATGGGGGAGGCAGTGTGCTGGCGGCAACCTCTCAAAACTTGAAGGAGTCCTGGACTTGGTGGCAGGGATGTCCAAGACAACCAGTTGGGGTCTTGAAGTTTGGACCACACTTCATTTGGAACCTTACTTCAGAACTGTTTGCCAAGAGTGGCCCTCTCAGGAGTATAAGACAACATAGTTCTGAGGGTCAGTGGGACACACAAGTCTCTCCACCACAACCAGGTAATGGTTCAAGGAAACGACCACCTGACCTAAAGAATGATAATGTGATAATTTTAAAGAAAGCGGACAAGTCAATGTTTGGGAATTACTGAGGCATTGTCCTCCTCTCCATTGCTGGGAAGATCCTCGCTCGCATTCTTTTGAACTGTCTCCTTTCTCTTGCAGTTTATATCCTTCCAGAATCCCAATGTGGTTTCAGACCATCTTGGGACATCCACTGACATGATTTTTGTTTCTCAACAGATCCAAGAGAAATGTACAGAACAACACCAGCCATTGTTTATGGCATTGATTGACCTAACTAAGGCCTTTGATTCCATCAATCATGAAGTTTTATGGAAATTGTTGTCTAGGCTCGGTTGTTCATTGAAGTTCATTTGCATTCTCAGGCTACTTCATAATGGGATGACTGCCACCATCCAGTTCACCATCTGTATTGGTGTTAAGTGTGTTATTGCCCCAGCCCTTTTTTCCATCTGTCTTGCCATGATCTTATTTCTTATTCATGACTTGCTTTCTTCTGAAATAGGGATTGAGTATCACATGGATGGCCAGTTCTTCAACCTTCTTAATTTTAAAATGAAGATGCCGATCACCAGGACTGTTATTACTGACCAAGGCTGACTTGCAATCCACTCTATCATAGCCTGGGGCTTTCCTCTTAACATTGGCAAGGCTAAGGTGCTCCACCAGCCTGCCCCAGCACAAGTTTCCTTCTCTCACAAATTGTCATCAGTGGTGAATTCCTGGAAAACTTTGGTAGCCCCATCTCCCAGACAGCCAATCTAGATGTGGAGATCAAACATAGGATCCATTGTGCCAACTCATCCTTCAGAAAGTTGCTTCATCATGTCTTCATTGACAGAGATCTGCGGATGTAAACTAAGATTCTGGTCTATAACGCAGTAGTCATCCCCACTCTTCTTTATGGGTGCGAGACATGGGTGACATACTGAAGCCATCTTATGCATCTGGAGTGGTACCAACAATGCTGCTGCAGGAAGATTTTCCATACTAGATGGGAAGACCGTCACAACAATGCCAGCATTCTCTCTTCAGCTAATATCACCAGTGTTGAGGCAAAGATTATAAAACATCAACTTTGCAGGGCTGGCCATTGTGTTTGGATGGCTGATACTCAGCTTCTGAAGCAAGTCCTCTTTTCTCAACTTAGTCATGGTAAGAGGACTTGTGGGGGACAGAGGAAATGCTAAAAGGACACCATGAAAGTATCTTAAGAAGCGAGGTCATGAACTGGGAAGAGCTGGCTGGCAGTAGACTGCAATGGTGTTGCATCATATATCAAGCTTCAGCCCGTTTTGAAGATAATGTCCTTGCTCAAGAAGCCGAGAAATGGCAGAGGAGGAAAGGAAAGTGTACAGCGTCCCAGCCAGCAGTTGTGCTCTCTCCAAACAACCACTTCTCATATATGTGGAAAAACCTGTAGAGCCTGGATTGAATTCCTCAGCCATTTTTAGTCTCATCAGTGGCATTTCTCCTGTCAGACATCATCCTTGTATTGAGGGATAGCTGATGATGATGGCAATTTTCAAAAGCACCTAAGTAGGTTATGCACCTAATTCCTATTGATTTCAATAGGAGTTAGGCACCTAACCTGCTTAGGCACTTTTTAAAATTCCACTAGGGTCTATCTGAATCTTTAGGTGTCTAAATGCATTTTTGAACATCTGGCCTTTTAGCCATTTAACAGCCATGAGAAGGGCCTGCAGACTTGTTTCTATTAGGAGAATAGTCCATGGAGAAACTTTTCACCTGGTACCAACTTTTGCACTAGGGAATAGAGAAAAAGTAGACCAAAACAGGGGAGCTATATTGAGGGTGGTGGTGGTGGGAATGAAAGAAAGTGAAGAAAATAGGGAGGGATCTGGAAGAGAGAGAGGGAAAGTGAAGATGATGGGAATGGCAAAGAGAGAGAGAAGGGGGGAAAAACAGAGAGACTGAGAACTAGGGACTTCACATAAAGGTAGAGAAAGAGAGGAAAGAATTGGAAGATAGTGGGTGAAAATGTAAAGCAAAAATAGATGAAAAAGGAGGGAAATGGAGAGAGATTCAGCAAAAACAACAACAACAACAACCAGGGAAATGCAGCAATGGGAAATGGCAGAGTCCTGGTGCAGACCTGTCACAAATAGGGGAATACACACAAAGGGATGGGAACTACTGAGCTAGACATACATGTAGGGTGTAGCATTATTTGGTTCATTCAGGGATGGGGAATTATTAAATTCTGCATCCTTCTAAGTAGGAGTTCTAGAATTAAGATATTAGGGTGTGGGTAATAGAACTGACTTGTGAAGGTACAACAATATTAACTAAACAAGTATAGTTCTGGGGAGTGATGGCAGCATAGATATACAGACAGTCCTTGACTTCATGATGTTCGACTTACGATAAACAGCACTTACAACGTTTCTGAATTTACACCTGATTCCACTTACAATTGGTTTAGACTTTACAATGCTCGGTCCTGCAATGGAGTGGATTGTGGTTCCAAGTTATGACGTTTTGACTTATTACGCAATTTTCATGAACCAATTGTGCCATAAGTCCGAGGACTGCCTGTATCTCATTTGTGCTAGAAAACATAGTCTTTGTACAAGCACATGCTGGAAATTTTCAAACTCTGTTTTCAGTCATACAAATTCATCTGCTTGAGAACTCTATCTCATATTTTCCAGCGATTTCATACACAGTGACTTACAACCATGTCTTTATCTTGTTCCATTCCCAATTCCCATCAAATTCAGTAGGAGTTTTAGGTAGTAACACATGGCAAGGTAAAGCCCTTAGCTTTTACTAAACAGTAGATAAATGGGAAGTGCTTTAGCAACTCAGCAAATAAAATAAAACAGTGGCCCTGAGGCACACATATTTGCTCTTGTTTAATTTCATAAGAAGTTGATTGAGTTTATACTGTTTTCATTGTAAACATTACTGTTGGTTAAAAGCATAGAGTGAAAATATTTTTTGAAGTGAAAATTTCAGTCCTGATGTAGGTGGTCACAACTCCACTGACTTCAGAAATGTGATGTCTGTTTGTCATAGCACTTCAATTCACCTGGCTTTGTGAATACTCAGCAGTTTTGAAAAACAGGCTATGGGGCCCAAAATTAGAAGTAACTTTTGAAATGTCCGTTAAAGCCTAAGGACTCTCTCTGAGTCAGTGGCAGAGCTCAGAATAGAAACCAAGAACTCTGAATTCCAGGCCCTGTTCTAACCACATAACGTTGTAGTAAGTTATTGCTTTACTGCTATTTAAAGGACTAGTAAGAATTTTCTTTCTTTTTTTCTTCACCCTAGAAACTACCTCTTCAGGTTACATCTTGAAGATCTATCTCTAATCCAGGTATGTGCAATATATTTTTCTGTCTGTCTCAATTAGTTCCTGGTTTTGATGTGATGAAATAGATGTTTCAAAACTGTTAATCAAGATATTCAGATGCTTCATAGCAACAGCAGACTGAATGGCTTTTTTGTTGTTGCCCCTCATTATGTAAATCACATTACTCATTTTAATTCCAGATTAGCCTTTGTCCTGGGCCATACAGTCCTGCTGTTATCTCACTATCTATTGTGATTTTTTGTGAGAATTAATATTTACAAAATGGAAGATGGGGAGAGAAATGGTTGTTGTACTGCAGAAGTGGTCTGACTTGCAATTGAGCACCCTGCTATGGTTTTGTTGTGAAACTCTCTTAAGAATACATTATCCCTGTTTGAAAAGGATCTGTCCTTTCTTTATAATTGTAAATGAAGGAGTGTACCCACATTTGCTAAGGAATTGCAAACAGCAAGGGAAAAACAAAGGTTGTGATAAACAAATACAAACTAATCTGCTTGCCTTATTTAATACAGCTAATTGCCTTTTAAAGTTATTAGAGCTTGAAATCCAAGTCTTCAGGCTTCAAGAAAAGATTAGAAAAAAACTCAGATTAATTAATTTTCCCCCTGAACTGTGTAAGGACATAGGAGGCTTCCACATTCAGAATTTGTCATGTATCTCAGCCTTATATTCACACTGGCCTCTGAATCCCTTTTCTTTTTACAGCAATACTGTAGTATTCTTGCCATGCGCACACTGCCGAAAGCAAAAGAATTTCTCATCCCTTTTGAGTTCTTGGCTCTAAAAATTGTTTTACTGAATTTGATTTACATTGGTTGTGTGTTGCGGTATGGAAATACAAAATAGGAGTTTGTAGTTTTGACACCTTTGTTGTTTTTGTTTGTTACTGTTATATAAACTAGTTTTACGTTGAATTCCCTGGCTATTATTCCATAATACAATCTTGTATTTTTAAATATGAAAAAATGTCAGTTAATTGGAGTGAGTCTGGCTTGTGATTTGTGGATCCCCAAGGTTTTGTACGTGTACAAATTAGGCCAAGAAATGCCTTGCCCTATGGTCGCACAATAGTAGAGGCAAAAGATTAAGCAATCTAGTGAGCTGCCATGATTACACCATCCCACAAAGTAGTGTTGCTTGTTCTTAAGGTTGGACATCAATTGCACTATCAGAGTTCTAATATTATCTACTCTGAATCGAGGTTAACTACTTTCACCTAAAGATTTTCAATTTATATTTCACTTCCTAAAATATTGTTCAGTTTTTCAATATTGAGATTCTTCTTGACCCAAGGCACTAAAATGGATCTGAAGCAGCCATTAGCATTTCACAGAATCCTAGAAGATTAGAGTTGGAAGAGACCTCAGGACTGCTAATCCAAACCTCTGCTCAAAGCAGGACCAACCCCAACTAAATCATCCCAGCCAGGGCTTTGTAAAGCCTGACCTTAAAAACCTCTAAGGATGGAGATTCCACCACCTCCCTAGGTAACCCATTCCAGTGCTTCATCACCCTCCTAATGAAAAAGGAGATCATTGCTTCTTGTTCTGTCATCTGCCACCACTGAGAACAGCCTAGCTCCATCCTCTTTGGAACCCTCCTTCAGGTAGTTGAAGGCTGCTATCAAATCCCCCCTCACTCTTCTCTTCTGCAAACTAACTAACCCCAGTTCCCTCAGCCTCTCCTCATAAGTCATGTGCTCCAGCCCCCTAATCATTTTTTGTTGCCCTGTGCTGGACTCTCTCCAATTTGTCCACATCTTTTCTGTAGTGGAAGCAATACTCCATATGTGGCCTCACCAATGCTGAATAGAAGGGAATAATCACTTCCCTCGATCTGCTGGCAGTGCCCCTACTAATGCAGCCCAATATGCCATTAGCCTTCTTGGCAACAAGGACACACTGTTGACTCATATCCAGCTTCTCATCCACTATACTCCCCAGGTCCTTTTCTCCAGAACTGCTGCAGAAGTTCCCCCAGGACTCTGCACTTGTCCTTGTTGAACCTCATCTGATTTCTTTTGGCCCAATTCTCCAATTTGTGTTGGTCACTCTGGACCCTATCCCTACCCTCCAGTATATGTACCTCTCCCTCTAGCTTAGTGTTGTCTGCGAACTTGCTGAGGGTGAAAATCATCCCATCATGCAGATCATTAATGAAGATGTTGAAAAAAAAATGGCCCCAGGACCGACCCTTGGGGCACACTGCTTCATACCAGCTGCCAACGAGATATCAAGTCGTTGATCACTACTCGTTGAGATCGATGATCTAGCCAGCTTTCTATCTACCTTATGGTCCATTCATCTAATCCATACTTTTTAACTTAGTGGCAAGAATACTGTGGGACACCATATCAAAACCTTTGCTAAAGTCAAGGGATCTTACGTCCACCACTTTCTCCATATCCACAGAGCCAGTTACCTCATCATAGAAGGCAATCAGATTGGTCAGGCATGACTTGCCCTTGGTGAATCCATGTTGACTTTTCCTGATCACCCTCCTCTCCTCCAAGTGCTTCAAAATGGATTCCTTGAGGTTCTGCTCCATGATTTTTCCGGGGACTGAGGTGAGGCTGACCGGTCTGTAGTTCCCCAGATTCTCCTCCTTCCCTTTTTTAAAGATGGGCACTATATTTGCCTTTTTCAGTAGTCTGGGACCTCCCCTGATCACCACGAGTTTTCAAAGATAATGGCCAATGGCTCTTCAATCACATCAGCCAGCTCCCTCAGAACCCTCGGATGCATTGTGTCTGGCCACGTGGACTTTTCTAAATAGTGCTTAACCTGTTCTTCCACCATTGAGGGCTGCTCACCTCCTCCCAATACGGCTTGCCCAGTGCAGTGGTCTGGGAGCTGACCTTGTCTGTGAAGATTGAAACAAAAAAAGCATTTAGTACTTCAGCTTTTTCAACATCATCTGTCACTAGGTTGCCTCCCTCATTCAGTAAAGGTCCCACACTTTCTATGACCTTCTTGTTGCTAACATACTTGTAGAAACCCTTCTTGTTACCCTTCATATCCCTTGCTAGCTGCAACTCCAAATGTGCTTTGGGCTCACTGATTACACCCCTGCATGCTCAAGGAATATTTTTATACTCCTCCCTAGTCATCTGTCCGAGTTTCCACTTCTTGTAAGCTTTCTTTTTGTGCTTAAGCTCCGCGAAGATTTCTCTGTTAAGCCAAGCTGGTTGCTTGCCATATTTGTTATTCTTTCTGCATATTGGGATGGTTTGTTCCTGCGCCTTCAATAAGGCTTCTTTAAAATACAGCCAGCTCCCCTGGACTCCTTTCCCCACTCATATTAGCCTCCCAGGGGATCCTGCCCATCAGTTCCTTGAGGGAGTCAAAGTCTGTTTTTCTGAAGTCCAGGGTCTGTATTCTGCTGCTCTCCTTTCTTCCTTTTGTCAGGATCCTGAGTTTGACAACCTTATGATTACTGTTGCCCAGGTTGCCACCCACTTCTACTTCCCCTACCAATTATTCCCTGTTTGTGAGCAGCAGGTGAAGAGGAGCATGGTCCCTAGTTCATTCCTCCAGCATTTGCACGAGGAAGTTTTCCCCAACACTCTCTAAAAACTTCCTGGATTGTCTGTGCACTGCTGTATTGCTCTCCCAGCAGATGTCAGGGTGATTGAAGCCCCCCATGAGAATCAGGGCCTGTGATCTGGAAACTTCTGCTAGTCGTCCGAAGACAGCCTCATCTACCTCCTCCGCCTGTTCTGGTGGACTATAGCAGACACCTATTAGAACATCCCCTGTGTTGATCTCGCCTCAAAGACTCTTATTTATTTTGTCAGTGTTTAAATTAAAGTTCACAATTTGCCACCGACAGAGATAATGGCTCCAAACAAGATATAGCTGTCTCTAATGTGTCTGAGATCTATAGATTATAGAAGTATCTCAATTTCCACTGAATATTTTTTTAAACTACTGTTGGGGGGCGGGGGGAAACTGAACAAAGAAGACCAGCACAGAAATCCGTGTATATGTTATAATAAGTTCCTGATTTACAGGGCTGAGCAGAAGCCCTTCAGTCCCACAGTCCTTTGAAATTCTGTGTTGGTGTGGTATTTTATCCAAAGTCCAAAACTTTCCCTAGTACTTTCTAGGTCACCATTTCTTCAGCCTTTGACACTGCTTCCTCCACTCCACTTCCATGTCTTTTTAGAGTGACCATATTTCCAAACAAAGAAACAGAACACGTGGCCATTTTCTTCCATCAGCACCTCCTTCACTTCTTCTTCTCTCTCAGCATACCTTTTCCATTTCCAACTTTTTTCTTTTACTCTTAAAATCCACCACAATAGCTTGCATTTACTCCATATTGGTTCTCTTCTTTTCTTTCCCTTTTTGTTCTCTTCTTTCCCTCTGTTAATATACCCTCGCCTGGTCCTTCCTGGCTCATTACTGACATAAAAAAAACATCAGGACAGTTTCTATCCCAAAGATCTGCTCTTAACGGCATGTAGATGCTCCTGTTCATTGAGACATTCCCTGTAGCAGCAGTTCAAGATCAGCCATGGGGTTGCTGAAGTCCTAGTTTCCATATAAGTAGCCAGAACACAAGGAGTGTCCCTTAAAATTGTGAAAATGCCAGTGAACTGGGAGATCTGGTCACCTTAATGTTTATGTATGAAAACAATGTTATCTACTGATGCCATGTACAGTAACGCCTCACTTAAAGTTGTCCCGGTTAACATTGTTTCGTTGTTATGTTGCTGATCAATTAGGGAACAGGCTCATTTAAATTTGTGAAATGCTCCCTTCTAACGTCGTTTGGCACCCACCTGCTTTGTCCACTGCTTGCAGGAAGAGCAGCCCGTTGCAGTTAGCTGGTGGGGGCTTGTAACCAGGGTGGATCGGCAGCTCCCCTATCAGCTCCCTGTGCCCCTAAGTTTCCTGTGCTGCAGCCGCCCAGCAGGCTATCAGTTGCTGGGCAGTTCAGCTGTCCCTCCCCACACTGCCATGTGCTGCTCCTGCCCTCTGCCTTGGAGCTGCTCCCAGAGATTCCTGCTTGCTGTTTGGGAGGGAAGGGGGGCGGGGCTAATGTCAAGGTGTTCCCTTCCCCCCTGCTCCTGCACCCTGCTTACCCCTTCTCCATATAGAGCAGGGAGGGGACACAGATGGAGAGAGACAGAGAGTGTTTGGGGCAGCAGCTGCTGTCTCAACTTCCTGATCCACTTAAAAAGACAATGCACTTAAGAGTGGGTCAGCTTACTTAAAGGGGCAGTGTGTATCTCTCTCTCTCTCCCCCACACACAAGGTGTGTGTCTGTCTCTGTCTGCTATGCTGTCTCCTCTCCCTCGTGTTCCTGCTGCCTTGTGTGAGAGGCTAAATTAACAACGTGTTAACCCTTGAGGGCTCAACCGAGTGCTAGTTCATCATTTAGCAGCAAGGCATTCCCTGGGAAATATCCTCCCTCTTCTACCATCTGACTTCACCACCTCAACCAAGTTTCACAATCATCATAGCTGTGAACAGCATTAAATTGTTTCTTTAAAATGTATACTGTGTGTATATCTATATAATATATAGTTTTTTGTCTGGTGAAAAAAAAATTCCCTGGAACCTAACTCCCACCATTTACATTAATTCTTATGGGGAAATTGGATTCGCTTAACATCGTTTTGCTTAAAGTCGCATTTTCCAGGAACATAACTACAACATTAAGCAAGGAGTTACTGTATTTGTTTGGAAATGTTAAGCGATAGAAGGAGTCTCTTGAAGTCTTATCAGAAAACTTTACTAATAAGAGAAATGCAAACTGTTCTCACTGAAACTTAGAATAACACGAAACTTGCCAACTTATGCTATGAACACAAAACTGACATCATGTGTTCCTGATGTTCATAAGTTTTTTTAAGTGATCTTGGACCCAGTTTCAAGCATATCTGGGCTACTTTATGTTTGCACTTTGAAATCACATTATTGTAAATCCCAAGAGTTAAAAAATCATGAGATTATCTGTCTTAAAAATAATATATATATTATTTTTTAACTATAAATATATATATATATATATTTATTTTAAATACATATATATATATATATTAAATATATATATATATATATTAATTTCAAGCTTTAATGGTTCATGTTTTCAAGCTTCTCTCCACAATCATGAGAGCTAGAATCTTAAAAAAAGAAAGAAAGAAAGAAACCTGAGACTTTCACATAATCAAATGAGTACAGGTTAAAATACTCTTATGGTGGCAGGCAGGGGGGACCCACAAAAATCAAAATCAAAGAATGAAACTGTACGTGACTGAACATTTTGAAACTTTACATAATGGCAGAAGAAATTTTCTTCTAACCTGTCAATTTTACATCTTTGCTTTCACACTGTTTTTGTTGTTGTCATAATAATGACATAAAAACTTCAATTTAATTTTTCTTCCCGCTTTGATCACTTTGGTTATTTTACAAGAACCAGCCTTTGTAAAAATATGCATCTGGTTTACAACTAATAATCTACATTTTCACATCTGGAAGAGGATATATACAGTAATATCTAGCAGTAGGAAGCCTGCAGTGTAGCACACTAAGAACACAAAGGGGATGGAGACAATCCAGCCCAGAGATCTATTGTTCCATTATTTTGGAAAATTGCTCAAGATCTATCTTTATGTTGTCTCTTTTCTGAGGGAAGAGGAAAATAGCTGAATCTTCCTCACTCACAAGAGATACTACAGGCATCAGAACAGAGATGAATGTTCCAATTCACCACCTGTTTCACCAGTTTCTGAAAAGATTGTTATAGCTATGTTTGTTTTGTGAGAATTGGCTCAAAGTTTTTGTTTGTTTTTCAGCCTAAACTAACTTGTCAATTTATTTTGACCTACTAGTTGGAAGTGTTTATCTAGGATTCTGGTAAAGAGTAGAGAGTGCTGAGATTTAGATCTTGATCCTTAAAGCTAATGCATTGAATAACTGTGCATGTGCCTGAGTACTCCCAAACGCTTCAGTGGGACTACGCATGTGCTTTGCTTTGCAGGACTAGACCCTTAGGTAGGATCACACATTGTTATCCCGAATGTCTAGAGTTTCAGACAAGGGGCAGGTCTACACTTAAAACCCTGCAATGGCACTTCAGTGAAGATGCTAATATGCTGATGGGAGAGCTTCTCCCATTGGGGTAGTTAATCCACCTCTGTGATAGGCAGTAGCTACATCAACTGGAGAAGCCCTCCCATTGACATAGTGCTGTGTATGCCAGGGGTTAGGTTGGTATAACTGTGTTGCTCAGGGTTGTGGATTTTTCACACCCCTGAGCAATGTAGTTATACCAATGTAACGTTGTAGTGTAGTGCATAATAGCCATTTAGCAACAGCAAGATAATAATTGGAATTCTTGGTTTTAAATTTGTCTTTAAACTTTTAAAATAGACATTTTGTCATTACAAAGTGCCATTTTATAGAAAGAATAATTATGGTATTTTCAGAATCATTAATACAGTAAAATAACTACACCCTGTTTCATGCAATTGCCTAATAACTTTGCAAAGGATACATTCACATTTATTGGTTAAAAAGAAATATTCTGTATTGATTAGAGAGACTTACTCAGGAAATCTTTATATAGGGTGCATTCTATTTATTAGCCTTTATTAAAAACTTCATTTGAAATGTAGATCTCCACAGAGGAAATGAAAAGCAGGTTAACATTTATCAAAAAGATAGCACTTCCATTAGAGTAGAGAGCCCTAGCATCTTGTAAAAGTGATAGTTAGAGTTAGATTACAAGAGACGAGATGTGTATCTAAACATAAGATAGTGTGTTATCTAGTAAGTTGTCATCACTCATTGCTGGCACATTGAAACTACCATCCAATGTCATGGTTCTGTGCTCTGTCCTTTAGAGGAAAGTCCTATTGTTTGGGTTAGCAACTTTACTATGAAAATGTCTATAGTGAACCAGCATTTGACATGTCTCAGCAGTTATCTTTGTGAAGGGGATAAAGGTGAGTTAAAAAGGCTGAAAGCCCTTTAATCTCCTGCCAGGGAAGCATATAAGTAAAATAAGTTCAAAGCTGACTCTTGGCACAACGAATGTATGGTGATTATGGATTAGGAAAAAAGCCTTACAAGACACTACATCTCTACCCCGATATAACACGACCCGATAATAACACGAATTCAGATATAATGCGGTAAAGCAGTGCTCCGGAGAGGCGGGACTGCGCACTCCGGTGGATCAAAGCAAGTTCGATATAATGCGGTTTCACCTATAACGCAGTAAGATTTTTTGGCTCCCAAGGACAGCGTTATATCGAGATAGAGATGTAGTTGTAGGATGAGTATTTCACTCCTCAGAATAGGACATGAAGTTTATAGGCCTCATTATTATAAAGGTTACTATACTGTACCCCTTTAAAAACAATTTTTAACCCTTGTGGAATTTTGTCCTTAAAGGTAAAAACTTTTAGCAAAGAAATCTACTGGACATCATATCTATCTATCTACTGGGTATATATACTGACTGTATATATAGCTGACCATCTAGGCAGCACTAAGTCAGTCTACTAGGTATTTTTCACATATTTTTGAAAAGTTCTAAATGCACATAACTGTGCAAGTAATAATAGGTGTTAGAAGTCAAGAGGGGATGTTAGTAAGGAATGTCTTGACTATATAACTATATTTTTCAAGAGAGTACATTTTAAAAATAAATGAAGATGGGTGCCTCTGTTGAACTCACAGATCTGTGGGTATTCACCATCAAATTGCTCTGTGTTCATTTGCAAAAGTCATAAAGATATTCTCCTTTATGTGGTTGTGAGACTGAACAGAGGACACAAACATTTGTAGCCATTATCAACATTTTCTGTTGGATCTGTTGAAAGTGGAATACAGCAAATGGCTTGCAAAATTTTATGATGTTTGTGACATGTAGATGTACCTAAATATATATGACCTATAAAGCCCTAAATGACTTGAGATCTACCTACCTGAGAAACTGCCTCTCTCATCCTTATGGCAGGGCATTATCCTTGAATGACCCTCAGGTTTGGAATCCACCACTTGTAATCTGAAATAGCCCAGATTTGCTGACCACAAGGCCTGTCTATTTACGGTTGCCAGTTCTCATTATTTTAT
Organism: Mauremys reevesii; assembly: GCF_016161935.1. Taxonomy (NCBI): domain Eukaryota; kingdom Metazoa; phylum Chordata; order Testudines; family Geoemydidae; genus Mauremys; species Mauremys reevesii. Next base: position 128,296,754 of record NC_052624.1, on the reverse strand, counting down.
CATGAGTGTCATGATATGTTTATTAAGGTCACACCTCCTAGACTTATGTGTCCTGAATAGCTCAGTGTTCATTTTTTAAAAAGTAAGGTTTTAACCCTCATGATGGTTTGGAAACATGACCCTAATGTATCCTAAAGTCTGAAAAGATGCAAGGAAAATAAAAAGTATTCATTTTTTAAAAACCTCATTGGGTTAAAAACAATGTTGTGATTTTGGAGGACTGAATCAAGATTTTAGAATGCTGGGATTGATGATACTGGCATTTCGAGAGGCAGAGGCCAGACTGGGCCGATGTCTGTGGGAAGGGATGTTGTGTGGGAGGGGAACTGCTTTAGAGGCTGACTGTTATTGTCGTGGACAGCTGCTGGGTTTTGTTTTCACTGACTGTATTTTTAAAGCTTGGCAGAAGCTCTTAGAGCATAGGAAAAGTTCATTTTTGATGGATTGATAATAAAATAGTAATTAATAGCTACATTTTAGATTAAATAGTGACGTTTACTGAATTTTAGTATTTTTGGGGTGTAGTCCTGAAGTTTTTACACAGTATTAACCCAGGCAGAAATTCCATTGAAATTAAGGTCTTCAGGATTGGAGTTTTTGTTTTTGCAAGTAGAGTAAATGTGTGCCTGTATAGCTTGAAATAGTTGACAAATAGAAAAATTCTTATAGAGAATGTCATTCTTTAAGAGTACAGTGTTTCTAGTGCTCTGCTGCTACCTTGGTTTCTCTGTTGGTGTCAGCATTTTGTGAGGGAGGTAGGAAGAAAAAGAAAGCAGGGCATCATTTGTCATTTATTCACTCAGTCTGTCATAGATTTGTGCCAGTACTGAAATATAAACACAAGTACATTTCTAAACAGATGAGTTTGAACACATCCATTTATCCAAGAGAAGTTTAGCTTTTTTTATTCCTGTCTCACATGGTCAGGTTGTATTTGCTTTTGGTTTACATAAATTTTCCATGCTTGTTTTGGTAATGCAGAAGGTAAAATAGGTACTGAAATTTTTCACTTTACCTACAGTAAAATGTAGGGTTTTTTTAATGTAAAGTACTTGTACTTAAGGTCCAAGATAAAGTGGATGTCAAGGTCACCTGGATATACAAGGTTTAGTTTGGTGACAAACTTAGAAAAAAAGTAAAATCAGTACAGTATACACACAAAAAGGGCCTGATTGGTTTTACAGAGGTGTAACTCAATTGACTTCACTGGATTCATGTTTGATTTACACTTGTGTAAGTGAGGATCATGCAGCCGCATACTATTGCATACAATATAAATAAATGTGTCTGAAGCCAATTTTCAAACTGCTTGTATTTTTTTTTTTTTAAGAACGTAGCACTAATACTGGGCTTCACTGGGCTGTGTGATACTGATGTGGCTGTGGTATAGCAGCAATGATAAACAGGCATTAATTGAAAAAAAATGTCTTGGCAATAGCACTGCTCTTCTCCAATTACCCAGAAGACTTATTTTTTTTTTAAAATAACAAATAGCTTATTTTCATTGTGTCTGCAACAGAGCCACATTGTTTGTGAACAAGGCAGTACTTGTTCTGGCACTTGGGCCATCCTTTGAGAAGTGAGCTCTTTATTCAAAAAGTGTACTAGTCAGGGAAGATAGTGAGAAAAGAGCAGAAAATATTAATGTCTAGGTTGAAAGCAGGTCCCCTGCTCCCTTAACACAATATGCCAGTGTGGAGTGATTACTACAGCCGTAGCTTATGCACGTGTGCCGCTCAGCGTTTATGCCCCAAAGGTGTGACTATTAATGAACCTTTTAGAGATACTGACATGGAACTATATTGTACATGCTTGCCTGCAATTATTTTTTATGGGCACTGATCCTATTCTGTACATCCTGCTGATCATTTTTAAAAAGGTCATCACAGAGATCACAAAGGCCTTTATTTTCCAATCTTGTACAACTCTAGTAGATGAATTAATATTTACACTTTCAGGTGCTTCCAATCATAGAAGATTCATGCAACAGGTGCTTCTACAGGCATTGGACAAACCCTGTCCAGAACTGTAGTTTTGACCAGAGATGGGCATAGGTGCTAGAACTAGGGGTGCAGGGGATGCTGCAGCACCCCCTGGCTTGAAGTTTCCATTATATACAGAGTTTACAGTTTGGTTCAGTGGCTCTCAGCACCCCCACAATAAACATGTTCCAGCACCCCTGGAGTTAGCAAGCCAGGCCTTGATCTAAACTAGTGATGGTGAGACAAAGTTTTTCAGAGTTTAATTCAAATATCCTCATCCAGATCTTTTGAGGACATTCTCCCTCCACTTTTCCCCCACCACTCCTTGTTTTGAGGAGGCTTCCTCCAGTGTTGCCATCAGCTTTTGGAGCAAATCACTTCACCCATCCATAAGGGTAATACAATACTATGAGATACTGTCAGGTGCTCTAAATCATGTCAAAATATGAAACTCATTTTGTTTCTTAAAATTGAAAACCTGTATGTGATTTAAAATGTTATATATTGAATGTATGAATGAGATTCCTATAATCATTCAACAGCAACTGTTTTTTAGGAATTATTTGAAGGCAGACAAGGTGAAAACATATTTTATTTAAATAATGCACAGAGAGGTCACAATGTATCAAAAGCATCTACATTATTTCTTGTTGATTTTTGCTTCATATTTGGGATTATTTGCATTACACAGGGATTCAATATAGTGAATAAATACTGCATTATATTAGAGAAATAGCTGCTCTTGAAAAGCAGCTAGTGCAAAATGTTGCATTCCTCTCAGATGGGATGGCTTACTATGAACAGATAACACCAGTGCTCAGCACACCTGTTTGTTTCTGGGTCCAATCAGATTATTAATTGTGATCTTCATAACACTGTATGATCTTCATAACACTCCTTGTATGTGTCGTTGTAGCTGAGATCTGCTGGGTTGCTCTTGTTGCCCATGCCTGAGTTCCTGCTTTATAGCACCTGTGGCCAAGCATTCTTAGTTGTGTGCCCTCACTTTTAAACCTGCTCCAAGTGACAGGCTGCCTAAGCTGGATTTTGGTAATATTCAGGACACATTGGAACGCATTTTTATTTAATGAGACTTAAGGGCCACCGAGAGCGGGTTTGGGCCCCGTGAAAAAAAATTTCAGGCCCCCCAGCAAGGGTGGACGAAGCCGGAGAAGCTGGGCCCCGGTAATTTCTACCGGCTTTCCCTCCACCCCCCTCGTCGGCCCTGCAGGCTTTTAACTAGTTTAGAAATGTCACCAGTCACTATCAGAGCAAGAATGTCCCATATAAGATCAGGGCGTGGATTATTTTTGACTTAGGTGGATTCCAAAATTTATCATTTTTTTTCCATTAAGTACTGCATAGCACCCAGATACTAGAGTACAGCCATTTTATAAATGTATAAATATACTAATAATTTCTACTCAAGAACGGACATGATTAGTACCTGAGAATGCATGGCTAAAAGTGAAAGTTAATAATGTTTGAAAAACACAAGAAATATTGTATGTGTGAAAATATGCATATACATATATTTATATCTTCCATACTCATTTTACAACTATTATAGTCTTCTAACATTGCATTTATTTAGGGCATAGGGGGTATGCACTCCCCTCAGAGTTGAAAATCCACTGATTTGTATGTTACTGCTGGAGGAATTCCATGCCAACAGTTTAAAATTCTGCAAAATTCTGCATTTTTTTATTTGTCAAAATAACATAAAATAATCACACCAGTTTCAATTATTTGGGTAATTTCTTTCAAAATACTGTCAGAAATTATGTCTGTAACAATACAGACAACAACAACACATTTCCCCAGAAGTAGAGAGTACTGTAGGAAAACCCAGTTCCTGTTTCTCTGCTATGCTTTTCTTCGGTGCCTCAGTCTAGGGCTACGTCTTCACTACCCCCCGTATTGGCGGGTAGCAATCGATTTCTCAGGGATCGATATATCACGTCTCATCTAGACGTGATATATCGATCCCCGAATGAGCTCCCGTCGACTCTGAAACTCCACCAACCCGAACGGCGGTAGCGGAGTCGACATGGGGAGCCGCGGACATCGATCCCGCACCGTGAGGACAGTAGGTAATTCAATCTAAGATACTTCGACTTCAGCTACGTTATTCACATAGCTGAAGTTGCGTATCTTAGATCGATTTCCCCCCGTAGTGTAGACCAGCCCTGGGTGTGTCACATGTGCCAGCTGAACAGATCTTGGGTAAAACTCTGCCTTTCCCATCTGAGACACCCCCTACCCACCAGAGCCCAGCTTTGGGGCACCCTCCCCCCTAGCCCAGACACCTTCATCTCCTATTCCCCAGAGCCTAGGGGTCTAGAGAGAGAAACAGCCTGATGTTGTGTCCTGGGCTTTTATGACATTTCCTGCATGCCACCTCCTTCCTTCAAGACTTGCTGGGACCCACAGCTGCCAAGAACCCTCCAGATCACCCTCCCTCACCCTCTGGCAGTCTCCTGTATTTGTGAGCTTGAAAGCTGGGCTCTGCTGGGTCCAGTTGCCCCTAGTGGTGACCAGAAACTCTGCAGCACCAATTCTGCAGGGGAAATAAAATTCTGTGCAGAACATTACAGCTGCACAAATTCTGCATTGTGCAGTGGTGCAGAATTCCCCCAGGAATAATGCATGCACTTTTCATGTCTCAAATTCAAGAAACTGGAAATATATGGGATTTAAAAAAATGTTAAACTATATTAATTTTTGCCATTGTATTTTGCTAATATTGGAGCAACATAAATCATAACATGCTGCAGACTTTTATAGGGACAAGAATGAGTTTAACATTTGTATTTAGTTGTTTATAGAAGAGCCACCATACTGATAACATTAAGAGACTGAAGGCTATATAGCCACTAGTATGCTTCTGATACAGGGCTTCCCAGTTGACTCACCATATGTTCATTGTGGTCCACTACAGAATTAATTCTAGACCTACATTTATTTGCTGTACATCAGATTTGCTGGTTTCAACACAAGCTTCCTGATTCCACAATTATGGATCATCATGAGATGCTTCCTTATGGTCCTGGGAAATGATTTATTGTGTGCTGTAAAGCTAAAGAACCAGCAAGGGGGGGCGAGCAGTGGGAGTTTTGAGGGCAGCGAGGGGAGGACAGCAGGAGCGAAGCCCAGGTCCCATGGGCGAGGGATGCAACTGCAGCAGAGAGCAGGCCCGTACAGTATGAGGGGGAGGGGGGGCCCAGAGCAGAAGTAGTATAGCCTAGCTGTGCTGGCCTAGAGAGCTGCAGATGGCTGAGCAGTATGTAGAAAGGGCTGCTGGGAAGAGAGCAATATGAGATGTGAAGGGGCAATGCAGAGCAATGGAGCAAGATGAGGAAGAGGCAGCCCAGGGCAAGGCCAGCAAAGGGAGGGGGGAAGCAGGGGCAGGGGCAAGGGGGGGGACCAGGGGGAAGGGGAGCATGGGGACAGGCAGGGGAAGGGAGCACCAGGAAAGGGAAAAGGGAGAGAGTGAGAGGAGGAAGGGAGAAGGAGGCAAGGAGAACAGAAGGATGGTGAGAAGAGGGAGGAGCAGTGCCAGAGAAAGGAGGGGAGAGGAGAGAGGAGAGAGAGGAGTAGCCGCCAGAGGGAGGAGGGGAGGGAGGCCAGAGAAAGAGGAGGATGCAGTAAGGGAAGAAGAGAGGGGGGAAGGGGAGGGAAGAGGAAGTTAGGAGGGGGGAGGAGCAGAGGGAAGGAGTGATAGGCCAGGGCAGGCGAGGAGGATGGAGGGGCAGGCAGCAGGGGATAGGGAAGGGGATGGAGAGGAAGGGTGGAAAGGGCAGGCAGGTGGGCAGAGAGGGTAGCAGGGAGAAGTGAAGGGAGGAAGGGTGGGGAGGCTGACGGAAGGGAGAAGGAAAAAACTGTGGTGGGGCTGAATAGGGGCGCTGAAAAATGGGATGTGAGGAGAGGGTGAGATAAGAGCAGGTAAGGGAAGGAGAGGATCATAAGCCTTCATCCAGGTGATGGGCTCAGGAGTTGGGTAAGGAGGATCAGGGAAAGGCGCAGGGAAGGTGATCCAAGGATGGAGAAAGGGCAAAGGGGTGAGGTGGGCTGTGAGAAGATGGAGAAAGGGGGGGATGTAAAAGGGCTGAGTGAGTGGTGTTGGGAGGAGGGCACTGGGCTGAGGGACAGGGAGGGGCTGGAGTTCTCACGGAGGGAGGGCTTGGGGGAGGGTGGGGGAGGGGGAGGGAGGGAGAGAGGAGAGGGAGGACACACTGAGAGGAAAGAGCTGAGAACTAGACACTGAGGAGGGGGACTGGGAGAGAGAGTTGGGGAGGCAGGGAGAACAAATTAATACATTACTGAGTAGAACAACAGGGAGAGGGATGGAGAAGGAGGGGAGGGGCATATAGAGGGGGAGGGGGGGGGAGGAGAGATAGATCTAGAGGTCAGCAGAGTAAGCAGTGAGAGGAGAGGTGGTAGTAAAAGAGGAGAGAGGAGTTAAAAAAAAAGAGGAGCCCAACATTTGGGTGAAGAAGCAGGATGATGCAAGGAAATTAGGGAGGCAAATGTGGAATGGGAGAACTGGAATTCTTGGGAATAAGGGATCTGGATGGTGGGTGGGGTGGTAGAACATGGGTATCACAGGTGAAGATCGAGTGCAAAGTGGGAAGGGTGGAGTATGTTGGTCAAAGGAAAAGGCAAGTATAAGTATTATGATAAAAAGCATAGCAAAATAATGAAAAAAATATAATGGAATCAATGGTGTCTACGGAAATGTGGGCAATGGTCACATTGGGGTGGAAATTGGGGGGAAGAGCCTCTAGAGCTGTGGGATGGGGGTGTGCTAGAGGACCTAGAGTGAGATAGAGGATCTTTAAGAGTTTAATAGATTTCTCTAATGGGAACACTAATAGGAACTTTTGATGGGGGGGGATTTTAAACTGATAGGATATAACTTCAAAAATTAGCTAACAATAATAGGCTATAGCTTTTTTTAGGGCTGTGTCCTTTTGATACGTGATCAAAGGATGATTGCTGAACCGAGTTGGGAGATCTGGTTTTGGGGATTGTTTTTTGAGGGATTGTTTGTTTTGTTGAGGAGGTTGTTGAGGAGGGGACTTGAAGAGGAGTGAAATCATGAAATGGAGAACAAAAAAATTGATGAGAAAATATCAATAGAAACTCTGAGATGAGACTAATCTTTACTATTTTTAAAGAAAAAACAGTACTACTAAGGAATTTCTAGCTAGGGAAATAGACTAGGCCTTATATTGGGGGCTCTACAGCAGATGAGTTGAAGTTGCAGGAGCAGTCAGAGGCATGTCAGGGTGTCAGGAGTAAGGGAAAGAAAAGAAAAAAGGCGCTCAGGAAAGCAGAAAGAGCGTGATGGAGGAGTCATTAGAAAGAGGGGTCATTAAAAAAACACTGGAAAATAAGAAACTGAAAAGGGGAGGGAAAAAAAAAAGGAGAAAAAGAAACAGAAGTCAGAGAGAGAAGCAGGAGGAGGCAGTGAAGAAGGCAAAGCAACCAATAGGGAGGGGAAGGATTAAAAGCAATAAAAAATATTTTAAAGAAATAAAAGAAGATAAAAAAAAGAGAAAAAGGAGAATAAAAGGTTTGGAAAGGAATGAAGAGGGAGATTAGATAATTGATATTTGGCACATCTAATAATTTGAATAATGAAGGGCTTGAATATCAATGAGTGAGGGGCTAAGGAAAGGGAATGGAGGACAGGGGGAAATGTGGAGGGATGATGGGTTATGGTAATGGAGGTGGAGGTGAAAAAAAGCCAAACTTGAATGGAAGTAAATCGGGATCGGAAAATTGATATTAGAATATATAGAATATTAAGGGATGAGCGATATTTAATTCTAAATTAAATTGATTTTTTAATTTAAAAGATAATTCGGGATTGTGAGTTTGATATTAGATATTCTATTAAAGTTCCTATATTCAAGAAGGGAAAAAAAAGTGATCTGTAGTTCCTGTTCTGTTAACATCTGCAGTATGCAAAGTCATGGAAATTTTTTAAAAAGAGAGAGAGCATGGGCGCAGGGAGGATGATGGGCAACTGGATTTACAGCATGGATTTACGAAAGGTAGGAAGAAACAAACAAACTGATCTCCTTCTTGGAAAGTGATTTTTTTTTAGACAAGGGAAATGGAAAGTAAGATCTAATATATCTAGATTTCAGTAAGGCGAATGATACGTTAAATTGGAAATGATGGTTAAAGAAAAAAAAATGAAAAAGGAAAAAAGAAAACTGGAATAAGAGGGAAGGGGGTGGGGGGGAAAGAGCAGAGAAGAGGAGGGTGGGGGGGGAGGAAAGGTGGAGTCAGGTAGGGTTTTGGGTCAAGGTTCAAGTTTCTATTTGTTTATTCTATTTATTGATTTTAAACTTGGGCTGATAAAGTTGGCTGGGCTACTGATAGTTGGACTGACGAAGTTGGGAGGTAAGGGAGGGATATGGATTCGGAGATTTGGATGGGAGGGGGATCTGGGTGTAAGCTGAGTAGGGAGTAGGCTGGAGGAGTAGTAATGTGATGGTGATAAATTTAGGTAGTGAGAAGAATATTTATTATTAGATATAAAGGTTTACCAGTTGGAAGTAAGGAGGAGGGAGGAGGGGAGGAGGAGGACGAGGAGGAGGAGGTCCATGAGCAGGAGCAGAGATGATGATGAAAAGCAATGATGGATGTGGATGAAAGCAAAATGCATTATGCGCAAGGGATTTCTAGGTATTTCTAGTAGGCTATAAGGAAGTGCTAGTCTAGATATATAAGGGATTGAGTAGTATTGTTTTGGTGACCCATGTTTAAGTTTTGGAATCATGTGTGGAAGAAGGAATTCAAACTAAGAAGAAGGAACAAAGAAGGGCCAGAAGAATGAAAGGAAGAAAGGATGAGTGAGAGGATGAAGCTTGAGACTTTTTTTTCCTTTGTTAAAAGAAGGAAGAGAGGAGATATGATTATAATGATTAATAAATACCAGGGATAAATACCAGGGATATCAGAGGGGAGATTTCAGTCAGGTGAGAGGAACGAAAACGGATGACAAATGGATATAAATGTCAGTTAGGAAATTTTTATTAGAAATTAAATAACTATCAGGGAGTGCAAGGAGTGAAATACCCTACAGGAAACAGGAGGAAAGGGGGACTAAGGACCTTTAAGACTTTAAGACTAAAACTTAGATAAGAGATGGATGAGATGGTATGATTGGATACCGGCTTAGTAAATTTAGTTAAGCACTGGTAAATAATAAAACACAAATGATATATGATATTTTATTTTTTTAACCTTTCCAGGTATGGCTGGAGAGGAGTCTTGCTGAGAGTCTTGCCCGCATGCTCGCCGCCATTGGGGGGAGGGATTTTTTTTTCAGGGTAGATTGTGGCTGTGGCCCTGGAGGTTTTTTCCTCCCTCCATGGGGGGGGGGGGGGGGCCTTGCTAATGGAGTGGGGAGATCGGCTAATGTGGCCTGCATCTTGCAGGAGGTCAGACTAGATGATCATATTGGTCCCTTCTGATCTATGATTCTATGATATCTATGAAGAATCATTCTAATACTTTATTGCTTGTCAGCTATTTTGTTCTACAAGTTAAAATAAAGAACAAAACACAAGAATTAGAAATCATAGGTCATTATGAAGACACTGGAAATCTCAAATGTACAGTGTCTATAACTTGATCTGTTCTCATCTTTGATAACAACGATATTTAGGGTAATTCAGCTTGAAATTAACTGTGGAAGTAATCTTTTCATACAAAGAGGCATTCCCTCTTTGGAGAGGGAAAGCTTTCGCAATTTTATTTAGGATTGGTAAAATGTGGATATTTACACCTGAATTTATGTATAATTTTATTATTACTATCAGGAAAAAAAAGTGATGAAACCACCTCTTGGACTTGTAACTGTAATTTCTTTCTTGGAGATCACAATTACCTTTGAAATAAGTAGAAGCACCATCAGTTCAGCACTTCTTTAAAACAGAGTGGTTTAGATACTGAGGTCTCTATATGCAAGGACATATAAAGGATCTGCATATGAAAGAGGCTTTTTTATCAACTGAATTGGCAAAATTTAAGGATTCAATACTTATATAATATACCCCAGGACAAGCAGCATTAGGTGAATTAATTCCAGTAATGCTGTGTAAGTGGGGCAGAGTGAAAAGAAATCAGTTAATTACTAATGAAAATAATGTAGCTGTTGCAATGAGTATTTTCATACGGTAGATATTAAATTTTTCATATTTCACATTATAAATTAAATTGGAGGCCCAAGATCATTTTTTTCAGGATTTTTAAATCATGTTAAAGAGATGTTGATTTGTTAATAAATATTTTTCACTGAGAAAAGTGCAAACTTTATTTTTCAAACAGATTCTGCTTAATTGAATGTAATTATACATTCATTGTGTTCAATTCCTCTGTAATGCCTTTGAATAATGATTCTGTTAAAGCTAACTGCACCACTTTGAAACTGCAACTTCAGCCTGTCTCTCTTGTGTGACTGAATTTTATTGCTTGAGATTTATTAAGGTCAGTGGTAAATCCACATTTAAAAAGAAAAAAAAATAAAGAGGAGGACTATGTGAGAATGCACTAGTCCTGCAGCCATGTTGTGAAAGAGATCAAGAAGGCAGAAACCTCCAAGAGACACCTTTCCCTTGTGCCATCTTCTCCATTGTACTCAATAGGATATACTCGTGTCTGCAGCAGTGATGGTACCTTCCTTTGTTCAGACAGTACTGAGCATACTACTAGTGTTCTATAATTTTTTATTATTCGTAAAGACCAAAAATGTGCTCAGTGTAGTATAAAATGAATGCAGCCTATGCTCCGTAATGTTTGCAATCTAATCAGCAAAAATGGGCACACTCTCCTTGTCTCTCTCTCTCTCATATATATATTCAGCCTTCCAACCCTGGTATTCTATGATTCAGTATTGTAAACTCTTGTGTTTTTTTCTTAAAGCCCCAGCTCCTAGAATCATAGAAGAATCATAGAAGATTAGAATTGGAAGAGACCTCAGGAGGTCATCTAGTCCAACCCCACCCCCATCTAGTTCAACCTGAACCCCATCAAGTCCTGGTGTCATGAGATAACCTGAGAGTCCCTGCTTTCATTTTTTATTATTTAAAAGACTGTCTAGCCTTCATGGTTGCAGAGAAAATCAAGAAGATATGCCCCAGTTGTACTCCTAAAGGCTCAAAAACCAGAAAGAAAATAAAAAGAACCCAAAATTAGGGCTGTCAAGCAATTAAACAAATTAATCGTGATTAATTGCACTATTAAACAATAATAGAATACCATTTATTTAAATATTTTGGATGTTTTCTACATTTTCAAATATATTGATTTCAATTACAACACAGAATACAAAGTATACAGTTATCGCTTTATATTTATTTTTGATTAAAAGTATTTGCACTGTAAAAAAACAAAAGAAATAGTATTTTTAAACTCACCTAAGACAAGTACTGTAGTACAATCTCTTTATCATGAAAGTTGAACTTACAAACATAGAATTGTGTACAAAAAACCCTGCATTCAAAAATAAAATAATATAAAATTTTAGAGCCTGCAACTCCACTCAGTCCTACTTCTTTGTTCAGCCAATTGCTCAAATAAACAAGTTTCTTTACATTTGCAGGAGATAATGCTGCCCACTTCTTGTTTACAATGTCACCTGAAATGTCACTGTTGTAGTCGGCGTCGTAAGATGTTTATGTGCCAGTTGCGTTAAGGATTCATATGGCTCTTCATGCTTCAACTACTATTCCAGGGGACATGCGTCTATGCTGATGATGAGTTCTGCTTGATAACAATCCAAAGCAGCGTAGTCCGATGCATGTTCATTTGCATTACCTGAGTTAGATGCCACCAGCAGAAGGTTGATTTTGGTGGTTCGGGTTCTGCAGTTTCCGCATCAGAGTGTTGTCTTTTAAGACTTCTGAAAGCATGCTCCACACCTCGTCCCTCTCAGATTTTGGAAGGCACTTCAGATTCTTAAACCTTGGGTTGAGTGCTGTAGCTATCATTAGAAATCTCACATTGGTACCTTCTTTGCGTTTTGTCAAATCTGCAGTGAAAGTGTTCTTAAAATGAACAACATGTTCTGGGTCATTATCCGAGACTGCTATAATATGAAATATATGGCAGAATGTGGGTAAAACAGAGCAGGGGAGTTCAGTCACAAATTTAATATGTTATTTTTTTAAATGAGCGTCATCAGCATGGAAGCATGTTTTGTGGAATGGTGGCTGAAGCATGAAGGGGCATATGAATGTTTAGCATATCTGGCACGTAAATACCTTGCGATGCCAGCTACAAAAGTGCCATGGAAATACCTGTTCTCACTTTCTGGTTGCATTTTAAATAAGAAGGCGGCAGCATAATCTACTGTAAATGTAAACAAACTTGTTTGTCTGAGGGATTGGCTGAACAAGAAGTAGCACTGAGTGGACTTGTAAAACTTCAGAGCCTACATGTTTTGTTTTTGAGTCCAGTTACGTAACAAAACAAATCTACATTTGTAAGTTGCACTTTCATGACAAAGAGATTGCTCTACAGTACTTGTTTGACTAGAATTGAAAAATACAATTTCTTTTATCATTTGTACAATGCAAATATTTGTAATAAAAATAATATAAACTTTCATTTAAATTATAACACAGAATACAATATATGTAAAAATGTCAAAAACATCCAAAATATTTAATAAATTTCAATTGGTATTCTATTGTTTAACAGTGCGATTAAAACTGTGATTAATCACAATGAATTCTTTAATAATGATTAATTTTGGAGTTAATTGCATGAGATAACTGCGATTAATCGACAGCCCTACACAAAATGTGTTACTTTTCTTAAACAACTTATGATTTTTAAGCCAATCTCTTTTGTTTTGTTGCGGGGAATGTTACTCATGATTTTTCCACACTTGGAGTCCACTATACTGTATATGCCAATTTTGTCAGGTGTTGTCCAGATATAAAAAGGAGGATTAGGATGCAAAGAGCTTACACTTCCACAGGGAGCAGCCACTATTGTTACCTTTGTATTCTATGTATGTAAGGACAGGGAATGCAAGGAATGCCCTGTTCTGTACCAGCTGGAGGACTGCAGCTACTGCTTGTGTTTATGTGGAATGGCATTCACACACTTCACTTCCAAAAACATGCATAAGTTCCCAGTCCATGTTTCGAGTTGCAGGGGCTTCCCGGTGTCTGTGTTCCCTGTAAGCTGCGTGCTTGGGTGGCCATCCAGGAGAGATTCAAATGCCATACATCTGATTAGCAGAGCGGCATGTGATCAGGTGCCTCTCCCCACCCATTGCTCCATCCTGCAGCTGCTCCCGGGACCCTCCTGCTGGCTGTGCAGAGCAGGGGCATGTATGTGTGTGTGTGCTGGTGTCAGGGTGTCACCCAGCCCCTATAGCCCATCTCCTTAGAGCAGGGGAGAGGGGACACAGCCTGGCTGAGGACTTAGGGCTTGGATTTGCTGAAACAGTGAGTGAGTGCCTTTCTTAAAGAGACAGTGCACTGTTTCTGAGATTTCCCCAGCAACCAGCTCACGCAGTCTCTCTCTCTCTCACACACACACACTCTTCTCGCTCTCCCCCAGCCCATGTACCCCATCTCCGTAGAGTGGGGGAGAGGAGACAACAGGGCTCAGAACAGAGCAGGAGAGTGTCTTAAAGAGACAGTGCATGGCATCTCTCAGAAACTTCCCCAGCAGCCAGTGCGCGCGCGCACACACACACACACAGTCTCTGTTTCACACACACACAGTGGCACACACACACTGTCTCTGTGTGTCACACACAGACTTCTCTCTCTCTCTTTTTCACACCCCCACACACTCTGTCTCTTTCACACTGATCTCCCAACACATACTTTTATTGTTGTTGATGTTGTTACTTCTTGGTACTTCCTGCAATGCACATATATTCTCTATAATTTTATTCTTTCCAAGTGTGTTATTTTAGTGTTTTGACAGGTCTATGCATTTCATAATTTTTTTCTCTTACACTTACATTTAATTCTTTGAGAACAGTGAGTTCTAAAATGCCTAACCTGTCCTGGCTGGAGTAAATATCCCTCTGGTAACTTTTAAAAAAATATATATTTTATCTAGGTTTTTTGTTTCTACTGGTGGCACATATCCACACATACCTCAGTGCACATAACAAAATTTATTCTGCACATGGATGGAAAAAAATAGAGGGAACAGTGCACGGTATGTCATACAATGAGTCCACGATATACATGGAGCTATTTGGCTTTCTGATGCAATCTTCCCACTTCAACATGTGAGAAGTTAGGAAGTCGTTTAAAATGTTAAACAGTTCAGCTCTAGTTGCATGCATCTTAATTGGCTTGTAGAACAAAAAATCTTCCAATGTTTTGTGAGAGTCCTAAACATAAGCAATTATATGAGCTTCTTTTAACATATCCATTGTTTCATCCAACTGGATTGCAAATAAACTGGATAGCAATCGAGAGATCACCCATGCCTTCAGACATTTGGTGGCTGACCATGTTGTCTGACAGTGGGATCATTTTTTATTTCTTTGCTGCTCTGTCACCAAGCATCGTCCTGCAAATGTCAAATGCTGCTGGGAGAATCAGTTTTTCCCCAGTTGTGTATGGCTTTTTCTTCTTGGTAATGTGGTATGCAACTTGATATGATGCTTTTTGAGCACGTGCAGAGGTGGATACCACATTTTTCATTGTGTTTTTTTGTTTGTTAATTTATTGTAGCTTTCATTTGAAAAAAATCTCTGTTCTTTCTTACCAGATCACCATGCTTTGCCTCTAAATGGTGGCTTAATTTTGCTGGTTTCAGACTATCGTATGCTAAAGTTGCTGATTCACTACACATTGAGGCCTAATTTCTCCATTAACTGCAATGGAAGTGAAACCAAAATCCAAATATGATTCATCATATTTTCTTGGTTTTGCAGATATTTTCTCTGTATAGACGTTAGCCATTTCAGCTTCCACCTTTTGTGTCAGAACACTACAATCTTTTGGCAATAATTACTGATCCATTTTTAACCAGATAATGATATGAAAAATATCATAGAATCATAGGACCAGAAGGGACCTTGATCCTTGAGAGATCATCCAGTCCAGTCCCCTGCACTCATGGCAGGACTAAGTGTTATCTAGAGCATTCCTGAAAGGTGTTTGTCTAACCTGCTCTTAAAAATCTCCAATGATGGACATTCCACAACCTCCCTAGGCAATTTATTCCAGTACTTAACCACCCTGACAGTTAGGAAGTTTTTCCTAATGTCCAACCTAAATTTCCCTTGCCACAATTTAAGCCCATTTCTTCATGTCCTATCCTCAGAGGTTAAGAAAAAAAATTTTTCTCCCTCCTCCTTGAAACAACCTTTTACATACTTGAAAACTGTTATCATGTCCCCTCTCAGTCTTCTCTTTTCCAGACTAAAGAAACCCAATTTTTTCAATCTTCCCTCATAGGTCATGTTTTCTAGACCTTTAATCATTTTTGTTGCTCTTCTCTGGACTCTCTCCAGTTTGTCCACATCTTTCCTTAAAGGTGGCGACCAGAACTGGGACACAATACTCCCATTGAGGCCTAATCAGCGCAGAGGAGAGAGGAAGAATTACTTCTTGTGTCTTGCTTAGAACACTCCTGCTAATACATCCCAGAATGCTGTTCGCTTTTTTAGCAACTGCGTTTTACTCTTGACTCATATTTAGCTTGTGGTCCACTAGGACCCCCAGATCCCTTTCTGCAGGCAGTCATTTCCAATTTTGTATGTGTGCAACTGATTGTTCCTTCCTAAGTGGAGTACTTTGCATTTGTCCTTATTGAATTTCATCCTATTTACTTCAGACCATTTCTCCAATTTGTCCAGATCATTTGAATTTTGATCCTATCCTCCAAAGCACTTGCAACCCCTCTCAGCTTGGTATCCTCTCCAAACTTTATGTGTACTCTCTATGCCATTATCTAAATCACTGATGAAGATATGGAACAGAACCTGACCCAGAACTGATCTCTGCGGTACCCCACTCGTTATGTCCATCAGCAGAATAAACACTGCACAACTACTTGTTGTAACGACAGGATACACTAAACTGGAAGGCGGGAAATGTAGTTGTTGCTATAGAAATTATCATTGGCTTATAATTAAATACACTGAACCACACTCATGTACTGCGTCAGCAGCCTTGTATCAACCAAACTAGTACATCTGATTAAATCAGTTGCAAAATGTTTACTCCTACTTAAGCCCCTACTTACTTCGCAGTATTGCAGAAATTGTGGCTCTCACAATATTAGGCTTCCACCGCAATTATGTCAGCGGGGGCTGACAGCAGGAACCCTGCCATTCTTGGACTGATAGCAGGAGTGTCAGCTGCCCAGGGCTGACAGCAGGAGCCCTGGGAGTCTGACAAAATTGTGGTGGAAGCCTAATATTGTGGGATCTGCAATATCACAAATTAAGTAGGGTTTTAGTAATAATATATATTTTTTAAAAATACCACTTGTGTAACTACCCCAATTGTGTAACTGTACCCCATAGAATACAATTGTGTAATTGCACCCCTTAAAAGGCAAGGTGGTGACAGAATGCTGGAAAGTACCAAGGAGACCCTAACTCAGTTACATCCATGGAAGGTAAAGTTGCAAAAGGGTGCTGGAAAGTACCAAAAAGACCCTAACTCTTGACCTGTATTAATTGTGCAATGTATTCCAAATAAGGTAATTATTACTCAAGTATGTGTAATTTTCTTGTGGTTTTAAGCTTTAAAAGCTCCTGTTTGCTTTGCTTCAGGGGAGCAGTTCCAATAGCTGCTGCCCCCAACGCATTGTGTGTTATCAATAAAGGGGCCTTAGGCTGAGTCTCTGATCAAAAATGATGCATGGGTGAATTTTTCCACAACAATACTAAGTCTGAATACTTCTGGCACTGCTGAGTACATATCATAAAGTCTTTTGTAATGTAATTTTTTACCCATTCACTGGAATGGGACCTAGCTTTATCACTGCAGCTTTATCACTTTACTAAAATGTCTGTGCAAATCTAAAGAAATAACATTACTGTATGTTACTAGAACAGCAAAAAACCTGTGTTATTGTGTATTTATGGAGAATACGTTAGGCCTGATTCTACAGCACTTACTCACATTAATTTCAATAGCACTACTTGCAGAATATGGCTTTACTCAATGTGAATAATGTGGTGGAATAAGCTGTATCCCCAGATTGTTACATATGCATTCATAAAATTGAATCTGGGTGGAGAATTTCACATGGTAACATGTATTTAGGCAGTTTCCTTTATGACATGGCCATCATATATATAGCTATGGGTTAGTGATTTTTTTGTTAACCTCTCGCTAACTAGGTGGTCATATATTCCCAGCAGAGTTGGTCAATTTCAGGAGGGTTATAAACCATTCTCTAGTTACCAGGTGGGGTGATGAGGAATGAATGTCTATCTGACCAAGCCTGTTGCAACTGTGGTAAGATTTCCTCAGTTGGAAGTTACTCTATGCACCACAGATGAAATTATAATGATAAAGCAACACAAATAAGTCTATGGAAACCAGGTTACTTTGGAAATAAAATGAAAAAAAAAGGCCATGCAAGCCATATCACCACTGAAAAAGGAAACAAAAATGAATTATATTTACAATTCTAAGTTTCTCACAAGCAAATATATTACAAAAAACGTATATTTGAAAAGTATGGAAAGTCATATGTAAGATACCCAAACAACCTTAACTCTGCCATCTTTGTGATTTCCCCACTTCTTCACTTCCCCTTGCTCTTCTGTCCCTCTTCTTCCACTCTCTTGGCTCCCTTCATGCTCCCCTTCTCTACTGACTCCCCCAAGCTACCTGCTCTCCCCAGCCTCTCCCTCCAACACTCATTCCCTTCTCCTTCCTCATATCACTCTGTGCAGACTTCCTCTTTGTGGATTTTAGAGGAGGAGCCAAAATCATTACTGCCTTGCTACTTCTACTCCAGAATAGCCTGCATTTAAATATTATTAATCTGACACAGTCAAATGTGGTAAATGGATTGTTTTCCATAATATCAGATGCAGCTAACATTTCCATATTAATCTACTTTCCCTAAGAGACCAACGACTTATTTGATTACTTAATTTAAAGAAACAATTATCTCATATTATTGGAACATGCCCAGGAGTAAAGGATTAAATTCTAGTAAATTGCATTCTATTTGACTATTTCTATGAGCAAGAATGACACTTGACCCAGCAGATTTAACAAAACTCTTATCAGCTTTTGGTGTAAAGAACAGATTGATCTGCAGAGAACCAGAAGAGCAATAGAGCTTTGTAAAAGGAAGTTATTTAATTCTAAAAAGATTGATATAAATACAATATAATTTACAACCCTATATCACTGTTTATTTTTGTAACAACAGTCAAAAATACTACCAGATCAGTACAATGACTCGATTCTCTTGTTTGCTTGCAGTTCTTTCAGATACAGCAGAATTCACACATATGGCAGCATACATGTCAGTGTTTACCCCCTTTCCATGCTGTGGAAAATGCCAAGAGAATCCTTGGTCACATAGCTCTTTCTATCCCCCTATATATATTCTCTTTTTCTGAATATATATATATTCATATATATATTATGTGATGGGGCAAGGCCGGATGGCTACAGTAAAGTACTGAGGAACAGGTATGTTAGCCCCAGGCTAAACAAATCCCTAGCACTGTGGTAACCAAATGGCAGTTGCTCCAGGTTAATCAAGGCACCTGGGGCCAATTAAGATATTTCTAGAAGGCAGTGGAGATAGCTACACTGATTAGAACACCTGCAGCCAATCAAGGCAGGCTAATCAGGGCACCTGGTTTAAAAAGGGAGGTCACTCCAGTCAGGGGAGGAGGAGCCAGAGGAGAGAAGTGTGTGTGAGGAGTTGGGAGCAAGAGGCACAAGGAGCTGAGACTGAGAGGGTGTGCTGCTGGAGGATTGAGGAATTATCATACAATCAAGCATTATCAGACACCAGCAGGAAGGTCCAGTGGTGAGGATAAAAAGGTGTTTGATGGAGGCCATGGGGAAGTAGCCCAGGGAGTTGTAGCTGTCATGCAGCTAAAGAGGCACTTTAGACAGCTGCAATCCACAGGGCCCTGGGCTGGAACCCAGAGTAGAGGGCGGGCCCGGGTTCCCCGCAAACCTCCCAACTCCTGATCAGACACAGGAGGAGTTGACCCAGACTGGGGGTTCCACCAGAGGGGAAGATCACTGAGGTGAGCAAATCCGTCAAGAAGCGCAGGACCCACCAAGGTAGAAGAGGAACTTTGTCACTATATATACGTGTGTGTATGTGTGTGTGTGTGTGTGTATATGTGTGTGTGTATATATATATGTGTGTATGTGTGTTTAAACAAACATAAAAGAAAAAACTATGTTAAATTAGAGTGACAATAGAGAGGCAATGGCTGTACTGCCATTAACTTCATTGGGAACACAATTGGTCTCCACATGTCCAAGATATAAGAGGTGCAGAGGAAGCCACCAAAACCTCAAACAATAGTCTAAAATAGCTTTTTGATACATAAAATATTGTTACCCCTTTTGACCTCAGTGGTTAGCCAGTTTGAGGTGGTTGTGGTTGAGGGTTATTTCTATTAGGAGGAGAAATTGCTGATGGAGTCAACTGTTTTTTGTTTTTCTTCAATGCAGTCTTGTTTATTTACAAAGAATGTACATAGTCCTGTTTCCCTGAACACAGCAGGAATCAAACAGGTGGTTGTTTCTTTGGTTACAGTTCCAAGCCTCATTCCGTCTCATATGAAAGTTCTGTCTCAGCTTTTCTCAGTTCACGCTACAAGTGAGTCTCTGGCTGGCTTCCTTTGTGTTTTCTCCTTCTCTCATGTTTCTGCTGCTTCTCTCTCACCTATATAGGCACATTACAGCAATCAAATTAAACTTCTTCCGCTGCGTGTGTTGTCATATCTCTAGAAAATCTCTTGGACCAAGTGGCAGAGCCACTGTTTAGGTTTGCATGTAATTTGGTTCTTGGGCATTGGTTTTTCATTGTTTCAATTATTACTAAACAAAGGTGCATTTAATTGTTCTGTCATTTAACTTGAGTGGAAGGCAGCCCCAGTGACTTCAATGAGACCTAATTCCAGCATAACAATATAATGATATTTATTAACATGGGGCCCTGCCATGGCTATATGTCAGTATTGTATGTCCCACTGGGAAGCTGAGAAGTTCCCTTTCCCAATACTATATGAATCTCCCTTTTCTGGCCATGCAGAACCATGCTATAATGGACCTAATTTTGTGACACATGTATGTGTTGAGAAGCAGAATTTTGTCTGAACTGAACCTCAGATAAGGGTATCCCCCTGTCTCAGCTAAACCCCTCTCAGGGGGCTCTTTAAGCCCTTTTTGGTCCTACCTGTAAAGAACATAGCACAGGATTACAGTCCAGCAGCCTCCTCTCTGCTTGCTTGCTACATGCTCCCAGCTGTCAGTGCTGAGACCTCCTGGTGGGGTGGGGGGCAGAGGGTACATCCTGTCAGGAACCAGGACGTTCTTCCCAACATGCCACAGTTTGTAGTCCACAACCTGTAGTTCCCAGGGCTGCTGTTGAAGCACACTGGGCCTTGGGCTACACTGACACTAAATATTAAAGGGTGTGCTTATACACTCCCAATTATTTGTACCCACAAAAAGAGAGGCCTGATGAAATTCAATCTGGTAATTTAACACACTCTGTGGAGGGGGCTGGGAAGATATAAGCACATATCTGAAGCCAAAATGTGGCTTGTGTTCTTCACAGCTGTCTCCCACTGTAGACTTCAGTGAGAGTTGGATCTATATATGCAAAGACAGAATAGGGCCCATAAATTACAATTTAGCAAACCATATAAGGGGGCAAGCTTCCCCCACCCCCCCACAACCCATCCTTTGAAACAAAGGGCTTTGTTTGGGGGAAATGATTGAAATTACTTAGCCCTGATCTACACTACGAGTTTAGGTCAAATTTAGCAGCGTTAGATCGATTTAACCCTGCACCCATCCACATGAAAAAGCCATTTTTGTCAACTTAAAGGGCTCTTAAAATCGATTTCTGTACTCCTCCCCAACTAGGGGATTAGCGCTGAAATCGACCCTGCTGGGTCGAATTTGGGATAGTGTGGATGCAATTTGACCATATTGGACTCCAGGAGCTATCCTAGAGTGGTCCATTGTGACCGCTCTGGACAGCATTCTCAGTTCAGATGCACTGGCCAGGTAGACAGGTAGCGAGCTGATCAGCACAGGTGACCATGCAGAGCTCATCAGCACAGGTGAGCATGGAGTCCCAGAATCGCAAAAGAGCTCCAGCATGGACCGAATGGCAGGTACTGCATCTGATCACTGTGTGGGAAGATGAATCCATGCTATCCGGACTCTGTTCCAAAAGAAGAAAAGCCGGAATATTTGAAAAAATCTCCAAGGGCATGAAGGACAGAGGTTATAACAGTGACCCGCAGCAGTGCCGCGTGAAGCCTACCAAAGAACCAGAGAGGCAAATGGCCTCTCCGGGTCAGAGCCCCAGCCATACCATTTCTATGATGAGCTGCATGCCATTCTAGGGGGTGCCCCTACAACAACCCCACCCATGTGCTTCCCTTCTCCCCCACCCCTCCCAGGCTACCTTGGCAGTTATCCCCCCATTTGTGTGACGAATAAAGAATGCATGAATTTGAAACAACAATGAATTTGAAACAACAAGCAGAGATCAAAGGTTGGAGGGGAGGGCGGTTGGCTTACAGGGAAGTAGTGAACCAAGGGGGTGGGTTTTTATCAAGGAGAAACAAACAGAACTTTCACACCGTAGCCTGGCCAGTCATGAAACTGGTTTTCAAAGCTTCGCTGATGTACAGCGCGCCCTGCTGTGCTCTTCTAACCGCCCTGGTGTCTGGCTGCGTGTAATCAGCAGCCAGGTGATTTTCCTCAACCTCCCACCCTGCCATAAACATCACCCCCTTACTCTCACAGATATTGTGGAGCACACAGAAAACAGTAATAATGATGGGAATATTGGTTTCGCTGAGTTCTAACTGGTCAGTAAATTGCGCCAGCGAGCTTTTAAACATCCAAAGGCACATTCTACCACCATTCTGCACTTGCTCAGCCTATAGTTGAACTGCTCCTTACTACTGTCCAGGCTTCATGAGCCATGGGAGCAAGGGGTAGGCTGGGGTAGGTGCGAGTGCACGGTGCTGCCAACTGGAAGAGCAGCCTGAGGCAAGTAGCCTCCAGCTGGCATGATATTCCAGGCAGGACTGAATCTCCATTAGACTAAACTTAAAGAAGAGAATGACTTGGAGTCATTCCCATTTTTGCCCAGGAGCCCCTGACCGACCTCACCAAGGCCTGCTAGGAGCACCTATGTCTGCCCGGGTGCCCCCGACCAACCTAACTGAGGTCGGCCAGAAGCACCCATGGAATGATGACAATGGGTAGCAGTCATATTGCACCGTCTGCCATCTGCAAGGCAAGGCAAGGGGATGCTGCTGTGTAGCACTGCAGTACCGTGTCTGCTAGCAGCACCCAGGAGACATATGGTGACAGTGAGCTGAGCAGGTTCCATGTTGTCTGTACGGGTAACCCAGGAAAAAAGGCAAGAAACGATTTTTTGCCATTGCTTTCACGGAGGGGGGCGGGGGGGGCTGACAACATGTACCCAGAACCACCCGCGACAATGTTTTTGCCCCATCAGGCATTGGGAGCTCAACCCAGAATGCCAATAGGTGGCGGAGACTGCGGGAACTGTGCGATAGCTACCACAGTGCAATGCTCCGAAAGTCGACACTAGCCTTGGTACTGTGGACACACACCACCAACTTAATGCACTTAGTGGGGACACATACAATCGACTATATCAAATCGATTTCTAAAAAATCAACTTCTATTAAATCCACCTAATTTCGTAGTGTAGACATACCCTTAGTGTTACCTGCCACATTAGCTGACCCTAGTCTTTCATTGTGAGAGTGATGTCTGTTGAAAGCAATCAAACATAAAAGATCTTCCAGCAGAGGGAATGTGCTTTTGAAGACACATACTCTCAACTAGCTTAAAGACTTTCAAAGCTGTTGAAAAATCTAGTTTTTTATGTTCTGTACTCTAATATTTGGTATTCTGTATTTTTTTTTAAATCCATTGGTTTGGAATCATATTTAATGTATCCCTTCTTTGGAGAAAATAGGTTTAATGCCTAACTTATGCATTGGTGAGCATATTTTTTTCCCCAGTCATTTTACTAACTGTTTATTATCTTGAAATTTTTCCCTGTCCAATGTCTAGTTTTTTCAGGTCATTTTATATACACATGTAAAGTTGTGTGTGTGTGTGTGTGTATATACACACACACTATGTACATACAGGAGTATAACATTTCTTGGCTTTTTTTCTTTAGCTATCATACCTATGCAATGGTTTCTATTTGTGAAAGTTGTTTACTTCCTGGATTCCAGTAATTCTGTTTTGGTCCTTCTTGCTCTTGTTTTTGTCTCTGTAGTCTAATCAATCAAACAGGAACAAAATAATCTACAGGCTCTTACTGAAGAGCAAAATCTATGAGGAGGGGAAGATGTTTAGAGATTAGTTTTAATTTACCACATTCTTCCCCTCCACCCACTCACCCCCCAGGCTTCCATATATGCACAAATACAGAATTCAAAAAAGGCATAGGGAGAGATTTGAAATTACTTTGATGATTTTCACAGTGGAAGAAATCTTCTGTTGGAAATGGTTCATTGCTCCTCTTCTGCTACAAAGAGGAGCAGGAAGGATGTTTATCCAAGGTTTATAAATCTACTCATGCTGCTGACTTTGGCGATAACACTGTGTTCTATAAGCAGGATGGACTGGAACTTTCCTTTTCCCACAGTGTTCAGGAACCCATCTGTTTCCTGGGTGACGCCAGCCAGTTTCTCAAAAAAAGGAGAGCTGGGCAGACTGGGTCCTGTAGTCTTCAGGATAGCCAGATTGTAGCTTCAGGCTGGAATAAATTATTTTGAGAATATGTAAATCCTGCTTTTCCCTGTATGGAGAGACCTGGAAAGAAGCAGATTGTGTTAAGGGGTCCCTAAAGAAATTTATGGGGAAGTGTAGCAACGTGACGACTCACTGGTGCGGCACCTCCTGCTGGTTGTCCTGGGAATTAGCTCTCCAGCTCCAGAGTGCCCTCTGTTGGCTGATGTCTCGCCTGCCACTGGCCCCTGTGTCCCTCCCAGATCCTGGTGCCCCTCTATGTCAGGGTTCTGCCCTGGCAGTAATCCACACTCCCCACCCAGGGGAACCCTCAACCCCCTATCCCCACCTTGCCTCAGTGGCTACTGCCAGTCATCATCTAGCCTCTGCTCCCTGATGCGGACTGCAGTCTATAAACCACTCATCATCGGCAAGGGGAGTTTGGACCTGCTGCCTTTGCCTGCCCTGGTCTCCACCTCTGCAACCCCAGTACCCTTCCCGGCCTTTAGCAAGGCCTGCAGCCTGCGGGTTTTCTAGGCTGAAGCTCCCCAGCAACTCTAGCCTTCCCCTAGCCCTGCTGCACTCTAGGTACACTGCTCAGTCCTCAGGCAGCCAGGCCCATCTCTCTCCACAGCTAGAAAGAGACTCTTTGAGCTCCTGGCTTACAGCCTTTTATAAGGCCAGCTGTGGCCTGAATGGGTCATGGCCCCAGCTGAGGCTGTTTCCCCAATCAGCCCAGCCTTTAGCTCACAGCCCCAGCCCTCTCCCAGGGCTGGCTGGAACCCTTTCAGGCTCGGAGCGGGTGACCACCCCGCTACAGGAAGTAAATCACTTTTGTATTTTGTGCAGTTGTGTTTTAAGTGATAGACTCTTGCCAGAGGTCTCTGCCTATCAAACTGTAGAGAAAAGTGTCACTATTCTGAATAAACTCAAATAAATGCCTGGGCAGGAAATATGTTTGATTTTATTTATTTATTTGGTGGTTGAGCTACTGTCCCACATTGGGGACAGTAGCTGCCACTTTTGCACAGTCTCATTTCACCCTAGAGCAGGTTCCTTTCAAGGATAACTATTTAGGCCTTGACACTCTTCTTGGGGCCATCCCAGTACATAGCAAGACGTTTTAGGATTTTCACCAGAATGCCGGTGTGAGGTTTTCTGACCAATTTTGCTGATTTGAGGTGTTTGGATAATTTCAGGTGAGCATCCAAAATGTTGGGTGCTTGTCTGAACTAAAGCTAGCAAACCAGAAGAGCAAACGGGAATTTTGAGCGGGAATTCTCCAGGTGAAGGAGGGCCAACTGTGACCCTTGGGGTGAGTTTGTCATCTGTGTTTGTGTGCTTGCTGCTTGACTGGTCTATAGTGTGGTCTCTTTGTTGGGCAGTGCTGAGCCTAATGGCCTGCTAAGTAAGACTGAGAGCTTCTTAATGAAGCTTTGAACCCTAATCTCTTTAGGATCCATTAACTGCTAACCAGGGGGCAGGGCTACTCAGGGAGAACAGGGGTTTAAAAAGCCAGCTCATAAGTGACCAGAGGTGTAGATGAACAGGAGCAGCCAACAGAAGTTTTGCGAGAGACTTTAGAGAGAGAGAGAGCATGAGAGCTAGATACACCTAATAATCTCTAAACTAAAAAAATTAAAAAAGCAATTAGCAAAAGGCAAAAGCTAACAGCAAAAAAAAAAAAAAAAAAAAGGAGTAAATCAGATGCAGGAAGACTGCCAGTCAGTGGGGCCAATAAAAGATCAAAGTGTGCCAAAGGAGCACTCAAGGAAGACAAGGCCATTACAGAGTAGCTGAATGAATACTTTGCATCGGTCTTCATTGCAGAGAATGAGAGGGTGTTTCCCACACTTGAGCCATTTTTAGGTGACAAATCTGAGGAACTGTCCCAGAGTAAGGTGTCAATAGAGGTGGTTTTGAAACAAACTGATCAATTAAACAGTAATAGTCACCAAGACCAGGTGTTACTCACCCAAGAGTTCTCAAGGAACTCAGTTATGAAATTGCACAACTACTAACTGTGATATGTAACCTAACACTTAAATCAGCCTCTGTACCAGATGACTGTAGGATAGCTAATGTGACATAAACTTTTAAAAGTCTCCAGAGGCAACCCTGGCAATTACAAACTGGCAATCCTAAATTAAGTACCATGCAAATTAGTTAAAACTATAGTAAAGAACAGAATTATCAGACAAATAAATGAACACAATTTGCTGGGGAAGAGTCAACACAGCTTTTATTACAAGGAAATCATAGCTCAATCTATTAGAATTCTTTGAGGGTATCAAACAAAAATAAGTGGATGAGGGTGATCTGGTGGATCTAGTGTACATGAATTTACAGAAAGCCTTTCAAAGGTTCCTCACCAAAGGCTCTTAAAGGAAACAGTCATGGGATGAGAATGAAGGTCCTTTCATGAATCAGTAACCGGTTAAAGATAGGAATGACACATGAAATTCAATGTTGATAAATTCAAAGTAATGCATACTGGAAAACATAATCCCAACTATAATACTAAATAATAGGGTCTAAATTAGCTGTTCACATTCAAGAAAAATCTTGGAGTCGTGGATAGTTCTCTGAAAACATCTGCTCATTGTGCAGTGACAGTCAAAAAAACTAACAGAATGTTAGGAACCATTAGGAAAGGGATAGATAATATGACAGAATATATCAAAATGCCTCTATATGAATCCATGAATGCCCATAGCTTGAATGCTGCAGTTCTGGTTGCCCCCATCTCAAAAAAAGATATACTAGAATTGGAGAAGGTACAGAGAAGAGCAATAAAAATGATTAAGGTTATGGAACAGCTTCCATATGAGGAGATATCTAAAAGACTAGAACTTTTCAGATTGGAAAAGAGACAACTGCGGGGGAGATATGATCGAGATCTAAAAAATGTGACTGGTATGGAGAAAGTGAATAAGGAAGTGTTTTTTACCCTTTTACACAACACAAGAACCAGAGGTCACCCTATGAAATTAAGAGGCAGCAGGTTTAAAACAAGCAAAAGGAAGTCCTTCTTCACATAACACACAGTCAACCTGTGGAACTCATTGCCAAGGGATGTTGTGAAGGCCAAAAGTATAACTGGTGTCAAAAAAGAATTTGATAATTTCATGGAGGATAGATCCATCAATGGCTATTCGTCAAGATGGTCCGGGATGGAACCCCATGCTCTTGTGTTTTCATAAGACTCTGATTGCCAGATGCTGGGACTGGATGATGGGGGATGCATCACTTGATAATTGCCCTGTTCTGTTCATTCCCTTTGAAACATCTGGCATTGTCTACTGTCGGAAGACAGGATACTGGGCTAGATGGACCATTGGTCTGACCCAGTATGACCATTCTTATGAAGCTTTTCAGCTCTCCTTGTAATTAGCCATTGCCTCCCCAAAAGAAGACAATTTAGGATGAGTTTCATTGTTGTGCTCCAGAGAAATAAGTTGATCACAATCCCAAATGGCTTACTTACTTTCTACACAAAAGCTGAAAATTCTATAGGTACTTACCACCTTCAGAGCAGATTGGTTAGCTGATCCAGGTGGAATATGTGAGGCTGCCACCTGTGTCTTTTTTTCTGGCATGCCTCTCATTCCAGTCAGTTTAACCCTATGCCATGTACCATCACTCTTTGATATAGAGTCACTGGGATGAAAGGCATGGTAGTTCAACAAAGCAATGTTGCTCTATAGCCAGGCATAACTAAAAAGTGAAAAGATTCTGTAGAGTGTTCTTTTATCTTTGAAAGTCTCTCTGAACCTTAGGTCTCCCATGTGTCCTTGTATTTGGCTAACCACTGAGCCACTGGTCCAGCTCCACTCATGTAAACCTAACACCATTAGTCAGTAGTTAGAATGAAAGTGTAGTATATTTATTGTGTATGTCTAGGGGACAAGCAGCAGTGTTGGTGTTAGAGTTCCTATGTATTTTGGGGAAAATGTAATACAGAGATGAAGAGCACTTATCCATTCTAGACCTAAGTGCATCATGGGATTTGTTGCTTGCAGTGGTGAAGTCATATTGTTATGAATGGATGTCATAATGTGCACCAGAGCAGAGCAGCAAAGGTTTTTAGCTTGCAGATCTGAATAAAAAAAGTTAAAAAAAAATCATGACACAAGATAAATATTTAAATACAATATATCTAAACAGACACTGATCTTCCCACTTGAAGAAATGGGCCAAAGAGGATCATAATTAATATCAAATATTTTCTAATTATATCAAAATTAGACTTGTAGAAATAAGTTCACTGAACTTTCTCGAAAATACTATTTAAACTAGGCAATGTTTTTTTGTTTTTTTACACTGAAAAAACATTTGTTGTGTTAGTGACAGAGTGAGGTTCTCTGACTACAAAATTGCAACTAAGGCAATGATGGAAAGTGAAAGTTAACTAACAAGTCATTGTGCTGAGGAGATGCTGCTCTTGCTATGCAAACCATTAAAGAAAAAGTGATTGGTACAATATGTAAACTCTTATTGTACCATTGTATCCCTGGAAAAACAACCATGCAAAGGTGCCTAAAATAAGAGGTGGAGCTGTAGGTGCTAGAGACCCTCCAACCTATGGCTAGGGTTAATCTCAGGTGCAAAGTGCAGCTGTCACAATAACAGATTCTTTATTTAGGCAGCTACTTAGAGTTAAAGATGATAAATTGGTAAAGCACACAAACTTTGAGCTTTAATTAATACAGACAAATATAGTTGAAATCATAGGAAAAATGTATATAAGTATAAGAATAAAATAAGTACAGTAAAGTGGTTTCCTGCATTGGTCATGCACACAGTTTTACATTGTGCATATCTACAACGTTAGGGAAACCATTAGTAACAAAGATGGAAGGAACAGTAAGAGGAGATCACCCCAATAGGGAGGCGTTGGGCCAGGCTTCCTGCACAGTTATCCCAGATTGTTGTCCTATGTCCCAACAACAGAGTAACCACATATTTATATACCTTTTTCTATTCTTTCCCCACTACACACATTTCAAGGACCATATCTGATGAGGTTTCAGACCCTGTCCATGTCCTCTTTGTGTGGCGTAAGCTTATCCTGTGCCTTTACAAGTCTACCTGAAGATTTCACATTTTACATTCCAACTACCATTTGTGACATGGGATTAATAAATTATGTATGAATTATCGATATACTATATTGCAAAAGCCCCCTGAAATCCCTCAAATCACAAGATTACTTACACAATTATGTGGTGTACCTGGTCTTTTGTGGTCACTTGTTTGTGTCCCAGCATGAGAAGACAATTATATGACCTAAGGATATATCCTTTGACTAACTGAATCCCAAGCGTGTCATGCCTGTCACACTTAGTCTCACATTAAAACACTAGGTCTCTCTCTCATAGCAAAACCTAACATTCTTATTATTTAATCTTCTTCCTGTTACACTTCAATAAGCATCATTTTGAGCATTTAAGCATATAATATATGATTTACTTCTTATCTAGAACTACTTTAAGATAGAGGTCAGTGTTGGCCGGTTACCCTGACCCAATCTCTTCCCAAAGGTCACCTACTTTCCGTCTGAAAGGCAACCAGATTTTCATAGGAAAAATA
Organism: Mauremys reevesii; assembly: GCF_016161935.1. NCBI lineage: Eukaryota > Metazoa > Chordata > Testudines > Geoemydidae > Mauremys > Mauremys reevesii. Next base: position 128,267,200 of record NC_052624.1, on the reverse strand, counting down.
CCTATTGCAGTGGGGTTGGGCTTTAGAGTTTGTATTTTATATTAGTAAATGTTAATAAATATTCAGTGTTAAAATAACTTATTAAACTATACGAAACTTTAAAACCACATGTTTTCCTGTACAAATGAGGGCCCATACAAGGAAATAGGTGATCTCACAGGGCATTTTAAGAGCGATTGCATATGTTCATCATCAGTAAGACAAATACAATTATCTAGTACTTTTCCTCCTCTGTTTTTATATTATACCTGCCAAAGTTCAAGGTTGAAATATTACATAAATAATCAAATCTTAAAAAATTAGGTTTCTCTTCAGGGAAGTCCTGTTTGTGTGGCGTAAGCTTATCCTGTGCCTTTACAAGTCTACCTGAAGATTTCACATTTTACATTCCAACTACCATTTTTTGACATGGGGATTAAAAACTATGTATGAAATCGAGAATTCAGAAGGAGAACCCCAAGTTCAAGGCTTAGCAAGATTTATCGGATTAATGCAGTAAGAGTACTGCAGTGTATAGTATCAGCAAACCTTCCATAGGCTTATATATCATCATTTTAGCCAAACTATGTACCTGTCCTTTGCACTTATTCAACTACTTTTCACATCATCTGGACATTTGTAGAGGAGAATTAATCATTATTTCAAGGTTGCTTATGAATTCCTCCTGCTCAAGTTCTAGGTCATTTATTTTATAAAATCATGGCTCACAAATACATTGAGTTCCATTATCAACTTTACCTTGATAACAAGCTCCTTACTGTGTAGTGTTCAGACTGTGTAGCTTTCAAGTTTAAACCCTTAAGGCTCTAATCACAAAATGTTATGACCCATACACCCTTTTAAGCTTGATAAATAGGGGAATTTAGGGCCTTTCCTTCATAAAGGCCAAAGGCAAATTCTCAGTTCTCCTATTTGAAACCTATGATACTTTGACACTAGGGAGAGTAGAGAGTAGAGGGATGATGATGACGGCCCAGAATGTTTCACTTTTCTACCTGACAGCTGCAGAACCTTGTAGTTTACCTCCTGTTGCTCTTTTTCCTACCTCATTAAAATAATTTGTAACATGTGAACATCTTAGCCTATGGGCTTATAAAGGACAGATACTTCTGTTAATTTACAGAAATCCCACAACATTTAATAATATACTTAAGTGTTTGAATATGCAATTCTTACTTGGGCTAAACATATTTATGTCAATGGGGGTGTAGGATCCATTCCTTAAAGGGCTTTGGCTAGTGGCCTGCCACAACAGAGGTAAATTAACAGCAACAACAACCTGTTAACTGATGAAGTCAAGTTTTTCAAAAGCAGGAACCAAAAATCAGACCCTTAACTAAGTGGTCTAATTTTCAGAAGTGCTAAGCACACAGTACTTCACCATTGCCTGCAGTGGGAGCTGGTGGGTGCTCAACACCTTTAAAAATTAGTCTTTAGGTGCTTAAATATGGATGTAGGAGCCTTAGGCTCCTAATTTTGAAAATCTTGACCTAATGGTTTAGTTGTGGCTATCACATGTCATTAAAAGATTTCTAAATGATTTACAAATAATAATTAAACTCATATAACCCCTGCAGGGCGATACATATTATTATGATTATAATACCCATTTTACAGACCCGGAGAGTGTAAATGACCTAGTCGCACAGTGTTTCCAGGGCAGAGCTGGGAATAGAACCTTGGAGCCCTGGTTGCAAATAACCCACTCACTAATTAACAACACTCCATCCTCTTAAAAAAAAATAAAAAAAAAAAAAAGCAAAAGCACAGTTTGTTTTTGTCTCTTTTGGGTTTTTGGTTTTGTGATAGCTGCATTTTTACTTTTTTTGTGGTGAGTTTAGGAGTTTATTGGGCATGAAACATGTTTATTGATGGTAAATAATCATGCATAAAAATTCTTAGCTGGAATAATTCTGTTAAAGAGTCTTACTGCAGACTTAATCTTGAAATTAAAAATGTGTAGAGTAGATCTTAGTGTATGAACAGCCACTCATAAGGAAATTGCTGTATGACACATCAATGCTATTCAGCAGCTGAATATTTTCTGAATGTTGTTTGGGCAATATTCTGTTGAAGAATATTTACCTGCCCGTTCCAAGTGCAGTGCTGCTATCAATACACAGCAGTAGAGTCTGAGATGGTTAGTGATCCAGACAAGGCAGAGCTTGAGACGAAGGAGGAGAAGAAGATGAAGGAGACACACTTCTATGTCTCACTCAATCTTTACTTCCTTGAAGGCCTTTCCTCCCTGCCACCCAAAAATCCACATCCGTGGAAGTAACAGGAATGAAAAACCTTTGTGTCAGGATCCTGACAAGGACAGTCAGAATCATGGGTCAGAGCAGGGTCAAACCTGAGCCTGGGAGTATCAGAGAAGTTCATAGTCAAGTTCTAGGGTAGGATAGATACCAAGGGGCAGAGTCCAAGGCAGGTTTCAGGGTCAGGAGTCAAAGTCCAGATCAAGCCAAGGTTGAAGCCAGGAGCTGAAGAGTAAGAATAGCCATAGCAGCCACAGGAAATTCTCACTGTTGACTGGACACTTCTTGAAACATCCCTTGTGTTTATATAGGGTAGGAAGCCAATCACGACCTCTCCCGGAGGCCACCTGACAGCAGCTCTAACCAGCTTGGATGCCATTGCCCACTATGGACAAAGACTATGGGAAGTCCTGCCTACTGGAGAGGTCAGCTGCCTGGCAGATCTGCAGGCCTGGGTGCTAAACCCACAGGGCCTTACAGTACCCTCACCCCAGGGTCCCCCCACCAGCCCAGGATAGGCAGCATGGAAGGCTACCACATGATTGGGACATAGACTTGGGATGTGGGCTCCCAGGATGGCTCTTCTGGGCCAGCGCCTCTGAGTCTACAAGGTACTAGAGCAAGCTGCATCTGATTTTTGAGTCCAGTATCTCGTAGACCTCATGCTTATTGCGTCCTTGGATCCATACTGGAGCAGGTGGTGGTTGACCCTGTGAGTGAAAGGGCTGTCAGTGTAGGTTTTAGCAAGGATACGTGGGGGAGAGGGATAGCTGAGTGGTTTGAGCATTGGCCTGCTAAGCCCAGGGGTGTGAGTTCAATCCTTTGAGGGGGCCATTTGGGGATTGGTTCCCCCCTTTGAGCAGGGGGTTGGAGTAGATGATTTCCTGAGGTCCCTTCCAACCCTGATATTCTATGAACACTGAGCATTTTTTTAGGTATATGGGTAATTGAAGCTTCCTGGTCACTGGGTTGATTATTTCAGGTCATATACCATCAGCCAAGCATTCCTGCTCCAGTTTATGACACAGCTGGTTGGTGTGGAGGTTTTGGGCTGAGAGCGAGAGTGAATGCCAAACCTTTCTGGCACAAGCATTCAGCGTACTGCTTGTAGTCTTCCTTGTCCAGATGGGCCTTGAGTTCTTCTTGGAGCTCATGGATCTGCTGCACCCAAACAGTGGCCACAAGATTTGTGGAGTTAACGGATATGTCTAAGTGGAGACAGGGATGGAAGCCACCATTTGCATAGAATTAATTCTGCCTGGTGGAGACATGGTCGACATTGTTTGGGGTAGGAGCAAGTCTGCATGGGGTAGGAGGCTCGACTAGTTGTCCTAGTGGAAATTCGTGCAGCAGTACAAGTATTGTTCCATCACTTGATTTGCTCATGTGGACTGACTGTCAGTTTGTGGGTGACAGGTAGTGGATATATAAGTGTGGACCCCAAGCAATCATAGGGTTCCCCCCAAAACTGCTAAATGAACTGCAGACACTGATCAGTTGTGACTTGCTCTGGGAGTCCATGGAGACAGATAACATGAGTCATTAAGAGCTTGGCTGTTTCTGCTCTAGAGGGCAGGTGCACACGGGGGATGAAATGGGACATTTTTGTCAGCTGGTTGACTTAGTGAGTACTACAGTCTGCTTGTTAGATACAGGTAGCTTGACTATGAAGTACAGGGTAATGGCTTCCCAGAGTTTAGATAGGAGCTTGAAAGGCATTAGGACAGTTGGTTCTACTAGGGCCTAGGTGCTTTTCTAGTCTTTCTGTTTAAAAATGATAGACTTGTCATCTCTTCCTCCCCTTTCTGGAGAGTGGGCCTACTTTGCTGACTTCCCAAAGAACCAGGATGGAATGAATAGGCCAGCTACCCATTGAAGGTCCAGGAGATGGATTCTTCTGGGACTGTCCAAAGGATGTAGGAAGTGGGAAAGGGAATACAAATTATCAGAAGGCAGGAGCATCAGCTGGTAAGGATGGAACTATGTTTGTTGGTGGGAGGTGTAAATCCTGCAAAGCCAGTAGGAAGATTTAGGAAAGGGCTGATAATCAGATTCTATTTGGAGTCTGAATGTTGGAACTCCTAAATATCAATATCCTAAATTCTAATATGAGCCTGTTTGTCCATAAATATTAACTATGTAATGTTTGCTGTGGCATGCCACTTTTCATCATGTGAGCTGCATTTTGAATAGAATAATCGTACAGTTATGGGAGTCCCATGGGAACCAAAATTCTCAAAGCACAGTATGCCAAAAGCAGAATGGCACAAAGGTTCTGTTCCCCTCTCTGTGTGAACATAACACTCATTGATACTAATGGGAATGATACACACAAGTGAGAGAAAAGCCCTCAATTTGTGTCTGACATTTTATATAGCTAGAGTATAGCTCATGAAAGTTTCAACAGGGAAATGAATAGAGTGCTTTCAAGCCAATGTATATAGATAACATAGGAAACAAACAAAGCACACACACACGTACTTCCATATGTTTTCAGAGAGAAGAAATAAAACTTTTTTCTCTGCTGTCTACAAAAAATTGTCTAAACTGTGTTTTAAACTTGTTTCTCAAAATATAAACTTCTATTGTCATACATTAACTACAAGTTAAAACACCATTTTAGGTTTGAGATTGCACCACATCTCATCCTTTACTTTAGCTGACTCTCACAGAGTCTGGGTAGCCACCTGGGAAGATATTTTTGTGATAAAAACAGTTGCAGCTGGTCCTTGGCAAACTCCTCTGTCATTTATGTTGGCAGCTCTTGGAGTTGGCTGTGTCTTTGTCCTGCAGCTAAGCAGCTGAATGGTGTTCTGACTCCCACTGGCCTCTTGGACTCAGTTCAGTTTCAACCTACTTTTATTCCAACAAGCTGGCAGGATTTTATCTACTGATGAATCCAGTCCAGTAAAAATCCTGTGAGAGGGATTGGATAGCACAGAACAGGGTTTTTCTCTTTTTACATCTTCATCTTGGCTTTCAGTCTGATGACATCTTAGCTGGAAGGCAAATGATATATTAGTTCAAAAGAGCATTTGATGCCAAATGTCATTGTGAAAAGAACATATATTCTGATGCCATAGGCCATGCACATTTTGTATCTAAGTTAAATCTAATAATTTGTCTGTTCCTCATGGTTTCTGCCAACTTGGTACTCCTGTTGGAATTCTGCAACTGTTGCATTTGGAGTCAGAGTGCTCATGGAGGATTCCAGCAGGAGCACTTGAATAATACATCACCATGTCAGATGTGTAGTACTGTCTGAGTAGTACACCGTAGCTAGGCTTTTTCTATAGTTATACCTACTCATTTGGGCAGAGCTCATCAATTACAGGGTCTCCAATGGTGATGTTATAATGATAGCTCAAGCTATGTTTTTTTTTTTTAATATTTATTTTAAAACATGAAAGTAATCATGCAGTTTTGTCTCACTTTAATTAGCTAGTGTGTCAAATCAGTATCACCATTAATGTGAGCTGGCATCACTGTTATTATATGATGACATATTGGAAAACTTTATGAACTTTAAGGAATGGGTGAACTTGTCTTGCTATGTGCTCCATGAAAGAGCTAGTAAAGTGTCTACTGAAGAAACAGGAGGGATAGAGGTTTAATGAAAAACACTATTCTTGGAACTTTGATATTTTGGTTAATTGCTTTTCTGTAAGTAAAATATAAAGTTTTCTCTAATATATTCTGCATTTTTTGCTCAATTGCTCCAGTTTATACATTTTTTTTAAAGTGCCTACATTATACGAAATGAACACAAACTAATTTTGTGAATTCAAAAATAGTTTGTGCTTCATAAAATATCAGACTTTAAGAGCCTCATGAATCATTAAGTGACATCTTTCTAATGTTGTTGTTTTTCCTAGATCTTTTAGAATATGAAACAGTACAGGACATTTACAGATTCATTCCCACTGGCCATTTATTTGTCGCAAAATACAAACATGCATACAAAAAACAAAACAGGAAAATTACCAGTGAACAACTATAAGATATATATAGGATGCCCATTACTAAAATCACCTTTAGATGAACCTAAAGGTCATTAATCAAGATGTACATTATAGCTGGGATTTTCAAAGAAACCTAAAGGAATTGAGGGACCAAGTCCTATAGAAAAAATCAATGGGAGTTAGACATCCAAGTCTTTTTGGCCCCTTTGAAAATTGTAGCCTACAGCGCTACTTGGTATGGTCCAGCAGATAGAATAGTGGGTTGGATGTCAGGAGACCGCTGTACTATTCTCAGCTCTGCCATGCTGTATGACTTGCAGCCAGTTACTTTACATTTCTGTCACAGTTTTCCCATGTGTAAAATAGGGATTGTGATGCTTGTCCTCCTTCATTAACTACATAGACATTTATTGATGAAAGCACTATACAAGAACAGTGTATTATGATTATTTTGTTTATTCTGCATTTACAACTATGGGATGTCTACATTATTTTCTTTTTTGGGGTCTGTATTTTTAAATTAATCATGTTCTTTCATGACCAGTATATTTAAAATGGGCTTGCTGTAGAAATTACTGGGGGAGGTTCTATGTGTAGATGGGGAAATGTTCCTGCTATTGTGGGGAATTTTCCTGGCTTCTATGCCACCCCAGTAGAATCGGATGGTGAAAGGATCTGAGTCCCCGCATCAAGTGCCTTTACCTGGAAGTCTGCCTGAACTCGAGGACTCCGCCACATGGGAGAGAGAAAGAGGAGTCCTCATAACCCTGATAGGGCTGGGCCCAGGATCCTTGGGAAGCTTAATCCCCAGTCGCTCTCCTCACTGGCCCCTTCCCTGACCTAGTAATCAGCACACAGAACTTAAACCACATCCAATCTATTAAACATCAACTGCAAACAAATAAGGAAAAAAATTGAGGCTGTTAAAGGAACCCTGTAAACAATAGGCTCTGGAACTCCAGAAAATTCAGCCTATTCCTTACACATCCCAGGCCTCCTTCCCAGGACCTGGCTGTGGTGCGGTGATACAACAAGTAAGACACCTTCTCTGGTGGTGGATACACGCCTCAGGCTCTAGATGGCAGGACCCTTCTCTCCAGTATTCACTCTCCAATCAGGTTCACATCCCCTGTCAAAGTCTGGGCTTCAAGGCCCTCTCATCTGGTGACATTTCTCTACACAGAGCCGTCTCCACCTTGTTTTCCCCACCCACTCCCTGCTCTTGGCTCCAGTTTACTTCTGGCACAGCAGGCCTTTCGCTACCCCATCTCTGGTCGGTCCTGGTTTGCCATTGGTGTGACTGGTCTCTGCTGCTCCAGCTCCCTCACTCTGTGCTGCTCCTTGGGCTGCTCCACTCTCCCCAGCTCTGCTCTGGCTGCTCCAATCAGCCTCTTCATAGAATCATAGAATCTCAGGGTTGGAAGGGACCTCAGGAGGTCATCTAGTCCAACCCCCTGCTCAAAGCAGGACCAAACCCAACTAAATCATCCCAGCCAGGGCTTTGTCAAGCCTGACCTTAAAAACCTCTAAGGAAGGAGATTCCACTACCTCCCTAGGTAACCCATTCCAGTTCTTCACCACCCTACTAGTGAAAAAGTTTTTCCTAATGTCCAACCTAAACCTCCCCCTCTGCAACTTGAGACCATTACTCCTTGTTCTGTCATCTTCTACCACTGAGAACAGTCTAGATCCATCCTCTTTGGAACCTCCTTTCAGGTAGTTGAAAGCAGCTATCAAATCCCCCCTCATTCTTCTCTTCTGCAGACTAAATAATCCCAATTCCCTCAGCGTCTCCTCATAAGTCATGTGCTCCAGCCCCCTAATCATTTTTGTTGCCCTCCGCTGGACTCTCTCCAATTTATCCACATCCTTCTTGTAGTGTGGGGCCCAAAACTGGACACAGTACTCCAAATGAGGCCTCACCAGTGCTGAATAGAGGGGAATGATCACATCCCTCGATCTGCTGGAAATGCCCCTACTTATACAACCCAAAATGCCATTAGCCTTCTTGGCAACAAGGGCACACTGTTGACTCATATTCAGCTTTTCGTCCACCGTAACCCCTAGGTCCTTTTCTGCAGAACTGCTGCCCAGCCATTCGGTCCCTAGTCTGTAACAGTGCATGGGATTCTTCCGTCCTAAGTGCAGGACGCTGCACTTGTCCTTGTTGAACCTCATCATATTTCTTTTGGCCCAATCCTCTAATTTGTCTAGGTCCCTCTGTATCCTATCCCTACCTTCCAGCGTATCAACCACTCCTCCCAGTTTAGTGTCATCTGCAAACTTGCTAAGGGTGCAGTCCACACCATCCTCCAGATCGTTAATGAAGATATTGAATAAAACCGGCCCCAGCACTGACCCTTGGGCCACTCCACTTGATACCAGCTGCCAACTAGACATGGAACCATTGATCACTACCCGTTGAGCCCGACCATCTAGCCAGTTTTCTATCCACCTTACCATCCATTCATCCAGCCCATACTTCTTTAACTTGCTGGCAAGAATACTGTGGGAGACTGTATCAAAAGCTTTGCTAAAGTCCAGAAATAGCACATCCACTGCTTTCCCCTCATCCACAGAGCTGGTTATCTCATCATAGAAGGCAATTAGGTTAGTCAGGCATGACTTGCCCTTGGTGAATCCATGCTAACTGTTCCTGATCACTTTCCCCTCCTTTAAGTGGTTCAGGATTGATTCCTTGAGGACCTGTTCCATGATTTTTCCAGGGACTGAGGTGAGACTGACTGGCCTGTAGTTCCCTGGATCTTCCTTCTTCCCCTTTTTAAAGATGGGCACTACATTAGCTTTTTTCCAGTTGTCCGGGACCTCCCCCGCTCGCCATGATTTTTCAAAGATAATGGCCAATGGCTCTGCAATCTCATCGGCCAACTCCTTTAGCACGCTCGGATGAAGTGCATCCGGCCCCATGGACTTGTGCTCGTCCAGCTTTCCTAAATAGTCCCGAACTACTTCTTTCTCCACAGAGAGCTGGTCACCTGCTCCCCATACCGTGCTGCAGAGTGCAGCTGTCTGGGAGCTGACCTTGTCTGTGAAGACAGAGGCAAAAAAAGCATTGAGTACACTAGCTTTCTCCACATCTTCCGTCACTAGGTTCCCTCCCTCATTCAGCAAGGGGCCCACACTTTCCTTGACTTTCTTCCTGTTGCTAACATACCTAAAGAAACCCTTCTTGTTACTCCTAACATCTCTGGCTAGCTGCAACTCCAAGTGTGATTTGGCCTTCCTAATTTCACACCTGCATGCCTGAGCAATACTTTTATACTCCTCCCTGGTTATTTGTCCAATCTTCCACTTCTTGTAAGCTGTTTTTTTGTGTTTAAGATGAGCAAGGATTTCACTGTTAAGCCAAGCTGGTCGCCTGCCATATTTACTTTTCTTCCTACACATCGGGATGGTTTGTTCCTGCAACCTCAATAAGGTTTCTTTAAAATACAGCCAGCTTTCCTCGACTCCTTTCCCCATCATGTTATTCTCCCAGGGGACCTTGCCCATCAGTTCCCTGAGAGAGTCAAAGTCTGCTTTTCTGAAGTCCAGGGTCTCTGTTCTACTGCTTTCCTTTTTTCCTTGTGTCAGGATCCTGAACTCGACCATCTCATGGTCAAAGCCTCCCAGGTTCCCATCCACTATTGCTTCCTCTACTATTTCTTCCCTGTTTGTGAGCAGCAGGTCAAGAAGAACTTTTCCCCTAGTTGGTTCCTCCAGCACTTGTACCAGGAAATTGTCCCCTACACTTTCCAATAACTTCCTGGATCATCTGTGCACCGCTGTATTGCTCTCCCAGCAGATATCATGTGCCTTACTTTGCCCATGCAGCCACAGCTCACACAGAAGACAGGCCATGGGCTTTCAAGTCTCTCATTTGCTTCTCCATCCTTTCAATCTGGCTGACTTGGAGTGTTGGCCTCTCCCCATTGGCTCTCGGGACCTTCAGTCGCAGGAAGCTGACTGCTCTTTGGGCCTCCCCCTTCTCCTAGTGTTAGGAGAGGGCCAACCAAAAAGTTTCAATAAGGGGCCAACAGACCCCTTTCATATGGCTTATGTTATTCAGGAAGTTGTATTAGATGATCATAATGGTCCTTTCAGTCCTTAAAACCTATGCATCTATAAAAATAACGAAAAATGGAGGCAATATTCTGCAGGTGTTATCTGAGCCAAACTCCCATTGTCTTTTCTAGGAGTTTTGCTCAAGGAAGAACTGCAGAATTTACCCTTGGAACAGGGAGAGCTTGACCACATATTGCTAAGCAATTGCTGTACAAATCAAAGAGGCAGTGTTAATTAGTTATTTACAATTTTATATATATATATATATATATATATATATATATATATATATATATATATATATATATATATATATATATATATATATATAATAAAAAATTATGCCTAACAGCCATCTATTAAAATGTTAAAGGTAATAATTGTAAAGTCAGTAGTTGCTGCTGGGCATTTAGTGCTTCTGAAAATTAGTCCATTTATGTAGGAATGTAAGGCCTGGTCTATCTACAAATTTTTGTACCAATATGACTATTTTGGTTAGTGGTGTGATTTTTTTTTACTGAAATAATTATACTTGTACAACCTCTAGCATAAATTCAGTTATACCAGTGGCAGAGAGCTGACTTCAGACAATTTTTGCAATTTGTTTTTGGTTTTCTTTGGGTCTTTGCTCATGGGGAGCATTGCCTAGTGGTCAGGGCTTAGGCCTTTCAAAATGAAGAGAGGGGTTTTGGTAGGGAAGCCTGGGCCCTTCCACTCAAGCCCAGGCTCCTTTGTGGGCTATCAAAGGTCTGACACCAAAGAGTGCCTTAAGGCTGCCCTCCCTGGGCCATTTCTTATCACCCTGTATTGCCCAAAGTTTGCAGTCTGTAACAAGAAGGTGTGAAGGAGGTCAGCTCATCACTTGGCACCTCTTCTCCTTCTGACTTGACAGCTCTCTCTCTCTAGGGGTGGCAGCTGCCTCCTCTCATGCCTTGGGCCTCTGGGCAGGTCAGTTCCAAGTCTCTCCCCTTCGGGGAAGTCCATAAACAAAGCACAGGGAATCAACACAAATAAACTGGGTTAGTAGGTGAGAGGGGGAAATGCCTCTCTCTCCAGGTAGAAGAGAAGCAGGTCCTGCCTTCCCTCAGGAAGAGACTTTTAGGCAGTTGTGGATGGGAAAGATCCTGCCTTCCCTCAGCCCTTTCCTCAGGAGCTGCAAGGTAGTGGTCCTTTCTCTTCCCCGGACTGCCCCAAGTGAGCTGTTCTGACCCCTCTTAACTCCTCCCCAGTCTGTGCACCTCTTGTGGGTGTTGTGGGCTAGGGCTGGCTGAGCCCACAGCAGCTCCTTAACTCTTTGTTGCCCACTGTGGGGGTTTTATACCCCATCACAGTCTCCCAGAATGAAACTGAAGGCTTGTCTACACAGTATAATAATGCAAACCAGTGGGGTGTGACTTCTAAAGCTTACCAATATATTGTACACGATCTGGCCCATGTAGACCCTGCTTCCTTGCACTAAAAGTTCCCTAATGCATGTTAACATAGTGCTGTTTGAAGCAGGAGTACATTAGTGCATGCTAGATAACATTTTGTGTATTTCAGGCCAGCTGGGACCACCTGGACCATTTAGTGCGTGATACGCTGGTGCGATTTAGAATTCATACCCCACTGGTGGGCATTTATGAAGGTGGTTGTTATTTGAAGAGGAAACTGGGAAGAATTTGTGCCCCTTCCCCTAGGCTCTCTGTTGTCTTTAAATCATGAGCTGTTCAGGTCACAGACAATTTTTTATTCTAAGTTTGTGCAAGCGCTAGCACGATGGGGCCTTGACCATGGTTGAGGGTTTTGAGAACTACCAGAATGCAAATAATAATAATAATAATAATAATAATAATTAATAATATCACAGGCTGACTTCAGTTATCCAGTGCCATCTAAACTGTGGTCAAACAATTGTATGATTTTACTTTACTGGCGGGCTTGTTGCTTGCTGTAGCATCCTTGTATATTTTTATTCAAAACCATACTGTGTTGACATGGAAATATGGCTTCTGAACTTCATTTACAAAAACAACAATCACTAAAAATACAGAAATTCCAAAAATATTTTTCTCAATATTTAAAAATTATTTAATCTTTCATAAAATAACAAGTTCACTGACTTTTAGTTTAATAAAACTAACATAAACACAACTTTATTTTTGACCATGCTTATGAGAAGTTCATATGTACCATTTATTATTTTTTTGTTATAAAATGCACACTTTCCCCACCCACTGGAATAAATTCCCCTGTTAGTTGCATTTTCAAAAAGAACCTTGATTGTGGAATTGTGCCCTGTGCCTCCATAATAAGTAATTACCCTTCTATGTGTTCTCTCATATTTGCTTTTATGAATATGGCCCTACCAAATTCATGGCCATGAAAAGCACATCACGGACTGTGAAATCTTCCCCCATGAAAACTGGTCTTTTGTGTTCTTTTACCCTATACTATACAGATTTCAAGGAGTAGACCAGCGTTTCTCAAATTCGGTGCCAACCCAAAAGGGAGTTGCAGGGGTGTCACTAGGTTATTTTAGGGGGGGGTGTCATGGTATTGCCACCCTTACTTGTGCGCTGCCTTCACAGCTGGGCAACAGGAGAGTGGTGACTGTTGGCCAGGCACCCAGCTCTGAAGGCAGCACCCCACCAACAGCACAGAAGTAAGGGTGGCAATCCCATACCATGCCACCCTTACTTCTACAGTGCTGCTGCTGACGGCAGCTCTGCCTTCAGAGCTGGGCTCCCAGCCAGCAGCCACCGCTCTCCAGCTACCCAGCTCTGCAGGCAACACCGCCACCAGCAGCAGTGCAGAAGTAATGGTAGCAGTACCGCAACCCCCCGACCCTAACGTTGTGACCCTCCCACAACTCCTTTTTGGGTCTAGATCCCTACAATTACAACACTGTGAAATTTCAGATTTAAATACCTGAACTCATGAAATTTACAATTTTTAAAATCCTATGACCGTGAAATTGACCAAAATGGACCATTAATTTGATAGGGCCCTACTTAGGAAATGGTTAAATAAAATAAAGAATATTTCTAAAATATCAGTAGCTTGCATTGTATTTGGATGAGTTATTAAATGAAGATTAATATGAAATTTATATCTGTTGTAAATGAAAAGAATGCATGTGTGGGAGAGGTCAGAAATACTGTAAATGTCCCTGAGCACTCAGTGTCACAGATCTGTGAGTTAGCTGGATTATATGTATAAAATTACAAGTAGACAGAGACTCCCTATTGAATATATGTCTGAAAAGGCATATATAAAGGCCTGTGTGTTGCTTATTCTAGCAAGTATGTGAAATGCCTTGTGCTGATGAAATGTGAAACAGCTATACCTGTTTTGATGGGAGTATGTGACTAATTGGTGTATGGGGCCGAAATTGCCCATGTTTTGGGAATTCCACCATTCTAGCACAAATACATGAGACATACAGCAGTCCTAGTATTCCTTTAAATGTGGAGAAATGTCCCACAGCAGCTGCCTTTGGGATTATTTGTAATTTATCACAGCCCTGCATCAAGAGTTTACCTGCTGCTATAACCTTGCAGTGGATATAGCCTAGTTCCCAATCTGTATACTCAGCCAGCACTGGCTAGTGCTTGAGGGGTGTTCATAGCCACATCCCATATTTTCCTGCTCCCCTTTGAGATGTTTTGCTCACCAAGTATCCTGATGACACAGGTAACCTGGGCTGAAATTGTGCTGGCTACTGCAAGGATATAAAGGAGACTGTGTATCCATGCACAGTTTCCTCCTTATAAGCACACTGCAGGTTAACCTCTTTAAATTCATGAGCTGTTCCACTTTCTAGGGTTATTATGCAGCTGGAGATCTCAGTTTTAGAATCAAATCCAAAAGTCTGCAAATCCTACAACTTCTCAAGTTTTGCAAAGTAAAATGTTTTTGTGGTGCTTGTGGGAGGAATTTGGAAGCACACATTTAAAAGTATTTAGACTGTTGCCAACTAGGAATGCTTGTCCTGACTCCCCTTGCATCAGATCTGCATTCTCCTCCTAGGATTCTCTAAATGCCAATCCTTCCATGTGAAAACAAGAGGCAACAGTCAAATGATTGAGATTCCTATTTAGTTCTTGACATTTGGAAAGTTGGCATTCTTTCTACTGTAACTCTTGACAAGCCATGTCCACACTGCAAAAGAGTATTGGGTTTGAAAATGTGTTAAGTAACATGGTTTAATTAACACAATATTAAACATTATTTAGCACCTAGTTTAGATAGGGACAAATTGTGTTCAAAACAATTTGTCCATGTTTGCACTAGGTGGCTTAGTTGTGTCAGTGAAATTGTTAGTTAGCATGTTTTCTAACAGAATGCTCTTTTCGAGTACAGAGACCTGACTGGAAGTAAGGGGTTAAACTGGTGAGTGCAGGAATAGTCCACCCAGTGCAGCAACATGTTAACTGATTTTTAAGCCAACATTAGAGCAGTACAGTTAATGATGACTTAGTAAGAGAAGGAGAAAGGAAAAGATTTAGAAAGACAAAACGCAAAGGCCAAAGCCTGTGTTACATTTTGTATCTTACTTTTGATTCTTCCTTTGTATGATTGTTTTACTTAGCTTTACATTTGTTTCAGCATCCTTCATGGAACCAGTTGCAAAATATGGGCTTAATGGTTATGTTAATATGGCGTTTTTATTCAATTTCCCTAGATGACACTGACATTTTGTATTGTACCATCACACTGAAAATGTTATATAGTTAGCATTGAAAAGCTGCTGGCAACAGTGCTGCTTTCTGAGTTTTTCATGCTGAAAACTTCTTGGGGAGCTCTTGGTTCCTTCAAAGAGTGCACACTTAACTTCCTCCTTCAAAATACAAATCACTCCATTTACCCACTATGCGGGTAATATAGGCATACATACATGCTGTGTGACGCTCTTTTATTCAGAATGTTTAAAATATTAATAAACTTTTAAAAAATTAAAAATTGAAAAGTAAATATAGTTTTAAAAAATGTAAATTTGAGAACAGACAGATGTAAATTAAAAAAGAAACAAACAAGTACATAGAGAGATTATCAGAAGCTAACAAATTGTGTGTCTATTATCATTTTGATCACTTTCACCCCAGTCCGGCAAAGACATACGTCTGTGCTTAAACTGATGCTTGTGAATGCAGCCATTGCTTTTAATGGGAGTACAAACGTAACAAAAACACGTACATGTCCCTGGGTCGGAGCCTGGTGAAGACAGTGGACCCAGGCTCCCCTACCAACCCTTAAAGGTGGGATAACAAAAAGAGTCTATCCCCCAGTGGGGAATCTAGCTGGGGAAAGCCCTGAATCCATAAGGGTCCAGACCTTAAGCCCCAAAGCTAAGGAGAAAGTCCTGAAGCCCTTGTGGGTACCGAAAGACTTTTCTGTTATTGGACTTTTCTTTTTGTATAATCCAAAAGGGGTGGACTGGAGCACAGGACCTGGCAGGAGGGCTGAGCCACAAAAGGGTCTGATCCCAGTGGACAGAGTTGTAGAGGAAAAAGCAGATATCAGAAAGAGGGACCACCTGCCCCACCAATGCCTGAATCCCAGGCAGCACTGCTAGTGAGGGTCACCTTCACAGTGCCATAGAAAAGCCCATGAGGAACTTAATAATTCTGTCTTTGCAGCAGAGTTTGAATAGTGTGAGTAAAATCAGGACTTTGGCCTCATAGTGAACAATGAGTGTAAAATGAAATACTGCACCATTCATCCTGTGCACTGAATGAGGTAGAGGTCACTGGGAAAAAATAGTAAAAGTGTATGTGATCACATAGTTAAAGACTGTGTCATAATGCATACATGCAAGGGGGCTGAATTAGGTTGAACAGGCAACCTTAATTCTGGCATTTCCTCACTTAAGTGCTTGACTGTATGATTTCAATGTTCTTTTAACATAGATGTGTCTGTGTGTAACTTAATCTTTATATTGCAGTAGTGTCCAGGTGTTCCATTCATGTTTGGATACTCACTATGCTAGATGTGGTACAGGTGCTTATGAACATGTGGTCTGTGCCCTAAATAATTTACATTTTATATGAAATTACTTTCCTGCAGAGCCTGTGGCTTCCTTCAGGTGCATAGCAGTACTGACTGATTGAGTTATAGAACTATAATGAGACTACAAACTCTACCTCCCTATACTGACACTGCTGACTTTTTATTTATTAATAATGTTCAAAGCCAAACTATCTGTTATGAAGATCTTTAAGAAGTACTCAAAGAGAAGGAATTTATTTTTAGTCAGTTGGAGACCAAGATATGCTAACTAACATAGTTATCTGGGATGTAATATAATTAACATACACTGGAGACTAGTTCTGTGTGTCAGGTGAATCAGTATTTTTCTCTATTTTGTTAAAGTAGTTCCCAAACGAAAACTTTAAATTGGATTGCAAATATACAGCAATAGCTTAAGGGCAGGGTGGGTGGGAAACAAAAAAATAAAACAAAACAACAACAAACAAACCTTAAAGAATGTTCAGGGTTTAGAAAAACAAATTATGGAAACCTAGGAAATTGTAAGTTGTGGTAAAACTTAACAAACAAAACCCAAAAACTTTGTAAATTATTAGTTATACCTACAAAAATGTATAGGCTCATAGAATTTCAAGGCCAGAAGGGACCGTTGTGATTATCTAGTCTGACCTCCCATATAGCACAGGCCATAGGTCTTCCCCAAAATAATTCCTTTTGAACTAAAGCATATCTTTAAAAACAAAAACAAATTTCCTATCTTGATTTATAAATTGCCAGTGACGGAGACTCCACCGATAAACTGTTCCAGTGATTAATTAACCTTACTATTAAAAATGTACACCTTATTTGCAGTCTGAATTTGTTTTTCTTCAATTTCTAGCCATTTGATCTTGTTATGCTTTTGCCTGCTAGACTTAACAGCCCATTATCAAATATTTGTTCCCCATATAGAAGCTTATAGACCATGATCAAGGCACCCCTTAATCTTCTTTTTGTTAAGCTAAATAGCTTAAGCTCCTTGAATCTGTCACTATAAGACATGTTTTCTAATCCTTTTACTACATCCATTGAAAGTCAATTCATTTTTCATGCTTGGAAAAGTTACACATATACACACACACATGAGGAACTTCACGTGTACAAGTGAACTTATCTAAATAAATTGGCATTTTTGTACATATGACAAAGCCTGTTTTTTCAGGCCACTTGTCTGCTCCTTTGGGTTAGTCTAATTGTTTATCTGTAACCAGTAACCAAGAGCCCATATCACCATTTCATTAGCTCCTGAATATCTGTGGCTCAAGTTACAATTAAATCAGTATACCACATCAGTGTGTACCTCACACGGTATTTGTTTTTCAATAGGCATATCTGTCTGTCTTCCATTTACTAGTAAATGAGACATTTTTCTGATCTGTGACTCTTCCAGTTTTAACCATAGGTATAATGCAGAGGTTGTTTGTTGTTTTTTTCTTGGTTAAAGGTTTAGTAGAAATTTAACACAAAAATAGTATTCATAAATACAGACAAATTAAGTAACAGAACACAACTCTCCATTTTTGTCCATGCAGAAAAGGCTTTGGTCCTTTGTTATCTTGTATTTGCTTTTAGTTTTAGAAGGATAGTGAGTCTGGTTAGAGTGGGTTAAAAAGTCAGGTAGGTTGTGCTGGACTGGATGGCTATGGATGTTCATAAAGGGCAACACAAAGCTTGTATTTTTTCCAGGCATTTGAAAACAGGGGTGGAAATAGAAAGGGTGGGGAATTCTTTGGGGAGAAAGAGGATTTGAGTTATGTTGCCAGGGGAGATTTAGGTTGGATATTAGGAAAAACTTTTTCACTAGGAGGGTGGCAAAGCACTGGAATGGGTTACCTAGGGAGGTGGTGGAATCTCCATCCTTAGAGGTTTTTAAGGTCAGGCTTGACAAAGCCCTGGCTGGGATGATTTAGTTGGGGATTGGTCCTGCTTTGAGCAGGGGGTTGGACTAGATGACCTCCTGAAGTCCCTTCTAACCCTGATATTGTATGATTCTATGATGATATACTGATGGTGAATTATCTTTAAATGTACCCTTAAGACATATTTTTCATTTATGTCAAGGGCATCTAGATTGTGTGGAATCTTTTTAGCTTTCTAAAAATCTGAATAACTGTGTATCTTTTGCACCTCTAGTTCATCAGTTTAAATCCAACCCAGGTTGGTAGTTAACATTTATCGGATGGCTGTTGTATGACTTTGTGAATGAGTGGGTGATATCATTCCAGTTCCTAGTGCATGAGTGTTGGCATCACCATCATTCCTTGTTGGCAGCCTCAGCAGAAAGGCTTAGCTTCAGTGGATTTGGAGATTGGTTCACTGTCCTACCTGTAGAATTGGGTCTTTTAATTCAGAGTTGAGACTAACAGGTGAGACAGTGTGGGGAAAGCTAGCCCACGCTGTCTCATTCTGTTGATAGAGGACTTCTATTCTACTTTGAGGATTGCCTGAATATCAATTATTGTGGCTGTGAAAACATGGAGCTGTATAGTTAGCAGTGCCCAATGTGAATGAGGATGCACCTTGTTCTCTATCACATAGTTCACCCTGAGGCTATACAATGAAGTGCAGCTTCAGTTGCTATTCTGTTTCCCTGACTGCCCTAGGCAGTAAGCATGAATTCAGTGGTGTCTATTAGCCCCTTCCTTATAGGGCAACTTAAATGTTTTTTGAGCATGGTGGTGGTGGTGGTGGTAAGTCATCTTTCATGAGCACTAAGGTCTCAGTCATGCAACTGGCTCTGCACAGAGTCCCATTGACTTCACTGGGGCTCCAGGCATGCACAGGTGTGTATACCTGCTTGGAGAAAGTTGCAGGATTAAGGCCTAAATATATCTTAATGGGAAATATATCAAGAAGCTTTTGTGGAGGTCATGTCTGATTTTAAGACTCAAGTGTCCTCTTTTGGAAGGCAATAGTCTCTCACACGTAAGTGCCTTTTTAAAGATGAAAGTACCTCTCACCCTCTCTTTGAGGATTGTGGGAGTGTTTGGGCTGAGACTGGGTGTGCTTTGCTGTTCTTTTTCTGTTGAAATAATGGTTTTTATGTGTGTGTTTAGTTTTGTAGTTGTGCATTTAATTTCAGAATTTGTTCCATTTTAGCAGACTTTTACAGAGACCTCAGTTTGTTGTAGATTCTGAGAGATTAACCTGTGGCCTATGGGTTACGGATTTTGCCTCCAGATGCTGCCTCTGTGGAGTATGTGTTCTAGCTGTGGGGTAGGTGGTTGGGTTTAAAAATGTAACGTGTGCATCTTGCATGAGCCAGGCTGTTGTGTTTATTGCCACACTTAGCCTTATTGAGCAGGTGGTTGTGGAGAGAATTGTTGTGGGAAGTGGTTTTTGTCCCTGCTATGCCCCTTTCAACACTTGCTGTTAAAGTCACCGTGTCTCATGTTCCTCTTTGCTTAGGAAATGAGCAGCTGGCTAGAGAATTGGTGAGTTGCAGTAAGATCACTAGCCCTCTTAGAAGGATTCCTTTGGGCTGTAAAGCCCCACAGGTTCGGCATGTCTTGCCCTTTCATAGCCCTGGTCTACACTACAGGGTTAGGTCAAATTTAGCCACATTAGGTCGATTTTACAATGAATGCATCTACAACAAGCAATTCCATTCCATCGACCTAAAGAGCTCTTAAAATTGACTTCTGTAATCCTCCCCCGCGAGGGGAGTAGCGCTAAAATCGATCTTGCTGGGTTGAATTTGGGGTAGCCTGGACTCAAGTCGACTGTATTGGCCTCTGGGAGCTATCCCAGAGTGCTCCATTGTGACCACTCTGGACAGCACTTTCAACTCCAATGCACTAGCCAGATACACAGGAAAAGCCCTAAGAACTTCTGAATTTCATTTCCTGTTTGGTCAGTGTGGTGAGCTCAGCCGCACAGGTGACCATGCAGTCCCCCCAGAATTGCAAACGAGCTCCAGCATGGAGCGAATGGGAGACACTGAATCTGATTGCAGTATGGGGAGAAGAATCTGTGCAGGCAGAACTCCGATCAAAAAGAAGAAATGCTAATAAATATGGCAAAATCACACAGAGCATGATGGAAAGAGTCTACAACAGGGACACACAGCAGTGCCGCGTGAAAGTCAAGTTGCTCAGGCAAGCCTACCAAAGGACAAAGGAGGCAAACGGTCGCTCTGGGTCAGAGTCCCATACATGCCGCTTCTGGCATTCTAGGGGGTACCCTACCAGTACCCCACTACTGTCCGTGGACACCTGCAACGTGGAGGAGGATTTTGTTGATGATGAAGAGGAGAAGAATGTGCAGCAGGCAAGCGGTGAATCCGTTCTCCCCAGCAGCCAGGAACTTTTAATCACCCTGGACCCAGTACCCTCCCAAGGCAGGATCCCCAACACTGAAGGCAGAGAAAAAACCTCTGGTGAGTGCACATTTGTAACTACAGTACAGGGTTTAAAAGCAATAATGTTTAATGTTTGATTTGCCGTGAAGACTTGGGATACATTTGTGGCCAGTACAGCTACTGGAAAAGTCTGTTATCGTGTCTGGGGATGGAGCGGGAATCCTCCAGGGACATCTCCATGAAGCTCTCCTGGAGGTACTCTGAAAGCCTTTGCAGAAAGTTTCTGGGGAGGACTGCCTTATTTCGTCCTCCACAGTAGGACACTTTGCCATGCCAAGCCAGTAACAAGTAGTCTAGAATCATTGCAGCACAAAGCATGGCAGAGAATGGTCCTGGGTTTTGATCACATTCAAGCAACATTCGGTCTATATCTCTCTGTGTTAGCCTCAGGAGAGTGATATCATTCATGGTCACCTGGTTGAAATAGGGGAATTTTTGTAAGGGAACAATAAAAGGACCCCATTCATGCTGGGTTGTTTGTGCTCGGCTAAAAGGGATCCCTGAGAATAGCCACACGGTGAGGGGAGGGGTGAGGGGAAGTGTTTGCTGCACATCCACCCGAAAAATGCAGCCCCTCCTTTTAAATGGCAAACCCAACTGGCATTGCTTGCTATGGGAAAGGAGGGCACTGCAGTTTGAAAACATTCCCACATGTTATGAAGGCGTTAGAAGCCAGACCCGTGTACTCTTTGGGTTACCGCAGCTGCCTGGAAAACGAATGCTGTTGCCCAGCCGTGTGTGATGTGTCACCAGACCGGAAGGCGCTCAAAGTGAAAGGCAAAATGCGATCTTGTACCTAAAGCACATGTACTGTCTGCTGTGAATTGCTTGATTTACTGTGAAAGAGTTTCCCTTTTGTTCTCAGAAATGTATCATCTTAAATTTTACTCTCCCTTTTCATCCCCCCACAGGTGCAAATGCTTCTATGCTCCCCCATCATCTCCATCCCTGAGGTTATCGCAGATTAGAAGGCGAAAAAAACGCACTTGTGATGACATATTTTCTGAGTTCATGCCATCCTCCTGCACTGATAGGGTGCAGCTGAATGCATGGAGGCATTCAGTGGCAGAGTCCAGGAAAGCACTAAGTGAGCGTGATGAGAAGAGGCAGGAGGCAATGCTGAGGCTAATGGGGGAGCAAACGGACATGCTCAGGCGTCTAGTGGAGCTGCAGAAAAGCCAATAAGAGCACAGACTGCTGCTTCATCCACTGTACAACTGCCTGCCCTCATCCCCAAATTCCATATCCTCCTCAGCCAGATGCCCAAGAACATGGAGGGGTGGGGAGGCTCTGGGCACCCTGCCACTGAACTCCAGAGGGTGGCCCAAGCAACGGAAGGCTGCCATTCAAACAGTTCTGATTTGTAGTGTGGCTACAATAAGCAATGTGGCGTTGTCCTTCCCTCCTCCCCTCCTCTCCCACACCACCCTATCTCACCCAGGATACCTTATCAGTTATCTCCTTTTTTTTAATTAATAAAGAAAGAATGCATGGTTTCAAAACAATAGTGACTTTATTTCCTTTGCCAGCTGTGATTGAAGAGGGAGGGTGGTTGGCTTACAGGGAGTTAAAATCAACAAAGGGGGCGGGTTTGCATCAAGGAGAAACACACACAACTGTGACACGGTAGCCTGGTCAGTCATGAAACTGGTTTTCAAAGCCTCTCTGATGCGCACCTGTGCTCTTCTAATCACTCTGGTGTCTGGCTGTTCAAAATTGGCAGCCAGGCGATTTGCCTCAACCTCCTACCCCACCATAAATGTCTCCCCCTTACTCTCACAGATATTATGGAGCACACAGCAAGCAGTAATAATAATGAGAATATTGGTTGTGCTGAGGTCTAACCTAGTCATCAAACAGCGCCAGTGAGCTTTTAAACATCCAAAGGCACATTCTATCGCCATTCTGCACTTGCTCAGCCTATAGTCGAATTGCTCATACTACTGTCCAGGCTGTGTATGACTTCATGAGCTATGAGATCAAGGGGTAGGCTGGGTCTCCAAGGATAACTATTGGCAATTCAACATCCCCAACAGTAATTTTCTGGTCTGGGAAGTACGTCCCTTCTTGCAGCTGCTCAAACAGCCTAAAGTTGCTAGCGTCATGCACCTTTCCTGGCCATCATATGTTGATGTCGGTGAAATGTCCATTGTGATCCACCAGTGCTTGCAGCACCATTGAGAAGTACCCCTTGCAGTTTATGTACTCTTTGGCCAGGTGGTCCAGTGCCAAGGTAGGGATATGCGTTCCATCTATCGCCCCACCACAGTTAGTGAACCCCATTGGAGCAAAGCCATCCGCTATTACCTGCACATTTCCCAGAGTCACTATCCTTGATATCAGAACATCAGTGATTGCATTGGCTACTTGAATCAGAGCAGTCCCCACAGTAGATTTGCCACTCCAAATTGATTCCCACTGACTGGTAGCAGTCAGGCATTGCAAGCTTCCACAGGGCTATTACCACTCACTTCTCAACAGTCAGGGCAGCTCTCATCTTGATATTCCTGCACTCAGGGCAGGGGAAAGCAACGCACAGAGTGCCAGGAAAGTGGCCTTACACATGCAAGAGTTTTGCAGCCACTGGGAATAATATATATAATATATATATTATTATATATTAATAATAATATATATTAATATATAATATTATTCCCAGTGGCTGCAAAACTCTTGCATGTGTAAGGCCACTTTCCTGGCACTCTGTGCGTTGCTTTCCCCCGCCCTGAGTGTAGGAATATCATCCCATACCTGCAACACTATGCAGTCCCACCACTCTGTGCTTGTTTGCTGGGCCCAGAATCGGCGTTCCCCTGTTTCAACGTGCCCCAATGCCTCCATGATGTTCCAATTGCCACAGCCCATGCTTTCAGGAACATCTGTGTCCATGTCCTCCTCACAATCGTCCTCGTGCTGCCATCTCTTAGCCAGGTTCTGCACATACTGCAGTATAATGTGCAAGGTTTTTACAATGCTTGCAACAGCAGCAGTGAGCTGAACAGGCTACATGCGAGCCGTGCTATCTGCACAGGTAACTCAGGCAAAAAGGCATGAAATGATTGTTTGCAGTTGCTTTCACGGTGGGGAGAGTGATGACATGTACCCCAAACCATCCGCGACAATGTTTTTACCCCATCAGGCATTGGGAGCTTAACCCATAATTCCAGTGGGCAGCGGAGACCGTGAGAACTGTGAGATAGCTTCCATAGTGCACTGCTCTGTGATTCGATGCTAGCCATAATAGTGAGGACGCACACCGCCGACTTAATGCTCTTAGTGGGAAAGTACACAGTCGACTGTATAAAATTGATTCCTAAAAATGGACTTCTGTAAAATCGAGCTAATTTTGTTGGCAGGTTTACATTGTATTTGTTGCCACTGAGGACATGGCCTGTTGTTGTTGTGGGAGTCTGACACATCTGGTTAATCAGTGCCCTGAGAAGAGGCAGGCCGCCCCTGAAAACCGAACACCACTGACCCGCCCCTTTCCCCAAGGCCATGCCCATGCCCCTCCTTTGCCCCACATATCCCCCCATCGCTCACTGTCCCCCCATGCCTCTATCACTCGCTCCCCGATTCCCTGGGATTCACCAGCCGTCTGCAGAGCCGCGCTGGGAGGAGCTGATGCGGAGCCTGACTGGCTGCCCAATCGGGGCACAACAGGGGTCTATCCCTGGAGCAAGGGGCTGGGGTGGGGAAATCGGAGCATAGCGGGGCAGAGGGGGGAAATCAGAGCATAGTGGGATGGAGGGGGTCATCCTCGGAGGGAGGGACTGAGGAGGGGAAATCGGGGCACAGCGGGTTGAGGCGTCAGTCCCTGGAGCAAGGGGCTGGGGAATAAGTGACAGGAGTTCCCAGGCTGCTCGCTGAACCTCTTGTTTATAACCCTGCCATGAGGATTCCTGATCTTTTTTCTAGGAGTTCTGTCATTTCCCTTACTGCAGCAGGTGCAAAAAACCTGATTTATTTAACTGATTTTACTAATTTTACATGGGTCTCAGCAGATATCTTGGCTGTCCAGGTTGGTTTTCATTTCATTGGCTGGGTTTCTCACTTTTTATTAGAGGTGGAATCAGTGCTTCCTTGGATCAGTCTTACCAATCTGGACAGTTGTCTTCTTGAGTGAGCCATTCCTGACTATACTCATGTTTCTGTTTTTTAGTTACTCATGCTGTGGATTGGGATATTGACAAGCCTGGCAGCTTGCTTGCCATCAGTGGTCTTCTGAATTAATAGCTTAGGCCATAAGTCCTTGTCTGTGCTTGTGGCAAAGATTTGTCATTTTTGAATGCTTGTTGGTTATCACGATATGGTATGGAGAAGACAGCTGCTGGTGACAGACTTGAGCCAGCCAGCCTGGCAAACTGTATACAAGCTTCCAATTGTAAAGAGGTTGGGTGATTCTCCAATGGAGAATTCTTCTCAGGGATATTGCCACAAATGTGTTTGTGAATTATTTGACTCTGCAGATGTCTGTGTCATGTTCTTTATCTGTCACGGAGGAGACTGTTTTTCATATGTTTCTTACTTGTTCTAGGTCACAGCCATTATTTGTTTTACTTCAGGATATTTTTTGGTTATTGTCCCTTGATTTTTCTCCTATTAATGTTTCTCCTATTTTATTCATGTTTACTGTTAACTACGAATTCACAAATAGGTCTTTGGTATGCCTTGCAAACTTTATTTTAGGTCAAGTAAAAATTAGACAACATAAATTTTTGATACTGGGATCGCCAGTGTTATTCAGTTTTTAGATGTTTAGTGGTTTTAAACTTCCAGTTGGAGTGTAGATATTATACTCTTATAAGTGATTTGGATCACCTTATTCAGCAGTGGGCTATTGGAAATACATTTTGTACTGTTCGGGATGAGTAACTGTTTTTCAATTTGCAATTCAAAGTCAATTCTTTTTATTCCGCTCTACAGAGTTTTTAAAGAGGCAGTAAGGTTGTATTTGGGACTTGTTCCTTTAAATCTTCCAGCTGTTTGTTCATCTTATTTTCAGAGTGAAGTAAACCTGAATGTAGATGCAAGCCTTTTCATAAGGCCTGTGTCCTCCACAGCTTTTGCTGCCTTACACTTGTGGATAAAAAGAAACACACATACACCTGCTGGGCTTTCAGCAGGCTTCAGATTTTTTAAGAGTTCTAAAAACCTGCCACTCTGAACTTTAGCTGGATTCCCCTCTGCTTCACAGTTGAATTCATTAGTATCAAAATTACGGCTGTCAAGCTATTAAAAAAATTAATCGCAATGAATCATGCAATTAATCACACTGGTAAACAATAATAGAATACCATTTATTTAAATATTTTTGGATGTTTTCTACATTTTCAAATATATTAATTTCAATTATAACAGAATACAAAGTGTACAGTGTTCACTTTGTATTTATTTTGTATTGCAAATATTTGCACTGTAAAAACCAAATGAAATAGTATTTTTCAATTCACCTAATACACATACTATAGTGCAATCTCTTTATCGTGGAAGTTGAACTTACAAATGTAGAATTATGTATGAAAAATAACTGCATTCAAAAATAAAACAATGTAAAACTTTAGAGCTATGAGTCCACTCAGTCCTATTTCTTCTTCGGACAATCGCTCAGACAAACAAGTTTGTTTACATTTTCAGGAGATAATACTGCTCACTTCTTGTTTAGAATATCACCTGAAAGTGAGAACAGGTGTTTGTATGGCATTGTTGTAGCTGGCATCGCAAGATATTTAAATGCCAGATGTGCTAAAGATTAATATGTCCCTTCATGCTTCAGCCACGTTCCAGGGACATGCGTTCATGCTGATGACAGGTTCTCCTCAATAACGATCCAAAGCAGAGCGGACCGACACATGTTCATTTTCATAATTTGAGTCAGATACCACCAGCAGAAGATTGATTTTCTTTTTTGGTGGTTCAGGCTCTATAGTTTCCTCATCGGAGTGTTGCTCTTTAAAGACTTCTGAAAGCATGCTCCACACCTCGTCCCTCTCACATTTTGGAAGGCACTTAATATTCTTAAACCTTGGGTCGAGTGCTGTAGCTATCTTTAGAAATCTCACATTGGTACTGTCTTTGCGTTTTTTCAGATCTGTAGTTCTTAAAATGAACATGTGCTGAGTCTTCAAACAAGACTACTATAACATGAAATATATGGCAGAAGGCAGGTAAAATAAGCTGGAGACGTATAATTCTCCCCCAAGGATATCAGTCACAAATTTAAGTAATGCATTATTTTTTTAATGTGCATCATCAGCATGGAAGCATATCTTATGGAATGGTGGCCAAAGCATGAAGGGGCTTATGAATGTTTAGCATGTCTGATATGTAAATACCTTGCAATGCCGGCTACTACAGTGCCATACAAACACCTGTTCTCACTTTCAGCTCCGTCAATGAATTTAGACACTGCCATTGTTAAACATCTAGAGATCTTGACAAATACACAAGAGTGCATATTTTGGAATGCTGCTACATATAATACTTGAACCATCAGACTGTTGTAAGAAATAAATGTGTATTTTCACTTTTTCAGCAAAATTTTTCTGTTACTGGTTAAATCATTTTTAAAAAAATATCTTATTAATTACAACTAGACATGGTTCACACTTTTGCCCCCAAAAGAGTTTTGATAAATTTTTATCAGCAAACTATCATTCTGAGTTGCTGGAGCTGTCTCTTTTGTAGCCTTTTATAAGTATACTTAAAATAGAATGATCTTAGTTTTGAATCAATTTGAGTCTTCACAAGAAAGTTTCTTGTGCAAAGAAATGGATTTTAGATCTAATTTTAAAGCAATTCAATTTTTCATTTTTGCCAGACGTGCTGAGGTTTTTGGTCCCCCGCCCATTAGTAAAACTACTGATTTGTGGTACACTTAAAATGTGTAGGCTCTGTTCTGCACTTCCTACTTAGACAGAACACCCTTTGATTTCAAAGAGTGTTTTTGTCTGCATAAAAACTGCAGGATTTGGACCACAGATTTCAAAGAGACTCTTCCCTGAGTATGGGAAGTCCTATAGGTCTCTCAAGAAATATTTTTTTTTCATTCCTATGCTAGAGAAGGGGTTTTGTTACCTTATGTTTATAATGATCAAACCAATATATCATGTATACAAGTATTAGAAGATAAAGAATGGCTACATTCCTATCTAGGAACAAATCACTAATTAAACATCCAGGTTATAATTGGACCAGGGAGATTAATAACACCTGCAGAAGGAAAGCACAAGTGTTTCATTGCCAGCAGTGCCTATTATTGAGTGAGAAATGACTAGAACAGCAGGATCAGTCATTCCACTGAGCTGCTATCTTCTGTGAGAGAAATGCAGGAATGCACCACTTTTCTTCCACTGTCCCAACTATTCTGAACCAAAACTAAAAGTAGAGAGGCAGAGAGAAGAGACAGGATGAGGAAAAGATAATACAGGTGATTCCAAATAAGTTGTATTTAATTTCGTTTATCACATAGGATTTTCACAAAGGATTATGGGAATTGTATAGATTTAGGGAATATTTTACAAAATTCCCCCTTGAATTACTCCATCCACTTGGCTCTGCCTCCACCGCAGGAAGTTCAAGATTTTTGTCACTGCCTTTGAGGCCCAGCATAACTTTAATCCTATTTATCCCAACCTGCCTTTTTTCAAGTTGCTCCTCACCCCCTGCTCTGTTTGTGATGCCAGCCTATAGCCCTGTTCACTGTGATCATCTCTGCACTTTCTTCCATGCAGAACTCTTCCCATGGAACTTCCTTTCCAAACTTAATAATACCCTTTCTTATTCAAATCCCTCCTCAAGTCCTTCTTGTGTTGTGAAGCCTACGAGGAATTAGCCAGTTAATAATCACAAGGTAAGGGAGCAGTCAGGATTGTCATTGTATTTATATGTTTCTTGGTGCCCCCACAAAGTCCTGCTGAACACCACTGAACCCAGTGTGGACCTCAAGCAGTCCTTGTGAAAACTGAGAGTCTGTTCACACTAAGATCAAAGTTTTCTTTCTTTCTTTCTTTCTTTCTTTCTTTCTTTCTTTCTTTCTTTCTTTCTTTCTTTCAATGAGTTAAACATTTTAAAACCCT
Organism: Mauremys reevesii; assembly: GCF_016161935.1. Taxonomy (NCBI): domain Eukaryota; kingdom Metazoa; phylum Chordata; order Testudines; family Geoemydidae; genus Mauremys; species Mauremys reevesii. The sequence continues at coordinate 128,238,468 of NC_052624.1, read as the reverse complement.
CTTATAGACAAGCAAATTATTTTAATGTGCTTTAGCTGGCCAAGGTGAACCTGGTAGTGGGGGCGGGGGGGGGATACAATGACCAGCTAACACATTTTAAAATATAAGTTACTTTGTCTACGCTAGGGTTTTTAAATGCGTTAGTTAAAACATATTTGCAGTGTTGTAGCCATGTTGGTCCTGGGATATTAGAGAGACAAGGTGAGTAAGGTAATATCCTTTATTGGACCAACTTCTGCTGGTGAGAGAGCCAACCTTTCAAGCTGAAGCCCTGAAGAAGAGCTCTGAGTAGCTTGAAAGCTTGTCTCTCTCACCAACAGAAGCTGGCCCAATAAAGGATATTGTCTTTTTGGTAAAAATATGTAAGATAACATATTTTAAAAATAACATTGATTCCAGTGTGGGCTGGTCCTGCGGGTTTAACATAGTATTAGTGAATGCATGTTATAACATGATATCTCTAAGTGTAGACGGGTTCTAAAAAACAACTCTCTCTTTCTCTCTTTCTCTATCTCTCGCACTATCTCTCTCTCTCTCTAACTGCACATTCATTTTGGTAACTGGCAGAGGTTGCTCATGTTTAAGAGGTAGAGCTAAAAATCAGTCTGGTAAGGATACTTCTGAAGAATAATTTAATTATTTTTGCCTGTTTGGAATGCACTAATTGTGGAAGATTCATTTATTTAAACACACTGAATACACTAAATTGATTCTCTGAAAGGACTTTATCTGCAAATTACCCAGTACTCTTACAATGCTGGCTGGTCAGATAATATTTCCGAAGCAGACTACATTTAATTCTGCCCACTCTGGTTGCATCTTTAGATGCCTCAACCACTACCCTAGTATCAACAACAATAACAAAGTAAAAAGCGACAAAGAGTCCTGTGGCACCTTATAGACTAACAGATGTATTGGAGCATAAGCTTTTGTGGGTGAAGGCCCTCCTCTAGCAGTTGAGGTGTGAACACCAAGGGAGGAGAAACTGCTTTTGTAGTTGGCTAGCCATTCACAGTCTCTGTTTAATCCTGAGCTGATGATGTCAAATTTGTAAATTAACTGAAGTTCAGCAGTTTCTTTTTGGAATCTGGTCCTGAAGTTTTTTTTGCTGCAGGATGGCTACCTTTAAATCTGCTACTGTGTGTCCAGGGAGGTTGAAGTGTTCTCCTACAGGTTTTTGTATATTGCCATTCCTAATATCTGACTTGTGTCCATTTATCCTTTTACGTAGGAATTGTCCAGTTTGGCCGATGTACATAGCAGAGGGGCATTGCTGGCATATGATTGCGTATATTACATTGGTGGATGTGCAGGTGAATGAACCGGTGATGCTGTGGCTGATCTGGTTAGGTCCTGTGATGGTGTCGCTGGTGTAGATATGTGGGCAGAGTTGGCATTGTGGTTTGTTGCATGGATTGGTTCCTGAGTTAGAGTTACTATGGTGCAGTGTGTGATTGCTGGTGAGAATATGCTTAAGGTTGGCAGGTTGTCTGTGGGCAAGGACTGGTCTGCCTCCCAAGGCCTGTGAAAGCGAGGGATCATTGTCCAGGATGGGTTGTAGATCCCTGATGATGCGTTGGAGAGGTTTTAGCTGAGGACTGTATGTGATGGCCAGTGGAGTTCTGTTGGTTTCTTTCTTGGGCTTGCCTTGCAGCAGGAGGCTTCTGGGTACACGACTGACTCTGTTGATTTGTTTCCTTATTTCCTCGTGCGGGTATCGTAGTTTTGAGACTGCTTGGTGAAGATCTTGTAGGTGTTGGTCTCTGTGTGAGAGGTTGGATCAAATATGGTTATACCTCAGCACTTGGCTGTAGATGATGGATCTTGTGGTGTGTCCGGGATGGAAGCTGGAGGCATGAAGGTAGGCATAGCAGTTGGTGGGTTTTTGGTATAGGGTGGTGTTAACGTAACCGTCACTTATTTCTACCGTGGTGTCTAGGAAGTGGACTTCCCATGTAGATTGGTCCAGGCTGAGGTTGATGGTGGGGTGGAAGTTGTTGAAATTGTGGTGGAATTTTTCCAGAGTCTCCTTCCCATGTGTCCAGATGATGAAGATGTCATCAATGTAGCGCAGGTAGAGAAGGGGCGTGAGTGGACGAGAGCTGAGGAAGCGTTGTTCCAGGTCAGCCATAAAAATGTTGGCATATTGTGGGGCCATGCGGGTGCCCATAGCGGTGCCACTGGTCTGAGGTATATATTGTCACCAAATCTGAAATAATTGTGCGTGAGGATAAAGTCATAAAGTAAGGTAGAGAAACCCCAAACGGATTAAAATGAATAATTTTTTTGATATGGGAGTAGATACCACAGATTTGAGTCAGGATCACTGAAATATCACAGCTACACAACCTGGGTAAATGTAGACCTAGGATTTGATAAAAAGTTGCCCTTTGTGTTACTGCAGTATACATCAGTCAAATGCATGCTGCTTTAATGCAACATTATTAGTAATTAATAGTCAATATAGTTAAAACCAAATATAGAATACAAAAAATCAGATATAGTTCTTTTTATGCAGGCATCACCATGTCACAAGATGAAAGGGGTTCATAATCTCCCTGTTTATGGGAAAGGACACAGTTTATGAAAGGAATTAGTCTGGCTTTGAGTGCTTGCTATTATGAAGTAGATGAAAAGCAGAATGGTTATAACATGGTTGACAATCTGATTGCCCCTTAATTGCTCTTGTTTGTTTAATCAGACTATTTTTTTATAAAGAGAAATCACTGCTAAATTAAAGAGCAATTATCCATTGTGCAAATTATAGTAAAATGATTGTGGGAAGTCATTCTGGATTCCAGCACTGTAATGGTTATAAGAAAATAGTCTAATTTTCAGGGTTTATTCTATATGAAATTGGTTGTCCTCGACTGTTAAGATATTTTGGAAATCTGGCAAAATAAATTATTTGCTGTTGAGACTGAATTAACTCTAGCAAACTTTTTAAAGAACCACACATTAGTTACATGATAGAAAGTAACTTGGAAACTCAATCGGTAGTTAACTTTAAGAACATGCTTATGTACCTTGTTTCAAAAGGATAGGATTACCAATTTGTTTAAGATTAAGCATGTGCTCAAGTGTTTTGCAGAACTGAGGCCAACATGAAGTTTGCGTAATTAGAGTATTGAATATCATAAAGCCATTTAGGTGGAAGTGAAAAATGTAGTAGCTTTTTCATCCATGTAAAGATTGAAAAATTCCCATTTGAGTTTATGAGGAATGACTCTTTAACTGTCAGTAGTATGTTATTTACTGACACTCCTCAAAAAACAGATGCTGCAGAAAGCTGGAATGCTATCAATCTTTGTCTTTTTATCTGCCCTACCTCTCCAAAGAAAAACAAACTATCCCAAAGTTTAGGTTGTACATAGTTATGTATTTGACTCAAAACTGCTAAAACATTGTAGTTAGAACAAAAAGTGATCATTTTAAAGAGAGAAAATTCAAAATCAAGATTCCAACTTTCAATGAGACGTAAGTGCCTAAGTGGCTGAGGGCCTGATTTTTAAAGGTCTTCTAAGGTGCTAAAGAAGCATGTAGTGGAATTTTAAAAAGTGGCTGGAAGCCCAATTGCTCTTATGGGAATTGGGTACCTGGGGCCAGATTTTCAAATGTATTTAGGCATTTAAAGATGCAGATAGATACCTAGTGGGATTTTCAAAAGTATCTAGATGCCAATCAGAGTTAGACACCTAAGCACTTTTGAAAATCTCACTAGGCATCTCTCTAGTCACATTGTAGGTGCCTAAATACCTTTGAAAGTCTGGTTTTAAGTCACTTTTGAAAAAGTGACTTGGGCTTCTAAGTCATATAGGCACTGTAGAAAATGGCACCCATTCTCTGTAATTGTGACACTTATGTTTTATGAATGTGTATCTGGCTGTTGTAAGGCTTTTTCAGGAAGAAAAAACTTCCAACTTAATTGTCATTGTTTCCATCATTATTCTGATATGTATGTAAAATATTTTTTTAATGAACTAAAATGTTGATAAAAGGTCACAGGCTGAAAGTGCAAAGGATCGAAATCCTCTTTAACCACAGAACAGATACGGCATAGATAGTAGCAAACCCTGCTGTCCTAGAATTATCGGTCAGTGTAGGTCAATCTAGACTTGAAGGAAACTCCTGTAGGACTCCCTTGATGCTGATAAAAATGCCAGTTAGAAATTGAACAGAGATGGCCAACTCACTTCACATAAGTAACAGTCTAAAAGGCTATTAGACGATACCGACTTCCAGTAATTACCAGTCTGGAGCAATTTTGAACATGTGATTTAAAAGTGAGAGGTACCATATCTTTTGCCAGTGTTCTGAACCTTTCCATCCCCCTGAATCATAATAAATGAAAAGGAATTACTTTCAGTCTTTATAAGAACATCACGATAATCCCAAATCTCCATCAGGAAATTGTAATTGGGGATTTCAAGTTGCATTATTGGCTTTTCCCCTTCCGTTACTTGTATTGAATAGGTAGTTAATGTTACACTCCTGTTCGAGCTCTTTTTCTCATTTTGTCAGGGAATATTAATCCTAATCCTCCTCAATCTTCTATTTATCTGTCTTCCTTACTTTTTCTTTTCCTCTCCGTGGTTCCTTTTGTATCTGTACAATTTATTCACAGAGCAGGTACACCACAAATTAAAGTTGCACTGCAATGATTTTCTTCGTACTTTTATGATTGATCTTTCAAAGTATTCCGTTATAATAAGTAGCTTTCTCTCATCCTGTTTTGCTGGGTGTCCCCAAGGGCTCTTTCCTCTATCCCCTATTCTTTTTGCTTTATATTTTCTTTCTTTCTTGCCTTTTCTCAGAGCCTGCAATGCTGATTACATCCCTCTTTTCCATCCTTTTCCCCTCAGACTTATAAATTTGTTTCTATCAGACTGTCTTAATTTTTCTCATCTTCAAGCAAGCGATCTTAAATTAAATATAACCAAGAGAGAAATTATTTTTTCTTCTTTCTCTTTCCCCTTCTCCTACTGTCAATATCACTCTCATCATTATGGTTGTTACCACTGGAAACTTTATCTTTAATCAGCAGATTAGTTTGGCCATCCATATTTCTTATGTTGTTCAGTCTTGCCTAGTTCACCTTCTAAACATCTCATATATCAGCAAGTTATTTTAAACAGCAGAATCATGGTCCAGGTACTTGTTTTTGCAACTTAACTTCAGCAATGAAATGTATATTGGACTTAAATCCTCACACTGGAAAGGAAATTGTATGTCTCATTTTTGTTTCTCTTTGCTATTGACATGCTTATTTCTTCACTGGCTTTTCATTGCACAAATTAGTCCTTCCTATATTTCTTTTATTATTCTCTGGCATCCTGCTTTCTTTCTTCTTAACAGGATTCTTTCTTCTTAACAGGATTCATTTGACAAATATTAATATTGACAATATTAATGGTCATTTTCATCCTCTCCTTCCTCATTTTTCTGTTCATTTTTAAAAAAAATTCTTTAAACTATTTTTTCTCTCTTCATTGTCTCATAAGCCTCCAGTTGTTGACCAGTTATTATTATTGACTATTATTTATTATTATTGGTTAGTTTTTTTTATTATTGCTGTGCCCTACAGTTATCTTTTTTCCCCAGAACTTTGAATCAGAGCTACTATATAAAGGAATCCAAAATGCCCTCAGCTCCAATGGGAAAATTCACTTAATAAATGTAATGTGAATATACTCTAAACAGATATTAGTGAAAAAAGGAATAAGTAAGAGCAGTGGTGAAATTGATTGTGTTACTGGCTAAAGAAATAAAATAAAGCAAAAAAAAAATCTGCTATGCTTGATTCTGCAATACAGTGTATGATTCTCACTAATTTAAAAATTAAAAAAAGGTCTCTTACAACATAGAATCATAGAAGATGAGGGTTGGAAGAGGTCATCTAGTCCAACCCCCTGTTTAAAGCAGGACCAACTCCAACTAAATCATCCCAACCAGGGCTTTGGCAAGCTGGGCCTTAAAAACCCCTAAGGATGGAGATTCCATCACTTCCCTAGATAACCCATTCCAGTGCTTCACCACCCTCCTAGTGCAATAGTGTTTCCTAATATCCAACCTAGACTTCCCCCGCTGCAACTTGAGACCATTGCTCCTTGTTCTGCCATCTGCCACCACTGATAACAGCCGAACTCCATCTTCTTTGGAACTCCCCTTCAGGTAGTTGAAGGCTATTATCAAATCCCTCCTCACTGTTCTCTTCTGCAGACTAAACAAGCCCAGTTCCCTCAGCCTCTCCTCATAAGTCATGTGCCCCAGCCCCCTAATCATTTTTGTTACCGTGTGCTGAACTCTCTCCAATTTGTCCACATCCCTTCTGTAGTGGGGGCCACAAAACTGGATGCAATACTCCAGATGTGGCCTCCCCAGTGCTGAATAGAGGGCAATAATCACTTCCCTTGATCTGCTGGCAGTGCCCCTACTAATGCAGCCCAATATGCCGTTAGCCTTCTTGGCCACAAGGGCACACTGTTGGCTCATATCCAGCTTCTCATCCACTGTTGACTGTTCCTGATCATCGTCCTCTCCTCCAAGTGCTTCAAAATGGATTCCTTTAGGAACTGCTCCATGATTTTTCCAGGGACTGAAGTGAGTCTGACTGGTCTGTCATTCCTTGGATTCTCCTTTTTCTCTTTTTTTAAAGATGGGCACTATGTTTGCCTTTTTCCAGTCGTCTGGGACCTCCTCAGATTGCCACCAGTTTTCAGAGATAATGGCCAATGGCTCTGCAATCACATCAGCCAACTCCCTCAGCACCCTTGGATGCATTAGATCCGGTCAGATGGACTTGTGCATGTCCAGCTTTTCTAAATCGTCCTTAACCTGTTCTTTCACGACGGAGGGCTGCTCACCTCCTCCCCATATTGTGATGCCCAGTGCAGCAGTCTGTGAGCTGACCTTGTCTGTGAAGACCGAGGCAAAAAAAGCATTAAGTGCTTCAGCTTTTTCCACATCATCTGTCACTAGGTTGCTTCCCCCCAGTCAGTAAGGGTCCCACACTTTCCCTGACCTTCTTCTTGTTACCCTTCACATCCCTTGCTAGCTGCAACTCCAGTTGTACTTTGGCCTTCCTGATTACACCACTGCATGCTCGAGCAATATTTTTATACTCCTCTTTAATCATCTGTCCAAGTTTCCACTTCTTTTAAGCTTTCTTTTTGTATTTAAGCTCTGCGAAGATTTCTCTGTTAAGCCAAGCTGGTTGCCTGCCATATTTGCTATTATTTCTGCATATTGGGATGGTTTGTTCCTGCGCCCTCAATAAGGCTTCTTTAAAATACAGCCAGCTCTCTTGGACACCTTTTCCCCTCATATTAGCCTCCCAGAGGATCCTGCCCATTAGTTCCCTGAGGGAGTCGAAGTCTGCTTTTCTGAAGTCCAGGATCCATATTCTGCTGCTCTCCTTTCTTCCTTTTTTCAGGATCCTGAACTCAACCATCTCATGGTCACTGCTGCCCAAGTTGCCACCCACTTCTACTTCCCCTACCAATTCTTCCCTTTTTGTGAACAGCGTGTTGAGTGGAGCACGGTCCCTAGTTGGTTCCTCCAGCACTTTCACCAGGTCATTTTCTTCAACACTCTCCAAAAACTTCCTGGATTGTCTGTGCACTGCTGTAGTGCTCTCCCAGCAGACACCAGGGTGATTGAAGTCCCCGGGCCTGTGATCTGGAAACATCTGTTAGTTGTCCGAAGAAAGCTTTGTCTACCTCATCCTCCTGTATGCATGGTAACCAATTTTTCTCCCCTTAAACTAAAGCCTCTAACTCATTAGTTTTTTTTAATCTTAATCTGTAAAAGAGTATTTGCTGATTTTAAACATAGTCGTGGGCCAAGGTTTAGTGCATAGGCTGCAGCTCTCCAGAAGAAACTCCAGGGGGGATTGTGACTCATCAACATCCTTCTTAGGGTACGTCTACACTACGGGACTATTCCGAATTTGCATAAACCGGTTTTGTAAAACAGATTTTATAAAATCGAGTGCGCGCGGCCACACTAAACACATTAAATCGGTGGTGTGCGTCCATGGTCCGAGGCTAGCGTCGATTTCTGGAGCGTTGCACTGTGGGTAGCTATTCCCTAGCTATCCCATAGTTCCCGCAGCCTCCCCCGCCCCTTGGAACTTCCGGGTTGAGATCCCAGTGCCTGATGGGGCAAAAATCATTGTCGCGGGTGGTTCTGGGTAAATGTCGTCAGTCACTCCTTCGTCTGGGAAAGCAACGGCAGACAAGCATTTCGCGCCTTTTTTCCCTGGATTGCCCTGGCAGATGCCATAGCATGGCAATCATGGAGCTTGTTTTGCCGTTTGTGACTCTCACCGTATGTGTACTAGATGCCGCTCACAGAGGCGATTCAGCAGCGCTACACAGAAGCATGCTTTTGCTTTTGCATGACAGCAGAGATGGTTACTAGCCATATTGCACCATCCAAACCCTTCCATAAATTGGAACTGAGGATGATCATGGCTACCAGTCCTTTTGTACCATTTGCTGCTAGTGCCCCGGTCAATCAGCCAGGGCGCAAAAAGCCAAGAGTGGTTACTAGCCATATTGTACCTTCCATCGTTTTGTACCATTGGCTGCTGTCATAAGTGCCCCTGGCCGATCAGCCAGAGGCGCAAAAGCAAAATTGGGAATGACTCCCTGAGTCAATCCCTCCTTTTTGGTATCTAAAAATAGAATCTGTGCTGCCTAATATAGGCAAGTGTGCTAGAGAACCACCTGCTCTGTGTCAGAGCCCGCAGAAATTATCTGTATGCTATTCACAGGGGGTGCTCCTGTAACAACCCCACCTGTTGATTCCGTTCTTCCCAGCCTTTCTTGGCTACCGTAGCATTGTCCCCACTTGTGTGATGAATTAATAAAGAATGCAGGAATAAGACACACTGACTTGTTAGTGAGAAATGAGTGGAAGGCAGCCTCCAGCTGCTATGATAGTCCAGACAGGACATTAAGCAGTGTGTAGGAGAGAAGCCCAGCATCCCACTGCTAGTCCAGGGGCAACTGAATCTTTTCTTTACACATGAAGGGTGGGGCTGATGGAGCTCAGCCCCTGTTGCTATGATGAGGATGGTTACCAGCCATATTGCACCATCCATCCACCAGAAAAATTAGGGCCAATAGGCTGATGACGAGGACGGTTACCAGTCCTTTTGTCCCATCAGCTGAAGCTGATCATGAGGATAGATTTCCATCATTTTGCACGATCAGCTTATGCTGATGATGAGGATGGATTTCCATCTTTTTGTACCATCAGCCGCCCATGACGGGGAGCAAGGATGTTGGTGTTGAGTGCTGCACTATCGCGTCTATCTGCAGCATTCAGTAAAGATAGGGTGACATGTAAAAGAGTCAGAGGATTGTTTTACCTTTCGCTTCTGGGGTGGGTGGGGGTGGGTGAGTAGATTGCCAAGCTATGCCCTGACCCGCGGGCACTGTGTTTGACCCTAGAAGCATTTGGAGCTCAGCCAAGAATGCAAATAATTTTAGGAGGCTGCAGGAACTGTGGGATAGCTTCAGTCCTCCAGTCCATGCGCATCCATTTGATTCTTTGGCTTTCCGTTACGCTTGTCACGCTGCAGTGCGCTGAGTCCCTGCTATGGCGTCTGTCTGGAGATTTTTAAAAAAGGATTCTAACGGAGCGCTGATAGAACGGATAGAACGGATTTGCCTGCCCTTACAGCGATCACATCCGCATGGTCCATGCGGGAGCTCTTTTTTTTATTTTGATTTCGGACTGCATCGCCACCCGTGCTGATCGGAGCTCCACGCTGGGCAAACAGGAAATATTCAAAAGTTCGCGGGGCTTTTCCTGTTTACCTGACCACTGCATCCGAGTTCAGACTGCGGTCCAGAGCGGTCACTGGTGCACTGTGGGATAGCTCCCGGAGGCCAATACCGTCGATCAGCGTCCACACTAACCCTAATCCGATATGTTAATACCGATACTAGCGTTACTCCTCTCGTTAGGGAGGAGTACAGAAACCGGTTTAAAGAGCCATTAAAATCGATATAAGGTGCCTGCTAGTGTGGACGGTTTCGGCGTTAAATCGGTTTTACGCTCCTAAAACCGATTTAAACGCCTAGTGTAGACCAGGCCATAGGCACTGCTTTCCTCTTGATTCAGTGATGGGCTGGCATGGGGTGACTGCCTAATCCCTACTTCCCTGCGCCCTATGCTATTTCAAGTACTTGGGACAGCAAGCGTGTGAGAAAGCCAAGGCTCTGCCCTTTCCCTGACCCTCCCTGCTCACTCTCTGTACCCTTTCTCCATGGAGGGAACAAGCAGCCATATAGCACAGCTTACTCCTGGTTACCTGGACTCACGGGCTAAGTAGACTGCATAGGAGTCCTCTTATTCTGTTGAGGAAATGCATTGTTCAAATCACAATTTAGCCCTAAGTGTATGCTGAGTTCTTATCACTCTTTTGCAATATCAAGGAGTACTTGTGGCACCTTTATAGGCTAACAAATTTATTTGGGCATAAGCTTTCGTGGGCTAAAACCCACTTCATCCGATGCATGAAGTGGAAAATACAGTAGGAAGATATATATAACAGTACATGAAAAATGGGAGTTGCCTTACTAAGTGGGGGGTCGAGACAATTCAGTTAAAGTGGACTATTGTCAACAGGATGAAAAATCACTTTTGTAGTGGTAATCGGGGTGGCTCATTTCAAACAATTAACAAGGTGTAAATAACAATAGGGGGAAATTAGCATGAGGAAATTAGGTTTTTTTTAGTTCTTGCAGTGACCCATCCACTCCCAGTCTTTATTCAGGCCTAATTTGATGGTGTCTAGTTTGCAAATTAATTCCAGTTCTACAGTTTCTCATTGGAGTCTGTTCTTGAAGTTTTTTTTCTTGAAGAATTGCCACTTTTAAGTCTGTTATTGAATATCCAGGGAGGTTGAAGTGTTTTCTGACTGGTTTTTGAATGTTATAATTCTTGACATCTGATTTGTGTCCATTTATTCTTTTGTGTGGAGACTGTCCAGTTTGGCCAATGTACATGGCAGAGGGGCATTGCTGGCACATGATGACATATATCACTTTTGTAATATGATTTTCATAATGTTACAGTTTCTTTGGGGGGCATGGATCAATGTTCATGTTACACTCCACATCAGTACCGGGGCAGCTAATGATCCAACCATATGACCAAATTTGGCGATGAAAGCATTTACTCCTTACTCCTGGCTACTGACTGTCTGAGACGTTTTGGATTGCAAGAACATTATTATACCGCTTCAATACAATGTTGCATTGAGGTTTTTTTTCCAATGTCAAAATCAGATCTTAAAAAAAAGGGGGGAAAAAACAATCCAAAACAAGAGATTCTAACACTCAAAACTTTTGGAGCCAGAACTGAACATGCCCAACTCAGAAGTTTTATTTGAATGTTGCAAATAAAGACCTGTATTGGGCAGAACTAAGACCCTGATCCAAATACCCTCAAACTTTGGGGGGTTTGAATTCCAGAGTTGGATATCAATATAACCCTTCTGCCAGTCAGAGTTGGCAGCAACAAGGGCTGGGTTCAATATCTAGGGGTTCCTTTTCAACAATACAACAAAAAACAGCTCAAGCCCCCACCTAGTGATCTAAGACAATTGCCCCTGGGTACCTCTAAGAGGGTGCCTTCCCCTCTTGCAAGAACAGAGTCTCAGTGTAGCACAAAACTTCTAATAAAAGGAAGGAAATAATGCGGTATTAATTTGGGGAATACCGTAAACAGGGTTTATAAACATAAACCATGAGCAAAAGACCCGCTACCAAGTAAGTTGGGCCGTGTCTTTTTCCCCTCAGGTTCTTAAGTCCAGCAACCCAAAAGTCCCTTTAACATGCCTGTCTCTTCTCTGCACCCCATTCATAATTGCTGTCCTTGGACAGTGCAGACCCAGAGTTCACCTCCCACCGGGGTGGAGGGGGGTTTGTAAATGAGGCACCTTATTTCATCTGCTGCTCAGGCACTCATTTGCCACCACTCTCTGCAGGGCTCTGCTCTGGTGCTCTCCAACAGCTGCCCTGCTGGCTGTGCCTCTCCACCAGCCACATGAAGATGTTTTCAGGGCCCCACACTCAACATAGCTCTTAGTGATTTCAGCTGTTAATGGGGGAGCCTCACTGCTGATGCATACTAGGCAGTCTCTTGCATCAGAGACACTGTCTCAAAGCAGATCTAATACTTGGACCAAGATATCAGTGATTTCAGCTCTGCATGTAACAAGACTCTTAATTGAGTGTAAAATTGCTTTGTTATTACACAGTGAAGAGAGGGTCAAATAGTGTCTGGGGCCCTTAAACAGGGCCCACACCACCAGGCACAATTGCCAATCCCCACCCTTCCTCAATTCACTAGGCATTGGAACCTATGTCCCCTGCCTAGCTAGTGCCATTTAAGTGAGGATGAGTCCCTCAAACGGGAAATGCCAAGTGCAGTTCTTAATTCACACATCAAGGATAACAACCCTTTATTACTCCTGCCCCAATAACAAGGAGACTAGGGATCCCACACTAGCCAAAAGTGACCATTTGGGCAGGCAATCCCATCATGCTGAGCACCTAGACAGGGTGTGTGTGCCCATGCAAACGAGATTAGCCCCTGGAGTCCTTTTCATGGCTCACCACTAGATGTCAGGGGAGAGCTCATTCAGACTCTGCTTGCGTTAATTTCCTAGTGAACCTGTCTCTATTAAATATAAACCTAGTATTTTGTATTGTTTAAAACATATAAGCCATATATGAGCCCCTTTCTTTGCTCCCCTTAATTCAATGGAATTCCACTAGTGTAAAAGAAGATAAATGAAAGACTGTGGGTAGAATTTTCAAAATTGCTCAGCATCGGGCTAAATTTGTTCCCACCAAAGTCAATAAAGTAGCTCAATGTTGAGCACTTTTGAAAATTATCTTGATATGTCTAAGATAAGAACCCTCTTCCAATTATGTCTACTGATGTAGTGCTAGATTCTGACCACCTGAGATGTTTCAAAAGCTGAATTGTATCTTTGCATGTTAAATATAATCAGAGGGTGTAAATCTTGGAGTCTTCATTCCACATGGCTTTGTGTGAAGATTTTCTCCAGATTTTGACAGATATGGGTTGCCACCTCGTGACTTTTGCTATGTTTTAAACCAAAATGTTTAAATTGAAACTCAGTTGAAACCTGGCTTCCCATCAAAACCATGTGAAACTTCAAATTTTACATAGTTAACAACATTAAATCATGTCAGGCTCACTCACTTTGTAGTCAACATCAAAACCAGATGAGCATAAGCATTATTTGAGGTTTAATTTAAAATATTTCACACAGCTCACTGTATAAAACACAGTATAAACTTGAATAAAAGTTGTAAGTGATATAAAAACATTTCCACATTGGAGTCAGATATTTAAAACTGACTCTAAATAGATGAAAACATATATAGTGTTTTCCCCTAGAAAAACTGGCTGTTATGTCTGCCAACTAGTGGCCAGATATGAGAATAGACTTAACCAATTAGCAGAGTTTCCCATCTGGTGGTTGGATTCCCTGTAGAGGTTTCTGGCATATTACTATAGCTGAAACTCAAACCAGCATCCTTTGCTGGATGAGCCAAAAGGGAACCCTTCTCATCTCTGAAGAAAGCTCATCTCATCTGAAAGTCATTCTTCATGTATCATCTTCTAGCTTTTCAATGAAGAACAGATGTTCCACAGTCCTCAGCTACTTCTCAAAGTCTGTTGGAAAAGCTAATGTACAAAGTACATTACATTACATAACAAAGTAGCTGCCAGGAGACAAAATGGCAGGTATGTGGAAGGCAAGAGGAAAAATTACTATGTTTGAAATATGAAGAACTTTTTTTCTCAGTGAAAGGAGAGTTGTAAATCTTTCTAAATTGAATTTATATGTAAACTGGAGGTAGTGACTTCATAACACCAACACAGTTCCATAAAAATCCTGGCAATAACCAATAGCACAACCACTCTGCTAAACTCTACTTCTGCTGAAATCCTCATCTGTTCCTTCATTATCTCCCTGCACTGGCTATTCTCACACCCTTCTCAATGGCCTCTTTAGACCCAGCTCTTGGATTCCAGCATATGTGTTTACTGAGAGATAATTACATGGGCTGAAAACCTCTTTAGCCAGAGTTTTGGCCAAGCCATTTCATTTTTGGAGTGGTGTGAACAGTAGGGTGGGATGACCATGTTCACTGTCACTTAATTATAATGCTCATTGCCATTATATCTAAAAATCCTAAGGTACTGATGAAATACATAACGTACGATGTGAAAGCAACCAGATAATAAAAAAAGAAAAGCTCATGCAGTTGTTAATTTTTGGCATCATGTAATTAAACCACCTTTTTAATGTTATTTTTTGCCAGTATCTAATTAGCAGAGCCATCTGCCTAAGGAGTGCTGAACCATCTGTCTGGAATGTTGTTCAGTTCATTTTTCTGGTTCCTGACTAATTAACTTATTTCACTATGAAATGTAATAGTACATTTTGTTTTTACACTTCAGAGAAGTGTGTACGTTATATATGTGTACTTGTATTAATACATCCATTATGAGTGCCTGTCTGTCTGCCTACAGTAATACAGATATTATACAGGGCACAATTATGCTCTCAGTTACGTGACTGCAGCTCCCATTGATGTTAATGGAAGCCATGTGTTTTTATTCTCCTGTATCACATCTAAATAATAGAAACCCCAACCAACAAGTCTTTTCATGGCCTTTTCAGATCCTGAACACATGGCTGACACTTTCATATTGATTAAGGTTATGATTGCACATTATGGTTATATTGAAATATACTGTACATAGATTTATTTTTTCCCTTGTTTGCAGTTTGTAGCATCTCTGGAAAATTCATGTCAGGACTTAATATCCTGCTGCATTGGAGTGCGCGTACACACACACACACACACACACACACACACACACACACACACACACACACACACACACACACACACACACACACACACACACTCTTTCCAGTGAAGACAACAAGGATTTTTGTCCTTCTTGACTATTGTTTATCCAGTAAAGGAAAGGAGCAGCTAAGCATTCTTTACACTTTTCAGATTTTTACTGTTTGCCTTCTGCAAAGGTATCTGAACAAATTAGATGGCATTTGGCATTCCTTTCAGTTTCCCTTGAAGCCAACCCAGCTTCATACATTTAGTTTGCTTACTAAAGATATCACTGTTTAACTTTTGAATAAGATTCTACTGCCCACTCAATCTTTAGAAGAATTATTGAAATATTTTATTGCTGCAACATATGTAATTATCCCTTATAGTTCATTCATGTTGAAAGGCTGCTCAAAGTCTGTTAGTTATCACCAGATCTCTGCTCAGCCTTCAGCTCTCAGCTCAATAGCAAAGTTAACACTGTAAAGCCAGGTGGAGCAGATTTAGGTACAGCATTATAGTCTTTTCCCACTCCAACGGTTAACAACCCAAACTGGTGGAAAAGAGAAAGAGACAAATAAAGGTGCCTATGTGATATGAGTACTTGGGATTACCAGGAGGGTTCCTAAGTGGCTGGCGCAGGACTACAATTGTCTTCCTTCCAGATGTCTTTAGCTTTCAGGAAGCAATGTGCTTATGGAGACATTCCAATTTATCCCATTTTTCCTGGGTGGTACAACTGGGCTACTCTTCTTTGAGAAACTGGTGTGGGTTAATCAAATGGCAACTGGTGCTTCTGAGAAAGACTTAAAATATCCAGCCAACATTAAAGTCGTGTCCCCTTTCACCATCCAATCAAAAGATGAGGCATCACTTTTGAAGTCTTGCAACTGGGTCTTACAGTCCAGTATATTTGTGCAAAACATCTTATGCCATTCCCGTTTATGTAAGACTACTTAAGTCATAGCCATTTGTATGGCGATGGTGTTATATGCATTGAACACCTGCTGGCTCATCCCCAATTAGCAACCTACTTTCGCAAGTTGCTTTCCATGGCCCCCTCTTGAAGTGCATCCTCTGGCCAACTTCACACAGTGTGCTTGCTCAAGTAGTATTTTCTCCTCGGCACTTTGAAGACTGCTGAAATGTCTAGGTTAAAGATCACAGTTTGAAAAAAAGCCTCTCCACTGCTTTTATGATCTTTAATTTGTTTTAACTGTCCAACACGCAGTAACACAATGTCATTTAAAATATTGCTGTTCTTTAGCAGGCTGGAACAGCTGTATACGTTTTTCATTTCTTCTCTCCTTATTTTAACAATAATTTTAGGAACTCTGTATATATGGCTGACCTGTGTCTGTGCATTAGTGGTCAAACATATAGGTGTAGATTGACTTCTATATTTTTTTTGTGAGGGGCAGCTCCAGTCAGGCCAGTGGGGCTGCACATGGGTGGGTGGGCAAATTCCATGCCTAACCGAGGTTTGCAGTTGGGGGAGGGGGCAATACCCCTTCTTCCCCTCCCGCTAAAACTATGCCAATGGTCAAACAGTTGCATTTCTTATTATTCAACTCTGTGTTCAGCCGTCCTTAGAGCACATTATTTGGTTCTATCTCTTTATTTATCCATTTCTAGCATGGGTATATTTCACTGACTTGTAGTAACATAAGCATACTTGGTTGGAAATATTATCCTTACTTTGCTAACTTAATCACTAATTTAAAATATATCAGTATGAACACAGCCCCCTTCTTTTCTTAGCAGGATGCCCCTAAAGTAAACCCTGCCATTAATTGTACAATGTCTTGCATATAGCTTAATTCATAAAAAAAATAGTTTATTCAGTTTAGTTCCTTATATTTACCCCAATACAGTATCTGACAATATCCTATAGTGTCATAATATTAAATGTATGTTTCAATTCATTCATTCAAAGTATATTAGAGAAAGGAGAGGGAAAAGTAAGTTTCTTTTTCAGTTACACCACAGGTGCGGTTAATAGGCTTCCAGACTTACCTGCATTGAGTTCCATTACATACTCGTGTGAAAGACTGCAAAAACTGTGCCATTGAGGTTTGAGTTTCTACTCTCTCAGGCCTTTGACTTTTCTCTCCTGAAAAAATCTAGATATCTGGGCAGTTCTCAGTTAGCAATAAATTATAGTTTGGGAGGCTTAGCCAATATATAGGAATCTCACTGGAACTGGTTGAGTCTGAAATATTTGTAGAGATGTTTGTGGACACTCAAAGTGGCCACTTCTATATATATTTGTTTTGGAGGAGGAAAGAGGATTCCCCCCAAAGTCATATAATCTAGTGTATTAATCACAGGGCTAAGAATAATTAGTTTTTGAATTTTGTTCCCATCTCATGCATCTGAAGAAGTGAGGTTTTTTACCCACGAAAGCTTATGCCCAAATAAATCTGTTAGTCCTTAAGGTGCCACCGGACTCCTTGTTGTTTTTGTGGCTACAGACTAACACAGTTGTCTCATGATACTTGTTCCTAACTCTGCTACTGACAAACCGTAATCATCCTTTGCATTTTTGTAGCACTTTGCATGCATTGTTTAATTATGCTGTGCAACTTTGCAAAGTAGGTAAATATGATTGCCCCCATTTTGCAGATTTCGAAATAAAGACTGAGTGAAATGAACTAAGGTCCCACAGCAAGTTAGTGTTAGAATGAGACAAAATAGAATTCAGTGATCTTGACTCTCAAAACGAATGTCCATTCCAATAGATTAGTAAAGAAACGAAAATGCAAGGGAATCTATTTAATCTTTCTCAAGTTAGGATTCCAGATCTTTAAAATTGGGAAAATATTTTTTTTTTGTCTGTGGCAGCAGGTATTTTAAATCTTGTGCAGTACATTTTCACCTGTGGTAAACACCATTGGCTCTTTATTATAGGTAGTGGATTTGTGGCAGTGGTAAGCTAATCTGTGTGAAGCAGAGTACCTCTGCCAAACCATACATTGGATGTTAAAGAAGGGCACCCAAAACGAAGCTTCTTCTGAAAATTTTGCCATAAGCATTGTGTTTTGGGGGCATTGCAGTATAATGGATTATGCATGCTCCTAGGATATGGTCCCAGGATATGAGAGAGACACTATAGGTGAGGTAATACCTTTTATTGGACCAACTTCTGTTGGTGGAAGGGACAAGATTTCAAGCTACAAAGAGATCTTCCTCAGGCCCAGAGAGAGCAAAAAATACAAGATGGGACAGATTGTTAAGCACAAGGGATTTGCTCATGGTGTAGGATATGCTACATGCTTAACATGTCTTCTTTCTCTCCACTCCCCAGGCTGGTACAGCCTACTAAGTTCGCATATGGTGAGCACTCTACTTAAAGCCTTAATTTAAATCTACATTTCTCATGAAATCTTCCTACACTGATGACCTTCCAGTAACTCCTTTTACATTGGAACCATAGTACAGTTTAAGCTTCAATGCTTTTATGGATTAAAATTTCCAAAATCAGACACTGGCACATACTGCTATACAACATATAGACTTATTGTGTCCTGGTGGCATTTGCTTTAGTTCTCTATTCTAAAGCAAACTTTATAATACTCTAGAAACTTAGGATACGTTGGTATGCCAAGAAGAGTCTTTTATAGAGTACTTACCATTTGTGGGATAAAACTGCTTTTTGTACAAAAGAGTTAAGGTATTGTTCCCTTTTTATACAGCTCCTTATGAGGGTATTTCATGCTGCTAGATACAATTTGTTACAAATGCTAGGGTCATTCACTGAAGGATTCTTCCAGACTGTTTAAAAAGTTTTCAATAAATCCCCACTGATGTAGTAATTCATCTGCAATATAAATTGTTTTAAATGGAAAGGAGTTTGGGGAACAGGGCCGGGGGAGGGGAGGACTGATTATAAGGTTATTTTTCTGGAAATAAAAAAATCTCATTCTTGGGCCAGTTGAAAAGGCAAATCAAAGAGTAGTATTGTCAGAAGGTGTTTTCTTCCCCTCATTTAAATAGGCTTTCAGCCTATTATTTTTACTAATTACAGAGTCTTCTTACTATTAATACAATCTCCATGAAAGTTCGGCTACAAAAAAATTAGCTACATTAAATCAGCATGAGTTGGCTTTGGTTACTTAAAATGAAAATGGGGCAAACTGTGGTTTAAATTGTTAAGCTGCAACAGTTAGTAAAGAGATCACAGTTTTTTCTGGTAAAAAAGAAAATGCAATCAATTACACTTTTAATCTAAATAACAGATATAAATACACACCCTAGATGTGAAAGGTACCATCGATATCAAATGTCAGATGGGTAGCCGTGTTAGTCTGGATCTGTAAAAGCAGCAAAGAGTCCTGTGGCACCTTATAGACTAACAGACGTATTGGAGCATGAGCTTTTGTGGGTGAATACCCAGGCATCCAACGAAGTGGGTATTCACCCGCGAAAGCTCATGCTCCAGTACGTCTGTTCGTCTATAAGGTGCCACAGGACTCTTTGCTGCTTTTATCGATATCAAAGGCACTCTTGATTAGACAGTGTATATATATATATATATATATATATATATATATATATATATATATCTATATATATATATATATATATATATATATGCAACTATGCACATGTATCAGTATGTACACCCTGAAATATACACTCTATAAAAGAATATACTTCCTAAGTCATAGCTTTTGAACATTAGATAAAGCAATAAGATTTAATTCATACACTGAAATGACAGCATGGTAAAGTAGTGTTACAGCTGTGGCATAAATCTGTTGGCGCAAAGAGACAACCCAGAAATTAGGCTAAATCACCTCAGTTCCAAAGTAGACAATTTTAGTGCTGTTGTTTTGTATGTTTCTTTTTTCTCTCAAACCAAAATGTAAGTTTTAGTGCTTGTGATTAATGCTGGATTGGTAGCCTCTTGAATTTATGCTGACAGGACGGACAGCAACAGTGCACCCTTTCCCACAGCATGATGACTATGTCTCTCAACAAAGGTGACCTCAAATGCTATGGCGATGCAGGCCATTTAACTACCTAGACTGACAGATCTGGGGATAGAACATCTTTTCCTCTCCATACTTATTCAATCACTTTGCTTTGCTAGGACTGCCAGGAATAGTGCTAATTAGTGCTGATAGTGATTTTTCTGATGTAGGTAAGTGTGTTTGTTCTAGGTCTGGATTGAAAACACCAACCTCACTTTAGCTACGTCACTAAGCAGCCATCAATAAGAATGATATCTGTTTCTGAGGGGAAAAATCATTATAACAATATTGTAAATGGATTCTCTCCAATATCAACTGTTAATGTGACAGAACAATGTACCATAAACATGACTGTGTTAGCTGTCTCTATCTGACACTACTATGTGGTTTGTACTTTACTTACCTTTGTCTATAAATATTTTTATTGATATGTATTTCAGGCAGTGGAGTGGCAGTGTGATGAAGCTACTAAAAGAGCCTGTTACAGTAAGGGCAAATCAAAGGTAAGTACGTGATAGCTGTGCTGCTTAATCAAAACTTATATTTGGTTGACAAGATATCCAGTAGAGCCATGTACTGGACTAGTCAGTGTACTAACCTCTTCTCTATAAAGTTCTTGTTCTTCTAAATGCAAGATTCTTTAGGGTGGCAATATGGCATTTCTTGGAGTGTAGGCAAAGAATATAAACAATAATATTTCAGGAAACAATATTTCAGCTGCTTCCTTCCAGAAACCCATCAAAGGCCCTAGAGTAACAATACTCAATTTACTTAGTTTGTGTCACTTTACTTTCTTAGTCCTACAGTATGTGAAATTCAGTGGACTAGATTCTGATCTCATTGGTGTAAATCTAAATTAACTCCTCAGAAGTCCTTCCATAATACACCATTTATCCTTTGGGTATCAGGCACAATTTTATAAACTTTTCTATTTCTGTGCCACATGACTTGCCCCAAGTATTTATTGACCTTTTGAGAATAATAGTCTGAAATTCACTACCTCTGTCAACATAAGACCTGCTATGTTTCTGCTGTCCAAAGCCAGATTCCAGTTTGACCAGCTACATTTTTTTTATGTATACAGCGTAGTTAAATGCAGTGCGAAGAAAGAACAGGTCCTGTAGGCATATAAAAAGAATAATTTTTGTGAGTTTTTAGAGGTGCACTTAACTAACCAAATTTATTTGTGTGACATTGTGCAGAATCTACTTCACAACTTGAGCATTTTTTTTTATCTGTTGCTGCTTATGTTTTCCAGTTGTGCAGGCACTTGTATCACAATCCTATATGTTCACTGTAAATAAGTTACATTTTAGAAATGCTAACATTATGAACATACATTGCTTATTGAAGGAAATGAATCAATATCTGTTTTATAACTTGTATTAAATATTTTAAACAAACAAAAACAAAATCAAGAAAACCTATCACCAAAGCTAAGCTACTGTTAGTAATACTAAACTAAACTAAGTATAAAACAATACAGCTATCACATCAAGTCAAGTCTCGGTATTGGAATGGAATCAAATAATCAAATTAGTCAGATCATCAGCTGAATATAGCAAATAATCAATCCTTATAAGAGGGATCTCAGAAGGAGGCTCTCTCTTTGGTTAGACACCCCAACTAAAAAAAAATCACCCTAGTTAGTCAAGTCTAACTTGGATCTGGTTAAATATTTTTATACTGAAGACAAATTATTATCTAATACTAAAACCACAACCTCAGAGCCAATTATAAAGCTTCTTCTTTAGATTTCAGTTTCAGTGTGGTGGTTAACCCTTCCCCAATCTCCTCTCTCCGGATTGCATAGAAAAATACTCTAACAAAACTCTTTGATAAGCAGAAGTTTGAGAAATCTTATGTACCAAATTTTATGTATGACTGTTTAAGTTTGCGAAGGCTTAGCAGCTGTCCCTCCCACTCCAGCTCAGGGGAAGGCCACTCTGCCTCACTACATCTCTGGGGCACCACCCCAAGCAAGGATCAGAGCTTTGGCTTTCAGGCAGGGCAGGGCCAGCAAACAGTCTTGAGGCTCAGGCCCTCAGGCACAGCAGAGCCAACAAACAGTCTAGGAGCTTGGGCCCTAGACAGGGCAGAGCAACCAAGCAGTCTTAAGGCTCAGGCCCTTAGGCAGAGCAGAGCAAAGGAACAGTTTTATAGCTCAGGCCCTTCGGCAGGGCAAACAAACAGTCTGACGACCCAGCTCTGGCAGATGGCAGGCAGACGCAGGCCTCTTGGCCTAAGGTGGGGAGGCTGCCACCCCAGGAGTAGGGTTGGTAGCAGGGGGTAGGGGAACCCGGGCCCACCCTACTTCACCAGGTCTTAGCCCAGGGACCTAACAGTGGCGGAGTGTTCCGCCACTGGGTCAGCGAGGATCCAACCAAAACATGCTGATGTAGAATCAAGCAACAACCCAACTGAGCTAAAGTCTGGTTTACCTGGGCCACTTCTTACGATCCCCTTGTTGGGTACCTGCATTCCACAGGAGTCCTCTGTTTTCTCAGGATATGCGGAAAGCCCAGTGGGATGTGGCACTTCACCTGGGTCAATCTCAGGGTTCAGCTCCAGGGCCCTGCAGTGGCCTGGAGAAGTCTGCTCCCTTCCCTTCCCTGACTCAGACTCAACGGGGTTGGTGGCTCTGCCTTTTATTCTTCCTGTCCTGCCCCTTGGCTTCCAGCGGGAAGGGCGAGTCTGATCTGGCTCCATCCACCAGGGATTACAGAGTGACTCCTCTCTCTCCACATCAGTGGGAGGCCGCTCTGCCTTATTATAAAGTTCCTTAGGACTTTTAAACACAGAATATGGAACACACTTTAATGAATATCTTTGAGACTTTGGTTAGGGCTATTTAAACTGGGGAACTTTTTTTGGTGCCCTCCCTTTATGAACTTGATGGGTGCTCATACACACATGCACTCACACAGCCAAACTTCCACACTCTAAAATGAGAGAATAAAAAGTCTTGACTGCCTCCCAGCTAAAAGAAGCAAACGATAATATTAGAAAAAGGAAAAATAAGATACGTAAAATAACAAGGGGATTGCAAATACTTCAGTTTTCATGGTCTTCTGGATTGTCACAGAACAGGAGCTGTAATCGCAGTCCTGCAGCTAGATGGAACAACAGTTAATGGCATCCTTCATGTGCAGGGAGATGGGTCAACAGCTGGTGTAGCCTTGTGTAGATGAATTGGCTTCCTTTCTCTAAGGTGGTTGACTTTAGGATTTCAGGAATGTGAGTCATCCCTCAGGTGGTTTGCTGACCCAAAAAACCAAGGCTTCTTGCCTTCTATTAATTTCTTATAGTTTTTACTCTGCTTTGCAGTGCCACCCTTGAAAGCCTCTGGGCAAATCAAGTGTGGAGCCACACAAGTTGGTTAGTTATTGTTTAAATTAGGTCATTGTTAGTGAGCTTTGATTTTGGGAAAGTCCTGCTTAAGCCACCATTTAAAAAACAACAACATTGCTTTGCATACCACAGAGACTAGGTCCATGACACCCACCCTCCAAAAAATAAATAAATAAAATAGAAAATACATAACAGAGGCCACTCTTTTTGAACTTGAAAGGCCATGTCCATGTGAAAAAGTCTTGACATGACATTATATAACCAGTTTATGGAAAATTGACTCAAAATCCTGTAAAGATAATGGATTGAAAAGACCCTAGCAACTACCAGCCTCTTAGCATTCATCCATCAGCAAGATAAAAATAAATTTGAACAGTTTAGGACCAGATGTGATTTCCGACACACACTCAATATTTCGCTGCCAAGTTTGAAATGGCTGGGATGAGAATCAGCACCTCCAAATGGGAGGTCCTGGTCCTTTCCTGGAAGGAACTGGACTGCTCTCTCCAGGTAAATGGGGAAAAGTTCAAGTATCTAGGGGTCTTGTTCACAAGTGATAGTAAGCGGGAGCATGAGATTGACTGGAGGATTGGTGCACCGATGACAGTGATGTGGATGCTGTACCTATTCTTGGTGGTGAAGCGGGAGCTGAGTTCTCAGTCAAAGCTCTCTGTTTACAGGTTGCCCTGCGTCCCCATCCTCACTTATGGTCCTGAACTTTGGATAATGACCAAAAGAATGAGACTGCAGGTACAAGTGGCAGAAATGAGGTTTCTTTGCAGGGTGGCTGGGCTTGCTCTCTGAGATAGGGTGAGGGCTCAGCTATTTCGGAGACCCTCGGAGTAGAGCTGGTACTCCTCTGGATTGAGAGGAACCAGCTGAAGTGGTTCAGGCACCTGATAAGGCTGCCCCCTAGGAGACTTCTGTTGGAACTCTACCGGGCACATCCCACTGGGCGGAGGCCCTGTGGCTGACCCAGGAAAACACTGGAGGGATTGTATCTCCTGGCTGGCCTGGGAACACTAGGGAATCCCCCAGGAGGAGCTGGAACCTATTGCAGAGGAAAGGGAGGTCTGGTCCTCCCTACTCTCCATGCTGCCGCTGTGACCCTCACCAGGAAAAGCAGCATAAAGGGAAAAGAAGAAAGATGAGAAGAAGGGCCAGATGTCATCATTCTTCTTATAAACAAGACAATTTACAGTAATCTTCATATTTAGAAACTAGGCCAAAAATCAAACAGTTTATCTTTGTAAGGTTGCATCTTGATAAAGAAAAGATACATTAAAACGTCTCAAGATAAAACCCATTAAAATTTAAAAAATTATTAAAATGTGTAGAAGATCTCTGTTCCTACATACTCTTTTCTCTCACAGACAGGGCCGGCTCCAGACCCCAGCGCGCCAAGCGCGCGCTTGGGGGGGCATTTTGCCAGCAGGGCGGCAGGCGGCTCCGGCGGACCTTCCGCAGTCATGCCTGCGGGAGGTCCACCGGAGCCGCGGGACTAGCAGACCTCCCGCAGGCATGACTGCGGAGGGTGCGCTGGTCCCGTGGCTCGAGTGGACCTCCTGCAGGCATGACTGCGGAGGGTGCACTGGTCCCGTGGCTCGGGTGGACCTCCCGCAGGCACGCCTGCGGATGCTCCTCCGGAGCCGCGGGACCAGCGCACCCTCCGCAGACACATCTGCAAGAGGTCCCCCGGAGCCGCGGGACCAGCGACCGGCAGCGCGCCCCCTGCTGCATGCCGCCCTGCTTGGGGCGGCCAAATTCCTAGAGCCGCCCCTGCTCACAGAGTCTGTTCTTGTAAATTAATTAAAAAAAAAAAACAAATCTACAAAAATATACATTTTATCTGTTTGAGTCATTAAATATGATTAAATTCTTATGAAGTCAAGATCATGGATATATCCAAGGACCTTATTTCAAAGCTAGAGAAGATTACCTATTTTGTGACACAGCATGATCTTTAACTCTAGTAACCTAAAAGTTCTAGGCTATTTAAACATTCAGATTAAAATGAGACTTTACATATTTTTTTTTAAAGTTGCTGTAGTATGCTCTGTAGGATTATGCTGTGCAGAAGTATATCAGTTAGGCTGTACATGCAATTTACTACAATGAGCTTTGCTGTTTCATGAATTTAAATGAAATGAATTAAAAAGGTAAAGAAAAAACATATGAAAATAAATCAAAAGCAGTAGTTACTCAGTAGGCTTCAGGAGCTTAATTCAGCAGGACTCAAGTCAATGCAATTACTTATATCCAGATGCCAAAACATCTGGATCCGGGATCCCTTACAAATGCTCTCACTGCCTTAAACATCATCTTAAACATATTCACCACTTCCACTTGTCAATGATTTAAATAGAAAGAAAGTTCATTCACATAACTGTTTTCCTTACTAAATTCACAAAAATAACGTTGCTTTGTAGGGCTGGCCTACCCTATTCTATTTGGGATTGATTAAAAAATGTATAAACTCACACCCATGGCAAGGATGTTTAATATTGTGGATGGTAAAGAGGCAGAATTATAATTTATTTGGAAAAAACTTTACTGAATATATAATCTATTAAGAATCATACATGTAAAATACAGTAACTCCTCACTTACCGCAGGATTCTTTGCTGCTTAATGTTATAGTTATGTTCTTGAAAAATGTGACCTTATGTGAAACCATGTTAAACTAATCCAATTTCTCCATAAGAATTAATGTAAAGGGGGAGGGTTAGGTTCCAGGGAATTTTTTTTTCACAAGACAAAAGACATTATATACATATCCAGTATAAGTTTTAAACAATTTTAAACAAACAGTTTAATATTGTACACAGCAATGAATGATTGTGAAGTTTGTTTGAGGTGGTGGAGTAAGAGGGTGGAATATTTCCCAGTGAATGCCTTGCTGCTAAATGATGAACTAGCACTCGGCTGAGCCCTCAAGTGTTAATACACTGTTATTAATGTAGCCTCACACTCTACAAGGCAGCACGGACTGAGGCAGGAGGGAGGAAACACAATGGATGCAGGGCACTAGCTGCAAAACTCTAAAAACTGAATATGATGATGAGCCCACACTACCCAGCTGGAGTGCATCACTCCCTCCTCTGGACAGCACATGCATGGCTGCGCCGGTGCTGACTTTCCAGGGTGCTGGGGAGTGCCTGCATTAGTGAAAGAGAGAGACGTGCATTGCCCCTTTAAGTACACTGACCCCACTTAAACTAAGTTGCCCTTTTAAGCAGATCAGCCAGTTCAGACAGGAAGCAACAGCTTCCAGCAAGCTCCTTCCTTTCTGTCCCTCTCCTCTGCTCTGGGGAGACGGGGTACAGAGCCGGGGGCAGGAGCAGGGGGACATCCTCAGTCTCTTTCAAACCCTGCGCCTAAATTTGTTACCAACAGTTAATTGCTGTACAATAGCCATTCAAATAATTCATTGGATATTGCTGAATAGAGGATACGATTTTGAAAGTTTCTTTTGTGAATTATGCTGCTCCTTCTACATCTATTTTACTTAACATTGTCTCAGACTGCAGAAGATAACCTTGGTTCTGTCTGGGAAATCCCTAAACTGTATTAACTGTTTTTATTTATTTCCCCCTCATTCTGGAAAGAAATAATACAAAACCATTTAAAAAAAACCCTAAAACCACTGCCACTGAACAACCTGATCTTCCTGCTAATTTATAAAGTTTGGAAAAATAGATTTATGCAAATACAGTTTTGTTTCTTGGTTAGAAAATATGTCTGTCAACGCTTAACAAATTAGGTGGAATCTTAAATATAGCTGATTCTGAAAACTGAAATACAATATTCTTACGTATTCTTTAAAGGTCTAGTCTGCTTCCTTTGAAATTAGTGCCAAATCTATCACTGTCTTCAAGGGCAGAAAGATCAGGTCTTAAACTGGGAGATTTAGATGTGTAAGCAAGGTAGAATTGCGCCCTGAAAAAATTACTTAAAAGAAATAAAGGGTAAAATCCTGTATCCATTGAAGTCAGTGGCAAAATTCCCATTGACTTTAATTAGTGTGGGATTTCTCCTAAGGGCTTTGCTGGAAGTGAAAAGTAAATTATAATACAAATCGGTACTTGTGAGCTAATGTTATAAATTTCAATTTTCGATGGGTTTGTTGCTTCAAACAGTAGTTCCTCTTGTAGTGGTTTGGTGGATTGGCTCCTTTTTACTGTCCTTTCTGTCTTGCCTCTTCTTTTTTATTTTTTCGTTTTCTTTGTTTTTTCTTCTTCCTCTCTTCCCTTTTCCTCCATCTCAGTGATTCTTCCTTTCTGGTCTGACACACAACCTACCATGTTCCACAATCCTTTGCAGTTGAAAAAGACTGGAATTTGTATCACACAATGCACAGTCACCCTGTGGAACTTGTTCCCAAGGGATGTTGTGAAGACCCGAAATATAACTAGGTTCAAAAAAGAATTAGATAAGTTCATGGAGAATAGGTCCATCAATAGCTATTAGCCATGATGGTCAGTGATGCAACACCGTGCTCCGAGTTACTAAACCTCTGACTGCCAGAAGCTGGGACTGGATGACAGGGTACAGATCGCTCAAAATTGCCCTGTTTTGTTAATTTCCCTGGAAGTATCTGGCTCAAACAGGATATTGGGCTAGATGGACCATTAGTCTGACTTAGTATGGCTATTCTTACAGGTTTTTTTTTTTATTGTTTTGTAGGTCATGCATCAAGAAAGCTCAGGGGGATATAGGAGAATTGGTGCTGTTAGGTGCAAGGGGCTTTTCTGAACCAGCAAACTGATATAATTCCTCTCTGCAAAAGCAAGTTGGTAATCTGCCTTCACGTGACTGAGAGCCTCTTTACTCTCCAAGTCTCACTTTTGTCTCCCCTCAAAAATCCCTTCTGCTTTCCACCTCTCTGTCACCCCCTTCTGCATTAAATATATTAAACAGGAGGAGGGAAGGAAGGAGGGAGGATGAGTGGCTTTCAAAGGGCCATCTTTGGCTGCAAAAGCATACTTGCAGTGGAGGGGAGAGGAGGAGGAGGTAGATTTGGGGTTGTTTCCTCTTGCTGCCCCTCTCCTTTGTCCCAATGGAGCCACATTCCAGTTTAGGAAATATTCTTCAATAGTCATTAAAATGCAGTCTTTGCTATGGAAATGTATGGCACTAACAAAAAGAGGTAAAAATTAATAATATTTTATTTAAAGTTTTTAACCCAAGGAAACTTTCTGAGATGCTTCATTGCATACGTAAGGAATTTAGTGATAGAATAGATTACAAGGCAATAAAACAATTACTAGTCTTTATCTAAAAAAGTAACAAAGACCCTCAGGGACCTCTTAAGTAGGCTTGTATTAAATTATGCATAATACTTAAGGGGTTTCACTTTCTAAATTGTTTTGTTCCTA
The DNA here is from genome assembly GCF_016161935.1 of Mauremys reevesii. Taxonomy (NCBI): domain Eukaryota; kingdom Metazoa; phylum Chordata; order Testudines; family Geoemydidae; genus Mauremys; species Mauremys reevesii. The sequence continues at coordinate 128,209,845 of NC_052624.1, read as the reverse complement.
AAAGATTTATGATTCTTAATGTAATATAGCTCTCAAACATTCATCCAGCTTTATCAGCAAGCCAGCTCACAGACATCAACACTTTAGAGTTAAAAAAGAAAAAAGCCTAAATGTCAATGTAATATGACAAATTGTATTGATCAAAGGGACATATAGTAGAAAATATGGTTGGAATGTGTCCTGTAAATAAAAGCATAGGCCTCTGTTTTAGTAGCAGTTGCTTTTGAGGCTTAAAACTGCGAGAATAACAGCCAGCCCATGTCTGAGAGTCGCAGCACAGTGCTTGTGATCTAACATGATGGATGAAAGGAAAGGTAACCCTCAGCCTACACTAGCATACTTTGAATTTTATCCTGACAACACTAAACATTTCCCCTGTCCCAAACTAGAAACACAGTATCCAAATTCAGCTCCACAATATGAAAGTATATTCTGATATTAAATACTTTTGCTTGGAGTAGTACTAAGTATGTTTTTTTAAAAAGACTTAGGAATGGACCTCAGGAGTGTGGTACACAAGCACAGATTTTCATTCACTCCCATCATACCCTTCTGAAAGAAAGAGTAAATAGTTTCTATGGTGTTACTAAAGTTGTTAGTTAGTCATTAGAATTGTTAAATTGTTTTACCCTGGCTGGTAGTTTCATTCAATACCCAGTACTGAGGGCTGCATTGGTCACTGGGCTTCAAGCCTGTGTCTCCTGCAGAAAGCCCATGCATGTAAAACAGGAAGGGTTAGCAATTTCTTCTATCAACATCCACCTGACAGCAATATCAGCTTTCCATCCTCATGTGGATAACTGTTTTATATTATCTAATGATATGATGATCAGATTTTTTAAGGTCCTGGAAAAGTTGTGCTGTCAAATAAGAGGAACCTGTTCCCCCTGGGATGTGAACTCAGCCTTGTCAAAATTTATGGGACCACTGTTTGAGCCTCTAGCAATGTGCTTCTTATTACACCTTTCTCTGAAGCTGGCATTCCTGTTAGCCATTGCTTTTGCCAGAAGAGTGCCTGAATGACATGCTCTGACATCTCATAGAATGTCAGGGTTGGAAGGGACCTCAGGAGGTCATCTAGTCCAACTCCCTGCTCAAAGCAGGGCCAATCCCCAGACAGATTTTTGCCCCAGATCCCTAAGTGGTTCACCTCAAGGTTTGAACTCACAGCCTTGGGTTTAGCAGGCCAATGCTCAAACCACTGAGCTATCCCTCCCTCCAGGAATAATCTGATACAGGTTTTTTTAAAGATAAAGTCTACTTGCATTGTCATCTGAATTTTCTCTCTAAACTATTATCAAATTTTCTTGTGAACCAGTTGATTTACTTACCTGTATTTTACCCCAAACTGCACACCAATAGAGAGGAGCAACAGCTACACACATTGGATGTCAGAACGGCATTGGTGTCCTATGTAGATAGAACTAAAAAGTTTCAGTAGTCAACCCATCTATTTGTAGCCATAGCTGAGAGAATGAAATAATTTTGTCTTGGATAACTTCCTGTATTCATGTTTGTTAGGACTTGAAAGGTCTCTCCCCACCAGATAAATTGACAGCACACCTCACAAGATCACAAGCAGCCTTCTCAGCATTCCTTGGGTGACTACCTATCCAGGCCATTTGTAGAGCATCAACTTGGTCCTCTGTTCACATCTTCACATCCCATTATGCCATTACTCAAGAGTTGATGCCAAGTTTAGATGAGTTGCTCTCTGGTCTACATGTACATGAACTCCAATTCCTTCTCCTATATCACTGCATGTCAGTCCCCAAGAGATGTGTGGCACATATCCATATTCCTCCTCCCCTCTGCATCAGAGTTATCTGGCAAAAAGGAATTGAGGGGACTCAGTGTCACCTAGGGTTGCCAACTTTCTAATCACACAAAACCGAACACCCCTTTCCTGCCCCTTGACTTAGGCTCCACCCCGGCTCACTCCATTCCCCTCCCTCCATTGATTGCAATCCCCCACCCTCACTCACTTTTACTGGGCTGGGGCAGGGGGTTGGGGTGTGGGAGGGTGTGTGAGCTCCAGCTGGGGTGTGGACTCTGGGGTGTGGCAGGGGATGAGGGGTTTGGGGTTGAGGAGGGGCTGGGGCAGGGTGTTGGGGAAGTGTGGGGTCCAGGAGGAAGTTTGGGTGTGGGAGGGGACTCTGGACTAGGGCAGGAGGTTGGAGTGTAGGAGGGGGTTCAGGGCTGGGGTGGGGGTTGGGATGTTGGAGCGGGTGCAGGCTCCGGGAGGGCATTTGGGTGTGGGAGGGGACTCTGGGCTAGGGCAGGGGGATGGGGCACGGGAGAGGGTTTGGGGTACCAATAGAAGCTGCAGAGTTGGCCCTCAGGACGGTGGCAGCGTGCAGAGCCTCCCTGGCCATCCATGCGTCTAGGGGCTGCAGGGACCTGAGCCGCTTCCAGGAGCCATGCGGAGCTAGGGTAGGCAGGGAGCCTGCCTTAGCCCCGGGCCCCCACTGCGTTGCCAACCAGACTTTTAATGGCGCAATCAGCAGTGCTGACTGGAGCCGCCAGGGTCCCTTTTCGACTGGGCATTCCAGTTGAAAACAGGTCACCTGGCAACCCTAGTGTCACCTGGCTCTTTATACCAGTGGCCAGTGGTGCGCAGCAGCAGAGGGTGCTCAAGCCACTCTGATGGGTATCACTGAGGGAAAACATTCTGATAACTGTGTGCAGGGTGCACACACACCAAGAGTGGAATGGACATGTGCAACACATTTTGAAGAAAAACAGTTATGAAAGCAGGGGCGGCTCGAGGCTCCAGCACGCCAAGCGCGTGCTTGCGGCGGCAAGCCGCGGGGGGTGCTCTGCTGGCGCCGCAAGGGCGGCAGGCAGGCTGCCTTCGGCGGCTTGCTTGCGGAGGGTCCGCTGGTCCCGCGGCTTCAGTGGACCTCCGGCGGCTTACCTGCGGAGGGTCCGCTGGTCCCGCGGCTTCGGAGGACCTCCCGCAGGCACGTGAAGCCATGGGACCAGCAGACCCTCTGCAGGCACGCCGCCGGAGGCAGCCTGCCTGCTGTGCTTGGGGCGGCAAAATCCCTAGAGCCGCCCCTGTATGAAAGGTCATTAACCATTTTTTCTGTTGTTTAGTGTATTAATAAAATCAGAAGATAGCAGTGCTTTTGATTTCAAACCGCAGTCATATTCACCATTCACAGTCTGGAAGGGAAAAGGAAACACAATATGACCCTTTAGAATTCAGGGCTGACAGCACCCAATCCCAAAATGGTTCCCAGGAGGAAACACCTCTTTCCCTTGACTCTGCTACAGGGGCTTCTCCAAGACGATCAGGAGTTACACACACAGTTTTGCCTGGCAGGTAGGCCTTATTAGGAACTAGAGAACCTGCTAGCCTTGCCTGGGTGTGATTGGGGAGTTCAGATTAGCTGAGCAATCAACAGGTAAATACTTGAGCACAGATGGCCGAGAAAGTCGACTGTTCTTAAAACTGTTCATTTCTTTTGTTATAATTGCTATTGTGTTGAAAATAAAAACAAAACAATGAGTCTGGGACCTGAGAAGAAGGGGTTTGAGAGGGGGTTCTTTTTTCGGTGTATTCTTCTAACAGACTAAGCCAGGAGTGGCCAACCTGAGCCTGAGAAGGAGCCAGAATTTACCAATGTACATTGCCAAAGAGCCACAGTAATACATCAGCAGCCCCTCATCAGCTCCCCCACCCCCAGCACCTCCTGATCAGCTGTTCCCTGGCATGCAGGAGGCTCGGGTGGGGGGGAGGGGGAGGGCACAATAGACTCAGGGGAGGAGGTGGGAAGGGGTGGAGTGGGGGCAGGGCCTGTGGCAGAGCCAGGGGTTGAGCAGTGAGCACTCCCTGGCACACTGGAAAGTTGGTGCCTGTAGCTCCAGCCCCGGAGTCGGTGCCTATACAAGGAGCTGCATATTAACTTTTGAAGAGCCGCATGTGGCTCCGGAGCCACAGGTTGGCAACCCCCTGGACTAAGCCCATAAAGTGGGGAGCACTTTTTAATTTTGTTTGATCATCCACAGGGTCTGGTTACAGAGGGAGAATTTGGTCTTTACTTACAGGGCCCAGGCTTTATGTACAAAAGGAGGCTATGCTGGTGGAACAGGGAGCTCTGCCTGTGTGCCTGTGACATGCACTTTCTTTCCACTCACACCACATAAGCCCTTCTGTGGGACAGCTTTGAGTTTCCATCTCTATGCAGTTGGACAACAGAGAATGAGGCCAGGGAGCTGGCTTCACTCCTATAACTTCCCTTCTCCTCCCACACCCTGAAATCCAGTGGAGAAAACAAATTAATTACTTTTACCTGAGACTGCTTCCCTCTTCATTGCCATGGAACCTGTTTTACTGGAGTAGGGGGCATAAGGATTACCAGGGACAACTGGGAAGAAGGACTCATTTGAGTTTCTGCTGGAGCTCTGCAGTCCAGGTGGCAGCAGGGAGCCAGTGGGTCCAGGTCGTAAAACAGAATGTGCAGGTTAAGAGTGGGCTCAGGGAAAACCATATTTTTCCTCCTGCCACAATGGAAGAATGAGTGGGAAGACTTCAGAATTGAAAATCGTGGCATTTCCTCTCTTATGTAGTGTAGAGGAGAGTGAGGCCCAAAAATATTTTGCCCAGAGGACAGGCCACCCAGGCATGCCACTGAAGAATGGATTTACACTCTGTTGAGGAACTCCGTTGGTTACTGGATTATGACTACTGAGATGCTACCTTATTTGCAGAAAAGGAACCTGCATAGAATTTTGCCTCCAGACTTTATTGATAATTGTCACACTGAACTTTGTTAGAAGCCACGGAGGGAAAAGAGTTGGAGGGGAAAATATATAAGGACATTATCACATATGGCAGTTTAATGCATACTTGGCTTCAGAAAGCTGATAGTAGTTACTTAAACTTCATAGAGTTACCCACCTTAAACTGCTTAAAAGAACTAATGGATCAAGGAGTGAGCCAAATAAAATGTCATTATGGCCAGCATGTGTTAGCATTTTATAAGCTCCATAGAAGTCCACCTGGTTAAAAGGTACTAAATCTGGCCATTCAGGTCGGCACCTGCAGCAGGGATTGTTGTAAAGCAAGGAAATAAATATGAGAGATTAAGGGAGAAATAGAGCAAAAGATTAAAAATAACCGGCAATGGATTAATTTTTCATTTAATTATTTAAGGCTCTAAGGGCCCAATGCATGAGTGTCGGGGCTCTTCACAAAAGTATTTAAAAACATAAAAATCAAATATAGACATAGCTGAAATAGTAATCTAAAACAATGAATTTGCTACAAAGAAATAAATAGCTGCAACCAGATTGCCCTCATATTGTCAAGTTGGTATGAAAATTAAGTAAAAACCTGGCCAGATAAAAGTTGAAACCTTGGCATAAATTTTGTTAGTCTGCTTTATATTTTTGTAAAATCAGAGAATGCTGTGTAAATAAATTGCTTTTTTCTTTTCCCAAAGATTTTTTTATAAGGAAGCAGGAAAGCAAAATAGTGGGTAAAAACTCATTTGCAGAATAGATCTATGTGAAATAAACCCACTCAAACAAAACTGTTCTTGAAATACGATGCATTCACAAAGGCCACCTTTATACCAAACACTGCCATTTCATACAGCAAGCCATTGTAGTCCCCAGACTCCTGAATTTGAACATCCAAGTGAACCCGTATAGTTAAGTTTGTCTCTGAACCCTCCAAACTGATTCTGGAAGGTTCACATGACTCTCTAACATAATAGTTTTTCCAATTTTTTTTAGCTGTTGCTATTTTAAAAAATATGGGTAAAATAGCTAATTGTAAAGAAAGTGTGCCTTGGTTCATCAAAAGAGAATGTGTTTTTTTATTCTCTCCCAAAGTGTGATTTTTTTCTTTTAAATATTGGTTAATTTAAATGTGATTCCTTGTAAAAATTGCACCCAGATGAATTTGAGCCAGCGTCAACTCTACATTGACTGCAGAGTGGGCTTACACAAGGGATGAATTTGACCCAATATCTTTTGCTTACCATGTTGTATTATATGAATCATTGAAAAGTTGGCACAGGGATTGAGAGCATAAAAGGAAAGAATCTTGCAAATGTTAAGAATGTCAGTGTTGAAAATGATCATTATTCTTCTTGAACACAGAGTGGGTGCTCAGTGTACAACTAATTTTATCTCAGAGCTATTTCAGCAGGCTGTGGAGTATGAAGAGGAGAGGTGAATAGGTCTGATGGGTTGTAATATCATAGCCCACTTGCTTTTCCTACACTTACATTCTAAGGCTTGCTGGGATAGCAAAAGATGAAAAATCTCCTATTGTTTCTGTACATACCACTTTTGCTAACATACTCCATCAAAAGAAACAAAGATGGCATTCCATTTACTCTGATTAAAAAACAAAATCTGCAGTAAGGGAAGTGTCCAAAGCTTTAACCATCACTTTTAATTGCTGAAAAGGACCAATAGTTCTGTCAAACTGCTCTGTAGTTTATTGATATTCCTGACTTCTGTTTGGTTCAAAGAATATAAAAAAAAAAAAGTTTTGGTGAATTTAAGGTAAAGGTATTGTGTGAGGTTTTGGAACTCAGTCTGAATTTTTTAAAACTTTATTTTTATTGTTTTTATATAAAAACAGACACATAACAAAACAAAACATATAAATACATGCACCAGATGGAAATAAATAACAAAATTCAATGTTCATTATTTGTAAAAGCTGGAAAACAACCAAACAAAAACAAACTAAACAAAACCCTGAACCTATATAGGTCATCAGTTATTGAAGTGACTAAATAGATAAATAAGTGAGAATATAACCTATGAGTCATAACCTGAGTATTGGGGACTAATATATACTAAACTGCAAATGTATGCAATAGTTTCATGTGTGAGAAGATATCCTCATATTTTTCCAAGCTTTTCTATTAGACAGAGTCATATTTTCCATAAATGCAGAAGTAGAGAGCTCACTAAACCAGTTAGTGTATCAAGGAAGAATTGCAGATTTCCATTTCCTCAAAATAAATCTTTTGGCCACTAAAATAATCACTGCAATCAATTTCTTAATGTTAACTGGTAATACCAACTCATCTAGAACCCTTAAAATACACACGCTTGGAGAAGGAAAGACAGCAACACTTGAAGTTTCTGAGAGAGCACTGAATATGGTGTTCTAGAACACATGCATCATTTGACAAGAATAGGGGATGTATGAAAGGTTGGCCTGTAGCTCTTTGGCAACACACAGTGAACACTGGAGATGCAGTCTAGCCTTAAGCAAACATTCTGGAGTCCAACGGTATCTGTTTAATACCTTGTTCTGGAAGAATCACAAGGATAAAACTTGAAGTATCTTTCACATTAAGCCAGATATCCTCCCAGGTTTCTGTTTTGGTAGTAAGGCTAAGTTCTTTTCCCCATTTGTCTTTGAGACCGAGGTTGAGATGGCACTATGAACCATTAAGCAACCTATACGTAATTTTTACAAGGAGACTTTTGATTCCATATTTCTTTACATGTTTTTCTAGAGAGAGTTGCAACAGATCAGTTGTCCCCTATCCTTGCATGTATCCTTGAACATTTCTGCTGAAAGAAGGAACTGTGAGACAGCGGTAGCTGATATTTTAAGACTTGTAAATGAAGGCTAGTCTATCATCTTGTATTATATCTCTAATTTTTGTTAATCCTTTTTCTATCCAAACTGTCTTAAGCATGGAGTTGGCCTTGATCGTGAGACATGGGGCATCTCATAGTGGTACAGGAAGAGAGTTGGTAAGATTGGATGCTGTAATCATCTTAATGCATTGCAGGATGCCCCATGTAGATGCAAAGACTGGATTTTTCCTTAAGGGTGTGGGTAGCCTCTTAAGATATATAAAAGAATGGCATAGCTAAGGTGTTTTTTGTTTTGTTTTGTTTTGTTTTGTTTTTTCCAATATCAAACCAGGCCAGTACATATACAGAGCAGCTGGAGGGGAACCATCTTACAATAGGACACATTTGGAATACTAGATAATATAGATACAATTCTGGCAACCCCGTACTTCCAGTTGCCCAGGATTTTTTAAGGGTCTCATGTAACAAACAAGGCTGTTTTATATGCCATAGAAATTGCATGATAGGCCTATTTATTCAAGCAAAGAGCAAGGGAGAGGTGCGGAAAGGCAATAGGCTAATGATATAAGTCAATCTTGAGCAGATATTCATTTTGGCTATTTCTCTTCTCGTTAGTAAGGATAGAGGGAGGAGATGCCAGCTCCCTATATCCATGGAAATTTCTTTAAATATATAGCCCATATTTATAGATAAAAAATTGGGAAGATTAGGACAAATGTTAATATGTACATAAGTTATTTTTTTGCATATTTGAAATGGAAAATGCTTAAACTGAGAAGAATCTGGTCTTTTTGTGTATATCCATTGCCTGTGATTTATTCCAGTCAATGCAAAAACAAGAAATTTTTCCAAGAACATCAACTATATTTAAGGCTGCAAGTCTGTCACGGAAGTCATGGATTCTATGACTTTCTGGAACCTCCATGACTTCTGCAGCAGCTGGTGCAGCCGGCTCCGGCCTCTGGGCCAGCCACACCAGCTGCTGTTGGGCCAGTCTTGGGCCGCAGCACCCCCATCCCACCCAGCAGCAGCAGCGTGGGTCCTGGGCCGCCACCTCCCCGGCACCCAAGCAGCACTGGCAGAGGTGCCAGGTTGTGCACCGCCGCCTGGCCCTGCCTCCCCAGCACCAGCAGGGGTCCTGGGCTGTGCACTGCCATCCAGCCTCCCCCTCCCCAGCACCCGTGTGGGCCGTGCACTGCCACCCTCCCCCCCCCAGCACCTTTGGGGGTCCTGAGTCATGTACCACCAACTGCCCCAAGCACCCTTGGTGCATCTGGGCCGTAAGCCATCACCCCTAGCACCGTCAGCACCCCTGGGCTGCACATCGTCTCCCCTAGCACCCAAGATTTAGTCAGGGGCAGTGGTGAGCTGGAGCAGGTTCCCACAGGTTCCCCAGAACCGGTTGCTAAAATTAGACCTCCGTGGAGAACCGGTTGTTAAAGGGCCAGGGGGTGGGCAAAGAACTCCGGTCCGTGGGCCGGACCATCCTGTTGCTCCCAGGATTCCCATATAGGGTGACTGAGGCTCCCCCGGCCCTTTCCCCGCTTCCCCCCAGCTGCAGCGTGGCCAGCCGCCGGCACCAGCTGGGCAGCTCAGCTGAGCTCTGGAGTCATCCTGCTGCCGCTTTTTGAGAGGCCCAGCAAGGTGCGGGGGCGGGGGGGTCGTGCTGCAAGCTCCAGGGCTGGCCAGAGCGGAGGGAAGGGGGCAAGTGGGGCAATTGGCCCAGGCCCTGCAGGGGCCCCCGGCCCCACTAGGATCTCTCTCGGCCCCTCCCCCGCTCCCCCCCCCACCTTAAATCAGAACTTTTTATAGGGAACCGGTTGTTAAGATTTTGGCAGCTCATCACTGGTCAGGGGTATATAGTACAAGTCATGCACAGGTCACGGGCCATGAATTTTTGTTTACTGCCAGTGACCTGTCCATGACTTTTACTAAAAATACCCATGACTAAAACGTAGCCTTAACTATATTCAACAATGATAGGATTGATGAGTGTGGATTCTTCAATAGCACAAAAAAGTTACCAGCATACAAACTGAGTTTGTATTCTGTTTATAGTCACACCTTCAATGCCTGAGTGCTGATGTATGTGCATTTCCAGTGGTTCAAGAGAGACATTAAAAAGGAGGGACAAAGAGGGGACAGCCCTGTAATGTCCCTCTTTCTAGTTGAAATGTGGGAGAAATAATTTCATTAGTTGATAGTGAAGCGAGGGAAGAATTGTATAATACACTGACCCAGTTCAGGAATATTTGTCCAAATCCAAAGGGTTTTTTAGGACAGCCATTAGATAAATCCATTCAACTTATCAAAGGCTTTCTCTGTGTTAGAAGTAAATCTGTAGAGGGAACATCTGACATCTGAGCTTGCTGGATTAAGTGAGTGATATTTTTTGTATTATCAGCAGCCAATTTTCCTTTAATGAAACTAGCCTGATCTTTGTGTATCATTAATGGGATGATGGTGTTCAGTCGTGTGCAAAATTTTTGCAATACAGCCATGGGGCGGAAGTCATCACATTTGCAACCACCTTTATTCTTCTTTAATATTAAAGTAATTAAATCAGTTCTCATATCACAAGATATGGTTCCATTTTGGAATGTTTCAGTGAAGACCTTCGAAAGAATAGAAGATAGCCAATTATAATTAAAAAAAAATCTGCCAGAAAGCCATCTGTGTCAGGGGCCTTGCCGGAATTCATATTTTTTATAGCCTGTTCGATCTGTTGTGTTGTGATAGCTTTGTTCATAAACAACACTTGTTCTGAAGTTCGGGTATTAAAAGGCAGACTTTCAATGAAATGATAAAACTTATCAGAGTCAAATTGGTTGATTTATATAAAGTTTGACAGAATTGTTTAAATTCACTATATCTTTTGGGTCAAGGATGAGGAATAAGGAAGAAATATTGTTGTTGCCTAGTTCCATCTTAAGTCTTCTGTAAAGTAGTTTAGCAGCCTTTTCTCCCCATTCATATCTTTGTTTGATCCTGTGGAATTCAAATTTGACTTGGCTGGATAAGCATTTGTTTTATTTATTTTGCATTGACTAGATAACGTAAGAGGTTTTCATTATTTTGGTCATTCTTGGTGCATTCTCTCCAATTCATCTGTTTCCTTGTCCAGAGAGTCTAGTAGCTTGATTTTTTCACTCTTCTTTTGGGAATTATGCTTTATGCATTCTCCCCTCACATAGCTTTCAGAGGGTCCCAAAAGATGGTATCTGAGGTAACTGAGTGCTTATTTTCTTGTATGAAGTTAGAGATCACTGAATCAACTGTGGAGCAAAACTTTGCATCTTTTATTAGCAGAGTGTTCAGCTTATACCTAGAAGATTTTAATTATGTGTAACTAGTGTCTATGGTAAGTATAATTGGAACATGATCTGAAATTAATATATTATCAATAGCTACTTCTAGCTATGCAGGAATCAGTTCTGAAGACACAAGAAAAAAGTCAATTCTAGGGTAAGGTGAATGTACCGAAGATAAATATGTATAGCCATGTTCCTTGGGATGTGTCAGTCTCCATATATTGTTTGTATCAAGTTCATACATTAACAATAAAGGTTAGCTTATTGAACTTTGATAGCTGTCCAGATGTCTTTCTAGTGTAGTATTCCAATTGCTTCCCAGTATTACAGAAATGCCTTTTTTATTAGAAAGGATGTCTGCAATATCTTTGAAAAATTCAGAATTACCTCCACTTACACTGTAAATGATTCCAAGAATTAACTGTTTTGAGTTGAAACAGCCTTCAAAAAGAATGTATCTTCCTTTGGGATCGGACCAGGACTGTATATATTGAAAAGTTATACTTTTTATGAATTAAGGTGCCTCTGTTCGTAGAATTCAATTATTAATGATTCTCAGCACCTACCAATATCTTCTTGATTTGATCAGCATTTATTTCTGCTAGATGAGTTTCCTGCAATAAAGCTACTTGGACTTTTTTGATCTGAGGTGTGTCAGGATTTTAATTCTTTTGGAAGGTTTATTAAGTCCCCTCACATTCCAGGACCATGCTCTAAGAAAATTCATGGCAAAGATTTAAATGATATAGAATAATAGAATATTAGGGTTGGAAGAGGCCTCAGGAGGTCATCTAGTCCAATCCCCTGCTCAAAGCAGGACCAACACCAATTAAATCATCCCAGCCAAGGTTTTGTCAACTCATGCTTAAAAAATTCTAAGGATGAAAATTCCACCACTTCCCTAAGTAATCCATTCCAGTGCTTCACCACTCTCCTAGTGAAACAGTGTTTCTGAATATCCAACCTAGACCTCCCCCTCTATATATTAAGACATATAACCTTATTCTAAAGAGACATATTTTCCTTTCATATTGTAAAACCACATCTCTAGGATATGGTCTGTATTTATACTTATTAGATACTAGTTAGTTATGAATTAACTTATGCCTTCAATTAAGCCTCTAAGGGTCAGGTATAGAAAAAGATCTATAGTTAAATATCATATATCTTCCAAAATGTATTTGTCACAGAAAACAAACAAAACAATTAACAGATTTAAAACAAGATAGTGTGGGCATGTTCAGATCCCTGAAAGCTTCAGTTCCAACTGCTCCTCCCCTCCCTATATTATCTAATAATAGTCTAAACATCTCTACATGGAAATATATTTTAAATCAGCTAATACCCTGTAAATACTATTGGGTATTCTAGAACATGTAGAATATATTTCTACCTACAGTCCAATCCAGTCCAATAATTCTACCCACATGTGATGATTCTGTGTATATATCTATAGATCTCATCACATGTAAATTTACAATTGATTTGATAAATCAAATATAAATTAGTACAAAATCTAAATATGAAAAATATAACAATATAAAGAAATCATATTCATAGTATGTCAAATGCCCTGCACAAGCTGAATAACTAGGACTATTCAAGGTTTAGATTATACACTACTTTACATGTCAGGAGTATGGACTGTGCGAAGGGACTTGTGGTTACCCTAACACAATCTATCAGAGGCAGAGCTAGTGAAGAGATTCTGTCTAGCAGTGCAAGCTGGGATGAGTAGTGCAGCTAATACTTCAGTCAGTAGATGGTGCTATAAACCCCAGTTTAGGGTTAAATTATTATTCTATGCATTGCAATGCTATGCAGTTGTGGTTGCTCAGTTCCAAAGGAGAGCAACAGAAGAGTTCAGCCTAGCTTGTTATCTGCTAGGAGTGGGAAGATGGTGTAAGTGAATATTACCATATCTACAAGGATACATAGGAAAACAAGTATGCTTTTTATGATGATAAAAACATTCTGCTATCTTGGGGCAAATCTGGTCTCAATCTTTGAAGTGTCTGCCAAGCTTCAGAAGGGGTTTTACAAAATCTTGTGAAGTCTGTTAAATCCATAGTGAAGGTGGATGGGTACTTGATGCTATATCTGATGTTGATCTCCCTCAGGATTTACTTATGCCATTGAATGCAGTCCTCTTTTTGATAAACTCAGCTGAAAAGTCAGGGGAAAAAATTGTGACTTCTGGGTTTCCCCTTTTCTGGCAGCGTTCGTTAACATTACTTTATCATTGAACATCAGCAGCTTGAAGATGATGGGCCTTGAGCTTATCAGACTCCTGCCTTCTACTACAAGGCATTCGATGAGCCCTTTCAGTATTGAATGGGGGTGGCTGAGGGTCCAGGGAGAAGTTTCTGAAGAAAGCTGATAATATCCATTCCCTCTAGACCCTCAGCAGTGCCCAAGAGGTGAATATTATTTCTCTGATATCTGTTTTCTTAGTCATCCTGTTTTTCTTCCAGTTTGTGTAGTCTAAGCTTTAAGGGGGTAGTTTCTTCTTTAATTTCACTGGTTCCAATGGCAATCTTTTGTAGTTCATTTTCCAAGTGAGCCATTGGGGATTTTACATCACATACATCTTTAGAGAGGCCATGGATATCTTTTGAGATTGAAATCCAGTCAGTCTGTGAGGAAATCTTCCAGTGCCACAATATCCTGGGCTAGGTTCTGTTGTGGCCTTGAGATCTCCCCCTTCAGCTGCTTAGGTGACTCAGGCTTAGGTCTTTTATTGCCCCTCATTTTTTCATTGGAATCCATATTCAACAGTTTGAAGTTTATCCAGTGGATTAATGTAAATTTTATGGCAGAAATTTATTGCCAATTTGCTAGGAAAGTAACTATTAGAGAAGAATTGATATGTGGTGAGTGAGGTGGTCTGGGACTAGACAACCATCTTCCTCATGAGTACCTTGTCTGAATTTGAAAATGTTAGAAAACCTTAAATTTAAGAATTAGAGGATTTTAAACATTAAATTTTAATTGAACAGTAGGTTACCTGAGAGACTCATGCACTGGCTTTTGGTGTTTTTTGTATGTGGCGTTGAAGAAAAGAGTCCTAATGATTATTAATGATCTGGATGATGGGATGGGTTGCACCCTCAGCAAGTTCACAGATGACACTAAGCTGGGGGGGAGAGGTAGATATGCTGGAGGGTAGGGATAGGGTCTAGAGTAACCTAGACAAATTGGAGGACTGGGCCAAAAGAAATCTGATGAGCTTCAACAAGGACAAGTGCAGAGTCCTGCACTTAGGATGGAAGAATCCCATGCACTGCTACAGGCTGGGGACCGACTGGCTAAACAGCAGTTCTGCAGAAAAGGACCTGGGGATTACAGTGGAGGAGAGGCTGGATATGAGTCAGCAGCAAGCCCTTGTTGCCAAGAAGGCTAACGGCATATTGGGCTGCATCAGTAGGAGCATTGCCAGCAGATCAAGGGAAGTGATTATTCCTCTGTATTCAGCACTGATGAGGACACATCTGGAGTCTTGCGTCCAGTTTTGGGCCCCCCACTACAGAAAGGATGTGGACAAACTGGAGAGAGTCCAGTGGAGGGCAACAAAAATGATTAGGGGGCTGGGGGACATGACTTACAAGGAGAGGCTGAAGGAACTGGGGTTATTTAGTCTGCAGAAGAGAAAAGTGAGGGGGGATTTGATAGCAGCCTTCAACTACCTGAAGGGGGGGTTCCAAAGAGGATGGAGCTCAGCAGTTTTCAGTGGTCGCAGATGACAGAACAAGGAGCAATGGTCTCAAGTTGCAGTAGGGGAAATTTAGGTTGGATATTAGGAAACACTATTTCACTAGGAGGGTGGTGAAGCACTGGAATGGGTTACCTAGGGAGGTGGTGGAATCGCCATCCTTAGAGGTTTTTAAGGCCCAGCTTGACAAAGCCCTGGCTGGGATGATTTAGTTGATGTTGGTCCTGCTTTGAGCAGGGGATTGGACTAGATGACCTCCTGAGATCTCTTCCAACCCTAATCTTCCATGATTCTATAAAGGAATACACTTAAAACTCTTTGTGTCATGGGTCTTAATAGTTCTGTTCCTTTTGTTTTTTAATGTGTTTAGTGCCTGTTCAGTTTACAAAGGCTCCTTTTCATGATTCGGGCCAAATAAACAGTGCTCTCACCAACACAGTGAAGGGAGATGGGACATTGGTCAGTGCGTCTTCTCTTGTAATCCTGCAAGGGCAGGGCAAGATTCCACAGTTCCGGGCTGTTATGATGACCTCTGGAATGCACTTTGCCACTGAGCTCCAATGGCCTGCTCCTGCTCTCATTGAAATCAATGGGGCACTTTCCATCCTGTGTGGAAGCAAGTATTAGGAGTAGGGCGGGGCTGCACTGAAGTAAATGTGTTACACTTTTATAGATGCATTAAAGATCAATGTTGAGCATGCTCCCTGCAGCTCACGTCAAGGTAATATGGCTTCCTGGCTTTTGCCTGCATAATAAACAAAACATAGCCCTGGTAAAGTCACTGCAATTGCGAGGTCTTATATCAGGCCTGAATTTGGCCCATTGCCTCCAGCCATCAGCACTCATGGGGTACAAATCCTTCCTTACCTCTCAGTGTAGCTCAGACACCCTGTGACTTAAATGTGTTCCTTTTTTAATTTAAAACCATGACTGCTGGATGTGCAACCAGATACACAATGCAAGGCAGTACCACAAATGCTATAATATACTCCAGTGGGTCCAGATGGCTACCTGTTTGCAAAACATATGCACAAGTGCATTTGATGTCACTGTTTGTAGCTAAAGCCCAGAAAATGGTGCTTTCTGCAGGATAACAAGGTACCTTTTCAAAGGGTGTGGATTTAGCAGCATGACCTCAGTTAACATCAGGAGTCACATCGCTAAATCCCAATATGCTTTAAAACTTTACCCCAAGACCTTCTTGAGAATTAGAAGCAAAATGGAAAGCTGCTTAGCCTGAGGTGTCTGTAAGCTATTTTCTTACAAGCATTTTTTTTGCTTGAGTTTTAGTGAATTCAAGCTGCATCAGGAGTGTTTGTATCTTCTTGATTTACAATTCTAATAGATTTTTAGTATTGCAAGAAAAAGCCTTCTGCCAGGGGATGCATACCTGAACCAACCATGAAAATTTTTGGTGGCATCTTAATTTTTCCAATTTCAAAGTCTAAACATAATAAAAGTGTCACATACTGTAATGGAGTAAAAAAAAAAAAAAAAAAAAAAAGGATCATAGTTCCTCCAGCACGTGCTTACATGTTATTTGAAGAGATGAAATTTTGGAGGCCATCTTGAGGAACCTCAGTGCTTGGAGAAATGTCTCTCCTGTGGGTAATTCAATATGCTGCTAATGTCATTCATTAAAGTAATAGGGCTAAATCCTCACCTGGAGATCTAGCTCATGAGGTATATCTATGGTAGCTTCAACAAATCCAAGCTAGTGACCTATTGACCACCCTCACCCTGTGCCTGGCCTGTCATGAGATAGCATTTGATCTTTTGGGACTGACATTTTTATTCAAGGTGGTGTGTGACAGGTTCTCTGTCACGCCCCTCTTCCAGAGCCCGCTGGCTGTCCCAATAAAGTGCAGAGAGGCTTTCAGTTATGCAGCACCCGTGGCTTTATTTACACACACACACACAGTTCTCCCACCACCAGTGTTGAGCTATATACAAGGCTTACAGGGTTAGTTCCCTCTTTTCCTGCAGTCAGCCCTCAGCTAGGAGTCTGACCTTTCCCTGGCTGCCCTTTCCTTCTGGCTCCCAGCCCTTATAACTGCTGACTTGTCAGGCCTGCAGGTGGAGTCAATCCCAGACCAGGCATCAGGTCTGTTTCAACAGCCCCAATCTATTTCCCTTGATTGGAGCTGGCTGAGCAGGGGCAATTAGCTGCTTTTGCACCAGCACCCTGCTACATGGTGTATATCACGGAAAAAGTTTAACTGAACCTTTAAAATATCAATTTGGCAGATGCATTCAGTACTGGACAGGTTTATTTGACTCTATTAGGGGCTCTTCTTAAGGATAGAATGGATTCTTATACTATAGTTAGGAATTCAATCTAAGTACTTATTGATTTCTCACTCATCAGGTAAGTTCAAGCATTGCTTATCAGAGTTTTCACATACGGTCACATAGCCCTAATGAATAATTCAGGTTTTAAATGGCCTCCCTCTCCTTTGCAGCATTGCTGAATACATTATTTCTTTTCTGCATCGCAGGAAGAATGCCAGAACTATATCCGTGTGCTTCTCGTTGGCGGTGACCGGCTCTTCACCTGTGGAACCAACGCTTTCACTCCTATTTGCACCAATCGGACGGTATGAATAAACGAATTGATCCCACATGTTCACAGAAATGATGACTATTGCCACTGTGAAACAAAACAGCTGCTATGGGGCTGTGCAGATTGGTAATGGGATATTTCACTTCTAGACTGTTAGTTCAAATACAGCCCTAGATAGTAAATGAAAATAATCATCTATCTGATCAATTCCTGTGTGAGATGTTGAGATCTCCACAGTGAACAAGCTTCCACATCACAAAAATAACCACCTTATTTGACTTTATATACTCCTCTTGTTGGGAGAAAGAGATTGAATCCGCTTTCAAGGCTGAACCAGCCTCTTACCTCTATAGAGATACCTTTCAAGCTAGGGATGAGGCATGTTGGTGTAGGGAAGTTTGCACTGCTGCTGCCTGTGCTGTGAATAATCAGAGTATTTCACTCTATAGGGTTATCAATCTAAAAACATTCAATATAAGCAATAAATGCGCAGACATTCAAAATTAAAAGAAATGAGACAGCTGTAACTGCAATATGCAAATCAAACAAAGATTGGCCAATTAAAAAACTAGACTTGACGGCCTTGGCCTAAAATCTAAATACCTTTTATTAGCTTTTTTCATATACTTTTAAAACTTGTCAGAACAATTTCAAATACATGCATCATGTCTTTAAAATAAAATAAAATTTTAAAAGGTGTTGTAACTGCCATGTTTGCAGAAGATCAAAAGGGCTTAGTAATTTTTTTTCAGCAAGAAAATACTGAGCAAATGTTGTTTTTTTGTATTCCAGAGCACGTTCACAAACATGACTGTGATGTGTACTGAACTTTTCCAAATTCATCTTCAGGTTTTGGGAACAAACAAATGTAACCTCCTTTCTTCCCTGGGTTACTCAGGATCAGGCAACACTCACCTGTGTGCCTGATGTTGTTGACATTATAGGAGATTCTGAGTATCTCAGTGGTGATGTTGGATAAGTGGAAATCCTCTATTCACCCTCTGCTGCAGTCCCTTTACTCCTAAAGGAAGTTAAAATTGGTTGTGCCTTCACCTGGCTGGCCCCTGTACACACTCAATGGCGTGCCTTGGGAACCTCCAGGAATAAACCCCTTCAAATAGTAATAATAATAACAACAACAACCTGTGGCATGGGTTTAACTCATACCAATTATAAATAATATACATCCAATATACTTAAATTAGAGCTAACACTCATTTACTTAACAACTTAAAGAAACAGGGTAAATGTCACTACTGATTTAAATCCACAGGCGAGAAGTTGAATAAAATCAATTAACAAATATAGCAATACAGTAATACATGAAACTTATCTAACTGGAATTTATACTGCCACCATTTACCCCCACCCCAGAGTGTACACTCCTCTGGATTTCAGAGTCCTAGACACTTGCTTGCATGGATGCGCTTGAAGATCTGAAGTTGGAGACTTCCGTGGGTTCTGTGTATCAGCCCAGCCAAGACAACAAGCTGCACAACCCCGCTGAAGGTTGGAGCTGGCTCCACCAAATGTCAGCAGCTGTAGGTCCTGGTTTGATGGGAAGATCACTTTGCCTCTCCTCAGACTCAGTCTCTCTGTGGTGCCCCTTCCAAGTACTTTCTCAACAGTGGGGGTTACTCACAGTTCCTTCACTTTAGGCACAGCCATAGTGTCTGCCCTGGCTCTAGTGAAGCCACCAACAGCCTGTGAGGCTCCCTGTGTGATCAAAGCCCCTGCAGGCTCTCAGCAGCAGCTTCTGGTGTGGACAGAGTTCCACATCAGCCATCTCACTCCTCTTCCCCAAATGGAGTCCACAGCCTGATCTTCCTGCAGGAGGAAGTCTCTTGCTCTCTTTCCCCAAGGCATCATGGGAGTTGTAGTCTCTAAGGCTAGATTGGAACACTCCCAATAAATTCAGAGGCCCCTCTAGTAAAGGGTGCCTACAAACAGATATGATAAGATGCAGACATTTGAATATCTTCACAGAGAGAAAGGAGATTTTAGCATGATTTCAAAGTATGGTTATGGTAAAACCATGAAAATGACATCCCCTTTTTATTTAAGTGATTTTGCTGAATGTTTTCATAGAATTTTACGCCTCAGTATATTTCACAATATAGCAGTACACAAGAGACGAGATACACAGCCACATTTCAAATGTATTAAGTTTAACAGGGTGTCCAAAATCCACATTTGGGTGCATAAATCAGGACTTGGGTACATAAAATGGGAGAGTCACAAAAACTTGGTGTGTGCATTCCATTGTGTAAAATTTGAATATCTAATGAATGTAATTGTGGGCCAACAAAAGTAAAGAAAGGTTGATGCAGATACGTACAGATAGATTTAGCTAAGATGATAATATATATGACTCTGATTTCTGATTGGTGTCAGCAACAAACCTCCAATTTTTTGGAAATGTTATTCTGCTATTTTTAACACAGCCACAATTGATGGATTTAAAAGATGTCAAAAAGAAAATGATTGATTAAGGATATATCAGAGAGAGAGAGAACGAGAGAGAGAGTGCATCAAAGATTAATTAAAATTAGAATAAACATCAAAATACCACTGGCTGGAATATGGTGACCATTTATTGGTGTTTTGTTTTGTTTGTATTTTAAAAAATAAATCTGCTCAGTGTCAAACCTCTGGGAACATGTACACTATTTAAACTTACTGCACATCAATTTCCAAAATAGCATATTGGCTTTAAAACTGTGGTTTGTGGTTGAGTGTATTAGGGCCTACTAAATCATACCCTCAGTTCCATTGGGCTGGAAAGCTCATTGTTATTTTGAGCTCATTATCCCTGTGTCCTGGAAGACACCAACAAAACTAGAGGATAATGTTTCTATGCCCTCTAGCCAATTGCTCTGTAACAGTCCGATCTATGAACTTTCATGACAAAAAAGCTATGACCGTTGTACATTGAATATGGTTTTTGGCTGTATATCATCATTCTTTAATATATTAATGCGTAGGATAGGATATTACCAAGATACACACATCCTGATTTTTGTCACTTCAGAAGGGTCTCATATACATTATTTATTTTCTAAGTTGCTGTTAATAAATAACATTTTAAGTGTAATTCTTAATTAATTAATGTAAATGTTTTCCTCACTGTGTTTCTTTGGATCTGAAAGATAAAAAGACCAGAAAGGCATTATATTTCTAACATGGGCCTGGAAAAAAGGTGTTAAAGAAGTGTGCTTGGCACTGTGTTATGGTAACATGAGACATTTGCTGAGCTTATGGTATTTTTCTTCACTGATGGTGTGGTTTGACTCATCTTGTCATGCTTATGTGATTTTTGTTGTCTTTTCCAGTTAAGCAACCTGACAGAGATACATGATCAGATTAGTGGCATGGCTCGCTGTCCGTACAGTCCTCAACACAATTCCACAGCTCTTCTTACTTCCAGTGGGGAGTTATATGCTGCTACAGCCATGGATTTCCCAGGAAGGGATCCTGCCATTTACCGCAGTCTGGGGGCTCTTCCTCCTCTCCGCACTGCACAGTACAACTCCAAGTGGCTCAATGGTAAGTATTGACAAGCCTCAGTGCTTTTGATTTTGTTATACCCCATTTTCCCCTTAGCTACATTCTTCAAAGCCTATCCCTTGAGTATACATGGTTTTGAAATGCTTTTTACTTTAAAAATTGTTTCAAAGTTTTCCAGTCTTTG
This sequence comes from Mauremys reevesii, assembly GCF_016161935.1. NCBI lineage: Eukaryota > Metazoa > Chordata > Testudines > Geoemydidae > Mauremys > Mauremys reevesii. Next base: position 128,188,984 of record NC_052624.1, on the reverse strand, counting down.
GAATGTGACACAAAGCAAAGTCCACACATAATGCAGCTAACTGTACCTTGATGCAGGACTTTGTGGGTCATAATTTTAAAAGGGTCAACCTGTCTCCCATTTATGCACATACAACAGTGTGTACAATATTGTTACTTACTTGCATATGCAATCAATAGAAAATACATTTACAAACACACACAAATGATTATTCTTTCATTCCAGCAAAACACTTAGGCAGAGAATGGCCACTCACACATCTCCAGATTATCAGACATTCCAGTACTTCTGGGAACGGCATGGCCTGCCTTCACCTATGTGACTCCATCCCCACCAGTGTGAGTTTACTTCACATGGGAGCTGCCCTTTTGATGAGTGCCCTGGCAGGGGCAGGGCAATGCGCTCTTCAAAATGGCACCTCCCCATCTGGAGCTGGACAAAATCATGGCCGATTTTGTCTCAGTACTGGATAGGAGACAAACCTTAGAAAAGCAGAACTGTGAAGCTTAAAACCGGACAAATGGCCTGCCTACTTAGGCACATGATTAACTTTAAGCACGTGAGTCTCATTAGCTTCAAGGCCTTTATGTGCAAGATGTATAAGAGAAAATATAAATGCCATATTTTGACATTTCAGCCCGAAAGGGACATTGTGCATCAGGGTAGAAATAATTCTTACTTGAAAGAGTTCTTTTAATTAACTGAGTAAAGTAAAACTGAACAAATGATAGAAATGGGAGAATGCTTTGTTTAACTATTCACTTTTGATTCACTTTTCATACTTTGCATACTTTAAGTCATGATGTATGAGTTCTGGGTGCTTATCCAAACCACTTTGGTCTGGAAATCTTGATGTATTGTCATGATGTATGAGCACTGGATGTATGATACTCTCAGTATACCAGGTAAATGAGGCAGTAGCAAAGTATGCATGTTTTCTGTAATAAATTTATATGAAACTTGCTTGATGAAAATATTTATGAAAAGTATTGTTACTGCTGCTGAGCCTCTGTTAGCCACTTTTAAAATCTCTGTATTGATGCTTTTTACAAAGATTAGTCCTGAAAATAACTGAAGCTTTGGTCTGCCATTAAGCATATTTGCCTGAAAAATTATATTTCAATAAATATTTGTTTTGGTTATTAAATACTTAAATGTTTTTCCATTGCTCTGTGTGATTCTTAAAAATGTATCTGTTAAATTATCATATAGACATCTATAATGAACTGACCAAAGACTCATACAATTTTACTCTTGTAGCAAGTATTACACAGATGGAATCAGGGAAGGGTGAAAATGCCTAAGAACTATTTTTCTGTGCTTATTCAGATATGAAAGAGCCAAGCAGACCTTATTTGAACCATTAAACATTTCTCATGCATAGACCTGGCAAACTTCCCATTGACTTCAATAGGAGTGTGAGCAGTCCCATAGTCTGAATGCCAAATTTGAGCCTAGAGTGAATGTTTACAGCAGTTACAAATATATGAAAATAGATGAACAGCAGGACCGTTAAGTCTAGGCACTTTCTGACAGCACTATACTTCTGTGTATGTGTTTAATATTTAAATTATTGTGAGATGAAACATAAATATAGCAGCAGTTTGCAGAAATGTAGAAACTGGATCATAAACAACATATGCTTGTCTGTACTGGCAGACATAGAGATAAACTGTGTAGCATTTCTCAGGTGTGCTTACATAGGAAAGCTCAGTCTCCCAACTGTAGTAGCCTGTCTTGATGTTCTTCTGTTAAATAATTGGAAAAGCAGAAGCAAAAAGTAAACAATTGAAATAAATTGAATTCTTCTGGCTCTCTTGGTAGAGCTTTGTCTTGACAGGCAAAAAGGGTGTGTTTTTCAATTATGTTTGCTTAACAGAGTTAGCTTAACAGGATTGATGGAAAATCCCATTAAGCTGGGATAGCTGCCCATAATGCACCACTCCCAATGCCACTGCAGATGCTGCAAATGTGGCCACAACAGTGCGCTGGCAGCTGTCAGTGTGGACAGACTGCAGCATTTTCCCTACTCAGCTGTATGAAGACAGCTTTAACTCCCAGCGCTATACAGCTGCAAGTGTAGCCATATCCTTATATGAAGCTGTCCATAGCTTAAGGAGGAAGACTAGACTACAATATGGCCAAATACTACAGCTAATAAATTCACTTTCCTAGGAAGTTTTTCTTTGTCACAAATGATAATCAGCTGATAAGAACTTCCTGCTGGGAGAAGCAGTTAAATGGTGGCTTTCACTGAGGCACAACACAATCTATTCATTTCTTTTAAACAAAAGTTGCAGGTGTTTCTAAAAAAATCCCCTGTCATGTAGTATAATTGCACATATCTATGAAACCCTCCTTGGGGCTTGCTTATGCAAGGAAGATGCACAACACTGACCACAATACTGCAATCAGGTGCACTTGTTTAATTCTTGAAATGTGTGTGTTCCCATGGGACTATTCTCAAGTGTAAAGTTAAGCACATGCATAAGTTTTTACAGGTTCAGGAACCTAGGGTTAACCATGACCAGTTGACATGATTTTAAATATGACAGTGCTTGTATAAAATGAGTGCTAAGTTGTGTTGAACATTGTGTATTACCATGTGTGTTAGCACATATAGCTCAATGAAGACAAGCGTTTAGAGAGAGCCTGGGAAAATTAATGAGCTTTGCAATAGGCTCTGAATGTCAGCAGGTTTCAGAATATAAAGTATGAAAGATATGCATGGTATGATTCTGATCTCATTTTACATCAGTGGAAATAAAGACAATTGCATTCACATTCATAGTTATAGCAGTGCAAAATTGGCATGAGAGGAGAGACAGGCCCTTTGTGTGTGAGATACTCTTATTTACTCAATATTTATCTACATACCTAAGGTGTTAGAACTAGTCACTTAACTAGGACTCCCCTGTGACAGAAAAAATATCCTTATTACCAGGTTTTTATGTTAACCGTATACATTCTGTATTGTATCCAAAGGACAAAATAAAATCTGTTCCCTAAAATTATATCAGTTAATCAGATTGACTTTATTAACATTTTCTCTACTAACTAGCTTCAACTGTACCTATTAACTCTCTATTGAGGCCCACACTTCAACATCAAAGCTTTTATCTGTTTGGATTTAAGTCTTATCATCAGAACACAGATTTTAGCTTTAAGAAAAAATGTAAGAATTGTAATTAGAGTTTGTTGAAAGCAAATCTAATAAAAAGTTGGAAGCAAAGTTTTACCTAGCTGAAGCAGGGAGGGAGGTGGGAGCATCTTAGGGAGAATCAAGTGTCAAGGTACTGGTAAATTCATCTGTTGTTATGTCTCTCTGCCTGCCCACACATAACTCGGCCAGTAAATCACACTAGCTTTGCAACACTGGAGCACAGTGGAGACTTTCAGTTCCTACAGTGAGACAGTGTAATGTATAGATGGCAAGAAAACTATGGCAGTTTAACTAATTGGAATGGAGGTTTCCTATCAAATAAATGCAACAGTTGTATATAGTTACTACACTTTTATGGTGTGTGCATGCATGTTCACATGTGTGTGAACTAGCAGCATTGCAGTAGGAAAAGATTTCTTTGGTGCCTGACGGTTCAGTCATGGAAGACATTCTTTTATCTAACATGGTGGATTTGCTGCTCAGCAGATCATGATGGCCGTTTGCTGTGAGATCTTGCCAATATCCTAAAATTCAGTTGGCTGTGCTGTTTGTTTATTGCAAGATAACTGTAAAGGGGTGGACCTCATTCCTTTTAGTGGTTAGTGGGCTTCTTTCTGAACAAATTCAGAAGTTTGGAAAGCCTCCAGTCAGGCTGAAGAGAGCTACCTGCATTGGCATGTCACATATTTGAGCCACATACCTTTACCACTCCCTCTTACTTACTGTGGAGGATCTTGACATTGAAAGATCTGTAGTTCCACCATGGAATAAATCCTTATACTAATTTTCAATTTCAAAGGGCCCGCTGTCAATGGGGCTGTTGAAAGTAGAGTGGCAAGGGAAAATATAGCTTCTCCTATGTTGAGGATGTGGCAGACTGGATCTTATATTCTATGATGAAGTTACATCTATTGGAATTCCAAATACCCAGAAAGGGAATAAGTGTAAGGAGAGTGTCCATCTCCACATCTGTATTCCCATTCATTAGGGTATTGCTATAGATGTGTATATTTGTTACCAGTCTCCTTGCATAGGACATTTAATGGATTTCAAAATAACCCAGCTAGAGGGAACATCCAGGTATGCAAAAGTGTAGGGGACAATTTCCTGGTGCAAGTGCTGGAGGAACCAACTAGGGGCAGAGCTCTTCTTGACTGCTGCTCACAAACAGGGAAGAATTAGTAGGGGAAGCAAAAGTGGATGGGAACCTGTGAGGCAGTGACCATGAGATGGTCCAGTTCAGGATCCTGACACAAGGAAGAAAGGAAAGCAGCATAATACAGACCCCGGACTTCACAAAAGCAGACTTTGACTCCCTCAGGGAACTGATGGGCAGGATCCCCTGGGAGAATAACATGAAGGGGAAAGGAGTCCAGGAGAGCTGGCTGTATTTTAAAGAATCCTTATTGAGGTTGTAGGAACAAACCATCGTGATGTGTAGAAAGAATAGTAAATATGGCAGGCGACCAGCTTGGCTTAACAGTGAAATCCTTGCTGATCTTAAACACAAAAAAGAAGCTTACAAGAAGTGGAAGATTGGACAAATGACCAGGGAGGTGTATAAAAATATTGCTTAGGCATGCAGGAGTGAAATCAGGAAGGCCAAATCACACTTGGAGTTGCAGCTAGCAAGGGATGTTAAGAGTAACAAGAAGGGTTTCTTCAGGTATGTTAGCAACAAGAAGAAGGTCAAGGAAAGTGCGGGCCCCTTACTGAATGAGGGAGGCAACCTAGTGACAGAGGATGTGGAAAAAGCTAATGTACTTAATGCTTTTTTTGCATCTCTCTTCACGAACAAGGTCAGCTCCCAGACTGCTGCATTGGACAGCAGAGCATGGAGAGAAGGTGACCAGCCGTCTGTGGAGAAAGAAATGGTTCAGGACTATTTAGAAAAGCTGGACGAGCACAAGTCCATGGGGCCAGATGCGCTGCATCCGAGGGTGCTAAAGGAGTTGGTGGATGTGATTGCAGAGCCATTGGCCATTATCTTTGAAAACTTATGGTGATCGGGGGAGGTCTCAGATGACTGGAAGAAGGCTAATGTAGTGCCCATCTTTAAAAAAGGGAAGAAAAAGGATCTGGGAAACTACAGGCCAGTCAGCCTCACCTCAGTCCCTGGAAAAATCATGGAGCAGGTCCTCATGGAATCAATTCTGAAGCACTTAGATGAAAGGAAAGTGATCAGGAACAGTCAGCATGGATTCACCGAGGGCAAGTCATGCCTTACTAACCTAATTGCCTTCTATGACGAGATAACTGGCTCTGTGGATGAGGGGAAATCAACGTATGTGTTATTCCTTGACTTTAGCAAAGCTTTTGATAAAGTCTCCCACAGTATTCTTGCCAGAAAGTTAAAGAAGTGTGGGCTGGATGAATGGACTATAAGGTGGATAGGAAGCTGGCTAGATCATGGGGCTCAACGGGTAGTGATCAATGGCTCCATGTGTAGTTGACAGCCGATATCAAGTGGAGTGCCCCAAGGGTCGGCCCTGAGGCTGGTTTTGTTCAATATCTTCATTAATGATCTGGAGGATGGTGTGGACTGCACCCTCAGCAAGTTTGCAGATGACACTAAACTGGGAGGAGTGGTAGATACGCTGGAGGGTAGGGATAGGATACAGAGGGACCTAGACAAATTAGAAGATGGGGCCAAAAGAAATGTGATGAGGTTCAACAAGGACAAGTGCTGAATCCTGCAATTAGGAAGGAAGAATCCCATGCACTGTTACAGACTAGGGACCGAATGGCTAGGCAGAAGTTCTGCAGAAAAGAACCTAGGGGTTACAGTGGACGAGAAGCTAGATATGAGTCAACAGTGTGCCCTTGTTACCAAGAAGCCTAATGGCATTTTTGGCTATATAAGTAGGAGCATTGTCAGCAGATTGAGGGGCATGATCATTCCCCTCTGTTTGACATTGGTGAGGCCTCATCTGGAGTACTGTGTCCAGTTTTGGAGTACTGTGTCCAGTCCACTACAAGAAGGCTGTGGAAAAATTGGAAAGAGTCCAGCGGAGGGCAACAAAAATGATTAGGGGGCTGGAGCACATGACTTATGAGGAGAGGCTGAAGGAACTGGGATTGTTTAGTCTGCAGAAGAGAAGAATGAGGGGGGATTTGATAGCAGCCTTCAACTACCTGAAAGGGGGTTCCAAAGAGGATGGATCTAAACTCTTCTCAGTGGTGGCAGATGACAGAACAAGGTTTCTCAAGTTGCAGTGGGGGAGGTTTAGGTTGGATATTAGGAAAAACTTTTTCACTAGGAGGGTGGTGAAGCACTGGAATCGGTTACCTAGGGAGGTGGTGGAATCTCCTTCCTTAGAGGATTTTAAGGTCAGTGTGATGGGGTGGACTGGCCCTGCATTGGGACTGAGAGGGTTAACCCTTCTCTGCTGGCAGAAGAAGCTACGCCCCTGAGGCTCTGCTGGGCATGCTCCAACAGGGAGTCAAGTATAAAAGCCTGCAGAGCTGCTCAGTCAGGGCTGGTGGCTGAGGAAGGAGGACGCCCAGCAGAGGCTCCAGCCCAGGAACAGTGGAGAGAGCTGAGCAGCCAGGGACTGGGACTGGAGGCCGGCAGCTGTTGGAACCCCAGGGAGCACGGGGTGCTGAAGAACCTGGAGACCCTGATGCCACAGGGACTGCTATGTTTGGAGAACTGGTAGGAAGTGACCCAGAGAAGGGAAGGGAGTGGTATCTCCCACCACTCTGAGGGCAGCATGTTGTGGTAGGATTCCCTGCTGACCCGTAGCGGATCACTGTCAGGGCCCTGGGTTGGAGCCCGATAAATGCAAGTGGGCCCGGGCTCCCCTATCGGGCATCTCCAATCCCCCTACCCCCTTTTTGGTGACGACATAGTTCACCGACCCCTCTTTTACCTCAAGAAGATAGATGAACTCCGCTGGGCCGCACTATCCTATGAGTGGAAGAGAGTTTAGAGCGACTCTGGCTATTGGGAGCGCACTCTAGGGACCCTGTCTGCTAGGCCACGCTATCCCACCAGGGGAACAGAGTTTAGAGAGACTCTGGCCATTGGTCCACGCTGCTTTAGGAGCACACTATAGGGACTCTGGCTGCTCAGCCCCGGTATCCCACCAGGGGAAGAGGATTTAGAGGGACTCCGGCCATTGGGCGATACAGCCCTGAGTACTGGGGAGGTAGTAGAACCTACATAGATGCAGGGTGGCGGGGTTAACCTCACCACTCCCCCCTTGAATTGAAGGGGTTGATGAGGTACAAAACCCGCCACAAGTGGTGGAGAATGTGGGCAACGACCAAGGCCTGCTAGAAGGACCCACATGTACAAGATGGAGATTGACAAGCTCCTAAAATGGCTGCTGGAAAACCAGCAGCAACAGGTGTACAACAGCAACAGCAGACGCAGCTGTTACAGTAACTGGCTGCACAGCAGCAACAGCAAGCGGCAAAGCAACAGGAATCCCAGCAACAGCTGGTTCGGGAGTTAGCCGCCCAGCAGCAAGTAAGTCAAGATTGACTCTTTCAACAGGTGGCGACCTTGTTGAAGACGGCAGCCAGTCCTCCCCCCAACCCAGCTTGAGGAGGGCCAGGGGGACTACTTGTGCGGCTGACGAAGATGGGTCCTGGGGATGACCCCAAGGCCTTCTTAGTAACTTTTGAGTGGGTAGCTGCGGCCGCTCAGTGGGCCCTCAAACATTGGGCCACTATTCTCGCCCTGTATTTAACGGGCCCCGCGCATGCTTACCACAATCTTGACCCACAGGAGGCACTGCAATATGAGAAGGTTAAGGCTGTGTCGAGAGAAATATCCGCCAGGAGCCAGGCCCCGGGCAGTAGCCCAGAAGGTCTATGACCGCTGTTGGAGGTGGCTAGAGCTGGATCACCGTATTAGTTGCCAGGTGGCCGAAGCTGTGGCGTTGGAGCAGTTCCTCCGGATTCTGCCTACCGGGGGGGGAAGGAGTGGGTGCAGTGCCACCGGACGAAGATCCTCGCAGAGGCTATGTCCCTCGCCGAAGACTACATGGCGGTGGAGCCGGAAGAGCGAGCGGGTCTTAAGACAAGGACTTCAGGAGGGGGAGACTGACCCCCAGAAGAGATGGTGAATAAGACTGGTGGGGGAGGTCCCTGTTTGCCCTCCTGACAATCAGGTTTGCCAACAAACCCCAAGGCCTAGGGCCCCTTGGGGGCGCACCTGTCCCGGGACCAAGAGGACTTGTCTGGGGAATTAAGCCTACCGCAAGGCACCCTACCCATGGAGGGGAACTGGGACCGATGCTACCAGTGGGGACAAAGGGGGCACTTCAGGAGAGAGTGCCCCTACATGGACTGTAATTATGGACAGGTCTTGACGGCGGACCGACTAGCCCGGAAGGACAGGCCGGCGAAGGGAACACCAACCTTAGCACTGGTGGACTTGGGGTGAAGCCAAACCCTTGAATCGAAAGAGTTGACGAGGTACAAAACCCACCAGAGTCAGGCTTGACAAAGCCCTGGCTAGGCTGATTTAGTTGGGGATTGGTCGTGCTTTGAGCAGAGGGTTGGACTAGATGACCTCCTGAGGTCCCTTCCAACCCTGAGATTCTATGATTCTATGAAATTTTCTATCATGTGTTACATAACATCATTATTCACAGTCCTTCTGAGTGGGTGGAAGGAAAAGAAATCTTTTGATTTAATTTAAAGCTACACTTGGTTTAATGACATGGCTATGATGAGACTAGGTGACATCAGCAGATGAATGTGTGGCACAATAACTTTTCTTTGATACTATTATGAAATAAAATAATAGAAACATGGATATTTAGTTTATCACCCATCTAACCTAAGTTATAGACACTTTGTTTAATTTAAACTTGTCAGGGTTCCTTCCCCACTCTGAACTCTGGGGTACAGATGCGGGGACCCACATGAAAGACCCCCTAAGTTTATTTTTACCAGCTTAGGTTAAAAATTTCCCCAAGGCACAAATTCCTTCCTTGCCTTAGTATCGCTGCCACCACCAAGTGATTTAAACAAACATTTAGGGAGGGCCACTTGGAGCCCTACCTTTCCCAAATATCCCTCCAAGCCCCTACACCCCCTTTCCTGGGGAGGCTTGAGAATAATATCCTCACCAATTGGTACAGGTGAATACAGACCCAAACCCTTGGATCTTAAGAACAATGGAAAATCAATCAGGTTCTTAAAAGAAGAATTTTAATTTAAAAAAAGGTAAAAGAATCACCTCTGTAAAATCAGGATAGTACGTACTTTACAGAATAACATACGACTCAAGAACACAGAGGATTTCCCCTCTAGGCAAAACCTTAAAGTTACAAAAACAGGGATAAACCTCCCTCTTAGCACAGGGAAAAGCTAAAACAAAAGGTAATCTAACACATTTCCTTTCTGCTATTACTTACTATTTCTGCAAGACTAGATGCTTAGTTCAGATGTACTAAGAAGATGGAATTTTCCTGCCTGGTTTCTTGGGTGGCTCCGAGAGACATAGACCAAAACCTTCCCCCGGAGATTTGAAAGTATCTTCTCCCTTTATCGGTCCTTTTGGTCAGGTGTCACCAAGGTTATCTGAGCTTCTTAATCCTTTACAGGTAAAAGAGGAATTAATCCTTTACAGGGTAAATAGGAATTTTATGCTACCCATAGCTGTATGTTTATGACAAAAATAAACACCCACAAAACGTTTTTTAAAAATATCCAGTCATTCAGGTCTTCAGTTAGTAGGCTTCCTCTCCAAAACATAAAGTTGGTAATAACCTTGGTACTCATGCCTTTTAGGGAGCTTGTAGACTGGTAGAGAACTTTACAAAAACACATAATGACTAAAAAGTGTCCTTTATATTTCTTCACCGCTTTGTGAAAACACTTTAAGAAATTCAGCAAATAGTATAATATAATAACTTGTAACTCTTGTGGTTTCCAGACCCAGGTCAGTTGTTCATAGTATCTCTTCAATCATTGTCTCAGCAGCAGTGGGAATTACACTCCCAGTTCAAAGTGAAGACAATACCACCAGTCTTTCCTTTAGAAAAAAGCAATGTATTAAACAGAGTGTTGCTAATCTGCATCTGGTGAGCTTCTTAAATATAACACAAAGCCTCATCACATTCAGGCTGGCCTACAATAATGTGCTCCTAGTGGGCTTGCCTTGAAACTGATCCGCAGGGAATGTCTACACTTACTGGTAGATCGGCACTGCTGCAATTGATTCAGCGAGTGTTGATTTAGTGGATCTGGTGAAGATATGCTAAATCAATGGGAGAGCACTCTCCCATCAATATGTATACTCCAGCTCCCCAAGAACCGTAAGGGAAGTCGATGGGAGACTCTCTCTTGTCGACACAGCTCAGTGTAGCCACCACGGTAAGTGGATCTAACTATGTTGACTTCAGTTACATTATTCACGTAACTGAAGTTGCATAAGTTAAATCGATTTACTGCGGTAGTGTAGACCATCCCACAAGGTGCAATAGATGTAGAACTTATGCTTGATTACCCTTTAGTATAGAAGCAGGGGATCTGATTATGGTTACCCTCCACAGACTGTACTGGGTTCCAATATGACAAAGGATTTCAGGCAGAATTTTAATATTAATATATAAACTCCATTATCTAGGCCTTATGTACTGTGATAGACCCAGGCCAGTTGGGAACAGCAGAGTAGTAGAAGGGAGATATACTGGCCACTGGATAAGCAGTTTTCTGATCCCTGAGTGACCAGAGCAGGGCTGCTCCAGGCTAATGAGAACACCTGACTCAAATTAACCTGTTAAGAGTCACGTGAGGCTGTTAAGCACCTGACTCTAATTAAGGTCCCTCTGATGCTATAAAAGGGCTCACTCCAGTCAGGCCAAAGGAAGCGAGGGAGCAAGAGGAGCGGAAGTGTGTGTGAGGAACTGAGAGCAAGAGGTGTGCAAGAAGCTGAGAGTGAATAGGCATACTGCTGGAGGACTGAGAAGTACAAGTGTTATCAGACATCAGCAGGAAGGTCCGGTGGTGAGGACAAAGAAGGTGTTGGGAGGAGGCCATGGGGAAGTAGCCCAGGGAGTTGTAGCTGTCGCGCAACTGTACCAGGAGGCACTCTAGACAGCTGCAGTCCACAGGGCCCTGGGCTGGAACCTGGAGTAGAGGGTGGGCCCGGGTTCCCCCCAAACCTCCCAACTCCTAATCAAACACAGGAGGAAATGACCTGGACTGTGGCTTCTACCAGAGGGGAAGGTCTCTGGGCTGTTTCCCGACCCATAGGGTGAATCTGTGAGATGAGCAAATCTGTCAATAAGCGCAGGACCCACCAAGGTAGAGGAGGAACTTTGTCACAGTACCTATGGAATTCCTCTCCTGCCGAGCATCTACAGTCAGTAGGGACATTTCTCTGTCAGTTTTCCTCCCAGACAAGTTCTGCACATATATCTCATTGTCAGACTTTAGTTCATGCTGCAACGTCTGCCTGTACATTTGGCAAAGAAGGGGGCAAAAAGGTCAAAGATAAGTCATGTTTTAAATACCTGCTAACTCTCCCTTTCCATTCTATCCTTTTGTGTAACATTGGGAACTGAGCCCTTCTTTTGGTTAACTGGTTCATCTTTGGCAACAATTGGTTTCTCCTATGCCAGACTCCTTTGCCTTTTGTGATTATGTATTTGGGTTGCTTGGTTATCTTAGACTAGTTTGAAATCCATTGTACTTGTTTTTATGACACTGAGACATGATAGGTGCTATTTCAATGTTTTAAATAAGTAAACAGATCTATTCCAAGTGTCTAGCTACATTGTCAGTAGACAGACAAATGACAATTAATAAGTGATCTGATATACTGTGCAGCTCCAAAAAGGGACAAACCCATAAAGCACATTGGAGAAACTTCCAGCTGTGAAAAATACAGGAGTGTTTGGCTTGTTCTGCTCTGTTGGCAGACAAAATATAGTGGCATTTCCATACCACTGTGCACATTTGCTACACTAAACATATATATGTATTTGGTTGGGGAGACTTGTGCAAGACTCTTAAAATAGTTCTTTTGAGGTCCTTTTTGGCATATCTAACATGAGAAGTTTCTCTGAGTTGAATAAATACCTTCAATGCTTCTAAGTTATTGTTGGTAAAATTCCCCAGTGGTGCACTGGGGAGAGGTGTACAATATATAGTACAGGTCTCAACCTGCTATAATTATTGTTTGGCAGTGTTCTCTACATTCTGGAAATAACTTGTATTGCAATTTGGACATGTGGGGAGAAAATATGAGCTAAGAGCAAAGATTAATCCTTTCATTCATGCTGATAAAGATTAATGCATATGGTTATAATAATTCAAGATCATCCTTCAGTTTTTAATAAAAAGGACTATGTTACCTAAACAAATCTTTTCTTACCAAGAAGTAGTCTATATAATTCTGGAACACAGTGTTCTTGGGGTTATTGCAATTTTTACTCTTGCTTACAAATCTGAGATCTGAGGACAAATATACAAAACATCCTGCATATACTCCCAGTTGTTGCTGGTTTTGCAAAAAGACTAATTATTTTGATTTGGTTATATCATCTTTTTTTCTGTAAGTAAAATTTAGTTTTTACTACTGGCAATGTGCATTTTTTCTTTTAGAATTTGGCAGAAAACTGTAAAAGAAGATGCAAATGGCATTCTACCCATATTGTAAAACATGCATGGCTATCAAAAATCTTCAGTTATTTCTTTGTGCACACCTTGTCACTTGTAAGATCTCAGCTACAAAAGAGATAAAAGGATAATCACTTGAGCAGTACAGAGCTTATTATACAGAGTTAAGCATTTTTGATTCTATGCAGTTTAGGGGTCAACACACTACTCAGTATATTACAATATTGTAAATTTCCAAGGCTAACTTCTCCTTCTTCTCTATTATACAGAGTTAAGCATTTTTGATTCTATGCAGTTTAGGGTAAACACACTACTCAGTATATTACAATATTCTGTTTTCAAAAGTTGAAATAAAATATATTTTAAAAATAGAAACTTGTAATCCTACTTCCTATATGGTCCATCACTAGTGCACTTTCAGTGCTGCCCTTTGGGAAAACACAAATAGCAGAGATGAGCTAATGGCCCCAAATCTTGATGTCATTATGTCAGTGGCAAACCTACTATGACCTGAGTCTGACTGGGATCAGGCTCACCATTTTCTAAACTGTGGGTACTTCTGGACAAAGGTCTTTGTGCATGGTCTGGAGCCATGTCTAAGGTACATTAATGGGGAAGCTTGGCTGTGTGATGCCTGATACACCCAATGGGGTTTTTCTATTTGTTTATTTTCAGGAGCACCAAAATTCACCACATGAAGACAAAACTGTTAAAAAGATCACAGATTTGCGAATATATCCTGTCCATTACTCCACACTTTATTACTGATGGGATTAATTTACAATACGTGCAGTGTTAATTTCATATTTAGTATTTGCATGACAATAGCACCTAGAGTCTTCAGGTGAGAGCCCCAGTGTGCTAGGCACTGTACAAACTCATAGTGAGAGACAGTGCTTTTCCTGTAAAAGCAGCAAAGAGTCTTGTGGCACCTTATAGACTAACAGACGTTTTGGAGCATGAGCTTTCGTGGGTGAATACCCACTTCATCGGATGCAACCGACGAAGTGGGTATTCACCCACGAAAGCTCATGCTCCAAAACGTCTGCTAGTCTATAAGGTGCCACAAGACTCTTTGCTGCTTTTACAGATCCAGACTAACATGGCTACCCCTCTGATACTTGAGTGCTTTTCCTGAAGACCTTTCAATCTAACTATACAGGGCAGACAAAGAGCAGGAGGGAAACAGTGGCATAGAGAGGTCAAGTGATTTGCCAAAGGTCATACAGAAGGTCAGTAAACCCAAGTATCCTAGCTCCCAGACCTGTATTTTGTTCAATAGGGCATACATCCAATCCCACTGATAGAGCTCTGCAGGATGGGAACTTCATTACTCCTATGTGCTGTAAGATCTTGGAAGAGAAACCACTTTTCTCTTGTGCTTATTAGTTGCACTGGAGTAGGGTTCCATCTGAGTAATTGCATCAACAACCTGGGTGCTGTCATGAATCTAAATAAGTGCACCAATTTATTTATGTATTTGCACACAGGTGCTGAGCATCCAGCAGTTCCCATTGACTTCAATGGGAGCGGCTAGGTACTAAGCACTTTTGAAAGTCAGGTCTCTTATTAAGGTACCGAACTATGGATTTCAGAGCATAGCTTTAGACACTCCATATTTTACAATTTTGTTCTAGTTCTCTGGCAGTTATTTGTGGTCTGATTTTTCAAAGGTGCAGTACAGGTTCATCTAGGGTGACCAGCTGTCCCGATTTTTTAGAGACAGTCCCAATATTTGGCGCTTTTTTTTATATGGGCTCCTATTACTTCCCACCCCTGTCCCGATTTTTTACACTTACTGTCTGGTCACCCTACTTTCATCACCCACTAGCTTAAATGTGAGCTGGGGTTGCTCAGCACTACAGAAAATCAGCCTATTAATACACTTAGCTCTGTACACTTAGCTCACCATAACAGATGATTAGCAATGTTTAAACTTCAGAAGTTAACTTTGAGATTAGATTTTAATCATCAAAATTGTAGAATATATAGGGCTAGATGGGACCTTGAGAGGTTATCTAGTCCAGCCCTCTGTGCTGACACAGGACCAAGTGAGCCTACACCATCTCTCACAGGTGTTTGTCTAACCTCCAATGATGGGGATCCCACAGCCTCCCTTGGAAGCCTATTCCAGTGCTAACTATCCTAATAGTTATGAAGTTTTTCCTAATATCTAATCTAAATCTTCCCTGCTGCAGATTAAGCCCATTGCTTCTTGTCCTACCTTCAGTGGGCATGGAGAACAATTGATCTCTGTCCTTTTTAGAACAATCCCTAACATATTTGAAGACTATCAGGTCCCCCCTCCTCCTCAGTCTTCTTTTCTCAAGACTAACCATGCCCCATTATTTTTTTACCTTTCTTTATAGGTCAGGTTTTCTAAACCTTTTATCATTTTTGTTGCTGTCCTTTGGACTCTCTCCACTGTATTCAGATTCTTCCTAAAGTGTAGTGCCTGGAATTAGACATACTACTAGGGTGACCAGACAGCAAATGTGAAAAATCAGGACAGGGGTTGGTGGGTAATAGGAGCCTATATAAGAAAAAGACCCAAAAAATTGGGGTTGTCCCTATAAAATCGGGACATCTGGTCACCCTACATACTACTGCAGCTGAGGCCTCACCAGTGCAGTGTAGAGGGAGACAATTGCCTCTCATGTTTTACAATCCAGAATGATATTAGTCTTTTTACCAACTGCATCACATTGTTGGCTCATATTCTATTTGTGATCCACTATATCCCCCGGGATCCTTTTCAGCAGTACTACCAGCTAGCCAAGTATTCTGATTTTTGTATGTATTTGTGCATTTCATTTTATCCTCCTAAGTATAGTATTTTGCACTTGTCTTTATTAAGTTTCATCTTGTTGATTTCAGATCAATTCTCCAATTTGCCAAAGTCGTCATAAATCCTAATCATGTCCCCAAAGTGCTAGCCTGGTGTCCTCCACAGATTTTATAAGCACTTTCCATTCCATTATCCAAGTCATTAATGGAAATATTGACTAGTACAGAGCCAGGACTGATCCCTGCATAACTGGACTTAATATGTCCTCCCAGTTTGACAGCAAACCATTGATAACTATTGTTTCAGTAGTCTTTCAACCAGCTGTGCACCCGCCATTATTGTAAATTCATCTTGATCACACTTCCCTAGTTTGCTTATGAGAATGTCATGTGGGACTCTGTCAAGAGCCTTACTAAAATCTAGCTATATCATGTCTATTCTTGCCCCCCACCATCCACTAGGCCTGTAACCCTGTCAAAGAAGGAAATTAGGTTGGTTTGGAATGATTTGTTCCTTACAAATCCATTTTGGCTATTATGTATAACCCTATTATCCATTAGGTGCTTACAAATGTATTGCTTAATAATTTGTTTCAGTATGTTTAGAGGTATCAAAGTTAGGCTGACTGGTCTATAATTTTTTGGGTCCTCTTCTTCCCCTTTTAAATATAGGTCCGAAGTTTGACCTTCTCCAATCCTCTGGGACCTCGCCTATCCTCCATGAGTTATTGAAGATAATTGCTAATGGGTCCAAGATTGCTTCAGCTAGTTCCTTATTTTTCAGGCCCTGCTGACTTTAATACATCTAATTTATCTAAATATTCTTTAACTGTTCTTCCCCCACTATTTTGGCTTATGTTCCTTTCCCCTTGTTAATATTGCATTAAGTACCTGGTCACAATCTTTTTAGTGAAGACTGAAGCAAAATAGGTATTAAACACCTCAGTCTTGTTGATGTCATCAGTTCTTAGCTCTCCTTCCCCAGTAAGTAGAGGATCTACATTCTCCCTCGTCTTTTGCTAGCTCCCAATGTATTTAAAGAACTTCTTATTGTCTTTTATGGCCATTGCTAGATGTAACTCATTTTGTGTCTGAGCCTTTCTGATTTTGTCCATACACATTTGTGCAATTCTTTTGTCTTCCTCCTTAGCAATATGTCCATGTTTCAACTTTTTATAGGATTCTTTTTTTTATTTTCAGGTTATTAAATAGCTCCTGACGGGGCCATGTTGGCCTCTTACTATTCTTCCTATCTTTCCTTCACATCAGGCTAGTTTGCAGTTGTGCCTCTAATACTATCTCCTTAAGAAACCACCAGCTCTCTTAAACTCCTTTTTCCCTTAGATTTTCTTCCCATGGAACTTTACCTATCAGTTCTGTGAGTTTGTTAATGTCTGCTTTTTTATAAGTCTGCTGTCCTTTTTTCTGCTGCTCTCACTCCTTCCTCTCCTTAGCATCATGAAATCTATAATTTCATGATCACTTTTATCAAAATTGCCATTTATCTTCAGATTAGTAACCAATTCCTCCCTGTTGGTCAGAATCAAGTCTAAAATGTCTGTCCCTCTAGTTACTTCCTCCACTTTCTGAAACAAAAAGTTGTCCCCAATACATTCCAAGAACTTACTGGAGATTTTGTGTTTTGCCATATTACTTTTCCAACAGATAACTGAGTTAAAGTCCCCCAGTGCTACCAGGTCTTGTGTTTTGGTTATTTCTATTATTTGTCCTAGAAATGCCTCATCTACTTCCTCTTCCTGTTTTGGTGGTCTATAGTAGACCCCCTACCATGATGTCAGCCACTCCCCTCCCCCCCTTTTTATAATTGTCTGACTCTCACATGTGTCTGGATCTCATAACAAGTGTATGTATTCCTGCTGTAATACAACATCTCCTCCCTTCCCCGCCCCCATCCTTCCTGAAGAAGCTATATCCCTTTATGCAATATTCCAGTCATGAGATTTATCCCACTACATTTCTGTAGTGCCAATGAAGTTATAATATAGTTTACAGACTAAACAGGACCAATTCTTCCTGTTTATTCCCCATACTCCTTGCATTTATGTTTAGACATCTACGATATTGAGCAGATTCCCCCACCGTTATCCCTCTTGTTGCTCCTGTGACTCTATTCTAATTTTCCATTCCCTTCACCCTCCTCAACATTTAACTCTCTGTTAAGGT
This sequence comes from Mauremys reevesii, assembly GCF_016161935.1. NCBI lineage: Eukaryota > Metazoa > Chordata > Testudines > Geoemydidae > Mauremys > Mauremys reevesii. The sequence continues at coordinate 128,171,286 of NC_052624.1, read as the reverse complement.
CACCTACCTTTGTCTTTTGTGACCTGCACCATTTGAACCCAGTTTAAAGCCTTCATTATTATGTTGAGAGAGAGATGGTTCTCAGCATACCTAGAACTGTGAGTCACCTTATTACCCCCTTGCCTCCAGGATGAGGAAGAGTTTCTTGTGCTTAACTGAGTGTCAGCTCTTTGACGTCACCAGCCTTTTAGCTACCCAAACACTTTTCCGGGTTCTGCCAGACCTTACTTTGCTTTGCAGGTTAACACTAGGTAGATCCCAAGGCCCTCTGAAGTGTTGTTCTGTAGTGTCCAGCCTCTCATGCAGTGTGCACTCACAAATACCAGGTCTGCTGTCCCCAGCAGAACAGTGTACGCGGCACAGGATTAGCAACTTGCTTAATATCACAGCGTTTAAATATATTTATAGTGAAAAAAGGATAAGTTTATTACCAAAGATGCAAGGTTCAAGTGAGTGAGTAAGGATATTGGAATCAAAACATTAATATAAAAGAAAATCATCATACACTTGCTAGAGACTAAACGTAACTATCTGGCTAACCTCCTGTCTAATGAAGTTTCTCACCCAAAGCCTTTTACAGCATCTTCAACTAAGGTCTAAGCAAGCGTCTTAGAGGGGTCATTAAGAAAAAACAGAAAGCGTACCAGGAGTGGAAAATGGGAGGGATCAGCAAAGAAACCTACCTTATTGAGGTCAGAGGGTGTAGGGAAGCAGTGAGAAAGGCAAAGCGACGGGTGGAGATGGACCTAGCGAAGGGGATTAAAACCAATAGCAAACGGTTTTTTAGCCATATAAATAGGAAGAAAACCAGGAAAGAAGAAGTGGGACCGCTTAAAACTTTAAACGGAGTGGAGATTAGGGATAATCTTGGAATGGCACAATATCTGAACAAATATTTTGCCTCGGTCTTTAATGAGGCTAATGAAGGGCTAAGGAATAGTGATAGAGGGACCGATGGGAATGAAAATATGGGGGTAGACATTACGGTATCTGAGGTAAAAGCCAAACTTGAACAGCTTAACGGAAGTAAATCGGGGGGCCCGGATAATCTTCATCCTAGAATATTAAGGGAATTGGCGAGTGATATTGCTAGCCCGTTAGCGATAATTTTTAATAAATCTCTAAATTCGGGGATTGTACCGTTTGACTGGACATTAGCTAATGTAGTTCCTATATTCAAGAAGGGGAAAAAAAGTGACCCGGGTAACTACAGGCCTGTTAGTTTAACATCTGTAGTATGCAAAGTCATGGAAAAAATCTTAAAAGAGAGAGTGGTTCCGGAGCATGAGGCCGATGGCAACTGGGATAGATTACAGCATGGATTTACGAAAGGTAGATCGTGCCAAACCAACCTGATCTCCTTCTTTGAGAAAGTAACAGATTTTTTAGACAAGGGAAATGCGGTGGATCTAATATATCTGGATTTCAGTAAGGTGTTTGATACGGTACCGCATGAGGAATTACTGGTTAAATTGGAAAAGATGGGGATCGAAATGAAAATCCAGAGGTGGATAAGGAGCTGGTTAAAGGGGAGACTGCAGAGGGTCGTATTGAAGGGGGAACTGTCAGGTTGGAGGGGGGTTACCAGTGGAGTTCCTCAAGGTTCGGTTTTGGGTCCGATTTTATTCAATCTATTTATTGCTGACCTGGGAACCAAGAGTAGGAGTGGGCTGATAAAGTTTGTGGATGACACCAAGTTGGGAGGTATTGCCAATTCGGAAAAGGATCGGGATATCCTCCAGGGAGATTTGGATGACCTTGTAAACTGGAGTATTAGTAACAGGATGAAATTCAATAGTGAAAAGTGTAAGGTTATGCATTTAGGGATGACTAACATGAAGTTTAGTTATAAGCTGGGGACGCACCAGTTGGAAGTAACGGAGGAGGAGAAGGACCTAGGAGTCCTGGTTGATCGTAGGATGACTATGAGTAGGCAATGTGATGTGGCCGTTAAAAAAGCTAATGCGGTCTTGGGATGCATTAGGCGAGGTATTTCTAGTAGGGATAAGGAGGTGCTAGTCCCGTTATATAAGGCATTGGTGAGACCTCATTTGGAGTATTGTGTGCAGTTTTGGTCTCCCATGTTTAAGAAGGATGAATTCAAACTGAACAGGTACAAAGAAGGGCCACTAGAATGATCCGAGGAATGGAAGGCCTGTCGTATGAAAGGAGACTTGAGGAGCTCGGTTTGTTTTCCTTAACCAAAAGAAGGATAAGAGGAGATATGATTGCACTCTTTAAATATATCAGAGGGATAAATACCAGGGAAGGAGAGGCATTATTTCAGCTCAGTGCTAATGTGGACACGAGGACAAACGGATATAAATTGTCAGTCAGGAAATTTAGGCTTGAAATTAGACGAAGGTTTCTAACCATCAGGGGAGTGCAATACTGGAACAGCCTACCGAGGGAAACAGTGGGGGCGAAGGACCTCCATGACTTTAAGATTAAGCTAGATAAGTTTATGGAGGAGATGGTATGATAGGATAACGGGCTTAGTCAATAGGTCAATTAAGGGCCACACTGAAGTAAATAGTACAATGGGTCAATGATATGATATAACATTTTTCAAGAGGGTATAGCTGGAGAGTCTTGCCCGCATGCTCGGGGTTCAGCTGACCACCATATTTGGGGTCGGGAAGGAATTTTCCTCCAGGGAAGATTGGCAGTGGCCCTGGAGGTTTTTCGCCTTCCTCCGAAGCATGGGGCAGGGGTCGCTTGCTAAAGGAGTGGGTGGAGCGGCTTATATGGCCTGCATCTTGCAGGAGGTCAGACTAGATGATCATAATGGTCCCTCTGATCTTGAATTCTATGATTCTATGATTCTATGAAGGTCACCTGATATCTTGTTTTCCTAAATGTAAACACACTGTCTCTTTACTTCCTAACTGCAGGATATGGGGTGCCTTCTTTGCCTTTCGTTTATATCTCCAAAATTCATTGTCTGTACTCAGTCAAGATAACCACCTCTGGCTTATTTTCCTGTATGCTGCTTCCCTACTGAGTTCACAGATTTGTAAACTAACACAATGAATATCCATTTGCATGCAATGCTTAATTTACATCTTAACAGAAAAAGTTTGTCAACTCTGCTTTGACTTTAAAACATTTTCATTATATATATATATATATATATATATATATATATATATATATATATATATATATATATATATATATATATATACTCATAACTCCTTACATAGTATCTGTATGTACATTTCACTATGATATTACTGTCCAGTGTGACCTTGCTTTCATATAAGACCTCACATAACATTATCTTGGGAACCAGAGGGTACTTACCAGAATCAGGACATTCCTGTAGCCCCCTTGTCAGTTGGCATTAAGGGTTCTTGGGTCACAGTATGCTAAGGTGCTCTTGGTTAGGTGGATCCCATCTCTTCCCAGCAGTCTTCCTTCCCAGAATAGCACTCCATGCTCGAGGAAGCCAAATCCCTCCTGTGGACACTATCTGCACAGCCACGTATTCATCTGCAGGATGTGCGTGTCCCTAGCTGGGCCCTTACCCTCAGTACCGGATTTACCATGGCGCCGCAATGGTGCCGGGCCCACAGTCCAAAGGGGTCCTGGCCCAGCCGCTCTTAAGCTTGGTGCTGGCGGCGCTGGGGCTCTTGCTGCAGCAGGGCAGGCTCCGCCCGCATCCAAGCTCCTCCCTCCCCCGCCTCTTCCCCCAGCGTGCTGCGTTCCCACCCCTCCCCCACTCCTATCCCTGCTGTTCACGGGCACAAGGGAGGAGGAGAAGCAGAGCCGCAGCGCGCTTGCCGCTCGGGGGAGGAGACGGAGAAGAAGCGGGGGCAGGGCCTTGGGGAAGGAGGTGGAATCGGGGCATACCGCCTCCAACCCCCTGATGTGAGCCACTCAAGGCAGGGGGCTGGGAGCACCCCCATGACCCCAGCCCACACCCCTAGCCCCCTGCCCTGACTCCTGCACCCCCCACACATACCCAGTCCCTCCACACCCAATGCCCTGAATCCTGTACCCCGCCCCACACACATTCCCACCTGCACCCCTCACACCAAATGGGATCTGCCCCAGGCAAGCTCTCCACACCCCAACCTCCTGCCCCAATCCTGAGCCCCCTCCCTCATCCTAACTCGCTCCAAGACCCTGCACTCCCAGCCCTGTGCTCAGCGCACCCCACCCTCAGTTCAGTGCAGAGAGAGGTGAAGAGAATGGGCTAGAACCAGGGAGAAGGTAGGTACCCACTCTATGTGGGCAGGGGCAGGGGGGATCTTATTTACCCCCTCCCCAGCCCTGCTGTCCTTGCAGTTTACCCCCAGCCCCTCCCTTGCTCCAGGGAACAATCCTAGCTCCCGCCCCATTATGCTTTTGCCCCTGGCCCCTGCCTTGTTCCAGCTGGGGACCCCACCATGCTCCACTGTCAGGGTGGATAAAAATCAATGATTTAAAAAAATCTGTTTTTTTTATTTAAATTGGATTTTTGAGGGGAAAACCCTATCTAAAGATAGTTTTAATTAAGATACATTATATCTCATCATGGAATAGGGATTATAAATTCTAATTCTATAGTATGAGACAATATATTCATGTTGTCTCATACTATATGAGGGACATATGCTTGTTTTGTTAAAATATTATGTTTGCTGTTGAAGAAAAAAATCCAGAATACTTAACATTGTTGTTTTAGTTAAATATAACAATTTAAATGTCTGTCTGGTGATGTTCTCCTCTTAATACAGCATGGCAAGAAAATCCTCCAAATATCAGTGATTAACCTGTTGAATTGGAGATAGTTCACTTCCCAATGACTTCATAGATATCTGCTTCAATTATTTTTGGTAAATGAAATAACCAAACAATCATTCATTTTCTGATATAGCTGTAAAACTCATTTGAAAAATTTTCAAAATAAATCACTGTTTAAAAATGTATGGTGTGTACCTTCTAAAATGAAACCTACATCGATCTCTGAGTTGTGAAGAATATGTATTAAGGTTATAACAACCAACAAGAATGCACTTTTATGTAGAAACCATGATTAAATTGAGTCTTCTTGACTAGTGATTTAAATAATAATTTAAATCAAATCCACCCTGCCCACTGTGCTCTTGCCCTGGCCCCTTCTTTCCCCAGGGGGCCCACAAATCTGTTTGGCACCAGGCCCACAAAAAGTTAATCCGGCCCTGCTTACCCTCCACTGGGAGGATGGAGTAGAACACCTCCTGCACCCTGCACTTTCCTCCCAGAGCCCCATAGTCATGGCTAATCTGTCCAGGGCCATACCTGGCAGTATCATTAGTGCCCATCTGGATGAGCAGCATGTGGTAGTGGTCAGAGGGAGATGAGCCTCAGCTACCTTTCTGTAACATATTGGATGTGGGTTCAAGGCAGGCATCATGCCTTCCAGGCCATCACATCAGGTTGGCATTCCTCCGGCCCCCTCAAAAGGGATTTCCTGACCACTACCACTCTACATCTCTTCTATTGGGCTCTATTGGGCATGGTGGCTGTGAGCCTCCTAGCCTTGTTGGTTGTGGGCAAGTGGTGCCTGCTCCTCACCTGGTGTTTCCAGTACAGCATGCCAGTTCTTGACCTCAGACAGGGAACCTGGGTGGAGAGTGGAGCACCATCTACCGCCTGTACTGGCCAGCAGTGAGTTTCCTCCCCGCAGACCCAGTGCTGCTGTACTCACCTGTAGTTGGCTGGCATCCTCCACTCCACAGACACTTCTCACACTGAGTGGTTCCCCCCTGTAGGGTTTCCTTTGGCCAGGGACATTCAGGCTGCATTCCCAACAAGTCAAGACCAGGTCAAGATATCTGTCCGGCCAAGGCCAACACAGGAATGGGCAGAGGAAGAGCTAGCAGCGATGGTGGCAAAACACCATTTTCTTCTCATTGCAGGTTCTTCCTTGTGGAGTACCAGCAAGTTAAGTGGGGGGAGATGTGACACCCTGCTCCCCTGGGGAACAACATGGACTGTGGGACCACTGTGTCCCCTTTAACTGTCTGGATCATAGTACCTCTCATATTGATCTGGTAGTGACAAGCAGCCCCTTCAGGCTTCACTCTCAGACAGCCATTAGTATGTGAAGGCACTGCCAAAGTTTCATGAAGGCTCTCACAGACTTTCATGAACTATACATAGAGAGACTCCAGCAAATCCCCCTAGCCCCAGCCTTGCACCCCAGAAATGTACCATCTTATACTGCTCAAGACCTTCTCTTGAACAATGCAAGCTCATGAATTTGTTTCCCACTTCGTCAAAAGATAGTGGACATGCACCAACCTTTGTAATCTGAGAAAATTCCCTAAGGACTTAAGACATACTCATTGGTAAAGATAAAACATTAAAATAAGTTTAACTACAGAAAGGTAGATTTTAAGTGATTATAAGTGTTAGGCATAGTGGTCAGAGTTGATTATCTAAGAAATAAAAGGTAAGATCACAGTCTAAATCCTAAACTTTATCAAACTAAGCAAGATTTGAATCAAGCAGTTTTTCTCACCCCACTAGGCATTGTAAGTGGGTCACAGTTCATAATACACAGGCTGAATTCCTTGCTTAGCCTGGGACCAATCTCCCCAGTTCAAAGTCTTTTCTTCCAAATGGTCTTGTTGCCTTAAGAATAGGTGGGGGAGGAGAGAGATGGATTCATGATGCCACTGCCCCATATTTTATACTCTCGGGTTATGTGCCTGGAAAAATACTGACTCCAATATGGAGTCAAACATCACATGTCCTGATACGTTGCTGAGTCATGGAGTTAAGCAATCCCCATTATTAGAGCTTGAGCACCTGTCTCTTACTGAATTGTAATCTACTGTTTAAAATTCCCTTGCTGGTCAATGGCTAGTTGTGGGTCACCACCTTTGTTGCCACTGGAGAGCTAGCTGTAGGCATCTCCCAGACTCACAATATATTTCAATAACAACATGTAGCAAAATCTCATAACTCCATATACAATGATGATGTACATATTTTGACAGAACAATCAGTTTCAGCAAATCATGACTTTTCATAGGACACCTTACAAGGCATTATTTGTTCAAAATATCATAACCATATACAAGTGGTGAATGTGAGAGTTACAAGGTGCTATTTTGAGGTACAATATGTCACAGCTCCCCCCTTTATTGCAAGAGTGTTAATCACTGACTAACTTGAAAGCAGTGTGTGTTAGGGTCCTCTTGAGTGTTAACAACATAACTGCCAAGTGCTGCTAAACATTGTAGTGTTACCCACATAGGCTTTTGCAAAGGTCTGTGCATCTTTTAACGCTTTGTGGACCAGTCTAATGACCTCAAAAGTTTGCAAATGTGTTTCCTCTGGGTTGCTAGAAAGCCTCTCTCTCTAACATTGGTGTCAAATTCCTTATCACAGATGGGTGTTTATAAGTATCTTTGTCATATCACACCTTCTGTCTAGACAGTCTGGTTCTGAGGTTGGTTGGTTCAATACCCATTGTGTCATTTACCTCCTTCCTGAACCTTTGCCTGTAATCATTTACTGGCTTTTTTTCCCTTCAGGGTTCCCTTCTGCATGGGGTTTTTCATCTAATCATGTTTCTGGGTTTTTGGTACATCATGGTCTGGTGAGATAAAGGTTCAGGGGGATCCCACCTATTGGCTAGCTCTTTGTGGAGATGTCTCTCAACCCCAGGGTTATCCACATGCAAAAGCCCATTTCCCCTCATGGAGTTAAACTGTATGCCTTACTCCTAGGACTGCATTCTTCCCCGCATCCCTTTCCTAGAAGGTTGTGATTTGTGATCTTTGGGTTAAGAGTGTCTACTCTTTGATCAGATATTTTTGTCTCCAGCAGTGTGGTCTTAGCTGCTTTCAGTGCCTTACCAGCCCAGGGAAAGCCACCCTAGCCTCTGCTGACCAAGTCAAGTTGCATGCTCACAGACACCTTCCCTCTCAGTAGAATCTGCATACTGTCTTAAAGAGACACTGTTTTTCATGTGAAAGGCCATGCCAGGTTCAGGTAATAACCATGATTACAGAATACACAGTAACTATCAGCATCATTCACTGGAATGAGAAAATGGTATCAGCTATTATTACTTTGTTTTAAAAATTCCAGAAGACACAGATGTGACTGTGGAGTATTTCCTCTTAATCTAGAGATGGAATTTGTGGGACATTTAGCCTTATGCTAAGTTTTAGAAAAATAGTTTTCCTATTACACCTCTGTATAGAGAATGGATTACATATTTTTTCCCCTAAAGGACAGTGGCAATATTAAAGATCATGTACAGGATTCTTCCTTTCTTGGGATAGAAGGAGGGATATTGGCATATTTCCAACAGGATCATGCTTTCCAAGAAACAGAGCTTTACAGTTTGCAGCAGGTCATATGTTTAGAAATCTGCTCTTAATTCCTGAATGCCTAAGTGCTGGAAGACATATGGTATATTTCTAAATACAATTTATTTCAATAGCTATTTTGGCATTGGTGGACTGAAATGTAGTTTATTGGCTAAAAATATAGCTAGTGCAAACAAGTCTGAATAGCACAACAACAACAGAAAAACAGTTTAAAGTCTTCTTGTCTCTTAGTTTACTAGTCTGTAAAGACCTGATCCTTTGTACAAGGCATCTATTGACTTCTGTATCAGACCCAAATGTGCTTTTTTCCCCCTATTCCCCCCTCTTTTTTTTTACTAGCCTGTAAGAATGAAAAGTGTTTTTAAAATGATACTGTTTGTTTTTTTTATTATGACTCAACAACATACAGGGACATATTCTTTGTTTTAAAATATTATTTCCTAACTGAAGTATGACAGATTTTACAGCTAGAGCAAATGTGAACCCTTTGGTGGTAAATTGTAATTAGAGTTGTGCAAAATAAAGAACAGATTTTCTATTTCAGTTTGTGCCCAAAACACCTCCATTCAACATTTGATAATTCCACACCTCCTGAAATCTCTTTTCTGCATAATTCAGGACAATGTCTCTTTTTGTTGCACCGAATAATACGGAAGCACTGACAGCCAGGATGGCTCAAATTGTATTCCTTTTCCATTTTTGAGCAAAGGTGGAATTTCAGGTGCTATTAGATACCCAGTATCTGAGAAAATTTTCCTTTGTGAGGAGAAGAGAAGGTGGGAGACTAAAGCCTTGTCCTAACTCAGACATAGCCACAATTTAGCCATTGGTGGGAGCTGACTAGCTGACCCTTAAGGATAAATAAGGAGGAAGTCAGGGTTTGCACTAATTAGCTCAATCAGGATTTATCTCAATTATCATCAGCGGTATTGCATGTAGCTTTTATCTTAGATCTTAGCAATAAAATAAAAAATAAAATCACAAAACAAAACCAACCAAACAAGTTAGTATGATCACTTTAAGAATGTGCTAGTATATTTTTTTTATTCATGTTCCAGTATATTAAATGTACATATATTAAGATTTTCTTTACAATACCATTTATCTTTGTATAGAAGGCTCTTTTGATTAGCAACCCCCTCCCTTGTTTTGTAACCATGCAGTTTTTAATATAACCCTTGTTGAATAGTTGCACCTTTACCATGCACATTTACCTCTCAAGCTTTTGGGGGAAATAATTCCATTCAATAGATCCCACTTTCTTTTTGTAGCTGCCTTTGATTTAAACCCATAGGAGAAAGAAATAACATTTACTATAAAAGATAGTTTCTAAAGAATAATAATAATATCCTATCAGTTGCTGGGTAGATAATGATGCTTGAAAATGTAAACTACAATATGGTTCGTTAAGATGGTCACTTATCCTGAAAATGACAGAATAATAATGTGTTAAGAGTGACCCTTCACCCTGCTTGAAATAATTGTTTGAAAGCTTAAAGTGTGGTTTTATTCTGAAAAGTGACTGTATAAGTGACAACTTCTGGATGAACAGGTCTGTTTCTTCTGTGCATTTAGAGTCATACCTACTGACTTGAGTGACACATACATTTTAACTCTTTTATACTCATATTATAGCCCTGCACAGCTCCACAGCTAATGAAGATTGTACTAGGTTCTGTTTCTTCTTGTGTACCATTAACATACTGTCCAACTGCCCAAGTTTGGCTGGGACTACTCTGTGGTTTTGAACTCAGTCCAAGGGACTCTAAGTGCTGCCCAAATCAGCTATTGAGGAGTGTCGTTTTTTTAAAGTTATGTACTTGCCACTAGACGGCCATGTACAGAGTAGGAAAGCAGCAAGCTGAGTGCAGCTTCCTGTGGCTTCCTGCATCCAGGACCAAATTAAGTTAATACAGAACCCTCTTCTGGTTCCACCCTTATGGCCTAGCCCCCTGGAGTGAGAGAGACAGGCATCCCTCCTCATGGCAGTAATGGTAGAGGCATATACAGACCAGTTGTGTTCGTTACGTTGCCCAGAGACTGACTCTGCTGCAGACTCTGATTCCTGACAGTACCCATCCCCTTGAGGGCACCTCCTAGGGGACTTAGGGCCCAGTTTCTCATAGTACTTCTGATGAAACTCTCACAGTAGGTTGTGTCTACCAGTTCCCAATGCTGCTCCTGTGGACCATTGCCTTCCCAGTCTACCAGGTATTAGAGCCTTCCCCTAACTCACTGAGAGTCCAGGATTTACTGGACCAAGTATTCCTCCTGTCTGCTGACTATTATCGGTGGCAGGTTGGAGTGGTCTGGGAATGGGTTCTTGGTGAAGGGCTTTAAAAGTGAGAGGTGAATGATGGGGTGGATCTTCTAGGCAGGGCCAGCGCAACCCATTAGGCGACCTAGGTGGTCGCCTAGAGTGCTAACATTTGGGGGGCGGCAACTGCGGCAGCTGGATGTTCGGCTGCCGCGGTCGTCATCAGTATTTTGGGAGCAGGACCTTCCGCCGCTTCTGTCGGGGGCGCCATTTCGGGGGCAGGACCTTCTGCTGCCTAGGGAGTCAAAAAGGCTGCCAGCGCTCTTGCTTCCAGGATATGATCAGCTGTAATCTGAAGGTCACTGGGTTTACCTCTTCTGTAATCTTGAAGGGGTGCAGTTTGTTGTAGTCTGGTTTGGTGGATAAGTGGCGTGATTTAAGGTGCTGGGCAGAGAGTCACACCTTCTCCCCATGGCCATATTGGGGGCAGCCTGACAGTCTAGTACTGCGTGGTGTTTATAGGCTTCTTTGGTAGACTGCAAGTTTTATCTGAGCTCCTGGTGCACCTGGTGTAGGTGGGAGGCTAAATCTGCAGTGGCCATGAGGGGGTAACTTAAGGCTAAGCTAGGGTGGAAGTAGTGGTGAAAGCCATCGTTCCCAAAGAATGGGCTATGTTGGGTTGAGACATGGATTGCATTTGTGATATGCAAATTCTGTGTAGCACAGGCTGGGTAGCCAGTCATTCTGGTGGTTACTTAGATAGCAGATTGACACTCTCTGTTTGCACATTAGTCTGTGGGTAACAGGCAGGTGAGGTGAGGTGAGGTGTCAAGGAGTCTGAGAAATTCCCACCAGAGTTGAAAGATGAACTAGGATACCAGTCTTTTGAACAGCTCATTATTAAGTGGTAAGAAGTACTGGTTTTGGATTGTAATCTTCTTCAGAGTTTGGTAGTCCACACAAGGCTGGAGGAAGAGGCCTTTCTTCATATAAAGAAGATAGGGGCTCCACTGGGGACAAGGAGGGTCTCTGCAGGTTTTCTGCGAGTTAGCTCCAGTGGGCTTGTAATTCCAGTTTGGAGAAGGAGAAGATGTGCCCAAATGGAACCTCTGCTCCTAGCTGGAGGTCAATGGTGCAGTCACAGCTGCAATAGAGCAGTAGAGTGTCTGATTTCTTTGTGTCAAACACATCCCTCCTGTAAAAACCTGAAGTGCATCTTCAACTATGCTCATGACTCAGGTCATCAAGATCGCCCCCATAGCTCTAACAAAATCTCAAATTGTGCTAGTAGTGGGCTTGATTTTTCCAGGAGCAGAGACGTCAGGGCCTCCCCCATAAGCAGGCTGATATCGTTCCTACCTGGGCTTGCTCAGTGGAGTATGACTATGGGTGTAGGAGAAATAGGGTCTGATGCTGATTTAGGAACCTACAAAATCTGTGATGATTGCTATTGAATTTGTCAGGCAGAGGGAGGTTGGGCAGAGCACAGATTGGAGCTGAAGGCAGCATGCCTGGAGCTTGCAGGATTGCATTCTGCATGTCCAGGATGGCAACCTGGGCTAGCAAGGTCTGTATGGCTTCCACTATCTCCATCAGAGATATTGACCTTTGTAGGATCCATGCTCCCCATATCAGCTGTAGTTTCCTTATTGTTGGTGTCTTTTGGGCTGCTCAAACTGTCAGAGTCTGGGCCATGGGTGGTGTTGCCTAGTGGTTGGAGCAGGAGCCTGTAGCCAGTAATAGGAGCCCAGGGTCAGAGCTAAAGTCAGAGGCCAGATGCCAGAGCCTAGGGACAGAGCTGAAATCAGAAGTCAGGAATAAGAACCAAAGGTCAGAGTTGGGTTACCTGGCATGAACCAAGGCAGGAGCAGGACTGGAACAAGTTGGGGCAAGGCTGGGAACAAGCAGGCAAAGGAGTTGTCGCAGCCATGGATTAATGCTTTGAGCAGACACCAAGCTGCTGTTGGGTTTCAGAGCTGGTCTGCTGATTTTTCCCACCAATTAGACAGTGTAGCCAGTCAGGCAGCCTACTACAAGATATCTGTGCTAGTCAGGTTGGCCAGAGACTGGCTCTGCCACAGGCCCTGATTCCTGTCACCTGTCTGCATGCTCTGCCCAATGCCAGCTCTCCATTAGAATACCTCCAGCCAGCACAGTGGGAGCATGAGCCTCTGTAATACTTCAGTAAAAGGGAGCAAAACTGAGTTGGGTTGAAAAAGGCCCAGTGTTGTGAGGATCACAGGCAGAAAAATAACAGTCACAGAAGAAAGGAAGAAAGACCTAAATATTGGAGGGAGAATAGGATCTTAACAGCAGGAGAGAAAAACAGAAGATCCATTGGGAGGAGAGAAAATGATGCTTTCAGTAGGACCATCCCCATGTACTTTCCGAGGGTGGGGGGCAAAAAAGGAGAAAAGCCCCAGGTGTTCTCAGGGGAAGGCCCCTGGGGAGAAGAAAAGACTTTCACTCTTCCCCATCCTGAGAAATGTAGTGTTGGAGAAGAAGAAAGAGACATGCCATTGTCCCATTAAGATCTCATTATTAGACTAGGCCTGCCTTCCTCCCATATGAACAATCTTGAGAGGGCCTCTCTTCCAGAAGACATCCACTGGTAGGGAAAGCATATACCTTCTCTCCTATACCTCTAAAGTCCTCAGTTCAGTGTGAAAAAGAAAATAATGAATATAATAATATGAAAGGTACAAAGTTTTGGGGGATGGATATACTGTAGCTATTAACACTACGCTATTTTTAAAGTACTCAGTACAGAAAAAGTCCTACAATAGAGTTAAATTCTGTCCTCAAATGTTCATGAGCAACTCCCACTGCCTTATCCTAGAGCAACATTTGGGCAATTTCATCTCCTATATTACAAAGTTCTGTTGGAAAGAGCCCTCCATACTGATAAATTTCAGGTCTCCATCCAATACCTGAGCATATATAAACTAATTTTTCTTGTACAAGAATCACCCTTTTTCTGAAACTCCAAAATGACTCAATAAATTTTCTCCAAATGAAAAAATGAAATAAAGTCTGACAGGATAATCTGAGAAAATCCACAGAATCCCCTGAGGTGATGCTAGTATTAATACATTTCATGCAAATGGGAACAGCTTTCACCAGCTGGCCTCCTTTTTATCAAATCATAATCAGTGAAGTATCCGTACAGGTGTTTGTGGATAGATATATTATTTTTCAGGTTTGAGTCAGTGAACTATATGTCCAAGTCTGTGTGTTATATATATATTATATATACATTTTAAAAATATTGTCCAGTAAGAGATTTACATGGATTTATCAAAGGTCAATAAAACCACTCAGACTGGATTTCATAACATTTTTTATTCCTAAAGCCTTTGAACATCTAAGCATACTGTCAGCAATGTTAATACTGATTTTGGCACTGACCCTGCAATCAGATTTCTGTGTGTGAACCGTATGCTCCTGTGGAGTCCCGTTGAAGACAGTGGGCTTCAACAGAGATGGAAGTGTCAGCAGATCCGATTGCCAGGACCCAGCTTTAGTAGTTATTTTTTCTACAGTATATTTTTAGGAAAAATGAGGGACTGTAGGTGTTGAATGTTTGTGCAAGTAGAAAGTGTTTTAGATCAGACATTGTACTGCTGAGAAGGGTTAAAAGAACAAGTGGGCTATTAGACTGTAGAAGTCCAACAGGTAGTTTGAAATTACTTCTTTTTCATGCTGAAAGTCTGTTGGGTTCCTTTCTGCACACCATTAGTGGATATTGACTTAAATAGGACTAAACCTTCTACGCTACACAAATAGCTCAAGTTACATCCAGATTGCTGAATCTTCCCCTCCCTCCAGCCAATAGTTTTTCTCCTGAGTATTAGAACATTTTGTAGGGATAATGGGGGGAGAGGGAAGAGAGATTAACCTCATCCATTATATGGTAATGGAGGTCCAAGGTTATCTTTTACATCCATTACAGATAAATAGAAACATTGAACAGATATGCTACAGATATAAATTGAAGACTGTCAATGGGGAGCAATGTTTTCACTCCTATTGGCCTGACATTCCTAAATGTACCTAAAAAACTGTTAATTTAGCTAAAGGAACAATATAACATTTATTCCATAGAACTGAACATTGTGGTGTCTTTTAGGAATAGAAGAAATATGACTTGTGTTTATCATAAAAAAACCCACCCTGATACTTGTGTATATGTATCTGTCTTTTGTGTCTGGGTGAACTGTCTCATATATGATGGTATGGTATGTTGTAAAGGTTTCACCAACATAAGTTAGTGATTTCTGCATTACAAATGGCCTATACAGATCATCCCAAATGAGTGCCAGTAAAACATTTACATCACTAGAGCATTAACTATTCAGTATATGCTCATATATTTTACAGAAAAACAAATTTAGAAATATTTGAGTTTTTTAAATTATTGGTACTTTTATTCATCTTGTTCTGTCTGTAATGCCAGGTGTGGATGTGGATGTATATGTATATGTATATTAGGGCTGTCAATTAATCACAGTTCATGGAAACAATTATCACAAAACAAATTAACTATATTAAAAAATAGTTGTGATTAATCACAGTTTTAATTGCACTGTTGAACAATAATAAAATAGCATTTATTTAAATATGGATGTTTTCTACATCCTCAAATATATTGATTTCAATTACAATACTGAATAAAAACTGTACATTGCTCACTTTATATTTGTTATTACAAATATTTGCACTGTAAAAAAGATAAACAAAGGAAATAGTATTTTTCAATTCACTTTATACAAGTCCACTCAGTCCTACTTTTTGTTCAGCCAATCGCTAAGACAAACAAGTTTGTTTACATTTACAGGAGATAATGCTGCCTGCTTCTTATTTACAATTTCACCTAAAACTGAGAACAGGCATTCGCATGGCACTGTTGTAGCCGGTATTGCAAGTTATTTACATGCCAGATATGCTAAATATTTGCATGTCCTTCATGCTTCAACTTTTAGGCTTTAAAGTTTTACATTGTTTTGTTTTTTAGTGCAGTTATGTAAAAAAAAATTCTACTTTAATAAATTGCATTTTCATGATAAAGAGATTGCTCTACAGTATTTGTATGAGGTGAACTGAAAAATACTATTGCTTTTGTTTATCTTTTTTACAGTGCAAATATGTGTAATAAAAATAATAATATAGAGTGAGCACTAGACATTTTGTATTCTGTGTTGTAATTGAAATCAATATATTTGAAAATGAAGAAAAACATCCAAAATACTTATAATACATTTAAATTGATATTCTGTTATTAACAGTGTGATTAAAACTGCAATTAATCACAGCAATTTTTTTTTAATCTTGCAATTATTTTTAATAGTTTGACAGCCTCTCTCTCTCTCTCTCTATATATATATACAGTGGTGAGCTGGAGCCGGTTCGCACCAGTTCGCGTGAACTGGTTGTTAAATTTAGAAGCCGGTTTAGAACTGGTTGTTAAAGGGGTGGGCAAACTCCAGCCCACGGGCCACATCTGGCCCATGGGACCGTCCTGTCTGGCCTGCCTGAGCTTCCGGCTGGTGAGGGTCCCCCGGCCACCCCCCTCTCACAGAGCCTCAGCGTGCCGCGCCGCTGGCACCAGTGCTCTGGACCATTCCTGGGCAGCTCGGCAGCTCCTGCTGCTTTCAGCGGCATGGTAAGGGGATGGGGCTGCGAGCTCCAGCGGGCCACATGGCATCCATACACACTGCCCTGAGCAGCATGGTAAGGGGGCTGGGCTGGGGCTGGGAGGAGGGGTTGGATAAGGGGCAGGGAGCGGTTGGAGGGGGCGGAGGTTCTGAGGGGGCGGTCAGGGGACTGGAACAAGGGGGGTTGGGTAGGCGTGGGAGTCCCAGGGGTCTGTCAGGGTGGTGGTGGATGGGGTCAGGGCAGTCAGGGGACAGGGAGAGGGGCGAGTTGGGTAGCGGGTGGGGTCCTGGGGGGGCAGTTATGGTGGGGGTGGTCTCAGGAGCAGTTGGTCAGGGGACAAGGAGCAGGGCAGGGTTGATGGGTTGCGGGTTCTGAGGCGGGCATTCGGGGGCAGGATGTGGGTGGGGTTCAGATGGGGTGTGTGGATAGGCTGTTTTGGGAGGCACAGCCTTCCCTACCAGGCCCCTGATACAATTTTGCAACCCCGATGTGCAGGGCCGGCTTTAGGAAGTGCAGGGCCCAATTCGAACAGTTTCGACAGGGTTCCAGCAGGGATGACTAAAAAAAAACACATAAAAAAACACGTGGGACTGAAGGACCCGTCACCGAAGTGCCGCTGAAGACCTGGTAGGGAACCGGTTGTTAAGATTTTGGCAGCTCATCACTGTCTCTCTCTCTCTCTATATATATATATATCTACAATTAGAGTTCATAAAGAACTATTAGTAACTTCTGCAATTATATGAACTAATAGTATAGTTTAAAACTTTTTGAGGCAGGGACTTTGGTGTTTGCATAGTGCTAGCATATTGTGGGTACTATTGGAAACAGATAATTACTATTATGTATGCCTTTTTTTACTGGTAGCACCCACAGTGTACTAGGTGCTCTGCAAACATAAAGGCCTGATCCTACATTCCTTAGATTATTAGCACTTTCCACATATAACTACTAATAAATAAAACTGGCTGGGAAACAAAATTTTTGATCCATGAAAAATTTCAGTATTTCAGAAAAAAATAATGATGAATCAGATGCAAATGTCAAATTTTTTCATGGGACTGAAATTCTGAAATATTTTGTTTCATAAACACCAAAATAAAATATGCTCCTCAGAATCCCATGTTCCACAGCAGCCTGCCTGGCAGGCTGGTGGAATGCCAAGTTTCCTATGCTTCCTATGCAGCTGGCCAGCTAGGGAGTTGGCTGTCTGGAAAGCCAACCAGCCCAGCAAACCAACCACCCAGGGAAATGGGCAGCCCTCCCACCTGCCTGCCATGTGAGAAGCTGAGGAGCCAGCCAGCTGGGGAGCTGTGTGACTGGGGAGCCAGGAAGCCCACCCACCCATAGGGTGGGTAGCCCAGAGAACTAGTTAGTTGGGAAGCCAGGCAGCCTGGAAAGGCAGCCAGCCTTTCCCAGTAGAGCTGGGTGCCTGGGGTGCCAGGGACCCGTGGGAAGCCAGCCTGCCAGTGGGACTGCCAGTGAGCCTCGGGAGCTGGGTGAGATAGTAGGAAGCCAGCCTGCCTGTGTGCCTAGTTTCCATCAAAAGTTTCAAGGGAAATGACATGGTACTGCAGAATATTTCAAGTCCATCAAATCAGCATTTTCTGATGGAAAACTGTTCAGTTGGAAATGTTTTGACCAGCTCTATTACTAAAGTTATCTACGGTAGTTATGTGTATCAGAAATAGTGTTTTTCATCCAGGGTGGTGTGTTTTTATTTATTTATTTAAAATATTTTTAGAATGAATTCTGGAAATGTATATAAAAAATCTTACACCTCTCTTTAAGGGGCAACCGGTTTTTACAATTACTTTTCTCCTGCTCCACAAGTCAATATATCTAATGTGCTTTGCCTTTAAGAAATCATCAGGTTCTCAATCACTGTCAAACTTATGGATTCTCGTTAGCTTCCGTAATCCTTACGGGAAAAATACCATATTTTTATTTTCTCTGGTCTCCAGAATTTTTTATTTTTTTAAAATTTGTTCCTTATTTCTTAGATCAGTAATTTTTTATTCTCTAATTTCTCCTGAATGTTTTTCTTCTTTGCCAGAATAAATTTGGTGTATCATTTTTTTATTTAGTTTTATATTTTGTAAAGAGGGAACCAAAATATTTTAAAGTGTATTAAAGGTTTTATTTAATGTATTGTTAAAACCAAGTTATCTTGTTCTCAAAGGCCCCCCTTCAGCAGTCCCTTTCTTTTCATCAAAGCAATTAAGCACATACTTAACTACTTTGGTATCTGATCCTGTGCTTTTAAGCCAATGGGAGCTTTACCATTGATTTCAGTGGCCACAAGATCAAGCCCTTGCTGAATAGGGATAGACTGATGTATGTGCTTGTCAGGGCCTAATTTACTATATCACGCTCAGATTAGAAATTGCTGTTTTTTATAACCAAAACTCAGATTGTGTGTTCAGTAACTGCTGTTTCTACAGTCTCCTCATGATGCACAGATGTGCAGAATTCTAATTCATGCCTACATGAATATCAATATAATTTGCCTTATTTTAACATTGAAAAATAACAATAATTTTGAATTTTGAAACATTCTCAGGCTGATGTATAGAGGAGAATCTAGCAATTTCAAGTAAATATTGGAATACGTATCAACTATGCATAATGTATTTTTTTCTCCAACTCTTTTCAGAGCCAAATTTTGTGTCATCCTATGACATTGGAAACTTCACCTACTTCTTCTTCCGAGAGAATGCAGTAGAGCATGACTGTGGAAAAACAGTCTTTTCCCGGGCTGCTCGGGTTTGCAAAAATGATATTGGGGGCAGATTTTTGCTAGAGGACACCTGGACAACCTTTATGAAGGCTCGTCTGAACTGCTCTCGCCCTGGAGAAATTCCATTTTACTACAATGAATTACAAAGCACTTTCTTCCTGCCAGAATTGGACTTAATCTATGGGATCTTTACAACTAATGTGTATGTAACTTACATAAAATTTGTTACTTTGTCTGTTATATTCAGAGTGAGGTCTAAGGTGCTCAAGCTCCTGTCTGGTTCAACATGTGGAAGGGATATTATATAAACAGATCATCTTGTACTGAAATATTTTGATTGTCTGCTCTCTTAGTTCAGACCAGTGGTCCACATAGTCCAGTGAACTGTCTCCAACAAATAATGGTTAACACCAAAATGCTTCACTTATAGGTTGCTGTAGAAAGTGCAGAAGAAGGAGGGATGCTTACTCTTTCCTCCCAACAGTGCAATCTTTGTCTTTATGACCTGTTTTGTCATCTTGTTCCTTTAAATGTAAACTTTATCCACTTTGTGCAAGCGGAAAGGTCAAAAGGCAAGAAGCCCTTCTTAGTACAGTAAAATGTGAAATGTATTTGAGGGGGAAAACATTTTAATTATAATTGTCATAGAAGAACCCTCAGGAGGGGGAACTACTCCAGAAACCATAGGAGGTTGATCTCACGGAGTTGAAACCCCATTCTTCCCTCCAAGTGGAGGGGCCTGCACTTTCATAAAGTGGTAAATTTGCATGGTCTGCAGGTTTTGAGAAGCTCTGAGGGAAGCAGAGAGTGGACCTGCTGGTCCTCGGTCATTCCTAAGGATTGCCCTGTTCTCTGAGGCTACTCTTTCCCCGTGAAAGCAGGCTTTATTTGAAGACTTGCTGCCACTAGCTAGTTTCTGCAGTGGCTGCCCATTATATTGTGTCCAAGGAGGATAGATGCTGCAGAGAGGAGTTAACTGGATCTGGTCAGGAAATTTTTCAGACATTTTTGTGGATTTTTTTTTCTACCAGCTCTAGATTTCTAGAAATTCCCCATGCTTGAATCCCTACATGCTTTCCTCCATAGAGCTCCATCCCTACAGTGCAATCGTGGAGAAGCTATATGGTCTCCTAAGGAGAAGAAACATGCCCCTCTTCATCAGTGTAAATAGAGGGGACCATTAGGACCTACTGGGTTGCACTTAGTACTCCACAATCTGGGCATTTCAATTACAGTGATTTTGGTTTGGATTGCCTGTAAAATTGCCACCTGGTGGATGAAAATGTTTCTCTTTGTAAAGATTAAGAATGACAACACCATGCCCTCCCCACAATTCATGTAATGTGACCACTAAATCCAATGCCATGGCTGCTTCATGAGCAGACTGTCTTTCAGACAATCAGAATCTACAAGTTAGGTCCTTAGTGGGCTCCAGGAGATCCAGAAATGATGAGTAGGTTGCCTGTTACAGTAAATCAGATGAGGTTTTAGCATCCTTGATGCTAATTGCCTGTGTACAAATGGATAATATGAAACTTACTGTCATCTACTAGTGGGTTTTTATTTATTTTTTTTATTTTTTTATTTTTTTTGCAATAAGCCTGACAAGCATAAGGAGTCAAAGTGCTTTTTGGTCATGGTTGTAAATCCGAACTGCTACACTGTTTGTTCAGTTGTTGGCAGGTCTGATCCCCAGGGATTATTTTCTCTTCCCCATACGTTTGAACAATAACAATTTGAAGCTTAAACAGTAGATTTGCTTTCTAAAGCCTTGTTTAAACAACAGAGTAAGTTAGAAGAAATAAATGCTATGTGGACCACTTGTCAGCACTTTTGCTCACAGTGGAAGTTTGTGTAACTGTCTGCCTGCTTCATTATCTATCCATTTATCTAACATTGTGGAAAAAAGAACAAATCAGGAGTTTAATTCCATGAGTTATATGTATTGTTAAAAGAGTAATTCTGAACCTTAATTCACTGTTAGCTGTTGGGCATTCAATTTATTTTGCTTCTGCTAAAAGCATTTTTATAAATATTTTAAAACCCCCAAATACTGCAGTTCTTTTTGGAGTTAGTTTTATTTATGTTTTTATGCCAACACAAAGTTGTAATTTGCAGCTAAGTCCCATTTTTGCGTTCTCACAGTTACTGTATACAGAGCTATATTGTTTACACTATGCACACTGTTGCACTTTATGTCTCATTTTCAACATGAAAATAGGGGAATGGTATAACTGGCTTGGCCAGGGTTTAACTTTTTGAGTCAGTGAGTTTAGAGAGTGTTCAGTTCAAGTGACCTCCTTATGGGCTTATTTTGCCAGCCAGTGGGCACTTGTTGGGTATAGTGATAGTGCTGTGTGGAAGATGTGGGCTTGAGTGCAGATCTCTTGGTTTCTGATCCTGCAAGAATTTGGGAGTATTTCAAAGGGAACAGACTTAGCCCCTGTCACAATACAACTGGCTGATTAGAAAAGGAGAAATATTGACAGATAGTGAGATGTCCTTCTTATTTGGAAGAGTGAAAATGAAATTTGATGCATGAAATTAAATGCAGGAATTCCTTAGTTTCAATCCAAGCTCCCTCAATATTCTGGACAAGCCACTTTATTCATTTTTAGTTTTCCCATCTAAAAAGTGGGGATGATGATACTTTCAGTGTGTGTCACACAGAGGTGTAGTAAGAATGGCTAGTTAGTGTTTATAAAGTGCTTTGAAGATGAAGAGCTTGATTGCAGTAGGATTTACTCTCCCACCCTCGGCTGCTAGGCCAGGATAGCTTTTAAGTCCAACCAGGATGCCCGAGGTGTGCAGCTGTGAGCTGATGAATCCTGGCTCTGACCACTTTCTGGCTGGCTCCACCCATGTTGTGAAGTACTAATAGAGTTGCAGAGTTAATGAGGGGAAATGTTACTTTTTGCGGGCAGTTAATTGATTCCTTGATGTCTTTATTTATCTTATGTTTTCATTTTGTTTTGCAGAAACAGCATAGCTGCCTCAGCAGTTTGTGTTTTCAACTTGAGTGCCATAACTCAGGCCTTCAACGGACCATTCAAATATCAGGAGAACTCCCGCTCTGCCTGGTTGCCGTACCCCAATCCCAACCCTAATTTCCAGGTACTTACACAGAAGTGGAGGGCACTAATCCTCAACAGTCTTCTTTAAAATGTAGCACAGTTTAAAGGTATCAAAGTACAGACTGTGAGACAAGTATTGGAGTTCTGTATCTGGAGCCAGTCCAATTACCAGGTAAACAAATCTATTTAGATGGATATCAGTGAAAAGAGTGGCACTGTACAGAGATCAGTTCACATTATAAAACAGTCTCATTGATAATAGGCACAATATATCCTTCTGTTACCTTTTGCCCAAATTAGCCAAAGGAAGAAAAGACAACTTAAGGACAATATTGTGTAAAACTGGTGAGCTTTTAAAAACAGGATTTATTGGGACACTTTTTGTCAATGTATGTTGGATAATTTTACATCCCTTGAACTTTGATTTTTGTGAAATGTTGGGAGACTGAAAGTTATTCACAGGAGTAGGCAAAAAAGGGAATAAGGCACTTTTGTATTAACATTTTCACCCCTGAGTTTGAAAGAGAAGGATGAGCTCCTCCCCTGCTCCCCCTGGCCTTTGAGGGACAAATGCTCCACTTCCCAGATTCACAAAAAGTGTCTTTTCACTTTTTCACAACATCCAGACCATCACATGGAATTCCATCCAAAATTTTGGCGTTTTTAAAGTTTATTCTATTTCATAAGAGTTTCATGAAAATACGCATATTTTGACCCCCCCCAAAACATATAACAAATATAAGTACACCCACTTACCCACCCAGGCGCGTGTGCACACACACACATACACACACACATACACACAGTTTTAATACCAAATCTGGGAGATAGGAATGTGATATTACTAGTACAATAAAAATCCAATGCATCCAATGCATCTCCGTGAAGTCACATTATCTTCAGTTAGGCTCTGTGTGGGCAGAGGGGTCCACCCACCCAGACCAGATTGGATTCGCTGGGCCCAAGCTTGCATTGTATTATAGCTGTGCTTCTTGATACATGAAAAACTAAAGTTCCATCTATCTCATCAAACTGAATGTACACAGTAGAGAGAGATTAAAGATCTAGCACACTAGCTGGGATGAATGCAAGGCAAATTTTATATTCTGTTGACACAGATTCTCATCTTCTTGCTCACTGCTCTCTTGTGGGCACTTTACATATTCACAGCTAATACCACATCCCCCATTCTGAAAACAGAAGAATGATAAAACCTTTATATTTATTCCTGTTAAAAGTTGTTTAAGTATCAAAACTAAACAAGAATTGACATCCCTCTGAAGGACAGGGTAGACTGCCTTTTGAACTTTCAGCCTTTTGGCAGAGATTTATTCTGCCCTTTTAAGATATTTGGCTACTAGTCCTCTGACTTTCTTGATTTCTCAAGATCTTATGTAATCCTCAGGAAGTCAGGAGGTCATCTTTCCCTAGCTGGATATCTCCTTGCAGGAAGAAGATCTGGAAGACACAGGTAGTGATCAGGCTGTATTGTACGTTCTCTTGGTGATGCAACAAGATGACACTGGTTCTGATGATGATTCCCACTAGCACTCTAACAAAGTAGGATTGAGGTGTCCTGACACATGCCTGCACTGCAAGTGGTACATGCCAAAACCCCTACTGGAAATCCAATTTTGAGAAGACTTTTGTTTCTCTAAGATGTCCAGGGAGATGTTCAATACATGGGTGTACATGTCACTGTCTGCAGACATTCTCGTTGAGCTTGGTAAAGTCTACACAGATCAGAACTTTGTCATTTGGTTCTGGGACCATTACCCATCCTGCACTCCATTCACCTGGGGTGTCTATTCTGGAAGTGACATCCATCTGCTCCATGTAGGGTGACCAGACAGCAAATGTGAAAAATCAGGACGGTGATGGGGGGTAATAGGAGCCTATATAAGAAAAAGACCCAAAAATCGGGATTGTCCCTATAAAATCGGGACATCTGGTCACCCTAGCTCCATGCAGCTGAGGCAGTACAGAGAGAGAGACTCTTCTAGGTGTCACAGAGTAAATGGCTTTGCTTTTGTTGTAAGTTTAATGTGGTATTGTTCCACTAATATTTCTAGTACTTGGAATAATATTAGGAACCTCTTCTTGATCTAAGCTTTGAGGCCAATGGCAACATATAACCATGCCTGGGGGCTGTGGTTGCTGGGAGGCCAAACAGAGCAGCATGTGACCATCTACAACATAAACTTTGTGGGATGTGGTCTTCTCTCCAAGTTTTAGAGGGCCAAACAATTCCTTTTCACATTTAATGGGGACTGTCCTGGGCCTTTCAGTAGTCTTTTTTTTCTCTTGAAGAGCTGGTGTTTTCATCCTCCTATGAAGTAATTCTAGAATCAGTGTTACATCAGCACATTTGTCTATTTTGAAGTTTATAGGTTTCCCAAGGTGATTGTTGTACTCGATGGTGGGGTTTTATGGTCATCTCCTATTGCTCGAAGTGGTATATCTCGGTGTCTTTTAGGTCATTGTCTTGAAAGACAGCTGTTACCATGCATTGAGACCAGCAGACTGCTGCATAATGTTTGCCTTTTAGACATTTCATGCATGT
Organism: Mauremys reevesii; assembly: GCF_016161935.1. Taxonomy (NCBI): domain Eukaryota; kingdom Metazoa; phylum Chordata; order Testudines; family Geoemydidae; genus Mauremys; species Mauremys reevesii. The sequence goes on along the minus strand of NC_052624.1, from coordinate 128,146,679 downwards.
GGTATCACCTGCTGGACAAAGCCGTTTGCCGGGAGGTGGTTTGCCACACTACGAGCATTCTTTCCTGCTCTTGTTGTATTCCCTATCTTTACACCATGGTAGCATAACCCCCTCTGTATTCCTTTGTGCTCTTATTGAACTGAGTGGGTATTGTTCCTGGGACTCCTGAGATATTTTCCTCCCAATGTCTGTGGCTTCTACAGTAGGTTCCTCCTCAAAGTTATTCCTGAGAAGAGTCTGTTGCTTCTTTATCAACTGACTTTGGAGGACTATGTTCTTGGCTGTCTCTAGTGTTAGGTTAGGATAATTTTGGAGTCTTTCAGATAGTTGGTCTGTCCCTGAGCCCTAAAACAAGCCTGTCTTTGATTAAGTCTTTGCTCATCTCCCCGTAGTCACGGTGCTGGATTAGGGTGTGCAGGGCTGCTATGAAATCATTCACTGACTCACCCTTCTGTTGCTTACGTAAGTGAAATTGTGCTTGCTCAAAAATCATAATGTGCTGTGACATGAACTGCTTCTCCAGTACTTCTTTAACTGTATTGTGCTGTTTCATCTGAGCAGCTCTGAGGCTTCTCAGAAGGATAATGTTGTCTGCTGCAAGTCCCACTATACAGAGCAAGGTGTTGTCTCTTCTCTGGTTGTCAGTATAAGCCAGAAGCCAGACGGAACCTCTGGAATCTGCTTACCCAGAGTGGCCATCCCTCAGGGTGCTGGACATCAAATTATGTTGGGGTGGGGGGTTGGGAAAAGGCTGGGTCAAATGTAGCCATCTCTGCTGTTTTACCAGATTTCCCCCTCCCCTGCCCCACCTTTTTTTGTTTGTTTGTGTGTTTATTTGCCTCTGTGGAGTAAGGTGGTGTGGCCTTTAAGGAAGCAAGCTGGTGTTGCTGTGGACCACCTAGCCTTAGTTTCAGTGTCCCTTGCTTTCCTACCCTCACTCCCTATTGCACCCTGGACTCATCAAAGCAGTTCTCTCTGGATTCTCTGTGTTTTCAAGCTTTTTCTCTGCTTGTTCCATTGCTAGCTCTGTGCACTGTTCTGGCTGGGCTGGAGGGCCTGCTTATCTACCTTCCTGTCCCCCTTTCTCCTTTTTTCAGGGATGTTCTCTGATCTCTTGGGTCTTTATTCAATCCCACGCTGATACCATGTAGAGATTACAGAGACCCAGCACACTCTGGTTGGGATGAATGCAAAATTGACTTTGTTTCCTGTTCACATAGACTCTTACCACCTTGCTCTATGTCCCCTACTGGTCACTCTAAATGATCACAGCTAACACTCCATACACTGTGTTTATGCTCAACCCAGAGTATGATGTGGTTTGAAAAGCTGATGTGTCTTGAAGGGTAGCAGTATAAGGGCTCAGTTTTGATCCCCAGATATTCACAAGTTTACGAGAGAGGAACAATGATTCAAGTTTGAGGCTAGAATTAGCATCTAGCCCAAGTGTAATCGTGCTGGGATACTCTTGTCCACTTCACCTGTGCCAGAACAATGTGAAGAGGGAGCATTGTTTTACAGAATAGGGCAGGAACCCTGGTCAGAAAATAGTGTATCTTTCTGTGCAAGAAGATCCACAGATATTAACAAAGTCTTCAGCCCATTTTCAGCTTTGAGGGCACAACTAGGGTGACCAGGTGTCCGATTTTCGACCGGAACACCTGGTCAAAAAGCAACCCTGGCTGCCCTGGTCGGCGAAGTCCAGTCAGCAGTGCTGCGGGGCTAAGGCAGGCTGTTCCCTACCTGTCCTGGCTCTGCATTGTGCCCCGGAAACAGCCGTTCCTAGGCAGGGTGGGCCACGGGGCTCCAAGTGTTGCCCCAGCCCAGAGCCTCCCTCCATACCCAGAGCCCCCTTCTGCACCCCAAACCCCTCATCCGCCGCCCCAGAGCCTGCACCCCGAGATGGAGCCCTCACCCTCTCTGCACCCCAACCTCCTAACCCAGCCCAGAGCCACCTCCCACACCCTGAACCCCTCTGCCCCACCCCCAGCCTGGAGCCCCCTCCTGCACTCCAAACCCCTCATCTCTGGCCTCACTCCAGAGCCCACACCCCCAGCCGGAGCCCTCAACTCTTCCTGCACCCCAGGCCCCTGCCTCAGCCCAGAGCCCCCTCATGCACCCTGAACCCCTCATTTCTGGCCCCACCCCAGAGCCTGCACCCCAAGTTAGAGCCTTCACCCCCTCCTGCACCCCTAGCCCCTGCCCCAGCCCAGCTAAAGTGAGTGAGGGTGGGGGAGAGTGAGCCACCGAGGGAAGGGGAATGTAGTGAGCAGAGGGCAGGGCCTTGGGGAAGGGGGTGTGGCCCCAGGGAAGGGGCGGAGCTAGGGCATTCGGTTTTGTGCAATTACAAAGTTGGCAACCCTAGGCACAACCAGGCTTGCCATTGAAAGGTATAAGGAGTGCCCCCCTAAAGTGCCTACTCTTTTACTGTAGCAAAGGCTACAGGTGCTTCAGTGTAACAAGGACTAAAAATAGTTTGTGAAGCATTTAAACTTGTTAGCTGTAGTGTAGCTAAACCACTGTACATCCCCTGAAAATGGTGGACAAATCTGATTCCATATTGTAAAACTAATTAGTCCAAAGGTGGGTCAATCTGTGAAACCTTCTTAAACAAGAAAAGAAAATTTTAGATAAGTACAGATAAATTTTCCTATTGTTCTGCCCAGAAAGTTCCACAGATCCTAATATTAAGATTTTATCAGCAGTGTGGCTCCAGTGGGAGAAATAGAAAGGGAAACTATATAATATCAGTAGTTTACAAAGGTAACTTGTTTTTATTGAGATACTACTGAATGCAGCACCTTTCACCTAATGTTGATGTTTGCATGTCTGACTTGTAGAATTTAATGAAGGTGTTGAAAGAAGACCACATGGCCGCCTTTTAGGAGTCAATGCCGACGAAGTGGGCATTCACCCACGAAAGCTCATGCTGCAAAACGTCTGTTAGTCTATAAGGTGCCACAGGATTCTTTGCTGCTTTTAGGAGTCAAAAGATCTTTACATCCATGAAGTAGAATCTCCAAGCAGGGGACCTGCAGGTGGTTTCCACTTCCTTTGTGCTTCCTGAGTGATGCAAATGAAGCAGAACAGGGCAGAGAATCTGCCTCAAATGATTGATTAGAGCCCCAGGCCCTTTTTGTAGTAATATGGTTGACGCTAAGGCTGAAAAGGCCAGTTGGGTTAGCTGAACTGCAGAATCAGTCTATATATGGAAAGCTTTTGAATTCTTGGTATTTTGAGTGTGAAGATTTCACATGGAGCAGAATAAGTATAAGTATAATTAGGGAGGCCAAAAAGGAATTTGAAGAGCAACTAGAAAAAGACACAAAAAGTAATAGCATTTTTTTTGTAAGTTCATCAGAAGCAGGAAGCCTGCCAAACAGTCAGTGAGGCCACTGGACAATTGAGGTGTTAAAGGTGCACTCAAGGAACATAAGGTCATTGCAGAGTTGCTAAATGAATTCTCTGCATCAGTCTTCGCTCCAGAAGATGTGAGGGAGTTTCCCCACACATGAGCCATTCTTTTTAGGTCAGAAATCTGAGGAGCAGTCCCAGATGGAGGAGTCAGTAAAGGAGGTTTTGGATCAAATTGATAAATTAAAAGTACTAACTCACCAGGACCAGATGGTATTCACCAAAGAGTTCTAAAGGAACTCAAATATGAAATTGCAGAACTACTAACTGTGGTATGTAACCTATTGCTTAAATCAGATATATTAGATAAGATATCGTAGAGCTGAAAAAGGTACTGAGAAAGGTATGGAACAGCTTCTATATGAGGAGACATTAAAAAGACTGGGAAGATATGATAGATGTCTATAAAATCATGACTGGTATGGATAAAGTGAATAAGGAAGTGTTATTTACCCCTTCACATAACACAAAAATCAGGGCTCACCCAATTAAGTTAATAGCAGGCGGTTTACAACAAACAGAAGGAAATACTTCTTCACACAACGCACAGTCAACCTGTGGAACTCATAGCCAGGGGATGTTGTGAATGCCAAAAGTATAACTGGGTTAAAAAAAATTAGATAAGTTCCTGAAGGATAGGTCAATCAAAGACTATGGGCCAAGATTTTCAGGGATGCAACCCCATGCTCTGGGTGTCCCTAAGCCTCTGACTGCAGGATGCTGGGACTGCATGACAGGGGATGGAAAGAATTATTCTTCATAACTTACCTTTTTCTGAAGTTATGATACAACTTAAAGTGATATTGTTGTAACCTCATTCTCTTTTGAATAGACTTACCCCTCACAATACAAATAAAGATGACATACTGATCTGCAGAGTCATCCTTTTTGGACTTACTCCTGTAAATGGATCCTCACTTACGGTGGAATGATGCTATCCCTCCTAAAACACATAACTAAGGCTTGATTTTGGAATTCCACAACATGGTTCTAAGATTTCATATGGGTGTTAAGATCTACTTTACTATATATATGTATACTTTTATTTATTTACAGTGCGGTACAATGGACCAGGGTCTGTACATGAATCTGACTGAGAGGAATCTTCAGGATGCCCAAAAATTTATTCTAATGCATGAGGTGGTTCAGCCAGTTATTCCAATTCCTTACTTCATGGAGGACAACAGCCGATTTTCCCATGTGGCAGTGGATGTGGTGCAGGGCAAGGACATGCTTTTCCATATCATCTATCTGGCCACAGGTATGACTTAATGGTGCTGAGAAAACTTTAGAAAGTCAGAGATCCTTTTCGATGGTCTGTATATCAGGTCTGAAATGCCTAAACCACCCTGGAGAAGTGGGTTTGTAATTTGACAGCATTAACTGTGCCCTTCACCTATTCGAAGTAGCTAAGCTAAACACCATGCATTTTGTGGTGGGTGGGTGGTTCTTTTGTACAAAATGTGAAAAATCAAGGCTCTGTCTCCTCTGCATGAATGGGGCTAATTTTTCAAATGGAGGTCCCCCCCCATGCCTGTTCCACAAAGTTGAAGGGGAAAACCCCACTTCCCTTGATGGGACAATATGCTAGAGATTCCAGGAGTTGTGTCTTGTTGAGTTTCTTTGCCTCTTTCTTGGTTTTTGCAGCATAGACTATGATCTCGCCCATAGTTTGTAAAGTGTTTTGGGATATTTTCGTATGGAAGATGTTACACAAATGCCACATATTATTACTATTGGTGTTTTTTATATTTCTTTTTTTCCCTCATTCCCCTACTGCTTCAGCCAGCAAGAATTGGATGATAAATCCCTTTTCAGATCATCCCTAAATAATTTATCCTTAGAAAACTTTATATCCTGCTTTCCTACTTAGCCTTTTGCCCTGAAGTTCAGAAATGAAAGAAAAATATTCTTCCGTTGAGAATGCCACTGTCTTCCTGTCTATAAGGACTTTGGTAGAGAATGATTTTTTTGTCTGAACCTTTTATAAGGTAGTTGAGAATGTGAGAAGTGTTTCTAATGCACAGTGCTTTACAGAGTGGGTCACTGGCTACATTATTCCACTGATTGAAATTCAGATGCAAAACAATTGAATTGAGTAACAGCAAGTATATAGCCTGCTCCTGTAAACCCTTCTTCATATAATTAGTCCTCACAGAACTAGTCCTATAGACATCAGTGGGTCAACTCAGGTCAACAATGGTTTTCAGGACTGGTCTTGTAGTTAGTATAGTAATAAGTGTGGAGATTTTAGGGAAAGAGTTCTTTATTAAAACAACAACAGCTATTTGCTTGAATTTGCTCTCATTGAAGTCCATAGCAAAACTCCCATTGATTCCAGAGAGAGCAGGATCCATATTTCTTGTTATAAATCTCCAAAATTACAGCTTCTTAATGATTAAAAAAAAAAAGCTAATGCTTGTTTTGGGTTGCATTAGAGGTATTTAGTAGGGGGGAGGAGTGCTGCTAGTCCCGTATATAGGCGGCTGTGAGACCTCATTTGGAGTATTGTGTGCAGTTTTGGGAATGATCCGGAATGGAAGGCCTTTTCTTATGAAAGAAAGAGAGAGAGGAGAGGGTGTTTTTTTTTTCCAAAAGAAAAGAAGGATGAGAGGATATGATTACACTTTAAATATATCAGAGGGATAAAATACCAGGGGGAGAGAAGAATATTTCAGCTCAGTGCTAATGTGGACACGAGGACTAACGGATATAAACATTCTATGAAACCACTTAATGAAAAACATCTTGTTCTTTGGAGCATTGTGGGTCAATCTACAATGTGACTTCCTCTAGTTTCTTTTGAATCCAATCAATAAATCAATCTCTTATTAGGACCCTGCTTCTTTTTGACTATTACTATGACATTATATTATCATTTGGTGTTTTCAGTTGAGACAGTGCTTCCTTGTGTACTATCATGGAATAACAACCTTACTCATTGTTGTACTGCAAATGTACTGCAAACACCATTAATAGGCTATAGCAGCACAAGGATTTGGACAAGTATAGTCAAAACAATTTGATCAATTATAGTATATTTAGTGAAATCATAGCCATAAAAATATTGTTTATCCTGTGCAACCCCCATGATAGATATTGGATCACTGAAATGCGTTTTGAATTGTTTTTGTACTGGGTTGCTATTGATGCACTGAGACAGATTTGATCCCATCATAATGACACTATCTAGAATTATGTAACTTCTCACAGTTCCTGATTGTCTCCAGGTTTTTAATTTCTTCACTGTTCTTTCTGTTATAACTGATTTGGTAAATGTAGGGCCCCAAGTTTTAAGGCTTGGTATATGCTCTTTTTATGCACCTTTCATGCTGATAATTTAGGTCTGGATCCTTATTCAGGCAAAACCATTTCTTGAATTCAGAAGCTATTGAGGACACTTAGCCTCTCAGAGGAGCCACTTGGCACCTTGTTGTCATGACAATTATACATTGAGAGAGAGAGAGAGAGAGAGAGAGAGAGAGAGAGAGAGAGAGAGAGAGCATGCACATAACTAGAAATAAAGATGGAGGTTCAGCTTTAATTTTAATGTTACTAAGGGTATGTCTACTCTACAAGAGTAGTTCGATTTAACTTAGGTCGAATTTGTGGATTCGACCTTATGAATTCGAATTTGTGTATCCACACTAAGGACACTAATTCGACTTTGTGAATCCACACTAACGGGGCAAGCGTCGACATTGGACGCTTTCTGGGCAGCTATCCCACAGTTCCCGCAGTCCCCGCTTCCCATTGGAATGCTGGGTAGAGCCCCCAATGCCTGCTGGGGGAAAAATGTGTCGAGGGTGGTTTTGGGTAACTGTCGTCATTCAACCGTCACTCCCGCCCTCTCTCCCTGAAAGCGCCGGCGGGAAATCTGTTACCGCACTTTTCTGGTCAGTGACAGCGCGGACGCCACAGCACTGCGATCATGGAGCCCGCTGCGATCATCGCTGCACTTATGGCCATTGTCAACTCCTCGCACCTTATCGTCCACCTCTTCCACAGTCAGCTGCTGAGAAATCGGGCGAGGAGGCTCCGGCAGCACGGTGAGGACATGAAGTGTCAGAGTGGCACAGACCTCTCACAAAGCACGGGATCCCGCGCCGCGGAGATCATGGTGGCAATGGGTCACGTTCATGCTATGGGACGGCGAGTCTGGGCCCGGGAAACAAGCACGGACTGGTGGGACCGCATAGTGCTGCAGGTCTGGGATGAATCACAGTGGCTGCGAAACTTCAGGATGCGTAAGGGCACTTTCCTTGAACTGTGTGACTTGCTGTCCCCTGCCCTGAAGCGCCAGGACACCCGGATGCGAGCAGCCCTGAGTGTGCAGATGCGAGTGGCCATAGCCCTCTGGAAACTTGCCACGCCAGACAGCTACCGGTCAGTAGCGAACCACTTTGGCGTGGGCAAATCTACCGTGGGGGTTGCTATGATGCAAGTAGCCCACGCAATCGTTGACCTACTGCTCTCAAAGGTAGTGACCCTGGGAAACGTCCAGGTCGTCATAGATGGCTTCGCCGCGATGGGATTCCCAAACTGCGGTGGGGCTATAGATGGCACTCACATCCCTATCCTGGGACCGGCCCACCAGGCCAGCCAGTATATTAACCGAAAGGGCTACTTTTCAATGGTGCTGCAAGCACTGGTGGACCATAGGGGACGTTTTACCAACATCTACGTTGGGTGGCCGGGCAAGGTTCATGACGCGCGTGTTTTCAGGAACTCTTGTCTGTTTAGACGCCTGCAGGAAGGTAGTTTCTTTTCGGACCACAAAGTAAGTGTTGGGGATGTGGAGATGCCTACAGTGATCCCCAGGGACCCAGCCTACCCGCTAATGCCCTGGCTCATGAAGCCCTATACAGGCGCCCTGGACAGTGACAAGGAGCTCTTCAACTACCGGCTGAGCAAGTGCAGAATGGTGGTGGAGTGTGCTTTCGGACATCTCAAGGGGAGATGGAGGAGCTTACTGACTCACTCGGATCTCAGCGAAACCAATATCCCCATTGTTATTGCAGCTTGCTGTGTGCTCCACAATCTCTGTGAGAGCAAGGGGGAGACCTTTATGGCGGGATGGGAGGTTGAGGCAAATCGCCTGGCTGCTGATTACGCTCAGCCAGACACCCGTGCGATTAGAAGAGCCCAGCGGGAAGCGCTGTGCATCCGGGAGGCTTTGAAAGCTAGGTTCCTCAGAGAGCAGGGTAACCTATGACTGTCCAGTCTCTTTACAGAGAAGCTGAACCTGCCCCTGTTTCAGTTACTATTGACTTTTTTCAGTGGTTACATACCCCATTCACCAGGTTTCCCCCCTTCCAACAGATGTTTAAAAATAAAGTTATTGGAACATTTTTAATTAACAAAGTTTTCTTTACTAACAAATTCTCGTTCAAGGGTTCAAACAGGGACGCAGACTGTGGTGGGTACGGTGTGCAGTGATGTACAGACCGCTTCTACACTCGAGGACTGACAGGCTCCTGCTCCTACAGCAGTCTCTGGGGGGAGGACGGTTACAGGAGGGTGTGCAGGAAGGGGTGGGTTTGCAGGAAGGGGTGAGGGCTGTGTGGGAAGGGTGAGTAGGTGTGGGGGGATGATGACTCTGGCTGGGGCTCAGGGCATCGGAGAGGTTCATGGCTAGGGTGGAAGGGCATGGTAAGGGCAGCCTGCCTTGCCATTTGTGGATGCCAGGCGCTCGGACCCTGGGGCAACATACACCTCCCAGACTGACCTGGGGCAGCAGACACCTCGCAGAGTGACCCGGGTGCCTAGTGACTGCACTCTGTGTGTGACCTGCTGTTGATCCTGCCCCCATGTCTGTACCCTGTTAATGGTGGCTGTCCTATGCAATTAACAAACTCCTCCCCCCCCTTCACACAAAGTCTTCTGCAAAGAAACATGACGGAAACAGTAATGAACAGCAAACTATTTTTAATACTCAACTACACAGTTGGGGGATGAAACTGGGATTTGGGATCGGGTGAGCCAGGAAGGGAAGCAATTCTCATACTTTAGGGAATGAGAGCTGTTTGGTACATGAGCGCTCTGCTGGGGTGGAGTGACAGTTTTCACGGCCCCTAGCGCCCCTCCTTCTTGTGATTTTGGGTGAGGGGGGGACAGGACTTTGTGGCGGGGGAGGGCGGTTGCAGATACAGTCCAGGGGGGCTCTCTGCTCCTGCCTGCGGTCCTGCAGAACATCCACAAGGCGCCGGAGCATGTCCGTTTGCTCCCTCATTAGGCCAAGCAGCGTTTGAGTCGCCTGCTGGTCTTCCTGCCGCCACCTGTCCTCCCGTTCGCTGTGTGAGCGCTGCTGCTGGGAGAGGGTCTCCCTCCACTGGCTCTGCTGGGCCGCCTCGGCTCTGGAGCAGGCCATCAGTTCAGCGAACATCTCGTCCTGAGTCTTTTTCTTTCGCCGCCTAATCTGCGCCAGCCTCTGTGAGGGGGATGCCGGGGCAGTTCGGGAAAGAGCCGCAGCTGTGTGATGGGAAAAAGGAAGTGATTTCCTTGCAAAGATACATGTTTGCGAACACTGAACACAGTCTACTCAGTTTCTGTGAACAAGACCATACAGGGCACCTAATCTCATGTGCTCTCAGGACAAGTTCGAATTTTCGGCATTTGCTTTCATTGCCTGGGGTCTTGCACTGGAGATCAGACAAGCGGGGCAGGACAGCAGAATCCGTGTAGCAGCCAGGCCTGGTAAGCCATAAACTTTAGGCTGCTTAACAGTTAATGGATAGCAGTGCCCTCCTGCTGCAGGCAATCTGGAAAGCATAAAGTCTGACCCTGTTCCAGCCCCTCGCGGCTGTCCCCGGGAAAGATCCCTGTATGCTTTTCCTCTGCAGCCTCCAACACGTGGCTGTTAAACGACGGTCATTGTTATGCAAAGGAAAAGTCAAGCATTCACAATAGTAACATTAAAGTAATTCCCCTAATTAGATGCAGCAGTCGCCGAGCGAGATCACCCTGAGGCGGGTCACCAGGAGAAACAGAGAGCGCATGCTGCGTGAATCCCTGCACAGACCAGGGCCCTATGCTGCCATGCTGGTTGAGGCAATGCTCCCACTATACCTCAGGATGGCCTGGGGTGGAAGAGTGTGCTTCCACGGAGCACCCAATAAGGCACCTCTCCCCAGGAACCTCCTGCGGAGGCTTTTCAAGTACCTCTACGAGAGCTTCGTGGAACTGTCCCAAGAGGATTTCTGTTCAATCCATATATGCATTGACCTTCTTTTCATATAGTTTTTATTCCTGTTTTTTAAAAAATAAATGTTTACATGTTTATAGCGCTTACCGACTGATCCTTCCCCTGATTCAGAGTCCGGGTTAACGGCCGGGGAGGGTTGGTAGGGGATCTCTGTGAGGCTGATGAAGAGATCCTGGCTGTTGGGGAAAGCAGTATTGTAAGCGCTGTCGCCTGCCTCGTCTTCCACAAACCCTTCCTCATCTTCCCCATCGGCGAACATCGCCGAGGAACTGCCCGTCGACACTATCCCATCCTCAGAGTCCACGGTCACTGGTGGGGCAGTGGTGGCAGACCCACCGAGAATGGCATGCAGTGCCTCGTAGAAGCGGCATGTCTGGGGCTGGGCTCCAGAGCGTCCGTTTGCCGCTTTGATTTTTTGGTAGCCTTGTCTCAGGTCCTTGATTTTCACGCGGCACTGTGTTGCATCCCGGCTGTATCCTCTGAGTGCCATGGCTTTGGAGACCTTCTCGTAGGTCTTTGCATTCCGTTTTTTGGAGCGCAGCTCCGAAAGCACAGACTCATCGGCCCACACAGCGATCAGATCCAAGACTTCCCGGTCAGTCCATGCTGGGGCCCTCTTTCTACTCTGAGATTGCATGGACTCCTCTGCTGGAGAGCTCTGCATCGCTGCCAGTGCTGCTGAGCTCGCCACGATGTCCAACCAGGAATTGAGATTCAAACTGGCCAGACAGGAAAAGGAATTCAAATTTTCCCAGGGCTTTTTCTATGGCTTTTCCTGTCCAGAGCGTCAACACAGTGGTGCACTGTGGGATAGCTCCCGGAGCTACTAAGTTCGATTTGCATCCACACCTACCCTAATTCGACATAGCCATGTCGAATTTAGCGCTACTCCCCTCGTCGGGGTGGAGTACTGAATTCGAACTAAAGAGCCCTCTAGGTCGAATTAAATGGCTTCCTGGTGTGGACAGGTGCGCGGTTAATTCGAATTAACGCTGCTAAATTCGAATTAAAGTCCTAGTGTAGACCAGGCCTAAATTTGTCAATATGAACTTTGAGCCAAATCTTGTTTTAAACCTAATAGTTGCATTTAATTTCTTTGGGATTTTTTTTTATAACTAATCTTTCTTTCTTTCTTTCTTTCTTTCTTTCTTTCTTTCTTTCTTTCTTTCTTTCTTTCTTTCTTTCAGAATATCATGAAAAAAGCATGCTATGTACTCTAGTAAGGGATTGCCACATTTTACAGTTAGGGATTTTGTCTGTCAAGAGACGCTTGTACTTCAAGACTACATTCCAAATTGTAGTTCACAGCAGCCTTTTCCCCATATTGAGCCTGATATCAGCTTTAGCTCTGATGGCACAAACATTTCTGCAGATTGTACAATATGCATTTGAAATGACAGAGCATTTGGGGATGTAGTATCCACTCAAATACTGTCTTGACATTTTGCCTGTAGTAAGTGCTTCATGTTGTAAAACTAATTCTAAGGTTTTTCCATTCTAAGTTTTGGACTGTCCTGTTTGTATGTGTCAAGAAAGGAAAAAAATCGCACTTATGAGAAGGACCATGGAATCTTTCACCGCCTTCATTTATGGCTATGCAAACAGTTTTATATATACATTACAAAAATACCAGAAATCAGCCCTCCAAATCCTATACAGTTTGAGTCATGAGAGAGCCTGACTTAACAGGGGGTAGATAGAAATACCACAGACAGTTTTAAAAACTCTAAAACATTTCTCTTGTATACACATGATGGTGCGGTGGGGTAGTTACAATTTTATTGACACTTGCCTGGGCTAACCTTGACTCTGGAAAGGATCCAGAGGCGAGCAACAAAGATGATCAAAGGGATGGAATGCAAGCCATATGATCAAAGGCTGAGGGAACTGGGTATGTTTAGTTTGGAAAAAAGGAGATTAAGGGGGGATATGATAGTGGTCTTGAGATACTTGAAAGCCTGCCATAAAAAGGTGGAGAAAAGTTGTTCTCTTTTGCCATAGAGGGCAGGACAAGAGACAATGGGTTCAAACTACAGCATAATTGATTTAGATTAATTTCAGGAAAAACATCCTAATTCTAAGAACAGTAGGACAATAGAACAGACTGCCTAGGAAGGTTGTGAAAGCTTCTTCACTGGAGGTTTTCAAAAGGAGGCTGGATTGCCAATGGTCTTGGATGGTTTAGACACAACAAATCCTGTATCTGGGCAGGAGGTTAGACTAGATGACCCTTGCAGTCTTTTCTAATCCTATTATTCTATAATTCACTCACTCATGACTTCAGAATTCATGGCATATGAGGCTGTATCAAACTGGTGTTCTGTGACTCTTTTACCCCGTACCATGGCATGATGTCCTTTATACTTACTTCGTGTGTCAAAAATTAATTTGGAGGGGAAGGCTTGGGGAGGGTTCTCTCAGTATAACATACTGAAAAAAACAAATGTATCATAGTTATATTCTGGAGACAAAATTGACCTATAGTTAGGAATGAAACAGAGACAAGCTGTAGGACAAGATGGGAAGAAGGTGGAAAACAAGTCAAAGTGGTTTATTTATTTTTTTAATATTCCCTTTCTAAAGTTTTGCATCCATATTTTTTGAGTGTTTTTCCTTTTCTTTCCTGTGTGTTTTGGAATTGTATTACTTCTGGTAAAGGAGGTGAGAAGCTGAGATGAAACATCTTTTTCACTGACAAACAGCCTGAAAATTCTGAGTTTAGGTGCCAAGGAGGGCAGAGGGGTATAAAGATAATCAGAATTGAGAAATGTGCATGCTCACAGTAGGTTTATTTAAAACTAATTGTACAGTGATTATGCAAATAAGATACTCAGTGTCAATTAGAGGGCAAGGTGTTGTGTAAGTGGGAGAAACTGGACAGTGAGGCATTAGTAACCTGATTTTCTATTACTTATCACCATCTCATGCCTGTCCTAGACAGCAGCTAAAGTTGGACTCATCCCAATTCACGTGGAATAATCTCATTTTTTATTCTTTTTCAAGAACTTGAAGGACTTTCAAAGTAGCTTGCAAATCTCTTTGGGACAGAGAAGCAACTGACTCTCTTCATCTGAGTTTGGAAAGCAACTCTCATATTTTGGATGGTCCCCTAATATAAATAAATAATAATAACACATGCATTTTGACATCACAACATGGTGACTTTTTTGTTACAGCTTGGATGAGTGCTAGGGGAGGGATAGCTCAGTGGTTTGTGCATTGGCCTGCTAAACCCAGGGTTGTGAGTTCAATCCTTGAGGAGGCCACTTAGGGATCTGGGGCAAAAATTGGTCCTGCTAGTGAAGGCAGGGGGCTGGACTCAATGACCTTTCAAGGTCCCTTCCAGTTCAAGGAGATTGGCATGTCTCCAATTATTACCTACCTATTACGTGTAAATTTTAATACCTTCTTGCTCACAAGAACAGAGCAGCTAAATAGAGCACAGTCAAGAAGGATGGTGGGAGATACACATTCCAGCAGTCAGTGAGCATCTTTAAAAATTGTTTGTTTTTTTGAAGTGGTTGCAGACATGTATTCCACTTAGGTGTGCATGTGCCCAGTGCACTGAAGCTGGAGAACTTTGCCTTTTGCCTAGCAGTGCCCATATGGGTGGCGCTCATGACCTGTGGCTCTAGTCCCTCCCTAGACTACTTAATGGCAGCACTGCCCCAACCTCCTTCAGTTCCTTCTCAGAGCCTGCAACTAGAGTCAGAAGATGTTGTGTGGTATTGATCACGATTTCTTATTTAATTCTTCTGAGATTTTGTTGTAAATAGTTAACAGTTAGCTAGTAGTTAGTTAGTAGTATTCTTAATACAATTTGGGAATAGTTAAGAGCATAAGAATGACCATGCTGGGTCAGAGCAAAGGTCAATCTAGCCCAGTTTCATGTCTTCTGACAGTGGCCAATGCCAGGTGCCCCAGAAGGAATGAACAGAACAGGTAACCATCAAGTGATCCATCCCCTAGCGATCCTGGTAGATGCCTTCACAGGGGGAGTAATGGGGGCAAAAGACATATCTGGCTTCAAGACTAAGCTTGTTAAGTTTATGGAGGGGATGTTATGATGGGATAGCCTAATTTTGGCAATTAATTCACCTTTGATTATTAGCAGGTAAATATGCCCAATGGTCTGTGATGGGATGTTAGATGGAGTGGGATCTGAGTTACTACAGAGAATTCTTTACTGGGTGATGGCTGGTGAGTCCTGCCCACATGCTCAGGGTTTAACTGATCGCCATATTTGGGGCCCGGAAGGAATTTTCCTCCAGGGCAGATTGGCAGAGGCCCTGGAGGTTTTTCGCCTTCCTCTGCAGTGTGGGGCACGGGTCACTTGCTGGAGGATTCTCTGCACCTTGAGGTCTTTAAACCACTATTTGAGGACTTCAGTAACTCAGACATAGGTTAGAGGTTTGTTACAGGACTGTGTGGGTGAGATTCTATGGCCTGCATTGTGCAGGAGGTCAGACTAGATGATCTTAATGGTCCCTTATGACCTTAAGTCTATGAGTCTATGAGTCTATAAGGTCTTGGACACTGTCCATTGTGTAGGGTGGACATTCCCAATACCAGTCCCCCCAGAGTGTTTATTGTGCCTAGGGAAAGGGCATATTACATAAAGTTGCTCCATCTTGTAGGTGGCAAGGGATGTAAGGCTCAAGCAGCAATGTATGCAACTGGCCATGAGGCCTGCATCAGCACTGGGGACCTACATAGAACATATCGCCCCTCCAGACAACTTCAGAGCCTGAGCAAGCTGATATTCCTCTGCCAGACTCTGATCTCTCTTCCTCCTGGGTGAGGCTTCATTCTCTTTCCTTGTGTTTTCCACACAAAAGATCTGACAAAATGGACCACAGCCACTCTAGAGCTCAGGAAGAGTCATCTTCCTCTTCCAGGAGAAGTGTACATAGGCACTATGATACTTCAAGTCCTCAGTATGGAGCTAGGCTGTCTACGTGCTCTCCAGTACCAAGGCAGCATCAGTTTAACACTGTACCATCGACTCCAGTACTGACTGTGAAACACCCATTAAGTCCAGTACTGATGACATTGGCACCGTTTCCACACCAGAGACGTACCAGCCAGTGCTGGACTTGCTTTGCTTTTCTGTTCCTGATTCCCCAATTATTTGGGAACATTCAGCTTCTGGGACCTTGTCAAGATGGGCGGTCATTGCAGATCTGTCCCAATCATTGACACTGGAGGTCTGCTGTCTTATCAGTACTGAAGGGTCCATTGGCACAGTTGCTATCTGCAGTACCAACAATGACTGTGGCTCAGACCACATCTTTAGGATCGGTACCAACTCCAGTATGAATACCAAGCAGGAGTGCGATGAACCTGCCAGTCCTCAGGGTGCAGACCTGTCTAGCTGCCTTGGTGCCAGTGCAGCCAGTGGAATGGGTTTCAGATGAAGCTGGGCATTCATTTGCCCTACCTGGTGTGGCTCCCCCATTGCCATCCAATAACTTTGAAGCTTCATCAAGATCAAGCTTCCCCTTCTTTCTCATCAAGAGATCTTCCCCATCTGCCTCATCCTTGAGACTCTGTTATAGGAGGCAATCCAGACCTTCTATGAACCATGATTGACACCATCTCATAGCAGAGACAAAAGCACTTGACCCAGTGACTACTGGTCATCAATGCCATATCCTTATCTTGAGTGGCCTCCATGGAATCTGTGGGATGTTCTGTGTCCTGATATGTGACCCACTCCAGGGCAACCTACCTGTCATACCACCTGCTCAGCTGCTTATGTTGTAGACTTGGATGGAGTCTGCTTTCTCGGAGCAGATTCAGAGTTATCCACTTCCATAGGAACCTGTATTGCAGCAGGAGATTCCAATGGCTCCTCTTTCATCATCATCTTCATCACCAGATGATTACACCATACTGGAGTATTCCCCAGTTTGTTAAGATTTCAAGGCACATCAGGAGCTTCTCAGACAGCAGATGGCTTCAGCCTTGGGTGTTCAGGCTGAATTTGTGCAAAAAAAATATACACAAGTTGATAGACATTCTTCAATCCTTGGCTCTAGGGAAAGTATCTCTCTCCCTGTAAATGAAGCATTATAAGAACTGGCCAAGACTTTGGAATACTCCATCTTCCTGCTGCCTACATCAAAATATATTGACACATATTGTTGTGTTCCTATACAAGGGTTTGAATGTTTTTATTCTCATCCTGCCTCTAACTCTACAGTTGTAACAGCAGCTAATGAGAGGTTGCAAAAAGGAAGATTCAAATCCATTCTCAAGGACAAAGGCTAAAAGGCTGGATCTCATGGGCAGAAAAAAGTATTTGACCTCATTCTTGAAAATGCGCACTGCAAATCAGTAGGCACTTTGAATCCAATTTTAAAAATTGAGTTCTTTGGGTCCCTACTATACAATTTCAAGAGCCTTTTTTCTGACTTGAATGATTCCAGATGATTTGGCATTTTTGTCTGTGCTCAGTGGACACTTTCAAACTCAATTGGAGATTGATTCTGATGTATGCCTTCCCTCCAATCCTGCCTCATCATACAGGTCATTCTCAAACTGAAGTTGGATCATACCAAACTGATTCTTACTGCTTCAGCTTGTCTGAGGCAATGTTGGTTCTCTGACTTTCTCGGTATCAGTTAAGACTCCTGTATTTCTTCCTCTTTATCCCTACCTACTGATTTGGCACCATGGTTGAGTTTTGCATCTAGTGCTCAGCCCCTGTTCACACAGTTTTTCAAGGACAAAGAAACCCTACAGCAGCAACCAAATTTTTGTTGAAAGTGGTTTCACATTAACCAAATGATTTATTTACTGGTTTTCTTTCCTAAACTGCACTCCAACATGGATGAACAACAACTTTACACGTTGCTGGAGCTGTGGGGAGAGGGGATGTGATGCTTGGCGTTCTACCTGGACAGAACTAAGCCTTTTGGGGCATCACATTTTGTTTCTTATACATACCGAATGAAGGGTCGGGCAGTCTTGGTGCAAATGATTTCCAGATGGTAACTTTCTGCATTACATTTGCATAGGAAGTAGCTCAGACAATACCTTCATTTAATCAGGCCCCAAGCGAGGTTGATAGCATTCCTCAGTGGTGTTTCAGTATTGGATATTTGCAGGGGTGCTACCTGGTCTTCTCTCCATTTGCCAGGCACTATGTAGAGATTATCACTGGATCTAGGTCAGATGCAAATTTTTGCGAAGGTGGTCCTGCAATCATTGTTTAAGTAGAATACAAGCCCCACTTCCTCCTACAAGTACTACTTGTGTATTCCACTCAACTGACTCACATCTGAAACTGCTCAAAGAAGTAAATATGGTTACTTACCTGTATTGTAACTGCTGTTTGCACCCACATCTGGAAAAACACGTGTTGCTCCCATGTTGTTTCTGGAGCTCTGGTGTTTCTGCACCAGGGTAGATTGTAGACTGGTGATTCAGCAGACCTCAGTGTTAATCATAAAGAAAGACCACAGGCTTGGCTTGGTGGTGAAGGCTTGGCCAGGTTTATTGGCCAGCAAAGCATGGTCTCACACAGCCTACTTTGGTTCATATTTTTAGCCATGCCTAGGGCTCCAGCAAGGCCTACAACGTATATTCCATGGCCCACCCTCCATCCCTTCTGCATCAGCATCTCTACTCTTGATGTTCAGTGCAAAGGGACTGAGGAGAGCCGGGGTGGCACTAGCCTTAACTAGCCAAGAGAGGGCTAGAACCACAGGGTGCAAGCACTGCCCCTACAGGTTCTGCTAGGCAAAGTTGTCTGGCACATGCACACCTGAGTGGAATACTTGTCTGCACCCACATCTCAAAAAACAGCAATTATGATACAGGTAAGTAACCATCCTATCTGCTTTATAACTATATAATGTTACTGCAGTATTCCCTGTGTATTTCCTGTACTAAGTATAGGGAACTACAAAGTATATTATGGGACTGTTATCCAGATGCAGCAGCAAAATGGAAAAATTTTAAAGCTGCCCCCTGTACCTTCTTGGCTTTCTAGCCTTGAGAGTGTCTTTTTAAACAGGCATGTAAGAAGTATATTCATTGAATATTCTGCCATCTTTATGACTTTGTGTTAGTCTCTCAGATACAGTGCATATTGACATAATCTCATAATAAAAGTAGTTCCGAGAGTTTGCATTTTTTTCAGAAATCAAGATTGAAACCATCAGAAGTTAGTGTCCTTAATCTCTGCTCCCTTCCCAGTGACTATTTCCACTGTTGTAGGGAAAAGTAGCTTCAGGGAATCTGAATACATTGCATTATTAAACTTGCCATAATACATTCTTTTGCAGGGTTTAAATAAATATTCCATTATTTTGGCTAAAAGTGGATAGCATTTACTCTGTGACTGTACTAATACTCCTACTAATTATATTAATATTGCCTCTCTCTTAAATTTTGGCTTTATTGAGATTATTTTCCTTTAAAATACAGAAATCAAAAGGGTAAATATTTGAATGATAATACATTTGATATTTGGACAGCTAATATTTTCTCCCAATTCCATTAAGATAGTATTTCAAAGGATATATGCATAGCACTTTTCATGTTCAATGCATTGTAAAGACATGCATTGGTTAAAATATTAACTTTAAACATATAGGGTTGATTTATACCACTCATTATGCAGGTGTGATAGAAGTGGGCTGGGATACAGGAAACTCTTTATGCCTTGGTATAGCCATACATGATCCAGACATAATCTGGTTCCCAGCTCCGGAGAACACAAATGTGGGGGCAGGATGCCTGGCCAGCATTGCAGGCAGTGTTCATATAGCATACCAAGTTGAAGTGTTTCTGGGTGGGAGGCCTGGATATGCTCCCCTCACAAACTGAGGTTGCTACACTGGAGCAATGACTATCCCTGGTATAGAAAGGGGTACCCCCAACACTCACCTCAGGCCTAGGAACTAGGAGGTACCAAGCCTTTCAGAAGTGTAATACATCTGATTTTTCTGACCTCCAGAAACTAAATGCTGCTCCTTACCTGCTGCTATTATAAACCTCAGTGTCCAATGTAAGCTATGTGCTATTTTTCTCACCAGTGTTGTTTATTCTACAGAATACAGTGTTGTTTATTCTACAGAATATCTTTAAATGTTCTGCCAAATATTTCAAGTGCCTCAGGTCTAACTGCATCTCTAGATTTTGTCACATATCCATGTCAGAACATCCAAATGATCTTCTATTTGGAATACCTTTAAAGAGAGGGGGGAATATTGTAAAGCCATGGCTGTTGGACTGGGTAATTTGAACACAAAGGCTTGATTCTTCACTGCCTTTTATCTCATGTCATCATTTCGACCTGTGCAAAGGGGTATAAACTGATTACTATTCTCATTGGTATGTTTAAAGTTCACTTTGCACAGTCATAAATGACTCCATAAGTCACTGCAGAATAAGAACTAGAATCAAAAAAGCTCCAGTAATAGTGATGTCTTGTCTTTAATCACTTATGTGGAGATCTGCCATTCTGTTACCTACAAGCAGATACTGCTAAACATGGTACTTATAAACATGGTAAATTTCAGCAATAGCTAGAACTGGTCAAATTATTCACCTGCAATAATTTTAACTGATAAGTGTAGTCCTTTATTCTGTGCATGAATTATCTGCAATTTACCTAGAGTCATTTTTCTTTCTGAGAATTATCCATAAGGGATTCATGATTTTTGCCAATTTGTTATTGATGGTGGTTGAGGTAGTTGGTGCAGCCAAATTTTAGCCTGTTGTTAATGAACTGGTCACTTCGAGTATTTGCCATTTCATGTCACATGCAGTTATTTCTGTACTCGGATTGGATTAACCTACATTTTGTAAACAAGAGAAGTAATTTGTTCTGTTCAGAAATTATCCATAAACCTTCATAATTGTACAAATGTATTGGGTAAATAATAAAAAGAACTTTACAAATAGGCATCGGAGCATTTACAGTGTGAATAGTAGGGTTGCTACCAACCTGGTCATTCCTTTTTTGAGGTAGCTGTCATGGAAAACCTGTAAGGGTGCTCTCAGTAGCTGGCAGTGTGTACTGTTTTATGGTCTCAGGCTCTTCCCAGATGTGTCCCAGTTTTTGTACTCAGAGGAAGCAACCCTAGTCAATACTGATGCAACTACTGCCAGCATTAAAATGTCAGAATACCTCAAAGATATCAACTTGTGGATGAAGAGCTGCTGGCTCAGCCTGAACTCAGGCAAGACCAAGTGATGTAAATTGGACAGGCAAAATGATTTGAAGAACTAGCCAAAATGTCTGCAGCCCAGCCCCCATTCGTTAATGTGGTACAAAGCCTCAGGGTTTTTGATCCCTCACTAAACTTGGATGACCAGCATCAGTTTCCAAAACCTTTCCACCTCCAACTTGCTAGGAAACATTGTCCCTTTCTCAGGGATGACGACTTGGCCATACTAATCCCTGCGTTTGTCATCTCCTGGCTGGATTAAAAACATAAGAACATAAGAAAGGCCGTACCGGGTCAGACCAAAGGTCCATCTAGCCCAGTATCTGTCTACCGACAGTGGCCAATGCCAGGTGCCCCTGAGGGAGTGAACCTAACAGGCAATGATCAAGTGATCTCTCTCCTGCCATCCATCTCCATCCTCTGACGAACAGAGGCTAGGGACACCATTCTTACCCATCCTGGCTAATAGCCATTTATGGACTTAGCCACCATGAATTTATCCAGTCCCCTTTTAAACATTGTTATAGTCCTAGCCTTCACAACCTCCTCAGGTAAGGAGTTCCACAAGTTGACTGTGCACTACGTGAAGAAGAACTTCCTTTTATTTGTTTTAAACCTGCTGCCTATTAATTTTATTTGGTGACCCCTAGTTCTTGTATTATGGGAATAAGTAAATAACTTTTCCTTATCCACTTTCTCAACATCACTCATGATTTTATATACCTCTATCATGTCCCCCCTTAGTCTCCTCTTTTCCAAACTGAAGAGTCCTAGCCTCTTTAATCTTTCCTCATATGGGACCCTCTCTAAACCCCTAATCATTTTAGTTGCTCTTTTCTGAACCTTTTCTAGTGCTAGAATATCTTTTTTGAGGTGAGGAGACCACATCTGTACACAGTATTCGAGATGTGGGTGTACCATGGATTTATATAAGGGCAATGATATATTCTCAGTCTTATTCTCTATCCCCTTTTTAATTATTCCTAACATCCTGTTTGCTTTTTTGACCTCCTCTGCACACTGCGTGGACATCTTCAGAGAACTATCCACGATAACTCCAAGATCTTTTTCCTGACTCGTTGTAGCTAAATTAGCCCCCATCATGTTGTATGTATAGTTGGGGTTATTTTTTCCAATGTGCATTACTTTACATTTATCCACATTAAATTTCATTTGCCATTTTGTTGCCCAATCACTTAGTTTTGTGAGATCTTTTTGAAGTTCTTCACAATCTGCTTTGGTCTTAACTATCTTGAGTAGTTTAGTGTCATCTGCAAACTTTGCCACCTCACTGTTTACCCCTTTCTCCAGATCATTTATGAATAAATTGAATAGGATTGGTCCTAGGACTGACCCTTGGGGAACACCACTAGTTACCCCTCTCCATTCTGAGAATTTACCATTAATTCCTACCCTTTGTTCCCTGTCCTTTAACCAGTTCTCAATCCATGAAAGGACCTTCCCTTTTATCCCATGACAGCTTAATTTACATAAGAGCCTTTGGTGAGGGACCTTGTCAAAGGCTTTCTGGAAATCTAAGTACACTATGTCTACCGGATCCCCCTTGTCCACATGTTTGTTGACCTCTTCAAAGAACTCTAATAGATTAGTAAGACACGATTTCCCTTTACAGAAACCATGTTGACTATTGCTCAAGAGTTTATGTTTTTCTATGTGTCTGACAATTTTATTCTTTACTATTGTTTCAACTAATTTGCCCGGTACCGACGTTAGACTTACCGGTCTGTAATTGCCAGGATCACCCCTAGAGCCCTTTTTAAATATTGGCGTTACATTAGCTAACTTCCAGTTATTGGGTACCGAAGCCGATTTAAAGGACAGGTTACAAACCTTGGTTAATAGTTCCGCAACTTCACATTTGAGTTCTTTCAGAACTCTTGGGTGAATGCCATATGGTCCTGGTGAGTTGTTAATGTTGAGTTTATCAATTAATTCCAAAACCTCCTCTAGTGACACTTCAATCTGTGACAGTTCCTCAGATTTGTCTAGATTACTAGAATTGACTGTACTTGTACCTGAAATTGAATCCAAAGATGATGGAGATGGAGCAGAACAATTGTCTGCCTTCTTAATGGCTTAAGCCACCAAGAGCATATCAGACTGAGTTCAAGTCCTCCTGGCTCCCACTCATTCTCCAATGCCAGTTTAAGATCTTGGCCCTTGTCACAGGGTCCCTTTAAAGGAATATGCGCTCAGCCTCACCTATGACAGCCAATTCACCTTCCCAGGAGGGGAAGATTGAGTTACATGACTTTCAGGCCTCTGGGATAGATTAGGGAGAGGCCTGGGCAAGAAGAGAGGAGAGGCTTCAGCAAAGGCCTGGAGGAGACTCTGAGATACTAGGGGCAGAGGTGGATTAAGGTTTCGTGGGGCTCTGGGCCAGAGAAAGTGGAGGGGTCCCTCCCACCCCTTCTGCCTGCAGTCCCGCCCCATTCCACCCCACACACACTGTGGCCCCAAGACCGGAGAAGCTCTGTCTCCCCCCAACCCCCACCATGGCCCTGGGGCAGTGACGGAGAGTGATAGCTCCCCACGCCCAAAGGCTGCAGCATGGAGCTAGAGCCCCTCCAGTCCCAGGGCTGCAGCTGGGGTCCAGGCACTGGGGCTTCCCCTTTCACCCTGCTGGGGAGGTGTCGGGGCGCAAGGGCTTCCCCTCCTTCACCCTGCCCACCCACCCAGTGCTCCTGTCAGGGAGGGATCAGAGTGCAGGGGTGCCCATTTTTCTGCACCCCCCCAATTGGCTGGGGCCCCTGGGCACAGTGACTAATACGCCACTGACTAGGGGAGAAAATGTTACAGCTAGGTAGGGCTGGGAGTGGCCTGCCAAAGCAGAGAAAGATGGAAGGCAAGAAGGCTTGGGAGTGTCTGCTCCAGAAGGAGAAGGAAGCAAACCAAAGGAGCCCAGGTGGGGCTGAAGGGAGAGATAGAAAGGAGCCTGGGAAGAGTGAAACCTGAGATCAGAGAGCAGGCAGAAGAGTTTTGAGAGAGACCAGCTCCTGAGAAAGGAAGAGCTGGGCCCAGTTTGAAACTGGGAAGAAGACTCTTTTGTGTTTGCTTTTTGGACTTTTACATCCCAGAAGGGCTAGACTTTCTGTTAATGTCTTAGCCGCTGGGCTAAGTCACTGAGAGGAAACTCGGAGAGGGATGCTGAAGGGTCACCTAATGTGATGAGGGTGTTCTCTGGAAGCAGAAACCCTGTTACACTCCTGACTTTCAAAGTAATACAAGAATCAAGCCCCTGCTATATCAAAGCCTAAATTATAGTAAGAATCATTGCAACAGCTATGTGCTTTTCTAGGACAATGCAGATCACAGAGCCCAGGACAAAGCATGAGAGAGCTGGGGAGAAAGCATTCCGTGTTGAGGACATCTGTCTATAGAGAAAACTTTCAGAAGAGATCAGGTGAATCCAGAACCTGACTTCCTGCCATTAGAAAAGGCTGCAAAACCTTCCAGTTTGAAAAAAACCTTTCCACAATAAGAATGATACCCAACACATTGACACTCCCTTCTATCCAATAACTCCTACCACCAAAAAAAAAAAAAAGGGGGGGGGAATTAATAAAATTGAAAAAACCAAAACACCTAGCCCAAGCAGAGTTTTGACCACCAAAAGGGGAAAGTGCTAGACACTTCATGAAGTCCAAAAGGGATGTCACTGTTGCTCTTGATTTTATCTGGAAGTGCTCAAATATTATAATGTTGGGCAGAGCTATAAAATACAGACAGATTACTCCTGTGAATATTTATTTGTGCTAGTATCATGATGCTTTTGCTTTCTGCAAATGTTCTTCCTAATCTCGCTCTACCCAAATGTTTAGGAATAAGTAAATAAAAGCTGTGGATGGCAGCCAAATGAGTCAGTGGGGTTTATTCACCACAATATTTGTGAATAATTTTTTGCTGTATTTGCCCACCTTCAGTGATAGTATACAATAGATCTTTAAAGGAAATAAAGACCTTGTTGTGGCAGAACACTTCAATAAAATGTACGCTCTGTTTAACCTGCTGGGCAAAAAAATGAGTTGTAAGAGTTATCACATTTTAAAGCTGTATTACTTCAAAATATTATGCATGAGAATTACCTTAAATAGCTTAGCCACTGAAAGAGCATCACCATAACGTGACTCACTGTGAGTAGGACAATATAGCTATCACTGTAGTGGCAGGAGCTGAAGAAACAGTTATAGCAAATGTAAGCACTCCCTCTTCAGACATATCTAACCAGGGTTAATATATCTCACCTATGGGAGACTGGCAATGATCCAGGGTCTGCACATCATAATAATTTTATCATTTCCAAAGCTGCTTTTATGTTGTGTATTGTTCATTGCTGGTCTTTGTCCCGTCCTAAGCCCTAAATCACAAAGGCTCTATATATCCTGCAATTCAATAATCTATCATTTATTACTTAATGTTCTCTTTTAGACTTAAGTTGCACATTTCTGTGGGCTTGCTCATTTTTCCTCTCTGAAATTCAGGCCAGGTTTACTGAACAAACTTTTTAGTGAGTCTCTGCTGAAAGGAAGTGTGTTTTATTTGTGCTGTCCTCGGGGCTGCTGAAGACTTTGATATTTGAGTCTATAGTAAGCTGATTCTCCAAGTTTCTAGTTGTTTTACTAGAGGCTGTGGTCTCTGTAAATTTCAGTACTGATGCTATATTGGTAGCAATCTTTATGGTTCCATTTTTTTCCTTTCAAGACCCTGGAAATCAAAACTCCACATCTCTTGTCAGCTGCAAGACTTCCTGTTCAGCTCCATTAAAATTCATAAAACTTCTGTCTTCTTTACCCTGGGGATTTTTTTAAACTACAATAAAGGTTGGATGTTGCCAACAAGTCTACATGTAATTACAGTAAAATGTCAAACAGGCATTCACTGGAGTATATGTGATTCTCACACAGATCCTGATACTGAATCTGCTTAGTCATCGTCTGACTAGCTTTAGGGAATAAAACTTTTCATGTTTGGGTGGGAAGCTAACTGAAAACAGTATTTCTGGCTCTCCTGTTCTCAGGCACTGGAGTGAAACTCCGATTTTGAATCTCAGAGCCTAATTTTCAAATGATGGCACAAAGAGTGGGCTTATTTGCCCATGCAGGTGCAAGATGGGTGATTGTGCAAGCGAACAGGTACATAAGTATGCTGCTACAACTTTTTTTTCCCCTCCAGTGCACTCAGTGTCTTCCCAGTCAAATGGTGGTCCTTATATTTCAGTAGAAAATGCACCCCTCCCCCCCTGCCAAAGTGAGGTATTAGAGCAAAGTGTGAAATTGCTGCCACTTAACCATTAGCTGCTGTCTGCCAAGTTATGAGAAACAGATTCCTATTCCTCAGCTCAGCACAGCTGGAATTAAATATGTTTTCCTTTTATGCTATATGATCAAACCATATCCTCCTCATCTGAATCAACTCTCTGGGTCCAACAAAATGATTGTAGCTAAGTCATCTGTTACAGGTTTGAAGAAGTATTATTTTTGTAGTAAACCTTTTTGATATGAAGATAAATGATAAGTGATGCAGTGTAACATAATATAGTATTAATAACTGAAGAGACATTTGTTTTAAATACACTATTTGCTATCAAATATGTATGATTTGATTTTTTTTCTTTCTTAGTGGAGGACACCTGCCTCCCCCCCCCCCCCTTCTTATATATTACTGTAACATTACTTGCCCCATGGGCTGAAGAGCCTGGGGCTAAACCAACCCTGAGAGGAGTCAGGTGATTTCAGTACAAAAGGAGCAGGAAAATGTAGTAAAGGGGGGAAGCTCAGGAAACTGTAGTTCTGTTGTTAGAGTGCTGCAGGGAGCAAGAAGAGTCATGAATCACAAAAGGAAAAACTTAAGTAGTAGAAGAGACTGAGGAAAGCCCTCTAGGTAGAGAAACTTGAGAGAGACCCTGTACAAGCAGAAAAGAGGCTACAAAGACCTGTGGGGCTGTTCGTAAATTACATAATGGACTGGGGGGAAGGGAGGGGAGAATCCTTAATTTGGGGCGTTTGTTTCAGTGTTACAAGAAAATGGCTGGGTCTTGAAAATCACCAAAAAAATGTGTAATGGACAGTCCCTGTGGAAAAGGATAAATGCCAGGCAGAAGGTGCTGGGAAGCAGAGAGACAGTCCTTCAGGGAGGTAGGGCTGTGCCCTGCTGAAACTGTGATGAAATTTCTGTGAGGTTAATGTTCCATTTTTGAAAGACTGTGCTATTTTGGATTATCAGGAGAAAGTAGCTGGACTGGGGTTGAGGCCTAGAGGATCAGTATGCACCTGAAGATTAAATAAAATGGACTCCAGAAAGGGATTGTTTGGACTACCTTTGAACTGAGTGAGTTCTTAAAAGGCCTGAAACAAAGTGCCCTTGTCTACACTGCAAACTAACGTTGGTATAACTACGTAGCTCAGGGCTGTAGAACATCCACACCCTTAAGTGATGCAGTTAAACTGACCAAACTCCTGGGTAGGTGGCACTATGTTGATGGTGGGGCTTCTCACATCGATATAACTACTGCCTCTTTGGGAGGTGGAGTATCTACGCAGATGGGAGCAGCCCTCCTGTCCACATAGGTAGTGTGCTGCAGCACTGTAAGTGTAGACAAACCCTATGTATGTTACCTTTTGGGTTTTGTGTGTAGGTGCTGTTGGTGGCATGTGATAAACAGAAGGTCAGACTAGATGATCTAGCTAGTGCTCTCTTCTGGCCTTAAACTCCGACTTCTTTTACTTCTTTTTTCCCCTTTTTCTGCTTTATGTTCTCTCTCTATGCTTTCCCTCACCCCAAATTATTTTCCTACAACATACACCCATAAAGCTTCAGAAACATATCCCATTGAGCAAAACGTAATTACTACCACTGATGGAATAATTATTTGGATGGTACAATTTGGCAGGGGAAACTAAAGAGACAGTGTCAACTTAAGTTTAGCTCTCCAAATCAAAATTGTAATAAATGCCATTTTCTTGTTCTTGCTACTATCTGACCTTTAATTATACTACTCTGTCAAATAACTACTGCTACTTTGCGTAGATGATCGAGTTCCCTGCTCATGTTTCCAACTCACCCTATGTTGCTTCTGTTTGTGTATACAGCCATGTGGGGATAGCAGGAGGCATATTCATGAGTATCAACTGAGTGCCATACATGAGCATGCAAGATCCCCTGTTATTTGTAGTGTGTGGAGCAGCACCAGAGGCAAGCGCTATTGAGAGCGGAAAAAGAGCTTCAATCCGGTGCCTTAACCACAAGACCATTGTCCTTCACAGATGCAGCCTGAATCAATAGTTACTTGTCCTTACAAGTAGCATATTACCAAGAGCTTCTTGGGCCAAAGAGTTAAAGACCTGACTTCTTTGTTCCCATTATTCTGACTGATCTGGTATCTGTTGAAGTCAGTGGGAAGACTGGATTAGTCCCTAAAAAATAAACTACAGAATCAGTTGCTGTTTCAACTGAATGTGAGGTGTTTCTATATACACATAGCTTTTATCCAGCAGAAGTGGCAATTTATTTTATAATATTTTAATATTGTATTTTATATGTAAAATGTGTGTAAGTACTCATTTTGTCTTAAACAGATGTGATGCAACTAAATAATATTTGCAGCTAGTCATGTGTAAATGCCCAGGTTTGTTTGTTTTTCTTTCTTTCCTTCCTTTCTGTTTTTTTTTTTTAAGTTCACTGGAAGAGCTCTTTTTTAGCCTTGATGCAGTGAAGACACAGATTCATGCTGAGGCTTTCTCTTATCATATTGTTTAATTACTTTTTCAAAAATAAAAATATAAAAATGCAGTCTAAAGAATGGACAGTGAGGGATAATGGATCTTTCTATTTTTTCCTTTGCATTATCTGTTTAGATCCGCTGTTCTTATCATAATTGTGGTTGCTTTAGTTTCTTATTTACATGATATAGAATCCTTGTCTGTCACTCTGACTGCTTCCTCAATCTAATGAATGTTATGAAGACTCATAAACTTAGGCTTCTTACAGACCTGTAATTCATGATTCATGTAGTGGTTTTAATCATATGGATTTTGTGTGTGTGTAGCAAGTGAGATAAGTATGTAAATCCAGTAAAATAGTCTAGTATTCATTGGAGGTAGAGGAATTGAGTCTGAAGTGGACCATGCTCACTCCATCCAACCCCAAGAAAGCTTTTGTATATGAATTTGCAATATTTGAGGCTCCATGGATTTGTGTTGCAGCTGGATAGAGAGGAATTGGAGCCAGAGAAGAACTACTCTTCAATCATCCCAATAAACCCTCAGGAAAAGACACTATCAATGATATTATCCCATGAACTGCCCCTCTGCACAGTCACATTTTTCAAATCCTTCCCAATGTGGCTCTAGATGGAAACAGTCTGCCACAGTTGGTTGGGATCTTGGTAAACATCATGGGGGCTCTAGGGTTCCACAAGATATCCCAGACCTACAATGTGCAGGTTGGAAGGGCCAAAACCCCTGCCAAAAAACATGATCCTGGTCCACTCTTCAGTTATCAGACCTGACCGCTAATCTACCATGTGATGCATGAGAAAGCAGGGTGGGTTGATTTAAATCAAGTAGTGGGGAGGGATAGCTCAGTGCTTTGAGCATTGGCCTGCTAAACTTAGGGTTGTGGTTTCAGTCCTTGAGGGGGCCACTTAGGGATTCAGGGCAAAATCAGTACTTGGTCCTGCTAGTGAAGGCAGGGGGCTGGACTCAATGATTTTTCAGGGTCCCTTCCAGTTCTATGAGATAGGTATATCTCCATATATAGAAAGCTTTAATTCCAATCAACTTTACCATTTGTACATCAGTTATTTTCTAAAGAGAGGTGCATTCTCATTGATTGTTATACCAATTACAACATGTTGATTTACAGCTAAATACACTAGATTTGGTACAAAGGCTCTATCTCTTTTGCTCCCTAGGAGTGTACACTATAACTACATACATTTATTTATGCAGTTGTATAGCTTCAATATTTTCAGATTCTTATTAATAAATTGTACATATTTATATCTTAAAATGGTGAATGATATAGTAACTATTTGCTCATGATGTGTGTCAAGCTATATTAGGTTGGTATGTGTAATCTAATTAAACACACAAAACAGCATATAAAATTACTTTTTATTAAACAAAACGGCTTTAATATAGTACATGACCTACTGCACCATATTTATAAAGCTTGACCTCAGAAACCGCAGAAGTTAGGTGATTTTCCCAGATTTTTTTTTTAATAGAATCATAGATGTGTAGGAATGGAAGGGAATTCGATAGGTCATCTAGTCCAGTCCCTGCATTCAAGACAGGACTAAGTAATAAGTTGACCGTTCCTGACAGGTGTTTGTCTAACCTGTTTTTAAAAACCTCCACTGATAGAGATTCTACAACCTGCCTATACAATTTGTTCCAGTGCTTAACCACCCTAACAGTTAAGAAGTTTTTCCTAATGTCCAACCTAAAGCTCCCTTTGCTGCAATTTAAGCCCAATTGCATCTTTTCCTATCCTTGATGGTTAAGGGGAACAATTTTTCACCGTCCTTTTATGTACTCAGTCTTCTCTTCTCCAGACAGAACAAACCAATTTTTTCAATCTTTCCTCATAAGTCATGTTCTGTTGTGTTTTTTAAGACCTTTAATAATTTTTGTTGCTCTCCTCTGGACTTTTTCCAGTTTGTTCATGTCTTTCCTGAAATGTGGCACTCAGAATTGTACACAATGCTCTAGTTAGGGCCTTATCACCATGGAGTGGAGTAGAAGAATTCCTTCTTGTGTCTTGCTTACAATGCTCCTGCTGATACATCCCAAAATGATGTTTGCTCTTTTTGCAAGAGTGTTACACTGTTGACTCATATTTAGCTTATGATACACTGTGACCCCCAGATCTCCTTCCTAGGTGGTCCTTGCACATTTTGTATATGTGCAATTGATTGTCCTTTAATTAATTTCATCCTGTGGTCAAGAAAGCCGAAGCCTTCCTGGCAACACTGTCCATGCAGACATGCAGTCACTTCCGGGATGCATCTGTCTCTGCCTCGACCCCTACGCTGGACTGGAAGTATTGAAGAGAACCCCACCTGCGCTCCCATCTCCTCCACCCTTGTTCCCAGAGCCCGGTGGTCACTTCTGATCTGCTCAGGGTCATACCTTGCAGTATAGATGAATGAGTAACATGGGGTAGTAGTGAGAGGGCAGGTTAATCATCAATCCCTCTGTAATGTCTTTGATATGGGCCCATGGCAGGCACCCAGGATGCCATGGCAGGCTGACAGATGGCTGCCTACGTCCCCATCAGAAGGGAATCTCCAACCACCACTATTCTACATTTCCTCTTGGGAGTGGTGGTCGAGAGCCGTGGGGGTACAGAGTGTCTCCTCCACCTTTGGGGGCAATTCCGCATCCCTCATTGCCAGGGAACCATAATGGTTCTTCCTCACTATGGTTGGGAGCAGGAGAGAAAAGCAGTGTTTTACTCTAACTTTTTATACAGGCTCAGCATATATAGACAATCAGTGTAGGTCTTAACACATTTTGTATTCAATCAGATTTTGTTTTAAACAATCTTATTTTTAAAAAGGGAAACATTTATAATTTAAATAACAAAGTTTTAAAAATCCAATTTAAATTAAAAAAAAAAAATTATTTGTTATCATCACCTTGTTGGAAAGGCTGTAGTGTTTTCCACCTGGATTTGACAGTCTCTGATTTTTCTGTGGGATTGAACTATCTAGTTTAAGATCTTGTACTGTTTAGGAATTAAGGGTGAGACTCACAAGGAGACTTAGGCATCTAAGTGACCTTAAGTACTATTGGCATTGATAAAACACCTGCTCAGCTGCTACCTGTCTCTGTAAGCACCTAAAATCTCCTAGTCCCTAAATTTCTGCTGGTGGGCATGCAGACAACCACCTCAGTCCTGAGACTGGCAAGCAGCTCAGCACCTAACCCCCACCTATCTCACCTCTGAGGCACAAACTAGTAGATGATCTGCCAACAGATCGAGGGACATGATCATTCCCCTCTATTTGACATTGGTGAGGCCTCATCTGGAGTACTGTGTCCAGTTTTGGGCCCCACACTACAAGAAGGATGTGCAAAAATTGGAAAGAGTCCAGCAGAGGGCAACAAAAATGATTAGGGGACTGGAGCACATGACTTATGAAGAGAGGCTGAGGGAACTGGGATTGTTTAGTCTGCAGAAGAGAAGAATGAGGGGGATTAAATAGCTGCTTTCAACTACCTGAAAGGGGGTTCCAAAGAGGATGGATCTAGACTGTTCTCAGTGGTACCTGATGACAGAACAAGGAGTAATGGTCTCAAGTTGCAGTGAGGGAGGTTTAGGCTGGATATTAGGAAAAACTTTTTCACTAGGAGTGTAGTGAAGCACTGGAATGGGTTACCTAGGGAGGTGATGGAATCTCCTTCCTTAGAGGTTTTTAAGGTCAGGCTTGACCAAAGCCCTGGCTGGGATGATTTAGTTGGGAATTGGTCCTACTTTGAGCAGGGGGTTGGACTAGATGACCTCCTGAGGTATTCTATGATTCTGTGACATGCTTTGACATCTACCAGCTTGCACACCACACAAAACCCAGCTGCCCCAGGCAGAGGAGGTGTCTCCTTCATACCTAGTAGCCCAGTGGTTAGATCACCAGTAGCCGGGAGACCATAGTTGAAATCTCCAGTCTGTCTGAAATGGAGCAGGGACTTGAACCCAGGTGCATACCCTAACCATGGGGATGTGAGCTATTCTGAGGTGGAGACTCTCATCTGTCCTGTTGAAGCTGTTCTGATTCTTTGTATAAATCATCAAATACTTATTGGAGCAGGGATTTCCACATTCAAGGTGAGTGCCCTAGCAGTTGAGCTACTGGGTCAATTTCTGGTCTAGCCCATTTAGTCTTCAGGCTCATATGCACAGTCTTTCAGAAAAAGGCTGCTAGTTTTGCCAAGTGTGCAGTTGTTTTGTATTTTAGTCTACAATTAATTTAAGACAAGTAATTTCCCTTTATGACCTTGAATTGATTCCTTAACGGAATGAATTTCAGTCAGACTGGTTGGAGTTAGATTTAAGTCCTGGTCCTAGAGAAGAGTCCAGGAAAGGGCACCCAAAGGAATAATCTAATTGCACTATTGTTTTTAATATAATACTGTTTTTATTCACAAGAAACACTAGTGGTAAAATTCTTACCAGCTACAAACTTATGATTTATTGTACTTTAAGTGGTAGTCATTCTGTGTACTAAAACAGGTGCAAGTGTTTCATTCCTTGCTCCTTGCATGGCAAATATTAAACAGAGCAGTTGCTTTTAGCAATTTCACTGTAAATTGGAGATGAGCTTGATCTCTAATTATTAAAATACACCTCTACTCCAATATAACACTGTCCTCTGGAGCCAAAAAGTCTTACCGTGTTATAGGTGAAACCACAGTATATCGAACTTGCTTTGATGCACTGGAGTGAGCAGCCCCCCCAAACCCCTCCGGAGCACTGCTTTACCATGTTTTATCCGAATTCGTGTTATATCAGGTCATGTTATATCGGGGTAGAGGTGAAATTGATGGCATAATTGATTTAAAATATGCTCTGCTTAAAAAGGAACAGTAAGTAAACAGAAGCTTGAAATTGGGGTTGCCCCATATACATTCAATAAAAATGTGCTATTTGTTGTGTTTGGAAATTCTAAAATGTATTTCAAAATTTTAGAAACTTTAAAATATTAAGTAATAAGCAACATCTGAGTATTTCCAGGACAATGTGACAGATCTAGACTCTCTTGTGTCTATATTATTTCATTGCTGAGCTAAAAGTGCCTAGATCAATTATGTTGACTTCATTCATTCACTTATTCTTGTACTCATAACAACCCATGCTTCTGATTGAGGATAGCTACCAACTAAACTGATGCACTTATTAAAAGCAATAATGAAAAGAAGCACTGCAGGATGAAGTGTAGGGGGAAAAATAAGCATAATTATCCCACTGGGGAAGTACTTCTGAGCAGAAGATATGACATACAATTGTTAAATACTCATCCAATTATAGAAGGTACAAGTTCATTTCTCTTGAGATTGCTGAAAGAGTGTTAAAATTCTACTCTCTGTAATCAGTGCAGAGGATATTCAAATAGATTATCACTAAAAGTGTGCCCTTTCAGATTCTGAACAGTTTGCAAATGAATTCAATTATCTCACCAATTTAGAAGCCCAGGTGCCTATAATGGACCATCATGTCTTCTTGTTGATAACCATTATCAACAAGGTAGCACATTTCTTTCAAAAGTTTAATTTTCAGTACTGCATTCACTCAAGTAGAGCACTAACATTTACTTGAAATATAAAAGGCAAGGAGACAGTAAAAAAGGTCTGGAGCCAAAAATAATAAAGATGACTCTAATATTTTACAATAGTATCCTGGCTTTTTAGGGTTTATATTTCAAAACTACTTTCACTATAATCCAGAGGGTGTTAAAAAAATTGGATCACAGAAATACTGACATTTTTAAACCAAGTAAATAATATTTAAAAACAAATTTTCTTCATTCCTTATGGGCTTCTTTCAACATTCTCTGCAAAAGAAACAGCTAATCTTTACATGTTTCTGGTAATGTTGATAATGTTGAAGCTAAATACTCTTTGGTGTTTAGACCATTGTACACTTAGCAGGGCACTATAGAACTATGTAGATATAACTTATCTCAGGCCTCTTACTAAACTGTTACTAAAAATCATAGTCACTATTATCAAAACCAAGAACAGACTGTACTTTATTTTTCCAATTGCCAGAAAACATTCTTTAACCGTAAAGATGCTATGAAATGCAGCATTGTGAGTTAGTGGTGAGCAGAAGACACTGATAGTTCACTTGATGGAATAACTGGAGAAGTGAGTCATCTTTACTCTTTTTCTTTCTGGTAACATTTCTCTTTCTCTTACAATGGGGGTGACTTTATTTTTGCCTGGACTTTTCCCAAAAGTCTTTAAGCTATGGAAACTTGGGTTCCAGTCCTCTCTACAAATATTAGAGATTCATAAACCAGCCTCTCACATCCAAATCCCTCTGAATGTGAGAGCAGAGTTGGATTTAAACCCAGGTGCTTGAAATATCACTAATATTTTGGTTACTGGAGCACATCCTGAAGTAGAAAGCCTATTTCCGTTTGTCATTGTGGCCAAAAGCAGTTCTTGCCAGACTTCTAACATTCTGGCCTAAAGGCTCATGTGAACAACTCAAGTTTTCAAGACCCTCCAAAATCCACTTAAACTTTATTTGCATCGAATCTGAGTATCACCTGCGTGTCCCATCTATATCAAAACATACTGAACCCTGTTCTTCGCTATGCTCTGGCTTTTTATGATGCTTCAGTGACACATAGCAGCCATAAACACAATTTAACTGGTGGGTTGTGTAGTTTAATGACGGCTTATCATTGCTAAAACAATGCAAAGCAGCTAGAATGTACCAGTGACTTACCCACTAATGACAGTTAGGTAAAGATGACTTGTTGGTGCTTGCAAGTGCTTTCTGTATACTAGAAAAGATGCTTACTGTTTATTTTTAAACCAAGAGATTTTTGGCAGTATCTGTATTCATGTTGAGAGCACCAATTCTGTCACTCTGGATTACACTGATATTTTTCAAAATCTAATTAAACAACTATGACAAACTACTTGTAATTTTTCTTTGATAGAAGATATTCTTCTGTGGTATGTTATAGAAAACTGTTAGAAAACTAATGTTAGAATCTTGAAAAAGCCAGATCTTACGTTTTTATAGCTATTTCCCTTGAGTAATATGATTTTGCAAAGAATTTTTTTTAGCAAAGCCATTTTATTTAGACCAGTGTTTAAAAGTTAGTCTTTTATATTAGTAAAGTAGGATCCACAGCTTGCAACTCTTTTAAGAAAATCACGGCAAAAGTCTGCTATCTGCTGTTTTTCCAGATATTCCATTTGGCAGGGACCTTTGTTTTATGGTTGCTTGCCTTAATAACAAACTAGTTGTTTTATGTCTGTACTATTCTTAATTTTGCTATTGGCTGGT
The DNA here is from genome assembly GCF_016161935.1 of Mauremys reevesii. Lineage (NCBI taxonomy): Eukaryota > Metazoa > Chordata > Testudines > Geoemydidae > Mauremys > Mauremys reevesii. The sequence goes on along the minus strand of NC_052624.1, from coordinate 128,110,829 downwards.
CTTGTTTCTGTCTTTATCATGGTAATGAGTTGTAGTAGCAAGGCATCTGAATGGCTGAAATGCTTCCTGTGTTTATCACATTTTTTATTCTTTACTAAATCTGCAAACTAGAACAAATTCAGATTTTCAATCTGCATTTATGATAAATTGAAGATTATAAAGAAAATAAAACTCACTGTTTATTATCTTATGCCAAGGGTTGTTTTAAAAATAAGAAAAAATAACAAAATACCCTAATACTCTCATTGTCTTATTCCAAAATGGAGTTTGTGCTGAATTACATTCAAAGGGAGATATTAAGCTTGTAGAAATATTTCTGAAACTAAAGAAATATTCAGATTTGGAATTCATGCTTCAATAAAGCATCACACTCCAATATTAAGATTTAGATGTAATTCCTAAAATAACTAAGAATGACAATTTCAACATTTGTCTTGCTGTTGCAGGCATATTGTTCCCAGGATATTAGACAGACAGGGTGAGCGAGGTAATATATTTTATTGGATCAACTCCTGTAGGTGGCAGAGACAAGTTTTGAGTTTCACAGAGCTCTTCCTCAGGTCTGGAGAAAGTAACTAGAGTGTGTGAGCTACATATAAGGTGTGAAAGATTGTTTTGCGTAAGTATCAGAGAGGTAGCCGTGTTAGTCTGGTTCTGTAAAAGCAGCAAAGAATCCTGTGGCACCTTATAGACTAACAGACGTTTTGCAGCATGAGCTTTCGTGGGTGAATGCCCACTTCGTCGGATGCAAGAGTGGAAATTTCCAGGGGCAGGTATATATAAGCAAGCCAGAAGCAAGCTAGAGATAACGAGGTTAGTTCAATCAGGGAGGATGAGGCCCTGTTCTAGCAGTTGAGGTGTGAAAACCAAGGGAGGAGAAACTGGTTCTGTAGTTGGCAAGCCATTCACAGTCTTTGTTTAATCCTAAACTGATGGTGTCAAATTTGCAAATGAACTGAAGCTCAGCAGTTTCTCTTAGAAGTCTGGCCCTAAAGTTTTTTTGCTGGAGGATGGCCACCTTAAGATCTGCTATTGTGTGGCCAGGGAGGCTGAAGTGTTCTCCTACAGGTTTTTGTATATTGCCATTCCTAATATCTGATTTATGTCCATTTATCCTTTTCCTTAGAGACTGTCCAGTTTGGCCGATGTACATAGCAGAAGGGCATTGCTGGCATATGATGGCATATATTACATTGGTGGATGTGCAGATGAATGAATCGGTGATGGTGTGGCTGATCTGGTTAGGTCCTGTGATGGTGTTGCTGGTGTAGATATGTAGGCAGAGTTGGCATCGAGGTTTGTTGCATGGATTGGTTCCTGAGCTAGAGTTACTATGGTGCGGTGTGCAGTTGCTGGTGAGAATATGCTTCAGGTTGGCAGGTTGTCTGTGGGCGAGGACTGGCCTGCCACCCAAGGCCTGTGAAAGTGTGGGATCATTGTCCAGGATGGGTTGTAGATCCCTGATGATGCGTTGGAGGGGCTTTAGCTGGGGACTGTATGTGATGGCCAGTGGAGTCCTGTTGGTTTCTTTCTTGGGTTTGTCTTGCAGTAGGAGGCTTCTGGGTACACGTCTGGCTCTGTTGATCTGTTTCCTTACTTCCTCGTGCGGGTACTGTAGTTTTGAGAATGCTTGGTGGAGATTTTCTAGGTGTTGGTCTCTGTCTGCGGGGTTAGAGCAGATACGGTTGTACCTCAGTGCTTGGCTGTAGACAATGGATCTTGTGGTGTGTCCGGGATGGACGCTGGAGGCATGAAGGTAGGCATAGCGGTCGGTAGGTTTTCGGTATAGGGTGGTGTTAATGTGACCATCACTTATTAGCACCGTGGTGTCTAGGAAGTGGACCTCCCGTGTAGATTGGTCCAGACTGAGGTTGATGGAGGGGTGGAAGCTGTTGAAATCGTGGTGGAATTTTTCCAGAGTCTCCTTCCCATGGGTCGAGATGATGAAGATGTCATCAATGTAGCGTAGGTAGAGAAGGGGTGTGAGTGGACGGGAGCTGAGGAAGCGTTGTTCCAGGTCAGCCATAAAAATATTGGCATATTGTGGGGCCATGCGGGTGCCCATAGCGGTGCCACTGATCTGAAGATATATATTGTCATCAAATTTGAAATAGTTGTGTGTGAGGATAAAGGCACAGAGCTCAGCAACCAGTTGTGCTGTGGCATCATCAGGGATACTGTTCCTGACAGCTTGTATTCCATCAGTGTGTGGGATATTTGTGTAGAGAGCCTCTACATCCATGGTGGCTAGGATGGTGTTTTCTGGAAGGTCACCAATGCATTGTAGTTTCCTCAGGAAATCAGTAGTGACACGGAGATAGCTGGGAGTGCTGGTGGCGTAGGGTCTGAGCAGAGAGTCCACATATCCAGACAGTCCTTCAGTGAGAGTTCCAATGCCCGAGATGATGGGGCATCCAGGATTTCTGGGTTTGTGGATCTTGGGTAGTAGATAGAATAACCCTGGTCGGGGCTCTAAGGGTATGTTGATTTGTTCTGGTGTTAGTGTAGGGAGTGTCCTGAGTAGATGGTGCAGTTTCTTAGGGTATGTCTACACTACAAGACTATTTTGAATCAACTTAATTCGAATTTGTGGAATTGACCTTATGAAGTTGAAGTTGTGTATCCACACTAAATACACTAATTCGACTGTGTGAGTCCACAGTAACGGGGCCAGCGTCGACTTTGGAAGCGGTGCACTGTGGGAAGCTATCCCACAGTTCCCGCACTCCCCGCTGCCCATTGGAATTCTGGGATTTCCCCCCAATGCATGCTGGGGGAAAAAATGTGTCGAGGGTGGTTTTGGGTAACTGTCATCATTGAACCGTCAATCACGCCCTCCCTCCCTGAAAGCGCCTGCGGGCAATCTGTTCGTGCACTTTTCTGCTCAGTGACAGCGCGGGCGCCACAGCACTGCGAGCACGGATCCCGCTGCAGTTATGGCCGTTGTCAACTCCTCGCACCTTATCGTCCACCTCTTCCACAGTCAGCTGTTGAGAAATAGGGCTACTTTTCAATGGTGCTGCGAGCACTGGTGGACCATGGGGGACGTTTTACCAACATCAACGTCGGGTGGCCAGGCAAAGTTCATGACACGCGTGTTTTCAGGAACTCTGGTCTGTTTAGACGCCTGCAGGAAGGTAGTTTCTTCCCGGACCACAAAATAACTCTTGGGGATGTGCAGATGCCTATAGTGATCGTCGGGGACCCAGCCTACCCGCTAATGCCCTGGCTCGTGAAGCCCTATGCAGGCGCCTTGCACAGCGACAAGGAACTCTTCAAGTACCAGCGAGCAGCGAGCAGCGTGACCTGTGACTGTTCAGTTTCTTTACAGAGAAGCTGAACCTGCCCCTGTTTCTTTACCAAGTTACTGTTGACTAGCATCTGCAGTTACATACCCCGTCCACCCCACTTCCCCCACTTCCAACACACGTTTAACAATAAAATACATGTTCCACTGTAACTTTACAAAGGTTTCTTTATTGATGACTTTGTGTTAAAGGGTTGAAACTGGGACACGGACTGTGCTGGGTAGGGTGTGCAGTGATGTAAAGACCGCCTCTAAACTCGAGGAATGACAGGCTCCTGCTCCCAGAGCGGTCTGCAGTGCCGGACTGGTTGTTTCAACGGAGCCTGCCATCCCTCCTTTTTGGGACTCTGTGTGCGGGGGCTATGTGGCCTTGTGGCGGGGGAGGACGGATACAGATTCCTCTGCTGCGTGGCTCTGTGGTCCAGGACAGGGACCGTTGCATGAGATCTGTAACCCCCCTCCCCCGCTACAAAGTCACGTACCCCCCCACCCACACAGAACCTGCAAACCACCTCCCATACCGACCAGGGTGCCTACTGACTGCACTGTGTGTGTGACCTGCTGCTGATCCTGCCCCCGTGTCTGTACCCTGGTAAAGGTGATTGTCCTGTCCAATTACCAACCCCCTTCCCCCCCTTCAAACACAATCTCTTCTAAAAGAACATGACGGAAACAGTAATTAACAGAAAAGTATTTTTTATTATCAGCTAGACAGTTAGGGGATGAAACTGGGACGGGGGCTTGGGTGAGGCGGGAAGGAAAGGACTTCTCAAAATTTAGGGTATGAGAGCTTTTGGGTACTTGAGCACTCTGCTGGGGTGCAGTGACAGTTTTCACGGCCTCTGGCGCCCCTCCTTCTGGTTATTTTGGGTGAGGGGGGTATGGGACTTTGTGGCGGGGGAGGGCGGTTGCAGATACACTGCAGGGGGGCTCTGTCCTCCTGCCTGCGGTCCTGCAGAACATGCACAAGGCGCCGGAGCGTGTCTGTTTGCTCCCTCATTAGTCCAAGCAGTGTTTGAGTCGCCTGCTTGTCTTCCTCACGCCACCTTTCCTCCCGTTCGCTGTGTGAGCGCTGGTACAGAGAGAGGGTCTCCCTCCACTGGCTCTGCTGGTCCGCCTCGTCTCGGGAGCACCCCATAAGTTCAGCGAACATCTCATCCCGTGTCTTTTTCTTTCGCCGCCTAATCTTTGCCAGCCTCTGTGAGGGGGATGCTGTGGCAGGTCTGGAGACAGTCGAAGCTGTGTGATGGGAAAAAGGGAGTGAATTCCTTGCAAAGATACATTTTTGCGAACAATGAACACAGTGTAGTCTGTCTCTGTGAATTCTGGGTTGAGATCCCAGTGCCTGATGGGGCAAAAACCATTTTCGTGGGTGGTTCTGGGTAAATGTCGTCAGTCATCCCTTCCTCCGGGAAAGCAACGGCAGACAATCATTTCGAGCCCGTTTTCCCTGGATTGCCCTGGCAGACGCCACAGCGTGGCAACCATGGAGCCTGTTTTGCCTTTTGTGCCTGTCACCGTATGTGTACTAGATGCCGCTGACAGAGGCGGTCCAGCAGCGCTACACAGCAGCATGCTTTTGCTTTTGCATGACAGCAGAGATGGTTACCAGCCATACTGTACCATCTACCATACCATAAATTGGTAATAAGATGATCATGGTTACCAGTCCTTTTGCACTGCACCATTTGCTGCTGTCATAAGTGCCCCTGGCTGAGATCAGCCAGGGGCGCAAAAGCCAAAATTGGGAATGACTCCCTGAGTCAATCCCTCCTTTTTGGTATCTAAAAATAGAATCAGTCCTGCCTAGAATATGGGCAAGTGTACTAGAGAACCACTGTGTTATTGCCCCAAAGGGTCCGAGGTACTCTGCAAGAACGAGACCGACTCCACACTGAGAGTAATTGGCTTTAATGAAGGTAAAGTGACACATCTGCAACGGGGACCCCAAACGTTGCTGTCACTGAGACGGGGACCCAGCGCCCTGTAGCTCGGCCTGGGGTGAAGTCCGAAAAACAAACACAAAGCATGCTCATTTTATACAAAACAGCAGCATATCAGCTCATACATAATGCAATAGAAACTCTCCACCCTCCGGGCCTGCCCCCCTGGCCAACAGCCAGGGGCTTGCCACGCAGCAGTCCCAGCCGGTTGCGGCAGGTTAAAGCTAGCATGCTGTGTCCTACAATAACCGGAGGCTGAGAAAGCGGAACTGCCTAAGCTAAGCCGTAACAGAATCTTCCGTGGTTCCCTAGCCTCCTACACACTGTATCAGAGAACCAGAGAGCACAGCTGCTCTGTGTCAGATCCTGCATAGATTATGAGCTGTATGCTATTCACAGAGGGTGCTCCTGCAACAACCCCACCTGTTGATTCCGTTCTTCCCCCAGCCTTCCTGGGCTACCATAGCATTGTCCCCCCACTTGTGTGATGAAGTAATAAAGAATGCAGGAATAAGACACAGTGACTTGTTAGTGAGAAATGAGTGGAAGGCAGCCTCCAGCTGCTATGATAGTCCAGACAGGACATTAAGGAGTGTGGAGGAGAGGAGCCCAGCATCCCTCTGCTAGTCCAGGGGCAACTGAATTTTTCTTTACACATGAAGGGTGGGGGCTGATGGAGTTCAGCCCCCTGTTGCTATGATGAGGACGGTTACCAGCCATACTGCACCATCTACCAGGAAAAATTAGGAGCAGGCACCCTTGATCGACCTCACTGATGCTAGTCGGCATGGTTACCAGTCCTTTTGCACTGCCCCATGTGCCAATAGGCTGATGATGACGATGGATATCAGTCATATTGTACTGTCAGCCACCCATGGCGGGAGGGGGGAGCAAGGATATTGGTGTTGAGTGCTGCAGCATCGCATCTATCTGCAGCATTCAGTAAAGATAGGGTGACATGTAAAAGAGTCAACAGAGGATTGTTTTCCCTTTCACTTCTGGGAGTGGGTGGGGGGGGGTGCGTAAATTGCCGAGCTATGCCCTGACCCACCGCGGACACTGTGTTTGACCCTAGAAGCATTTGGAGCTCAGCCAAGAATGCAAATGTTTTTCGGAGACAGCAGGAACTGTGGGATACCTTGGGTCCTCAGTCCCCCCTCTCTCCATGAGCGTCCATTTGATTCTTTGGCTTTCCGTTACGCTTGTCACGCAGCAGCGTGCTGAGTCTCTGCTACGCCGTCTGTCCGGAGATTTTTTAAAAATACTTTGGACCAGGCGTAACATTACAGTAATTCCCCTAATTAGATGCAGGAGTCTCTGAGCAAGATCACCCTGAGGACGGTCACTGAAGGAGATAGAGAGCGCATGCTGCGTGAAAGCCAGCACAAACCAGGGCCCTATGCAGCCGTGCTCGGGGAGGCAATGCTCCCTGAGTACCTTATGAAAGCCTGGCGCGGAAAAGTGTGCTACCACGGAGCACCCAATAAGGCAGCTCTCCCCAGTCTTTGCGGAGGCTTTTCGATTACCTCCAGGAGAGCTTCGTGGAGATCTCCCAGGAGGATTTCTGTTCTATCCCCATATATAGAGAGACCTCCTTTTCACATACTTCAGATTCCTGTTATATTAAGAATAAAAGTTTACATGTTTAAAGCACTTACCGACTGCTCCTTCCCCTGATTCAGGGTCCGGGTTAATGGCCGGGGAGGGTTGGTAGGGGATCTCCGTGACGGTGATGAAGAGATCCTGGCTGTTGGGGAAACCAGCGTTGTAAGCGCGGTCGCCTGCCTTGTCCTCCACAAACCCTTCCTCATCTTCCCCGTCCGTGAACATCACCGAGGAACTGTCCGTCGACACTATCCCATCGTCAGAGTCCATGGTCACTGGTGGGGCAGTGGTGGCATGCTCTGTAGCGTCCGTTTGCCGCTTTGATTTTTTGGTAGCCTTGTCTCAGGTCCTTGATTTTCACGCGGCGCTGCGTTGCATCCCGCCGGTATCCTCTGTCTCTCATGGCTTTGGAGACCTTCTCGTAGGTCTTTGCATTCCGTTTTTTGGAGCGCAGCTCCGAAAGCACAGACTCCTCGCCCCACACACCGATCAGATCCAAGACTTCCCGGTCAGTCTATGCTGGGTCCCTCTTTCTATTCAGAGATTACATGAACTCCTCTGCTGGAGAGCTCTGCATTGCTGCCGGTGCTGCTGAGCTCGCCCCGATGTCCAACCACGAAATGAGATCCAAACTGTCCAGACAGGAAAAGGAATTCAAATTTTTCCAGGGCTTTTCCTGTGTGGCTGGTCAGAACATCGAAGCTCGGACTGCTGTCCAGAGCATCAACAGAGTGGTGCACTGTGGGATAGCTCCCGGAGCTACTAAGTTCGATTTGCATCCACACCTAGCCTAATTCGACATAGTCATGTCGAATTTAGCGCTACTCCCCTCGTCGGGGAGGAGTACAGAATTCGAACTAAAGAGCCCTCTATGTCGAATTAAATGGCTTCCTGGTGTGGACGGGTGCACGGTTAATTCGAATTAACGCTGCTAAATTCGAATTAAAGTCCTAGTGTAGACCAGGCCTAAGTGTATTCCTCAGTGGGATCTGAGGGAAGTAGCTTGTAAAATTTGGTATTGGAGAGTTGTCTGGCGGCCTCCTTTTGGTAGTCAGACCTGTTCATGATGACAACAGCACCTTCTTTATCAGCCTCTTTGATTATAATGTCAGGATGGTTTCTGAGGCTATGGATGGCATTGCGTTCTGTACGACTTAGGTTGTGAGGCAAGTGATGTTGTTTTTCCACAATTTCTGCCTGTGCACGTCGGCGGAAGCAATCAATGTATAGGTCCAGACTGTCATTTCGACCCACAGGAGGAGTCCATGTGGTGTTCTTCTTCTTGTGCTGTTGGTGGGAGGGTAACTGTGTATCAGTGCGCTGTTCAGTGTTGTCCTGAAAGTATTCTTTGAGTCGGAGACGGCAAAAGTAGGCTTCCAGATCGCCGCAGAACTGTATCATGTTGGTGGGGGTGGCAGGGCAGAAGGAGAGTCCCCGAGATAGGACAGACTGTTCTTCTGGGCTGAGTGTGTGGTTGGATAGATTGACGATATTGCTGGGATGGTTAGGGGTACCACAGTTGTGGCCCCATGTGGCAGGTAGGAGTTTAGACAGCTTACAGTCCTTTTTCCTTTGTAGAGAGGTGAAGTGAGTAATGTAGATCTCCTGTCTTATTTTAGTGAAGTCCGTTTGTATGGAAGTTTGGTTATAGATGAGAGTCTCCAGGTTGGAGAGCTCTTTTTTGATGTTTTCCTGTTTGCTGTATAGGATGCTGATCAGGTGGTTCCTCAGTTTCTTTGATAGAGTACGGCATAATCTCTCACTGTGGTCTGTGTAGTATGTAGATAGCTTTGGATTTTTTACCTTTAGTCCATTAGGTATGATGTCCATCCGTTTGCATTTGGAAAGGAAGATGATATCTGTCTGTATTTGTGCAAGTTTCTTCATGAGGTTGATGGATTTCCACTCCATACGGCTAAATGCAGTGTCTTGCATGGTGTCAAGTATCAGAGAGGTAGCCGTGTTAGTCTGGTTCTGTAAAAGCAGCAAAGAATCCTGTGGCACCTTATAGACTAACAGACGTTTTGCAGCATGAGCTTTCGTGGGTGAATGCCCACTTCGTCGGATCTTAAGGTGGCCATACTCCAGCAAAAAAACTTTAGGACCAGACTTCTAAGAGAAACTGCTGAGCTTCAGTTCATTTGCAAATTTGACACCATCAGTTTAGGATTAAACAAAGACTGTGAATGGCTTGCCAACTACAGAACCAGTTTATCCTCCCTTGGTTTTCACACCTCAACTGCTAGAACAGGGCCTCATCCTCCCTGATTGATCTAACCTCGTTATCTCTAGCTTGCTTCCGGCTTGCTTATATTTACCTGCCCCTGGAAATTTCCACTCTTGCATCCAACGAAGTGGTCATTCACCCACGAAAGCTCATGCTGCAAAACGTCTGTTAGTCTATAAGGTGCCACAGGATTCTTTGCTGCTTTTGCGTAAGTGTATCACACATTCTGTAGGAGACCACTTAAATGACACTAACTGCATATCTCCAGGTTGTCACCTACTACCCCACACTAAACCCCCTTTTCTGGCCTTCAGTCAACCTTCCCAAGCTCATCATACTTACTTAGTCCTGACTTAAGTGCAGAGGACTGGATTAGAAGACCTCTTGAGGTTCCTTCCAGTTCTATGATTCTATGATCATCAGAAGCAAGCTCTCCACAAACTAGGACATACCATCTCAAAGAATTGATCTCCACTGCTACAATGACAATACCCCCACAGCACACTTATCATAAAATGTGGTATGTGGGTAAAACCAGGCGCTCACTACTCTCTTGAATGAACTCACACAGAAAAATGATGAAAGACAAAAACATCTTATCACATGTAAGCGAATACTTTTCACAAAGTGCTCACTCAATATCTGACCTCTCAGTCCTTGTACTCATAAGAAACCTGCACAACACCTTCAAAAGTTGAGCCTAGGAACTGAAATTCATGACTTTGCTAGACACTAAACCATGGAGTTAACAGGGAGACTGGTTTTATGGCTGTCATAGGTCTTCTCCCCCACTTGGAGCTTTTAGGTTCCCAGATGGGGACCTGCATGGGCTCCTCTAAACTAATCCTAGTCTAGATCCAGTTCTGCTGCCACCAGTTAAGTTTAAAGTGGGTAACACACTGCCTGTCCCCCAAACTTCCCCTGGGGAACCCAGATTCAAACCCCTTGAATCTCACCAGAGAGAGAGAAACAGCTAGTTCCCCTCCCCACCTTCCCTCTCTCCAGCCTGCTCCGGAGAGATTACACACCGAGTCAAATCCTTGACTCAACACAAAGAGGGACTCACCTCCCCCTCCCCTTCCCTTGAAAATGCAAACAAGAGAAGAATCAATCAAGTCCTAAAAAGAAAAGAGTTTATTAAAAGAACAAAAAGAAAGTACACTATCTCTGTAATACCAGGATGGAACAATACACAGGGTCTAACTTATAAACCTGGAGAGATTTCCCCCTCCCCCTTTCTTTCTCAGTAAAAGCAAAGTAACAGCAACAGAAATAAAGATATTCCTTCAGCAAAACACACAATTGCAAATGTAGAAATAAACTTATAATACTAGTACGACTTTCTAATACTCACTAGACTGAATAGATGAAAAATACTGCAGAAACCTGGGAGGACTTGATTAAGATGTCTGGACTCCCTTAGCTCCCAAGAGAGACTCAACTCAAAACAAAAAAACACATAAAAAAACTTCCCTCCACAGAGATTTGAAATTATCTTGTCCCTGATTGGTCCTCTGGTCAGGTGTTCATCAGGTACTACTTGTTAACCCTTTACAGGTAAAAGAGACCTTAACCCTTAACTAACTGTTTATGACAATGGCTTATAACAATAATTTGTAACACACCCCATTGCCTGCCAACCTTTAATTGTCCATGTAATTTAAAGTGGTCTCCCACAGCATCTGAGAAATCTTTATGCTTAAGAACTTGCTTCCCCTCTCCCCCATATTCAGCTCAGGCATTCTGGTTACTTTCTCCAGACATAAAGAAGAGCTCTGTGAAGCTTGAAAGCATGTCCCTTCCACTGACAGAAGTTGGTTCAATAAAATATTGCTCACCTATCCGGTCTCTCTCATACCCTGGGACCAACACAGCTACACCAATAGTACAAACAATTTTCGGTTTCATATTGTCTTTCAATGAAAATATAAAACATGGTCAGTTTACAATTAAAAAGATAAATTTTTGAAATTCCAACTTTGAAAATTTAAACTGGAGTTTTAAAATCAAATTCTATCATTTTTGTCTCCAACATCCTGGTTGCTTATAAAGTTACTGTAAGTAGAATTCAGAAAGTCTAGCAAAGGCCTGAGGCTCACTGTTTCATGGGCTGTTCAGGTCATACTGTAGTAAAAACTACTCTTGTAAGTTAAGTAAGCACGTATAACTCACATGGGATATGTTGAGTATGACAGAACCATTTTTTACACACCTATATTTCCCACTGCAGCCAACACTTCAAACTAAGTTCCCAAAGCAGAAGAAAAAAGTGGGAAAATAGAAGAGAATGAATGCTGACTTTAATTATTCACACTCCAAGTGTGGCTTAAGTTACTTTTAAACATTTTTTTTAATTTGGAAAAGTAAACATTTTAGTTTTAAAAAAGAAATTTTAAAATGATGTCTTACATTCAACACGTACATTCTTTCAAATGCTGCAGTGAATGGGCTCTCATTCTCTGAAAGTCACAGCCAACTGAGGGAATTGAGAGGTTATTAGAGGACCATTGCCACGATAGCTATTCCTCAATCCATTCTGCCTATGGATCACATAGACCATTGAGCAGGATGAGGGAGCACACTTAGATATGGCTCATGCACCGAAATTTGGGGGTATACAGTGAGATATGCTCTCTTTTCCCACACCTTTTATGCTGATTTCAGTCTGTCAGCTGATGCAGGAGAGCATGGCCATGATCTTTTTCCCACTCTCCTCTTTTAAATATGTTGTACCACTGATATTGCTAATATTCCCCTTAGTTTTATACACAGTGAGTGCAAAGGTCAAGACTTCGTGGAGTCTGAGTCTCCTTATGCTTACCCCTTACAAGAAGGGTTCTTATCCACATTCCCCTTATGCACCTAGACAGGGCAGTTTACTAACTGCCCTATGTTTTTGGGGTATTTTGAACATGTCAGATTAGAGAAGGCCAAATGCAGAAGATTATAAGATCTTTGGGGGAGAGACCATCTTGTTCTGTGTTTTTACAGTGTCTGCTGCAGTGAGATTCTGGTCCATGACAAGGGATGTTAAGTACTACCACAATACTATTTTTTTCATAATTTGTTCAGAGGGCTAGATCAAATTCAAAAGCAAATATTTTTCTTAAAGCAATATTCCAATCATAAATCCAAAATTTGATAAATTAGTACTGGGCCTTCTTACAACTGATCTTTTTCTCTTTATAGGGTATGTTTAATCTCCAGGAATATAATCGTGGCCCATGTGAACATAATGGGAGTTTTGCCATTGATTTCAGTGGGGCCAGAAGTTGACCAAAGGTCTTTACAAACATATGTGAGCTTCCCAAAGTCTAATAATAGAATAATAGAATTGTAGTACTGGAAGGGACCTTGGGAGGTTTTCTAGGCCAGTCCCCTGCACTCATGGCAGGACTAAGTTTTATCTAGACCATTCCTGACAGGTGTTTGTCTAACATGCTCTTAAAAATCTCCAATGATGGAGATTCCACAACTGCTCTAGATAATTTATTCCTAATATTCTCTCCTAACAGAATAATTTTCTCTTGCTAACCAAAGTCATGTTCTCCCCAATGGCTATCAATCCCTGCAGTGAGGGAAGACATCTTTGTTTATATTCTTGCTCAGGAACAGGATGTTAATGAACCACTTTGGACAAGATCTGTACATGTCACCAGATATATAAAAGGAAACACTCTACCTTATAACCTTGAAGACCATAATACTAGCATATTTTGCTTTAATTGTAATATGGTTATATTGTAAAAATAATGTAAAGATTATTTTTGACACATGCAAACACTGATTTTTTTTGGAAAAAGTATAGATGCTTTTAAGCAAATTTGACATTTATGCAGTTTTTCCTTTCGAGGGAGCATTTTTCATGTTGAATTAATCGCTCCTTTGTCATTTTACACCTTTTACAAGTACATCTGGAATATTGGTACTAGTGCACTATGAAAAATAGATTATAATGAACTGCAAGATCAAATAATGTGTTAGGAAATATTGCATTTGGGAAGCGTTCAGATTATACCTGTGGGGAGAAAAAAAAATCTGTGGCTATTACTTTTACATTTTGAATCTAAATAGACATTTGCTAATTTAAAACTTTTGTTTATAATAACATATCTGATCTTTATGCTGATGAATGTTGTAAAGTGTTTAAACATAAACTGTACTCTTATGGTTTAAGATATACTTGACAATTTACTTCTTGTACATATATGCAAACTTAATTCCACCTATTGCTCTAGGTGCTGCATTGATAACTTCAAGCCATTCTCTCTGTCTTGTATTGTCTGCTTCTCTTCTTGTTTTTTCCTTTGGTCACACATCAACCATTCACCCACCTATTCAGTGAATGAAGTGCAAGTCTAGATAAGAAGTCATCTTTCTTTATTAAATATTTTGTAGGGATGTTGTGTGAATCTCCTAGTAATTATTTTAAAGTTATCTCCAACACTGACAATTCTCCTCAGATATTAAGTTTATAAAGCTTAGTGGGTTTTGCTGATGTTAATTTTATCTCAGTGTGTGCAAGTAGGGGAAGCTATCATCTGCACAAGCAGGGGTCAATGTGCAAAAAGTATAGGCACATTTGTAAACCCGCAAATGCAGACATGCAAGTGGCGAGTAGCCTAAGGACACATTTGGAAATCAGTCCCCAGATGTCTGCTGCTGACCCTTCATATAGTTTTAACTGCAACTATGTTTTTCACTTAAATGTTACTAAAATATAATACCAGAAGTATGAAGTGAACAGGAGCTCCTAGGTCCTCAGCACTTTAGAAAATTAGGCCACTTATTTAGATGCCTGATTATGTACTTAGAAGTCTACCTTTAGGCATATGTATTTGGAAAAAGGTGACTTACTTATTTGCTAATTTGAATAAAATATGTTGATTTCACAAAATGAGGCCACACTCCAGGGTCCTGGGCAAAACGTCATTTTAAAAAATGGACATTAGATGTTTGTTTGTTTGATAAAATGTGGCAGAACTCAAGACTCATCTGAGATTTTAAGTGTTTTTCCCCAAGCAGATAGGTAGAATTATTTTAAATAAATAAATGAAGAAATACAGTGTAGAAGGGCTCGACCGAGGCTCGTCCCTCCGCAGGGCTGTGCGGGATCCCATCGCCCCGCACTAGGTTTGCTCTGGGCCCAAGCCCTGGATCAGGGCTGGCCAGTAAACAAACAGTCAGGAGCTCGGGCCCTTAGGCAGGGGCTGAGCCAATAGTTCAATTTGAGCCCTGGCCCTAGGGCGGGGCAATAAACACACATTCAGGAGCTCAGGTTTCTGAGCGTCTGGTGCGAGGGGGAGACTGCCACCCGTGAGTGGGGTGGCAGGGGGGATGCAGGCTCACCCAGCCCAGGGCCCTAGCAGTGGCAGGGGACTCACTGCTGTGTCAGTGGGGATCCTGACCGCAACACACTGACATTGGTTCTGGCCCTGCTGCAGCCAGGTCAGGGTCGGCTGCCCCCGGGCTACTTCCGGACTCCCCCTCGTAGGGTACTTGGGTTTGGCTGGCGTCCTTGGCGGTTTCCAGCACCATCAGTTCCTCCGGGTAACTAGTGAAGGATAGGCTCGGCTGCTCCTCAGACTAGCTGGCGAGGGATAGGCGGGCTCCTCCTCGGGGTAGCTGGCGAGGGGTAGGCGCGGCTCCTCCTCGGGGTAGCTGGCGAGGGGTAGGATCAGCTGGTCCGGCCAGTCCTCGGGTTGGCCGCGGCCTGCCAGCGTTCCCCAACCCGGAGCTAGGTCATGGGCATCTGGCCTCTCCGGTGGCTGGCTTTCAACTGAGCTTTGCAGAGAGGCTTTTCTACTTCCTGTCCTGCGCCGTGACCACTGCGGGGTGGGCGCAGGACCCACTGGCTCCGCCCATGTTGGTGCTAGGGGAGGCTCGGCTGCGGTGTATCCCACCACCTCACTACATACAGCCATACAATTGCTTTTTTATGGCTTGTGAAAAACAATTTTTTCCAAGGATTCAGTAAGCTTTCACAAACATGAGCTGAAATATATATGTTTCCCTTCTTTTTCTCTTCAAGAATTTGTAAATGCTTCATTGTGTGCCCCTGTTCCTGGCTGAAATCTTTCCAGAAGTAGGAGTTCTGTTAGTTTGCTTGCAGGCTTATTTCTTCTTGTCTTTTACAAGATTCAGCCCATGCTTGGTAGTCATTTAAATATTTCTTCCTCTGCAAGCCATCACATTTTAATTTGTGTGGCATTTTCTATTGCTTTTGATGTGTTTTGACTCCATCAGACCACTTTCATCTCAAACTTTGCTTCTCATTTTTAGTGATTGTCCTTTTCCTACTTCATCATTCATTTTTTGTTCACTGTGGACTAGGTTGTCTTCAAATTTGCTCTCCATAACCTTGCCTCAAATTCAATTATTAATGAAATGTTGTGTGTCATTATAGACTTACTGGACCCACCATATGTTGTTTCAGCCAGAACCGTCTTTGATTTTTCATCATCCTCATTCACAGTACATTAGATATCCACTATACAGTTGCTAAATTAGCAAGTCTCTTTATGCAAACATTGTTGTACTACTTACATAGCACTTCAGTGAGTTGGTTCTATCTTGCCAATATTGCTATCTTTTTCTCCTCCCCCACATATCCAGTCATTCTCACTGGAAAACAAAACTATCAGTTGTCTGGATCCATTCCTGCTTGTCTTGCATAATCCCAGAATGTGAACATGCTATTCATCCATATTCTGAAATAACTGTGGGAGCTGTTGTCAATATTTGTGATGATGCTATAAATTTTATTGTATCCATGGAAGGGAAAGTTATATCCGTTAGAAAAGTCTACATTCATCATGGTACCTTAATTATGGCTATTTCCTGGCATAGGAAGAGCCACTATGGTTCTGAAGTAAATATTTATGTGAGGAATTGGGATAGAGTAGCCTGAAATGTTTCTTTCCCCAGAGAACTTTGAGCAATAGTCTAGTTTTGTTCTCTCCTGCCCCCACGCTCACCCATTGCTTTTCTTTTAATTTTAGAGTGGACAAAGATGCATGATTGATTCTGTCCAAATACCTGATTATCTGTCTTCTCCATTCTATAACTTATACATTTTGAGTTTCTATTTGTCTTATTTGGGTTAAATGCACAGTGCTGCTCTGCACCTGCACCAGGAACTGTTTGTTTTGTTAGCAATCATCCCATCAACTGCAGTTAGGTAGGTATCATTCATTTTCAGAGTAACTCATACAGTGATATGTGTTTTTTGATGATAGGACTAGATCTTGGTTTGTGGTTGTTCTGCAGCTGATTATACAGGGGCAGAGTTAAGTTTGTTTAGATGACTTTAATTGCCAGTTTACACACTGACCAATAATTTTAGTGGAGTTACTTCTGGATTACATTAACCTAAAGGAGATTAATTGAGTCTATGAGTTTGTACAGATAGATATGCATCTACACGTGTATAGATCAGTGGTGTCATATATATATAGATACATGGTCTGTGGGCTATGTGTGACCCACAGAACAAGTTCAAATTTTTCAGAATCTAAGATTTCATCTAAAAGGAAAGTAAGTTTGTAGCCCTCATGAATGTGAAGAAAACTTTCCAGATGTGAATCAAACATAAACTGATGCAGTGTTGTCTACCTGAATCTGCAGAATCCCTGAAAAAGATGGCTGTGAGATGTGGGAAGTCCTCTGTCCTTTTTTAATCTCGTTCATGAACCCGTGTCAGTGTCAACATTAACTGTATAATAGCGGATCATTTTAACAGATATAATGGGGAAGGGTTGGGAGTGAAGACCATGGAGACATGGGAATTGGAAGATACTGCAGGAAAAGAAAGGCAGAGGGAAGAACAAAGAATATACACAAAGACAAGAAAATGGGCAAAAAACAGAGAAAGCAGAATGGGGTGGGGGAGGCACTAGTAGCAGTGGTCCAAAGGTGAGCATATTTTCCATGGATTGGGGTAATATGTAGTCCTAAAATTATAGCCCAGGCCATGGAGCATAACTAAAAATGGAATACTGGCCTTTTCACCAAATGAGTTTGATATCCTTGATTTATATAGACACATGCAGTAGCTTTTGTTTTCTCTTTAAGTTTCATGTAATTCATATCACGCACTGAAATTAATAGTGGTATCTAGAAAGTAGCTCAACAATCTTTATTTATGACGCAGTCCAACCTTATAATTCTTACTCTGTTGTTACCATAACATTCTACTGCTCTTTTTGTACAGAAAAAAGAAACAAATCCTAAACAAACAAAACATTCCTTTTTCTTCGACTGTCCAAACAGCACTTCACATCCAAAGCACTTACTTTGTCTAATCTAGAATCTACTTTAATCTTTGGGTTGGTGTGTGTGTAGAGACAGAGAGGTACATTATGTATGTGTGTACAAATTAATTATGTATATTATACCAAAACACATGTGTAGACAATCTGCTATTTGCTTAGTTGAAGAAATACAGTTTTCATAGTAGGTATAAATATTCCCCCAATTCTTTTCTTCCTCCCAGTTTATTCTTCTGATGTTGGCTTCACATCCTATTTCCAGCCGGGATGATGGACCACAGTATAATTTCAAGCTTATCCACAGAGCAACTCAGCTAATGACTTTTTTTTGTGGTAGTTCAAACATCATGCGCTGACCTTGAAACTTGCTGCAACTGCAGTTACGATTCTGGATCCAGTCACCAGTACTAGGAACAGTCTTTTACTGTCATGCTGTCTGCCTATGTGCTGCTTCGCACCTACCTGTAATGCAGAATCACAGTCTGCTAAGGGTTTAATTAATTTTAGGTGTAATTATACTTTAGGTGGATTGAGAGAAAGGGACAGTCAGTTGCAATTTGACTAGTTATATTTGAGAGGGAAGGAGGTAAAATTATAATAAAAACAAAAAATGTAGTTCAGAAGGTAGTTTTGAACAAATAATCTTTTCTACAGTAAATCCTTCCAAATATGTTTATTCCAAGAAAGGAGAGAGATATAGAGAATGGTGTTAAATGATTTTATTTTCTGTGAAATGCAAGTGTAATCTGAAGGCCTAAGCAAGATGTATTCAGAGGTCATGACTCTGACCATGCAAGTGTAACCCATGTGCCTAATAGGGAGATATCTCTTTAAGAGACCCATTGTGGGGAGGTAGGAGTGAGTTGTGTCTGGGTCATTGTTGCTAGGCAGATTAAGCGCTCCACATCCAGAAGCTTCTGGAATTGGCTGTGGTAGTTTTGGGTCTGCTCCAATAGGTTCCCTGTTGCTGGGGTCAGACTCCATGAGGGCAGCAGGCAGGGCAGCTGCTTCCCCGAAGGCCAGGTGCCTTGTGTGAGTTGGGAGAAGCTGAGCCCAGGAGCAGAAAGCAGGCGCTTGTCCCTAACTCTGAAGCGTTTTGCAGCAGGTTAGTGATATTGTTAAGCCTCGAACAGGGAAGCATGGGCAATGCTGATTATAACAAGGGGAAATTGGGAGGGAAAAGTAACTTCTATTTTAATTGTATGCTTTGGCTGTTGTTCTGATTTTAGCCAAACTGTTCTAGTTAAATTGTCTCAGTAGTCTGATTCACCAACTTTTCTTTAAATTCAGTAATGGGGAAAGAGTCATAAGAAACCTGCACCCGCATGCGCCAAAAGTATGTGCTTAGCCCAGTCTGAGTCTACCATCCAATGAATGAAAGAGGTGCCCTCCAGGGTCCATCTCATCTGGCAATGATCAAATGATCTCTCCCAGGCCCCATCTCATCCTCCTATCCATAATATGATTCTAGACACCATTCTTCCTCACCCCTCTTTAATAGCCATTTATGGACTTATCTGTTACTACCTCTTTTACTCCCCTTATCTTTTCCATTTTTCAGCTGCGTTAAGAAGAACTTCCATTATGAAGTCCTTTAACCTGTTCTTTAAAAACATTGTTTTTTACCTATTTTTCTGCTCCCTTTTATTTTTGTATTAATTTGTTTACTACTTAAATAACATTTCTTCCACTTTTTTATATATTTTCTTCTCAACATATCTCTTCTCTTTCATGTCCCTTTTTTCATTTTTTCTCTTTAATCTTTCTCTCTCTTCCTCCTCATTTTCTCCCTTCTCCTTTCTCTAACTCTCTTTAATCATTTTCTTTCTGAGATCTTTTTCCTTGCTTGGATTTCTTTTTGAGGTGTTTTTCTCATATCTTTTTATCTTTATGATATCTTTTGTGAACCTTAGGTATTCTTTATCTTTTATAATATATGGAACATCTTATTCTCTATCCCCTTGCTTTTGATATATTCTCTACACTTATTTTTTGATTCTCTATCACTTATTCTCTATCTTTTTTTTTGATTCTCTCTTTTTAATAACTGAGTGATATCTTTTTAGAACTATCCACTGGTAAAAGTTTCCAAGATTTATGTTTCATTTACCATTTTAAATTATTCCCATCATGTTGTATTTATATTTATCCATTTTTTGTTTACATTTTATTTTTGTTTTTTTGCATTGCTTTTTTTTATCTTCTTTTTTTGTAAATCTCTTTTTTTTTTTTTGATCTTATCTCTTCTAGTTCTATCTCTTCTAGAAGTTCTTCATCCTCTTTGTTTCTTCCCTATCTTGAGATCACCCTTATTTAAATTGAATAGGATTTCTCAATCATTACCCCTATAAATTTGATTTAGTTGTTACTCATTCCCTCTCCAAACTCTCTAATTTCATTCCTTTTCCTTTCCTCCCTACCCTTTCTTTCCTTCCCTCCATTCTGTCCTTCCCTCCTGCTTGGACCTCTGACCTTTAGTTTCTTTGTCACCCATTTAGGGACATCTACCTTGGACCTTCTCATCTGAGCTTAGAATTCTAAAGACCCTTTGTCAATCATGATTGTTGTATGCTTTCCAAAGACCAACCTTCAAAGAACTGGATCAGATTTTCCACTCTATAGATCTGATTTTTACTATTCCTATTTTATTTTATTTTTTATGTTTTTGTACACTATTTAATTTTATTCTTTACTATTATTTTTTCTAATTTGTAATTCAATTTTATTCTTTACTATATTTTTTAACTAATTTGCCCGCTTAGTTTTTTAAATATTGGTAAGTATTCAATTTATAGGCCCAGTCCTTTTTTTCTTAGCCAATTTAAATTTTTTTTTTTAAACATTAGTTAGACAGAATTTTGGTCACAGTTGAATTCCATTGACTCTCAGTTAGTTCTCTTAGAACTTTTGGTGAATGCCATCTGTCAATGTGAATACTTCAATTTTCTTCCAAAACCATACAAATACTTCTATTATGACAGTTCTCCAGATGAATCTTCCTACGTGAGCCCGCTCAGCTTACATTTTCCTTCCATTCTCAGGGGAATTCCTCATCTCAGGAATCATCGTTTAGTCTCTCATTAATCATCTCATGACTTTTTGACTTTCCATTTAGTTTCCTGTATTTTCCTTTCACTTACTTCCCTTTCCGTTGTTATGTACTTAAAAACTTTTTGTTGTCTTAAACTCCTTTTTTGCTACTTTTTTTCTTCACTTTTTCTTTTTTTTTTCTTCTTTTGCTTTTTCTTATTCTTGCTATTCACTTTTTTTTTCACTTTGTTTTGCCTCTGATTTTTCCTTTTCTTTTTTTGATCTTCTTTTTTACTTTAACTTTTTCTCTTCTTTCTTTTTTTTTTTTTTTCTTTATTTTGGTTTATTGTTTTTCTTTTTATTCTTTTTAGTTCTTTCTTTTTTTTATTATTTGATCTTTAAAAAGGGCTATTATTTATTCTTTTAAAAGGGTACTTCTGGATACTTTTTTTAGTCTATGTACCTTTAACTTTTTTTAACTAACTAACTATTTTTTTTTGTTTTTTTGCTTGAGGGCAGTTGGTTCACAGTGGGGTGCACAGTGGTTATGATTTATGTTATATATATTTTATTTGCTATGCTATTGTATTATGGTTTCTATTTCTCTCCGCAGCCCTCCAGCCTCTGATCAAGAGTAAAATCTCCCCTCGCCCCTGTAGTTCCTCCCAGCTGCCTTCCAGGCTCTCCATCCAGCATCGAGAAATTTTATTCTTGCATTTCTGAAATTGATGAAGTGTCTAGAAGTGTTCCCAGTCAATGAAATAATAACTATATTATTAATTATAATTATTTTATTATTTCTAATTTTCCCCTTTCATTTCCCATCACATTTCATCATCACTATGGTGGTCCTGGTATGGTCGTCCCCTATATGTTATTTTTTTAATATTTTACTAGAGCATTCTATCCATAGAGACTCTATGGACCTGGAATGGATCTGGATTTTTTTTTATTTCATTTGAATTTCTTTCTTTAATCTATACATAGTGCTCCCTCCTGCACTGCCTCCTGTGTCCTCCTTATATATTTGTACCCTGAATGATTTGTGTCATTGATTTTGCTCTCCTCCCACCAGTTTTCTGTCTGTGATATATATTCAATATCCTCCTTTATCACAAGGCACTCTAGTTCACCCATCTTATTATTTCTATTTTGCTATTCTCAGTTTTGTATTTTCTTGTAACAGGGTTGTCTTTAAATCTATACACTTAACTGAGCGGTTGGTTGATCAGTTACCTGACTGGCTAGCAGTGATTTCAGCAGAGGAAGAGTCTGCATGGATTCCAACTGAAGATATCGACAAGAAAATGGGGCAGGGGCTGGCAAACTCTTTGGCCTGAGGGCCGCATCGGGTTTCATAAATTGTATGGAGGGCCGGTTAGGGGAGGGGGTCGTGGCCTGGCCCCCACCTCCTATCTGCCCCCCCCAGGACTCCTGCCCCATCCAACCCCCCCTATTCCCTGACGGCCCCCACGGGACCCCAGTCCCATCCACACACCCCGCTCCCTGTCCCCTGACCACCTGCGGACTCCTGCCACCCCATCCAACCCCTCCTCTCATTCCTGATGCCCCCACCCCGGACTCTTGCCCCATCCAACCACCCCTTCTCCCTGTCAGCGGTGGCTCCAAGCACCAGCACTCCTAGCACGTGCCTGGGGCGGCAAGCCGCAGGGGGCGCTCTGCCAGACCCTGCGAGGGCGGAGGTCTGGTAACCTTTGGCAGCGTGCCTGTGGGAGGTCCTCCAGTCCTGCAGATTCAGCTGCAATTTGGCGGTGAGTACGCCGAATCCATGGGACTGGGGACAAGCTGCCACAGACAAGCCGACAAAGGCAGCCTGCCTGCCATGCTTGGGGCAGCAAAAAAGCTAGAACCGCTCCTGCTCCCTGTCCCCTGACTGCCCATGGAACCCCTGCCCCTGACTGCCCCCTGCCACCCCATCCAACCCCCCCTCCTTCCTGATCGCCCCCCCCAAGATCCCTGCGCCCATTCAACCCCCTGTTCCTCCCCCGACTGCCCTACCCCTATCCACACCCCCTGAGCACCACCCCAAACTCCCATGTCCTCTATCCAACCCCCCTGCCCCCGCTCCATGCCCCCTTACCACGCTGCCTGGAGCACTGGTGCCTGGTGGTGCTACAGCCGTGCTGCCCGGCTGGAGCTGGGCCGCGCTGCTGCTGCCACAACGCAGCTCAGAGCACCGGGTCAGGCCCAGCTCTGCAGCTGCGCTTCCCCAGGAGCTCACAGCCCTGCCGCCCAGAGCATTGTGCCGGCAGCAGAGCGAGAGAGCTGAGGCTGCTGGGGGCAGGGTGGGGGAGAAAGCAGGGGAGTGGACGGGGGCTAGCCTCCCAGGCCAGGAGCTCAAGGGCTGGGCAGGATGATCCTGTGGGCCAAATGGTGTCCATTTTGCAAATTAATTCCAATTCATCAGTCTCTCATTGGAGTCTGGGTTTGAAGTTTTTTTGTTGTAATATTGTGACTTTTAAGGTCTGTAATCGAGTGACCAGGGAGGTTGACGTGTTCTCCGAGTGGTTTTTGAATGTTATAATTCTTGATGTCTGATTTGTTTCAAGAATTACAACATTCAAAATCCTAAAAGTCACAATACTACAACAAAAAATCTTCAAAAACAGACTCCAATGAGAGACTGCTGAATTGGAATTAATTTGCAAAATGGACATCATTAAATTAGGCTTAAATAAAGACTGAGAGTGGATAGGTCATTACACAAAGTAAAACTATTTCCCCATGTTTATTTCCACCCCCCACTGTTCCACACAATTTCTTGTGAACTGCTGGAAATGGACCATTTTGATTACCACTACAAAAAGTTTTTTTTCTCTCCTGCTGGTAATAGCTCACCTTAACTGATCACTCTCATTAGAGTGTGTATGGTAACACCCATTGTTTCATGTTCTCTGTGTATATATAGATCTTATTGTATTTTCCACTGCATGCATCCGATGAAGTGAGTCTGTAGCCCACGAAAGCTTATGCTCAAATAAATGTGTTAGTCTCTAAGGTGCCACAAGTACTCCTTTTCTTTTTTGCGGATACAGACTAACACAGCTGCTACTCTGAATCCTGTTTCTATGGGAGGAGGTTTTTTGTATGCTTTTTTTTTAAGGCACTGGAGACGGGAAATGAAGTGAACTCTAGCCCACTCAAAGGTTACACAAGCTTTTACTCCCATGAGCATTCTTCATTCACATAGGTTGCCCCATGTGCCTGAAAAGGGCAACTTGTATATATAAGGATTATTTATGTAAGTGAGGGTTTTCATGACTGGATCCTTAATGTTCACCATTTGCAGCACACGGAGAATCACATAGTGCTCTCTTTCACATAGTGCTCATAGACCCTTGTCTGGAGTCTACACTGGATGAGAATTTGGTCCTTTGTTTTCATGTTAAATATTTTTAAATGTTGAGAATACTTAATTATATTCAGAAATCTCATAAATGGTCTGGTATCGAGTTGGCATGATTAACAGTTTTTGCTCAGAAGTGACCAAACGGCAGGTAGCATGCAGAGTGAATCACTGTATTTCTCAGTCAGAGGAAAGGTGATTACTTTCTCTAATAAGGATCAAAATGATTAGACAATCTGTGTGAAGCACTTGTACTCTGTAGTGTCATACACCCTTACCGAATAAACAAACATATGGCTCTTCATACTTTGTGCACTTCCTTAAAGAGGTTACTTTGTTTAATAAAAGCTATCCTATTTGTTCGTAGTCTGTAGTTAAATTCATTCATTTACAAAAGCAGATCAAGTCAGGCAACAATGTCTATACAATCTCTGATCATAGTTCTTGCTATAAATGGATTCTGCAGATGTGTGCCCATAATAGCTGAGCTTTGAATGTTGATCTTCCAGCATCCACTGTGTTAAGGTGTTTGTCTGATGCTTCTAAACTGCTTTGCCATTGTTTGTTTTATAAAATATTTATAGTTGTTCAGTTTCCTTTCACTTGTATAGTGGGCAGTTTACACTAATAGAAAAACCAGCTGAATCCTCCAAATTAAATGGCCTCTTACAAAGCCTCCCAATGTGTGGAGTGGCAATGAGTGGCATTGAGTAGGTAGTGTTCCCTATATGATTTCCAGTTTGTAATTTTCCCCTTTGCCTTTACAGACTATGGCACTATTAAGAAAGTACTCGCTCCAATGAATCAGACTTCAAGCAGCTGCTTACTTGAGGAAATTGAGCTCTTTCCAAGGAGGCAGAAAGAACCTATCAGGAGCCTGCAGATTCTGCATAGCCAGAGTGTTCTGTTTGTGGGTCTTCAAGAACATGTAGTAAAGATTCCCCTGAAGAGGTGTCTGTTTTACAAAACACACAGGTACGAAAGATCAGCTGGCTTTATCTGCTTGAAGAGAAGCACGTAATGAGAGGGTTTCATGGAAGGAAAAGGGAGCTTTGTGGGAATCAAAATTAACATATGTTTATAACTATGGATCTAAACTTCTTGTTTACATTGCTTAAAATAGTACTGTGGGAGTACTTTTTGATATTAAGTAATTTGTTATGATTAGAAGAAACTCCCAAGAGAGGTGTTTTAATGTTAAGGTATACAATTTGAACTGTATGACTTAATCAAAAGTAATTACTTATATTACAAATAATTCTCCAGTATCATGTGGCATAGAAAATGGTATTTGAAGATCTAGCAGAGGTAGCCACCCTGGGATGGAAGCCATATGTATCTGAATACAGTAATTCATCACTTATGTTTCTTCACTGTCTGAAAAGGAGTGAAGTCTCCCCTTACCCCCTAAAATATATTATAAAATTATGTTGCCAAAATGTATTTTAGTGAATATGCTTCATGGTTAGATGGTGGTTTGGTTAGCATTTGATTTTGTGTTTTTAATTCATAAAATTCAGGGACAACTTTAAGATAATGGTAGGTCTTTTTCTTCCTTTTAAACTCCACTGTAATGCACCAAATTGAATGTCTCTGGAGATTCAGAAAGAAAGTTTGAGAAGAACAGTTAAGGAAATCCTAGCTGGGGAAATTGTTGTTTAGGTACTTTGCTGTGTTGGAAAAATGTAATAACGTTAACTACAACTGTGACAGTGACTCAATAGCTGAGTACTTCTCTTGTTACAAAAAAGGAAATTAAATGTTTAAAAATTGTCACCTAAATTCAGACAAAATATTATAACAAAGAAATTCATATTTCAATGTGCAACTCTTTCCATGTTTCACCTCATGGTACTTCTCTCTTCTGGCACGTCCTGTTGACAGAAATGCTTTGGCATGGGAACTAGACCATAGCTGGATGCAGTGGGCCAGATCTTCAGCTGATGTAAGTCAGCATAGAGCCATTTACTTCAATAGAGCTATGCTGATTTACATCAGCTGAGGTTGGAGAAACAACTTCTTGATTTAGCCAGTTGAAGCTAGAATCTTATTGTTATTGTAGTTGTTTTTATTTTGTATTCTGCTGTTGCTTGAATGAAGGATCCACACATCTGGAAAAGGAAAATGTCCATTAGTATAGCCTTATGCTTCTTCTGTTCACTTGACTGCTGAACCATCATCACAGCATTCTCCCTCTCTTAAAGAGATTTGAAAATATATTCTTCAAGATCCCTGTTTATTTCAGACAGAGAGAGAAGTGTTGTTATGGAGTGACTGGTACCCTGACTTGTGTCAGAGGCCATGTGTATCCCCTGCTTTTATTCTCCATCATACCCACCCACGCCCTCTTTAACTGTTATGTTTAAGCATTAGAACATAAGAATGGCCATACTGGGTCAGACCAAAGGTCCATCTAGCCCAGTATCCTGTCTCTACTGACAGTGGCCAATGCCAGGTGCCTCAGAAGGAAAGAACAGAACAGGTAAACATCAAGTGATCCATCCCCTGTCACCCATTCCCAGTTTCTGGCAAACAGAGGCTAGGGACACCATCCCTGCCCACCCTGGCTTATATTCATTGATGGACCTATCCTCCATGAATTTATCTAGTTCTTTTTTTAACCCTGTTATAGTCTTGGCCTTCATAACATCCTCTGGCAACAAGTTCCACAGGTTGACTGTACATTGTGTGAAGAAGTATTTCCTTTTGTTTATTTTAAATCTGCCTATTAATTTCATTTGGTGACCCCTAGTTTTTGTGTTATGAGAAGGAGTAAATAACACTTCCTTATTTACTTTCTCCACACCAGTCATGATTCTATAGACCTCTATCATATTCCCCCTTAGTCATCTCTTTTCCAAGCTGAAAAGTCCCAGTCCTATTAATCTCTCCTCATATGCAAGTCATTCCATACCCCTAATAATTCTTGTTGCCCTTTTCTGAACCTTTTCCAATTCCAGTGTATCTTTTTTTGCGTTGGGGCGACCACATCTGCATGCAGTATTCAAGATATGGATGTACCATGGATTTATATAGAGGCAATATAATATTTTCTATCTTATTATTTATCCCTGTCTTAATGATTCCCAACATTCTGTTAGCTTTATTGACTTCTGCTGCACATTGAGTGGATGTCCAAAACATTACAGTTTAGAATAGTTACTACTTACCATTATATAATATAATCAGTAATGTGCTCTAAGATATTACTAGACACTATTCTTGTATATTTATAAGAGCTTGTCTTCACTTGGAAATTCACCAAAATTGCTATTCTGGAATAATTATTCCAAAATAGTTATCTTGGTATAAAATCTCATGCGGACATTCTTATTCTAGAACAAGAGTGTCCAGGGGCTTATACTAAAATAACTAAATGCTTATTCTGATACATTTCCAACTATGGACAAGCCCTAAGACTGGTAGGAAGACTGGTAGGAAGATCGGATGTTGAGCACTGTTTTCCAATGTTATACTGTACCACTGTAAGATAGCTGCTAGATATACTGAGGACAGTATTGACTTCAGTGGAGCTATGACAATTTATACTAGCCAAAGATCTGCTCTATTAAAGAGAAGGATGTTATTAGTGTTAGGTTGATTTTACAGAGAATGGAATGAACTAAAACTATGGGGGGGGGAGAGGTCTGAATTCACCTATATTTTGGATCCTGTCCCAAAGCTTCAAGGTCCTTCCCAAAAGACTTGTTGTCCTACCTGATCCCAGCAGCTTCAGTCATATACTCTTCTGCTCCTCTGCCTAGCTGCCAGTCTTCTCCTCAGACTCCCTTCCTACCAGGACCAAACTGTCAGGCAGAGGCAAACTGCAATTATCTCCTGCTCAGCCCAAAATACACCTCTACCCCGATTATAACATGACCCGATATAACATGAATTCGGATATAATGTGGTAAAGCAGTACTCTGGGAGGGTGGGGCTACGCACTCCAGTGGATCAAAGCAAGTTCGATATAACGCGGTTTCACCTATAACAGTAAGATTTTTTTGGCTCCTGAGGACAGCGTTATATCGAGGTAGAGGTGTATTCTGTCATACCTCTTCCATATATCTAGATTGTTTGTGTATGAAATAGACATGTATGTTTTCTGCTCTAAACAAATGGCTGTGGTAAACAAAGAAGAATTCTGATAAACTGATAGAATTTTAAGGGCTGCTCAGAAGATATTTATTGCAATAGCCTCTTGGGGACAGAAATATGTTTTTTCCCCATAGCATGGCAAAATGTTATGTGAAACAGATGATCTCAACTACATATGTTTGGTTCAGAGTACTATGGTAAACAAAAAGTGATTTGAAAAAGAAGAAAATACAATAGCCATGTGATTTTCGTAAATTCAGATCAATGATGTGGTTAGCTTATTTGCTTTAAGTTGTACAAGGAAATGGGATTTTTTTAAATTGCCCCTAGAGCTTGAAATACAGCTAAAACATCTCTAGATCAGCCCATTTTCCATTATATCCTTTCACCAATCATTTGATGTTTGGCAATTGTGTTTTCTAAAATAAAGTTTTGAGAATCATCTGAAATCAGAGGTTAAAAAGACTGTATGGAGGGGAAAATTCTGGAAGGATACTCTTTTTAACCTCAAGTATCAGAGGGGTAGCCATGTTAGTCTGGATCTGTAAAAGCAGCTGAGTCCTGTGGCACCTTATAGACTAACAGACGTATTGGAGCATGAGCTTTCGTGGGAGAATACCCACTTCGTCGGATGCATGTCATGATGTCTATTAGTCTATAAGGTGCCACAGGACTCTGCCTCTTTTTAACCTTGTTCCCAAAGTTTTAAAATGTTTTACATTCCATACACCAATGCTGATTTAAGCAGCCCAGAAGGTGTAGAGTGAATGCTTCTCAGTTTCCCTTGCTTTGCAGAAAATGCCAGTTGTATTATCATCAATATTATTTACAAAAGGTTTGAGCTTCTGTGGACTTCTTTTGGGAAAACTTCTTTTCTGAAGTTGCAGCAAAATAGTTTTGAGCATTCAGCTGACAAAGCATGTCATGGTCTAAAAATCTACTGTAGATCTAAATGGATGAGAGTTATGGTAGTCTTGGTTCTAACTATGGCTAAGATTCTCAAAAGTGGTTGTAGATGCTCTAATTTTGGGTGCCCAACTTGAAACATCCTAACAGCTCAAAGGGTTTCCAATGACACCCAAAATCACTCATCACTTTTGAAAATGTTGGCCTGTGATCTTTCTAACTAAATGTCTTGCATTCAAAATAAATAGTGATTCTAAATTAACTTGAAAATATTGTTGCAACAAATATTAAAATTGCAGCTTGCTGAAGGATGATGAATGTTTTGTAGTATATCTGCTTTCATGTTAGCATCTGCTAAAGATGTGCATGTCCACTGGTCACATGTAGCCTGCTTTATGTCTTTGAAATGAAACCGTGACAAAGTTATTGCATAAGGGAATGAAGCATTTCCTGAAGTAATTTAATTTGTATTTACTAAATAGAACTAGTTCAAATTAATTGCAGTATTCATTTATCCAGTGTCACAGAATTGTTTAAAACAAATGTAATTAAGTCATGAGAACATAAGAACATAAGAATGGCCGTATTGGGTCAAACCAAAGGTCCATCTAGCCCAGTATCCTGTCTACCGACAGTGGCCAATGTCAGGTGCCCCAGAGAGCGTGAACCCAACAGGCAATGACCAAGTGATGTCTTGCCTGCCATCCATCTCCACCCTCTGACAAACAGAGGCTAGGGACACCCTTCCTTACCCATCCTGGATAATATCCATTAACAGACTTAACCTCCATGAATTTATCCAGTTCTCTTTTAAATGCTGTTATAGTCCTAGCCTTCACAACCTCCTCAGGCAAGGAGTTCCACAAGTTGACTGTGCGCTGTGTGAAGAAGAACTTCCTTTTATTCGTATTAAACCTGCTGCCCATTAACTTAATTTGGTGGCCCCTAGTTCTTGTATTATGGGAACAAGTAAATAACTTTTCCTTATTTACTTTCTCTACATCACTAATGATTTTATATACTTCTATCATATCCCCCTTTAGTCTCCTCTTTTCCAAGCTGAAAAGTCCTAGCCTCTTTAATCTCTCCTCATATGGGACCCGTTCCAAACCCGTAATCATTTTAGTTGCCCTTCTCTGAACCTTTTCTAATGCCAATATATCTTTTTTGAGATGAGGAGACTATATCTGTACACAGTATTCAAGATGTGTGTGTACCATGGAATTATACAAGGCAATAAGATACTCTCCATCTTATTTTCTATCGCCTTTTTAATGATTCCTAACATCCTGTTTGCTTTTTTGACCGCCGCTGCACACTGCATGGACGTCTTCAGAGAACTATCCACGATGACTCCAAGATCTTTTTCCTGATTCATTGTAGCTAAATTAGCCCCCATCATATTGTATGTATAGTTGGGATTATTTCTTCCAGTGTGCGTTACTTTACATTTATCTACATTAAATTTCATTTGCCATTTTGTTGCCCAATCACTTAGTTTTGTGAGATCTTTTTGAAGTTCTTCACAGTCTGCTTTGGTCTTAACTATCTTGAGCAGTTTATTATCATCTGCAAACTTTGCCACCTTACTTTTTACCCCTTTCTCCAGATCATTTATGAATAAGTTGAATAGGATTGGTCCTAGGACTGACTGTTGGGGAACACCACTAGTTACCCCTCTCCATTCTGAGAATTTATCATTTATTCCTACCTTTGTTCCCTGTCTTTTAACCAGTTCTCAATCCATGAAAGGACCTTCCCTCTTATCCCATGACAACTTAATTTACATAAGAGCCTTTGGTGAGGGATCTTGTCAAAGGCTTTCTGGAAATCTAAGTACAATATGTCCACTGGATCGCCCTTGTCCACATGTTTGTTGACCCCTTCAAAGAACTCTAATAGATTAGTAAGACATGATTTCCCTTTACAGAAACCATGTTGACTTTTGCCCAACAATTTATGTTCTTCTATGTGTCTGACAATTTTATTCTTTACTATTGTTTCAGCTAATTTTCCCGGAACTGACGTTAGACTTACCGGTCTGTAATTGCTGGGATCACCTCTAGAGCCTTTTTTAAATATTGGCATTACATTAGCTATCTTCCAGTCATTGGGTACAGAAGCCAATTTAAAGGACGGGTTACAAACCATAGTTAATAGTTCCGCAGCTTCACATTTGAGTTCTTTCAGAACTGTTGGATGAATGTCATCTGGTCCCGGTGACTTGTTACTGTTAAGTTTATCAATTAATTCCAAAATCTCCTCTAGTGATGCCTCAATCTGTGACAATTCCTCCGATTTGTACCTACAAAAGCCGGCTCAGGTTTGGGAGTCTCCCTAACATCCTCAGCCATGAAGACTGAAGCAAAGAATCCATTTAGTTTCTCCACAATGACTTTATCATCTTTAAGTGCTCCTTTAGTATCTCGATCATCCGGGGCCCCACTGGTTGTTTAGCAGACTTCCTGCTTCTGATGTACTTAAAAACATTTTGTTATTACCTTTTGAGTTTTTGGCTAGCCG
Organism: Mauremys reevesii; assembly: GCF_016161935.1. Classification (NCBI taxonomy): domain Eukaryota; kingdom Metazoa; phylum Chordata; order Testudines; family Geoemydidae; genus Mauremys; species Mauremys reevesii. The sequence continues at coordinate 128,079,553 of NC_052624.1, read as the reverse complement.
TTCTTCAAACTCCTCTTTGGCTTTTCTTATTACATTTTTACACTTAATTAGGCAATGTTTATATTCCTTTCTATTTACCACACTAGTCCTGTGTCTCTTTGTCAAATTTCAGTTTTATGTAGTCTGGCTCTCTCAAAAAGAAAACATCAAGCCTCCAGTACACACTTGCTATCCATATTTCTCTTTGTGGATCTCTCCTTATCTGCTTATTTGTAGATCTATACAGGAGAACTGTCAGTCAAAATCTACGTATTTGACAAGCACATTATACACACCCAGTGTGGTATCTGGGTGCCAGTGTTTATTCCTAGAAAAGAAGAGATTATAAAACTAGCATATTTTGTTTCACTATCAGGCCTGTGGCATCTGACAGGTTCTGATGTTCTCACTGAGCAACACACAGTTCATTCTAAGTCATTTTTTCCTAATGCCTAGTGCAGGGGTGGCCAACCTGTGGCTCCGGAGCCACATGCGGCTCTTCAGAAGTTAATATGTGGCTCCTTCTGTAGGCACTGACTCCGGGGCTGGAGCTACAGGCGCCAACTTTCCAGTGTGCTGGGGGGTGGTCACTGCTAAAGCCCTGGCTTTGCCAGAGGCCCTGCCTCCACTCCGCCCCCTCCCCTGAGTCTGCTGTGCCCTCACTCCTCCTCCCCCCGCAGAGTCTCCACGCCAGGGAACAGCTGATCGGGAGGTGTTGGGGGTGGGGGAGCTGACAGGGCGCTGCTGATGTATTACTGTGGCTCTTTGGCAATGCACATTGGTAAATTCTGGCTCCTTCTTCAGGCTCAGGTTGGCAACTCCTGGCCTAGTGTCACAACCACTTGTACGATGTGTCTGACATAGGTTCTCTGGTTTAATGCTTAACATGTATAATTTGGATGTAGATTTTATTTGGCAATTTTGTTAGTAGTAGCAGTCAGGTACAATGAATTGATTCGGTCAGTTCATTAATGAATCCCCATCATCATGGGATCTAATGGAGATGAATTTGTTATCATTTTCAGCAATGAGAATCAAGGAGAGAGCCAAGGGAAATTTGGCAGGCAGTTATTCTGTCCCTCATGATATCACATTTAAAAGTTAACTTTGCAGGAGAGATTAATATGTAGTTGTAAAATAAAAAGTAAGATAATTATACTGTATGGTTTAGATATGGTCAGTTCTATGCCTTGCTCCTTTTCTCAACTCAGAAACGTGACCTGAGCAAAGTGGTGGCCATTCTGGGGTGATGTTTTCTCCTAAAGACATGTAGAGATTTAAAAGTATCCCCTAACTTTAGATAGGTTAGCTTTTGGGTGCTGGTCTTTGAAAACCAGACCAGCAGTGTCTCAGGGAGGGCTAGCCGAAAAACAAGAATTCAATTTTGTGACAAAATTTAAAGGGTTTGCATTTTGTTTTCATTCAGCATCAGAATGAAACCAGGATTTCCAAAATGTTTCACAAAATAAGTGTCTGGTGATTAGGGTATTCTCCTATGTGGGAGACCCAGGTTCAAATCCCTGTTCTGCTTGATTTGGAGCATATGCTTGAACTCAGATCTTTGATATCTCAAGTGAATGCTCTAACCACTGGGCTATTGGCTATCCTGCATTGGGTCTTTTTCAGTGTGACTAGAAATTTCATCCTGAAGCTGAGGAAAATTGAATCAATATGATACATTTCCACACAAAAATGGAATGGTCAAGAAGACTGAAAGACAAGATCTTCTTGTCCACTGGTGATCTTGACCATTTAGCTCTTTCTGCTGACTTAGCCATGCATATGTGTAACCATTATGATGCTAATTTTTCCATTAGGAACAGGACTGAGATCATCAATTTATTTCAGAGACCAAATACCCCTTACTGCCAAGTTGGGGCAAAACTGAACCGGTTTGCCAGAGATAAGACTTTGTGTTACATTACAAAATCTGTGCTGCCCAGATGCTCCTTATGGATAAGGGCAGAGGCATATTAGCAGATCAATATGGGAAAATGTGCACTGCTATATCTGGTCTTTGGATGAAGGACTACAGTCCACAAGGATATATGTTTGGTATGTACCACAAACAGTAAATTCATTCAGGACCAAATCCTGGCCCCATTGAAGTGAATTGTAAAAGTCTCTTAAGTCAATGGGACAGTATTTGGTCTTTAATGTTAAGATAAAAACAAGAAGCACCCACTCTATAGCTCTGTTTGTATATGTGTAATGTATTCTTTTTTAAGGCTAAAATTGAATGCTTCCTTATGCATTTTGCTCTGCAGAACTGTTCATTTCTGCCTTTCTTTCTGAATATGTCACAGACCTCAGGTATTGTTGAAGTAGAGCAGTTTTGTTCAGAGCTAATTATAAAATAGCCAGGGAAAGTAAACCACTTTAAAATTGATTAGTTTTTTGGTGTTGTTTTTTTTGTTTTTTTTTTAACTGATCAGTAACAAATCAGTGTTTAAACTTTGGATGGGCAGCACAGCTAGTGAATGACTTACAAAAAGGATACTCAATCAGCCATCATTTACTTTTGCTAATTAAATGGAAAAGCAAGGAAGCAGGTATGGAAATTTGAAGCAAGCACTAGAAGTCCAGCATTACAGTACATTTTGCAGAGATGCTAGAATCATAGTTTAGTCACCTCAGTGGACTAGGAGTAGTGCTTTGTAATGAACTGATTCATGATCAGTTCTGTTGGTTTTGGACGTCCTTTGTGATTTTTGTCTCTCTGAGGATTCAAAGAAAAGAAACAGCAAGGGAAGCCAGTAGAGTATGAAAACTATAACACTCTCAGGGCTGATATTGGAAGCCTAGGTCCAAAGTCTGATGTTGGCTACTCCAGTGTAAATGCAGTGTAACTCCACTGAAATACACTGTGTTCTATTAGATTCCCTCCAGTGTACCTGAGAGAATAATCTGCCCCCTGGGCTTTCCTTTCCTTTTTTAGTAATTCAAGTCAGCCATTTGTTTTTTACATATTAATTGAAACATATTTTATGTTTGTTCTCATATTAGTTGGCTGACATAGGTCATTTTTAGTGCTTCTGTAAGGAAGGTACTTATTTTGGTCAGGTATAATGTGAACAGGTGCTATATATGTTTCCTCGCTCATTTCTGCTAGTGCATCTCAATTTTGACCCATAGTCTTGACCATTTCACTTTTATTCCTGGGCCAGATTGTGTAATGTTTTTGAGATGTGGACAGATATCCACTGGAGATTAGGTTGAAGTAACTCATTTTCAGCTCTGATAAAATTAAAATGTAACCCAAGTTTCCAGAGGTAGAAGGGGGCTAATGTATTATCCAATTTTGCCAGTTAGTCTTTTCTGTTTAAAAGGGCGCTGTCAACTTAAAAATCATACATGGTAAAAAAATTTCCAGAAAGAAATATTCCTACAGTAGTACCCAAGATAAATTTAACTGAAAGAGGTTAGAGGGGGGAAATCTATATTAGCTTCCAGTTTGCTCACACCATATGCATTTGACAGCCCTTCACATCTAGTTAGTTTTATTGTTTCCTCTGTGCAGTGTCAGTTTCTCCATTGGTTGTGTGTGACATGAGAGTAAAAAGCATTAAAAGGTAGAAGGGAAAGGAAAACAAAAATGGGTGAGAAGACTTAGATGCAGGTATAATATCTGAAACTACTTTTAACACATTTGAAAAGAACCAGTTCTCAAATTGACCATGCCCCTTTGAACATTATTCCATCTTCAGTGGGTACTAGCCAGTTTCAATCAGCTGATAGCAGTATCACACAAAATAACTTAATATTTGGCCTCAGAAGTGGTATAATAGTGACTGAAGAATAAAAGGAAAAAGCAAGCTTGAAAGGGAGCCTGAGGCTGAAGTGCAAGTTAAAGATGACCTTGTAAAGTTTAACGTATATTTGGAGGGCAGAGGATGAAAAATATAACTGGACAATCAGTAGGAAGAATAAAAGTAGTTCTTCGAGTAATTGCTCATATCAATTCCAGTTAGGTGTGTGCATGCGCCGCATGCACGGATGTCGGAAACTTTTTCCCTAGCGGCTACCTATCGAGGATATGTCTGTAACCAGGGTCAAGGTGGGTTGAGGGGAATGACTCTGTCCCCACCTCCGAGGTAAGGCTTGGGAGTCACCTAACTGGAATTGACATGAGCAATCACTCGAAGAAGAAAAAACGGTTACTTACCTTTCTGTAAGTGTTGTTCTTTGAGATGTGTTGCTCATATCTATTCCATTCCCACCCACCTTCCCCTCTGTCGCAGTAGCCAGCAAGAAGAAACTGAAGGGGGGTCGGGCCGGCAGGGTCTTATATAGAACACCACATCGGCGCCGCTCCAGGGGGCTCCCCAGCCGGCCCGACGGGTAGCTGCTAGGGGAAAAGTTTCTGACATCCGTGCACGCGGCGTGAGCACACACCTAACTGGAATAGATATGAGCAACACATCTCGAAGAACAAGTTACAGAAAGGTAAGTAAGTGTTTTTTCAGTCATTTTGGCAAATTTCTCATATATTTGCATTATTTCAGCCACAGTTCTCCCTACTTCCTCCAATAGAGCCAAATTCTGCCCTTCAGTGTGTATGCCTCTCCCATTAATGTCAGTGGGAGTTATATACTCACAACAGAAGATAGAGTTTGGCCTCTCCCTTTGTGAACAGCTGTCATTGATCGCTATGATACCAATTTTGGGGGAGATTTGGCTCCCATTGGCTTTCAGTAGGACTTGTGCTCCTAAATTTTGTAGGCACTTTTGAAAATCTCCCCCTCCATTCGTACCCAATCAATGGGAATTATATGCAATCAGGCTGGGACTATATTGAGGTTCTTTTGAAAAATCTTCCCACCTTTTCTTTAGCACCAGTGTAGCTCCACCAGTGCTGTCAGTGTCATCTGATTGTTGGCATTTGTACCACAGTATCATATAGGCCTGTTTACACCATTAGCAGATAGTCTGTAATAGCACTGCCCATTGTTGCGAGCACTGGTGGAGCTGCAATGGTGTTACAACAACGATGGCAGATTTTCACAAAAAACCACTTCAGACACGGCCATAGGGAGAATTTAACAGCCCTTTTGTGTGTTTATCCATTTATATGCATTAAATTCTCTCTTAAGGATTATGCTATTCATGTGAAGTGAAAAAGAAATACACAATACCTCTGAATTTAAGAACAGGTATTTCTGTTTCATTGAGGAAAATGCTGACACATTATTGTGTGTTATCACTTGCGCCTTTAATTTTAGCATCAGACAAAAGCTCTGTAATCTTCTAGCCTAAAAGTTTGCTTCCCTTTCACTCTGTATAAAGTATTTATCTTGTGTGGCTAACTGATTTTCAGTTGGGAGTAGCAACACAAAATAATGAGATACCTGGAGAACATAAATGGAACTTTATTATCCCCAACAAGAGAAGAAAAGGGGCTTTAGAACTTGGGACAGTTAATCAAAAATAGGCACACAGAAATAAATATAAACGTAGACAGAAGATACCCTCTTCCATTCCCAATTTGAGAGCAAGTATAAAAAATTATAAATTTCCAAGAAACTTGCAAATCAATGGTGGAAGGAATAAGATGAAAAAAGCCATACGGTGTCTTATACACAGTGCCTCCCTGAGCTCTGTGGAGAAGAGCAGAACAAGAGAGATGCCCTTGTGTTATGCTCCATGTGGTAAGAACATCCCCACTCGGTCATGTATCATTAGTGGTATTTGACTGATGAACTTTTATCATGACAGAACATACTCTACCACTTCATCTACAGGACTAGCTATCTGCAAAAGAAAGCTGTTATCTGGGAAAGGGGATGAACTGCTAGCTTTAAGTGCTGGGACTCAGAGTGGTTGACCTGGTGCTTTCTCTCTTTCCCTTTCCCTATCTCATGTGGTTCCCCAAGAAGGTGAACGGGATTCCTAGGACCATGTGCTGGTTCTGAGGGGTATGGTGGGGGGTGGGGTGGAAGTGTTAGCTCCTCCTGCCATACCTTAGTTCTGTCCCTGCTCCTACACTGCTACAGTGTGCTCTGACAGTTCCCATGCATTCCCGGTGTGGTGTCTGCTGCTGCTACTGTTCTGCTGCAGCTTTGGCAGCAGCATGGGCCCAGCTCTTTAGAATGCTCCATTTAGCAATTATTTTTGTATGCTCCCAAGACATTGCTGATCAGTGCAAGTCAGATAAGGGAAATGGGAATTTTTAGCAGTTTAGAACTCAGCTAAACCTGAACACATTTAATGGGATAAAGAATAAACACTTCTCTAGCCTGAGGGCTCTCTCCCTTGCCAAATTTCAAAGGCTTCCTGCAAACTATGGAGGTGTAGGAACTTCTTAAAAAAAGGTTGCAAGAATCTTTTACAACTGAAAATGTTATGCAGCCTGAATATAGGGGTTACTACAAGCTTCCCCTTTAATACATATGTACATGTACTGGGAAAGTATGAGTATTTTGGTGCGAGGATCTAATGGCCAGCCCCCGATGATGGATTTAAAGAGACTGGTAACAACAAATACATGAAGAAAATGTGGGATTATTCCTTTAAGCATAGATATTATTTACTTAACTTGCATGGACTCCCATATTTCATACCATGTAACAAGGGCAGAATAAGCCACTTTTTTGGTACTTATTTCAAAGGGTTCTGTACCACACTGTAAAAGAAATAGCTGCTATTAATGAAGTTTTGTTGTGTTCTGTTTCAAAGGATCAGCTATTACCTCCTTCCTCTTAAAAGGTGATAACTGTAGTTTCAAAATAGTCAAAATCATGCCCTCTGAAATCATCTGGGAGCAGACAATTAAATTTTGTAATCACTTCTGCTATACTGCAATGATTAAGTATTATTACAACTTGACTACATACTATGCACGCAATTAGAAATTTACCGGACTACCTATAACAGATTCTAGGTCTTTCCCAGATGTTTATTAATTCCCATTAGTTTTCCACAGTTCAGTCACCTTGATGCTCCACCTGTACTCCATTATAATAATTATGTGTTTGTTTTTACTTTATTGATCTATATAACATGAGGAAATGCTAAGTAGCATCTCAGGGAGCCTTGGCATGTATAGGCAAATATAAGTGTTCATATTAGCTAATCTTTTGGGTTTATATTTGCAGTGCATGTATTGGATCCCAGGATCCTTACTGTGGCTGGGACATGGTGATGAAGAAATGCACAACACTGGAAGAAAGTCTAAGCATGAGTCAGTGGGAGCAAAGCATCACTGTGTGTCCAGTAAGTCCAAGAAAATTCATTGACCTCTTAAAGTTCTTGAGTTCATGTGGATCTCATGTAAACTAGTCACTGTAAGATTTCTCAGGCTGAGAACATAATTATACACAAAGCACATTGCTTCAGGCCTTTCCGCTCAGATGTGGACTGTAAACGTATTTGTGTTTCAGTTCGTAGCCAACTAATTTGCAGTACAGTATGTTCAAGACATTGTTTGCAATTTTATACGGAGCAGTCAGCTTTCTTCCACCACCGTACACGTTCCCACTTTGAAGATGAATATTCAGAGACAAATTACAGCAAAATGTTTTTCCCTCCAGAATTTCCCCCCCCACAAACACACACACTTTGTACTGTAAAATCAGATTTTAATTGCTAGAGATGGAATCTTGCCCCCTGAGGTTGTTATTGCTAATTTTAAAAGTCACATAATGATTCACAAAGTTCACTAATTGAAAAGGTGCTATCCTTCTAGAGACACAAAGTGGATTGTTTGGATGCAGAAAACCCACACATATAATGACACATGAAAACTGATTATAGCAAGTATAATATTTATGACTACTCAGGGTTTTTTTTGTTTGTTTGTTTGTTTGTTTGAAATTTCATATGGGATGGAGTTGATATATGCTCTCTCTCCTGTTTAGTCTGGCCTCAACATTTTAGTATCATACTCAAAATATGTAATGAAATAAACAATAAAATAATAAATATTTTATTATTTAATATACCAATACAGATGGTCTTTTATAAACAAAGAAGAAAATTCCCTTCCCCAAGGAGTTTGCAAACTAATGGCCAGATTCTGCTTCACCTATTCATGTTGACTAGTACCTTGGTCCTGAAATAGTTGCATTTCATTCAGTGGGATTATTCTAGAACAGGAGTCGGCAACCTACGGCATGCGTGCCAAACATGGCACACAAGCCGATTTTGAGCAGCACGCAGCTGCCTGCTGCGGTCCCGGCCCCCAGCCCTACTCAGCCCTCCTGCCCACTGCTCTCCCCTGTGGGGGCAGGAGGCAGAAGCTTGGTTATGCGGCAGCCAAGCTCCCCCACACACACTTCTTCCCCCAGCGTGGTACTTTCCTGCCCCTCCCCCTCTCCTTCCCTGCGCCAATCAGCTGATGGCCCGTGCGATGGGGAGGGGGAAGAGTGGCAGCGTGCACACAGCTCCGTAGAGGATGCAGAGAGAGGTAGGGACGGGGCCTTGGGGAAGGGGGTGGAACAGGGCCTATCCCTTCCAGCCCCCCCTGCCATGAGCCGCTCAGGCCAGGGGGTGGGAGCACCCCCACGAGCCGAGCACCCCAGCCCTCTGCCCTGAACCCCCCTCACACACTCAGCATTCTGAGCACCCCCACACACCGATCCCTCTGCCCTGACCCTTGAACCCACCCCACACCCAGCGTTCTGCCCTGCACCCCCCACATCCCTCAGTCTTCTGCCCTGCACCCTCAACACACCCCCAGCCCTCTGCCCTGACCCTTGAACCCCCCCACACTCCCAGCCTTCTGCCCTGCACTCTCCACACACCCCCAGCCCTCTGCCCTGCACCCCTCACACCCCTCAGGTCTCTGCCTTGACCCTGAACCCCACATACCCAGCGTTCGGCCCTGCACCCCCACACCTCCACTGCCCTGAACTCCCCACTGCCCTCTGCCCTGACCCCTGAACATCCTCCCACACACCCAGCCTTCTGCCTTGCACCCCCACAGCCCCATCCCTCCGTCCTGACCCCGAACCCCTCCCCGCACCCAGCCTTCTGCCCTGAACCTCCCACTGCCCTCTGCCCTGACCCCTGAACACCCCACACACATCCAGCCTTCTGCCCTGCACCTCCACAGCCCCATCCCTCTGTCCTGACCCCTGAACCCCCCCAGACACTCCAGCCCTCTGCCCTGAACCCCATCCCCCAGCCCTCTGCCCTGGCCCCTGAAACCCCCCCCCAGGTCTGGGGTCCTGGCCGCAGGCCCTGCTCAGCCCGCTGCCAGCCTAGGTGAACAGAACCCCAGGCTGGCAGTGAGCTGAGCAGGCTGGCGGCGTAAGATCAGCATTTTAATTTAATTTTAAAAGACACTCCTTAAACATTTTGAAAACCTTGTTTACTTTACATACAATAGTTTAGTTATATAATATAGACTTATAGAAAGAGACCTTCTAATAATGTTAAAATGTATTACCGGCACACGAAACCTTAAATTAGAGTGAATAAATGAAGACTCGGCACACCACTTCTGAAAGGTTGCCGACCCTTTTCTAGAAGTAAGGTACTAGTCAGCATCAGGGTGGTAGAATGTATCTGTAAATTAGATTGATAGCATAATTGGAATAGACACCCAACCAATGTGGAAGAGAAGGAGGGTAGTCAACAGAAACCTCAGGAAAAGGGAATGCTGCTCTTTGCAGAATACGATTTACAAAGAATTCAGATAGTGCTATTTTAGATACACTCAAGAGCAAGAGTAGACAATATGGAGGTGAGAATAGTAAAGGAAATCAAGCAAAAGACAGACCAGAAGAATGTGGAAACACCTTGCACTGAAGAAGAGGGAGGTTGTTAAGGCACAGAAGTGGCTACAACTGGTACTGATTCTTGAGTAGGGAGAAGAAAACAAAAGGAGAAGTGAAGCAAGATAATTATACAGACCATATGGAACAAGAGAAGGAATAGAAGGAAATGAGAACTAAGATATAAGCAAGGAAAGAACTATATGGATGCCTGAACGTGAGAAGTAGAGACAGAACTTGATGCGTAGTCAAGGAGCCAGTGGAAGGAGGGGCAGTGAGAGATGATTTTTAGCTGCAGTGTTTTGGATAGACTAGAAAGGGGAGAAGAAAGGAAGCCGGAAAGAAAGGGAGGTTATGATAGTCAAGATTAAAAATAACTGGTGCATGAGGCAGGGGTTAGCAGTCAGGATACACAGGAGAAGTCAGATTTTAGGCATGTTACAAAGGAAGAACAGCAGGATTTTTTCAAGATCCTGAATGCTGTGAGATTCAAACAGGGCACAAGCCTGGGTGGCAGGGAATATAATGCAGTTATCATTGAAAAGGTTGGGGAGAGGAAAGTGACTTAAAGGATAGGTGATGAATATAGGAATAAAATGTCACCCTTGAACTTAGATAAAAAAATACCTTTTGACTGTCTGAACTGTCTCCCCCAACCTGACTGTCTCCCAGGGCTGCCTAGACGTGTCTGAGTGCTCTGTGAGGGAGCTTCTCTAAAGCACTCAGTTTTGACCTGACACTGCTCCCGCTGAAGTCAATGGCTAACTTCAGCAGAAAAAGTTAAGCTAGTATTAAGCATACCACTGTCTACCTTCCAAAACTGACAGTGACCACTAATGGGGGGTAAAACCCACTTGGAGACTTGCTTTTTTATAATGAAAAACTGCTTGTATGCTTACAAGCAGTTTTCTAGTAACCAACAGTTAGTGCTTTAGCATCAAGTTCACACATCCCTCTCAGTATTTTTCTATTAAATACATACTAAAGAAAAGAGGGGGCGAGGGGTTGTTTGTTTTTTGTTTGTTTGTTTTTTGCCTTTGGGAATATTTGAGATCATCTGTGGTGTACAAATAGAAATGTGTATTCTAAACACTACTCTCAAATTCATTTTGAAGCTAAATCCACCTCTCAAGGCTTTTAGGCTTTTCCTCATCGTGTTATATTGTTGTTGTTGTTTGTTCTGGCCAGTTTCACATTTTTAATAAACATTTTCAAACCAGCAAAGAACTCTCAGTCTAATGACTGACAGACTGATATTGGTTAAAGACAAGGAGTACAGAAGAGTGAATAAAGTGGTGTTTTGGTCACATCTTGTTAATACATGGTTACGTTAACACAGTTTTCCCCCATTTCCTAAGATTATTCCAAAGTTACTCCAAAGGTTTGTTAGTACACCTTTACCCCACTATAACACCACCTGATATAACATGGGTTTGCATATAGTGCAGTAGCAGCGGGGCTCTGGCAGCAATTTAAAGGGCTTGGGCTCCCCCGCAGCTGCTGGAGCATGGAGCTCTTTAAATCCCTGCCGGAGTCCTGCCGCCGCTACGCCAGGGCAGCGGCAGCAGGGCTTGCCGGCGATTTAAAGGGCCTGGGGGCTCTGGCTTCTGTGGGGAGCCACAGGCCCTTTAAATCACCGCTGGAGCCCTGCCGCCCCTACCCCAGGGCTGTGGCAGCAGGGCTCCACCGACGATTTAAAGGGCCTGGGGCTCCCCGTAGCAGCTGGAGCCCGGAGCTCTTTAAATCACTGCTGGAGCCCTGCTGGCTGGCCCTACCCCGGTATAACGGGGTTTCAGCTATAACGCAGTAGGGATTTTTGGCTCCCCACTACTGCATTATAGCGAGGTAGAGGTGTATAAATCAGGTAGTTTCTTCACAGGCATCATGAAGAAGTGGATCTTCAGGAGGATACAGAGAGAGTAATGGCCTTAAAGGTGAACTCAGGAAAGACTTTCCCTGCAGTGTGTCCAGAAAGCTACAGAATCCAGAGTTCAGTAGAGTGAAAGAGAAATGCAAGTTCCAGACTCAAGTTTTCTTCACTAAAAATGCCCTGCCAGCAGTGCCATTCTGATTATATTGCAAGTGGGCTGCTAGCTTGAGTGCCTCAGATGACCTCAACTTCCACAATACTAATTAGGAGAAAAGCAGTCAGGCCTCAAATCAAGGTCAAAACTAACACCTAAAAACTTAATTCTGAAATAGACCTGCAGCCAGTGTAAGTCACAGATCACAAGTATAACCGCTACATGACCCCGACTTGCTTAGCAGGCAGGCTGATGCTTTCTTCATTAGTTACAATTTTTGATGGTATTACCCAACATGGAGTTGATTGCTGTGACCCAGTCTCCAGGGGACAAAGGCATGGGTGGGCTCTGAAGCATAAATTAAAAACGGTTCTCCTACATACTACGGTACTTTGAAATGTTTTTCTCTTGTGTCCTGCCACTTTGACCACAAAACTGTGAATTGTCTCCTCACCAGCCCCTACAAGCCCTTGGGGACTCTGCCCCATTCCCATACTTGTGAAACTATCACAGCCCAAACATGGGACACAATATGTGACAAGTAACCAAAATGAGGGGCACACAAAATTTTTCATGAAGGAAGCGTAAAATGCTCTCATCTTTGTTTCTTTAGTATAAATTACTTTTTCTTTTACTTTTTTTCCATGATTCTTTAGGTCTGATGTAAGTAATTGCAAACAATATAACTCAGGGAACACCAAATTTGTGTGGAACTTGGATAACTAGACAACAATGGGGCTAAAATGGGACTGTCTCTTGAAATGTATGCCAAGTATCAGAAGGGTAGCCGCGTGAGTCTGCATCTACAGAAACAACGAGCAGTCCAGTGACACCTTAAAGACTAACAGATTTATTTGGGCATAAGCTTTCATGGGTAAAAAAATGCACTTCTTCAGATGCATGGAGTGAAAATTACAGATGCAGGCATTATTATACTGACACATAAAGAGAAGGGAGTTACCTTACAAGTGGAGAACCAGTGTTGACCGGGACAATTCAATCTGGGTGGATGTGGTCCACTCCCAAAAATTAATGAGGAGGTCTCAATACCAAGAGAGGGAAAATTGCTTTTGTAATGAGTGAGCTAGCCACTCTCAGTCCCTATTCAGGCCCAAATAATGGTGTTAAGTTTGCAAATGAATTGTAGCTCTGCAGTTTCTCTTTGAAGTTTGTTTTTGAAGGTTTTTTTTGTTGCAGGATGGCTACTTTTAAATCAGTTATTCAATGTCCAGGGAGATTGAAGAGTGCTCCTACTGGCTTTTGTAGGTTACCATTCCTGATGCCTGATTTGTGTCCATTTATGCTTTTACATAGAGACTGTCTGGTTTGGCCAGTGTACATTGCAGAGGGGCATTTCTGGCATATATCACATAAGTAGAGGTGCAGCCCCAGATGGTGGGGCTGATGTGGTTGGGTCCTCTGATGGTGTCGCTAGAGTAGTCATGGGGACAGTAGGCAACAAGGTTTGTTACAGAGATTGGTTCTTGGGTTAGTGTTTCTGTGGTGTCGTGTGTAGTTGCTAGTGAGTATTTGCTTCAGGTTGAGGGGCTGTCTGTAAGCAAGGACTGGCCTGCCTCCTAAGGTCTGTGAGAGTGAGGGATTGTTTTCCATTGGTGTTCTGTTATTTTCCTTGTTGGGCCTGTCCTGTGGTAGGTGACTTTTGGGTACCCATCTTGCTCTGTCAATCTGTTTTCTCACTTCCCCAGGTGGGTATTGTAGTTTTAAGAATGTTTGATAAAGATCTTGTAGGTGTTTGTCTCTGTCAGATATCAGGAATGGTAATGTACAAAAGCCAGTAGGAGAACACTTCAATCTCCCTGGACATTCAGTAAAAGATTTTAAAATAGCCATCGTTCAGCAAAAAAACTTCAAAAACAGACTTCTAAGAGAAACTGCAGAACTAAAATTCATTTGCAAATTTAACATTATTTTATTAATTTGGGCTTGAATAGGGACTGGGAGTGGCTGGCTCACTCACTACAGAAGAAATTTTCCCTCTCTGGGTGTTGACACCTCCTCATCAATTATTGGGAGTGGACCACATCCACCCTGATGGAATTTGCCTTGTTAAAAGTGGTTCTCCACTTGTAAGGTAACTCCTTTCTCTTCATGTGCCAGTATATTTATGCCTGTATCTGTAATTTTCAGTCCATGCATCTGAAGTGGGTTTTTCACAAAAAAACTTATGCCCAAATAAATCTGTTAGTCTTTAAGGTGCCACCGGACTCCTCATTGTTTTCTTGAAAAGTATCTGAGTTGTATGGCTCTGGCCAAGATTGCTCTGCTCCTTTCCTTAGTGCCCCTCTCCCCCAATGTCTCTTCACACTTACACAAAAGAGGCTGCTTCAGGGGTCATTATGGGAGTTGGTGGCATTAGGCTGATGAATGAGTGGGGGAGTGGTGGCAAAGGAAATTTCAGATTCTTTTCCTGCTTCCTAGCGGGAGTGGCACTTTCCTGGTGCAGGAGCAAAAATGATTTCCTCACCTCTGCTGAGTGTCTGTTATTCCTTATGAATCCCCTGATGCTTTTCCTCTGCCCCTTCCCCTCTTCAAGCCAGTTGAGATGGAGAGAAGGGGCAGCCCTTACAGCCCAGTTCCTCTACCTTTTAACAGCAAGGGCTCCTGGAAGGCCCCATAACGTCTGAGTCCCTGAGTGCTGGGGAGCTGTTGAGGCGAGAGCAGGAGGGGATGTATTCATGCCCGTGTGACATTTGTGTGTGCTATAAGCTCATCCAAGCAGGAGCCTCTCACGTTCTGGGATACAGTCCACGCCCGTGAGGGCTGTGTCACCACCTGCCCTGCAACCTGGGGTACCTCACAATGCTTTGCTGCTGTACCTTCCACCTGGGCCTCTCACAAACAGCATGCAGCTCACACCCTGCATCTGTGAATAGCTGCAGCCCTGTCCTGCAACTCTGACCACAGCAGCCTGTCAGCAAACATAAGCCACACTCTACCTTCCAGTAGCCGTGGTTACTACTTGTAGGGTGACCACAACACACTCCCAGTCCCAAATTTTCCTCCCAAAAAATGTGTTCTTCATTGTCCAGCCCTCTCCTGGACAGTTCAGATATTTTGGGTCCATTGCCTCTGTAATGGAACAATATCGAACAGTTTGCTAGTTTAAATTGAGCTAACCCAGATCCCAGTTTAACCACAACACTAGATTAGTTTTGATTAAAGAATAAAACAAGTGTATTTACCTAAAAAGAGAGATTTTAAATAGTACAAGTAATTAACGTTAGAAATGGTCACACGACGAATAAAGATGAAATGCTTTCCAGTGCTAAAACGTAACAAGCTAGACTTGGTTCAAGGTAAAATCCTTCCCACATGTTCCCAACAACAGGGCTGACCAAATTTCAGCTCAGGGTCCCTCCCAAAATTAAGCAATTTCCTTTGTCTTCTTAGGTGAAGAAGAGAAATGTCTCTCTCAATTAATAACTTGGGGTGTTCTTGCCCCTCACTTTTATAGTCTAGTCACCCTTTGAAATGGATTCTTCAGAGAATTACTCCTCAAAGCAAAGTTTATTCCAGCAGTGAAGAAAGCAAAGTGTAGTCAGGGGGTGAAGGTGCCCGTGCTCTTTCTTCTCTCCTATGTATGCTGAAATACAGATTTGCCTCGTTACGCTCTTGCTGTCTCAAGGACCTGGTTGACTACTATATATAAATTGAGGCACACACACAATCCTTTGTTTAAGATAGTCCTGATTAGGCAGGAGTGGTTAAACGGGTCTATGTGGGATTGAACATGAACATTGTACAGGGAGAATTCATACCTTACCTATAATGTTGCCATGTACATTTCATGGTGCTATTATTGACCAGTGAGTTATTAGTTTTCAAATGATACCTCACAAGGAATACTTTGTACAAAGATTATTACAACAGTGTGTAGGTTGTGAATACATGGTGCAGTTGGTCACAGAGCCCTAGCTTTATTCTCCACTGCCCTGCACCTTGTTTCGAAATTTACACCTGTGCAAAATGGCCAGTTCACATTGGTGGTCATTTACACCATTCTGAACTTAGTACCAGAATAAATCACTATACAAAATGCAAGGCATTGGAGAATAAACCCTTTTGTGTTCTGACTTTTTCTGCATTATTAAATAATAATTTCTAAGAAAGACCACAACATTTTGCATGAAGCTTTACAACCACAGTCTGACCTGATATCCTAGAGCAGTGCTTTTGAAAGTTAGGGTTGTGACCCAGCACTGGGTCACAGAATGCAAAGCACCCAGGGACCCTGGCAGCTGGCCAGAAAAAACTAGTAGTCCCTACCCAGAAGCAGCCAGCAGCAGGTCTGGCTCGTAGGTGAGGGGGGCCCCCACAGGGCTCCACGTGCTGCCCTCGCCCCAAGCACCGGGGTTCCCATCCAATGGGAGCTGGGTGTGTGCATGCCTACTGATGAGAGCCGCATGAAGCCGCTTGTGCACCTCTGCCTAGGAGCTACTGGCCACTTCTAGGGCGCAGTGCGGTCTGCAGTGCCAGGACAGGCAGGAAGCCTGCCTCTGCACCCTGGCTGCACTGCTGACTGGGAGCCACCCGAGGTAAGCCCGTGCCCCAACCCCTGCCCCAGCCCTGAGCCCCCGCCCAGAGCCCCTTCCTGCACCTCAACCCCATCATCTCAGGGCCTGCACCCCCAGCCCAGAGCCCTATCCCCCTCCCATACCCCTGCCCCTGCCCTGAGCCCCCCCAAAATCGAGCTCCTTTCTACAACCCAAACTCCTGATTCGCATCACCACACCAGAGCCTGCAACCCTAGCCCAGAGCCCTATCCCACACCCCAAACCCCTCATTCCCAGCCCCGCCCCACGGCCCTCACCCACCCCCCAAGCCAACCCTCTGCCCCAGCCCTGAGTTCCCTCCCACATCCCAAACCCCTCATCCCCAGCTCCACTGGGTTGTGGGCATCAACAATTTTCTTCAACTGGGTCGCCAGAAAAAAAGTTTGAAAACCACTGGCTTAGAGGAAGAGCCCATTGCTGTCACACAGGAAAGCTGTTTTCAGTTCCTAAACCCAGCTCCTTGCTTCTTGGTCAGCCGGAACTAGGAGTACAGTATAGTGTATTCAATTCCTTGTGTAGGAAGTGCATCATATCATTTTGCAACAGTCCCTCCAAATAAATAGTTAATATGCAGATTGTGATGAGGGACTTTCTGGTGGGTTATTTATTATTACTGGGAAGGGTGGGTTTATTATTCTTTATATGGGCAGTCCACTAAGGGTGTAGTCTCTGGTTTTTTGTATAAACTGGTGGAAACCCACCAGAAGCATTTTCAGTTTGAGATTTTGGAATAGATGGTGCATCCAAACTGAAACTCGGTGATTCCACCCCAGAGAATAGGCAACACAAGAAGTTGCTGGCTGACTGAAGATATAGAGTTCCTCAGAGGGCAGGCCAGCACAAAATAGGCAAAAGAGCCATTTGGAAGGTTGTAGAGAGCATCAAGAGACGTATAGCTAGAGAAAAGAAGAGCCTTTTGAATGGGCAGGGACAGAGAGAAACAAGTAGAGGGAAGGCAGGGATAAGAAACAACTTTGGGTAGGAATGAGAAATAAGGAAAGTAAGGCACCAGAGGAAAGAAGGGTGGAAGAGGAAATATAACCAAATCAGAGAAAAAGTAGGTATCTCCTTGTTTTGTGCTGGCCTGCACACTGAGGTAGGTGAGAAGGTTGAGTGCAACACAATTTTATGGGTAAAGGGCATTGCAGTGGTGCTGGTGAGAGCTGAATTTGGCACTCAGGTTAGTAAAATTTCATTTAAAGTACTCATAGTTCCGCATTTGACTTTATTTCTGTATAGACAACTGGAGATCTAGCTGATCATATGAGTGTTGTCTTGTGAAAACTGTAGGTGAGACAGCAGTGAAGGTGCTCTGATACATTGTGGAAAAGTAAGCAGTAGAGATGGTTTCACAGCTTTGACACTAATTGGACTGGGGACATGTTATCTGTGTTTATAGAATACAGACTCTTCCAGCTCTCGGAGTAAGAGAATGAGCACAACTGACATTTAACAAGAAATAATTATTTCCTGTTTGTGAAAAATAACAGCATACACACTGTATTATAGTGTTATTTTCAATAAACGCGTGTCAGCAGTATGCTGAGTTGATAGATTGTAGCTATATCAGTCTCAGCTGCCACAAAATAAACTTGTCTGTTCTATGGGGTAGTACTGTATGTGAATGATTGATCTTGAAAAGTGTTATTAATAGTTAAATTATGGAACCTTTTAGCAGAGTGGCTGGAGATCAGCCAGAGATGCAGTGAAAACATGCTGCCTGCTGTAATTAAGTCTCTTGTATCTTCTAATTATCTGTGAAATTTATACATCCTTTATCTCCCTTCCCCACCCCATTTAGAATTAAAGTGATATTTATTGTTCATGTCAGGTAGCCAAGTGAGTCACCTTTCCATGTCATTCATAGCAGTTCTGCCAGTTTTGTTTATAGTTCAGTGTAGAAACAGATGTTAGGGCATTAAGTACTAGTACTTTTCCTCCCTGCTTCCCCACTTAAAACATGCCTAACTACTTCAGGCTTTTTTTCCCCCCCTCTCCTGTTTCTTGGGTGGGAGAGTATAGCAGATCACTGACTCACCACCATGGCGCCTCTTGCTGGTTATCCAAGAATTAGCTCAATTTCAGCATTCAGAGCACCACCTGCTGGCCAGTCTCTCTCTTTCCTCAGGCCCCCTCAACCCCAATGCCCTTTACCTTGGAGTTCTGCCCATAGTAGTATTCCCACAATCTGGGTCTCCCCTCCCAGAGGAACTCCCACCCCCACTATGCCCACCTTGCCCCAATAGCTACTGCCACTCATCATCTAGCCGCCTTTTCCTGGGGCAGACTTCAATCTGTAATGGCCATTCATCACTGGCAAGGGGGTTGGACCAGCTGCCTCTGAATATCCCCGGGCTGCACCTCTGCAGCCCCAGTATCTCCTTAGGCCTTAACCAGGTCTCAGCCTGGGGAGTTGCCAGGCTGGAACGCCCCAGCTCCTCTTGCCCTTCCCCAGCATTGCTCTGCTTCAGGGACTCTGTGCTCCCAGGCAGCCAGGTCCTTCCCACTCCAGGAGTGGGACTGACTGAATTCCTCCCTTAGCCCTTATATCAGGGCCAGCTCTGGCCTGATTGGGTGTGTCCACAGCTGTGGCTGCCTCCCCAGTCAGCCTTTTCCCCAGCAGCGGGGTAATTGCCCAACTACAGGGAGGACCTATGTACTATTTAGCTATAGCGTTGTTATTTATTCGTATTACTATAGCAGTATGGGGCCCTACCCATAGACCAAGATCCCAGTATGCTAGGTGTTGTACAAACACAGAACAAAAAAGTTGGTTTCTTCAGTCTATAATGCAAGTTTTCTAATCTTTTAATCATTCTCTACTAAAGAGTGCCTTCATCTACAGAGCTAAATTCCTCATATCCATCACCAATTTCATGAAAGGTTCCAGTAGCAATGAAGTCTGATGAAATCTAGAGTTAGCACTGTTTCTTTTAATTAGACAATTCCTAAATAATAATTGGAGATATATCTATCTCTTAGAATTGGAAGGGACCTTGAAAGGCCATTGAGTCCAGCCCCCTGCCTTCATGAGCAGGACCAAGTACTGAATTTTGCCCCAAATCCCTAAGGGGCCCCCTCAAGGATTAAACTCACAACCCTGGGTTTAGTAGGCCAATGCTCAAACCACTGAGCTACACCTCCTCCCTAAGTCCTGGTTAAATATATAATTATAGATATCTTATTCACATAGCTTTTAAACTGCATTTTGGAAGAATTATTCAACATCATAAAAGAGCCTCCAGGTGAAGGCAGTGGGAATAGACTTTAAGGGAAAAGGCGAGGGTCCTAAAAGTAAAGTTTTATGCTTTTTCATTTGTATTGTTTTTTACAGCTGTGTTTTTTTCCCCCATATATAATGTATATATTTACAATCACATTCTGCTTCCCCAGGAAGTGGAATTTTAGTGATGGTTCTTTTATTAAAATGTGTTTTTTATAAATATCAAAGAAAACTACTAATCATTAAGATTTAGCATAGGCTTGACCTAGAATCTATCCCTTGACCATTATCCTCTACTACTTCCTCCTTTTAATCCAAAATCATGTTTCTGCAAACATTCTTGCATATTCTATTTTGCAATCAGTGACAGCAGAGTTTGGGAGAAATGGGAAATAATTTCAGTCAGAATATGATTGAGAGAATGAGGCTCTAATTCCTGTTGAATTTCTGTAGGAATTGTTTCCAAAAGAGCCAGTGATATTGGGGTGATGATGATTGATTTTTATTATTTATTATTTATAGTATCCAAAGGCTCCAGTCAGATTGAGGCTCCATTCTGTACAAACACAAAAAAGAGAATTCCTGCTCTAAAGGATTTACAGTCTACAAGGGTGTGATCCTTTTGAGAATGACTCTGATGGTGGCTCTAAATTTTGAATAGATGAAGTTCAGACTTCACTATGTTGTGCAATTAAAAAGTTACATCAAAAGGGACTTCTGATTAGTTTTCTGCTGTCTTACTGTAAGCCTCAACTTTCTGCTTTTTTATCTTCTAGACCAGGAATTTGACTGTGGATGGGAATTTTGGAGTGTGGTCTCAATGGAAACCCTGCACCCACACTGATGGTACCAGTGTTGGCTCCTGCCTCTGCAGAACTCGCTTGTGTGACAGTCCAGCACCTCAGTGTGGAGGCTGGCAGTGCGAAGGACCAAGTATGGAGATTGCCAACTGCTCCAGGTAATCCCAAGACCCAAACAGATCCTATAGGGTATCTTATTTTAAAGTATTAAAAATAAAACACATTTTCAGTAATACTTCTTTGAACCCTTATCCACAGCCTTCCTATTCCTTCTTGAATATGAAACTGCTTATGATGATAGTCACAGCAGCATGGGACATAAGCCTCTCAGACTTCGCTGGGAGAGAGAACTGGCCAAGTGGGGAAAATTAACTTCAAGTTTTGTGAAACTATTTAAGTTGACCACAATTAACATTAACAACAGAAATATAGGGGGGGGGATCAATGCATTTGGTGACACCCACAGTTTAAAGCCCTGGAGTTTAGTAATTTATTGGGGCACAGAGAGACTTTTGCAGGACCAGGAAGCTTTTTTTAAACATTAGTTCTGGCCCAGTTATCAGAAAGAACACATTTTGAGGGCCAAGGCCCAGGAGTCACTACCCTTTAGCACCACCTCCACTGGACCAGCTCTCAGAATTTGTGAATACTGCACTAGGGATGGGGAGCAAAAGGAGGGTGCTTGTCTCTCTGCACTGGAGAGGAGGTAGGTCCACTGTAGCCTGTGCTGATAGCATAATATCCTGGTCTGTGGCCCACCAAGTTTGGTCTTACAGCCACTTTTCCATCCCAGAGCACTCACCTGACCTCATAGACAGAATACTGGAGCAGATCATTTTTCAATCTAAACTTAGAAACAAAGTGTTTGTTTTGAATAGTCATGGCCAAGTTAGCGGGTGCAGGATTAGCAGACTTGTGCTGACAACTGGTGATAGTGAAGGAAGTGGGGCTAATTTGATGTGGCACTCATGTTTCAAACATTTTTTGCACCTAACTCTCAAGTTGGCACTTGTTAAATGGTCTGTTCTGTTCATTTCCAGAAGTTCCTTCTTTTATCACTTTCTCTAGTACATAACTTATGCTACACTAGTAGCAAATACTTTAACTTCCAAATCACCTCATGATATTTTGCATGAATCAGAACAGTTATTATCCTGCATGTAATGGTAAACAAAATCATTCCAGCTGATATAAAATGCAATAATGAATGGGTGTAAATAGATAAGAAAAATCAATACGGTGCTTACAGTTGACTGTAGAGTAGAGAATTGTGAGCAGAAGAGAGGATAAGGATACTATATGAAGCTAAATATTTGAACAAGAGTTAGTAGGTATCTATTGTTCCTGAAGTATAGACTTTAATGCCCACATTTTGAAAGGTATTTAGAGGTGTTTAGGCATTGCTGCACTCACTCCTGCAGTGTCTCACTGATTGAGGAGCCAAAATTTCATTTTAAAAAGAGATTTAGGCACTTAGACAGTCAATGGGATTTTGGCTTCTAAGTGCCTAAATCCCCTTTTAAAATGAGACTTAGGCTCCTAAATCAAATGGGCATTGCAGCACTGAGTGCAGCAATGCCTAAACGCCTTTAAAAAGCTGGGCCTGAAGGCTTAGATGGATTTAGAGAAATGCTCAGAGGCTCACCACAGCTATTATCATAGTCACTCCCCTGCTAACATTACATCATCTCATTTGTATAACCACTCATACTAATAATTGATTTTCAGAGGTACTGTACTGGGCACCCAAAGCTCCCATTGATTTTAATACATCTGAAAATGATGCCATTGATCCTAATCCTTACAGTAATCTACCCTGTTTTTCTGTCCAAAGTCAGTAGCTGTGAACTATGATATTTTTCAGGCAGCCATTTTCTGTAGTGTCAAATTATGGGTCCATTAAAACAAGGGAAGATTCATGCAATGCTCAAATAGCAATAAACCATTAGTAAAAGTTAAAACTGCACTTTTTGGCCAACTATTGAAATGATCTGACAAGTTAAACATTTTTATCCTCTTGTATTATTGAACCAGTTGAGCTTTTTAATTTTTGAATCATTTCCCAATAGAGTAAGACATTTTGTATTATATTTACCTTAGTATTCTTTTAAAATGTTTATAATGAAATCTCAAGAGCATAACATTGTTGAGTTTGATTTTTGTTGAATTTCTTATCTTTACTAGCAATTTTCAGGTGTGAAGGAACCCGATGGGAACTGCTATAATTCATTGATTTCTTTAGGGTTTAAAATTTCATTCCAGACGTTTGGCATGATACTGTTCATATTAAAGTCAACAGGAGTTAGCCACTGACTTTAATGGGAACATGACTGTGCCTTCTAGGGATTTACAAGTATAAGAAATCCATATTGATTCTGTTAGCTCTATCAGCACCTTTTGGTACTCTTACCCGTAAGGTATTGTTACCGTATTTGAGGATTTTGTGGAATTCTGAGCTCATGTAATTGTCTCCTCTTGAAATCTTACTTCTCCTGGAACTTGATTTTTTTTCTTTTTCCTTTATGTATTTATTTATTTATTTATTTATTACAGAAAAGGAAGGGCATGAACTTGAAGTTTTTAATCTTCCTTAAAAGACATGCTATAAATAATACAGACTCTCTAACCCAGCAGCTCTCAAACTTCATTGCTCCGCAGCCCCCTTCTGACAACAAAAATTACTACATGAACTCAGGAGAGGGGACCGAAGCCTGAGCCTGCCCCAGCCCCACCACCCGTGATGCGGGGGGAGGGGGAAGGGAGACAAAGCCTGAGCCCCATTGCCTTGGGTAGGTGGGGAGCGGGGGCAAAGCCAAATCTCAAGGGCTTCAGCCCCAGACAGAGGGCCTGTAACCTGAGCCCTGTTGCCCAGGGCTGGAGCCCTTCGGCTTTGGTCCTGGGCAGTGGAGCTTGAGTTTGGGCTTTGGCCCCAGGTGGTGGGGCTCGGGCTTTGGCTTCGGCCCCAGGCCCCAGCAAGTCTAAAGTTAACCCTGGCAACCCCATTAAAATAGGGTTGCGACCCACTTTGGGGTCCCAACCCACAGCTTGAGAACTGCTGCATTAAATTACTTGAGCAATATGTAATTCAGAATTCTCTCCAAAAGGTTGATGTGGGAATTTAAATAGTAAATGTATCCAGAATAAATTAACTGAGGAGAATTAAGTTCTATTTTCTGTTATTAGTGTTTTGGGTTCTGAAATAATATAGGAGAATGTCAGATTGTCTTCCTGCCCTATAACGTGTATTAGTAAACAACATATGTCATTTTATTTTATAAAAACTAAAGTAAACATTTGCGACCGTGGCAATGAATTTGGTTAAAAGTTAGAAATGTGAGGTTTTTTAAAAAAAATACTTCATTGAGCTTTGAACAGAGTAATACATGTCATTAGCCTAAATAATTATCAATGTATACATGGATTTGCTCTGATGTGGACTGTTAATAAGAATGTTAGCAGAAAAAGGATGCATCCCTGTTATTTTTAAAATATATAATACAACTTGGAGAGGTTAAACAAAATATATATGTTAAACCCAATGGGAATAGTAATATTACATAGTCCCAGTTTAGGGGAGATTCATCTCTAGAAGTATTTGCAGTGAAATTCCAATATCCTGTGGTCAATTGTCAGAATTGTCCAAGGCACAATAAAAGCATTTATAGTTTTCTGACAGGTCGATGGGGTTGCTTGTGATGGTCGGGGGAAGCCCAGGGTCTCATTTCTGGTTTATGTCTTATGTTCCTAAAAGCTCATGCTTCAGGGTTTCAGCCAGTCACCTGCAGGCATCAGGAAGGGTTTGTCCCTCCCCCATGTATTTTGTTTTGTTCTTTTAATCTCCTTACTTTGAACCATCAGGGATGCCCGCAGTTGGAGATTCAGTGGGGTGGGCAAAGGCTGTGAGGTATCACTGAGCATTTTCTGTTTCAGGTGCTTGGCTGGCTAGCTCTTGCTTACATGCTGAGGGTCTAACTGATCACCATATATGCAGTGGGAAGGAATTTTTCCCCAGGTCAGATCGGCAGCATCCTTGAGAGGTTTTTGCCTTCCTCTGCAGTGGGTGGATCACTTGCCAGGATTATCTGGGTATATCTCACTTAATCATTTCCCTGCTATTATGGGGTCTCGGGCACTGATGCACCTTGGTCCCTCCCATTTTTGGCCTATGGCACATAATAGTCTAGCTTCTTGTAGTCTATGATATTTTGGTCTGTTTTCAGTTGTGTCAGCTGCTCGATGGTGTTGGAGACGTGTCAGATAGAGGAGGTCAGACTAGATGATCTGGTGGTCCCTTCTGGCCTTAAATTCTATGTTTCATACCTTCTTACATAGTCAGATTACAAGGACTTGTATGGGTTTTATATTTGTTTGGTCATTGGGCCCATTTTAGCAGTAATATATCATATAGACCAGATCAAAACAATGGCAAAAACAAGTATCTTTTTTTCCACCAAGTGTTCTTCTGGAAGTTTAACTCCATGCAGAATTAATTATCTCTGCAGATATTAATGGGCCAAATTCTGTTCTCAGTTACACCCATGTAGCTGCTCACTGTATATTATAACAGATGATAGAGCCAAGGCTTCTTATTCTACTAGAAATGGGGGCTGGACTCCATGGACTTCCTGGTCACCCTGCAGTACCACCTGTGGAATTGGTTTTCAAGTCCGCCAGCGTTCATGCAGCAATCCAACTCCTCGGCATGGGGGCCGTGTGTGTGTGGGACAGAACCGTGAGGAGAGGTGAGTTATCTTTTCTCCACTGCCTGTTTTAATTTTTTTCCATTCAGGTTCATTTTCATGTTACATTTTTCTCTTTTACCTGCTTTCTCTTTCTTTTCTTTTAAATTTCCACTACAATATCTTACTACAATTACTATTAACAAGGATATGGACTTCAGCTGTGCATTCAGTTTTCACTTAGCTGAATTCTTCCCGAACAAGCTGAGCTCCCAGCAGTGCCAGTCAGCTGATTGTGTTGAGGCACTCCTCTCTACTATCCCTTCATAATCTGGAAATTGATTATACTGTGTTTGAATTGCAACTTGACCAGACTCAAACTCTGCAGTAAAGTGTTGTTAGATCACAGCACTTCATTACTGGTGGACTAAGTTCAATTTTTATATCTTAAATAAAATTAAGCATCAATACAGCAAGTTTTTGGGAAAGTTTTAAGGGTTTTTTTTGTATCTAATATTTTATTCCAGTATGGTGTATATTTATGTCCTTTAGTAAGTACAGCTGAAATTGTTTGTGTGTATATTAACCTCTCAACAGTTCAAGTCAGCTTTTAACTTGGTCTTTTATTTCACAGTTCGTTGCTTCCCCCAGTACTAGATGTTTTGTCATACTATCTCAAAATGTACAGTTTGGTCTTTGATTCCATCACTCACACATCTAAGAGACTCCAATTTATTATTACCTTCCATGAATCCCAACAAAGAAATTAAACATTCATTATATATATATATTTAGACAGACTACTGCATTGAGATGTATTATCTTGTTTCCAGGGGCATCCTGTCAGCTTCAGAAGAAATAGCAAGCTGTGATACAATCATAGAATCATAGACTCTCAGGGTTGGAAGGGACCTCAGGAGGTCATCTAGTTCAACCCCCTGCTCAAAGCAGGACCAAACCCAACTAAATCATCCCAGCCAGGGCTTTGTCATGTAGTAGTGTTTAAAATTCTGAGTACATGAGCCATCAGTTCCAAAAAATGTATAAGGATCTATTTTTTCTTGGATGCACATTTTAAATTTGCATTAGTGTTCCTGTAAGGTACATTCACGGAACCAGGGGAAAACAGATCACTGATTTTTTTCACTAAATCTGCATCTTTCCAGTGATAAAGATAATGAGAAAAATTAGATTAGCAACTTTATCATTTCATGTTAACAAGTCATTCCAATGGGCCAGTGTTGCACGCCACACTGCTGTTTTCATAGAAATTCTAGGACTGTGTCCATGTAACACAAAATTTAAAGGGCGAGTGTCATAGAAAATGTGCACACTTCTGGCTGCTTCAGAGCAATGCATATATACCATTCTCTGGTCAAAACACCAAGATTTTGATATGCTGTAATATACTCTCAGCAGATAGGTTATCCAAGTAAAAAGCTGCCCCCAGGAAATATGGAACTTTAACTAAAATCTCATAGCTCTCTCTCAGCTTTAACACCAGTTATCAGTTTTGTTGCGATGACTGGTCAGTACAGTGCAAAAGAGAATCTGAGTGAGTTTATATTAAAAAGGAGTTGAGATTTGAGTAAAATTCATATGGTGAGTTTTGGTTAAGTATTGTGTCATTTTTTGTATTATAATTGTAAAATGGATTAAAGGATAGACACTGTAAAGAACAAATATTGACAGGTATGTATCACAGGGGCTTGGCATGTCCAACATGGGCCGCCCTCATTTACGCAGTGCATGGTTGATACACCTCATCACAGAGTCATCGAGAATCCGTGCTCAGTCAGGCTGTCACAATCAGGAACTCAGGAGCCATGGATAGAGCAGAGAAAGCAGTCAGTCTGTGGTCCCTGGGCCTTCTGTCTGGGATAATCAATAGCAGTTTGGGGGCCCTAATCCTCTGGGCGAGGCAGAGCAAACAGACAGTGTATATCAAGAGTCCCTGGTAGTCACATCTAGTGGCAAGTGTAGGGCAGTGGGAGGGGAACCCGGACCCACCCTATTCCACCGGGTTCTGACCCAGGGCCCCATGAAGCCAGTAAACTTCCTATTAAGGATAGAGGGATCAGCTCATAACATGTTCCCTATTAGACAACTGGTGCCTCCCTTAAGGGGACGACATGTCACCTACCCATGTGTCTCCTCCCCCTTTGCTCTCCCTGCCCCCTCCCCACCCTACATTACCTGCGTGGGGGAGAGGGGCTCTATCCTCCCACTGCCACCGGCTCCCCCTGTCCCTGCATGTTCAGCTGCTCTCCCTGGAAACCAGGCCCGGGTGGAGAGTGGGATGGAGCTGCTCCCGGTTGCTGCTGTTTGCAGCATAGCCAGCTTCCTGGAAGAGAGCCTGGGTTGAGAGGGGCGGCAGTGGCAGCACACTCCCTGCCCAGGCTCGACTTCTGGGGACAGGGGCCGAACATGCTGCGGGGAGGAGGCTCCAGCGCGTTTGGCCGCTGTCCCTGGAAGCCAATCCCAGGATGGGGGTTAGCCCGCTGCTGCTGCAGCCAGGTGCTCTCCCAGGCAGCTGCTGTGCTGTACCAGGCAGCATCCCAGCATGGCTGGAAGAGGTTCTGGCCCTGCCCCTTCCACTCCCCGCCTGGGAAGTTTGCTGGGGAGGGGGGGGCACTTGGCCCTGCAGGCACCCCCAACACATCACCTCTTCCTACCATAAAGCCCATCTTAAGCATCTCCTTGGCTAGCAATGTCTTGGCGTTCCCATCAGTTTCCACAGTTGGTTGTTCCTCCACAGCGTTGTCCAGGTCCATGGCCTCAGTAGTCTGGAGAGTCGATGGTTCCTCTGCAGGAGCCTGCAGCACATGTCCTTCCTCCTCTTCAGCCAGTCCCTACTGAGCTGAGTTGTCTCCTTTTATCTGTCCTTTCCACCTAGAGCATACACAGCAGGAGAGAGGGGGCGTGGTCTCCTGAGCCCACAATGATTTGTCAGCCCCACTGGCCCAGTGTGCAGTCCATAAACCCCGTCACAATATAGAAAATAAGAAATCATTTCAGTGAATCAGAAATCAAATGCTCACTATTGAGACAGTGGGTACCCTAGAAAAGCAAGTTGTAAAAAAAGGCAATGATATATGGAATAACTTCAGAAAATAAATAATAATAAATTGCAAGGACCAGATGGTGGTATTGAAGAGCTGTGAAGGTTCAAAAGATTGAAGTAGTTGAGTTACTTAAAAAAAAGTGTAACATCATTTATAAAGCTGCTTTTCCAGACAACTGAAGTACAACCTCACTTCATTCCCCAGGACCACCTTGGTACCAGAAAAGTAATTGAGGAAATCATTTTAGATTACATCTTAAAGAGCAAAGTATACTAAGGGCAAATCAGTGTTAGGTTTTGTAAAAGTAAAACTGCTTTTCTTGTATCTTAGAATTTGTTGAGCTGGCAAAACAGTGAATACAGGAGAATCAGTGGATATAATGGGCTGGATTTACCACTGCTTAACTCCAGTACCAAATGAGTTACACCTGTATAAAACTGGAGTAATGCATTGTTAAATCAGGCCCATATATTTAGTAGTGCTGAGCCAATAATTCACAACTAACAATTTACTAAGAAAGTGTAACTTCTTTTCCTGCTTCCAGAACAACAGCAAGGAGATTGTGATTTCCTCAGGTTTATTCACTGAAATTATGTAACAAATTTTCGATGCATTTTTAACTATATTGCTTCATTATGACCAGTTGCACGTCTGAATTCAATATCCAAGAGTGTTAGCTAGTTGTAGTTAATCAGATATTTCACAGAGTATTGTTTCTGTATCCTGACTGTACAAATACACACTCACTTCAGCTTCAAATACTTATGCATGTAAATACAAAACTCAGTTTCCACAAGTATTTGCAAACAAATTTGAAGCAGGTTTTCTATGAACTTTTGTGCTCATAAAATTTCATTGTGTGGAAAATTCCATAGAAAGTAAACACAAAAGGTGCATGAGCTTGGCTGATGCTAAATTACTTACAAATCTGAGTGAATATTCATTTAAAAAAATTTATCCTGCTCAAGTATATATGGCCAGATTTCCCCCTTAGTTACATCCATGAAACCTTACAAACTCCCTGATCTTCAGAGATTTACACACGTCACGCATAACTTTATGCATGTGAGAAATCCCTTCAAATCAATGGGACTATTTACCAGTTTAAAGTTAAGCACAGGGGTCTTTTATGACCCAGGGCTCAAGCAGAAGAATGAAAAAATGGTTAAAAGTTAGGAACTCAGGCCAGGTCTACGCAACATACCTCTATCAGTATAACTACATCACGCAGGGATGTGAAAAATGCACACCCCTGAGCGATGTAGTTATACTGATCTAACCCCCTGCCCCTGTGTAAATGGTTCTATGTTGACAGGAGACCTTCTCCCCTCAATATAGCTATCACCTTTTGGGCAGGTGGATTAACTACACCGATGGGAGAAGCTCTCCCGTCACCATAGGAGCATCTTCATGTTCAGCATTACAGTGGTACGTGAAGACGAGCCCTAAGAATAGGATTACATGGCCAATCTCAGCGTATAGAGAAGTTAATAGTACAGCTGCTGTTCAGTGTATTTAGAAACAATTTGGAGAAGGAGTGAGAGTAGTGGAGTGGCAACATTTGCTGACAATAGATTATTTCTCATCAAAACTGAAGAGTGAAGCATCCTGATGAGTTCCTGAAGGACCTCAGAAACGGCTTCATTTTTCTCTGTGTGGGCTATTTCTTTGAAGACCATGGAAACTGTTCAAGTTTCAGTGTATGATTATTCCTCTTCCTTCCTCCCTTGTGTGTAAGGGTTTCTCCCCTCCCATACTGTGTTAGAAGATGGAGGATCAACTCATTAAACCTACAGATCTCTCTCTCTGCATTTCCACTATCTCCCCTTTTTCCTGCCGCCCCCTTGACAGCCCAGCTCTTACAGGAGCCAAGTTGGCAAGGTATCTCTGACCACTACTCTCCACAGAAAATTAGGGATAGTGGAGAGGAGGCTTCACCATGGGTGAGGAATCCAGTCAGGTTACTTCAGTAACTTGCTTCTCTTTTCTATGAAGGTTTGAGGAAGAGAATCTGACAAAGCTTTGGCCACCTTCCCCTCCCTGCCCACACCTATGGATCGGAATCACTATGGAGGGGTTTGGAGAGATAGGGATGAGTATGCTGCAGAGTCGGCTCACCCCACATCATGCTTAGATCCATAGGTTTCAGCTCCCCTCTGTTCAGGAAAACAGTGGTGAGCGTGGAGTTAAAAACTTGATAATCAAAAAGCCTGTACACAAGTGCAAGGTAATAAACATTAGAAAGGAATCATTTAACTCACTAGTATACACTGGATTCTGGATTATTAAACTGTCAGGACAAATATCTAAGCATCGGCATGGACATGTCAACAGAAACATCTGCTCAATCTTGGTCAAAAATGAAGGAATAAATGAATGGTGAATAAGGGGTTTGGTTCCATTAAGAAAAGAGAGAATAATATGGATGTTGTTGTCAATGATATTTTTACTAAATGCATTTAGTATCAATGACTTTCTTTAAAAAATGACATAGTAGGTATAGAACAAGTTAAGATAAGAGCAATGAAAATAACTGGAAGTGCAGGAGTTGCTTATGTAGGAGAAGAGGTTTGAAAAAGTCTGGGAAGGAGCACTGAAGGAGAACAACTGTGATATTGTTGCCTCTTTCGGCCCAAGCAGTTAGCCGATGTTTGGGGTCTTGAGTGTTGTTTCCTGTAGGAGAAGTTTATGATACAAATAATATATTTCTGTAGGTCAATCCTGTTTATTTACAAAGGATGTACAAAATCCTATTTCTCTGAACACAGTAGGATCAAACAGGAGGCTGTTTCCATTCTCACAGTACTAGGCCTGCCCTTTCAGACATTACTCTGTCCAGAAAATTATTTCATGTGGTGTTCTCTCAGGGCTATCCTATCAGTGCTTCTCTGGCTCTGTCTTGGCTTCTCTGGTCCTGTGTACTGCTGACACATATACACACACAAGACTTCTGAGTTTGCAATCAGCTCCAGGAAAAAAAACCTTTGCCCACCGTAGTTTAGCTTCTGATTAGTCATGCATGTGGCCTACTCTCTTGGAGTAGTGTTTTCTGTTGTTTCAGCTATCTTATTTCCTAAAAGAGTATAAGAACCTATTGAATTTAACCTTAATGCAGAGAGGGTAGCACACACATGAGCCTCAGTGAGGTTTGTGCTTGAGTGAAGATGAAAGAAATGCCTGTTGATAGTAGGATTGCCAGGTGTCCGGTTTTTGACCAGAATGCCCGATCAGAAAGGGACCCTGGTGGCTCCAGTCAGCATCACTGACTGGGCTGTTAAAAGTCAAGTTGGCGATGCAGCGGAGCTAAGGCAGACTCCCCACCTTCTGTGGCTCCATCCAGCTCCCGGAAGCAGCAGCATGCCCCCTCCGGCTCTTATGCGTAGAGGCAGCCAGGGGGCTCTGAGCACTGCCCCCGACCCAAGTAGGGTGACCAGATGTCCCGATTTTATAGGGACAGTCTTGATATTTGGAGCTTTTTCTTATATAGGCATCTATTACCCACCACCCCCGTCCTGATTTTTCACACTTGCTATCTGGTCACCCTCGCCACAGCCTGAACTCCTAATTTCTGGCCCTACCCTGGAGCCTTCACCCCCTCCTGCACCACAAGCCCCTGAGCCAGCCTGGTGAAAATGAGCGAGTGAGAGAGGGTGGGGAGAGCGAGTGACAGAGGGATGGGGGATGGAGTGAGTAGGAGCAGGGCCTCGGAAGAGGGGTGGGACAAGGGTGCTCAGTTTAGTGCAAGTAGAAAGCTGGCAACCCTAGCTGAGAGCCACCAACACCTTCCAGCATAACAATATAGAGGAGTCTAATTGGTGGTTATTATTCACACTCTATTGTAATAGAGTACAAAAACAAAGGGGACACACAATTAACATTACAACACATTTAAAATGAATTAAGAATCCATTTTTACCAACTGCTATATAATTAACCTGTGGTACTCATTGCTGCAAAGTATTATTGAGGCAAAAAACTGTAATTTTTTTAAGCATTATAGCTTTCTAGGAATAAGAATAGCAGTTGCAGTTAAACTAATTTAGGTAAATATTTAAAGGGCTGTCAATCTTTATGCTCCAGGGCATACATTTATCTTCTGCTGTGGTCAGCAAGAAATTTCCCTCTGTGAAATAGAATTGACTATATAAGTGGATTGTTGGAGGGTTTTTTTTTTTTTTTTACTTTCCTTTGAAACATCACATCTATAGGCTGCTTCTGAGAAGGGGATGCTGGAGTAGATTCATCTGTGTTGTTTTTTCTCCCAGAACGGCAATCCTATGTGTGAATAATTGAACTTGAACTCGTCAGAAAAGGAGAGGGGGGATCATTGCACTAGCCTAGCCTTTTTGTGTGTGTGTATGTGTGTGTGTGCGCCATTCTCCCTTCTGCCCCCATCTTAGTTTCTGACTAGTACTAGGCCTGCCCAGAAACACAGATCTTAGTTTCTGACATTGCTTGTTTTGCTGAATTACTGTAGAATGTAAGCCCTCTGGGTCATGGGAAAAAAATTAAAAGGAAGAGAGAGTGTGTGTAAAAGGGAATAAGAAGTTACTGGCTAACTTGAAATGCAGCCGGAAAGAGGCTTAATAAAACATGGCTCAAAACCCCATGCTATAACACAGTTCCCAGACTCACCCCTGCAATTGACCTTTAAACTATAAAAACATACCTGATGGTTTTGGAGCTTGGCTGGCTGAGGTGAATCTAAGACTACACTTGTGTGCTGTGATATTTTCAGAAGAGGAGAAAAATGCAAACCCAGCTCTGTGGCTGATTTTGCTTTATTAAAAATTAAGCAGATTGTATAAGTACTTTGTGATTTTTGTAGCTTCAGATGTATCTTTAACTGGACTTGACTAGCAGAATTCCGGCATTCCTAACCTTTCAAATACTTTGAGTATCAGCTACAAAGTTAATTTGGTAAAGTCTTGTTTCTCCCCTATGCTTATTTGAGAGAGAGCAAGAAACATGACATGTTGACATTTGAAAATGGGACTTGGTATTAAAAAAAAGACACTTAATTTATAACACATTTTATGTGATATGAACCTATAGCTTCTTGGCTTAATGTCAGAGATTCATTTTATTGCATGTGTGTGTCCCAAACTTCATTACAACTGCTTTTCTAAGAGCAGGTGGAATACTGCAAAAATGTGTGCATGTTGCTTTGACTAATAAAAGTATGAAATTTCTTCAGCATATGTGATCCCTTTTACTCTATTCCCATGAATATTCATATTAGCAAATTTTTGTTCACCAACTGATCACAGAGAAGAGTGTCACAAATATGCATGCAAATTGTGCATGTGACTGTTTTTGCACAGTGAATGTTTGCAAAGCCACTGTGAACATTCGGAGGGTTTGGAAGCTATCAGAGCAGAACACCACGATGTAACTTAAGTGACCAATTACAGTATGAACAGCAAATTACTAATAGTGAATATTCAAATAAATAGGTGAATAGTTTGTAAATAATACACGGGCTGGAATATGTTTAGACAACCCATTTCTGGATAATTTGATTTAGCAAATACATAAAAATTGGCGTTTTTCTCAGATAATTCTCACAAAAGGTGGGGAAAGGGTCTCAATCAAATACATTATGTGCTGTGAATAGTTTGCCCTGCTCTACATACACATCAGACCAGATTTTGGTCTCATTTTTCCCATGCAGCCTTGTTAGTTTCAGTGGAGTTGCACTGGCCAGAAAGCAAAATTTGCTCTATGAAGTAGAATCCCACATATAAGGTAAACCTACATCTACATGTGCAGTACAAACACATACACACACACACAGAGCAATTGGTTCTAAACATTCAGAGGGCTTGTCTAGGTAAACAATTAGTGTGAGGCATGCTGGGGTGTAAGCCTACAGTACGCTAGCTTGCTGCTTACTAACTGCCTGTGTGGATCCTGCTACTGTGCATTAAAAGGTACCTAGTCCTCTTTGATCTGTTCCACATTGAAATGGGAGTAGGCCATTGCAAACTAGGGAACTATTAGTGCACAGTAGCAGAGTCCACACAGACACCTAGTCTATATGGCCAAACTAGTGCACTGTATATTTACATCCCATCTTGCCATGCACTAACTATTCACCTTGACAAGCCCCAATACTTTAGTAATAAAGAATTACAGGCTGAGGTTTTTAGGGATTTGTGAAAGAAAGGTCACTGCCACTGATTCTATTGAAGGCAACAGTAGATTTGTAACATCATTATTTGTATTCAAGTATAAAAAAATTGAGATGGAAATATTAATGCTAGTTTTCATGGCAGGACCTTACAAATGGATAGAAACTTGCTGAGTGGGTAAAGGAAAAATAGATATTAGGTAACCAGTACACCAGCAGTAGGAAGGAAGGGAGGAAGGAAGGAAGGAAATTGTGTCCTGTATGATTTTATTCAGGCCAGACAAAATCCATGAAGTAGAATTTGGCTTCTCCCTTTGGATAGCTATATGCTCTTCTGATTCAGGTTGTTTGCAGCCCACTGAGAAAACCTAACTAAGTTACAATGATTCGAAACACACTTTAACATAATCAAAACCCTATAGTATTCCTATGCTTGGAATCATGTTTTATCTCTTATTTTACCTATAAAATGAAATACACTGGGATACTTGAAAAGCAAGCTCAGCTATATTTAAACTGGAAAGAGAAAGCCTGGTTTTTCTAACGAAGCAATGCCAACATAGATGTCTACTTATCTTGTCCGTGAACCAAATTCTGCCCTCAGGTATCTGTGTGTGTTACTTCTACGAAAGCAGCGATTGACCTAACTACTATGGTGAATAATATGCTACCAGTACAAATAAATAGATAGTAGACAGAGATTAGAGAATGAAGAAAATGCTACACCCACAGTATTACAAAATACAATTCCATTAATGCTTATACACTATATATAGTTTGACAACTGTTGCTTGTGATGTTTTAAAAAAAAGCGTTCAACAAATAAATATAAGGCAATCAGGGTAAAACATTTCCATATGCAAACATCTTTCTAAATAATGGAAAATGTAGAAGTTGGAGACCTTTTGTTGTACTAAATAGTTTCTTTTCCCTTGTCACAGATACTGCAATGAGCACTTGCTGTGCCCTCCACATACGTTTTGGACAGGCTGGGGTCCGTGGGAACGTTGCACTACCCAATGTGGGGGTGGGATTCAGGCTCGTCGCAGGATGTGTGAGAATGGCCCTGACTGCCCTGGCTGTAATGTGGTGAGTAGCTTCTATGCCTTCCCATCAACAAATACTTGCATGCATTGCAAATATTTTGATTCATGAGTGTGTATTTATAGCTGTATTGTTTTTATTTTACTGAGAGAAATTCACGTTTGCAAGTTAGAGGATGCTGTTATACGACATTAGCTAGATGAGAGACCTCCTAAAGGAAAGTTGTTACAGATGGGGATTTGTCATAGGCATATTTATTTTGTTTGTTGCAAACTAGGAGAAAAATATGCTCACTTTGTTCTAGTCAGAATTCTGTAAAAGTAGAAGAGGAATATGGGTCCTCACATACTGGACTAATTTTTAAGTTTCCTAAGTTCAGAGCATAAACTTGATAATTGTGAAGTTTGTCATTCATTGATTGTGGACTTTTTGTTAGACCACCAGCAGGCCTGTTCAAAACATAATAAAGGCTAATCTAGAATCTTTTTTGTTTTTTGTTTTTTTTTATATGTCCTTACTCTGTTACTTTTGACATTTATACCACAAGTGAGATTTCACTTTTGCAAGCAGATTGAACACTTTCAAAGGTTTCTTCTCTTTCCTTGATTCAACTTTACGAATTAACCAAGCAGTCTTAAATTCTGCAAAGTCTTTCAAAATATTTTTCTTTCAGTGGTGACAGGTACAAAGGAAAATGTATGACACAGATTGGTGTTTAAATTTCTGTGACTGATGTGGAGAAGTTAGAATGTAATCTGTAATTTTTCCACATAGATCTTTCTTGATAATTGTGTACTAACATTATATGATTCATAAGGCTGAGCAGTATTTTGGATTTAAAATAATCTGCTCATGGTTTCAAGTGAAAATTTCATACCCCAGATAGCCATGGGAAATTCCATGAGTTAGGTAGAATGTTATGAGGTGCTTTGTCAGATTTTAGAATTGATCCAGTAAGATTATTATTATTATTATTGGGATTTGCAATCTGATCCCCACCACCAGCGTCATTCTTAAAATGTTGTACAACAATAGCACAGTCTAGTATATTCAAACAGTTCCTTCCATTTCAGCTACTGCATGCTTACGTTTAGACAGCTCTTTGGTTTAACTGTTTAACTGTTTGGTTTAACTTGCAACCAATCAAATATAGATTCATAAGAACGTAAGAAATGGACCCCATTGGGTCAGACCAAAGGTCCATCTAGCCCAGTATCCTGTCTTCCGACAGTGGCCAGTGCCAGGTGCCCCAGCGGGAATGACCAGAACGGGTAATCATCAAGTGATCCATCCCCTGTCGCTCATTCCCATTCTGGCAAACTGAGGCTAGGGACACCATTCCTGCCCATTCTGGGTAATAGCCATGAATTTATCTAGTTCTTTTTTGAACCTTATTATGGTCTTTGCCTTCACAACATCCTCTGGCAAGAAGTTCCACAGGTTGACTGTGCATTGTGTGAAGAAATACTTCCTTTTGTTTGCTTTAAACCTGCTGCCTATTAATTTCATTTGGTTCTTGTGTTATGAGAAGTAGTAAACAACATTTCCTTATCTACTTTCTCTACACCAGTCATGATTTTATAGACCTCAATCATATCTCCCCTTAGCCATCTCTTTTCCAACCTGAAAAGTGCAAGTCTTATTAATCTCTCCTCAGATGCAAGCGTTCCATACCTCTAATTATTTTTGTTGCCCTTTTCCAAAACTTTTCTAATTCCAATATATCTTTTTTGAGATGGGTCGACCACATCTGCACACAGTATTCAAGATATGGGTATACCATGGATTTATATAGAAGCAACATGATATTTTCTGTCCTGTTTTCTATCCCCTTCTTAATTATTCCCAACATTCTGTTTGCTTTTTTGACTGCCGCTGTACATTGAGTGGATGTTTTCAGAGACTCCAATATCTCTTTCTTGAGAGGTAACAGCTAATTACACCCCATCACTGTATATGTATAGTTGGGATTATGCTTTCCAATGTGCATTACTGTGCATTTATCAACATTAAATTTCATCTGCCATTTTGTTACCCAGTCACCCAGTTTTGTGAGATCCCCTTGTAACTCTTTGCAGTCTGCTTTGGACTTAACTATCTTGAGTACTTTTGCATCATCTGCAAATTTTGCCACCTCACCGTTTACCCTTTTTTCCAGATCATTTATGAATATGTTGACTAGGACTGGTCCCAGAACAGAACTCTGGGAGACAACACTATTTTCCATCTCTCCATGCTGAGAACTGACCAGTTATACCTACCCTTTGTTTCCTATCTTTTAACCAGTTACCAATCCATGAGAGCACCTTCCCTCTTATCTCGTGGCAGCTTACTTTGCGTAAGTGCCTTTGGTGAGGGATCTTGTCAAAGGCTTTCTGAAAATCTAAGTACGCTATATCCACTGGATCCCCTGGGTCCACATGCTTGTTGACCCCCTCAAAGAATTCTAGTAGATTGGTGAGGCATGATTTCCCTTTACTTTAAAACCACGTTGACTCTTCCTGAACAAATTATGTTCATCTATATATCTGACAATATTGTTCTTTATTATAGTTTCAGCCAGTTTGCCTCACCTCTGGAGCCCTTTTTAAAAATTGGCAGCACATTAGCTATCCTCCATGCTGGTACAGAAGCTGATTTAAATGATAGGTTACAGACTACAGTTAGTAGTTCAGCAATTTCACGTTTGATTTACTTCAGAACTCTTGGGTGAATACCATCTGGTCCTGGTGACTTATTGCTGTTTAATGTATCAATTTGTTCCAAAACCTCCTCTAATGATACTTCAATTTGGGGCAGTTCCTCAGATCTGTCACCTAACAAAAATGGCTCAGGTTTGGGAATCTCCTTCATATCCTCATCCGTGAAGCCCGATGCAAAGAATTCATTTAGTTTTTCTGCAATGGCTATCATCCTTGAGTTCTCCTTTAGCACCTCAATCGTCCAGTGGCCCCACTGGTTGTTTAGCAGGCTTTCTGCTTCTCATATACTTAAAAAAAAATTGCTATTAATTGTTAAGTCTTTGGCTAACTGTTCCTCAAACAAGGCCGGCTCCAGGCACCAGCGCAGCAAGCAGGTTCTTGGGGTGGCCAACATAATGGGGTGGCACGTCCGGAGATATGTCCTCCAGTTATTTATTCCCCATTCCATATTTGTGTATTTGATTTTTTTCCTTCCTAAGTATAGTGCTTTGCACTTATCTTTATTGTAATTTGTCTTGTTGATTTCATTTGTCCTGCTATGCCAGAAGGACAGGAGACACTGGAGGTGATTTTAATTAGGCTGCAACTTTATTCTTACATATCTGGAAGTACCTGGCAGATAAAATTGTACAGAGCAGGAAATTCCATACACAATTCCATATACTCAGGGGCTGGGGGTGGTACAGCCGCGCTGGAGGAGCTGCCAGTGTGGGGATGCCTGGCGGCCTCATGTTCTGCTCCTTTTGCTGCTGCAGTTCTGGAGAGCCCTGCGGTTCAGAAGTCTGTATCTGGCGCAGCTGGAGGACAGAGCCCCCGCTCTCCCAGGTAACCTAGCATGGGGAGGGGATGGGGAAAGTGTGGGGGCCCCAGGCTGGGGGGCAGGGTAGGTCTGAGTCACATGGGAGGGTCACACGCTGCTTCTTTAGCTGGTGCTCCCTCCTTGCGTTCCTCCCATGAGTCGCCTATGTGCAGAGTACCGGTAAGAAATAAATTCTACTTACACCACTGCTACCAACAAAATTACAATGTACTCTCTATACATTTCCATGTTCTTGGAAGACAAAGAATTTAAGTTTAATGACTAAGTGTTGTTTACTAAGCCTCAATGAGTTTGGAGCTAAAATCTAGTAGTCTCGAATCAAAAGTTTCCTTACATAACACAGCTCTAAGGGAATACGCAGACATACACTAGAACTACTTTATTTGCATATTTGTTGCTATGAGGTCATTGCCTTAATAGGAAAAGACCAATTTAAAGTATTTTTATGACTTGTTTTCATTATTGATTGGATCTAACATTTATGTTAATAAAATATTCTGATGAAAAAGGGTAATCCTATCCAGAATAGAATGCAATGTATCCCACTGAGGGCTTGTCTATATAGTGCATTAGTGTGCACCAGCTGCGTGTAAATTCTACTGCATACCAGCTT
This sequence comes from Mauremys reevesii, assembly GCF_016161935.1. Classification (NCBI taxonomy): domain Eukaryota; kingdom Metazoa; phylum Chordata; order Testudines; family Geoemydidae; genus Mauremys; species Mauremys reevesii. The sequence continues at coordinate 128,040,181 of NC_052624.1, read as the reverse complement.
GTCATATACTAACTGGCCTGGTAGACCCTGCTGGCATGAACTAAAAGTTTTTCAGTTTTGATTTAACTCCATAACTTGAGGTCAGGCCTCAGAGAAGAGTCGTACTCAAGGAAGGTTTATGAGTTAAAGATAATATACAGACCCCTTCAATTCTCTCTTTACAGCTCAATTTTCAATTACTTTCAGACTTCCTGACCTTGCTTAACTCTTCATTTCATACTAATCAACCTTATGTAGCTTATCCACAGACCTTTGGCTGAAGATCATTTTGTTTTGCCTAGTGGCCCAGAGCACAGCAAGAAGGCTGCCAGGTTTGTTTTCTGAATGATTATGGAGCTGTGAAAAGAAACAAGTTTGAAAGTAGGTAAACCATTGCTAGAGGACATTTTAGGCCAGGCTTGTCCCCACTTAGTACAGTGTCTTAAGCAAAAAGAGCTCTGCTCAGTGGTTGACATATGGTGGGAAGAGTTGCTACCTGGTTGTCCCTCACAAGCATGCAAGTGGAATCTGCTTGCGCAATCATCTTCAGGGCTCAGATTGGACCAGTACACAACAGCAAGGAGAATCAGCACCTTTGTTAGATCACTTCAGAATATAAGATTTACTTTTTTAAAATAAAGTCTCTAGCTGTTCGGGATGTTGTGGTAAATACACTTGGTTCACCTCACTTGGTTCACCTCACGTTATTCTCCTTAGCGTCTGACACCATAGTTTTCTTCACAGAAACTCATAATAATGTTACAATATATGTGCCCAGAATTGTTTCTGAAGACAGTATTTTTAAAGTTGTCTATTACATGCTAGTAGCTTTTTTTAAAATATAAAGGGAAATACATTAAAATATGCCAAAAACTAGAAATACACTATGATATTTTAAAGCTATATCACTTACTGAAATTTCACACAGGGCGTGAAAATAGATGACCAAAGGCCAATAACAAAGACATGAACATGGAGTATAAGATAACTATAAATCTTCATGATGTAAAAGAACTATACCATAGAGAATCTTAAAGGTCAACAAGAAAAACTTTGAAATCAATATGCTGAGCCAAAGGGACCCTCTGAAGGTTAATCAAAGTTAATATAGTATGCTTGAAGTTGTCTAATGCCTGATAGGGCTATTGCGGTCAAATTCAGCAGCAGTTCAAAGTCTGGCAATAGAAATCTTAAGTAGATCACAAATCACATGTTACTATAAGGTAGACAGGAAATACATGAGAAACAGAGGACATTGTGAAAGTCTGTGGATAGAACTGGTATATCATACATATATACATTGTATATTTGCTTCAGAACTTCCTTCTTTCCCCCTGAGAAACATAATCTCCATTGAATTTGCTTCTGGCTAATAATGCAACAAATAACTAATTTTTAGACACTCGTTTCTAAAATAAGAACACTAGGCTGAGTCTCAACTAGCCTGACATATTGTATTATTATACACTTGTCCATAGTCTCATTTCACATCATACTAATAGTATAAATCCTTTTTATATATATGGAATAGAATCTGGAAAAATGAATGTGCTTTTGGTTCCAAAACCAAGTTACTCAGCATTCTGCTACTGAATAAAGCAAAGGAATTGTATTTGCTTGTCTAAAAATAGTCATGACTATAGCATTTGTATGTAGTTTTATCTTCAAGAAATTCTGATAGTGAAAAATATTTACATCCCAAAGTTTCTATTATGAATCAAGGTGGAAAATAATCATACTTGAGAAGACTAATGTCAGAAATGTTATCTTTCATTCTTTTATTATGACTTTAAAAAGGAACTTAGAGATTGGGTCTTTGAAAAGGACGTTGTCCAGTAGAGGAGATACAACCTGCCTCACAATATGTGTTTAGTTTCAAAAATGAATTCCTGATGTTTGGTCTGGCAAGATGAGAACAGAAATGAAAATTGCTATTATTTTTTGTTGTGATGTATTTTTTAAATTTAAGCTAAGGGGAAGGGGAATGAACACTCCCCCCCAGTCTCCACCTGACACACACACTACACACAAACTGTGTGTAAAACAAATAGAAAAAACACACAAAAATAAGATACAAAATAATCCTGGTTCTCCCACATTTGCCAACCTCATCACTATGCTTTTCGTACTACCCTTTTCTCCCATCCTTTGTCATGTCTGTTCAAAGTATAGCTGTTTCCTGTATGTTTTTAAAGTGTCTAGCACAATGGAGCCCTGATTTAAGTTGAACCTATAGGCACTGCTGTAAATCTAATAATAAATAATAAATTAGACAATGGTAAAAAACAAAAATAAGCATGTGCACATTGGCTAATGGCATGTTCAGAAGTCCACTTAGAAACCTGTCTGGCCTTTTGCCCATGCATTTACCGACTTTGCATGCACAGTTATGCTGAATGTGACATTTAAACTGAGCACATTGCTGTATGCATGTGTCTGAAAATGAGGCCCTGTTCATAGTGCTTGGTTTTTCAGTTCCTAGTAATCAAATTACTGAGTGATTTATTTGATTTTTCTGAAATATTTTTTCAAATGTTTGCTTCGTTTTTGGAGCAAAAGTTCTGCCAGGCATCGTCTTTAGGAGTCAAGTCACTAAAAAAAATGTTTAAAATAAGGGGAATTTGATCCTCAGCTGGTGTAAATTGTCATAGGTCCCCTGAAGGGGTGTAATCAGGAAGGACAAAACACAGCTGGAGTTGCAGCGAGAAAAGGATGTGAAGGGTAACAAGAAGGGTTTCTACAGGTATGTTAGCAACAAGAAAGGTCAGGGAAAGTGTGGGACCCGTACTGAATGGAGGAGGCAACCTAGTGACAGATGATGTGGAAAAAGCTGAAGTACTCAATGCTTTTTTTTGCCTCGGTCTTCACAGACAAGGTCAGCTCCCACACTGCTGTTTTGGTCAACACAGTATGGGGAGGAGATGAGCAGCCCTCAGTGGTGAAAGAACATGTTAAGGAAAAGCTGGACAAGCACATGTCCTTGGGTCCAGATCTAATGCATCCAAGGGTGCTGGGGGAATTGGCTGATGTGATTGCAGAGCCATTGCCCATTATCTTTGAAAACTTGTGGTGATCGGGGGGGGAGGTCCTGGACAATTGGAAAAAGGCAAATATAGTGCTCATCTTTAAAAAAGGGAAGAAGGAGAACCTGGGAATTACAGACTAGTCGGCCTCACCTCAGTCCTGGAAAAATCATGGAGCAGGTCCTCAAGGAAACTATTCTGAAGCACTTGGAGGAGAGGAAGGTGATCAGGAACAGTCAACATGGATTCACCAAGGACAAGTCATGCCTGACCGACCTGATTGCCTTCTATGATGAGATAACTGACTCTGTGGATATGGAGAAAGCGGCGGATGTGATATATCTTGACTTTAGCAAAGCTTTTGATACAGTCTCCCATAGTATTCTTGCCAGCAAGTTAAAAAGTATGGATTGGATGGATGGACCATAAGGTGGATAGAAAGCTGGCTAGATTGTTGGGCTCACCAGGTAGTGATCAACATCTCGATGTCTAGTTGTAGCCGGTATCAAGCGGAGTGCCCCAGGGGTCGGTCCTGGGGCCAGTTTTGTTAAACATCTTTATTAATGATCTGGATGATGGGATAGATTGCACCTCAGCAAGTTCACGGATGACACTAAGCTGGGGGGAGAGGTAGATCGGCTGGAGGGTAGGGATAGGTATGTGCTGGCCTTAATTTAAACAGCTGTGGTGTGGCTTGTCCATATCATTGCAGAGCGTAATGTTGTTTGGAAGAATGACCAGATCTTAGATACATGTTAATTAAACCTTTTGGAGAGTTTCCAACCAATTTTTCTTAATAATTAAGAGAACTAGGTTTTCTGCTTTGGATTTTGTGTGTGTGTGTGTGTGTCTGTGTGTGTGTGTAATTTCCAGATCATTCAACTGAGATGTAACATTAGGTATGTAGTTCCTAAATCATCTGCCCATCTGAAATATGTAGGTTAATGACAGTTATGTACAAATGGAAGCATAAATTCCAAGAAAAAAGAATTAAGCTATTAGATGCTGTTTGTACCTTGTTTGGGTATGATATTGTGTAGTGCTTGGTCTGTGATTTAAGAGAATGCCATCCATTATTATTTCTTGAAATAATTTTATCATAGTGGCAAAAGGAAAGTCACAAAAATGCTGAAGATCTGTGTGAGTCCTGTATGTGTTACATCTGTCTGCATTTGATCTAGTGGTTCAACAGAGACAATGTGGCAGTGTGGAAATTAGTAAACATAAGGCTTGCTTGTGAGCTGTATCCCCTGAGGTCCTTAATTTTATACCAGATAAATTGTAGATCTCATTACTGCTTTTTATTGGTGTAATTTAACAGTTCACAAAAGAAACATGAGGAGATCAATTTGTTTAAAGCTTAAATTGAAGTAAAACAATTAATTTGTCAAAAAGGAAGAACTTCAAGGTAAGTCAAGTGATCGAAGCATATCTTTAATAGTGAGAAGTATAACTGACAAATCTAACACTTTCCATGTATACTAGTGTAAAATGTAGCATTCTTCTTCGAGTGATTGCTCCTATGCATTCCAGTTAGGTGTGCGTGCCGCGCGTGCATGGCATCTCGGAACTTTTTTACCCTAGCAACACCGGCGGGCCCCTGGAGTGGCGCCGCTATGGCACGTGTTATATACCCCAGCCGGCCCGTCTGCTCCTCAGTTCCTTCTTACCGCCCGTGACGGCCAGTTGGAACTGTGGAGTGCTCTTCGTTCTCCACGACCCTAGCTTTCGCTTCTGATTTGTATATAGTTAGTTTAGTGGTTAGTTTGACAGTTACTTAGTTAGATAGTTAGTGTAAATAGATAAGGTAAAAGGGGGGGGGGTTCCCCTTTTACCTCACCCGGTGCGGGCTCATGCCCAAAGCACCGGGCTTTAAGCCCTGCGCGGCGTGCCAGAGGCCTATGCCCATCGGAGACCCGCACGACGCCTGTCTCCGTTGCCTGGGCGAAGGGCACAGAACAGACAAGTGTTCGATCTGTTCTACTTTTAAACCGCGGACCCGGAAAGAGCGGGATATCCGCTTGAAGCAGATCTTGATGGAGGCGTCGCTTCAGCCACCGGCACCGTCTGCGCCGGCACCACGTACTGCCTCGGTGCAGAGCGCACCGGCGGCACCGAGCCGCTCCACCTCCACGGCACCGCCGATGCAGAAAGCGGTTATGAAGTCTCGGCACCGCTCGCTTTCGCCCTCGAAGAAGCAGAGGCTGGCGAAGGCACTGGCTCAGGTTCGCTCTGAGGACTCTGCAAAAGCGGTTGCGCAGCCTGCGGCCCCCGCGGTGCCCGTGCACAAGCCGTGCACCAGAACTTTGACTCCGGCGCCGCAAGGCCCGTCGAGTCCAGCGCCGCCATGCTCCCCAGTGCCGTCCGCGGTTGAGCCCCGGCTGCCGTCAACGCCGGAGACATTCGCCTCCGCACGAGAGCTGATCCAGCTCATAGAGGCACCAGGCCTCCGGCCCCCGGCACCGCCGGTGCGGGCTGTCGTGTCGGCGGGAAAGCCGGCCAGAATGACCCGGCCACCGTCCCTGGACAGGCGACATGGACGACGCACCCGGTCCCGGTCTCGTTCCCGGTCCTACGGCAGGTCTCCGTCCCGTCGCTCGCGATCTCGGCACCGCTCGCCATCGCGGTACTGATCGCCGTCGAAACGTCGGTCGCAGTCCCGGTACCGCTCGTCGTCGCATTACCGGTCGTACTCCCGACGCCGCACGAGGTCCAGGTCGCCATCGCGTCGGCACCGTCAGAGATCGCCGTCCCGGCACCGCTCCCGGCACCGCGACTCGCGCGGGCGTTCACGGCACCGGAGTTCTCAGTCCCGGTCGAGCTCCCGGCACCGGTCGAGCTCCCTGCGCCGGTCGAGCTCCCGGCACTGTGACGGACGTCACTCCCGGTCGCCTTCCCCGTATCGCACGGAGCAACATCGCTCCTCCTTGCCATCCGGGGACGGACTGCCTCATTCTGCAGCGCACTCTGTGAGCGCCTCAGCACCGCCATGGCCATCTCGGCCCGCGTCGGTCGCTTCCGGCACGGAAGGATACGGACTCCTGCCACCTACCCCACAAGGCCATCCTCAAGGGGCGCAACCGTGGGGCTTCTGGGTTCCATGGGCCCAGTATGAGGCTCAGGGGGTGCCCTTTCCACCAAGGCCTCCCGCGTCCGAGCGCAGGGTTCCAGAGGCGACAATAACCCGACCGGCCCCTTCGCCACCGGCTGCGGATGCTATACCGTCGGAGTCCCAGGGCCACGCGCAGCCCGCCCCCCCCGACGAGCAAGCAGTGGACCCCTCTTCGGAGGCGGTCGTCCAGGGGTTGTCCTCCTCGTCCTCGCCTGATGAGGCGGTGGCCGGCGCGGCGACAAAGGAGCCTCCACCCATCGATGTAAAGGCTCACCAAGACCTCCTTCGCCGCGTGGCGACAGCTATGGCCTTGCCGATAGAGGAGGTACAGGAAGACGAGGACCCCATTACAAACGTTGTTGGGGCAGACATGCCGGTGCGAGTTGCGCTGCCTTTTGTACGGACAGTGCAAAAGAATGCCACCACTATCTGGCAGACGCCTGCGTCCGTGCCTCCTACAGCCCGTGGTGTTGAACGAAAGTACTCTGTCCCTCCCACGGGCTATGAATATTTGTACACACATCCGACCCCGGACTCCCTGGTAGTCCAGTCGGTTAATGATAGGGAACGTCACGGCCAACCGGCCCCTGCGCCCAAATCAAAGGACGCAAGGCGTATGGACCTGCTAGGCCGAAAGGTCTATTCCGCTGGAGGCCTACAAATGAGGATAGCCAATCAGATGGTCCTCCTCGCCAGGTACGTCTTTGATATCTTGACGTCCCTGGCGAAATTTACTGAGCTCCTGCCAACAGCCTCCCGCCAGGAGTTCGCAGCCATGTTGGAGGAGGGGAGACGGTCGTCTAGATCCTCCATCACAGCCGCCCTCGACGCTGCGGACTCAGGTGCGAGGACCTTGGCCTCCGGTGTAACGATGCGGCGTATCGCCTGGCTGCAGTCTTCCACCCTGCCGCCGGAGGTCCAATATACACTACAGGACCTGCCATTCGATACAAAGGGGCTTTTCTCGGAAAAGACGGATTCTCGAATCCAGACTTTGAAGGACGGCCGTATTGCGATACGTACCCTAGGCATGCATACGCCGGCGACGCAGCGCAGGCCATTCCGTCCGCAGCCCTCCCGACTGGCCTATCAGTCTCGGTATCGACCTTACAATAGCCGACGACCGGCCCAAAATCGCCGTCGTCCGTCCGGCAACCGCCGCAACCAGGGCCAGGCCGCTTCCAAGGCCCCTCAGGGGGCCAAGCAGGCCTTTTGATGGGACGCTCGAGGACGGCCCATCACTCTCCCTACCGGATCCTTCCCCGTTATTTTACAACCGCCTTTCCCATTTCTTTTCGGCATGGTCCCAATTAACAACAGACAACTGGGTGCTTCAAACAGTCCAGTCGGGATACCGCCTGCAATTTGTTTCGCCCCATCCTTCCCACCCACCCTCCCTGTCCCTCTTCAGGGACCCCTCTCACGAGCAAGTCCTCTTACAAGAGGTCCAGACTCTGTTGAGCGTGGGTGCCATAGAAGCAGTGCCTCAAGACAGGCGGGGCAGGGGATTCTACTCCCGTTATTTTCTCATCCCCAAGGCGAAAGGCGGGCTACGTCCTATCCTGGACCTTCGCGAGCTGAACAAGTACCTGCTCAAGCCCAAGTTTCGCATGGTCACCCTGGGGACCATCATTCCCTCTCTGGATCCGGGAGACTGGTTTGCCGCCCTCGACATGAAGGACGCCTACTTCCATGTCGCAATCTATCCTCCCCATCGTCGTTACCTTCGGTTTGTGGTCAACGACACCCACTACCAGTTCGCCGTGTTGCCGTTCGGACTTTCCACCGCCCCGAGGGTGTTTACCAAATGCATGGCGGTAGTCGCCGCAGCCCTCCGACGTCGTCAGATGCACGTTTACCCGTATCTCGACGACTGGCTGGTTCGAGGTCAGTCCCGGCAACTTGTGATGGACCAGATGGCAGAAATCCTGTCTCTCTTTCAGCGGCTCGGTCTTCTCATCAACACCGAGAAGTCCACTTTGATTCCGACGCAGCGGGTGGAGTTCATCGGAGCAGTCCTCGACTCCACAGTGGCCAGAGCCTGTCTCCCTCGCGCTCGGCACCAGACGATGGTCTCCATCATCCGGGACCTCGTCGCCTTCCCTACCACGACAGTGCGCTCCTGCCTCCGCCTCCTGGGCCACATGGCTTCGTGCACGTATGTCACCGCGTACGCGCGGCTCCACCTTCGTCCGTTCCAGTCGTGGCTCGCGTCGGTGTACCGGCCACATCGAGACCCCATCGACATGGTGGTCACGGTCACCAGGACGGCCCTCGAGTCCCTCAACTGGTGGCTCGACCCGGAGGTCGTGTGTGCCGGAGTTCCATTCCACCCTCCTCGCCCGCCCGTCACTCTGACCACGGATGCCTCAGCACTCGGTTGGGGGGCCCACCTGGGCGATCTCCACACGCAGGGCCTGTGGTCGGCCCAGGAGCTCGCCCTGCACATCAATGTTCGCGAGTTACGCGCCATCCGCCTGGCCTGTCGCACCTTCTGCACCCACCTGCAAGGTCGTTGTGTGACAGTATTCACGGACAACACCACCGCGATGTTCTACGTGAACAAGCAGGGCGGAGCCCGCTCCTCCCCCCTCTGCAAGGAAGCGATGCTCCTGTGGGACTTCTGCGTGACCCACTCGATTCACCTGGAAGCATCCTTTCTTCCGGGAGTGCAGAACACGCTGGCCGACCATCTCAGCAGGTCGTTCCTCTCCCACGAGTGGTCCCTCCGTCCAGATGTCGTCCACACAATCTTCCGGAGGTGGGGGTTTCCCCAAGTAGACCTATTCGCCTCCAGAGAGAACAGGAAGTGCCACCTGTTTTGCTCGTTCCAGGGTCGCTCGCCAGGCTCCCTGTCGGACGCATTCCTTTATCCCTGGACGGATCGCCTCCTCTACGCCTTCCCTCCGTTCCCGCTCGTGCACCGAGTGCTCCTGAAGCTTCGGAGGGACAGAGCCCACGTCATTCTAGTAGCGCCGGCCTAGCCGAGGCAGCACTGGTACACCCTGCTGCTCGAGCTCTCCGTTCGGGAACCCATCCCCCTTCCGTTGTGGCCGGACCTCATCACCCAGGATTTCGGCAGACTCCGCCATCCGAACCTGCAGTCCCTCCATCTTACAGCTTGGTACCTGAGTGGCTGACCCACGCGGAGAGGGGCTGTTCTGCAGCGGTTCAACAGGTCCTGCTCGAGAGCAGAAAGCCTTCCACTCGCTCCACTTACCTAGCGAAGTGGAAGAGGTTTGCACTCTGGTGTGATCATCGAGGTCTTAATCCATTCCTGGTCCCGGTCCCTACCATCCTGGACTACCTCTGGCACCTTAAGGAGCAAGGTCTGTCAGTCTCCTCCTTGAGAGTTCACCTGGCAGCGGTATCCGCCTTCCTTCCCTCCGTGGAAGGTCGGTCCATCTTCTCGAACCAGATGGTCTCCTGCTTCCTCAAGGGCCTGGACCGCTTGTATCCGCCGGTGCGGCGTCCTGCCCCGACCTGGGATTTGAACCTCGTGCTGGCCAAGCTGATGGGTCCTCCTTTCGAGCCCTTAGCCACGTGCTCCCTGCTCTACCTCTCTTGGAAGACGGCCTTCCTCGTCGCCATTACATCAGCGAGACGAGTATCTGAGCTTCGCGCTCTAACGGTTAACCCGCCATACACGGTCTTCCATGGGGACAAGGTGCAGCTTCGCCCTCATCCGGCCTTCCTCCCGAAGGTAGTGTCAGCTTTCCATCTCAACCAGGAGATCTTCCTCCCGGTGTTCTTCCCGAAGCCACATGCTTCGCCTCGGGAGCAACAGCTGCATACCCTCGACGTCCGCAGAGCGCTCGCTTTCTACATCGAGCGGACGAAGCCCTTCCGGCGTTCGCCCCAGCTGTTTGTAGCGGTTGCCGACCGCATGAAGGGAGAGCCGATATCCTCCCAACGGATTTCCTCCTGGGTCACTGCGTGTATCCGGACCTGCTATGAGCTGGCTCGCGTACCGCCAGGCCGCGTCACGGCGCACTCGATGAGGGCGCACGCCTCATCTGTTGCCTTCCTGGCCAATGTTCCGATCCAGGACATCTGCCGAGCGGCCACCTGGTCTTCGGTCCACACCTTCGCCTCCCACTACGCGTTGGTGCAGCAGTCTCGAGACGATGCAGCCTTCGGCTCCGCGGTATTATACTCCGCCACGTCTCACTCCGACCCCACCGCCTAGGTAAGGCTTGGGAATCACCTAACTGGAATGCATAGGAGCAATCACTCGAAGAAGAAAAGACGGTTACTCACCTGTAGTAACTGTTGTTCTTCGAGATGTGTTGCTCCTATCCATTCCAGACCCGCCCTCCTTCCCCACTGTCGGAGTAGCCGGCAAGAAGGAACTGAGGAGCGGACGGGCCGGCTGGGGTATATAACACGTGCCATAGCGGCGCCACTCCAGGGGGCGCCAGCCGGCCCGCCGGTGTTGCTAGGGTAAAAAAGTTCCGAGATGCCGTGCACGTGCGGCGCACACACCTAACTGGAATGGATAGGAGCAACACATCTCGAAGAACAACAGTTACTACAGGTGAGTAACCGTCTTTTAAGCCCCTCTGTACCAGTACAAAAGAAGCCAGTAAGAAAACTGTATACTGGAGGTGAAACCAAAGGACAGGTAGAGTTGAATCCTGTTCCAAGTTGGGAATGTAGGGAGTTTTGCTATTGATTTCAGTGGATTAAGAATCATTATACATACTGGACTGTGAGGAAAAAAACTTGTATGTAAGGCCTCGTTCTTGTTATTATTTTACTTTTCCAGATGGAGGGGAGAGGTTTGGTACAGCTCCTGAAGAATTCCAGGTGCTTCACAGCTAGACTGCTGACCCAGGAGAGAGGAGTATAAATGGTGTTCTTGTAGGGTGACCAGAGAGCAAGTGTGAAAAATCAGTGTGGAGGTGGGGGGGTTAATATGTTGCCGATATAAGACAAAGCCCCTAATATTGAGACAGTCTTCATAACATTGGGATGTCTGGTCACCCTATATCCTTGGAGGAGCAACTTCTGGGGTTGTTTACCCTCAAACTTGTGCTGCTCCTGTTAGACCAATCGCCACAAGAGCAGGGAAAGCATATAGCGTATGCCTACTATGTAGCTGAGAGGTGTGATTCCCAGCATGAGTAGACAGACATGTGCTAGCTCAAGTTGAGCTACAGCTCTAAAAGTAGCAATGTGAATGTCATGGCATGGGTGGCAGCTCATGCTAGCCATGAGAGTCCAAGCCTGCAGGGGCGGCTCTAGCAATTTTGCTGCCCCAAGCACGGCGGCACGCCGTGGGGGGCGCTCTGGTGGTCGCCGGTCCCGCGGCTCCGGTGGACCTCCAGCAGACGTGCCTGCAGAGGGTCCGCTGGTCCCGCGGCTCCGGTGGAGCATCCGCAGGCACGCCTGCGGGAGGTTCACCGTAGCCGCGGGACCACCGGAGCCGCCTGCTGCCCTCCTGGCGACCGGCAGAGCGCCCCCCCCGCGGCATGCCGCCCCAAGCACGCGCTTGGCGTGCTGGGGCCTGGAGCCAGCCCTGCAAGCCTATACACCCCTGTTGTTGGTATCAGCGTGGATTTGATTTAAAGCAAATCGATTTAAATCACTAGTCAGGAAGACTCGATTTAATCATGGATTTCTACATAAAAGTGCATTCTTGTTGATTGTTAATAACCTTAATACATATTCTTCACCACTCAGATAAAGTTGTAAGTTTCATTTTTAGAAGGTACACACTATACACTTTTAAGTGATTTATTTTGAAAACTTTTCAGATGAGTTTTACAGCTATATCAGAAAATGAATGATTGTTTGGTTATTTTGTTTACCAAAGATAATTGAAGCAGATATTTATGACGTCATTGGGAGATGAACAGGGTAATCATTAATTCAACAGGTTAATCATTAATATTTGGAGGATTTTCTTGCCATGCTGTACTAGGAGGAGAATATCACCAGACAGACATTTAAATTGTTTTATTTAACTAAAACAACAAAATTATGTATTCTGGATTATTTTTCTTCAACAGCAAACATATAATTTAACAAAACAAGCATATGAATTTTTGAATTTATTTAAACATTCAAATTTTTTTTAATCAGGTTTGTTTTTGTTAAAATTGTTTTTAACTAAAATAGTTAAATGAAATATTTAAAAGAAAATAAATCAACTATGTCAGCCAGATCAATATGAGAAACTTAAAATATTGGCTTCTGCAGCTAACTCTTCACTTTCATTTTCCTTTTTGTTCATAATGTGGAAAAGAAAAACAAGCTTTCCTGCTTTTTCAGGTCCCAAATGATTTCTCAATTTGGAATGAATTAGCCCAAAGGAAGAAAATATTACACCAGCAGAAGAAACTACTGCTGTTAAAAGTGAGATTATCGCTTCAACAGTCTCTGAATCCAAGTGCTTAAGTGACCAGTTCACTGGTGTGACTTTCTTTAAAACATCATCAGCAAACATATATTTTTGAATGATTCACCCTTAGCTCTGAAGTTTATTATAGTTGGCATTATGGAGGGATGATTGCTGGATGTCCATGTCATAGCCAACTCCTCTTCAGCAGTTAAGTTTTGACCTTGGTAACGAGTATTGAGAATATTTGCAAGAAAATGAGCTGGAGATAGTGCTTGTTCCATTCGTTCTTTTAATGCTTGTAATTTAACTCTGCCATTATATATTTCTCTCTTTAAAATCTCACTCAGTTTCTTCCAAATTTCAACAGCATCAGCAATAAAACAGCTATTTCCCTACATTTTGTTCAAGGCTACAGAAATTGGCTCCAGGGTACTCAGCATGTGTTGAACATTTCTCTTAAGCTCAATGTTGAGAACTTTGGCTGTGAAAGTGCCATCTGTTTTTTCACAATTTTGTTCACGAACTATCATCAGATTAGGCTAGTTCTTGATATAGTGCTGAAAACAGTCCACTACTGAGTTCCATCTCATGTCTTGTGGGGGAGTTAGCTTGGTTCCTCCCATTTTTTTCAGAGCAGCTGCTGACAGTGGTTGTTACGGAAGTATTTTGCTGTTTTAACAACATTAGCCTTTATTTCTGGAACACTGAAGTCTTTGGCTAGAAGGTGCATCAAATGAGCACTGCAACAGTATGTTATTAGCTTGGGACTCTCTTCACTCTCTTCTAAATAATTTTTTTTCATCTTGGATATATCTGCAGCATTGTCTGTGACCAAGCTGCGTACTAAACATTTGAATTTTTTTTCACAGTTTGTTATAGCTTTTACTGCTACTTGTAAATATTCTGCTGTGTGTGCATTTCCTGATGTATCAATTGTTTCTGTAAGGAAGACAGTCCCTTCTGTTGTCACAAACAAGCACATACAACAGGATCATTGTGGACATTGCTCCACTCATCAATACTCAGGTTAACAATTTGACCCTCAAGGCCTTTTGCACACTGCTCAATTTCTCTTTCATACACTTTATCCAGCAATTTGGCTGTGACATCTGCTCTGTTGGGTGGACTGTATCCTGGTTTTAATGACTGAACCATGTTAATGAAGTGTGGGTTCTCAGTCACATGGAAAGGAGAGTTTGTTGCATAAACAAACCGGGCAATTTTTTCATCAATTACCATAAACTTATCTATGGTTGTTTCTGGATGGTGGAGATTTTTTTTTTCTTTTTGCTACAGGTGATATACTGTAGCTATGTGACATACACGATGTGACTGAAACACTATCATTGGCAGATAACTCTGAAACTATAGAAAAAGATGGTGATCTTGAAGGTGGATAGTCTTCAGAATCCTGTATGTTGAGGATGGATTCTCCTAAACAAGATAAGTCAATGCAGTTATTTAATTATTATTACCATGCTGCTCATTTGGTATTACTCATTGCGCCACTGATACTCAGTACTACTTTAAAGGTGAAATTGTAAAACGAAGATCTGCCTACTTCAGCTATTTTTTATCACAGCTGCATCTAAAATGGTAGTACTATAGAGTAACAACTATATTTTTTGCTCAAACATGAGAATTCAAGAATAGTCCATACTTAAGAAAGAAGTATGAAATAAAAAAGTTTACCAAGCTGAAGATCCGGCATGTTCAGACACGTTCCTTTTATCATCTTCAATGCAGCTTCCTCCTGAAAAGGACCACTTCTCATGATGATGTTTCATGCGGGCAACCAGGCCTTGCATTTCTTTGTTGCACTGTTTGCATTTTGCATGCATGCCTGTTTTACCCACAGGTAGAAGAACTTCATTAAAATATTCCCAAACTGGATCTCTTTTATGGCCTGCTGCCATTATAGGTTTTCCCTTCTAGTAAGAGAATGGTATGGTAGACCTCAAAACTTCTGGAATATGCTGCTCAAACAGTTTCACTTTTGTTTCTACTGCCTGTCCCTCCCTTCTCACATTTATCTCCAGACTTCTTCTCTTTGTTCAGATCTATTCTGCCCCCAACAATCTTCTATTCATTGAACTTTTTGAAACTTTGCACTTTTAGAGAGAGGTAAGGGATTGACTCTGTACACAAATTTGCAGAGGGACAATAGAGTTGAGTTCTGTTATTTCTCACCTCTATATATTATTTATTTAATTAATTAATACATTTTTGCTGTTAACAAGCATGTTACCTCTGGAGACACAAATCCACAGTTTGAGAACTGCAAAACTAAGCATCTCTGATGGTATCTTCTAGACTGAGCACTGAGTCCCATTGAGTAGATAGGAAGATTAATCTAAATAATCTATACAAAAGCTTGTGGAACCCCATAAGATTGGGTCCCTTATCCATGAACTATTGGAACTCATTTACAAAACTTTTCTTAAACATTATATTGTCTCATACTATAGAATTAGAATTTATAATCCCTATTCCATGATGAGATATCTTTGAGCTATAATGTATCTTAATTAAAATTAACTTTAAATAGTTTTTTCCCTCAAAAAGCATTTTAACAAAAACATCTGATTTTAATAAAATCTGATTTTTTAAAAATAATTGATTTTTATTCACCCTGGTTGGCATTATTAATAATATTTGAAATTATTAATATTAATCTGGGAAACTATCAAACAGTAATTTAAACATAAATTCCTTTATTGAATCCAAAGGTCAAATAGTACTTAATCAATTGCTCTAAACATGCCTAAAAAGGCTAACTAATAAGTAATTTGCTACATCCACACAGTAACAAAACATTTATAAACATTTGATCAAGATACTTACAAATGGGCTAAACCCAGGGGTGCTTAGATCCATATTGGTCGGCTCCAGCATGGTCAGGCAGTTATTAGCAATTAATTTATTTTTTATAACCCATTAGCTAACAAGTGATGTCATTGCCAGTTATTGACTTCAGCTAAATACCAGCTTGAAACAGTTCACCCTTGTTTGTAGTCTTAATCCAGATAAGGTTTACAACCTCCTTTCTTCCCAGACCTTTCCTCCCTTCCTTCTTGCTGTCCAAGGGTTTTCCCATTGCACCTGGGTTCACATAGCCTTTAACACTGGTGTGTGGGTTGGAGAAGGGCCATGTTGGCTCGTTTTCAGACTCTCTTTGTTTGATTTAGAACCATCTGCAGTTACCCCTATCGGTCAGAGGCCTTCTTTCTAGAAACTTCCCCATGTTTCATTAGTTATCTTTGAACTAGACATCCTCCCTACTTTATTTCTTCTGACCTTATAATCTGTTACTTTCAAGGCCTTACTTCTACTTGTTAGTCAGGACCTTTCTTTACAACACATATATATTTCCTTAATCAAGTTTAAGCTAACTTTCATTATTTAATTTTATCCTTATCCTACACCTCTGTCTGAGCTTGGACAGCCCAAGCTGCTGTCCATGCTGCAACATTTTTGCCACAAAAGAGGACAGCAGTGGGGTAGCCTTTTATAAAGGATAAAACCCTGTTACTTTACTTCTGTAATTTTTGGGTGGCTCTGAGAAGAACTGCTGCCACCGCTAGTGTTCCCAGGCATTATGGGTGATGGTCCTCGTCCTTGGGATAAGGACTGCACTGTTACTGAGGCTCTAGTGCTGCAGAGGGTATATAATCAGTAATTATAAAGCTGCATGCCATTTCCTGGGGATTGATGGGGGAGAATTTGATTGCTATTAACCCAAATCATATGGTTACCTCTCAGAAATGCCTCCATCTCAGTGAATGAAATGGTAAATTATACCAACAACAGTATAATGCCCATTCTATAAATCAGTCAGGTATGCTCACTTGGAATACTGTGCGCAGTATTGCACACCCCATCTCAAAAAGGATATTGCTCAACTGAAGGAGGTTCAGAGAACAGCAACAAAAATGATCAACAGCTTGGAAATAACTTCCATCTGAAAAGAGACGAAAAGGTTGAGATTATTTACCTTACAAAGGAGACAGATAAGAGGGGACATGATAAAAGTATATAAAATAGTGAATGATCTAGTGAAGGTTCTGTTCTCCCTGTCTCAGAACACGAGAACAAGGGAACATTCAATGAAATTAAAAGGTAGGAAACCTGCAAAACCAATTAAAGGAATTTTTTTCACGTTTGATTAAGCTGTGAAACTCATTGCCACAGGAAGTCATTGAGACCAAGAAATAACAAGAATTAAGAAGGAATTGAACATTTGTATGGATATTAAGAATATACAGAGATATCATAATGAAATGAAAAGATTGAAAGGGATATTATAATTCAGAGATCAGAATAAGACCTATGTAGAGCAGATTATTCCTACTGTAGTGTTCTCATGCCATCCTCTGATGCTCTGGTTCTGCCCACTGTTGGAGCCAGGTTGCTGGACTAGATGGACCATTGGGCTGATCCAGTATAGAAATTCTGATAAGCCATTTTACATTAACTAATCAGATTGCTTGAATCGACTCTTTAACACTTTATTCCTCTTATGATTACTTTAATTCAGTTAGATTTACCATAATATGGTTAAAATCCCAGGGTGTAAACAAATTTCCCTACCAGAAAATTACTCCAAATCGCATATATTGACATGAAGAGTAACACAAAGCAATGGTTTTGTTTCACATTTTGGATATTTAAAAGGCCCTGTGTCCTTCAGTAGGACATTACTAGGTTGAGTGATGGGTTAGGCTTGCATCAGTAATATGTGCTGTTACAGTTGTAACTGCACTATTGCAGGAGCTGTCCAAGTGTGCAAGATTGATTTGTTAGCCAGGCTAATTGGCAGCAGTCTTTAGCCATCAGAGTGCAATTACACAGAACTCTTTCCAAATTTATGACATTTATCTTCTGGCCTGTCTCTTGCTTTCATTTATTCTCAGAGCATCATAGTGATTTTTAATTTATTGGGCTGTGATAGGATTTTTCTCTTCATTGAAAATAATATCACTCAGCCACTTCCTTCCCTTCACTGTGCCAGGTTCAGAGCACATTTTAAGTAGTTTGGGGGTCATTTATTTATGTAGTTATTATAAGGGCCTATTTTCCTTCCTCCTGGATTGATGAAATATCATCTCTTCCTCTGTCAACATCCAGTATTAAACAGTTCTGCAGTAATATCATGTCCTCTGTACCAAAGGAAATTGGTTGTTCAAGGCCTGCAGCATTCATGTAGGGCAGCTCTGATCACAAGTCTTTAGAAAAGGCAAATGTGCACTTGGACTGTGTTAAATATTAACTCCTTTGAGTGGGGCCAGCTTCTTATGTGTATTTGGTATATAGTGCCCTCTGCGCTCTGTGCATGTTTACTAGGCACATCAGATGGAAAAATAGTAAGGGCTCAAACCCTAACTCTCTGATATGTGGGAATATATGTTTATATGTCTTGAAATATCATTGGGCACACATGCACTGGCACTTGTTTTTCAGTGTCCACAGGTTTCAGAATAGCAGCTGTGTTAGTCTGTATCCGCAAAAAGAACAGAAGTACTTGTGGCACCTTAGAGACTAACAAATTTATTTGAGCATAAGCTTTCGTGGGCTACAGCCCACTTCATCAGATGCATAGAATGGAACATATAGTAAGAAGATATATATACGTACAGAGAACATGAAAAAGTGGAAGTACATCCATATTTTAGAGGGCAAGTCAAATTCTATACTTCTAATTTGTGAAACATTACAATATAGAAAACAGCATACATCTACTTTTTTGGATGTCTGGGAAGTGCAGCTTTCTAAATGTTAAGCTATTAACAGTTTGCCATATCAACAGTAAAAGATTATGGAATCTAAATGTCAGCTGTAAGGGATCTCCTTTGATTAGCTAGCCGCTGTCCAGAAATTCATTAATTTTTGTTTCCTTGTGGCATTAGGTAGTTTCAGATAATGAAACTGCGGAAATCAAATATGTGTAAACATATGGTAATATAAGATATTTTAGCTCCTGCTGGGTTAAAGGTGAATGATGCCCTCAGAAGTACTAAGTAATTACAGCGTAACAACAATATTAGCACTGCAGATACCAGTATTGCCGAATTTGACCTATTCAGCATCACCTGTCATTACATCTAAAATATCACAGATATATTAATATATTCAAATCTCTAATTTCAGACCTTGAAGTTTGCATTATCAGGGCTTCTGACTCAGCTACTGAAATATTTTTAACATGAGAAAGAAGAAAAGCATTAGGTTACAATCCAGACTTTGCAGACAAAGTCTTTCATTCACCTTGCTATTGTAAATCAGTAGAGTCACTGGTGTAAAACTGGAGCAATGCAGTAGTGAGTCACATCCACAATATGCTTCTTACCTTGATCTGTCCAGAGAGATTCTCGGCTGTCACGGGGGGGGAAAAAAGTAGCTGTGGGTTACGCCTCTTCAAATGCCTGATCGAAAGTCCACACAAGGGAAAGATTGCTATTGACTTAATGGGCTTTGGATCAGGCCCCAAATGCAGTATATACTTCCTAGAAGCAGGGCCACCCGGGGAGGGGCAAGAGGGGCAATTTGCCCCAGGCTTCGCAGGGGCCCCCACGAGAGTTTTTCGGGGCCCCTGGAGCGGGGTCCTTCACTCACTCCGGGGGCCCCGGAAAACTCTTGCGGGGCCCGGGCCCCCAGAGCTTCTTCCGCTCTGGGTCTTAGGCAGCAATTCAGCGGCAGAGGGTCCTTCCGCTCTGGGACCTGCCGCCAAAGTGCCCCGAAGACCCGCAGTGGAGGGTCCTTCCGCCCCGAAGACCCACCGCCGAAGTGCCGGGTCCTCGGCAGCAATTTGGCAGCGGGGGCCCCCCGCCACCAAAGACCCCAGGCCCCCTGAATCCTCTGGGCGGCCCTGCCTAGAAGAATGAAGATGACAAATTATAGCTTACACACTTGTTCTTTTAGCAGCTTATTGGGATCCAGAATAAATAAACTGATGTAAACTGATGTAGCTCTATTAATGTTTTCTGAGGACCTAGCCTAATAAGCATATTAGAATCTAACAAACAGAAATAGATTCATTACAGTTTATTATCTTTAATCACCTATGGCTCATTCGTGAACCTTGTTGCTCAGCTACACAGCGGAGTGAGGGAGCATAAAAAACCTTCATACTCCCCTCCTCATGCTAACCTCATTACCCAACTTTGCCCAGGGGGGAGAGCAGAGCTGCAACTACTACTCCTGAGGTGTGGGGAGAAGACAGGCAGAGGTGAGGAGCAGGCAGAGCCCTAGCTCAAGGCTCCCCCGCCCACAATGTGCTGTCCAGAACAGCTGAGCCAGCCAGGAAGAAGGTAAGATGTGTCAGTAAAAGGGCTTGTCCTATTTATTTTCCCCATGAAGCTGGGGGAAGAAAGGACCGAATTGTGACTGCATCACAGCTGTTCCACAGCTGTCTCCCACATTCCAGATGAGTGCCTGAGCCACTGGGCTTCTGGATGTAAGGGGAGCATCATCTCCGCCTTTGGTTGTTTTGTGACTGCTGCCTAAGTCCCCTTCAGAATCTAGCCCCTACTTTTTTTTTTTTTGGTCCAAAACTATTCAGCAAATTTGTGTTAAATCTGCTGATGGTTTCAGTTGAACCAAACCTACTTTTTTGACAAATAAAGAGCTCTACTTAGAAATAAGGATAGGGAAAGTTTCATGCTTTTCTCTTTCAAACTGTTTGGTCTTTACAAGAATAGAAATATAATAGACACATTCACATACTGAATTTTAGTATGTGAAGAGCTTGTGTGTGGTAGCTTGGCAGCATGGATATTTGTTAAAGAGGCTTTAGAGTACTTAGAAAAAGGATTAATATCTGTGCACATAATCTGCTTGCGCAATGCAAGGCTAAAAGTAATATTAGGCATATACTGAAATTTAACATCAGCAGTTTTGGTATGAAGTATAAAAATGGTGCATGACACACAGGGAAAAAAAGCAAGTGATGGATTACAGGGATTAATCCATCAAAAGACTGGCTGTAGGTCACATAAATATAATTCTTGTAGAAAATGGAGTCTGTAGCCTTTTTTGAGTATTTGGGTAGGAAAGTTGGCTTAGTGTTTTTACAGGCAATTTTTGTTGTATAGCAAAGAGTCTTTGCAGTTTACTGTTTTACTATTCAGTTTACAGAGTTTTATCAGCAACTAATGCAAAGTGTTTTGATGTGAGGTGCTTTATTATTCTAACTGCAGAGAAAAAAAAAGGGAAAAAAACGGTCGAGGGGAGGGGATGGCAACTGGGATGGCATACATGATTTAGTTTCGATTTATTTATAATCGTCCAATTGCTGACCTCCTTGAGAGAGAGAGTGAGAGATTTTTTAGATTTTTACACAAGGGAAAATATAATATATCTGGGAGGAGATATGATACGTATGGCATGAAGATTTGACCTTGTAAACTGAAGTATTAGATCAAATGAAAAATTCAATAGTGAGAAGTGTAAGTATGAAGAGATGCTAGCCTTTTTATTTGCAGAACTGAAAATAGCTGTCCACTATAGGCCCCATTTTTACTCACCCGTAACTTCAACAAAACTAAACAAATTTGTCTTGAAATTTCACAGGCAGGATGTTCTGCAAGAGCAGAATTATGTGTAAAGTTGAAGGCAAATGGGACAAGATGCTTTGGCGATAGGAAGGCTGAAATAGTGAGAGAGTACAATGTTTAAAAAATTCTGTTAACTTTTTTTGATTTGCCATCATTCCAGAATGGATTCGCATAAAACAACAAAACAAACAAACAAAAACCTAAACAAGATTTGTTAATCTCTTGTCTCTGATAGGTGCCCTTCACTAGTTTTAGAAGAATTATTTAGTTCTTAGAATTGGTTTCTACATATAGTGTAGGCTTGATATAGAGTATATAAACTCTGCATTTGACCTTATATCTATGGCAGTGGAGAAAGAGGCAGGTAGGATTCACATTTGGAATGGAGAAGGAGTCAGTGAGAAAGGAAACAGAGACTCACTAGGAAGGCAGGGAGGCAGTTTAGAGAGCATCCCCAACCCTGCCTCTCCCTGGCTCCACGCACACCACGGTAGTGAGCGAGAGGGACAGAGAGCGCCCTGCCCTGCCCCCCCGAGGCAGTGATTTATGTCTTCCCCAGCTGCTCCCGAAGCCCAAACCAGATGCACAGCCCCCCCCCCCAACATCTGCCCAGGAGGGGCAAGTGAATCAATTTTTTTGACAACAACTATATCCTGCCTATGGGCCTGCACTGTTCAGTCTCTGACAATTGCTAGATCCTGTAAAATCTCACCCTCTTTATTTTCTAGAGTGTTTTCAATTCAATGGTCAGAATACCACCTGGTGGTGGTGATGATTGTGATGATGGTTATTATTATTATTTGAATTATAATAGCTCACAGGGGCTCTACTCACAGACATTGTGGTAGGCTCTTTACAAAAATAAAATTTAAAAATTGTCAGTGCCTCAAGGGGCTTAGATAATTTTACATAAATATTTCTTTGACAAATGAAACAATACAATCCAGTGGAGATCTACTGCTCCAGCATCCAAGGAGATATGGATCTTTCACCTATGTGAGTTGCCAACCTTCTGAACGTAACCAAAAACTCTCATACTTTGAAATAATCTGGGTCCCTTTTCTGGATCACTGGAAGGAAAATTGTATATTAGACAGCATAATGCTTGAACTGTCACATCTTTAATTCTAGTCTGCTCCCCAGTTTTGATGATGTTATTTGCATCTGCTTTTGTGCCCTTTCTTCCTTTTTCTCTCTTTTGATTTTCCCTTGCCTGTGTTTTTTCCACTTAGATAACTGTAAGTGACACCCACTAATATATAAAGTGACTTATCACATAGCTCTTACTCAAGGAAAACTTATTGTCTTTCAGTGGGAGTTGCTGCTGCATAAGACCTGGGCATAGGCTGCAGGATTTGGTCAATAGTACTGCTTCTGGTACAGATTAAAAGTCTCTTTAAAAAAAATCATTATCACAACAGAGTCTCTTTAGACAATGATCAAGAGTGCTGCTGCTGTTTTATGTTAGGTAGAGGTTGAATGTCATTGCAGAGCATGGCAGTTCCTCACTAATGGTGAAATAATTCCCTTAACAGATGTGGCCAGGTGGGAATTGAGGTGAGGAGGAGTAGGGCAATGCAGGTCTAGAGAAAGATAATTCAAAATAAACCTTCTAGCCAGCACACCATATGTTCTTGAGGCTGTGGTACACCAATGCATGCAGTAAGTAGCCAAGTAGCCAAGCTCTTCTCCTAGAGCTCTTCTGAGCATTTTGGAAGAATCCTGTGTCTCTGCTTTATGGATATGCTGAGGGAAGAAGCTTGCTATAAAATAGATGAGTCCATAAAGATTTTTGTCTGTTATGGATCTTTTCTTTTTGAGTTATAGAAGATAGGGGCTAAGAAAGGTGAATGAGCAGAATATCACTGAAGAGTTTTCCCTCAGTTACCAGTGGATAAAAATTTCCAGCTCAGCTATTCCTTATAGTGTTTATATCACCTCACAGAGAAACTTTTCTAATGAAGCAATCTCATTTCATGACCATGCGCACTCAAACACTGTGACAGGAAAGTTACAAAGGCCCTTAGTTTCCTTTAGCTGCATTCTCCTTGAAAAAGGATATTGCTGTTCAACACTAAACTTGTTGAAACTCAGAAAATGCACCATTTGACATGTGCTCTTATTTAATTTTACTGATACGATCTCCCACAGTATTCTTGCCAGCAAGTTAAAGAAGTATGGATTGGATGAGTGGACTATAAGGTGGATAGAAAGCTGGCTAGATCGTCAGGCTAAACGGGTAGTAATCCACGGCTCAATGTCTAGTTGGCAGCCCGAATCAAGCGGAGTGCCCCAGGGGTTTGTCCTGGGGCCAGTTTTGTTCAACATCTTTATTAATGATCTGGATGATGGGATTGCACCCTCAGCAAGTTCGTGGATAACACTAAGATGGTGGGAGAGGTAGATATGCTAGAGGGTAGGGATAGGGTCCAGAGTGACCTAGACAAATTGGAGGATTGGGCCAAAAGAAATCTGATGAGGTTCAACAAGGACAAGTGCAGAGTCCTGCACTTAGGACGGAAGAATTAAGTGTTGCAGAGTCACTGGCTAAACAGCAGTTCTGCAGAAACAAGAGCTGGATATGAGTCAACAGTGTGCCCTTGTTGCCAAGAAGGTAAACGGCATATTGGGCTGCATTAGTAGGAGCGTTGCCAGCAGATCGAGGGAAGCGGTTATTCTCCTCTATTGGTCACTGGTGAGGCCATATCTGGAGTATTGCATCCAGTTTTGGGCTCCCCACTACAGAAAGGATGTGGACAAATTGGAGAGAGTCCTGCGGAGGGCAACAGAAATGATTAGGGGGCCGGGACACATGACTTACGAGGAGAGGCTGAGGGAACTGGGGTTATTTAGTCTGGAGAAGAGAAGAGTGAGGGGCAATTTGATAGCACTCTTCTACTAGGGAAGGAAGTAGACTTCTAGGAGGGAGGCTGGCTCATCTGATTAAAAGAGCTTTAAACTAGACACTGGGGGGAGACGGTCGGGAGAGGTCCTGGTGCTCTCCACGCCAAATTTTCACATTGGGAGTGAGGACAACAAGATAACAACAGATATAGCCAGAGGGGGGCGGTTACGTGTAAGGAAGAGGGGGGGGACAGATTCTAGATCTACAAGTCATACTGGAAGTACTGTGTCCCTACCGAGTTGGGTGAAAAGAGTGAGAGGAGCCCAACGGGAAAAATTAGGATGTTTGTTCACCAATGCGAGAAGCTTAGGTAACAAAATGGAGGAACTGGAGCTCCTGGTCCGGGAATTGAAACCGGATATCGTAGGAATAACAGAAACATGGTGGAACGGTAGCCATGACTGGAGTACAGGTATGGAAGGGTATGTGCTGTTTAGGAAAGACCGATGCAAAGGTAAAGGTGGGGGAGTAGCACTGTATATCAATAATGAGGTAAAATGTAATGAGATAACTAGCGCTGCAATGGACAATACAGAGTCTGTTTGGGCAATGGTCACATTGGGGAAGAAAACTACCAGAGCCTCATCCAGGATAGTGATTGGGGTGTGCCAGGATCTAGCTTAGAGATGGATAGAGAGCTCTTTAATGTTTTTAAGGAGGTAAACACTAATAGGAACTGCTTGATCATGGGGGACTTTAACTTCCCGGATATAGATTGGGAAACAAATGCAAGTAATAATAATAGGGCTCAGCTTTTCCTAGACGTGATAGCTAATGAATTCCTTCATCAAGTGGTTGCTGAACCGACGAGGGGGGATGCCATTTTAGATTTGATTTTGGTGAGTAACGAGGACCTTGTTGAGGACATTGTTGTAGGGGACAACCTTGGCTCGAGTGATCATGAGCTAATTCGTTTCCAAATAAATGGGAGGATAATCAATAGTGCATCTGAGACTAGGGTGTATGATTTCAAAAGGGCTAATTTTACTAAATTAAGGCGACTAGTTAGGGAAGTGGACTGGGCTAACATATTTAGGGATCTAAGGGCAGATGACGCCTGGGGTTACTTCAGGTTGAAGTTGCAGGAGTTGTCAGAGGCATGTATCCCGAGAAGGGAAACGGCTCGTAGGTAGCAGTTTTAGACCGAGCTGGATGAGCAAGCGTCTTAGAGGGGTCATTAAGAAAAAGCAGAAAGCGTACCAGGAGTGGAAAATGGGAGGGATCAGCAAGGAAACCTACCTTATTGAGGTCAGAGGGTGCAGGGAAGCTGTGAGAAAGGCAAAGTGGAGATGGATCTAGATTAAAACCAATAGCAAACGGTTTTTTAGCCATATAAATAGGAAGAAAACCAAGAAAGAAGAAGTGGGACCGCTTAAAACTTTAAATGGAGTGGAGATTAGGGATAATCTTGGAATGGCACAATATCTGAACGAATACTTTGCCTCGGTCTTTAATGAGGCTAATGAAGGGCTAAGGAATAGTGATAGAGGACCGATGGGAATGAAGATATGGGGGTAGACATTACGGTAGCTGAGGTAGAAGCCAAACTGGAACAGCTTAACGGAAGTAAATGGATAATCTTCATCCTAGAATATTAAGGGAATTGGCGAGGATATATAATCTTTAATAAATCCCTAAATTCGGGATTGTACCAACTGACTGGAGATTAGCTAATGTAGTTCCTATATTCAAGAAGGGGAAAAAAGTGACCCGGGAATTATAGGCCTGTTAGTCTAACATCTGTAGTATGCAAAGTCATGGAAAAGATCTTAAAGAGAGAGTGGTTCGGAGCATGAGGCCGATGGCAACTGGGATAGATTACAGCATGGATTTACGAAGGTAGATCGTGCCAAACCAACTTGATCTCCTTCTTTGAGAGAGTAACAGATTTTTAGACAAGGGAAATGCGGTGGATCTCATATATCTGGATTTCAGTAAGGCGTTTGATACGGTACCGCATGAAGAATTACTGGTTAAATTGGAAAAGATGGGGATCAAAATGAAAACTGGAGGTGGATAAGGAGCTGGTTAAAGGAGACTGCAGAGGGTAGTATTGAAGGGGAACTGTCCGGTTGGAGGTTACCAGTGGAGTTCCTCAAGGCTCGGTTTTGGGTCCGATTTTATTCAATCTATTTATTGCTGACCTGGGAACCAAGAGTAGGAGTGGGCTGATAAAGTTTATGGATGACACCAAGTTGGGGGTATTGTCAATTCGAAGAGGATCGGGATATTCTCCAGGAGATTTAGATGACCTTGTAAACTGGAGTATTAGTAACAGGATGAAATTCAATAGTGAGAAGTGTAAGGTTATGCATTTAGGGATGTCTAACAAGAACTTTAGTTATAAGCTGGGGACGCACCAGTTGGAAGTAACGGAGGAGGAGAAGGACCTAGGAGTCCTGGTTGATCGCAAGATGACTATGAGTAGGCAATGTGATGTGGCGTTAAAAAGCTAATGCGGTCTTGGGTTGCATTAGGCGAGGTATTTCTAGTAGGGATAAGGAGGTGCTAGTCCCGTTATATAAGGCGCTGGTGAGACCTCATTTGGAGTATTGTGTGCAGTTTTGGTCTCCCATGTTTAAGAAGGATGAATTCAAACTAGAACAGGTACAAAGAAGGGCCACTAGAATGATCCGAGGAATGGAAGGCCTTTCGTATGAAAGGAGACTTGAGGAGCTCGGTTTGTTTTCCTTAACCAAAAGAAGGATAAGAGGAGATATGATTACACTCTTTAAATATATCAGAGGGATAAATACCAGGGAGGAGAAGAATTATTTCAGCTCAGTGCTAATGTGGACACAAGGACGAACGGATATAAACTGTCAGTCAGGAAATTCAGGCTTGAAATTAGACGAAGGTTTCTAACCATCAGGGGAGTGCAATACTGGAACAGTCTACTGAGGGAAACAGTGGGGGCGAAGGACCTCCATGATTTTAAGATTAAGCTAGATAAGTTTATGGAGGGGATGGTATGATAGGATAACGGGCTTAGTCAATAGGTCAATTATGTGCCTGGTATGATGTAACCTTTTCCAGAGGGTTTGGCTGGAGAGTCTTGCCCGCATGCTCGGGGTTCAGCTGACCGCCATATTTGGGGTCGGGAAGGAATTTTCCTCCAGGGAAGATTGGCAATGGCCCTGGAGGTTTGCATGGGGCAGGGGTCACTTGCTAAGGAGTGGGTGGATCGGCTTATGTGGCCTGCATCTTGCAGGAGGTCAGACTAGATGATCATAATGGTCCCTTCTGATCTTGAATTCTATGATTCTATGATTCTATGATACCTGAAGGGGAGTTCCAAAGAGGATGGAGCTAGCCTATTCTCAGTGGTGGCAGATGACAGAACAAGGAGCAATGGTCTCAAGTTGCAGTGGAAGAGGTCTAAGTTGGATATCAGGAAAAACTATTTCCCTAGGAGGGTGGTGAAGCACTGGAATGGGTTACTTAGGGAGGTGGTGGAATCTCCATCCTTAGAGCTTTTTAAGGCCCACGTTGACAAAACCCTGGCTGAGATGATTTAGTTGGGAATTGGTCCTGCTTTGAGCAAGGGGTTGGACTAGATGACCTCCTGAGGTCTCTTCCAACCCTAATCTTCTATGATTCTATGATCTGTCCACTGGAAATTGGATTGAGAACACAAAATGTGTTATTTGCAAATATAATTCAATTTTTTTTTATAAAAGACTAAATAAATGCTATTAAAATACCAATTGTATTAAAAAATCGTATAAACAAACAAGATGGGTTTTGTGAGGTGGGAATTGATTTATAGCTTTGTAGATTACTGCAAATTAAATGGACAATATGGAATAGTCTTGTGAATCAGTAGATTGATTTGGTATTGATATGATTCTAAAAAATGCCTACCTATTTGTAATTTAGTCCAGCGGTTCTCAATCTATTTACCATTGTGTGCCACATATGGAGCTCTCTATGTGTTATGTGGGCCGCATCCACACAACATATATATTCCCTGTATGGCCCTGAGGATGTCACATGGGCTGCATCTGTGTGCTGATTGGGCCACAAGCAGCCCAGGGGTTACAGGTTGAAAACCACTGCTTCAGTCATTACATCACTGTTTAGTTTTTAGGAAAGCTGACTTTGGAGCTAATTCTATATACATTTCCAGAGAGACATATAATAATGCACAGCAGAGATATATTGCTCTATCAGTTCAGTAACATCCCTGTTTTTCAAACTGTTATTTTACCTAGAACAGATTGATTAAAAGTAGCTGTTTGTGTGTTTTATTATTTGTTCTACATTTATGAACATTTAGTGTTCAGTTTTTTAAAAGTAGATGTCTATATTTGTACATGCAATTGCTGTGATTACATGCACATAATAGTAGCTTGTGAATGTGATTAGATATGTAGGTTCAACTATCTATTTATACTCAAAACTATCTGTGTATTTCTACATAGGTCTCAGTTTTTTAAAATATGACTTGTAAGATCTTTAAGTTCTCCGTTATTTGACCTGCTTATGTTGTTGGTGTTGGTTAGAGATCATAGCTAAAAAGGAAGTTTGTAGCATAAAAGGGTACAGTATCTTACCTGCTAAATGTTGCTGCCCACAGGTCCCGCAGTTTCTTTCGGGGGCTAGTAGTAGAAGTGCTTTTTTTGGTGGTAGCTTTTTTCCTTTCCCTCATTTGTAGGGGTTCCGTTTAGACTGTAAGGTAGGAGGAAGTGGACGCCCATATATGGAAGCAACTTATTATTCTTCACTTCTCCTAAATGGATCACTGGACTATCCTTCCTTATTTTGACTTGGAACATTTTGCCCTAATAGTCAGAATTGCTTGTCAACATCAAGTCTAGACAATCGGTGGCCAAGTTATTAAAAATGATAGCCTAGATTTGGGCTTCTACGTCCATCTTTAAGTGAGTGAATAAGAGTTCTTATTTTCAAAATTGCTGAGTGTTTAGTGCTTCCCATTTATTTCAGTGTGGGTAACGGAAACTCAATACTTTTGAAAGTCTGGCCACCTATTTAGGTGGCTAAATAAAAAATGAATGAGTCTAGGGATTTAAATCTTTTGGCAAGTTTAGGCAAACAGATACACTCCTAACTGTGGTCTTCAGCTCTGGACTTGCAAGTTTGATTCAAAGTCCCCAGCACCACACACAGCCTTTTTTGGTCTGGTTTCCATCTCTGGTCCACTTGTTAGATGTTTAGTTAAGCAACTGCTTAGTTTTACCCCAGAGGATGTTGCATTACTGCAGTATGTGCAGCTATTCCTATGTCATATGTAAAATCCTTTGGGATGAAAGACACCATACATTTGGGATGTTAAACGACAATACTCTAAACTTCTAATTTTTGCTTGTAATCTTTCTACCGCTCACTGTTTACTGATTTTCTATTTTGTTTTCCTTTTTGTATAAAATACAGTTTACAGTTTGCACTCCTTGGTATTTTTATTTGAAATCAGGTGGTTGCTGTCTAAATCCTTTCATAAGCCATTAACAGCTCATAACAAGTGTACTGTCTGTATGGATGACATCTTTCACATCTCTTAGGGTATGTCTACACTACAAGAGTAGTTCAATTTAACTTAGGTCGAATTTGTGGATTCGACCTTATGAAGTCGAATTTGTGTATCCACACTAAGGACACTAATTCGACTTTGTGAGTCCACACTAACGGGGCAAGCGTCGACATTGGAAGCGGTGCATTCTGGGCAGCTTTCCCACAGTTCCCGCAGTCCCTGCTTCCCATTGGAATGCTGGGTAGAGCCCCCAATGCCTGCTGGGGGAAAAATGTGTCGAGGGTGGTTTTGGGTAACTGTCGTCATTCAACCGTCACTCCCGCCCTCCCTCCCTGAAAGCGCCGGTGGACAATCTGTTCGCGCACTTTTCTGGTCAGTGACAGCGCGGACGCCACAGCACTGCGAGCATGGAGCCCGCTGCGATCATCGCTGCACTTATGGCCGTTGTCAACTCCTCGCACCTTATCGTCCACCTCTTCCACAGTCAGCTGC
Source organism: Mauremys reevesii (assembly GCF_016161935.1). Classification (NCBI taxonomy): domain Eukaryota; kingdom Metazoa; phylum Chordata; order Testudines; family Geoemydidae; genus Mauremys; species Mauremys reevesii. The sequence goes on along the minus strand of NC_052624.1, from coordinate 128,010,281 downwards.
TGAGAAATCGGGCGAGGAGGCTCCGGCAGCACGGTGAGGACATGAAGTGTCAGAGTGGCACAGACCTCTCACAAAGCACGGGATCCTGCGCCGTGGAGATCATGGTGGCAATGGGTCAAGTTCATGCTGTGGAACGGCGATTCTGGGCCCGGGAAACAAGCACGGACTGGTGGGACCGCATAGTGTTGCAGGTCTGGGATGAATCACAGTGGCTGCGAAACTTCAGGATGCGTAAGGGCACTTTCCTTGAACTCTGTGACTTGCTGTCCCCTGCCCTGAAGCGCCAGGACACCCGGATGCGAGCAGCCCTGAGTGTGCAGATGCGAGTGGCCATAGCCCTCTGGAAACTTGCAACGCCAGACAGCTACCGGTCAGTAGCGAACCACTTTGGCGTGGGCAAATCTACCATGAGGGTTGCTGTGATGCAAGTAGCCCACGCAATCGTTGACCTACTGCTCACAAAGGTAGTGACCCTGGGAAACGTCCAGGTTGTCATAGATGGCTTCGCCGCGATGGGATTCCCAAACTGCGGTGGGGCTATAGATGGCACTCACATCCCTATCCTGGGACCAGCCCACCAGGCCAGCCAGTATATTAACAGAAAGGGCTACTTTTCAATGGTGCTGCAAGCACTGGTGGACCATAGGGGACGTTTTACCAACATCTGCATTGGGTGGCCGGGCAAGGTTCATGACGCGCGTGTTTTCAGGAACTCTTGTCTGTTTAGACGCCTGCAGGAAGGTAGTTTCTTCCCTGACCACAAAATAAGTGTTAGGGATGTGGAGATGCCTACAGTCATCCTCGGGGACCCAGCCTACCCGCTAATGCCCTGGCTCATGAAGCCCTATGCAGGCGCCCTGGACAGTGACAAAGAACTCTTCAACTACCGGCTGAGCAAGTGCAGAATGGTGGTGGAGTGTGCTTTCGGACGTCTCAAGGGGAGATGGAGGAGCTTACTGACTCGCTCAGATCTCAGCGAAACCAATATCCCCATTGTTATTGCAGCTTGCTGTGTGCTCCACAATCTCTGTGAGAGCAAGGGGGAGACCTTTATGGCGGGATGGGAGGTTGAGGCAAATCACCTGACTGCTGATTACGCTCAGCCAGACACACGTGCGATTAGAAGAGCCCAGCAGGAAGCGCTGTGCATCCGGGAGGCTTTGAAAGCTAGGTTCCTCAGAGAGCAGGGTAACCTATGACTGTCCAGTTTCTTTACAGAGAAGCTGAACCTGCCCCTGTTTCAATTACTGTTGACTTTTTTCTGCGGTTACATACCCCGTTCACCAGGTTTCCCCCCTTCCAACAGACGTTTAAAAATAAAGTTAATGGAACGTTGTTAATTAACAAAGTTTTCTTTACTAATGAATTCGCGTTAAAGGGTTCAAACAGGGACGCAGACTGTGGTGGGTACGGTGTGCAGTGATGTACAGACCACTTCTACACTCGAGGAATGACAGGCTCCTGCTCCTACAGCGGTCTCTGGGGGGAGGACGGTTACAGGAGGGTGTGCAGGAAGGGGTGAAGGGTGTGTGGGAAGGGTGAGTAGGTGTAGGGGGATGAGGGCTCTGGCTGGGGCTCAGGGCATCGGAGAGGCTCATGGCTAGGGTGGAAGGGCATGGTAAGGGCAGCCTGCCTTGCCATTTGTGGATGGCAGGCGCTAGGACCCTGGGGCAGCAGACACCTCCCAGACTGACCTGGGGCAGCAGACACCTCCCAGAGTGACCCGGGTGCCTAGTGACTGCACTCTGTGTGTGACCTGCTGTTGATCCTGCCCCCATGTCTGTACCCTGTTAATGGTGGCTGTCCTATGCAATTAACAAACCCCTCCCCCCCCTTCACACAAAGTCTTCTGCAAAGAAACATAACGGAAACAGTACTTAACAGCAAACTATTTTTAATACTCAACTACACAGTTGGGGGATGAAACTGGGATTTGGGATTGGGTGAGCCAGGAAGGGAAGCACTTCTCAAAATTTAGGGAATGAGAGCTGTTTGGTACATGAGCGCTCTGCTGGGGTGGAAGTACAGTTTCCACGGCCCCTAGCGCCCCTCCTTCTTGTGATTTTGGGTGGGGGGGGGACAGGACTTTGTGGCGGGGGAGGGCGGTTGCAGATACAGTGCAGGGGGGGTCTCTCCTCCTGCCTGCGGTCCTGCAGAACATCCACAAGGCGCCGGAGCGTGTCCGTTTGCTCCCTCATTAGGCCAAGCAGTGTTTGAGTCGCCTGCTGGTCTTCCTGCCGCCACCTGTCCTCCCGTTCGCTGTGTGAGCGCTGGTACTGGGAGAGGGTCTCCCTCCACTGGCTCTGCTGGGCCGCCTCGGCTCTGGAGCAGGCCATCAGTTCAGCGAACATCTCGTCCCGAGTCTTTTTCTTTCGCCGCCTAATCTGCGCCAGCCTCTGTGAGGGGGATGCCGGGGCAGGTCGGGAAACAGCCGCAGCTGTGTGATGGGAAAAAGGAAGTGATTTCCTTGCAAAGATACATGTTTGCGAACACTGAACACAGTCTAGTCTGTCTCTGTGAACAAGACCATACACGGCACCTATCTCATGCGCTCTCAGGACAAGTTCGAATTTTCGGCCTTCGCTTTCATTGCCTGGGGTCTTGCACTGGAGATCAGACAAGCGGGGCAGGACAGCAGAATCCGTGTAGCAGCCAGGCATGGTAAGCCGTAAACTTTAGGCTGCTTAAAAGTTAATGTATAGCAGTGCCCTCCTGCTGCAGGCAATCCGGAAAGCATAAACGCTGACCCTGTTCCACCCCCTCGCGGCTGTCCCCGGGAAAGATCCCTGTATGATTCCCCTCTGCAGCCTCCACCACGTGGCTGTTAAACAACGCTTATTGTTATGGAAAGGAAAAGTGAAGCATTCCTAATAGTAACATTACACTAATTCCCCTAATTAGATGCAGCAGTCGCCGAGCGAGATCACCCTGAGGCGGGTCACTAAGACAGACAGAGAGCGCATGCTGCGTGAAACCCTGCACAAACCAGGGCCCTATGCTGCCATGCTCGTGGAGGCAATGCTCCCACAGTACCTGAGGATAGCCTGGCGTGGAAGTGTGTGCTTCCACGGAGCACCCAATAAGGCACCTCTCCCCAGGAACCTCCTGCGGAGGCTTTTCGAGTACCTCTACGAAAGCTTTGTGGAACTCTCCCAAGAGGATTTCTGTTCTATCCCCATATGCATTGACCTTCTTTTCATATAGTTTTTATTCCTGTTTTTTAAAAAATAAATGTTTACATGTTTATAGCACTTACCGACTGATCCTTCCCCTGATTCAGAGTCTGGGTTAACGGCCGGGGAGGGTTGGTAGGGGATCTCTGTGAGGGTGATGAAGAGATCCTGGCTGTCGGGGAAAGCAGTATTGTAAGTGCTGTCGCCTGCCTCGTCCTCCACAAACCCTTCCTCATCTTCCCCATCCGCGAACATCGCCGAGAAACTGCCCGTCAACACTATCCCATCCTCAGAGTCCACGGTCACTAGTGGGGCAGTGGTGGCAGACCCACCGAGAATGGCATGCAGTGCCTCGTAGAAGCGGCATGTCTGGGGCTGGGCTCCGGAGCGTCCGTTTGCCGCTTTGATTTTTTGGTAGCCTTGTCTCAGGTCCTTGATTTTCACGCGGCACTGTGTTGCATCCCGGCTGTATCCTCTGAGTGCCATGGCTTTGGAGACCTTCTCGTAGGTCTTGGCATTACGTTTGTTGGAGCGCAGCTCCGAAAGCACAGACTGTTTGCCCCACACAGCGATCAGATCCCAGTCCATGCTGGGGCCCTCTTTCTACTCTGAGATTGCATGGACCCCTCTGCTGGAGAGCTCTGCATCGTTTACGGTGCTGCTGAGCTCGCCCCGATGTCCAACCAGGAATTGAGATTCAAACTGGCCGGACAGGAAAAGGAATTCAAATTTTCCCGGGGCTTTTCCTGTATGGCTGGTCAGAACATCTGAGCTCGGACTGCTGTCCAGAGCGTCAACACAGTGGTGCACTGTGGGATAGCTCCCGGAGCTACTAAGGTCGATTTCCGTCCACACATAGGCTAACTCGACATAGCCATGTCGAATTTAGCGCTACTCCCCTCGTCGGGGTGGAGTACTGAATTCGAACTAAAGAGCCCTCTATGTCAAACTAATTAGCTTCCTGGTGTGGACGGTTGCACGGTTAAATTGAATTAACGCTGCTAAATTCGACATAAACTCCTAGTGTAGACCAGGTCTTAGTAAATAAATGATTGGTAGGTTCCAATTCTGCCCTCAGATTCACAGGTGTAAATCCAGCCAAATCTGAAGGAAGCTGCAGAGTATACCTAAAGGTAGATATGGGATCTTTATGTTTATTAAAGGCTTTTTTGGTCTGTAAGGAAAGACTCTGAGTCAAAGCACCATTAACTCTATGATAAACCATAGGCAAGCAAATATGATTCTGAGCTAATCAGTGTTTGGAACTAAAATATTTAATATGGGTTTACTTTTCTATATTATTTTGGGGTGTTCTTTGTTGTTGTGGGGCATATTTGTTGTTTTGTTTGGGGCGGTTTTCATTAAACTGTTTTCCAGACCAAAATAGTATCGTTTTAACGTACATCCTCATGACTTAAATATCCATAACTACTGTATCATTTTGCTTTAATTTCAGATTACCCTGCCAAGAAATTGAGCCATTTCTGTCCATAGGATTGTCACTAGAGCTACTCACCCCAAACACTTTGATTACAGGCAGTGATTTTTTTTAACTTTCTGAATTATACCCTATGGTAACATTCCTCAGAGCTAATAATATACAACAGCAGGCAAACAAGACTAAAAGTCAACTGCAGATTTCCCCACAACTAAATTCAGTGAAAGGCATGTTGATTATAATTTATACTTTTCAACCAATAAATTATATGACAGGATTTATAGGGAACGTATTTTGGGCAAAATCAGAACCAGAAATAAAAATTTCCCTTTCAGGAGTTAAACCTCTAATTCTTTTCTATTAGGCCACTAAATAGCAAGTAATAAATGCACCATTGGTTATGAAAGCTAAAGCCAAATATACAAACCTACAAAAGTAAAAGTGAATTTCCAGGACTTCTCTACTACCCCATTTCATAGTGTTTACTGAGCATGCAGGCTCCCTGAACCAGGACAGGTCCTGTAGCCTTCTTGGCTTCAAGTCCACAGCCATCTCCCTCAAAACCTCTGTCTTCTATTCCCAAGCTCCCTGCTCTCCTTGCCTCTCTCCTGACCATTTCCAAATCTTAATTATGCTCAAAGTCCCATATTTTCTACCCCTTAGATTTTTAAAAATTCTCAGGAGCTGCTGTGGACCTCATTCTCTAATAGGCACATGGTTTTAGCTGACCTACCACGGTCTGCAACAGATGCTGCGAACCTTGGAAGGAGAGCTACAAAGAGGCAAAACTATGAGGTAGAGCAGGAATCAAGGTAGGGAACCTGAGGGAGGAAGTTTAACTTGATTTACAGAGTGAAATGCAAACCAATTCTGTTTTTTCCAAGGCATTGCTCTGGTTGAAGAGTTAACAGGATTTAGGTGCCTTATTCTGAGCATATGTGTGCTTTAACCTTTTCACTGAATTGATAAATGTTTGGATTTTGATAGATACACTGTTTTATGTTGGTTTTTATTCATTTTTGTTCTTTTAGTTTGTGTGTGTGTGTGTTAAACTCTTTTAAGCTATTGATAAGTATTCCAGTCTTAACTCCAGTATTTTTGGCTAGGGAATATGCAGTAAAGATATTTTGAAACTACAGGACCCACATAATACAGTACAGGCTTCCTAAGTAAAAAACAGGGTTTAAAAAAAATGATTGATTGTTAGGTAATGAATGATCATAAAATTAATGGGTTCAACCAACCTGCACACACCAATTTAGACTTCCTTAGATTCTGGCCAATATTTTCAAACTAAAGTTAAGTTCCTAACTCTATATTTAGAGTCTAAATGTGCCTAAATACATATTTAGGAACCTGACTTTAGAACCCCTAGTTTACAAATTTTGGCCTTAGACTCATTTAGAGCCATGTGTTCTTAACATGTAACTTACACTTACTGTAAATTTATATGTCCCCAAATATATTACACACCATGGCCCAAATTCAGAGGTGATGTGCAATGTGGTGTAACTGAAGCCTTGTCCACAGACATAAATTGCACCAGTTTAACTTAAATCAGTTTTTTAACCAATGTAGATAAACCAGTACAGCTTTGTTGTATAGACAAGCCCTTAAGCCCCCGGGCCTAATTTTCCACTGCCTTGAATATTATATCATCTGATTGGTAGTAGCTCACATTCACTTTGCACACGTTCTGCACTGGTGTAAATGATTACACCACATGAAAGGCAACAGATAATCAGGCTCCTTTGTATAACTGGAGTTGCCAGGGCTGGTGTTAGACTTGCTGGGGCCCGGGGCTGAAGCCGAAGCTCAAGCCCCGCCGACCGGGGCCAAAGCTGAAGCCTGAGGGCATCAGCTCTGGGTGGCGGGGCTCAGGTTACGAGCCCCTGACATGGGGCTGATGCCCTTGGGCTTCGCGCCCCCCGCCTCACTGGGCAGCAGGGCTCAGGCTTCAGTCCACCCTCCCGGGGTCGTGTAGTAATTTTTGTTGTCAGAAGGGGGTCGCGGTGCAATGAAGTTTGAGAACCCCTGCCCTAGACCTACTCAGACCCGCTCCTGTGAGTCTATGTCATCATAAGGAAAAGGGAGGATCTGACTTACTGGGACAAATTTAGAGGTGATGTAATATATTTTAATTCAGCTTGCTCAGTTTAACTGAGCATGAGGAGGCCTAAGAGAATCACAATCTTAGATTACACTTCTTTCATGCATAAATTATACTGACCTGTGCTACAATCATACCTTCATTTCCTGTGCAGACATACCCTTAGACTCACTTAACATATCAGGAAATGGGTGTAAAAAAAAGTCTGAATGTAAGGAAGACTAACATAATGCCACCTCACATACCACCTTTGAATTGAGCCCAGTGTGTTGTAGACAATATTGCCAGTTCCTGCAACTGTATAGTGAGTCTTACAATATTTGGTGTTTTTCTTTCAGCCTCAGCTCCGGGAGACATAGGATGAGATATGAATTTCAGTTTTCATTTTTTTAAAAGAAACTTTCTAGCCCCTCATGGTTACAGAGAAAAGCTTGAAAATGTGAATCCTTAAAGGCTCAGAAAAAAAAGTTTAAAATAATCTAGCATTTATTTTTAAAATGTCATGATTTTTAAGCCAACCTAGGGATTTTGGGGTCTGATTTATTAATTTTGAACATATGGGGTTGTCAATAGTGTGGACATGGCTCCCAAATCCATCCTAGGCAGAGTCCTGGCATTCAGGGAATTAATCAAATAAGAGCAACAAGAATAGGCGACTATACCATTAGCACCTAGCACTGCACACATATACGTGAACTCAAATACTTTGTGTGCGATGAGAAAATTGAATATAAAGTTCTTCTTTGAGTGCTGACCCTGTGGGTGCTCCACTCCAGGTGATGGTGCGTCCTGGCGCTGTTGATCAGAAATCTTCGGTAGCAGTGCCTGGTCGGGACACACGTGCTCAGCTGCTGTCTCGTGGCGTCGTTAGGGTCTGCCTGAGCGCGGGCATCCAAACCCCCCTCAGTTCCTTCTCAACCATCCTCGTCTGAAGACGGGACTCGGGACAGTGCTAACCTCTTCCCTGGTCGCTGAAGGAAATAAGTAGATAGAAATAGATAACTAGATATATCCCAGTTTTCTCCCTTTCCTTTAGAATAGTTCATTAGTTTAAAAAAAAAATCCTCACGTTAGTCTCCCATTGAGACTTTCCCCCTGGGCAATCATACTTCCATGATGCTGGGGTCCCCAGGCTTTAAGAAATGCAACTCCTGTAAGGAGCCTATGCCACGGTCTGATGGGCATTCCCTCTGTGTGAAATGCCTCGGGCGAGACACACATCCCTGCCAAGTGTCTGTATTGCACCAACCTGAAAACATGAGCTTGGCATGACAGAGACTTGCGCCTAAAAATGCTGATAGAGAAGGCTCTCTAACCGCCTGTGGAGAAGGGCAATAAACCCTCTCCCTCACGCTCCCCTGCCAAGTCAGAACCGACCGGGAGTGCGGCTTCACTCTCTTACGCGAAGAGACAGGAAGCCCCAATGTCTCCGCTCAGGGACATTCAGAAGGGTAAAGGATCTCCTGCAAGGTCTTTCCCCTTGGTGCTGAAAGTGCCAAGAGCAGGCACCTTCGACCGCCCCAGCACCTCAGCAGCAGCTCATGCAGGGCGCAAAGGCAGGGACCTGACCTCCCACAACAGGAAGCTCTCCTGGGCACTGGTTCCCCCGACACTGACGATGGACCCGGTACTGGCAGCACGTCCCACCCACATCAGCACCAAGCCTGCCCGTCATCCCCGGAGCAGACACGGAACCTCTGCAGGGCTCCCACAAGCATCCCGTGGCTCCTGCTAAAGCCAAACACAAATCGCTCCAGGCTGCCACTCAATCTCCATGCTCCGCAGCACCGCAGCCCACGGAGCAGCAACAATTCCTGCACCAACATGATATTTCAGTGGCTCCTGAACCTAACTCTCCGCTCCTTGACACGGAGCACTCACTGTTTGAACAACAGCTCTCACCACCTGACCTGGCTACTTTCACTGACAGCGAGAACAACATGCAGCAGCAGGCAGAGTTCTCCCCACCTGATTCTCCCCCTCCACCAGAACCTTATCTACCTCAAGATATGGCGCATAACAAGAATCAGCCTCAGTTTCCCTACTTTGCCCACCCCCCATGGGCAGAGCCACACTTTTCCTACCCTGTTCCCTGGCCTCAGTGGTACCCATGGCCTGCTCCTGCCACCACTCCTTGCGCTCCTTCCATCAGACCGCAATCTCGTTCTGCACCTCTCTCACCATCTCCATCGACATCTAGAGCTCCTGAACCCCCTCTTGAAAAGGTGGGCTATGAACCCTTCCCAGATTTACCGGCTTCTGCCTTGCCTTCAGCTGCAGATGAAGCCCTCATGCCTCCACCTCTGCAAAATGTAGACGACTTTAAAGCAATTCCAGGAACTTTTCAAGAGAGTGGCACTCAGCCAGGACATTCCTTTGGAGGAAGTCCAGGAGACACAACATAGACTCCTCAAAATCCTCCAACCCTCTCTGCCCTCAAAGATCGTGCTCCCCATAAATGAAGCTCTCATAGAACCAGCTGATACTCTCTGGCAGACCCCTGCCTCCATCCCACCAAGATGCAAGAAGGCAAAACATAAATACTATGTTCCCGCGAAGGAAGTAGATTTCCTATTTTCCCACTCACAACCCAACTCTCTCATGGTGGATGCAGCAACACAGAGAACAAAGCAGCCACAATACCAGCCCACTCTGCAAGACAAAGACCTCAAACATCTTGACCTCCTGGGCTGCAAGATTTATACCTCCTCCACTCTACAGTTTAGAATTGCAAATTATTCCACCCTCCTCGCAAGCTATGATTATGACAACTACAACAAGCTCTTTGATTTTGCCTCCCATATCCCGGAGGACAGGAGAGCGGACTTTAAGTCAGTCCTGGTCGAAGGTCAATTGGTGTCCAGGATGGTGCTACAAGCATCCCTGGACATGGCAGACACAGCAGCCTGCACCACTGCCACTGCGGTGGTGATACACAGGTATTCCTAGTATCCCCAAAGATCTGCAGACCAAAGTGGAGGATCTTCCCTTTGATAAAGATAAACTTTTTTTATCTTTTTGGAAGAAAACCAATCAAGTCCTTCACACTATGAAAGACTCTAGGGCCACTCTGCGCACACTGGGCATATACCCATCCCTCCCAAGGAGACAACGGTATCAACTTTATCAGAGGCCCTGTGCACAACAATATCACTGGCCCCAGTCCTCACCATATGTTATTGGGAGAAACCGCAACAGACCTCCTAGGCTCAGGCAGAGCCACTCGCAACCAGCTACCTCCCACCCTTCAGGAAACAAACAGCAATTTTGAAGCGTTGGTCAGGGGTCTGCATGACCATCCCTTGACTCCGGTGTCTGTTTGCCCATTTGGCCACTGCCTGTAGGTTTTCCACCATGCCTGACAACAGATCACCCAGGACCACTGGGTCCTGGAAATAGTTCAGTCAGGTTACTCCATCCCTTTTATATCTTGCCCGCCCACCTTTCCCCCTTCCCCATCTCTCTTCAGGGACCCCTCTCACAAGCACCTGCTTAGCATAGAAGTGGCTCATCTTCTACACCTAGTGCAGTGGAACAGGTACCGACGCAACATCGGGGAAAAGGGTTCTACTCCCACTACTTTCTGACCCAAAAGAAAGGCGGGGGATGGAGACCTGTACTAGATCTACACCGACTGAACAAATTTGTACATGTACAGAAATTCAAGATGGTCACATTGGGCACAATAATACCCGTGCTGGAACAAGGGGATTGGTTCACAGCCCTTGACTTACAAGATGCTTGTTTCCACATATCCATTCAGCCAGCACAGAGACGCTTCCTGCAATTCACACTCTGACACGACCACTTTCAGGGCAGAGTACTCCCATTCTGTCTCTCCATGGCACCAAGAGTATTCTCCAAGACCCTAGACGTAGTCGTGGCCCACCTCCGCAAACACAGGGTTATACTTTTCCTCTACTTAGACAAGTGCCTCATCAAAGGCAGCTCATATGACAAGACGTTAAAAGCAATGTGTCTTACCATCTTGCTCTTCCACAGTCTAGGCTTGCAAAATAAACTTCCAAAAATCCACCGTGATATCCACACGGCAGATAGAATTCATCGGAGCTCACCTGGACTCAATTTGAACTAGAGCCTCGCTCCCACACAACAGATTCCTCACTGTTACACATCTCATACACATGATCTTTGTTCACCCCAGAATACAGGCACAGACCTGCCTACAGCCTCTCGGTCACATGGCAGCCACCACCTTTGTGGTCAAATACACCAGGCTGCACATGAGATGCCTTCAGGGTTGGCTACAAACCCAGCAGACACATGCTGCATGATGCTAACTCCTCCAGAGAACATATTGGCCTCCCTTCACTGGTGGACAAAACCAGAGAACCTATGACCGGGTATCCTCTTCCATCCACACCCCCTAGTAATCACCTCACCACGGACACTTCCCTAATAGGTTGGGGAACGCACCTAGGGGAACACATGGTACAGGGCCGCTGGTTCCTATCAGAGATGCGTCTGCACATAAATCTCTAGAGCTCAGTGCTATCAGGTACGCTTGCCTTCAATTTCTCCTCATCATAAAGAACAAGTCCATCCAGATCCTAACAGACAATATAGCATGTATGTTTTACATCAGCAGGCAGGAGGGAGCACAATTGTACTCCGTATGCACAGAAGCCATCCGGTTATGGAATTGGTGCATACAACATCACATAGGAATCACTGCTTCCTACCTGCCTGGGTGTCACACCACTACCGCCGACACACTCAGCAGACACTTCTCCGAAGAACATGAATGGGAATTGCATCCTACGATACTCCGGCAGCTCTTCTTCCACTGGGGCACTCCGTTGATAGACCAGTTTACCACACCTCAGAACCACAAAAGCCATCTATTTTGCTCCAGAGTGGGACTCGGGGCTGTATTCCTAGGGGATGCGTTCCTCATTCCCTGGAACAAATCCCTCATGTACGCTTTTCCACTGATTCCACTGATACACAGGGTTCTACGCAAGATCAGAGAGGACAAGTCCAGGGTCATACTTATTGCCCAGCTTGGCCCAGACAGACATGGTACCTTTACCTGTTGTGCATGTCCACCCGTCCTCCAAGGACTCTCCCCGACAGACCAGATCTGCTCTCCCAGAAAAACGGTTGGCTTCTCCACCTGCAGCTCTGGAAACTCCATCTCACAGCGTGGTTCTTCATGGTTTCAAACCCACGAATTAGCCTGTTCGGAGCAGGTCCAATACATCCTCCTACATAGTAGAAGAGACTCCACTCATAAGACTTAACCTGCAAAAGTGGAAACGCTTCTCTGTTTGGTGCTTGACGCCCCGGACCTCAACACTCCCTGACATCTTAGACTACCTTTTGAAACTAAAACAGGAAGGGCTCTCACTCAGTTCTATCAGAGTACACCTCACGGCCCTTAACTACCTTCCATGACACACTGGACGGATATTCACTTTTTGCCCACCAGACCATAAAACGCATCCTCACGGGCCTACAAAATCTCTACCCTGAGATTCATCCACCAGCAGCCTCCTGGAATCTCAGCCTAGTTCTTCATGGTCTCATGAAACCTCCTTTTGAACGCCTGGCTACCTCATCCCTGCTCCACATGTCTATGAAAGTAGCTTTCTTGGTTGCCATAACGTCAGCGAGAAGGGTTGGTGAAATAAGCTCCCCGATGTCCTACCCTCCCTACACGATTTTCTCTAAAGACAAGGTTACTATGCGACCCCACCCCAAATTCCTCCCCAAGGTGGTGTCTACCTTCCACCTTAACTAGCCAATACACTTACCTGCTTTCTATTCCAAGCCTCATAAGACTCCACAGGAAGCGGCATTACATACCCTCAGTGTTCAATGGGCACTTGCATTCTATCTTGACAGAACTAAGCCATTTCGTAAATCCCCTAGGCTATTTGTCTCTACTACCGAGAGATCAAAGGTGATGCTATCTCTAAGCAACAACTCTCCAAGTGGATCTCAGACAGCATCAGATCCTGCTACCAGACCCAGAATGTTCAATCACCAGAGGGTGTCAGAACTCATTCTACTCGATCAATGTCAACATCCGTTGCCTTCCTCCACAGCATACCTATTACAGACATATGCAAGCCGGACACGTGGACATCTGACCACACATTCGCCAAACATTATGCTTTCACACAGGATACCACGGCAGACGCCATAGTAGGCCGTACGGTACTGTCTACCGTTATTACTGCCGCAACTCCAAAATCCCACCAAACATAAATCCGCTCATGCTGCAAAACGTCTGTTAGTCTATAAGGTGCCACAGGATTCTTTGTTGCTTTTATAGTGGGTATTGCTTCACATTCATCTGGAGTGGAGCACCCAGAGGGACAGCACTCGAAGAAGAAGAGAAAGTTACACACCTTGCAGTAACTGATGTTCTTTGAGCTGTGTGTCCTTCTGGGTGCTCCACTACCCACCCTCCTCCTCTCTACTTTGGAGTACTAATCAGACAACTCTATGGTAGAGAAGCAACTGAGGGGTGTGTGGGACGCACATGCTCAGGCAGACCCTAACGACGACGCGAGACAGCATCTGAGCGCATGCATACCGACCAGGCACTGCTACTGCAGATCTCTGATCAACGGTGCTAGGATGCACCGTCACCTGGCGTGGAGCACCCACAGGGGCACACATCTCAAAGAACTTCATTTACTGCAAGCTGAGTAACTTTCTCTTTATTAAACTGTCAATAAATTCTGTTTCAGTTAGGAAGTAACTCAGGTATTTTTAAATCTTGATCCATTTTTATATGCTAATATAATGCTCTTTTTTATGCTAAAGGAGGCAGGAAAAGATTCAAAATGTAAAATTCTCTAAGCCTAGTTATCTCCCTCACTCTCATTTAAACAAGAAGAGCTGGTAGCCGGTCATTCTTTCTGAAGGGTCCTGGAACTGACTACTGACTCTCCACACACCTTGCCTCCATTCCCCTCTTTGTCTAGTTGAGGCTTGGTCTGATGGCCTTCAAGGCAAATTGTAAAGCTCACCTATTTTCTTAGGCATTTCCCAGGTGATGCAGTAGAGTAGACAAGAAGGAGAGAGTAAGAGAATTTTGTTTGTAGCCAATATATTTTAGAAGGTATTGCACATATAATAATCTGGTTGTAATGTGTTCAGTAGATTTTGGTGCCGTAAGTGTGAAAGGAACAATGTACTTTATAAAGTTAATCCACCTTTCAAAAGGTGTAAGGCAATTGCATAGACTGGTAACCCAGTAGTAGCAGGCAGTGAACAAACCCCTGAAACTGATGTATAGATTCTTGGTTTGGGGAGGGGAGTGGGGCTAGTGGTCAGAGCACTTGCTCCCTATATCCCCTTGTGACTCTAGTCGGTGGTTTGATGGTAGTGCCTTAGAGCCTGTGGGTAGGCAATAGCGTTTAGTGGTTTAGAGTCTGTGGGTAGGCGCCCTTCCACTCCACTGGGTTCCAACCCAGAGCCCTAGGACTGGCACGTCAGGTGTGTAGCCGGTGCAAAGGTATTACCAAACTTGCTCCTTGGGTTACTCCATACTACACCCTATCTTTCCAGAGGCCCATTTGCAACTGTCAAGGTTTCCTCCCCCACTTTGAACTTTAGAGTACAAATGTGGGGACCTGCATGAACACTTCTAAGCTTAATTACTAGCTTAGATCTGGTAACGCTGCCACCAGCCAGAAATCAGTGTCTGGCACACTTTCTGTCCCCCCAAAACCTTCCCTGGGGAACACAGATCCAAACCCCTTGGATCTTAAAACAAGGAAAAATCAACCAGGTTCTTAAAAAAGAAAGCTTTTAATTAAAGGAAGAAAAGGTAAAAATTATCTCTGTAAAATCAGGGTGGAAAATGCTTTACAGGGTACTTAGATTCATATAGCCCAGAGGAAACCCCCTCTAGACTCAGGTTCAAAGTTACAGCAAACAGAGGTAAAAATCCTTCCAGCAAAAAGAAACTTTTACAGGTTGAGAAAATAAAAATAAGACTAACACACCTTGCCTGGCTAGTTACTTACAAGTTTGAAACATGAGAGACTGATTCAGAAAGATTTGGAGAGCCTGGATTGATGTCCCATCCCTCTCAGTCCCCCAAAACAAAGAACACAAACAAAGAACTCCCTCCACCAAGATTTGAAAGTATCTTGTCCCCCTATTGGTCCTCTGGTCAGGTGTCAGCCAGGTTTACTGAGCTTCTTAACCCTTTACAGGTAAAAGAGACATTAACCCTTAACTATCTGTTTATGACACCAAAGGTATTACCAAACTTGCTCCTTGGGTTACTCCATATTACACCCCATCTTTCCAGAGGCCCATTTGCAACACATACTCAACTGAAAGGTTCCTGAGGTTCTTTTCCCTCACTCCTAGGCAGGTGCGCTGCTGTCTCTTTAGTGCTGGCCTGCAGCTCTGTATAGAGGTCAGCTCCACATAGCATAGGACTGCAGCTGTATCCCTGAAGGAGCTACCAATGCAGGTCTGCTCTCTTGCACTGACCACCCTGACTGAGCTGTGCTGTGCCCTTTTAAGCTCCACCTCCATTGTGAGCATGCTCAACAGATGCAGCTCGGAGAAGCCTTCTGGGCCCAAAGCTGCTTTTTAACCGTGTGGGGTTTATGCACTCCATCACAGTCCTCTAAAGCCAAGCTTAGTCTTGCAACCTTGTGACCACTGGCAGAGGGCACAGTGGTGCATATGATTCTAGGTGTCTTCTGGGTTTGATCTCTACATAATTGCTAATCAAAGGGTGGCTCGTAAGGTCTCTATTGAAAGTGCATGTCACGCTGATTATGATAATCATTGTGAAATGTATGTATGGATAACATGTATGTACAGATAATGTGTAAGGAGTTACATATATATATTCTGAACATTATGCTGTTAAGGTCTGTGAGTTGGGGGTTGTCACCAGAAGGTGATATATAAGTTTCTTTGAGGCAGGAGACTCTTATCAACCTGTCTGGCTTTAAGTATATTGAGTAGTGTATACTTCACAATGAACACCTATTTACAGTCTGAGCAAAATGCTAATCAGGTGAGCAAAATGCTAATCAAGAGACTGCAAAGTCTCCAGGGGAGAGTCTGTATAGGAAAAAGTAAGGTGACCATAATATCCTTGTGAAGGAGCAGAGAGACTGCAACTGAGCACAGCAGGGGTTAAAGAACACCCCTGGGTTCAGCTAGCCCTGCCCAGTTCAGCACTGCAGCCCACGCCAGGCCTGGAGTGAGGAGAAAAGAAGGGATCCTGACTCAGTTGGGCTGACGGGCGAAGAGGCAGGAGTTCTCTGTATGCCTGCCTGAAGGCACAGACCAGCTACCTGCCTGCCAGCGCAGCCACTGGAGGTAAGTAAGTCTTCCCCGGCCAAGGGGATCCTACAGAGAAGCCCTAACTGTGGGGCAACTGGACTAGCAGGGCCACACCCCAAAATAAAAAGACTTGCATAGGGAGCAGGCCAGGAAAGCAGGCTCTGAACCCCTGCTCACGGCTGGGAGGAAGATCCATCTTCCCTGTTTAGGGGGTTGAGCAACACAGGAGCCTCGGTCAGGTCCTAACGGAGAAGGAGGGGTCAGGATCCCCTACAGCCTCCCTAACCAACGATCTAGCCACTAGGCTGCCCGGCCACTGAGGGGTCTATCACAAATGGTGGAGAATGCAGGAGTCGCCATAGTCCCTGTTGAAGGAAATTAAAAAGAAATGAAAAAATAAAAAAACAAGCGAGCGAGAGAGAAAGTCCCGAGGACAAATCCTTGAATGGGGATGGAACAGCTGCTGAAATGAGTGGCCGAGCAAAACATCCACCATCAACAACAACAACGGCAGCAGCAGCAGCTAATTCGTGAACTGGCTGCCCAACAGCAGCAGCAGCAGCTGGTCCAACAGATGGCGTCCAGGAGAGCTACCAAACCCCGCCCCTATCTGACTTGCCAAAATGGGGCCTGACGATGATCCTGAGGCTTTCTTAGAGACTTTCAAGCTTGTGGCCATGGTAGCCCGGTGATCCTGAGACAAATGGGCTGCAGTGCTGGCCCCATACTTAACCAGGGTAGCGCAGACCACATACTGTGCTTCAGACTCCGCCGCCGCCAAGGACTGTCCCCAAGTTAAGGCAGCAATCCTTGACGCTCTAGATATCTTGGAGGAAACATTCTGGCAACTCTTCCCTGGTCGTCAAGAAGCTGCACAACTCATGCTGGAGATGGCTCAAACCAGAAGCAAAGACGGGGGTGCAGGTTGCTGAGCGGGTCCAGCTAGAGCAGCTTGTCCGGATCCTACCCCCTGGTGGAAGAGAGTGGGTGTTGCAACATCACCCTGACACCATAATAGATGCCATCCAGCACATGGAGAACTACCTAGCTAGCAAGTCCCCCAAGATGAGGCCCCCTTCAGTGTCGGCTGGAACCAAGAGCCCCATGCCCCTAAAAGGGAGAACCACCTACGGACCCCAGGATCATGAGGAAAGTCTCCATCCTTCCTCCCTACCAGAGCTTCGGAGGGCTCGAGGATCCAGAGGTGCCAGGACCCCCACGACTCAGCGGTCCGGAGCCGTTACCCAAAGGTCCACCAGAGGTCCATCCTGGGCCCGTACTCGGCCCAGAACTTGGGGAGACCCTGATACAAAGGACAGTGGTGCCTAATCCTGGCCCAACCCACGGCACCATTATGTTACAGTGCGTGCATGGGGATGTGAGGGCCTACCCCCACACAGAAGTGACTTTAGTGGTGAGAACACGTGAGGGGCCTCTGATGGTTGGTCTGGCCCCGACCCTGGTCTACCCAGTTATTTTAGGCAGCAAATGGAACTAATTGGGACAATTGTTAGCAGAACGACCTCTGGCCCCCGACTGGGCTGAAGATGTGACACTTTTGGGGGTGGAGGAGCTTGCTGACCTTGGTGAAGGGACTTCCCAGTCCTCAGCATCAACCCAAGCCAACCAGGCCCCATCCCAGCCAGGAGGGGAGCTCCCCCCATTACTGGAATCGGAGATCCTGACTTTGTGGAGGAGCAACAGGCTGACAACACTCTGAATTGGGCATACACCCAGGTGGTGGCAGTGAAAGGGAAGACTGTTGAACCCCACCAAGCGGGACGGTTCCCATGCTTTGAGATTCAAGGTGACTGTCTGTACCACATATAGAAAGACCAACCGACAGAAGAGATCCGACATCAGCTCTTGGTGCCCAGACGGTACCAGAGGAAAGTTATGCGACTTGCCCATGCCATACCTGTGGCTGGGCACCTTGAAAGGGAAAAGATGCTAGCCCAGATTTTATCCCGGTTCTTTTGGCCAGGGGTCTACCAAGATGTGGCAGATTTCTGTGCCTCATGCCCAGAGTGCCAGCTCACCGCACCTTGGCCAGCTGAGAGAGCCCCGTTGATCCCCGCTCCCGCTTGTAAGTGTACAACTTTGAGTAAATTGGAGTCAACATAGTTGACCCACTGGAGAAGAGTGCTGTCGGATACCGGTTCATTCTTATTGTAGTGGACTATGCAACTCGGTACCCTGAAGCAGTGCTGCTGCGCTCCATGAATGCCAAAGGAGTGGCTACGGATCTTACGAACATCATCGACTGAGTCGGGTGTGGTGTTCTGTCCCATCTAGTGGCACTGAGACCACTTAGAGAGAGATGGAGAGTTAATGAGCCTGCTCTACAGCCTTAGCTTAGAGCCACATGGCTTTTAGCTCATGCAGTAGAGGCTCATGTATTTAGCTCCAGAGGTTGTAGGTTCAATTCCACCCGCCGAGGACTGGGGTCTGTCGGCATGCATAAGCATGTTTGGGACATCTAGTAGTGAATATCTACTGGATGTGCAAATAGTATGTAGATGCCAGAGAAGCCAAAAATCATATCCATTTATTTGAAAGAAACTTCATTCTAACTAGTTATGTATGTTGACCCAATGGTGGCAAATTCTATTAATTCATCGAGTGAGGAAGAACTGTTATTATTAAAGAATGTAATTGATATATTAATAATTTATAGGCCATCAAATCTTAACTTCTTAGAGCCCCAGTACTGTTTTCCTTTTCTGAACCTATTCCAATTCCAATATATCTTTTTCAAGATGGTGCGACCACATCTGCACGCAGTATTCAAGATGTGGGCATACCATGGATTTAGATAGAGACAATATGATATTTTCTGTCTTATTATCTATCCCTTTCTTAAGGGTTCCCAACATTCTGTTCGCTTTTTTGACTGCTGCTGCACATTGAATGGATTTTTTCAAAGAATTATCCACAATGACATCAAGCTCTCTTTCTTGAGTGGTAACAGCTAATTTACACCCCATTATTTTATATGTATACTTGGGAGTATGTTTTCCAATGTGCATTACTTTGCATTTACCAACATTTCGAATTTCATCTGCCATTTTGTTGCCCAGTCACACAGTTTTGTGTCATCCCTTTGTAGCTCTTTGCAATCTGCTTTGGACTTAAGTATCTTGAGTAGTTTTGTATCATCTGCAAATTTTTCCACCTCACTGTTTACCCCTTTTTCCAGATCATTTATGAATATATTAAATAGGACTAGTCCTAGTACAGACCTCGGGGGGGGACACCACTATTTACCTCTCTCCATTCTGAAAACTGACCATTTATTTCTAACCTTTGTTTCCTATCTTTTAACTAGTTGCCAATCCATGAAAGGATCTTCCCTCTTATCCCGTGACAGCTTACTTTGCTTAAGAGCCTTTGGTGAGGGGCCTTGTCAAAGGCTTTCTGAAAATGTAAATACACTATATCCAGTGGATCCCCCTTTTCCACATGCTTGTTGACCCCCTCAAAGAATTCTAGTAGATTGGTGAGGCACGATTTCCCTTTAGAAAAAACACGTTGACTCTTCCTCCAACAAATTATGTTCATCTATTTGTCTGACAATTCTGTTCCTTACTATACTGTAGTTTCAACCAATTTGCCTGGTACTGAAGTCAGGCTTACTGGCCTGTAATTGCCAGGGTCACCTTTGGAGCCCTTTTAAAAAGTTGGCATCAGATTAGCTGTCCTCCAGTCATCTGGTACAGAAGCTGATTTAAATGATAGGTTACAAATTACAGTTAGTAGTTCTGCAATTTCACATTTGACTTCCTTCAGAACTCTTGGGTGAATACCACCTGGTCCTGGTGACTTATTGCTGTTTAATTTATCAATTTGTTAAAAAACCTCCTCTAATGACACCTCAGTCTGGGACTGTTCCTCACATTTGTCAGATAAAAAGAAAGGCTCAGGTTTGGGAATCTCCCTCACATCCTCAGCCATGAAGACCGATTCAAAGCATTCATTTAGTTTCTCTGCAATAGCCTTATTGTCCTTGAGTGCTCCTTTAGCACCTCAATCATTCTGTGGCCCCACTGGCAGTTGAGCAGGCTTCCTGCTTCTGATGTACTTCAAAAATTTTAGGTATTACTTTTTGAGTCTTTCGCTAGCTGTTCTTCAAATTCTTTTTTGGCCTTCCAGATTATATTTTTACACTTTACTTGCCAGCGTTTATGCTCCTTTCTATTTTCCTCACTAGGATTTAACTTCCACTTTTTAAAGGATGCCTTTTTGCCTCTCACTGCTTCTTGTACTTTGTTGTTTAGGCACAGTCAGCATTTTTTTTTTGGTTCTCTTACTGTGTTTTTTAGTTTGGGGTATACATTGAAATTGAGCCTCTATTATGGTGTCTTTAAAAAGTTTCCATGCAGCTTGTAGTGATTTCACTTTTGGCACTGTACTTTTAAATTTCTGTTTAACTAAGTTTCTCATTTTTGTGTAGTTCCCCTTTCTGAACTTAAATGCTATAGTGCGGGGCTGCTGTGGTGTTTTTCCCTGCCACAGGAATGTTTAGTTTAATTATGTTATGGTCACTATTACCAAGCAGTCCAGCTATATTCACCTGTTGGACCAGATTCACCTGTTGGAACTGTGCTTCACTTAGGACTAAATTAAGAATTGCCTCTCCTCTTGTGGGTTCCAGGACTAGCTGCTCCAAGAAGGAGTCATTTAAGGTGTCAATAAATTTTGTCTCTGCATCCCTTACTGAGGTGATATGTACCCAGTCAATATGGGGATAGTTGAGGGTTTTTTTAATATTTTTATAGCCTCTCTAATCTCCCTGAGAATTTCACAGTCACTATCACCATCCTGATCAGGTTGTTGGTAGTATATCCCTACTGCTATATTATTATTCGAGCATGGAATTACTATCCAATGGGATTCTGTGGAAGAGTTTGGTTTGTCTAAGATTTTTACTTCATTTGATTTTACGTAGTTTTTTTTTCTCATATAGTGCCACTCCATCACCAGCACGACCTGTTCTGTCCTTCTGATATATTTTTACCCTAGTATTACTGTGTCCCACTGATTATCCTCATTCCACCAAGTTTCTGTGATGCCTATTATATCAATATCCTCACTTAATAGGAGGCACTCTAGTTCACCCATCTTATTATTTAGATTTCTAACATTTGTATATAAGCACTTTAAGAACTTGTCAATTTTAACTGGCATTACATGATGTAATTGAATGGGACTCTTTTTCATTTGACTGTTTCTCCTTAGTTCCTACCTGTATTTTATCATCGTCTATCCTCTCCTCCTTACTTGAACATAGAGAATCTCCATTAATAGATCCTCCCCTAAGGGATGTCTCTGTCCGAACCACGTACTCCTTCACATCTGTTGGTTTTCCCACAGCCCTTAGTTTAAAAACTACTCTACGACCTTTTTAATTTTAAGTGCCAGCAATCTGGTTCCATTTTGGTTTAGGTGGAGCCCATCCTTCCTGTATAGGCTCCCCCTTTCCCAAAACTTTCCCCGATTCCTAATAAATCTAAACTCCTCCTTCCTACACCATCATCTCATTCACGCATTGTGACCCTGCGGTTCTGCCTGTCTAACTGCCCCTGCACGTGGAACTGGAAGTATTTCTGAGAATGCTACTGCACCCCAGTATTCACCAGTGTCATGTTTGGTACAAAGTATGCCTTGTGAGGTATCATTCTAAGACTAAGAGTCTTGGTCTGCTAGACATTAATATCTCATTGGATTGTATGTGCTATCGTTGTATGTGGAGTTAGGAAGTTTGGCTGTGTATGTGTTACTGAAACGTGTTGTGAGGTTGAAAATACCAACAGGCAGCCTTTCAGGTACAACAGTAAAAAGGACAAACAATGTTAATGTCCTATTGAGAAATGCACACAAGCACAAGGATTACCCGAGGAAGTGTGTTCCATAGAAACCTCTCAGAGATAGCACTACACAATGGGAACTATTTGACTCAGATCACAGCAAAAGAGCTTTCTAGCAAGTGGGAAGAAGATATAAAAGGGGGGGGAAAGGTACGTCACTCTCCCTAGAACAACACACTTGAGAAACAAGGACTGAACTGTGGGAAGTGATGGTCCCAGGCTAGAGGGATTTCTAGCCTGTGTATGAAAACCTGGAAAACCCCAGCTGCAGAACCAAGGCAGCTTGTGCTTTAAGAATCTGTCAGCCTGTTTATCACTCAGGGTGAGAATTTCCTAATTCGTATCCTACCTATCTAGTGTGTTAATCTCAGTTTCCGGTTTTGTTTATTTACTAGGTAATCTGCTTTGATCTGTTTATCACTTATAACCATTTAAAATCTAGCCTTTTGTAATTAATAAACTTATTTTATGTTTTAATCTAAACCAGTGACCTTTGACTGGAGTGGTTGGGGAAAATCTTCGCTTGGTTACCACAAGTGTGCATTGTTCTCTTCACATTGAGGGAGAGGTGGACCAGGTATTAAACCCATATACTGGCCAGATTTGACCATTGCAGGATGGTACTGCTCTGGGGTCTCAGGCTGGGAAGCTGGTGGTCAGAGAGCCTGCATATAATTGCAGCTGGGTGTGTCCCTACCTATGTGAATACTGGTGACAGTGCAGGCTAGAAGGCTTTGCAGCTTGCCACAG
Source organism: Mauremys reevesii (assembly GCF_016161935.1). Lineage (NCBI taxonomy): Eukaryota > Metazoa > Chordata > Testudines > Geoemydidae > Mauremys > Mauremys reevesii. Next base: position 127,987,649 of record NC_052624.1, on the reverse strand, counting down.
CAGTAGAGTGTGAGAGGGAGTCCAGGCTGCTGGGTCAGAGGGCTCAGTAGTACCCCAGTTCCAGGTGGCACCCCAGGGTGAACCTGTCACAGTGGCATAGAAGGCAGGACTATATGCACAGCTTGTTCCTGGTGATTAGGGGGCTGGAGCACATGACTTATGAGGAGAGGCTGGAGCACATGACTTATGAGGAGAGGCTGAGGGAACTGGGATTGTTTAGTCTGCAGAAGAGAAGAATGAGGGGGCATTTGATAGCTGCTTTCAACTACCTGAAAGGGGGTTCCAAAGAGGATGGATCTAGACTGTTCTCAGTGGTAGAAGATGACAGAACAAGGAGCAATGGTCTCAAGTTGCAGAGGGGGAGGTTTAGGTTGGACATTAGGAAAAACTTTTTCACTAGTAGGGTGGTGAAGAACTGGAATGGGTTACCTAGGGAGATAGTGGAATCTCCTTCCTTAGAGGTTTTTAAGGTCAGGCTTGACAAAGCCCTGGCTGGGATGATTTAGTTGGGTTTCGTCCTGCTTTGAGCAGAGGGTTGGACTAGATGACCTCCTGAGGTCCCTTCCAACCCTGAGATTCTATGATTCTATGATTCCTCTGAGGCACTGGTAGTGATTTTAAGTGAGTTTTAAGTGTGGTGGCTAGAGATCAGTCAAAGTGGTTACCAATTTGTTATTTTCTGTTTACTTATTTTGGGCAAGGGAAGTAGGGATAGAAAAGCAGGAAAACGAGTGAAAACAAAACTAGCAAGAAGCTGGAGTTTGGCAGATTGCAGGCAGAAGAGCGGGAGAAGGAACACAAGAGACAGATGGAATTAAAACAATTATAAAAAAAATAATTGGCAGCAGAAAATGCCAGGGAAGAAGCTGCATACCAAACGGCTCTGGAACTGCAAGACAAAGAGATGGAGGCCCAAAAGTTAGCCATGGAAGAGAGGGATTTCTAGCCTGCGAGAGGAATACCTGGGGTTTTTAAACTGCAAGCAAGGGCAGTTGGCTGCTTAAGAATCTCTGCAGCTGGCTTAAATAATCATTTAGGGTGAGAAGTTGCTACTCGTATCCAACCTCTTTAGTATATTAAGCTTAGATTGATTTTTTGTTTATTTGCTAGGTAATCTGCTTTGATCTGTTTGCTGTCCCTTATAATCATTTAAAATCTTTTGTAGTTAATTCATTTGGTTTTGCTTAATCACAAAATAGTGTGTGAGAGCTATAACTTGGAGGCAGAAAGCTGTGTATATTCCTCTCCACATTGAGGGAGGGGCACATTTCATGAGCTTACACTGTACAGTTCCCTGTGCAGTGCAAGGTGGTATAATTTTGGGTTTACACTCCAGAGTGGGGTGTGTGCCTAAGCATCTGGAAAGTTCCTCAGCTGAAGCTTTCCCATGCAGAGCTGATCACAGCGTCTGTATGTTTCTGCAACTGGGTGTGCCCCTACCTGTATGTGTGCTGGTGAAGGTGCAAACCGGAGCCTGTGAGAGGGCCTGGCAGGCTAGTCACAGCAGTATAGTATAAAGGGAGCCCAGGCTGGTGCATCAGGCAGGCTCAGTGGTACCCCAGTTCCAAGTGGCACCTTGTGGGGAACCCATCACAGCTACCATGAAAGTCCTGGACTTCAATATTGTGTCTTGCAGCCTACATCTCTTATCCTTCCCTATGTCATTGGTACCTACATGTACCATGACCACTGGCTCCTCCCCAGCACTACATATCTACTATCTAGATGTCTTGACTGATCCGCAACCTTCACACCAGGCAAGCAAGTCACCATGCGGTTCTCTCAGTCATCGCAAACCCAGCTATCTGTGTTTCTAGTGATCGACTCACCCGTTACTATGGAGTTCCCTCCCCCAGAGAGGTATCCGCAGTGCAAGAGGATACGACAACATCATCTTGAAGGACAGTCCCAACTATGGGATTGTTTTCCTCAGCTCCAGTTGGATGTTCTCCTTCCCTGATACTTTTTTCCTCTTCAGCATCACGGAGGCTGTCAGACCTGCGTTTTGCTGTGTCCCAGAAAGTTTCATCTATGTACCTCTCTGTCTCTGTTAGCTCCTCCAGCTCAGCCATTCTGGTCTACAAAGCCTCTGAGAGCCAGGAGCTCCTAGCACCGAATGCACACATACGCCACCTGCCCATAGGTGCAGGTAATCATATATGCTGCATTGTGTGCAATAAACTGTATAGCCTTCACTCTGTTGCTGGACTTCTGCTTGCATTCTCTCTTTTCTCTTGCAGTTTGTTCCTTTGTTGTTGTTGTTTTGGTTTTTATCAGGAGGTGTTTTTGGTCTTAAGTTTAAAGAATGTTCAGTGTATCTAGCCTCCATTCCCCCTCTAAACACCCTTGAAAAACTTCCTTGTTAGCTGCTCCTGGTCGCTAGTTAAAGCCCTCGTCTTCCTGAGTATCCCCGCCCCTTGGGTAAGGGTTGATAGGTGCTAAAAGGCTTAGAGATCAAAGCCTTGTTAAGAAGCTCTCAGCCTTGCCTAGCAGGCTGCTAGGCTCAGCACACGATCTCCCAAACAGACAGACCAGACAGTATATTTCAGTCAAGCAGCAAGGACACCACAAACACAGGATTTTGCTGGTGTCCTGTTATACAGTACTTGTGATTTGTTTTTAGCTGTAAGACTATATAGTACTGTAATCAATTTTTCTTTTAAAAGAAGTTGAGAAGATTTTCTGCCTGTCTAAAATTGTGTTCATATAGAACAATTTAGATTTTTTAAAACTGTAAATGACACATTCATTTTAAGTTCAATTGAATGTGTTTCTAAACCATCCAAGACTTTTGGTTCTTGAAGAAAAAGGCTATTTCAGTCTACTCAAGAACTTTCTATTTGATGGGCAAACAAAGGTAAAATAATGACTATAATGGCATCATAATACCCAAGAGGAGAAGAGCTTCAGTTTATAGTGGGTTTATCTTGACAAATCCAGGGAACACATGAGGTTTGTGCTGGGATAAAGCACAGGAGATGTCTGACAGGCTTTGTGGCTGCTGAATTTTCCAGTCCTATCTCTTCTCAGGGTGTGTTTACACTGCGATTAAAAACCTGTGGCCAGCCTGGGCAGCTGGTTCTGGCTCGCAGGGCTCAGGCTAAGGGGCTGTTTAATTGCTGTGTAGATGCTTGGACTGAAGCCCAGGCTCTAGGGACCTGTAAGGTGGGAGGGACCCAAATGAACCTTGTGAGCTGGAGCCAGCTGGCACGGGCCAGCCATGGGTTTTTAATTGCAGTGTAGACATACCCTTAGGCAGCTTGCTGGCCCATTCAGTTTGCATCTGCTTAATGATTTTTTCTGATGGATTCTTTACTTTGTTCCACATGAAACAAATATTTGGGGCCAGAACCCAGTGGAACTTTGCCCATTTATACCAGGTGAGACTCTGATCTTTTATATGAGAAGGTTTCAGCTACCACCTCAAAACTACAGCTATTGAATTTTGAAAAATGACATAATTGGTGCACAATGAAACAATCAGCAAGAGTAACTTGAAACACAGACGTATTTGGAATCAATATACAATTCTAAAGTTCTGAGAAAATATTCTAGTAATAATCTCCCCACTGATGCAGTACATTAAAAGTAAATCCTAAAAGACAACCAATGTGATGAGTGAAATTTAATGGGTTATTAATGCTGATTTAGCTGTCTTGTGTATGTTGAGAGATTACCTCAGTAGATCACAAAGAAAAAGAACAGAAAAGAGAACAAAAGAAGTGCACGCCACAAGGAGATACTGTTTGCATAAAAAAAAAAAATAAAGAAACTGAAAACAGAAAAAAGATAAATAGGAAACAGAATATTCTATAGAAGACTGGTTCTATTACTTGTAACTGTAGCAGCTAACAAATAGAGTTAAGTATTTTTTTAAATATGCTACAGTGTACTTTTAATCATCTTTAGTCTTGAATCTATAGTTGAATCAGAAAAATGGGATGAACTCAATCTGCTATATATTCTATCATTTATTCTGTGCACCGTCTCCTTCTGACAGAGGCAATATTCCCTCAGACTTAGAAAGCCAATATTTCCATGTTGGATGCAACATATGTTGCCATCTGCAATTAAAGTAGAATATCTTTTGCACATAATATTGTTGCTATCCATTTTTGCTGATGGATGCTTACCTTTGATATATTACTGAAATCACACAACACAAAAAGTGTGGGCAGTCTTAGCATTACAACAATAGATGCATATCCTGTTCCATTAAATAATATTTTTTCATTTTTTTTTGTATAGACAGGACCAAAATATATTGCTAACTATCACTGTTTTTAATTCACATTGTTTTACTTTAGGTGGCAGTCAATGTAAAGAGTGAAAAACTCATATTCTATGGTTTTTTAACCTCCTTCGCAGACACGTGGTCAGGGCTCTTGTGATTCTGCAACCCAAGAATTTGCTACACAATTTCCTGCAGAACTGTGCTCCAACATCTATGGCTGTAGCTATGCTGGCATAACCTCATAGCGTAGACGCAGCCTACAGCAATAGAAGGGATTTTTCTGTCACTATAGGAACACTACCTACCAAGCAATGGTAGCTAGGTGGATGGAAGGATTTTGGATCTGAATCTACACCAGGGGTTAGACCAGCATAGCTACAGCACTCAGTGGTGTAGATTTTTCATACCCCTGAGCACCATACCTATGTCAAATTAAATTTTAAATGTAGATGAGGCCTAACCTTTCATTTAAACAAAAAATGGTGGTCCTGTCACACCACTGCATTACTTCAGTTTTAACGTTGGTTTAACTCCACAGATTTCAGTGAAGTAAAGCTGGAGTAACACAGTGGTGAACAGGTCATATGTTTTTAGCCTTCTGTATTGCAAAGAAAGCCTTGAAAATGTGTCTGCACTACATAGCTTATGCTGGCATAGCTAGTGCTAATAGTGCCTTTAGGGTAGACGGAGACTATATCAACAGAAGGCATTTTTGTGTTGGTGTAGGAACACAACCTTTCCGAGCAACATGCTACATCAATAGAACCACTCTTGTGTCAACACAGCTAAGTCTACTCTGGGGTTTTTGCCGATGTAGCCATGTTGGTCAGGGTTACATTTTTTTCATACACCTGATCCATGTAGCTATGCTGATATAACTTGTAAAGCCTGGTCTATACTAAAAAGTTAGGTCAACTCTGCAACATCATTCAGGGTGTGAAAAATCCACACCCCTGAGCAACATGGTTACACTGATCTAACCCCTGGTGTAGGTAGCTCTAGGTCAACAGAAGAATTCTTCCAAAGACCTAGCTACTGCCTCTCGGGGAGGTGGATTATCTCTGCCAACAGAGGAGAACCCATCTTGTTGACATAGGTAATATCTAAGGTACAATGGTGCAGCTGCAGCTGTGTCTTTGTAGCGTTTCAAGTATAGACAAGCCCTAAATGTAGACCACACCTGAGGGTACACTTTTGCTATCATGTTTTTCTGAATATGCCAACAGCCTGAAACAATAGTTCTAAAAGGTGTGAACTACCCCACTCATATCAGGTTGTGAATAATGGTGAAGTTTACAATGTTACCTCGCCTCATACCTGGCTGCCAAAACCTGCCATTTCACCCTGACATCTTCTGTGATGCAATTGGGCAATATCAATACAAAAATCTGCAGTATATTGAAGACTGAAAGTGTGAGGACAGTGTAAAATAAACTTTTTTCTTATCAAAGTAAAGAACAAAGAGGTCACTATACTGCTTGTGATATTCATTTTCGTATTTAATTCAGCAAAAAATTATATTTTTTAGTTTATCGGAAACTGCCACAGAATCCAGAGACCTTGCCACAGAATTAAATTCCACCTTGCCATAGAGCACTGAGGGCTGGCATGTGGGACCTGATTCTCCACTGCCTTGTAATATGTGTAGTCATTGACAGCTGTGCAAAGTGGGTGTAAAATTCTACTTACTATTCTGATTTAGCACTGGTATAATGACTACACATATTCAAGACAGTGGAGAAAAAGGCCCATCCTGTATGTCCATACAGCCTTTCTGGAAACTCATCCAGGTTTTTACTTTAGTGGATTTGGATATGTGTGACAGAGAGTAGAATTCAACCCATTGTATTTAAGTTCTCTTTCTATTTCAATGATGCTAAAACTGGGAGATAGACTCACTCTACTACAGCATCTGGTTACTAAACATGAACTACAATATATTTTTGAAGGAAAGAGAACTGAAAATGTTGACTGAAAAGACACAGGCCAGTTATGCAGCAGTGGACATCTACATTTATTGTACTTCCTCCTATGACATTATGATAAATGATATTTACACTCTCTCAATGTAAATAAGTAAATAATAAGTTAAATACTGTATCTCAGAGCTGAGAGAATGTCATCAAATTATCATTTTTGAAACAGCCAGATATGGATATGACTCTCTGAGATAAAGTCTGCTCTCAGTTACACCCATGTAACACTACTGAAGACTTTAGAGATGTATGTGTGAGACCCTTGTCCCATATACATAGATTAATCCATATGGATTAGTAAATTGTTTTTCTGCATGCTAGCAAATGTAATTAAGGGAATTAATAGTTGGTTTGTATGTTTTATTTACATTTTTTTCAAGTGCTTTATAATCTGAAAATATATAAATGTCTTAGCTACTGCTTACTTATAGACCTAGCTAATGCCTTAAAGTTGAGCTTTATTACCACAGATACTGTAGATCTAATTTTATCCTAGTTAAATTAATTATTGTTAGTGCAGCTAATAACATGTGGCTAGATTCACAAAAGGATTTAGACACATTAAGTGCCACTTTAGGCTCCTAACACCCAGAATCCAGCCCCACAGACATTCACAAAGCCCCTGCTCAGCTGCCCCTATAGGGGCCTAAACTCACTCAACAACTACATTTTTCTGGTAAAAGTTCCATAGGTGCCTGTGTTTCTGCTTCTGCATGTGAGTATGACAATCTGTTGAGATGAGTGGGGCAGTTCTAGCCCCATATCAGGCTTATGGATGCCTAAGCTCCAGAGCAGTGCACAAAGTGGGGCAAGAAAGACGTTCTTCTGCCTAACTATCCTGAAGTGTCACCTGACTGGCCCCCTACAGGTGAGCTTACACAAAACAGCAGGGGCACAGGAGGAGGACCTCGCTCATAAACTTTAGCCCTGTGGTTAGGGTACACACCTGGGAAGTTGGAGACCCCCAGTTCAAGTTCTCTCTCCATCTGAGGGGGAGAAAGGATTTGAACTGTGTCTGCTGCCCCTAAGGTGAGTGCCCTAACCACTTGAGCTATGAGATATTCTGGTGTGGGGCTGCCTCAGTCTATCTCCTGTTAAAGCTGTTCCACTGTGAATAAATAATGAAAGAATCAGTGAGAGAGAGTATGACTATGTAGCCTGTTGGTTAGAGCACTCAGCTGAGCGGCCCAGGATCCAGTTCTCCTGCTCCATTTATTTGATGTATTATCCACAGTGGAACAACTTTAACAGGAGAGACCTAGGTATGGGTCTAATATTTTATATTACAAGCGCTGTAGCAGCACAGTTGCCATGTTGCAGCTATGCCGCTGTAGTTTAGACACTTGCTACAGCAGCAGAAGTTTTTCAGTTGCTGTAGTAAATGCACTCCCTCGAGAGGTGATAATTATGTTGATGGAAGAATTCTTCCATCGACCTAGGGGTGTCTACACTGAGGTGTAAGTCAGCTTAACTACATCTCTCAGGAGTGTGAAAACGCCACGTCTTTCTAATTTCTCTGTGGGTGGTCGACCCCCGCTCTGCCCCCACTCCTCTTCTTCCCCCAAAGACTCATCCCACCCCTTCCCGCATCTTCCCACCCTATTCCGCCCCTCCCCCAAGCATGTCCCACCTTCACTCCAGTCCCCTTCCCCCAGGGCCACCTGCAGGCTGCTGAACAACTGATCCGTGGCGGGCGGGAGGCAAAGGGAGGAAGGGGAAGGAGCTGATTGGTGAGGCTGCTGCACCCACAATTTTTTCCCCATGGGTACTCCAGCCCCGGAGTACCCATGGAGTCGGCGCCTATGGTGAAATAGCTAGGTTGACCTACATTTTAGATGTAGGCCAGGCCTGATGGAGCCCTGTGTTAAAATATTCTAACCAAGTAGTTAGAGGACTCACCTGAAACATAGTAGATCCCAGTTCAAATTCCTTTACTTCATAATGTGGAGGAGGGACTTGAACTATGGGGGTCTCCTACATCCCACGTGAGTGCCCTAACCACTGGGCTAAAAGTTATCTGAAGTTCCTCCTCTCCCTATCCACCCCTCCCCCCACAAAGAGAGAAACTTCCAAGCAGAGGGTGATGTCTTCCTGAAGCTCACACTTATCTGCCTGTCTCCAAGAGAGGGATGAGTCTTTTGATACACTCTTTGGCTTGGCATTTCCCATTGGCTAGCTTAGGTTAAGACCTGCCTATTATGCTGGCTTTTGTAAATTCCATTGAAAAGTGCCTATTTCTCCCCACTCATTGTTTACAGAGTCAAGGTTCCGAACTCAGGCTTTGTGAATCCCAGTAATTTTTCTAGGTAGCTAAATGTTAGGCGTGGCAACACTCAGGGTCACCACTCTTAAATTCCTTTGTGAATCTAGCCCATTCTATGTATATTCCTCCAAGTAGAAAAAACCTTTGGGGTATTAGAATTCAAAATCCATTGGCAGGGATGAAGATTGGAGGAGAAGGAGATGGGATCAAAATTCTCTTGTCAGGTTGTTTACTCTATACCATACTGTAAATATAAACAATGGATCATTTTCTTCTAGGAGTATCAACCTTGTAACACCAATCCCTGTCCAGAGCTCAAAAAGACCACCCCCTGGACTCCCTGGACTCCGGTCAATATCTCAGACAATGGTGGCCACTATGAACAACGATTCCGATACACTTGTAAGGCACGCTTGCCTGACCCAAATTTGCTAGAGGTTGGAAGACAAAGGATTGAAATGCGTTACTGTTCCAGTGATGGTACCAGCGGATGCTCAACAGATGGTAAGCAGAGATATTGCAAGTGAATAATAGCACCTAGCAGACAATGGTATCACACAATCAAGTGGCTGGAAGTTGAAGCTAAACAAATTCAGAGTGGAATTAAGGTGTGTGTTTTTAACAGTGAGATTAATCAGGAATTGGAACAGTGTTGTGGTGAATTCTCCATCATTCGTAATTTTTCAATCAAGATTACATAGGATTTTTTATAGATATGCTTTAGTTCAAATAGGAATTAATTCAGAGTAATCCTATGGCTTGTGTTTTATAGGAGGTCACACAAGATGATCACACTGGTCACTTCTGGTCTTGGAATCTATGAACGTGCTAGAGAGATGGCTGTAGTTCCATTTTCATGACAGAGTGAAGCTTTTTATCTTGCTGGTGTTTTTCATAATGTTACAGAGTTTACGGCCAGAAGAGACCACTGGATCATCTAGTCTGACCTCCTGTATGTCAGAGGTCACCATCTCTGCACTACCCAGTATCTGTACAGTAAACCTAACAACTGAAATTAGACCAAAGTATTACAGCCCGCTGGAGACTAGACTATTATGTGCCACAGGCGGAGAATAGGAGAAACCAAGATGCCCTTGTGCATAGAGCCCCACAAAGGCAGGGATATGATTAAGTGAGATATACCCAGAAGTTCAGTGCATCCTTCTCCCCCCTCCCCTGAATGTCACTACAGATCTTAACTGGGGAAAAATTCCTTGCTAACCCCAGATAGGACAATAAGATAGACCCTGATCACCTGGCCAAAAATCAGACATTCAAACACTTGTGAGCGAGAATGCTCAGTGTCACCTCAGAGTTCCAGCCCACCCCAGCCAATGTCCCATCTCCAGCTGTGACCATACTCATGCTTCAGAGGAAGGAGATTTAAAAAAAAAAAAAGCTCAGAATACATTTTGCAGGTGATCCCTTCCTGGCACCTGCAAGTAGTTGGCCGAAGCCCTGAAGCATGAGGTTTTAGGAACATAGGACATAAATCAGAAGTGGGCTCCACGTCTGTTGGCCCTTCCACCTACCATCACAAACAACACCATCATACAGTCTCACTCATAAATTTGTCCAGCTCATTTCAGAAATGTTAACGAAAAGAAGGCAATTGATCACAACAGGTAAATTAGTTTCTATTTCTTCAGGACTGGGCTTAATATCTCAGGATAACCCAGTATTTTTTACCTCTGGCTGTAGGACTTGGTGGTGTTTGTCAGATGTTCTTTCTAATAATTAACTCATCAGAGAGAGAGATATGAAATTGTAGAATAATTTTTGAGATTGCTCTGTAATCTCTTTCCTTCTGCTGTCCTTTTTTGGGAGAAATTCTGACAAATTCTGCTTTTATTTTATAAATATTTGGTTAGACTATAACATTGATGAGGAATAGAGCTTTTTACTGAATAATTAAAGAGCAATAGCTGGCTGCATGCTTATGACAATTAACTAAATAGATAATTTATGAAGTGGATAACTTCTGTTATTAATGTTTTATAGTATTGAGCTATCACCAGGATTTAAAGTTCTGTTTCCTACTACAAAGGAAAAATGACCTCCTCCAATGTTATTTTAGCTATAGATGCATTTTACATACAGAATTAATTCATACTAAATTATTTTTCTGCTTACCAGTAGTGCTTAGTTATGAATAAACAATATACACAAATATATTTATTGTTCACTGATATTCAGGTGAAGTCAACCCTAATTTTAAATGATTAGTTATGAGATTCTTAATTTCATTATTATTTCTTAGTACTTATAAGAATACTTTCCACTTACATAGCCTTTTACATCTTCAAAATGGTATAACAATTTGATTATTACAATACCCTTGTAAGATAAATAAGCATTAATAACTACAGTAGGTAAAAAAGTATTATCTGCATTGAATAAATTTTTGCAGTGTTGTTATAACTGTTGGTCACAGGATATGAGACAGACAGTGTAGGTGAGGTAATATCTTTTTTTTTAATCAGCTTCTGTTGGTGAAAGGTTTGGGGTTCTTGGAGCTCATTACAACAGTTTGTAAGGTTTCAGAGTAGCAGCCGTGTTAGTCTGTATCCGCAAAAAGAACAGGAGTACTTGTGGCACCTTAGAGACTAAGAAATTTATTTCAGCATAAGCTTTCATGGGCTACAGCTCACTTCTTCAGATGCTCGGGGTTGGAATGGAACACATGCTCGGGGTTCAGCTGATCGCCATATTTGGGGTCGGGAAGGAATTTTCCTCCAGGGTAGATTGGCAGTGGCCCTGGAGGTTTTTCGCCTTCTTCCGAAGCATGGGGCAGGGGTCGCTTGCTGGTGGATTATCTGCTACTAGAAGTCTTTAAATCATGATTTGGAGCATTCAACAGCAGAGTCAAGGGAGAGAATTATTTCAGGAGTGGGTGGATCGGCTTATGTGGCCTGCATCTTGCAGGAGGTCAGACTAGATGATCATAATGGTCCCTTCTGATCTTGAATTCTATGATTCTATGAAACTTCACGATGCCTAAACTGTTCAAAAGAGACAAGGTAGGTGAGGTAATATCTTTTATCGGACCAACTTCTTGTTGGTGAAGGGACAAGCTTTTGATTTTCAGAGAGCACTTCCTCGGGCCTGGAGAAGGTACACAGAGTGTCCAATCTAAATGGAATGGAACACACAGACAGAAGATATTTATACAATTTGTAACACACCCTACTGTCCTTTAACCCTTAATTGGCCACTTCATTTTAAAAGATCTTCTACAGCACGCATAAACCCTTTATGCTTAACAATCTGTCCCACCTTTTATTTAGATTGGTTTGGCACTATCTACCTTTCGTAAAACCATGCTGTAATTTGTCCCAGTTGCCATCGGCCTCAAGGTCCGTAACCACTCTCTCCTTTGGGGATTTAGTATTACTCTCTAACCAGCTGAGCTAGCTGAACAGTTTCTGATCACAAAATAAAGAAAAAACAAACCTATTTGTTTGTCACTGCATCATTTATTTCAATATTTCCCACTGTTATTGTGTACTAAATAAAAGTCTCTAAGGCCCCATCTATTGTAATTGTATTGAGTAGAGTGCAAGCGTAACAGTGTTAATAATGTTTGAAGCTGTGGTGGAGACAGGATATAGGTATTTTTAATACTATTTTAGCTAATCATGTCCAGGAGTCCATTGCAGCAGAACTGGTATATCAGAGCAATTTGTGTAGACACACATCAAAATTGCAGGTGTTTTTAACATAATTCAGCATGACCACTGTGGATGTACTGAACTGTTTGTGCTTCCACTGGTACAAAACAACTGTTTCAGTTAACAAATGATTCACTGTGGACAGGGTTTCATACTGCAGCCAAAGATCTCATGCCCTGGATTGGAGTGAAGCCAGTTGGACACACTGAATGTAGTTCTTGTTACATTCCATTTGCTTAGGGTACTTGTATTAGTATGGTTTGAGTTTAAGATTACTAGAGGGCAACATCTCCTCAATATCAGTTGTGACTCATAATATATTCTTATTAGTTGATTCAACATACTTGTTACTACTTTAACACTACTTAACTCTCCCAGAGAGAGTGAGCTTACAGCCTGAATGTGAGTCTAGAGCCCATTCTACTCTAGGAACATTTTTCAAAAATTTCCCAGTATTGATGACATGGTTCACCTTCACTTACATTAGGAATATTGGGAGCCCTAGTATAGACAAGCTCCTAGCTGCTACAGCTGTTTTAAGCACCGTGTCATCTAGCCTGCTTAGAGCAGTTCTAATCAATCCAGTACTTAAAATGGTGGCAGCAGTCAATGATCCATTTACAGTAGGGCTCCCAATGATGCTAATATTAATAGAGGTGAACCATGTTAGTAATGCTGGGAAACATCAGAAGAATTCCCCTAATGTAGTCAGAGGCTGATATCACTGCCATACATTGCAGATGTACACAGTCGCTGAGCAGTTCTGCTACAGCTCATAGGATCAGAAGTTAAGTGCTATGCTGAGTACTTTTGGGGGAGTTCCTTCCCAGGTAGGATCTAGCCCTAAAATGGCATTGAAATGACCTTTAGAAGTGGTTCTTCCAGGTAGGGATTGAGGCATATTTTGTAGTGTTGCTAACAAGCTTCCACACCCATTGCCTACACTGTACCTTTTCTGTGAATAAATCATGGACTTCAGACTCCAGCAGTGTTTAATCTGGCGCCTTTTCTTAGCACTAAATTCACTTTAAAAGATAACAGACAAGGAAAAAAGTTTAGAAAAGGTTTGAAACATGTTTTCATTTTCCTGCTGGCTGATTTAAACAAGAAGCACACTGTTCTCATTGTGTATGAGAATGGTTCACTTGCCATGCTCAGATGTATCTTAGCACTTCAGCTGAGTGAAGAAGAGTCTGAAAAGTGTAATTTTAAATGGGGAAAATACTTTTCCTCACAATACGACTTTTTCATGGAAATTCATTACATTATTATTTGATTCTAAAATTTGAGCAGGTTATCACTATTGGTTCATTTCTACTGTGATTTAATGGCAGCTGCAGACACCATAGGAGGGTTTATGGGATTTCTGTCAGGTAAGGTAGTGAAATAGAATTACGAGGTTATGTAGCCAAATGAAAAACAAAATCTGGAACAGTACCAAAAATGTTTATTAAAAGATTAAGATTAAACATGAAGACAAAATGTATGTTTCAGGGTGATAGCCTTTAATCCCATGTTCTGCTTTCAATCTTAATTCTTTAGGACTGTCAGGGGATTTCTTGCGTTCTGGACGATACTCCGCTCATACAATTAATGGAGCCTGGTCACCATGGACTCCATGGTCTCAGTGCAGTCGAGACTGCAGCAGAGGTATTCGCAACCGCAAGCGTGTCTGCAACAATCCTGAGCCCAAATATGGAGGTCTTCCGTGTCTGGGCCCATCTCTGGAGTACCAGGAATGCAACATCTTGCCTTGTCCAGGTAAGCGTTGAGAGACATCAATAAGGGTTATGGAAATGATTTAGTTCCCTTTCAAGTCCATACTTTACAGTAGTAAAAATTATAAAGTAGTTCAAACAATTTCCTCTTCAGCTCCTTCCCAGACAAACAAGTTAGCCTGACCAAAGTAAACTTAACCAAAAAATTTTGCTCTGTAAACTTCAGCAATGATTTGAAACCAGAAGCTCACTAAAAGCTCATGCAAAAAAACTCTGTTAGTCTATATAAGGTGGATTCTTCTTTGCTGCTTCTACAGAACCAGACTAACACGGCTACCCCTCTGAGATTTGAAACCAGTGCTATATAAAGGGTACAGAAGACATGCATCCATGGTAACTGCCCATAGCAACTAAAACTGTAATTTATATTACAAAAAAACCCTTTAACATTCAATCAGCACCAGTGTCAGATATGAGTGCTTTAACATATAAGGTACCATATGGAAATGTGATTTCTGAGCTGTTTCAACAGACCAAATTGTTTTTCTGCCAGAAAGGGAGAATTTATTTAGTCAAGCAGCCAATTAGATTTATAATGGATATAGACTAGAGACAGATCCTCACCTAGTGCAAATCAGTGTATCTTTACTGATTTCAGTGTAGTGTAGCTATTCTTAATTTACTCTGGCTTAGACTTTGGCCCTAAAGATGTGAGAAATGTTCACGAGAAAGAAAAGGATAAATCACATGAAACTGCCCTGGTTCAGAATTGTCTTTCAAACTCAAAGCTTAGCTTTATCAAAGTAAGGTTTATGAACCTGTTGAGTAAATTTGTGACAGACTTTGAATGAAAGGCCCTGGGAGGTCTTGTGAGGTCCTGGATAGATAACAGGATGAGATGGTGTCTCAGGTGCACTGTAAATAGTGCAATGCTTGTGAGAGTTCATTAGAAGAATCTTAAACAGATTTTTCATTCAAAATTATGTAATAGTTCACTAAAAAGATGATAAAACCTAAATGTATATTTTTTCAGACAGTGAATACCGATGTGCATCATTGTTGTATCTTCTGTATTTGGCAAGATTATTTGTGCCCTGATCTTCTCTCTTTCTCTCTCTCTCTTTCTCAAGCAAAGGGGCCCCACATCAAGAGGATATGTAGAGGAGAAGAGGGGGAGTGCTAGCTGCTCAGCATGCCTTCCTTCTTCATTCACACCTGATATGGCTGTGGCATTATTCCCCTTTTAACCCTAAAGGAATTCCATGTGTGAATAATGTTGATCCAGTAAATAGTCTCTCAGGCTCTCCAGCCACTAGCCTCAGGTTGGGGGAAGAATTGGGGCTGAAGGAGATTGGAGGGAGGGTGAACCTGAATCTCTACACAGGGAAGCCCAAGAGAGCTGAGAGCCAACAAATGGTTACAACTGACATTTTCAGTGGCCCAGGTCCAGTGCAGATTTTAGCAGTCTGGGGCATGTTTACTATGTGTCAACTGGCAACAGTTCTCTAGGGATCAGTACACTAGGTGGTGATAGCCAGAACGTGGAGCATCCCATTCACTTCTCCTCCCCACAGGTTGTCAGGAAGGAAGTGTACATCCCCTCTAAGCTGCTCCTACTCAGGATTCCCCCAGGCCAAGGGAATTCCCAGCAGGGAACATGTTTTCTGGTGGTGCTGGTTTCCGCTCCCTTTGCACTATATGAACAGTGTAAACATAGCAAACAGGGCAAAATATTGGTTGTGGCCCCTTAATCTTCTTGAAATAAGATTTGAAAAGGTTGGCCACCACGAGGCAGAGCCTTAGCTCATGTAAATGGTCAGGCTCAACTGAAGTCAACAGAGCTATGGGAATTTATACTAATTGAGGACCTGCCCTCAGTGGGTGTAGAGACTTGTCCCAGGCTTATTTATAGTTTTAAATTTAAATAAGCAAAAGCTAAACAGACACTTCAAAAATCAGTCTAGATTCATAGTTTCATTACCATCTAGTAATAACAGGAGAAAATATTCCTGTAAAATTGGACCAGATTTGTTGTTTCCCCTTCACTATTGGTCCTTAAAACAGAATTTGGGGTTGGATTTTTTTTAAATGGTGGATTTTTTTAAAGCGAAATATTTTATAAGGTTTCCAGAAATGGGACTTTCTTAACTTATTCATTTTGCAATTATTTTCAGTAGAAATTGGTACAGTTAGCAGAAAATGCAAGTTTTCCATAATATTAATATGCAGAGCATGATAGTGGTGCTAATATCAAAGATTGAGCCAGCATTCAGAGCTAAGCAAATCAGAAAACAAAAAGTGATGAAGTTATAAGGAACAACTTGAAACTGACATTCTGGTTACAAACGATCCCCATTGTTGCATCCCTACTGGTTCTGCTTTTGAAAATGATTTTCAAGAACTAACAGAAGAAAAGGGGTTGTGGGGGCCCTGCTAAAGGATGAATCTGATGTCCTGATATATCTAATATCTTTTCTCAGTGATTTGTTTCCTTCTTGGCCACAAATTAAATTTGAATAAGTCTTCACAGCTTGAATAAAACATCCAAGTGTGTGGTGATTTGGGAGCAGATAGAGAATTATGTCATTCTAAAGGGACTCAGAGAAATCCTTTCAGTTCTCTGTCACAGCTGATTCACAGTAGGTGGTGTTTATCAATAATGAAAATAAATTTAAGGGTCCAAATCTGATCGGTCTGAAGGGGAAAAAAGAGAAATGGGTACATATAGTTGCTCTTTTCTTTGAACACGTGGGAGGATGAGTAATGATAATAAGATATGGTTCATCCAGAAGTTGGGCCTCATTGTACATTCAGAAAGGGGGAAGGGAGTGTTTAATAGGAGAACTATAAAAAAGTAATTGAGGTTTTTTAATGAAAGTCACAGAAAGCTAGTTTGTAGACAACAAATGCATATGTCAGAGTGAAAGTCACTATTTTGCAGAGTGTCTGAGATGATAGCCGTCAGTGGGAGGAGGTAAGTTTCATGCTGTCCCCTGGATAAGTAGGTGAAGAAGTGACCAATATGGCTGGTGCAGGCCAGAGGAGGGAGCTCTGCATTTAGTATTGTCCAAGAACATAAGAACGGCCATACTGGATCAGACCAAAGGTCCATCTAGCCCAGTATCCTGTCTTCTGACAGTGACCATTGCCAGGTGCCCCAGAGGGAATGAACAGAACAGGTAATCATCAAGTGATCCATCCCCTTCTGGCAAACAGAGGCTAGGGACACCATTAGGATTTCCCTTTACAAAAACCATGTTGACTCTTCCCCAACAAATTATGTTCATCTATGTGTCTGACAGTTTTGTTATTTACTATAGTTTTAACCAGTTTGCCCAGTACTTACTGGCCTGTAATTGCCAGGGTCACCTCTGGAGTGCTTTTTAAAAATTGGTGTCACATTAGCTAACTTCCGGTCATTTGGTACAGAAGCTGCTTTAAATGATAGGTTACAGACTACAGTTAGTAGTTCTGTAGTTTCACATTTGAGTTCCTTCAGTGAATACCATCTGGTCCTGGTGACTTATTATTGTTTAGTTTATCAGTTTGTTTCAAAACCTCCTCTAATGACACCTCAATCTGGGACAGTTTCTCACATTTGTCAGCTAAAAAGAATGGCTCAGGTTTGGGAATCTCCCTCACATCCTCAACCGTGAAGACCACTGCAAAGAATTCACTTAGTTTCTCCGCAATGGCATTACCAATCTTGAGTGCTCCTTTAGCATCTCGATTGTCCAGTAGCCACTGGTTGTTTAGCAGGCTTCCTGCTTCTGATGTACTTAAAAAAAATGCTATTACTTTTTGAGTCTTTGGCTAGCTGTTCTTCAAATTCTTTTTTGGTCTTCCTAATTATATTTTTACACTTCTTTTGCCAGAGTTTACTCCTTTCTATTTTCCTCACTAGGATTTAACTTCCACTTTTTAAAGGATGCCTTTTTTACCTCTCACTGCTTTGCTTTTCTTACTTTGTTGTTTTGGCTCTTTTTTGGTTCTCTTACTATGTTATTTGGATTGTGGTATACATTTAAGTTGAGCCTGTATTACGGTGTCTTTTAAAAGTTTCCATGGAGCTTGCAGGGATTTTACTCTTGGCACTGTACCTTTTCATTCCTGTTTAACTAATCTCCTCGTTTTTGTGTATCTCCCCCTTTCTGAAATTAAATTCTACAATGTTGGACCACTGTGGTGTTTTCCACACCACAGAGATATTAAATTTAATTATATTATGGTTGTGACAGATTTATCTTACCAATCTGCCCAGGGAGTCAGTTGATCAGGCTGAGGCTGCAGGATCTTTAGGGGAGTAGATGGAGGAGCACACCAAGTGACTAAATTTTAAAGCTTTATTAATAAAATAACAGTGGAGAGTGCTGTGGGGGGGGGGGGTTCCCCATGTCATTCAGAGGAAGGAAGAAAGCATTAGTGCCTAAGCCCTAACCCACTTTCATCCTCACACCCGCACTACCTGAGGCTGGCCAAGCCTGGGTGTAATGTAAGAAGAAGAGGGGGAAGGGTGGACAGGAGTTCTTGTCCTGTGTACAGGTTGTCTGGAGTCCGCTGTAATCTCCGACTTGCTTTGGCTCTCAGGAGGGTTTTTAAGTCTTTTGGGGGTGTTTCGTTCAGGGTCCTTTGCTCCTGGTGTTCTTTGTACCAATCCAAACCAACTTTCTGTGGCCTTCTCACCTTTCCCAAAACATACCGGCTCCAGGGACACGAAACCTTGTCATCTCCCCCCCCACACACACACACCATTAGCCTTCACTGTCTCACTTGTTTTTGCGTTCTTTGCAATCCTGCTCAGCTTAGTTCTCCTTTTCTCATGGCCGGGATTTGGTAAGATGTGAATGCAACTGCAGATTTCTCGCCGTGACCTTGGACCGAGGCCAGTGTCTTATCTTCAGACTCAGCTAGCTAAAGTGTCAAGTTAACCCGTTCTCTGCTCTCTTCCTCCCTCCCCCTTTGGCCTCCTGCAACCTGCAAAGGAATCTTCCACTCCACACTCACACCTTTAACCCTTCCCAAAATGCCTTGCGATAGCAACATAAAATGCTGATCTGCCTCCCCAGGGGACCTGAGGGAGAGGGCCATTGGGTTGTGACATGGTCACTATTACCAAGCGGTCCAGCTATATTCACCTCTTGGACATGATCCTGAGCTCCACTTAGGACTAAATCAATAATTGCCTCTTCTCTTGTGGGTTGCAGGACTAGCTGCTCCAAGAAGCAGTCGTTTAAGGTGTCAAGAAACTTTATCTCTGCATCCTGTCCTGAGGTGATATGTACCTAGTCAATATGGGGATAGTTGAAATCCCCCATTATTATTAAGTTTTTTATTTTTATATCCTCTCTAATCTCCCTGAGCATTTTACAGTAACTATCACCATCCTGCTCAGGGAGTCGGTAGTATATCTTTACTGCTATATTCTTTTTATTTGAGCATGGAATTACTATCCGTAGAGATTCTGTGGTACAGTTTGGTTCATTTAAGAATTATACTTCATTTGATTCTATGCTTTCTTTTACCTATAGTGCCACTCCCCCACCAGCACAACCTGTTCTTCTTCGAGTGCTGTCCCTGTGAGTGCTCCACTCTAGGTGACGGTGCGTCCCGGTGCCGTTGATCGGAGATTTTCGGGAGCAGTGCCTGGTCGGGATGCACGCACTCAGTTGGTACCTCCCACCTCGTTGGAATCTTCCTGAGTGCGTGCGTCCCACACCCTCCTCAGTTTTTTCTCAACCGTCCTTGGCTGAAGACGGCACTCGGGACAGTGCTGCCTTTCTTCCCTGGTCTCTGTAGGAAACAGTAACAAAAAACATGGAAATAGTTATTAGTTACATCCCAGTTGTTTCCCTTCCTTTAGTATAGTTACATAGTTAGTTACTTAGTTAAAAAAAATTGCCTCAGGCTTGTCTCCTGTTGAGACACTCTCCCCTGCCATTTCTAATTCATAATGCCAGGCACTTCAGGATTCAAAAGTGTGTTTCCTGTCAGGACTCCATGCAATGGTCAGATGGGCACTCATGTTGTGTGAAGTGCCTCGGAGAAACTCATGTCTCCGCAAAGTGCCTCCATTGCGTGACCTCAAGTCTAGGGCTCGGCGTGACAGGGACCTGCCACTTTAAATGCTTCTAATGGAAAAATCCCTGCAGCCACTTTTGGAGACGGGGAAAGTTAAACCCGCTCCCACACGCTCCCCGGCCAGATCCGAACCAGTTGGGAGCATTGCTTCACCCTCCCTGGAGCGGTGGCAAGAAGCACAACAGTCTCAGAGGAGAAACTTTAACAAGGGTAGTGGATCTCCCACGAGATCCCTATCCTCTGTGCTGACAGCACCAAAGGCAGGTGCCTCAGCCTCTTCTACTGCCTCAGCCGCGGCTCCGACAGAGTGCAGAGGCAGGGACCCGACTTCCCATGCCGGGAAGGTTCCCGTGGCACTGGTCCCCTCGGCACCAAAAACGGACGCGGTGCCAACAGCACACTCCTGCTTGGCACCGAAAACGGACATTGTGCTGACAGTACGCTCCTCGGCACCGAAAACGGATGTGGTGCCGACAGCGCGCTCCTCCTCGGCACCGAAAACAGACGCGGTGCCAACAGCGCGCTCCTCCTCGGCCCTGAGAAGAACATCAGCACCGAGCCTGTCTTCCACCTGGACACCAGCTGCAGACCCTCTGCAGGGCTACTCCAAGCGGTCCGTGGTACCGCTGTCACTTTCACTTTCCCTTGATAATGCACTAGAGCACAGAGCAAGCTCAGCACAGCCCTGGGAGCAGGACCAACAGTTTCTCACTCAGTGTGACCTCTCAGTGCCACCTGAGCCTGACTCTCCACTCCTAGATACACAGGGCTCACTTTTTTGAACAGCCGTTCTCTCCACCTGAACTGGCTACCTTTACTGACAGCAAACTCGATTTACAGCAGCAGGCAGAGTTCTCCCCTCCTGCTTCTCCTCCTCCACCAGAACCTCTCTCATATCAGGTCACGGTTCAAGGCCACCAGCATCAGTTTCCCTACTTCTCCCCCCGCCCCCCCGTGGGCGGCACCTGGGTTCTCCTACCCTATGCCGTGGCCTCAGTGATACCCTTGGCCACATCCTCCTACCAATCCTCCTCCTTCTGTGCCTCAGTCTCCAGCTCTGTCCACTTCTAGGGTGCCTGAGCCCCCTCCTGAGACTGCAAGCTATGCACCATATCCTGACTCACTGACCCCTAACTCTTCCTCAGCCCTGGACGGAGCCCTCTTCCCTCCGCCTCCACAGAATGTGGATGACTGTAAACAATTTCAAGAACTTTTCGGGACGGTGGCACTCAATCAAGATATCACCTTAGAAGAGGTTCAGGAGACACAACACAGACTCCTCAGAATCCTTCAACCGTCTGTGCTCTCAGAGATCACGCTCCCTATAAACGAAGTGCTCCTGGAACCAGCTGACACTCTGGCAAACCCCAGCTTCTTTAGTACCAACTTGCAAAAAGGCCGAACATAAATACTATATCCCTGCTAAGGACACTAACTTCCTATTTTCTCATCCACCACCGAACTCTCTTGTCATGGATGCAGTCGCACAGAGGACAAAACAGTCACAATATTGGCCCATCCCACAAGACCAGGTCCTTAGATGCCTTGACATCTTGGGTTGCAAGGTTTATTCATCATCCACTCTACAATTCAGAATTGCGAACTATTCTGCCCTCCTCACCAGCTACGACTTTGATAATTACAATAAACTTTTTGAATTTGCCTCCTACATTCCAGAAGATAGGAGAGCAGACTTCAAATCAATCCTGACTGAGGCCAACTGATTCCCAGAATGGCCCTACAGGCATCTCTAGACATGGCGGACACAGCACCCCGTACCACTGCAACTGCTGTGGTTATGCGCAATTTCTTCATGGCTTTCTGCATCCGGCATCCCTAAAGAACTGCAGACCAAAGTGGAGGACCTCCCCTTTGATAAGGACAAACTTTTCTCCAAAAAAACTGATGAACTCCTTCACACCATGAAAGATTCTAGAGTGACACTGTGCACCCCAGGAGACAGCAATACCAACCGTATCAAAGACCATGCACACAACAGTATTATCGTCCTCAACCCAGACCATACGACACAACTAGGAATCGCACTAGACCCCCTAAGTGCAGACAAAATCAAACTCAGGCAACCACCTTGTGTCCATCAGGGAATAAACAACAATTTTGAAACACTGGTCGAGGGTCTGCACGACCACCCCTTGATTCCACTGCCTACTTGCCCCTTTGGCCACCGCCTCCACAGTTTCCAACATGCCTGGCAGTACATTACACAGGACTGCTGGGTCCTTGAAATAGTTCAGTCCGGTTACTCTATCCCATTTATATCCTACTCTCCTACCCTTCCCCCTTCCCCGTCTCTCTTCAGGGACCCTTCTCACAAGCGCTTACTTCGCACAGAAGTGGCTCATCTTCTACAACTAGATGCAGTGGCACCTGTGCCAACGCAACATCAAGGGAAAGGTTTCTATTCTCATTACTTTCTGACTCAGAAAAGGACTAGGGGATGGAGGCCTATACTAGATCTACGCCGACTGAACAAATTCGTGTGGATACTGTGGCAAAGTTCCTCCTCTCCTCTAGTAGGTCCTGCGCTTATTGGCTGATTTCCTCCCCTCAGTGGTCTTCCCCTTGGATGAAACCCACAGTCTGGATCAACTCCTCCTATGTCTGATTAGGAGTAGCGAGGCTTGGGGGGGAACCCGGGCCCGCCCTCTACTCCAGGTTCCAGCCCAGGGCCCTGTGAATTGCAGCAGTCTCTATAGTGCTACTTGTAACCGCTGCTTGACGGCTACAGCTCCCTGGGCTACTTCCCCGTAGCCTCCTTCAAACACCTTCTTTATCCTCACCATAGGATCCTCCTGGTGTCTGATACTGCTTGATTGTATGGTGTTTCCTCAATCCTCCAGTAGTACACCCTCTCAATTCTTAGTTCCTTGTGTCTCTGGCTCCCAGCTCCTCATACGCACTTCCTTCCTCTGGCTTCTCCTCCCTTGACTGGAGTGAGCTCCCCTTTTTATACCAGGTGCCCTGATTAGCCTGCCCTGATTGGCTGCAGGTGCTCCAATCAATGTAGCTCTCGCCGGTGCCTTCTAGAAAGTTCTTAATTGGTCCCAGGTGCCTTGATTAGCCTGCCCTGATTGGCTGCAGGTGCTCCAATCAATGTAGCTCTCTCCGGTGCCTTCTAGAAAGTTCTTAATTGGCCCCAGGTGCCTTGATTACCCTGGAGCAACTGCCATTTTGGTTCCCATGGTACTAGGGATTTGCTTAGCCTGGGGCTAACATACCTGTTCCTTAGTACTTTCCTGTAGCCATCCGGCCTTGCTCCATCACAATACAAAAATTCAAGATGGTCACACTGGGCACAATAATTGCTGCACTAGATCAAGGGGACTGGTTCACAGCCTTCAACCTACAGGACACTTATTTTCATATATCAATTCATCCAGCTCACAGACGCTTCCTACAATTCACAATCAGTCATGACCATTTTCAATACAGAGTTCTTCCTTTCGGACTCTACACAGCTCCAAGAGTTTTTTCCAAGACTCTAGCCATGGTCATGGCTCACCTCTGCAAACATGGGATCATGCTGTTCCCCTACCTGGACGATTGCCTCATCAAGGGCGACTCCTATGGTGAGGCACTTCAAGCTACCTGTTTCGCCATCTCCCTCTTTCACAGCCTAGGCCTCCAAATAAACATCCAAAAATCCACCCTGACTCCTATACAACGGATCGAGTTCATCGGAGCTCATCTCGACTCAACCCAGAGCAGGGCCTCGCTCCCATATCACAGATTCCTTGCCATCACACAGCTCATAGGCACGCTCTCTATTCGTCTCAGGACACAGGGAAGAATCTGTCTACAGCTCCTTGGTCACATGGCAGCCACCACCTTCATGGTTCAGTATGCCAGGCTACACATGAGATGTCTTCAGGGCTGGCTCAATTCCAATTTCAAACCGAACAGACACACCTTAGGGACTCCTGTTAACTCCTCCTCTCAATGTTCTAGCTTCCCTACATTGGTGGACAAGACAAGAGAACCTCTGCATGGGGGTTTCCTTCCAGCAATGATCTCCAATGCTCATGCTCACCACGGACGCTTCTCTAATCGGTTGGGGAGTGCATCTAGGGGGACACAGGGCACAAGGCCGGTGGTCTGCATCAGAGATGCACCTACACATAAATCTCTTAGCGCTCAGAGCAGTGAGACGAGCGTGCCTTCACTTTCTTCCCCTCATAAGGAACAAATCTATTCGGGTCTTAACAGACAACATAGCATGTATGTACTACATCAACAGACAAGGAGGAGCCCGATCACATTCCCTTTGCATGGAAGCCATCCGCCTGCAGAATTGGTGTATACAACATCAAATACAGATCATTGCTTCCTACCTACCAGGCTGCCACAACACTACTGCCGACACACTCAGCAGGCACTTCTCAACAGAACACAAATGGGAACTGCACTCAACAATACCTCAACAGCTCTTCTGCCTCTGGGGCACCCCGTCAATAGACCTCTTTGCCACAACCCAGAATTGAAAATGTCGCCTGTTTTGCTCCAGAGCGGGACTCAGGACTGCATCCCTAAGAGACGCGTTCCTCATCTCATGGAACAACTCTCTCCTGTACCCCTTCCCACCAATCCCTCTGCTCCACAGGGTTCTTCGGAAGATCATATACGACAAGGCCCAGGTCATACTTATTGCCCCAGCTTGGCCGAGACAGATGTGGTATCCTTACCTACCCGCATGTCTTCCCGTCATCCACGGTATCTCCCCAACAGGCCAGATCTCCTTTCCCAGGACAACAGACGGGTTCTTCATCCCCAGCTCCAAAAGCTACACCTCACAGCCTGGTTCCTTCATGGTCCCATACCTATGAACTAGCCTGTTCTGAGCAAGTCTGATACGTCCTCCTGCACAGTAGAAAAAACTCCACTCGTAAAACCTACTTGCAGAAGAGGAAGCGTTTCGCTCTCTGGTGCTCACGTAGTCACTTAGCGCCCAATATGGTGACCCTCCATAACATTCTAGACTACCTCCTGAAACTAAAACAGGATGGACTTTCACTAAGCTCCATCAAGGTACACCTGGCGGCACTCACCACCTTCCACGACCTGTTAGAAGGGTTATTGCAACTAAGAAAGCTACCTACATGGACATATGGAGAAGAGAGGCGGTAGCCAAGGGCTTGAATGGAGGTTTCATGAGAGCGTGAAGGACAAGGTTAAGATTCTATGTAGCTACCATTGGGTAAATTTCAGGGTAGAGATTTTGCAGGCCCGTGAGAAATCATTTTATGGTGGGGTGGGCAGATAATCATACATGCTGCATTGGATGCAATAAACTGGGTAGCCCCTACTCTGTTTCTGGACTTCTGCCTGCATTCTCTTTTTACTCCTGCAGCTGGTTTCTTTGTTGTTGTTGTGTTTTTTCAGGGGGTGTTTTTTGGCTTAAGTTTAAAGAAGTTTAAGTAATGTCAAGTGGTGTAGTCCCCCCATCACTCTGCCCCTCTGGAGAACTCCCTTGCAAAAGTCCCCTGTTAACCACTCCTGTTTGCTAGTTCCTCTGGTCGCTTAGGAGCCGGCTTTTTAAAGCCCTGGTCTTCCTGATTAAGAGCTTCCTCCCCTGGTTAAGAGCTGATGGGTGCTAAAGAACCAACAGCAGCACCCACTATTCCACAGGGTCAGTTATAATAGTGCTATGGAGGGGTTGCTGTGCAGCCATGTTTTGTGTCATTGTGGTAGGTGAGTGGATTTCATTCCCCTTAACCCTTCTCTCAGGACAGCTCCATAAAGTCTGATTACTCCAGCGGTATGTGGGTGTCTAAAATTTCACTCTTAGGTCTTGATCTTGCAAGTCTTTGCACATTGTACAGTGAGTGGACACAATGGACAGGGGCAAATAAGGTTAAATGCTAAACGCAGTTCTCCATATCAATTGTAGAAAATGTCAAGCTACCTGCACCCGCACTTCTTTCCTTCCAAGGGGACAGGTTCTGGATGAAAAATAATCATTAATGAGGAGAAGTTGGTCTAAGTGCAGTTTTCATCATGCTAATGGGATGCTTAGGTGCACCTTCCTCACTTAGGGTTGGAAGCAGAAGCAATGCATAGGCGGGACATGGGGGATCAACTGCCTAGGGAGAATGGTGGGCTTCAGAGCCTGAGCTCCAGCCCGAGCTGCAACTTCAAAATGCTGTCTATACAGATATTTTTAGAGCATTCGTGTGAGGCTCACTAGCCTGAGACTGTCTGAGACTGTCACCCAGGCTGGGAGGCTCACTCCAAAACATTGTTTAGGCATACCCATTGGTGTCCACATAGCTCTGTATGCACTAAGCAGAATATAACATGCTAAACCTTCATATGCACACTTCCCTTCATCTCCACTTCAGGTATAGAGGGAAAATCAGGGACGGAGGGACGGGCACCAGTCCCTTACACAAGTGGGCAGGGAGTGAACTGGGAAGGGCAAGAAATGGGTGATGTTTTGGTTCTGCCCAAGTCCCCCAAAGTACTGGCCACTGCCGCTGAGCCATTGTCCACTGACATCTCAGGAGCTGCTGAGTGCTTTGCAGGATTGAGGCCCAAATGAACAAACACAATGAAAAAGCAAGGCTAACAAATCACAATGTCAGGTTTCAGAGTAGCAGCCATGTTAGTCTGTATCCGCAAAAAAAAACAAGAGTACTTGTGGCACCTTAAAGACTAACAAATTTATTTAAGCATGAGCTTTCGTGAGCTACAGCTCACATCCGAAGAAGTGAGCTGTAGCTCACGAAAGCTCATGCTTAAATAAATTTGTTAGCAAATCACAATGTGTACTTGGTTCATTTATTTTGTCAATCCTAGTTCAGTTTTATTTATTCATATTAATATTCTACAACAGGAATCGGCAACCTTTGGCATGCGGCCCGTCAGGGAAATCCACTGGCAGGCTGGGACAGTTTGCTTACCTGCAGTGTCCGCAGGTTCGTCCAATCGCAGCTCCCACAGGCCATGGTTCGTCATTCCAGGCCAATGGGGGCTGCGGGAAGCAGCCGCAGCACATTCCTCAGCCGGTGCAACTTCCCTCAAATAATGAATACATCTGAGTCTGGAATTTAGCATGTGCTATTAAATCTTTATTGTGAGATGGAGAGATAATTACCATAATTCTTTTTGAAGATTAAGATGAAGTGTGTGGCTAAGCCAAGTGTGGATTAGTGAGGGTCTGCTATGTAGTGTTTTTTATCCACAGAACTCAAAGTTCTCTACAAAGTTTGGTACATACTGCTATCCCCCTTTTTACAGGTGGAAAAACAGAGGCACAGTGAAATTAACTGGTATACTAAGGTCATGCAGAATCAGTGGCAGAGTTGAAAATAAAACCCTGATTTCCTGATTCTCAGTTCCATGCTCAATCCAAACCACAGCTGCCCTTAACATTAAGGGTTAACATATTAATGTATATAACAGGGATTGGCAACCTTTGGCACGCGGCCCACCACAGTAAGCCCCCTGGTTTGTTTACCTGCCGCGTCCGCAGGTTTGGCCGATTGCAGCTCCCACTGGCCGCTCCAGGCCAATGTGGGCTGCGGGAAGCGGCGCTGGCTGCCACTTCCTGACACCTCCATTGGCCTGGAGTGGCGAACCGCGGCCAGTGGGAGCTGCTATCAGCCGAACCTGTGGATGCAGCAGGTAAACAAACCAGCCAAAGGTTGCCGATCCCTGGTATATAATAATTGCATGCCTGCTTTGTCTGGAAGCTTTAATAATCATAACTAGACAATCTAGAGCATGTAGAAGGAAAGTCATGGAATGTCTTTCACGTGATTTCTAAAATATGGGTAAGAAATCTTCAGATAGGGAATCTTTGGTGAGTATTTTCTCTGACGTGTTTATATTCTAGCCTTTACTGGAATAGCATACCATAATTTATTTCCTCTGCTGGTCAAATGTGACTTAGAATTGTGCATATCATGTGACACTCCAGTTCACATTAATAGGATATAATCAATGTTTTCATTGGAAAGAATGGTCATCTGAAATAATTCGTGTAAAAAGGAGTTAATTGTACTCAGATTATTGTCCAGCAACATGGAAAATAACATTAGAACTCTGCATAATGTGCTTTTTCTGTTGGTTCAGAGATATACTGAGATTATTGTACAACAATATGGAAAATAATGTTAGATCTCTGCATAATGTGCTTTTTCTGCTGGTACAGAGATATACTGAATCATGCTGGATTTAAAAGTACAAAATATCCTTATTATGAAGAAAAGTATTTGTAAATGTATGTTGACATCCATCTCCATCCATCCATCTCCATTCATACCCCAATGTCTGTCTGTCCATCCATCCCCACTCATACCCCTCTGTCTATCCATCCATCTCCATTCATACCCCTCTGTCTGCCTGTCCATCCATCCATCCCCATTCATTTCTTGTTTTGTTTAAGATATTAATATGTGGTTGAAATATGGAATATTGAAATATAGGAAATACATAGATATACTAATGTGTATGGAAGGAAATGGATTAATTCTGTTTTCAAGATTTGAAATTTTGCTATCTTATATTTAATATTTGGAATTTCATCGGTGTCACACTATTTTTATTACCACTTTTTTTTTAAATGTAGATTGTGAAAACTCTGATATATTCAGCAGAAATAGTCATATATCAATAAACATGAAGATAAAAATACAGATAAGTTCAGATACTACAAAAATTCCTGTGTCGGGGTAGCCGTGTTAGTCTGGATCTGTAAAAGCAGCAAAGAGTTCTGTGGCACCTTTGTTTGTTAGTCTGTAAGGTGCCACAGAACTCTTTCCCGCTTTTACAAAAATTCCTGTAAGGATATTATAGAGACTATATGCGACTTTGAAAAACCTGTTAATCTCCTGTAGCTTTTTTCATTTCTACCACTTTTTTCTCTGCAGAAATACTGTGGCCTGTAGAAAAAAGGAGGATATTTAAAAGTAATGGACCAAATTCATCCTTGGGTGACTTCATACACCAGGAAAAAAATTGGCTTAGGGCTATTCTCATCTGATCCAGAAGCCATTAAGTCAATCAGAGTCCTTCCTAAAGGCTTTGGCCTTAGTTCTTACTGTTGTACTGCCCCTACAGGCATTAGTGTGCCTTTCTTGCTGCTGCATTGCTCTGAGTCAGCTGTCTGCTACATGCAACACTTCCTTTATGAATGTTGACTGAAGCAACACTGAACTGGGAGTGAAAAGCTTTATTTTTTGTTTTTGCTCTTTCTCACAGGTCAGGGGAAATGTGGTGATATCCATAGGGACTTAGAAAGAAGCAAGTGGGGTGGACTGGGAATCAGATTGCGTCTGGGAATCCAGAAGGGTACAACAGAGGGTCAGGTTTCCAATCCACCACTTTCCCAGGCACCTCAAAATTCCACATTTGTGCTAGTGCGAAATTCTAATTCCACTTAGCCATGTGATGCCATTTACATTTCTGTGAATCTCTATCAGTTCACTCTCTTCCATATGAACAGAGAAAACTCCAATCTTCCTTGCTGTTATTCATTCTCTTTTGCTATGTTCTCAACAAGATAACCTTTAGATGAGTAACTTTTTATTTATCTTCATACCCAGAAGAGCTAGAAATAACTTAAATGAAAGCTTCAGTTCTGAAGGATCCTGCCCATTCTGTGCAAAACCCCTACATTCACAATTTTTTGTGAATGAAGAGAATCACCCTCTCTGCTCATCGTTCCTTCCTCTCTTTTGTAAAACTCAAAGTGCATGGAAGGATGACCAATTTACCTAATAGTCTTTTGGAAATTGTCCAGTGGTGTGGCTGTTTATTTATTGGAGCCATGGGAGGTCCTATTTCTATAGACTACTTTTCCCTGGAACATCCTCTTCCCTTGGATTTTTTTTCTCCTCTTTGTGGAGCAATATTTATTAACCAGGACAACAGCTATTAGGCAGAGAGTTGCCTGATTGCCCAGGAAGACAAAAAACAACCCCTATAAAAGAAAACACTGTTTTGAGAGCACCCTTGCTTGTTGAAAAAGCCTTGCTACACAACATACCAACCTGAATACTTGTGAAGTATTTTAAAGCAATTTTCCATTATTGGGTAATTAATTATTTTTTATCCAATAGGTCTGCTGTGTTATGTAAAGAAATGATATAATGTCTGGAGCTTTCTTCATAATTCTTTATTTTTTATCAATAAGGCTGAATCAGCATTAAGGACTCTACATCATTGACAACAAAGGAAGAGAAAACAGATGGTCCTGGGTTGCTAAGCAACATTATAAAAAGATGAAAGCAACCACAGAGTTCTATTTAGGTCCTGTAAAACCTCATGCAGTAAACACCCACTCCTTTGATCTTATTTAACCATGATGATGCCTTTATCATCCCCTATTGTTAAGAAGAAAAAGTTTAGCTGGACAGATAAATGGGGGAGTATTCAGCTTTTTTGAGAACTAGAGATTTATGATGGCAGCCTAAATAGGTAGAAAGGACAGCACATATTATAATGGTGCCCTTTAGCACAACTACAATTAAGCCTCTGTCATATATTCTATTATATTGTGTCCAATCCCCCCCCCCCCCCACTTCCCCCTGGCTTATAACATAGCTATAATAACTGTAGTTACAAAACAAAAATCTGTATGCCCTGTTGTTGTAGCCATGTTGGTCCCAGGACATTAGAGCGACAAGGTGGGTGAGGTAATGATGACTGATTGATCAGTCAAAATAGTCTCTTTTTTAGGAGCTATTGGAAAGAAGACAAGCTAGTAACATTTTGCAGAAATGGTTTACGTGGTACCATAAATATCTCATTTACTGTTTTTTATATAGTGCTTTGTTGGCTGTATGATTTGTTGCTTTTCAAGATAACTCAGTACAATAAGTGCACATTGTAAAACATTATAGAAAGGAAATTTTACATATGCTAATGACTTCTATTAAAGGCCCATTTGACTAGTAGCTGCAGGTATAGACTACTAAACTGCCTGCTTGAACAGTATGAGATTCTGAATATTCATTATATGTAAGATATTGATACCCAAATAAAAAAGATCCTCTAAACTCATTTTCCGGCTATTACAATCTTTCCATATAAATGAGTTCTATTTGACTTGGCAAATGTGTATGTGATGTAACTTGCTTTCTAAGCAAAATGACCTGTCCTCAATATATTTAAAGTATTCTTCAATGTCACTAGCTGGAAGATTTAAATCTGAATATTTTTTGGATAAGTGCACTACAGTACATAGGTAATTTTTTTTAATGCAGAGCCATATCAACAAACTGAAGAAAAGGATTTTACACCTTTAAATACTCTTTGACTTCTTAGAACAGAAAGGTTCAAAAGGACTCATTAAGGAGTATTGTTTGAGAGGTACCTAGATTTTATATTCAGTCATGTCAATGAACCATAAATTAAGGTTTCCCGAAGAGTGCATTAAAATGAATGAACCATTAAAATAAATTGTGTAAGGCAATGGGAGTATTTACCTCTAATAAAGTGTAATATTCCCTATGCGAAATATTGCAAATGCTATGGTAAATTTAACTACTGTGGATGGTAAACATCCACTTTTTAAGGGTGGCTGTAAAAGGAATTTCAGTTGATGCCTGATTTTCAAAGTTAGGTGTGTGCAGTTGTACACGTAACACTGACAAACCCCGGCAGGTGTAATTGAACCTGGGACCTCGGGAGCTAAATGCATGAGCCTCTATTGCATGAGCTAAAAGCCACATGGCCCTTAGCTAAGGCTATAGAGCAGACTCATTAATCTCTCTTTAAGTGGTCTTGGTGCCACTAGATGGGAAAAAGCACCACACCCAGGAGATGTGTGGGTAACATACACATTTGTATGTGCCTAGTTTATGCACATAAGTCATGTATTTACACAAAGTTATGTCAAGTTATGTGCAGGCATAAATACCTGATGTGCACATATACATTCAATATGTATTTACTAGGTGTGTATCATTAGTGTATTTCGGTGTAGCAGTTCTTATCTTCCAAAAATGTATTTAAAGCTACAGCTACGTAACGCTTATTTTTTAGAAAAATGGGGACATATTTCAGGAAGTATTTGTAAATCTCTTTTATGGATCTTTTGAACCATGGTCTTCTTATGCATGTACAATCTGTCAACCCAACAAGAATCCCTGCTGTAAACTGTCTGGGGACTGCATGAGACTGGTAGGCAGGGAAGACTAAAACTGTGTAAACAATTTTTGGAGCAGGAAAGGTAATAACCCAGTAAAATCGTTAACTGGGAAATGTGCTTTGTTTATTATAGGCTTAACCTATTAGTGGTGTGTATTTTATTATGCATTTTTATAAAGATAAGCAGACGTGTTGACAACCCGTATTATTTTCCTATGTAAGTATTAAAAGAGAGGGTGATATCATTTTAAACTTAAAATCAGAAACCTAAATGTATCTATATGCATATTTCTGCTTAAACCAGAGATGGGCTAAATATCCATGCCACCTCCTACTTCCAGGGTTTAATTGATATAATTGAATCCAGATCCAAACCAAACCTACTTGGTTTTGAAACCAAAACCCCATACTCTCAGCCCACCTCTATGAAACATGAACTTCAGTCATTCTTTTGCAGTTGTGCTATAAAGAACATAAAAGCCATACTTGGGCAGACCAATGGTCCATCTAACCAAGTACCCTGTCTTCCGACAGTGGCTGGAGGTGGGTGCTTCAGAGGGAATGAACAGAACAGGGCAATTTATTGAGCAATCCATCGCTTATCATCCAGTCCCAGCTTCTGGCAGTCATACATTAAGGGACACACAGAGCATGGGGTTGCATCCCTGATCATCTTGGCTAATAGCCATTGATGGACCTATCCTCTATGAACTTATCCAGTTCTTTTTTAAAACCCAAGTTCCACTGGTTGATCGTGTATTGCGTGAAGAAGTACTTCCTTATATTTGTATTAAAGCTGCTACCTATTAATTGCCTTGAGTGACCCCTGGTTCTTGTGTTATATGAATGGGTAAATAACACTTCCTTGTTCATAGGCACTGACTATGTGGGTGCTCCAGGGCTGGCAGACCCATGGGAAAAAATTATCAGGTGCTTAACCCACGGGCAGCCAAGCTGTGTCCTTATTCGCTTTCTCCACATCATTCATAACCAGCTAAACAGGGCAGGGGAAGCCGGGCCCCAGGCCCCTTTCCGGACCGCCAGGCCTTGGTAATTTGTACCAGCTTCCCCATGCCTTTCGTTGGCCCTGCTCCCTCTCCCCACACCCATTTTAGTGTCTTTTTGAGATGGTGAAACCTACCTTTTGTTTCCTATCTTTTAACTAGAGTGCTTGGCAATGCTTTCAGGATCATCTAATGATCCTTAATTTAATTTAATGACAAGCCTTTTGTTATTGTAATCACCCTGCCTCTGTTTATAAACAAACTCCCTGCCCCAGCCCCGCCCACTGGGGTGGCACCAGGCTCACCAGCAGCTGTCCCTGGTCCTGCTAGTGTGTGCAAGCAGCTCGCATGCCCCCGGACAGGAGACACAGACCGCTGCGTGGAAAGGACTCGTGTCCCAGAGCGTGCTAAGCGCTTACACACACAAGCACGACCAGGGACAGCTGCCAGTGAATCTGTGCCCACCCCAGTAGGCAAGGCTAGGGGTGGGGCTCTGGGTGGAACAGCCATGCCGGCGGAGCTACCAGTGCAGGGCACTGGCTCCTGGGAGTGGAGGCCCAACATGCTGCTGCTTTTGCTGGTAGAGCCCTGCAGCTCCACAGATACTTACTTATATCTGCGGATATCTGCATCCGCGGCCATAAATTTTGTATCCACACTGGCCTCTAGTTCCTTACTCTTCCTTCCATTGGACAATACTTTTATAAATCTCAGAATGTAAAGTAAGCTTCATAGCCTGATCCCATTTGCCAGGTGGGGCTTAAAAATCTTCCATTAACTGCAGTAAACTTTGACTCGTGCCCATAGAACACAAACTGGATAGGTTGATTTAAGTGGTTCATCCATGCACAGACTTAGAAAAATGAGTTATTTCTTTCCAGTTGATGGAGGTTGGTCCTGTTGGTCATCATGGTCAAAGTGCTCAGCAACTTGTGGAGGTGGACATTACATGAGGACCCGCTCATGCACAAACCCAGCCCCAGCCTATGGAGGGGACATCTGCCTTGGACTTCACACTGAAGAGGCACTTTGCAACACACAATCCTGTCCAGGTACAACAAATCCATACAGTACTGCTTTGCTTTGAGTATACCATAGAATACGGTGGCTGTCGCTCAACCTGTTCAGTAAAGTACATTATACCTTTATCAACCTATTAAACATTTAGGAGCAAATTCTTTCTGTCCTCTGGTACATACACATCAGCTTACAATGAATTTGCTGTGAATGTACATCTAAGGGCAGAATTTGGCCCACAGGAGATAGACCTAGTGTCATGTTAAAATAGTTTTTCAGAGACTATCAGTTTAGTTACTAGGTTTAAGGTCAATGTAATTTAAAATGGTGTAGTTCTGCACACAAAAGATTGATGCCTTGAGAGAATTTTAGTTATAATAATGCAACAAACACTTCAGTTGTAGTACTGGGTGTTGTAGGGCCAGCAAAAGTTCAGAGGCTCTAGATCCTCAACTGATGTAAATCAATGTAATGCTGAAGACTTCAGTGAAGTTGTATCAGTTCACACCACCTGAGGACCTGTCTAGCTCCTGATCTGAAAAAAGACATTTTGATTTAAAAATTATATCTGAGCTCTTCTAAAATAAGAAATGGGAACAAAGTTTAGTGCAATCTATTTTCACATTTACAAAAATGTTAACCTTTTAAAATGCTTTCCTAGATTGTAAGACTTCTGGGGCAGGAACTGCATTTTTGTTCATATTTGTACAGCACTTTGGGGCCTCTGGACACTACTGTAATATATATATGTAATCATAATGGAAGTGGACCAGGATATTTTCTGTCATTTTGATTGGCTTTTTTGACCCTTGCCAAGTGGTCTTGTGAAATGTTAAATCTTTGTAAAACAAGGAAAATAAAAAGACTAATAAAAGAATCAGAAGTAGAAAATAAAAAGTAACATAAAGAGATAAGTCAAGGCAGAGGAACCACTGGGCAAGTTTTTTATGTCTTGCTGGTTTACAGGTTATAGTTAACACCTTCTGCTCTTGATCATTGTTAAAAAGTAATGTCTGCTAGCAGCAATGATGTCTTGTTACATTACCTGCTTGATTGAGGCGTTTCTAAACTTTATGCCATAAACTTACTTCTCATGTGATGAGGCCATGAACATGAGCATACAAGACCCAAGAGTGTGAATTTATAGATGCTATTACCCAAACTACAATTAGAGGTAATTTCCCTTTCTAAGTACTTCATGACTTGCGGTGGAATAAAATATCACCTACTCTGTCAAAATTACAGCAAACTTAACTCTCCACCTTGGGTTTTAAAAAGTGAAAATAGAACTCTGTTGTTGATTTGATTCCTCTAGAGGGATGGAGTTTATATGTACTTAAAATTATCACAGCAGCCTCAGATCCTTAAGGCATTTTTAAAAGGTCAGAACTGTCATGTTTCTTGTGCTGTTTCCAGTAATATTATAGTGGTTGCTCTTGTAGTGCTGCTATTGTTAATGGTCTGTTAGCATTTCCATTAGCAACCCCCGTTTTCAGGCATTTATAACTTGTGCTCTTTACCTTATTCTGACTTGATTGTTAATCTATTATTTCCAACAAAAATCATTTATCATCTACATTAAAGCCTTTTTAATAATCAGAGTGACACAGATGTCTCACATACCTCTTTGCTTTGTTTAATATTCAAATCTAACTAAAAACCAAGCTTACTTTTTAGATGAAAATTTGCAGTTTGTTTTCCTCTGTCTCCCCTTCAAAAACAAATATATCTTCTAACTAGCTGTGATTTAGTTTGAAAAGTAGCCATAGCCATATGCACTAGCTGCTTTTTCACAGCTCTCTTTTACTCTTCTTATTACACATTATGGGCCAAAACTGTGACCCCAGTGCTGTAAACTGCTCCATGTGCACAAACCACTGCGCCAGTGCAGGGCCATATTGACTTTGATGGGACCACCCACAGGCACAGGGGTATGCCCATACTGATCAATTTGCAGACCAGAGAGCCTGTATTTTTAAAACAAGTGTACAAATCAAAGATTTAAGGAGGGAAAGGAATGTAGTCATTTCAAACAGATCTTTGGTTGAAACTTGGCATCTGGAAATTACAAACCCAGGTGGAATTTTTAATACAAAAATAAATGATGATAATTGTTTAAGTGGTGAACAAGAAAAAAAAGGGCTCTTGCAATTTCAAACAGTTTTATTTTGCCAGAATTTAATGGAAAATTAAATTTTACATGCTGCTGATCCTCAGTAGGTATTGAGGGGTTTTGGGTTTTTTTAATGTCAGTTACAATTGGGAATTGACCAAGATATTAACACTTGAACAACAGCTACAGAATGGTTTATGCACAATAACTATTTCTCACACTATCTTTTCAATTTTATATTCCTATTTTTTAATTTTAACTAAACAAAATCTTACTTAAATGAATGGAATGTCTATACCATTGATCAGTAATTCTTTATGTACAGCATATTACTGAGTGTTATCTGTAGCAGTGGTGTCTATAATATGTAGTATTGCATACAACAATATTGGGTACTTAGAATAATGTATTTGTGGCGGCATCAAGAGAGAAATAACATGCTGTCCTTGGACCGGTCACTCACACACACAAATAATGGATAAAATAATTGAATTTTTAGAAAGAAGTGCACAGTTCTGTTGGAGAAGAACGTGGACAAACACTGATTTTTCTTCACTTAATGTACGGATAGGTGCTCAACTTCAGGTGCACTTACACTATATGTCTTTGATCACAGATTTTTAGTAGTAGTGCCTGTTGGACCCACTCATGTGCCCTGTATATTCTCATGCCCTGCACTGAGGCTATATAGGGCTATGAGGTTGAACCACCCTCAGTTCCTTCTCAATCACCTTGGCCTGAGATGGAGCATTATTGTGCCTTTCTACTCAAAACCATGAGCTACACCAATTAGACTTTCTTTTTTTCTTTCTTGTTTGTTTTAGAGGTATCAGTCTAAATTCCTTCCCCCTTGGGGGTTTGGAACTTTCTCCTCAGATCACCATTGTGTTTGGATATTCCATGGCTCACTGGGTTTCAAACGGTGCCTCTCTTTCTGGGAAGCTATCTCGGTTACTGACAAGTACTCCCCTTGCATCTGCTGCTTGGGGGAGTTTCATTGCTACCCCAAGGTTCTCCATTTGCTCTGCTTTTAAAGGCAGGGCTAGGAAGAATTGAGAGATAAGATTCAGCCTCTTGATGATGGAAGGCTCTCCCCGTCCAGCCTCAGATCCAAGCCAGGATCCCCCCTGGACATTAGCATCGGAGTAAGCACAGGGCCTCTTCAACTTCAGCACATTCACCTGGATCTGCCCAAGGTAAATCCTTGGAAAATTCCCATAAAAAGATAGCTCATTCTCCCCAATACCGTTTGACTCTCTCACATCTTTGGAGAGTGGTGGAGCTCTCCCGCTTGATAAAGATGTACTCTCGTCTGAGTTCCTTTCTCCTACCTTTGAGGAAAAGGAAGATTTACATCAAAGATGAGCACATGCCCCCACAACCTGGTTCAAGCACAGTGATGCCACACCCCATGTCATATGGACTCCTTCAATGGCCATATCACCAACAGTTTTGGGGGGCACCTATAATGTCTTGTTTGGGGGACTACAGAAGAAGAAATCCTTCTACCCTATCTATCTCTCCTCACCTTCCTCAGGTTCAAGAATCCTTTGAGGAGCAGGAGGCCAGAGCAGATAAGGAGGCTACCCCACAGACAAATATTTCTTTTTCTTCCCCAGATGAGATGGTTATGCCTCCCCCACCTTCTGTAGCTGATGATTAATGAGATTTCCAAGGGTTAATTAAACATTATGTAGACACTTTACAGATCCCCTTGAAGAAAATCAAAGAATCGCAGCATAAACTCCTGGATATCCTTCAACGGACTCCTTCTGCCCATGTTACCCTGCCCATCAATGAAGCACTACTGGATCCTGACAAGGCCCTGTGGCAGAGCCCAGCAATGATACCACCAACATATAAAAGGACCAATAAAAATATGTCCCAGCTAAGGACTCTGAATTTTTTTCCCACCCATACTGCATCCAGCTCCCTGATTTTGGGAGCAGTGAATGAATGTGACAAGAAACACCATATTAAAGCCACTCCATACAATAAGGATAAAAAATATCTCGATTATTTGGCCAAAAGACCTACTTCTTATCCTTTTCAATGGCTCAGATAGGCAGGTCTGGACTCATCCCCAGATAGCCAGGTTTTAAGTTTTCTTGTGATGTACAGCAGTGAGGTTACTCTGTGCAGAGTGCCTACATACAAAACAGGAAGTAAAAGTCAAACTTTGATGTTGTATGCTCAAAGTGATACACATATTTAGTTGT
Source organism: Mauremys reevesii (assembly GCF_016161935.1). Classification (NCBI taxonomy): domain Eukaryota; kingdom Metazoa; phylum Chordata; order Testudines; family Geoemydidae; genus Mauremys; species Mauremys reevesii. The sequence goes on along the minus strand of NC_052624.1, from coordinate 127,949,242 downwards.
TGAACAATATTGCAAATTATTTGCACTGGTGCTTCTTTCAAATGGATGTCCGAGCATTCATGTCAAATAACTGTATGTGCCTGTAGCTGAAAGAGCTGTCATTCAGCACAGGTGAGAGTGTCCTCATCCATATACACATACCTGAATATATGTGAATAATTTCACATTCAGATAAGCACAGGTGAATACATTTTGTTGATCATTAGCCTGGCCTCCAATATAGAGCTTTTAGGGAACTTGGTAGGTTTTATTCTAGAGGGTGTAATCAAAAATAGTATTGCTTCCATCAGATTTACCCATAGTTTTTTTATATAACAGCCAGCTCAGGACTGGGGAAGTGCATAGGCTTCTGTTTAAGAAAGCTGTATGCTTCTCAGCTAGGGTCGAGGATCTGGGCTAAAATTTTTAACCTGACAGAATCACTTTAAACTTGCAACAGTGTGAGCACAGCCTTACAGTTCTTTTGAATTTTATTTAATACCCTAAAAGTATTTCAATCTCCCCCACCCCATTTATTTATATAGTTAGGGGGCAGATATTCAACAATGTTATGTTATACATAGCACCCTGAACTAAACTTTACAAAAATGCAGTCTGAAAACATTCACTATTAGATATTATAGCATACATTTTTTAAACGATTTAGGCTTTTATTTTATTGTTTGAGATAGCAGAATGGTAATTTGTAAATATGAATACTATATGCTAGAGTTATGCAGAGTATTCCCAGTAAAAGCTGAAGCCACGTGAGACTCTTCTGGTTTCAGGTTTTTCATTTAAAAATCAGACTGTTTACTCCAAAAGATTCAAAACCCTTTCAAATTATCCTAAATTTATTTTGAATGAACTTGGGTCCACTTTCCAGTAGAATTAGTCTGCTTTATAGTTTTGCATTTGAAATCATGTCACATTTTTTAATTTGTCTGGTTTTGACACAAAAATAGGTGAAATTTGATAGTGAGATTTAAGTTTTGCTTTGGGCTATTGGGTTGATTTAACTCAAACCAGAAACTCAAAGCTAACTTAGTTGTTGAATAAAATTATCTCTGTTTCTACTAACTCCTGGAAAGTGAAACAAATGATTTTCACAGCCCTTTATCTACTACTATACACCAACCCTAAAAAAATGCCATGAAGACAGGACTTACTCATGTACTGTAAGAAAGATGTTAGATGAGTAAACACACAGTATCTAATATGGTTCCGATAAATTCACTTCATTTAAGAGCAGTATCCTGAGATCACACAGAGGTAGCATGGTGTGAAAATAAAAATCCATTAAATAAAATTAGATAGGCAGAGGAACAAAGCTAAAGAAGAAACAGAGGCTGATAATGAACCAACCCGGATAAAGAGAAGCAATCTGCAGATCTGATCTGAGATATAAGAGAGTGCCTTATGATTTCAGAAGTGAAGAACAAGGCCAGAGTAACAAGAAAATGCCTGCTGTTTTTTATTTAAACCAACATCCTGCATCAAACCTGGAACACGTATTTCTATAGGTCTACATTGCTACTGGTCAGTTACGTAAATTAACAAACTGGAATTGTCTGTTTTGAAGGGCTGTGGTAAACTTATGGTAACATAATTACACTTTTTATTGCACACTCATGCACACAAGTACGGTGGGGGAAAATGTAACATCCTGTAGAACATTTACAATGCTGAACTTTCAATTTCAGAGGGAAAGATGCATTTTTTGTGGTCTTTGCCATATATGGGACAGATGCTCGGCTGATGTGAATTGACATAGGTTCATTGAAGTTAATGGAACTATGCCAGTTTACACCAGATGAAGATCTGGCATGTATCCTGTCCTTATTTATAGCAAGACATTTAACTTTTTCACTCTGATGTGGTTCATTTGTAAGACTTATTTCCATTATTTCCCTCTCTTTATAACTAATACAGACAACTGGTCCGACTGGTCTGAGTGGTCTGATTGTGATTCATCCGGAGTCCAGTTCCGCGTTCGTCAGTGTATCATTTTATTTCCTGTGGGCAACCAGTGTTCTGGGAACACCACTGAGAGTCGAGCTTGTATTTTCGATTCTAACTTCATACCAGGTAAGATCATTTACTTTTAAAGAATAAGTGAAATCATTCACAACAACTCTGCTGCACAGTGCAGAAGGGAGCCAAATCATAGAAGCTATGGAAATTGCCTTGGAGGAGGTGTCCCGATGCGAAGATAGCTGTGCAGTATGCTTCTCGTTCCACCACTTCTTAGCTATATTTGAGAGTAATATAGCAGTCCCAAACTCATTTCAGTAAATTTCACTACACTTTGTCCCCATTCATGCGTTACTGACCTGAACAAGTCCCTTTCAAAGTGGTTTCAGATTTACAAGAATACTGCAGTTCTTGGAGCACAATAGGCATGGCCAGCCCCAGGCATATGCAGAGTGTCCCACCAGATAAAGCTTCTTGGTTTTATACTGCCCGATTTTTTGGCAGTTGTTTCCCAGAATGCACACCTGACACCTTCTAACTTGAAAGATGGATTATGATGGACCAAATTATAGGGCTAACAGCGTCACATCAATCCCAGGCAAGATAATGGAGCAACTGATACAGAACTTGATGATCAAGAATTAAAGGAGGGTAATGTCATTAATGCCAAACAACACAGGTTTATGGAAAATAGATCCTGTCAAACTAAATTGATGTTTTTAATGAAATTACAAATTTGGTTAATAAAGGTAATAGTGTTGATTGTAATATACTTAGACTTCTGTATATTTGACTTAGGACTGCACAATATTTTGATTAAAAAACTAGAACGATCCAAAATCAATATTGCATAAATTAAATTTATCAGTGATCTGGAAGAAAACAAAATCATCACTGATAAAGTTTGCAGATGACAAAAAGATTAAGGGAGTGGTAAATAATGAAGAAGACAGGTCACTGATACAAAGTGATCTGGATTGCTTAGTAAGCTGGGCAAAAAAAAATAATACATTTTAGTATAGCCAAATGTAAAGTTATACATGTAGGAACAAAGAACATAGATCATACTTATAAGATTGGGGATAGTATCCTGGGAAGCAGTGACTCTGAAAAAGATTTGGGGGCTGTGGTGAATAATTAGCTAAACATGAGCTCCCAGTGCGATGTTGTGGCCATAAAATGCCTAAACAGGGGAATCTCAGGTAGGAGTAGGAAGGTTATATTACCTCTGTATTTGGCATGGGTGCAAACCAGTGCTGGAATACTGTGTCCAGTTCTGGTGTCCACAATTCAAGAGGGTTGTTGATGAACTGGAGAGGGTTCAGAGAAAAACCACAAGAATGATTAAAGATAGGAAAATATGCCTCAAGGAGCTCAGTGTGTATAGCTTAACGTGGAGAAGGATAAGGGTGACTTGATCCAATCTATACGTACCTAAAGTGGAACAAAAAAATGGTAATAGAGAGCTTTTCAATCTAGCAGAAAAAGGTATAACGAGATCCAATTACTGGAAATTTAAACCAGATAAATTCAGACAGGAAATAATTTTTTAACAGGGAAGGTAATTAGCCATTGGAACAATTCACTGTGGGTTGTGGTGGATTCTCCATTTGATGTGAATTTTAAAATCAAGGTTGGATGTTTTTCTAAAATTGCTGCTCTAGTTCAAATAGGAATTAATTCAGGGAATTTCTATATGTTATGCAGGAGGTCAGATTAGACGATCACAGTGATCCCTTCTGGCCTTAAAATCTATGAATCTGTGATTGAAACACCCCAAATAGCAGAAATGTACCATGTCCCTGTGCATGATTAATGTTGTAAGTAACAACAATGTCACAAACTGAAGAAAACCTTTTGAACCATCTTGGTCAACAACCCTGACAACCTTCACCAGATGATAAAGCTTTCTTGTATACTCAGTGAACAATGACACCAAATTTTACACAGGTTTGTTCACCATGTGTTCACACCTCCCTGGTATTGCTACTACCAGACTAATATGAAAAAGGAGCATATTCGAGGAAGGCGGATGCTGTCTTAATGGACATCCTGGCCTTCATAAACTCGTATGTAAAATTCCTATGGTATTTAATAAGGGTGAAAACGATGGGGTTCTGTAGAAATTAAATATAATTCTATACATATTATTCTGCAAACCCGAGAGAATTTAATAGGAAGCTACGTCCTAAAATTCTTAAAGTAAACTTTAGGGTGAGATTCACTAGAGACCTGCTTCTGCTCCCATTTCAGTTAATGAGAAAACTCCAGTTGACTATAATGGAGCACGATCAGGCCTCAGGTGCAGGAAATAATGGGTGACAGGATTGTTTTAAAGCCATCTTTACCCCTTCCAAATTCTGAGCCCTAGGACTGCTTTAAGTTTCAGAATGTTACTGTTCTCTAGTAAATTCTATGAGCCCTAGGGCTCGGTCTACATTACCAATTTATGTCTGTATAACTGCGTCGCTCAGGGGCGTGGATTTTCCACACCCCTGACTGACATAGTTATACCAACATAACCCCCAGTGTAGACAGTGCTGTGTTGACGGGAGAGCTTCTCCCGTTGACATAGCTACCAACTCTCAGGGAGGTAGAATACCTATGCTGACAGGATAAACTCTACCATCGGTGTAGGTAGCATCTTCACTACGCACTACAGGGGCTCACTAAGGGCTTGTCTACACTGGCAAGTTTTGTCAATGAAACTAATGTTAACAAGGAAAAATCAACAAAAGCAAAGTCACCAAAGCATGTCTACATTTGCTCCCTCTGTCAACAGATTATGTTCACATTCGGGGCACCATTGTTGCCAGCGAGAGCAATGGACTGTGGGTATGAATCCCATAGTGCCTGGCAACACCATCCGTTGCTAGGTGTTGTGGGAATGCGAAAACAGAGTGTGGCACATCCTGGGACATGCAAAATGTACCGTCATGCACCGCTTGGTGTCCCAGCCTCCAATGGTTTCTGGCTTCCTTTTGTGCCGTTTTTCCAACTGTCAGTCTTTTGTAGTGCGCGCCAGCATCAGCAGTGAGAGAGGATGGATCCCACACTTCTCTCCTATGTGCTGTTAGCTGTCGTGAGGACATTGTATATGGGAGCACAGTTACTTTCAGTGTTACTAGCAAAGTTACTGACAGAGGATGAATCACAGGCACCCAAGTGTGATATGGACAGCAGCTACTTATCAGTGCTTTGTGCACTCGCAGAGCAGCTGCATTCGGTACACCATCGCTTTTGGGCTAGGGAAACAAGCACCGATTGGTGAGATCACATTGTCATGCAGGTGTGGGGTGACGACCAGTGGGTACAGAACTTTAGGATGTGTAAAGCAACCTTCATGGAGCTATGTGCTGAGCTGGCCCCCGACCTGCACCGCAAGGACACCAGATTGAGAGCTGCCCTTTCAGTAGAGAAGTGTGTTGCAATCGCAGTGTGGAAGCTGGTGAATCCAGACTGATACCGGTCAGTTGCAAATCAATTTGAAGTCCACTGTTGGGGCAATATTACTCCAAGTGTGCAGGGCAATAAATCATATCCTGCTGCAGAGGACCATGACTCTGGGAAATGTTAATGAAATAGTGGATGGCTTTACAGAGATGAGTTTCCCTAACTGCGGTGGGGTGATTGATGGCACACACATTCCAATTTTAGTGCCAGACCACCTTGCCTCTGAATACATTAATAGGAAAAGATACTTCTCCATGGTGTTGCAGGAGCAGCTTGTGGATTACCGGGGACATTTCATGGACATCAATGCAGGCTGGTCTTGAAAGGTGCATGGCGCATGCATCTTCAGGAACAGTGGCCTATACAGAAAGCTGCAGGTGGGGACTTTCTTTCCAGACCACAAGATCATAGAGGGGGATGTGGAAATGCCCAGAGTAATCCTGGGAGACCCGGCTTACCCCTTACAGCCCTGGCTCATGAAACCTTACACAGGGCACCTGGACAGCAGCAAGGAGCATTTTAACAAGAGGCTGAGAGGTGCTGCATGGTAGTCGAATGTGCCTTTGGCCATTTGAAAGGTCGCTGGAGGTGTCTCAATGGCAGGCTAGACCTTACCGAAGATAATATTCCCGTGGTCATAGCCGTGTGCTGCAATTTGCATAGTCTGTGTGAAACTAAGGGTGAAATGTTTGCTCAGGTATGGAGCACTGAGACAGAGCGCTTGGCTGCACAGTTTGAACAGCCAGATGCTAGGGCTGTCAGAGGAGCCTAGAGGGCTGCTATTAACATCAGAGAGGCTTTGAGGAACCACTTTGACAATGAGGGGCAGTAACACATGTCTGCTGTGGAGTTGCTTCCCTGGTGCATCCATGTACAATTTTCAGGCCCAAGCTCCATGTAACAAAATGCTTTAGAAGCCTGTTCCCAAGAGTGTACTGATTGCTATACGCTGTTGTAGAACACAGAATAAAAATGCTGTACCATTAAATACTTTAGCCTTTATTTATTGTTAAAAAGGGTAAAATCTCACAACTGTGAAGCTCCAGCTATCATTGTGCAAGCTGTGAGGGGAGTGGAGTGATGGGAAAACTCAGGAGTGCTGTGAAGTGAAAAGGAATATCTGGGCATGGGGTGGGGAAGTTGGCAAAGAATTGTGCATGTGCACATGCTGCAGTGGAGGTCGACCGTGGATCTGCTCAGTCTGCAACTGTATCAAAGACTTGAGCATCTCTGTCTGATCCTCCATAACTTTTATCGTCCGCTCTGTCACTTGCCTAGCAAATGCAGCATTCTCTTTTCTGTCCTGCCTTTCGGCTTCCCAGCACTCTTTCCATTCCCTGGTCTTTCTCTCATCCCACTGCAGCACCTCTCAGAACATATATTCTTTGCTGCGCCTACGGCAGGGATTCTGAAACTGGGGGTCGGAACCCCTCAGGGGGTCGTGAGGTTATTACATGGGGGGGGGGGGTCATGAGCTGTCAGCCTCCACCCCAAACCCTGTGTTGCATCCAGCATTTAAAGGTGTTAAATATATAAAAATGTATTTTTAATTTATGAGGGAGATCACACCCAGAGGCTTTCTATTTGAAAGGGGTCACCAGTACAAAAGTTTGAGTATCACTGGCCTAGGATTCTTCCTTATCTGCCGAAGCCAGTCGGCAAGGGTGCGTGGTGTGTTCCTCAAGGTCTCTGCTGAACAGAAGAGGGATTGTTACATTCCAGCAAACGATTGAAACATTTTAGGAACAAAGGCCTTTTGCTAGTAGAAATCACTTTCTCTATGAGACTCTAGGCAGGCACACAGCTCTGCAAGCACCCCAGTCATGGTGAGTGTCGGGAGTGGGGGGAAGACGGTTGTGCGTATGGACAAAACAGTCACGGCTTGCAGGACAGCTTTGCAGGGAACACATTCTAAAATTATCACACACTTTTTCACAGTCGGACAACCTGCTGGCTGACATCTCGCTGCTGCAGGTAACCAGGGAAACCAGGGCACAACTACTGCATGCTTGCGGCTTTCATCCTGGTCTATATGCAGCTCAGATGTGTGCCGCTTTGGTCCCAGCTCCAGTGATTGCTAAATGGCATGGTACAGTTTCCTACAATGGGGGAACTAACAGGGCTGCAATCCCTTGGAATCTGCGGCAGAGGATTAACAAGTACCTCTTGGAAACTTCCCAGAGTCTCTCTCTGGAGGTCTCGGTGTCCATCGATACCCTGCTTGGCCATGCAGATTAGTTACACAGGGAAATGTCCAGATCACAGAAAAGAGTACTTGCCTCCCACTTTTTGATTCCCTACACAAGCCATGGCAATTTACCCCGCGTCTCATCTGCTTCCTGCTCCCCATTGAGTGCTTCTAGAGTGGAGAAAAGTTCCTGGCTGCGTGCCCCACCTGGTGGGCCCGATGGGAGCTCCACATCCTCTCCTAGCTCAACTTCTTCATCCAGAATTTCAGCCTCCGGGTTACCCCCTCTTTCTGCTGCCTCCAAAGTATCCACGGGGCTATCGGCGATGGAGGTGGGGTCACCACTGAGGATAGCATTCAGCTCCTTACAGAAGCAGCAGATCTTAGGTGCACCACCAGAGCAATGGTTCTCCTCACGCGCCTTATGGTACGCCTGCCTCAGCTCCTTTATCTTCGCTCTGCACTGCTGCGTGTCCTGATCATAGTCCTTTTTGCCCATATGTGTCCCGATTCCTATGGATCACTGAGCAGACACTTTCTGGAGGCCAATATAATTGGAAAAAAAAAGCTGTGGTGTCTACACTGGCTGTTTGTCAACAATAAAGGGAGGGGAAAAGACAAAAGTCTCTCGCAGGGGTGGAAGTTTTCTGTTGCCAAAACTAGGCGTTTTATTTTCTAAAAAGTCACATTGCAGTGTGTATGCTATCGCTGTTTTGTCGCCAAAAGGCAGTTTTTGGTGACAAAACTTGCCAGTATAGACAAGCCCCAAGTATAGACAAGTCCTATGCTATCAGGGAAATTGCTGAACAGCAGTCTTTAAATAAAAAAAAAATCTTATTCCTTAACTTCCTAAACATTAACATACATATTTCTCCTCCAGAATTAGGAGTGAGGGGTCTACTCACCTATTCACCTTACTCCTCATCAGCTAATAACTACGCAATTGAGAATGTTGTATAAAAATGAGACATTCCACACAGGTATCAGATTTCCCCAAGTCTCTTCCCTGCCCATCCCTCTTGTTTTTGACAGCTCTGTGGATATTATGTGGTTTAATATGACAATACCCCATTAACCCAGTCTTGAAAAATTGTCATGAAAATTTAAGAGTTTGAGCATAAAATTTACTCACCTGTCCTTTACTGTGGTGATTGATGATGATGATGATAAATTAATGATACTTTATTAGTCAGAAAATAACTCACCTCAGGAAAAGGATCAAGTAGAAATTTGCCAGGCTTTTTAACCAAATAGTCTTGTACCTCACAGGGACTGGAGGCTTCCCAGTTGTTATATCTGGACACACAGGGCCAGATCTTCTGATGCTGTAAATATGCATAGTTCCATTGATTTAATGGAGATGTGCTGATTTACACCAGCTGGGGATTTGGCTATTCAACATAACAACATTCTACATATTCTTTTCATTCTGCTTAGTCTGCATTGCTTTCTGTATTCATTGTCTAAGAGATAGGATTTGGTTTTTGCTTTTCAGGACTTTGGAGATATTCATCTAATTTGCACAACCTTTGTGTGTAAAACAGATAACTATATACTATAGCAGTTGGTATGGAAATCATTTCATGCCATGCATTGCTATTAGGTTAATAACTGGTTGCAACATTAAATACATTTAGGTGTGCCTCAGGTCTTTAACTCCTATATGACTGCTAAATACCTTGATAAGACAATTATATCATGTGTCATTCTTCAACATTTCCTCAGATTTACAACTGTATTATGTTTTTTTATCACTGCTGTCTCTTAAATCCCCAAAACAGTATGGGCAGCAACACTGTATTGCTATTAAAAATCATCTTTCCCTCTATGCACATAAAAAGCCAGCAGTCTATCCACAGACAAAATAATGACATCTTCCTCTGTAATTTGAAATGTAATTATGTTTGCTCAGAACAGCAACCTTTTTTCCTGTAACTTAAAATGCATGCAATACAGAAGTATGAGATCAGTAAGTTTAAATGATGTTTGTTTGTATAACTGTTGCACAGTAAATAGGAATAAATTTGAAACCAGTAACATTTTTATTTCTCATCCAAAACAAATGAAAAAATATCAATGTGAATAAAAGGAGGATTCTGGGAACTCCCACATCATATTTCTTCATCTTCCTTGTGGCTTTAAAACAAGATTTAGTAAGATTGAAATACTATTAGTATCCCAGTTACTAGAATTTAAAATGCACATGGCGTTTTGGACAGCACTCATTTTTTAAAAAAATATGGAATGAGGAATGTTTGATTAATAATAAACTATTTTATTACATTATTGAAACCACCTGCTCTCTGGCCTTCCCAATTCCCACCTCCACCCCTTCAGTCCATCCAGAATGCAGCAGCTAATCTCATCTTCTTTCCCCATACCTTAGACCGGGAGTTCTCAACCTTTTTCTTTCTGAGGCCCACCCACAACGTGCTATCAAAACTGTAGTGCCCACCTGTGCCACCACAACTGTTTTTCTGCATATAAAGCCAGGGCCGATGTTAAGGGGTAAAAGAAGGGCAATTGCCCGAGGCCCCACAAAGCTAAGTTGCTGAGGTTTCAACTTCAGCCTCAGGTGGTAGGGCTCAGGGCCTTGCAATATTCTTTGCAGTCCTCTGTGGTGGGACTTTGGCTTTCTGCCCAGGGCCCTAATGAGTCTAATGACGACCATGCTTGGCTGACCCCCTGAAACCTGCCCGTGGCCCCCCAGGGGGCCCCGGACCCCTGGTTGAGAACCACGGCCTTAGAACTCATAATTCTCTCTTTTTGAATGCTTCAATTCCCTCCCACTCACCCATCAAATCAAGTTTGATTCCTGTCCTTGCTTTCAAAGATCTACCCCCAACACCTGCATATCCTCTCTATTCAAACCACCTCTCCTCTTTACTCAGTTAGTTATGCCAGTCTCCCCCAGTTCCTTTTTTCCCTCCTCTCATGCCTTAGTTTAGACCTTCTTCCACACTATCCCACGTGCCTGGATTGAGCTCCCTCTTCCAGTATGTTGGGTTCCCTCCCTCTTATTATCAGCTTCCTCCTGAAAAGTTGCTTCTTTGATGCCCACAAATGCTAATCTATATCAGCATTACACTATTGCCATCCTTTGTATTTCCCAGCATGTTTTTATCTTCCTGTTTTTTGGTTTGTAAACTGCTTGGGGGCAGGGATTATCTGTGCCTTATCCAGACAAATTGCACTGTCAGCACATAACCAACAAAAATAATATTTTGTCTGGATTGGTAATTTCGTCTTTGAAATGTGCCAAGATTCATTTCACAGCTGAATGAAGATAATGCAGAAAGGGTCTGAGGCATGTAAAATGTGCAAAGTCCAAGATCTCTGTTCCACATCTACTAGTAAAGTATGTACTTCAGCATAAAAAGGGACTGGACATAGAATCAGTTTTAAAGCCAGTTCTAGGAGTGTTTCCCATGATTCTTTTCTCCATGTCCAGAAATCTTTTCTTGTTAGTATAACCCGCCCACACACCTCAAATCACCCTAAATACCTACCAAAACAATATTGGGGTCTGAGGTCTGCTTAATTGGCTCTCTAAATACACAAAAGTGTATATTTTGTCTCTGTTCTTGTAGAAATTCTTCAAGAGTTTGCACATGTCGATTCCACTGTAGGTGCGTTATCAGTGCACAGTTGTTGGGAATTTTTCCGTCAGCGATACCTATCAGGCTGGTGTATGCACCTTCTTCTTCGAGTGATTGCTTATGCGTATTCCACAGTAGTGCTCGCCACGTGTACCAGTGCCAGAAGTTTTTCCCCTGGCAGTACCCGTAGTGGGGAGCGCCCCCCATGAACCCTGGAGTGGCGCCTGCCTGGTGCGGTATAAGGGGAGCTGCGCGCTCCCCCCACCCTCAGTTCCTTCTTGCCGTCAGAGAAGGTGCGCCGGAACTTCTTAGCCCCAGCCTTGCTGTAGCTTGTCCCCAGAACTGTTCATTCAGTAGTACCTGTAGTCAGTTTAGTTTTTAGTAAAGTTTAGTTAGTTAGTGAGCCCGGGCCGAGGCATGCTCCGTGCCCTGGGATTTAAGTCATGTGGCTCCTGTAGGCGTTCTGTGCCAAGGAGTGATCCGCACACAGACTGTCTGTGCTGCTTGGGAGAAACCCATATCAGCGAAAGGTGCAAGATCTGCAAGTCCTTTAAGACCCAGACCAAAAAAGAAAGGGACATTAGACTCCGGCCATCCTAATGGAGTCGGTGCTGGCCCCGAACCCGGTACACCGTTCCGATCCGGTACCCAGCACTGCGGTGTTGGTATGTGGAGACCCTCCGATACCTTTGACTAGTCAGCACTGCTCCCCTTCCACGGGGCATATCAAGAGGACTGGAAAGACTCCCTCTTCACAATGGTACTGAGAGAAGTCTGGGACAGAGACTAGGTTCATGTTGGGTAATCCTCGGTCGCCATCGGGCCCTAGGCCTCCGACTCACGCAGAGCGGAGTAGCCTGGCCCCTTCGGAGCAGACCTCTCCAGAAGTCCGGATGCCATCTATGCCCGAAGCCCTCCAGGCGGCTAAGGACGTCATGTCCAAGGCGGTGCCGGGAGTGCCGCTGATGTCGGCCCCACACTGCAGAGGCAAACCACCGCTGGGATTGCCACAGTCGCCACTGGCCTGGTACTGGTCTCGGTCGAGGGAACGTTCCTGACACCACTCACCACCCAGTGACCGTTCAGGGCTCAGTCCATGTGGATCGCCCTCAATGCCAGCTAGACTGTCTGGATGGGTGCCATCTGATCGGGACTCCTGTCACCACTCGTCTTCACGGAGCGAGCACAGACAGGACCGTAGCGGATGTCGCCAATGGTCCTCGTCTTGGCAGTACCGCAGTCGGTCGCAGCATGACCGTCGATGCCGTTCCTGCTCGGAATCCTGATCAAAGTCTCTGCCAAGGCACCGTAGCTCCGGGCGTCAATCGCCGGCTCCTCGCCATCGTGAGACTGCTCATGGAGCAGGCACTACCATCGGTGCCATTCTCCTGCCTCAAGGTCGCGGTCCCATGGTTGACGTAGATCCTGGCACCCCCAGTCTGGAGGCAGCAGCATGTCGTACATCGACCCGACCTCCGCTCACAGCCGCCTGTCTACAGACCAGGCGGGCCAGCCTGATCAGCCGGCCCCACCGGCGCCTGAGCAAGTGCAGTGGCACTGTGCGTCGTGGCCGGCCAGTGGTACCAGTGGGCACCGTGTACTCCGGCACAGCCCCCAGTGGGAGCTCGCTCGGTGGCCAGAGAGTCGGAAGCACCATCGGCCTCCATCCCTAGACCGCCGAGGAAAGAGTCAACGGGACCCGCTTCCTCGGTGCCATGCCCAAAGTCTGACCAGGGGATGGATCCTCTGGTGCCGGCCAACACCCAAAGCACTGCACCAGCTTCCTCACCCTGTCTGGAGGAGCCCATTGTGGCCCCGCCCCCCTCCTTCCCGCAGGAGGACTACTGGGCCCGTCAAGAATTACTAAAAAGGGTGGCAGCGAGCCTCCATCTCCAGGCAGAGGAAATGAAGGAGCCCTCAGACTCCCTGTTCAATGTTCTGTCCCCCTCAGCACCGGGCAGGGTGGCCTTGCCACTCCATGAAAGGGTAGTGAAAATTTCACATGCCCTTGTGGCAAACACCAGCCTCGTTGGCTCCCATCTCTAAGAAGGCAGAGCGCAAGTACTTTGAACCCACTAAGGGGGACAAGTATTTGTATACCCACCCGGCGCCCAACTCCTTGGTAGTCAAGTCAGTCAACCACATGGAGCGACAGGGCAGCCAGCCCCAATCCCAAAGAACAAAGACTCTCGGAGGCTGGATGCTTTCGGGAGAAAAATTTATTCGTTGTCAAGCTTCCAGTTGAGAGTAGCAAATCATCAGGCTCTCCTGGGTCCCTACGAGTTTAATCTCTGGGGATCCCTCCCCAAGTTCTAAGACTCCCTCCGGGAGCACAATAGAAAGGAGTTTAAGGTGATCGTGGAGGAAGGGGCAGCTGCCACAAGGGCGTCCCTGCAGGCCACTTCGGATGCAGTGGACACGGCCGCACGGTCCATGGCTTTGGTGATGTCCATGAGACAGACATCCTGGCTTCTGCTCTCTGGGCTATCCAGTGAAGCATAGTCGCTGATGCAGGATCTCCCTTTTAACGGGAAGGTGTTGTTTGCGGAGGAAACAGACACAAGTCTGCACGGCATGAAAGACTCCCGCACGACCCTCCAGGCCCTGGGCATCTATGTCCCTCCTCTGGCAAAACCCAAGTTCAAGCCACGGCAGGCTCCTGCCCAGGCCGCCCTCCCGAAATACAAGGCTGCCCATAAGAAGCAACGGGACTGTAAGAAACACCTGCAAAGACAAAACCGGTCTCTCCCCCAGCCTGGATCCTCTAAGGACAAGCAGGCAGGTAAAAAGCATTTTTGACGGGATGCTCGGGGGTACCCCGCCAGTTTTCAGCAGGGATCCACCCCCAATAAAGCTCCCTTTCTCCAATCGGATGTGTGCATTCCTCCCGAAATGGTCACGGCTCACCTCGGACCGTTGGGTCCTCAACGCCATCTCCCGAGGTTACACCCTCCAGTTTACCTCCTACCCACCCAACCACCCCCCGCCCCCGTCCCTCTTGGGGGACCCATCGCACAAGGCTCTGCTTGAGCAGGAGATCAGGAGGCTCCTGGAACTAGGAGCAATAGAGGTGGTGCCCAAGGAGTTCCTGGGCCAGGGGTATTACTCCCGATATTTCCTTATCCCGAAGGCCAAAGGGGGGCTCAGACCCATACTGGACCTGCGAGGTCTGAACCAGTACTTGGTAAAATGGTTTCCCTGGCCTTCATCATCCCCTCCCAGGGATTGTATGCAGCCCTCGATCTACAGGACAATTCCTCCATTTTGTGGTGGGACAGAATCACTATCAATTCATGGTCCTCCCATTTGGTCTGTCCACTGCCCCCAGGGTCTTTACAAAATGCATGTTGGTAGTAGCAGCACCGGGGGGGTCCAGATATTCCCCTATCTGGGCAACTGGCTGGTCAAGGGCACCTTGCAGTCACAGGTGAGGGATCATGTGGCACTTCTCCTGTCCACATGCACCGCCCTGGGCCTGTTGGTAAACAACACCAAGTCCACATTAGGCCCGGTCCAGATAGAGTTTATCGTGGCGCTCCTGGATGCAACGTCAACCAGGGCCTCTCTCCCCCCAGACAGGTTTGAGACACTGAAAGGGCTCGTGGACTCGATTGTAAGGTTCCTGGTGACGACATCCAGGTCCTGCCTACAGCTACTAGGTCACATGTTTGTGTGCATGTATTTGGTCCACCACGCCAGACTCAGGATGAGGCCCCTCCAGCTCGGGCTGGCCTTGCAGTTCTCCCAAGCCATGGACAGGTTGGACAAGATCCTCACCATGCCAAACTTGGTGACTGCCTCCCTACAGTGGTGGTCCACCCCGAGCAACATGCTCCAAGGGGTCCCATTCAGGGACAAGGCCCTGTCCATGGAGCTGGTGTCCGATGCATCGGACCTGGGTTGGGGAGCCCATGTGGGGAATTTTTAGACCCAAGGCCTGTGGTCTTCGCAAGACCTGACCCTTCACATAAACGTCAAGGAACTCAGGGTGGTGCGGCTGGCATGTACGGCCTTCCGCTCGCACCTGAAGGGCAAGGTAGTCAGGGTTCTCACAAACAACATGGCCTTGATGTTCTATATCCTCCGCCCTCTGCCACGAAACCCTCAGCCTGTGGGAGATCTGTATAACCCATGACTTCCCATAAAAGCCTTTCACCTACCGGGTGCCCGGAACATGAGGGCGGATCGCTTGAGCAGGGACTTTTCCTCTCAACACGAGTGGTCCCTACACCCGGAAGTGGCCCTCCAACTTTTCCAGTGCTGGGGAACTCCCCAGGTGGACCTATTCGTGACCCAGCAGAACCAACAATGCCTCCGGTTCTGCTCCAGGGGGTGCCTGGGGAGGGGCACTATCTCTGATGCCTTTATCCTGCCCTGGTCTGGCCAATTCCTATATGCCTTCCCCCCGTTCCCGCTGATCAGCAGGGTCGTAGAGAAAATAAAGATGGACAAGGCAAGGGTCCTCCTCATTGCCCCAGCATGGCCCAAGCAGCACTGGTACGGGACCCTCTTGGGCCTTGCGGTGGCTCCGCCGTGGCCGTTCCACTCCACCCGGACCTGCTCTCTCAGAACCAGGACCATCTCCTCCACCCCAGCCTGAAAGCTTTTCACCTCATGGTGTGGCTGCTCAGAGGCTAGGTGGCGAGGAGAGGACATGCTCAGCTTCAGTTCAGCGCATCCTCCTTGAGAGTAGGAGGCCCTCCACTTGCCGCTCCTACATGGCAAAGTGGTCTTGTTTTGCTAGGTGGACGATGGACCAAGATGTATCCCCAACGGCCGGCCCGATCCAGCTTATCCTCGACTACCTCCTCCGCCTGAGGGCCCAAGGCCTGGCGCCCTGGTCAGTCAGGGTGCATCTGGCAGCCATATTGATTTTCCATCCCCCGGTGCAAGGACACACGGTGTTCTCTCAAGCTATGACCGGCCGGTTCCTTAAGGGTTTGGACTGGCTTTACCCATAGCCCCTGATACTGCAGTGGGACCTAAATCTGGTGCTGGCCCTGCTTACGAGGCCCCCGTTTGAGCCGCTGGCCATGTGTTCCTGGTCTAACCTCTCATAGAAGGTGGCCTTCCTGGTTGCTATCACGTCGGCCAGGCAGGTCTCAGAGCTCAGGGCCCTGACTGATGAGCTGCCGTATACTGTGTTTCATAAGGACAAGGTCCAGCTCCGCCCACATCCCGCGTTCCTCCCGAAGGTGGTCTCCGCCTACCACATGGATCAGGACATTTTTCTACCAATCCTTTGCCCCAAACCTCACGCAACTAATGAGGAACTCTGCCTCCACATGCTTGATGTGAGGCGGGCTCTGGCATTCTACCTCAAGCGAACCAAGCCATTCAGAAAGTCCTCGCAGCTGTTTATCGCCTCAGCTGAGTGCGCGAGAGACCAGCCAATTTCCACTCAGCAGCTGTCCAACTGGATCACTTCGTGCATCCGCTCCTGTTGTGAGCTGGCGGGTGTTTTCCCATCGCCTATTGTTAGGGCATACTCGACGCAGGCACAGGCCTCGTCAGCTGCCTTTGTGGCCCACATCCCTATTCAGGACATTTGTAGGGCCGCCACATGGTCTTCAGTTCACATGTTCATCTCGTACTATGCGATAGACTCCCAAACCAGGGATGACACCGGGTTTGGCAGGTCGTTACTCCAACCCAAGAACTTGTGAACTCCTACCCACCTCCAGCAGATACAGCTTGGAATCACCTACTGTGGAATACACATGAGCAATCACTCAAAGAAGAAAAGACAGTTACCTTTTCCATAACTGGTGTTCTTCAAGATGTGTTGCTCATGTCTATTCCACATCCTGCCCTCCTTCCCCACTGCCGGAGTTGTCTGGCAAGAAGGAACTGAGGGTGTTGGGAGCGCGCAGCTCCCCTTATACCATGCCAGGCAGGCGCCACTCCAGTGCCAACAGATTCAACTCCCCCTTGGTCAGAGGAAGCAGATTTGTCATCAGATTCTGAGTTTGGTTTTTGTCACTACCTAGTTGCATACAGCATGCATCTTTGGGTACCTGCCAAACCTGGTACCTACTGGAGCCTCAAAAAGACTAATGGCCCAGACATAATTAGGGTCCCAGGCCCATATCCATGGCTATTCTGGAGCTGTTGGGGTTTCCAGCTGGCCTCCAGGTCTCCCCATCCCCCTCATTCTGCTGCTTTGGACATGCATGGACATGAGCCAGAGGAAGCACTGGATATCCAGCTAGACTTGTGGACTATGACAGGGTGCCACCTGATGTACTGGGGTACCACTGAGACTGCTTGTTCCACCAGGCTGGGCTCCCTCACTCTGTCTTGCTGTGCCAGGTCCTCAAGCCTCCTCCGGCACACACACAGGAAGGGACACACCCAGCTGCAGAAAGACACAGACACTGAAATCACTATTGCATGGGAAGGCTTTCAGCTAAGGAATTGCCCAGCGTTCAAGTGTACTCCCACTCTGGAGAGTAAACCCACAATTGTATTGTCTTGCGCTGCACCGAGAACTGTACAATGTAAGCTAATAGAAATTCGCCTGTGGAGAGAGATGCACAGCTTTTTGCCCGCCCGCCCTTCCCCCCCCCCATTTATGAATTACACAAACTGGATTAAAAACAAAAACAAATTTATTAAGTACAAGAGGTAGATTTTAAGTGATTATAAGGGATAGCCAACAGATCAAAGCAGATTAATTTAGTAAATAAACAAAAATTGCAAAATGAGCATAACACACTAGATAAGTAGGTTTCAATGCCAAAGGGAAAAGACGCCAAAAAGCTAGACCACTTTGATAGGAAGCTTTGTTCTACCAGAGGTCTCCAATTCAGAATTGCAATCCAAAAGACATAATTGGATCTTTACAATGTTAGCCTGTGGGATAATATTTTAAAGACAAGAATTCTACCCATTGGTAGAAGAAGGCAAATTAGTGGCCATCTTAGATGTGTCTGACTCTGCAGCTCAGCCATGGCTTTGGCCATTACTATACAGCAGTGTTCATGGCTGCAGTTGTCTGGTTTCCCCCAGAAGTTCAACAGACCTTTCAATACCTCCCATTTGAGGATCCTTCACTCTTTTCTGAGAAAGTTGATGAGAGGCTGCATAGTCCCAAGGATTCAAGAGCGACTTTTAAGCCGCTGGGTATTTATACACTGATAGCAAAAATTAAGCTGTTTTGCCCACAGCAGTCCTCCATGTATCCAGTTTTCATGCTTTGTACCCAGGACCTATCCAGAAAGAAGGGCAGAGGTTACAAGAGGTGTCGGGTACCTCTCTCCTCCTCTGCAACTACCAGTTCATCTAGACAAAATGGGTCCTCCAAACAAGCATTTTGACACATTGGTCAAGGTCGTACTACCAGTCCCAACAGTGCCATCTTTTCCCACCCCTATATTTGCCTGTCATCTATCCCATTTCCTAAATGCTTGGCCCTGCATCACCATGGATTCATCATTGGGTCTTAAACACAGTGGAAGTGGGATATACCTTTCAGTTTGTTTCTGTTCCCACTCCCACCGCCCTTCCCTGTCTGTTATCAGGGACCACTCTCCTGAGGTCATTCTACTGCACGAGGTGCAATTCCTCCGACTTGTGGGGAATATAGAGGAAGTTCCCCTCTTTCTTGCTACTTCCTAAGCCGGAAAGAAAAAGAGGGTCTCAGGCTTATTTTAGATCTAAGAAAGCTCATGTAGCTTTTAAAGAAAACAAACTTCTGGATGGTCACTCTGGCCTCCATTATTCCTTCACTGGACCTGGGGGACCGATATGATTCCCTTGACTTAAAGGATGCATATTTTCACATAGCAATTCATCAGAACCATCAAATTTTCCTCAAGTTCATGGTAAATAGATCCCACTTCCATTTTCAGTGCTACCCTTTGGCCCGTCATGTTAACAGAATTCATGGCTTATACTTATCGCCCCAGCATGGTCCCAACAACCCTGGTTCTCGGCTGGTACTAGCACTATCGGTCAGACTGGTGCTCCCGCTGGAGGGAGACGTGATCTCACAGGACCACATCTTCCTCCTCAGTCACAGCCTGCAGGCCTTTCATCTGATAGCCAAGATGCTTCATGGACGATGCCTTTGGAAGAGGTTGGTCCTCTTGATAATTTGATTTTCTGATTGACTTCAGATGCAAATTTGATTCTCATTGTCTTTGGCCTACCCTGATCCATTTACATTTGAGACATAGGCAGACAGGCAAATCAATATTCCTTTGTCTAGGAAAAACTTGCTTACCAAACCCTGCCTGGTTTCATGGTTTGCGCATATTTTTAGTACATATCTACAACTTTTTAATTGTTACATCACACAGTGATTATGATGACCAGTATGATGTAAGTTTTCATTTGACACCTTACATGACATTCTTTATAGATAAATACCATGGCAGCAATATGTTAGCTACAGTGAGTTTGTCAGGCTTGATTGCAGTTGCTGTTACATGACAGCAAACCCTTTTGTCAGTGGGCAATGAAGGTCTCATAGGTCACACTGATGTCAGAAGAAACTGATATTTTCACCAGTAGACATGGGTCTTCATGCTAAAATAACATTATTGCACCCCTGAGCTAGCCTGTGATCTTTTTTCCATTTTCCCATTTCAGAAACTCACCATTTTGTGGGGGAGAAGTGGCTTGCCAATTAAAGAAGTTTCCCACCTCAGTATCTGCTATTTGTTTAACTCTTGAGAATTTTGAGACAAAAATGAGTAATGTTTAATGTTATTTTTCATGGAACGCAGAGTGAAGATTTGTTTGGGGAGGTTGGCCAGTTTTGACTGGAGGGCGGGGGGAGCGTAATCTTTTCTCACAGCTCTAACCTGGAATGAATATGGTGAAATAAATTTTAAAAAAATCTTATTCTCTATTCATCAGCTTAGTATGTCTTTGCTATGTTTTAGCTAAACATTGAAATTACATTATTTGTTTTTCTAGAAATATCAGTAGCAAGATCTAGCATCATAGAAGAAAAACTATGTGGTGGTAAGTTTTTCATTTCTCTGTAGCAGAATCTTTACCTGTTTTTTTTTAAACGGTATAATTGATTCCTATTTTTCTCCATTTGTTTCACCTCTTGCTCCCTTCTCATTTACTCTACCTTCTAAATTCCATATTCTCATTACTTACATTTTCTGAGAAAAACAGACTGTAGTTACCAGAAGCTTCCTCATTAAATATCTGACTGCCACTGGCTACCTTTGAGTCAACAGCATGTTACCTGAAGTTCTTACTCTCTCCTTCTTGCCTTCCCCAAGGCAATCACCCTTCTCTCTGCAGTAGAAAGCCCTATTATAAGTAAGTTACTTGCAGATCAAAAATCTGAAAAGTCACTGCACCAATCCAGGATAATAATTTCACTATCCACACTTAGGAGTCAAATGAACAACCTTGAGTCATCTTAGTCACCCATTTAATGTCTTAGACTGTATCTATAGCTCATTATCAGGCAAGCTGCCAAAAACAAAACAAACAAAATATAAAATCCCCTGCAAAACAACCACAACGTTAGCAAAACAGGTCCTGAGCAGGAAGAGAAATAATTGTTGAAAAATGTAAAAATAAAATAACACCTTATTTTAGTTTATAACAATTGCACCTACTAAGTATTTAGCCACAGTCAAAGCTCTGGCTGATTCTAGCATTCTTATGTACAATGGAAGCAATTTTTCATTAAAGGAAAGGGGAGTGAGTTCAGTGGGGAAAAGTGAAGTCATCAGTGTGCACAATGTGTTCTACTCTGAGATTCACTCTGAATTGATTGTTTTCTGGCTTCCTCACTTTTTTACCAAGCTCTGTGTCTGGGGAAAACTTTTGCCAAAAGATGGAAAGTGATTCATGGGCCACTTACATATATTAGTACCCAAGTTAGCCACTTAAATCCACATTTAGGCACCTAAAACCTATTTGAGGCATATAAGTACTGATTTATGTACCTGCTGAAAATAGGGCCTCTACGAATATCCCTTTCTATATTCCAGTGCTACTACCCAATTTTCAGCAGAGACACTATGGCCCAGTTTTTGAGACACGTACCTCCCATTATGATTAAGGCTACAATTATGTGACTTCCAGAGTCCTCCGTGACATTTTCCACTTCAGCCCTGGGGCAGCAGGGCTGGAGCTGGCAGTTGGCAGCCCCGCTGCAGCTCCCAGCCACCCGGGGGTCCCCGGACCTCCCAACCATCACAGAGGATGGGGGTTCCCTGGAGCTCCCAGCCCTTGGGCATGGTTTGGGGCACCCTCGCAGCTCCCAAGCCACCACAAGCGGCGGAGCCCCCCCTTGCAGCTGCCAAGTCACTATGGGCGGCATGGGAACCCCACAGCTGATAAGCCACCAAGGGCACTGGGGGAAACCCCAGAGCCCCAGCAGCTGTGGTTGCTGGATCCTCCTCCCTTCCCAATTTGTCAGGGATATTTTTAGTAAAAGTCAGGGACAGGTCACAGGCTTCTGTGAATTTTTATTTATTGCCTGTGACCTGTCCATGAGTTTTACTAAAAATACCCATGACAAAATCTTAGCCTTAATTATAATCAATGAGAGTTAGGCACCTAAATACTTTTGATGATCTAGGCCTATAATCCATCATTTGGGCACTTTTAGTCAATCAAATGTCAGTTTGTATAAAACTAAGCTGGGTAATCAGGATAAAAATTTGAACTATTTGTTGTTATCCCTTCATTCACCACACCAAACAAACACAGCTCTATCTTTGAAAAAGTGGTGCAAGGCAATGTAATTCACTTACCTCTAATTCATCAGTAGCTGGTGCCAACTTCTGGTGTGTGTGTGTGTCTGTCCGTCTGTGTGTCTCCTGCTATCTCTCACCCCCTCAATGGCATCAGGGAATGAGCATCTGGCTCCTTCCCAGATTTTCAAGCTTTGGGCTTGCTTCCCAATTTTACTTCTTTCGGGGGGCCACCTATTCTACAGATCCCACAATATCATCTAGGGGCGGAGCAAGTGGAAAGATTCCTGCTTATACTGCTGTACATTACACTTCTCTTGAACTCTCAGGCTGAGATGCTCCAGCATGTATTGGACGTTGGGAAATCCTTGTTCCCCTGTTCTCCCTACAGTGCTAATACTCCCCCTCCCACCCCCACTTACAAAAATAATTATGCAGGATGGGGAAGTGAGCAACTTGGCCACACATTGAAGATATAGGAAGAGCGAGGGGGCCCACCAGGAGGTGAATGGGGTGTTTGAAAAGCACCAGGCCATTGCCCCTGGAAGAAAGCACCAGGTAAAGGAGACTTCCAGAGTCTTTTAGGGAGAGCAGGAGTAGGTGTCTTTTATTGGTTTTGATTAAACTTACTTGGATTTCCCCTTAGTTCTTTTGTTCTAAATTGTCCCTACTAGTCACTGAGTATAACAGAAATAATTAGAAGACCAACATTCAAGGAGATGATTTGATTCAATCAAAATGAATTGGTGTAGATAATATATCTTTTAAAAATACTACATGAAAATGGAAATGGTGATGTTGGATACTTTGCAGTACAATTTACAGAACTGAATTTAGGCAGACATTTTCAAAATACTTAAAGAAATGCAATTAATTTCAATCGGAGTTGGGCACCTAACTCCTTTTGAAAACCCAGCCATAATCAAATTTACAGTGCTACAGATATGGTGATATAAGATGCTGATAGTGATCTCTAGAGATATGCAATGTATTTTCAATTACAAGTAAAAATCTTGGCGATTGACATTTCCAAGAAATGCATAACTCCATGAGATACTTTATTCCCTTCTGGATCAAAGCACCTGTTTGTGTTTTTTTCAAATGTTTCAATACTCTGATTGTGACTGCCTTAAAGGTAATGCTGTCTTTTGCTATCCGTTCTTCAGAGTTTAACATGTTCCACATGATTGCAGTGGGCTTGAGCAGTTCTATACTTGGCTGCCTCCTTACACTGCTTGTTTACACTTACTGCCAACGATATCAGCAGCAATCCCATGATGCAACTGTTATCCATCCAGTGTCGCCAGCTCCTCTTAATACCAGTATCACTAACCATATCAACAAACTGGACAAATATGATTCTGTAGAAGCCATCAAGGTAAGCAATGGATAGAGTTGTCTGTAATGTGTAGCTATGTATAACTGTATACAGTAATTACAGTGTACCAAAGGAATTCTAATGATACATTTTTACAGTGAAAGGTGGACTCAAGATCATACAAATATTAAATATACAAATACCAGATGTTCGAATAACTAAATTCGATTCATATTTGTAGTGTAATAATTATAGATTTCTTATCACACCAGCCTATATTACACTGAAGATATTATCATGCATTGGCTGGGATGTACAATTTGTGCACCACTGGCCTTTGTTGAAAGATATCAGACTATTGCTCAAGTGTTTTCTTTGAAAGTATCGTCCTCCAGTATCTAGTTTAAAAAGTAGATTTGGACCTCAAAAATCATAGTGGTACCTAATGGAGACTTTCCTTTAGTTCAAATAGCAGGCAGCAAAAGCTTCTGTCCTCCGTCCCATTATATGTGTGTGATTTAGCTGGTGAACAGTGATTTTCAAGAAAACATAAAATTATCACAGACAAAGTTTGCAGAAGAGAAAGATTAAGGGAAATGTAAATAATGAAGAGGACAGAGATACAAAATGATCTGGATTGCTTTGTAAGTTAGGCTCAAGCAAACAAATATGTGCTTTAATAAGGCCAAATGTGAATTTATACATCCTAATACAAAGAGTGTAGCTCTTACTTACAGAATGGGGGACTGAATCCTGGGAAGCAGTGACTCTAAAAGGGACTTGACATTCATGCTGGGTAATCACCTGAACATGAGCTTCCAGTGCGACGCTGTGGCCAAAAGGGCTAGTATGACCATTGGATATATAAAATAGAGAATATAGAGTTGGAGTAGGGAGGCTATATTACCTCTACAGACTAACACGGCTGCTACTCTGAAACCTATATTACCTCTGTATTTGGCACTGAAGTCCACAGTTCAGATAGGGTGTGGATAAATTTGAAAGTTTAAGAGAAGAGCCACGAAGAGACGGTTAAGGAGTGACTTGATCACAGTCTATAAGTACCTACATGGGGAACAAAAATTTGATAATGGACTTTTCAGTTCAACAGACAAAGCTTTAATAAGATCCGATGGCTTGAAGTTGGAGCTAGATAAATTCAGATGGAAATAAATTGCATATTTTTAACAGGGAAGGTAATTAATCTTTGGAACAATTTACCCAAGGCTTGTGGTGGATTCTCCATCATTGGCAATTTTTTAAATGAAGATTCGGTGTTTTTCGATAAGATATGCTGTAGTTCGAACAGGAATTAATTCAGGGAAGTTCTGTTGCCTGTGTTATGCAAGAGGTCAGACTAAATGATCACGGTTGTCCCTTCTGCCTTATAATCTTTGAACCAAATCTGTGATGGGTCAGATCTTCAACTGGTATTGATCTGCATAGCACAGTGTGAATCAAGCTGCATAAATTTATACTAGCTGAGAATCTGGCATGATATCTACACTACATTGCCATAGATTATAAATTCCTCTGTAATATTTCACCTCTTATATTTAGGCTTTGCAGAATTCAATTTTTATTTTATATAGTTTCAATAGATAATGTCAATGTTTATTTTTAAGCATTTTTTAGAGTTTTATCTATTTAAATTTTCACAGATGTGCAAAATTGTGAGTTTTAAGTATTTTTTGGTTTTAGCAATTTAAATTTTCACAGTTTGGGGAAATTATGGGGGGAGATCTGGGAATGGGGGAGGGACAGACAATGACATTAGACTTCAAGATTCTAAAAGTTAAAGCTTTATAACTGTTAAAATATCAAGTGTCAACATCACATGTTAAAACACATAAAGTAAATTTCCTTATCTAATAAATTCTGAAGCAACATTTTTTCTTACTTTGCCTGTCTAAGGCCTGGTCTACATGGGGGGGGATCAATCTAAGATACGCAACTTCAGCTACGAGAATAGCGTAGGTGAAGTCGATGTATCCTAGTTCGACTTAGAATCACTTACTTTGCATCCTCGCGGCACGGGATCAACGGCTGCCGCTCCCCCGTCGACTTTGCTTCCACCTCTCACCAAGCTAGTGTTCAGCAGTCAACGGGAGAGCCATCGGGGATCGATTTATCGCATCTACACTACACGCGATAAATCAGCTACGCGAATAGCGTAGCTGAAGTCGAACTACCTTAGTTCAAACTGCCTACCTGTCCAGACGCCGCGGGATCGAAGTCCGTGGCTCCCCCGTCGACTCCGCCACCGCCGTTTGCGGTGGTGGAGCTCCGGAGTCAACGGGAGCGCGTTCGGAGTTCGAACTATCGCGTCTAATCTAGACGCGATAGTTCGAACTCCGAGAAGTCGAACTCTACGCTTCGACCCGGCGGGTAAGTATAGACCTACCCTTAGTGTATGATGAAATTGACATTTACCAGTATCTACCTATAACAAATCTAATCATGACAAGTCTACTTACAATGATTTAGAACAGCTTCCTATTGCAAAATTCCTAAAGTATGCAAGATTGGGCATTTGTATGCTATCTAGCCAAATACATTCAAATTATTGAATTTATGTGCTATAGCAAAATTTTCTGAAGTGTTTGTGAAGTCCTGGATAGTTAATCTTTTTCTTTTTTGCTTTTTCCATTTGTTTCTTAAATAAAAAATCTAGGAAATTAGGAAAGAGAGATTATACTTTGCAATCAATGGGGTATCCTATTTAGGTATTTTTGAAAATCCACTAGGCACTTATCTGCATGTTTAAGTGCCTAAATACCTTTGAAAATCTGACTCTAAAATGCCTAAACCTCTTTTGAAAATGGAATTTATATTCCTAAATCACTTAGATGTTCTTTAAAATTTTTCACTCAAAATCAAGGAATGCGTAATCTAGAGGGAAATTATATAAAAAGTCTAAGTTGACGAAGCTGTACAGAACCGTTTTGACAATGAAAATACTATAAGAAAGAAGAATATATAGTATAAAAACCTACATGTGATTATCTTAGATTGGAAAAAATATGCCAGGATTCTTTGTTGCTTTTACAGATCCAGACTAACACGGCTACCCCTCTGATACTATAAGAAAGAAGAATATATAGTATAAAAACCTACATGTGATTATCTTAGATTGGAAAAAAAAAACCTATAAGGTTATATTGTTGTATTGGAACAATACTGTATGGGATCATGTAGTTAAGGGCTTCATTGTAACACATATGTGCATACAAATGCAGAGTTTTGTAGTAAACATATGTATTTCAGGGGCACTCTGGTTGCATTGTTGTTTGAATCTGTGACCCTGGAGGTTTGTCCACTAAAATTATCTTAGTAAAATGATACATTTTGCTATTCTTTTTCTAGGCATTTAACAAAAACAACCTGATCTTGGAGGAGAGAAACAAATACTTCAATCCACATCTTACTGCAAAGACCTATTCTAATGCCTATTTTACAGATCTCAATAATTATGATGAGTACTAATGGATTTGTGTATTTTCTGGCCTCTGGTAACTCCCCAGTCCCCCAAAGCCTGTGCTACATGACCGCTCATGTGTTTGAGGCTTCAGAGATGAAGTTCGGAGACATTTCAAGCACAGTCCAAGCCATCAGTATCCCATTACTGCCAAAAAAACAAACACCTGTATGTGACATGATGTTCCCTTTTGCAAGAGTGAAAGGTTGGCCTGCAGTACGGAATGCAGATTTAGTAGCTGGGCATAGTGGAATGAGTCCTGAGGAGTAGATCACTTTGTTCGTGTTTATAAATGTTCAGTCAGATTTCTCTAACATGTTGCAAACTAATTTCTTGCGCTTTTTAAAAGACTGTAACCCCTTTGAAGAGGGTGCCAGGAATGTGACTTCTATTTCCTTTTGGACATTGTCTGCTTGTTTCCACTGGGTTTGAGGAGAAAACTCTGCATCTAGCAGTGGGGCCCTCTGAGGAGTCTTCCTGACATGATATTGCCAAAAAAGCTCATAGAACATTGAGTAAATGATGAGGAGAAATTTGGCAGCACAGTGTTATTTTGTAGGAACTCCAACAATCCAGAGTTAATCTTCCTAGACTGTGAAGTGTTTCAGCTGGAACTCTTGGAAGTTTTCCAGCTGTTTAGATCTTGAAGCAAACAGAATATACCAAGAGATATGCTTCTTGTGGCAAAAAGGGAAATCTGAATAGATGGTTCAAAGTTGTGAGATAATTTAAGCCTTTATCTTGTTTATTTTATTTTTGGGAGGTTACATTTGAACATTTTCTGCATGTCGTTAGTAACTAATGTTACTGTACTGTACGGACTTGCATGATTCATGGCATTCCAAAGACCTCTTCTCCTCAGAGTGTGCATATGGAACCCACTTGACTAGTCTGCTGTAGCATCCAAAAACATGCCAGTGAGCGGCAGAAACAACCGTACCATGATTTATCCTCCACACCCTTTCCTTGACACTCCTGGGAACATATGCCTAATAATAGAATTGCTTTTCTTCTCACAAGTCCTTGTTTATACATGCCTGTTTGAAAACAACAACAAAAGGAAGAAAAAGTGCCAGATGTGTTATGAAAAGCATTGTTTTCATCTTCTTGATGTGTCTGATCCATGCTAATCAACCTATGCCAGGACCATTAATAATGTTGTTTAAAGTGGGCTTCCTTTGAGGCTCCATTGATGTGAATATTTAACATACTAGCTGCTTTTTAAGCTGTCACTTTTAAATTCTTGTGCAAGGGCAGGTGAGGAAACAGTAGCAGTCTTCAAATGATGGCCCAACTTCTCTTGGTCTCCTCTTCTCCCACCACATCTGTAATATTTGTATATTTGGAAGAGAAATTCCTGGTGTACCATTGAAGTGAAAATGGCAGGAGTGTGGGACATTTGTTCATCCCAGAGTGCTGAACCTAAAGGACAATTCAAAGGTTTCTAAATGCTATTCTCAAAGACTTCCTAAACAAAATTAAAAAGTGAATAAGAAGATTTAAATCATTGCCTGCTTTTAAACTATATACCATACCAAGATTATCACATCAGAAATGTCAAAAGGGGGGCAGGTTGGAGGGAGAAAATGCGAAGTGGAGATGTTTTAACATGGAAGAGCCTGTGGTCTTTAGATTAAAGTATAGCTAGATACAAAGGGAAAAGGTTTGCAAAGGCAAATGTTAGAATGTAATGGTTCAAAATTCTGCAAGGCAAATCTATTAAAAAATGCCAAGGAACATAGAATTTTGTGTGAGGGTGTGTATGAATTTAGAATCATAGAGTATCAAGGTTGGGGGAGGGATAGCTCAGTGGTTTGAGCATTGGCTCCCTAAACCAAGGGTTGTGAGTTCAATCCTTGAGGGGGCTATTTAGGAATATGAGGCAGCAGGTCCAATCTCCAGACAGATTTTTGCCATTGATCCTAAAACAACCCTTTCAGGGATTGAATTTATACCCCTGGGTTTAACAGGCCAATGCTTAAACCACTGAGCTATCTCCCTTCCTTCAGTAGCCCTCTAACTTAGATGGCAAGATTCTAGATTAATTATGGGACTAATTCTTCATAACATGTTGCAGTGAGCAATACTTTTGAATCGGAATAGGTTCAAATACCATATTTTACTTAGGTTCTGTGAAAATAATTAAGACTGGTTTCCTAAGTGTTTCCACAGGAGTATTTTCAATGTTCATTTTAACTGTCAATTAAAAATAAATCCTCCATCCTCAGACAGGTTCACACAAAAAAATGTGGTGGCACTAATCCTCTTTTATCTACCATTGTAATACTGTACTTTTGATGTGTTTCCTACAAAACTGCCTCACACATTTATTTCCCTTAGGAAAGATGAAATTACCTTTTCAAAAAAATTCAATGGAATGGGGAGGGGGAACTTTCCAAATCATAACCAGTTTGGTATTAGCATCACTCTGCTGCTGCTGCGAAATAAAACGCTTCATTTAAATAGCATAAAGAAAATAAAATCTGAATTGCTGCCACTGCCTGAAAAACAAACCAAACAGAACCAAACAAAAAACAAAACTAGAAACCCCACTTTTCTTCCTTGCTTCTCTACTAACAGCAGTGTTAGTCTGGCTTCTGTATTTTAAATTTAGCATATTAGCTATTAGACCCATAGTTTTTAAAATATTTAAAGTATCTATCTTTTGAATTTTAATGTTTTTATTAAAATTATCTGAAATGACTCCATGTTTTACTCTACAATATTTTTGAGGGGCATATATCTAACTATATAGATCTATTGGCCATTCCATATATAGTCACTGTATTAGATTTGTGATGGTAATACCCATGGGATAAATTGCAAAGCCATATGATTAACTGCATTTAGCCTTCCTGCACTCTGCCCACTAATCCATCTCCCACAGGACAATTTCAAACATTCCAAATCTCTGAGCAGCTTCAAAGTGATGTCATTTAAAAAAAAATCAACCTACCAGAGAAATGTTTCCTTCGTTTCTTTCAAATATGAAATGTATTTCCCCAAATTACCCTGTGGCCCAAGCTGGGGCAATAATTAGTCCTATAGCACAAAAAGGTTTTATGTCTGTATCTCATGTTCCTTCAGGGTAAGAAATGGCATCTTCATATCACTGGAAAAGGGAGATCCCAAGTTTCCCAGTGGGACTAGTCTTGGAAGATCCTGAGACAGATCAGCCTTTAAAGCTGTGACATTTTTGTGTGTTGAAAAGTATTTTGGTTAATTTAGAGGTATTTAAAATGTATTAATTGTGTCTATTTGTTCTGCCTCTGAGAGCTGCACAGTTGCACGTATGGCATTAATGGAGCCTGGCCTTGAAGGTGGACAGACACAAAAGTAGCACCCCAGTCAGATTTTCTTTTTAATTTTTTAACCATTTCTTTAAAAGTTTTTGCTCTAAAATTGGTAGGACACACATTTTGGTGTGAAGTGGATTTCTGACATCTAAATGCACATGAAAATGGTTGTTTTTTTCAGACCATAAAAGTTTGAATTTTTAAAATCCTGTGAACACTTGCATACAATTCTCATGTAAGCCAGTGGGAATTTGTATGAGGGGAAAATTTGGCCCTAGACTCTTGTTCTTGTCTTGAGAGAGGAATTCAAGTCCCTGACCCCTCTAATTCCCTCCAGTTCTCTCCGAGATTTTTGGCTCTGATATAGTTCTCTGTTCTGGATAAAATATTATATTACTTCTAATGGCAGGATTGGCCATCTCTAAAATACCGGTGCTCGCTCAATACATTCATTTTAAAACTTTCTTTCATGTTGCACTTACGTTTAAATGAAACCTAGACTGAAGTTTAAAATAAAAATTTCTCCAGAACCGGCCAAAATATATCATCTTAAATCTGCAATTTTTTTTCTGTGTAACACCAGTACAAAAAGAAAAAAGGAAGATTGCAATGGCTGGTGCTGTAAAGTATATGTTTTCATTCAACAGTTCAAATTAGAGCTGTGTGTGTGTGTAGACATTTGGGGCTTGATTCAATATGAGATACATGGGAATATATTGCTCAGTTGCTTGGAAAATCCACTACGATGCTTGCAGATTGTATCTTGTACTTCAATTTGAATCTGAAGTCCTTTACTTTCATCTAAACTTACTTTTAGTAGAAGCTTTTTTTCAGATATCTGCAATTGCCTGCTGCTGCAGAGTGTGGTTCAGATAAAAATAAGGGAGTTTTGGTTGGGGTTTGACTTTTCATAACAGAGCAGGAGATAGAGGGGCATTGAATTGGCTTTGATTTTCTGTGATATGAAATAATACTAATTAAAATCCTGGAAAGGTATGGGAAATTCTGTAAAGTACAGGGAAGTAGTTGTTAACAGTATCAGAATAACACAGAAACCTGAGGGAAGTTTCAAATCAATATAAAATAAAGAGCTACAAGGTGATTAATTAAAGAAAAAAGTGCTCAGCATATTGGATATGGCCATACAAAACAGAAAAGAGAGTGAGATTTAAGATGTAAGAAATGTTAATGAAAAGAAATAATTTAATTTTTTTTATAATTATAGAATAATTAAGGCCCCACTTCAGTAAAGCATATATATGTTTGTTTATCTTTAAGCACATGAGTAGTCCCATTGAAATAAATGGAATTTAAATACATGCTTAAAGTTTACTGTTTTGCTGGATCAGGGCCTAAGACCCAAATCCTGCAAACACTTTGAGCACATGTATAACTTTATTACCATTTAAGTAATGCTATTTAAGTGAATCGTACTACTCGTGAGAAAAGTTGATCACATGCTAAATTGTTTACAGCCCAAAGTGTCCTATTTCTTTCTCCAAGAGCCCAGAAACAGCAGAAGGAAAACTGTGGTGCTAATGAAAATCAGAAATGAATTTACTAAAAGTTAATTTCAAATCTGGATCTTGATTATCAGGGAATTTTTATGCATTCATTGAGTGGAATATTTGAATTCATTTTTTCCTTTGCTAAATAAAATTAATTATAAACAGGATATTTTGCTTCTCTTGATTTAAAAGACATAATCTCCCAAACTAAGTAATGATCTGGGATCCATCATGTTTTGTTTGTTTGTTTTCATTTTTTTAAAGGGAACTAGCATTCAAGTCACACAAGAATATCAGCTTGATTGGTAGATGGACTGCTTTGTTTAGCACCTAGAAATTCTTACTGATCACATTGCCTCCAGCAATACACCAGTATTTTAATTTCTCTCGCATGGCCTTTGCTCTTCTTAGTTATAGATAAAATTCCCTTTTTTTCCTCTTTGTTTTTGCAGAAATGCTCTTGGCAGGTAAAATCTGACACTCTGTATGATAGTCTCCTAGGGGAAGTGGTGAAAGTCCCATATCTTCAGACTTCTGAAATTACAATGGACAGAATACTAGAAAATGTACTGTATGGAATAATCCATCACTGGTAGAGAAATAGATTGAATGATCAGATAAGTTTTTGCCACTTTGTGGGGTTGGGGGGGGTGTTTGCTTTGGTGGGAGGGGAGGTTGGTGATTTTGTGACTGAGGTGATATGAAAAGGGAATTCATTAAACTCTCAATCTAAAGTTAAAGATTTTTCAGGTGGAAGATTTGGCAGGTATTTCAACACCAATAGCAATAGTCAAAGGAAGTTGGATTAGAATTATGTGGAAATGTCAATTGATGGTTTGGCACATTCATTATTTAAATTGCACACAGACTTTAGTCTTTTGCTTGAATAAGCTTTTCCAAATTGGCAAAAGCAGACATATTCAACCCTTATCTCCTGAATAGTCAGACATACCAGATTGCCCATCAGACATACCTCTCTGTCCTAATAGTCCTTTTGTTTCAATGGATGTTCTGCTGAAAGTGTAGGCAAAAGATGTGTTCATGACTCAGCAGCAGTAGGGAACTGAATACAAAGAGTCATTCTCAATGGCAAGTTAAATGGAAGGGAATCCGACTCTGTCAGAAGTGGTGAGCGGAGTACAATATATTCCTTTGAGACAGATGTCATTTTGTTTGTTTTCTTTACAATCCCCTAATTTTGCCACTTTTTCACCTAACATCTTCCTGGACTGGCATTGTTCTCTGAATTCTCCTGTCTGGCTCAGTAGAGAATTGAACACAGCTCTCCACCACTGAAGGTTTGCCTACATGAGAAATTTGCATAGATTTAACTAAACCTGTTTTTTAAACCAGCTTAGTGGGTGGACACCCAATCCAGGGGCTAAGAATGCAGCTGGTGGCTGTTACTTTTGTTTTCTGTTTCTCTCTGAAAAACTTCATCTGAAAATCTGGAATAGCTTGGAAGGTACAGAATTAGCAGTCAGATCATAGTTGCTCCAATATTTGCCAGCCATGTTTGCTGATTCCTAAGCATACGGATTTCAAATAATTCTCCCCTCTCTTAGCTACAGGAATGGGCCTAGATTAAAAGTGAAATAATAAAAATTCCAAGCAAATCAGTTCACTGGGTTTAAGGTTTCATCTTTTAAGTAAAAATTTGAAGCTGGAAGTATAATTGCTTTTACACCTATGTCCTGAAAAGCATTTTCTTTTTTGGGAACCTATTAAGTAGTCTTGTATCTCTAAAAGGTTATTTTGGAATGTAACATACCTAGGAGGCAAGTCATAGAAATATAGCTGTGAGATTTTCACAAATAAAGATTGCTGGAAATAAATGCCACTGTTTCATGTAAAAATGGGGTAAATGAACCCTGCACAGAACTTTATAGGATTGAAGATCACACTGAATGCCTAAAGAGCCAGATGCCCTTGCAAAAGCTGCCAGGATTGCAGTGCAAGATATTTTCCATTCTCAAAAGAAGTATGATACAATGGTTAAAGCAGAGGACTGAGAGCGCAGAGATGTCAGACAAATTCTGCTCTCAGTTCCACCCTGCGTAAATCCAGAATAATTCCTTTAAAGACTTTACAGTTATTTTGGATTTACAGTGATTAGAACTAAGGGCATAATCTGGATCCTGAGTTCTATTCCTGGCTCTGCCACTGACTTGCGTTATGACTTTTGACAAGTCACTTCATCTCCTGCTGCCTCAGCTTCCTCAGCTCTAAACAAGTGTTAGGAGATGATTGCGGATACTACTTCTCATCTGCATAGGGTTTGTCTGAGCCTTAATTTGTGATTGCTTGCAAACTTTATTGAACTCCTTGGAAAGAAGTAATGAGAGAGCTGCAAAGTGTTATTAAGAAATTAATCACATGCCCTACTAGCAAGAGTCAGTTGATCAGCATGATTTCCACAGGAGAAAGTGAGCAAGGTTCTCCACCTTCAGAGTGGAATATTAAACCAGAGCAGGTGGACTCTGGGAGACAGGAAAAAGAGGAGGGGATGAATGGGTTCTTTTATTGTCTGGAATTATAAAAATTAGAGATGAAAAGGCTTCTTAGGTCCAGTCCAGCCCCCAGCCAATGCAGGACTGATCTCTAGAATACATTTTCTGCTATTTTGTCCAGCCTAGTTGTAGAAGTCCCAAGTGATGGGACTTCTACCATATCCTTTGGGAAACTATTCCTCCGCTAGAATACATTTAGTTCCCAGTGAGTTTTTCCTTATATTCAGCTTAAATTTTATTCTTTTAAATGTTAACTCATTACTTATAGTCATACCCCATGTACTCCTCTCTGTCCCTGGTGTTCACGCTCTTCAGATATTCATAGAATGTTATCATGTATTCAGTCATCTTGTAAACAGACTTAACTCTGGTACCACAGACAAATGTTAAACCATTCAAACAAATAGCTTAGCCATATAAATGTATATTTCTTTATTTTTTTTCTTTAAGTTGATCTTTCCAGTTTACAAATCATTTTTGTTTTTAATTCCAATTTGATTTTTTCCCCTGGAAATGTAGTGTCCCAAAATGAACACTGTATTCCAGGTATATATGACCAAGAGCTATATAGAAAGGGACTGTTACCTTTGAGACTCCCATGGGAATTGGAAATCTAAATAATTTTGTCATGGTGTTTGGTTTTGGAACCCAAACTGCATTGTCCCTTTTTACAGAAATATTGCTTTGAACATATAGATATAACTTGATACCCACTATAACTCCATAGGGCTCTTTATTATTTTTCTTTGCGGTGAGTCCCCCAACTGCATTAGTTTCCATTTTTCCAAGCTGATGCTTGTTTGTTTGTTTTCTGCCCATCTTTCTAATCTCTTTTATTTTTATTACTTCTTTGCCTGAATAGTGTTCAGAATTCCTCCACATTTAGTATCATTTGCCAGTTTCATTAACATGCTTTTTACTCCCTCTTCCAAGTCTTTAATGATAATGTTAAATAAGATTGATCCTAACACAACTTTGCAGTACCCCACTACACACTTCCTCTAAATCAGAACATTTATCATTGCCCTTGCTTTGTATAGCAATTATCAAAAGAATAGGCTTCCTACCCAAGCCAATTTTTTCAGATAATTTTTTTCTTAAAAAACAGGATCAAATACTTTAATAAAACATACCTAAATGACAAGTCCTTTGTTATTAATTGTGTAATTCTGTATTCAAGGAAAAAGTCATTCACGTTTGGCTGGATTCATTTTCTATAAACTGATGCAATGTATTGCTCATAGTTCAGTAAGTTTCTGGCCACAGTTCAGTAAAGACATCTCCTTCAGATAAGAACATGGTTTAAATCATACATGTGCTTATGTGCTTTCCTGAATCCAGCCCAAAGTGACAAATCTGAAAAGTTGTTGAGTGCCTACAGAGCTGATCAGCAGCAACCCCCGTTGAGGTGACTAGGAATTCCAGGTGCCCAGCATCTCTCAAGATTTGATCCCAAACGTGATTATATTTTTCTTCTCATGTGTGTTCCAATATTTTACTAGGACTATCGATTAATTGTATAGGATGGTACTAGTAAAGATTGCTCTTTCCTTTTTTGAAAACTTGCAACCACATTTGCTTTTCAACAGTTATTTGATATGCCCCCAGTTATGTATGACTTTTTAAGATCTTTATCGGTGGTGTGTTTGTTAGCTAATTCCCTTAAAATCCCCCAAAATAAATAATCTGGTCTGCTTTCTATGTTTATGTTCAAACATCCCCTTTACTCCTCTGTACCTCTTGTTATATTTACAGGACATGCCTCCTTGCTAATTGTTCAAACTTTCTTTTTTTTCTTATTAAAGATTATGAAAAGGAGTTTCTCATCTCAGGCATTTTAAGTCATTATGAATTACATCCCTGTCCTTATTTGTTAATGAACCGTCATTCTACCTAGCACTACCTTTTCCCCTGCTGTTTCTGTAAAACTTTTCTTATTTGCCTCCAACCCTTTGGTAGCATTAACCCATTTTTCTGTCTTGTTGCCCTTAACTTATCCCTCAAAGTTTTACTTTCCACATATCAGTACCTCCATCTCTTCTACTTAGTTACAGGAGTGTTGTATTTTAAAAAACCTGATATTTGAGGTAGCCTCTTGTCAAATCAGACTGGGTTTGGGTGGACTGCATCTGAGGAAAGATAATTCCCCAGTAATTTTAAGGCTTTTAAGGGAGCAGGCTTGACTTCTAAAGTTAGACCTTGGGTGACACAACAGTAGTTTGGTTTGTTATTTCCTATCCCGTTTGTGAATAAACTGTTCTGCTTCAAGTGTATAGTTTTCAGTCTGGAGAGAGGAAAATGTTAGCATATTCACAAATCTTTAAGAGTAGGAAAGACACACTTACAAAGCCAAAAAAATGAACGTGACACAAAAGATTTAGTTTCACTTTTCTGTCTCCTGTCAGCAACTGGGGGTGACCATTCCACTATCAGTAATCTCTTCTGTAAGTATCTGAAACATATATGACACTTGAGAGTGAAATTCACATGAAGGTCAGCTAAAGACTCAAAAATGACAGAGAAATACTACCCACAGTCCAAAGCGTGGCATCCTTCAACTTTGCCAAATGTAATAAGGCTACAGGTCATCTTCCCATTAATAGAAAGAAAAGTCAACATATTCAAACCTGGTCACCAAAAGTCAGGTTCCTAAATCCATCTTCAAATATTTAAATAAAAGTGGCCTAATTTTCAGACCTGCTGAGTGCCCACAGCGCTCATTGATGTTAGTGGGAAGGGCAAGTGCTCAGCAACTCTGAAAATCACATCCCCATAGCTAGGGGCCTAAGGACAGTTTTAGGTACCGGTTTTAAATAATGTTTGAAAACTGGGGGCCTTAACTTTCTTTTAAAAAATGACTTGTGCCTTTTTAAAGGTCAGTATTTCATGTGTTTCACCTGCACAGTATTTCATGTTTTTCACAATAAGAAGCAGATATCAATGGAGATTTTTTTTAAATAATTGTTTTCATGTGGGTCTCCCTCGTCTCAGGACAGAAAATGAAAGGAAGCCACAATGCTCTTCATATTTCTCTTTAATTGGTTCCAAAGATCAGTGAGCTGCCTGTACTGTGCTAGAAAGATAATTATAATGGTTTAAAGAAGTTGGCCATTTTTTTTATTGTTCCCATGTTAGCACTTACATAGAAAATGAACACAAAAGAGATTGCTAGTGTGTGTGTGTGTGTGTGTGTGTGTGTAGGGTATTGGGAGTGGTTTTAATGGTAAACTCTCATAAATTAAACTAATAAGTTCAAAATGTTCATTTCAAAGCACTTGAAGAACATGTACAAAAGTCTGACCCAATGTCTGTTGAAATCAGTGGAAACACTTCCACTGACTTCAATAGACTTCGGATCGGGCACTAAAGAAGGCTTGCTTTTTTCATTAAAAGAATTCCCTCTACCTCCTCTGTATTTGAGAGTTGGCCTGCTAAAGAAACAACTCCCTGCGCATTGTGTTACATAGATGGATTGCTGAGATTTTTGTACTGTACTCAAATGTCCACATAAATCCCCAAAGGTGACCGCAGCCTCCACCTCCACCATCACATATGTGCTAATACAGTGTCTCTTCAGTATTTTGCAACAATCTACAACATTATTATTGGCAATATAGTAACTGTTGTTATTTTTTTAGGATCCATATAAAAACTGTGTTAATCAAGTTGCTTGTATTTAACTATTCATCTCTGTATCATGCACTTGTTTAGGTGGGGAGAAGTAAGTGGGACTAATTGCCCTGTATTCCTCTTTACAAAGCCCAACTCATCACTTCTTGTCTCCTGCATATTGTAACACACTTCTGAGAAGAACTAGCTCAGACCATTGGTGTAGAAATAAAATAAAAATGCCCATGGTACTTCCTGAAAAATTGTGTGAGATTGCCCTGAAATAAGTTTCTTTTATACATCATTCATTAGTGAAGATCTAGGACCAGATCTGCAGCTGGTGTAAATCTATGTATCACCATGGGAGTCAATGGAACTGTGCCGATTTATACCAGCTGAGGGGTTGGTCCCTGTTGGTCAGTGTTCATAACTGTTGGGCCAAATCCTGTCCCCATTAAAATCAACCATCATTGATGTCAATGGAAGCAGAACCAAGTTTATAGGGCAAAAATACACCATAATCTCTTTGTGTATTTTAATCCTTGTTTGCCTCATGTTTATGAGAAACCCCGCATGCACTTCCGTGCAAGAGTGCATGGGCGTGCACAAATGCAGAAACCTTCACAGGAAAGGTCTCAATTTGACTTCTTTTAGCCCTTCTTTGTAATTACTTTGATGTTTGTGTTCCCTGTAGCGTTCAATACTGGCATTGACAGTGTGTATCGTGACTGAGACCTGACACATAATAATAAAAAAAACCCAGTTTTGTTGTATCGGTTGTAAATGAGTTCCCCAGGAATTTATTGGTTGGCCAGTAATGGTGCTAACCATCTTTGGGCTAGAGGAGCCTATTATTATCACTTAAGAGAAGCTGTCAATACACTACTCAACTAGTCAATAAAAATTGATTTTAATATCCTTCTGGCTTCCTCAGTGAAGAAAGTAGCAATATTTCTGAAAGGAGCAATCAGTGATCATTAAGAGAGAGAAGTCAGGTTCTCTGCTGGTCCACTTGCCAATTTCCTACCCCAAGACATGCTTCACAAATCTTCACTCAGAGACTAAACACACTGAAAATCAATTAACTGCCTACCTTCTAATGAACCTGTTTACACATGGAGCTCCCACTAGACTGGCAGTTGGGTGCAGTGTTTTCCCCATATCATATCTGCCAAATCTTTATGTCATGTACAGTATAAAATTGTATTATATTTTTTGTACTTATGCTTTGTGTAAATAATTTATCATTCGGTTGTATGTGAGCATTGAAAATAAATCCTTAACCTTTAGGAGATCCTAGTAGTGGTGTTTTTTCTGTACACGGTTCTTTCGAAGGCCTGGGTGTCATCCGTTCTCCATGCTTGTTTTCCCATTCGTTTTGCATAGGGAAAAGTGAAAAAGTTTTTCTTCTCAAGTAAACTCATTGTCATTGAGACTCAGGATTTCCTTATTCTTCATGCTGAAGCAGAGTTGCCCTGGTGTTTAACCCGGGGAAAACATGGACCATTAGTAGCACAGAATCCCTGAGCTAAACTATGTACACAAATCTCATAAGTGTATGCATAATACAATAAACCCTTCATGTCATGAACTCAAATCTGTTATTAAGAAATGGACAACAACCAAGGGTGTGAGAGCAAATGTGCTCAAGAGAGCTAAATACAATGTGCAATATCACCACCAACAAAATAAATTATAATCTCAATGCCTGGTTTCAACTGGTCCAACACCGGACAAAATGGCTCTGCAAAGTTTCTTTATGTTTGAAAATGATGTACCCACTTGGGGTAGTTTATCAACCCACTAATAACATATTTAAATATTGGACTGAATAAAATATCTAGGAGAATTAGTGGATTAAGATGATCTATTCCACCAGCTGCGGGCTCAATTTAATGTCAAAATAAACTCTGTAGATAATTTATATTGCTCCTTTAATATTTGTCTTTTCCCCATCAAAACTTGAACAAATAAACATGTAACCTGGAAAACATTTTGTCATTTCATTATCAAACTTCTTTCTTGTTTAGGTACCTCTGAGGTTTAGAGTAACTTTTAAAATGTTATTTTAACACATTTAAAATGGTGGTCAGAAACCTAAAAAGTTTTGTTCAGTATTACTGCTGTTCCATTTGCTTTTTTGTTTGTATCCTTTTTGTATTAAGTTTATCTTAAGAAAACATGCTTGAAACATAATTTCTTTCCATTTAAACTGTTTACTCAAATGACTATTGATTGTTTAAATATAAATAATCCACAACTACAAGTATTCTCAACTGGGTATAAAATGGATCTGAAAATTACTCTAGGGGTAAATCTGCACACATTATGGCAGCATGTAGAGTACATACACTGCACACCCCCACCGCCCAGCTTGGGTATGAAGAGCAATGTAAACATTGACACAAATAGAGTAAAGATACACCTGAATCCCTAGGGTGTGTGTCCTCCACACACCTCTACATCCCCAACCAGTGCATCCTATGTCTACAGCGTTATTTTTAGCAGTGGAGTGTTCTGAGGCTGGGGCCTTTCCCCACTGCAGGGAGCTGGGTGTAATGTACATGTAGCCTCCAAAAGCAGCATTTTTGCTGAAGCTATGTGCTCTATGATGCAGTACATGGACAGCAGATGTAACAGTGTATCAGATATGATTGAGAAATGAGAACACAACGGACTGCTTGCTAAACACTTGCTTATCAAGCAACTAATACAAGGTGATATACTGGGAAACCTGTGTGTATCTCACAGGTACTGTGGGTGGTGAGGTCAGTAATTGTCTCCTCCCTTTCATTGCTGGGAGCCTAAAATTAATTCTTGGGTTGGGTCACATCCCACTCATAAACCTACCCATTAAATTGTCAGGCGACGCAGTC
This sequence comes from Mauremys reevesii, assembly GCF_016161935.1. NCBI lineage: Eukaryota > Metazoa > Chordata > Testudines > Geoemydidae > Mauremys > Mauremys reevesii. The sequence goes on along the minus strand of NC_052624.1, from coordinate 127,908,778 downwards.
TCTGCCCAGGAAGGCCGTGGGGTTTGTCAGAGCTGGAACAGCATTCCCTTCACTATGCCTGATGCAAGATAGCACCATAATTTTATGTTATAAAACACTAATATGGACAGTATTGGAGGCCATATTCCTCACTACACCCTGGTGGCCATGTGCCTTTCCAGCACTGCAAAGCAGCCACAAAGCCATCTGAAATTGCTGGGTTAAGTTAAAACTACTTTGCATTGCAGGAGTGGTAAGGAGCAATGGGGAATCTGGTCCTCAAACACCAGATCTTTCTTTAATCTGACTTTTCTATGTGTAGGAAGTAAGTTACACACATTGAGATGAAAATGGATGTGCTCAGTTTTTTTATTACCTAGAGGCCCCAGCAAAAATTGGTGCTCTGCACTATACAGGTGTAAGAAACAGTCCAAATAGACACAGGAGAATGATTATGGATTAGAAAACATGCCTGATAGGAAATGATTCAATTTAGCTTAACAATGAGAAGGCTAAGGAGTGACTTGATCATAGTTTATAAGTATCTACATGGGAAACATAAATTTGAAAATCAAAGGCTCTTTGATCTAGCAGACAAAGGTATAACAAGAGCCAATGGCTGGGAATTGAAACTAGACAAATCCAGAGGGGAAATAAGGTGCAAATTTTTAACAGTGAGAGTAAGTAATGATTGGAACAACGTACCGAGAATGACTACTGGGTGGCCTCAAAGGTGTCCTGGCAAACCATTTGTCGCCATGGGTGGTGAAATGCTGACCTCGACTGAGATTGCCGAGAGGTGGAAGGAGCACTTTGAGGAACTCCTCAACCTGATGGACATGCCCCCCTTTCAGGAGGCAGTGCTGGAAGCCTCCAGTAAGATTGGATCTATTTCTGATGCTGAGGTTGTAAAGTGCCTTTGTAGTAGTTAGGCAGCAGGGGTAGACGAGATTTGCCCAGAGATGTTGAAAGCACTGGACAGTGTCGGGGGTGTCGGGGTTAACACGCCTCTTCAGTGTTGCATGGAACACAGGGCAGTACCTCTGGACTGGCAAACCAGGCTGGTGGTCCCAATCTTTAAGAAAGGAGACCAGAGGACTATAGGGGGATCACACTGCTCAGCCTCCCTGGCAAAGCCTATGCCAGGGCACTGGAGAGGAGATTATGCCTGTTAGTTGAACCTCGGATTCAGGATGAACAATGGAGATTCTGTCCTGGCCATGGAACAATGGATCTTTGTTCTCTCGCAGATACTCGAGGGGTCATGGGATCTTGCTAATCCAGACTACCTTTGTTTTAGTAGAAGGTATATGACTACATTTCCCATGATGTCTTGTGGGAAATGTTGTGGGAGTATGAGGTGCCAGTGCTGCTTTTGAATGCCATCTGGTCCCTCTGTTCTCAGAATAAGAGTTACATTCGTATTCTTGGCATTAAGTCGAGTTTGTTCAGGGTGGGCGTTGGACCCCACCAAGGGTGTGTCTTGTCCCCACTCCTGTTTGTGATTTTCATGGACAGGATATCAAGGCACAACAGAGCTGTGAAGTGCATCCAGTATGGGGACTCGGAGGTGACATCTCTGCTGTTTGCAGATGATATACTTCTTGCTTCTACAAATGGCGATCTCTGACATGCACTCGAATGTTTCGCTGCTGAGTGTGAAGCGGCTGGGATGAGACTCAGCACCTCCAATTCAGAGGTCCTGGTGCTCTCCCAGAAGAAACCAGACTGCTCTCTCCAGATGATGGGGGAGCAGCTGCCATTAGTGGAAGTGTTCAAGTATATGGGGTCTTGATCACAAATGATGGTAAGAGCCAGCTGAGGGTGGTTCAGGCACCTGACAAGGATGCCCCCTGGGAGGCTTCTGTTGGAATTCTACTGAGCATGTCCCTCTGGGTGGAGGCCCCGAGGCTGACCAAGGACACACTGGAGGGATTGTATCTCCCAGCTGGCCTGGGAATGCTGGGGAATACCCCAGGAGGACCTGGAATCTGTTTTAGAGGAAAGGGAGATCTGATCCTCCCTACTCTCCATTCCCTCACCAGGAAAAGTAGCAGAAAGGAAAAAGAAGAAAGACAAAGAAGACAATGTACTGAGGGTTTTGGTGGAATCTCCATGCCTGAAAAATTTAAAATCAAGATTGGATTTTTTTTTTTAAAAAAGATATGCCCTAGTTCAAAAGGGATGAATTCAGGGCAGTGCTATGGCCTGTGTCATATGGGATTATCACAGTGGTCCCTTCTAACTTTATAATCTATTAAACTATGAATTTATAATGTTAAGACAATTGAGTTAGACAAGTGTAACTCTGGACCTAGTGTGGTTAGTATTATTTGGCTAGTAGTAGAGGCTTTATTATGATAATGACACATGGGGTCCAGCTTTAATTCAGACACCAGGATGAGTTTTGGGGGCTGCCCATTAGAAAACACACAATTTTTACTCATAGACTGAACATATTTGGTCAGAAAAGCACAGAGCATGGGACCCCACATAGCATTGGTTCCCTGATGCCTTAGCTTAGCTATTCCTTCTGTATTATCCTTGTCCACCCATTATTTTACCACTGGGGCTATTTATAAACTAAAATAATGTCCCCTTTAAGCCTTCTCTTTTATAATAACAATAACATAAATTAGAGAGCCTAGCATGGTTTGTTAGGAAGATAAAAATAGGGGTTTAAGAATTACATTCTGATGAAATTCAAAATTATAATGAATAGCTCTATTTGAGAGCTCAATGAGAGCTGGATGGCATTGCATGAAAAGCAGCCACAGACAGAATATAATTTTAGCTTCAAATTTAAATGTATTTAATGGATATTTTCTAATGCTATAGCATATATCCTTAATATGCCTCTGTGCAATGGGAAGCTGATATCCTTGAATCAGAAATTGAGAGAGAGGTGCTTTAATTCTTTCCCAGTAGCATTCTTCTTTACTGCAGATGCAATCAACCTTAAGAGCAAGGCTGTAAAATACACAGTTTTTTTGGATGCCTAGAGTGACATGGTGTCAGTTTGGAATACAGGTGTTCTTTTATGAATGAGCTGTAAAGTTCTACACTAGAACCTTAACAACAGTGTTAGAAAGAGTGTGAAGGACGTTCAAGGGTGTGAACTGAGAATTTTATACTGTATATAAACTGGAAATGTTGGAATGGCTTAAGTGGAAACAAAACGGAATGGTCCAAAAGTGATACTCTGTATATACCTGACAGAATCATATTCATCCAAGAGTTCTGAAGGGATTACAGTAGAAGAAACATACCCCCAAGCAAAATAGTTTCCAACAGTAAATTATATAGATCCATGCAAGCTCTTCATAGCAAACCTCAAAACTGCTCCCACTGAGCTACAGTACGAGAATCCCAACATTCTGCAAATCTAGGCAACGTGCACTCACACAGCAGACATATCCATCCCCCAGCCACCAGCTCCAGAATGCCTACTTACTGCTGGTGGGCCAGATTCCACTCTGGCTTGCCCCTTGTGCAGTCATTTACATCTATTCAAAGTGACTATCAGTTGAGTGTATAATATTGCCATTCTGAGGTGTCAGTGTTTTATATCCACTCTATACAGCTGTAAAGGAAATCACCCAGTGTGAGGCAGAGGGAGGGGGTGAGGTCAGGGGAGATGACTGGATGCATTATTTTCTCCAGGCAGAAAGATTTAAAAAGAAAATGAGAGAAGGTACCCAGTGTAACAATGATAGTTGCATGCTCAGCTGGAAGCAGTGGCCTTATGCTCCTAACATCTGGCTATAAAGGTTTAATGTCCCTAGAACTACAGGTTCAAATCTGGGGAGGGCTGTCCCAGGCTTTCAGTTTCAATGTTGATGCACTGAGTTCCATGCAGCTTGCTATTTAGCTCTCTCAGACATACGATAAAAACTGATGCTGTGTCTAGAGCTAAAGAGCTTGGGATGTATGTTATAACAGTAGACAATGTACAAAATCCCTTCCCGACTGGCTGACATGAACTGGCTTGTACAATCTGGTTACAGAGCTGCCAGATGTCACATGTCTGCTGTGACACTCACATATCTGACAGCTCTGTCATGCGTTCCTGCATCCCAGTTGGAGGCATTTAGCTGGGCTGTAGTGGAGTGCTGGAGTTGTTGTTCTTGGCTGCGAGGGGCTGCTATCTTGTCTTCTCTACAGGCAGCCGCAAGGCCCCTTTCTGTCTCCTCTCCTTGCCCCCTCTCTCCTGCTGGATCCAAGCCTGGGCGGGGCAGGTGGCTGCAATGGCAGCAGTAACAGGAAATGGCAGGAAGGGACAGAATGTAAGGAGGCTGGATACTGAGCCCATAGCCCTTCTAGAGAGCTGCCCAGCATATATCCACCCTGGCAGCCATCAGCCCTAAGCACCCTCCAATGCCACCTCATGTATGCCAAGCTGCTTTATGGTGGCCACTGCAAGGAAACTGAATTAGGACTATTCAAAAAAGCAAATGAAGAAACTGGGCCTGATTCTCCTCTCACTTACACCAGTGTGAATCAGGAGTAATGCTACTGCTGTCAGCAGCCTTTCATTGAAGTAAAGTTTGTGTACGTGAGCAGCCCCTAACGGTAAAATGGCTGACTCAATCATCTTCACACTAGGCTGATTGTGAATCTCTTTCACTGTAACTCAAAAATCAAGCCCACCAAAGACTGGGCCAATTTCATTCCCGGTGTAATGTTGTTGGCATTGGTGGAGGATACCTTTGGCCTCCTACTGAATTCACAATTCTGGTTTTGAGATGTATGTGCCCGGGACAGGTTATTATGATTGCATTTTTCAGCCTCAATTCCATATTTCTTGTTTTGTGACAAGTCATCTGTAACAGTCATAGGCTAAAAATGACAAGGATGGTAGTCATAGGCTAAAAACTTTGCCATCAGGGATAAGCTGATTGCCCAGTGTGGTCAGGGCAGAAAGAAACATCCCTCCTGCCATCCCATGTTATAACACTGCTCAGATAGAGAGGTCCATTATGGCTTTTTTCCCCCATCTCCCTCTGAAGAATCTGGTATGTGCCCCTAGCAGGGAAAATATACTTGGCTAGACTTTGGTTTGTACGCAATGGTGCTTTGCTCCCGACTGGCCCCCCTGGACAGTACTGTAATATAAATATGACATTACAGATGGACCATTGGTTTGTTATGGTTACAACAGTTCCTGTGCTCCTAGTTACAGGCAGAGGTACCTACCTTTGTACAATTTTAATAAGATGGAATTTATCAAACATATAAAAGTAGGGTGACCAGATGTCCTGTTTTTAAAGGACAGTCCCATTTTGGGGACTTTTTCTTATATAGGCGCCTATTACCCTCCCCACCCACATCCCGTTTTTTTCACAGTTGCTATCTGGTAACCCTATGTAAAAGGAATTTGAAGCTGAATGCCACAATATTTGTGATCAGGGTATCGTGGCTATTGACCAACTCGGTGAAATTGCTCATACCCCAGCACTGATTACTTTTTCTCAGTCTGAATAACTGAGATAAGGTCTCATTTCCAGTCAATTATTGTTGCCACATATCTCTGTTCTCAGAACAAACAGAGTATCTGTGTGAGGCCTGCAGTACCAGGCCCACCTCTAAAATTGGGTCAGAAGAGAAGTAGATAAAAATAGCCTCTTTATATGAAATGTGCATGGAGGGGAAAGATATTTTACAATGAGCAAAAGTAAGTTAAATAATAGATTACAAAATCTAAAAATGTACCCCCCAAATCACCAGCCAGACTGGTTTTTGTGGGTGAAGCCCTTTTTGAAATCACAGGAGCCTGGGCTGGACTTTGCAAGACTCTTGGAGCACAAACTAACACAAACCCAGCATCACTCGAACAGGCCTGGCAAAGAACCAGCCCTGACGCTCACTCACTTCCCACTGACGCCAGGCGCAGCTGTGCCTTTATTAGGCCCATATGTGCCATCTTTTCTTTGCTATCCATTTCCTCATTGAATTGGGTTGGGTACCACCGTATGGCTTATGGGGCACGAGCTGACTGGTAACACCACAAACTTGAGGAGGAAGAACCCAACAGATTGAGAGAGAGAAAGGTGGCCCATTCCAACCAAGCAAAACAGCCGGATGAGGACTGTAGGTTACAGATGCAGCATAGATCATTTATGTATATGTTGAGCAGTACTGGTCCTAATACACATCCTTTGGGGACCTCACTATTTACCTCTCTCCACTGTAAAAACTGACCATTTATGTCTACCTTTCCTAATTTTTAACCAGTTGCTGATCCATAAGAGGACCTTCCCTCTTATCCCATGACAGCTTACGAGCTTTTGGTATGGGACCTTGTCAAGAGCTTTCTGAATGTCCGAGTATACTATATCCACTGGATTCCCCTTGTCCACATGTTTGTTGATCCCCTCAAAAATTCTAATAGACTGGTGAGGCATGATTTCCCTTTACAGAAGCCATGTTGACTCTTCCCCAGCATATTGCGTTTATGTGTCTGGTAATTCTGTTCTTTACTATAGTTTCAACCAATAGGCCTGACACTGAAGTTAGGCTTATCTGTCTATAATAGCCTAGCTCAACTCTGGACCCCTTTTTAAAAATCAGTGTTACATTAGTTACCCTCCAGTCATCTGGTACAGGGCCTGATTTAGGTGATAGGTTACACACCAGATAGTAGTTCTGCAATTTCATATTTGAGTTCTTTCAGAACTCTTGGGTGAATAACACCTGGTCCTGGTGACTATTATTGTTAATTTATCAATGGCTAGTACCGTTTTGAATTGCATGGCCCCAGCAATGCTCTGTGCTACTGTGCTGGTAACTGCAAATACAGTTTGGACTTCACCTGCTGCACCACCAAGTAGATTTTGTGGCTGCCACAGCAACTCCTCTGGCAGCACCAGCAAATTCAGCAGCAGTGGAGAAAGGAAGATGAGGAACAGGAAGAGGAAGCTGACATTGAGCAACTGCTACTAGGCCAGCTCTTTCTGGAGCAGCTTTGCAGAATGCAGTACCATTTCTGGGCTCGGGAAGCCAGTGGAGATTGGTGGGAAAGGATTGTGCTATTGGCCTGAGTGACCAGCAATGGTGACAGAATATCAGGATGGTGAAGGGAATCTTTTTGGAGATCTGTTTTGAACTAGTCTCAGAGCTGCAGTGACAGCATGCTGTCCAGAAGCAGGTCACCATTGCCATCTGGAAGCTGGCCACTCCAAATGTTACTAGGCCATAGCAACCAATTCTTCTAGAGATTGTTCATGTGCATTCCAAGCAGGTGTGTGCACACCACGTGCATGCTAGCCGGTAGATTTTCCCTTAGCAGCGCCTGTAGGATCAGCCCTGGAGCCCCCTAGAGTGGCGCCTCCATGGCACCCTATATAGGGGCCTGCCAACCCCCCACCCCCTCAGTTCCTTCTTACCGCTGGTGACGGCTAGCTGGAACTTTGCTTACTCTTGCAGAAAGCCTAGCAGTGTCTCGTCTAAGTGTATATAGTTGTTTCCTCGCTCGTAGTTTAGAGTTAGTGTTAGTTGTAGATAGTTAATAGTTGTTGGAGGGCTTCTCCCCCGAACGTACTCGTCGCTCTGCTGGGGCATGGCCGGGTCCCCAGGGTTTAAACTCTGCATGGACTGCGGGAAGTTTATGTCAAAGAGTGACCCACACTTGTCCTTCTTGAGGTAGTGGACATCCTGGTCCCAGGGCCGGTGCAAGGATGTTTTGTGCCCTAGGCGAAACTTCCACCTTGCGCCCTCCCCTGTCCCCAAGCCCTGTGGTGGCTCCCTGTGCCCTCCCCCGGCCCTGAGGCGCCACCTCTGCGGCAGCTCCCCACCCGCCCCAACCTGAGGCGCCCCCCCCCACGGCAGGTCCCCCCCCCAGGGAGCCGTGCACCCTGGGAGGTGAGAGAAGTGAAGCAGCCACGGCGTGCTCAGGGAGGAGGCGGAGCAGGGGTGAGCTGGAGTGGGGAGTTCCCCTGCATGCCGCCCTGCCCCCTTACTTGCTGCAGGCAGTCCTCCCCGTGCCCCCCTGCCCCAGCTCCCTCCGCCTAAATGCCGGTGGCGACCGGGACAGCCGAAGATCCAGCCGCCGCGGTTGCCGCACAAGAAAATGCCGCTCCCCAAATCCTAGTGCCCTAGGCGACCGCCTAGGTCACCTAATAGGTTGCATTGGCCCTGCCTGGCCCCCTCAGGCCCATCTAGGGTTGCCCTACCGTTGATCAATACGATAGCTGATACGTCCTGCACCTTGTGGCAGACATCAGCTTCGTTGGCCCTTACAGCCCAAAAGACAGAGAGGCGCTACTTTGTACCCTCCAAGGGCCATGAGCACCTATATACCCACCCTCCCTCGGAAACTCTGGTTGTGGATGCAGCCAACCAAAGAGAGCATCGGGGTTCCAAGGGTCTACACCAAAGAACAGGGAGGCCAAGAAGTTGGACCTCTTTGGTAGAAAGGTGTACTCAACGGGGGGTCTGCAACTACGTATAGCCAATCAACAGGCTATATTGAGCCGGTATGGCTATAACAAGTGCTCAGCCTCATCGAAGTTCGCTGAACTCCTTCCCTAGGAATTGCAAACAGAATTTTCCGCTCTGGTAGAGGAGGGGAAGCTAATTTCCAGGGCATCCCTCCAAGAAGCCCTGGATGTGGCGGATGCAGCCTCCCGCACGCTGGCAACCGGGCTGGTCATATCAGGATGGTGAAGGGAATCTTTTTGGAGATTTGTTTTGAACTAGTCTCAGAGCTGCAGTGACAGCATGCTGTCCAGAAGCAGGTCACCATTGCCATCTGGAAGCTGGCCACCCCAAATGTTACTAGGCCATAGCAACCAATTCTTCTAGTGATTGTTCATGTGCATTCCAAGCAGGTGTGTGCACGCCACGTGCATGCTAGCCGGAAGATTTTCCCTTAGCAGCGCCTGTAGGGTCAGCCCTGGCACCCCCCTGGAGTGGCGCCTCCATGGCGCCCTATATAGGGGCCTGCCAACCCTCCCACTCCCTCAGTTCCTTCTTACCGCCGGTGACGGCTAGCTGGAACTTTGCTTGCTCTTGCAGAAAGCCTAGCAGTGTCTTGTCTAAGTGTATATAGTTGTTTCTTCTCTCGTAGTTTAGAGTTAGTGTTAGTTGTAGATAGTTAATAATTGTTGGAGGGCTTCTCCCCCGAACGTACTCATCGCTCTGCAGGGGCATGGCCGGGTCCCCAGGGTTTAAACTCTGCATGGACTGCGGGAAGTTTATGTCAAAGAGTGACCCGCACTCGTCCTGCTTGAGGTGCCTTGGGGAGAGCCACCAAAGAGACCGGTGCAGTATCTGCAGGGTATTCTGTCCCAGGACTCTTAAGGACAGAGAGCAGAGACTCAGAGTGCTCCTGATGGAGGTGGCCTTATGGCCACACTCAGCCCCCTAAGCCTGCCGATCTGGCTGCCAGCACCTCAAACTCGGTGCACAGTGCTCCAGCACTGCTAACAAGACAGGAGGCCCAGTCTAAGATCTCTAAGTCTCGGCACTGGAGAGAATAGGGACATGAAAATTGGCCTCCATGCAGCACTGATCACCATCTCCAGTGCCCACGAAAAAGAAGAGGCCGGTGAGGGACCGATCACCCTACCAGGACCTTAAACTGTGGTGGGACAAGCCGAGCCACAACCGCACCCTCCCAAGGTCCCGCTGACTCCCGCTCCGCGTTCCACCCAGGAGCTGAAGGTGGTTCAATCTTCACAAACCCATTGATTTGCCACTTCCTCAAGGGCCTGGATAGGCTGTTCTCGCATACTCGACAATAGGGTGACCAGATGTCCCGATTTTATAGGGACAGTCCTGATTTTGGGGTCTTTTTCTTATATAGGCTCCTATTACCCCCCACCCCCTGTCCTGATTTTTCACACTTCCTGTCTAGTCACCCTACTCGACAACCAGTCCCGGCTTGGGACCTTAATTTGGTCCTCTCCGCCCTCACGGGGCCCCCTTTCAAGCCACTGGCTACATGCTCTTTGCTATATCTCTCTTATAAGGTCACATTCCTTGTGTCTATCACCTCGGCCAGGAGGGTATCGGAGCTCAGAGCACTGACGTCCGAGCCTCCATACACTGTCTTCCACAAGGACAAAGTCCATTTTAGGCCACACCCATTGTTCCTTCCGAAGGTAGTCTCCCAATTCCACATGGGTCAAGACATTTTTCTCCCTGTGTTCTATCCTAAGCCACACTCCTTCGGCACGGAGCATAGGCTGCCTTCCCTGGATGTTTGCAGGGCCCTGGCATTCTATATTGAATGAACTAAACCATTCAGGAAATCAACCCAACTCTTTGTAGCTGTGGCTGACAGGATGAAGGGGCTCCCTGTCTCTTCACAGAGTATCGCCTCATGGATCATGGCATGCATCCGCAAATGCTACAATGAGGCCAAGGTGCCTGCCCCGCCAATTACAGCCCACTCCACAAGGGCACAGGCCTCCTATGTGGCGTTCCTGGCGCAGGTCCCAACACAGGAGATATGCAGGGCTGCCACGTGGTCCTCAATCCACACATTCATGTCTCACTATGCCATCACGCGCCAGGCCAGAAACAATGCAGCCTTCGGCAGGGGGGTGCGCCAATCTGCAGTGAACTCCGACCCTGCCACCTAAATTCAGACTTGTGAGTCGCCTGCTTGGAATGCACATGAACAATCAGTCAAAGAAGAAAAAATGGTTACTTGTCTTTTTGTAACTGTTATTCTTCGAGATGTGGTGTTCATGTCCATTCCAATACCCACCCTCCTGCCCCTCTGTTGGAGTGACGGCAAGAAGGAACTGAGGGGTGGAGGGTCGGCGGGCCCCTATACAGGGCTCCAGGGAGGCGTCACTCCAGGGGGCACCAGGGCTGACCCTATGGAAGCTGCTAAGGGAAAATCTTCCGGCTGGCATGCATGCGGCACACACACACCTGCTTGGAATGGACATGAACAACACATCTTGAAGAACAACAGTTACAAAAAGATGAGTAACCGTTTTTTCAACGTTGGAAGATTGACAGTTGGGGACACTGTCATGCAGGTGTGTGTTCCCATGCATAAAATACAATTGCACCAGGTAAGGCTCAGGAGATTATTGATGGCTTTGCAAGCATGGGGTTCCCAAACTGTACTGGGGCCACTGATGGGACCCATGTGCCTATTATTTGCCTCTCTCCTCCCACCAGGGTTCAGAGTTTATAAACAGAAAGGGGCATTTCCCTATAGTGCTCCAAGGGCTGGTTGGCCACTATGAAAGGTTTACAGACATAAATGCAAGGTGGTCTGGAAGGGTCAGTTCTATTTACTGTAATGGAGAAAGGACAGTTTGTCCCCAGGATCTCTATGGACATTAATGGTGCAAACATTGCTCTGGTTATCCTGGAAGAACCAGGTTATTCTCTGCTTTACTGGCTAATGAAACCATTCACAGGCTGCTTGGATAGAGGGGAGGAACTGTTTACCTACCTCCACTGTAGTAGCGGGAAGGCAGTGGAGTGTGCACTGTTTGGTTTGAAAAGAAGGTGGAGCTGTTCATGGGCTATGTTGGAAGCTTCTGAAAAAAACTTCCCGAAGATTATAGTGGTCTGTTTTATTTTGCACAGTATTTATGAGAGTGAGGGAGAAGCCTTAACCATGGGTGGGAGGCTGAGGCTCAGGGTATGTCTACACTACGAAATTAGGTCAATTTTATAGAAGTTGATTTTTAGAAATCGATTTTATACAGTCGATTGTTTGTGTCCCCACTAAGAGCATTACGTTGGAGGAGTGCATCCTCACTACCGTGGCTAGCATCGACTCACAGAGAGGTCTCCTGCAGTCTCCTGCAGTCTCCGCTGCCCATTGGAATTCTCGGTTAAGCTCCCAAGGCCTGATGGGGCAAAAACATTGTCATGGGTGATTTTGGGTACATGTGGTCTATCCCTCCCTCCCTCCGTGAAAGCAACTGCAGACAATCATTTTGCCTAAACTGAGAGGAGTGGTAGATAAGCTGATGGGGAGGAATAGGATACAGAGGGATCTAGACATATTAGAGGATTGGGCCAAAAGAAATCTGATGAGGTTCAACAAGGACAAGTGCACTTAGAACAAGTCCTGCACTTAGGACGGAAGAATCCCATGCACTGCTACAGACTAGGGACCAAATGGCTATGCAGCAGTTCTGCAGAAAAGGACCTAGGGGTTACAGTGAACAAGAAGTTGGATAGGAGTCAACAATGTGCCGTTGTTGCCAAGAAGGCTAATGACATTTTGGACTGTATATGTAGGGGCATTGCCAGCAGATTGAGGGATGTGATCATTCCCCTCTATTCGACATTGGTGAGGCCTCATCTGGAGTACTGTGTCCAATTTTGGGCCCCACACTACAAGAAGGATGTGGAAAAATTGGAAAGATTCCAGTGGAGGGCAACAAAAATGATTAGGGGTCTGGAGCACATGACTTATGAGGAGAGGCTGAGGGAACTGGGATTGTTTAGCCTGCAGAAGAGAAGAATGAAGGGGAATTTGATAGCTGCTTTCAAACTACCTGAAAGGGGGTTCCAAAGAGGATGGATCTAGACTGTTCTCAGTGGTAGCAGATGACAGAACAAGGAGTAATGGTCTCAAGTTGCAGTGGGGGAGGTTTAGGTTGAATATTAGGAAAAACTTTTTCACTAGGAGGGTGATGAAGCACTGGAATGGGTTACCTAGGTAGGTGGTGGAATCTCCTTCCTTAGAGGTTTTTAAAGTCAGGCTTGACAAAGCCCTGGCTGGGATGATTTAATTGGGGATTGGTCCTGCTTTGAGCAGGGGGTTGGACTAAATGACGTCCTGTGGGCCCTTCCAACCCTGATATTCTATGATTTTGCACCTTTTTTCCTGGGTTACCCGTGCAGATGCCATAGCACAGCACGCATGGAGCCCGCTCAGCTCACCGCTGCTGTTGTGAGCACTGTAAACATCTTGCACATTATACTGTAGTATATGCAGAACCTGGCTAAGTAACAGCAGCACGAGGTCAGTTGTGATGTGGACATGGACACAGACGTTCCTGAAAGCACGGGTTGTGGCAATTGGGACATCATGGTGGCGGTGGGCCTGGCTGATACAGTGGAACGCCGATTCTGGCTCCAGCAAATGAGCACAGACTGGTGGGACCACATAGTGTTGCAGGTATGGGATGGTTCACTTTCTTGGAACTCTGTGAGTTGCTTTCCCATTCCCTGAAGTTCAGGAATACCAAGATGAGAGCTGCCCTGACTGTTGAGAAGCAAGTGGTGATAGCCCTGTGGAAGCTTGCAACTCCTGACTGCTATCGGTCAGTCGGGAATCAATTTGGAGTGGGCAAATCTACCGTGGGGACTTCTGTGGTTCAAGTAGCCAATGCAATCACTGATGTTCTGCTATCAAGGATAGTGACTCTGGGAAATGTGCAGGTCATAGTGGATAGCTCTGCTTCAATGGGTTTCCCTGACTATGGTGGGGCAATAGACAGAAGGCATATCCTAATCTTGGGACCGGACCACCTTGCCAACCAGTACATAAACCACAAGGGGTACTTCTCAATGGTGCTACAAGCACTGATGGATCACAAAGGACATTTCACCAACATCAACATGTGATGGCCAGTAAAGGTGCATGATGCTCGCATCTTCAGGAACTCCAGGCTGTTTGAGCAGCTGCAAGAAGGGACTTACTTCCCAGACCAGAAAATTACTGTTGGAGATGTTGAAATGCCAATAGTTATCCTTGGAGACCCAGCCTACCCTTTAATGCCATGGCTCATGAAGCCATACACAGGCAGCCTGGACAGTAGTAGAGAGCAGTTCAACTATAGACTGAGCAAGTGAAGAATGGCAGTAGAATGTGCCTTTGAACGTTTAAAAGCTCGCTGGTGCTGTTTGTTGACTAGGTTAGACCTCAGCACAACCAATATTCCCATTGTTATTACTGCTTGCTGTATGCTCCATCATATCTGTGTAGGGTGACCAGGTGTCCTGATTTTATAGGGACAGTCCCAATTTTTGGGTCTTTTTCTTATAAAGCCTCCTATTACCCCCCACCCCCGTCCCGATTTTTCACATTTGCTGTCTGGTCACCCTATATCTGTGAGAGTAAGGGGGAGCCGCTTATGGCGGAGTGGGAGGTTGAGGCAAATCGCCTGGCAGCCAATTTTGAACAGCCAGACACCAGAATGATTAGAAGAGCACAGATAGGTGTGCTGCACATCAGAGAGGCTTTGAAAACCAGTTTCATGACTGACCAGGCTACCATGTGACAGTTGTGTGTGTTTCTCCTTGATGCAAACCCGCCCCCTTTGTTGATTTTTAATTCCCTGTAAGCCAACCACCCTCCCCCCTTCAATCACAGCTGACAAAGGAAATAAAGTCACTATTGTTTTTAAACCATGCATTCTTTCTTTATTAATTAAAAAAAAGGGAGATAACTGATAAGGTATCCCAGGTACGGCAGGGTGGGGTGAGGGAGGAGGGGAGGAGGGAAGGACAAGGCCACATTGCTTATTGTAGCCACACTACAAATCAAAACTGTTTGAATGACAGCCTTCTGTTGCTTGGGCCATCCTCTGGAGTGCAGTGGCTGCGTGCCTGGAGCGACCCCCGCCAGCATTCTTGGGTGTCTGGGTGAGGAGGATATGGAACTTGGGGAGGAGAGCAGGCGGTTGTACAGTGGATGCAGCAGTGGTCTGTGCTCTTGTTGGCTTTCCTGCAGCACCACCAGACGCCTAAGCATGTCTGTTTGCTCCCCCATTAGCCTCAGTATTGCATCCTGCCTCTTGTCATCATGCTCATTTAATGCTTTCCTGGCCTCCGCCACTGAATGCCTCCATGCATTCAGTTGTGCCCTATCAGTGCGGGAGGACGGCATGAGCTCAGAAAACATGTAACTGCGAGTGCATTTTTTCCACCTTCTAATCTGCAATAACCTCAGGGACGGAGATGATAGGGGGAGCATAGAAACAGGGAAAGTAAAATTTAAGATGATACATTTCTGAGAACAAAAAGGAGACTCTTTCACAGTGAATCAAGCAATTCACAGCAGACAGCACATGTGCTTTAGGTACAAGGTCGCATTTTGCCTTTTATATTGAGTACCTGCTGGTATGGTGACACACACGGCTGGGCAACAGAATTTGGTTTCCAGGCAGCCATGGTAAGCCAAAGGATATGCGGGTTTGGCTTCTAACTCCTTCATAACATGTGGGAATGTTTTCAAACTGCAGTGCCCTCCTATCCCATAGCAAACAATGCCGGTTGGGTTTGCCATTTAAAAGGAGGGGGCTGCAGTTTTTGGGTGGATGTGCAGCACACATGCCCCCCCACCCCTCCATGTAGCTATTTGGGATGATTCCTTCACCCCTCCCCCGTGCCACGTGGCTATTCTCAGGGATGATCCCTTTTAGCCAAGTGCAAACAGCCCAGCATGAACAGGATTCTTTTACTGTTCCCTTACAAAAATTCCCCTATTTTGACCAGGTGACCATGAATGATATCATTCTCCTGAGGCTGACACAGAAAGACAAAGACCGAATGTTGCTTGAATGCGACCAAAACCCAGGACCATTCGCTGCCATGCTTTGTGCTGCAATGATTCTAGACTACTTGCTACTGGCTTGGCATGGCAAAGTGTCCTACTGTGGAAGAAGAAATAAGGCAGCCCTCCCCAGAAACCTTCTGCAAAGGCTTTCAGAGTACCTCCAGGAGAGCTTCATGGAGATGTCCCTGGTGGATTCCTGCTCCATCCCCAGATACGTTAACAGACTTTTCCAGTAGCTGTACTGGTTGCGAATGCATCCCAAGTCTTCAGGGCAAATCAAACATTAAACACTATTGCTTTTAAACCCTGTACTGTAGTTACAAATGTGCAATCACCAATGGTGCCTTCTCCACCTTCAGGGTCGGGGATCCCGCCTTGGGAGGGTATTGGCACCAGGGTGATGAAAAGGTCCTGGCTGCCAGAGAGAACAGATTCACCACTTGCCTGCTGGGCATTCTCCTCCTCCTCCTCCTCTTCCACAAAATCCTCCTCCATGTTGCGTGAGACTCCCCCCTTGCAGGTGTCCACGGACGGTGGTGGGGTAGTGGTAAGGTCCCCACCTAGAATGCCATGCAGCTGATCATAGGAGCGGCATGTATGGGGCTCTGACCCGGAGCAACTGTTTGCCTCCTTTTGGTAGGCTTGGTACTCTTTTGGTAGGCTTGCCTGAGCTCCTTGACTTTCATGCGGCACTGCTGTGTGTCCCTGTTGTAGCCTCTGTCCATCATGACCTGTGTGATTTTGGCATATATATTAGCATTTCTTCTTTTTGATTGGAGTTCTGCCAGCATAGATTCTTCTCCCCATACAACAATCTGATCCAGTGTCTACTGTTTGCTCCATGCTGGAACTCGTTTGCGATTCTGGGGGGACTGCATGGTCACCTGTGCTGCTGAGCTCGCCATGCTGACCAAACAGGAAATTAAATTCAAAAATTCCAGGGGCTTTTCCTGTGTACCTGGCTAGTGCATCGGAGTTGAAAATGCTGTCCAGAGTGGTCACACTGGAGCACTCTGGGATAGCTCCTGGAGGCCAGTAACGTCGATTTGTGTCTGCACTACCCCAAATTCGACCCAGCAAGGTTGATTTTAGCGCTACTCCCCTCGCCGGGGAGGAGTACAGAAGTCGATTTTAAGAGCCCTTTAGGTCGGCGGAACGAGGTTGGTCATTCATTATAAAATCGACCTAATGTGGCTAAATTTGACCTAACCCTCTAGTGTAGACCAGGGCTCAGAGACGTGATCAACGGTTTGAGTCACCAGTAAGGGTTCAACTAGAAAATTAGGCAACAGAGGCTACTACAAACACATCAGACATGCACTCTGCTCTCTACATTGGCTTTCCTCAGAACTTTGAATTCAATTAAATGTAAGAACTTGGTCCTTATTTTCAAAGGGCTCCATAGTCTGGGACCAGGATACCTAAAAGACCATCTAAAGCTTGAGGATCAAGATTGTGGTAAAAAAATCCACTCCTCTAGTGCAATGGAACTTGCAACAATAAGGATAAAGCTTATCTGTGCAGGAATCAGAACTTTCTTGGGGGCTGGTCTGAGACTGTGGAATGAATTCCCCAAGAAGTAAGGACAATCACAAACCTCACTACTTTCCGCTCCAAGTGAAAGGCTCATTGCTTTGCCTGCCTTACCATAAATACACAGCACCGTGTACATGTGAAACATCTCCTGAAAACAACAAACTAACAAAAAATCACTACCAAAACAAGACACTCTGCTGCACACATTTCCCCTGCCTCCCCTGGGGAGAGGATGAGAGAACAAACAAAATGTGACTGATGGTAGTTATGGTACTTGATGCACCATTGGAAGATGCTCAGATGTTCTAGTGATGAGCACGGTTTTGGAATTTATACAGCATAGAACTGAAGATAAAATTCATCCCTGCATAGACGGCTTAGAGGATGCCTTATGCTGGCCTGATGCACAGGGCTAA
This sequence comes from Mauremys reevesii, assembly GCF_016161935.1. NCBI lineage: Eukaryota > Metazoa > Chordata > Testudines > Geoemydidae > Mauremys > Mauremys reevesii. The sequence continues at coordinate 127,891,360 of NC_052624.1, read as the reverse complement.
ATTTCACTCATTATGTGTACTAGGAATTTTTGAGAAAGTGTTGTTATAAAAATAGAAATTGTTCTGGCTACTTTTCCATTCAGTTATTTGTTTTTGTTGTTTATTTAAAATGTATTTTCTTATTAAAAAATAAAAAAACCCAAATGCATTGCAGTGGGTTCCATTATTTACTGGGGGCCAACATTTAATTAAAAATTAGACATCTAAAGATATGCCACTAAGTCCATATTTAGACTCCTAAAGAAATGGTCTAATTTTTCAAAAATGCTGAGCACACAACAGCTCCCACAAAAGTCAATTGGAGCTGCTGCATGGTCAGCATTTTTTAATATTAGACTACCTATTTAGTGACTTAAATTTGGACTAAGAAGCCTGACTTTAGGCTCCCATCTTTTAAAATCTTGGCCCATTGTTTAAAGGCTTTAACCAGTGCACATTTAGCACAATCATAAAACTTCTGGGGGTGTCACCCAGATAGTTTAAATAGGAACAAAGGCAATTTTGAAAACTGTGTTTTAAAATATAATAAATACTAACAAAGACTGCCTAGGTCTGGAACTTTACTTGTGGGCTGCAGCTTGGACAAACTTTCATGACCATATGGTAAGCTCTTGAAAACAGGTGTTTATAAGGGAGGGAAGAAAACGCTGTGTTCAAGTTGTGGCATGGGATGCAGCATGATCTATAGGGAACTTGATTTGAAAATCAGGACCGTGGATGATTAGTTTGGTTCATTTCATTCTTAGCATGTGTGTGCAGGGGTGGCTCTAGCTTTTTTGCCACCCCAAGCAAGGCAGGTAGGCTGCCTTCGGCGGCTTGCCTGTGGGAGGTCCACCAGTCCTGCGGCTTTGGCGTACCCACTGCCAAATTGCCGCCGAATCCGTGGGTCCGGTGGACCTCCCGCAGGCATGCCGCCGAAAGTGGCTTGCCTGCCACCCTCGCAGGGACTGGCAGGGTGCCCCCCGCGGCTTGCCACCCCAGGCACACGCTTGGAGCGCTGGTGCCTGGAGCTGCCGCTCTGTGTGTGTGTGTGTGTAAGAGAGAGAGAGAGTGAGAGCACAGTGGCAGGAAGAGGAGGGGTGGAATGAATTTAGTTTGCTCTTACATATGATGCTGATGTTAAATATAGAAAATCAGTTTAAAAGGAATTAAAACAAAAATTGCTTAACTCTGCCGGTGGGGATCTTTCAAAATAGTCAGAACTATTAATCTTACATTTTCAAGAAATTGCAAGTTGACAGTTAAACCCTGTCCCTCTGAATTTCCATTTCAAAGTGAAAATAATTATGGAGTCTCTTGCCTTAGCAGTTTTAAAATTATATTAAAAAAAACCTCTTAAAAATAAAAAAGGATCACCGCCCTTTGTGAGCAAAACCGAACTCTTTTATTTCAACAGAAGAATTAGCAGTAAATGCATACACAAGTGGAGAATCAATAACCTTTACTTTTACAAGTAATAGAGACGTCTTCCTAACATGGCGACACTTCCTCTCAGCAGTCACTTGAAAGCAATATTCAGACCTGCCCCTTTGCAGCTCTTATCTGAATGGTGCATGCGTAACTGAGCTACTCACCTTGCTATACTGTACACTACAGTGGGTTTGGTTACTGTAAGAACTGAAGTGAACACAAAAGCAAAGCTTCAGTTTTCAAATAATAATAATAATTAATAATTAATAATAATAATTAACAGTTAATAAATAGTTCTACATTCCCTAAGGAACATGGAGAAGTTCTATGGCTTATGAAAACTCTGGAAGGACTAATGGGACTATGTCAATGCAGCACATGTAATACAGTTCAGTACTTATAAAAAAATGTGGCAGAATGTATGCTGTACATTTTTGCCTGTTCAAGGCCAATGGACATGGCATTTGCTCTGACTGTGAAGATTTATTCTTTATTCTACTCTCCTGGACAGAAAGAAGTTGTTGATGGCTAGTCAGGGGTGTAGAGGGGAGGAGGGAGGAATTGAAGCGAAGAAAAGAAAAAAAGAAAAGTTTAAGGGAAAATACTTTTAGTCCTTAAAGCCTCATTCAGTCTTTTAGATTTAATAAGCGTTGGTTTCTTGAGGCTATAAACTGAGACTGAATAAGGAAACAATAAGCTGCTTTAAGACTGAAGGGAGGCCAACAGGGCTTTCTACCTAATTGCAACAGTTCTCAACTTCTCTGGGAAGATAAATGATGAGGAAATCAATGGACAGAATGGAGTGTGAAGCAGCACTAAGCGGCATGACATTTACAATGTTTCTTGATCAGAGTAAAAATGAGTTTTTCTTTTGGCACAACGAAGTACTGTGTCCCCATGCAACCACTTTAATATTTCATATGGCTGGGATACTTGCTGAATGTACCTCAAATCTCCATTAAATCTTGGGGGTTTTAACCTCTTCAGCTTTAGTAACTTTATTTATAGGCATTAAATGTTATTTTCACTAACTGGGTCCTAATTATCCTGTTGTATAGCTGGATGTATAATATCTTGTATGGATTTACCTAATTTCAGCTGAGATATTTCCCTTTGTTTGACCCTTTGACCTGCCCCTGTTATGTTTTTGGTTGTCCCCTGTAATTTTTTGAGTTCCTGGACCTTGTAGCTCCTCCTCTAAAGCTGCGGGAGGGTCCTTTAGTACTAGGCGGGTTTGCGCCCGCCCACTTCCCGGAACCCAATAGGACTACTAAGAACTGCAGCTGAGCAATTCAAAGAAGTTTCTTCTTTTCCAGCTGGACATGTACCTGGCACCATATCTTCCCGAGGCAACATGTGTGTGTGGGGAGGCATGAAGATTTCTGCCAGGGTTCACACCAGAATGTGGCCAGCAACAGCCTTTCAGCACTGTGTGGGAAGGAAGGGACAGGAGCTGCTTCAACCTGCGAGGTGGGGAGGGATGATGGCCCATGTCTTTGCAGAGCTCATCTCTTCCCCACCCTCTTGCTCCCCTGTGGCTAGAAGCAGCTTGTCCCTTCCTGCCCATACAGTGTCGAAAGGCAGCGAACACCTCTACCGCCTGTCTCCCAACTACAGTGCAGGCAGGAAGGGGTTAAGCCCTAAGGACACATTGTGCACCAGGGCCCAGGGACTTCAGTGAACCCAGCCAGACAGGTAGCTCAGCAGCGGATGGTGCCTAGGGACAGAGCAGCCCCGTGCTCCCTGGGGGCAGGTGAAGAGGGTGCTAAGCCCCTGACTGGGGCACTGCTGTGGAGCCTGCAAGGTCAGGGTGTGAACAGGCTTGAAATCGCTTCCCCCTCCCCCGCCCACTACTGCAGAGTTTAGCTGAGGGGCAGGGAGGCTTCCCTGTGCCAGCGCTGTGTGGGGCTTTGGCACATGCTGGGCTCGGCTTCTCCTGGCCAGCTCCCTGGGCCAGAGGGTCTTGGGCTTTCCTGGGATGCCAGCCCAGCCAGAGGCAATGGGGGAAGGAAGGAGCCTGCCAGCCAGACTGTTCGTGAGCTGAGCGCTCCAACCAGGGGCTGGTTCTCTGCACAGTGCTGGGAGCAGGATGTGCCACATCGGGGGTGTGGGATATGGAGGAGCAGCAGGGCTGAGGCAGGTGAAGGGGCAAAGCAGGGAGAATACAGCGAGGGGGGAGCACGTAAAGAGCTGATGGGTGAGCAGCAAAGGCACTACGTAAACGTCTGCCGCCTGGCACCTAACTGCACTCACCCACCACCGCAGCTCACAGCATGCAGCCAGCGCCAGCTGGAAACGGGATGTGAGGAAAGAGCTGGCATGCAGCAGGGGCTATGCTGATGGACAAGCAGGGGGAGTGGCCAGCCCCGTGGGCTGCAGCTTTGCCCTGCAACCAGCCTTGCACATCCTCCCCCCATCATCGGTCCTTGGAATCCACCACTTACTGCTGGTGGGCAGGCAGCTGGCAAGCAGGGATCTGGCCAGTAGCAGGACCTGCCAGTACTGATGTGGGGGAGACAGAAAATTTGCCTGTTTTTAAGAAAAAGTTGGGACACCTGCAGGAGGGCTGAAATACGGGACTGTCCCTTTAAAAACAGAACATCTGGTCACCCTATTAATAGACATTAAGCAGTGGCCCTAATACAAAACCATGTATTTTTTGCCATATTGATAACTGATCATTTATATCTACTCTTTGTTTTCTCCTTCGTAGCCAGTTTCTGATCCATGACAATTCTTTACTTCTCATTCTATTATTTCCTAGTGTCCTTACTAGCCTCTTGTGAGGAACTCTGTTAAAATCTTTTTGTAAGTCCTAATGAATTATGGCAGCTGGTTCTTCTTTAAGCCTGTTTTGCTGACATGCTTAAAGAATCCTAATAGGCCAGAAAGACACAATTTTCCTTTACACAAACAGTAAAGGCTTGTTGCTAAAAGATCACATTCGTTTAGAAGTGTTGTTATTCTGGTTTTATTATTGTTTCAACCAATTTGCCTGGTAAATCAAATTTCCTGGTCTGTAATTTCCAGGATCATGCCCTAGCACTTTTTACAATACAGGTACAGCATTCACTACTCTCCATTCTTCCAGTACAGTGGCTGATTTTAATGAGACGTTGCATATATTTGCTAGCAGCTGCGCCACTTCACTCTCAGAAGACTTGGACAAATACCATTTGGGTCTGGTGCATTTCTTGCCACTCTTTAATTTAGCAGTTTGTTCCATTATTGCCTCTTTTGACATTTGCTTTGGTGAAAGAACCTCATCGTTATTACCTCAAAAGAGAGGATGGGTTTCTCCCTAGACTTCCCTTGGCCTAAGTGGGCATCCTGTGTGTTGATGAGCACTTACTCACAAAATCAATCCCCTGAACTGAGCTCACTCACAGATAAGGCCTTACTAAGAGTGACAGAATCTGACCCTGAGGTTATCTGCAATGTTTTTATCCTTAGTTGCTCCCTGATACCCCAGTGGACCCGCACCAGATCTACCATAGTTTATGCTTATTTTATTGGCTTCTTATTGTTGGATTTCCATTTTCTGAAAGATACCTGTTTGGATTCTTTTGAAGCCATCTCTACTCTTGAACAAACTCTTGAATCTCACTTTTGAACCTTATTTTCTTGCTTTCCTACTTCCCTTCGTGTCTAGGGAAGCATGCCTTTTATGACTTTGTTATGAGATGTTTTAACTAACCTCAGTGCCACATCTAAGAATTTTAATTTATATTCCTTCAATTTAAGAGTCTTTTGCCATTAAAAAAAAACATTCTCCTTTCTGAAGTTTAGAATCCCAGTTTCAGTTTATAAAATTTAAAAATAGTCCAAGGACAGAAGTATTACTGAAGTGGTCAAAGTTGCAAAATAAATGCAATTTATCACATGGCTCTGTATTTATCACATGGATCTCTCTCTCTCTCTCTCTCTCTCTCTCTCTCTCTCGCGCACACACACACACACACACACACACACACACACACACACACACACACACACACACACACACACCTGAATCTGCTAGTGTGGTGCTGAGGGTCTGCAGCTCACAGTCACACTGGACAATTCTCCTTTTCCATTTGAAATTGCAATTAAATTAGGGCATGTTCCAATCTGAAGAGACTGGTATTCCATCCCCCGCTAAGCTGTCAATGGAGGCCTAGCCTGAGTGGAAGAGGGAGATATTGGGTAGAACAATTCTATGGAAATTCCAACAAATTAGCAAGAGCTGGGGGAAAAAATCAACAAAATTTTTATTGGAGTCAGTCACTATAAACTGTATTGAATTCCCTCACATAAGAACATAAGAACATAAGAACGGCTGTACCGGGTCAGACCAAAGGTCCATCTAGCCCAGTATCTGTCTACCGACAGTGGCCAATGCCAGGTGCCCCACAGGGAGTGAACCTAACAGGCAATGATCAAGTGATCTCTCTCCTGCCATCCATCTCCATCCTCTGACGAACAGAGGCTAGGGACACCATTCTTACCCATCCTGGCTAATAGCCATTTATGGACTTAGCCACCATGAATTTATCCAGTCCCCTTTTAAACATTGTTATAGTCCTAGCCTTCACAACCTCCTCAGGTAAGGAGTTCCACAAGTTGACTGTGTGCTGCGTGAAGAAGAACTTCCTTTTATTTGTTTTAAACCTGCTCCCTATTAATTTCATTTGGTGACCCCTAGTTCTTCTATTATGGGAATAAGTAAATAACTTTTCCTTATCCACTTTCTCAACATCACTCATGATTTTATATACCTCTATCATATCCCCCCTTAGTCTTGCTCTTTTCAAAGAGAGTTAATTAATAATGTCAATACTAAAAAACTGAGAGAAAAGGGGGAAATGTTTTTATCTAATTTGCCAACATACCTTAAAGACCCAAAGGGCTAGAAAGCTCAGAAATCTGCCAGAAGGCCCAAGAAAGCAAAAGTGCTTTTCTCTTGTGCTTTTAGTAATTAGCACTGAAATACTGGGATTTGATTTGATTTGAAAATGCCCCCTTGGGTACAAAATCTTATGCAGAAAAAATAGATGCATTATTAGCAAAATCATTATTGTAAAATCATTATTATTACACTCCATAACAACAAATATGTTTGCTCCTCTGGCTTCATTGATAGACCTCAATAATTACACACAGCCCATATATTGAGAAATGTCTACTCTGCAAGATTTCCTTTTCCCTGTGGGAGGGGATAGATTCTTGTACTTAATGGCTGAAATGCAACTCTGTTATGCCCACACAACCCTTATAATTTCAATGGAATTTAATGGATTTTGCTTTTTTTTTCCCAGTCACTTTTAGATTTCGTCTGTACTAGGCTGTTTTGTCAAAAGTTTCTCACCATTGCAATGAATGTTTCAGCACTAATGGTGGTAGCAATGGTGGAATATTAGCGCAGGCAGGTCACTGGCAGCTGCCAGCATTTTAACCTGCTACGAGCAGGGTTAGAACACAGTGATTAAAATGATGGTGGCTTTCTCTATCCTATGGATGTCACCATTGATAACATTGGTGGTAGCAACAGTAGAAATGTGAAAGAAAAAGTGCAGTGTGAACACAACATTGGAGATGGGCCTGCACCCAAACCCTGGGGTTTAAAGCTCCTGAAGTTTGGGGGTATAAAAATTAGGATCCAGATTCTGCAGTGTGGCCTGACAGAATCCAAAGACCTGAGCTCTCTCAAACTTAGCTTGCACTTATATCTAGTTACATTTTTGTTGTGTTTTACATTATTTCCTTTACCAGATACTAAGATCTGCCTGGTAAAAGGAGGGCTGAAGGAAGGTGGTAATTGGCATGTACTGGTGGTTTTCTTTATTTGTTTTTTTTTGGAGGTGGGGAGGTGGGGGAGGCAAGGGAAAGCTGGGTTTCATCCTGTACATTCTTTACATCAACAATTGTGTAGGAGAAATGTCAACAGAATTCCAGTAATGATGTACAGATTTAGAGGGGGTGAAAGTATAGGGCTTGTGGGCCTGATTCAAAGCTCACTGAAGTCAATGGGAGCTTCTAGCATTGACTTCAATGGGCTTTGACTTAGACCTTCTACTGGAAATAGGGTTGCATCCTTAACTATGTAGTAATTGCTGCCATTCCATAGTCAGAGGAGTTTTGGACATGCTTGCATAGCTCCTCCATATTGCTACCTCCTGTTTAAACAGTGGGAAGTTATATAAATATCTCCTCAAAATAGTTAGAAGGAAATCATAATGACCAAAATAATAAGAAAAAGAAATCAAGTTAAACCTCCTTCCCTTGCCCTCCCCCCTTTTCATACACAATGATGTAGGTCTGGAGTTCTCAGTGTAAGATGGTTTGAACTGGAAAGCAAGATGTGCTGGTTTATAGTAATCTGAAGTCATGATTCCATCAGAAAAAATATTATTTTTATTATTAGTATTACTGCCACTACCTCAAAGTCATTGCAAGATGTGTCTCTGTGATTTCATTTGATCATTGTACGTAACTCATGAAACTATCTAAATCCCAAACTGCCAAAAGTAATTAATAAGTTTGTAAATGGCCTAATTGTTCAGCTTGGAGCTGTCTAAATAACTGAACAATGTTAGTGATCAATTAATAATACAGGTATTTTGTTGTGCAGGCTAGTGCACTTGTTTTCCATGCCCTGGCCTAAACATGCAATAAAGAATGAAAACAAACAACCACTAAAATCACTGTACACAAACTGTGAAGCACAAAGCTATTAATCAATTTCTTAAATGCATGCAATCTCACTGTAAAATCGGTTCATATAGAAAGCCATTTAACCAGCCCAACAGTACTTATCATAAAGTTGGCCCACCACAACCACAAAACCCTTTTACTAAACCGCACTGAAGACAAAGCTCAAACTGACTATAAATAATAGGGAATAATTTCCTCAGAATCAGCTCCAGTCTTTTCAATTGAGGTAAAACCACTGTTAAAATAAAGGTAATCCTTAGAGCTTCTAAACTTGCATCAGTCAATCTGTGTCCCTTGCATACATTGTGTCTGACTAGAGATCACAGGCTCCTGACAAGTCCTCCTGACTGGAGTGAACGTCTTTTCCTCTATGTCCTTCCATGAGGAAACTGCAGACATTATTCATATTAGGAAAGTAAATAATCTTTAGTCTTTTGTTTAAAACCCTCCAAACCCATTAAGCGATAAAAAGTCTTAGTTCACTACACAGATTTCAGCTCCCTGATCTCAGATTTTTGATAGAGATGGTGGGCTTGATTCTTGGCTGCCTTGAACTTTGTGTGGTCATTCATACCTGGGCAATGTGGGTATAAAATGCTGTCAGGACAGTATAGTAGTGTTTCATACTCACTTTGAACAGGAATAAATGACCACACAGGAAGCAAAGCCGTGGAGAATCAGACCTGGTACTTCTCCTGCTGGGGACACATAGTGGGAAGTTGATACTGGGTAATACTGAGAGAAGCATCAGCATTAGCCATAGAACACTAGAGTCCAACCTTGAGGAGATAGTCTGTATTAACAGACAGCTAAAAGCAAATATTTTAGGTCGGTGAAATTTAAAACATGGATAAACTTTTGACTTTTCATCTTTCACAAAAAAAAAATATCTATATGGAACAGTAGAAGTTCCTGTGAGTTTCACTTGAGAAATCAGTCTTGTCCGTTATTTCCTGGTTTCCATTACACAGTGATTTTTCTTCACTGTTCAGAGCAATACTATTGATTAGAACAGAAAGCCTCCTTTCTCACTCCCCACTGAAAGTCTTGATAAAAAATCATAGTCTGCAAAGTATCTGTTAAAAATGAACCCTCGTAGAATTTTGTTTACTTTGCCAGGGATTTTTTTTCCAGAGTTAGATCTTCAGACTTTGGTCCCTATTAAACCTTTGAGAAAAATAGAAATATTGTTGACATGTTCTGCTTTGTGTTTCCTCACAGTTATATAATCATTAACTACCATCTCAATGCTCCTTAATCACAAAAAGCTGGGGCCTGCAGAAAGCTAATTCTGCCTTTCTCACTGGAAATATTTCTGTACATTTTTATTTATTTACAAGACCATACTGGGTATTTTATTGCCATGCAATATATCTGTATTGAACTGTAAGTGTAGATGTGTATGCTTATTTTAACTTGTTATTAATATCAGAATAGTAAGCCAGGAAATTTGTATTGTGAGGGAGGGAGTCCCAGATCAGGCCTCCACGTGCTTTCCCTTAGGTCTCTGATGAACTACAAAGAATTATATGCTTGGAGTTTTGAAAAGCTGCAGAAAGTGCAGGAGCCATTAATCATAGGCAGCCAGCTGACTGGCTGATATGCAGTGTCTTCATTCTCACACCTGTACCCTGCAGTCAGGCTAAATCTTTTGGCTGAATTAACTAGTGACGCAGCTCTAGAGGGGGCTCGGCAAGCCCCCGGGCAAGGCCCCAGGGGGGGGGGGGGGGTGCTGGGTGGTGCGCAGTCTGCGCTGGCGGGATCCAGTCGAGGTCGGACCGACTCCGACCTGGCCGGGCGTGCGCGCGCGGGCGGCTGGTCCCGCTGCGCGCTGGACCTCCCCGCCCGCATGACCGCGCGGAGCCTCACCGCGCCGGACAGACGAACCGCCCGCCGCAGCGCGGGGTCCAACTGAGCCGTCGCCCAGACCAGACCCTTCTCCGTCATCATGCGTGCGGCAGGTCGCTCGCTGCCCCGCTGGGCGCCTCCCGGGGCATGATTTGCTGGGGCCAAATTTGTAGAGCCGCCCCTGACTAGTGATATCAATCCATCTGTCTTCTGTGCTCTGGCTTGGTTTCATTAGCTCTGCTTCAGTATGTAGATGTCAGTTTGGAATAATACAGAGAACCAAGAGTCTTTAAAATAAGGAGACATTACACATAAATCCCATGGGATGTCTGATGTATTTGGGGTCCCTTCTATGATGAGATAACTGGCTCTGTGGATATGGGGAAAGTGGTGGACATGATATATCTTGACTTTAGCAAAGCTTTTGATACAATCTCCCACAATATTCTTGCCAGCAAGTTAAAGAAGTCTGGATTGGATGAATGGACTATAAGGTGGATAGAAAGCTGGATAGATCGTCGGGCTCACGGGTAGTGATCAACAGCTCAATGTCTAGTTGGCAGCCGGTATTAAACAGAGTGCCCCAGGGTCAATCCTGGGGCTGGCTATGTTCAAAGTCTTCATTAATGATCTGGATGGTGGGCTGGATTGCACCCTCAGTAAGTTTGTGGATGACAGTATGCTAGGGGGAGAGGTAGATACTGTGGATGACACTAAGCTGGAGGGTAGGGATAGGGTCCAGAGTGACCTGCACAAATTGGAGGATTGAGCCAAAAGAAATCTGATAAGGTTCAACAAGGACAAGTGCAGAGTCCTGCACTTAGGATGGAAGAATCCCATGCACAGCTACAGGCAGGGGACCAATTTGCTAAACAGCAGTTCTGCAGAAAAGGACTTGGGGATTACAGTGGATGAGAAGCTGGATATGAGTCAACAGTGTGCCCTGGTTGCATTAATAGGAGTGTTGCCAGCAGATTAAGGGAAATGATTATTCCCCTCTATTTTGCACTGGTGAGGCACATCTGGAGTACTGTGTCCAGTTTTGCCCCACCCCCCCACTACAGAAAGGATGTGGACAAACTGGAGTCCAGCAGAGGGCAACAAAAATGATTAGGTGTCTGGGACACATGATTTACCATGAGAGGCTGAAGGAATTGGGTTTATTTAAACTGCAGAAGAGAAGAGTGAGAGGGGTTATGATATCAGCCTTCCACTACCTGAAGGGGGCGTTCCAGAGAGGATGGAGCTAGGCTGTTCTCAGTGGTGGCAGATGACAGAACAAGGAGCAATGGTCTCAAGTTGCAGTGGGCGAGGTCTAGGTTGGATATTAGGAAACACTATTTCACTAGGAGGGTGGTGAAGCACTGGAATGGGTTACCTGGGGAAGTGATGGAATCTCCATCCTTAGAGGTTTTTAAGGCCCAGCTTGACAAAGCCCTGGCTGGGATGATTTAGTCGGGGTTGGTCCTGCTTTGAGCAGCGGGTTGGACTAGATGACCTCCTGAGGTCTCTTCCAACCATAATCTATGATTCTATGATTCTCCCCACAAAGCATGTGACTTTTGTCATTGTGTGGCAGAAGGCCTTTGCAGATGAAATCTTTTCAATTTTGAACCCTGTGTTCTGGGCATCTCTATGTTTTCCCAGCTGGATGTGGCTGTGAAAGTTTAGGTAATCCTTAGGGTAACTGTTCTCTTCTAAAGCAGTTGCCAATGCTGTTCTGCATCTCAGATGGAGAATGACAGGGTGGGTCTGTTATTGTCTTCCTCCTGGAGCCCAAGTGCATTCCATATCACACCTGAGCTCTTGTTCTGGCCCCAGGAGCAAAGGAAAAAAAAAAGCTGCTGAGCTGTGAAGTGAAACTGTCATGCATAGCCACCTACCCTACCTATGTTATGTAAAAGCAGTCAGGACTTGGTCAATATAACTCAATGAAATCCATCGAAGGGCCAGATTTTGGTGCCCTTACACATACTGAGTAGTATTTTATCCCATGAGTAGTTCCACTGAAATACCACAAATGGGAAAACATGTGGATTAAGGTGCTACTCACCATTAGGAAGATTATCCAAATATCTGCCAAAGGGATCAGAGTGATAAAAGTCTGTCTTGCAATTTTGAGAAATTTACCTTTTAATCTGTGACTTTTCCATAATATATCACTTGAAATTGTTTAATAAATAACTTTCCCATGATTATTTCAACAATGCATTGTTTGCACATTATCATAAGAACATAAGAACATAAGAAAGGCCGGACCGGGTCAGACCAAAGGTCCATCTAGCCCAGTATCTGTCTACCGACAGTGGCCAATGCCAGGTGCCCCTGAGGGAGTGAACCTAACAGGCAATGATCAAATGATCTCTCTCCTGCCATCCATCTCCATCCTCTGACGAACAGAGGCTAGGGACACCATTCTTACCCATCCTGGCTAATAGCCATTTATGGACTTAGCCACCAGGAATTTATCCATAGCAATTAGTCAGTTATTCATTTCACTTTCGGAATTAATTGGTTGATTGTTCATTGGTACTGTTTCTGTTCGCTGCCTGGATGATCTAATTGCTATCAAATACTTTCTGCAAAATGACTTTTCTTTAGTTACAAAAAATGTTTCATTTATGGAATCAATTAATCTACTCTATTTTGGGGGGAGGGCAAAAATCACCATGACGCAAACATTCATTCCAACAAAACTTTGGTCTTAGGAATTGACCTTGCTTTAGAATTCCATAAGAGAATGGCAATGCATATCAAAGCTATAGGTACACAAAAGACCTGACAAAAAGTCAGAATAATGATCGCTGAGGAATTTAATTATTCTGACATATCCTCAGAAAGCATTAATGAGATTCCTAAGAAGAATGATATATATTTCTTTTAAAACTGATGCTAACAACGAAATTAGTCAAAGTAGGATCATTGGTAGTGGATATTAGTATAGAATTTAATTACATTGAATGGGGAATTAAGTGCTCAAGTCCCACTAACAATAATGGCAGCTGTGTGTCTGTCACTCCTGCATATCACCTGGAATAATGTACCCCTAGGTGTTTTGTTCTAGCTGATTTCTGTTTCACTGTTTCCTGAAAATTATGATACAGTTTAAAAATGACCTTAACAAAACCCCTAGGAATAATTTTAGCACTGTACTAAAAATGTACCCTCTGATGTCTCCTGCATCGCATGTTATTGAGTAAAAGAGTGCATCCTTGAGAGCTAAAGTGGAGAAATTTAATCTACATAAAATCAGAGAAGTCAGGGAAGTAGAGAGGGATTTTGGTCTAAATAATAGAAAAAGAAATGTAGCTTTGGACAGTAGCTGAATATCATAAGTTAACCATAAAAATTTGCTCTGAAAAACTTAGATTGTTGACATTTAGTTCATATAATTCTTGAATATAGAGATACCAAAAAGACACACACACACACACTTTTAGTCCATCTCCATGATTTTGCAGAATTGTTTTCCGTTATACCCATACTAGTGTAGTCTACCTGATTTTATCAATTCACCTTTTATCTTAAATAATTAATGCCCTACTTTTGTTCATGAAGCCTGGGCAGTAGTAAGGAGCAGTTCAACTATAGGCTGAGCAAGTGCAGAATGGTTGTAGAATGTACCTTTAGACATTTAAAAGCTCACTGCTGCTGTTGGTTAGACCTCAGCGCAACCAACATTCCCATTGTTATTGCTGCTTGCTGTGTGCTCCGTTATATCTGTGAGCATAAAGGGGGAGACATTTATGGTGGGGTGGGAGGTTGAGGAAAATTGCCTGGTGTCCGATTTTGAGCATCCAGACACCAGGGTGATTAGAGGAGCACAGCAAGGTGTGCTGCACATCAGAGAGGCTTTGAAAACCAGTGTCATGACTGGCAGGCTTCAGTGTGACAGTTGTGTGTGTTTCTCCTTGATGCAAACCTGCCCCCTTTGTTGGTTTTAATTTCCTGTAAGCCAACCACCCTCCCCCCTTCAAAATAAAGTAACTATTGTTTTGAAACCATGCATTCTTTCTTTATTAATTTTTTAAAAAAATGAGATAATGGACAAGGTACCCCGGGTGGGGTGGTGGAGGATGGAAGGACAAGGCCACACTTTTTTTTGTAGCTACACTGAAAATCAAACTGTTTGAATGACAGCCTTCTGTTGCATGGGCTATCCTCTGGAGTGGAGTGGCTGGGTGCCCGGAGCCCCCCTGCCCCGCGTTCTTGGGCGTCTGGGTGAGGAGGCTATGGAACATGGGAAGGAGGGTAGGTGGTTATACAGTGGATGCAGCGGAGAGTGGAGAGCTGTGCTCTTGTTGGCTTTCCTGCAGCTCCAACAGACGCTTCATCATGTCCATTTGCTCCCCCAACAGACGCTTCAAAATGTCCATTTGCTCCCCCATTAGCCTCAGCTTCGCTACCTGCCTCCGCTCTTAGCGCTCAGTTAATTCTTTCCTGGACTCTGCCACTGAGGGCAGGTCCATACTCACCGCGCGGGTCGACGCGGTGAGTTCGACTTCACGGAGTTTGAACTATCGCGTCTGATCTAGACGTGATAGTTCGAACTCCGGAAGCGCCGCGGTCGACTCCGGTACTCCACCACTGCAAACGGCGGTGGTGGAGTCGACGGGGGAGCCGCGGAGTTCAACCCCGCCGCGTCTGGACGGGTGAGTAGTTCGAATTAGGGTACTTCGAATTCAGCTACGCTATTCCCGTAGCTGAATTTGTGTACCCTAATTCGAACCCCCTTTTTAGTGTGGACCAGGCCTGAATGCCTCCATGCATTAAGCTGTGCCCTATCAGGGAGGACTGCATGAGCTCGGAAATCATGTAATCACGAGTGTGTTTTTTTCACCTTCTAATCTGTGATAACCTCAGGGATGGAGATGATAGGGGGAGTGTAGAAACATTTTACGCTCTACGATTCTGGGGGGACTGCACGGTCACCTGTGCTGCTGAGTTCACCATGCTGACCAAACAGGAAATGAAATTCAAAAGTTCACGGGGCTTTTCCTGTGTACCTGGCTAGTGCATCGGAGTTCAAAGTGCTGTCCAGAGCGGTCATAATGGAGCACTCTGGGATAGCTCCCAGAGGCTAATACCATCGACTTGAGTCCAGGCTACCCCAAATTCAACCCAGAAAAGTTTTTAGCACTACTCCCCTCATCAGGGAGGAGTACAGAAGTCGATTTTAAGAACCCTTTAGGTCGACAGAACGGGGTTGGTTGTGTGGATGCATTCATTTTTAAATTGACCTAACATGGCTAAATTCGACCTAACCCCATTGTGTAGACCAGGCCTAAGTTTCATGACATTCCTGTTTCCAGGTTTCTCTCCTGTTGATGGAATATCAGTGTTTCTGACAGTTTTCCACTACATTAATTTGTGTTTTTCCTGTTTAATCTCCTTTTGTTATTTTTTTATTTCCCATAGTTACCTTTGTATTATTTTTCTGAGATATTATCCTATAGATAATAGCAACTCTGAACTTCATATGTGTATCATTTACCCATCTTCTCAATCATTAATGGTAATATTAAATAAGATCAGACCTGACACTGATCTTTGCAGTAGCCCATTAAATATGTCCCCACTGCTCTAGACTTCACTGTTTATCATGGCCCTTCACTTATTGTCTTTCAACCACCTTAGTTTAATGTTTTTTTTAATCAAAAGCTGTTTGGTTAAAAGTGGGGCTTATTATGAGTTAGAATGTATGACATGATTATTTGAGATGTTCACTTAAAGAAAAACTGTGGGCTTTACTTTTTGTTTGTAGAGTAATTCCTTGGCTATTTTCAATGTTTCTGACCCAACTTCCCTAATGCTAACTTTGCTTTATAGCCACAGCTCCCAGGAAATGGAATTCACCAGAGAAGCCATTCTTGAAAAACCCATTTGACCAATTTCTAAGATTAAGACGGCCAAAGCTGAGGAGTGTTAAGGAATAGGCGATTAACTGAGATGCAAGCTTGCTGTTCATGCTGGGCTGTGATATTTTTATGAAGCGAATGGGGAAATTACTCTAAGAACTTTATACAATCTGATCAGAAAGATAGATGAGAAATTTGATGTTATCCCTAAAGTTACAAATCACATGGCATCAGATTATTATACGCAAATTAACATCACAACTTTATAAAAAATATGTTGAAACTGAATGAAGTAATTTTAAGAAATTATCAAGCATTTTAATTCAACCAAACATTGTTTATTCATCACAAATCAGAAACTGTAGAAAATCTATAGTAGCCAACCGGTGAGTGTGAAGACTGAAAGAGGAATTAGAGAGTACTAATGCTGTTTACTTGCTGAACATTTTGGAAGAGAGATTGGATATTAAATCTGATCCATTAAATTTGATACTAAATATCTTGAGAAGGCATTCAGTTTTCTATCTTCTCAAGTTTTAGTGATTACAGGAAAAGGAGCTTGGTCATAGACAGCTGCAGCGGCACAGCAGCCAGCAAACAGAGCTGTAAAGAGGGGAGTTTCACTGGGAGTTTACAGGGGGACTTTGCGGGGGAGACTTAGAGACCTAGGCAGAAGAACTGACAGGCTAGTGAAGGGAGTGGGTGGTGGTCTGCCAGTGTTCTGGTGCCTGTTGGGGGTTTGTTTTGGTTTGTGTTTCTTTGACTAACAGGTTTTAGGTGGGAAGGCTATGACCGATACAGAGGCAGCAGTGAAAGACACAATGAGGATGACTGGATGTGGAAGCTGCGGCATGTACATGATCCTGGCGGCAGTACCTGAAAAGAGTTTCGTCTGCATGATGTGCCGCCTGATAGAGCTGATGGAAGAAAAGATCCGAGGACTGGAGATGCAAGTGGAAACTCTGATTGAGTTTAGAAGGGGGGTTGAGCAGATGATAGAGCAAAGACATGAGGAGGCTGAAGGGGTAATCTCAGACTTGCAGATAGAAGCAGGACCAAAGAATTCTGAGGGGAGACTGCTGGGTGAGGAAAGTGGACGGTGGAAGCATGTGACTAAGAGAACCAGGCAGAGGAAAAGATGTGACAGTGAAGGAGAAATAGAGCTCAAGAACAGGTTTGCAGAGTTGGAAAATGAAGAAGGGGCACAGCAGGTGGTTGCTGAAGGTGAGAGGGCAAGGAAAAAGAGAAGAGCAGCTAATCCTACAGGAAGAGGGGAAGAGTCTATGGAGACAACACCAAAAATGAGCCCCAGGAGGATACGGGATGGGTTGCGGAGGATTGCAAGGGCGAATAGGAATCGAGAGGACTTGCAGCCAGTGGGAGCAGGGGATAGACCGGAGAATCACACTGTCACCAGGAAAAGGCAGGTCTACATGATTGGGGACTCCTTACTGAGAAGAATAGACAGGCCTGTAACTAGAGCTGATCCGGAGAACAGAAGGGTGTGCTGTCTGCCGGGTGCTAAGATACGGGATGTGGACCTGAGGCTGAAAAGGATCCTAACAGGAGCGGGAAAGAATTGTCTGATTGTCCTTCATGTGGGAACAAATGATACGGCTAGATTCTCGCTGGAATGTATCAAGGGAGACTATGCCAGGCTGGGGAAGACACTTAAGGAAATCTAGGCTCAGGTGATCTTCAGTGGGATTCTGCCTGTTCCTAGAGAAGGGCAACAAAGGTGTGACAGGATTATGGCGATCAACAGATGGCTCAGGCAGTGGTGCTATAAGGAGGGCTTTGGGATGTAAGGCCACTGGGAAGCATTCATGGACAGAGGACTGTTCTCTCAGGATGGACTTCACCTGAGTAAGGAGGGAAATAGATTTCTAGGATGGAGGCTTGCCCAACTGATTAAGAGAGCTTTAAACTAGGAATTTGGGGAGATGGTTGGGAGATGTCCAGGTAATCGCCACACTGGAATTTAACACTGAGAGGGAAGAAAACAAAGTAAGAGAGGATACAGCGGTGGGCAGAAGAATGGACATAAGGAGGAAGGGTAGTATCTAATAGGTGATACTTGTGGTAGAATGTCTGTGCCTAATCAGATAAAGAATGTCAGTGAAGACAAACGGCAAAAATTAAGATGTCTGTACACTAATGCGAGGAGCCTAGGTAACAAAATGGAGGAACTAGAGCTACTGGTGCAGGAAGTGAAACCGGATATTATAGGGATAACAGAAACCTGGTGGAATAGTAGTCATGACTGGAGTACAGGTATTGAAGGCTATGTACTGTTTAGGAAAGACAGAAATAAAGGCAAAGGTGGCGGAGTAGCATTGTATATCAATGATGAGGTTAACTGTAAAGAAATAAGAAGTGATGGAACAGATAAGACAGAGTCTGTCTGGGCAAAACTCACATTGGGAAAGAAAGCTACTAGAGCCTCCCCTGAGATAGTGCTTGGGGTGTGCTACAGACCGCCAGGATCTGATTTGGATATGGATAGAGACCTCTTTAATGTTTTTAATGAAGTAAACACTAATGGGAATTGTGTGATCATGGGAGACTTTAACTTCCCAAATATAGACTGGAAGACAAGTGCTAGTAATAATAATAGGGCTCAGATTTTTCTGGATGTGATAGCTGATGGATTTCTTCACCAAGTAGTTGAAGAACCAACAAGGGGAGATGCCATTTTAGATTTGGTTTTGGTGAGTAATGAGGACCTCATAGAAGAAATGGTTGTAGGGGACAACCTTGGTTCGAGTGATCATGAGCTAATTCAGTTCAAACTAGATGGAAGGATAAACAAAAATAGATCTGGGACTAGGGTTTTTGATTTCAAAAGGGCTAACTTTAAAGAATTAAGGAAATTAGTTAGGGAAGTGGATTGGACTGAAGAACTTGTGGATCTAAAGGCAGAGGAGGCCTGGAATTACTTCAAGTCAAAGTTGCAGAAACTATCAGAAGCCTGCATCCCAAGAAAGGGGGAAAAAATCATAGGCAGGAGTTGTAGACCAAGCTGGATGAGTAAGCATCTCAGAGAGGTGATTAAGAAAAAGCAGAAAGCTTACAAGGAGTGGAAGATGGGTGGGATTAGCAAGAAGCTACCTTATTGAAGTCAGAACATGAAGTGAGAAAGGCTAAAAGCCATGTAGAGTTGGACCGTGCAAAGGGAATTAAAACCAATAGTAAAAGGTTCTATAGCCATATAAATAAGAAGAAAACAAAGAAAGAAGAAGTGGGACCGCTAAACACTGAGGATGGAATGGAGGTTAAAGATAATCTAGGCATGGTCCAATATCTAAATAAATACTTTGTCTCGGTCTTTAATAAGGCTAATGAGGAGCTTAGGGATAATGGAAGGATGACAAATGGGAATGAGGATATGAAGGTAGACATTACCACATCCGAGGTAGAAGCCAAACTCGAACAGCTTAATGGGACAAAATCGGAGGGCCCAGATAATCTTCATCCAAGAATATTAAAGGAACTGGCACATGAAATTGCAAGCCCATTAGCAAGAATTTTTAATGAATCGGTAAACTCAGGGGTTGTACCGTACGACTGGAGAATTGCTAACATAGTTCCTATTTTTAAGAAAGGGAAAAAAAGTGATCCGAGTAACTATAGGCCTGTTAGTTTGACATCTGTAGTATGCAAGGTCTTGGAAAAATTTTTGAAGGAGAAAGTAGTTAAGGACATTGAGGTCAATGGTACCTGGGACAAAATACAACATGGTTTCACAAAAGGTAGATTGTGCCAAACCAACCTGATTTCCTTCTTTGAGAAGGTAATAGATTTTGACAAAGGAAATGCAGTGGATCTAATTTACCTCAATTTCAGTAAGGCATTTGACATGGTTCCACATGGGGAATTATTAGTTAAATTGGAAAAGATGGAGATCAATATGAAAATTGAAAGGTGAATAAGGAACTGGTTAAAGGGAAGACTACAACGGGTCATACTGAAAGGTGAACTGTCAGGCTGGAAGGAGGTTACTAGTGGAGTTCCTCAGGGATCAG
The DNA here is from genome assembly GCF_016161935.1 of Mauremys reevesii. Classification (NCBI taxonomy): domain Eukaryota; kingdom Metazoa; phylum Chordata; order Testudines; family Geoemydidae; genus Mauremys; species Mauremys reevesii. The sequence continues at coordinate 127,871,526 of NC_052624.1, read as the reverse complement.
TTTTGGGACCAATCTTATTTAACCTTTTTATTACTGACCTTGGCACAAAAAGTGGGAATGTGCTAATAAAGTTTGCGGATGACACAAAGCTGGGAGGTATTGCTAACACAGAGAAGGACCGGGATATCATACAGGAAGATCTGGATGACCTTGTAAACTGGAGTAATAGTAATAGGATGAAATTTAATAGTGAAAAGTGCAAGGTCATGCATTTAGGGATTAATAACAAGAATTTTAGTTATAAATTGGGGACGCATCAGTTGGAAATAATGGAGGAGGAGAAGGACCTCGGAGTATTGGTTGACCACAGGATAACTATGAGCCGCCAATGTGATATGGCCGTTAAAAAAGCTAATGCGGTTTTAGGATGCATCAGGCGAGGTATTTCCAGCAAAGATAAGGAGGTGTTAGTACCGTTATATAAGGCATTGGTGAGACCTCATCTGGAATACTGTGTGCACTTCTGGTCTCCCATGTTTAAGAAGGATGAATTCAAACTGGAACAGGTACAGAGACGGGCTACTAGGATGATCCGAGGAATGGAAAACCTGTCTTATGAAAGGAGACTCAAAGAGAAGGTTGAGGGGGGATATGATTGCTCTTTATAAATATATCAGAGGCATTAATATTAGGGAGGGAGAGGAATTTTTTAAGCTTAGTACCAATGTGGACACAAAAACAAATGAATATAAACTGGACACTAGGAAGTTTAGACTTGAAATTAGACAAAGGTTTCTAACCATTAGAGGAGTGAAGTTCTGGAACAGCCTTCCAAGGGGAGTAGTGGGGGCAAAAGACGTATCTGGCTTCAAGACTAAGCTTGATAAGTTTATGGAGGGAATGGTATGATGGGATAGCCTAATTCTGGCAATTAATTTGGCAATTGATCTTTGATTATCAGCAGGTAAGTATGCCCAGTGGCCTGTGATGGGATGTTAGATGGGTTGAGATCTGAGTTACTACAGAGAATTCTTTCCTGGGTTCTGGCTGGTGAGTCTTGCCCACATGCTCAGGGTTTAACTGATCGCCATATTTAGGGTTGGGAAGGAATTTTCCTCCAGGGCAGATTGGCAGAGGCCCTGGAGGTTTTTCGCCTTCCTCTGCAGCATGGGGCACGGGTCACTTGCTGGAGGATTCTCTGCAGCTTGAGGTCTTCAAACCACAATTTGGGGACTTCAATAACTCAGACATAGGTTAGGGGTTTGTTATAGAAGTGGATGGGTGAGATTCTGTGGCCTGCATTGTGCAGGAGGTCAGACCTGATGATCATAATGGTCCCTTCTGACCTTAAAGTCTATGAGTCTATGAGTCTATACTCTTTTAATTATTATTGGTCAAATTGGTGTCAGAAATCAAATGTTAGCAAATATTTAAAAGAATAAAGCATTATGTCAAGGGAAAGATATATTCATGTTCCTTAGTGTAGCTAGAGAGATATAAGCAAGGAGAAGAGATTTAACCCCTTGAAAGATAACTTAGATTATTGCAAAATTAGATACTGAAGTAGCATTTTGCTTTCTGCCTAAACTGCTTGTTAATTTATGAGGTAAAATATACCTTTCATGATTCAAAAATTTTTGACCTCTAAATTACCAGTTCTACATGACCAAGATAATCAGTTTTGAGAGTGAAGAAGATTCTGTATTAATTAACACTTCCTACATAAAGAAATTTTAATTATTAGGTATTTTCCATTCCCCTCTAAAGATTTAAATTAATTTTCAACTAGCTTTTTTTTTTTTTTTGGTAGTCTGAAGTGTCTTGAACTATCTTTGTGCTAGGTTGCTCTGAGCATATGTTGGTGCGCCATGTCAGAAATACTACCCGATGGGTTTGTGCTTCAGAGACATTCTGTTGGCCACAATGCTGCTCTGCTACTTCCCCCTTAGCATTGGTGGGAAGAGTTACTTGTTAGTAAAGCTGCTGGTCTACACCATCTGTGGCACCTGATGTACTGGGGGAGGAGGTGGAGTGAATTGTCCACCCATTCACCACCCATCTTCTCCAAGGTGTGTGTGTATGCATCCATACTCTTGCATGTTTAGACTCAGAGGTATGGCGGGGAGGGAGCTGCTTTATTGTTGTGATTACCTTTTCCCTGCAAGCCTTAACTGCCTAGGTGTGTATTCTTGTTTAGTTTCATCCTGTTTCCCTATTTAAAATAGTTTATTTTAAATGCCTGACTTTGGAACAATCCCTTATGATGCAACATTAACTACTTCTTGTTCATTTCTACTGAAATTTTTATCTTGCACACAAGGGATGAGTCATTGGTTCAGGAACTGTTATAAAAATGTAAACCAAGAAAAACCCTTTTCCACTTTTTTCACACAAATTACAAAATCCATTTTCAGTGCAAACTCTCAAAGGCTAGTGATACAAAGGAAATAACATAAAAAGTAACCAACATGATGTTATTAAAAGGTGAGGAAAAGCAGATGAAAGCTGTGTCTGCACTGAATGTCTTTTTAAAAGCTTCTGAGCTGCTGTAGTACTTGCACAATGGGGAACTTTAGTGTAGTCTGTCCACTGGTGTAATCTAGTACCAGGTCACAACAGTGGGAGAATGTAAGAGGTCAGCATAGACACTGCAGAATCCCTCTAATGACTTCCAAATACTGTATAAGAACAAATGATCCCATCAGATTAGTTATAAAAAATACAAGAACTAGGGGTCACCAAATGAAATTAATAGGCAGCAGGTTTAAAACAAATAAAAGGAAGTTCTTCTTCATGCAGTGCAGTCAACTTGTGGAACGCCTTACCTGAGGAGGTTGTGAAGGCTAGGACTATAACAATGTTTAAAAGGGGACTGGATAAATTCATGGTGGCTAAGTCCATAAATGGCTACTAGCCAGGATGGGTAAGAATGGTGTCCCTAGCCTCTGTTCGTCAGAGGATGGAGATGGATGGCAGGAGAGAGATCACTTGATCGTTGCCTGTTAGGTTCACTCCCTGTGGGGCACCTGGCATTGGCCACTGTCGGTAGACAGATACTGGGCTAGATGGACCTTTGGTCTGATCCGGTACGGCCTTTCTTATCTTCTTATGTTCTTAAAATGAAGGCATGTAATCTTGCAGCTCTCACAACATTAATTATCCACTTGGTCACACGAGATTTTTGATTGACTGAATCAGTTTCCTCTCCAGTGGGTAAAGATGATTTTGCAAATTGCATTTGTGGTTTACTGGCAATAAATGATACCAATTACTCCGAACAATAAATGCCTTAGATGTTGCTTTAATATGTTATTACAGAACACATAGTACACAGGCATATGACCGTCAATCCTGCACCTGGATATTTTGATCTTATAACTAAATTTAATGTCTATGGGCTTATCTTGCCCCGATATCATTTTCATCATAATACAATGTGAAGTTGACAAAATAACCACAACCCCACCTCTGTCAAAAGCAAATGTAAAATTATTTAACAAATTCCTTTAGGTATGTTCTCCAAAAAATATATCAGGAGTGAAAGTTCTTGCAGAACTGAGGTGTTGTGGTGGGGATTTTTGTTTTGTTTTTGTAGAAAGGGGGTATTCAAGAACTGTTTTCCTACAGCTATTTTAAAAAATCAGCTTTTACTGTTGAAGTACTCTGTGAATCTCAGTAATTCCTGCAGATACTTTTTAAAAACAAAATCAGAAAATCTTACTTATTGATTTAGGAACATGAACACTTGTTATATTTCAAGCAATTCTCAGAAATATTCATTCTCCTTTGTAACTGACTGTTGTCTTCAACTGTCTCTAAAATTGTTTAAACTGATGAGCAACTTTGTCCAGAGACCCTATGGTGCATCCCAGAAGTATTCTGGGAAGCGGAGAGAGAAATTAGAGAAGGTTTTGCAGATATTCAGAAGTTCACTTAGTCCATGAGAAACTACCATGGACTGGAAAGTAGTTAACAGCTAAAATATTGCTATTATTTCAAAAAGCCTTGGGGCATACCATAAAACAGCAAATAAGTGAATATATGGGAATTGATACTTATTTTTGGAAAGGCCTACCCTTCCTCCCAGACCAGAGTGTGAGAAGAGAGGGGGTTAGTGGATCACAAACGAAATGAGTCAACAATATAACATTATTGAAAAAAAAATCAAACATAATTCTGGGATGTATTAGCAGGAGTGTTGTAAGGAAGACACGAGAAATAATTCTTCCACTCTACTCAGCACTGATAAGACCTCAACTGGAATAATGTGTCCAGTTCTAGGCACAGCACTTCGGAAAAGATGGGGACAAACTGGAGAAAGTCCAAAGGAGAGCAATAAAAATGATTAATGGTCTAGAAAACATGAACTACAAGGAAAGAGAAGACTGAGGGTGGGGACATGATAATAGTCTTCAAGTATGTAAAAGTTTGTTATAAAGAGGAGGATGATAAATTGTTCTCCTTATCCATTGAGGACAGGACAAAAAGCAATGGGCTTAAATTACAGCAAGAGAGATTTAAAGTTAGACATTAGGAAAAATTTCTTAACTGTCAGGATGGGTCCCTGCTTTGCTCCAGGCTTACTATATAACCTTGAAGAAAGCACTTACTTTCTCTGTGCCTCAGATCCCCCTCTATAGCATGGGGGTAGTACTGTATTAATATAGTAATAGCACTTCCTTACCTCCGAGGGATGTTTGAGGATAAATACATTGAAGACTTGAGGTTCTCAAATATTACAGTAATAAGGGTCATATAAGTACCATAGATATATAGACCAGGCCTGCACAACATGTGGCCCCCGGGCCGTATGTGGCCCATGTAGGCTCACTGTGCAGCCCATGGGCAAGCAGCGGGATGGGGCTGCTGGGTTCACCCACCTCACAGTCCCGTGCGTGCGCAAGGCTCCAACTGCCCTAACAGCCAGAACCGCACGTGTCTCCATCTCCCGCTCCCCCTGCTTGGCATACAGCGGGTGTGTCACTTCCGGGGCCCACTGAGGCGGGAAGTGCTGGGCACAAGGCACAGCCAGTAAGTGCTGAGTGAGAGGAGCGGCACCCAGCCTGGGCTCGAGCCGCAGCTCGCGGGGGAGCGGGGTGGGGACTGGGCCGAGACCCCTCACAACCCCTCCTTCGGTTGGGAGCAAGGCGGGGTGGCTACTGCGCTGGTTGGTCCCAGGGCGGCCTCCGTAGTGATCAGAGGGGTGGGTTGAACTGTCTGTGGGCAGCCAGAAAATCCCCACACGTGTGTGTGTGTCTGTGTCTCTCTGTATGCGTGTGTGTGTTGCACCTGCCCTGCCCCGACTCCTGCCCCCTTCTCTGGTCCAGGGACCTTCCCCGTCCCTGGCCCCATCACACTGCCCTCCCGCCCCCACAGGCTCCCTGCTGCCTCTTTGTTTGTCTGTTCGACAGTCACATCCAATCCCTTCACACTGCTCCCCTTTCCCCTCCCCCTAGTTCATAGCCCCAGAAAATCCCTTCAAACTGTCCCCCTTTTCCCCTCCCCTTATTTCATGGGGGATGACGAGCTGAGCGGGCGGGCGGGCAGGCAGTGGCGGCAAGGCTTTATACTTCGGGGGGGGGGTGTTTCCGTGGGGCCGGGCGGCGCTGGGGCGGGGGATGTGTTTTAGGGTGGTGGTGCTGTGTGTATGTGTGTGTGTTTTGGCGGGGCCGGGGGGTTTCGGCCCTCAGCTGTTTTCTTTGGAGTAATATGGCCCTCGCCGATTTACGAGTTATGCAGGCCTGATAAAGACAAACACACATGCTGAATTTATTCCGTCACCATTGCTGCTGTCTTAGCACAGGCTGCTCTTGACTGCAGTTTCCGAGCCACATAATAAGTACTGGAGAATAAGTGTAATTTTAACCCATCATCTCCTTATTTTATAATAAATTGATGTATATATATATATGAGTACTATTTGGGCCATATATATATATGAGTACTATTTGGGCCAGTCGTCTCCCATTCCCAGTTAATCATTACCAGTGCATGGATGGTGGGGGTAGCCTGTATGTTCACCATTCTACCAGTACTTCCTCCCATCATCAGTAAAATAATACTGGGATAAAGTTACTTTCTTCCAAAAATAGCCTATTTTCTTCCAAGTAATATTTTGGAAAAGCTACTTGTAACTTCCTGTGGTGCTAGATTGTAAATCTGTACATTATTGTCCAGAGTCAAGTCTCAAAGGAGAGGTCAGTTTGTGAGAAAAGGCTGAGAAAGTTTTGGTCTTTCCCATGGGAACAGAAAAACTTCATGTTCATCTAACTGCATTTGTTTTGTAAATTAGTCCAAATAAACTCTTCATATTGGCAAAGAACATAAAAATGAAGACATGAATAAGAAAATGTAGGCAAAACTATGTGATACTAAAGAGAAAAACAGATGGAATCCATACTGAAAGGGCTCTAAAGAACTAGCACCAATAATGTGCTATACTTGGTGTGATTTTTGTTTCTGTTAATTTTGTTCTAGTAGTAAGCAGGTTTGAAATGAGGCAGTGGGGGACATGTTGGCACTCTCCTGCCAACATGCCAGACCTAGCACATTTTTTGTTCTGCGCAGGTATCTGGGCCACCCCTGTTCTCAACATAGTTTTCAGTTAGCCAAAGTGAAGTGATGGCCCCAAAAGTAGCAAGAATAACAATAAAAATAAACAATAGAAAGCTATGATCTAGAGAAAATGGAGAGTGGGTTTCCAGGTTCCTTAACAAGACTTTTCACCCAAGTAACCCACCCCAAAGTGCTGTAGTAAGATGGCTAGCTGATTGAGGTAGCTCATCCCGGTGCTGATCTGAAGACCTTCTAACTACCATGGACCCACAGTGAAAGAGAGGTGCAGTGACATTACAGGATAAAAGGAAAAAGACATGATAGGTGTCAGAGAGAGAAAAGTAAGGGGATGGGGAAGGAAATATACAGGAGAGCAACTGAGGAAAAATAGAGGGGGGGAAATAGAGAGAAGGAAAGAGATAATATGGTGTGGAGAGTACAGAAGAATTGTTGAGAGGTTTGGGTTGCATTTGTTGTGAGACAGTATTTGCAGAAATCAAATTTTAAATTCACACATACAAATGTCCATGGCAGAAATGCTTAGAGGTTCATCAACTAGCGAACAGAACAACACCATTTGGCTTATCTGCCAATCATACTTAAGCAACAAAACAGAGATTCTGCAATCACTGCACAGAGGAAAACAGTGGACTACTTACTGTGTACATTCAAATACTTTTTTTAAAAAGTGGGGTATCCCGACTGTGTTCAAGGGTATTCCATAAGCAAAGTGAGGCTTCACTGGAATAAATTATTGCTTAGTCAATACCTAGTCTTTAACATGAAAGAATCTGTTTACAGATGGACTTAATTTCTTTCCTTGATAGATTAACACGTTTAAGAAAATAGAGTAGTGAAATAGAGTAGTGAAGGGTGAATTTTAACTTTAGTAAGATTAGTAACTTGATAGAGTTCCACAAAACACCCTCATATTGAAACTATAGGTGTAAGGGTTAGATGTATATCCAATTGGCTAAGACAATCAAACACAGAGAGAATTACTAATGATTCAGTTTAAAATTGGAAGAAAGTACTGATGCAGAGGAGGGAAATTTCACAAAAGCCTATTATGAGTCCAATGCTATTCAAGATTTGCATTTTATAGTCACTTTAAGGGTAGAATACACTCAAACTATCTGGAGAGAATACAAAGCTGGGAGAGATCACATACTCTGGAAGATAAAAATGAGTAAAGTAAATAAAATGAGATTCAACACAGACAAATAAAGATTGGTTCATATGGAGAGTGAAACAATTCGATGATTCATTAAGTATTCCATTAAAGCTGCCAGCATTGTCTACAAGGACAAACCCATTTATTTAAACAGGAAAATCAGAGGAAGTTGCAATTTATGCCACACTACCACAGTGCATCCCAGGGGCTAGCAGAGAATAACGACCAAGAAGAAAATCCATCAAATTATTCCATGTACAAATCCCTGATCAGTGCTCAAACTGAAAGTGGGGCATAGGTGGTCATATGCTGTATATGATTCTTACTACCAATGGCTAGAAGAGGGAATAAAATAGTGGCTATAATGGGGAGCCTATAGTCGCTTCCTGCACCTCCAGTTTGAACACTGACTCCATTTGATCTCAGTGGAAGCTGCATACCCGTAACAGAGCATGGAATTTGGCTCTACCACATTAAAATGGACAGTCACCTGAGAACAAGATGCTTCCACAGGCTGAAGAGATATATAGTACCATAAACCACATTCTACCACAGTAACTACTGTACAGATCATTAGTGTTTGTGAAAGCCAAATAGCTTTTCAAAAATACTATTTGGAAGTTAGTTGTTTTCATCCTCTGGCATTTCAGCACTGATGGGGATGGGGGGCGGGAAACTGCAGAACACTCTCAAGAGAGAAAAGTTATAGTGGACATCAGAAAGTGCAACATTGTTTCTTATCATCATTCCCAGGGCACCTGTGCAAGGGGAGGGGTACCCAGGTGCAGTTAACCCCTGGTGTGCCTAGGACCAGCTAGAGCCACTGCACTTGATCATAGTTCAGTAATACTGATTTATTACTGGTTTCAGAGTAGCAGCCGTGTTAGTCTGTATCTGCAAAAAAAACAGGAGTACTTGTGGCACCTTAAAGACTAACAAATTTATTTAAGCATGAGCTTTCGTGAGCTACAGTTCACTTCTTCGGATGCATAGAATGGAACACACAGACAGGGGATATTTATACATACAGAGAACATGAAAAGGTGGAAGTATGCATACCAACAGGCAGAGTCTAATCAATTGAGATGAGCTATCGTTAGCAGGAGGAAAAAAACTTTTTGAAGTGATAATTAAGATGGCCCATAGAAGGTGTGAGGAGAACTTAACATAGGGAAATAGATTCAATTGGTGTAATGACCCAACCATTCCCAGTCTTTGTTTAACCCACAGTTAATAGTATCTAGTTTGCATATTAATTCAAGTTCAGCAGTTTCTCTTTGGAGTCTGTTTTTGAAGTTTTTTTGTTGCAAAATTGCCACCTTCAAGTCTGTCACTGAGTGGTTAGAGAGGTTGAAGTGTTCTCCCACTGGTTTTTGAATGTTATGATTCCTGATGTCAGATTTGTGTCCATTTATTCTTTTGCATAGAGACTGTCCGGTTTGGCCAATGTACATGGCAGAGGGGCATTGCTGGCACATGATGGCATATATCACGTTGGTAGATGTGCAGGTGTATGAGCCCCTGATGGCGTGTCTGATGGCGTGTCTGATGTGTCTGATGTGTCTGATGTGATTAGGTCCTATGATGGTGTCACTTGAATGGATATGTGGACAGAGCTGGCATCAGGCTTTGTTGCAAGGATAGGTTCCTGGGTTAGTGTTTATGTTGTATGGTGTGCGGTTGCTGGTGAATATTTGCTTCAGGTTGGGAGGCTGTCTATAAGCGAGGACTGGCTTGTCTCCCAAGATCTGTGAGAGTGAGGGATCATCTCTACGGATAGGTTGTAAATCTTTGATGATGCGCTGGAGAGGTTTTAGTTGGGGGCTGTAGGTGATGCCTAGTGATGTTCTGTTATTTTCTTTTTTAGGCCTGTCCTGTAGTAGGTGGCTTCTGGGTACTCTTCTGGCTCTGTCAATCTGTTTTTTCACTTCAGCAGGTGGGTATTGTAGGTTTAAGAATGCTTGATAGAGATCTTGTAGGTGTTTATCTCTGTCTGAGGGATTGGAGCAAATACGGTTGTATCTTATGCATACTTCCACCTTTTCATGTTCTCTGTATGTATAAATATCCCCTGTCTGTGTGTTCCATTCTATGCATCCGAAGAAGTGAGCTGTAGCTCACGAAAGCTCATGCTTAAATAAATTTGTTAGTCTTTAAGGTGCCACAAGTACTCCTGATTTATTACTGTTTCTTTCCTATACACTGAGGGTTTGAAATGACCATCAGAGAAGAAATCTTGTGCTGAAAACAATCTAAGATTCTGTATGATGTCCCAAGTAACTCACCGTCCTACAGGATGTTTATGTGCATTTGGATTAATGGGTGTTGTGAACTGGAAACCCCTGGTTGCCATCTTCCCCTAATTATATGGTGCTCTGCATAAAACCCAAACTACCTGAACTCCCTAGCCACTCCCTCCAACCAGGTTTTCAGACTTCCTCTCAACATGCTCTGCCCCACACAGAGAAAACTAAGATACTGGCTCTGCTCCAGGTGGTCCATTTACTTGCCCTTATGCCCCATCCACAGACGGTTTCTTCAGACATCCAAATGTCCACCCAGGATGAGAAATTTTGGTGGGGTAGCCTCATTAACTCAGCTCTTCAATGATTTCACCTGGAACTCCTTAGCAACGAGCACAGCCCACCTAATGGATCCTCTGCTGCCTCACTTTTGTGTGGTAAGAAGGTATCACTGGAACAAGAGTGGATTTTCTGTGTCAGACTGCAGTCGCCCTTTAATCCATTGTTAAACCTTTTCCTGTAGTTTTGATTGCACTGTTCTCTAATCCCTCTGTCCTCTGTTTATTTATATGCCCTGTGGGTGGCTCTGCTAAGTCTTCATGCTTCCATATAAATTACTCCAGGCTCGGATTTAGCCAAACCTTTCCTTACAGGTCTCAGATAGGACTACTAGTAACTGGTTAGCTTAAAAGAAAATGTTTCCAAGTATTTGCCATACAAACTATTGAGTGTGACAGCAGCATTACTATTAACTTGTTTGTGACTATAGCGTATTTACTTGATAAACACTTTGGTAGGCTTATTGATTAGTTATCAGCAGTAAATACTGCATTGATTGGCTAACTATCCAATTACATAAGGATTTCTGAAACATCTTTATAATTGGTCTTACGTAACATCCCTTTTTGTTCTTTGTAGTATGTGCTTTTCTTAAAACATGGTTGCTTCTGTGCTTGCAAACTCTATTGATTTGTACCCACTATCTAAAAAAAAATGAAGACCACCACCTCTCGGTTTGTTGCCTAAGCTCTTACCTGATTATATGGTATGACTCCTATTGATTTAGAGGGAATAAAGCTAACAGGGGCCCTTGTTTTTAGATCAGAAGATATACTTATCTTGAACTTTTACTCTCTTAAAGAAGAAAACAAATCATGGGCAGGGCCGGCCCACAACATTTTGGCACCTGAGCTGGGGAGCTTAAATGATGCCCCCATTCCTCCTCGCTTGGGCCAAAACTTTGAAAGGTCTCAATTCTGCCTTCTTCCTGTTCTACTCCTCTCATGGTACTGCTCTGCTACCTACCCCAATAAAGGAGAACTAACAACTTAAAATGCCTTATTCAAAAATTGTAAGTAACACATAACTTTCAAATGTCTGAACAGCAAATGTAACTTTTCTTGTCTGCATAGTAAACACTGGCATTTGTATCTGTTTGAATAATCAAAGTGGTGCTTTCTGTGCCTTCTTGGTTGCAAAGATTTGAACTACTTCCTGAAGGTCCACAGTTTGGGCCAGCTCATGCTCTATTGAGATGGTTGCAAGGCCGACGTCATTGTGGAGCGTAGATGTGTTTTTATTAACTTCAGCTTGGCGAAGCTGCGTTCTCCACTGGCAACTGTTACAGGAAGTGTTAGAAGTATGCGCAGAGCAACAAAAGCATTTGGAAAGAGGGTGATCATCTTATTTGTGCACATATATTCCAGAACAGCCTTTGGAGTTGATCCTGCTGAAATGTATCTTGAAAGGGCTTTCAGTTCATCACCTAAATCACTTGCATCAATATCACGCATGTCATCATGTGTCAACACTGTCTCTAGTGCCCTGCATTGCTGGTGTAGGTCTTCTTCAGGTATAGTGAGGAGTTTTGGAATATCATACAACATTCCAAATATACTGCCGTGTTCCTTGAGCTGCATGAAACGTTCTTCAACTGACTGTATTGCACAGTCTAGCACCTGGTTAAAGAATTCAATTTTGAGTTGTTGTTTGGGGTCTCATATGGGATTATCCCATGCCTCGTAATCAAAATGTCTTCTTCGGTGACTCCTGTTTTCTTGAATGGGTGGGAAAATAGCTTCAGTGTGAAGTTCCTCTGCCAACTTCTGTGCACTATTCAGAACATTTTGAAATCCCTCATCTGACCGGTAAGACTGTAGGTATGACTTTGCTTTATCCAGTTGTTCCATTGCCATAGATATAACACGGTCAACACCTTGGAGTGTCTTGCTTACAACCAGGGGCGGCTCTAGCAATTTCGCCGCCCCAAGCACGGCGGCACGCCGCGGGGGGCGCTCTGGTGGTCGCCGGTCCCGCGGCTCCAGTGGACCTCCTGCAGGCGTGCCTGCAGGAGGTCCACCAGAGCCGCGGGACCAGTGGACCCTCCGCAGGCACCGGCGGAGCGCCCCCCGTGGCATGCTGCCCCAAGCACGCGCTTGGCGTGCTGGGGCCTGGAGCCAGCCCTGCTTACAACATTTATTTTAAACAGTATGTCATGCCACAACACTAAGCCACACAGAAATTTGAAGTTATGTAAGTTTCTGGTGATTCCATTTCCCTCTGCCACTGTTCTCCCACGAACAGTTCCTGTCATAGCATTATCATCTATAATGGCAACTGTGGCATCATCTATCTTCTCAATTTGGTATCTGATAGGCTTTATTGCCTCCATTAGACTTTCCAAACATGTGGCACTCAGTGGTTTTAGTGTCAGAAAAGATGTTCCCAGATGTTGCTTCAAAATTTGCCATCGATAAGTTGATGCAGACAAAAATACATAGATGATTTGACTTACATTAAAAAATTCTGCAGCCTCACTAGAAGCTGATGCTGCATCACTGACCACCAAGTTCAATGAATGAGAACTGCATGGGACAAAAAAAAGCTTGAGGGTTTAATTCTCGGATCGGTGTCTGCACTCCTCTGTTCTTTCCTCTCATGTTGGCACCATTATCGTAACCCTGACCTCTCATGTCAGCATTCTGGGTTTTTGAGTACATAAGCCATGGTCTCTCCACTTTAACATTGGGTATTTCATGCCAGTAATGTTGTCATAAACAGATAGTTAAGGGTTAATGTGTCTTTTACCTGTAAAGGGTTAAGAAGCTCAGTAAACCTGGCTGACACCTGACCAGAGGACCAATGAAGGGACAAGATACTTTCAAATCTTGTTGAAATGAAGTCTTTTTTTGTGTTCTTTGTTTGGGGGTTGTTCGCTCTCGGGACAGGAGAGGGACCAGACATCCATCCAGGCTCTCCAAATCTTTCTGAATCAGTCTCATGTTTTAATTTTGTAAGTACCCAGCCAGGAAAGCGTGTAGTCTTATGTTTGTTTTCTCAATCTGTAAATGTTTCCTTTGCTGGAAGGATTTTTTACCTCTGTTTGCTGTAACTTTGAAACTTAGAAGGGGGGAGGGAGTCCCTTTAGGTTATATAAACTGAATACCCTATAAACATTTTTCCATCCTGATTTTACAGAGATAAATTTTACTTTTTCTTTCTTTAATTAAAAGCTTTCTTTTTAAGAAGCTGATTGATTTTTCTTTGTTTTAAGATCCAGGAAACTGGGTCTGGACTCACCAGGGATTGGTGGGGGCAAAAAGGAGGGGGATGGTGAATTCCTCTTAGTTTTTTTAAGATTCAAGGAGTTTGGATCAGTGTAACCTCTCAGGGTAACCAAGGGAGGGAAAGTCTGGCAGGGGAAAGGTGGGGGAATGGTTTATTTCCCCTTGTGTTAAGACCCAAGGGGTTTGGGTCTTGGGTTCCCCAGAGAAGGTTTGGGGGGAATTGAAAGTGTACCAAAACACTATATTTTTGGTTGGTGGCAGCGCTATCAGATCTAAGCTAGAAATTAAGCTTAGAAGGGTACATGCAGGTCCCCACATTTGGATGCTAAAGTTCAGAGTGGGGAACAAACCTATGACAAATGTGTTGGATGGAAACTTCTATTTTCATTGTCTTTGGGGAACATGAAGTTTTTCACTTGCTGTAGGCCATGCAGTACAAGGAAGTCCCTCAGGCTACTGCTCAAGTGGGTCCACAGTCCTGGATCATCTAGACTCAAGGAACTAAACTCAGGAGCAGCTGTTTCTTGCGCTTCCACCACACTCTTCTCTGATCTACACTTTTCTTCAGGAATGTGCATGGTTACATCCATTTGAGAGGGAGATATGGATCCCGCAGTAGCTGCCAGCTCACCTTCACTCTGACTAACTGGAAGATCAGGTATCTCCTCGCCACTCACATCCTCACTGGGGCCGGAAGGCTCACTGTGAACATTTGTGTCTACGTATCTCAGGAGAGCTCCTTCCTGCTTAGATAGAAAAGCTTCCTTTGCTTTCTTTCTTTTTCTGAGGGGTGTTTTCTTTTTTCACCCGTGACTGCTGTTCTGTGCCAGCTATAGTGGCTCTTAACACAATTGAAGGGGGAGAAATAAGCAGGCTGGTAGCAGGGCCTGAGTGAGGGAAGATATCCACATCTTAAGGGCCTAACTGGCGCAGTTCAGTTGACTGCCTGTTCTCCTCAAGTGGGTTCAGGGAAACAGCAGGAAACAGAAAGTTCCCTGAGAAGCTGGTGTTAATCTGTTCAGGCTCCTGGGGATGCTAGAGAGGTAAATAAGAGGCTCCTCCTCTTCTCTCTCCCTGCAGCTCCTGCTGCTTTCTGTTATTCCCTCTCACCCTTTCTCCTGCCTGCCTGTTATGTCTCTTGTGCCCTCCTTCCTCCAGCACAGCACTCTACCATCTCTGTGCATCTAGAGCAGAGAGAATAGATATACACCAGCAGCAGACACAATTTTCTACACTCTGGGTCCTAGTGGCGCCTCCCCACAGTTTGGCACCTGAGGTGGCCGCCTCAGTTCACCTCATGGTAAGGCCAGCCCTGATCATGGGTCTGCAAATTAACAGAATGATTTACTTGTTTTAGCAATGATGCTCAGTGGAAACACTGAGCCAAGCTGAGCTCTGCTGAAATAATGAACAGTATTATCTTGCACTGAATTTACAGTTAGACTTTTCTTAATGAAGGGGGCAGGGGTCAATGGTTACTCAGACACACTAAACTCTTAATGGACAAAAACTGGTTTGTGAAACTACTAAAATTATAATGAACAGAATACATTTTCTTTGGTTATATAATCAACATTTTCAGGCCACGAAAGGGCATTTCCAGTACGCTGATGAGGTGAGATATAGAAATGAGAGTGAGGAGCACCAAAGGTTTGGAGTGAGCTAGAACTGTTCAGATGCCATGAAAATCATATTATTCAATGATGCAAGTAGACAAATATTTATTTTATTTTTCTTTCCAAAATAATAAGCACAGTTGTTGATTCTGCGGCAAGGTGAAGCAGTGCTTCTTGGTACTTACCTGGTAGGAGCCTGCAAGGATTCCTTGGAAGAGGGTAAGAAGTGAGGAGCACAAAATGGGTTTTCCACAGGGATCCAGAGCAGTGCAGATCCAGATCCTTGGGCTAATTTATAAAATATGTCCATTACAAAATGCCTGCATGCAACTATAATAACTAACATACCAAGCTTCTCTAAAGACAGAAGTCCCTCCAAAGGCTAATGTAAATAAGAGCTATGTGCATCCTACCAGATAAAAGGATCACTAAGCATAGACTAGACTTTGTTACATAGCTCTCTTTATATGAAGTATCCTGCAGATCATTGTACTCTGCCATATTCTGCCATCAATTTTGATGAAAAACTTTGCTGACTTCAGTAGGAGGAAGTACTTTGTATAGAACAAAGACTGGATATTACCTAAGACAATGGACACAGGTCTTAGCTAATAGAGCCTTGGGCCCCAATTCTGTGGTGCTGTCCACGTGCTGTGTCTATGTGGAACCCCAATGAGTTCAATGCAGATATTGCAGTCAGCCTGAACACATCACACTGTAGGATCAGAGCCTTACGCGTCATCATTTATTTTACTGAAAGAAGAGAAAAATTAACCAAGTTTCCAGGGGCTTTCCCAGCTCTTTTCTAAAAAAGCACAATGCATTTTTGAACTGCTAAAATCATATTGTGATTGCCATGCTTTCCTCAGAAGATGTAATTTGTTTGCTTGCATTTTCTTAACAATTGTTTTGGAAATCTAATTTAAGTTTTTTGTACAGAACCATAGTGTGCTTATAGCAGAAGGACAAGGAGGAGGAAATATTCTGTCTGCTTCAAGTTCACCTTTCCCTCTGTCTTTGTAATATAGGAAAATCACGTCTATGAGATTTTTCCAAGCATTTGGCAGGATCAGATATGTTATGTGACATTATCTCTTATAGTTCATGATATATAACCCAGATGCATTAGCCCAAAATATAGCTGGAAGCACCAAAGAATAAAAAATTGCCAAATACTTTGTGTCACAGTTTCAGGGTAACTTGAAATGTTTCATGGTCCACTCCAGGAGTGCCAGTGTCAGGCTTCCAGCTGTTTTCTGTCTCTGGGCAGGTACCCACATCCCACTCCTTTCTGACCAGGGGTTTTAAGGCTGCACAGCCCCTTGCCATACACTGTGATATTCCCAGCAAGCCAGACTGCCTGATGGCCATTGTAGGAATATAGGCATATACACCTCTATCTCGATATAACTCTGTCCTTGGGAGCCAAAAAATCTTACCATGTTATAGGTGAAACCGCATTATATCGAAGTTGGCCTACCGGAGTGCGCAGCCCCGCCCCCCGGACCACTGCTTTACCGCATTATATCCGAATTCGTGTTATATCGGGTCGCGTTATATCGGGGTAGAGGTGTATTAGATTTGGGTGAGCTATGGTTTTTGGGTGGGTTGGGATATTGGCATGAGCAATAGGTCCAAAGCATGTGACCAAAAAGAATGAGATAATGAGAAAGAAGAGTCAGTGTATGTAATTTATAGTGAGCCTTTGAAATGCCAGTGTTATTTATTTAGAGTTTGGGCTGAATAAGTAGAAATAAAACCCAGTTAACTGGGTACCAGGCACAATAAATAATTGTCTATATAAGTTTGTTTCATGTATTATAAAAAAACCTGCTTTATCTGGCTTTAGCTAAGGTTTAATACTTGGCAATGAGATTAAGGATATAAAAAAGTAAGTTCTTAAAGCGTTCCTTGCTTATACCTGCTTGACCAAGTTGGAGCCAACCAATGGGAGGCTACGCACCCTGGGTTTAGTCCATTTGTAAGTATCTTGATCAAATGCTTATAAATGTTTTTTTACTGTTTGGATACAGTGAATTGCTTATTATTTAGGCTTTCTAGGCATGTTTAAAACAATTGTACTAATATCATTTGGCCTGTGGGTAAATAAAGGACTGTCTGGTTACATTCATGTGGGGGTAATATTCTGCATAGATAATAATAATTCCAGCAGCCAGCCCCTGTGCAGTGTTCCCCTCTGAGGGCTATGACCAGTGAGTGTCAGCAGTGCCACATAGGGCCTTCTTGGCAAAATACATTTATCCTAAGGATATAAACGTCCCAGAGAGAAAATAAAAACAATAGACATTCTTCCTACACACTTACTAAATATAGCAGAAATAGTCCATCTTCCACATGAAGTGTTTGATAGGCCAACCCTTCAGCAAGGGTTGGGGTCTCTTTAGGACCCAAGAGTCCTGTCATTTGCTGAATCAAAAGAAGACCTTGAGTCTGTTTAAACTCAGTCTTTATATCCCTAGTTATTTCTTTTTTCTTTGGTCTCTGGAAAACCCATTTTGAACCAGTATATGCAAACCACCCCAGGGGAGGTACCTGTCTGGAGTTGTTTACAGTTAGCAAATTACCATAATCATCTCCTACTGCTTTTAGTTCCTGGAGGAGCTAAACCTTTCATAAATGCAATACAATGGTACCCAAAGATACTGCATGGGGTGGCAATATCGATCATACTTTGTATTGCAAGGTTGTTGTAGCCATGTTGGCTCCAGGATCTTAGAGACAAGGTAGACTTAAATGGACAAGGGAGACTTAGACGGACAATACAAAGTATTAGAGAGACAAGGTGGGTGAGGTAATATCTTTATTAGATCAACTTCTGTTGGTGAGAGAGACAAGCTGAAGAATAGCTCTGTGTAGTTCAAAAGCTTTTCTCTTTCACCAACAGAAGTTGGTCCAATGTAAGATATTACCTCACCCACTTTGTCTCTCTAATACTTTGTATTGTCCATATAAGTGTTAAACCTGATACATAAACCTCCTGTTTATTTCCAAAACACATTAAGAGTCAGTGATAACTTACAGGAAACATATTTCCAGCATATCTTTTTTTTTAATTGTTTAAGAAAAATTAAATTTATCCTGAAAAGTATTAAAAGTTAATATATGCCTCACTTAAAGTTTAAGTTCTCAAGCAGTAATTTTTGTTAGACACCTACGTACATGTTCAGCTGTTAATTTGAAGAGCTAGATGGTAGTTTTCATGTAGAGCATGTTGACACAGAGCATAGGACAGAGAATAAGTGATGATATGTAGGCCCATTGCCACTGAGGGAGCATAATGCATAGGACTGTTCCTTGTCCCTCTCCTTGTGGAGCCTGCTTAAGGGAAAGGTACATTTGAAGCCCTGGTACTTGGGGGAGTGATGTTGATGGGCTACAGATACTTTTTCTGGGGGCAACTGGGGGGGCGGGGAGCAAGCAGAGCCATGAATCTGCCCCCTCTGTGCACCAAACAGAAGAGTTAGCTGGCTGAGCAAGGAGAATGGAGTATTTTACTTATTTGAAATATGTGTGGCAAATTACCCAGGCCCTGCTCTGTAGTATCATGAGTGGGTCTAGAGAAAGAGGGTCAGAGAGACCTAGCTGGCTGTTATGTCAGGAGCTCAGCAACACAAGCTAGAACCCAGGTTGCTACCAGACACAGACAGGTCTCTCAGCACGTATATTCTTAGCCCTTATGCACGCTCAAGAAACCAGGAAACATGTCTTTGAGGAGCATTATGTTCCCCTTGTGGAGTTGCAGGTACATAAGGACAAGGTACAATACAGGAAAGTTTTGCATTATTTTAAGGGTTATAATTAAAATTTTGCACAGCTCTAACTTGCAGTGGAATTGGGGATATTCCAGCCAGATAGGCAGAAACACTAAATGTTCAAAATCAAACATCTGTTTAAAGTTCATTACAAGAGTTTTAAATTGCTTGGATCTATTTACTTACATCAGAATTAACTGATGCCATTTAATACTATGTAAATACCTTTTTCATAGTTGTCTTAATCATTTCTTTCCTTTTTCCTGTTTGTAATTTTTGGCTTCTGCATCTGTTTATTATCTC
The DNA here is from genome assembly GCF_016161935.1 of Mauremys reevesii. Lineage (NCBI taxonomy): Eukaryota > Metazoa > Chordata > Testudines > Geoemydidae > Mauremys > Mauremys reevesii. The sequence continues at coordinate 127,852,356 of NC_052624.1, read as the reverse complement.
TGCTACTCCCATTTCATGGAAATTGTCCTTTTCTTTCCACCGTGTAAAATACTAAAATATTTTTGCAAGTGCAGTCACATTTATCCCTTGATGAACTATAATAGTGCTAATCAATATCGTTATGGAGTACATTTGGCCCAGAGCCTTGTCATTTTTTCTAGCAAATGGGAGCCATTTGTTGTCTCATGCAGAAGAAAAAACGAGGTTCACATTTTTTATTCTTGCAATTAGCAATTCAATCTTTTGCCTCTTTGTGAGGGAAGAAGCAGTTTGATATGATGATTTTCCTGCAAGAAATTGGCACTGAGATTTCTGTTTAAAAGGTTTGGGGGGGTGGCAGGGGAAGAGAGGAAGTGCACTCCCTGTGGATTGTGGATAGTTTCTACAGGCTTAACACTGATGGATGTTTGTGGGAATTTGTTTAGTACTCACAGCTGGAAATAATGCAAGAAAGGGTCTCCTCATGCTGTTTTATATTATAGGCTTGAAACATCATTACAGACTTTTATAACTTTCATTTACCTGGATGCACAGATCAAGGCTTTAGCATCAAGTAGACTGATGCTGCAAACAGAACTATTGAAAGGCTAAATGAATTTCCAATGTCTTCCTGACTTGCTGTTTCTGTCAGAAACACTCTTGGCCAGCTATAGGAATTTATCTCACTCCACAGGCTCTTAGTGTTATTAAAAAACTGCATAAAGCAAATTAATAGTCTTTGTTTTCTTAGTGGAGGAAGAACAGCCATTTACTGAATATTATAATCAATGAAAATACACATCTACCTTGATATAACGCGATCCGATATAATACGAATTTGGTTATAACACGGTAAAGCAGTGCACCGGGGGGAGGGGCTGCGCACTCCGGCAGATCAAGCCAAGTTCAATAAAACATGGTTTCACCTATAATGCGGTAAGATTTTTTGGCTCCCAAGGACAGCGTTATATTGAGGTAGAGGTGTATTATGACTGTAATGGCAGTTCTAGTTTACTTAACCTTGGTCCCATGCAGCACTGGGTTTACAATGATGCCAGTGGCACTGTGGCACCGGGTTCACACTCAGAAGGGGCCCCAGCACCTGGACCATGGCCCTGCCCTCTCCTCTGCCTATGCTCTGCCCCGAGCCCCCACCCCTCATTCCTCTTCACCCCCTCCCTGTCTCATCCCCGGCTCACTTCTCTCCATCACTGCCCCTCCATGCAAGCAGTGGGTGTGGCCTCATGGGGGCGGGGCCAGGGTTAGGATGCCAGGGCCCACAAAAGGTTAATACAGCCCTGGCCCCACAATAGGTAGATTAAATGTTTTCAAGATTTTCTTAGCTCATCTACTGGTAGCATTACACTATTTGAATAAAATGATAAATTTGCAGTGAAAAAAAAGTGATTGTATGGCCAAGATACAGTTATTGTTTTTTATTTCACACAAAATGTAATCAAAATGCTGTTTTTTGCAATAAAATATAGTTAGGCCAAAATGAATCAGAAAACAACATATTTCTACATAGGTTTCATTAAACCTACTGACTGCTAAAATGAACATCTGAAGAACTTGATAAAAGAGTCACAAATGCTGCTCTGGTGTTCAGCAAGATTGGCCAGCCTCCTCTGCACTGCCCCTTCTGGGCACATCACCTGGTGAAGGATGTAGAGGGAATTCTAATGGCCTACATTTTCTGAAGGTCGGTCCTCCCAGTCTCCATACCAGGCAATACCTTTGCCAATGGGGCCTTTATCCTCAAAGCTGCACTTGGCCAGATATACTATTATTGATTCATTTCTTTTTTGGGTGACACAATATCTGAGCCAGTTTTGCATTGCAGAGGCAGAAAGAACATTATGGCAATTTATTTTATTAAACCATCAGAAAAACAAAGGAATCCCTGGCACACATGCAACACATACAATTTCCTAAACTATACCCTAGATGGGCTCCATTTTCTGACATGCTGAGTGCTTCCAGCAAGGAGCTGAATACTCTCAACTCCCATTGGCTTCCATGGGATGCTTAGCCTCCTGCAGGATCAGGCCAAGTACATGGATTGCAGGGACCTACCATTCACTCTCTCATCTCCAGTGCTTTCTTACTTTTAGTCACATTTCTCGGCTTGGGTGCATAATCACTGAATGCAGCAAAACCTAACCACTGAATATAGCAAACCTTTCCAGGGTTCACTTTGTTTTTTTCATGTGACCAAAGAAGTTAGCTGGCTGTGCAAGAATGTGTGCAATTCTGAACCTCAGGGGTTGTCCTGGTTTTAGCAGTGCTGCGCCACATACGTCTTCCATGAGTGATGAATATGGAGAGAACCTATTATTTTAATGTGCTCTGTGGGTGGAGATTTTGAATAGCATGGGCCATGTTGTACCCTCGCACTGTGAACCTGGCAGGAGGGGAACAGATGAACCTGGGAAATCCACAACTCTTTTGGCAGATTTTGTTGGCAGCCCAAAGGACCGGGATCAATTTTTTAGGGGTTGTTTCTGAAAACTTAAACAACGCTAGTCAAGATTCCCCCACCTCCCAAAACACGGGAACTACATATACCTCCATGGGTGTCCTAGATGGGCAAAACTTCCCCACTCACAAGCATTAACCCAGGGGGTTAAAACAAAGAACTTTATTGGGGTCAGTAAAGGAGGACAACAGAATAACTTGGGAAAGTCAGCAATTCAGCAGTTAATAAGTATCTACTAGGTAAGACTCCTTCCCCACCTGTCCCCAGGTGCCTTAACAATCATCCCAATCTCATTCCTCCTGGCAAAGGAGAGTGGCTGATGTGTTCTAGCCCCTTCTCTCCTCCACAGCCCCCTGCTCAGTTTGCTGTCCTGGGTTGGCAGAGTCTAAGAATTCAGGCAGGTTAATCTCCAGCCCCCAAGAAAATGCTGCCTGGGCTAATCTGGGGGCTCTGCCATCTGACCCACCTTACATGATTTCAGTTTTGATTGTTGGGTAGGGGGCCCACGCAGGAGTTCCTTAAGTAGGTGCTCTTTTCTGCAGCTTCAACCCAAGCCCCCTCAGCACCACCTCAAAGCTGCCTCTGCTCAGATCAATCTGCTACCTGTGTGCTAAGCCAACTGAAGATCAGTGATACACAGGACCTTAACAGAGGGTGCAAGGTGGAAGTTTTGCCTAGGGCGCAAAACATCCTTGCACCGGCCCTGAGTCTTGGTCAGGTGGCTCCAAGCACATTTTTGGTGCCAATCTCTTGTTCCTTAATTTCCCAGTCAAGGTCAACAGAGGGTCTCTTTCCTCTGAAGCATCAGATAGGGCTGCGACTGGAGATGGCGCACTAGACAGGGTCTAGGGTGACCAGATGTCCCGATTTTATAGGGACAGTCTTGATTTTTGAGTCTTTTTCTTATATAGGCTCCTATTAACCCCATCCCTTGTCCTGGTTTTTCACACTTGCTGTCTGGTCACCCTAACAGGGCCTGTTCAAGAAGCTGCAAGCAGGGACTTTCTTCCCAGACCAGAAGATCACTGTAGGGGAAGTCGAAATGCCCATTGTGATCCTGGGAGACCCCACATACCCCTTAATGCCATGGCTCATGAAGCCATACATGGGGCAACTTGACAGCAGCAAAGAGTGGTTCAACAACAGGCTGAGCAAGTGCAGAATAACTGTGGAGGGTGCATTTCACCATTTAAAAGCCTGCTGGTGATGCCTGTATGGGAAGCTGGACATGTCTGATGACAATATTCCTATGCTTATAGCCGTGTGCTGTACGCTTCACTCAGGGCTGGACTGCAGAGGCTCAGTGCCTGGAGGCTGAGTTTGAACAGACAGAGACCAGAGCTATTAGAGGGGCACAGCGCAGGGCAGTAAGGATAAGGGATGCTTTGAGGCAGCAATTTAAAGCTGAAAGCCACTAATATTTGTTGCTATGCTCAGGATTGCAGTGCTTGTAATGCTAGGAGGTGATTGGTGCACATGATGCAAGAAGGGGCCTTAACATAATTGTATGTTGCTTTGCAGTGCTCTTTTTGCTTTCACTTAATAGAATAAAGATTGCTTTCAAACCAACACAATTCTTTTATTGAAAGACAACAGCCAGAGGAGACAGTCCAAAAAAAAAATCAGCAGCAGGGAGGGAGATTAGGGATGGGGGAAGGGAAGGTCTCAAGAGGAGGAGAGGTCCCAGGATAGCTACAGATTTGTGTATGTCCAGGGATCACACCCAACCTTCTTCTTTGGAGTACGATGCAGTGAGTGCTGTACTTAGCAGCAGGGGTGGGTCTATGTATTTTGCTGCCCCAAGCACGGCAGTCAGGTGGCTTTCGACGGTGCGCCTGCAGGAGGTCCGCCGGTCCCACGCCTTTGGCATACCCACCGCCGAATTGCTGCCAAACCTGCGGGACTGGCAGACCTCTTGCAGGTGCGCCGCTGAAGGGAGCCTGACTGCCGACCTCACGGCGATTGGCAGGGTGCCCCCAGCGGCTTGCCGCCCCAGGCAGGCGCTTGGTGCGCTGGTGCCTGGAGCCGCCTCTGCTTAGCAGGGCCAAACTGCATAGTGATGGGTGTTAAATGCAGTGGGTAATGGGAGTCCACAGTGCTGGACTGTGAGGAGGGAGGAGTGGAATGCTGCGGGTAGAGAGTGGAGCCAGGAGGTTGATAAGATTGTGTTGGTGGTGTGTGTGTGGGGGGGGGGGGCGCATGGGAAAGAGTTTTGCAACAGTGGCTGCAGGAGAGGGCAGGTGCGGAGCTGCTCAGTTTGAAGAGCTAGTATTGCCTGGAGCATGTCCCCTTGGTGCTCCATAACTGTTAAGAGCTGCTCCGTGGCTTCTTTCTGGTGTGCTGCATTCTCCTTTTGGTTCCTTTTCTCGCAGTCCCACCACTCCTTCAATTCTTTTTCTCAGTGGCGGAGTGCATCATCATGTCACGCATAAAGTCCTCCTTAGTTCTTGTTGGACACTTTCTAATTCTGAGCAGCTGTTCTGCCGCCGATAACAAAGGGGGAGGCTGGGCTCCCAAGGTCATCTCTGTGAAGTTTAAATGCAACATTTTACAGAAGCAGTATTGTTTGTAACACAGAGAACACTGATTCAGTGCTTTAAAACACAGTCAGCACTCACACACCTGTTACTAACTGGCTGACCCCAGGCAAGCACACAGGAACCACAAGACCCCCAAAATGGTGAGTAGCCACAGTAGCAGGGTAAATCACTCTTCCCAGACCCTGCTGTACACTGGGCACGTGGCTCTTGGGCACTTGAGGAGAGCCAGCACTGTAGGGTGGGCCTGATAGTCATTCCTGTCCCGACACTTTCCACAGGAGGTGATCATTATGGAAGGTATCTCGCTGCTGAGAGTGAGCAGGGAATCAAGGGAGGGTCTTCTCCAAGCCTGCAGCTTCCACCCTGGTGCCTATGCAGCTCGTCTATGTGCAGCAATGGTTCCCTGACCCATCACAGCAAAATAATGTGGGAAAATTACCGTTAATGGGGCAAGAAACAAAGCAGCTCTGCCAAGGAAGCTGCAGCAGCAGATTGCCCAGTATCTCCATGAGAGTTTCCTGGGATCTCTGAGGGAGATTCCTGTAAGTGAGGGAGTGTATCAACAGCTTGTTCTGCTGCTCAGGCTAGGCATGAGGTGAGAGACAAGCCTGATTTCTGCAACCCTCCTGCCCCCAACAAATCGCTTCGGCAATTCCCAAAATCAAATCCACTTACCAGGGGCCTCCTCTCCTGTTTACGCTTCACCAAGCTCTTACTTCTGTGACTGCCTAGGCTCTTCCAGGGTAGAAAAAAGCTCCTGGCTGCATGCATCTCTGGCCTCCGAGTCATCACCGAGTATCGTGTCCAGCTCTTTGTGGAACCGACAGCTCGTGGGCGCAGCTCCAAAATCTGAAATGGAGCCCCTGAGGGAGAGCAGTAGAGGAGAGAGGGTGGGGACTTGTACTTGGTTGTGTGGGCCAGCCCTAGACACCATTTGACTTTGAGAGACTTCCTCTCAAACAAATTTTTTTGGGGGGGAGGGATAGCTCAGTGGTTTGAGCACTGGCCTGCTAAACCCAGGATTGTGAATTCAATCCTTGAGGGGGCCATTTAGGGATCTGGGGCAAAAATCTGTCTGGGGATTTGTCCTGCTTTGAGCAGGGGGTTGGACTAGATGACCTCCTAACATCCCTTCCAACCCTGATATTCTATGAGCTGTCCCCCTGCTCACCAGGGAAGCAAAGCTTAGCTGCTTGGGTCTTTCTTTTTCTGCTCCCACCTCCCCTCTTGCTGTGGGAAAAACAGCCAATCAGACGGTGATTTTCCCCCCAGGCAGGGCTGAAACTCTCACATCATCTGCAGACTGTGCTCCAGCCCCAGCTGCACTCCCATTGCTCACAAAAAAAAAATCACAATAGTTGGCAACACTGCACAACCCACCCCGAACTCCAATCGATGGCCAGTGAAGCACTGCTTAGGGTCTTTTCCTGCTGATGGCCTTAGAGCACCATTCTAAGCCTAGAGCCCTTGGGCTGCTCTAAATTTCACTTGGAGTTCAAATTGGCCCCAGACCAATTGTAGCAACAGGGCAACAGAAAAGTGTCATAGAGCCACCTTCCTCCCTGCTCTGCAGGTCTTGTGCCACAAATGGAACTCAGGTCAAGCTGAGGTTATGGGTCCACATTCAGAACTCTCCTAGACGTTAAGAGAATTTCTTTCACTTCATTGGGAGTTTGGAGCACGGAGCAGCTAGAGGATCAAGCCCTCCATCCCTTGAAGTCTTTGTGTGTCCTCCAGGCATTTGTAGCTTTCATAAGATTTCTTGCTTTCAAAAGTTCCTGTTTAGCAGTGGATAGAGGGGCTTGCAAATCTTTTGAACCTGCAGCTACCATTTAAGTCGGTAGGAGCTCTAACATACAGAAGACTTGCATGATTGGACCCAGAATATCTCAGACATTGAGTAGGATTGAAAACATAAGAAGCTTGACATATACGTGGCCTTTCTAAATTGCATGTGAAAGGTTTCCACTTTCCCCCTGCTTTTGCAAATAGCTAATGTCAATCAGACATGTGCATGCCTAAATACGCAGCTCTGCTAGGAAATGAACACCTGTCAAGGGGGAGCTGTGGTATTGTGATCCTCTCTTTTTATTCTTGAATACTAATGCCAGAACTGTTGTATTTGAGATCAGGCTTTTACTTTTTCTCATCTTTGAGATAGGCAATAGCATCTCTGGCACAAAATGAAAATAGAATAAATCAATGTATTAAACATTTGGTAAAACCATTATTTGTCTGATTTTTTAAAAGTTCTTGGAAAGTCATGTAGGTTTATTTTTGTGGTTTTTGGGGGAAAGAAAATCAGTTACAAAAATTCTTGCTTCTTTTTGGCTGGCAGAAGAGGGAAGGAGAGAGAGAGAGAAACAAGGGATGGGGGAAGGCACATATTAAAATAACTAGAGTTTTTGGTTTAAAATATCATTAAAGGTGAGTGGGGGCAGTTGCTTTATTTTCCTAGAAGATCACTTCTGATAGGAATGCTATGTGGGCACTTGACCTAAATGTTTTGCAGTAACTCTAGACCTCTTCTTGAAACTAGTCCACCTTACTTACTTTCCACCAGGGAGAAGGGCTACAGCTAATTCATTTTAAAGCCTCAAACTCATTATCAGAAAATGTTTTTCATTATTTCTCCACTTCTGCCATCAAGCCAAGGCTGTCTTTGTACCAAGACTTCAACTGTATACTCATTAGAGGAAGGCGGAAATAATGTTTATAGCAACCTCTAAACATTTAAACTTTAAACTAGGTTCACCGGGGGAAGGAGACCAAAGCCCCAAGGTAAGTGGGGAAGTGGGATATTGGGAGAAAGTACAAGTAGGTTAGTGCAAGAGGGGAGGGCTCCTGCCCCACACTGGGACACCAGGACAATCAGTGAGTTATCTTACATGCCTATACACAAATGCAAGAAGCCTGGGGAACAAGCAGGGAGAACTAGAAGTCCTGGCACAGTCAAGGAATTACGATGTAATTGGAATAACAGAGACTTGGTGGGATAATTCACATGATTGGAGTACTGTCATGGATGGATATAAACTGTTCAGGAAGGATAGGCAGGGCAGAAAATGTGGGGGAGTTGCGTTGTATGTAAGAGAGTAGTATGACTGCTCAGAGCTCCAATATGAAACTGCAGAAAAACCTGAGAGTCTCTGGATTAAATTTAGAAGTATGAACAACAAGAGTAATGTCGTGGTGGGAGTCTGCTACAGACCACAAGACCAGGGGGATGAGGTGGACGAGGCTTTCTTCCAGAAACTAACAGAAGTTGCTAGATCACAGGCCCTGGTTCTCATGGGTGACTTTAATCACCCGGATATCTGCTGGGAGAGCAATACAGCAGTGCACAGACAATCCAGGAAGTTTCTGGAAAGTGTAGGGGACAATTTCCTGGTGCAAGTGCTGGAGGAACCAACTAGGGGAAAAGCTCTTCTTGACCTGCTGCTCACAAACAGGGAAGAAATAGTAGAGGAAGCAATAGTGGATGGGAACCTGGGAGGCAGTGACCATGAGATGGTCGAGTTCAGGATCCTGACACAAGGAAGAAAGGAGAGCAGTAGAACAGAGACCCTGGACTTCAGAAAAGCAGACTTCGACTCCCTCAGGGAACTGATGGGCAAGGTCCCTTGGGAGAATAACATGACGGTGAAAGGAGTCGAGGAAAGCTGGCTGTATTTAAAGAATCCTTATTGAGGTTGCAGGAACAAACCATCCTGATGTGTAGGAAGAAAAGTAAATATGGCAGGCGACCAGCTTGGCTTAACAGTGAAATCCTTGCTCGTCTTAAACACAAGAAAACAGCTTACAAGAAGTGGAAGATTGGACAAATAACCAGGGAGGAGTATAAAAGTATTGCTCAGGCATGCAGGAGTGAAATTAGGAAGGCCAAATCACACTTGGAGTTGCAGCTAGCCGGAGATGTTAGGAGTAACAAGAAGGGTTTCTTCAGGTATGTTAGCAACAAGAATAAAGTCAAGGAAAGTGTGGGCCCCTTGCTGAATGAGGGAGGGAACCTAGTGACAGAGGATGTGGAGAAAGCTAGTGTACTCAATGCTTTTTTTGCCTCTGTCTTCACAGACAAGGTCAGCTCCCAGATAGCTGCACTCTGCTGCATGGTATGGGGAGGAGGTGACCAGCTCTCTGTGGAGAAAGAAGTAGTTCGGGACTATTTAGAAAAGCTGGACGAGCACAAGTCCATGGGGCCGGATGCACTGCATCCGAGGGTGCTAAAGGAGTTGGCCGATGAGATTGCAGCGCCATTGGCCATTATCTTTGAAAAATCATGGCGATCGGGGGAGGTCCCGGATGACTGGAAAAAAGCTAATGTAGTGCCCATCTTTAAAAAAGGGAAGAAGGAAGATCCAGGGAACTACAGGACAGTCAGTCTCACCTCAGTCCCTGGAAAAATCATGGAAAAGGTCCTCAAGGAATCAATTCTTAACCACTTAAAGGAGGGGAAAGTGATCAGGAACAGTCAGCATGGATTCACCAAGGGCAAGTCATGCCTGACTAACCTAATTGCCTTCTATGATGAGATAACCAGCTCTGTGGATGAGGGGAAAGCAGTGGATGTGCTATTTCTGGACTTTAGCAAAGCTTTTGATACAATCTCCCACAGTATTCTTGCCAGCAAGTTAAAGAAGTCTGGGCTGGATGAATGGATGGTAAGGTGGATAGAAAACTGGCTAGATGGTCGGGCTCAACGGGTAGTGATCAATGGTTCCATGTCTAGTTGGCAGCTGGTATCAAGTGGAGTGCCCCAAGGGTCGGTGCTGGGGCCGGTTTTGTTCAATATCTTAATTAATGATCTGGAGGATGGTGTGGACTGCACCCTTAGCAAGTTTGCAGATGACACTAAACTGGGAGGAGTGGTTGATACGCTGGAGGGTAGGGATAGGATACAGAGGGACCTAGACAAATTAGAGGATTGGGCCAAAAGAAATATGATGAGGTTCAACAAGGACAAGTGCAGAGTCCTGCACTTAGGACGGAAGAATCCCATGCACTGCTACAGACTAGGGACCGAATGGCTGGGCAGCAGTTCTGCAGAAAAGGACCTAGGGGTTATGGTGGACGAAAAGCTGAATGTGAGTCAACAGTGTGCCCTTGTTGCCAAGAAGGCTAATGGCATTTTGGGTTGTATAAGTAGGGGCATTTCCAGCATATCGAGGGACGTGATCATTCCCCTCTATTCAGCACTGGTGAGGCCTCATTTGGAGTACTGTGTCCAGTTTTGGGCCCCACACTACAAGAAGGATGTGGATAAATTGGAAAGAGTCCAGCGGAGGGCAACAAAAATGATTAGGGGGCTGGAGCACATGACTTATGAGGAGAGGCTGAGGGAACTGAGATTGTTTAGCCTGCAGAAGAGAAGAATGAGGGGGGATTTGATAGCTGCTTTCAACTACCTGAAAGGGGGTTCCAAAGAGGATGGATCTAGACTGTTCTCAGTGGTAGAAGATGACAGAACAAGGAGTAATGGTCTCAAGTTGCAGAGGGGGAGGTTTAGGTTGGACATTAGGAAAAACTTTTTCACTAGTAGGGTGATGAAGAACTGGAATGGGTTACCTAGGGAGGTGGTGGAATCTCCTTCCTTAGAGGTTTTTAAGGTCAGGCTTGACAAAGCCCCGGCTGGGATGATTTAGTTGGGTTTGGTCCTGCTTTGAGCAGGGGGTTGGCCTAGATGACTTCCTGAGGTCCCTTCCAACCCTGAGATTCTATGATTCTATGATTCTATGATAATGTAAAATAACTTTAAATAAGAAATGTTGAAATGTCAAGTTCCAATATCATGTGATAGTCCAGGGTTGAAAGCAAGGGCTGCATGGATTGCAAAGGAAGGGCAGAAATGCATTTCTAATCTTCACTGGGAAAAATCCTCCATTCACTATCGACCTGATTGATTTGGAAAACATTGACCATTAAAGATGTCACTGGACCAATATTGAACACTGCAGTCCTCCATCTCAGACTTCTGTGATCTTTTTTTTAATTTTGAGGGGGGTAAGCGGAAGGAAAATATTTGTGGGAGGTGGTCTTAAAAAAATCTTACAACCTTTTGAAGCTGCTGAGAGTTTAGAAATGTTAGAAATAATCCTGGCAAAAATGGATTAGCAGGCAGAGTACTGATAAAACAGTTAAAAAGTGATTTATATATGCAGTTTTATCACATGATTCTGAAATTTTACATAGATCTCACCATTGTATAGGTGGTGTGTGTGTGTGGGGGGGTATACCGGGGTGTGTAGCAACACTTATAGTTAAGGCTGTATAAGAATTTCTATCCTAAAAGGACTTTTTCAGTTTGCTTATAATTTTGTCAACGTTTCACTTTTTAGGACGTTTCCCATATTTGGTGTCTGTCCAAGAAAAAACAGGTTTTTTTTTAAATTTGAGGGCAAATACTTCAAATGTTTTGAGTATGAAAAGAATGGAGGAGACATACCTTTGCCATTAAAAATATTTTGCAATAATTTATTGAATAGCTTTTGTGCTTCAGCAATTTAGGTGTAGAAATTTAAAACTGAACAAGGAGATAGTCTGCCTTTAGTCTGGGAAATTGGATTTAATTAGGCTGAGTTACAAGGGTTTAAAAACACACTTAATTATGACGATGGTATCAAACTGTCCTGCAGTGGCTCAAGAGTGTGAGTACCAACCTCAGGGCAGACGGTTAGGAGTTCCAGCACAATCCCAACTTGACAGTGAGTTCTATACTTAGATTTCACTAACCAATTATCTAGTATAAAATTCTCAAGCTATATAGCAGCCTTAAAATGGAGTCACAGAGAGTCCCCTAGGATACTCCTATATATCTTACCACCCACATAAGCTTACTGTAGTGATAGATTGTCCCTTACACCAAAGATCACAGCAATATTCAGGTTACTTTTAGTCCCAAAGGACCAATCACTTACCCCAGGTCAATTGCAACTTAGATCTCATACCAAATACTACACTTGTAGCCAATCCTATAATAAACAATCTAAGGATTTATTAACTAGGAAAAGAAATGAGTCATTTATAAGGTTGAGGCAGGTAACCGTATCTACACACAAATGAGTTCTAATCTTAAGTTTCAAACAGGAATGGAAGCTTCTATAATAGGCAAGCTCTACATGACATTTATGATTAGCCCAGGCCAAGCACTGGGGATGTTAAGTAATCTTTGCTCCTCAGAGTCCAAGTAGCATAAAAAACAGTTCCTCCTTGTTAGGGCTTTTTATTCCTTCCCCCTTCAGCTTTGAGTTGAAAATCCAGCTGTTGGGAGGAATTCACTTGCACTTCTCCTCTTCATGGAGGGTGGCGGGGGAACAATCATCAAAGTCTATTATCCTCTGATGTCCCACAATAGATTGTTTGGTGCGCGACTGCACAGCAGCCTATTAAGTGCTGCGCAGGCACTCAGGGCTGCGGCAGGGAGAGATGCAGCTCCCTCAGCCCCAGACCAGTTGTGGTAGGGGGGATATGCCTCTCCCTGCTGGCCCCAGCCCAGCCCACGGCTGGGGGAGAGGTGCCTTTTCCCCACAGTCCAGGTGCTGCTGCGGGGAGAGAGGGCTGGGGGGGGAGGTCCCAGGGGGAGCCTGCACCCCAAACCCCCCATCCCAGGCCCCACCTCAGAGCCTGCACCCCCAGCCGGAGCCATCACCTCCTCCTCCCCCCACATCCCAACCCTCTGCCCCAGCCCGAGCCCGAGCCCCTTCCCAGACTCCGAACCCGTCCGCCCCACCCCCGCCACATGAATTTTGCCATGTGCACCAATATAGAGGTGATGTGTCACACATCACCTCCATATTGGTGCACATGATAAAATTCATTCCACACACACATGGGAAAAATTAGAGAGAACACTGGTGATAGGCCTTTTGGGCAGGAGGTAACACCTCCTGTTGGCAACTAGTATTTCACACTCATTAATGATTCTCTCCTGTCTGGTGATTTACACTTATAGAGCAAATACATTTTACCATATAACATGGGATATAGATATTATAAGTGAGATTTAATGCATGCAGCAACTTACAAGCATTTCATGAAGTCTAAACACATGCTTATAACTTGAATATCTATTTTAACAATACTAATACACAGATGGGCCAGACTGGTTACAGCTACATATTCATCAGTGTTCAGTTGAGACCTAGAGGACGTGGTACGAGCTGGCACCTGGTCTGCCAGCATTACACATGGAATTTTACCATACAAGAATAATTTTGTTTTGTTAAAGATCTGTCAGTGATCTGTTGAGGCTCCCCGTGTATGTGTAAAAAGATCAGTGGAATTGCTTTCTTATTTAACATTCTATAGATATTTTGTACACTTCAAACAGATACAATGCTTTTTCTGTGTTGCATTTCAGTTTCATTACAACACGGTGACTATTACCAATTCTATCCTGTCATTTCAATTTTTACCACATTTTCTCTCACTGTGTTCAGTATCTCAAGCAAACCTCATTGCTCCAGCTCACTGCCATAAGCTGTTATCAAGTGACGAAGCTCAGTCTGACAATGTCAAACATAATGAGTTTACATCACAAGTGAGAAAATTGGCCACAGCCAGCGCCTATAGGAGCCCTCTTTACAGGTTCAGTTCATTCTTCTTTTTCATCACAGAAACCCAAGTCAGAGGGAAATACTATGACCATATCTCCCGTATGCTCTGTCCAGGGTCAATGGGAAATTAAGTATCAGAAAAAAAGCTTCTGAAGACATACTTAATGTCAAGGCTAGCTTTTAAACTCAACCTTTGTTGCAATTAAATGCCACCAAGCAGGGGCACTGGAGCCTTCCCAAAAGTGGGGGGATCCCTCACCCCACCCATGGGCTGTGGGTGAATGCACCCTTGGGGGAGGCTAGCCTCTGGCCTCTCCCACTCTTCCTGAGGCAGCAGCCCCATCCTGCATGCCCCCAACCCCAGAATGACCACTGTCCAGCATCTTGTGTGCATCAGCTCCAGCCTGCCTGTCCCAGCCTCTGGGCCTCAGAAGAGCGAGAAGGAAACTGGAAGTAGGCAGGCCTGGGGGAGGAGTGTGGGTGGGGCCACATCAGGCTGTTTGGGGATGCACAGCCTTCCCCAGCCTATGATATCCGCCTCCCATGGCTCAGACCCTCCACTCCCCCTCGAGGCCCTGCCCCTGGCCAAACCAGAAGCCAGAGTGGGGTGCGACGGGCTGAAAGCAGCCCCCTGCCATGTTCCCACCTCCTGGGCTCCCCATCCATGGCATTTGGAGGGATCCAGCTCCCCACAGGTGCCGGCACTGTTCTCCCTGACCCGGCTCTGGCGGGGGCAGGGGGAGTGTGGAGCCACAGCCTGGCCATGATAAGAGACACACAGGCTGCTGTTGGGAGCTGCAGTGGGCCCTCCTCCTGCCCTGAGTGAGTGGGGGCTCACCAAGAACAGCCCCTGGCCCATGTCCCCACCCCTGGGCCCCCTGCCCAGGGCAGGTGGAGGGTCTGCTGTTCCCCACAGCTGCCTGTGGCATGGCTCTTACCACGGTTGGGATGTGGCTCTGATGCCCTTCCCCAGAAGAGCCGGGTCAGGGAGAACCATGCAGTGAGCTGTGGGGAGCCAGTGTGGAGTCACAGACCCTTCACCTTCTCCAGGCCGAGCAGGGGCTGATCTCAGTAGGGCAGACACTCGGGTAAGGACTGGAGGTCTGAGTGTGGAAAAGAATCTTGAGAGGTGATATACTGATTAGTTTCAACAGCAGTGAGTGATGTAACAGAGGATATGATAGTTGCTGGAGAGAGAACTCACATGAATACAGATAGAAAATGATGGTTTAGGACTAAGTCAAAAAATGATGGCGCTGATTGCAGAGATCTACAGAGTTTAAGGATAGAAAAAGTAAAAGTGTGGTTGGGTAGCAGAGAGGCACAACAGGAAAAAAAATTGGTACACATGCAAGCAGGAAAAATTGGGAGGCTGAGCAGAAGAAGGCAGATATTCAGGAATGAGGGTAGTTATTAGTGATTCATGGTAACCTATTCACTGTAAGTGGTTAGCAACAATAAGATGGCAATCAGATAATGGCAGTAGTAGCAGTCATTAGCAACAAAATAGCAACTAATTGCGGACAAGCAAATAATGCCAATCAATTGCATTGAAAAGGCAATCAATTGCAAAGAGATAGCAGTTGCTTAATGGCAGTTGGTAACAGTGATTATGGCCTTTGGTGGCAAAGCAGAGCAGATGGTAAATGGTGATAATGTTGAGATGATAAGCACAGTTGCAGAGAACAGGAGTCATTAATGTGACATTGTAAAGTGAGAGGTGCACAGCAGGACAGGTAAAAAGGTCACACAAGGCAAATAATTAGGGATTAGTGCAGAATTTAAATTACTAGAGGGAAGAGAGGGAAGATGGTAAATCCAATCTGATGGTTTCTGGTCTCGTGTGAATTATATGTTACTCTTGAGTGGTCCAATCATTAGCGTGACTACGACTGTGCTTCTGGGAGAGGGGGGAAGCAGAGTCTGGGGCTTCAGATGATGGCTTGGAAAGAGGAGAGGCTGGAAAGGATGGTGGGAAGTTGGTGTCCCAGCTCCAACTCTTACAGTGGTAGATCTCATGGACAATGGAGTTTTGCCTTGATTATTTACATTATTCCTTTAGAATTCCTATATTGAATCTTTTGAAAATTGAAGCTATTTGAACTGCTGGGTTTTTGTTTAACATTGAATTTAATAATTGGTCAGAGCACTTCAGTAATAAAAGTTTGGAATGGAATGAAAGGAGGCCGGAGTATGCACGTAGAATGTTACTCAAGCGTATTGAGTGGTGACTGCCAGTTTAATGAGACTATACTTCATTAGATATTGCTACATTTATAATTGGTGGGCTAAATTCTACTCACTCATGTAACTCCATTGCCTTCAGTGCAGTTGCACAGGTATAAATGAGGATGGAATTTTGTCTTGTGGCTTTAGTACAGTAGCTGTGAAGAGTATGAATAAATATAGTGTTCACCTTTTAAAATAAATTCAGTGACCTACAGTGGTGGTCCAAAAACACTTCACTGTAGCTTACTATAATGTTTCCACTGTGTTTAGGCATATTTGTATAGATACTGTGGTATTTCACATGGCTTCCTTTACTTAAACTGTTAAAACAAGTTACCCTTTCCAAAGATGTAAGTGGTTGGATAAATATTAGGAACGCTTACAAAGTGGTGCAAACTGAGTATAAAATGCTACTATTCTGCTTGGGTCTCCATTTTACACCCACTTTGCACATGACTACACAGGTGCAGTGACTTCATAAGGTGAAAGGCCATTGAGAATTAGGCTCAAAATCTGTAAGCGCTGTATTCTACGCCCACCTGCCATTTCCATCATCTTCAATGGGAACTGAGTACACATATCTGATGGAACCATTTGGTCCTCAGAGTATATGTATAGAATTTTACAAGGCACTTGTGCATATCCTTGTTCTTCACAGAAATATACTGAAGTAATAATTTATGCTTAAATTGGAAATAATTCAAAGTAGTTAGGGAGTACATCTATAGTACTTGAATGATCTAATATATGCCATTCCAAACCAAGATGATGAATTGAAAAGAATAATAGGATGAATGGATATCTGATCCAAACTATTTTTCTTACATGTTTCTTCTATGCATGGAATGCAATCCCTAATGATTGTTTCAACCTCCCCATAAATTCATTGGCTGCTGTCAAAATTACTACTATATGGACCTTACAGTAAAAGGAAATTATTCAAAAAGTCTGTGTTAAAGATATAGTGGACCATTCTTTCAGTTACGTTAGTGTAAGCATAAAAATAAATTACATATGTATCTAAGCAGATAGAAAAAACTTTCATTGAATGGTTCAGCTTCCCAGGTAAGACCAAACTGCACAGAGTGCAAGTCAGGGTCTGAGTCAATAGGTTAGCCAAGATCTACTTGGGAAAAAGTGGTTTTAGGATAAGTTTACAACTCACTGATCCTTGGGATGGCTAGTTGCAAGGATAGCCCCCAGCACAATTCAGAGCAGCCTCGGGGCTGCTGTAGCTTGCTGCTGATTGCAACAATGGCTTAAAGCCCTTCTCCCCTGAGTAGTGCAGTTTTTTGCCTGAAATTTTAACTTTATCTCTAAACAGGCCATTCATTAAAACTCAATATAACAGTATGCTAAGCAGATCAATACAACTATAGCTCCAAATTCCTGAACCGTAGCAGGTTATGATCTCATTCTGTTAGGGTCCTACAATAGCAATCCTTGTCTCATACCTCAGGGTAGGACAGAGTCCTGAAAGAAATAAAGCATTAATTAAGCAATAATGTTTCTGTGATGCTGGCAGACCAGGTGCCAGTTCATGCCAAAGTCCAAGGTCTCACTGAACACTTACAAATGCATAGCTGGAAGCCAGGCTAATTCACCTGTATATTAATATAGATCAAAGTGATTGTTAAATGTATAAGAGTTTATTTGGTGTTTAAACCTCATGAAAATTAATGGGATGCTACATGCATTGTTTTCACTTATCTGTACCCTGTTACAATGTAATAACAAACAGCTACATTGCAATACCCATGTAACTAAATAACCCATTAAATGAGAAAAAGAAGCCTTTTGTAATGCAAATGAAGAACTTTAACAGGAAAGAGCTAATTTCAAAGCAGTGATCATTGTGTGTGATGATCGGAGGCTCACTCTCCATCATTAAAGAAAGAGCTCATGTGGGTACTGACACTGTCAGCTTCTTTTCTGTGAGAAGAGGCTATAAGTATCCACCCAAGGAAAAATGTGTGGGGACTGTTTGGACTCTAACAGGGCTGAATAACTGAATGAGAAGACAGAGATTCATAGATTTACTCTGGGTAGCCCTGAGAGACTTTTGGAAAACTGGCAGATTGCTACATCTCTGCTACCATTCGGAATTATAGACTGTGACTCACCCTGTATATATATTTTACCTGCTTTAACCTCTCAATAACTCTCATTCCTTTCTCTTAGCTAATAAACCTTTAGTTAGTTTACATAATCTGGAATTAGGACTATCAAGCAATTAAAAAATTAATCATGATTAATTGCATTGTTAATCATGGAATATCATTTATTTAAATATTTTTGGACGTTTTCTACATTTTCAAAAATATTGATTTCAATTACAACACAGAATACAAAGTGTACAGTGCTCACTTTATATTTATTTTTATTACAAATTATTTGCACTGTAAAAAACAAAAAATAGTATTTTTCAATTCATCTCATACATGTATTGTAGTGCAATCTCTTTATCCTGAAAGCTGAACTTACAAATGTAGAATTATGTACAAAAAATAACTTCATTGAAAAATAGAACAATGTAAAACTTTAGTGCCTATGAGTCCACTCGGTTCTACTTCAGCCAATCACTCAGACAACCAAATTTGGTTACAATTTACAGGAGACAATGCTGCCCGCTTCTTGTTTACAATGTCACCTGAAAGTGAGAACAGGCATTCACATGACACTGTTGTAGCAAGTGTCACAAGATATTTACATGCCAGATGCACTAAAGATTCATATGTCCCTTCTCTTCAACTACCATTGGTGGGTTCTGCTTGATAACAATCCAAAGCAGAGTGGACCGAGGCATGTTCATTTTCATCATCTGAGTCAGATGCCACCAGCAGA
Organism: Mauremys reevesii; assembly: GCF_016161935.1. Classification (NCBI taxonomy): domain Eukaryota; kingdom Metazoa; phylum Chordata; order Testudines; family Geoemydidae; genus Mauremys; species Mauremys reevesii. The sequence goes on along the minus strand of NC_052624.1, from coordinate 127,833,733 downwards.
AGGTTGATTTTCTTTTTTGGTAGTTCAGGTTCTATAGTTTCCATATCTGAGTGTTGCTCTTTTAAGACTTCTGAAAGCATGCACCACACCTCATCCCTCTCAGATTTTGGAAGGCACTTCAGATTCTTAAACCTTGGGACGAGTGCTGAAGCTATTTTTTAGAAATCTCACATTGGTATCTTCTTTGTGTTTTGTCAAAATTGCTGTGAAAGTGTTCTTAAAATGAACATGTGCTGTGTCATCATCCGAGATGGCTATAATATGAAATATATGGCAGAATGTGGGTAAAACAGACATACAGTTCTCCCCCAAGGAATTCAGTCACAAATTTAATTAACATACTATTTTTAATGAGCATGGAAGCATATCCTCTTGAATGGTGGTCCAAGCATGAAGGGGCATATGAATGTTTAGCATATCTGGCACATAAATGCCTTCCAGTGCTTGCTACAAAAGTGCCATGCGAATACCTGTTCTCACTTTCAGGGGACATTGTAAAAAAGAATCAGGCAGCAGCATCTCCTGTAAATGTAAACACATTTGTTTGTCTTAGTGCCTGGCTGAACAAGAAGTAGGATTAAGTGGACTCATAGGCTCTAAAGTTTTACATTGTTTTGCTTTTGAGAGCAGTTATGTAACAAAAAAAACCCTGTATTTGTAAGTTACACTTTCAGGATAAAGAGATTACACTACAGTACTTATATGAGGTTACTGAAAAATACTATTTCTTTTTACAGTGCAAGTATTAATAGTAATAGAAAGCATACACTGTGTATTCTGTGTTGTAATAGAAATCAATATATTTGAAAATATAGAAAAACATCCAAAAATACTTAATAAATTTCAATTGGTATTCTATTGTTTAACAGTGCGGTTAATTGCGATTCATTTTTTTAACCGTGATTAATTTTTTTGAGTTAATTGCGTGAGTTAACTGCGATTAATTGACAACCCTACCTGGAATATTTGTGATTTTTGGTATAAGTGGCCATTTATCACAAGGTCCTGCTTGCCTGGGTGGCAAGATAGACTGGAGTGTCTAAGGGGACTGCCTGTGCCTCAATTACAAGACCACTGTAGTATGTTGGGAGTTCACATTTGGTATTGGGTTATATACATTTCCTTTTTGAAGTTAATCTGATTTTGTGAGGCCCAGTAAAATATTTTAAAAAGGGGGCACTACTAAAAAAAAACCCCAAACAACAAAGCTAATACATGTATTATTGTGGTAGGGTTGAGATGCTAACACTGGTGACTCCTACATGTCAAAGAGCAATATTGCCAACCAGAAAATTAGCATTATGCATGGAGGAACAGCCCACTTCATAAGGGATGTGACCAGTCCCCAGTCTAATCACATTCTCCCTGGAAAACATGCACAGTGAAAGGAAGGGAGGTCAATTATTATTAAAAAAGACAACTGAATAATTTTTGAATAATTGCCAATGGTGCAGATGGACCATTGGATACATAGTTAGCAAGGTTGTCAAAAGTGCATGACTAATCCACTTATCACAAGACTATGCACTTTATCGTATGGCTAATGTCTCCTCATATATGATTACATACACACACAAGTATGCATTTTTCCTGCATTCATAAATACATGCCTTTTAAAGCAATTTTATACAAAATATAAAATGTAGACCTAAATCTAGTAGTCAGTATCTATGTAAGTGCACTGTTTGTTGTTCTCTGTTGACTTGGATTCAGGTTTCCCTGTAGGCTCACAGACATAGAAGGTTTTTTTGCCTTTTAAAGCATGCTTGCTCACAATGCAGTTTGTCCCTAGGTCATTGAGGTCTGGGAATAAGATATAGATTTTGTTAAGGAAATAATAATGTAAGATAACAGACTGTACCTTGGGAAATGAAACTGAATATGACAGACAGAACTATGGGAAGAACATAGTGTAACAAAAGGCTTACTTTATTATACCGGTTAGTTTAAGAAGAGTAGATACTCTATATGCTTTCAAATTACTTGCTGCAAAGCAAACAAAACATGAGGGATGCTCAAATGTAATTTTAACTGCAGCTGCTTGATACATTTATTTAGATATCATCAGTGAATGATAGCAAAACTCCAAAAGAAGAAATTAAACTACATTTCATACCTTCCTTCAATTATGATGGTAACATTGACAGAAAATATTTTGATGCAGTCAAGCTAGGAAGAGGTAGACTTAATGCCCCTGAGTAATATTTCTTTGAGAGCTGCTAAGATTTCTCTGCTTGTAATATTCAATAGACTACAAAAATACCTTTTAGGATAAGAAATTTGAAAGTGGATCTTTGATTAATAAGGTTCCTTTGAAAAATATAAGTTCAGGAAGATATATTCTCTCTAATACAAGCTAATGATTGATACTCTTATGACCAAAATTGAGATACATTGGGCACAGGACAACAGCAAAGGTTTGAAAGGAAGATGAATGAACATTTACTGGCTTGATGATAGTGCAATTCCTATACTAAATTGGTGGTTGACACCAAGTAGAAGAGTGGAAACTTGAGGTATTTTTGTAGGTAACTTTGCTTTTATTGAGTGGAGTGATGAAAAGTAGTTCTGAAATGTCAGGGCTGGCCAAACTTTCTCAACTCATTTCAAATGTTTCCAGTGCTAAGTACATTTGGCTTACTTATTCCCACACTATCATTCAAAGTCTTATGGCTTTGATACTTGTACAAGGTATCTTGGTGAGTGAACATCATATTATGTTGAGTATGGGAGATGAAAGAACATCTTATCAGGAAGAGGATTCTGGAAAATGTGCAGGGCATCATATAGTCTAAGGGACAGACTCTGATACCATTATTGACTGGAGTAGTAATTCATTGTCTCACTGGAAGCCGAAAGCCCATTCAGTCACATGCATTTTGCAGTTGAAACAAGCAATCCACTATCTGTGCAGTCTCCCTCATACAACCAATGAAATTGTTGCAAGCAAATTAGCTGGTTGAGTTTCCTCTTATCACAATGGTCTAGAACTCTGGGCATGGCATATTTACATGTCATACTATAGCTGTACACTGCAAGGGTGTATCTTGGAAAGTCAAAATGATGGATGACTGAAAAATTGGATGGTAGCAGACCATAAATCCCAGTGGTGATTCAACCTAGTGATATTCTGAATAAAAAGAACTCTCAACCATACCTATAGCTGCTTCCATTGCTTCACACTGAGTCAACAGACATTTTAAGCTTCAAGTTGACATACAGAATGACAAACCTGGAATTTTATTATATAGATAGTCCTGTTGAAATCAATGAGATTATTCAATAAGTAAAATATTAGTGTCAGTAAGGATATCAGAATTTGTCCCTAAAACATAAACATAAATGGACATATGGTGTTTGATAGCAAGTGCCAACCCTTTAGGAACTAAGTGCTGTTTTGAAGCTCAATTTATATTTTTCATTCTATTTTACTTTTTTTCCAAGTTTCATAACATGGTGTTCTAGTATAAACAACAGCTACTGCTTCTCATTTTCAAAGCAAGGCATCAACTAATGAATCCTCACTACAGATAAGTATGTATTATTGTTCCCATATCACAGATGGGGAAGCTGAGGCATAAAAGTCAAGGGCCACAATATGGTTGCCCAGATTGGGTGCATTGTTTGGAAGAAGACCCAGACCACTGCCAACACTACATGAAGAAGGCAGCACTCCTTGAGAGCAAGGAGGGACAGACTAGTAATAGCCACAGTGTCTGGACAAGTAGATGGCACTGCTCCATTCTTTCGCATTGGCAAGTGGCTGTAGGGCTGAGCTGAGTAGAGTTCATGCTACAAGGTTCAGTAAGACCACCAGTGAGCAAATTAGTTCCAGGCAGGGGTGGCTCTAGGGATTTTGCTGCCCCAAGCACGGCAGGCAGGCTGCAGCAGGCGGTTTGCCTGCGGAGGGTCCGCTGGTCCCGTGGCTTCAGCGGACCTCCCGCAGGCGTGGGAGGTCCGCCAAAGCCGCGGGACCAGCGGACCCTCCGCAGACAAGCCGCCGGAGGCAGCCTGCCTGCCACCCTCGCGGCACCGGCAGGGCGCCCCCCGTGGCTTTCCGTCCCAAGCATACGCTTGGCATGCTGGGGCCTGGAGCTGCCCCTGGTTCCAGGGCCTCTAGTGGCTGTCTGGCTGCTCCTGCCCTGTGCAGGTATAGGTGGAGACTTTTCAAATCCACTAAGTGATTTGGATGTCCAAGTCCAATTAATAGGAAGATCTCAGTGTGATGTTCCCCTCTGGTGTTATCTGGACCAGTGATCTGCTAGGTCATGCCAATCCTTGACTCTGGGAGTCATCCTTACCCTGCTCTGCTGTGAGAAGCTCCACTCTTGGGCTGTTCACGCTCAGGCTCTGGCATGTAAGCTGCTCCTTGGATTGTGCAACCGAATGACACTAGCCAGTACCTCCGGTCCCAGACACAACCTTAGGAACCTCCTCTTGCAGTGTCCAGTAATGCCTTCTGGGTGCTGTAAGCATATATGAGTTTGTCAATTTAACAAAGAAATGTATATGTACCAGGCTTGTTATCCCAAGGGGAGTCTCTGACACACTTCAAACCAACCCACTGCTTCAGGTAGAATAAACAAACACATTTATTAACTATAAAGATTTTAAGTGATTATAAGTCAAAATATAAGTCAGATTTGGTCAAATGAAATAAAAGCAAAATGCATTCTAAGCTGATCTTAACACTTTCAGTGTCCTTACAAACTGAGGCCTGGGCTACACTAGTGGGCGGGGGTTCGAACTAAGATACGCAACTTCAGCTATGCTATTCGCGTAGCTGAAATCGAAGTGTCTTAGTTTGACTTACCTGGCCGTCCTCAAAGTGGCGAGCTGACTGCTGAGGCTCCCCCGTCGACTATGCTTACTCCTCCTGCCAAGGTGGAGTATGGGCATTGATTTGGGGATCAATTTAACGCATCCAGATAGATCCATAAATGGCTATTAGCCAGGATGGGTAAGAATGGTGTCCCTAGCCTCTGTTCGTCAGAGGATGGAGATGGATGGCAGGAGAGAGATCATTTGATCATTGCCTGTTAGGTTCACTCCCTCAGGGGCACCTGGCATTGGCCACTGTCGGTAGACAGATACTGGGCTAGATGGACCTTTGGTCTGACCCGGTACGGCCTTTCTTATGTTCTTATTTTCTTATGTTCTTATCCCAGATACATCCAACACTACTCGCTGATCCGGCAGGTAGTATAGATGTACCCTTAGATGCTTCTCACCACAAGCTGGCTGGTTGCTCTTCAGCCAGGTTCTCCCCTTTGATCAGTGCTTCAGTCGCTTGGTGTGGTGTCTGTAGATGTAGGTGGAAGAGAGAGGAAGAGCATGGCAAATGTCTCTCCCTTTTATCATGTCCTTTCTTCCCTCTTGGCTTTGCCTTCCGCCCCCTTCAGGGTTGGGTGAGCATTACCTCATCGCAGTTCCAAACTGACCAAAGGAAGGGGGGGTGACTTCCTCGAGAGTCAGATTCTTTTGTTGCTGCCTCGTCCAGCGCTCTTTGTTTCTGTGAGGCTGGGCTGGGTTTGTCCCATACACGCCCTGATGAGGTGTGAACTGCCCCTCTGCTCTTGGAGAGTTTTTACCTGGGCTTATTTTAAGCCATGAGGATATATTTTCAGCCTCATAACTATATACATAAAATTATAATCTATAACCTTACTGTAACATCACTGTAACAATTATTATAACTTCACTATAACAACCATGCTCAGTGTATCATGACACCCAAGATGACAAACTTTGGATTGGATACCACATAATCATTTTATAAAGATGAATATGGGGCTGTAGGGTGTTCCCCCCACCCGAGGTACAGATCGTCTCACTCAGCCATAAAAGCCTCAGCCACCACCTCTCATGCAGAGCACTTACTTTCTCACTAACATAATTCTAAAAGCCACAATCAAACCCTAAGTGACTTGCTCAAAGCAACTGAGGAAATGAGTGTCAAAGCCAGGAGGCCACAGTTCAAGAGCTCTCAACCCTCCCCCACTCTTCTTGCAGATTCCTAACACAAATACATAAAGTTTTATTTAGGGCTTAGTTCATGCTCCCTCTTTTTCTTCTGGTTTTCTTTAAGTAGGGCCTTATCAAATTCATAGCAGAGAAAAATGTGTCATGGACTGTGAAATCTGGTCTGCCCTGTGAAATTTTTTCTCCCCCATGAAATCTTGCTATTTTAGGGGAGATCAGATTTCACAGAGCTGGGTGGCCAGAGAGTGGCAGCTGCTGGCTGAGGCCCAGCTTTGAAGGCAGTGCTGCCAGCAGCAGGAGCGCAGAAGTGAAGGTGGCATGGTATGGGGGGGTTGTTCCTAGGGTTGCCAGGTGTCTGATTTTCAACCGGAATGCCCGGTTGAAAAGGGTTCCTGGTGGCTCCGCTCAGCACTGCTGACTGGGCCATTAAAAGTTTGCGGTTCTTGGCACTGGGAGCTGCGGAGCTGGCACTTGGGGTGGGGATAGTGTGCGGAGCTTCCTTGATCGCCCTTCTGCCTAGGGGCTGCAGGCATGGGTGGCAAGTTTGTAAAAATTTTGGTGGGGCCCAGAACCCGCCCCCAACTCCGCCCCCCCCAACTCCGCCCCCACCTGCCTAAGGCTCTGGGAGGGGGCTCGGCGGGGGAGGTCTGGGGTGCAGATCCTGGGCTGGGGATTAGGGTGCAGGAAGGGTGCTGGGTGCAGGCTCTGGTCTGGGGCAGGGGGTGGGTGTGCAGGAGGAGGTGAAGGGTGCAGGCTTTGGGATGGAGTTTGGGGTTGGGAAGGGGTGTGTGGGAAGGGGGAGGGAGTTTGGGGATAGGAGGGAGTGCAGGGTGAGGACTGTGGGGCTGAGGATGAGGGGTACATGATGCAGGAGGGGGCTCAGGGCTAGGGAAGAGGGTTGGGCTGTGGGTGAGGGCTGTGGATGAGGGGTTCATGATGTAGGGGCGCTCAGGGCTGGGGCAGAGGATTAGGGTGCGGGGGGATGAGGGGTTCATGATGTAGGGGCGCTCAGGGCTGGGGCTGAGGATTAGGGTGCGGGGGGATGAGGGGTTCATGATGTGGGGGCGCTCAGGGCTGGGGCAGAGGATTAGGGTGTGGGGGGATGAGGGCTCTGGCTGGGGCTGAGGATTAGGGTGCAGGGGGATGAGGGCTCTGGCTGGGGCTGAGGATTAGGGTGCAGGGGGATGAGGGGTTCATGATGTGGGGGTGCTCAGGGCTGGGGCTGAGGATTAGGGTGCGGGGGGAATGAGGGCTCTGGCTGGGGCTGAGGGTTTGGGGTTGGAGAGGCTCAGGGTAAGGGCAGCCTGCCTTGCCAGTACTGGTGAAGGGCAGGCACTAGGACCCTGCGGCAGCAGACAGCAAATCTGCTGGAAGCCCTCCGGGCAGCAGCGTGCTGCGTTCTGTCAGGCAGGGACGCAACACAACGCGGTGGAGTGGGGGTGGCAGGCGGGGGCTGGGACCTGCTCCAGGCAGGGTCGCGGCGGCGGGGGGAGACCTGCGGTGGCTGGGGCCGATCCAGGCAGGACCGGGGGGGGGGGGGGCGGGAAGAGACCCAGCTCCAACTATTGCTGGAGCAGGGCGCCCAGCCCTGAATATTGGTGGGGCCCGAGCCCCACACAAATATATAACCTGCCGCCCATGGCTGCAGGGACCCCCATAGTTACAACACCGTGATATTTCAAAGGCAACCATCTGAAACCATGAAATTTACAATTTTAAAAATCCTATCACTGTGAAATTGACCAAAATGAACTGAGAATTTGGTAGGGCCCTATCTTAAAGTATGTCTTATTCAGCCACTTCAGCCACATGCACTTCAAGAAAATATAACACGGTGGTCATAATGTGGATTTTGCATTGCATTCAGCAGCTTGCTTGGCATTCACAACAAGAGCCATTTGACTTTCCTGCTGACAAGGTGGCACAACTCTCTGAATTGGTTGTTGGTTTATGAACTGTCCCAATCCTGACAGGTGCTTGTAGGCTCTTGTTAAAGAGCCAAGGGGCATATTGTAGCAAAAGCTCATGAGCTGGAAGGCTCCTTTGCCAAAACTCACCACAGTTTGTTGCAGCTCTATGAATAAATATTTCCTTTTATAAACCCAGGTAAATCTCTTCCTGAGCTGTACCATATTCTTCACAGTGAGTAATTAGGCGGTGCAGCATGATTTTACAGCTAACTTAGATTACACAGACCATAAGGTACTTCAGTTCCTGTTTGAAGAGTTCTGGAGTGAGAGAGACAGAGAAAGACAGAGAGAGTGTAATGAAAATGGATTTTTTTATGTTTATCCCTTATTAATTATTGCTTCTTCAGCTCTCTAACTCGAAACAGAAGATTACAGAGTCCTTAGAGTCACAGCTGTTGCTAGGGTGATGCACACACAGTTATTAACAATTTAGAATTTAGAATATTGAGATCTGTGCATCATTACAGGTAGAAGTCATTGGCATCTGTAAAGGCTGATTCCCCACTCTTTCACTCTGCATTTTAGTATATCATAAAAAGCATGCGTTTCCAGCACACAGTTAAGCCAATATTTAAATATGAAATGAAGCACTGTATGTGATGGTGTTAGAAACTTCCATGTAATTTGAACATATTATAGCTACTGTGAGAAATATACAGAAGATGGGTAAAATATTGCTGTCTCTTTTAAAGCTTGTTTTACTATAGGGATCCCTATGATACAGCTGTGAGTGTACCCTGTATAATAACTGTAAATAGAGTGGAACTCTTTTCCTTAGCACCTATGGGAAAACACAGGTTGAATGATTCATAGACACAGTATAAAGCTGGATTAGGAATCCCTAAAAGAAAATGTCTATAAAGTGAACAGCAGGCTAGTTAAACAAACAAAACCAACAAACATATGGATTATAAATACAGAAAAGAAATCCATGCAATTTTACGGAAAGGCGGCTTACTATCTGAATTAATTGATTCATTGATCACTTTATGCCTTCCTCAGCATGTATTGATATGGTGAGGGAAAAACAATTGCTATTCTGTCTCTGGAGTAATCAAAAATATATTGAGATCTGTGCATCATTACAGGTAGAAGTCATTGGCATCTGTAAAGGCTGATTCCCCACTCTTTCACTCTGAGTGCAGAAAGTGGGGACCTGCAAGTATTTAAAAATTAATACTGCCCATTCCATGCTTGTATTAAACTCTCAAAGTTACAGCTTTTATCTGACGTTTGCTTGGTAAATGCTGCCACCACCCAAATGCAGAAAAAACAAAAACCCTTGGACCCAGGAAGGAGCACTTAGAAATTCTTCTCAGTGGGGTAACCTCAAGCCCTTTCACCCCCACCCCACCCCCCGCTCCGGGGAAGAGCTAAGAAAGAAAACAAAGGAAATTAGCTGTTGCCACCAGCTAATTAAAGAGCATATGCACAAACCTTTTAGGACACCAAAAATCTGATCCTGGTAAATTTTATTAAAAACAAAAAGAAAGAAAATACATCTGGAACTTGGGCTTTTGCTAGATTTTAAAAGAGCAATTCCAAAAATCAAGCACCCAAAATAAGCTTTCTTGGGGGTTCAGTTTAAAGGTTACATGCAAACAAAAGCATCTGGAGTTAGCACAGAGGAGTCCACAACCAAAAAGAAATAAAAGAAATAATCCTAATCATGTCTTTTTAGACATTCCCTAATTTTACTTACATATCTGAGGCTCCAGATAAGTATATTCGAGGTATGAATTGATAATCTATAATCATACCTGGTTTAAAGCTGGTTACAGGATTACTGCTCCGTGTCCCCAGAGAACAACAGACAAAGCGATAGTTTCTTTCCCAATTTTAAAAAGTTCTACCTTCCCACTGGCTCTTTTGGTCAGGCGCCCACTCCTTTTTTTTTTTAACCTGTGGGCTTATTAACCCTTTACAGGTAAAGCAAGCAGAGAACAGACACCAAGAGGGATTTTACAGCTAACTGGCTGGCTGAGTGTACTTGCCCCCACACCCCTCATGTATCACAGCATCCATTGCAAATAAGAGACTTTAAGGTATCAGCTTTGCAGTATTATATATTAGTAGTATAGAACAAATGTTGTGAATTCATATAAGAAATTAATATTTAGCCCAACAGTGCCACTGGTATGTTGAACAGTAAATTGCACTGCAATCAGGCCCTTACTAATTATCTGAACCCAAACACTGAATATATATTATTACCATAGGTCAAATTCATTAACAATGTGCACCCCACCCCCCAAAATAGACATATAGGACCTGATCCAAAGCCCATAGAAGTGAATGGAAAGACACTCCACTCACTTCAGTAGGGTTTGGATCAGGTCTATATCAGTAATTGCTGTAAGAGCAGTATTAATGTACTCCCTCCATAAGAACATAAGAACATAAGAAAGGCCGTACCGGGTCAGACCAAAGGTCCATCTAGCCCAGTATCTGTCTACCGACAGTGGCCAATGCCAGGTGCCCCTGAGGGAGTGAACCTAACAGGCAACGATCAAGTGATCTCTCTCCTGCCATCCATCTCCATCCTCTGACGAACAGAGGCTAGGGACACCATTCTTACCCATCCTGGCTAATAGCCATTTATAGACTTAGCCACCATGAATTTATCCCATATTCTGTTCATTAGCAGCAACCCCAATAAAAATCGTTCGTGCAGATTCACAGAATAATGGACACTACTGGATCATGGGGCTTAAAGTATATGCATAAACATTCATACAATACTCCTTGACCCATAGATCCCACTCTAGAGGACCATGGCCTTTGTCACAGAAAGCCTGCAGAATTTCTGTGCAGGTTTTGGGGCATGCCAGATTTGGTCTGGAAAACTTAGGTGCTCAGGTGCCATAGTGATGATCGCACTAAAAAGTACGTCAATAGGACTTCCACCCTGCACTCCCCTTTGCTGTTCACTGGGTTTCTACTGGGTGTCATTGATCAATGCACTGCCAGGAATTGGCCCATGAACTGTATTTGTAGCATTAGCAGCACAAATAGGCTGTTGTGCATGCACAGAGGAAATGTCATTTAGTAAGTGTCTGAGCCCAGTATTCTGAGTCATTGCACATGTCTACTAACATTATAATTGTACCATAAAAAAATAATTGTTCAGCTCTGGTGTAATTAACACTGCTTATAAATTTAATATTAACCATATTCGACAAGCTGAGGGGAGCTCATTCCACAGCACTCTCCTGAGAGCAGTGACATTCAAAACATCAAGGGAGAACTTGATGTTTCAAAATGAAACAGACAGAAAAAAGGAGAGAAAAACACAATCCCATCCAGGATGGGGAAATGACATCTTGGACAGCTGTATAAGCTGTTTGTCCTTCAGGGCAGAGTCAGTATTTGTATGTACTATGCATCACAGTGCTAAACAAATAACAGAAATAAATATTCTATTTTGGTCCTTCTATATGTATTTATTTTTTTTATATCAGCCTATGCTGCCTTCCATTTCAACAAGTGTTGATATCTTCCAGATTTTCATCACTAATACCCACATGTACAGGTGACATAAAATAGGAGAAATTAGGGAGTCCAATCAAGTAATTACTAGCTAAAAGTGAATATTATCTTGAGGTGAAGACATTTAGCTAGTGATATTTAACTCATTGCCTAGTCAGTTCAGGAAAAAAACTTTCCTGCAGCTGTGAAATTCTTAACTGACCGTAATAAATAACAACAGCCAGTTCACAGACCAATACACTCAGTGACTTTGTGTGAAAAAAAATGCCCCACTGTCACATTATTGACTTGAACTAGGACCAGATAGAACATGGCTGCAACCAAAGTCCTGTAGTGGCACCAAATCTTGTATAAAGGGGGTCAAATAAGGTGTCTAGGTTATGGTTTGCTGGTTATGATTATGCTGTCTATATGTGTGTATCATTTTTATAGTTGAAGTTATGAATGTTGGCTCTATACTTCTGCATTTCAAATTTATGCTATGCTTCTGGGAAACATCCCGGACAAATTGGTGTCAGCTCTGCCTAGCCTGCTTGATGGCCCATTAAGGATCATCAGCTATACAACTGACCCATTGAGAGAAGGCAAATATGCCTTGTAACCCAGCAAAGTATGCAGGGACTTGCCCATGTGACTCCAAACTCCATTTTCCTGTAATTTTCCACAGTAAAAACAAAGAGGTGTTCTTACACCTGGAAAAGACTATAAAAGGCTGATGCCTCATCTCCATCTTGTCTTCAATCCTGCTTCATACCTCTCTGGAGGGACTTTGCTACAAATGGAAGCTCTGAACAAAGGACTGATGACCCATCCCAGCTGAGGATGTACCAGAGACTTGATTTGAACCTGCAGTTTATTCTATCACTGCTACAAGCCTGAATCAAGAACTTGTATATTAATGTATATAATTGATTCCATTTAACCAATTCTTGCTCTCATCTATATCTTTTTCCTTTTATGAATAAACCTATAGATGTTAGATTCTAAAGGATTGGCAATGGTGTAATTTGTGGGTAAGATCTGATTTGTATATTGACCTGGGTCTGGGGCTTGGTCCTTTGGGATTGAGAGAACCTTTTTTCTTTTACTGGGATATTGGTTTTCATAATCATTTGCCTCCATAATGAGTATCACTGGTGGTGATACTGGGAAACTGGAGTGTCTAAGAGAATTGCTTGTGTGACTTGTGGTTAGCCAGTGGGGTGAGACCAAAGTTCTCTTTGTCTGGCTGGTTTGGTTTGCTTTATAGGTGGAAAAACCCCAGCCTTGGGCTGTAACTGCCCTGTTTTAATCAATTTGTCCTGAATTGGCACTCTCAGTTGGGTCCTGCCAGAACCAGCATCATTACACTCACGTAGCATAATTTGTTTAATTTTCTAATTCTATGTTTTTGGTAGATTGCCTTTAATACTAATAATGGTAACTATTTTTATGAAGTGAGTACTGTGGTAGGCAATTGTACAGACAGGCAAGGTGCCTTGCCCTGATGAGTTTGCAGTCAATAAACATCCATAGCCCTGAATGTTCTCCTAAGTCAGTCTGTGAACCCCTTACTCCCACTAGTATGTATTTATTCATGTGAGCTGGCACCAGTGTGACTACTCATGTGAGGAACTGCTCAGCAATAGGAGTAAGAGGTTCAGAATTTGACCATACGAGCACCTGTGTAATGGTCTGATCCAAAGCCTATGGAATATAACGGGAGTCTTTCCACAGGCTTCAGTGGGTTTTGGATCAGACCCCAAATCACTAAGAACTCTTAATTACTTAGACCACCCAGCTGAAAATGGAATAAACCCAAAAGTAGAATCTCACTGTCCAGATGTTGCATTTGTATTTATCCTGAAGAACACAGCCCAGATGCAGCAACAGTAACAAACTGCCTCCTGGCCCCCTCACTGTTGCTATCTTACTGTTTGCTTTACACATTTAAATAAATATTTGAATACATATTTTTTTTTTCAAAAATGTAACAACATAAACCCAGGTCAGAGTGGGATTTTTTTTTCTTTTCTGTCCCCTCTTTTTTTGGTTCTCTCCAATATAAAAATAATTGGCTGCGTGTATTCCAAAGAGATGATAACTACTCATTGTAGTTTTTTCTATAGTGAAGTTGAATTTACACCCTCATTTTATATTAGCTACAGAAAATACATAACTTCATTACTTTGCTTCTCTGCATTTTAGACTCTATGAAGTGTATTCTGTAACAAGTTTGCCATTAAAAAGAATCAAATTGACATGAATGCTGTAGATTACCATAAACATATTTTGCTCTCCCAGTTCCTTGAAAAAAAAAAAGGTGCATTACATACAACATTATGAGAAATATCCTTAGACTGAGTTTCATTATCTCTTACTGGATGCTCCAATATAGAGAAAATGAAAACGTTTTCCACCACGTGGTATCAACCATGATTCATAGTGAAGCAGCAACAATGACTGTGTGGCTATAAGGGCTTTTAGGGTATGTCTACACTGCAATGTAAGCCCAGGATTAGTAGAACTCAAGTTAGCAGACCCTGGTTTCTCAACCTAGGGCTTGAGTATCTACATTCATTTGTAACCCCAGGTTAGGAATTGTTGAACCCTGAGTCACAGCCTGGGGCTCCAGCATCTTCACTGCATTATATCGGCCTGAGTCTTACCACCCATATCTCACACTTCCTAGCACACACCCAAAGTTGCTCTAGCAATTTCTTCATGGTGCAGTGTGGAAAAACGTAACTGTCCACCAAATTTGACTGTCCAGAGGACAAAGAAAGTTGACCCATGGGATTGTGGGATACTTTTGGTTGACTTCTAGAATATGAGTCTAGGGGGGCTGCATCTACACTGAAAAGCAATAGGGCTTGAACCATGGCTTCTGGCCTGACTCAGGTTTGGACCTTCCACCTGCATGGGGTCCTGGGACCCTGGGCCAGCCCTGGGTTAGCACAATTTGTTTGTAGATGGGAGTGGGATTAGTCTTGAGCCTGAGTTCAAATCCTTAGTTTATGCTGCAGTGAAGACATTTCCTTAGATTCTATGCTCCATGGGTTGTATATAGCAAAAGTAATCCTACCCTTTTCCTTTTTTTTTGTTTATTGTTGACTTGTTGCTTTGATTGCCTGTGTTTCAGAGCAATGAATCCAACAGTGTTTAAACTGGAATTTTTGGACTCAAGGGTTTCCTGATGAGACTATAAGCTGCCATCTATCAGTGAGAAATTATACCATGAGCTGCCATCTACCAGTAAGGAAGACAGGAAGAGAGTTAGACATAAACCTGAGCTTTGACAGTTGGACCTGTCCACTTAGCTGTGGGTTGTCTAGTTTGCAACTTTTTCTTTTACGTGGACAATGCTTTCACCTCATTTTTTTATGTTGCTTACCTGATTAAGTATTTCAGGTAACAAATAACTGTGATCCTGCAGTCTCCTAGATTCAACAGTAGCTTGATTTAAAAAATGTATTTTGTCCCTTTTAAAATAGGCATATTTTAAATACAATAACCTCAAAATACATACATGAAGAACAAACATTGCAAAAGTCTTTAGCAGTTCTTGAACCAGCCAGTCTTTCTACAGTAGCTGATTACATCCCAGTGTAACAACACTATTGGTCTACCATGCCATAAAAGAGCAAGTGTGGCTATGACGGACAGTGGTTATGGAGAAACAAGGGTTACAATTTAGGTATTTGATTGGCACTTAGTTTATAACAGAGAAAGATTATAAAAACTGCTTACAGTTTCATACACAGCCTGTTCCACTTCGGATTAAAAAAAAAATCCAATTTCCACTGTGGAAGTCAGCAATGTAAAACTGGCAGAAAGAAGTGAGTTTTGAGGAGGTTTGAAGGAGTGGTATCTTAAGATCCCAAATTCACAGAACAGGTGCCAAATTTTCTGCACATGCACAGGGGTAGACATCAACTGGCTACAATAGAGTTTGCACTGTTTACCTCAAAAGACAATTTGGCCCAAAACATGTGTACTTAAAAATCACAAGTAAAAACCATTTAAAATAAAAGAAAATAGTTAAAAATAATCTTCTCCACAAGTTTAGGCTTCTGTATTTCCCCTGCCACAGGTGATGACATCACTTTCATTGGTGACATTTAATCTTGTGCAAATAAATCACACATTGTTGCAAAAATCTCTGGTTTCACCATAAAACATTGGTAATGTGAATGTGAGGATTTTATTTTGCTCAGTTAAGTACTTTATGGGCCTAATCCAAAACCCTTTGAAGTCAATGGAGGGACTCAGATTGATTTCAATAGGCTTTGGATCTATTCCGTTGTGTTTTACTGTTTCCGGTTTTATATAACATACATATTTCACACTATTGGCATCAGCCCTGTTTCAGTGACAGTTTAATTTCAATGGAAGCATGACTGGGGCGATGGTGTATATGTTATGTACTGTGCATGCAATATTTCATTGCATAATGTATGATTCTTCAGTAATTAGCATATGTTTAATCATATAGAGTATATGATTTCAGGGGATAGTGTCTTACATTCCTGTGGGTGAATTATTCAGTGCCTGAATTGGCAGGAGTGAGGATATAGTGTGGGGAAGTAATGGTGTGTACCCCCCGTGTACCTTCTTTCAATCATAAGGATGAGAAATGTGGGCATGACATAACCACCCTAGTTTAAGCATTGGAACTGTCTCCATAAAAGCAGCTCATGCAATACGGATCCAGATAGAAGAGATATTCTTGTGCATGAGGCCAGAAAAAACTTCTTTAAAAACAGCTATTTTGCTGAGACTAGGGAGAGATACAGTAATGTGCCACAGCCTTAAAATCCAGTCAATTGATTCAGGACATTGAGAGATTAAAAATGAGTACTCTGCATGAATATGGAGTGAGTAGAAACACAGGGAGCCACCAGGAACCAAAAAAAAGAAGTTCTTACATCAACTTAAATAGAGCTAAAAATAAATCTCTCTTTGTTTATTCTCATTCTAATTTATTATTTATTGAGCAGCAAAGAGGCAGTGGCGTAGCCAGGTGGAGGGAAGAGGGGGAGGGGGGAAAAAAAAGGCGCCACCTGCTGCGGCACTTTTACTGACGGGGCAATGCTCTCAGTCTTTGGCAGTACCTCGGCGACGGGACCTTCCCTCATTCTGCAGGTCTTCAGTGGCATTTTGGCGATGAAGCTTCAGTGCCACCAAAGACACCCGGAGCGAGTGAAGGACCCGCTGCCGAAGTGCCGCCGAAGACCCGGAGCGCCACCCTGACAGTAAAAGCGCAGCAACGGGTGGTGCCTTTTTTTTTTCCTGCTCCCAGGTGAGTAAAATTTAAAAGGCGCCACTTGTGCTCGGTGGGGGAGCGGTCTCTTTGAAAGAGGTTGTGCTGTTTTTGCTCTATTTTTCTTTTCTTTTCAACCTAACATATAAGGACACTGTCAAGGATGAGAGGCCCAAATTTTGGCCTGCTTTTTTAATGTCACCAGTAAAACATTTTTCATGACTGATACACATTCTTAAGATCTGGTATTGGGCCTGAGATCAGAATGTCATCTTCCTTATCTGCAATGGTACACATGAAGACATTTGCCTGGTACTCATCCCCATTATAGAGCAGACGTCATGATGCAACACACAACTGCATAAAATTGCTTATCCATTTTGCCACACAAATTTTGGGGCTGTAGAGGTACCTTATTTAAGACACTTGGAGGGCAATGGATTTGTTCGGCCTACCGTTTTAAAAGTAGAAGCCATTCAGAGTTGGCCTGCCCCGCAAACCAAGAAGCGGGCTCAATTTTTTATCCATCTGGCCAATTGTTACCGGAGGTTTGTAAAGGATTTAGTGATATTGTGCCCCCCATAACAGACCTTACAAGAAAGGGGAAGCCAGACCTGGTGATATGGACTAAAACCTTTGAAAAGGGCTTCAAGGACTAAAAGAGGCTTTGATTAAAGAGCCAGAGATCGGGGACCATCAGCGAGCCCAGGAGTCCCCAGAGGCAGTTTAGACTCTGCCTCAACCCACACCTCCTAGAGCAGCAGAGATTTTATGTTTGTCTGCCACATTTAGAGGAGTGGTTACTCATGAATCGTCCTATTGATTGCAGTGATACTAACTCAGTGAGTGCTCAGCTAGGGGAGTAAGGGCTCCACCATCTGGTCCTTCATCAGTTATTTGGGGCAGGGACATGTCATTATCCATGTGCTCTGTAAAGTACTGCAGATATTTATGGTGCCACATCAGGGCCGAATTTTGTTGTCCTCACTCAGTCTGAGGAGTCCCTTATTTTGTGAGAGGGGCCATTGGAATGATTAGGGCTGCTTGCAGAGTAAGGTACTACTCAAGGTGAGGCAAAATGTGGCCCTATTTCTAATACATCCCCTCAATGTCCCTCATCCTTCACTTCTAGCCCTTACAAAGAAAACATATCCATGATTTGCTGCCACAACTTAGCATCTGTATCGTGTATATGAGATAACAAGAAATTTCCTGCTTCGGGTTTCAGCTGGTCGCCTGCCCCTGAGCCAGGAAGGACTAATTCCTCCTTCATTCATAACTGGCCAGATGGATTATAGAGTTTTCCTTTCTTCCTTTGAAACATTAGACATTGGCCACAATTGAAGGCAGGACAGCGGACTAAGTGGAGTAATGGCCTTTTGTGGTGCAGCAAATCCTGTGGTTTTAGGTTCTTCACTGTATAATTCTTGCTAATACGCTCAGGATTAAACTGATTGCCAGATTAGGGGTCAGAAATGAATTTTTCTACAGATCAGACCAAGATCATGGGGTTTTGGTTTTTTTTCTCCCCTTCCTCAGCATTGTCAAGTAGGGTTCATCTGCTGGGCTCACCAGGACCCCTCTCACAGTACCTTTTCTTACCATTGCAGGAGTCTCAGGCACCAGGGACACCTTGGTCCTTCCTGTTTCTGTCTGTTGCAATAGACAGTTTAGTCCTCTGGAAACTCCACATTTTACAGTATAATTGGTCTCATCTGGATTTTATAATGATGAGTCTTGCACAATAAAATTCATCTGGAAAGATTATAATGTCAGTTGTGTTTACCTGGAGTCACCATCTCTCTGTGATACAAAAAGAGTTTGCAGCCAGAGTTTAAATGTCCTTTGTTCTTTCAGTCATTGTTCACAATCATGGCAGCTGGGCACATTGAATGGTATGGTGCACCCTGAAATCACAGGGAAATCAATGCATTTATGAGCCTTAAAGCACTTCAAAAGCATGTGTCATAGAGAACTGAGTCTGAATCCGAGGTGGCTGACTGATTTGTGTCCATGAGACACTGAGGAGTTGAAGGGAACAGAAGAAATGTGAAACCCCCACTCCAGATATCAGAGCAGTGTTTGGTGACTGGCCTTGTGCCCAGAGCCCAGACTGGCTGGGGATGGGTAGAGAGCAGAAACTGGCCTCTCCCCTCCCAATCTCCTCACACTTCACTGAAAAGACTTGTCAAGTATCAGAGGGGTAGCCGTGTTAGTCTGGATCTGTAAAAGCAACAAAGAATCCTGTGGCACCTTATAGACTAACAGACGTTTTGCAGCATGAGCTTTCGTGGGTGAATACCCACTTCCCTTGCATCCGAAGAAGTGGGTATTCACCCACGAAAGCTCATGCTGCAAAACGTCTGTTAGTCTATAAGGTGCCACAGGATTCTTTGTTGCTGAAAAGACTTGGTTTGCTAGAGAGCTGGCAGGAAGTCCCACTCTGACTTCCTGCCTCCAGCTCTCCTCTCAGTAGAGGATGGAGATGCTATTTGAGAGAGGACTGTTTGGGCTGCAGAAGAGGGCATATGCTGGTGCCGCGGGGGCACAGCCAGCCCTAATGGATCTGAGCTCAGGGCTCGGGGACAGGCTCAGGCCTGGCCTGGGCAGCATGGTCCCTATGTGCCTTCACTGCACTGAAGCATCAGTCACTTCCCAATGGGAAGGAGATGCCTTCATTCAGGACTAAGGGGCCACAGCTGGAGGAATGGTCAAGTCTGGTTGTGACTGATGGAGGCTGAGTTCTTCTGAGGCATTATGGATTTATGTCACACTCCTACTGACTGACTGTCCCTATCACTGGCATTGGAGCTCTGTCCAGCCTAACAAAGTCAATGGACTAGAAGTGCATATTGGAGCGATTTCTGATTGAATTTTTGCCTCCCCAAAGGTTATGAGAGTTTGGAGCAACCAAAAGGAGGCAGGGGCACCACAAGGGTCACAGGGGCAGGTCTAGACACAGACAAAATCACGTGTCAGTGTGGTCACAGCCCAGCCCATCTCTAGACCACTACTGGGGGCTGGTAAGAGGGATAAAATTATTACTAATTTAAGTCCAGGTCCTACAACCCTCACTCATGTGAGAAGCTCTTGGATCATTCACATCAGTGCTTCTGGATGAAGGCTTCCTCTAGCTGTGACCATGTATGGGAGCTGATATGCCCATGGAGTTACTTAGGCCTTGCCACTTCTCAACACACAGGGAGCAGGGAGAAAAGAAAAGAAGTCATCCTCAAAAGGCGACAGCCAAGGCACATCCTCAGGCACTGGAAGCCCCGGGAGCCCCATATTCCCAAATCAGGGGCAGGAAGTATGTTTGCCAGTGGAGAATCACACCATGCACAAAGTGCTGTCCAAAATGAGCAGAAATGCCATTTTGATGGATATAAATCCTTGAGCTCCAGCATCTTCCCTACTGATTGTCAGCTAATGGCCCAGACAGCAGTGA
This sequence comes from Mauremys reevesii, assembly GCF_016161935.1. Taxonomy (NCBI): domain Eukaryota; kingdom Metazoa; phylum Chordata; order Testudines; family Geoemydidae; genus Mauremys; species Mauremys reevesii. The sequence goes on along the minus strand of NC_052624.1, from coordinate 127,813,602 downwards.
ATCGGATTTATTCTGAGCCGATGGAGCTGTGAGGAAGCAAGCCCTAAATTTAACAGGCTGCTTTCCAGAGAAAGCATCTAAATTACCTGTAAAGAAATCAGGAGAACTGGAGCTAAAGGGGATGATCAAGCTCCATTGGCATGAAAACAAGAAGGGGTGCACGGAGTGGGGTTGGCATTTTGTTTGTGATGTCAGTTGAATTACAGTGATTTCATTGGCCAGCAACATTTCAAGGACGGTGGAGTTGTCAATGGGGTGTCTCAGTGCCAGTGATCTCATCTCTCCAGCATGTTCTTTCTGAACCAATCTCTGTGTCCGAAGTGTGAGAGTGAGTCAGGGAAATGGGGAACAAATAGCCTGCTTCCCTAACTCTGCAAGGGCTTTGCCATCCAGGATCTATCTATATTAAAGAGGTAGCTGAACAAGAGAATTCAGATTGAGGCCTGGATTTTGCCCCATATCTAGTGTTATTAGAGGTGCTGGGATCCAGGATTTTGGTTTCCATCCATCTCTAATTGATAATATAATGAAAACAAATGCACAGAGGAAAGGGGACCATCAGCAAAATACATGATCACCTCATAGGTGAGTCCAATTTATAAAGAAGCAGATAACTCTATAGCATGAAAAATCCTTGTTTCCCCAGGAATCTTTATCATAACTCATTTAGTCTCCTTTCCCAACTGGTATTTATTGTTTTTATCTCATTTCCACACACTCTTTCTCCAATCTGCCTCCTTCCTTCCTGTTTCTCTCTTGTCTAGTTTTGCTTCATGGTTTTTCATGATCCATTTTTGCCCTTTTAGCACTTGAAAAATTATTTGATTAAAACTTCTTTATACTCATTCTGTAAAGAATAATCTTTCCAAATGAATGGCCTAGGAAGTCTGATTCTAATAAATCAATGCCCCTAAAGGAAACCAGAAGCACCTAGGTATGAGAGGAAAGTAAAGGATGTGATTTGAGTGGAACTTGGGTGGGCAAATGAACCCAAATAATGTACTGGGGAGAGAGATCAGACAAAATACTTGAGCTTCAGGGTTTCAGCTGGTCTCCTGCACAGGGGTCAGGAAGGACTTTTCCTCCTCTGTTCATAACTGGCCAGATGGCTTATGGGATTTTCCAACCTTCCTTTGAAGCATATTGGCCACATCTAGAGGGAGCACTGCAGACTAGAAGGACCAATGGCCTGATGTAGCAAAGCAAATTATATGGTCCTAAGTGCTGAGCTGAATCAGTCTCACTCATATGCTCAGAGTTAAGCTGATGGCCGGATTTGGGGTCAGGAATGAATTTCCCTGTGGTTTAGATTGGCCTAGACCAGACTCCATATCTCCAGGTTTTTCACCTGCCAGGGCAGCATTGAGCAGAATTCATCTGCTGGGATCATCTAGGCCAAACTGAAGTAGCCATTTGCTGACATTGCAGGGCCCTCAGGCATTGGGGTCACCTCCCTCCTTTCTGTTTCTATCTGTGCCTAAAAACAGTTTAGTCTCCTGCAGACTCCATATTTTACAGGATAATTGGCTGATTTAGATTTTATCATGAGGAGTCTGGTTGGAAAAAATTCATTTGGAAAGATGTGTGTTGTGGTTTTATCTGTATTAAAGTGTGTTGTGGTTTTATCTGTATTTGCTGGTTCTCTGTGACACAAACATATTTTCATGGAGTTTACAGTCAGAGTTCACATGTCATTATTAGGCCTTTCATGAACACGGCTAGTGAGAGCTCCTTTGAGCTACAGAAACCATTGGTGACTGGTTGGGCAAATTGGAGGGGAAGGGTGCACCCTGCAATCATAGGGAAATCAAGACATTTACGAGTCTGAGAGCTCTCCCTGAGTGTGTGTAATGTACAGCTATGCCTGGAGGCCAAGAGGCTGAAAAGATGGCAGATTGGTTTGTGTAACCAGATATGGAAGGGTTGCAAAGCAGAAGAAGAAGGAGAGTACCACATAAATAAGGGCCTAGGCCCAAGTACAGTCACATGTAAGTCTGATTTGTGGCCTCACTATCTACACATCATCCTATCAAGGGAAAAGTGGAGTAACATTGCTGGTGACAAACACGATATTTTTCATATAATTTCCCATATAACTGTGGGGCAGAGAGGGTCTGAGGCAGGGGCCCTTGCAGCAACTTCACAAGTTATAACCCTTAATATGCCTTGGTCCGCCTCATCCATGATATCTGACCTGGGCATCTGTGGTGTTCTGAGAGCTCCTCAGAGTTTTGCATATCACAAACCTGGAGTTTTTATGTCACAAACTCTGTGCTGCATTGCTCCATACCTTCAGGTTGGGTATGCACCAAGAGGTAATCAGGATTTGAGCAAGAAGTGCAGGGTTGTTAGGTCTGTAAATATCATGACTGTCTCATAGCACCACATCATAATTGGAAATGATGCCAGTTAAAGACTAGAGCCCCAGACAGAGTCTTTAAATGATGCCAAGTTTCTTTAAGAAACATCTTTAAGAAATTAGTAGTCACTACATTTGCTTTGTGACACAGTGAGAAAATCTAAAAGATTGTACAAATTGCAGGAACGTTTTGATACCTTGGTAGTATTTATAGTCTTCTGTCCCACAGTTCTTAAATATGTGTGTGTGATAACTTAGGGTAAAATCTAAACTCAATACAATCTTCACTTGGAGCTTGGGTCAGATACTAATTTCAGTTAAACTGGTATCATTACAGAATAACTCAAACTTTCTCTACATGTGAAAATTGTACTAATAAAAACAGTTTAGAAATGAGTTTTTCTAAACTGATGCAACATGCTTGTGAGGACACTCTTATTGAATAATACCTTATATCAATGTAATTTTATTCATGCAGTAAAGCTAATTGAATCAGCATTCATCTATTTCTGAGTCTGACATTAGCATTGTCACCCCTACTACTCCCAACAACATAACCACTATGAGGGTAAGCAGAGGTAACAGGAGCATACAAGTTGCACATTTCCCTCCAATGCAATATCTGAGAACATTCAAAAGCAGCTGGGGAGTATATCTACATTGCAATTAAACACCTGCAGCTGGCCCGTACCAGCTGACTTGAGCTCATGGGTTGTTTAATTGTGGTGTAGATGTTTGGTTTTGGGCTGGAGTCTGGGCTCTGGGACCCTCCTCCTTTGCAGGGTCCTAGAGCCCGGGCTCCAGCCTGAGCATCTACACTGCAATTAAACAGCCCTGAAGCCTGAGCCCCTGTCAGCTGACAGGGGCCATCCATGGGTGTTTAATTGCAATGTAGACATACCCCAAGATATTTAACTAATGTTTTGGTCACCTCATAGCACCATGTGTGCCGAGTTCATTAAGGACAAAGGTAGCAATGTAACAAAAATACTCAAGGATTCTGGCCTCATTCCAATCCATAGCTTCACCCATTGCCTTCGTTTGGGAGCGACTCTCCAAGTGATGACTATGTTCAGGATGATATAAAAGGTTTATATTTTATCCATTTTAATCATGTGATGATAGCTCATCTCTTTTCTGAATCCAAGTTCTTTCATCTGAGTAGCTCATTCAAAATGACCAGATGAAATTCAGCCTGCTATCTGACTGAATGTATCAGATGAATATATTGGGCTACCTCACTGACTGTTGTAATCAGCATAGTTCCACAGAGGATGCTGAAGTGTATGCTGCTAAAGTCAGAACTACACCAATTTACACTAGTGAATGAATCAAGATCAGAGATTTCCACCATTGTGAGTCAAAATCTTACAAGAACAACTATTTTTGTAAGATTTTGGAAATTTCCCTACCAGAATTGAAATCATTTATGCTTTTTTTCTCAGGTCAATACTAACATTGTATCCAAACAAGTTTAGTGAAATTAAGCTACTCACTTGCCTGTTGAAAAAATAGGCAACTCTAAGTAGGGGGGAGGGATAGCTCAGTGGTTTGAGCATTAGCCTGCTTAAACCCACAGTTGTGAGTTCAATCCTTGAGGAGGCCACTTAGGGATCTGGGGCAAAAATTGATCCTGCTAGTAAAGGCAGGGGGCTGAACTCAATAACCTTTCAAGGTTCTTTCCAATTCTAGGAGATTGGTATGTCTCTAATTATTACCTAAGACTAAACAAGGCAGGTCCAAATCACAAGTCACACTCATTTCTACGTAGTTTGCTTGATTGCTTTTCTACTGATGAATAACAGCTAGCCAGGGAAAAGAGCAGAGACTACATACTTTTAGGGCCCAATCTTGAAGTCAATGGAAAGACTTTCATTGACCTTAGTGGGTGCTAGATCTGGCACTTACCCTCTAGCTTCCAGGACATACACCTCCCTCATTCAATAGGCATGGTTATGGACTAAAGGCAACTCTGACTTGAACTTGAGGCACTGATGTTTTCAGTGAACCAAACTGTTTGTCTTTTTTTTCCAGATATGAAAAATATGCTCACCCTGTGTAAGCTTTCAGATGGATCAGCTGACATTGTGAACTAAAGTATGGCTGCCACTGCTTGGATGCGCAGGGTTGGGAGAGAAGGTAGGAAGCCACTTCCTCCCCTAGCACACATGCAGATGAACAAGAGGAATGATTGTGGGGTGGGCTCATTCTCCAACTCCCCATGGGATATCCTCTCCGCACTAGGCCAGGAGATGTATATGTTTGCCTCTTTTTGCAACCCTCGTTTCATGATTTCTGTGGGTGCAAATGAACCCATGAACCCTGCTAATGCTGCCCTAGGTAGCACCTAAACATCCCAACTGAGATAGGAGACTTCTGCTAGGCACTCTACAAACATATAGTAAGAGGTAGACCCTTCCCCAAACACCTTACAGTCTAAATAGATGATAGACAAAGACTGGGAGGGAAAACAGAGGCACAGAGAAGTGAAACAACTTGCCTAAGGTTACACAACAGGTTAGTGGCAGAGCCAGCCTGAGTCACAGTCTAGTGCCCTACACACTAGACCACATTCCCTCTCATATGTTTGTAAATATGAAACTTAGTCTGAGAAGTTAGGGATCCATTTTTGATTGGTAATGTAAATAAAGCAACCAAGCTCACGTTAACCTAACTCAGCATTTGGGGAAGTAGTAGTTGTATAAGGTTAGAAGACTATTCTTACAGGCACAAGGAAACTGGACATAATTCAGCTTATGTATCAGATATTTTCTGTATTTCTCTTTCCTCCTGTAATTCCTGAAGAATAACTATACGTGTATTTGAAAACATGCACCAGCAGAAGAAATACCACCACCACTCTTCTGCATGAGATTTTCCAGTGGGGAGGGCAGCTTTAAATTCCAGCTGGGAAGCCCTGCCAGTGAAAGCTTTGCAAGAGAGCTGGTCTTTGCAGTCTGTGGTTGAGGTCCAGATTCACAAGTGTCATTCCACTATGTAAACTTCATCCACACATATAACATGCAACCATGGACTCTACAGGTGCCAGTTGCTGGAGCACTCCCTAATGAGATCTACGAACAGCTTGTTTTGGTCCTGGTCTCTCTAAAGGTAACCCCAGGACACCTCCACTGCCTCTGCAGGTGTCTGATACCCTCAAGGTAACTCCACAAAAGCACAAGCAGAAGCTTTTCTTGCTAAGCAAGGAATGTGAGCCTCCTGACTGTGATGGGATCCCCGGGGTGCAGCCTGGGACTGTGGGACCACTGTGCCCCCTTAACTCTCTCCAGCTCAGGCTGCCTCTCACAATGCCTTGCTAGTGACCAGCAGCAACCCCGCTCCCCCAGGTGCTGTTATCACTCAGCACAACGGTATGAGGAGCCCCACACCCAGCTAGATTGCATGAATGCTCCCAGAGCCACTCATGAATCACACAGAGAAAGGCACCAGATGAATCCCTCCAGCTCCCAGCCTTGTTCCTCAGGAACACACCATCTTGCACTGTTCAAGACAAGCAGTGCAGATTTATTAATTGGTTCACCACTTCATCAATGGAAAGTGGACATACACCAGCCTTTCAAACTGAGCAGATTAGAAAGTATTTCAGGCAAACTCACTGGTAAAGATAAACAGTTAAACAAATGTATTGCCTATAAAAGATTTTAAGTGATTATAAGTGATAGGCAAAAAGTCAGAGTTAGTTACCAAAATAAAATACAATATAAGTACGCAGTCTAAACTCTCAACCTTATTAGACTGGACAACATCTAGTTTAAGCAGTTTTTCTCACCCCACTGGATATTTAAGTTCATAGTATGCAGATTTCACCCTTGAAACCTGGACTAGTCTCCTCTGTTGGAGTCTTAAGTCTTCTCAGCGTCTTTGTTGCTTTCAGCATAGGTGGGGACAGGAGAAAGGCCAAGCATGTGGCCACTCTGTCTGTTTTATACCCTTAGTCCATGTTCTTGGAGAACACAAGTCCAGGCATGTCTGGTGGGCATTGCTGAGTCCCCAGGCAAGGTTGGGCAATTCCCTGGGCGTGGCCTTATGCAGATGAGTCATTGAATTGTAGCTCCCTTGCTGGACAATGGCTGTTGATGGGTTGTTTGACATCCTACCTGGGCATCGGTTCCTTTCCTTGCTGTTGTCTCTGAGGAGCTAATATCTGGCAGATTCCCCAACTTACAGCATGTTTTAGTGACAACCATACAACACAATCCTCATAACTTCATATGCATTAATGATACACATATATGGATAGAAAAATGACTTGCAGCAGATTATCACCTTTCCCCTGACACCTCACATGGCATGCTTTATATGCAAGATAACAATTATATATAAATGAGGAATATGGGGATTACAAGATGCTCCCCCAAGGAACAATATGTCACAACCTCCATGCTGCAAGACAGCTTTGAACTGGCCCTAGCTTCGGTGAACTATGGGATACCCCTTGGGAGTTATCTGAGTTCTCCAGGGGATAGTATGATTTTGAACTCTTTGCCCACAATTCTCCTGGGCTCCCAAAAGAATTCCAAATGCCTTTTGAGAATCCCCCTTTCATGCACTGCTTCTGAAACTTATGAGGTTGGTACCCAGAGGACACTGAAGCTGAATCAGAGTAGCAGAGCACTAGTGTGGAGCAGGGCAGAACCACAAGTGTTCTTAACGTAATTCAGAATGGCTAGTGTGGATGTGCTGATCTGTTCCTGCCCCCGCAAGTACAAGGAGCAACCAGTTCAGTTCTCTGGTTGAGACAGAGCCTTAGAATTTGGTTTCTTGTGAGAAAATTCAATTTCTACAAATATTTCACAATATTTGCTTAAAATTGTCAATTTCTGTGAACATTACTATCAGTCACCTGTTTCACTCAAGTACTCACAGAAAAGGGAAGTATGGTCAAAATAAATTCATTTAGCAATTCAGATGAATATTTGTGGAAATTAGTATGCATTGTTCAGCCAGCTTTACACATTTGAGTATCCCCACTGACTTCTTGTTACAAAAAAAGAAGGTTGCGTCTTTCTACTCTCTGAGTTCATCTGTCCTGCAATCAGATAGGCTTCTTAATGGGAAGCTGAACTTTCAGACTGATAAAAATGAAATACTAATCTCATCCCCCTTTGCCCCTCATCATTCCCCATGAGATTGAACTTGAAAGCTTCCTGCTGGCATATTTCTAGATTTTTGTTTCTAATTGCTGGTTAAAAAACAAAAAATGAAGGATAGCTTCCTGAATGGAAACTGAAAAGGAGTAAGAGTATTACTCATTCCATAGAATCATAGAAATGTATGACTGGAAAGGACCTCAACAGATCATGTAGTCCAGTCCCCTCCACTGAGATAGGACTAAATATTATCCAGACCATCCTTTGTCAAACCTGTTCTTAAAAACCTACAGTGACAGAGATTCCACTACCTTCTGAAGTAATTTGTTCCAGTCCTTAATTATTGGTTAGGAAGCTTCTCCTAATGTCTAACCTAAATCTCTCTTGCGCCATTTTAAGCCCATTACTTCTTGTCCTATCCTCAGTCATTGAGGAAAACAATTGATTACCATCCTCTTTATAACAACCTTTTACATTACTTTAAGACTTATCTTGTCTCTCTCCCTCCCCTCCCCCCGTCTTCTCTTCTCCACAAGAAACCAAACAGGTTTTTTTTTTTTCAATCTTTCCTCATAGGTCATGTTTTCTAAACCTTTAATCATTTGTGTTGCTCTCCTCTGGACTTCCTCCAATTTGTCCACATCTTTCCTGAACTGTGGTGCCCAGACCTAGACACAGTACTCGAGTTGAGGCCTTATCAATGCTGAGTAGAGTGGAAGAATTACTTCTCGTGTCTTGCTTACAAATCTCCTGCTAATACCAGGGCCGCCCAGAGGATTCAGGGGGCCTGGGGCAAAGCAATTTCAGGGGCCCCTTCCATAAAAAGAATTGCAATATTATATTATTGTGGGGACCCCTGCGGGGCCCAGGGCAAATTGCCCCACTTGCTCCCCCTCACGGGCGGCCCTGGGAAAAATAAACCTTCCGCATCTCAGCACAAACCTAGTTTTGAGAAAACTTCTTTACAAGGTATCACTGGTTCTCAGCATCAGCTAGTGCTAAAAGGCACTAAAGCTCATTAAAAGGGTTGGACAAATATTTTCCATCAAAACTTTTTTTGGTTCGAAAACTAGGGGTTTTTAAAAAGCAGAAAAAAATCATGGACAATGTCTGCTTTCCTTCAAAATTTGTTGTGGTTTCTTTTTAATTGAAAAGCTGAAATTAGTCTGCCAAAACCTGAGTATGGTTTGGGGTTTCAGAAGTGTGTGGCCAAATATTTGCTGCTTGCTGCGTTTGATTGTTTAAAGAAACAATAAAAAAATTCTGCTTAAAAAAAATCCAAAACTTTTGAACCACCTCAGCTTGTGACCAAATGCCTGAGCCCATCCAGTCAGAGATTTTTCCAGGTTTCTGATACTCTGCTGGCTTCCTTGACTCATATCTGTCTCCATAACTTTGCGTTCATTTAAGTTAGAACATAATAACAGCCATACTGAGTCAAACCAAAGGTCCATCCAGCCCAGTATCCTGTCTACCGACAATGGCCAATGCCAAGTGCCCCAGAGGGAGTGAACCTAACAGGTAATGGTCAAGTGATCTCTCCCCTGCCATCCATCTCCACTCTCTGACAAACAGAGGCTAGGGACACCATTCCTTACCCATCCTGGCTAATAGCCATTAATGGACTTAACCTCCATGCATTTATCTGTTTCCTAGAGACTGGCTCCATGGGGTCCTTCACAAACTGGAGACGGTTACTGTGGGTTTGTCTTTAGTATAGCTTATGTACATACTCCACGAACTGAGCATTTGAGCTTGTTCCAAATCTGGGATGAGCCTATGTTGTGAAAACTGACATGCTCAAAATAGCACATGCATGTGAATGGACACAGGGTGCTAAAATTAAATTAACTCAGAGGTTCTCAAACTGGGGGTCAGGACCCCTCAGGGGGTCACAAGGTTATTACTGGGGGTCGCGAGCTGTCAGCCTCCACCTCAAACCCTGCTTTGCCTCCAGCATTTATAATAGCGTTAAATATATAAAAAAGTGTTTTCAATTTATAAGGGGGGGAGGGTCGCACTCAGAGGTTTGCTATGTGAAAGGGGTCACCAGGATGAAAGTTTGAGAAGCACTGAATTAACCTCTCTGGAGCCTCAGGGAATGTGTGGGGGTCTCCTTTGGTAGGGTTGGGAAGGATATTGCTCTTCTCATGTGATTCCCTCCTCCAGTGGCTAATTTTAAATGAAGCTACCCTCCCCTGACATGAATCTCCCTATGGCACTGAAATTAAATATAGACTATAATTTGGCATTTGAGAAGTGAAAGGGATGGTAGCCCTAATAGAAAAGCTAACAGCTTGGCTCTTCTGCAAGCCTCAAATTGCTGAATGAGCTTCAGGGTAGGGAAGGCTGTGCCTCCCAAACAGCCTGGCCCTGCCCCCTATCCGACCCCCACCCACTTCCTGCCCCTCCAACTGCCCCCCTCAGAATCCTCGACCCATCCTGCTCCTTGTCCCCTCACCATCCCCCCAGAGACACCACCACCAGCACCACCCCAGGACCCCACCGCTGCTCCCTGTCCCCTGACTGCCCCAACCCCTATCCACTCCCTCACCCACTGAGTCCTGACAGACCCCTGGAACGCCCACAATCCAACCCCCCCATTCCCTGTTCCCTGACTACCCCCCCAACTTCTGCCCCCTCCCTGTCCCCTGACTGTCCCCGATACTCCCTGCCCCTTAGCAACCCCCCCGGCACCAGCTTCTTACCCCCAGCTCCCCCCTCACCCGGAGCTTCGGCGCGTTGCATCCAGAGCCGTCCCTGAACACGGTGCAGCATGGCTCCGGCGGGGCTTGAGCTCCGCCCTGCTCAAAGCCGCGTGATCAGGGGGCGGGGCTGTGAGCTTCCTCCACTCAGCCTGGAGCTCGCAGCCCTGCCCCCTTACCACGCGGTTCTGAGCGGGGCGGAGCTCAGGCTCTGCTGGAGTCAGGCTGCAGCTGTTCAGGGACAGCCCTGGATGTGCTGAGCCTCCGGGAGAGGGGTGGAGACGGGGTCGGGTTGGGCTGAGGCAGGAGCCTCAACCATTCTCTTGGGGGCCCCTGCGGAGCCCGGGGCCTGGGGCAAATTGCCCCACTTGCCCCCCCTCCACCTGGGCGGCCCTGTCTAATACATCCCAGAATGACATTTGTTTTTTGGCAACAGTATTACATTATTGACTCATACTTAGTTTGTGATCCACTATAACCCTAAATCCTTTTCTTCAGTACTTCTTCGTAGGTAGTCATTTCCCATTTGTGCAATTGATTATTCCTTCCTATGTGTAGTACTTCGCATATCTTCTTATTGAATTTCATCCTACTTGTTTCAGAGCATTTCTCCTGTTTGTCAAGATCAGTTTGAATTCTAATCCTTGTCCTCCAAAGTGCTAGTAACCTCTCCCAGGCTTGGTATCATACACAAACTTTACAAGTGTACTCTCTATGGCATTATCCAAATCATTTATGAAGATATTGATTAGAACAGGACCAGGACAGATACCTGTGGGACCCCCCTTTATATGCCCTTCCAGTTTGATTGTGAACCATTGATAGCTACTCCGAGTACAGTTTTTCAACCAGGTTTTTCTAGGTTATATTTCCTTAGTTTGCTTATGAGATACATCACATCTATTGCTTCCCCTCTAAGGTTAGTTACTCTGTCAAAGAAGGATATCAGGTTGGTTTCACATGATTTGTTCTTAAAATCCATATTGACTGTTACATATCACCTTATCTCCTAGATGCTTGACTATTTGCTCCATTATCTTTTTGAGTACCACAGGTAAGCTAACTGGTCTATTATTTCCTGGGTTGTCCTTATTCCCATTTTTGTAGGTAGGTATTATTTATTAACTCTCCTCCTCCACTTCCTTGCACTTAACTCACAATAAAATTCTAAATCAATTCTCTTGGACCCTGCCTGGATACATTCAGCCAAATCAGCAGATTCTATTGCCTGCTGGAGATATGAACATAATCCTGACTTATTTCATCCCTTTTCACTGCCCAGCAAAGAGATATCTTTGATGCTAGATGAACATGTATGAAATATCAGGGTTCCCATTACTCCTTCAGTTGAAGTCGGTCTACAGTCTGGATGGAGATAACCCATTCTCATCATAGCTCAAAAAAAAAAAGTGCAAGCCTGCAGCTCTAACAGAATTCTACAGAAGTGTTCAAAAATCCTTCTCTCCTTGTCAGAAAGGAGCAGTGAACTAGGCTGAACTCTTTATAGTGGAAAAAATTATTCTCTGCCACACAAGCAATTCAGGATCATCCTATAAATCATGGTCAGCTTCTCTAAGACATAACTTCTGCTTAATGAACCAATTCATTCAGCACAGCCCCATCCAGTTTCCCCATTTGGCACCCCCATTTGTCTTTCTTCCCTCTCTTCTCCAATGCAACTTTCCCCTCAACTACATCTCTTCCCAGTCTAAAGCCATGTACATTAGGAGACTCATTCAAATCCATTTTGTTTAAAAGAAAAAAACAACAGCAATCAATGATATAACTGAGGCAGTTCTACTGTCATGACAGAGAGTCAATTCTATTGTTTTTAAGCTTCAGTGGTTTTAAGCTTTTGGTTTCTTCAGGGTTTTTTATTTATATCGAGTGATTTTATCCTCAGGCCATAGTAAGAGGAAAATAGGGAGGGAGATATGACTGAGTCACAGTGTGACGCTACACCCCATATTCCTTATGGAAATATGCTTATAATACAGATAGGGCATAACTGAGATATACTTTATGCAAGATAGGTCTTGTAAGGTATCATTGGAAAGGTTTATGATTATCCCATTTGTATGCATGTATCATTTCTGTATCTAAAGTTAGGAATACTGACTATGTAACAATTACAACTGTGTATGTATTTGGGAGACACCCACCAGACAACAGGCCATCAGCTTTGATGGGCCACTAGGAAGAAATAACAAGACTTCGAAGATACTAATCTCTCTCCTTCCTGAGGGCATGGCTACACTTGCAGATGTAGAGCACTTTGAGTTAAACCAGCCTTCGGAGAGCGCAGTAGGGAAAGCGCTGTAGTCTGCTCACACTAACAGCTGCAAGCGGACTGGCGTGGCCACATCTGCAGCACTTGCAGCAGCATTAGGAGTGGTGAATTATCAGCAGCTATCCCACAAAGCACCTCTTCCCATGCTGGCACTCTGGCTTGTGGGAAGGAGGCAGGGGGTGCAGGGCATTCTGGGTCCTGTCCCAATGCCCCGTGATGCATTGCTTCGCATCCCAGTAATTCCTCTGCTTCCGTGCACATTTGGCACCATCTTTCAACGTTTTTTGTGCTGCGTGCTTTGTCTTCCCTTTTCTGTCTACGGGAATGGAGCCCAAACTGCTGAGGAATATGCTGACAAGTCTTGCCAGCACATCATGTTTGGCAGTTGAGTTACCCCTTAACATCCAAACTGACAGTGAGGACTCGGACGGTGATATCCACTAATGTAATGCGTACGACACGAGATTGCTTGTGGCATTCACGGACATGCTCACCACCATGGAATGCCGCTTTTGGGCTCGGGAAACAAGCACTGAGTGGTGGGATCATATCCTCCTGCAAGTCTGGGATGATGAGCAGTGGCTGCAGAACTTTTGGATGAGAAAAGCCACTTTCATGGGACTGTGTGAGGAACTCGCCCCCACCCTGTGGTGCAAGGACACGAGATTGAGAGCAGCCCTGACAGTGGAGAAGTGGGTGGCTATTGCAATCTGGAAGCTGGCAACTCCAGACAGCTACCGATCGGTCGCTAACCAGTTTGGAATGGGAAAATCGACCGTTGGAATCGTGTTGATGCAAGTTTGCAGGGCCATTAGTCGCATCCTGCTCAGAAGAACCGTGACTCTGGGGAACGTGCAGGACATTGTGGCTGGCTTTGCACAAATGGGTTTCCCTAACTGCGGAGGGGCGATAGATGGGACACATATTCCAATTCTGGCACCAGCCCACCTAGCCTCCGAGTTCGTTAATCGGAAGGGGTATTTCTCTATGGTTCTCCAGGCGCTTCTGGATCACCGTGGGCGTTTCTTTGACATTAATGCTGGCTGGCCCAGAAAGGTGAATGTCGCACGCACCTTTTGGAACACTGACCTGTTCAGGAAGTTGCAAGCTGGGACTTTTTTCCCAGACCAGAAGATCAAAATGCCCATTGTGATCCTTGGAGACCCCGCTTACCCTTTAATGCCATGGCTCATGAAACCGTACACAGGGAGCCTTGACAGCAGCAAGGGGCGGTTCAACAACAGGCTGAGCCAGTGCAGAATGACTGTGGAGTGTGCTTTTGGCTGTTTAAAGGGCCACTGGTTCTGTCTGTATGGGAAGCTGGACTTGGCCGATGACAACATCCTCGCGGTTATATCCATGTGCTGTACCCTCCATAACATTTGTGAAGGGAAGGGTGAAAGCTTTACTCAGGCATGGACCTCGGAGGTTCAAAACTTGGAGGCTATTAGAGAGGCCCAGCATGGGGCTACAAGGATTAGGGATGCCTTGAGGGAACAATTTGAGGCTGAAAACCAGCAGTAATGTCTGGTGCCTTGCATGGGAGTGAAGTGCAGTTGTTCCAATGTTAGTAGGAATCTGTGTTTGCTACGCTGACTTGCAGTGCCCGTTGCTTTCCTGGGCTAAGGTATCTTTTACTTTATGCAGTAATAACGAATGTTTTCAAAGCCAAAAAATCCATTTATTGAAAATAAAATTAAGAAACACAACTGCTTGGGAAACAGAAAGGGCAAGGGGGTGGAGTGGGGAATGGTACAATCACAGATTTGCGTATGTTCTGTTATCATACTCAGCCTTCCTGTCTGGAGTGCTGTGCAATGAGTGCTGCACTTCAGGATGGCTATACTGCATGCTGATGGGGGTTGAGTGCACTGGGTAAAGGTCGTAGTTTTCAAGGCTGGGTGGTGAAGCTACAGGTGTTGGAGGCAGCTGCTGATGGTAAGAACCCAGATGTTGGGGAAAGTGGGTTGGAGGTGACATGGGGGCACAAGGGAAAGAGTTTTGGGACAAGGGCTGTAGAGGGGCGCTGGCATAGTAGTACTCCGCCCACATGGCTACAAGTGCCTGGATCGAATCCACTTGGCGCTCCATGATGCTTATCAGCCGCTCCATGCTTTGCTGATGGAGCACCATGCTTTTGTGCTGGCGCTCCTCATTCTGCTGGTGGATTCTCCTTTCACTCTCCCTCCACTCCTGTGCTTTTAGATGCTCGTTAAGTGACTGCTGCATTACTTCATGCAGCATGTGTCCTTTGCTTCTACGTGGTCTTTTCCTGATTCTTTGCAGCCTCTCGGCCGGTAATAACATGGTCGGCTGAGATCTCAAGGTTGCATCTGTAAAGGCAAAATGCAACACTTAACAGAGGCAGCATTGTTCACACCAGACAGAGCAAGGATTCCCCTGTACTTAAGGAGGGCAAACACAGTCTACACAATAGCATAATTTGCCTGTCCCAAAGCGAGCGCACATAACCCACGGGAGCCCCAAAATGGTGAGTAAGCACAGGGCCCAGAGGGAATGATTGTTTCACGGCCGTACTGTCCTCTAGTTTTCTGTGCCTTGGGGAGAGCCAACAGCTGCAGGGAGCCCCTATACTGAACACTGTCCCCACATTTTCCACAGGAGTTTGTCCTGGAAGATATCTCGCTGCTGAGAGTGACCTGGGAAGCAAGGGAGGGTCTTCTACTGCAATGCGACTTCTGCCCTGGCCCATATGCAGCTTGCCTGTGTGCAGCAATGGTCCCCCACTCCTCACGGCACAGTGGTGCAGACATGTTAGCCTGACTGGGACAAGGACCACATTGGCTCTCCCAAGAGACCTGTGCAAGTGCATTGCCCAAGTTCTGGATAAGACCTTTGAAGAGATCACTGAGGCTGATTACCGTGATGTGAGAGAGCACATCAACTCCTTATTCCGCATCTATGCATGCATGCAGCCCTAACCCTCCTCGCCCTGAAAGCCCGCACTGAATAACTTCCTTCCCAAAATAAAAGCTGTTTCCTGGGAACCTCCTCTAGTGTTTGTCCTTCCCCAAGCACCGGCCACCGCGACTGGCTACCTTCCTCCTGTCTTGAGAACAGCTCCTGGCTGCATGCATCTAGGGATTCCAGGGTGTCTTCCTCCTCCTCACCACCCTCGGTCCTGCTTTCCTCCTCCTTCTTCTCCTGCCTTGTTGAACTGGGCTCTGAAGTGTCCATGGTGGTACTCGGAGTGGGGTCACCGCCAAGTATCATGTCCAGCTCTTTGTAGAAACAGCAGGTTGCAGGGGCAGCACCAGAGTGGTGGTTTGCCTTGCGGGCTTTGTGGTAGGCATTCTGCAGCTCCTTCACTTTAACCCTGCACCGGTCATGGCTCCTTTCCATCATGTCCCTTGATATCTGCCCGAAGGTATCATAATTCCTATGACTGGAGCGCAGCTGGGACTGAACAGCTTCCTTCCCCCAAACACTGATGAGTTCTGGCACCTCGCCATTGCTCCATACTGGGGATCGCTTGGTGTGTGGAGGCATGGCCACCTTGAAAGATTCTCTGAGAGCACTCCACGCCTGGCTGAGCAAACAGGAAGGGCATTTTCAAAATTCCCAGAGAATTTAAAGGGTGAGTCTGGCGGTTGGTCACCGGAGGGCAGGGCAGTAGAGTTCAAAGTGATGACCAGTGTGGCTAGAACAAGCATTGTGGGATACTTCTGGAGGCCGATCAGAGCGCATTAACAAACCAGGGCATCCACAGTGGTGCCGTGGTTCTCCAGCGGGGGCGCATCATATGTTATTCCACTAGCTGAGGTGGAGTACCAGGAGCACTCTAGCCATGGAGTCAGAGCGCTCTACATGCCTTGCACATGTGGATGCTTCATGCATTACAGCGCACTGGGCTGCTTTAGTGCGCTCTAAATTGTAAGTGTAGCTAAGCCCTGAGAGTTGTCCTGGGATGTAGCTGTGATGCTACTAGGTCAGGTGATCCTGTCACCTAGTACTAAACACTATCTTGGACTTCTAGTAATTTTCCACTAACAGGACGGGGAGGTCAAGTTTGGGAAACAAAAGATTCCTGCCTTATGTAAATCTTATTTAAGGTTGGGGAGTAAGGCAAACTGGACTTTTCTCCATTGCCTTCCTGCCAAAGAAGAAAGATTGCTGGAAGTACCTACAGAGAAAAAGGAACTGAACTGAGGGAAAGGCAAGGGCTGAGTCCAGACTAAGACAGGAGTCTAGTCTGTAAAGAGGAATACTGGAACTCTAAGCTGCAGAAACTCTGCACTTGGCTGAAACAACATTTAAGGTGGGAAATTACTTTTTGAAGCCAGTCTCTTTAAGATCTTAAGCTTAGTATGCGTGTTTTGTTTTATTTGCTTGGTAATCTGCTTTGTTCTGTTTGCTATCCCTTATTATCACTTAACATCTGCCTCTTATAGTTAATAAACTTGTTTTTGTTTATTATTAAACCCAATTTGTGCAATTTCTAATGGGGGGGCAAGAAATTTTGCATATCTTCCTCCACATTGAGGGAGGGGGCGAATTTATGAGCTTACATTGTATAGATTCCTCTACAGTGCAAGACAATATTATTTTGGGTGTACTTTCCAGAGGAAAGCTGCTCTTGAGTGCTGGGCAATTTCCTAGCTGAGTCTTCTCATAGACAGCTGTTTGCAGACTGCGTGTGTTTATTGAGCTTACACTATAAAGCCAGCCTGATGAAAATGCTAAAATTGTGTGAAAAAAACTCAAGCAAAATTTAAATTATGTAACATAGCAGAGACCCATAAGTTTGCTGCAATGAATTCCAATTCCCAGCATGCCAGGCAGTGCAGTTACGTGCACTTTTCAAACGGTCAGGGCCAGGGCATGAACAGCCTGGGCGAGGAGTCAGTTACCAGGAATCAGGCCAGGTTGGAATGCCAGGAGATCAGTCTCAAGAGACAAACAAGAGGGCAGGAATCCATTTATCAAGGGTCAGACAAGTCAAGCTATCAGAAGGCAGGACCAGGTAAACACCAGGCCAGCAGGATGAACCCTACTTGTAAACAACTCATGTTTCCTCCTCTGATTTAAATAGGGGCTTTGACGCTCTCCCAGTCAGAGTGTAGAGGGGGAGTGGGGACTTGTGCCCCAATTGGGCTTCATGGACCCTGGTCCCAGCTGCTGTCTGTGAGCTTCCAGGTGGAGTATTGCAGTGTGACAACTTTCACACACCTGGGTTTGGAACCTGTGGGGCCTCACATAAAGATAAGGAGGGTCTTGTGACTTAGGCTTAGGCATAGGAATAGGACTCAAGCAATGTGGGTTCTGTTCCCACCTTTGTGCTACATTGAAGTGCTGGCGGAGGAAGAAACATCAGGATGACCTGTTTTGCCCTTTGGCCTCCATCCCACGTCCCCAGGTAGCTAAGCTCAGTGCTTCTCAGGGTCAGCACTCCCTGCGTGGCCTCTCTAGAACAGAACTCTCAAGCATACCAGATGTTTTGTAATTCAGTTGAATGATGCTGCCTGGTTTGTTGCATTGCAAAGGCAGGCAATATTCTGTAGGCACAAGCATTGAATTATAGGATGTCAGGGCTGGAAGGGACCTCAGGAGGTCATCTAGTCCAACCCCCTGCTCAAAGCAGGACCAATCCCCAACTAAATCATCCCAGCCAGGGCTTTGTCAAGACTGACCTTAAAAACCTCTAAGGAAGGAGATTCCACTCCCTCCCTAGGTAACCCATTCCAGTGCTTTACCACCCTCCTAGTAAAAAAGTTTTTCCCAATATTCAACCTAGACCTCCCCCACTGCAACTTGAGACCATTACTCCTTGTTCTGTCATCTGCTACCACTGAGAACAGTCTAGATCCATCCTCTTTGGAACCCCCTTTCAGGTAGTTGAAAGCAGCTATCAAATCCCCCCTCACTCTTCTCTTCTGCAGACTAAATAATTCCCATTCCCTCAGCCTCTCCTCAGAAGTCATGTGCTCCAGCCCCTAATCATTTTTGTTGCCCTCCACTGGACTCTTTCCAATTTTTCCACATCCTTCTTGTAGTGGGGCCCAAAACTGGACACAGTACTCCAGATGAGGCCTCACCAATGCCGAATAGAGGGGAATGATCACATCCCTCGATCTGCTGGCAATGCCCCTACTTATACAGACCAAAATGCCATTAGCCTTCTTGGCAACAAGGGCACATTGCTGACTCATAAGCACACACAACCACATGACCTATAGCAGTGGTCCCCTTACCACTGTCTGCGCCCACCCACCCAGGAGCAGTGGCTGGGAGTAGGGCCAGGGCTGTAGCTCCAGGGGGGAGGGGCTGGTAAGGGGGCTGAGACTGGGTGAGGGGTCTGGAGCTGTTAGCGGAAATGCAGTAGGGGGCTGAGGCTGGGAGTGGGACTAGGGCCAAGGCCTGAAGCTGAGGCCAAGGCTGGGGGAGGGGCTTACAGGAGAGCAGGTAAAACTCCTTTTATGGATCTTCTCAATAAGAATTTTCTGAGGAAGAAGCTGAAGAACAAATCCTCCAAGTAAGCTTTCCAGGAATTGTCTGAATGGTAAGGCGAGACTATAATATTTAGCTGTACAGGTATAGAGGTCAAGATGGAGCAAGAATCTTCTTGACCTCTATACCTTTTGCTCCCTCTCTGCCCCCCATGGGACCTGGCCTGGGCCCTGCCACATCCCATAGTTTGGGGACCACTGCCCTATAGCCTAGGAGAATGTTCACTGAGCTAGGAATCAAGAAACTGAGTTCATATATCACATCTATTAACTTCTCCTTATACATCCATGAACTTCACAACACTCATTACCGGCTAAGCCCCCATGTACAAAAGGGCAGTCAAGTATTAAGACACATTTTACAAATAAATTAAGACAAAGAGCATACAAGATCATTTCAGTCAGAGCTGTGAATCAAACCCACATCATTAATACGTCATACATAAGCTTTTAGCCATATTGCCTTTCAGGCTAAGAGTGCCAAATACATGTACTTTCGTCATTCTAGCTCTACCAGAACACCACAATCTCCTCTGAAAGCCAGAGACTGAACCTCCAATTCCTAATCTCCAATATTAACCCGCTATGTGTAACTCACTGGCAATATGTGGTGAGTCACTCTTTAGTAGCTGGGTCACAGCAAGAACAGTAAATACTCCTGTAGCACAGATGGTACTGGCAGGCTCTCAGGATCTGAAGGGTCAGTGCTCAAACTTGGCTGATGAGTGGAGTGGGGAAATAGAACTTGTTTTTCCAGTTCTCATTTAATAAAATGCATTTAGTTTGTGTAGTGAGACAACTTCCCTGAGAACAGGTATTACATTCTGCAAGTTATAGTGCAACATGCTCCATAATTCATCACAATTTTTGATTGCAGGTGTCACACAGTGGTGGCAGGTTAAAGGTTGAGAGGTATGCTCCAAAATCCTGCCTTTCTTGTGCAATACAACTGCTCTAGTTTGCTTTTCTAGCTGTGAGCTCCATGAGCTTACAGGCAGGTAGAGGATTGATACCTTATTGCTGTCTTGCTCTTTGATATACAACACATATTGTAGCCGAACAATACATTTCTAGGTTCTAAATTAAATGTTAACACTCAGGAAAAAATCCAGGGGGTTATTCTGGGTACCTCAGTGAAAACCTCTGCTCAACATGTAGTAGCAGTCAAAAGAGCAAGCAAAAGTTAAATATCAAATATTACAGAAATATTGCACTATTATATAAACTGATGATATGCCCTCACCTGGAATATTGGACCAAATCCTCAGCAGGTGTAAATTGGTGCTGCTTCATAAACTTCAATGGAACTATGCCAATTTACACCAGCTGAGTATCTAGCCTACTGTGCTTAATTCTGGTTGCCCTTTTACAAGGGGTCCAGAGATGGGTGATGAAAATGACTAGAGGCATGGGGCTTGTCCACATGAATAACTGGACTGCAGCAAGCTTCCACAGCAGGAAGCCTATGTATGTTCCCCTCTGGTGTTATCAGGACTGGTGATCTGCTAGGTCACTCCAATCCTTGACTCTGGGAGCCAGCTTTACCCTGCTCTGCTGTGAGAAGCCCCACTCCTTCACACACAGACTCTGGCATGTAAGCTGCTCCTTGGATTGTGCAACTGAATGACACTAGCCAATACCTCCAGTCCCAGACACAACCTTAGGAATCTCCGTCTTGCAGTGTCCAGTTATGCCCACTGGACACTGCAAGCTTATATGAGTTCATCAATTTAACAAAGAAATTGATATGTACCAGGCTTGTTATCCCAAGGGATCTCTGACATGCTTCAAACCAAAAACACTGCTTCAGGTAAAATAAACAAACAGATTGATTAACTATAAAGATAGATTTTAAGTGATTATAAGTCAAAACATAAGTCAGATTTGGTCAAATGAAATAAAAGCAAAATGCATTCTAAGCTGATTGTATCACTTTCAATGCCCTTACAAAATTAGTTCATCTGCAAATTTGACACCATCAGTTCAGGATTAAACAAAGACTGTGAATGGCTTGCCAACTACAAAAGCAGTTTCTCCTCCCTTGGTATTCACACCTCAACTGCTAGAAGAGGGCCTCATCCTCCCTGATTGAACTAACCTCGTTATCTCTAGCCTGCTTCTTGCTTGCATATTTATACCTGCCTCTGGAAATTTCCACTACATGCATCTGATGAAGTGGGTATTCACCCACGAAAGCTCATGCTCCAATACGTCTGTTAGTCTATAAGGTGCCACAGGACCCTTTGCTGCTTTTACAGATCCAGACTAACACGGCTACCCCTCTGATACTTACAAAATTAGATGCTTCTCACCACAGGCTGGCTGGTTGCTCTTCAGCCAGGCTCTCCCCTTTGATCACCGCTTCAGTTGCTTGGTGTGGTGTCTGTAGATGGAGGTGGAAGAGAGAGGAAGAGGGCATGGCAAATGTCTCTCCTTTTTATTATGTACTTTCTTCCCTCTTGGCTTTGCCCTGCCCTCCTTCAGAATCATGCCTACCTCATTGCAGTTCCAAATTGACCAAAGGAAGGGGGGTGATTCCCTTGAGAGTCTAAAAGTTTCTTTTGTTCTGGCCTAGGTCAGTGTCCTTTGTTCCTGTGAGGTTGGACTGGGTTTGTCCCATACCTGCCCTGATGAGGTGTGAACTGCCTCTCTGCTCTTGGAGAGTTTTTGCCTGGGCTTATTTTAAGCCATGAGGATACATTTTCAGCCCCATAACTATATACATGAAATTATAACCTATAACATTACTGTAACAACAATGCTCAGTGCATCACAAGCCTTCCGAAGACACCCAACATGATAAACTTTGTATTGGATAGCACACAATCATTTTACAAGGATGAACATGGGGTGCTGGGTGTTCCCTTGAGGCACAGAGTATCACAGCCTACCAGCAGTGAAACTGACATTCTTCACAGTTTCATGGCTGCTATTATTTTACATTTCCTCTCTAGCTCTGGCTGTCAGCCCTGGAGGCCTGGGACTGTAGCTGTGAGCCCCCTGCGGGCTGACAGCTGGAGCCCCAGCTGAAATGTGAAATAATAGCGCTGGGGGCGGGGGGGGGCTCACAGGTGTGAGCCCCAGAGCCTGCCTGACCACTGTGGGGAAACAGCTACGAGCCTCGTGCCTACAGATGAGGCTGTCAGCCCCAGGGATGCTGGGCTTCAGCTGTCAGTGTCCCATAATGCCCCACTTCAGTCGGTGGAAGCGCTCCTGGTGAGCCCCACCAACACAAGGAGCAAGTGTGGACATGAATTACTGCTTTAATTACTTCTCGGGCTGTAGGCTAACTTAAGTTGACTTAATTTTGTAGTGTGGACAAACCCTTTAAAGTGGATAAACTCAAAGCACTCTTAACAAACTGTTAATGAGCATCATTAGGCTCCACATGTCAGTGCATATAAGGCTAGTACAGAGTAGAGTCACACCTCAATTTGTTGCAGTCTAATTGTTCAGGTAGAGCATACAAAATAATGACTAGCATAGAGAAGGGATGTTCCTATTTGCCCTCTCTCATAATAAAGGAACAAAGGTGATTTGATTAGAACTGAAAGGCAACTAATTTAAAACCGATAAAAGGATATATCTTTAAACACAAAACATAATTAGCCTGTGGATCTGATTGCCACAGGATATTGTAAGCAACCCCAGTGCAGGGCATCTCTGCAAATGCCATGGTACACAGTGCCCTCTTGATCTCTGGTGACATGCTCTGTGATCCTGAGCACAGAGGCATGTGCAATAGGCACTCCATGCACTAGGATCTACAGGCTGTAGCCCTCAATGGATCCTCATAAACGCTCATGGAGTCCAAGTGTAACAGGGGATAAATATACTGGGGGCAAGGGGAGAGGAAATAAATATGCTCATTACCCATTCATGGTCATTCCTTGTCTTATAAAGTCCACTGAGACAAATTTGGCCTAGTCTTGCATCCCATCCACTCCACAGTAACAGTTGTGCCCTT
Source organism: Mauremys reevesii (assembly GCF_016161935.1). Classification (NCBI taxonomy): domain Eukaryota; kingdom Metazoa; phylum Chordata; order Testudines; family Geoemydidae; genus Mauremys; species Mauremys reevesii. The sequence goes on along the minus strand of NC_052624.1, from coordinate 127,790,703 downwards.
ATTTTATAGCACAGGGTGATGAAAATAATTGAAATAGAATAGAATTGATTATTATTTTAGTTATTTTACTTAATATTCACTCAAAACCTTGACCACGCAGCACACTTTAAGGACGCTATTATGCTTAAGACACTGTTCTGCTGGACAACTGGCATGATTTGGAGGGAAAGGTGACTGAGCAACTGCGGAGGTCGATGGGACTTCTACAGTACCTTCCCTGCAGAGGTGGGGCTGAGGGGGGACCTCCTCCAAACATGAAAGCTGCTATCGGTGACGAGGTCCATGGTGATTGCCATGGGGGAGGTCTTTCTTGCAGAGCCCCTGATACATGACCTCCAGCATGGTGTGCAGGTTGCAGAGTCTCCTTGGTGCACCTGAGCTTAGTCCTGGCAGATACCCCCAGGATTGGAGCTCTCCTGGACTATGACTGGGGGTCACTGGATGGGGGTGGCTGCTCGGCCAGCACATGGGGCTCTCCACCCCTGGTGTCACGAACGCATACTCCAGGAGCTGAGATCTCACTGCCCGTCTCTTGGGCTTTCCTCAGGTGGGTCCTGTGGTAGGGTGTTCCCTGCCTGACCCTTACCCCTGGCCCTATGGACATCATCATCAGCCTCCTGCCCTGCAAGCCCCGCCGGCTGCCCCCTCTGCACCACCCAATCTGGTCCCATTTCAGAGCCATGCCTGGGAAACAGTTGTACATGTTCGTGCTCCATACCCTTCACTTCCTCACCGTCATGTCCTACCCCAGCACTAAGTGGTGGGGCCTTCTACCACCTATGGAGGATGAGGAACCCCAATAGGCCAGTTTGTATTCCACCTTTGTTCCCCATTCTGGCAGATATATTAGTTGGTCACTCCCAGGGGCGGCTCCAGGCCCCAGCATGCCAAGTGCGTGCTTGGGACAGCAAGCTGCGGGGGGCGCTCTGCCGGCGCCGCAGGGGCGGCAGGCAGGGTGCCTTCGGTGGCTTGCCTGCAGGAGGTCCGCTGGTCCTGCGGCTTCTGGACCTCCCGCAGGCAAGCCGCCAAACGCAGCCTGCCTGCCGCGCTTGGGGCGGCGAAATGCCTAGAGCTGCCCCTGGTCACTCCTTCATGGATCCATGAACACAGGTGTGTACTTGTAGCGGTTCACACCCCTCGCCAACATTTGCCGCTTTTGTGGCATGAGGGAGATCCTGGAGCACTTTGAGTGTGCCTGGTTGTAGCCCCTATTCCAGCTCCTTCAGAGCCTTCTCCTCAGTGTCTGGCTGTACTTTCCCCCACACCTCCAGATCGACGCTCACCCCATCTGTGGTCTCACAAAGTCACAAGACCTTCTTGTCAACCTCTTCCTGGCACTGGTGAAGGTGTCTGTCCACCATACCAGGAGGAAGCTGGATGGGGAGGTTCTGTGCAACTGTGGGGCTATTTCCGCTGTTCCCTTAGGTCACGTATCTGGGCAGAGTTCCTCTGGCTCATATCCACTGACTACCTAGTCACTTTGGAGGAGCAGTGGGCTCTGTCTGGGGTTCTCTGCTTGGTGTCCCACTCTGTTTCCCTGCTTTTAACCCTATAACCCTCACTCCCATTCCTGTATTATCATTTGCTGTCTCCCCAACTTTACTTGAGCCCTGGGTTCAGTGGCTCTTCCCCTAAGGCTGGGGAGAGACCTTCAGAAGCCCACCCATTCCTGGAAATTCAGGAGGTGCTGTTGCCCAGCACTCTGTCACACCAATGCAGACTTTATGGCTAGAATAATTCCCTCTCTTCAGCACTGATTTCAAATCTGACTGTTCAAATATATGACAGTAGTTTGTGGGTAAGTTAGATAAGAACTTTCCAAGGTAAATGTCTTAGCTGGAAACTGCCAGTATAGCTATATTCTATGTTGGCATCCTCTTGTCTATGAGATATGGTGGGAATTGCGGCCTATGATGTAAATGGTTTGCAATGTCTCATGTCACTCCAGTCCAAGATTTGCATGGTCTTTGGCAGTTATTGAAAATTTATGTGTCTTGGTTGGGAGCTGCTTGCTTCCTACGGTCTCTTTTTTCTTCAATCAGTAGGAGCCAGCTTCTGTCATGGACTTTGATACCCTGATGGAGACAATGGCGCCACTTGTTATGATCACTTGCCAAGATTTCCCATTGGTCAGAATCAATTCCAAATTCCTTCATATCTCTCTTGCATGTGTCTTTATAGTGAAGCTTGGGATATCTTGTTGTTCTTGTTTCCTCTGATAGCTCCCCATATAGCATGTCCTTGGGTATGCATCCATCTTCCAACCTACTCAGATGGCCCAAACAGCACAGTCGTCTTTGCTTGAGCAGGGCTGTCACACTTGGTAAATTTGCCCTTTGAAGAACCTCTGCGTTGGTGACTTTATCTTGCCATTTGGTGTTGAGTATGCAACATAAACAGCATAGATGGAAACTGTTTAATCTTTTCTCCTGATAGGCATAAGTTGTCCACGTTTCCCCACCATACATGAGAGTGCTGAGGACACAAGCTTGGTACACTAGCATTTTGGTCTTAATGGTGTGCTTTGAGTTGTTCCATGCTCTTTTAGTTAGTCTACTAAAGGTGGTGGGATCCCCCACAGCCCCACGGAGGGACGAGCCTCCCCTAGCACCAATGTGGGTGGAGCCAGAGGGGCCTGTGCCTGCCCCCCAGAGGGCATGGCACAGAACAGGAAGTAGAAAAGCCCAACTGCTGAGCTCACTTGAAAGCCAGCCGCCAGAGAGGCCAGATGCCTGTGGCCTAGCTCCAGGTTGGGACACGCTGGCAGGCAGTGGCCGACACGAGGACTGGCTGGGCCAGCCAAGCCTACCCCTGGCCAGCTACCCCGAGGAGCAGCCGAGCTTACCCCTCGCCTGTTACCCGGAGGAGCCGATGGTGCTGGAAACCTCTGAGGACACTGCCCTAACCCAGGTACCCTATGAGGGGGAGTCCGGAAGTAGTCCGGGGGCAGTCAACCCTGGTCTGGCCACAGCTCAGCCAGAGCCCATGTCAGTGTGTTGCGATCAGGATCACCACTGACACAGCAGTGAGTCTCCTGCCACTGCTAGGGTCCTGGGCTGGGACACAGTGGAGTGGTTGGGCCTGAGTCCCCCCTGCCACGCCACTCACGGGTGGCAATCTCCCCCTCGCACCAGATGCTCAGAAGCCTGAGCACCAGACTGTTTGTTTGCTGCCCCGCCCTGACCCAGGACCTGGGCTTCTATTGAACTCTTGGCTCAGCCCCTGCATAAGGGCCTGAGCACCAGACTGTTTGTTTATTGCCCCACCCTGACCCAGGGCCAGGGCCCATAGTGAACTATTGTGTGGCGGTGGGATCCCCCACAGCCCCGCAGAGGGGCGAGCCTCGGCCAAGCCCTTCTACACAGCCTTTCCAATGAGAACATTTAGTTCTTCATCCAGTGAGAGGTTGGTGGTCACTGTAGAATCTAAACAGATGAACTTTTGGGGCTGCTTCTAGCTGGTTTGCATTTAAGGTGATTGAAGGATCTTGTGGAACCTCCTGTCCTAATACAACCATTTTCTTATAGCTAATGGTGAGAGCAAATGCCTGACAAGCACGTGAGAGGCAGTCCATGAGTCCTTGTAATAGATTTTCATTGTGGGCAGCAGCATCAGCAAATAGAAGTTCCTTAATTAGCACCTTTTTGACTTTGGTCTTCGACTTAAGTCGTGGCAGGTTGAAGAGTTTCTCATCTGATACACTCCATCTTTCTTGTACTTAAACGCACAGTTCAAGAGTACCAAGAAGAAGATGACAAAGACAGTAGGGGCAAGAATACATCCTTGCTTCGTTCTGCTTTTCTTCTCAAAGCTGTCCAAAGCGGACTTGTCAAACTGGACAGTTGCTCTCCTGTTGTTGTGGAATGAACGTATAAGACTTAACAAGGTTGGTGGGCATCCTATCTTTTCTAGCTTTGAAAACAGACTTGCTCTGCTGACTGTGTCGAATGGTTTGGTTAGGTCCACAAAGGTGGCATACAATGATTGCTCTCTACACTTTTTTTTGGAGTTGACGCAGAGAAAATATCATGTCTATAGCGGATCTTCCAGCCCCGAATTCACACTGTTATTCAGGGGAAACACGATTCACCAGCTGTTGTAGGAGCACTAAGATGACTTTTGTGAAAGGTTTTCCTGCTACACTTAGTAGTGAGATACCCATGTACTTGTTACAGTTGCCCTTATCACCTTTATTTTTATACATAGTGTTGATGTTTGTGTCACACATCTCTTGTGGTACCTCACCCTCTTTCCAGCATTAAATAGCAGCTGATGAACATATGGTAATAGGCTGTCTTTCCTGCATTTGAGGATTTCCGCTGGGGTGCCATCTTTTCCAGAAGCCTTACTACTTGATAGCAAACCCATGGCCCTGCTTAACTCTTCTACAGTGGGCTCCACATCTAGCTCTGGCATGACCTGTAGAGTTGCTATTTGGTCCTGTGATTCATTGGTGATGTTTTTTTCTTGTGTGTATAGCTCTGAATAGTGTTCAACCCAACGAGACAGCTGCTTGCTTTTATCTGTAATGATTTCACCACTGTGTGATTTGAGAGGGGCAACCTGTTGACAGTGAGGCCTAGAGTTTTCTTCAGGCTGTCATACATGACTTTGAGGTTTCCTGTGTCTGAGGCTGTCTGTATCTCTTCACAGAGCTTGGTCCAATAATGATTTGCACAGCCTCTGCTTGCTCGCTGTACCTTGGGTTTTGCATTTCAAAGTCTCGCTTTGGTGCTCTCCATTGGCTTCTTGTTGTATTCCAGATAGGCTGTGTTCTTAATGTTGATGAGAGGTAATAGTTCTGCTTCATTTTTTTCAAACTAGTCCTTTTTTGATGGTCTCTTTATCCTGAATGTAGCTAAAGCTCTTTCAGGGATTGTTATTCTTAAATTCCCAAAATTCCTCTGCCTTCTCTGGTAATGACTTCCCATGCATGCTAAGTTCAAAAGCCTTCACAAACTCTTGGCTTTCTCTTTTTTTTCATGTGTGTTAATATCATTGATTTTGGGCTTGCTCCTAGGTTTTGCTCTATGTAGTTTCTTGGATGTAATCTTCACTTTGCTAATAATCAAAGAGTGGTCTCTGTCACAATCAGCACTGTGGCACATGCAAGTGTTCTGCACTAAGGGTGGGTCTTTCCTCCTGATGATAACAAGGTCTAATTGCTGCCAGTGGCCTGATCGTGGATGTCACGATGACATTTTGTGGTGATCTTTTCCTATATAATATGAATCGGTAATGCACATTTGGTTTTGGGCGCAGAATTCAAGAAGTCGGTGGCCATTCTCATTCATTTTGCCAATCCCAAAATATCCTAGGCAATCTGGCCATGAGTTGTCGTCTGCAGCAACTCTTGCATTAAAGTCACGGAGGAGAAAAGTTTCTTAGTTGATGGTATTCTTTTGTTGACTTGATGTAAAGAGTTGTAAAATGTATCCTCCTTGGGGCTAGATTTGAGTGTTTGTGCATAAGCACAAATGATGTTCCCAGAGCCAATGGTCATCTGAAGTTTAAACGAGATGATATGCTCTGACTTCCCAATGGGTGTTTCTAGGAGCTTTACCCACTTGTTTCTCACAGCAAAACCGGCACCGTACGGAAGATTTTTTTCGCTGATTTTGCCTTGCCAAAAGAAGGTGTAATTGGCCTCTTGGACAGAACCAGCATCTGCAAATCTTGTTTCCTGGAGTGCTGCAATGTCAACACTGAGTCTGTACAGCTCACAGTCTATCAAAGCTGGCTTCCCCATGCTACTTGTGTATTGTAGGTCATCATCGGCTGTTAATCCCGGACACATGGTCTTGACATTCCAGCTTCCAAGCCGGAAGGTTCTTGGTTCCTTATTTTTTGCCAGGAGCAAGGTTTCCATCTGCATTTCAACTTTTGGTCTAACCCAGTGGTTCCCAAACTAGGGTTCATGAAACCCTGGGGGTTCGCAAAATGTTACAGGGGGTTCTCAGGAAAAAAATTCCCTAATGGCGGACAGAGCTGTCCCTGGGCAGCATGGGGCCAGCAGCCTGGAGCCCCTGGACTTCCAAGAGCTAAGCAGATCAAAGCAAGTCTATCTATCACACTGAGGAGATTTAAACTTCAAGACTCCTTATATGAAATGGAAAGGGAGGTGGATATTTTTTGCTGTTCTTTAAATTAAATAGGCAGCTAGTATTGTTTTTTAAATTATTATGAAGAACAAGTTTAAGCTTTGTTGTAGCGTGCGTTGTTTGCCTGGACTGCTCAAGACCTAAATGCTTGTGTAGGAGGAACTCTCTGAGTTGGCTTCTTAATACCTTCATGCTGTTTCACATCTGAAACTCCTTGATGAAACATAGGAGCCTTGTTTTATAACAGGCTTATTCAAAGTGATACAAGCTACGAAAGTGATATCTTGGAAGAGTGTTGCTGTTTTCATAATGTAATAAAAATACTGTAATGATAAATAATAATGCATAATAAATAATTTGTAATAATCATGTCATAAAAACAAATTTTTATATTTCCAAGATCACTGCTTTTATAATTTATACTCAGGTAAAGGAGAAAATCCCATTTTTAGGAGGAGGCTCGCAAGACTTGACATTTTAGTGAAAGGGGTTCACAGGTTGTTGAAGTTTGGGAACCACTGGTCTAGCCCCATGCACCCCATGAGGCAAAAAGAATGTGGCAGGTCAGCACCTAACTGTGTGAGGGCTGCCTGGCTTTTTGGTGGGTGGTGGCTGACCAATGGAATGCAGTGATTCCTCCCACCATTGAAGGTGACCCATGGTACCCCCCTCTATGCCAATCAAATGAGATCTTATAACCTGTAACTGCCACCTTCCATGTTGTGTCCATGCTACCAGCAAGGATGGAGTGTCCTCTCCATGTGATATAGCTGCAATAGCCTGGGTGGTTGATATAGACACGCTGCTTTGCCCATGTGTCAGTGTCCCTCTCTCTACTTCACTGGTTTGGACCAAAGGAAGGACTGGCATTGATACATTTGGAACCAGCTACGCTGCAAATGCAGAGGAGATCTTCCATCTGCCTGCCTTTCGGGGCTCCGCTCCTAGACTGGTCATCAGCCACAGCTGAAGGGCTCAATCTGTCCTGTGTGGATGTCATTGGCAAAAACACTGAGTGAATTTGCTTATCTGCCTTTTGATGGCATTTCCTCCATCAAGGATTCCACTACCCTTCTCAGGCGTTCATCAGCCTGAAACCATTGGCGCTTCCCGAGGTTTCTGGGTTAATGAACCGCCACTCAGCACTCGGAGTTGACCAGTACAGGTTGTACCATTTATGGTCATAGAACTAGCAGGTTTTCAATTCTGACCTGACTGAATATCTTGTGGGCTGCAATTAAATACCTGTCCCAGGATTGTGTATCATGAGAAAAATCTTTTATTCTTTGACCTTGACTCCAAACCTTTGTCCTTTTGCAGCAGCTATCTCTTGTTAAACTTACAGCAGCATGTTGAGTTAGGGTGAGATTTTGGTTTGCCCTGTGGACTCACACAGGGAAGTAGTGCACTTAAATTCTTCCCTGCACAGGGTAGCAGCAGTACCTGTTTCTGCTAAATTGGGAAGTCTTCAAAAGTTGCTACACAACCTATTCTGGCTTGGTTGGAAAATTTGAACTACCTGATCTTAACTGAAAATCCCAGACACATTCATTCTCCTCCTCAGTCACAACACAGCGCTGATCAGAGCACTAATAAACAACATAGTCAAAGTCAGGCTCATCATTATGCTCTCTAGCTGACATCAACTAGGCATATGCTTCTCTCTTGTTGGCAGCTCATTCTACTGCCCTGCTCAACTTTGTCATCTACCCCTACAACAGCTCAGTTCTCTTTCCACTCTCCCTCAGCCCCTCTGACCACTCTCCCTGATAGGGAATCTATCCCAATGCTTCTAAATACAACTTATCTGCATGTAATTCATTATAGGCAGAAGCTACAGAATACAAACTTGTAGCATCACGATATGAATTGAGTGTCTGACACTGAAATGAGTCAGGGATTAAGACACTAAGAGGCCTGTAAATTACAAGGCCATTTTTCTATTTTCTAGCTTTGGCATTTACTGTTTTGTTTTAGACTGAGTTAGAATTTTCACATTACTGCAGCTCACCAGACCTTCTCTTTTAGCAGCCTCCAGTCTACTTGTGAGACTTTGTCATGGAGCACATTAGGAGATACTCCCTGGCACTCTGGAAAATAAACCCCAAGCTCTCTATAGCCTCGAAAATGTAGAAAACTCCTGGCCAATATGTTTGTAATTATGAAGCCCCTTGACTGAAATGATAGACTGTTATTCCTTTTTTCAGTCTGGAAATGTAGACTAAATGTCATTCATTTCTCATTCTGAAGCTTTATCAAATCTAAGTGGTGCCAGAACAGCTTAATGGGGCAATGGCCAGACACTAAGGTGCCGGATCTGAAGAAATATTTCTAATGGCTACTTCAGAAGGGTTGGGCATTGTGCAAATAGCTTCTCAGAAGACTAAAAAAAGAAAGAAAGAAAAAAGAAAAGAGCAGGCTAGAATTAATCCCTTCTTGTCCAGTACATGCTTCTAACAGCATTAGCCAGGTACTGTATTAGAATGCAGTAGTTCAAGAGGCAGTGTAGCCTAGAAAAATTAGAACTATTTCATCTGCTTGGACGGTCTTGAATTAGCTATTGATATGTCTGATTGGTTGTGCACCCAGTGGAGGCTGAAGTGACTATTTTTTTTCTTTGCAGAAGCCAGCAAGTTTTGTGCAGACACATTTAGAATCAGAAAGCTAGACACAAATCATCAGGCAATCAGTATTGCAGGCGATGGGTGTAAAATTGTCATTACAAATTGCCTGTACCATATTGGCTGCATCATGTGAATATACAAAGCTATTTCTTAGTCTTACCATTTTTATCTAGTTTAAAACTAGCTCTGTTACCACCTCCTAATGTAGCTGCTTCTTTCCCCATGCCCTTCAAAAAGAGTCTAGCTGAAACTTCGGCTGGCTAAGATTGTTGGGAAACAAAAGCTAAGTGAAGAGGGTCAAGTAATCTACTATTTGAGAAATAAAAAACCTACTATTTGCATGGACTGATTATCTTATATTTTTTCATTGAAATATATAGTTGGGTGTTGTCATTTTTCAGCATTCATGGCTATATGTCCACAGAATTATATGAATATATTTAGAGAATTTCTATTCATTTTTTTTCACCAATTCAAAATATAAATGTGATTCATTAGGCTTTTGGATCATCTATGCATAATCTATGACCTTCTAAAATGTTTTTAAATGATGGGTTTTTCTTTTATAACTAGTCTTGGAGTGGATTTATTTCTTGTGGTGGATTTTGGTAGTGATTTTAAGGCCTGGTCTATGCTAGGAGATTCATAGTAGGGTAAAAAATCCATACCCCCTGAGAGACGTAGCTATTCCGACCTAACCTCCGGTGTAGACAGAGCTAGGTCGATGGAAGAATTCTTTCATCAGCCTAGCTAGCCATTCTCGGGGAGGAGGATTATCTATGCTGTTGGGAATCCCCTCACATTGGCATAGGTAGTGTCTACACTGAAGTGCTACAGCTGCACCACTGCAGTGTTTAAGTGTAGACATACCCTAAGTTGCTGAACTGCCATGGTAACAAAACAGAGGTAGCAGAAGGTGGAAAAGAGAGATGGGTTTATAGTATGCTTGCTATTACTACACAATGATATATGAGAGTCAGGACATTTTCAGGTGCTTCAGTGGGATAATACTATTTGGTATTTTTTCTGGAAAAGATTTACATTCTGTAGGTTATAAAGGATTATAAATTTAAAAGGAACAAGTGTTTTCTTTTTTCAAGTGGAGAACAATATAACCTTTGCAGTTGGCTAGAGTAGATTCTATTTCTTTGCTAAAGAGTACATTTGTGTAACTTTATATCAGGGAGCTGTTACCTTTCATGATCTCTGCTTGGTAGTTCATTGACTCTTATTTTCAGTTCTATTTTTTCAGTCATTGGTATACCTTATAGGTAACAGTTCATCCTTCCACTGGACATGGTCTTCTTTCCTATTAAATAAAAGCAAGAGGTTGAAATGCCTTCCTGCCCCTTCTGGATTATCTGTCTGAGTGCATTTGGAAAAATAAAGTTCATTGTTAATTAATGGTCATGACTTTCAGTGATTATGAAAGTGAGGGCTGAGAGCACTGACTAGAATACAATATGCTGTGGAAAATTGTATGCAAAGGACCTGTTACTACAAACTGGATCTCCTTTGAATACAAAGAGCAAGCTATGCCAAACTATAATGAATGATGTATAGGATACACTATGCAAAGTTATGGTATGTTCTCATATGTACATGCAGAATGTACCAGTTCAAGTTGTGAGCAAATATAAAGGCTGGCTCCTTATTATATCCAATATGAGGGAAATTCTTTCAGATATATTCTTGCAAAATGATTTTTTTTTAAGTTGCAACTTTTGGATAAGTGCAGATTGGATCTTAAAATGAGAGAGCTTTATTGGGATGAAATTTAGCCACAGCAATCTTGAAATGTATAATGTTTAGGTTAGTCCCCACAACTGTGTTGTGATCAGTCATCCAAAACATTCATCAAGTACAGGAAATGAGACTTCTATTGATTTATAAAGTGCGTGCCGGTCAGGGGACTGGCAAGAGAGACAGCTTCTTAGTAAAGATAAAGCTATTTAAGTCATGGTTGATAATCAGAAAAAATATTAACTATTTGTTCAAGGTACAGAGGAAATAAATTAATTGAAAGACGAAATGGCATCTGAAGCCCTTTATAGAAAAATTAATGAATGCAATGGTGAACTGGGCGCAACATTCTCACTACGGCGACGAGCTGCCTCCCTATCTGAGAAGAACAGTTGCTAGCCTGCCAGTGAAGGCAACAGAGGACCTTTCAGGAGGCAAGCCATGCAATGAACTGGACTCTTGGGGCCATGCCCCAGACTGAAAGGACTCTGGTAAGAAGTAGCCAAGGGCAGCAGATTTAGAACCCCATAGGAGGTAGCGCTCTGCAGAAGCCAGCATCCTGAGGGGCTTAAACCCATACCCCCTCATCTGGATTCCAGAAGGCCCAGTGATCTAGAGGCGCAAGGATCCTCCAGCACAGAAGTCTGGAGCCATTGACCCACACTCTAGTCTGATAAACCAGTGGGGCCCCAGTGTTTAAGAAGGAAACATCACTGGGGCCTGAACTCAGGGGATCCCATGGGAAATAGGCCACCTGAATACCCAGAGGATGGGTCAGTCATACCAGCCAAGGCCAAGATGGGTGTTTCACAAGTGGCCATCCTGGGCACTGGTCCAGAGATTGCCCCTACATGGAGTGCACCTTTGGGAAGATCTGGGCCCCAGGGTCACACGGTCCACATGGAAACCTGGCAAAGTTAACCACCCCTGTAGCAGTGAACAGGATAGAAGTGCTGGGGCTTTCCCAGGGTGTGCCCAGATCCTTTGGCAAAGCTCTGTGACTTCCAGCCTGGGGTCAACACAGGGAAGCATCTTGTTACAGTGTGTGCATGGGGACGTGAAGTCGTATCCCTGCATTCAAGTGACTCTAACACTGGGGAAGCATACAAAACCCCTGATGGTCAGCCTGGCCCCAACTGCATTGGCAGTAAAATGGGCTATGAACTCACTCCACTATTACCTTCTGGGCACTCACTTCACATTAGTCACTGACCATGCCCCCCTATGATGGCTACATGTTATGAAATAAATTAGCCCCTGAATTATGAGGTGGTATCTCTCCCTCCAGCCCTTTTCTTTTTGCATCTACCACCCATCTGGAAGAGCCCACCTGAATGCTGACTTCTTTCCATGAGATGGAGGAGAGCAGATGGATGGGGGAGGGGGGAGGTTGGACCTCAAAGAGGTTGTGAGGGGGGATGTGTGATACAGTGGATAAACTTTCCGCCAGCATGGCAGAGGTTAAAGAGAGACTTTTGGCCCAGGGGGACTGCAGAGGAGGCCTAGGAGCCTCCGGCAATTGAGGTAACTGGGTGACTGAAGTCCAGAGAGATTGTAGGGTTCAACTTCACCAAACTTACAGCTGCCCTGCCCGAGGAAGCTTGGAACCATGGCAGGGCACCACCCAAGATCCACGAGAAGGCCCTTCAGGAGGCAAGCCACCACAGTGAATTGGACTGTAGGGGCCATACCCCAAACTGAAGGGACAGTGGTAGAAAGTAGCTCAGCACAGTGGATTTAGACTCCCGGATGGGAGGGCTCCTGCTGTTCAGGGGCTGTTCACACAGGGCTCTGGGCTGGGACCTGGTGAAGAGGGAGGGCCTGGGTCTCTTTACCCCACTGCCAAAAAGACTGAGGCACCTCAACCAGGGAAGAAAGGGGCCAGAGGTCAGGCGTGCCAACCACTAGGCCCCAAGCAACCTGGTACAAGGATATATCCTTTAATGGCTTTATCATCTTCTATGAACAGTAGGTCAGCAATAAAATTGTATTGCACTGCTGCACAATATACGCTTCACTTTTGATGGTGGTGGTGGTGGTAGCTGTCCAATCTGTGAAAAAGGTGGCCTGTGTTGGTGCCTAAAATTATTCTCCAATCATTTTAAAAGACAAGTTTGTTTATTATATCTTTCTTTCCTAGATGCAAAGACCTGGAGGCCTATTAGTAAGTTTACAGTATCTCCTGCAAGCCATATAAAATTTCTGATCCAGCAGCTCATACACAGGCAAAGCTTCCATTGAAGTCAATGATAATCCTCAAGGGAATTTTGCCATGTAAGGACTGAAAGATTAGGTCCACTGGAGAAAAAAAGTAGGGATTAATGATTTAAAAGAAGAAACACTCTTTAGGGTAGGTACTTTCTCTTATTTTATATGTGTACAGTACCCAGAAGAATGGGCCCCCAAACCCAGTTGTGATCTCTGCATTCTACTGCAATGTAATACACTACCACTACAAATGAACTATCGGCAATCTGATAAGAACTGGGCAGGAGGTGAGTTGCAATCACCTCTAGAGTTGCTAAGAATTACAGTGTTACCCCATCTCTCTCAGCCCCCCCCTCTCCCGACCTTCATGTTTGTCTCATCCACCTCTTCCATCTTGTCTTTTAGATTGTCTTTTGGGGCAAGGACCGTCATTGATTACATGTTTTTACAGTACCTAGCACAATGGAGCCCAACCTGGTTGAAGCCTGTAGGTGCTAGTATAATAATTAACAATAGCATCATTGTTTATCATTCCATCATTTCTCCCTCCCTAAAATAAACCATCAGAATCAGGGCTTAATGTTCTATTGTTTCCAAAGCAATGGGATTCTTTGTGTCAGCAAGGGTATATTCTCAATATTTTTTTTTCCAGTTTTAGTGTTCAGCAGCATTTGGTAATGAACAATTTGTGATCTGTGGTTTGTTCAGTATTATTAGTAAACAGCATGATGTTTATCAATAAAAAGGCCAGTCGGCTAAATGTTTAAAGCCTCATAAATTAGTAAACTGGAGATCAGTACTGCTTTTTAGTGTCTCCAAGTCCCACTTCATAAATTTCTAATTGTCTGTACATTAGAAAAATCAGATTGAATAGTGAAAAATGAATTACAGTAACTGCTAGAAATGTCTCTTCAGCTCAGAGTTAAAATAAAAATAAACTTACTTTGGAACTAAAAACAAAGCAAATTAAAAAACCCATTGGAACTATGAGTACCCAGCCAGAAATTGTTTTCTACATGCTGAAGGATGCTATATACTATGGCAATTGCTTACAATGGGAAAACAAGTCATTTCTGTTAACAACAGAGCAAAACACATCCTGAAGTTCAGTGTAATCTTGGATATTTCAACTAGTTGTCTGTCTCTTACTCAGTAAAGCTTTCCATCTAAAGAATGTTAAAGAGAAAATACAGAAAAGTCCAATAAGCATGTTCCATCCTGAGGACATTTTTCTTTTTCTTTTGCTATGTTCAGTTTTTTCCATCTAAAGCAGCTCATAAAAATAACAGAGTGGTTGGGTTTGGTGATTTTAGGGAAACACTATATACAGTTCTCTATTAAAATGCAAAAAGCTATATTAATACAGTTTAATGGGTGAGATTTTACATAGTATAAAATTCACTAAACCTAAAGTTATGATTCTACATGACCATAACTTGATCTTTTTACATACATGTCATCTTTTACCATAGGTGAGATGGTTTGCAATGGAAGCCACATCAGTTGCTTCTTTAAGCTGAATTGCAAATAAACCGTTACTCTGAATTCCAGAAAGGAGTTGTTCTTTCACATTTTCAGTCACATCAGAGATTCTTCTTGACACTGTATTGTCTAACAGTGGCATTGCATCCAGCTGCTTATATTCTCACCAACCATCATGAAGTCTTTCTACTTTGCTGCTGTAAGGAAAAATACTTTCCTAATATGATGAGGTTTTCCTGCCTTTGCAATGTGAAGACTCACAAGATAAGATGAGTTCGGAGTGGACAGTGACTGCATTTTCCGTTTTTTGCCACATAGCTCAGTTAAAATTGACAGGCTTCACTTTTATGTCAGAGTGTTTGGTCTCCAACTGTCACTGCAGATTTGTTGCATTGAGACATCCATTGGCAAACACCTCATGCATAACAGATGATGTGTAAAAGATGAGGCTCAAGAAGGAAGTCAGTCTATTTGATGTTCCATGTAGTTGTCATACTAAGAATCTTCCATCTCTTTGTCCATCTTTTTTTCTTCCACAGTTGAAGGTACATTTCAGCACCATCGATAATGGCTGGTGGCTCACTTGGTTTATTGTCCTTGGCATTTTGGCTCCGGTTACCAGACTTTTAGAATCATGAATAAGTTGCAGCTGCAGCATGTGGAGTCCCAAAAGAGAAGTAATTACAATTGGAGCTGCTTCTCCCTCCCATTTAAGGGCTTAAGTAAAAGTAATCTGCAGCTCCAGAATGCTATTTTTAACATTTTATTTTTCCTAAAGCACTTTGCTTTGCAAGTGTATGATTAAATTAAATGCAATCCCCAGCAAGTTTTATCTCAGCAATTTTCACAAGTATAGTTAATGTGTTCACAAATATTAAAATGCAAAACAATTGTCAATGTTTGTCCTCTTTAGAAAATATTCAGTAGACATGCCTATGCTTAAGTGTCGATGGGAAAATATAGCTTAAAGAACTGTTTATTGTTAGTTCCTCCTGTGTTGCTCTGACATATACACATATAGCTATACTGAATCATCTACATGTAGATCAGATTTTTAGGTAAAAATTATGTTAGCTCCTGCAAGTGGAAAAACAAACTAAACATAATATGTTATGACAGACTGAGGTATGCTCTCTGCACATGGCAATGACACAGCCAGGCTTCAGGTGCCAGAAGGAAGAGGACTGACATGCTCAAATTGCAATCAGCCCACTGTATACTGGTATATTGTAAATTATGTTTTGCAGGTGCTCACTATCCAAAATAATTACCCCAAAAGTACTTGGCTTGGTTAGATCAAGAGTAATCTCCATTTTATCCCATTACATAGAATCATAGAATCATAGAATTCAAGATCAGAAGGGACCATTATGATCATCTAGTCTGACCTCCTGCAAGATGCAGGCCACATCAGCCGATCCACCCACTCCTGAACTAATTCTCTCCCTTGACTCTGCTGTTGAATGCTCCAAATCATGATTTAAAGACTTCAAGAAGCAGATAATCCACCAGCAAGCGACCCCTGCCCCATGCTTCGGAGGAAGGCGAAAAACCTCCAGAGCCACTGCCAATCTACCCTGGAGGAAAATTCCTTCCCGACCCCAAATATGGCGATCAGCTGAACCCCGAGCATGTGGGCAAGACTCTCCAGCCAGACCCTCTGGAAAAGGCTAACAATATCCCAACATTGACCCTTTGTACTAATTACCAGTGTGGCACGTTATTGACCTATTGACTAAACCCGTTATCCTATCATACCATCCCCTCCATAAACTTATCTAGCTTAATCTTAAAGTCATGGAGGTCCTTCGCCCCCACTGTTTCCCTCGGTAGGCTGTTCCAGAATTGCACTCCTCTGATGGTTAGAAACCTTCGTCTAATTTCAAGCCTAAATTTCCTGACTGACAATTTATATCCATTTGTCCTCGTGTCCACTTTAGCACTGAGCTGAAATAATTCCTCTCCTTCCCTGGTATTTATCCCTCTGATATATTTAAAGAGTGCAATCATATCTCCTCTTATCCTTCTTTTGGTTAAGGAAAACAAACCGAGCTCCTCAAGTCTCCTTTCATACGACAGGCTTTCCATTCCTTGGATCATTCTAGTGGCCCTTCTTTGTACCCGTTCCAGTTTGAATTCATCCTTCTTAAACATGGGAGACCAAAACTGCACACAATACTCCAAATGAGGTCTCACCAACGCCTTATATAACAGGACTAGCACCTCCTTATCTCTACTAGAAATACCTCGCCTAATGCATCCCAAGACCGCATTAGCTTTTTTAGCGGGCACATCACATTGCCTACTCATAGTCATCCTACGATCAACCAGGACTCCTAGGTCCTTTTCCTCCTCCGTTACTTCCAACTGGTGCGTCCCCAGCTTATAACTAAAATTCTTGTTAGTCATCCCTAAATGCATAACCTTACACTTCTCATTATTGAATTTCATCCTGTTACTAATACTCCAGTTTACAAGGTCATCCAAATCTCCCTGGAGGATATCCCGATCCTTTTCCGAATTGGCAATACCTCCCAGCTTGGTGTCATCCGCAAACTTTATCAGCCCACTCCTACTTTTGGTTCCGAGGTCAGCGATAAATAGATTAAATAAAATCGGACCCAAAACCGAACCTCGAGGAACTCCACTGGTAACCCCCCTCCAATCCGACAGATCACCCTTCAGTACGACCCTCTGCAGTCTCCCCTTTAACCAGCTCCTTATCCACCTCTGGATTTTCATTTCGATCCCCATCTTTTCCAATTTAACCAGTAATTCCTCATGCGGTACCGTATCAAATGCCTTACTGAAATCAAGATATATTAGATCCACCGCATTTCCCTTGTCTAAAAAATCTTTTACTTTCTCAAAGAAGGAGATCAGGTTGGTTTGGCATGATCTACCTTTCGTAAAACCATGCTGTAATTTGTCCCAGTTGCCATCGGCCTCAAGGTCCGTAACCACTCTCTCCTTTAAAAATTTTTCCATGACTTTGCATACTACAGATGTTAAACTAACAGGCCTGTAGTTACCCGGGTCACTTTTTTTCCCCTTCTTGAATATAGGAACTATATTAGCTAATCTCCAGTCAAACGGTACAACCCCTGAGTTTAGAGATTTATTAAAAATCATCGCTAACGAGCTTGCAATTTCGCTCGCCAATTCCCTTAATATTCTAGGATGAAGATTATCCGGGCCCCCTGATTTACTTCCATTAAGCTGTTCAAGTTTGGCTTCTACCTCAGATACCGTAATGTCGACCCCCATATCTTCATTCCCGTCAGTCCCTCTACCACTATTCCTTAGCCCTTCATTAGCCTCATTAAAGACCGAGGCAAAATATTCGTTTAGATATTGTGCCATGCCAAGATTATCCCTAATCTCCACTCCGTTTAAAGTTGTAAGCGGTCCCACTTCTTTCTTCTTGGTTTTCTTCCTATTTATATGGCTAAAAAACCTTTTGCTATTGGTTTTAATCCCCTTCGCTAGGTCCATCTCCACCCGGCTCTTTGCCTTTGTCACTGCTTCCCTACACCCTCTGACCTCAATAAGGTAGGTTTCTTTGCTGATCCCTCCCATTTTCCACTCCTTGTACGCTTTCTGTTTTTTCTTAATCACCCCTCTGAGACGCTTGCTCATCCAGCTCGGTCTAAAACTGCTACCTACGAACCGTTTTCCCTTTCTCGGGATCAGGCCTCTGACAGCTCCTGCAACTTCAACCTGAAGTAACCCCAGGCGTCTTCCGCCTTTAGATCCCTAAATATGTTAGTCCAATCCACTTCCCTAACTAGTCGCCTTAATTTAGTAAAGTTAGCCCTTTTGAAATCGTAAACCTTAGTCTCAGATGCAATTTTGTTTATCCTTCCATTTATTTTGAACTGAATTAGCTCATGATCACTCGAGCCAAGGTTGTCCCCTACAACTATTTCCTCAACAAGGTCCTTGTTACTCACCAAAATCAGATCTAAAATGGCATCCCCCCTCGTCGGTTCAGCAACTACTTGATGAAGGAATTTATCAGCTATCATGTCTAGGAAAAGCTGAGCCCTATTATTATTACTAGCATTTGTTTCCCAATCTATATCCGGGAAGTTAAAGTCTCCCATCTGATCATACAGTTCCTATTAGTATTTACCTCCTTAAAAACATTAAAGAGCTCTCTATCCATATCCAGGCTAGATCCCGGCGGTCTATAGCACACCCCAATCACTATCCCAGGGGACGCTCTAGTAGTTTTCTTCCCCAATGTCACCATTGCCCAAACAGACTCCGTATTATCCATTGCATTGCTAGTTATTTCATTACATTTCACCTCATTATTGACATACAATGCTACTCCCCCACCTTTACCTTTGTATCGGTCTTTCCTAAACAGCACATACCCTTCCATACCTGTACTCCAGTCATGGCTACCGTTCCACCATGTTTCGGTTATTCCTACGATATCCGGTTTCAATTCTTGGACCAGGAGCTCCAGTTCCTCCATTTTGTTACCTAAGCTTCTCGCATTGGTGAACAAACATCCTAATGTTTGCTGTTTGGCTCATCTCACCCTTTTCACCCATCTTGGTAGGGACACAGTACTACCAGTATGACCTGTCGGTCTAGTATCCGTCCCCCCCCCCTCTTCCTTATACCTAACCCTCCCCCTCTGGCTATATCTGTTGTTATACTGTTGTTCTCACTCTCAATGTATAAATTTGGTGTGGAGAGTACCTGGACCTCTCCCAACCGTCTCCCCTCAATGTCTAGTTTAAAGCTCTTTTAATCAGATGAGCCAGCCTCCCTCCTAGAATTTGACTTCCTTCCCTACTTAGGTGGAGCCCATCCCGTGAGAACAGTTCTCTGTCCCCAAAAGCCTCCCAGTGCCCATACATCCCAAAGCCCTCCTTGTAACACCACTCCCTCAGCCAACTATTTATCGTCACGATCTTGTCACCCCTTTGGCGCCCTTCCCTAGGGACAGGTAGAATCCCACTGAAGATCACCTGAGCCTCAATTTCCTTGAGCATCTTACCCAACCTGGCATAGTCTCCCTTGATCCTCTCTAGCGAGAATCTAGCCGTATCATTCGTTCCTACATGAAGGTTGATCAACGGGTTCTTACCTGCTCCTCTTAGGATCCTTTTCAACCTCAGGTCCACATCCCGTATTTTAGCGCCCGGTAGACAGCATACCCTTCTGTTCTCTGGATCGGCCCTGGTCACAGTGTTAGGGTTAGGGTTAGGGTTAGGGGGTTACCATGAGGGGGGAAAAATCCACATACTATATATGAAAAAATGAGGCAATATAAAGAAAGCAGAAGGGGGAAAATGTTTCTTAATCCTGTATGGACTCTCTTTTTCTCTCCAAAATCCTCCTGCCAGCTCATTGAAGTCAGACAACTGGCATATAGATCAGCAGTGGCATGACTACAGCTGTCCTGATTTGGCAAACAGCTGTTCCAGCACGTATCTGCTCGCTATTCAGTCAGAAACAAGATTATTTTCTTTTGGGGACGTGAAGGGAATCCTGCACAGCTGTTTTACAGAAAGTGAGGGAAAAGTACTTCACTCATTGTACATAGTTCACTACATTTATTGTGCTCCAAAACCCATTAATTAGAGGGACCTAACAAGAGAGAACTGCAAATTAGAGGGAGACAATATAGGAAATAATCCGAATATGTCCTTTAAAAGGTGAGGCATGTGGGGGAGGGAAATAAGCATGTTCTTTTCTGTGTGTATCACAGGAAGATGGGCTTTGTTTTGAATAGGGGAGTGAGCATTAAAGTAGGCACCAGCTAGTTTTACAAGAGCTGACATTGCAGTTTGTCAAGGGCCTAATTGCACTGTCCTTGTTCAAAGTGGTGAGTCATTCACACGATGGGGCTACTCAAGGGAGAAAGTGCTCACCAATGGTGCTGCTTAGAATAGGTAATGTAAAAATGTTTGAAATGTGAGCTAGCACACTTTAACCCTTTTAAATACCACTAAGCATCTAGTATACACACTATTCCTAGCACATTTTTAAACTAGTATAAACCCAGTATATATAGTAGGTGCTAAATGATGTTTGAAAACATATTAATTAAGATGTGTTGTCTAACATGCTTAAATCACTACCTATTTTCCTTATCTGGAGAACTCCAGTTCAAATAAGGATTTGAACTAAGGGGGACAGAGTCATCCATCTGCCATCCACACCAGGAAACTTGAGAAGTGTGCTGCTTGCCTGGAGCTAGAATTCAGGATGTGAACTCAGACTGGTACCCCCTCCTACTTCTCCATGTGGGCACCAATGATATTGCCAAGAATGACTTTGAGCCATCACTGCAGACTATGTGGCTCTGGGAAGAAGGATAAAGGAGTTTGAAGCACAAGTCGTGTTCTTCTCCATCCTCCCTGTTGAAGGAAAAGGCCCAGATAGGGAGGTAAATGCATGGTTATGCAGGTGGTGTTGGAGAGAGGGCTTTGGATTCTTCGACCATGGGATGTTGTTCCAGGAAGAAGGATTGCTAGGAAGAGATGGGATACACCTAACAAAGAGAGGGAAGAGCAACTTTGCAAGCAGGCTGGCTAACCTAGTGAGGAGGCTTTAAACGAGGTTCGCCAGGGGATGGAGGCCTGAGGTAAGTAGGGAAATGGGATACCGGGAGGAAACACAAGGAGGAGGGTGCAACAGGGGAATCCTCCTGGTTCATATGGAGAAAGTAGGGCAATTGGTTAGTTATCTTAAGAGCTTGTACACGAATGCAAGAAGCCTGAGAAACAAGCAGGAAGAATTGGAAGTCCTGGCACAGTCAAGGAACTGTGATTAGATTAGATTAGATTAGATTAACTGATTAGAATAACAGAGACTTGGTGGGGTAACTCACATGACTGGAGCACTGTCATGGATGGATATAAACTGTTCAGAAAGGACAGGCAGGGGAGAAAAGGTGGAGGAGTTGCACTCTATGTAAGACTGGTATAATTGCTAAGAGCTCCACTATGAAACTGGAGAAAAGCCTGTTGAGAGTCTTTGGGTTAAGTTTAGAGGCGAGAGCAACAAGGGTGATGTTGTGGTGGGCATCTTCTATAGAACACCAGACCAGGAGGATGAGGTAGATGAGGCTTTCTTTGGACAACTAACAGAAGTTTCCAGATCACAGGCCTGGTTCTCATGGGGGACTTCAATCACCCTGACATCTACTGGGACAGCAATACAGCAGTGCACAGACAATCCAGGAAGTTTTTCAAGAGTGTTGGGGACAACTTCCTGGTGCAAGTGCTGGAGGAATCTACCTGGGGCTGTGCTCCTCTTGACCTGCTGCTCACAAACAGGGAAGAATTGGTAGGGGAAGTAGAAGTGGGTGGCAACATGGGCAGCAGTGACCATGAGATGGTCAAGTTCAGGATCCTGACAAAAGGAAGAAAGGAGAGGTGCAGAATATGGACCCTGGACTTCAGAAAAGCAGACTTTGACTCCCTCAGGGAACTGATGGGCAGGATGCCCATGGAGGCTAATATGAGGAGTAAAGGAAAGCTAGGTGTATTTTAAAGAAGCCTTATTGAGGGTGCAGGAACAAACCATCCCAATGTGCAGAAAGAATAGCAAATATGGCAGGTGACCAGCTTGGCTTAACAGATAAATCTTCGGGAAGCTAAAACACAAAAAGGAAGCATACAAGAAGTGGAAACTTGGACAGGTGACTAGGGATGAGTATAAAAATATTGCTCGAGCATGCAGGGGTGTACTCAGAAAGGCAAAAGCACAATTGGAATTGCAGCTAGCAAGGGATGTGAAGGGTAACAAGAAGAGTTTCCATAGGTATGTTAGCAACATGAAGAAGGTCAGGGAAAGTGTGGGACCCTTAGTGAATGGGGGAGGCAACCTAATGACAGAGGATGTGAAAAAAGCTGAAGTACTCAATGGTTTTTTTGCCTTCATCTTCACAGACAAGGTCAGCTCCCAGACTGTTGCACTGGGCAGCACATTATGGGGTGGAGGTGAGCAGCCCTCTATGGTGAAAGAAAAGGTTAAAGACTATTTGGAAAAGCTGGACATGCACAAGGCCATGGGGCCAGATGCAATGAATTCGAGGGTGCTGAGGGAGTTGGCTGATGTGATTGCAGAGCCATTGGCAATTATCTTTGAAAACTCGAGGCGATTGGGGGACGTCTCGGAAGATTGGAAAAAGGCAAATATAGCGACCATCTTTAAAAAAGGGAAGAAGAGAATCCAGGGAACTACAGACCTGTTAGCTTCACCTCAGTCCCTGGAAAAACCATGGAGCAGGTCCTCAAGGAATCCATTTTGAAGCACTTGGAGGAGAGGAAGGTGATCAGGAACAGTCAACATGGATTCACCAAGGGCAAGTCATGCCTGACCAACCTGATTGCCTTCTATGATGAGATAATTGGCTCTGTGGATATGGGGAAAGCGGTGGATGTGCTATACCTTGACTTTAGCAAAGCTTTTGATATGGTCTCCCACAGTATTCTTGACAGCAAGTTAAAGAAGTATGGATTGGATGAATGGACTATAAGGTGGATAGAAATCTGGATAGATCGTTGGCCTCAATGGGTAGTGATCAACAGCTCAATGTCTAGTTGGCAGCCGGTATCAAGCGGAGTGCCCCAGGGTCCAGTCCTGGGGCCGGTTTTGTTCAACATCTTCATTAATGATCTGGATGATGGGATGGATTGCACCCTCAGCAAGTTTGCGGATGACACTAAGCTGAGGGGAGAGGTAGATACTCTGGAGGGTAGGGATAGGGACCAGAGTGACCTAGACAAACTGGAGGATTGTCCCAAAAGAAATCTGATGAGGTTCAACAAGGACAAGTGCAGAGTCCTGCACTTAGGAAGGAAGAATCTCATGCACCGCTACAGGCTGGTGATCAACTGGCTAAGCAGCAGTTCTGCAGAAAAGGACCTAGAGATTACAGTGGACAAGAAGCTGGATATGAGGCAACAATGTGCCCTTGTTGCCAAGAAGGCTAAGGGCATATTTGGTTGCATCGCCAGGAGATCAAGGGAAGTGATTATTCCCCTCTATTCGGCACTGGTGAGGCCACATCTGGTGTACTGTGTCCAGTTTTGGGTCCCCCACTACAGAAAGAATGTGGATAAATTGGAGAGAGTCCAGCGGAGGGCAACAAAAATGATTAGGGGCCTGGGGCTGACTTATGAGGAGAGGCTGAGGGAATTGGGCTTATTTAGTCTGCAGAAGAGAAGAATGAGGGGGAATTTGATAGCAGCCTTCAACTACCTGAAGGGGGGGTTCCAAAGAGGATGGAGCCAGGCTGTTCTCAGTGGTGGCAGATGACAGCACAAGGAGCAATGGTCTCAAGTTGCAGTGGGGGAGGTCTAGGTTGGATATTAGGAAACACTGTTTCACTAGGAAGCTGGTGAAGCACTGGAATGGGTTACCTAGGGAGGTGGTGAAATCTCCTTCCTTAGAGGTTTTTAAGGCCCAACTTGACAAAGCCCTGGCTGGGATGATTTAGTTGGAATTGGTCCTGCTTTGAACCAGAGGTTGGACTAGATGATCTCCTGAGGTTTCTTTCAATCCTAATCTTCTATTATTCTTCTATGATTCTATTTCATAATTGGTCCCTTTGTGGAGGACAGTTTCTGATCTGAATTGGAACATTACAGATTAGCTCTGTAGACCCCAAAAAACCACCCTTAAATCCACCCTTGTAGGAAAATATATACATGGCTCAGTTTAAAGGAGCCGAGTAAAAATCTTTCAAGAAGGAATTTTTCAGTCAAGAATCATAGAATATTAGGGTTGGAAGAGACTTCAGGAGGTCATCTAGTCCAATCCCCTGATTTTACAATCCAGTTAATTTCTCCATAAGATCATATGATTTGGTGTCATCTGATTCTTTCCCCTGTACTGTCTTTGTGTTTCATCCCACACATACAACAAAAACAATTTGAAGGTTTAAAAAATTTGTTGGGAGAAAAAGTTCTGAAAAGTTTTCAAGGAAATAAAGCCTTTTCAGGAAGCCATAAAATCCCCAAATGTCTTTAAATTCTCCAACTAGTAAAGGAAAACTCATGTTAATTCCCAGGCATAAATATTCTGTTAACATAAGAGCCAGCCTTTAAGAGTATGTAAGTGGCCTATATTTACTTTCTGGTCTTTTATGTTATGGTGAATATTTATGCTTGCACTGTTTAAATGGCAGCATTTCGAACAGAATATCTCAATTTATCTTTGGAAAAGAAAAAAGTCAGGCAGAGTCACTGTATGTTTTTTTTCTCCAGTATGCTCCTGCTTTAACAGCAAACTCAGCACTTACCTATAGGGATTTACCTATAGGGAGCACATATGTTCACTTTACAAAAGAGACGTGCTAGCCTGCTGGGTTCATACACAGGCAAACTTGGTTTATGAGTTCATTTTGCCAGGTTATTAGCTTGCTGTGTCATCAGCTATGCTACCTAGTGTTGTGATCCCATCAAGTTGCATTAGAACCTGATCCAAAGCCAATTGAAATCAATCATTGATTTCAATGGTCTTTGGGTCAGGCCCTATATAAGGCAGTACTTGGACAGCAGATCTCCAACTAACACCCATGTGGTGGAAATTCAGTAGGTGACATTTTCCGTTCCTTTTGTGTCAGTACTAAACCCGTGCCCTAGCATGGTACTAGGTAATTCAGAGAAGTTATCTTTGTGAGGCTATAGTAGTGGCGTCTTCCTCATAATGACCCTAATCCAGCAGCGAGCAGCTTATCACTTTTTGAAAATCAGGGTCATATTTATTTGGGAGGCAAAATGTGCACTTGGGAGCCTGATTTTAGACCCTCGATTTGAAAATATTACCTCCTGAGAATATATCATCCCTCTCTGAGTCATGTGGAAGGCAGTAGACCAAGGATAGGGGAGAAATGTTTCTTCTTTTCTGGATAGAGCTCTCTGTTTCTTCAAGCTGCATGGAGAAGACTATTCGTTTTTACTCATCTAGAGCTGTATCTAAAACTCAGAGGCTCCAGTGAAGCAGGTATATAAGTCTTAACATTTCACAATGGGGAAACATGGTGCTTAAGTGACTTGGGGTCATTAAAATATCAAATAGGTGCTTGATCCAGGGTGTGAACAAAAAGACTTTGGCTTACAGATCAAGGCCCATCCCAGTACTCTGCTATACTACTCAGACATGTCATTCAATCTTCTGCATCTCAGGTTTCCTAGGAGAATGGGTTTAATAATAATATTTAGTACAGTCATTGTACTTTTTGATCCATAATTCTCAATGTGCTTGCCAAAGTTATTAACCATAAATAACCTCATTTTACAGACAGCGTAGCTAAGCATGAAATGGAAGCAATTTTTCTGAGAAATACTATGGTCTAGTGAGAGCAGGTCACAATTTTTCAAATGAAAAATATCAGCAGAAATTGCCTTTTTCAAAATAGATTTTTTTATGAATCTATATTGAATTTTTTGGGTTTTGTACAGTAACATTTGAGGGGGAAAATTAACCTGTTATTTGTTTTTACTTAGGTTCTTTGATTGTAAGGTTTTGATTTCTGGTTTTCTGTTATTAAATTGCCAGTTTTGGTTAGGCAGTTTATTCACATGATCACAAGACCACATAAATATGATTCTAAAAAGTACAAAACTTGAAAAACAGCTTTTTAAAACCCAAACAATTAAACTGGTCATGGCGCAGATTACTACTCCATATGAGTAAGAGTGGAAAAATCAGATCTTTGGTAATTTGTAGAAAAAAATATTTTGAAATGGATATTTTGTTTATTCTGCAAACTCACATGTATTGTACAATTATTGTACAATTATTCATTTCTTTCAGCACTGTAACTGTCTTGTACTCTTAATTGTTTTTAAATACATCCTAATAGAATTAAATGAAATAAATATCAAGCAATTGCATACAGTATTAGTATTTGATTATTTAATATACCATGAAGAAAAGAACTTGGTTTAGCTGAGTGTCTATTTTCTCTGTATCTTTTAATAAGGATACCATGTCTCACAGTAATTACACCTTGGAGGTTTTCTCATCACTGTCATTTTTTCCATGACTAATGTAATCCACACTTGATTAAACCATATTGAAATATCAGGAGTTTCAATTTTCTTCCAACAAGCTGTAAGGATACATCTAGCTATGCAAAGTCCAACTATACCAAAGTACTAAATGAAAAGTGATACTGTGACACACGGTACCTCAAAATAGCACCTTGTAACCCCCATATCACTATTCATATAATGGTTGTGATATTCATACAAAGCATGCCATGTAAGATATCACATGAAAGGTCATGATCTGTTGAAACCTATTATTCTGTCCAAATATGTATATCATTAATGTGTGCAAAGGTATGAGATTTTTCTGTATGGTTGTTACTGAAATATAAGTTTGAAAGTCTCTACAGCTAGGTGATGAACCACTCCCAGGAGGGTGTTAATCGACCGTTAATCAGCAGGAGAGTTGTAATCAAGGGATTTACAATTCAATTACAATTGCACAAGCACTATACAATGGGGACTGCTTAACTTTATGACTAAGTTGCACAAGACCACGCCAGGGGAATTGCTCAATCCTGTGACTCAATAAAGCCCACCAGGACATGTCTGGACCAGTGTCTTCTAGACACATGGACTAAGGACATAAAATAGCGAACAGGGGCGGCTAACAGGGAGTTTCGCAAGGGAGTTTAGAAGGGGAGTGGGAAGGGAGTGGGAGTCCCTCGCCAGCCCTAACCCCTTCCCTGTGCCCCCCCCTCTAAAACCTGTAAACCGAACCCCATTTCAAAACTCCCTTCTGTAAACCACCCTCCCATTAACTAGGAGACAATGCAGGCAGAAGGCCAGCAGCAGAGTGGGGGCTATCCAGTTTATTGCACTGAGTGTAGCATGTATGATTACCTGCCCTGTGGGCGGGTGGCGTATGTGTGCAGTAGGTGCAAGGAGCTCCTGGCCCTCAGAGACCATGTACGGACTTTGGAGGCCAGGGTGGCAGAACTGGACGAGCTAAGAGAGGCAGAGAGGTATGTTGATGAGGCTTTCCGGGACACTGTAGAATTGTCCCACCTCCGCTCAGACAGTCCCTGTGCTGTTGAGGAGGAAGAACAGCCCAGGGAAGTAGAGCAGTCAATGGGAGCAGAGGGAAACCTTCCCGTAGTTGGGACCCTCCTTCCAGATGGTGCTGAGGTCGCCTCTCGCACTGAGGTTGCCTCTCCGGGGGAGGGAACTCCAGTTTCTAGGAAAAGGCAGGTGTTAGTAATGGGAGATTTGATTATTAGAAACGTAGATAGCGGGGTCTGTGATGACTGGGAGAACCGTATGGTGACTTGCCTGCCTGGTGCGAAGGTTGTGGATCTCTCGAGACATCTAGATACGCTTATGTGTAGTGCTGGGAAGGAGCCGGTGGTAGTAGTACATGTAGGTACCAATGACATAGGGAAGGTTAGGAGAGATGTCCTGGAAGCCAAATTTAGGCTGCTAGGGAAGAGACTGAAATCCAGGACCTCTATGGTGGCATTCTCAGAAATGCTCCCAGTTCCACACGCAGGGCCAGGTAGGCAGGCAGAGCTTCAGAGTCTCAATGCGTGGATGAGACGATGGTGTAGAGAGGAGGGGTTCACGTTCATTAGGAACTGGGGAAACTTCTGGGATGGGAGGAGCCTATACATGAGAGACGGGCTCCACCTAAACCAAAGTGGAACCAGACTGCTGGCACTAAACATTAAAAAGGTTGTAGAAGAGTTTTTAAACTAGGAGATGGGGGAAAGCCGACTGCTGCAGAGAAGCGTGTGGATCGGACACAGAGTTTTCTTAGGGGAGAGTCTGATGATAGAGAATCTCCAGGTTATAGTCAGGAGCAGAGGACTGAAAAGTATAATGTAAGGGCCGGATCAGACAATAAACAGTCACATAAAAAAGAATCTGGCACATCAGAAAAAGGCAGGCTAATAAACAAGGACAAGTTTTTAAAGTGCTTGTACACAAATGCCAGAAGTCTAAATAATAAGATGGGTGAACTAGAGTGCCTTGTGATAAAGGAGGATATTGATATAATAGGCATCACAGAAACCTGGTGGACTGAGAGCAATCAATGGGACACAATCATTCCGGGGTACAAAATATATCGGAAGGACAGAACAGGTCGTGCAGGGGGAGGAGTGGCACTATATGTGAAAGAAAGTGTAGATTCAAATGAAGTAAAAATCTTAAGCGAATCCACATGTTCCATAGAATCTCTATGGATAGAAATTTCATGCTCTAGTAAAAATATAACATTAGGTATCTATTATCGACCACCTGACCAGGACAGTAATAGTGATGATGAAATGCTAAGGGAAATTAGAGAGGCTATCAAAATTAAGAACCCAATAATAGTGGGGGATTTCAATTATCCCCATATTGACTGGGAACATTTCACTTCAGGACGAAATGCAAAGATAAAATTTCTCGATACTTTAAATGACTGCTTCATGGAGCAGCTGGTACGGAAACCCACAAGGGGAGAGGCAACTCTAGATTTAATCCTGAGTGGAGCGCAGGAACTGGTCCAAGAGGTAACTATAGCAGGACCACTTGGAAATAGTGACCATAATACAATAGCATTCAACATCCCTGTGGTGGGAAGAACACCTCAACTGCCCAACACTGTGGCATTTAATTTCAAAAGGGGGAACTATACAAAAACGAGGGGGTTAGTTAGACAAAAGTTAAAAGGTACAGTGACTAAAGTGAAATCCCTGCAAGTTGCATGGGCCCTTTTTAAAGACACCATAATACAGGCCCAACTTCAATGTATACCCCAAATTAAGAAAAACAGTAAAAGAACTAAAAAAGAGCCACCGTGGCTTAATAACCATGTAAAAGAAGCAGTGAGAGATAAAAAGACTTCCTTTAAAAAGTGGAAGTCAAATCCTAGTGAGGCAAATAGAAAGGAGCACAAACACTGCCAACTTAAGTGCAAGAGTGTAATAAGAAAAGCCAAAGAGGAGTTTGAAGAACGGCTAGCCAAAAACTCTAAAGGTAATAACAAAATGTTTTTTAAGTACATCAGAAGCAGGAAGCCTGCTAAACAACCAGTGGGGCCCCTTGACAACCAAAATACAAAAGGAGCGCTTAAAGACGATAAAGTCATTGCGGAGAAACTAAATGGATTCTTTGCTTCAGTCTTCACGGCTGAGGATGTTGGGGAGATTCCCAAACCTGAGCTGGCTTTTGTAGGTGATAAATCTGAGGAACTGTCACAGATTGAAGTGTCACTAGAGGAGGTTTTGGAATTAATTGATAAACTCAACATTAACAAGTCACCGGGACCAGATGGCATTCACCCAAGAGTTCTGAAAGAACTCAAATGTGAAGTTGCAGAACTATTAACTAAGGTTTGTAACCTGTCCTTTAAATCGGCTTCGGTACCCAATGACTGGAAGTTAGCTAATGTAACGCCAATATTTAAAAAGGGCTCTAGGGGTGATCCCGGCAATTACAGACCGGTATGTCTAACGTCGGTACCGGGCAAATTAGTTGAAACAATACTTAAGAATAAAATTGTCAGACACATAGAAAAACATAAACTGTTGAGCAATAGTCAACATGGTTTCTGTAAAGGGAAATCATTTCTTACTAATCTATTAGAGTTCTTTGAAGGGGTCAACAAACATGTGGACAAGGGGGATCCGGTGGACATAGTGTACTTAGATTTCCAGAAAGCCTTTGACAAGGTCCCTCACCAAAGGCTCTTATGTAAATTAAGCTGTCATGGGATAAAAGGGAAGGTCCTTTCATGGATTGAGAACTGGTTAAAGGACAGGGAACAAAGGGTAGGAATTAATGGTAAATTCTCAGAATGGAGAGGGGTAACTAGTGGTGTTCCCCAAGGGTCAGTCCTAGGACCAATCCTATTCAATTTATTCATAAATGATCTGGAGAAAGGGTAAACAGTGAGGTGGCAAAGTTTGCAGACCATACTAAACTACTCAAGATAGTTAAGACCAAAGCAGATTGTGAAGAACTTCAAAAAGATCTCACAAAACTAAGTGATTGGGCAACAAAATGGCAAATGAAATGTAATGTGGATAAATGTAAAGTAATGCACATTGGAAAAAATAACCCCAACTATACATACAACATGATGGGGGCTAATTTAGCTACAACGAGTCAGGAAAAAGATCTTGGAGTCATCGTGGATAGTTCTCTGAAGATGTCCACGCAGTGTGCAGAGGCGGTCAAAAAAGCAAACAGGATGTTAGGAATCATTAAAAAGGGGATAGAAAATAAGACTGAGAATATATTATTGCCCTTATATAAATCCATGGTACGCCCACATCTCAAATACTGTGTACAGATGTGGTCTCCTCACCTCAAAAAAGATATTCTAGCACTAGAAAAAGGTTCAGAAAAGGGCAACTAAAATGATTAGGGGTTTAGAGAGGGTCCCATACGAGGAAAGATTAAAGAGGCTAGGACTCTTCAGCTTGGAAAAGAGAAGACTAAGGGGGGATATGATTGAGGTTTATAAAATCATGAGTGATGTTGAGAAAGTGGATAAGGAAAAGTTATTTACTTATTCCCATAATACAAGAACTAGGAGTCACCAAATGAAATTAATAGGCAGCAGGTTTAAAACAAATAAAAGGAAGTTCTTCTTCACGCAGTGCACCGTCAACTTGTGTAACTCCTTATCTGAGGAGGTTGTGAAGGCTAGGACTATAACAATGTTTAAAAGGGGACTAGATAAATTTATGGTGGCTAAGTCCATAAATGGCTATTAGCCAGGATGGGTAAGAATGGTGTCCCTAGCCTCTGTTCGTCAGAGGATGGAGATGGATGGCAGGAGAGAGATCACTTGATCATTGCCTGTTAGGTTCACTCCCTCTGGGGCACCTGGCATTGACCACTGTCGGTAGACAGATACTGGGCTAGATGGACCTTTGGTCTGACCCAGTACGGCTATTCTTATGTTCTTATGT
Source organism: Mauremys reevesii (assembly GCF_016161935.1). Classification (NCBI taxonomy): domain Eukaryota; kingdom Metazoa; phylum Chordata; order Testudines; family Geoemydidae; genus Mauremys; species Mauremys reevesii. The sequence goes on along the minus strand of NC_052624.1, from coordinate 127,759,612 downwards.
TCTTAAAGGGGGCAGGGGCATCTTGCTTTTGCCTTTCTCCTCCCCTACCTACCCTGGAAGCAACAAGAATGCTGGAAAGACAGAAGACTTCAACTGAGGAGACTGGTCCAGGCTTATGTTGACAATAAACAGAGAGAAACCTATGTATTAAGAACCGTAACATCCAGTGGGGTGAGAAAATTGCTTGATCTAAATACTACCTAGTGTAATAAGGTTTAAGATTTAGATTGTGTGCTTATCTTTTATTTTCTTTGGTAACTATCTCTGATCTTTTATGCCTACCACTTATAATCACTTAAAATCTATCTTTCTCTAGTTAATAAATCTGTTTGATATTTTACATAAAACAGTGTGTTTTGCTTGAAGTGCTTGGGAAACCAAAAGCTAGTGCATGTCCTCTCCACATCGAGGAAAGGGCAGGCTGGGTAATAAATTTATACTGGTCGGGCTTCTGACCAGGGCAAGATGATACAGCTCAGGGGTGTATGGCTGGGAGGAATTGGCTGGTGCCAGCTTTACTGTCAACAAAACATGGTACTAGTGCCCTGTAGGGGCTACAGGTACACTAACACAGGTATGCCCACTGCAATGGTACTGGTTCAATCAGCATAACATGACTCAGTCCCCTAGAGCAGCACAAATATGCCCCTCCTATGATTTCTTCTTTTATACAATGATACAAGAAAGATAGGTATTACACTACAGATGTTCTTAGTTACCACTCTAATCCTCTTACCTGATAGTTCGAACAAAACAGCCTTATCCAGTCATGTCCTCCTTATCTTTACAAGGGGTCGGTGTGGTCTTGTACCATCTCTTAAGAATGCATTTACTTAGATACTTGAGAGATCTGTGTGTTTTTGTACCATTCTCTCCAGTCAGGAAAATGCTTTCTTGGCTAGCTGACACCTAGTGTGTTACTATTCTGCCAAGGCCAGGCCTACTTTGGTTCACACTGTTAGTTATGCCTAGGGCTCTAGCAAGGCCTAAAAATATGATCCTCCAATGTATAAACAGCGAAATATTGAGTCAGAGTAATGCTGTTGTTGTTTTACCTCTATTTGTCATTGGTGAGACTGCTACTGCAATACTATGTCCAGTTCTGATATCCATTTAAGAAGGATGAATTGGAGAGAGTTCAGAGAAGAGCCCTGAGAATGATTAAAGTATTGGAAAACATGCCTTGCCGTGATAGACTCAAAGAGCTCAATACAGTAAGCTTATCAGAGAGAATGTTAAGGGGTAACTTGATCAGTTCATAAATACCCATGTGGGGAACAGGGCTATTCAGTGTAGCAGACAAAGGTATAACACAATCCAGTGGCTGGAAGTTGAAGCTAGACAAATTCAGACTAGAAAGAAGACATACATTTTTTAACAATGAGTCATTGTGACAAGTTACCAAACACTGTGGTGATTGGCCTTCACTGGAAATTTTTAAATCAAAATTTGATTTTTTTTATAAGATATACTCTAGTTCACATAGGGGATTCAGGGGAAGTCTATGACCTGTGTTATGCAGGAGGTCGAACTAGATGATCACAGTGGTTCCTTCTGCCTATATAATCTATACATGTAGCTGGCTTAAGTAAATTAGTGGGCAACCAATTTTCCATCCCTTCATTGCTTTTACTAATTAGCCCTGTGAAAAAAATGAGCACAGGAAACAATGAGTAAGATGTTTTTCAGTAAGCATGTGACAAAGGAGGTAGAGTTATATCTAATTTAAAATTAGTTTCAGGAAGGAAGCCTGGCTGCTGCCCGGAGGCTCCCGGCTCCTCACTGGGAGCCCAGAAGCCACCCGCACTCTGGGTGCAGAGCTCTCTGCTGGGAGCTGGGGGGAGGGGAAAGGGGGGACAGCTGGGCTCCCAGCAGTGGGGAATGGGGACCCGAGAGCAGTGGGGCAGTATGTACATGAACCACTGCACTAATTACTGCAGTGATTGTAACTCGACTTACATAACCTAATTAACTTGTTACATAACTAACATAGGTTGACTTACGTATGTAGCATAGACATGCCCCACGTTTTTTTGTTAGATTGCCTGGAGCCTCCCATCAGAGATGCAAAGGGATTGTAGCATGTTGGTAGATTCTGTCTCCTGTTCCACAGAGCCATCTGTTTTCTAGTCTGGAAGCTACGTCTTGCTCACTGTATCTGCCACCAGTAGTGACTCTTCTGGGCAGGAACTTACCCTAACATCATAGCACTGGATTCTCAGTAACACGTGTTGTAGTCACTTGGGTGTACTCAGCAGTGGATTTTTCATGATGCTTTCTAATGGCATGTAATCACACTGCACATCTATGTTGTGATCAACAGTGAACTGGAATTGTACCATTCCAAAGACCGCCGCTTGTAGCTCCTTTTCCACCTGAGTATAGTCCCTTTCTGTGTCTGTCAGAGCTCTGCTAGCAAATGCTATGGGCTGGTGGCTTTGCATCAGTGCTTCTTCTAAGCTTCCTTTTGAGCATCACACTGTAGCTCTTGCTGTGTCATAGGGTTGTCGCATTTTAGGACTGGTGCATTGCTTATGATTTTCTTTACTCTTTTCAATGCTTGTTCTTGGGTCTCTGACCTTTCCTATGCTGCATCATTGAATGTCAACTGCTGGGATTCAAGGGCTCACAGGCTTCTGATAGGTGTGTGAAGAATCTGGAAAGATAATTGGCCACCCCAGTAAATTGATGGACTCCCTTCATGGGTCTCGGCATTTCCTTCATGGCTGTCAGTTTCCCAGGGTACAGCTAAAGTCCCTCAGAAGTCAACAGATGTCCAATATAGGGGACCTCAGTTCCTCTCAGCATTAGCTACTCAGCATTTAGCCTAACATTCTGCTCCTGACACCTCTTTAAGGGTAGTCACAGCCTCTTCCTTGGCCTCTCCTTCTTCTACAATAAGAATGTCATCAGCTACACTCTTGACGCCTGGGAATCCTTCTAACAATCTGGTTTAATTTACGCAGGATCACCTCTAGGGCTGAGCTGATGCCCATTCACATTCAGCGGTACCCTTCTAAAGGTGTGGAAAAGGTTGTCAGGTGGCTGGATCGATCATCTAGCTCAATATGCCACAACCCCTTCTTGACATCCCAATAGCAAACACTTTTCTTACCACAGCTTGCCCTTCAGCTGTCCATTTCCTTGAAATACCTTATCATCTGTTGGAATGCTGGACAGGGCCAGTGGTGACTGTTCTCCCTCCTCTCTCATGTTGAGGACATTTCAGTGTTGTACTGTGATCAAATCTATGGTTTGCACTGTCCTGCTGCCCTGCAGTGAGTGGTACCAGGGTGTTGCCAACTACTCTAAACTCCAAACAATAGTGTCTCGTATTTCATGGGTATTTTATCCAGAGCCTAAATTTGCCCACTGGCATCAGAATGATTTTATTGTACATACTCAACACTTGGTCACATTTCTCCAGTCTAATCTTGCTGCTTATCTGTGTAGCTTGGATTACATTGCAGCTGGTGCCATAATCCTTCTGGATTCAAATTATTGTTGATCTAATAGCATAGTTACAAATGTGGCAGTTGAATGGCTGGCAACATTCTTCTGCAGTGCATGTACACAGAGAGTCTTAGGATCGCCTCTTTACTGGAAGTCTACACCCTCAGTCACTGCATGTACTGTTGAACTTTTCTTTCTGGGCTAGCTGTGGCACTGGGACATCAAAGTTTTGTTTCCTACATCTCCTGCACCAGATAGGCTGAACATTTTTCCTTCTGCCTTTTGTGCTGATTTCCATAATATATACATGGGATCATGATGCCTGCATTCTTGGTGAGTCTGTCTCTGTCCTGCTTCCTGAGTTCTTTCAGCTTGAGACTGTGTACTTATTCTGCATTGGTGTTGTCAGCAGCCCTTGCTATTTGGAGGCATTTCCCTAGGGTTAGATCTGTTTCTCTCAACAATTTCTCCTATAAATTGGAATCACATGTACCACAAAAAAATTGTCTGTAAATAGGGAATATTTCCTGTCTCCAAAGTTATAGTGTAGATACCAGAGTTCCCAGCTCTGAAATATAAGTATGTTTTCCCTCTTCTATTGCTTGGTTTCTGGTAAAAAATAAAACAATTTCTCTTTACAGTATCATTGTGTCTGGGGTCACAGAACTCATCAAACACTTTTATCAGTTGTTCCAGTATTTTGGGCATTATTCCTGGCAACAGCATCCCACTCACTTGTCATCCTTTTTTCCCAATGAGATAGTAAAAAAGCTTCCCCGCACCCCCATGGTCAGCTCAGTGTACAGACTCAGTTCTTGCCTGAATGCTTATGCAAAGTCTTTTAGCTAGAAATCCAGCATTCCTAGTGATCTGAGTCCCTCCTTGCTGCCTGTTTACTCTGTTTCTAGATGTTGCTTTGTTTTACTTTTAATCACACTTTTCCCTGCTGTGGGTCTCACTAGCAATTTCCCATGCTTCATGTACAACATGCTGGGTAATAATAGGAAAGGAGTTCATGTTTCTAAAACTAAACTGACTGTTTATGACAAGAACTCTTTTCAGAGGTGCTGCAATAGCAGCTAGCATTCTATCCATGTGCATACAGACTGCATTCCTGATGCCTCCTCCTGTCCCAAGTCACATGCAGGTTGCTACTGAAGCTGCATTTTCTTGTCTTTTGCTGTTTTCTCTTTCCCTCCCCTGTCCATGTGTGTGTTTTAAGATTCAACAGGATTAAAAACTTTAAATAAGAAAATCTGAGAGCTATCACTTAATGCTGACTCTGTCATTATTCCAACAAGGACATCTGATACCATCCAAGAGACTGACAAACAAGGGTTTTTTTCTCTTTGAAATACCTGAGATGCCAATCTGACTTGAGGCCTCCAGGTATTGTTAGTGTTGGGGAGAGTTGTTAAGGTTGCAGCGTTGTTACTGCTGCCAGTGCCACTGTTTTTTGGCACTGTGATGTCATCTGCATTAGCAGACAGTGCAGCTTGCTGATTCAGCAAACTTTGATGTTACCCGCAAAGAAAGACCACAGGTCTTTGGCAAAGGTGCTTGGCCAGGTTTATTGTCAACGAAGCATAGTTCTAGTACCCTGGCTCTGTAGTTACATGTGCTCTAATATATGTATGCCTGCTACAAGGTACCCGCTCAATCAGAACACCAGGATACCATCTCCCGGAGAATACAAAGTTGCCTCTCCTATGACACATTGATACAAAGAAGTTACGTATTACACTCCAGACTACCCTTGGGGTAGGTCTATACTTACCGCACGGGTCGACGTGGAGAGTTCAACTTCTCAGAGTTTGAACTATCGCGTCTAATCAAGACGCGATAGTTCGAACTCCCCATGCACTCCGGTCGACTCCGGAACTCCACCACCGCGAACGGCGGTGGCGGAGTCAACCTTGGAGCCGCGGACTTCGTTCCCGCAGCGTCTGGACTGGTGAGTAGCCCGAACTAAGGTACTTCGACTTCAGCTACGCTATTCGCATAGCTGAAGTTGCGTACCTTAGTTCGACACTCCCCCCACCCCCCTTAGTGTAGACCAGGCCTTAGTTACCACCCTTATCCTTGTACCTGCTAGTTTGAACAAAACATCTTTATCCATTATCCTGTCATCCCATCCTTATTTTACAAGGGGTGGGTGTGTTCCTGCACCATCTCCTAGGAATGTGTTTACATTGTTATTTGAGAACTCTGGGTGCTCTTGTTCCATCCTCTCCGGTCAGGAATGTGCTTACTTGGTGTTAGCTAATACCTGGTGTGTTGCTATTTTGCCAAAGCCAGGCCCACTCTGGTTCACAGCCTTTGGTTCCCACTGTTACGTGTGCCTAGGGCTCCAGCAAGGCCTACACCAGGCACTATCCCAGCAACAATCAATGTTTACCACATTTTTAAAAGATTTTAATATTTTTATTTTGCTTCCTTTTTATTACTTTTTGTTCATGTGCAAAGACATTTTTGTTCTTGGAATTTGCACACCAGCAAAATCAAGACCTTGCCAACATAATCCTAAACTAAAATTACCATTAATGTTGCAGCAGTATTAACTTATCATATCCTAAAAACCCAGAACATTCCACATAGTAATATAGAAAAATGGTAGGAGTAATCACAGGTATGGCAGTTTTCTGCAACATCCTGCATGACCCTAATTGAATTAAGTTTGAGTATCTTAGGAGCTCATTGTCTTAGAGATACAAATGTTTATGTATTATTGTGGCACTGTATATGACAGCGATTGGCATCTTTCGGCACGTGGCTGCGAGGGATGTGCTGACCGCGGCTTCTCATAGCCCCCATTGGCCCGGAACAGTGAACCGCAGCCAGTAGAAGCTGCGATTGACCAAACCTGCAGATGCAGCAGGTAAACAAACCAGCCTGGTCCGCCAAGGGGCTTACCCTGGTGGGCCATGTGAAGGTTGCCGATCCCTGGTATATAACATCTTTAGGGAGGAGATCTGACTAATATGATATCTGGGAAATGATATGAGCTTCAAAGGGCTATTTGTGTATAAAAAAATGACTCTGAGATCCATGGGAGTGCTTGTTCTGAACCAAGACAGTTATGAGCTTGTGACCAAAGGAAAACCCCTTGCTGTCAGGGCTTGCAGCAGAACTAGTCTGGAAGCAGAGCCTGCAACAAAGCCAGCCTCCAGGCAACCTAATGAGTTTGTAGTAGGCTGCCTGACTAGCTACACTGCCAGAGTGGTTGGAAGAGTCAGCAGTTCTTAAACCCAGCAGCAGCAGCCCAATGTCTACTCAAAGCATTTACTTATAGCTGTGATAGCTCCTGCCTTAGTCCTAGCCCTGCTTTTGTCTTGCTTTGCTCTATGCCAGATAATTGGGTCCTGACCCTTGGCCCTGATTCCTGACTATGGTTCTGACTCTTGACTCTAGGATCTGGCCTCTGACTCTGACCCTAGGCTTTGATTTCTGGCTAGTGACTCCTGCTCTAACCACTAGGCATGACTGCTTATGCCTCAGTCTCTGACACTTGGTGCGGCAAAGGACTGTTTACCAGCTGGAACCCTTGTTGGTGTTAGTATGGTCTCTAGTGAGCTTATTAGCATGTGTGTAAGTTCTTTTATTGTTTTAATGTTCTCTGTAATGCTTTTATCTTCAGAATCGATGTGCTTGCTTAGAAAAGCTGTGTGATACCTTATAACTGTGAGCAGTTATACTGTTTACAGCTTCAGAGGAGAAAAACACAGAAGGCCTCCTTAGGCAGTCTGACTTGCTGAGGCATAGGCAGAGAGCTGTGCAGCTTGGAAATACCCTAGTTAGGAGGGAAAGAGACATGTGTCTCCGCCAAAGAGAGATGATTTATAGGGAACTGGAAATCTAAGAGCATATGCCCTTGCAGGATCACAAGGAGGATTCCCTGTACTGTCACAGTGGTCATTGCTAATAATTCTTAGTACAGTATTCCTTTAATGATTTTAAAAATATTTGCATTAATCTATGACTTTAAACAAACTATTATTATTACGGTAGTACCCCGAATGTGCTAGGTGCTCTCTACACACACAGGAACACTCTAACTCAGGAACTGGCCAGTATAAAAGTAGGTGCAGGTTCTGAAAAGAGTTTAGAGTAACAAATCACATAACTGTTCACAAAAGTGGACAGATGAGTATTGAAGAACCAGATTTATATATTGAAATATCTGTTTTGCATATTCAAATACATAGTTACACATACAAAAGTGGGTTTTTGCTGGCACGATAACTTTGTGCATGTCTGTGGACTATGTCCATGCTTGAAAATTTGTCCATATTGTTCTTCCCAAAGTCATCCTTTTTCAAACTTTTGTGTTTCACAGACGAAGTCACTCCCGGTTGGACATTCAGCCTCTTCAGTGACTGGTTGATAGTAGCGAGAGAGCAAGTCCCATTATTTTATGAAAATGTTCCTCTCTGCTGCAAGTGGAGTTGTCGTCATTACAGAGCAAGTTAATTAGAGTGGGAAGAACATAAAGTAAAAAAAAAACACCTCTGTTGGTCACAGATACAAGGATAATAGAAGTAAAATATGGATAAGACATGGTATAAACAATCACAAACCAAACTAGGAAAAAATGAATTATTGAGCTGCTTTCTAGAGCCATCTATCCTGCTCTGCTGCTTAAAAAAACAAAAAAATCACACATCACATTGCAGAGGCTAAGAAAACAATGTGTTGCGCCAGTGTATCTCTTCTTATAAACAGTCCATCTGAATGATCTGATTAAACAAACACCACTGTTTATTTACCTGTGTCTGCATTTCAGAGAGGAAATATATTAACATGACACTTTCCTAGCCCTGGTCTACACTACAAACGTATGTTGGTATAACTACATCACTCAGGGGTGTGGAAAAGCCACACCCCTGACCAACGGAGTTATGCCGACCGAACTCCCACTATACACAGTGCTCTATCAACAGGAGGGCTTCTTCATCAACATAGCAACATCTTTCAGGGAGGAGAAGTACCTATGCCGATGAAAGAAGCTCTTCCTCGGTATAGGTAGTATCTTCACCAGTTATGCTGGTGCAGCTGTGCTGCCGCATTGTAAGTGTAGGCAAGCATTCACTTGAATGGTGACTGCTTTGATCAGCAGGAGGTAGACCAGGCTCTTATAAACATTCAAGATATATCAGAAAAACAAATATCTTTTTAACCAGTCATCAGAATAAATAAACCTTGACAACAATAATAATTTTATCTAGTGTCCCTTGCTAGCAGCTATGGGTTTCATGTCTACAATGAGTATCTGAATGACTATCATGAATTATTAAAATGATCTAATATATTCAGAACTGAAAAGTGAAGTATGACTGAATGTGAAAAAGAATATTAGCCATAATATGACAAAATAAACTGAGGCACTTTCATGAGCCTGTCAACCTATTTTTGCACTCATATTTAATACTAGTGGTGTTAAACAAAATGCTGACAGAATTTAATAAGGGATAAGATCATGTTATGCTCAAAAGCAGAGGACTCTGACTCCGTCTTTCTGTACAGTATATTTGGCCAAAAACTAGTTGGCTGTGATATTTGTAGCTGGTAGAGTTTCATCCCTTGTCCATCAGATTGCATGCACAAGAGTAATTTGGTTAACATAGCTAATGAGTGGAGAACTAACTCTAAATGTTAGATGTTTATTCTTCACTGTAAACATTGTGTACTACATGGTAATTTAATCTACTACCCTCAGAGACAAATTCTACTGATAAGAAAGCATTGACTTTTGTTATTAAGCTAGTACCGGGGGCTCAGACAGAGTGTTAGGTGCTGGTGCCTTTCTCAGGCATGACCCTTCAGCCGTGCTCAGCCTGACTTCCACCCTGGCAGAAATCTGAGGGGGCACTTGACCCTGCATGCCCACCCCTGCATGTGTCACCTCTGCATGCAATATATTAAGAATAACAATAATTCCACTACTATTATGATGAGTACTATACATCTGAAGAGAGAAAGATCAAATTACAATTAATCAAATATAATACATAAAAATTGGAATCTAAAATTTCACATATGCAGTCTATATGGGTTAATGTTTTGAAATAATTAAATTTGCAATTTCTGGATTTTTGAGTGCTTCTTCCAATCTTAATATTGCATTAATAATAGTTTTTTTTTAAATTTAGTTTTCTAATTGTTTAAAAAAATCACCAGTAAAGCATGTATGCTCCTTGAACTGCAGCTGCACGGCTTGTGCAGCTAATATGTTGCATTGTCAATATGGCAGTTTCAGGGTTTACTGCATCTTTGAACCCCTCCTGGTCTTCCTTGAGGGCACCCACTTAAGGTTTCAGGCTTTCTAGCTGTCACCTCACCTGCATCTTGCTCCCCCCAGACTGGGGATGTAGGCTTGCAGTCCCTCCGCACCTTACTGTGCCTTCCCCAGCCAGTCTGATTGGGGTCCAGAATCTGTGATTAACCGTTCTCCAGGGACTACAATAGTGTGTACCAGTTACAAACCAGCCATCACAAAGCAAAATACATTTATTCTCAGAGCAAAAGCATTACAGAAAAAAACATTAAAACAACTGCATACATTCTAAAACCTTAGCAGAGCTCACCCCCAACTGCAACATAGGTTATTAGTTCATGTCAGATTTCAGTTCAGACAGTTTACTTATTTCTTCATTCAGTTTGGTCCTTTCTTTTCTGACCTCCTATAACAGGTAATCACCAAAGAATGACCTTCTCCTCAAGGTGAAGCCTCAAAGGGCTGTGTTTTTTGTTTTTGATTTGTTTTGCAGAAATGGTATTGGGGAATCTTGCATTAATGAACCCCTAGTGATTCTAGATTATGTATGAAACCCACCCCCAGTGAGCCAGGAACATACAAATACCCATCACCTAGATTGATACAAAGGGCTATGAATATTCTACAGCTCATACTGTTTGGACCATCTCAGTTTCTGTTTTTTTCACCAACCGAACACTGAACTATATGATGAGTGGTTACTGAAAACCAATTTCATCAGACATAGGGTCTTTCCAATCTCAAGAAATCTGCCACTTAGCCAGATCAATATAGCTCATATCTTACCCAATAATCATGCTGATGCCAATCCTTTAGTAACTAAAAAATAAAGGTTTGATAATAACAGAAAAGAAGAAGAGTTATAAATATACATACAAGTGATTTTTCAGTGTTCATAGCTCAGGACAATAGCAGTGATGGAATAAACTGCAAGCTTGCAAAAATCTCTCTGGAAATTACCCAAGCATATTGGGGGGTCATCAGTCCTTGTTCAAACTTCCTTGTTAGAAATTCAGTCCAGAAAACTGAAGCAGGAAATGAAGACAAAATGGAGATATCTCAGGGGTCCTTTTATGTCACTTGTGCCACATGCCTGGATTTTACTGTCCCAAACAAAGCTCACAGCCTCTGTTTGTGGAAAGTTACTGGTCCAAGATGGATTCCAGGGTCACATGAGTATATCACATGTCCTTACATGCTTTGATGACTCACAGGGGCAGCCATTGCCATATTCTTGCCCTGGCGTCCATAGGAAGGCTTACTGTGTGGGATGAGTTTCTTGTATGTTCTATTGTTAGAATGAAGTGTTCTTAATGGGCATTCAACACACAGCTATCTAGCCTTGATGTAAATCTTATGTGCTGTGTGTTACCCAGAAATACAACACATGTATAAAATACAAGTTTATGGCCAATATTCATAACTTTAGATAAAAAGGTGATACATGCATATAAACAAGATAATCATACTTTGCAACCATAATTTTTCCATTGACACCTTACATGACATAATGTGTACAAGGTTTCATGCAATTGTGTAATAGTGGTAATATCAATAATTTAGATGGTCATATTCAATCATACAGCATTACAAGCATACTGTATGGTCCCCCAAAATGCTGCTTGCTGTTGCAATATCTGTCACAGTCAGCTTCTAGCTCTGGAGTGAATAGGCCTGCAATTATGTAGTTGCTGTAATTGTTCTTGTCTGCAGCTAACAAGTTTGCCATACTTAAAAGCTCCAAAATTCCTTGTTCTGAATCTGTTAATCCTCTCATTCTTATACTCTCCTTGTGCTTTGTCAACTGAGCTTATGCAATCCTATAACAAAATTATTGTGCATTATGTACAGTGTGTAATTGTTATTTTGCACTTGTCGTGCTCAGTCTGGCCTTTTTAAGCATTCACAACTTTATCATTTTAAAATCAAAAATTCCCAAACTTAGTGAAGCATATTCATCAGGGCCTATTTATATATCAGCTTTGATGTTTTGAGTTGTCCCTGCAAGAAAAGAAGTTTATGCAACCTTTTTATAATGAGAAAAAAAAATCACTGTATTTTGTTAACCCTCAGATGAAGTCAAAACAGCAGTTACCAACTTTCACATGGTAAATAAGCACCCCGACTTTCACAATAAGCCAAAAATCAAGCTAAACCCATTTCAAAACAAGGCCAGAACAGCTGATCGCAGCGGCCCAGGAGCCGGCCAACAGGGCTGCTAATAGGGGAGTTTGAGTGGGAGTTCCCATTGGAGGAGCCAGGTATTTTGTGTTTTCGTCTGTCTTTGTGGTGCTTGTGTCTCTCTGTCGGGGCAGACTGCTGAGCCCTGAGTAGGGGGCGGAGCTAGGTGGAGGAGGGGGCCTATAAAAGCGGCCGCCCAGCCAGGCAGCGGCACAGCTGATCGCAGCGGCCCAGGAGCCGGCCAACAGGGCTGCTAACAGGGGAGTTTGAGTGGGAGTTTACAGGGGGAGGCGGAAGGGGGCGGCACCGTGCTTCCTGTGTTCCCCAGGTAAGAACGCCGAGCGAGGCCGAGACAGCAGCAGCCATGAGCCAAGCAGCAGAGGATACACCGAGGATGGTAGCATGCAGCAGCTGCGGTATGTACATGATCCTAGTGGGGGAGCCAGAACAGTACTATGTATGCATGAAGTGCCGCCTAATAGAGCTGCTGGAGGAAAAGATCCAGGGTCTAGAGTTGCAGGTAGAAACCCTGATAGAGCATAGAAGGGGGTTTGAGCAGCTGATGGAGCAATGGCAAGCAGTGACTGAAGGGGAACGCCCAGAGGTACAGGGGGAAGCAGGGGCTAAGGCCAGTGAGGGGGGACTGCCAGATGAGGAATATGGGCAGTGGAAGCATGTGACCGTGAGAAGCAGGAAGGGGAAAAGGAGAGCCAGTGAGGGAGAAATAGAGCTAAGGAACAGGTTTGAAGGTTTGGAGAATGAGGAAGGGGTACAGCAGGTGGTAGCTGAAGGTGGGAGGGCAAGGAAAAAGAGGAGAGGGGCTAGTCCGATAGAAAGAGGGGAGGAGTCCATGGAGGCAGCACCAAGTTTGGGCCCAGGGAGGATACAGGATGGCTTAAGGGGAACCACAAGGGATGATAGGAATGGAAGGAGCTTGCAACCAGGGGGGACGGAGGATAGATTAGAGGACCGCACTGTCCCCAGGCAAAGGCAGGTCTATCTGATTGGGGATTCCATACTGAGAAGGTTGGACAGGCCTGTGACCAGGGCCGATCCAGAGAACAGAAGGGTGTCCTGTCTACCGGGCGCTAAAATACGGGATGTGGACCTGCAGTTGAAAAGGATCCTAAGAGGAGCAGGTAAGAACCCTTTGATCATCCTTCATGTAGGAACGAATGACACGGCTAGATTCTCACTAGAGAGAATCAAGGGAGACTATGCCAGGTTGGGTAAGACGCTCAAGAAAATTGAGGCTCAGGTGATCTTCAGTGGGATTCTACCTGTCCCTAGGGAAGGGCGCCAAAGGGGTGACAGGATCGTGGTGATAAATAGTTGGCTGAGGGAGTGGTGTTACAAGGAGGGCTTTGGGATGTATGGGCACTGGGAGGCTTTTGGGGACAGAGAACTGTTCTCACGGGATGGGCTCCACCTAAGTAGGGAAGGAAGTCGAATTCTAGGAGGGAGGCTGGCTCATCTGATTAAAAGAGCTTTAAACTAGACATTGGGGGGAGACGGTTGGGAGAGGTCCAGGTACTCTCCGCGCCAAAATTATACATTGAGAGTGAGAACAACAGTATAACAACAGATATAGCCAGAGGGGGAGGGTTAGGTATAAGGAAGAGGGGGGGGGACGGATACTAGACCGACAGGTCATACTGGTAGTACTGTGTCCCTACCAAGTTGGGTGAAAAGGGTGAGATGAGCCAAACAGCAAACATTAGGATGTTTGTTCACCAATGCGAGAAGCTTAGGTAACAAAATGGAGGAACTGGAGCTCCTGGTCCGAGAATTGAAACCGGATATTGTAGGAATAACCGAAACATGGTGGAACGGTAGCCATGACTGGAGTACAGGTATGGAAGGGTATGTGCTGTTTAGGAACGACCGATACAAAGGTAAAGGTGGGGGAGTAGCATTGTATGTCAATAATGAGGTGAAAAGTAACGAAATAACTAGAAATGCAATGGATAATACGGAGTCTGTTTGGGCAATGGTGACATTGGGGAAGAAAACTACTAGAGCGTCCCCTGGGATAGTGATTGGGGTGTGCTATAGACCGCCGGGATCTAGCCTGGATATGGATAGAGAGCTCTTTAATGTTTTTAAGGAGGTAAATACTAATAGGAACTGTATGATCATGGGAGACTTTAAATTCCCGGATATAGATTGGGAAACAAATGCTAGTAATAATAATAGGGCTCAGCTTTTCCTAGACGTGATAGCTGATGAATTCCTTCATCAAGTAGTTGCTGAACCGACAAGGGGGGATGCCATTTTAGATCTGATTTTGGTAAGTAACGAGGACCTTGTTGAGGAAATAGTTGTAGGGGACAACCTTGGCTCTAGTGATCATGAGCTAATTCGTTTCAAAATAAATGGAAGGATAAACAAAATTGCATCTGAGAGTAAGGTTTATGATTTCAAAAGGGCTAACTTTACTAAATTGAGGCAACTATGTAGGGAAGTGGATTGGACTAACATATTTAGGGATCTAAAGGCGGAAGACGCTTGGGGTTATTTCAGGTTGAAGTTGCAGGAGCTGTCAGAGGCATGTATCCCGAGAAAGGGAAAACGGTTCGTAGGTAGCAGTTTTAGACTGAGCTGGATGAGCAAGCGTCTTAGAGGAGTGATTAAGAAAAAACAGAAAGCGTACAAGGACTGGAAAATGGGAGGGATCAGCAAAGAAACCTACCTTATTGAGGTCAGAGGGTGTAGGGAAGCAGTGAGAAAGGCAAAGAGCCGGGTGGAGATGGACCTAGCGAAGGGGATTAAAACCAATAGCAAAAGGTTTTTTAGCCATATAAATAGGAAGAAAACCAAGAAGGAAGAAGTGGGACCGCTTAAAACTTTAAACGGAGTGGAGATTAGGGATAATCTTGGCATGGCACAATATCTGAACGAATATTTTGCCTCGGTCTTTAATGAGGCTAATGAAGGGCTAAGGAATAGTGATAGAGGGACTGATGGGAATGAAGATATGGGGGTAGACATTACGGTATCTGAGGTGGAAGCCAAACTTGAACAGCTTAACGGAAGTAAATCAGGGGGCCCGGATAATCTTCATCCTAGAATATTAAGGGAATTGGCGAGCGAAATTGTAAGCCCGTTAGCGATGATTTTTAATAAATCTCTAAACTCGGGGGTTGTACCGTTTGACTGGAGATTAGCTAATATAGTTCCTATATTCAAGAAGGGGAAAAAAAGTGACCCGGGTAACTACAGGCCTGTTAGTTTAACATCTGTAGTATGCAAAGTCATGGAAAAATTTTTAAAGGAGAGAGTGGTTACGGACCTTGAGGCCGATGGCAACTGGGAGAAATTACAGCATGGTTTTACGAAAGGTAGATCGTGCCAAACCAACCTGATATCCTTCTTTGAGAAAGTAACAGATTTTTTAGACAAGGGAAATGCGGTGGATCTAATATATCTTGATTTCAGCAAGGCGTTTGATATGGTACCGCATGAGGAATTACTGGTTAAATTGGAAAAGATGGGGATCGAAATGAAAATCCAGAGGTGGATAAGGAGCTGGTTAAAAGGGAGACTGCAGAGGGTCGTATTGAAGGGTGATCTGTCGGGTTGGAGGGGGGTTACCAGTGGAGTTCCTGAAGGTTCGGTTTTGGGTCCGATTTTATTCAATCTATTTATCGCTGACCTCGGAACCAAAAGTAGGAGTGGGCTGATAAAGTTTGCGGATGACACCAAGTTGGGAGGTATTGCCAATTCGGAAAAGGATCGGGATATCCTCCAGGGAGATTTGGATGACCTTGTAAACTGGAGTATTAGTAACAGGATGAAATACAATAGTGAAAAGTGTAAGGTTATGCATTTAGGGATGACTAACAAGAATTTTAGTTATAAGCTGGGGACGCACCAGTTGGAAGTAACGGAGGAGGACAAGGACCTAGGAGTCCTGGTTGATCGTAGGATGACTATGAGTAGGCAATGTGATGTGCCCGCTAAAAAAGCTAATGCGGTCTTGGGATGCATTAGGCGAGGTATTTCTAGTAGAGATAAGGAGGTGCTAGTCCTGTTATATAAGGCGTTGGTGAGACCTCATTTGGAGTATTGTGTGCAGTTTTGGTCTCCCATGTTTAAGAAGGATGAATTCAAACTGGAACGGGTACAAAGAAGGGCCACTAGAATGATCCGAGGAATGGAAAGCCTGTCGTATGAAAGGAGACTTGAGGAGCTCGGTTTGTTTTCCTTAACCAAAAGAAGGATAAGAGGAGATATGATTGCACTCTTTAAATGTATCAGAGGGATAAATACCAGGGAAGGAGAGGAATTATTTCAGCTCAGTGCTAACGTGGACACGAGGACAAACGGATATAAATTGTCAGTCAGGAAATTTAGGCTTGAAATTAGACGAAGGTTTCTAACCATCAGAGGAGTGCAATTCTGGAACAGCCTACCGAGGGAAACAGTGGGGGCGAAGGACCTCCATGACTTTAAGATTAAGCTAGATAAGTTTATGGAGGGGATGGTATGATAGGATAACGGGTTTAGTCAATAGGTCAATAACGTGCCACACTGGTAATTAGTACAAAGGGTCAATGTTGGGATATTGTTAGCCTTTTCCAGAGGGTCTGGCTGGAGAGTCTTGCCCACATGCTCGGGGTTCAGCTGACCGCCATATTTGGGGTCGGGAAGGAATTTTCCTCCAGGGTAGATTGGCAGTGGCTCTGGAGGTTTTTCGCCTTCCCCCGAAGCATGGGGCAGGGGTCGCTTGCTGGTGGATTATCTGCTTCTTGAAGTCTTTAAATCATGATTTGGAGCATTCAACAGCAGAGTCAAGGGAGAGAATTAGTTTAGGAGTGGGTGGATCGGCTTATGTGGCCTGCATCTTGCAGGAGGTCAGACTAGATGATCATAATGGTCCCTTCTGATCTTGAATTCTATGATTCTATGATTCTATGTAATGGGATAAAATGGAGATTATTCTTGATCTAACCAAGCCAAGTACTTTTGGGGTAATTATTTTGGATAGTGAGCACCTGCAAAACATAATTTACAATATACCAGTATACAGTGGGCTGATTGCAATTTGAGCATGTCAGCCCTCTTCCTTCTGGCACCTGAAGCCTGGCTGTGTCATTGCCATGTGCAGAGAGCATACCTCAGTCTGTCATAACATATTATGTTTAGTTTGTTTTTCCACTTGCAGGAGCTAACGTAATTTTTACCTAAAAATCTGATCTACATGTAGATGATTCAGTATAGCTATATGTGTATATGTCAGAGCAACACAGGAGGAACTAACAAAAAACAGTTCTTTAAGCTATATTTTCCCATTGACACTTAAGCATAGGCATGTCTATGAATGAATGAATGAATTATTTCAGGAGTGGGTGGATCGGCTTATGTGGCCTGCATCTTGCAGGAGGTCAGACTAGATGATCATAATTGTCCCTTCTGATCTTGAATTCTATGATTCTATGATTCTATGAAGCCAATCCCTAAGAATCCCAATGATCTATGTGACTAGATCCCCCTGGAGTGCAGTCTGGGACTGTGGTGGGCTGCCGTGTACCCCTGACTCTCTCTCCTCTTTGCCCCTGCTTGCTCCCCCTTGCCAGGAGCCAATCAAAAAAAAAAAAAAGAAGCAACAAGCTACAGCAAGCAACAAGCTACAAG
This sequence comes from Mauremys reevesii, assembly GCF_016161935.1. Classification (NCBI taxonomy): domain Eukaryota; kingdom Metazoa; phylum Chordata; order Testudines; family Geoemydidae; genus Mauremys; species Mauremys reevesii. Next base: position 127,742,067 of record NC_052624.1, on the reverse strand, counting down.
CAAAACAAGCAACAAGCCAAAAACTAGCCAACAAGCAACTCACAAGCCAATTAAGCCAAAAACAAGCCAATTTGTGTGGTTTTTTCCCCACAGGTTTGGCATGTCTGCAAAACAGTAAAAGGAATTTTGTTCAAATTTTTAAAAAGAAAAGAAAAAATACTGTAATGCAGAGACCATGCATAGAAAATTTTAGCCTAAAACATGAATGATTCAGAAGGCTTGAGATGGTTACAGAAACATTAACGACTGTTTTGTACCATTATTATTTATATAGCACATAAAGTGTACTAAGTGCTTTATAGACAAGTAAAAGACATAATTTCTGTCCTTAAATGCTTACAGTCTATGGTTACATAAGAACATAAGAACGGCCATACTGGGTCAGATCCCAATATCCTGTCTTAAGACAGTGGCCAATGCCAGATGCCACAGAGGGAAGGAACAGAACAGGTAATCATCAAGTGATTCAGCCCCTGTCGCCCATTCCCAGCTTCTGGCTTCTGGTTAGACATTACATTAGAGCTCTCAAATGCACTACATTACACAGAACATCCCAATGTGACCGACCCCAGGCATTCAATAATCAAAAATCAAAACACCCAAAATCATGAGTTAAAAATATTCCTGTTGTTAAATAATATTCCCCTTTTGTTTGTCTTCTGGTTTCTGAACCCCCTCCTCCCCCACATATGTGTGGACCAATTACAAGTTGAGAATTCAAGCTTAAATATGTGAAAATTGCAGGCCCCAGCTAGGGTGACCAGATAGTAAGTGTGAAAAATCGGGATGGGGGTGGGAAGGGTAATAGGCACCTATATAAGACCAAACCCTGAATATCACGACTGTCCCTATAAAATCAGGACATCTGGTCACCCTAGCCCCAGCTCCCCTCTGTCTCTCCTGCTCTGACTCCTTCCCCCTGTGCACAGCCCTTCCCACTTTGAGGCATGTCTCCACAGTGCTGTGCCTGCTCCAGGGCTTCAACTCCTCTGGCAGATGACGGAGGAAATTGCAGACAGCTCAGAAAACTTTAGCGAGCTGCCTGGGTTTTCTTGTGAGATCACCAGAATTCCCCAAATTGACCCAATATTACAAGTGTTAGTAGCACTGGTGTGTGTGAGGAAAAGGTCTGGGAGAGGGAGCAGCTAGCAGGGGAGGGGAAGAAGACCTTCCTCAAGCAACTCTGGGTCCCTGCCAAGGACCAGAGAGAAGCCTGCGACAGAAGGAGAATTCTCTGCCTTGTGTGCTTCTTCACAACTCCCAGTACTCCGAGTCATGAGCATTCAAGATCACCACCTGCAGCTGCACCACACATGTGAGTTATTTCAGAGCTAGGGTTGGACTAATTCCTGCCTGGCTGAGTGTGGTCATCTAATGAGTTCTCCTATCCCCAACCAGCCAAATTAAAAATAAAAACCCTGGTACTGAATAGTTGGTCTTGTCTTGTCCTTGTACTCTTCTCTCCTTCTAATCACTCATGACTGCCAGACCCTTTATCATGTAATTTCTATTGCTGAGGATTACCTCTTCTCTTCCCTACCCTAGCCCCACACTCCTGGTCATCTAATTTTGGTTAAAGAGGAAAAAAATATTTGGACTCAATGGCCCTTTTTGTTATTCTGCCTAACTGTGCTCCAGAATGGGGATATTTGGCCATGGATTTATATCTATTTTTAATTCATAATAGCTACAGAGAATATAAATATATTTCAGTTATTTTATTTATAGTGATTATGATAAAGTCTATTTTCGTTTGATCAGTTGACATTCTGGAGTATATAATGCTAAGAACACTCATTTAATCAAAACCTATTTCATTATAATAGCCACTTTATTGAGATATCTCTCAGAGAACCAATTTAACTCAGATCGTTTTAGTAAGAATTCCTTTCAGTGAGGGACATTTTCAGCGAGTACTAAAGGGTTGAGAATATTTAGTCAGGTGTTAAATAGGGATAAAATTCTAAGGTCTGATCTTTTATTACAGAAACTGCTAATTAAAAATGAAAAGAAAGAAGAATGGAATACATGCAATGAAAGTCATTCCTATGCATTTATTTTGATTTAGCACACTCTAATTTCATTTCATTCAGATAAGCTGTTCACCAAGGTGTCCCCAATTAAGAGGATTCTACACCTTCCTTAAAGTATCTTCAGGTGTCTTAGTGTAGTATTGTATGGTGTATTTAGTACTGTATAAATTATAATTTCTGTATAAATATATTGGCAATATTTGTTCACCAGTATAATTAATTCATTTTCATAACTCTCAAAATGCAAATAATCAGATTTTAATTATTGTATGGTTAGGTAGATGATGATAGTTAAATAGTTTTAACAATTTTAAAATATATTCTGAATTGTCATTTAAAATAAAAAAAATTCTGGTAGAAAAAAAACCACTTGATTTAGTGGAACCTCTGTCTACATGAGAAGACTCTATCAGGTTAAGAATAGATCCAAGGTAATGTACAATGTCTGACTTTAAACAATAGAGAATGTGAAACAAATATTGGGAGAAAATATGAGTTCAGGAATAAAATAAATACACATGTAATATAGAACATGAGATCTGCATTCTTAATTGCTCCTGGGATATCGATAGTGTGTGTGAGACGATACCTCAAGATCATTAAACATAAATATTGTTAGGCAGAAGTTAACAATTCCCAAACAGGTAAGTTTATTGAAGAGTCAGACCCCGGCCCACATCAAGGCTCAGTTTTATGGGAACTGAGAGCATTTAAGGCCAAAGCCAAGAGGTGACTTAAAGACTTTATGGAAACATGGAAATGTTTCTTTTTTGTAACTGACCTCTCCTTCAGATTGTTTATGAGTGTTCTGATAACCAAATTCTTTTTGATACTTGATAGTGTGCTCTATATCATGATTTTCTAGGCAAGTGGTGTAAGTGCTCCAAACTTTAGTTCCTCAATGCTCTAATTCTTGAAAGGTTCACACATGAGCAGCACGTGACTCCCACATTTGGGGAGCTGTGCCTGCACGCTGGAAGCTCCCTAGAAGAGTAGAGGGCACTGGTGCCTGGACTGTGGCCCCACCCAGTGCTCTGCCCTGAGGCCTGCACCCTCTCGGCCTACTCCCCCGAGGCCCTGCCTACACTCTATCCCTGCTCTGCCCTAGGCCCCGCTGTCATTCAGCCCCGTCCCCCAAAGCCCCAACTTGCCGCACGCACCTCTTCACCCCCTCCCCTGAGGGGATCCCCCGCCTGCACCTCTCTGTCCCTTTCCCCAAAGGGCCCCCTGCTGCTTGTGCCTCTCTCCATCCTCTTCCCTGGGGTGCACCTCAGGGGAAAAAGAGGTGCAAGCAGCAGGGCCATGGGGGAAGTGGCAAAGAAGCATGAGCAGTGGGTGGGGGAAGCCTCAGGGAAGGGGGTGAAGGGGTGCAAGAGGCAGGCAGGCGGGGGAAGCATGGGGGAAAGGGGCCGAGAAGCTCAAGTGGCAGGTGGGGGATCCTCAGGGGAATAGGAACAGCATGGGCGGGGCCGTGGGGGAAGAGCAGGACACAGAAGTGGTGCCTTGGGGTGGAGCATGGCCTGGACGACCTTTCGGTAGCGCACTCCAAAGGCACGCCTCCAGGGGGAGGTGCACCACATCCTGTTCGGAAAGGCTAAGCCTTCCCTGGCCTCTTATACCTGCCACCCCCGGGTTCACAATAAACAATTACTATGCATCTTATTATAAAAGAAGGTATTTTGCTTAGGGGAAAAGATAGCATGCAAATACTTTACATACAAAGTCTACAGCCAATGTGTTCAAAACTGGATTCTTAAAGCCAGGTCCTAAATCAACTGGTGACTGGATGGGGATGGGAGCGGAACCAGACAATGATAGAGGAAAATGTGATGAGGTGAGATTGGAAGTGTCCCTGCATTCATTCTGACATGAAGTTTGGCAGCTCACGTTTATCAGAGCTAGTATGTTCCTAGCTCCCCATCATGCGGAAGGACTGTGGCTATGGCAAGAGTAAAGCTGAATGTTGGATAATTATGTCAATGAGGCATTTTTAATAGCAAAAATGTTTTTGTTTAGCATATTGCGTTTATGAATCATTGGTGGTTTCAAGTAGGAAAAAAGTAAAACTTGCCCTCGTGTAGCCTTATGGGACTACATATATTCTTCATTTTCTTTACTGAACATTTAACAGCTACATTATTTCAGCTCACACAGCTAGGGCCCAGACTGTGGGAGGGGAGTGCTGATCTTAGCAGAGATGTGAGCTGTGAAAAAGGAGATCCCATGGGAGACAGAGAATCCCATAGATGTACTTTGGTCTCCCTGCCTACATGAAAGAAAAATTTCATCCAGCTGCAGCAGTGTGCTTCTTATTATGCTGCAGAAATCAGGGGGCCTAGCTACAGAATGTAGGTCTATTGTGCTGCAAAATGCATGGAAACCTGGCTATAGTACTGATATTGGCAAAAAAATTAAGGAATTTGAATAGTTTTGGACTATAATAAAGCCACTTAGGAGAAAAGGGTGATTATTAAGATGGGTATATGCATAGTTTTCCATTCAGTCTTTCAGAGGCCAATGACTCTGATATAAATATTTTGAAAATTTTTACATCTTCCTCATAAAGTCTTTTTGTCACCTCCCTGCATCGAGTCCTTAAAACACTCAGTTCTCATAAATCTGAGGCTTGATATAGGATGGGAATATTCTATGTAATGCTTAGCAATTTGGAATTCTTATATTCTGCCTAATAGCACTTTTAAGGTTAATAATGCATTTCTTCAATGATCTTAAGGCCTCTCCCACACACTTGATACCACAAAGGTTATTAATAATACAGAAAATGTGATCTATAACACGTACACAGTAATTCTTGATCTCATATTTTCTCCCAGTAATTGCCTGGTGTTCTCCATTGTTTAATCTCAAACATTATACATTGCTTTGTATCTATTTGTAGGGTGATAAGCCACTACAGAACAAAGTTTAGTTTAAACAGGGATTGAAATAGTTTTCTTTCTATAATAAGTACTTATTAAAAATTTTAAAAAGGAAATTCAGAAAATATTTAAATACTAAATAATTAAATATTACTAGCTGAATAATAATAATACATTAAATAAAATGTAATTATTAATGTTAAGCATTTTGGAAATAATGAAAATTAATTAATGATACCTATGAACAAATATTGCAAATATATTTGTACAGCAAGTTTAATTGATACATACCTTCTCATGCTAAGACATCTAAAGATGCTTTACAGAAGATACAGAACATTTGATGAGACACCAGAAGCCTTTTTTAATTGTATACATTGGTTAGATGGAATATCGAGTAGATTAATGGACTGACAATTTAAAAGACTTAAAATGAAATTAAATACTGTACTGAATATCAGTGCAGACATCAGACACCAATCTTGGCTGAGCAAAGCATTTTAAATGCTAAGTACCAGATTCTAATATTTATACTGGTGTAAATCCAGATTAAATCCACTGATTTCTGTATTTACATTATTATAACATATATCCAAATCTAGCCCCTAGTTTGAGCCTTGAATATGGATCACTCTTTGGATGTTAATGAGGCTCTGAAATTCTTGGTGTATCCACAACTGATTTTTAATATGCAGAGTTATTGTTCTTGAACCCGAACATAGCGCCCCCAACCTTTCACAGAGTGGTTAGGGGTGTATGTATGGAACCTTTATTTATTTTTGCCTCACTCATTGATAGGTGTCTATTGCACAGACATCACTAGTGTTGGCATCAGTTGACATTCTTGATGGCATTCTTAGCCAAAGATAGAATGGCATCGACTGAGTGACCCCTATCTATAAACTCATGGGTTCATGTGTGCTGCTGCTACTGTTGCTTATGCTGCCTGTGATGTACCTTTTCGCCGGATAAATGCTTTACTTCAGTCTCTAAAATTGTCCTCTTTAATGAGGGTCAGCCACTGTTGTCTATGTGGGAGAGTCCCACACTTCACTGATGCTCAAATAAGTCAGCTGTTTTCTTACAGTAAAATCATTTTTAAAGAGAGAGAGTTCAAAACCTTAGCTGTGGGTTGGTGGTCCTTTTCCAGTCATGTGTGTGTGTGTGTGTGTGTAGGGGGGTACTTTGTATGTGATGTTTTGTCAGGTTTCATATACCCTCGCATAGAGGTTTCCCTCAGAAATAACAAATACACATATGCATACACTCTTGCCTCTCTTTCCACCAGCCATCCCCCACCCCCACCCCCACTAGATTGTGACTGGTCCACTAATGCACTGGTCCACTAATGCACTGGTCCACTTTGCACTAGATTGTGACTGGTCCATTAATATTTGCTCTTATTTTAAATATGTTTATCTATTTTAAATGGAATTTCCTAAGTTTCTTTTTGAAAGGACAAAAAGTCCAAAATAGAATAAATGGTCATGATTCAGGAATGGCATTTCTGTAACTAGAAGAGTGTGCTGGAAGGTTCTTTAAGTGTTAATGATATAGCTCTCCCCACATCTGGAAGTAGTGCTGACACTTCTGTGTTATTTCTAGGTCAGTATTAACAAAGCTCTTGCAAACACATATGACTCTCTCTGTTCCCTTCTTCTACTTGTACCACAACACGAACAAAACAATGTTTGGTTACAATGATTTAGGCCAAGAACGGTCTTTTTGTTATGTTTGTACAACATCTAGCACACAGAGGCTGAGGCCTCTAGGTGCTATAGAAATACAAATAGTTAGTAATATGAACTTGGTTTGGATTCAGGTTGCTTGCCTAGAAGTTAAATGTTTCACATCTCATTATCAATCCCCTCCTCTCTCCACTCCATCCAGGCAAAAGCACTATTTCACATGTGAACTGGCTGATTTTCCAATTTTAACTCCACAGTTTTACATAAACCCTACCCAAAGAAGTTTGTGCACAACATTATGGATTAATAGTCTAAAAGATCACAGTTTTCAAACATGTGAAGCATTTTTTTTTATTTTAGAGACCAAAATGAAAGGATGGCCTAGTAAGCTACAATTAAACAATATACTTATTCATTTAGTGTATTTTTAAATGCAAAATTCAAAACTGAAGTTTTTCCCCTGGAAAATCCTCGTGTATCCTTGGCATTGTCCGAACAGCCATCTTTGTTGGATAAAAGAAAACCTGTAAAGAAAATTGAGTGTTTAAACATAATATATGAGTATTATCTATATATACCGGGTTGCATGATCATTATGGATTTGAAAGCAGTCCTTCCCCTTACACCTTGCTGCTGGTATTCTTGCCTTCTCAGGGCTTTTATAAGCAGTTTTCTGAAGCCGGAAAAGTCTATGACAGTCTTTTTACTTGACAGGTACCCATGGTTGTGAAAAGACCTCCCTGATTTCTTTCCTGACCAGTTAGCCCAATCTATTTTCTATCAGACTACTGAGATGGTAGTAGAAAGCAGTAATGCTTCCTGATTTAGTACATTCCTTTCTGCTTCAATGTACCTTGTGAAGAGTCCAGTGGTGTGATGAGTATATCAGTGAGATTATTGAATATGTTCCAGAGCTCAGTGCTGTTAAAGAGAAGCCTGTTGTTGGTGCCATTGTCATTGCTAGACAGTTAAACCACTTACAGAATTTTTTTCAATTTTCACTGTAGTGCAACGCTGAGCTTTATCATTTATTCTTTTTTGAGTGCTGCAAATTAGTTTTTGAATGTTTTGTGGCAAATTTTCAACAGTGAGTGCAATATTTATACCCACAAAATGCATATGTAACCAATGTACTTCTCCAATACATGCACTTTTATTTTCAAAACAGTCATTTGTTTACACAAATCAGGTAATTGCACTTCCAAATGCAATTTGAACCCATTCTGTTTGAGGTGACTTACCTTTTGGTGCCCTCCAAAAAAAATCCAGGACTCTGTTTTTATGGGTAAGCAAAAACCCATGGATTTATTCTGCAAAAGACAGTAACAATGTGTCAATGCAAACAGTGTATAAAAGGCTTGCCGGTATAGTACATGTAGCCAAAATTTGTAATCGGAGGGATGGAATTAATATGAAAGTTAGAGCACAAGATGATGAAAGCTAGAAAATTCACATTTAAGTCTTTACTTGCTAAAAATGTCATTAATATTGAGGAACACAGTTTTCGAAGCAAATTACGTGTTTGGCTTGGAAAAAAAAATACCCACCCCCAATGATTAGGCCTCATTTAAAGGCTATTCCCCAGAAAATGTACTTTGTGTATCTAAAAAACATAAAATCGGTTATTACTTTCCCCTTATATAGCAAATTCTAAATTGATTTTCTTCAAATGTGGCACACACAAAAAATTCCCACATGAATCAAGGAGTTTGAATATCTCTGGTAGTACTCCATTGCTATGTTAAAACAACAAACACCCTCATTTCCTGCTCAGAACTCTATTCTGAAAGGGAAAACAGGGATCTGTGAAATACTCTGCAAAAGTGAAAACACTCACAATTTGCACTTTTCAATTTCATATTGTGTTTGTGAAAATTAAGTAGTGTGTGTGGATTTTTCAATGAAAGCAAACATTCAAAGTTAAGTTAAGAATTTATTTCCACTATCTGCAATCCTATGAACATGATTCATATGCTGCATATTTAAAGCTAGCTTGGGTATGTCTGCATGTGCTTCAATCACACCTCTGATTGCAGTGTAGACATACAATAAGGGAGGAGCTATAGTTAAGCTTCTGTCTGCAAGATAATGAGAAAAATACTGTGTAAGTGCTTTTATCCATAAATTTACAATCAATATAATAAGCAGCTGGAGATCTGATTATTAGTATTAGTACAAGGTAGAGGAGAAGATGATCTAGAAACAATTAGTCAAATCTCCCACTGAGTGTGATTACTTACAAACAGGCAGCCCAGGTTCTAAGAAGAATCAGAAACCTGACGTCCTTTGAGCTGTTTTGCCTTAAGATGCATTTCTCATCATTGCCTTTACTTTCCATGAAACTCCAGTACAGGGTGCTAAAATGGTGAAATTTGGTCTAAAATAAAGAATTTAAAACAATGTTTAGGGATTCACAGCTGCTCTCTCCCTTGTCTTACTGTTTGTAGATAGAAGGTCTGCCTGTGTATTTTGTGGGGAGCATGGCTAACGGGTAGCTGATTCAAAGAGACCAGCCATAAAAACAGGAGAGGAGAAAGACACATTTAATTTATGTAACTGGTTAGTGTAGGAGCACACACCCTCAACAAAATGGGGGACAGAAGGGCTGCTGGCCAGGAACAGCCACGTCACTGTGTCAATATTGCTAATCCCAAATGTTCAGAAATCTTGAGGCAGGCCCCCTAAATTTATGAGTGGTTTAAAAATAATGAGATTCAAAAAATAGGGTTGCCAGGTGTCCAGTTTTCGACCTGAACGCCTGGTCAAAAAGGGAACCTGGTGGCTCTGATCAGCACCGCTGACCAGGCTATTAAAAGTCCAGTCAGCAGTGCAGCAGGGCTAAGGCAGGCTTCCTGCCTGCCATGGCTCCACGTGGCTCCCGGAAGCAATGGCATGTCGTCCCTCCGGCTCCTATGTGTAGGGGTGTATGGGGTGTTCAGGGAGGGGTAGCACCTCTGGTGTAGGGGCATGTCATGTCCTTTCAGGGCAGCTCGTCCACCTTTGGTCCCCACCTGTCACTCAGCTCTTACCTGTGGCTCCCAGTAGCTGTAGCATGCGCAGCGGCCACACCCTGGGCAACAGCTTCGACAGGCTGGCTAAACCAGGTTGAGGGTAGCCATTGGGCTTAGACCTCCGGTGAGATAGGGCTTTGTCTATCCCGAGCATGTGAAGACAGACTCCGGTGGATTGAGCGGATGAGACCTTCTAGAATAGGACCAACGGTCATGAAGGCGGTTTCTGCAAGCGCTGTGGTACGCTAAGAGCACGGCAAGACGCGAAAGATGCCCTGGTCAACCACTGCGCCCAGCCCATCTCCAACCGTCTCGGCTCTTGTCCTGCCATTGGAGCAAGATGGGATCTGGGAAGAGAGAGTGAGGCTGACTATGCGCACCTCTCCCTCACTTTAATCCAATCCACGCGCAAGTCTTGACATCTCCTAACTTCCGTAAATTTCAAAGTCCTGTGGCGATGGGCGAGCGACGAAGCAGCAGGTGTGGATACACTGGGAGCTGTAGCCGCGGACCTGCACACAGGCGGCTCAGGTCTAATGGTCGTCTTCTTGCTGATCGAAGCAACAGCTGGATTCGGCGTCTACCTGAGTGACTGAGCAGCCCTTTTTAGGACCGCATTGCTCACCTCCGTAGCAAGAGGAAGGGGCTAGAAAAGGTGCCCTAAACATTGTTTGCTTCACAGAACCCTGGCCAGCTTACCGCGGCTGGAGGGGATCCCATCTTATGCGGTTGAACAACAAAACTTCAAATAACAAACCGCAAGGTGACACCACTCATTATTGGTACATGGAACATACGCACGCTTCAAGATAACCCCTCAGCAGATCGACCAGAAAGAAGAACAGCCCTGGTCGCTAGAGAGCTCGCAAGATTTAACATCAATATTGCGGCCCTGTGTGAAACTCGTCTAGCCAACGAAGGTCAGCTCACAGAAATAGGGGGTGGTTACACATTCTTCTGGTGTGGATGTAGCAGTGATGAACGTCGTGAATCTGGAGTTGGCTTTGCGGTTAAGAATCAACTTGTCCGCAAATTTGCCAGTCTTCCCAAGGGTGTGAACGACCGACTCATGACACTGCATCTTCCACTACCGAGAGGAAAGCAAGCTATACTAATCAGCGCTTATGCACCCACAATGACGAATCCGGATGAAGTAAAGGACAAGTTTTATGAAGATCTTGATGCCCTACTCTCATCCGTGAAGCGTACCGACAGGTTGATTCTACTTGGCAATTTTAACGCGAGAGTAGGATCTGATCACTCTGCCTGGGAGGGCGTCATAGGAAAAAATGGAATCGGCAAATGTAACAGCAATGGCCTACTACTCCTGAAGACGTGTGGCTCATGATCTGATCATTACCAATACCATCTTCCGCCTGCCCACTCGCAAAAAGACGTCCTGGATGCATCCACGCTCCAAGCACTGGCATCTCATTGATTATGTCATCGTGCGGAGGAAAGACAGACAGGATGTAAGGGTGACTAAGGCCATGCTGAGTGCTGACTGTTGGACTGATCATAGACTCATCATCTCTAAATTAAGCCTTTACATCAAGCCAAAGAGATGTCCGCAGGGAAACAGAGCTGTGGTGAAAAAGATTAACGTCAGTAAACTGAGGAACCCCAATACAGCAGCTTTACTCGCAGAAGATCTTGACAACCAACTCTTAGAGCTGCAATTAGAGGAAAATGCTGAGAAAGACTGGGAACGCTTCCGGAATATTGTGCACTCTTCTGCACTAAAGGTTCTTGGACCCTCACACAGGAAACAGCAGGACTGGTTTGATGAAAACGATGAAGAGATCAAGGCCTTACTTGCTGAAAAGCACCACCTTTACCGTGCTCATCAGAACGACCCGTTATCATCAGCTAAGAAAAATGCCTTTAACAACACTCGCAGGACCGTACAGAGCAAGCTTCACAAGATGCAGGACTCCTGGTTGAGTGCCAAGGCAGGTGAAATCCAGATGTTTGCTGATAGAAACGATGCCAAACGGTTCTACGAAGCCCTCAGATCCTTGTACGGCCCTCGGCCCTCAGGGAGCTCTCCTTTACTGGATTTAGATGGTGTAACTCTCATTACTGAGAAGACTCTGATTCTACAGCATTGGGCTGAGCATTTTCAATCCGTACTGAACCGCCCATCTTCCATTAATAACGAGGCGATTGATAGAATGCCCCAGGCGGATATCAACCACAGCCTAGACGTTCCACCATCAGAGACTGAAATCCTACAGGCCATCAGCCAGCTGTCCAGTGGCAAGGCCTCAGGATCTGATGCGATCCCAGCAGAAGTTTATAAGGATGGTGGTGCAGTGCTTGTCGACAAACTCACTCAACTGTTTCAGTCCTTCTGGAATCAAGGGTCTATTCCTCAGGAATTGAAAGACGCGTCCATCGTACACCTCTATAAGAGGAAAGGAAATCGAAAAGTCTGCGATAATCATAGAGGAATATCATTGCTTTCCAGCGCAGGCAAGATCCTTGCACGAGTGTTGCTGAATCGCCTGATTGATCACCTGGAACAGGGTCTATTACCCGAGACACAGTGCGGCTTTCGTAAAGAGCGTGGCACTGTGGACATGATCTTCGCAGTCCGACAGCTCCAAGAGAAGTGTCAAGAGCAGAATTGTGAACTGTACACCATCTTTGTGGATCTCACCAAGGCTTTTGACACTGTCAGTCGTGAAGGTCTGTGGCATATCATGTCGAAGTTTGGGTACCCTGATAGATTCATCCTGATGGTACGTCAGTTTCACGACGGCATGACGGCTCGTGTTCTGGACGACGGAGAAGCTTCAGAGGCCTTTCCCGTCACAAATGGCGTCAAGCAAGGGTGTGTGTTGGCACCGACCCTGTTCAGCATGATGTTTTCAGCCATGCTGTCAGACGCCTTTCAGAACAGTTCCTTGGGAGTCAGCCTGAGATACAGGACTGATGGGAAACTGTTCAACCTGCGAAGACTCCAGGCTGTCACCAAGATAAAGGAGACGGTGCTACGAGACCTCCTTTTTGCTGACGATTGTGCCCTGAATGCTGGATCAGAGCAGGAAATGCAAGCCAGCATGGACAAATTCACAGCAGCATGTGATAACTTCGGATTTCTTATCAACATAAAGAAAACCAAAGTGATGCACCAGCCAGCTCCGAAAGCCCAACACCAAGAGCCCACCATCACAGTGAAGGGGCAAAAGCTGCAAGCAGTGGACCAATTTATATACCTTGGCAGCACCCTCTCCCGCGCAGTGACAATTGACATCGAGGTCAACTGCAGAATCGCCAAGGCAAGCTCTGCATTTGGCGGACTGCTGACCAACGTGTGGGACTGCCGTGGAATAAGCCTTGCTACAAAGCTTAAAGTCTACCGAGCAGTAGTGCTAACTACCTTGATGTCTGCCAGTGAGACCTGGACTGTATACAGGAGGCACGCTAGGCAATTGAACCACTTCCACACGACTTGCCTCCGCAGACTTCTGAGGATTCGGTGGCAGGATAAGGTGCCTGACACAGAAGTCCTTTCCAGAGCAGGCCTGCCGTCAGTTTACACTCTGCTTATGAAAGCCCAGACACGCTGGGCAGGCCATGTTGCAAGGATGCCAGACCACCGCATCCCCAAACAGCTCTTCTATGTTGAGCTGTCTCAAGGAAAGCGATTGCACGGGGGACAAAAGAAGTGATACAAAGATATGCTGAAAGCCTCTCTTAAGTCCCTGGATATCGATATCACCTCCTGGGAAACCCTGGCACAAGACCGATCGACATGGCATACGCTGATCCACCAAGGCGTCCAAACATCTGAAGCCAGAAGGATAACCCTAGCACAAGAGAAGCGAGCACTCCATAAAGCCAGAGCTGCAAATGTTGTAACAGTGGTGCCCACATATGTCTGCCCAACATGTGGCAGAACATTCCGTGCCCGTATTGGCCTTACCAGCCATTTGCGGACGCACCGTGGACAGCTCACAACCTGATAGATGTTAAGGTCTTCTTCGAAAACGATGGATGAACATCATCATCATCATCATCATCATCATGTGTAGGGGCAGCCAGGGGCGGTGCATGCTGCCCCCGCCACAACCGCCAGTTCTGCAGCTACCATTGGTCAGGAACCATGGGCAGCATGAAGAGCATCCTGGCCGTGCCTCCATGTAGGAGTTGGAGAGAGGACATGCCTCTGCTTCCCGGAGCTGCTTGAGGTAAGCACCGCCTACACCCCGACCCTCTCCCATGAGCCCACACCCCTGACTCCCTCCTGTGCCCCATCCCTGCCCCAGCCCTGATCCTCCTCCAACCCTCTGAACCCCTTGGTCCCAGCTTGGAGTACCCTCCTACAACCCAAACCCATCATCCCCAGCCCTACCCCAGAGCCCACACCCCCAGCTGGAGCCCTGACTCCCCTGCCCTGCACCCCAACCACCTGCCCCAGCCTGGATCCCTCTCCCGCACTCCAAACCCCTCAGCCTCAGTCTAGAGCCCCTTCCTGCACCCTAAATCCCTGACCCCACCCCAGAGCTCACACCCCCAGCTGGAGCCCTCATCCCCTACCACATCCCAACCCACTGCCTCAGCCCTGAGCCCCCTTCCACACCCTGAACTCCTCATTTCTGGCCTCAGCCTGGGAGCTTGCACCCCAAGCCAGAGTCCTCACCCCTCCCACACCCCCAAAACCTGGGAACAGGATATAAAAACATCACTCAAATTAGCAAGTAATTATAGACTGAATCATAATGTGTTTTTGCTGAATATCTATACAGCACTTAGTACAATTTAGCACTTTGATCTGGTGCCTCTAGTTCCTTTAATTCTGGCATTTCTTTTGAGGGCTTCACTTTACAATCTAAATAATGTTCTTTTAACATAGTACACGTGCATGTGTGCGTACATGCTTGTGTATATAAGGGCAGATTTGGCCCTTTACCCAATCTGACTCTCACTTATGAGAAGTGACTGAATGAAGAAAAATAAAATGGATGCAGCCAAACTTCAATTAATCTCATGATTTATACAGCTTGAGATTTGATTACATTTTACTCTATTTGAAACTATTTTATATTTCTTCACATTACAGTAGTAAGCTGTTGTGTCTAAAAGGCAACAGCCCAATGAGAATCTATTCTGTTGTAATTGTGCCTTATTACAGAGCTAAGGCCAAATCCAGCAATTCCATTTACTTCACCACAGTTACACCAGGGGATGAATTTATTCCCCGGTGCCTGTACTGTGATTGAAACCTGACTCATAAATAAGTTTAGGCCACTGCTTTTTAATCCTCCCTTAACTATACGGCCAGTGAACTGACTGGTTTTCAATCTGTTCCACTAAGCTTTGCACTCTTAAATTTAGGTCACTGCCCTATTAAATCCTCCTTAACTATATATCCAGGGAACTGATTGGATTTTAATCTGTTTGACATTATAATTAAGCCTCACATTTAGTTTAAAGTTTTATAATTGCAACACAGCAAAAGAGAAAGATCAGAGGTCGCCCCTGTTCAGCTGAAGCATCAGAGCATTTCTACACATAAAGAAGAGGTCCTAGCACCACCACCAGCAGAGCAGCATTGGTCCTTGTGTATGTGGAATAGAAAGAGACATGCAGCTAAAAGGGGCATCATGACCAGGGGCCACAAGTGAAGGGTAAAACTCAGACATAGGAGCTGCAGTATAGCTACCTCATCACTGTGTATCTTCCAACCCGGCAGTTCTGCTTGCAGATGTCATAGAGCTGCTGGAGAGAATTTTATGCTCTGTTTGCCAAATTTAACTTGCTGGAGCGGACAATCAGGGCTAGGGTGACACTTGGAGTCAGATGTGGGGATACGTTTGCCCACACAAAGTAGGAGGGAGATATTACAGCTTCTGGAAAAAAGGGTTTATCTGAGGATGTCATGTTGTTGCTGTTGTAGATGCTGCCACAACGCCCATGGCAGCTAGAGACATGAAGGAGGAGCAAGAGACCTGTGCTGATGAGAAGTGCCAAGTGGAAAATAATGACCAAGAGCAGGAAAATAGGTTGATTTCTTAGTGTGAGAGTGGGATAGGTAGCTGCTGGCTCAGCTTCTCTCCACGTGCCTTATTAATCTTGGATAAGATAGAGCCTACCAGAAAAAGCTCCTCTTTCTCACCTGGGTTTACAATGTCGAACAATGGTTAACATTTGAAGAAGGCAGAGCATATCTGCCCTGCATCACCCTTCTGTTCACACTGTCTCAATTTAATTGTGAGAGAATTCCTCAGTGGAAACAGAGAAAGGATGTCATCTACAGAGCTTTATGGTCATGCTGCAGCTCTTTGGACTTACTTAAAAGGCACCCAAAGGAGGTTAAAGTTTGTGGCTTCTCTTCTTTTTGAATTGAAGGTGCTCAATTGTATAGAAGGCATGGAGGGATGGCAGAAGATAAGAAGCCACCACTTGGACCTGTTAGAGTTGTCTCACCCTTTTGGACTGCCTCCCTCTTTCTCATTTGCCTCCTAAATGCCCCTTTCCAGTCGGCCATGAATCCTCCTTTTCTGACACAAACATCACTTGCTCAGCTCCTCTTCCTCTCCTCCATAGCTACTGATAGGAGTGCTCAGGCAGCTGAAGCACTTTACCTCACTCCACAGGGATACTCCAGTATTGTTGCCCTTGTACCACAAGTTGGATCTAGCTGCTGTCCTCCCTCTGGAGAGCACAATCCACAGTCTGGTGTGTGGCCAGAGACAATACATGCCATTTAACTGGGCTCTTTTTAAGTAGGTTGAGACAACTTCAGTCCTGATACATACTGTAAAAAGCCTCACAGCTGACCCCCTTTTCAAATGCATTACAAGCGGCATACTGGTGCTTGCCACATGGTCCCAGCATCATCAGCATTGTAGATTTGTGCATAATGAAAGCAAAATGTATATTTACAGCAGTTGTTCTATCAGCCACTTAAGGATAAAGGCCTCCCTTATCCAATTTTTGTGCCTCAGTCCTTTTCCTCAGTTTTCTTCACACTGCATGCTCCAGTTAAATTCTTGATTTTATTCACGTGTTTAATCCAATGCCTACATCCGAAGTTTCCAACCAGCCCCTGAGCCACCATTTTTCTCCATGTGTCAATGGGTGATTTTTTAATGGCCTAAGAAGGTCACCTACCTTAGGCAATCTCTGACCATTTCAGTTTATTTTCTTAATTAAAATTTTATTTATTAAAGCTAATGTTAAAATTATCTAATACACAGGTTAAGGAAAGCATGTCTATACATCTGGGCATAATGCTTAAATTATCCAAAAATGCAAAATTTGGTTTAAAAGTCATAAAATACATATAGTACTTAGTCTGCAATATCCCAAATTTAGGTTAATAAATTTAACAATACAGTTTAGATATTAGCATCCAAATATTCAGGTACATCACTTATAAAAGATTATACTAAGAGTAGCTTGTGGAAAGCAAATATAGCAATGAGTGTAGAACAGGGGTTGGCAACCTTTCAGAAGTGGTGTATCGAGTCTTCATTTATTCACTTTTGAAACATCTTGTCCCCACATTGGTTCCTCTGGTTAGGTGTCAGCCAGCCTGGGAGAAATTCTTAACCCTTAACTGTCTGTTTATGACAAAGATGTTTCAAAAGAAAAAAAAAGTTCTTCCATTGTTATATTCATTAAGTTCTGTGCCGGAGTAAAAAGATCCAGAAATCAAGTAGGGTAGTGAGTCTTAGAAAAGGAATAAATTAGCTTATGTTTATTTCCTTTTGTAACTTTGTCTTTTTGAATTAGAGGGATAATCAAATTGGGTTTTCTTTTGTGTAACTAAGGTTTTTGCCCAGGGGACCATCCTCTATGTTTTAAATCTGTTGTCTGTGAAAGTAGCTTACATGCTAATCTCAAAGGTATTCCTTTCACCCCTTTTCCTTAATTAAAAGTCTTTTTTTTTTAAGAACCTGATTGATTTTTTCCTTGTTTTAAGATTTGGATCGGTGTTCACCAGGAAAGTGGTGGACAAGTCTCTCAAGGTTACCTAGGGAAGGGTTACAGTACTTCGGAGGGAGAGATTTTTTGGGGGGGAAACGGAGTTTCTCAAATAACTCATAACAGCTGTTTTAAACGATTTGGGTGGTGGCAGCATACTGATCTAAGCTGGTAATTAAGCTTAGGGGCTCTCATGCAGGTCCCCACATCTGTACCCTAAAGTTCAAAATGGGGGTGAAACCTATGATAACTTTAATTTAAGGTTTCACGTGCCAGTAATACATTTTGATGTTTTTTAGAAGGTCTCTCTCTCTCTCTAAGTCTATATAAGGTTTTCAAAATGCTTAAGAAGCTTCATTTAAAATTAAATTAAAATACTGATCTTACGCCGCCGGCCTGCTCAGCCCACTGCCGGTCTGGTGTCCTGGCCCTGCCCACATACAGTGGGTACCGGCAATGGGCTGAGTGGGGCCTGTGGCCGGTACTCCGGCTGGCAAGGGTCCGGTCGCCAGAACCCCAGACCGGCAGCAGGCTGTGCGGGGCCGGTGGCCGGGATCCCAGACTGGCAGTGGGCTGAGAAGCTCAGCCCACTGCCACTCAGGGGTTCCATCCGCCGGCTCCTGCCCGCCGGGATCCCGGCTGCCGGACCCGCTCAGCCCACTGCCAGTCTGGTGTCCTGGCCCTGCCCACGTACAGTGGGTACCTACCATCTCCCTGGTTCTGGCCCATTCTCTTCCTCTCTCTCTGCACTGACCTGAGGGTGGGAATGCACTGAGCACAGGGCTGGGGGTGAAGGAGCAGGCTGGGGATTGGGGTGAAGGGTCTGGCCAGGAATTAGAATGAGGGAAGGGGCTCAGGGTTGGGGCAGAAGGTTTGGGTGCGGAGCGCTTACCTGGGCAGCTCCCATTTGGTGCAAGAGATGCAGGTGGGAATGTGTGTGTGGGGGGAGAGTGCAGGAGCTCCCGTTTGGTGTTCAGGGTGGGGGTGGGAATGTGGGGGGGTGCAAGAGTCAGGATGTGGGGGGTGCATGGAGTGTGGGGGCTGAGTATGTGGGGGTGCAAGAGTGAGGGTAGTGGGCTGGGGGCATGTGAGGGGGTGCAGGTGTCAAGGCATGGGGTGTGGGGAGGAGGAGTCAAGCAGAGGCCTGGGTGTGTGTGAGGGGGGTGCAGGGCTCAGGGCAGGGACCTGGGGGGTGTGCGGGGCGCAGGGCTCAGGGCACGGGCCTGGGTGGTGTGCGGGGCTGCAGGGTAGAGGGCTGGGTGTGTGCGGTGTGAGGGGGTGTCAGGGCAGAGGTTGGGGCCTTGGGGGGTGTGCAGGGCTGCAGGGCAGAGGGCTGGGTATGTGTAAGGGGGGGTCAGGGCAGAGGGCTAGGGTGTGTGGGGGGGTGGTCAGGGCAGAGGGTGTGGGCTGGAGTTGTGGGGTGCACACTGCAGGGGGCTGGAGGGGATATGCCCCTATTCCACCACCCTCCCCCTTCCCCAAGGCCGTGCCCCTGCTTCTTCTCTGCCTCCGCCGGAAGCAGTGAGCACGCTGACTCCTCTCCTCCCCAACCCCCTCCCTCGCAAGGGCCATCAGCTGATAGGCCGGCAGGGAGGGAGGGACGGAGAGGCGGAGGAGGGGCAGGAACCCAGCACACTGCAGGAAGAGGCAGGGGACCCAGCAGGACCAAGCTTCTGCCCCCTGCCCCTTGCCTCCTGCCCCCGTGGGAGGGGGCAAGGGGGCGGAGGGTGGAGAAGAGCGGGCCGGGCTGGGCCGGGCAGGATTTTTAATGGCATGCTGCTGCCTGCTAGGACTCCAGCAGGCAGCAGCGTGCCATTAAAAATCGGCTTGCACGCCGTCTTTGGCATGCGTGCCATAGGTTGCCGATCCTTGGTGTAGATTGTCCCTCAGGAAATATAATCTATCAGAGAAGTATTTCAGTTACTTTCCAGACTTCTCTTCTCAGTGGGACTCCAGCTTATCTCTCCTGGTATTGCCAATGTCCGGTGATGTTTTAATAGATGGCCTTTGACCACCTGATGGTGTCCGATACTATGAGTTGCCGCGTCAGTTGAACGTAGCACTGACTGATTCAGCATTCTGGCAACACTCACTCATTACTGGGATCCCATGTGGCCAGGGCTCCAACAATCAGCACATATGTTTGAACCTCATAACCCCTAGCTCTCAAGGCATCTGCCAGACAGCTGTATTTCTCCACCTTTTGAGCTTGGGCATCGTGGAAGGCCAGGGTCCTGTTCTCCAAGGGAACTGTGACTTCACCATGACAATCTTCTTCTGTTCCTCATTAGTGATGGCAGTGTACGGTCACAGCTGACTGTCTGTTCTAGCGATAGCAGAGTTACACTGTAGGCTAACCCAGACCCTTTTTTGTCTCCCTTTTACAGAGCACTAAAATAAATATTCTGTAACCATCTATTGTCATTGTTATTCTGTTGTCTGTACTCTTACTTTCCTTTTCACTATTTTGCTATTAAGACCTTTGACTCAATTTTACACAGCAATACCAGAAACACTCATTGATCAAATATTTTTCTCTTTAAAAACAGATGATGTTCTACTCTTCATCATCCTTGGTAGTTTCCCAATATAGCCTAATCTATATTTTCTCTTCACTTTTTGCTATAAAAATATGCTTAGTAGCACTGTAGTTAGCTTTCCAAATAAACTCATTCCTTCTCAATGACATCACTTCCAAAAACTGTAGTTCTTTCTTGATGCATAACATTTTCATATGGCTTCTGCTCTACAGAATGCATCTTTGATCTTAGTTTAATACTATTCTCTCATACTTTGTGATCAGCTACTTCAATGACTCCAGATCTTCTTTAGTTAATGCAAGGAATTTAATATAGAGAATTTGAGATGCATCTGCAAATCTCAAATGAAGGCATCTTTCTCTCAGTTCACCCTAATATATATCTTGCTGTATTTACACAACATACTGCATGTGTTTAAAGGTTATACTGACTAGATTGGGAAGTATCATATCTCCTTATTAGAGAGATTTTCCCAGTTGAAAATGCATTTGCCTTCTTATACATCCTCATGCATGGTGATCTCCTTTTGCAAAGATACTTTGAAATACTCACTGTTCTGAGTTATCTACCTATTTATCATTTTATGTTTACATAATTCATATTGATACCAAATGCTTTTTTCCTGGTAATCTGTGAGAGATAATGGATAGTAATTACTTAGATGTATTTGCTTTTGTAATTATGATTCACTTAGTGCAGTCAACCACATTAAACCTTATTTTATAACTCTATCTAACCTGAATGATACACCTTATTATATTGCCTTAGTGAGCTGTAAAGCATACTGTAGGAAAACTGATCTGCTTTAACTAAATTATGCACCTTATTTTTTTTTTTTGGTCTGTCTTATTCCTCCCTCTGCCAAATGAGGGTCAACAATATGCATCTGCTCCATATGTTATGCTCAACCTATATGAAGAAAGCTGTCAGGAACAGTATCCCTGATGAGGCCATGACACACCTGATGGCTGAGCTTTGTGCCTTTGTCCTCACCCACAACCATTTCAGATTTGGGGACAACTTATACCTTCAAGTCAGTGGCACTGCTATGGGTACCCACATGGCCCCACAGTATGCCAACATTTTTATGGCTGACTTAGAACAACGCTTCCTCAGCTCTCGTCCCATAGCACCCCTACTCTTGCGCTTGCACTATGATATGACATCTTCATCATATAGACCCACAGGAAGGAGGCCCTTGAAGAATTCCACTTGGATTTCAACAATTTCCACCGCACTATCAACCTCAGTCTGGACCAGTCCACACAAGAGATCCACTTCCTGGACACTACAGTGCAAATAAGTGATGGTCACATAAACACCACCCTATACTGGAAGCCTACTGACCACTATACTTACCCACATGCCTCCAGCTTCCATCCAGGACACGTCACACCATCCATTGTCTATAGCCAAGCCCTAATATACAACCACATTTGCTCCAATCCCTCAGATAGAGACAAACACCTACAAGATCTTTATCAAGCATTCTTAAAACTACAATATCCACCTGGGGAAGTAAGGAAACAGATTGACAGAGAGAGATGGGTACCCAGAAGTCACCTACTACAGGACAGGCCAAACAAGGAAAATAATAGAACATCACTGGCCATTATGTTCAGCCCCCAGCTAAAACCTCTCCAGTGCATCATTAATGATCTACAGCCTATCCTGGGAAAATGATCCCTCACTCTCACGACCTTGGGAGGCAGGCCAGTTCTCGCTTACAGACAGCCCCCCAACCTGAAGCAAATACTCACCAGCAACTACACACCACACCACAGAAACAGTAACCCAGGAACCAATCCCTGCAACAAATCCTGTTGCCTACTCTGCCCCCATATCTACACTAGCAACACCATCAGAGGACCCAACCTAGGGCCGGTGCAACCATTTAGGTGACCTAGGTGGTTGCCTAGGGCACTGGCATTTGCGGGGAGGCATTTTCTTCGGCAGCGACCACAGTGGCCGGATCTTTGGCCGCCCTGGTCGCCGCCGGCATTTAAGCGGAGGGAGCTGGGGCAGGGGAGCACAGGGAGGGCTGCCTGTAGCAAGTAAGGGGTGGGGGCGGCACGCAGGGGAACTCCCCACCCCAGCTCACCCCTGACCTGCCTCCTCCCCGAGCATGTCATGGCCGCTTTACTTCTCCCACCTCCCAGGCTTGCGGTGCCTAAACTGATTGACGCCGCAAGCCTGGGATGCGGGAGAAGTGAAGTGGCCACAGTGTGCTCAGGGTGCTCGCGTTCATGCGCGGAGCAGGGGTGAGCTGCGGTGGGGGGTGTGCCTCAGGGCGGAGGGTGGGGGTGGGAAGCTGCCACAAGGGGGTTAGGGCAGGGGAGCTGCTGCAGGGGCGCCTCAGGGTGGAGGGGGGGAGCTGCCATTGGGTGGGGTGCCTCAGGCTGGAGGCGCGGGGGGGGGGAAGGGCGCAAGGTGGAAGTTTCGCCTAGGGCGCGAAACATCCTTGCACCGGCCCTGACACAACCACATCAGCCACACCAACAGGGGCTCATTCACCTGTACATCTACTAATGTGATATATGCCATCATGTGCCAGCAATGCCCCTCTGCCATGCACATTGGCCAAACTGGACAGTCTCTATATAAAAGAATAAATGGACACAAAATTAGACATCAGGAATGGTAACATACAGAAACAAGTAGGAGAACACTTCAATCTCCCTGAACATTCAATAAAAGATTTAAAAGTAGCCATCCTTCAACAAAAAAACTTCAAAAACAGACTCCAGAGAGAAACTGCAGAGCTACAGTTTGCAAACTTAACACCATTAATTTTGGCTTTAATAGGAACTGGGAGTGGCTGGCTCACTACAAAAGCAATTTTCCCTCTCTTGGTATTGACACCTCCTCATCAATTATTGGGAGTGGACCACATCCACCCTCACTTAATTGGTCTTGTCAACACTGGTTCTCCACTTGTAAGGTAACTCCCTTCTCTTCATGTACCAGTATATTTATGTCTGTATCTGTAATTATCATTCCATGCATCTGAAGAAATGGGGTTTTTACCCACGAAAGCTTATGCCCAAATAAATCTGTTAGTCTTTAAGGTGCCACCGGATTCCTCATTGTCTCTATGAAGAAAGAAGCAAATAAAATGAAAAAAACAATTCTGTATATAATTTCAATATTTCTGGGATGGGTGAATTTATCAGTGTAAATTAAGAACTAATACTGGGCAAGATTCTGTTGTTGTGCAACTCCCATTGACTTCAATATAAGTTGTTTTTTGCAAGGAGTACCTCCAGAATGATGCCTCTGGGCCTTTATTTATGCCTGGAGCCAAACCCACAGCTTTACTGAGGTTGCAAAAATCTTAATATCTGTGATTGTGTGATAATTTTTGCATACTACTGCAGTTTCAGGCTTAATCTCATTTCAAAAGCAGAGACACTAAACTATTATTGTAATATTTCTGTTGCAGTTAAAACCCTGATGTACTGTCAATCTTTTAAAAAAAGCTTATTCAAGAGATTTCCAACAACATTTCCCTCCGCCCCCGCCAAATAGATTTGAATAGATTCTGTCAAGATTTGGACACACATGCCATCTCTTTTTGGGTGGGGTGTTTACATGAACCAGATCCCTGAATGTTTGGAGGAGTGCTCTTTATTGCCGTCACTTGTGAAACATAGTGTTAGAGCTCTTCAGTCTCTGTGATAAACCACTGGAACTTCATATCTCTGTCCTTGTACATCATGACATTGAAAAGGATTCCAAAAGGGAACCCAAAGAAGAAAAGTCAAAATTCAGAATAAGCCCCATGTTATTAATTAAATGAAAGGTAATGATGTCAGAACAGTAATAATATGTAGATCTTATATAGTTGTTTTCCATCAGTAGATGTCAAAGAGCTTTACAAAGAAGATCAGTCTCATTATCCCCATTTTGCAGATAGAGAAATTTAGTCCCAGACTAGTGTTCTGTCCATGAGGCAATACTCTCTCCCTGCAGCACAATAGTATGCAGTTCGTTCAAATTAACAGGTTTAATATAAACAGGTTGTAGGATAGAAAAGGGTTTAGTTAGCTTAATTTAATGAAAAAAAAACAACCCTGCTTTATAGTTTGTGTATAAAGTGCAGGTTTTGTTAGCAGTCGTGGGAAGGCCTTGAAATAATACAGCTTAATTGGAAAAGCTGGACCTGAAAGGTAACTGATAAGACAGAAAGAAGAAGAAGCCCCATTTAACAGGGACAGTTAATAATAATAAAGAATTATGCACACTGAACCAGCAATGACCCCAAAATGACCAATTGATCATGTACCTCAGAATTTTCAAACTGGAAAAAAACAAAAGTAATAAGAAAAGATATGCATATTTACCATACACTCAAGAAATAACCATATAGTTATTGAAATGCCTTCACTCTGATTGGCTAACAGACATCACTAGCCAGTGTATTATGAATACTGAGAAATAACAATAGCATAATTATATAAATTGGAGACCCTATGTACACTATATTCTTATATGTGATAACTTTTTGAAAATATTTCAACATTGTATGTAGAAGGGATGGAAGGGAAAGGTGAATGTAGAATTATTAGGTAACTATAATTTTCCAAAAGGAAAATTCCTCCTATTAAATCCTGTCTGATGTGGATCTCTGGGTGGTACTGAAGCTGTTTTCAGTCCTGCACTAATGGAGAGGCTGATTGCTATGATGTGTAACATTGGCAGTGGAGATTAAGGGCCAGGGGGTGGGGGAAGAAATGTGGAAAGACCAGAGAGCTGGCCAGAAAACAAACAAACCTGCTACTGTTTTTAATACTTAGGACATGTCTCTTCTAATTATCCACTTTCAAGAGTCAAAATGTTCACCTAAGTGGTTTCCTCGGTTATTGTTAAGCTATTTAAAAAGTCAAAGACAAACAAAACACATTTGGGGATTATAACAGGATTTTATTTTCTATTGAATGAAAATTGGCATGATATAAATTAACTGTTATTGCACCTATGAGACATAAGTTTTACACCAATTTATACCATTTATACCCAGGGTTCTGTATAAAACAGCTCCTCAAAATGTGTTTTTGACAACTTGTTCTTGCAGGGTTTTTTTTTAAGAGCTATTTCTATTTTTCTTTTGCTGATATTTCTTTATACGCAGGAAGCCAGGATTTTGTGAAAATACAGAACTGTAAGGAAGTGTGAATGAATAACCCTGAGGGTGAGGAAGCCAGGCAGTGAAGCGAGTGAATGTGTGACTATGAGTGAACAGCAGCAACACCTAGTGGCTAACAACTCATTATTAAGTAACGTGATTATAGACACAATTTGGAGTTTATTTTTAACAGGAATATTGGGGGCAGAGAATTAGGGGAAATGCATACTTTTGGGTAGAAATGGCATAGCCTAGGGATTCAAGCACAGGTTCTAGCACATTGTGGCTAGCAGGAGTAGTCCACAGTTTATTAGAGAATTAATGCATTGTAACTTACACCAGGATGGCCGAGTGGTTAAGGCGTTGGACTTAAGATCCAATGGGCACATGTCCACGTGGGTTCGAACCCCACTCCTGGTAGCTCATGTTTTTGGGGAGGGATAGCTCAGTGGTTTCAGCAATGGCCTGCTTAACCCAGGGTGTGAGTTCAATCCTTGAGGGGGGCCATTTAGGGAACTGAGGTAAAGATCTGCCTGGGGATTGGTCCTACTTTAAGCAGGGGGTTGGACTAGATGACCTTCTGAGGTCCCTTCCACCCCTGATATTCTATGAAATATCATATTCACATGAGAAATGGACAAGGATTGAAGAGTCCAAGTAACCTCCATACCTACCAGTACCACTGAAATACCCATGAGTAAACAGGTAACCCATAGTCTGATTTCCCTGTGCTTCCATGAACATGGAGGGAGGGGAGTACAGCCTTTTGGGGTCCTGTTCTTCCTTGCCACAGGATCCCACAGGATCCCCTCTGCTGGGATTACTGGATTGAGGACCTACAGGGATCCCTTTTCTATGATGATCAGCTGGATTCCCTTAATACAACTTGCAGCTGTCTTAATTTGCCCTGGGTCTCCTCTGCAGATGTTGCTGAGTACTGAATCCACAGGATGATTGAGGAAATGACAGTGTTACCCTGAAAACTGGAAATGGGTACCCCTAAAATAACCTGCCTATCGCAGTATGGGTTTCCAGGGCACGTAAGAAAACACTAAAGGAAATGGTCATAACCGTCTGATAAAATGATTGACACAGGCAGTGTTATTTTTCCAAAAACAAAGTATCTTTTATTAATGTGACTAATAATCCTGACTACAATGTATTCTAAGAATAAAAATCATACACAGGTCCCTTACTGCAAGTTAAAGAGCATTTAAACTGCAGTAGTAGACAGTCTAAATTATTCTAAATGACACACTCTGTTGCTGCTGCTGCTCTGGTCAGCTCCAGTTAACAGTCAGTTTGGAACATTCCTTCCAAATTCTCTCTCCTTCTCTCTCTCTCTCCTTCCAACAGCTCTTCTTGCTCCTTCCCAGCAGCTCTTCTCGCTGGCTCCTGGCTGCCAGCACACTGCCTTTTATACGCTCTATCTGAATTTTATTTTATACTATCTATTATTAACCCTTACTGAATGTTAGGATATAGATATTCAGGCCTGCCGGTAAAGGCCTATACTTTAAGAATTTAGGTGTATTTTTATCACTTATATAGTTATAGAGATATAAAACAAAGAATCAAAATCACAAGTCCGCTTGTGTATGGGCCTTCTCTCACTAGGATAGTCTGAGGTCTTGTTCTTAGTCTAAGGCAGGGGTGCGCAAACTACGGCCCAGCAGGCTGGATCTGGCACCTCAGGGCTTTGGATCCGGCCCACGGGATTGCCCCCCGTGGTGCCGCGGGCCCCATGCCGCTCTTAGAAGCGGCCGGCACCACTTCCCTGTGGCCCCCAGGCAGGGGGGCAGAGGGCTCTGTGCATTGCCCTTGCCTTCAGGCACCGCCCCCCGCAGCTCCCATTGGCCAGGAATAGGGAACCACAGCCAATGGGAGTTTGGGGGAGGTATCTGGATGCGCGGCAAGGCAGCTCACGTGGAGCCCTCTACCCCCCTCCTCCACCAGGGGCTACAGCGCTTCCTGGAGTGGCGTGGCATGGGGCCAGGGCAGGCATGCAGGGAGCCTGCCCTGGCCCCAGTGCATGCTGCTGCCACCCCAGAGCTGCTTTACGTAAGCGGCACCGGGCTGGACCCTGAACCCTGCCTGCACCCCGCCCCCCAACTTCCTGCCCTAAGACCCCTGACTGCACCTTGCACCCCTCCTGCACCCCAACTCCCTGTCCTGAGCCCCCTTGTACACCCCACACCCCTCCTGCACCCCAACCCCCTGCCCTGAGCCCCCTCATACACCCCGCACCCATCCTCTGCCCCAGTTAGGGTGATCAGATGTCCTGATTTTATAGGGACAGTCTCGATTTTTGGGTCTTTTTCTTATATAGGCTCCTATTGCCCTCCCTCCCAACCCAATTTTTCACATTTGCTGTCTGGTCACCTGTAGCAGGGTGGACCCTGCTCCGGGGTTTTAAGGGGTTAAAAGTGGCCTGACAGAGCTGGGCTGAGTGGGAAAGTGGCTGCAGCTGGAGGCCACGCCCCAAACTGAAGCCCTGGGGCTTATAAGAAGCAGGGAAGCCAGAGCCCAGAAGGAGTCTCTCTCTGCTTCTAGAGAGAGATGGGCCTGGCTGCTTAGGGCTTGAGCGCAGATACCTGAGTGAAGCAGTGCTGGGGAATAGGCTGAGGAGCTAGGGAAGCTCCAGCCAGGAAAGCCCCAGGCTGCGGCCTAGCAAAGGGCCAAAGGTACTGTGGGTTGCAGAGGGCAACCTAGGGGTAGGACGAAGCAGCAGGTCCAAACCCCCTTTGCCTGTGATGAGTGGGCTGATACTGCAGTCTGCCCCAGGGTGTGGGGCTAGACCATGACTGACAGTAGCCACTACTGAGGCAAGGCGGGGATAGTAGCGTGGGGTTCCCCTGGGAGGGGGAGACCCAATTATAGATAGTGGGCACCGGGTCCAGGGAGGGACGCCGGGGCCAGAGAACAGGCGTGTCACCAGCCTGCCGAGGGCGCTCCAGGGCCGGACCGAGGGACATTCCGGGACCGACCAGCAGGAGGCACGGCAGGGGTGAGTACCGACCCTGTTACATCACCCTAGCCCCAATCCCTTGCCCTGAGCCCCTTCCTGCACACCGCACCCCCTCACACACTCCACACTCCTGCCCGTATTCTAGCCCCCTGCCTCAGCCCTACATTCATGGCCCTGCAGGCAATTTCCCCACCCAGATGTGGCCCTCGGGCCAAAAAGTTTGCCCACCCCTGGGCTAAGGCCTTTGGCTTAGCAGCAGGGGCAGCCATAACCTGGGAAGCATAAGGTCACATGCTCACATCCCAAACTAGTCACATTGAAATAAGGTGCTATTGGGCTGTTGGGAAGATGATCCTGTCCTGATAATGTCCATCACCACCAGATAAAGAAACACATTTTAAGATAGCATCCTGTCTGGCAAGAAATCACTTATCAATGGTTGTGGTTGTGGTTGTGAAACTCTAATTTCTATATTGTTTTATCTTTATGGCCCCCACTTTTCTATTGTTAATCTGCCTGGTTCTCTAATTGTTTCTGTCTGCTGTATAATTAATTTTGCTGGGTGTAAGTTAATTAAGTTAGTGGGATGCAATTGGTTAGAGAATTATGTTACAGTATGTTAGGATTGGTTAGTTAAATTTCAGAAAAATGATTGGTTAAGGTATAGCTGAGAATATTACTATATAAACTGGGGTCAAACAGGAAGTGGAAGTGGAAATTGGAATCATGCTTGCTAAGGTGGGGGAATGGGAATAGGGAATGGGGACCAGGGAATAGGGCACAGGCAAGGCTCTGTGGCATCAGAGCTGGGAAGAGGGACATGGGGTAAATGCTCTGTGGAATTAGAGCTGGGAACAGAACACTGGGGAGCTATCAGCGTATAGAGATAAGCCCGACTGATGTGAAGGGCTTTGGAATATGTTTGCTTGGAAACTAACCCCAATAAACATTGCATTGTCTGCACTTTGGACTTTTGGTCTTTTACTGCTTGCTATCTGCATGACAAAACCAGGGAAGTGGGAGGGTTGAGGAAAAGCCCTCTAACAGTGAGCATGCTCTCTATTAACCATTACCTCATCCTTAGCTACCTGGAGAAGAAGCCTCAAACCAGCCCAGGCTGGAGCTGCTTGACCTTTCCTTAACCTCCTGCTCCATATGATCACTTGCATTGTTTTTGCCTCACAGCAATGATTTCTTCATCTGACTTTGCAGCCCAGGCTCCAGATCTAGCCTACTTCATGGCCATTCTTCATTTTATGTATCTCTCACTAGTGGGCATGCTCAGCTCAGATATAGCATTTTACCTATAGCTCTGGTCATGTGACCTGCAACATAAATTGGTAAGTGACCTGCAGCTTTCAGTTGGTGAAGTGACTTCTGCTTATTCAAGGAAGAAGCCAGGGACACATAATGGATGTTAAGATTACAAAATGGAGTCTGGAGAATTTCACCAATATCAATGGCATGGCTCCTGCAGGAGAAACACTGCCTGGACCCAGTGGAGCCATGAGGTGGAGGAGCCATCTGTTGTGTACTGTATTTGGGTGTCGTGGTAATAGAATCTTGTGTTGCTATGACAACTGAGTCAGATTATTAGGGGATAGCCCAGCCTGTTTGGCTGGCTGTTGGTTAGTTCTGTGTTTAGCAATAAATGGCTGCTTCAAGGTTTACAGCTCTCTGTGTCTCCAATGATTTCTTCCTAAAGCTGTTGCCCCCAAGGATATAACAATGTGGTGACGAGGATGGGATCCCTGTGCTGCCCCAGCAACAGAAGAAAGTAGAAGTTAGGGTACAAAAACAAACAAACAAATCTTGTTTGCTGCTGGAAGGGAGTGAGAACTGGCTTGTTTGCTCTGACTGTGCAAACTGAAACTAAAATCATGGCTACACTTACAGGGCCACTGGAACCTTTTGAGAAGACTATAGTGCAATGGCATGTGTATACTGAGCGTTTTGAGCTTTTTGTTGTTGCAAATGACATTACAGAAGAGAAGAAGGTGCCAATATTCTTAAGTGTTGTAGGGGCTAAGACCTACTCCCTGCTACACAGCTTACTACACCCTGTTAAGCCAGAGACCAAATCTTACAATGATATTGTGGAAATCCTGGGGTCCCATTTTTCTCCAAAACCACTGGTAAGTGATACAGGTTCCACAAAAGAGACCAGAAAGAAGATGAAACAGTTGTACAATTTGTAGCAACTTTGAGAAAGCTAGCAGAACACTGAATTTAAGGAGATGTTAAATGAGGCCCTACGTGACAGGTTAGTTTGTGGCCTGCACAGTGAAGCTATATGGAAGCGCCTATTGACAGAGGCTCAGCTTATCTTACAGAAGGCTATTGAAATTGCTGTCTCCATGGAACTGGCTACAAAGGAGGCACAATCCATCGGTGCACCCCTAGGGTGCATAAGGGGTCACAAGAACCTACCCACAGAACTGTGGGGAGTCAGGAATGTTACTGCTGTGGTAAGCTGGGTCACCCTGCATCAGAATGCTGGTGAAAGGACCTGGTGTGTTGACACTGTGGCAAAAAGGGACACATTGAGTGTGCCTGTAAACAAAAGAAAAAGAGGCCTGTGGTCTGGCCGACCAAAAAGTGAAATCTGCATACCCTAGAGCAGACCCAGGATGACCAAGGAGATACCTCCTCACAAGAAGAGCCACTCCACGTTTTGTCTTTGGCAGTGGGCTCACATGAATACTGGGCAGTGGTGAGCTGGAGCCGGTTCCCACAGTTCGCAGGAACCGGTTGTTAAATTTAGAAACCCTTTTAGAACCAGTTGTCCCACGAAAGGCAACAGGTTTGAAAAGGGCTTTTAAAGTTAACAAAAGCCCCACCAGCTCCTTGCCCTTCCCTCAGCCCCAGCTCACCTCACTCCACCTCTGCCTCCTCCCCTGAATGCTCCTGAGGCTTCTCCTCCCTCTCCCCAGCTTCCCACGAATGAGCTGTTCACGCGGGAAGCCTGGGAGAGTTGAGAAGGAAGCAGCGGCTTCCCGCAGGTAAGCAGGGGCGGGGGGGCAGAGGGGCGAGGAGGGCTCCAGGCGCCGCACGGCTCTGGCCTGGCCCCCGACCCCATCCCCAGGTGGTGCGGCTCCGGCCCGGCCCCGGCCAGCTGGATGCCCCGACTCCGGCCCTGGCCGAGTGCCCCGGCTCCGGTCCCAACCCCGGCCAGGCCTGGCCCACACCTCCAGGCAGCGTGGTAAGGGGGTAGGGAGCATGGAGGGGGTGTTGGATAGAGGGCAGGGGAGTTGAGGGGGTGGATTAGTGTCGGGGCGGTCAGAGGGCAGGGAACAGGGGGATTGAATGGGGGCAAGGGTCCCAGGAGGGCAGTCAAGTAGGAGCAGGGGTTGGATGGGGCAGCAGGGGGCAGTCAGGGGACAGGGAAGGGGGGTGAATGGGGCAGGAGTCCGGGGGGGGCATGACCCCCTCATGGGGTGAGGAGGAGGGAACCGGTTGTTAATATTTTGGCAGCTCATCACTGATACTGGGTAACCCCATTGTTGGACGGAAAACCTATACGCATGGAACTGGACACCGGTGCAGCCATTTTGCTGGTTTCAGAGACTGTGTATAAAGAAAAGCTACAGCATCTTCCACTTAAAGCAACAAAAACAGTGCTGAAGACATGTGCCCATGTTGGGCACTACTGATGTTAAGGTGGAGCTCAATGGACAGGCTGCTAAATTGCCACTGTTTGTGGTGAGAGGTAATTACCCAGCCTTAATGGGTAGGTCTTGGCTTAGGAAGATCCAGCTGAATTGGGCAGAAGTGCACCGAGTGTCTAAAGAAGAAACAGGTCTGACCACTATACTAAGGAAACATGCTGCTGTTTTTGGAGAGGATCTGGGAAGTATGAAGGGAATCACTGTGACATTGAATATTAAACCTGGCAGTCAGCCAAAATAACTGAAAACCAGAACTGTGCCATATGCCATCAGGCCGAAAGTCAAAGCGGACCTGGAGTGCCTGGTTATAAATGGAGTCCTATTACCAGTTACCCATAGGTCATGGGCAACTCCTATTGTTCCAATAGTGAAGAAAGATGGCTCCCTCCGGATTTGCGGTGATTTTAAAGTCACTGTCAACCCAGTGTTATGTGCAGAGCAATACCCGCTTCCCTGCATCGATGACCTCTTTGCGGGCCTGGCTGGGGGACAAAAGTTCAATAAGATTGATCTGAGTCAAGCGTATTTACAGATGCACGTTGATGAAAAGTCCCAAGAGCTGTTGACTATTGTGACTCATAAGGGGCTTTATCGATACTGTCGCCTACCCTTCGGAATAACATCTGCTCCCGCCCTGTTCCAGAGGGCTATGGACCAGATCTTGTGTGGCTTGCCAGGAGTCCAGTGCTATCTGGATGACATCCTGGTCACTGGAAGGAATGAGGAGGATCACCTAAAGAATTTAGAGGCTACCCTACAAAGACTGGAAGAGTATGGACTGCGAGTCCGCAAAGACAAGTGTGAATTCTTCCAGCCCTCTGTTGAATATTTGGGACACATTGATGCTACAGGTCTTTGTAAGGCCCCTGCCAAAGTTAAGGCTATTGTGGAGGCTCCCCCTCCTTAAAATGTTAGCCAGCTTCGCTCGTTTCTAGGACTATTGAACTATTATGGAAAGTTTATCTCACAGTTAGCCACACTGCTAAAACCACTTCACGAACTCCTTGGGCAGAACAAGGCCTGGAAAAGGACTGAAGCCTGTGATGTTGCATTTAACAAAGCTAAGGATGCATTGCTAAATTCTGAAGTTCTGACGCACTTTGATCCATCCTTACCTCTACAGTTGGCCTGCAATGGAATGGGAGCAGTCGTGTTACACATTATGCCTTCGGGAGAAGAGAGACCTATTGCTTTTGCTTCAGGCACTCTAAGCAAAGCGGAAACTAACTATGCCCAAATCGAACGTGAGGAATTGGGAATCGTTTTCAGAATTCAGAAGTTTCATCAGTACCTGTTCGGATGGAAGTTTACTCTTCTCACTGACCATTGACCCCTGACTTCAATTTTTGGACCCCACACAGGCATTCCTCCATTAGCCGCTAGTTGTATGCAATGGTGGGCATTCTTGCTTTCCGCACACACATATGAAATCAAATATGGGAAATCCACTCTGCACGGCAATGCAGATGGTCTCTCACAGCTGCCGTTGCCAGTCAACCATCGAGATATTGCCCAGAAGGAAATCTTTTACTTTGAACAAGTAGAGAATACACCTATCACCGCTATTCAAGTAAAGAAGGCAACTCGAGTTGACCCAATATTGTGCCAAGTTATGGACCTGGTGATGCATGGAACATCTCGGCGAACCTCTCTGGTCTCACCTGACCTTATTACCTACATGTCCAGGAGGACAGAGTTATCAGTCCAATCTGGTTGTTTGTTGTGGGGGAGATGTGTCATTATCCCACCACCGCTGAGATCACAGATGTTAGAACAGCTACATTCTGGTCACTGTGGAATAGTGCGCATGAAGGAAATTGCACAAAGCTATTTTTGGTGGCCTGGGTTGGACAGTGCTATTGAAGAGAAGGCAAGAGCTTGTATGTCATGTCAGGGTGTGAGGAATGCACCCCAGTGGGCACCCCTACATCCGTGGGACTGGCCTGAAAAACCATGGCAATGTATTCACGTTGACTTCGCTGGCCCCCTTGAAGGAAGCATGTTCTTGGTGGTGGTAGATGCCCATTATAAATGGCCAGAAGTCTCTATCATGCAGTCCACTACTGCAGAGAGTACTATCCAAAAACTCTGAGGACTCTTTAGTCGTTTTGGTCTGCCAGAACAACTTGTGAGTGACAACGGACCGCAGTTCGTCTCTCAGGAGTTTCAAAAGTTTATGAAGGCAAATGGGATACACCACATCACTTCGGCACCATATCATCCATCCACCAATGGATTAGCTGAAAGATTTGTGCAGACAATGAAACAAGCCTTGAAATCAGCAAGGGGACAATTATTCATTCAAAAGCGTCTGGACACCTTCTTCCTATCCTACAGAAACACATCTCATGCTACGACCAAGGCATCCTTGGCCTTTCTAATGATGGGACGACAGCTGCGCACTTGCTTTGATCTGCTGAAACCTTCTGAACCCCGACAAATTGTGCAACATCAGCAGCAAGATCAAGTCATCAGGCGTGCATCCAGAGCAAAAGACCGAACCTTTAGCCTGGGACAGTCGGTTTTGGCTCGGAATTATACTTCTGGAGCTAAATGGGTCCCTGCCACTGTCATCGCTCAAATGGGACCTGTTTCGTACACTGTCCGGACTGCAGAGGATCTCACCTGGCGGCGACATGTAGATCAGCTGCTGCCAGGTCATACCAGTCCTCAGGACACATCTTCAGTAGAGTTGCCTGACTTCACCACCTCCGGCGAGACACCGAATCAAGAGTCACCTGTTCCTGACTTTTCCCCTCCATTACTGCCAGTGGCCGAGATGCCCCTCTGCCCGGCATGAGCTAATACGCCATCCTCACCCCTTTTCCCTACAAACCCTGAGCCCATTGTCAGGGCTGCGCCCAAGACACTTTTGGGTGCAGCAACACCAGAAGTTCGCTGTAATCCACCTAGAGATAGAAGGCCTCCTTGTCAGCTGGATCTTTAACTAGGGTGAACCCACAGTTACGGGGCAAAATAATCCCCGGGGTTTAGCCGGGAATGGAGGCAGTCTACCCTCCTTCTCTAATGGGATAGACCTAGGCCAGTTGGGTACAGCAGAATAGCAGAAGGCAGATATACTGACCAC
The DNA here is from genome assembly GCF_016161935.1 of Mauremys reevesii. NCBI lineage: Eukaryota > Metazoa > Chordata > Testudines > Geoemydidae > Mauremys > Mauremys reevesii. The sequence goes on along the minus strand of NC_052624.1, from coordinate 127,707,129 downwards.
TGGATTAACAGTTTTCTGTTCCCTGACTGACCAGAGCAGGGGCTGCTCCAGGCTAATGAGAACACCTGACTCTAATTAACCTGTAAAGAGTCAGGTGAGGCCATTCAGTTAATGTGACAACCTGACTCTAATTAAGGCCCTGCTGATACTATAAAAAGGGCTCACTCCAGTCAGGCAGGGGAGTCAGGGAACCAGAGGAGAGGCAGTGCGGCTGAAGGGCTGGTTACTGAAGACACCCTCAAACCATTGTTAAAGGAGCCCTAAGGTAAGGGTGAAGAAGGGAGAAGCAGGAGAGCTGTGGGGAAGTGGCCCAGGGAAATGTAGCAACTCTGGCAGTGAAAGGTTGGCTGCCAACAACTGCTACCATTAGGGTCCCTGGGCTGGAACCCGGAGTAGAGGGCGGGCCCGGGTTCCCCCCAACCCACCACTACAGGAACATCTCCTGGAAGGGGAAGTCAGGTCCCTGTCAGGACAGGAGGCTGAACAGAGACTGTGGGAGTTCTCTCACCAACCTCCTTGCAGGCCTATGATGAAAAGGGCTCAGTAGACTGTAACCCTGGCCCTAGAGAGCGAAGGGCTACGTGGAGGGTCACAGTGAGCCACTGAGGCTAAGCATAAACCGCCTAGAAGCGCAGGACCCATGGGAGCAAGGTCAGAGCTCTGCCACACTAATTAGTGTTTGTTTTATTTTGGGGACATTCTTATTAAGGGGGGAGGAATATGTTGTGTATTTGGGTGTCATGGTAATAGAATCTTGTGTTTCTATGGCAACTGAGTCAGATTATTAGGGGATAGCCCAGCCTGTTTGGCTAGCTGTTGGTTTGTTCTGTGTGTAGCAATAAATGGCTGCTCCAATGTTTACAGCTCTCTGTCTCTCCAGTGATTTCTTCCTAAAGCTGTTGCCCCCAAGGATATAACACCATCCATGTCGAACACTTTTCCCTCCATCAATCTGGAGAGCCCTTTCCTGCAGAACGTCAAGATCCATAGGGTTGGGAGGTTTCTCCTTATCTAAACTCTGCAGCCCTCTCCATGTTTCTTCCTTCAGGGGACACTTCATAGAAAACTCTAAAAGTTCAACCCTCTGGAATTTTCCTACCTCTATGTCCCCTTCTGCAAGTTTCTTCGATGGAGGGTGTGGTCTAGCCATCAATTTACATTGTATCCTAAAGAGTATGCACTGACTTTTCAATGAATAAAGAAATGAGCAGGAAAAAACTACACTGGCTGGCATTCTCTCACAGAATTTTTTTGTTTTGTTTTGAAGGAACTGCCCACAAAACAATCATTTTAAGACTTTACTATACAATTCCAGCACCTGTGTCTTCTTAGCATCCAGTACAAAGTTTAAAATTATAGCAGCAATATAGAAAGTGCTTCTTAATTGTGTTATTCTGTTTCTAACAAGCCACATACAATAAACAGCATGATGTATACTGCTCCATCCTGTATCAACTCCTCTAAATTCCTATCTGTCTATGAGTCCAATTAATAATTTCCTTTTGCATTTGAAAATTCTCCATGAGCTTGAGCCATCCTAATTTTGGTTTTATATCCATCTATTCTCTCACCAAGTTACTCTTATTTTGCAATCTCTGCCTCTCTTCCTCTGTTCCTTCTTCCTGACCCTCCACATATAGGAGTTGCTCTTTCAGTTGTGATGCCAGATGCATCTGGAGCCCTGTCCCTCAATTTTTATCCCAGTCATTGCCTTTTTATCTGTCTTTGTTGATTACTTCTTCTTTCATGTCACAGTTAAGATGACAGGTGACAGATAAAGTGAGCAGAACAGGGGTTTGAGAAGGTGACATTCATTGTATTCCTAGGCTGTTACTTGATTCATAGAACATTTTCTTAAATTCTGTGCAGTCATTGTTGTGGAAGAAAATTCCCTTCTGTAGAATCTCATACAGCATTACTGTACCAGATGATTGTCAGCTTGGAGAATCTGGGCTGCCATCAACTGGAAAGAGAGTTAAATTTTCTCATTGATTTTCTATCATTCTTTGAAGACAATATTGACTGGATTTGGTCTGGCAAGGCCCTTTACATAGATGCCAACTGGTACTTAGACATGACATGACCCTTGTCTCATACAGGTAAGTTTTCATCAATTTCACTCCTTACCATTCTCTATGTGTTGAGGAAGCTTTGGGCTACTACTCTGCATCCCTGTGTCAAAAAAATAAATTAAGGAGGTATTGGTTCTTGTTAATGTTAATGATCACTAATAACTAAGGGTGCAAGGTGCCAGCTTCCTGCGAATTAGTAATCTTTGTATATTGCTGTGGAAGCCATCTCTTGATGTTGACTTTCTTGCAAAATAGTGCCATTTTTTGGAGAAGGTTATCAAAAAATTATTAATGATGTGGATGATGGGATTAGTTGCACCCTCAGCAAGTTTGCAGATGACACTAAGCTGGGGGGAGAGGTAGATATGATGGAGGGTAGGGATATGGTCCACAGTGACCTAGACAAATTGGAGGATTGGGCCAAAAGAAGTCTGATGAGGTTCAACAAGGACTAGTGCAGAGTCCTGCACTTAGGAAGGAAGAATCTCATGCACCACTACAGGCTGGTGACCAACTGTCTAAGCAGCAGTTCTGCAGAAAAGGACCTGGGGATTACAGTGGAAGAGAAGCTGGACATGAGTCAGCAGTGTGCTCTTGTTGCCAAAAAGGCCAATGGCTGTATTAGTAGGAGCATTGCCAGGAGATCGAGGGAAGTGATTATTCCCCTCTATTTGGCACTGGTGAGCCACACCTAAAGTACTGCATCCAGTTTTGGTCCCCCCACTACAGAAGGGATGTGGACAAATTGGAGAGAGTCCAGCAGAGGGCAACAAAAATGATTAGGGGGCTGGAGCACATGACTTATGAAGAAAAGCTGAGGGAACTGGGATTATTTAGTCTGCAGAAGAGAAGAATGAGGGGGGATTTGATAGCAGCTTTCAACTACCTGAACGGGGGTTCCAAAGAGGATGGAGCTAGGCTGTTCTCTGTGGTGGCAGATGACGGAACAAGAAGCAATGGTCTCAAGTTGCAGTGGGGGAGGTCTAGGTTGGATATTAGAAAACACTATTTCACCAGGAGAGTGGTGAAGCACTGGAATGGATTACTTAGGGAGGTGGTGGAATCTCCATCCTTAGACGTTTTTAAGGCCCGGCTTGACAAAGCCCTGGCTGGGATGACTTAGTTGGTGTTGGTCCTGCTTTGTGCAGGGGATTGGACTAGATGACCTCCTGAGGTCTCTTCCAACCCTAATATATATGATTCTATGATTCTGTGATTCTAAAAACTGGCAAAGCAGTAAGTTTGGTATCATCCTATTTTGAGATTTCTTGACTCCTTTCAGCTGGGCTTTCAGCCTAGCTATAACATGGAGGCTCCACTGGTGTCACTGGCTGGTGATGGACCAAGATCAGACTAAACTAATACATAAAAGCAATCTAAATGGCAGTCCTGCATGCTTCTCACGAGAAGCTTTCAAGCTGGTCTTTTACCCAACTTTCTCCCTAGACTACTTAGGCACAATTGCAGTTTAGAACGAGGTAAAACAATATTACTTTTTGCTGTGTCTGGGCCCTTTCAACAGAATCAAAACAGCACACTTCGACTCCAGCTTAGCCCATGTGCATACACTGTGAGGCAACAGACTCTTTAGGAACTGTACGAAATACAGTACTGTGCAAAACACACACTCTGTGTAACACCTACAGTTCCATTTAGATGGTATTTTACAAATAGTATAGTAACATTTTTTTGTAACATCTCTGTGATAAATTAGCACTACAAGTGTAAATAAGTAATATGATTACTTCTGCTCATACTGGCTAATTAAAATGCTTGATAAAATTTGCACGAAACATTACATATAATTTGAATACCTGCATCTTAAATAATACAGCAAAACACCCCCACTGCACAGCTTACTCCCATAAAGTCATCAGTTTTCCCTTCCTAATATCCATCAGTTTCCCTCAAATACATCAGTTCCCCCAACAACTCTGCAATCCCATTAATGACCCTTCCATAATTTGTGTTTCCTGTTCCCACTTCCACTGCTGGGGTAGAGGACAGGATATCTTCTCTTAGCAGTGTTTACCTAGAACCTGTACTAATGATTATGGGACTTCATTGAATAAGATACTCCTCTGAAGACCTCAGAGTTGGTAGCAGTGTTATTGGATGGGTTTTCCCTGCTCCTGTTGCCTTCAGAGGGCACTATGCTTTGCAAGAAAATCTTTTAGGATTGGGGCAGCGGGGAGTAGCTATCTGAAGAATCTGCTGGGGGAGAGCAGAACATGATACACACTGAAGACGCAGGGACATGGTGGATTAGCTGTCTGGTCACATAAAGAAGGTGTGGGAGAGAGGGAGAAAAGATTACAGTGTTCCCCTGGACATATCTAATGTTAGGAAGTGGATCTAGGGCTTGTTGGGGGAAGGGAACAGTAAGGGCGGTTGTCAAAAAGAGGCATGGTTCACTGGCTTCCCAACCATGTAAACCCCCTCAGCCCATGTGCACTGAACTTCTGTGAGCATGAGCTAAGGTACAAACACACCAAATCTTGAAGTGAGGTTTCATTTCAGTGGGTCTGAGGTGCAGCTGTGTTTTGTAACATAGACTGTTTGTAAATGCCTGAGGACTATGTTAATAAGTGTCCACGTTATAGTGCTTTACTTTTTACCTTGCTTGGTATGGTACAGGGGACTGGAGCTTCAGCCACTCTCAGAGCACAAAGGGGACAAAATCTTGCCTCAACAGGACAGGTTGAGACTCCCCTTGCATAGGGAATTCTTGGCTGGCACAACTCCACACCAACCCCTGCCATTGCTACCTCTGTCATAGGGGCATGTGGAAAATATAAGGGAGTTCTGTAACTTATGTTGGGGACTGAATGGCCCCAAAATTTGGGAAATACAAAAGTGTCTTTAAGCCACTTTTGTCTCCCTTCTCTTCTGATCCTGTACCTAGCACTCTTTGGCTGGACTAGACTACATGGCTTAGGAGAATGCCTATTGTAACTTACATCCACTGGTCAGTGTATTATATGTCCCACTCTGTGCTTACTCCACTGAGGATGTGAGTTTGTTACAAGTCCTAGCCACAGAGTATAGCTCAAATTGTAAAGACTTCCGCTTTTTTGCTCTAAAGATGCTCTGCTGTCAGTCAAGATGGTAACTAGTGCATAACCACCGCATCACATTAATGACACCGAATCCAAGCACACAGACCTGTGCTAAAAGAAGACTTAGATAATGTTTTCACCCCTACATAATGAATAGCTCTGTACAGTATGTGTTCTCAACTATAATTACCAAAAGCCATCTCAAAATATAGAAGACAGATCATTGCCAGCAGTTCTGGAAGGAATACATGTATTCTATAAGCCTTTTTGAAAATACATTATGATATTTATTATTTATTCCAATATAAATAGCTATGTTGAAATGAAGGTACTTTTTCCTCCAAATGACCAACACAGGGCTTAATCTGTGTGGCACAATACAATGAACACTGAAAGTAAGCAGGTGTATATTAATGCAAGTGCCATATTACTCCTAAAGTAGACTTGAGGATGCATTAAAAAGTTGCACCAATGGAGTTATCTATTTACCCACAGGATTCATGTGTGTAATTCTGAAAAAAATATTCTTGTAAAATAAATCAGCCTTTCCGACTGCTCTATATACTGTAAGAGAAACTAATATCAATCTGCTAGTGTGAAGCCACATAATGGCCAGAGAACTGTAATGCAGTGTGACCTCTAAAAACTAAAGGCGAGCAAGTTCTTTGTAAACTAGAGGCTATACATTTGGATAAAACATAATATATTCAAATTTATTGCTGGAAGTGAATGTGATCTGAAATCTAAAATGTGTGTGGTGACTGTGATACTCAACTACATTATTTAAACACAGTTCAGTATTTGTGTTCTATTTCTAAAAAATACCAGGGAAAAGCAGTGGAAATTGTAGGTTGGTAATAATGTAAGAGAACACATTTAAAAAAACCAGACAATGAAAAGTCAAGGAAAAAAGGTACAATTTCTCAGCCTGTAAGCAGGAGTTTTAATATATTATATATATTAATAATATGATAGAAATACTTTACGCAGTGTTCCTTGTTGCAGATCCTGACAAAGCACTGCATGCTTATTTCACATTGTCACCCAGAACTTCTAGCAATTCCTACTGGTCCTCAGACTGAAGTCTCAAATGTGCTAATGTTTTCCCTGAAGCATCCATGATCACACTGTCAGTTTTTCTGTCAAGTTATAAAGCTTCTTTTATAAAGTATTCGGCAACCTTCTTATGCAATGGTAGAAAAATATATGGGACATGAGCAGGCACTGTGTAATATTGCAATAGACCCAAAATTGTGGATTTTGCAGTTTTAAAAGTTGCCCCACAATTTTCTAGCTCATGAGTTGACATGTTTTAAATTGATACTTCATAAAGTCTGCCTTCCTTTAGCACCTGATAGCAGACCTCAGCAGTGCTATCCATGAAAAGGGAAAAAAAGAAGACAAAAACAGAATAAAACCAGTATTGGATTAGCTGAAGTGAGGGGGAAAAAGAGAGAGATGGAGACAGAAAAGAAGAAGGCAGTGTTGAGAAAGCGACAAAATCTAAGCAAAGCAAAAGGGAATGGGAACAGGAGGAAACTGGACAGAGAGAAAGGGACATATACGAATGGATGCAGAAGGAAAGAAAATTCTTTATATGTTTCTCCCCAAGTAGAAAAAAAAATCACTGTAACATGTTAAACTCAGACGACTTGGGAAAACCTTGTTATTATGGTCAGTCTCCAAAGTAGTAATTTTGGAATCCTGTTTTATAAGAACATAAGAATGGCCATAATGGGTCAGACCGTTGGTCTTACCTTCCAACAATGGCCAGTGCCAGATGATTCAGAGGGAATGAACAGAACAGGTAACTTTTCAAGTGATCCATCCCAGGTCGTCCAGTCCCAGCTTCTGGTAGTCAGAGATTTAGGGACACCCAGAACATGGGGTTGTGTCCCGACCATTGATGGACCTGTCCTTCATGAACTTATCAATTCTTTTTTGAACCCAGTTATAGTTTTGGCCTTCACAAAATTCCCAGGCAACTAATTCCACAGGTTGACCGTGAATTCTGTGAAGTACTTCCTTATGTTTGTTTTAAACCTGCTGCCTATTAATTTCATTGAGGACCAACGGTTCTTGTGTTATGAGGAATAAATAACACTTCCTTATTTACTTTCTCCACGCCACTCATGATTTTATACACCTCTTTCACATGATCAGTGGGTGGAGCCGCCTTTGGGGAGGCTAGCCCCAGCTCCGCCCCTTCCACCCATGGCCCCTTTCCCCCATGGCCAGAGCCCCAAGATCCTCCCCTCCTGGAGGAGCCATGCACCCCCCCATGGCTGGACCTCCAAACCCTCCCTCACCCTGGAGGAGTTCTGGGCCAGCTGCATAGCACCATGCCTCCCCTCCCCAGACCCCAAGCGGCCCAGGGAAAAGTGTGTCTCAAGTCTGGAAGAAGCTTTTGATATGCTCTGTGCAGATTCCGGGGTGACTGAGGAGGTGGTATGTGCCTCCTCAACTGCCCTGGAACCTGCATGGGGCATAATAAATAAAAAAGTTCCCCCCAAAACCCCACACCTGGGGATCAGGTGGCCACAGCAATGCCAGTGGAGGGCCCTATTTTAACCGCCACCCATGCTCTTTCATATCCCTTCTTCTTTGTCTTTTTGGAAGATGAATGGTCTTTTTAATCTCTCCTTGTTTGGAAACTGTTCCATACCCCTAATAATTTTTGTTGCCCTTGTCTATACATTTTCAAGTTCTAACAAATCTTTTTTTCAGATAGGGTGACCAAAACTGCACTCAGTATTCAAGATGTGAGCATACCGTGGATTATAGTGGCATTATAATAGATTCTGTCTTATTTTCTATCCCTTTCCTAATGGTTCCTAACAGTCTGTTAGCTTTTTATAGACTCATAGACTTTAAGGTCAGAAGGGACCATTATGATCATCTAGTCTGACCTCCTGCACAATGCAAGCCACAGAATCCCACCCATCCACTTCTATAACAAACCCCTAGCCTATGTCTGAGTTATTGAAGTCCCCAAATTGCGGTTTGAAGACCTCAAGCTGCAGAGAATCCTCCAGAAAGTGACCCGTGCCCCATGCTGCAGAGGAAGGCGAAAAACCTCCAGGGCCTCTGCCAATCTGCCCTGGAGGAAAATTCCTTCCTGACCCCAAATATGGCGATCGGTTAAACCCTGAGCATGTGGGCAAGACTCACCAGCCAGCACCCAGGAAAGAATTCTCTGTAGTAACTCAGATCCCAACCCATCTAACATCCCATCACAGACCACTGGGCATACTTACCTGCTGATAATCAAAGATCAATTGCAAAATTAATTGCCAAAATTAGGCTATCCCATCATACCATCCCCTCCATAAATTTATCAAGCTTAGTCTTAAAGCCAGATATGTCTTTTGCCCCCACTACTGCCCTTGGAAGGCTGTTCCAGAACTTCACTCCTCTAATGGTTAGAAACCTTCGTCTAATTTCACGTCTAAACTTCCTAGTGTCCAGTTTATATCCATTTGTTCTTGTGTCCACATTGGTACTAAGCTTAAATAATTCCTCTCCCTCCCTAATATTAATCCCTCTGATATATTTATAAAGAGCAATCATATCCCCCCTCGACCTTCTTTTGGTTAGGCTAAACAAGCCAAGCTCTTTCAGTCTCCTTTCATAAGACAGGTTTTCCATTCCTCAGATCATCCTAGTAGCCCGTCTCTGAACCTGTTCCAGTTTGAATTCATCCTTCTTAAACATGGGAGACCAGAACTGCACACAGTATTCCAGATGAGGTCTCACCAGTGCCTTGTATAACGGTACTAACACCTCCATACCTTTGCTGGAAATACCTCGCCTGATGCATCCTAAAACCGCATTAGCTTTTTTTACGGCCTTATCACATTGGCGGCTCATAGTCATCCTGTGATCAACCAATACTCCGAGGTCCTTCTCCTCCTCTGTTACTTCCAACTGATGCGTCCCCAATTTATAACTAAAATTCTTGTTATTAATCCCTAAATGCATGACCTTGCACTTTTCACTATTAAATTTCATTCTATTACTATTACTCCAGTTTACAAGGACATCCAGATCTTCCTGTATGATAACCCGGTCCTTCTCTGTGTTAGCAATACCTCCCAGCTTTGTGTCATCTGCAAACTTTATTAGCACATTCCCACTTTTTGTGCCAAGGTCAGTAATCAAAAGGTTAAATAAAATTGGTCCCAAAACTGATCCCTGAGGAACTCCACTAGTAACCTCCTTCCAGCCTGACAGTTCACCTTTCAGTATGACCCGTTGTAGTCTCCCCTTTAACCAGTTCGTTATCCACCTTTCAATTTTCATATTTATCCCCATCTTTTCCAATTTAACTAATAATTCCCCATGTGGAACCGTGTCAAATGCCTTACTGAAATCGAGGTAAATTAGATCCACTGCATTTCCTTTGTCTAAAAAATCTGTTACTTTCTCAAAGAAGGAGATCAGGTTGGTTTGGCACGATCTACCTTTTGTGAAACCATGTTGTATTTTGTCCCAATTACCATTGACCTCAATGTCCTTAACTACCCTCTCCTTCAAAATTTTTTCCAAGACCTTACATACTACAGATGTCAAACTAACAGGCCTATAGTTACTCGGATCACTTTTTTTCCCTTTCTTAAAAATAGGAACTATGTTAGCAATTCTCCAGTCGTAAGGTACAACCCCTGAGTTTACCGATTCATTAAAAATTCTTGCTAATGGGCTTGCAATTTCATGTGCCAGTTCCTTTAATATTCTTGGATGAAGATTATCTGGGCCCTCCGATTTAGTCCCATTAAGCTGTTCGAGTTTGGCTTCTACCTCGGATGTGGTAATATCTACCTTCATATCCTCATTCCCAATTGTCATCCTTCCATTATCCCTAAGCTCCTCATTAGCCTTATTAAAGACCGAGGCAAAGTATTTATTTAGATATTGGGCCATGCCTAGATTATCTTTAACCTCCACTCCATCCTCAGTGTTTAGTGGTCCCACTTCTTCTTTCTTTGTTTTCTTCTTATTTATATGGCTATAGAACCTTTTACTATTGGTTTTAATTTCCCTTTGCAAGGTCCAACTCTACATGGCTTTTAGCCTTTCTCACTTCATCCCTACATGTTCTGACCTCAATAAGGTAGCTTTCCTTGCTAATCCTGCCCATCTTCCACTCCCTGTAGGCTTTCTGCTTTTTCTTAATCACCTCTCTGAGATGCTTACTCATCCAGCTTTGTCTACAACTCCTGCCTATGATTTTTTCCCCTTTCTTGGGATGCAGGCTTCTGATAGTTTCTGCAACTTTGACTTGAAGTAATTCCAGGCCTCCTCTGCTTTTAGATCCACAAGTTCTTCAGTCCAATCCACTTGCCTAACTAATTTCCTTAATTCTTTAAAGTTAGCCCTTTTGAAATCAAAAACCCTAGTCCCAGATGTATTTTGTTTATCCTTCCATCTAGTTTGAACTGAATTAACTCATGATCACTCGAACCAAGGTTGTCCCTTACAACCATTTCTTCTATGAGGTCCTCACTACTCACCAAAACCAAATCTAAAATTGCATCCCCCCCTTGTTGGCTCTTCAACTACTTGATGAAGAAATCCACCAGCTATCACATCCAGAAAAATCTGAGCCCTATTACTACTACTAGCACTTGTCCTCCAGTCTATATCTGGGAAGTTAAAGTCTCCCATGATCACACAATTCCCATTAATGTTTACTTCATTAAAAACATTAAAGAGGTCTCTATCCATCTCCAAATCAGATCCCGGTGGTCTGTAGCACACCCCAAGCACTATCTCAGGGGAGGCTCTAGTAGCTTTCTTTCCCAATGTGAGTTTTGCCCAGACAGACTCTGTCTTATCCATTCCATCCCTTCTTATTTCTTTACAGTTAACCTCATCATTGACATACAATGCTACTCCACCACCTTTGCCTTTATTTCTGTCTTTCCTAAACAGCACGTAGCCTTCAATACCTGTACTCCAGTCATGACTACTATTCCACCATGTTTCTGTTATCCCTATAATATCCAGTTTCACTTCCTGCACCAGTAGCTCTAGTTCCTCCGTTTTGTTTCCTAGGCTCCTCGCTTTAGTGTACAGACAGCTTAATTTTTGCCGTTTGGCTTCACTGACATTCTTTATCTGGTTAGGCACAGACATTCTACCACCAGTATCACCTATTAGACTGGTATCTACACTACCCTTCCTCCTTATGTCAATTCTTCTGCTCATGGCTGTATCCTCTCTTACTTGTTTTCTTCCCTCTCGGTGTTAAATTCCGGCGTGGAGATTACCTGGACATCTCCGAACCATCTCCCCCAAATTCCTAGTTTAAAGCTCTCTTAATCAGTTGGGCGAGCCTCCATCCTAGAAGTCTATTTCCCTCCTTACTCAGGTGAAGTCCATCCCGAGAGAACAGTCCTCTGTCCATGAATGCTTCCCAGTGGCCATACATCCCAAAGCCCTCCTTATAGCACCACTGCCTGAGCCATCTGTTGATCGCTATAATCTTGTCACACCTTTGTTGCCCTTCTCTAGGAATAGGCAGAATCCCACTGAAGATCACCTGAGCCTCAATTTCCTTAAGCGTCTTCCCCAGCCTGGCATAGTATCCCTTGATACATTCCAGCGAGAACCTAGCCGTATCATTCGTTCCCACATGAAGAATAATCAACGGATTCTTTCCCGTTCCCATTAAGATCCTTTTCAGCCTCAGGTCCACATCCCGTATCTTAGCACCTGGCAGACAGCACACCCTTCTGTTCTCCGGATCAGCTCTAGTTACAGGCCTGTCTATTCTTCTCAGTAACGAGTCCCCAATCACGTAGACCTGCCTTTTCCTGGTGACAGTATGATTTTCTGGTCTATCCCCTGCTCCCACTTGCTGCAAGTCCTCTCGATTCCTGTTCGCCCTTGCAATCCTCTGCAACCCATCCTGTATTCTCCTGGGGCTCATATTTGGTGTTGTCTCCATTGACTCTTCCCCCCTTCCTGTAGGGCTAGCTGCTCTTCTCTTTTTCCTTGCCCTCTCACCTTCAGTGAACACCTGCTGTGTCCCTTCTTCATTTTCCAACTCTGCAATCCTGTTCTTGAGCTCTATTTCTCCTTCGCTGGCCTGTCTTTTCCTCTGCCTGGTTCTCTTAGTTACATGCTTCCACTGTCCACTTTCCTCACCCAGCAGTCTCCCCTCAGAATTCTTTGGTCCTGCTTCCATCTGCAAGTCTGAGATTATCCCTTCAGCCTCCTCATTTCTTTGCTCCATCATCTGCTCGAACCCCCTTCTAAACTCGACCTGAGTTTCCACCTGCATCTCCAGTCCTCGGATCTTTTCTTCCATCAGCTCTATCAGGCGGCACTTCATGCAGACAAAACTCTTTTCAGGTACCCCCTCCAGGATCATATACATGCCGCAGCTTCCACATCCGGTCATACTCATTGTGTCTTTCACTGCTGCCTCTGTATCAGTCATAGCCTTCCCACTGAAAACCTGTTAGTCAAAGAAACAAAAAACAAAACAAACCCCCAACAGGCACCAGAACAGTGGCAGACCACCACCCCCTCCCTTCACTAGCCTGTCAGTTCTTCTGCCTAGGTCTACGTCTCCCCCACAAAGTCCCCCTGTAAACTCCCAGTGAAACTCCCCTGTTTACAGCTCTGTTTGCTGGCTGCTGTAGCTGTCTCTTGGACTGCTGCTACACACTGAGAAGATGTTTTCAGAGATCTATCCACAGAGATTCCCAGATCTCTTTCTGGAGTGGTAACTAATTTAGAACCTACCATTTTGTATGTAGAGTTGAGATTATGTTTTGCAATGCTCATTACTTTGAATTTATCAACATTGAATTTCATCTGCTATTTTGTTTCTCAGTCACCTGTCAAGTCCATCATGGCAGTGACATTGACTGGCAGCAAGTGGTTGGCTGCTGGCCTTCTGGGGAATCCTCCACTGAAAAGGAGTAGGTTCAGCTCTGAGTCCATTTATGATTCAAGGCTTGGATATCATAAGTTCACTGGGGAGGGGATTACCAGCCACCTAGACCTGTTGAGGTGGCACTGGTCCACAGCACCAAGCCCTTGGGGAGATGGGTCCATTAGTTCTGTTGAGCCTGCCATGTAGGTGTTGCCCCTTGGAGAGGTTTTAATCAGGCAGTCTGGACTGTCTCTTTTCTCTGTTATTTCCTGGGGAAATCCCCCTGTTGTCATCCTGGATGAGCTGCCAGAGGTAATATTTCATAGAAATGTATTTTATTTTTATAATTGGCAATATACCTATCTCCTAGAGCTGGAAGGGACCTTGAAAGGTCATCAAGTCCAGCCCCCTGCCTTCACTAGCAGGGCCAAGTACTGATTTTTGCCCCAGAGGGCTCCCTCAAGGATTGAACTCATAGCCCTGGGTTTAGCAAGCTAATGCTCAAACCACTGAGCTATCCCTCTGTCATAAACAGATAGCTAAGGGTTAATATCTCTTTTACCTGTAAAGGGTTAAGAAGTTCACCTAGCCTAGCTAACACCTGACCAGAGGAACCAATGGGGGAACAAGATTTTTCAAAAGGAAGGAGGGAAGTTTTCCTTTGTTTAGTCAGTTTTTCAGTTTCAGCCGAGTGAAAAAGATCAAGGAACCAGCCTCTTATCAGAGTAGTAAGTTTTAGAAAGGAATAAATAGGTTTATGTTTATTTTCTTTGTAACTTGTCTTGGTACCATTAAGGGAATTATCAAATTTGGGTATTCTTGTGTGTATTAAAGTTTTTGCCCAGGGGAACATCCTCTGTGTTTTGAATCTGTTGTCTGTGAGAGTAGCTGGTATGCTAATCTCTTCCAGAGGGTTTTCTTTTACCTTTCTTTTCTTTACTTAAAAGCCTTTTTTCTTAATACCTGATTGATTTTTCCTTGTTTTTTAGATCCAAGGGGTTTGGATCTGGATCCACCAGGAGTTGGTGGGAGAAAGGAAGGGGGATAGTTAATTTCTCCTTGTTTTAAGATCCAAGGGGTTTGGATCTGTGTTCACCAGGGAATTGGGGAAGTTTCTCAAGGCTACCCAAGGAAGGGAGTGCTTGTGAATGGTGGCAGCGATACCAGATCTAAGCTGGTAATTAAGCTTAGAAGTGTCCATGCAGGTCCCCACATCTGTACCCTAAAGTTCAGAGTGGGGAAGGAACCTTGCCACCCTCAATCCCAAAGGGACTTTGATAGGTCATCTAGTCCAGTCCCCTGCACTCCTGGCAGGACTAAGTATTACCTAGACCAGAGGCGGCCAAACTTACTGACCTTCTGAGTTGCATATGACAATCTTCAGAAATTCAAGAGCCAGGGAGCGCCTACCAGAGCTCACAGCTTCAGCCCTGTGCATAGGGTGACCAGATATCCCAATTTTATAGGGACAGTCCTGATTTTTGGGTCTTTTTCTTATATAGCCTCCTATTACCCCCCACCCCCTGTCCTGATTTTTCACATTTGCTGTCTGGTCAACCTACCTGTGTGCCTGCCAGGGCTCGGGGCTTCAGCGCTGAAGGGAGGGGGGTCTCAAGGCTTCACCCTATGGGAGGCACCTGCTGGGGCTCAGGGCTTCAGCCCTGATCCCACTGAAGCTTTGCACCCCAGCAGGTGTGCCCCTCAGGTTGAAGACCTGAGCTCCATAAGGCTGAAGACCTGAGATCCCCATCCCTGCTGAGCAGAAACCAGAGGCGACATGTGGGGGGGAACATGGGAGTCACGTGCCCCTCCCAGATTTTTGCCAGGGTTTGCTGGCCCCTTTGGGTCACATGGTACCACCAGGCCCCCTCCCTGCATGGCAGCTGCTGAAGCCGGCAAGCTGGGAGCTGCAGCTGTGGGTAGAGGCAGTGGCAAATTGCTGGGAGTTGCAACTGCTTTTGATGCTGCCTCTTCCCATGGAGTTAAAGCAGAGGCCCCTCCTTGCAGCTCCCAACTGTTTGCAATTTCCTCTCCCCAGCTGGTTCCCAGTCCCATTCATTTCACTTACTGGCTCCCAATCCCAGGCTCCTTGTCCAACCAGTCTCAGCATCTCCTCCATCAGCTCCAAGTCCTACTCTCCCCCCAGCTCTCAATCCCAAACTCATTGCCCAGTCGGTACCAACCTCCCCTACAGCCCCTCTTGCTCCTAGTCCTAGTCTCCTTGTCTACCTAGTTCCATTCTCCACCCCGTCTTAGTACTAGTCTCCTTGTTTATCATGGCCCAGTCCCCAAGAAGTCCCAGTCATAGTTTCTCTCCCCACAATCCCATTCAAGTTCCAGTCTTACTAGGTTTCTTGTTGCAATCTACTCCTTTTCCTTCTGCCTATCCTTGTGCAGCTTTTGTTCCCTCTGCATTTGAATAAGATGGCTTCCTCCTCCATTCTGCTTTTGCTCCAGCAGGGGGATAAGTCAGTAAGAACACAGGAGAGGCAGGCTCCCTATTCTCAGTTCTGTTGCCCACAGAAGCCAGGCCCAGGAGCAGCAATGACAAAGAAATTTTGGCTGTTCCCCTTCAGCTCCAGGCTGGAGCATGCTCATTTGTTCTGTGGGGATGGCACACATGCTATCTGTTCGGCAGTAAGAACTGTGAGGGGATGAAATATGCTCAGTAAGGATGAATCTTCAACAATTTTAGCTGCTCAACTCTGAGACGTGTCTACTGAGCATGTGCGAATTGAGATTTTTCAAAGGTTATAAGTAGGCTGAAGTTGGATGGATTTTCATGGGGATGACAAACCACACAGCTCTGACACAAAAGCTGCCTCCCTGCCAAATTTTAAGTCCCTGCCGTAAAGCATGGAGGTGCTAGAGCTTCTTGAAGAAGCTCACCAGAATGTTTTAACACAGGGGTCGGCAACCTCTGGCACGCGGCTCGCCAGGATAAGCACCCTGGCGGGCCGGGCGACTTTGTTTACCTGCTGTATGTAGGTTGGCAGGTTTAGCCAACCATGGCTCCCACTGGCCGGGGTATGCCGTCCCAGGCCAATGGGGGTGGTGGGAAGCTGCGGCCAGCGCATCCCTCAGCCTGCACCACTTCCCGCAGCCCCCATTGGCCTGGGACGGCGTACCATGGCCAGTGGGAGCCACGGTCGGCCGAACCTGCCGACGGAGCAGGTAAACAAACTGGCCCGGCCCGCCAGGGTGCTTATCCTGGCAAGCCGCGTGCCAGAGGTTGCCGACCCCTGTTTTAACATTTCAAAACAACATATTGTCCCCAATATCATTCTCAGAAACAGCTTAACTGTTTTGTCTGAAACTTTCCAAAATACTTCATCCAAAGGCACACACTGGGTTGGAAAATTTCAGCCCACAGTCTGGGAAATTTTTGAGTAATTGTAAAGAGACCAAGTGTCATGCAATCTTAATAACAGGTGGTACTATCAGTCATGCCTATAATAAATGCTCACATATAGTAATTTAATGTATTATTTATAAAAGATTGACAGACCTGAAGACTGAAATTCTTAGTTTATCCACAGAACAGATACAGTTTGCATAGCAGTGGTGTAAACTTCCCAATACTGTTCCACCAAGGAGTCCAACCCTTCTATGGACCTGGTATGGATGGAGCAACTCTAGGAATGAGTTGCAATCTACTCATGCTCTTTGCTTAGTTAGTCCCCGGCCTCTCTGTTAAGTCTTCCCAAAGGGGAGTCAGTCACAGCCAAATTTTCATGAGCTGGATATCTATCTTCTAACAAGTCATCCAAGACCACCAACTCATTTCAGAGGGGTGCCAAAGAGCTTTCAGTTAATAATGACTTTTAGTCACTTGGTAGTCAGCTGAATTTGAGAGTGTCAGAGAGATGACAAACTCTATTTCCTACCAAGATACTTCACTTGAGCTGTCCATTCAATCTTCCCTCTTGAAGGCTGCAATTCTAATAATGATGATCAGACTAGAACTGGAATAGGAGAGATGGAAAATCAAAACTGAGACAAAGATATATTGGCATGTCTGTGTGATAAAGCTCGCATTCATGCTATACGTAGCAGGTTATTCCTTCACTTTGAAAAATACTGACATACTCCACCCTACATATTGTATTAACTTCCATTGACATTATGTGTGGAATGCATTTGCACCCATTAGCAATATCATACAATATTTGAAAGATGAAGTCTTTGTGGGATGAAAAGCTCCAATAGCTCTATTCTGCATGGTGTAAATAAGAGCAGAACTAAATGTATCATGATCAGTGGAACTAGAGTCAGGGGGTCCATATTCCCTGGAAGGAGTGCTATTGATGGGCCACCAGAAAAACAGAGAACGTGGGGAGTTGGGATGGGGGCAACAAAGCCATATGAACAGAGTACTCCACAGGCTGTAATAAAGTTCCACTTGCTCAACATAACCTTCATTCAGCTTCACCCTTTGGTAATGAAACATGGTGGCAGTGTCTGAGCTGTGAATTCTCTGTCGTGCAGCAGTTGGCAGCATGAGCCATGCAACTCAATCTGAAGCCCCTGGATCCCTGGATTTTGCAGACACAAACTTAGCCAGTGACAGACCTGGTAGAAGGGGGAATTGGAGCTGCACACAGACCTGGCCTTGCAGGACTATGACAATAGCAGGAAAGTAAAACTGTTATTTTACCTTGAGGTCTGCAACGGTCCGAAGCTCACCACTGCCTCAAGCCTCACAGTAGTCACAGCAGAACGAAAGTGTGGAGCGACACAGGTTTTTCACTAGAGACCAAGTTGAAGGGGAGAGAATACCCCTATGTTACTGCCTTATGTACATTTTTGCTGCTACATGCAATTTTGGGGACTTGACTGGATTCCTGACTTGGGACAGGATAGTCTGTGGCACTTGGGAGAACGGGAAGATGATCTCACGTGAGACTGATGCTTAGACATGGGGCATGCAGCCGAAGCCTCAATAGACAGGATCAAAGCTCTAGGGGACGTAACACCCCCAGAAGTACATGCAGTGAGATTATAGCAAAGAAGAGCAGTGGCCAGAGTTTCATACCCAGATAGAGGTGCATTTACTGTGTGGTGCAGCATGAGCAGGTAAAGTAGAAGGGCCCTGCCCTAGAACAGCATTGCAAGGAAGGTGGCAAGTTCAACCATTTTAACAGTGTGAATGAGAGCGGGGGAAGGTCTCAGAAAGATTCATTCAGACTTGAGGGGGAGAGTGTATCAGACATTAGTGAGAACTGCATAACGCTCTCCTTGAGTCTAAGAGCATATCAGGTTCAAGCCATTAGACAGGAAACTTCCTGTGCAAATTCAGCTGGATAGTGGGGCCTCCTTCAATGTGATTCCTTTGGGTGAATTGGACTCGCACATACCCACTACAGTGCAGACACACTGGAACAATGTACCACGACAGCATAATGTACTCTGTAGGGAAATATGACCTCATAGTAAATGACTTGAAATATAACAGATAGAACCAACTGAAGTTTGCAGCAGTGGATGGTAAGCACCACAGAACCCTCTTGAGGAATACAGCCACACAAGCTGTGGATCTGAGCAGGGTGCATCACCAGAACTGCAAGAAGCAAAAGGGAGAGCCTAATTAACATTTTAAAAGCACATGGGGATGTTTTCAAAGGTGCAGGTACCTCAAAGGAAAGTTGCAACTGGAAGTAGACCCCACAGTGGACTCTATGTGCTTACCTCAAAAGAAAATTCCAGTGGCATTATGTAGTCCAGTATGCCAGGAGCTTGAAAGTCTGAAGAACAGAACAGAACATAGCAACCTTAGAGACCAATGCAGCCTGGATACGCCACATGGTAATGGTAAAGGAGCCATCGGGCAAATTACACATCTGCATAGACTGAAAGCCACTGAACTAGGCATTGAAAAGACACAATCATCCACTGCCCATAATTGAAGACATTGTGTCAGAACTCTCCAAAGCCAGAATCTTTATTGTGTGTGATGTGAGGAATGGGTTTTTGCATCTAAACCTGGGTACAGAATGCAGCATACTGACATAAGAACATAAGAACAACCATACTGGGTCAGACCAAAGGTCCATCTAGCCCAAAATCCTGTCTTCCAACAGTGGCCAATGCCAGGTGCCCCAGAGGGTAATCATCAAGCGGCCCATCCTGTTGCCCGTTCCCAGCTTCTGGTGAACAGAGGCTAGAGACACCATCTCCATCTATCCTGGTTATTGGCCATTGATGGACCTATCCTCCATGAACTTATCTAGTTCTTTTTTGAACCCTGTTATAGTCTGGGCCTTCACTACATGCTCTGGCAAGAAGTTCTACAGGTTGACTGTGCGTTGTGTAAAAAATAGGGCTGTCCATTAATTGCAGTTAACTCATGCGATTAACTCAAAAAAATTAACTGTGATTCAAAAAATTAATTGCACTGTTAGACAATAAAGTACCAATTGAAATGCATTAAATATTTTGGATGTTTTTCTACATTTCCAAATATATTGATTTACAACACAGAATACAAAGTGTACAGTGCTCACTTTATATTATTATTTTTATTACAAATATTTGCACTGTAAAAATGATAAACAAAAGAAATGGTATTTTTCAATTCACCTCATACGAGCACTGTAGTACCAATCTCTTTATCGTGAAAGTGTAACTCACAAATGTAGATTTTTTTGTTACATAACTGCACTCAAAAACAAAACAATGTAAAACTTTAGAGCCTACAAGTCCACTCAGTCCTACTTCTTGTTCAGCCAATTGCTAAGACAAACAAGTTTGTTTACATTTACAAGAGATACTGCTGTCTGATTCTTATTTGCAATGTCACCTGAAAGTGAGAACAGGCATTCACACGGGACTTTTGTAGCTGGCGTTGCAAGGTATTTATGTGCACAGACAGTATTGCAAAGTTTTTACATTCCAGATATGCTAAACATTCATATGTTGCTTCATGCTTCGGCCACAACTCCAAAGGATATGCTTCCATGGCGATGATGCTCATTAAAAAAATAATGTGTTAATTAAATTTGTGACTGAACTCCTTGGGGGAGAATTGTATGTCTCCTGTTCTGTTTTACCCACATTCTGCCATGTATTTCATGTTATAGCTGTCTCAGATGATGACCCAGAACATGTTCATTTTAAGAACACTTTCACAGCAGATTTGACAAAATGCAAAGAAGATACCAATGTGAGATTTCTAAGGATAGATACAGCACTCAAACCAAGGTTTAAGAATCTGAAGTGACTTCCAAAATGTGAGAGAGATGAGTTATGGAGAATGTTTTCAGATGTCTTAAAAGAGCAACACTCTGATGCAGAAACTACAGAACCCGAACTACAAAAAAGAAAATCAACCTTCCGCTGGTGGCATCTGACTCAGATGGTGAAAATGAACATGCCTCGGTCCACTCTGCTTTGGATTGTTATCGAGCAGAACCCGTCATCAACATGGACGCATGTCTTCTGGAATAGTGGTTGAAGCATGAAGGGACATATGAATCTTTAGCGCATCTGGAACGTAAATATCTTGCGATGCCAGCTACAACAGTGCCATGCGAACGCCTGTTCTCATTTTCAGGTGACATTTTAAACAAGATGTGGGCAACATTATCTCCTGCAAATTGTAACCGAAATTGTTTGTCTGAGCGATTGGCTGAAGTAGGACTGAGTGAACTTGTAGATTCTAAAGTTTTATTTTTGAACACAGTTATTTTTTATACATAATTCTACATTTGTAAATTCAACTTTCATTATAAAGAGATTGCACTACAGTACTTGTATTAGGTGAATTGAAATATACTATTTCTTTTGTTTTTTACAATGCAAATATTTGTAATCCAAAATAAATATAAAATGAGCACTGTCCACTTTGTATTCTGTGTTGTAATTGAAATTAATATATTTGAAAATGTAGAAAACATCCAAAAATATTTAAATAAAGGCTAGTCTATTATTGTTTGAGTGCAATTAATCACACAATTAATCACAATTCATGTTTTTAATTGCTTGACAGACCTAGTAAAAATACTTCTTTTTGCTTGTTTTAAACCAGCTGCCTATTAATTTCATTTGGTGACCCCTAGTTCTTGTTATGAGAAGGAGTAAATAACAC
The DNA here is from genome assembly GCF_016161935.1 of Mauremys reevesii. NCBI lineage: Eukaryota > Metazoa > Chordata > Testudines > Geoemydidae > Mauremys > Mauremys reevesii. The sequence goes on along the minus strand of NC_052624.1, from coordinate 127,686,024 downwards.
TTCCTTATTTACTTTCTTCACACCAGTCATGATTTTATTGAGCTGAAAAGTCCTAGTATTATTAATCTCTCCTCATATGGCAGCTGTTCCATACCCCTAATAATTTTTGTTGCCCTTTTCTGAACCTTTTCCAATTCTAATATAACTTTTTGAGATGGGGAGACCACATCTGCACGCAGTATTCAAGATGTGGGTGTACCATGGATTTATCTAGAGGCAATATGGTATTTTTTGCCTTATTATCTATACCTTTCTTAATGATTCCCAACATTCTCTTTGTTTTTTTCACTGCCACTGCACATTGAGTGGATGTTTTCAGAGAACTATCCACCATGACTCCAAGATCTCTTTCTTGAGTGGTAACAGTTAATTTAGACCCCATCGTTTTATATGTATAGTTGGGATTATGTTTTCCAATGTGCATTACTTTGCATTTATCAACATTGAATTTAATCTGCCATTTTGTTGCCCAGTCACCCAGTTTTGAGAGATCCTTTTATAGCTCTTCACAGTCTGCCTGGGACTTAACTATCTTGAGTAATTTTGTATCATCTGCAAATTTTGACACCTCACTGTTTACCCCCTTTTCCAGATCATTTATGAATATGTTGAATAGGACTGGTCCCAGTACAGACTCCTGGGGGACACCACTATTTACCTCTCTCCATTCTGAAAACTGACCATTTATTCCTACCCTTTGCTTCCTGTCTTTTAACCAGTTACTGGTCTATGAGAAGACCTTCCCTCTTATCCCATGACAGCTTACTTTGCTTAAGAGCCTTTGGTGAGGGACCTTGTCAAAGGCTTTCTGAAAATCTAAGTACACTATATCCACTGGATGCTTCTTGTCCACATGCTTGTTGACCCCCCACAAAGAATTCTAGTAGATTGGTGAGGCATGATTTCCCTTTACAAAAACTATGTTGATTCTTCCCCAACAAATTATGTTCATCTATGTGTCTGACAATCTTGTTCTTTGTTATAGTTATATATACAATCTTTGCAACACTATTTGTTTGCTAAAGATGGCTGCACACAGAAAGACCAGGCAAGCCCAGGCCCTGGTACAGGAGCTGGCCCCACAGCAGTGGCAAGGAGGAGAACTGGCTGCCCCAGTGCCCAGCTTGCCCATTCAGGTTTGGCTCCATGGCTCTTACACCGTGATGGGGGTAGCAGAGGGACTAAAAATGAGTGAGTGGCATTATGACCTGGTGTAAGGGGTGGGAGGGATGGGTCACAGCACCACTCAGTTTTGGCCCCGCAGCCCCTCTGTCATAAGAGTGGGGCTACAGGTCCAAACCTGCATGGGCAGGTGGGTGTCCAGTGCTGCTATTCCTCGCCACTGCCAATGGCATGCACTGTGCCTAACATGCATAATGCTATGGGTGCTGATGGGCGTAAGTCCAACACCAGAGGTGTTCCAGAGAAGGCTCACCCAAGTATGGGAAAGATAATATTCTCATTGTAGTTGAAGGGAACAATGATACAGAAGCTGGACAAGACCATGACAGAAAACTACAAGCTTTTCTACAGCAATTCAGGGATAAGAACATAAAACTCAACCCAGAAAATTGTGATTCAGACAGTGTGAGATGACATACACTGGACATCGGCTCACAGCAGAGGGACTGAAAGCAGATCCCAACAAGTTCAAAGCAGTCAAAGACATGCCAGATGCAATGGATGTGAAAGGGGTACAGCATTTCCTAGGAATTATGTATTTTCTGTCCAAGTTCTGTCCATACCTGGCTGCACTAGCGGAACCCATATGTCAGTTGACTTAACAGGATGCTGAGTGGGACTGGGCACTAAGAGATGAAACACTGAGACCTTTATTGCTTGTAATGGTCTATAACTGGATACACAGTCACTGAGGGCCAAATTCTGTATTGACGTACACAGCATTCAATCCCATAGACATCATCAGAGTAATACAGACAATATGAGGAACAGAACTCAACTTTCAAAGCCATGCAATATGGACTAAAAGAGCATCTAAGAGCAGGGACTGATATACTGTGCACATAAGCAGGTTTCTCATCCATCCAGTAGATGTCTGTGTTACTCTCATGCCTCCGTCCACCCACAAATACATCACACGCTGAAAATAAAATTATTTGTACGTCTCTCTGAGGTGGATTTGGAGCTGCTCTGAAATAATTTATGAATGTTATATGTTGACCTGGTTATTGAAATGGTTACAGGGTAAATTGATTTAATTTAATAGGAGGCTGTCAGGAAAAACAAGCAGGAAGGGAAAAAAGCGTGCAAGATAAACCACTCCTCTGCAAACACTTGAGGCTTGTAAAGGGACAAGGTCAGAACTGGTAACTCTGAACATTTTGTCTCCTCTCCAGTTAACCTACAAAACTGGTTTGAATCAGGACAGTAAAAGGCCTGGGAACATATGAGAACAAAAACACCCTGGCAGGTTAAAAAGGAAGACTCCCTCAAGAAAAGGGGATAGTTATTCAGGGGAACCAGAGCGACATACAGGGATCTCCTGGAAGTTTGTGGAGAAGGTAGGCCTGCCTACATCACCATAAGGGGATGGTAAGACAGACATGCATGTAAACTTTGTTCTCTTAAAAGCCTTTTTCTTTAAAACCTTTTTGATCATGCTGCAAAATATCAAATACTTTGGTTTTAAAAGGCTGTCTGATCATTGTATGCCTCTGGTCATCGACTCCCAATGGAAAGAACTGCAGGTCCTGAACTCAGTCAGATCTGCAGGATAAGAACAAATGATACACAAGGTACTGTAGCCCAGGGCCCACTCTGGGAGTGAGAGACTTACATAATTCTACCCCAGACTAGAAGAAGGCCCTGGGCCTCACCCCGAGGGGATGAACGAAGAGGTTATGTCTTCTCTGTGATAAAAGACACATGGCACTGAGTCTCAGAGCCCAGGTGAGCTGGCCTTGGTTCTAATGCTCGGTGCTGCGAGTTTTTTATCTCAGTGTAAATATACCCTGAGAGACCTGAAAAGGGACAGAGGTGTAAGTAAGCATGTAACCTGACACTTTCCATCATCTTATGACAAGAAACTGCCAAAAGTACTAGATCAAATTTACTCAGACCCTTTTGGGTATGTGTTTGCTACTTTCTGGATATCAACATGGAGCCTCCCTGTGTGGCCTCACTTCCTGCTGTGGCTTAAAGGCATAATAGAAGCCATGGATATTACAATCTGCTTATCAGATCATTATAGCTTGTCAGCAGTCTCTACAAATGAATTAGCTTAATTTTCAGGGTTGACTATTTCAATCTAAATGGCTTATGGTATAAAGCAGTTAGTTGGCTATTGATAGAGTGAAATACGCAACATTTCAAATGCGTGCATTTGCTGTAGTTGTGTTCTGTAACAACACTGAGAACTACTTGTAAGTTATTAGGCATTTTTCTATGCAGGTTTGTAAGCACAAATGCATTATTAACTCATTAAAGCTAATTGAATCATTCATAAAAATAATGTAAGAAACAGACTCTAGACAGTGACTTTCAACTTAAATTACCCTTCCTGTAAGAAAAGCAGACTTTTCTTTTACTGAAAAGAGAGAGGTTTGATGTACTTACTGAAAATCTTTAAACTGTACACACCACACTTTGCTCAGCTCTCCAGTTTGAAAGGCTTGAATTAATGGGAACAAAAACTTCCTTTTGTTTATGAAATGTGAAATATATTTGTGATAAAGAGGTTTAAACATTAATCAGCATTTCTGAATCTACTGATTGTTTTCAGCAAGTCTGCTATCATGGCAAGGGTAGATCAGAACCTCGCAGAGAAACATCTGCAAGAGAGGGGCAGAAAACTTCATGTGTTTGGCTTAACAGTTTTTCTAAAATATTGGCCCTTACCTGGGAGGGTTGTTAATAGACATGAAGTGGACAGAATGTATGGCCAACCAACCTTCCCAACTCCCAAGGATACTGAGGTAGACTGGCTTCCTTCCCTTCTGGAAGCATGAGTCTTTCAGGAACAACTGATTTCACAAGATTTCAAATATTTTGAATTGTCAGATCTGAGGTAGACCCCCAATTATAATTTGTTGAAACCAGGGTGGTGAGGACCCTGAACAAAAGGCCACTGACGTCAATGAGAATTTCTTTATTGACCTCAGAGGTCTTGGACCAGGTCCCAGAAATATTTTTTTAATTAAAACATACATTCTAATATTATCACATGACTCCATGAGCCAGGGCCCTAGGCATATGTTTATTTATGACTTAATTCATCCTTGTTTGGGTCCCCACCATGTGTATAGAATATCAGAGTTGGAAGGGACTGCATTTAGTCCAACCCCCTGCTCAAAGCAGAACAAATCCCCAGACTTCCCCCCCCCACCAGTTCCCTAAATGGCCCTCTTAAGGATTGAGATCACAACTCTGGGTTTAGCAAACCAATGCTCCAAACCACTGAGCTATCCCTCCTCCTTAAAAATAATATATGGAGACAAACCTGTCTCATAGAACTGGACGGGACCTTGAAAGATTATTGAGTCCAGCCCCCTGCCTTCACTAGCAGGACTAAGTACTGATTTTGCCCCAGTTCCCTAAATAGGCCCCTCAAGGATTGAGTTCACAACCCTGGGTTTAGCAGGCCAATGCTCAAACCACTGAGCTATCCCCTCCCAAAAAAGACACACTGCTAAACATGAGGCTTAAACCCATGACCCTGAGATTAAGAGTCTTATGCGCTACCAACTGAGCTAGCCAGGCTACTCAGGCCACATGCCTATAAGCACACAATCTAGCCCTTAGTCTTTACCCACTGTGTCTCTTCCAATTTATCACCTATTGTAAGTCACAACAACTGCTGTGAGATACCTAGAAAAGAAAACAAAATTCTATATACAAACTAGCTTTGTGTCCTCCATTGGGTATAATCAAAATTTCAATCTCTCCAAAAAAATTATTCTTTTGACAGACTTGGTGCACACAGGATATTATCGTTGTTGGAGATATGTCAGATGGTAATTTTTACTCCTATCCTGATATAAATATCACATTTTTATTTATTTTATTATTATTCTTATTAAAAATAATATTTGTATTGTGGTAGAATTTAGGGTCCACAATCACAGATCAGAATCACAGTATACTATGCACTGTAAGAACACAACAAAACAGCAGTCCCTGCCTTGAAGAGCTTACAATCTAAGTCATGAGTCTTTTTTTTTAAATATATGCAAGTGAGGGGATGCATCAAGAAGATCCATGGTTAATATGTAGATTGAAACGAGCCAAGAAAATTTGTCATTTCTTTCCATAAGTTTGAATAATTCGTGTCATGCAAGTGTCTATGATCTATGAAGTATCAATTCACAAGGACATTGAAACAAATCAAGCTTATGGCTTACCTGGGGGAAAAGACCTAAGTTGCACTATGTTCCCTGTATTCTTATTTGTATTGTCAAGACTACATATGGATACCTCTATTATTTTCTTGATCTGGTATATATCTTCCATTCTTGTTTGGGATGAACTGCATAATTCACTCATGGCTCACAACTTGTTAATAATATAGCTAAATCCAAAATGCATGCCTATAAAGCCTTTAAACTCAGTGAGCCTCATTTATACAAACTCTCAAATATCCAAATGAATGTTATATTTAGATAACTGAGGTTGTATACCTCAATTAGGGCAGCTTTTCAAATATTAGCCAGTTATTTGCTGTATTAGTGCAGGAGATATAATCTGCCAGAGTCCTGAGGATTGGTGGTAATTCATTAGCTAGGACATGATTAACTAAGACAAAACTATATTTTAAGAACATTTCAGAACATGATGACATTTTAATATCGAAGCCTGGATATTAAATGGAATGTATTCCTAAATGACATTGGCCCACAAACTAAAGCAAAGATCTTCCCAAGTGTAAGAATTAGTGAGGGGTGAACTTCAAGATTTTCAGAGGTTCTGTATGGATAAACACCTACTCATTTGACTCTTATCTGAACTTTTCAAGTCTGCCAAATGGGGATGGAAATCAGAGCTGCCCAGAGGATTCAGGGGGCCTGGGGCAAAGGAATTCAGGGGCCTTCTATTAAAAAAAGTTGCAATACTAGAGAAGACTATATTCTTGTGGGGGCCCCTGCAGGGCCTGGGGCAAATTGCCCCACTTGCCAATTTGGGCAGCCCTGATGGAAATAGCACAACCTTTTCTTGTGGTCATGTGTTGTGACACCTTTGCTCTTAATCCTGGTCAGAACCAGGAAGTGTAGAAACAAACAAATGAAAAATATATTTATTAAAAGTTAAATGTATCAAACATGCACAAAGTTTGAGGTTGGGGCAAATGTTCAAGCCAATTTTTAGCTTATCAAAACTACTTTACTCAACTAATAATAAATGAAGATCCACTGGTCATACTGTGGTCTCTTCAGTTATCTCTGCTACTCTTATTGCTCCTGCTGTTTTTCATTGTCATTGGCAGAGTAGTAACAGTAGCTATTCCTCCTGCTGTGTGTTGTTTCCTTTGAAATTTGTGCTGAGAGTGACACATCCTTGCAAAGTGGTTGCTTTAACTGCATGTATTTCACTGTACCCTTTGTATACCTTTGCACTGTGCTGGGCTTGTCTCCAAATTTATTGGGGAAAATCTCTGCTCTCAGCTGTTTGTTTAATCTAGTACTCTGTTTTTACGCCTTGATATGAATGTTAGTTCTTTCACTCCTTTTGGGGTCATAGTTTTCACTAACTCTGAAAATATCTACTTTCCTTTGCAATGTCAATTGCTCACAATAACCTTGCTTTGAACTGCTTATCAGCTATACAGCAAATAATTCGGTTTCTAATTAGTCCATCTGTTATCTGTGATTCTCAATTTCTCAATAGGTTGACCCCATATCATAACAAAAATAAACGTCAGGTTCTCCCTCCCAATTAGGATTAAAAAATAGCCTCTGAAACCTGGTAATGATCCCTCAGGATAGGGGATTGTGACCCCTAGGTTGAGAATTGCTGTGTTAGCTCTTCAAAGACACATGTCTAAGCTTTATTATGTAGCTATGTAATGTAATACTCAATTGTCTCACCTGGCTGCTAGTTTCTTGTAAAGAAAAAGTACCTTTATGAAGGACATTCTTGTTTAGAGCAGTGTATTTTTATGGCAGACATCTCTAGGTGGTGCTGTTGCACACCATCTTCCACTTTATTTTTCTTAGCTAGTGAGCAAGTTTTGACCCTTGGGAATATATTCTGTGTTTATGTTATAATGCAAGGGTGTGTGTAGAGACAGCTTTGGGACAGAGGGAGCTGAAGAAGCAGTAGGAGTTTGCTCTCTGCCTGGGTCTCTGATTAGAGCCTATTTCTGAGACAGAGTTGGTCTTGAGCCAGGTATTTGTGTGGGGCTGAGATTCCTTGAAGAAGGGTGTGATGGGGTGAGGAGACCCTGTCCAGTGCAGGGTGAGTTCACCCGTCCTTCGAGCTGCCCTCTGTCTGTAGGCAGTGAGATCTAAGGACTAAAGTCAATAGAGTTGCCCTGATCTGCAGGGCTGTAAGGCCCAATGGCCAGAGTCTATGTAATCATCCTGATCCACAGGCCGATAAAGTGTCATGACCTATATCAATGGGGTAGCCCTTCTCTGCAGGGCAGTGGTGCCTAGTGGCCAGAGTCCATAGACATACCATAGGTTTTCAGGGCAGCAAGAGCTTAGTGTCCAGAGTCAATAGAGATTCTCCAGGTTCGCAGGGCAGTAACTCCTGGTGACTAGAGTCAATAGGGATAACCTGGGTTTGCAGAGCAGCAAGGCCTATCTGCCAAAGTCAATAGAGTTTCCCTCCAGGCGGGGTTGTATGGCCTACCGGCCAGTTGGGGTGTGTGGGCTGCTACCCCGGGAGTGGGAGTTGGCGGCCAGGGTAGGGGGACATGGGCCCTCCCTGCTTCATTAGGTCTCACCCCAGGACCCTATGAGTCATTGGGGAGCCGTATGCAACACACTGACTATCATCAGGACAATGGCTAGTCCACCCCTCCGGCTGCTTCCTACTGTGGTACTCATAGTGGTGGTCTGTGTAACTTCGGGGTCTCCGGGTTCCTCAGCTGGTTCAACTCCCTGTAGCTCCCTGGGGCATGCACAGATAGCTGAACATCTGCTTGGTTCTCGGTGCCTTTGGCTTCCTCAATCCGGGATTCCAACTGTTCCCGGTAGGAGCCAGCAAGAAGCATCCTTCCTTTTTGGCAGTCAGCCCAGACTGAGCTGGGTGCTCACTCTTAGACTGGTGCTACACCTGGAGCATGCCCAGTAGGGATGTGGGGGTGTGGCTTCTTCCACCCATGGGGAGGAGTTAACCCTTCCCCATCCAGTGTGGGGTGAGTTCACCCCATCACAAAGAAATTAGCCTCAATGCTGTTTTTGACCACCACATTTCATGACTGGTTGTACATAATATACCCATAATATATCCAGATTGCTTAGCACTGCTTTCGCCTCCATTGAAAAGCTGACCTGTAAGGCCTCAGACATTTGTCTTGGCAGAGGGGCAATGCTAGTCTCATAATGGGACACTGGTATCAGAAGAAGTGGGGACAGTACTTTTGAAATTTCAGAATGACTTTGTCTAGAAGTCCCATTCATTCTCTGAATCGAATGTATTGCAGATCTCCAAATCTTCTGAGTCTGTCACATGGAGCAGTGTGGGGGATTTCACTCTCTCTCTGATTTCTCCACAATAGCAGTTGCTTCAAGGAAAGTGTGGGAACACTGCAAGCACAGCCGATTTAATTTTTCTCCTGAGCACTGCAGCACACAGGAGTGCTGGGAAGAGACTGCTCTTTATTTCCTGGCCCCTGTCATGACAAGGGCCAGGGTCACAAATGTTATACCCCATCACCTTGCAGAGATCTGTCCCCACTGATTCCAGTTAGAGAAGAGTTTTAAATGCATCAACTGTTTTAAGAACTGATAGCTAATCTTCTAATTATTTATAAAGCCCAATTCTACCATTACCACGACTATTTAGGATATATGGATTTCCTATTAATGCTGGACAGCCCAAACAATAAAAGTATTGTTGCAGGACCCCTTTTGTATCTCCATCATTAAGAGAACAGATGGGACATAAAGTATTTCTATATCCATAGTTAGAGAAAAAAACATCTGGTGAAAAGAACAAAAATATTCTTCATTCCAGGTGTTCATCTATAGCAAGGAAAAGTAATGATTCTTCTAGCATTATTATATATAGCATATATCATGCTAAGAATGAATTTTTTAAAGGAAGAGATTCTAAATTGAATTCAACTTTAATTAATTTAGTAATGAAAACAACCTCACTATCTTCAGTACCAGTCATTTGGAGGGAACAATCCAAAACAGGTTTAATAGGAAGGACTTAGATAACCCAATCACGGAAATGGTAAACGGGCGCCTTGGAAAAAGAAAGTTGTGTCCTTTGCGATTGATGGAGTAATTGGAAAGAAGACAGAAAAAAGTTCTAGTTACCAAGAGGAAGAGGAGTCTGCTTTTGATGTCTATACAGTGCCTGGCTCATGGAATAGCACTATTTTATGAAAAAGCTGTACAATTTTGCTCACTGTTTAGCAATTCTGAATTTGGTCACAAAACATTAGAACTATTCCTCTCAAGACACACAAAATTGTAGAGTCAATAAATATTCATAGTACTTTGGGAGAAGAAAACAAAGTGTCTTTTTTTCATAAGATAAGTTCATTTTAATGGTAGATTGCTAGCTTGGATATTTATAGAATGTAATTTCTTGCCTCATTAGTAGAGCTGGGAACTCTAGTCATAGTGCACAATTCATCTAATGAAATTACTTCTTTCTTCTGTCTGAAAATTACCCACAGACTTTGAGCTTGGTTTTACTCTGCCTTGAACCTTGTGTGGTCATTTACACCTGAGCAAACTGGGCATATGATGCTGGAATGTTTGCAATCAAGTCACAGCGTTAAAAAAAATAAGTTCATTGACTGAATCTGAATGACAAAGGAATACAAAGAAATTATGATCTACTTCCAGACATCTAGTGAATAGAAGATGAGGCCAAATTCACTGAGTAAATGTGTTAATCTCCACTCCTTTACATGTCTTCCCTGCTGAACTCGTATTGCTTTCTACTCCCATACATAGCTAAATAATTATTAGGTTGGCAAGCCGACATTTCTATTCCCATTATATTTGAAATAATCCTGTCTTGTAATCAGCAATTCTATTTGGCCCAGCTATTGCCAGAGGCTATAAATATAAACCTTATATTTACCATCATGAACTACACTTAAAAACTGCATGATTGAAAAGCTTATGTACTGTAGGTTTGCTGAAATTAAATTATAATACTACTGTAAATCATAAATATTTAGTATGAAAATGCACTATCTTATTAACTGGTGGTTTTTATGTATTTTAAACACACTTTGTCTAAATGTAATATGAATACAGTGTAGGAAGTGAGCATTTAGTGTCTAAGCTTATTATGATGAGCAAAATATGCAACAATATATATGTAAAATCTTTTGGCTGTAAATATAATCGCTACCTAGAAGCAGTGATAGGATTTTTAGTTAATGGTACTCAGAATTCATGCATGCTGAGGATAATGACTAGCGTGAAGACAATTCTAGACAGCTAGAAACTGTCAATCAACTTCTAATCTATAAATAGGGTGACTACAGTATTCAGTGGGACATTTTCCTGAAGTGGCATCATCTTGATGAAAAATGCACATATTCTAAATAATAAAAATAAAAATATCTGACCATAATTGATATTATGGGTACTATACAGATACAATATATAGATAGATATGAAGTGTGTGTGTGTGTTTCTCTCACACTCATGTCATGGTTTACCTGCATACAGACAGACATACATATATATATATATATACAGTGATAATAGATCCATGTGATAAGTTTGATTTATAATGCCATTTGACCACTTCACCTGCATTCTGCTCACAAATCCATTTTACCATGAAACTTATTCTAATATTCAAAACATTTGAGTATCTTAAAAAATAAAAATCAACCAACCACAAAAATTTTCCTTCATTTCTCCAAATGCGCCATGTCCCTCTGAGCATTACAGCTCCTTTAAGCCCAGGACAAGGCAGTATTCAGTCTTGCAACAATAATAGACCTGCTATCTCAGGGCTCTGCGGAGCTAGAAATGGGAGCTTTTTGCCACTGGAAAGTGGAAATCTCCTGCTTCTAAAGGGGGCAGAGAGTACTAGCTTCTAGCCATTGCGAATCCCATAATATCAGATTTTAAAGCTGTGACATTCTTATGCACAGAAAAACTATTTTAGGTAAATTTTAGAAGTGAATTAAATGTGTTTATCTGATTTTCCTTTCCTCTGGGAACTGTACATTTGGAAGCATGCTAATACAGTAGACTTTACAGGTGCATGGGGAATGAGGATAGAGGTCCAACAAATACATTTGAAATAGGTCCAATAAAATTGTAAAATGTTTTAATACATTTATAGAAGATTTTTCCTTAAAATGTTTGGTCTGGGTGGCTCAATAGGCGATTAATAATGGGATATAGAACCTTTCCCTTTATTCACCAGTTCAAATCCAGCCAAGTTCAAATAACTAAGGCTCCACTTGGGCAAACACTTATAATACATGTATTCCATAATGGGACTACTTATGGTAGTAAAATTAAGCACATGCATAACTATTTGAAGGATTGGGGTCTAAAAGTCATTATCACACAAAGACTGATCCAACAAAGCCAATAAGCACATGCTTGGCACCTCTCATTGAAATCATCAGCACTACCTATGTACTTTGCTGGATGACAGCCTGAGTAGGCATACACATTGTTAAACAAAACTCTCACCCTATTAAGACGTGAAAATACATAAGCACGTGGTTAATTTCTTTCCTTAATAGGGATGCGTTCCTGAATCGGGACTGTGGCTGGAATTACCGTACAAATGTAATTATGTTTCAAGGCCTCTGGATAAAAACAAATATATTTTTTTCTGTGTTGTTAATTCAGCACCTTTCATAGGCAGGAAAGGCATTTAGGTTTTTTTAATCAGAACTGAAAGAATTAATGCCTGAGAAATGTAGGCTAAAGAGGTGCTAAAATACACACTGCATACATGGTTCATTTAATTTCATTATGTTTTTTATATGTTCATTACAATATAGCAGACAGTTATCCAAAGAAGAATTATTTCCTTTATTGAAAATTACAAAGGAATATAATCACTGGATTAATGTTTATTCAGCATACAAAGTGTGAATATTTATAATGTACATGTTAGGAGATATATACATTTTATGGCATCTTCAAATTAAAACATGAAGAATGTATGTGATTCATTTTATGATTATTAAATAAATGCCAACTTCTGTACTGAAATATTAGAGAGACAAGGTGAGTGAGGGACTACCTTTTATTGGATTGATTTCTGTTGGGGAGAGAGACAATCTTGAGGGGTCAGGGTCCCAGTCTATGCTGCAATTTTATAACCCTGCAGCCCAAGCCCCGTGAGCCTGAGTCAGCTGACATTGGCCAGCCACAGGTGGTTTAATGCAGTGTAGAAGTACCTGCCCTACCCCGTGACTTCATTTGGAGCTGGGTGCACTCAAAACCTTGTTAATCACATTGCTTTTATATAAGTATGGCCTGGTCTACACTACGAGTTTATCTTGAATTTAGCAGCGTTAAACCGAATTAACCCTGCACCCGTCCACACAACGAAGCTCTTTACTTCGATATAAAGGGCTTTTAATATCGATATCTGTACTCCTCCCCAATGAGGGGAGTACCGCTGAAATCGGTATTGCCATTTTGAATTAGGGTTAGTGTGGCCGCAATTCGACGGTATTGGCCTCCAGGAACTATCCCTCAGTGCACCATTGTGACAGCTCTGGATGGCAATCTGAACTCGGATGCACTGGCCAGGTAGACATGAAAAGCCCCCCGAACTTTTGAATTTCATTTCCTGTTTGCCCAGTGTGGAGAGCTGATCAGCACAGGTGACCATGCAGTCTGAGAATTGAAAAAGAGCTCCAGCATGGACCGTATGGGAGGTACTGGATCTGATCGCTATATGGGGAGAGGATTCCGTGCTAGCAGAACTCAGTTCCAAAAGATGAAATGCCAAAACAATTGAAAAAATCTCAAAGGGCATGATGGAGACAGGCCACATTAGGGATTCAGTACAGTGCCGCATGAAAGTTAAGGAGCTCAGACAAGCCTACCAGAAAACCAAAGAAGCAAACAGAAGGTCCAGGGCAGAGACGCAGACATGCTGAGCTGCATGCAATTCTAGGAGGGGCCACCACTACTACCCCATCCCTGACCCTGGATTCCGAGGTGGGGGTGGTAATCTCAGCCATGCCTGAGGATTCTGCGGACAGGGAAGATGAGGAGGAGGAAGAGGCCGATGAGCTTGCGGAGAGCACACAGCACTCCGTTCTCCCCAACAGCCAGGAGCTTTTTCTCAGCCTGACTGAAGTACCCTCCCAACCCTCCCAAGGCAGTATCCCAGACCATGAAGACATGGAAGGGACCTCTGGTGAGTGTACCTTTGTAAATATAAAACATGGTTTAAAAGCAAGCTTTTTTTAATGATTAATTTGCCCTGAGGACTTGGGATGCATTCACGGCCAGTACAGCTACTGGAAAAGTCTGTTAACATGTCTGGAGATGGAGCGGCAATCCTCCAGGGACATCTCCATGAAGCTCTCCTGGAGGTACTCCAAAAGCCTTTGCAGAGGGTTTCTGGGCAGTGCAGCCTTATTCTGTCCTCCATGGTAGGACACTTGACCACACCATGCTAGTAGCAAGTAATATAGTATCACTGCATGACAAACAGGGGCGGCTCTAGGAACCAGCAAAACAAGCTGGTGCCTAGGGCAACAAAATCTAGGGGGCGTCCCCGGCGGCTGGGGGGGGCGGCAGGCTGGGTCGGCGAACCTGCCGCAGTCATGTCTGCGGGAGGTCCACCAGAGCCCCGGGACGACTGGAGCTGCCGCAGGCATGACTGCGGAGGGGGCGCTCGTCCCGCGGCTCGGCTGGACCTCCCGCAGGCATGACTGCGGCAGCTCAAGCGGAGCCGCTGCACCCGCGAACCGGCCGCAGCCGCGGGAGGTCCAGCCGAGCCACGCGGAACCAGCGGTCCCTCTGCAGTCATGCCCGCGGGAGGGCCGCTGCTCCCGCGGCTCCGGGGCGCCTCCCGCGCATGACTGCTTGGGGCGGCCAAAAACGTAGAGCTGCCCCTGATGACAAAGCCTGGCAGCATATGGTCCCAGTGTTTGTTGGCATTCAGGCAACATCTGTTCTTTATCTTGCTGTGTTATCCTCAGGAGAGTGATATCGTTCATGGTAACCTGGTTGAAATACGGGAATTTAATTAAGGGGACAGAGGTGGCCATTCCTACTGGGCTGTTTGCCTGTGGCTGAAAAGAAATCCTTCCCTGCAGTTAGCCAAACCAGGGGGTGGGGGGAATTGGTGCTGAGCTTTTTCGCGTTTGGCTAGCAGGGATCTTCCCTGATACCAGGCATGCAGTGCGGGGAGGGGTAAAGCGATCATCCCAGAGAATTGGATGTAGGGGGGTTAGTTTGGTTTCTGCTGCTGCACGTTAACAGGAAAGCCGCAGCACTCAACGGGCTTTGCTTAGTATGTGGGAAAGGAGGGTGCTGGTTTTATGAAGGCTGCAGAAACCGAAAGACAATGGCTTATCATGGCCGCATGCTAGCGGAATTCTGTTGCCCAGACCTGCGTCTGTGAGATCTCTAACACCAAAGCCGCAGGCACTCAATATTAAGATGCAAACTGCGACCTTGTACTCAAATCACATGTGCTATGTAATATGAATAGTGTTGTTCACCATGAAAGAGTATAAGCATTGTTCTGTAAAATGTATCTTTTTAAATACTTCTCTCCCTTTTTTTCCCTCCCTCCTGCAGCTGCAAATTTTTCAAGCCTCCCTCCTCTGTCCCGAAGGCTATCCCAGATAAGGCAGCAGAAAAAAAGGATGGGAGACGAAATGTTCTCTGAAATCATGAAATCGACCCGCAATGAAAGAGCTCATCTGAATGAGTGGAAGGACGCTGTATCAACGTACAGGAAAGATGCCAGTGAACGTGAGGACAGGAGGGACCAACATGAGGACAGGAGGGACGAACGTGAAGAGAGGAGGGACGCTTGAGATGAGAGATGGCGGCAGGAAGATCAGAGGTGTCGGCAGGAAGATCGGCGGTGGCGGGATGCAACGCTGGGGCTGCTGCGTGATCAAACTGACATGCTCCGGCATCTAGTGGAGCTTCAGGAACAGCAGCAGGATCACAGAGTGCCGCTGCAGCCCCTGTATAACCACCCTCCCACCTCCCCAAGTTCCATAGCCTCCTCACCCAGGCGTGTAAGAACGTGGGGGGGAGGCGGCTTTGTGCCCCCACCCACTCCACACCAGTGGACAGCCCAAGCAAAAATATGTCATTATTTTGAACTTCTGAAGTGGCCTTTTCCTTCCCTCCTATCCTCCTCCCAAACCCCAGCTGGGCTACCTTGTCAGTTCTCTCCCTCTTTTTATAATCAGTTAATAAAGAATACATGATTTTTAAACGATAGTGACTTTATTTCCTTAGAAAGCAAGCTGTAATCGAAGGGGGAGGGTGGGTTGCTTACAGGGAATGAGTCAATCAAGGGGGCGGGTTTTCATCAAGGAGAAACAAACAGAACTTTCACACCATAGCCTGGCCAGTCATTAAACTGGTTTTCAAAGCTTCTCTGATGCACAGAGCTTCCTGGTGTGCTCTTCTAATCGCCCTGGTGTCTGGCTGTGCGTAATCAGCGGCCAGGTGATTTGCCTCAGCCTCCCACCCCTCCATAAACCTCTCCCCATTACTCCCACAGAGATTGTGGAGCACAGAGCAAGCAGCAATAACAATGAGTATATTGGTTTGGCTGAGGTCTGAGCGAGTCAGTAACGTGCGCCAGCGTCTCTTTAAACATCCAAATGCATATTCTACCACCATTCTGCACTTGCTCAGCCTGTAGTTGAACAGCTCCTGACTACTGTCTAGGCTGCCTGTGTATGGCTTCATGAGCCATGGCATTAAGGGGTAGGCTGGGTCCCCAAGGATAACTATAGTCATTTCAACATCCTCAACTGTTATTTTCTGGTCTGGGAAGTAATTCCCTTGCTGCAGCCGTTTAAACAGACCAGAGTTCCTGAAGATGCGAGCAACATGAACCCTTCCTGGCCATCCCACATTGATGTTGGTGAAACATCCCTTGTGATCCACCAGTGCTTGCAGCACCATTGAAAAGTACCCCTTGCGCTTTATGTACTGGCTGCTCTGGTGCTCCAGTGCCAAGATCGGGATATGGGTTCCATCTATCGCCCCACCACAGTTAGGGAATCCCATTGCAGCAAAGCCATCCACTATGACCTGCACATTCCCCAGAGTCACTACCTTTGGTAGCAGCAGCTCAGTGATTGCTTTGGCTACTTGCATCACAGCAGCCCGCACAGTAGATTTGCCCACTCCAAACTGATTCCCGACTGACCGGTAGCTGTCTGGCGTTGCAAGCTTCCAGAGGACTATCGCCACTCGCTTCTCAACTATGAGGGCTGCTCTCATCTTGGTATTCTGGTGCTTCAGGGCAGGGGAAACCAAGTCACAAAGTCCCATGAAAGTACCCTTATGCATGCGAAAGTTTCACAGCCACTGGGAATCGTCCCACTCCTGCAATACTATGCGGTCCCACCAGTCTGTGCTTGTTTCCGGGGCCCCAAATCGGCGTTCAATGGCTAGAACCTGCCTCATTAACAGCATGATCTCCAAAGCACCAGGGCCCGTGGTTCGAGACAATTGTGTGTCCATGTCCTCATCGCTCTCGTCACCGCACTTCTGTAGCCACCTCCTCCTCGCCTGGTTTTTCAGGTCCTGGTTCAGCATAAACTGCATGAGAATGCGTGAGGTGTTTACAATGTTCATAACTTCTGTCTTGAGCTGAGCGGGCTCCATGCTTGCTATGGTATGGCATCTGCACAGTTCACCCAGGAAAAAAGGTGCGAAACGGTTGTCTGCCATTGCTTTCAAAGAGGGAGGGATGAGGCTGTACCCAGAATCACCTGCGACAATGTTTTGTGCCCCATCAGGCATTGAGATCTCAACCCAGAATTCCAATGGGTGGGGGAGACTGCGGGAACTATGGGATAGCTATGGGATAGCTACCCACAGTGCAATGCTCTGGAAGTTGACGCTAGCATCAGTACAAGGACGCACACCGCCAAATTAATGTGCTTAGTGTGGCCGTGTGCACTCGACTTTCTACAATCTGTTTCCAAAAATCGGTTTCTGTAAAATCAGAATAATCCCGTAGTGTAGACATACCATGAGTGAGGGATAGATTGAGAGTTTACTCTTACCTCATAGCAAGGGGCAGCATTGCTCCAGGAGCAGACCAGGGAGTGACCCTTATTTGCTCATGGAGGAAACAGTCTGATCCTGGGATAGAGCACTAGATTACTCCTTCTGCCCCACTAGCTCAGATGCACGGAGTGGAATATTGTGTGGCACAGACTCTAGGTTCCATATCTTCCCAGCTCCTGCACATTCACTTCTTGTCCCCCTGTGCAGGAAGGGCAGTGGCAGTCCCACACAGGCTATTCTCCCTCCCATGTTGTGACTCGTGATGTGGGTAGCCTACACAGAGAGTAAGTGGCTGCCTTGTGCTCCCTTATTCCCCTGCACAGGTGAATAGGATGAGCCATGATCTTATCTTAAACATGGATTTAGATGCCTTAATTTAGGGGCCTAGATTGGGCAATGTGGGGTTTAATTTTTTAGCTTTTAAGTTAGTTAGAATACATTAATTCATTTGTCTTCCATAACATCTATTAGCAGACTAGGATCAACAGATAAATGCTGCAGGTTCCTTTTATGTTTCAACAATGTATTTGTATTCATGAATAATTTGTGAAGGAAACATTTGAAACAATCTGTTCCTTGCTTTAGATTAGGGTTTACTGAGTATTTCATCCTCCCACTGTAAATTCACAGGTATTCACAAAGGTTTCTTTCATGAAAAGAGAGGCCTAACCTAACCGCTTAGAAAAAGCAATGCAACAGGAAACTGTCATATCAGAAGCATTTATAATTAGGAAGCTAGGACCCTTTAATTAGGTGTTTGATGAATTATTGCACATACCAATGCAGTATAGAAATGCTATTTACTGGAGTAGATTGAATCAGCCTAACAGATTACCTGCATTTCAGTTTATTTTAATAGTTTTAATTTACCATAGGGATGAGCAAAGCGATTTGGTTTGGTTAAAATAAAAATTGGGCCAAACCTTAGTTTATTACATGATTTTTTCTTGAGGTTTGAACAGGTTTGGTAAACTTTTTCTTTCATTTGATTTCTGTGCCCTTTCCTTGGCAAGGGTTGCCAACTGAGCTTTTCTATGAGAAAGGGCAGGGCACATTCTCAGCTTGTGCAAATCAGCATAGCTCAATTGGAGCTATGGAAATTTACACTCACTGTGAACCTAGCCTACTACATTTTTAATGTTACTAACTGGACCAGAAATATTTTTAGTCTACCAAGAAGGCCTGTTCTTATCAGTTTCCCCCCATAGCTATAGACCAAGTACATTCAGCCATCATTAGTTTATCAGATTTTTTTACTATTAAATGCAATTGGCTGAACACTAGAACAGTTTAAGAAAAAAATGGTAAGCTGATATCAGTTCAAAACACAAGGAAAGGATGAATTCCTACTGTTCATAGAGTAGACTTTAGTTGCATCTGGATTTCTAGTTCTCATCCAATCTGCTAGAAATCTTTTCAATTCAGAAAAAATGTGAAAGGATATTAGTAATTAGAACCAGTATAGATTTCCCACTCTCAAGAGACAGAGGCATTATTACTTATTAAATCCATTGTCTACCCAAAGATTTCATTTCTGAAATGTCAAGCCCTTTACTGGCAATGCATATAACATACCTAGCAATATAAGATATTAAGATCCTTCTTCAGCAGGCTTGTAGTAATCAAACAAGACTTCATCACTTCTCTCAGCTGGTTGGTTTGTCTAAAGGCCAAATAGAACTTAGCTAGATATTCAGCTCTCAAAGGAAATGTGAGTCATTAAACATGTCTCAATTCATGTGAGAAAATGTAGACATTTGCACTTGTAGTAAAAGCACTGGTTATAGAGAGTCTACTTTCCCTTCATTCCTACCATTTTCCTGGGTGGGAAAGTGTTTCAGTTGAGAATTGGGAGAATTTTCTGTCAAGCTTCTCATGCTACTATAACTCTCCGTATCTTGAGGCAAATGTCGCTTTCTATTGTTATTGTTTTCTATGGCAGGAGGACCCCAAAGTGACATTGCTGGCATGTTGGTCTGATTTATCTGCTAATATAAAAGCAGTCATCAACTGTTTTCTTCTTGATGGTTAAGGGATGGTATGTGGGAGAGGGGCAGAGGCAAGTGTGCAGAGAAATAGTCCTTCAGATGAATGCTTTTTCTATTTCAGACAAATAAGAGAGAACAAAAAGGTTCTGTTAAGTGCAAACCACTGCAAGATTAAAGTTAACACTATAATACTAATAAAATCATATTCCTTTTCTCCCTCTCCATCCCCTTTGCCTTCTTATAGTTATAAACTGAAAGGTCAAGGCTTTGTTCACTATGCTAAAGCTTTTTACTACACAATAAGTTATCAAAGCAGGAGTGATGCGCAGGGCCGCCCAGAGGGGGGGGCAAAGGGGGCAATTTGCCCCAGGCCCCGGGCTCCGCAGGGGCCCCCAAGAGAACAGCGGGGGCTCCCGCCTCCGCCCCTCTCCTGGAGACTCAGCGCACCAAGCACCGAGTCTCCGCCGGGGCCCCTGAGCCCCGCCCCGCGCCGCGTGGGGAGGGGGCGGGGCTGGGAGCTCTGGGCTGAGCGCGGCTCCCTCCGCTCGGCGTGGAGCTCCCAGCCCCGCCCCCTCCCCACGCGGCTCTGAGCGGGACGGAGCTCAGGCCCTGCCGGCCACACGCTGCGGCTGTTCCGGCGAGGCGCTGAGACTCCGGGTGAGGAAGGAGCCGGGGGTAAGAGGTTGGGGGCGGGGGAGGAAGCGGGGGCCGCCGCCGAAGCGCAGCCCGGTCTTCGGCGGTAATTCGGCGGCGGGGGGCCCCTTCCGTTCCGGGACCCGCCGCCGAAATGCCCCGAAGACCGGGCTGCACTTCAGCGGCGGGTCCCGCTTCGGTGGTAATTCGGCGGAGGGGGGCTCCAGCCACGGGTCTTCGGGGCACTTCGGCGGCGGGTCCCGGAACGGAAGGGCCCCCCGCCGCCGAAGACCCCGGGCCCCCGGAATCCTCTGGGCGGCCCTGGTGATGCGTGAATAATAGTAGTATGGAATCCGTTGTATCAACGTGTTCTCAGATAATCACAATTGTCTTGTTCTTGTGCTTGCTCACGTCTGAACAAGCTAAAAAACGAATTCAGATAAGATGCTTTACTTCCCAAATTTATTTAGTAGCTGACAAGCAGTGCTTTTGGAAGGGATGCTGCTAGCAGAATACAGGAAATGACTTAGAAAACACTAATGGAACTTGTAAACAACAGCTTTTAAAGGCCTCATCAAATCCGTCATTCAAGAGTATGTTACTGCTCCATGCTAAATAGAGAAGGAAAAAAGGGGACAAATGAGAGGGGAAAGAGAGTGGTTCAGTTTTGCGACTTGACTTGAAACTGATGGGACCACTCCAACCCACAGAATAACAAAGTATATGTGGAAGATCAGTTATGTATCTGATATGGTTTATGATCAATAGCAAGCAATAGCTGGTGACCTAAAGCTTCGTCTAATACTTTACATGCTATAAATTCCTGTATCCATTCAAACACACAGCTGGGTGAAAAAAGTAAGAAAAAAATCAAATATTGACTCATTTTAAAATGAATGTACTTGTTTGAGTCCAGTTTGCGTTCATTTTCCAAGACCAGCTGAGCAGTACAGTTTTACTGGCACAAGTGTTCAGAGACTGTGTTTGAAGCTTGCACAACTAAGCATTCACCGAAAGTGAATCAGAAATGCAAAAACATGATTGACAGGAGACCTGATTTAATAACAATTATTCTCATCCAGTGATGGAACAGAAACAATAGCAAGTGACTTCTGAGATGAGCTACAACTAATCAGAATGGCTTGCATTTCCAATATCAGGTATTTAATATATTCAGCAAACTGTTTGCAGTCAATCCACAGATTAGAACATTTTGTTAAAAATTTAAAAATAGTGGTAATTTAAACACCTATTAATTCTGAAGAAATTATATTCTGCACTCAGATATTCCATGAGCAGAAGAGTTTAAATTCAAGGAGTAAATTATTCATAGTGAATTATTTGTTCTGCTTTTTACACACACCCAATAATTTTGCTGTTATTCTGATTCCTGGGTCAGTGATACTAGAGGGCCACTGGTGGCACATCTCTTCCAAGCTACGTTTCTCACTCTCAATTAGCTTAGAGTAAATGATTGGCATGGTGGGATTGCTGTGATCTTTCCTTCTGCTAGAGATGTTTTATCCAGGAGTGACAGTGTGTGACAGCTTTGTTTTAGAGTCTTGACATGTTATCAGCCACCTCAGTACAACTCTAGATTGCTCACAGTGATCTAGCAATTATCTCCTATATCAATGGAGCCTTTTAAGTGTGGTTAGGTTGAGATTTTCAAATCTGCCTAAGGGATTGAAATGCACCCAGTTAAATAGTTTAAATGGAAATTGGGCATCCAAATCCCTGAGGCAGCTTTGAAAATGTTAAGTTAAAACTCGAATCTCTGTGCAGACAAAAACTAACGTTCATTGGCCTTTGAGTTCATGGTTCATATGCACCTGTCTCCAGTTATTACATTCACAGTGGTGGGTAATACGCTTGACTCATTTTTTGAGACTACAATTGTATTTCTAGATGATCAAGACTAGATGATCACTCTTGCTATGCTTGGACCATCATCTTGTATGAGTGGGCAGTGAGCCACAAAATACCGGAGGGTCAGACCTGTTCTGATGCACTGCCCCAACGACTGGTCAGAGATCAGTTTCAATGGAAGTTTGCAGAAACTTTTGCACACTCTACATAGTGTCATTCTTGTGATAAGCTGGTGGGGGAAAACACCACCGCCATTAACAAATTGCACCTACCCATCTCCTGCCGTTGCATGATGCTCACAAAATGCAGTGGTTTACTGATGAGCTGTAAAGTGTTTGGGCAAGAGGCTGGAGCATTGATAAATGGCAACCCACTCAGTCTAACCAAGAACTCAGGAGTCCCTCTGGGAACTCTCAGACACAGTGATGTATGTCTGGTCTCTTCCACTGCTAGGGCAAAGAACATCTGACAGATCTGGTTCTGGCTGTGTAGCTTGGCAGGCAAGTATAGATAGAACAAATATCTCTGTAAAGAAGTATTAACTTCTGGTGACTGTAGGCTGATGCAACATGGCAAGGAACATCAATTCTTTTTTAAAGTATTACTGAAGCAAAAAAATGTGGCAGCATCCCTCCACTTATTCAGCTTTTATTCTGAATCTGAATGCACACACTGTCAGACATTGCCTACAGCACGGCTCAGAAAACATGACAAGCCACCTCTGTATCTTTTTCATTTATTTGGAAAGGAAGCATCGCTTTTCCTGTATGTTCTAATGAGTCTCATTCACCTTGCTTGAGTTCCAGGAAGGAAAGAGTATGAGAGTCCCAAGGCAGTCTTTAGACTACAAATACTATTAACTTGTATTATTTATATTCTAATAAGTATCTTTTTCTCCAGCAACAATTTTCACATGAGCTCCTTTGCTTTACTATGTCTTTTTATATCATGAGTATTTGAAGTTTGTTGGATATTGCAGGTTACAGAAGTGATTAGAATTCACTACTGTAAAAAGCCAATTTGCCTTGGTTGTGTTTTGTGGAAGTGGCATGAAATATTACAGTACTGATGCTTGCAGCTAAGCATCAAGCCTCAGTCTTTTTGATGTGCATCACAAATGATATGAACTAGTTTCATTTGAAACATCTTTGATTTTAAAGTTATATTTCTGTTTTCTTGGAAGTCATTAGCATATTTAAGTATGAATGTTTGTAATAAAACCCTAAGATGTAGTTTAAGCTACTAGAAGAATTAAGCAATCAAAAGGCAGGCAGGAGTGAAGCTGATTTGCTTTGAATTTAATTGAAAATGATCTGTCTGTACTGTATTTTTGAGCTGTAATTTAACAGTTAAATAGCACTCCTATTGAATTACTGTTTTTTATCCATTTTGTACAAGAGATGTAATGCAGTAAGTCTGAGAAACCTAGTACAGTAATATTGTGACATTTTGAATACCTTCAGGGTACTCATCTACCATGAATTCCAATTCAGATCTAATTAATTATGAGAAGAAGCTAAATGTGGAAATAATTTCCTATCCTCAATATATTGAGTTGAATAAAAGAGTCGTAGTGAAAGTAATGGAGTGAGACTGTCCACATTACTGTTTTCAAAGGGTAGATTTAATGTGACCCTTTTTAGCTAGATCACGGAAGTCTTGCTGATACCATCACATTAACATGGATTTATTTATAGCAGTATCAAGCCACAGCAAATGCCTCATTTTATAAAAATTTATCCCTTAACATGAAAAAACATCATTATTAACTCACACAAAGAAGAGACTATTTGTCATTTTACTAAGAGGAAACAATTACTATATTTAAGCCTGGTAACGTGTTTTCCAATATTGCCTGCACTTGACTGTAAGATTTTAGATACTTTTCTAAAACCTCCCTGTGCTATAAATGTGTCTTGAAGGATCCACTGCTTCACTCTCCAGTAAACCAAAGCAATGTAAATAAGTTTGTGCTGGTGGCTCTTGACACTGCAAGATTAACTTGCAAAGTAGAACACAGGTAACGATTTTTTTTCTATTGTGTTTTTGCATGGGTCTGAATTCATAGTATCTCCCTAATACTCATTACAACAGTGCAAAATTCTGCATTTCCCCTGAACCTCAAGCCCCCTAAAATCGAGCCTTGTTTTTAGGTTCAACTGGTGCAGCTGTTCACATGGAGCCCTTAAAACAAAATGGCTGTGTGACCATCTGCACATGCTTGTGAAAGTTTGACAGATGTAGATTTAGCTTGAGGTGTTTTGCACAGCTGGAAAGCTGCCTGCCTCCCTTGTTCCTGCTCCCCCATCCCCAACAAACAGTAGAAGACTCTCTGAAAACATCACAGAGAAGAAGAGAAGAGAGGCCCCAGGGCTTGTTGGGAAGAAAAAGCATGGGTGCATGGAGAGGAGCTCCCTTCATTGACTTTAATCTAGCAAACCTTCCACGTCTGATTTATTCCAAAGCTTGTGAACCAAAGGGTATTCTGTAGTGTTATTCTAACATTAGTACCCTACTATGTGACATATTAACCTTCCAAACTCTGGCCCAGTTCACATGACTGGGGCCAGGAAATAGTTTCCATTTCTTCTTGGCACTCTAGTACATTAGAACATTATTGCAGCTCTCACAGGCCTGGCCCCATGCTGGGTAGAGGCCTGTTGCTCTTCTCCCTTCTGTGTACAGAAGTAACTTCCAGGAATAGCTTAAAAAAAATTAGGTCCTGATCAGGTAGTATGGGCCTAATTCTCATAGATTCATAGAGTTTAAGGCCAGAAGGGACCATTAGTTCATCTGATTTGACCTCTTGTAATATCTCAGTCATTACATTTTACCCCATTGCCCCTGTATTGAGTCTATTCACTTTAGTTAGATTAAAGCATTCAGTCCTCAGGAAACTAAGCTGTTGTGTGCCACAGGCAGAGAACAGGAGAGATCCAGGTGCCACCAGGTCCTGAGGCCTCTCACAAACAGGGAATTGAATGGTGAGAGATCCCCCAATGATCCCAGCAGCTGAATCACGCCTCAGGGTGAAGAGGAAGGTGAAAAAAATCCAAAGATCCCTGCCACTGAGATGGGGAGAATTCCTGCACAGCCTCAAATCTGGTGATCAGTTTGACCCTTAGCATCCAGAAAAAGGATTTCCTGTAGCACCTCAGAACACTGGCCCACCCCATCCAGCGTCTTGCCTCCAGCAGTGAGCACTCCATTATACTGCAAAAGAAGGTGTGTTGGTGGGGAGAACACAGAATGGTCAATTGTGTATCAGGGGGAAAAGCTCCTTCCTGACCCCTGCAGGTGAGCTAGTGAAGCCCTAAACGTGAGATGTGATTATAGTCATTGTCTTATTGCACAGCTCTAAGAGTTCTGAATGTTTTGAAGATAACACACAGCATCCTGTTCTCTTTTTGGCCCATGAAGAAAGAGAATGAACAGGGGGATTCATAGACTCTAAAGCCAGGAGGGCCCACCATGACCACCCAACCCCCCTCATAAAAGGCCAAATAATTTATCCCAGAAGCTGGATTAAGGCATATTTCTCTAGAAAGCTATCTAATCACATTTTAAACATTCCATGCACTGATGAGTCCACAACTCCCCCGCAAGCTGTTCCAGTGCTTAATTACCCAAACTGATAGGAAATTGCCTCTCATTTCAAGGTTGAATTTCTAACTTCAACTTCCAGCCACTGGCGCTTGTTATGCCTTTTTCTGATAGATTATAGGTGCCCCCCACTCTGCCCGATATCAAATACCTTTTCCAGGTGTAAGTACTTGTACACAGTGATCATCACCTCTCAACTTTCTTGTCAATAAGTGGAATACATTGAGCTCCTTAAGTCTGACATCATAAGGCTTGTTTTCTGTCCCCTGCATCATTTTTCTGGCCCTCCTTTGAACTCTCTCCAACCTACTTGATGTGTGGACACCAGAAATGGACACAGGGTTCTAGTATTTTATCAATGTTGTGTGCAGAAACAAGATTGTTTCCCTATTTCTACTTAATATTCCCTTTTTATACTTCCAAGAATTGCATTAACCCTTTTGCTGCCCTAAGAATTCATGTTGAGGTGATTATCTACAATGACCCCTAATTCCTTCTCTGAGTCACTGCTTTCCAAGACAGTCCCTCATCCTGTAGGTATAACCTGCGTTTTTGGTTCCAGGGGTGCTAGCTTGCACGTGGCTCTGTTCAAATGGATTTGATTGGATTGTGAGCATTTAACCAGATCATTCAGATCACTCTGCAACAACAACATGTCCTCCTCATTATTGACTACCTCATCAATCTTCATGTTGTTTGAAAACTTCATCAGCAAAGACTTTATATAATCAACTAGCTCACTGATGAAAATATTGAATAGAGTTGGACCAAGAACCAATCCTTGAGGGACCTGCTAGAAACGGTCCCACTCATTGATTTCCCCACTAACAACTACATTTTGAAGTCTGTCAATGAGCAAGTTTGTAATCCATCAAATGTGTGCCCTGTTAGTTCCATGTAATTCAAATTTTTAAGTCAAAATGTCATGTGGTTCTAAGTCAAATGCCTTGAAGAAACCCCAATATACTGTATCAACACAGTTGCCTTAACAGGTGGTTATTGTGTGTGATGATTGGAGGTCAAAGACTCTAAATGCATTCTTCATTCTCCATCATCATTCTCCCTTGGGTAGTGACACTGTCAGCTTGTTTTCTGTGAGAAAGAAGAAGCTATAAGTATGTATTCAAGGAAAGATCTGCGATCTCTGGACTGTTTGGACTCTTACAGGGAAGTGTATCAGATACAAAGTGGAGATCCCCAGACACAATCTGGTTACACTTAAAAAAGACTTTTTGGAAACTGGTAGTTTATTACATCACTGTCTCCATTTGGAAATACACACTGTGACTCACCTGTACGTATATTTACCCGCTTTAACCTCTCAATAACTCTCACTTCCTTCTCTTAGCTAATAAACCTTAACTTAGTTTACTATAGAATTGGCTCCCAGTGTTCTTTGGTGTAAAATCTAAAGTAACAGTTGATCTGGGGCAAGTGACTAGTTTCTTGGGACTGGGAGCAACCTGAAGTGGTGTGATTTTCGGTTTAAGTGATCTTTTATCACAAAGTCCAGTTTGTCTAGGCGGCAAGATAGACTGGAGAGTCTGAGGGGATTGCCTGTGACTCCATGGTAAGACTGCCTCAGTGATCCAGGAGTTCACATTTGTCACTGGGTTGGTGAAATCTAATTGTAGAAAACATCACCAGTTTGGGATGTCTGCCCTGTTTTCTGACAGTCTGCCCTGAGGTAGGCACTCATAGTTGTGAGCCTCTCCAGACAATGTAACAGTCTGTACATATGGTATTGAATTTAGTAGCTGCACTATTATAGTTAATATGCTTTTCTTTAAGTGGAGCATTAACACTCAGTTGCAGGTAGCCACAGGCGTTTCTGAATGTTATTTAATCAGGAGCTTTCCTCAGGAGAATGGAAAATATTACAAACATTAGATTGATTGTTGAATCAAACACTTTAAGGTCAGACTTACAAGAGCACTTAAATCCACCATTTAGGCATCACTGATATTCTCAAGACTATCACCTAAGGCCAGTATACACAAAGGTACCTAAGTCCTAATGCCACCCACAGCTAGCAAGCTGCTCAGAGCCCTTGGGCACACTTAAGCCTCAGGGGGATTCTCAAGCTAGCCAGGGGAATGTCTTTCTTGCAAACAGGGCCCAATCCTGTAGTCATGCTCTGGGATCATCTACAGGACCAGGCCTCACTCACAAGACCCCCTAAGGCCTATCAGTCCATGTCGCCAGAGTAGCCAACCACTTAGGGTATGTCTACACTACCAGATTAGTTTGATTTAACTTAATTCGAATTTGTGGAATCGACCTTACAAAGTCGAATTTGTGTGTCCACACTAAGGACACTAATTCGACTTTGTGAGTCCACACTAACGGGGCAAGCGTCGACATTGGAAGCGGTGCACTGTGGGAAGCTATCCCACACTTCCCGCAGTCCCCGCTGCCCATTTGAATTCTGGGATTTCCCCACAATGCATGCTGGGGGGAAAAATGTGTCGAGGGTGGTCTTGGGTAACTGTCATCATTCAACGTGCTTTTGGACGTCTCAAGGGGAGATGGGGGAGCTTACAGACTCGCTCGGATCTCAGCGAAACCAATATCCCCATTGTTATTGCAGCTTGCTATGGGCTCCACAATCTCTGTGAGAGCAAGGGGGAGACCTTTATGGCGGGATGGGAGGTTGCGGAAAATCGTCTGGCTGCTGATTACGCTCAACCAGACAGCCGTGCGATTAGAAGAGCCCAGCAGGAAGCGCTGTGCATCCGGGAGGCTTTGAAAGCTAGGTTCCTCAGGGAGCAGGGTAACCTGTGACTGTTCAGTTTCTTTACAAAGAAGCTGAACCTGCCCTTGCTTCAGTTACTATTGACTTTCTTCTGCGGTTACATACCCCGTTCACCACGTTTCCCCCCTTCCAACACACGTTTAAAAATAAAGTTAATGGAACATTGTTAATTAACAACGTTTTCTTTATTAATGAATTCGCGTGAAAGGTTGAAACAGGGACGCAGACTGTGGTGGGTAGGGTGTGCAGTGATGTTAACACCGCTTCTACACTCGAGGAATGACAGGCTCCTGCTCCTAGAGCGGTCTGCAGTGCCAGACTGGTTGTTTCAATGGAGCCTGCCATCCCTCCTTTTCGGGACTCTGTGTGCAGGGGCTACATGACCTTGTGGCAGGGGAGGACGGTTACAGATTCCCCTGCTGCGTGGCTCTGTGGTCCAGGACAAGGACCGCTGCATAAGTTCTGTAACCGCCCTCCCATGCCACAAAGTCACATACCCCCCACCCACGCAGAACATGGAAAACACCTCCCAGACCGACCAGGGTGCCTACTGACTGCACTGTGTGTGTGACCTGCTGTTGATCCTGCCCCTGTGTCTATACCCTGGTAAAGGTGACTGTCCTATGCAATTAACAACCCCCTTACCCCCCCTTCACAGACAGTCTTCTGTAGAAAAACTTAACGGAAATAGTAATTAACAGCAAACTACTTTTAATAATCAACTACACAGTTAGGGGATGAAACTGGGATTGGGGCTTCAGTGAGCCAGGAAGGGAAGGACTTCTCAACATTTAGGGAATGAGAGCCTTCTTGTATTTGTGCACTCTGCAGGGGTGCAGTGACAGTTTTCACGGCCCCTGTCGCCCCTCCTTCTTGTTACTTTGGGTGAGGGGGGGTTGGGACTTTGTGGCGGGGGAGGGCGGTTGCAGATACAGTGCAGGGGGGCTCTGTCCTCCTGCCTGTGGTCCTGCAGAACATCCACAAGGTGCCGGAGCGTGTCAGATTTTCCCTGGGCATTTCCTGTATGGCTGATCAGAACATCCAAGCTCGGACTGCTGTCCAGAGCGTCAACAGAGTGGTGCACTGTGAGATAGCTCCCGGAGCTACTAAGGTCGATTTCCGTCCACACATAGCCTAATTCGACATAGCCATGTCGAATTTAGTGCTACTCCCCTCGTCGGGGAGGAGTACAGAATTCGAACTAAAGAGCCCTCTAGGTCGAACTAATTAGCTTCCTGGTGTGGACAGGTGCACGGTTAAGTCGAATTAACGCTGCTAAATTCGGCATAAACTCCTAGTGTAGACCAGGCCTTAGTGGACTTACTTGTGAGGTGGGACACACAGATTTACATTGCTGCTCTGACTGATTTGGAGCAGGGACTTGAACATAAGTCCTCTAAATCCCAGGTGAGCATCCTGACCACTGAGCTATAGAGTCATTCTCACACTACCTCTCTCTCAGACCAATGAATATTGAATACAAAGTAAAACAGCTCCAACAGGAAAGCTTGTGAAAACCCTGGAATAGCCAATAGCTGGTGGTCAGGGCATTCAGCTAAGCTGGTGAAGAACTGGCTTCAAGTTCCTGCTCCAAATCAGGCACAGCAGGGATTTGTATCTGGGTATCCCTCAGCCCGGGTGAGTCCCCGATCACTATGCCATTGGCTCTTCTGGGTCTCTCTATGCCTTTTGAGAGAAAGGGCTGACCTAGGTTACCTATCTCCAGAAGAAGGTTCATGTCTGAGAATTCTAGGCAGAAGGAGGTGCCTATCATTGGCATGCCAGCCTTGCCCCTAAGGTCTAATCCTCCACATGCATTGTATGGGAAGCCTTGGTGTCCAGCTCAGAGCTGAGAATGCCATTGGCCTAGGGGTTCGGCATTGTAATTCCTAAGAACTTTTGTGAATCTGGCCTACTCAGACTTCCATTATCGCGTACTATCTGGCAATACCTTCCCCCAGTACTCTGAAATATCTAAGAGAAAGCTATTTTATGCAAACATGTCAGAGTTTGTGGAGCCACTACACAGGCTAGCTAAAAATATCTATTCAATGGGTATCAGTTAAGCAGGTAAACACTACCAGCTGCAATCCAGGCAGCCCTTAGCCAGAGGACTGCTGGTTTCACAGGTGGGTCAAAGAGGATAAACTCCATGGAAATGGCCCTGACCTAGTTTAGATGTAGATGGGACATCAAAAGGGGCACAATAAAGAAGAACCGTTTAACCTTCGACAGTATGCATGTCCTTTTAGTCTCTGTGGTTATTCCAGAGTATTTACATGCTCTACTCTTCATGATCTACTCTTCTTCTAACTGGATATTCATGGACACACAATGACATTTAGGCAAGGAGTCTGTCTAGCACACAATTTGCCAACCATTACATATGTACAATATATGGCCATTGCTTTTCATGTCTGTCGTTCCAGGTGCAAATCAAGTGTGTAATCTTCATTGATCCTTATTCTGTCCCCTATGAATAGGCACTGAATGTCAACTGAAAAGAGGAGTGTTCCCTGAGGCTGTTGTCTCAAAGGACACAAGCCCCTCTGAACTCCCCAAGCTCAGGATGCCTTTGCTGCTTCTGTAAACAGTGTGACAAAACCTTCTTCTGCACCTGAAGATGGATGTCTTAATCCATTGCTGACTGTAATAATAATGAGGTGCATTGGCAAAGCTGTGTGTAGAAAGCTTGCACAATTCCTGCCTTTTCTCTGACTTGCTTAGTTCAAGACCTCACTTTCTTAAGCAATAAATACACACACACACGCATACATATATATTATATATATATACACACACACACACACACAAATTATCATAATCCAGTGAAAGAGATGAACACAGGGTACAGAGCATTACAATATATTTATATAGGTGTGTATAAAATATGTGATAATATATCAAATTGATCCTTAATACTGTAAGATCATAGCACCAGAAGATATTTTGCTCTCTTTATACAAAGGTTGTCAATCTTAGCTCTTATTCTGGACAATTTAGAGACCACATTTTATTTGTCTATCTTAATGTTAATTTATGTGGTATTAGAGAAACATTTTTTTCTTAGTGGCTGTATTGCACATTAGCGTATGTTGTAAGTGCATACAATCAAGATTGGGAACTCCAAGAATGAATGTGGCCCAGCATCACTTTTAAAGTAGCATCTTGATTTTTCAAATTTCTCAGGCCAGATTCTGTCACCCTTACACACACTGAGTACTGTTACTGCTCTGACTGAGTTCCCCCTTGAGACTGGACACCAGGCTGATGTATTGGACTCAATCCTTGTATTCCCACATGGTTTTAAGACCACTGGCTTTGAGCAGTGTCTTAGTCCAGCATCTCAGGCTGGGGTACTGGGGTACCCACTCCCAGGCTAGACCCTGTGGTCTGACTGTCGTAGGCCAGTGGAAACCCTCCCCCTCTCTGAAGTCTCCCCAGTAATTTAAGCACATCCCTCCTAGATCTCCACCCACCTGGGTATTCCAGTTGGTGTTTAACCTTTCAGGGACTTCATGACAATTAAAACAAAGGTACACACAGACTTTGCAAAGGAACTTCTCAGCAAGATACACTGTATTCAGACTAAGCACCAGAGTTACAGATCCAGGCAAAAAATAAACACCTCACCTGCACCCCAAGCCCCTCCCTCCAGTGTCCTTACCTCTCTAGGAGACATTTGGGTTTAGGCTAATATGCTTTCAGGATCCCAGGGCCCTCCTGCACCCTACTCATCCTGATCATGGCAATAGATAGCTGATAAGAGACAGTCCCTCCCACCAGCTCAAGTAGATCTGACTCCCCTCTGTCATGTGACCTCCCAAGCAGCTTCAGATGCCTCGTCTAATGATCAGTTGTGCAAATCCAGTCCTCCCTCCAGCATTGTGAACTGGGCAAAGTGGTTCCCCTGGACTATAGCCAGTCTATTTTTCTAAGGTGGGCCCATTAGAATGGAGGACCATTAAGGCTGAGGGCTCTTGACAGCTATCCCATTATTAGCCCTTCTGCTAGAGGACTTCTTCTAAACCTTCTGGGGTGTCTTAGCCCCAGGTGGAAGCCACCATTTAAAAGGGAAGGGAACCATGCAGGTTACAAACAAAATGGCATTCACAAAACAGAATGAGTTTGCAGGCTGATATGGATATGTCCACACATACACTAATCCAGCACACACTATGCCTGAGTAAGTGGGAGTGTGCAGTTGTACTGTATGAGAGTCAGATCAAGGACCACATTGAGACTTAGAGGTGGGTTCCTTCCAAGGAAGGGGGAGGGATAGCTTTGTGGTTTGCACATTGGCCTCCTAAACCCAGGGTTGTGAGCTCAATCCTTGAGAGGGGCCATTAAGGGATCTGGGGCAAAAATCCATCTGGGGATTGGCCCTGCTTTGAGGAGGGGGTTGGACTCAAAGACCTTCTGAGGTCCCTTCTAACCCTGATATTCTATTAAGGGAAAAGGAATCTGTGGCTGATGCAGACTACTTCCCTTCTTGTGCTACCTCAGTGGCAGTGCCTTGTGGGGACAGTCTCTAGGCACCACCGACTACTTTGTGAAGGCTGCCTTCCTCCCCTGGCCTGCAAACTAAAATATGGGTAAGCAATGCAGAAGACTATGGAGGTTCCTTATGTCCCCTTTCTCCCCTGCATGGGTGTGTAATGTTCCCTCTGAAATCAATGGAATTATTTGCAATGTGACTACTTGCAGAGTGAGGTACTACTTCATGTGACAAATGGTAGCTTAATCTGGCCCTGAGAATATATGCAGTGTGATTTTTTTTTCAGTACCATACACCACAATGCAACTGTTATTCATTTCCCATCTCCTGTTTTGGATTTACATCTCCATTTATAAGTGGAAAGATACTGAAATACTGCAGGTTTACTCATCTTGAATATTCATCTCACAGAACACTCTTCTCTGAGTTACTGTAAATCTCTCTTCAGTCTGAGTTTCAGTGCAATAGGTGGTATATTTTTGGTGCAATATATGGTGTACATACTGTTAGTGGCAGCTGAAGCTCCCCTAACAGCCGTTTCCTCTATTCTACTTTCATTATTGACATATTTCAGTCAGGCTCACGACTTGTTTCTTAAAAATCACTTTCTATGTCATTTCTCTAATTTAAATGTGTAGTTAATTTCCTCTCCAATTACAAATTCTTGCTTTGATAGCTGTCTCAAAATATTTCATGATACATGCTTTCTTGATGCACTGGCAAAACTAGATGATTTCAAATGGATTTTCTATTGATGAAACAAATTTTTGAAGTCAACATCTGCAGATGTTGTAAACAAAATGTATATAAAACCATCAACATGTTATGCCATTTAAAAAGTAAAAGACCAGGAGATCTTCCTTGCTAAAGAAGTTTATATTGCGCAGTGTCCATTAATAGCACCAAGTGTAGGATTTCCAGTTTATGGCAGGAAACCGATTGTTTATGTTACATTAAATTTACTATATAAGTACAGGAATCTTATAATGATAATCACTAGAAGCAGAATTGTAGTGCTAGCCTAGGCACGTGTGTGTGTGTGTGCGTGTGTGTGTGTACACAGTGCCTACCTCAATGGGGCCCTGATTCAGACCAGTAGGCACTACGACAGTATAAGGGCTAGATTGAGATACCCTTATGCATGTTAAAAGAACAGGAGTACTTGTGGCACCTTAGAGACTAACACATTTATTTGAGCATAAGCTTTCGTGGGCTACAGCCCACTTCTTCGGATGCACAGAATGGAACATATATTGAGGAGATATATATACACATACAGAGAGCATGAAAAGGTGGGAGTTGTCTTACCAACTTTGAGAGGCCAATTAAGTAAGAGAAAAAAACTTTTGAAGTGATAATCTAGATAGCCCAGTACAGACAGTTTGATAAGAAGTGTGAGGGGAGATAGATTCAATATTTGTAATGGCTCAGCCATTCCCAGTCCCTATTTAAGCCTAAATTGATTGTATCTAGTTTGAGTATCAATTCCAGCTTAGCAGTTTCTCATTGGAGTCTGTTTTTGAAGCTTTTCTGTTGCAAAATTGCCACCCGCAGGTCTGCCATTGAATGACCAGACAGGTTAAAGTGTTCTCGAAGATGTCATCAATGTAGCACAAGTAGAGTAGGGGCATTAGGGAACGAGAGCTAAGGAAGCATTGTTCTAAGTCAGCCATAAAGATGCTGGGATACTGTGGGGCCATGCGGGTACCCATAGCAGTGCTGCTGACTTGAAGGTATATATTGTCCCCAAATGTGAAATAGTTGTGGGTGAGGACAAAGTCACAAAGTTCAGCCACCAGGTTAGCCGTGATATTATCGGGGATACTATTCCTGATGTCTTGTAGTCCATCTTTGTGTGGAATGTTGGTGTAGAGGGCTTCCACATCCATAGTGGCCAAGATGGTGTTTTCTGGAAGATCACTGATGGCTTCTAGTTTCCTCAGGAAGTCAGTGGTGTCTCAAAGATAGCTGGGAGTGCTGGTAGCATAGGGCCTGAGGAGAGAGTCCACATAGCCAGACAATCCTGCTGTTAAGGTGCCAATGCTTGAGATGACGGGGCGTCCAGGATTTCCAGTGATTTTAACAATTTCCATCCCACCATCAACCTCAGCCTAGACCAATCCACACAAGCGGTCCATTTCTAAGACACTACTGTGCTAATAAGCGATGGTCACGTAAACACCACCCTATACCGGAAACCCACTGACCGCTATACTTACCTACATGCCTCCAGCTTCCATCCAGGACACACCACACGATGCATTGTCTACAGCTAAGCTCTAAATTACAACCGTATTTGCTCCAATCCCTCAGACAGAGATAAACACCTACAAGATCTTTATCAAGCATTCTTAAAACTACAATACCCACCTGCTGAAGTGAAAAAACAGACTGACAGAGCCAGAAGAGTACCCAGAAGCCACCTACTACAGGACAGGCCCAACAAAGAAAATAACAGAATGCCACTAGCCATCACCTACAGCCCCCAACTAAAACCTCTCCAGCGCATCATTAAAAATCTACAACCTATCCTTAAAGATGATCCCTCACTCTCCCAGATCTTGGGGGACAGGCCAGTCCTCGCTTACAGACAGCCTCCCAACCTGAAGCAAATACTCACCAGCAACCGCACACCATACAACATAAACACTAACCCAGGAACCTATCCTTGCAACAAAGCCCGGTGCCAGCTCTGTCCACATATCCATTCAAGTGACACCATCATAGGACCTAATCACATCAGCCACGCCATCAGGGGCTTGTTCACCTGCACATCTACCAACGTGATATATGCCATCATGTGCCAGCAACGCCCCTCTGCCATGTACATTGGCCAAACCGGACAGTCTCTACGCAAAAGAATAAATGGACACAAATCTGACATCAGGAATCATAACATTCAAAAACCAGTGGGAGAATACTTCAACCTCTCTAACCACTAAGTGACAGACTTGAAGGTGGCAATTTTGCAACAAAAAAACTTCAAAAACAGACTCCAAAGAGAGACTGCTGAACTCGAATTAATATGCAAATTAGATACAATTAACTTAGGTTTAAACAGAGACTGGGAATGGTTGGGTCATTACACTAATTGAATCTATTTCCTATGTTAAGTTCTCCTCACACCTTCTATGGGTCATCTCAATTATCACTTCAAAAGTTTTTTTTTCTGCTGCTGATGATAGCTCATCTCAATTGATTAGACTCTTCTAGTTGGTATGCGTATTTCCACCTTTTCATGTTCTCTGTATGTATAAATATCTCCTGTCTGTGTGTTCCATTCTATGCATCCGAAGAAGTGAGCTGTAGCTCACAAAAGCTTATGCTGAAATAAATTTGTTAGTCTCTAAGGTGCCACAAGTACTCCTGTTCTTTTTGCAGATACAGACTAACACGGCTGCTACTCTGAAACCTGGTTTTTGAGTGTTATGATTCCTGATGTCAGATTTGTGTCCATTCAAGAATAGCACATTACTCCAAAAGCAACCTTATTGACTCCTTGTTGTCTACATGTAAACCCACTGGTCAGAAAGGTACTATTCTGTGTGAGTAAGGATGTCTCAGTCTGGCTCCAAATGAAAAAATATATGAAGAAATTGAAGCACAGAGATATGAAGGGCTTAATTGTCACAGCCCTTACTTGACCATGTAAAAGAATACGTCCTCCCCAATTTACTTCTCTGCACAATCTTTTCAGATTTTGATTCCATCCATGGAGAAAAGATCAAGGACCACTTGGCCAGTAGTTGTTGCTCTGAGCAAGTGAGTAGGGGATGGAACTGGGACTGTGAAGAACCTTAGCTAGGCCCCAGCCCACTGGCTAGAGTAGCTGGCCAGGTGCCTCTAAGGTTGCTAACTTTCTAATTGCAGAAAACCAAACACCCTGCCCCACCCCTGCCCTGCCACTTCCCAAAGGCCCCGCCCCTGCTCACTCTCTCTCCCCCTCACTCCGTACTCGCTCTCCCCCACTCTTGCTCACTTGCTCATTTTCACTGGGCTGGGGCAGGGGGTTGGGATGTGGAAAGGGATGAGGGCTCTGGCTGGGGGTGCGGGCTCTGGGGTGGGGCCAGGGATGAGGGGATTGGGCTGCAGGAAGGGGGTCTGGGCTGGGGTCGAGGGGTTGGGAGTGTTGGAGGGAGCTCAGGTCTGGGGCAGGGTGCTGTGGTAAAGGGTGCAATCTCCAGGTGGGAGTTTGTATGCAGGAGGGGGTTCCAAGCTGGGGGAGGGGGTTGGGGCATGGGAGGTGGTTTGGGGTGCAGGCTTCTGGTGGCCCTGGCATTTCCTGGGGATGAAGGAAGTCTGTGTGGTTCCCGGGAAGCGGCAGCACATCTCCCCGTCTCCTAGGCAGTGGGGTGGTCAGGGGGCTCCACATGCTGCTCCCTCCTGTAGGCGCCACAGGCTGGGAACCATGGCCAATGGGAGCCCCCATGGCCACCCCTCCACCTAGTAGTTGGAGGGACATGGGTGTATCTTTCCACTTATAAATGGAGATGTAAATCCCCAGAGCCAGGCATGGAGCCTGCCTGCCCTGCTGGGGCCAACCAGACTTTTAGTGGCCCAGTTTGTGGCAAAGTCAGGAATAGAATCCAGATCTTATGAACACCATATATCCTAATTATAACACTCCTTCTTCCCTTTCCCTTGAGTTTAGTCCCTTTTAAATTCCCCAAACTTTTAAATACAAAATCTGCAGACTGTTGCACTTCATAATATTTAAAAAAAAATCTGTTTTATTGCAGGAACCTCTCCTTCTCTGATCTAGAGCCCTGCAGTAAATCCAATATATTTTTAGGAAATATCTGCTCCTATTCTTTTTTTTTTTTTTTTGTCTAACAACACTTTAACTGGAAAAAGTGATTGCCAAGGTTAACCCTACTGTAATCTCAATGGCAAAAGTTTTGAACATTTGATTCTATTATTCTGTTATGAAAATGTAAGGATGTAAGGAAATAAACGACGTTTTCTAAATGATAATTATGGAAGGTTAAATCATGGTTTTGCCACAAATCCCATCCAAGAAGCAGCATGTTCTTGTGCTGCCTTAGGAGAACACCAGGCAATACACTGTAACTGAGAGAATATGTCTGTAGCAGTTTGAAAGTTACCTCACTGCAATTAATATGATTCCCTCCAGCTCCAGGGAAAGTTAATGTGAGTTTTGCCACTGACATCAGTGAGCACAGGCCTGTGCCTGGAGTTCTCAGTTTTATACCTTTGGTGCCTTACAGTGGCACTGGATTCATTTCTGTTTGTTTGTTGCCCTTTATAGTTATTTTGAAAGTGCTTGAAATTCTCTCAAAAGCACATTCAGCACTTCAGTACTGCAAGGAACATTTCCCAGCATATTTACTGATCATTGAACTATAGAACTATGATTACAAAACAGTTTTAATACAATTTCATGTCACTTGAAAAGATTAATGTGAGCGCATAATATGACTATAGTGCCTACAGCAGTATGGATCTGCAAATTTCTCCTTCACTTGTGCCCTCTTTGAGATACATCAGTTTCCTAGACTAATAGTAAAAATCTAGTCATAAAATGCTCTGTAAGAGTTCTCCTCTAGAGCTATTCTGAGATTTTTCCAATTAAGTTTAAAAAATGACTGACTCTATAAAGGTCACATCTTCCATCTTCTCTTCCATAACACCACAATGTCAAAGAAGTGTTTGCAATGTTCCCATACTATGGGATCATATTTTTCTTTACAGTCTTTTTTTTTTTTAAGTTTATTTCATTGGGCGGTAAGCATGTTGGTGAAAACAAACAAGCACAAAAACAAAGCAAAATACCAGGAGAGAAAAAAGATTGTTTTGAGAGACCAGCTAAATTAATACCAGTAATTAAGTATATTTCCTACAGGACTATGACAAAGACCCAAGCTAGTTTGCACACAAATTTAGGTTCTCTTGATCTATTCTAAATTGCTTGGATAGTGGATCCTAAAATCTATGATTGTCAGTCTCCTCTCTGTCACTTGTTACTATGCAAATGCATCTGGCCCTCCTGCTGAAAATTAAGGAAATGGGCTATCATCCAGCCCTTGCCAAAGAAAGCCCACTTTGAGATTGCATGTGTTGGTGCCATTAGGCATATCCCTAGATAACTCAGGAGGGTAGAAAAACCACAATATTAATGAAGCTTTTCTGTACCAGGCCTGAATGGACCAAAGTTATTTTATGCTTGTCCAAAGTGCTTCCATATTAAACTCTGATTGAACTCCCAGGCTAGTATTGAGAATGGAATGTGTAACAGCTTCTTATCAGTGTAAGACACCAGAAGATAGGGCCCCTTTTTACTATCTCCTGTTTAGTTTAGAAAGAGGGGAGGGGAGACAAGGTAATAAATTCAGAAGTAAACCAAGGTAACAGCCTTGAAAAGTTACGAGATGAATTGTCTGCTGTCAAGGATGATTTAATTGTTAACTATACACTGTATGTACTATATAGGAGTGGGGAGGAGACTAGTGGGGGGTAATGAGGATGCCTTATTGAAGTCATGTATAAGAAGACACACACAGCCTGTATCTGTGTGTGCAGGATTTGAGATTGTAATATCTCCCTGGCACCTTACTTGGGCTCAAATAAACTTTTTCTGCATTCTCCACCCTGGTGTGATAATTAGTGCACGGCACCGGCAACGAACCACTGTTTGCTGCCTCAGGCCTTTTGGGCCGGCAACAGTCTTGGCGTCCCTGGGTGGGCTCGAGGCAAAATTGTGCCTTGCCCGGACTCCTCCAATGGCCGGTGGACGACAGTCACAGCCGATGCCAGCGCGCACCGGTGCTTTTACCGGGGGCCTTGGCAGGGACGTGTCAGACCGACCTTGGAAGGTACAACGGTGCAACGCACTCAGATAGTGGAGAAGCAGCTGCGGGCGACGGTGAGGAACCGGTCCTGTGGAAACGGTAGGAACAGTTCAGTGCTGTTAACCTTTTGTTTGCCTGTTAAGACCTGGGGACGCCCAGTGTCTTCCCATAGGTATGGGGCAGGGATAGAGTACAGGCAGGGCACGGTGTATGCCCCCAGAATGCATTCTAGCAAACTGGAAAGTGTTTGGTTTGGATCCAATGATTAAGGGTAAACTAAAAAGGTTCTGTACAGTTGACTGGCCTCAATATCAACTAGAGAGCCAGGAAAGGTGGCCACCAGAAGGATCACTTAATTACAATATGATCCTTCAATTACTTTTGTTTTGTTAGCGAATGGGTAGCTTTTGAAACTGTTTGTATAAAGAGCTCTTGTAAAAATCCCCCATCATATGCCCCAGAGCTGCACTGGGAGGAGGATTGTCCGTGGGAATAATGGTCTTGGTGTGTGTGTGTCTGTGTGTATACCAGTGTGAGTGTCTGTTACTGGAAGACGCCCAGATTAACCTGTGAAGCAAATGCTAATGATCAGGAGTAGTCTAACGCAAGCCCAGTAACTAGTGGATCTTTAGGAGATCCGACCCACGGTGGGCTGACTCAGCCTGGCATCGTCCGGCGAGGAAGCTGCCTGGGTCTAGGAATGTGTGAACCTATCTTCCCTCCCCCGCTTTCTTTCCGTGTGGGCTACTGACAGTCTGATCATCTCACTGAATGCAATTAGAGTAGCGGCTCCTCTCCCAGAGACTAGCCGAGGCTCTTTGCTGAAAGGAGGTGTAGAAGAGTCAGTCATCCTCGTTAATCTCTCCTGTGTGAGTGTCCTGTAGGGAGAGATTCTTAGTTTATGAGCCGCTAGTGCGGACAGGGCCCCCCTCTCTGTGTGTGTAAGTGGAAAATGGGGGAAGGGACAGTCTAAACATTCTACCTCACCCCCTAAGGGTACCCCAGCATAGTACATGTACGTACATTATGGTCCTGAAACCTGCAGGTATTTAGAGAATTGGAATCTTTACACGCGTGAAAATCCATCTAAACAATGTCCATTAGAAGGTATCTTCAATCTAGATAAGATCATATATCTCAGAGGAGCTTTTAATTACCAAAGGAAAAGCCTCTGACACAGTGTGAGCAATTCGTCTAGGAATGGGTTAATTTGAAACTCAGCTAAGCCCAGAGATAAAGAGAGCTGCTCTGTGTATTAGGTCAGACTATGTTAAGTACAAAGAAAAACTGCTTTTAGCCCCAGCTGGCTGTGGGAAAATATAGACAGAGGTAAATTAAAGGTAATATAAGTTACAGAACTGAGATTGCATTTGCAAAGCTTAACTGTTCAGTGAGATTTAACAGTCTTTGCAATCCCAGAGCTGGTGTGGCTTGGTGACCTGAACTGGAATCTCTGGAAGAGACACTGCAGGAGATTCCAGGGTGTAAAAGAACAGCTCTCCCAAGAGTGGAAGCATGTTGGAAATTCTGGACAAGCTGTATACAGAATAATCTCCCGTCCACCTATTCCCCTTCTTTGAATGTTATATACAGACGTGGTCAGTCTGGATATGTGTGAGTATTAAAGTGGCTTAAGGCTTGGGGAAGCTTTGGGGTTTGGTTATATGGTGTGTTTTATCCTTCCCCCAACGTCCTGCAGTAGATAAATTGGTAACAGATTTGTCACAGTTTGGTGAGTAATTGAGAATGGGGGAGCCCTATAGAATTTACACCATCTATTTGTTTTACCTTTGTTATGTTGTGTTTCTTTTGTTTGGAACTGTTGGTGTTATATGTTGAGGATTGCATGATTAAAGGTGAGCCTACTCTCAGCTGCAGTAAGTCTGAGAACTGGAAAGGGGTTCTACCCCCAGTTGCAGCAGGATTGGGCAATAGAGTAGTTGGAGAAAAAGAACAAATATGTACTTGATAACTAGAATTGAGCAATTAAGAGCATAGATCATGACCCAGACAGCAACTCAAACCTGCACCCAGGGCAAGTTGCAGGCTTTGAGACAGGATTTCCAGTTAGAAAAGAAAGCCCTGGTTAAGCAAGTACCAGTCCTTCAGGGACTTGCCAAAATTTAACTATTTGTGCTCAGCATACACCGTAATAGCAGTGTGTTTGCTACAAGAGGAAATTAAATAATTAAACACCAGTGGGCCATGTGTTTTGCCCAGGTGGCAAGCCTCACAAGGGAAGACTCAGGTAGTCTTGTGAGTTAAAATGTTTTAGGGAAAAAGACCAGAAGGGTGGGGGCTAGTTGAGAAGCCAACCCCCCCTTAGTTAAAACTGGCAGTGGAGCAAATTGGTGTCTAGGGAAAGAACGGTTCAGCTAGAAAAGAAGGATCGGGCCCAGGCAGGCAAGCAACAGACGGAGAGATTGGAAAACGGGTTGGAAACTTTTGAGGGTCTAGTGGAAGAAAGGAGTACATAGGTATAAACATGGGGATTTCAAATACCCAGGAGGATACTTGTAATAGTGATTTAAGTTGAGAAAAGTGGTTGTTGGAGAAAACAAGTGAGTGATTTTAAGGCAGTGTGAAAAGTTAACTCCATAGTTGCTGGAGGGAACAGCAGTTGAACTTTGTAAAAATGCTAAAGAGAAAAATTCTTGGTGTCTTTGAAATGTTTGTAAATAAATTCAGGCAAAGAAATTATTAGATTGCAATCATTTGATTTTGACCCATTTAGTTGAATTATCTAAAAAATATAGTGCTATATATAATTATATAGTGCTATATATAATTATATAGTGCTATGTAATTGAAATCTTATTAAGTTCTAAAGGCACTATAAGTGGTGATGTTTTCTTTCAGTGTTTAAAAGCAGGAGTTAAAAGTAAAGAGCAAGTCAGGAAGCATCTGTATTGATGCAAGTTATCTAACTGATAAAGTAGAAGTCACTGAGACCTAAGCTGCCTATGAAACATATATATGAAAATATGGGGTAATTCCCCTGTTTTGCCTGAAATCAACTAAGGTACTTGTATATTTTCAGTGATGATTGATTGCCCAGAAAGGGTAGACTTCTGTTTTTGTCTTTCAGATAATCAGAGAAAACTGATGCTAGCTGAACAGCATTCAACATACCATGCCTTTGATGGCACAGTAAAAATTATGTTTTGTGTTTTATGTTCTGTCTTGTGGTGTCTGTCTGGTGGCCAAAATTGTTTTGTTTATGGGATAGTCTGAATTGGAATACAGATACTTGTTTTGTTCAACTTGGAATACAAAGTGCTTGGATAAATTGGGAAACATGTGATATACTAAAGTCTAATACATCTCCTTAAGTAAGAGAAAGAGAAACTTTACTGGCTAAATCTTTTAATTGAAAATTGTTAGTAAAACTTGCATACTAATAGTTTTTGGAAGCAAGGACATGGAAAGTTAACCCACTCCCCATATTGTATTTGGATCCTTCTGGCTATCTCAGATTTCTAGCCAGAGGGCTGGGGATGGTGGGAAACTATTGGACTAGAGGCTCTATGAAATAAACTCGTCAAAGTGGGTGTGCTTGTCCTAGCTTGTTGTCCCAAAGCTCTGGAAAAAGTTATTTTAGTAAAAGGATAGATGTGACAAACTTTAAATAATAAAACTAATGTACTGTATAAAGGCAATGTATATGTGTTCATTGTTAGAAAAAGATGTATAAGTGAAGGCTAAGTTTCCTTTGTAGGTTAAAAGAAGCCAAACAGGACAAAGGAAGAAGAACGAGTTAACTGAGGAAAAATAGCTACCATGCTGAGTTTAAAGATAGGGCATTAGCCCCATTTCAGGACACTGCTCTCAGCTAAGACTTAGCTAACAACCAAGACAAGAGGGGCTTAAATGTGCCCACACAGCTGTAAAGTCTGCAAATCGCTGACAGGCACTAATGAAATGTGTTAGGTTTCTTTTTTTCACAGGTAAAGACAAACTACACAAAGACCCTAGGAGGCCTGCCACTTCTTGGAACCAGGAAACTGGATTGATGTAAAGCTCCACCAGCGAAAGACTGCTTTGGCTGTATGCTGGAAAGACCCTTATTAAGTCCTGGTGACCACCAACAGCGTTGTGAAGTGTCAGAATCCAGGATTTCCTGACCAAAAAGGACATTAAGGACTGACCCTGGTGTAGAAACCAAGAATTATACACTGGCAGGAAGAAATTTGTGGGACCCCTGTTTGAGACTGTGGTATTGATTAGATTTTGGGGTTTATTCTACAGGCTGCACCCTGTGTTTTGGATAAATCCTCCAGCATGTATTGCTCACAAGGGGCTGCCATTAGATTAGCACAACAGAGAGCCTAGGTTGTTTCCTCTGCAAGAAGAGGGAATTGACCAGATCTCTGTGGACTCAGGCCAATAATGCAGCGGCCATTTGAAATATTTTTAAAAGCTGGGAACATGATAAGAAATTGGGCCACCTAGAAAAAGGCCACTAGCCTTATTTTTAAAGCTCAGCTATCCCAAGGACAGGCTGGAGTTGGTGGGTTACATGTCATTTCCACCCTTAGTTCTATGACCCAGAAGTTGCTGACAGAGATGGTATTGAGAATCACTGAGACTGGGAAGGTATTGCAGTGGGATCTGGTATATTTAGATGGATCTTGAGCACCAGACTTGGTCCACTGCCCTTACAGACTATCAGGAACCATCTGATCTGTGGTCAGGGGGATGACATACTTGGACACTTTCTGGATGGAAGTATGGACATTCACAGTGCTCCTTCCAGGCATGTGGACCGGTTAGGGTGGGTGTGGGCTTCCACATACCGAATC
Source organism: Mauremys reevesii (assembly GCF_016161935.1). NCBI lineage: Eukaryota > Metazoa > Chordata > Testudines > Geoemydidae > Mauremys > Mauremys reevesii. The sequence continues at coordinate 127,641,695 of NC_052624.1, read as the reverse complement.
CTACCGGGTCCATAGGGAGGATGAATGTGGAACTGAATACCCCAGCTCCCTAGAGTTTAATTGTTTTTTGTCTTCAAAGTATGAGAAAACTCAGCCAAATGTTTGTTGAGTATTCTCAAAGGGGGGGATTGTTGGTGCCATTAGGCATATCCCTAGATAACTCAGGAGGGTAGAAAAACTACAATATTAATGAAGCTTTTCTGTACCAGGCCTGAATGGACCAAAGTTATTTTATGCTTGTCCAAAGTGCTTCCATATTAAACTCTGATTGAACTCCCAGGCTAGTATTGAGAATGGAATGTGTAACAGCTTCTTATCAGTGTAAGACACCAGAAGATAGGGCCCCTTTTTACTATCTCCTGTTTAGTTTAGAAAGAGGGGAGGGGAGACAAGGTAATAAATTCAGAAGTAAACCAAGGTAACAGCCTTGAAAAGTTACGAGATGAATTGTCTGCTGTCAAGGATGATTTAATTGTTAACTATACACTGTATGTACTATATAGGAGTGGGGAGGAGACTAGTGGGGGGTAATGAGGATGCCTTATTGAAGTCATGTATAAGAAGACACACACAGCCTGTATCTGTGTGTGCAGGATTTGAGATTGTAATATCTCCCTGGCACCTTACTTGGGCTCAAATAAACTTTTTCTGCATTCTCCACCCTGGTGTGATAATTAGTGCGACACACACCGGGCAACAAACCACTGTTTGCTGCCTCAGGCCTTTTGGGCCGGCAACACATGTGTGTAGTACTATTGAGGAAAGAGCATAAATAACCCTGAGACTTCTGTAACTAGCAATAATGTTGAGAAGAGACAGAACTGGGGGATACCTCACTGAATCTGCTATCATATGCATAGGAAATCCTATTGAGTATTGGAGGTAAAATACATCAGACTTCCATATTTTGCAAACCTGGCATTGTTTTCCTCCAAGCTGTGCCCAAAAGCATTATTTGCGGAAGATTTAGGATTTAGTATAAGAAAACAAATACAAGGCAGAAACTGAGGCCACATCATTTTCAATTGTAATTTGTCCATTATTTTGAATGGAAAAATGATTTGTTATTCTCAATAGGATTTGTTTTTCATATTTATAACTTCTTTGCACTGTAAATTTAGCCTCATAGGGAAGCTTAATACAGTTAGTATTGATTATAACTAAAGCACTTAACAGATATGTTTAAATGAAATGGCACCTTAAAGACTAAGCAATATTTCTAGGCACTTTTTAAAATTATGAATTATTCCTCACATAAGCTGGGTTTTGATAAAGTACATTAATAGATTTGAAACTCAGTCCTGCCTGTATTTTGGGGTTATCATCTATGCATTTTGCCTCTATTTTCAGTTATCCTCTTTCAACGAGAACTCAATGGTGTCTCTCCCCTGCTAGTCCAAAATAAAGAATTGTCACTCCAGTCTCTGACTGGGTTCAGCCCCTCCTCTCTGAGGGTCTATTTTCCTGCTTTCTATCCAGCCATCACTTCCCCCCTCTAGCTCTTTCACAGAAGGCCTGATTGGGTCACATGGTCTACAAGTCACATGATTTTCTGCATTTTCCATACTTGGAGAGGCAAGCTAATTGTGTCACAAGTCAGGCTGGGCCCATTTCTCCTTAAAGGAGCCACCCACCCTGTGACAGGAACCAATATGAAAGTCAAACTTGGATCCTTCCACAACAATGCACTGAGTCATCACCACCCAGTGTCAACCTAGTATGCCTGTTTTGATGTGAGGTTTTTGGAAATTATAGCCAAAACAATCAATTTTAATCTGATTTGAAAATGCAATGCTCCGCCTGTGGAAAATGCTCTCATTTTCCAGCAGTGTTTGAGTGAAGAAGGCCCAGGGAGAAGGGGAGCCAGATGATCTGAAGGAGTCACAAGAAACAGCAGGGAGGTATCTCTCATGTATTAATCAGCTTACTAGATGGAAGAGATATAAGATGGGCACACTTTGGTACATGCTCTGCTTTTGTATCAAAACGTATATAATGCCATATATTGTATTCTTGTGAAAGAGTAAAATAATGCCTTTCCCATTGAGGGGCATTGAGATGAGAAAGAAAGTCTCTCTTGAATGAGTGGACACAATGTAGATAACCAGCCAGAGAATCTTTAAGAAATATTGGGAGTATAGTAGCCCAGGCTGACTTTTGGAGGCCACGTGGCTAATGGGGTTTTCTATACTCCAAATGCAGGGGCTGGGCTGAACCAAGGCTGTATGTTAAGCAATTGGAGGAAGATGGCAGAAACAAGTCTCTGTGGGTCCCTGGAGAGAAGTAGAGGCAAAAAGTTACCTGCTTCTTGGGACAGGGGCTGAAATTTTTCATCTGGGGTTCCTGCAAAAGAGGGCTGTCTCTGATTAGTTTGTTCCTGCTTCGGTTCTTGAAATAGCATTAGTACATGATTTTTGTAAGTAAACACATTATACCGAGTGTGCCCGCAAGGGAGGCCGAGTTACCGGCGAAAGAATGACACTCAGCCCGAAGATAATAAGCAAGGCTTTTACTGAGGGAAGAACTTACACTCCAAGCTGTGCAGGGAGTCCCTGAGGTACACGGAGGGGCTGCAGGGGACTCTGGCCGTTCGAGACAGCTGGCCAGGCAGGACTCCGCCAAGGGGAGTTCTCTGCGATGTTATATCCCCCCGCGCTTATCTCAGGGTTATACGAGGTCAACAGCTGGCTGCATTCATTACGTTCATAAATTGTACATATTATATAAACTGACTTGTTTACAAACAAAAATATGCTGAACTATACTAAACCATATCTTGGCAGGGTCTATCAGGCAAAGTTCACTGAACGGCCTGCATCTTCTGCTCACATTCAGTCACATACTCGGTCTGCCACTTAGCTCCTCGCCAATCTTCTGCAACCTTGCCCCTACATGGAGAAAATACCCCAAATCCATGCCATTGATTTCTTATCTAAATGGAAGCCACTTTACAGGGCCCTGAATTTCATCAATTTGATCAATTTCATCAATCACATGCCAAAAGGTGTTGGTTAACAGCAAGCCATGAAACATATTTAGTTTTCAGATCACATGAGTATCCTTTGCATCACAAATCTCAAAGCCAAACTAAGCCGTACCTCCACAGTCTCTCTGTTTTTTGTAGGAAACAATTATTCAGCCCATGTCTGCCGGAACCTCACCCTGGGTTTTGTAAACCTCAAACAGTCATTTAGTGAACCTGGCCTAAGCTTCATGTTTGTAATGAAACCTGACTGTGGGGGGCGAGGGAGGGGAGAGTGAGTTTGGCTTAATTTCAGATTTAATTATCAGTGTCTCTCACAGCTCTAGTTGTTACTATTTATGTAACAGAGCACCAAAAACATTAGCCAATGCATCAAGACATACCCAGACCAATTTTATTCATTTGAACTGACGTTGTATGGAAAAATGCTACTTTTAGTCTAAGACCAGAAATACATTCTGGAGTCAGTCAGAAGGTTAATTAAGAATTCCATTGCATTATTGCTTCTTGATATAACTTGCCATTAAAGAAATATAAATTCTTTCCCAAGACTTTTCAGTCAACATAGTAGGAATCACATTGATAAATCTTCACATGCTGCTCTGAAACTTTACATATTACCATGTCTCTGATTAGGCTATCACAGTGTTTTAATCCAGTGATCCTTGGCCCACTGCAGACAATTCCTTCTCTTGTGAAATTACTTTCATGTTTCTCTTCCAAGCAGGAACAGACATAGGATGTTATCCATTAGCCCATCACAAGAATGTGGATGAAGTCATTGCTAGAGCTGAATATGTCATGACTCTTTGGGGCAGTTCTTCAATTCAACACTGTGATTGAATTTAATATTAATACTGTTACACTCTAGCTATGCAAGGAAATGTAATGACATGGGTTATTAAACTCCATGCTTTAGGGAGAAAGCTAATTGACTAGAGAGGTCAGGAAGGAAATTCCCTTCACTATAGTCCATCATCTCCAAATAGGTTGTTGTATTATGCAAGAGTTCACTTTCCTCCAGATCATCAGTTTCTACTCACTTCCATAGAGAGGATACCTTACTAGATAGATCTAATGTCTGCACTGGTATGGCCAGTCTTATGTTCATCTTTTGTTGTTACTCTTTACTAGCTACTCTACATTATTAGAGACTTTAGCCCAGATTCTCTACAGAACAGCTGGTGCAAAAATATTTCTCTCTATAATATGCACATATTAGTACAATTTTGATGAAGAATGCTGTGCAATTTGATGTCCTACATTTCCAAAATCATACAGTGATACACTGCAAAAATTCTAAATAAAGTAGAACAAAAATATGTATTAAGTCATCTAAACAGATTTATTTCAGATGATACATAGCACTGCCACATACAATACCTATTGTGGATTCAGGCATACAAAGCAATTGATTACATATTTTGTTAAATACATTATATATATAAAAGTTGATTTACTTTCCTATTACATATACAAACTACTGGTAACACTCTGGCTCTGTGTAATTAACAGTGGTAGAAAAGCAACCCAATGCAAAGGTGGTATACACCCAACCCTGTGTTTACTGCTGCCCACAAATCCCTTTTCCAGCGATGATTCCATGTATGTCCCCTCACGCACCAATTCAATTGTTGCTTCAACCCTTCTATGTATTTGCAATTGGGGTGTACCCAGTCCACCCACCATTTTTGAGGGTGTACCAGCCATGTTATGAACTGGAAAGACATGTTGAAAAGCGCTGGTTTCACCCACTCCCACAGTGGCTCCCACACATTTGCCCATCAGGAAGTATTTCTGGCTCCAGGCTGCGGCCAGCTTAGATCAAGATTCTTCCAGCTTGGCATCCATATTACCTGTAGGGTTACATTCTGCAAAGTGGTTAAATTGTCATACCCAGCGTCCCAGTGGAGACTGCATGCCCAGTGTGATGTGTACATAACAACTGCACATCCAGGGATTTTCCTCTGTGCAGGTACCATTATGAGTACACATGGTAACATCATGCTCTAATTGTGGGGCCCCATAACCCAGACACCCCAGGAGACCAGAGGGTTATCTGTTGTTGTTTTTTGGGCCCTTCGTGACAAACCACATGTCCATATGACTGTGTTTTCCACTGTCATTGATCATGACATATCCTAAGGAATACCATGCAATATTTCCTGATAAACTTGATATTCTCCATTGGGTTCGGACCCCTCCCCCTTCCAATCAGTATATCACATACCAACACTGACAAATTCCCATGGGGGGATCAGCGGTACAATTTTCTACGGGTAGATTCTTAAGATCCTTATCTGCCTTATTACCACAACTTGGGGGTGTATCAGTCCATGTGTTCCCACCTTTTGCCACTTCACATTGCGGGATTTGGGCAGGGTTTATAATAATGACAATTGTGATTAGCAACAATGATTGTTTCATTCCAGGCCAGGGAATCCTTGGGTTTCCCTTTGTAGGCCCACCTGTAATATGTATGTAACAATTTATACGTCCTCCTTCTTAAACAACATTTTGTGCCTTTTTATTTGCGCTTGATTTCCCAGCTTCCCAGGCAGGTCATACCATGTGTTCACCTTTGCTGCTATATGTCTTAACCCTCTTTATACACTGTCCACCAAAATAATGGTAATAACAAGACAAACAACACAAACACACAACACAATCTTCATTGCAACAGTAGATTTGTCCACTAGTGTCAGCTTGCTTGTAAAGTGCCTGAAAAACAAAAGAAACATTTCCCAGCCCCCTAGTGGGGACAGATTTTACAAATCGCCTTGCTAATAGCAGGAAAAAGAGAAGAATTACCTCCACACTGTCCTTGTTTTGTTCTATAGTCAGGAAATCTTTGCATAGGCTTTAATTTAATTATATCCTTGGGGTTTTGGTGAATTACATGGTAGGGGGTTGTGCATGTAAGCTGATTCTTTTTGTATCTGTCTTCACATTTTAGCACTGTGCAGCTCTCCCCGCCCCCCACACAAAACTCCTTTGTGCTGCCATTTATTGGCAGTTTGCTCTTTCCCCTATCAGCTTGGTAATTTGCATCCACACTGACACTTTCTGGCTTCCAAAGCTATTAGCAGCTCAGAGACTCTGTCTTAAAAGGGACACAATTAACTTCCACCAGAGTTCTGATTACTTTTCTCTTTTAACTTCTGCTTCTAAAACACAAAGCGATTTGAAAAAGAAAACACAACCTATTGTGGCTCCTCTTGGAGCCCTAATATGATTTTAATTAAGCAGCATGTTTTGGTTACTATTCTTTTATCCCTTTTACAATATACACTGCACATGTTCTGGGAAAATGCAGACCCCCTCCACAGTTCAACTCTACAACATTATATTAGCCACATTAACTTTCACACAAGGTCTAACTGCCTCCCTCGTGCCCACAGAGTTCTCATGCACCCACACCAAAGTGGCAGTCTGATCACTCAGAGCCACACCAAGGTTCAGTGTTCCCAACATTGCTCCCCTTTTCCTTCTCTTTTTTCCTGTGCGCACACACACAAAAAGATCCAGAATGTCTCTCCCATCCCCTGGCCCTGGCTGCCTCTCACCACTGCCAGGACTTTGGTCTTTATTTAAGAACATAAGAACATAAGAATGGCCCTACTGGGTCAGACCAAAGGTTCATCTGGCCTAGTATCCTGTCTTCCGACAGTGGCCAGTGCCAGGTGCCCCAGAGGGAATGAATAGAACAGGTAATCATCAAATAATCCATCCCCTGTTGCTATTTCCCAGCTTCTGGCAATCAGAGGCTAGGGACACCATTCCTACCCATGCTGGCTAATAGCCATTGATGGACCGATCCTCCATAAACTTATCTAGTTCTTTTTGAACCCTGTTATGGTCTTGGCCTTCACAACTTCCTCTGGCAAGAAGTTCCATAGGTTGACTGCGTTGTGTGATGAAATACTTCCTTTTATTTGTTTTAAACCTGCTGCCTATTAATTTCATTTGGTGACCCCTAGTTCTTGTGTTATGAGAAGTAGTAAACACTTCCTTATCTACTTTCTCTACACCAGTCATGATTTTATAGACCTCAATCATATCTCCCCTTAGCCGTCTCTTTTCCAAGCTAAAAATTCCCAGTCTTATTAATCTCTCCTCATACGGAAGCTGTTCCATACCCCTAATAATTTTTGTTGCCCTTTTCTGAACCTTTTCCAACTCCAATATATCTTTTTTGAGATGGGTTAACCACATCCGCATACCATGGATTTATATAGAGGCAACATGATATTTTCTGTCCTATTATCTATCCCTTTCTTAATTATTCCCAGCATTCTGTTCACTTTTTTGACTGCCGCTGCACATTGAGTGGATGTTTTCAGAGAATTATTCACAATTACTCCAAGATCTCTTTCTTGAGTGGTAATAGCTAATTTAGACCCCATCATTTTATATGTATAGTTGGGATTATGCTTTCCAATGTGCATTACTTTGCATTTATCAACATTAAATTTCATCTGCCATTTTGTTGCCCAGTCACCTAGTTTTGAGAGATCATTTTGTAGCTCTTTGCAGTCCTGCTGGGTTTTAACTATCTTGAGTAATTTTGTATCAGCTGCAAATTTTGCCACTTCACCGTTTACCCCTTTTCCCAGATCATTTATGAATATGTTGAATAAGACCGGTCCCAGAACAGACCCCTGGGACACCACTATTTACCTCTCTTCATTCTGAAAACTGACCATTTATACTTACTCATTGTTTCCTATCTTTTCACTAGTTACCAGTCCATGAGAGCACCTTCCCTCTTATCCCATGGTAGCTTACTTTGCATAAGAGCCTTTGTTAAGCGACCTTGTCAAAGGCTTTCTGAAAATCTAAGTACACTATATCCACTGGATCCCCTTGGTCCACATGCTTGTTGATCCTCTCAAAGAATTCTAGTAGATTGGTGAGTCAGGATTTCCCTTTACTAAACCCATTGTCAAGGTTTCTTTCCCCACTTTGAACTTTAGAGTACAAATGTGGGGACCTGCATGGACACTTCTAAGCTTAATTTACTAGCTTAGATCTGGTAAAGCTGCCACCAGCCAGAAGTCAGTGTCTGGCACACTTTCTGTCCCCCCAAAACCTTCCCTGGGGAACACAGATCCAAACCCCTTAGATCTTATTACAAGGGGAAATTAACCATTCCCCCCTCCTTTCCCCCACCAACTCCTGGTGAGTCCAGACCCAATTCCCTGGATCTTAAAACAAAGAAAAATCAATCAGGTTCTTAAAAAGAAAGCTTTTAATTAAAGAAAAAGAAAGGTAAAAATCATCTCTGTAAAATCAGGATGGAAAATACTTTACAGGGTACTTAAATTTATATAGCCCAGAGAAAACCCCCTCTAGCCTCAGGTTCAAAGTTACAGCAAACAGAGGTAAAAATCCTTCCAGCAAAAGGAAACATTTACAGGTTGAAAAAACAAACATAAGACTAACACGCCTTTCCTGGCTAGTTACATACAAATTTGAAACATGAGAGACTGATTCAGAAAGATTTGGAGAGCCTGGATTGACGTCTGGTCCCTCTCAGTCCCGAGAACGAACAACCCCCAAAACAAAGAGCACAAAACAAAGACTTCCCTCCACCAAGATTTGAAAGTATCTTGTCCCCCTATTGGTCCTCTGGTCAGGTGTCAGCCAGGTTTCCTGAGCTTCTTAACCCTTTACAGGTAAAAGAGACATTAACCCTTAACTATCTGTTTATGACACCCATGTTGGCTCTTCCTCAACAAATTATGTTCATCTATATGTCTATGCGATGGGGCAGAGTGGCCTCTCACTGGTACCGCAGGGGTTAACCCTTCCTTCCTTGCAGAGGAAGCCACGCCCCGGAAGCTCTGCTGGGCATGCTCCAACTGGATAACAGGTATAAAAGCTTGCAGAGCTGCTCAGTCTGGGCTGACTGCCAGATGGGAAGGAGGCACGCTGCCAGCTCCCAAGGAGGGACAGCCTGTGCACCAGGATCCGGAGGCCAGCCAAGCCTAGATGCACGCTGATGCCCAGATGGAGTATGTCACAGGAGGGGAAAAGACCAGAGGACCCCCCAAAGCAGAGAACCCAATGTTTATGGTAGGAAGTGACTCAGGGGAACTTTAGAGGCAAACAGCGTTAGAACCGCACAGACCTCAGCGTGTTGCGGGTGGATCCCTGTCAAGCTAGTGGAAAGTTCTCAGGGTCCTGGATTGGGACCCAGTGGAGAGGGAAGGCCTGGGTCCCCCTACTAACCCCCCCCCCATCACGGGAATCCTATGGACTCTGGCTGCTAGGCCGCACTACGCCGCTTGTGAGGGGAATTGTATGGACTCTGGCCATTAGGCCACACTGCTCCAACATGGGGAGTGATTTATATGGACCCTGGCCATTGGGCCGCACCACCCAGATTTTTGGGTGAGTTACCCGTACTCTGGCCGCTAGGCTCACTACCCAGACCAAGGGGTGATTGTGGGGAAGGAGGCCATTAGGCCGCAACCAGCCGCCCAAAGAGAGATGGGGACGTGAACTTGGAAGTGGTGAGGTTCTGACACCCCATCCCACCCCTGCCACACGGGGGCAGTGCGGTGCCAGGCCTGCCACAGTCTGACAATATTGTTCTTTATTATAGGCAGTCAGCTACAAACCAGCTGAGCAGCGAACAGCAGAGAGGCAAACAGAAGGAGTTTGCCTGGGATCCCTCTGAGCAGAGGTACGCTAAGTACTACAGTAGGGGGACTGCGCTGGTGAGTATCTGAGTGTCTGTTGGGGGGGGGCAGTTGGGCAGTTTGACTGCGTGCTTGATTGTTTGATTGCTTGTTTGACCAGTGTGACCTGGGAGTGCTTTGTTCCAGCTGGGCCTGACTGTTATAAAAAGGCAGTCAGTTGCGAACCAGCTGAGCAGCGAACAGCAGAGAGGCAAACAGAAGGAGTTTGCCTGGAGAGAGCCTACTGAGGCCCCCCCTCACAGGTTTCTCTGAGTAGCGTCTGCCACAAGTAAGGAAGCTCTTAGAAGGAAGAGACTATGGATGCTGAGCGATCTGCTGTTGTGACCTGCACAGGATGTGCCATGTTCGTCTTCCTTCCACAGGATAGGAGAGACTTTGTACAAAGTGCAAGCTGATCTCCATATTGGAAGAGAAGATTCAAGGTCTGGAGAAACGAATATCAACCCTGCGTTCCATAAAAGAAAATGAGGATTTCCTGGATAGACGTCAGGATCAGCTTCAGCGGGCACAATGTTCTGAAGATTCAGAGCAGGCTATGCAGCGGGGACAGAAGGCCAGTGAGGATAATTGGTGGCATGTGACTTCCAGAAGAGGAAAGAGTACCAGAAATGTCCATGTACCAGTAACACAGATGCAGGTGAGCAACTGTTTTCATGTTCTCTCCGCAGGTACTAGTGCAGAGGGTGGAGTGGATGATACATCTGAGGGAACAGAGCAGAAGGAGACTCCACTGATTGGAAGGCATGAGATGCACAGTCCTAGGGATGGGGGTTCCACGACCACCACTCCCAAGAGGAGGAGGAGGAGGGTGGTGGTGGTCGGGGACTCTCTCCTCAGGGGGACTGAGACATCTATCTGCCGCCCTGACCGGGAAAACCGAGAGGTGTGCTGCTTGCCAGGGGCTAGGATTCACGATGTGACGGAGAGACTGCCGAGACTCATCAAGCCCTCGGATCGCTACCCCTTCCTGCTTCTCCACGTGGGCACCAATGATACTGCCAAGAATGACCTTGAGCGTATCACTGCAGACTACGTGGCTCTGGGAAGAAGGATAAAGGAGTTTGAGGCGCAAGTGGTGTTCTCGTCTATCCTCCCTGTGGCAGGAAAAGGCCAGGGTAGAGACCGTCGAATCGTGGAAATCAATGAATGGCTACGCAGATGGTGTCGGAGAGAAGGGTTTGAATTCTTTGACCATGGGATGGTCTTCCAAGAAGAAGGATTGCTAGGCAGAGACGGGCTCCACCTCACGAAGAGAGGGAAGAGCATCTTTGCAAGCAGGCTGGCTAACCTAGTGAGGAGGGCTTTAAACTAGGTTCACCGGGGGAAGGAGACCAAAGCCCCGAGGTAAGTGGGGAAGTGGGATATCGGGAGAAAGCACAAGTAGGTGAGTGCAAGAGGGGAGGGCTCCTGCCCCACACTGGGACACCAGGACAATCAGTGAGTTATCTTACATGCCTATACACAAATGCAAGAAGCCTGGGGAACAAGCAGGGAGAACTAGAAGTCCTGGCACAGTCAGGGAATTATGATGTAATTGGAATAACAGAGACTTGGTGGGATAACTCACATGATTGGAGTACTGTCATGGATGGATATAAACTGTTCAGGAAGGATAGGCAGGGCAGAAAAGGTGGGGGAGTTGCGTTGTATGTGAGAGAGCAGTATGACTGCTCAGAGCTCCAGTATGAAACTGCAGAAAAACCTGAGAGTCTCTGGATTAAATTTAGAAGTATGAACAACAAGGGTGATGTCGTGGTGGGAGTCTGCTACAGACAACCAGACCAGGGGGATGAGGTGGACGAGGCTTTCTTCCAGCAACTAACAGAAGTAGCTAGATCACAGGCCCTGGTTCTCATGGGTGACTTTAATCACCCGGATATCTGCTGGGAGAGCAATACAGCAGTGCACAGACAATCCAGGAAGTTTCTGGAAAGTGTAGGGGACAATTTCCCGGTGCAAGTGCTGGAGGAACCAACTAGGGGAAAAGCTCTTCTTGACCTGCTGCTCACAAACAGGGAAGAAATAGTAGAGGAAGCAATAGTGGATGGGAACCTGGGAGGCAGTGACCATGAGATGGTCGAGTTCAGGATCCTGATACAAGGAAGAAAGGAGAGCAGTAGAACAGAGACCCTGGACTTCAGAGAAGCAGACTTCGACTCCCTCAGGCAACTGATGGGCAAGGTCCCCTGGGAGAATAACATGACAGGGAAAGGAGTCGAGGAAAGCTGGCTGTATTTTAAAGAATCCTTATTGAGGTTGCAGGAACAAACCATCCCGATGTGTAGGAAGAAAAGTAAATATGGCAGGCGACCAGCTTGGCTTAACAGTGAAATCCTTGCTCATCTTAAACACAAAAAAACAGCTTACAAGAAGTGGAAGATGGGACAAATAACCAGGGAGGAGTATAAAAGTATTGCTCAGACATGCAGGAGTGAAATTAGGAAGGCTATATCACACTTGGAGTTGCAGCTAGCCGGAGATGTTAGGAGTAACAAGAAGGGTTTCTTCAGGTATGTTAGCAACAAGAAGAAAGTCAAGGAAAGTGTGGGCCCCTTGCTGAATGAGGGAGGGAACCTAGTGACAGAGGATGTGGAGAAAGCTAGTGTACTCAATGCTTTTTTTGCCTCTGTCTTCACAGACAAGTTCAGCTCCCAGACAGCTGCACTCTGCAGCACGGTATGGGGAGGAGGTGACCAGCTCTCTGTGGAGAAAGAAGTAGTTTGGGACAATGTAGAAAAGCTGAACAAGCACAAGTCCATGGGGCCGGATGCACTGCATCCGAGGGTGCTAAAGGAGTTGGCCGATGAGATTGCAGAGCCATTGGCCATTATCATTGAAAAATCATGGCGATCGGGGGAGGTCCCGGATGACTGGAAAAAAGCTAATGTAGTGCCCATCTTTAAAAAAGGGAAGAAGGAAGATCCAGGGAACTACAGGCCAGTCAGTCTCACCTCAGTCCCTGGAAAAATCATGGAACAGGTCCTCAAGGAATCAATTCTGAACCACTTAAAGGAGGGGAAAGTGATCAGGAACAGTCAGCATGGATTCACCAAGGGCAAGTCATGCCTGACTAACCTAATTGCCTTCTATGAGGAGATAACCGGCTCTGTGGATGAGGGGAAAGCAGTGGATGTGCTATTTCTGGACTTTAGCAAAGCTTTTGATACAGTCTCCCACAGTATTCTTGCCAACAAGTTAAAGAAGTCTGGGCTGGATGAATGGACGGTAAGGTGGATAGAAAACTGGCTAGATGGTCGGGCTCAATGGGTACTGATCAATGGTTCCATGTCTAGTTGGCAGCCGGTATCAAGTGGTGTGCCCCAAGGGTCGGTGCTGGGGCTGGTTTTGTTCAATATCTTCATTAACGATCTGGAGGATGGTGTGGACTGCACCCTTAGCAAGTTTGCAGATGACACTAAACTGGGAGGAGTGGTTGATACACTGGAGGGTAGGGATAGGATACAGAGGGACCTAGACAAATTAGAGGATTGGGCCAAAAGAATTATGATGAGATTCAACAAGGACAAGTGCAGAGTCCTGCATTTAGGACAGAAGAATCCCATGCACAGACTAGGGACCGAATGGCTGGGCAGCAGTTCTGCAGAAAGGGACCTAGGGGTTACGGTGGACGAAAAGCTGAATATGAGTCAACAGTGTGCCCTTGTTGCCAAGAAGACTAATGGCATTTTGGGTTGTATAAATAGGGGCATTTCCAGCAGATCGAGGGATTTGATCATTCCCCTCTATTCAGCACTGGTGAGGCCTCATTTGGAGTACTGTGTCCAGTTTTGGGCCCCACACTACACTAAGGATGTGGATAAACTGGAGAGAGTCCAGCGGAGGGCCACAAAAATGATTAGGGGGCTGGAGCACATGACTTACGAGGAGAGGCTGAGGGAACTGAGATTGTTTAGCCTGCAGAAGAGAAGAATGAGGGGGGATTTGATAGCTGCTTTCAACTACCTGAAAGGGGGTTCCAAAGAGGATGGATCTAGATTGTTCTCAGTGGTAGAAGATGACAGAACAAGGAGTAATGGTCTCAAGTTGCAGAGGGGGAGGTTTAGGTTGGACATTAGGAAAAACTTTTTCACTAGTAGGGTGGTGAAGCACTGGAATGGGTTACCTAGGGAGGTGGTGGAATCTCCTTCCTTAGAGGTTTTTAAGGTCAGGCTTGACAAAGCTCTGGCTGGGATGATTTAGTTGGGTTTGATCCTGCTTTGAGCAGGGGGTTGGACTAGATGACCTCCTGAGGTCCCTTCCAACCCTGAGATTCTATGATTCTATGAGGTTAAAGATAATCTAGGCATGGCCCAATATCTAAATAAATACTTTGCCTCGGTCTTTAATAAGGCTAATGAGGAGCTTAGGGATAATGGAAGGATGACAATTGGGAATGAGGATATGAAGTTAGATATTACCACATACAAGGTAGAAGCCAAACTTGAACAGCTTAATGGGACTAAATCGGAGGGCCCAGATAATCTTCATCCAAGAATATTAAAGGAACTGGAACATGAAATTGCAAGCCCATTAGCAAGAATTTTTAATGAATCGGTAAACTCAGGGGTTGTACCGTACGACTGGAGAATTGCTAACATAGTTCCTATTTTTAAGAAAGGAAAAAAAAGTGATCCGAGTAACTATAGGCCTGTTAGTTTGACATCTGTAGTATGTAAGGTCTTGGTAATTGTGACAAAATACAACATGGTTTCACAAAAGGTAGATCGTGCCAAACCAACCTGATCTCCTTCTTTGAGAAAGTAACAGATTTTTTAGACAAAGGAAATGCAGTGGATCTAATTTACCTCAATTTCAGTAAGGCATTTGACACGGTTCCACATGGGGAATTATTAGTTAAATTGGAAAAGGTGGGGATAAATATGAAAATTGAAAGGTGGATAAGGAACTGGTTAAAGGGGAGACTACAACGGGTCATACTGAAAGGTGAACTGTCAGGCTGGAAGGAGGTTACTAGTGGAGTTCCTCAGGGATCAGTTTTGGGACCAATTTTATTTAACCTTTTGATTACTGACCTTGGCACAAAAAGCGGGAATGTGCTAATGAAGTTTGCAGATGACACAAAGCTGGGAGGTATTGCTAACACAGAGAAGGACCGGGTTATCATACAGGAAGATCTGGATGTCCTTGTAAACTGGAGTAATAGTAATAGAATGAAATTTAATAGTGAAAAGTGCAAGGTCATGCATTTAGGGATTAATAACAAGAATTTTAGTTATAAATTGGGGACACATCAGTTGGAAGTAACAGAGGAGGAGAAGGACCTCGGAGTATTGGTTGATCACAGGATGACTATGAGCTGCCAATGTGATATGGCCTTAAAAAAAGCTAATGCAGTTTTAGGGCGAAGTATTTCCAGCAAAGATATGGAGGTGTTATTACCATTATACAAGGCACTGGTGAGACCTCATCTGGAATACTGTGTGCAGTTCTGGTCTCCCAAGTTTAAGAAGGATGAATTCAAACTGGAACAGGTTCAGAGATGGGCTACTAGGATGATCCGAGCAATGGAAAACATGTCTTATGAAAGGAGACTGAAAGAGCTTGGCTTGTTTAGCCTAACCAAAAGAAGGTTGAGGGGGGATATGATTGCTCTTTATAAATATATCAGAGGGATTAATATTAGGGAGGGAGAGGAATTATTTAAGCTTAGTACCAATGTGGACACAAGAACAAATGGATATAAACTGGACACTAGGAAGTTTAGACTTGAAATTAGATGAAGGTTTCTAACCATTAGAGGAGTGAAGTTCTGGAACAGCCTTCCAAGGGGAGTAGTGGGGGCAAAAGACATATCTGGCTTTAAGACTAATCTTGATAAATGTATGGAGGGGATGGTATGATGGGATAGCCTAATTTTGGCAATTAATTTTGCAATTGATCTTTGATTATCAGCAGGTAAGTATGCCCAGTGGTCTGTGATGGGATGTTAGATGGGTTGGGATCTGAGTTGCTACAGAGAATTCTTTCCTGGGTGCTGGCTAGTGAGTCTTGCCCACATGCTCAGGGTTTAACTGATCGCCATATTTGGGGTCGGGAAGGAATTTTCCTCCAGGGCAGATTGGCAGAGGCCCTAGAGGTTTTTCGCCTTCCTCTGCAGCATGGGGCACGGGTCACTTTCTGGAGGATTCTCTGCAGCTTGAGGTCTTCAAACCGCAATTTGGGGACTTTGATAACTCAGACATAGGCTAGGGGTTTGTTATAGAAGTGGATGGGTGGGATTCTGTGGCTGACATTGTGCAGGAGGTCAGACTGGATGATCATAATGGCCCCTTCTGACCTTAAAGTCTATGAGTCTATGAGTTGAGTGATGCTAACATTCAAGGCTCTTCAGAGGTGGGAAGTGAAAGTGGTGGTGTAAGAGAAAAAGAAAAGGCGGTGTGTGAGGAATCCAAAATATTACCACATTCAGAAAACAATGTTATGGTTGTTGCAGAGGAAGAGAAGGAAATCCAGCCTCTTTGGATAGACAATGGAGAACACAGCGGTAACACCGCTATAACTGAGAAACTGGTACAGTCGACTAGTCCTGCTGCTGTAGATGGGAATGATGAAGAAGAGTTGTGCAGTAATGACCCAGCCTCTTGGAAGTACCTAGATATAAAGAAAAGAGATCTTATCATATTGAAGGGTCCACCACATAAGCTCAAAAACTTTCCTTGTGATTCTTTTGGCAGGAAATTGCAGATAACAGTTTTTTCTAAACATCTGAGTAATGGCGAATGTGTGGAAAGAGACTGGATGGTGTGGAGTAAAGATGCTGCGGAAATATTTTGTTTTCCTTGCAGTCTCTACAGAAGTGAAACTCAAACTAGCCAATTACATCATTCAAAATTTGTCGAAGGTGGAATTGACGATAATTGGAAAAAGATTTACAAGAAAATCAAGAGTCATGAAGAAAACGCTTTACATTTGAGCAATTACATTAAGTGGAAGGAATTATTTCAGACACCCAGTGATAAAAGAGGCATTGATGCAGCATTACAGCATAGTATTAAACAGGAAGAGTCCACCACAAAATTACAGGCTATCATTTTAAGTTTACACGAGATTTACTGGTAGGGTGACCAGACATCCTGTTTTCAAAGGGACAGTCCCATATTTAAGCCCTCCTGCAGGTGTCCTGACATTTTCTTTAAAACAGGCAAATTGTCCCGTATTTTCTGTCTTTCCCCTACCATCCCCATCAGTACTGTCAGGTCCTGCTGCTAGCCATCCGGATCCCTGCTCGCCAGCCACTCGCCCACCAGTGGTGAGTAGGGGGGTCCAGTGGCCAATGATGGGGGTGGATGTGCAGAGCTGGTGGTGGGGTGAAGATGCAGCGCGTGGGGCTGGGCCCCTTATTGGTCCTTCAGCACAGGCCCTGCTGCATGCTGGCTCTCAGCCAGCAGGGCTCTGCCCCCATCCTGTTTCCGGCTGGTGCTGGCTGCATACTGTGAGCTGCAGTGGCTGGTGAGTGTGGGCAGGTGCCAGGCAGTGGCCAGTTACATGTTGCCTCTGCTGCCCACCCATCAGCCCTTTCCATGCTTACCCTCTTGCTGTTCTCTCCCTGATTTAGCCCTTCACTGTCCCCCATCCCTGCTGCTCTTCCACATCCCCCCCCAGCCCCAGCGGGCCTTGTCCCGTTCCCAGCCCTTGGTTGGAGCGCTCAGCTCACCAACAGCCTGTCCATCAGGCTCCTTCCTTCCCCCACTGCCTCTGGCTGGGCCGGCAGCCTGGGCAAGCCCAAGACTCTCTGGCCCAGGCAGGGGTGGCTCTAGCCATTTCACCGCCCCAAGCACGGCAGCACGCAGCGGGGGGCGCTCTGCTGGTCGCCAGTCCCGCGGCTCCGGTGGACCTCCTGCAGGCATCCTGGAGCCGCTGGACCAGCGGACCCTCCACAGGCACTCCTGCGGGAGTTTCCACCGGAGCCTCCTGCTGCCCTCCCGGTGACCGGCAGAGCGCCCCCTGCGGCATGCCGCCCCAAGCATGCGCTTGGCGTGCTGGGGCCTAGAGCCATCCCTGGGCCCAGGGTGCTGGCCAGGAGCCGCCGAGCCTGCCTGTGCCAAAGCCCCACGCAGTACTGGAATAGGGAAGCCTCCCTACCCCTCAGCTAAGCTCTGGAGTGGACAGGGGAGAAGTGATTTTCAGCCTGTTCATGCCCCAAACCTGCAGGCTCCACAAAAGCCCCCAGGGCAGCAGCCCCTCTTTGCCCACTCCTCTCCCCAGGTCCTGCCCCCAGGGAACACGGGCCTGCTCCATCCCCCAGGCACCGTCCTCTGCTGAGCCACCTCTCTGTCTGGGTTTGCTGAAGCCCCTGCAGCCAGGTTCCCTGGGCCCTGGTGCACAATGCAACCTTAGGGCTTAACGCATTCTTGCCCACCCTGTAGCAGTCAGGAGGCATCTGGGTTATGTTGGTGGCCAGCAGCAACCTGGAGGTGTTTGCTGCCTTTCAACACTGCGTGGGTGGGAAGGGGCAAGCTGCTTCCAGCCACAGGGGAGGGCGGTGGGGAAGAGATGAGCTCTGCAAAGACACAGGCCAGGTCATCCCTTCCCCCACTCCTCCTCCTCCTCCTCTGTAGCTGGAAGCAGCTCCAGTCTCTTTCCTCCTGCACAGTGTGGAAAGGGTGCTGCTGGCCACATTCTCGTGTGAACCCTGGCAGAAATCTGGGGAGGGGGGCATGTGACCCTGTGTGCCCTCCCCCACGTGTGTTGCTTCAGGAAGATGTGATGCCAGGTACCAGGAGAGGCAAGTCCATCCCGGGGGCCCAGCCAGGCATGGCGGGTGGAAAGCGCCGGATAGGGAGGGCTGGGTCGGTCAGTCACCCCTGCTGTGTGAGAAAGTTGTACATGAATGTGTGTGTCACCCCATCCTGTGGGGGGGGGGGGAGTAGGGGTGTGTGTCACCCCTCCCTGTGTGAACCCTAAAGTCTTAAAGATAAGAAGGTAAATAAAAGAATACAACTATGCAGTATTTCTTTTTAACAGGGGCTCAGTCAACTTGATGCTAATTTGAACATTTGTGCAATTGATTGCGGTTAACTCACTTGAACACGAGTAATTTTACCAGGTGTCCCATATTCAGCATAGGGAAATATGGTCACCTTATTTACTGGTCCTGCTTGCAAGCTAGGGGGTTGTAAGGAAGTGTGCAATCTTTATGAGATTTTGTGCAATCTTTATGGGCCTTGAGCAGTCAGTCTCTACAGAGCCAGCCTACAGCAGGATTGGTTGCGATGTGCCTTTCTACCTTAGAGAGCCACCTGTTTTCTCTCTCTGTTTTTGGTTGTTGTGTGTTAGGGTTCTGGATTCTAAAAAATAAAGTAGTGTTACATTGCAACCTTCCCAAAAGCATGTTTTATGTTTGTATCTTACTTCTCTGTTTGTGTACTGTGAGCATAAGAGGGTAGATATAAAATGATGGGGTCTAAATTAGCTTATACCACTCAAGAAAGAGATCTTGGAGTCATGGAGGATAGTTCTCTGAAAATATCCATGCAATGTGCAGCGGCAGTCAAAAAAGGGAACTGAATGTTGGGAATCATTAAGAAAGGGATAGATAATAAGACAGAAAATATCATATTGCCTCTATATAAATCCATGGTACGCCCACATCTTGAATACTGCGTGCGGATGTGGTCAACCCATCTTGAAAGAGATATATTGGAATTGGAAACGGTTCAAGAAAGGGCAACAAAAATGACTAGGGGTATGGAACAGCTGCCATATGAGGAGAGTTAATAAGATTGGGACTTCTCAGCTTGGAAAAGAGATGATTAAGGGGAGATATGATTGAAGTCTACAAAATCGTGACTGGTGTGGAGAAAGTAAATAAGGAAGTGATATTTACTCCTTCTCATAACACAAGAATTAGGGGTCACCAAATGAAATTAATAGGCAGCAGGTTTAAAACAAATAAAAGGAAGTATTTTTTTCAGACAGGGCACAGTCAACCTGTGGAACTCCTTGGCAGAGGATGTTGCGAAGGTCAAGACTATAATAAGGTTAAAAAAAGAACTGGATAAGTTCAAGGAGGATAGGTCTATCAATGGCTCTTAGCCAGGATGGGCAGGGACGGTGTCCCTAGACTCTGTTTGCCAGAAGCTGGGAATGGGCGACAGGATGGATCACTTGATGATTTACCTGTTCTATTCATTTTCTCTGGGGCACCTGGCATTGGCCACTGTCTGAAGACAGGATATGGGCCTAGATGGACCTTTGGTCTGACCCAGTATGACCACTCTTATGTTCTTACAAACCAAGTCTCTTGACAATTGACATGTTCAAAAATATTAGCAAGACATTTGTCATTTTTACTATAACTTTTCTTTAAAAATGTCCATGATAAAATAATCTCAATTATTAACATGCATCATTATTGTATAATCTATTACAAAATGCTTTATTAATCAAATATAATGTTTTAGATTAAAATGCTATTCATAAATGATACATTTAACATATTTTTTTAAAATTCCTCTTTATAACCTGTACAACATGAAAGATCATACCAGTCATAGAAAGGCTGCATTAGCAGAGAGGAAAAGGAACACTCAATAAGGACTGTAAAAGAGGGACTCACCAGACAAAGTTTCCTAGATTCTGAGGCCATAGGGACCATTGTGCTCATATAATCTGATCTCCTATATAGCACAGGTCATAGAACTTTCCCAAAATAATTCTTGGAGTATTTTTTTAGAAAAACATGCAACCTTGATTTGAAAAATTGTCAACATGTAGAATACATCTATCACTATAAGGCACTCAATGCTTTTTTTGCCTTGGTCTTCACAGACAAGGTCAGCTCCCAGACTGCTGCACTGGGCAACACAATATGATGATGAGGTGAGCAGCCCACAGTGGTGAAAGAATGGGTTGGGGACTATTTAAAAAAGCTGGACATGCACAAGTACAAGGGGCCCGATGCAATGCACCCGAGGGTGGTGAGGGAGTTGGCTGATGTGATTGCAGAGCCATTGGCCATTATCTTTGAAAATTTGTGGTGATCGGGGGAGGTCCTGGATGATTGGAAAAAGGCAAATATAGTTCCCATATTTTAAAAAAGGGAAGAAAAAGAGCCTGGGGAACTACAGACCAGTCAGCCTCATCTCTGTCCCCGGAAAAATCATGGAGCAGGTCCTCAAGGAATCCATTTTGAAGTACTTGGGGGAGAGGAAGGTGATCAGGAACAGTCAACATGAATTCACCAAGGGCAAGTCATGCCTGACCAACCCGATTGCCTTCTATGATGAGATAACTGGACTCTATGGATTAGGGAAAGCAGTGGTTGCGATATATCTTGACTTTAGCAAAGCTTTTGATACGGTCTCCTGGTATTCTTTCCAACAAGTTAAAGAAGTATGGGTGGGAAGAATGGCCTATAAGGTGGATAGAAAGCTGGCTAGATTGTCGGGCTCAATGGTTAGTGATCAACAGCTCAATGTCTAGTTGGCAGCCGGTATCAAGCGGAGTTCCCCAGGGGTTGGCCCTGGGGCTGATTTTGTTCAACATCTTTATTAATGATCTGGATGATGGGATTATCCATCAGCAAGTTCGCAGGTGACACTAAGATGGAGGGAGAGGGTCCAGAGTGACCTAGACAAATTGGAGGATTGGGCCAAAAGAAATCTGACGAGGTTCAACAAGGACAAGTGCAGAATCCTGCACTTAGGAATGAAGAATCCATGCACCATGAGAAGCTGAGGACCGACTGGCTAAGCAGCAGTTCTGCAGAAAAGGACCTGGGGATTACAGTGGATGAGAAGCTGGATATGAGTCAGCAGTGTGCCCTTGTTGCCAAGAAGGCCAACAGTATATTGGGCTGTATTAGTAGGAGCATTGCCAGCAGATTGAGGGAAGTGATTATTCCCCTCTATTCGGCACTGGTGAGGCCACACCTAGAGTACGACATCCAGTTTTGGTCCCCCCACTACAGAAGGGATGTGAACAAATTGAGAGTCCACCGGAGGGCAACGAAAATTATTAGGGGGCTGGGGCACATGACTTACAAGGAGAGGCTGAGGGAACTGGGGTTATTTAGTCTGCAGAAGAGAAGAATGAGGAGGGATTTAATAGCAGCCTTCAACTACCTGAAGGCGGGGTTCCAAAGAGGATGGAGCTCTGCTGTTCTCAGTGGTGGCAGATGACAGAAGAAGAAGCAGCGGTCTCAAGTTGCAGTCGGGGATGTCTTGGTTGGATATTAGGAAACACTATTTCACTAGGAGGGTGGTGAAGCACTGGAATGGGTTACCTAGAGAGATGGTGGAATCTCCATCCTTAGAGGTTTTTAAGGCCCAGCTTGACAAAGCCCTGGATGGGATGATTTAGTTGGTGTTGGTCCTGCTTTGAGTAGGGGATTGGATAAGATGACCTCCTGAGGTCTATTCCAACCCTAATATTCTATGATTTCTAATTCTTTAATCATTCTCTTTGCTCTTCTATGAAACCTCTCCAATTTATCAACATCCTTCTGGAATTGTGGGCACCAGAACTGGACACAGTATTCCAGCAGCAGCCACAGCAGGGCCAAATATAGGGATAAAATAATGCCTCTATTCTTACTTAAGATTTCTCAGTTTGTCTCTGTTACAAAACTGGAATTGTTTATAAATATTTGTATGAATCCTATGGGTGCCTTAGTTTCCCTCTGTACGTTGTGTTGCTGCGAACAGTGCAAGAGACAGGAGGTGTGTGTGTCTGATGGAATGAGTACATTCATTATAGAACTGGCTCAAACAAACCCCAGCAAGACAAAGAGATACCCCAATGGCTGAACAATCAACACCTAACAGCAGGAAACCCCAGCAGGCAGGCCTTGGGAACTGTGCTGGAGAAGACGCTGTCAGGAAGAAGGGCGGATTTTTAGAGAGACTCAGGAGGCCAGATCTTGAGGGACAAAGGAGCAACAGGGAGAGAGAGAGAGCGCTGGGGATGGAGTCCATTACAGCTTGACTGGCCCATTAGGGTACTGGTTTGTTCAGGGTGGTCTATGGCTTAACTTCTGTCTCTCTGTGCTAACCTAAGGACTCTGAGATTCTGTAGCTAGGTTACTAATAAATGGTTATCTTGTTTGGAAAAGGCTGTCTGTGTCACTGTAAATACTCACAGTGAGAAATACACCCAGAAGGAGTAGAGTACAAGCCTCCCGCAGGAGTTTGGCTTGGCCTGGATTCAGTGCAAAAAGCCATGGAAAGAGATAGGAGACACTGGTGCTGAAGGCCCAGTCTTGGAAGCCACCAGACTGCCCCTATGGAACTGTGTGGTTCCTTTGGGCCTGGCAGACTAAAGGGATCACTAACAGAAGACTGGTTACAAACTCCTTAGGCCAGATGGGAGGGATAGCTCAGTGGTTTGAGCATTGGTCTACTAAACCCAGGAATGTGAATTCAATCCTTAATGAGGCCACCTAGGGTTCTGCAGCAAAAATCAGTAGTTGGTCCTGTTAGTGGAGGCAGGGGGCTGGACTCAATAATCTTCCAGTTCTAGAAAATAGAATATTTCCATTAATTAAAATATATATATACCATTTTTGGGGAGGGCTAGCTCAGTGGTTTGCACATTGGCCTGCTAAACCCAGGGTTGTGAGTTCAATCCTTGAGGGGGCCATTTGGGGAACTGGGGTAAAAATCTGGGGATTGGTCCTGCTTTGAGCAGGGGGTTGCACTAGATGACCTCCTGAGGTCCCTTCCAACCCTAATATTCTATGACTCTGTGAGTTCATGATAGCATCCCAGGATTGCATTAGCACTTTTGGCCAGAGCATCACACTGGGACCTCATGTTCAACTTATTATCCTCCACAATCGCCAAATGTTTTTAACAGTCTTGGGTGGAGCACCGCCACCCCCAGCCCCACTACCCAGGGGCAGCTCTAGGTATTTTGCTGCCCCAAGCACTGCAGGAAAGCTGCCCTCCGCGGCTTGCCTGCAGGAGGTCCCTGGTCCCGCGGATTCGGCAGCACGGCTGCGAGAGGTCTCCCGGCCGAAGCACCGGCCCGCTTTCCAGACCGGAGCCCCGGGCAGAGCGCCACTATCCCGGGCCCGGCTATCCCGGGTGAAGGGCCGCTATTTTGGACACCGCTACCCCGGCTAGAGCGCCGGGCGGAACGCCGCTACCCCTGGCCCAGCTACCCCGTCACGAGTGTCTCAAGCCCCCGGCCCAGCTCCACCAGCTGGAGCCTGGGGCGGAGCGCCGCGAGTTCCGGTCCCGCTACCCCTGGCTCCTACCCTGGGCTGAGGGTCGCTACCCCAACCCCGCTACTCCGGCCACCCTGCTCCAACCGGAGCCCCGCCAGGAGCTCCCTGAGTCCCAGTCCTGATCTCTCGGGTGGAGTGCCGCGACCCTCGGCGTCACTCCTCTGGGCAGAGTTCGTCGATCGCCCAGACCTGCTCCCCCGGCCAGAGCCCCAGGCGGAGCGCCGCTACCCCGGGAAAAGGACAGATATTCCGGACACCGCTACCCCGGGCGGAGCGCCAGGCGGAGCAGCGCGAGCCGCGGTCCCGCTTCCCCGCCGGAGCCCCGGGCAGAGCGCCGCTACCCCTAGCCCCGCTATCCCAGGCGGAGGATCCCTACCCCGGCCCCGCTCCCCCGGCTGGAGCCCCAGGCAGAGTGTCGCGACCCCTAGCCCTGCTCCCCTAGCCAGAGCTCCGGCGCACTCCCCCGGGCGCAGCGTGGCGATCCCCCGGTCCCACTCTCCCTGTCGGAGCGCTGCGACACCCAGCCCCAGTCGGAGCACGAGGAGCCCTGGGAGCCGCCCTCACTGCAGGGGCGCCCTGACACTGGGCCCCGCTCTCCCGGCCGGAGCCCCGGGCGCAACGCCACGACCCCGGACCCCGATATCCCGGCAGGAGCGCCGCAAACCCCCGACCCCATTTTCCCGGGCGGAGCCCCGGGCGGAGCACCGCTACCCCGGCTGGAGGGTCGCTACTCCGCGCCGCTACCCCAGCTCCAGTGCCGCGAGCCCTCGGCCCAGCTCCACCGGCCGGAGCCCCACGACCCCCAGCCCTGCTCCCCCAGCCAGAGCTCCAGCACCAGCGCAGCGGTCCCACTATCCCTGTTGGAGCGCCGGCGGGAGCTCTGCAACCCGCGGCCCCACTCCACCGGCCGGAGCCCCAGGCGGAGGGTCGCTACCCCGGCCCCGCTACCCTGGGCGGAGCGCATGAGACCCGGTCCCGCTCCCTTGGGCGGGATGTGGCGATCGCCCAGCCCCGCTTCCCCGGCCGGAGCCCCGGGCGGAGCGCAGACCCCGGTACCCTGGGCGGAGGGTCGCTACTCCGGCCCCGCTACCCCGGGCGGAGGGCCACTGCCCCCGGCCCCACTCCCCCAACCAGAGCTCCGGTGCTCTCCCCCGGCTGGAGCGCAACAAGCCCCGGTCCTGCTCCCCTGGCTGGAGCGCTGCGAGGCCTCGTCCCACTTCCCCTGTCAGAGCGCCGGCCGGAGTGATCTGAGTCCCGGCCCCAGTCTCCCAGCCGCAGCGCGGAGAGCCCTAGCTTCCACTCTCCCTGCCGGACCGCCGCGACCCCGCTCCCCCGGGCAGAACGCGGAGATCGCCAGGCCCTGCTGTCCCGGCAGCAGCCCTGGGTGGAGGGTTGCGAACCCCCGGCAGGAGCATTGTCCAGAGGCCAAGACCCCCATCCCCGCTCTCCCAAGCGGAGTGCTGCTACCCAGGGCAGAGCGTTGTCTGGAGCTCCGAGACCCCTGGGGTCTGCTCCCGGGGCCAGAGAGCCAGCCCGCTTTCCCAGTGATGATTTTATGTTTTCTTCCAGGTCATTGATAAAAATGTGAAATGGCATAAGGCCAAGAGCCAATCCTTGCAAGAGTACACTGGAAACACACTCTTTTTGATGATGATTCCTCTTTTACAATTTTATTTTTAGACCTATCAGTGTTTGATCCATTTAATGTATGCCATGTTCATTTTATATTGTTTTAATTTTTTACCAAAATGTCGTGCAGAAGTAAGTCAAATGCCTTACCAAGGTCTAAGTATATTATGTCAACACTGTTACCTTTATCAACCAAACTTGCCAAAAAAAGACATCAAGTTAGTTTGAGAGATATTTTCCATAAATCCACATTGATTTGCATTAATTACATTATTCTCCTTTAATTATTTATTAATAATGTCCTGTATCAACTACTCCATTATCTTGCCCAGGATCAATATCAGGCTGAAGGGCTTATAATTAATTGGGTCATCTGTCATGGTCTGCACCCTCACTTGAAACTGGGGGGTTTCAAGTTGAGGACCAGCATGTATCCCCCCACCCTAAAATCCTAGGGTAGGTCCCCTTTCTGGCTGCCACCACTCGGTCGATTACGTGGGCCGAGACACCCCTGTATTCCCCCTGCCTTCCTCTTTCTCAGTAAAAGCAATATCAGCAAACAGAAATAAAGAATTTCCTTTAGCAAACAGGAATGCAAATATAGAAAGCAACTTAAAAGACTAATCCGCCTTTCTAATTAATACTCACTATTAAATAGTAGGAACTACTCCAGGAGAACTTGGAGACATGACTGACCTCTCTTAGATCCAAAGAGAGCTCTAACAAAGAACACAGACAAAGGCTTCCCTCCACAGAGATTTGAAAAAATCTTGTCTCTGATTGGTCCTCTGGTCAGGTGGTCATCAAGTACTGCATGTTAACCCTTTACAGGTAAAAGAGACCTTAACCCTGATCTGTTTATTTATGACATCATCCCATTACCCTTTTAAAAAACTGGCACAATATTAGCTTTTTTCCAGAACTCTGGAGCTTATCCAGTGCTTTTTGAAAATCAACCACAATGGTTCAGTGAGCTGGTGAGCCAGCTCTGTTAAAACTTTTGGATGCAAGTTATCTGGATCAACTGATTTAAAAAAAATCTAACTTTTGTAACATCTATTTAACATCATCCTGAGATACTAGTGGAATAGAAAGAGTGTTATCATTACTATATGATAAGACAATATCATCTCCCCCCCCATATAAAGCAGAAATATGTATTGAATATTTCCACCTTTTCTGCATATTATTGTTATATCATTTCCATCTAGTAATGGACCGACACCATTGTCAGGCTTCTTTGTGTTCCTAATATATTTTAAATATTCCTTCCTAGGCCTGGTCTACACTCGGGGGAGGGGGGTGTTGGGGGAGGGTCAATATAAGATACGCAACTTCAGCTATGAGAATAGCATAGCTGAAGTTGACGTATCTTATTTTGACTTACCTCCAGTCCTCACAGTGCGGGATCGACAGCCACGGCTCCCCCATCGACTCCACTTCCGCCTCTTGCCCTGGTGGAGTTCCGGAGTTGACGGGAGCACGTTCAGGGATTGATTTATCATGTCTAGATGAGACGCAATATATCAATCCCTGATAGATCAATCACTAACAGCTGATCCGGCAGGTAGTGTGGACGTACCCCTAGTGTTCTGAACTCTGCTGCCAGTAGATGTCGCCTTGGGTCCTTTGGCTTCCTTTATCAATTTTCTACAATTCCTAAATTTTGATTTATATTCATTAGTATGAACTTCCACTTTCTTCCATTTGCTAAATATATGTATTTACTTTTTATCGCTGCCTTCATTACCCCTCTAAACCAGGTCAGTTATTTAACCAGCATGACCTTCCTCAACTGTGGGATTGTGGCTTTTGGGGCATCTACTAAGGTGTTTTTAAATGATTCCCAATTATCATTAATGTCTTTCTGATTAAATTTGTCCTCCCACCTCATTTGGCTCATAACTGTTTTCAATTTTGTAAAATTGGACATATTACAGCAGCAAGTATACATATTGCTGTTCTGGACTTTATTTTGTTTGCACATTATAAATGTGATCAAGTCATGATCACTTGAACCTAAGCTATCATTAATTTTCAGTTCTGTGATCAGTTCCTCTTTATCTGTTAATACAAGATCTAATAAAGAATTCCCCCATGTTGGCTGCAACACTATTTGAGCTAGGAAATTGTCATCTATAATGTTTAGAAAATCATAGGATATTTAAGTACTGACAACATGAAACCTCCAGCATATATTGCTCAGATTGAAGTCCCCCATAATCACACAGTTTTTTTCCTACACATTATACATAGGTGTGTAAACAGTTAGTCATCCTTTTCTCTAGTGTGATTTAGTGGTAGCAGACATAACTAATACCCCATTTTATTCTATATTTGTTACAACACTGAGCAGTCAGCATTCACGGTAATGTTCTTCTGAATTATCTTTGACTCAGAAACAGGTAATATCATTTTTGATATAGTGTGCCACATCCCCTTCCCTTTTGTCCACTCGATCCTTCTGAAATAGATTATAACTATTGATTGAAACCTGGTGGGATGATTTGCACAACTGAAATGTTATAATCATATCAACTAGATCAAATTTATGCTTGTAAATGAGTGATTACAATTTCTCTTGTTTGTTATGCAGGCTGCTTACATTGGTGTAGAAACAATTAAATAATTTCTTCTCTTCCTGTCCTTTGGTTCCTTGGTTAATTTTGTTCTCAACATGTCAATTTAGTGCTGAGTGCATATATCTTCCCTTTGTTTACCCTTTCCTTTTTCTATTAATTTAACCCCTTGCTATCTATTCTAGCCAGCTTGTCCCTGAGGAGATTGGTTTCCCTTTTATGAAGGTGGATTTCTTCCCAACTATACAGCTCCCTTCTCCTTAGGAGGTGAACCAATGTTCCACAAACTTAAAGCCCTCCACCCTCGTCAGTGGTTCACATCCAGAATCTGCTGCCTTTTGTTTTTCTTCACTCAGAGGACAGAAAGGAGCTCAGAGAAGATCATTTGGAGATTCTTCTTCAGCACACTTCCAGGTTCCCTGAAGTAATCTATTATCTCTGAGACATCCCATAATGCAGTGTTATTAGTGGCAATATAAACCATCACCAGTAGACCCTTGCCCATTGACTTCAGAAACCTATCCAGTCTTGGAGAGACATCTTGCATCTTGGCTCAGGGATGGTGGCACACTGTCCTCTTGTCCACCTGTCCCATGCAGAACGTTCTTTCAATTTTTCTAAGCATTGAATCCCCAAAAAGGATTGTCTGACTTCCTTGGATCATAGGAAAACTCTTTGTGGGCAAGCTTGATTTTCTTACAGATTGGGCTGAGCTGCCATCCACAGGTGTGTCGTGTACATCTCTCCATTTCCTTGGATATGCAGGATCTTGAGAAGTATCTTCCATTGTTGTTTCCATCATGGCCGGGCATGGCTCTCTTCTCTGCCAACAGTTGTCTTGGCTCTGCAGTGTTCTGCTTCTTCTTGTAACTCAGCCCTCCAGTCAGGTCACATTCAGTCCCAAACCTCAAGTGCAACTGAAAGTCCCACAAACAATTGTCCAATGACTTTACACCGGATCTTTGGCCCCATTTCTGGGCCCAGTCATTCTCACAACCCTTTCCCAGTGCTTCCAATAGTCCTTACCCCTATATATCAGGAGGGGTTTCACACCACCTTCCTCGGTGGCTTGTAGGGGAACCCAGCCCCTACTCTGGGTTCCATTTCAGAGACCCTGCTGCAGGCAGCTAAGATCTGTTTCCCAAGTAGGATGACCAGATGTCCCGATTTTGTAGGGACAGTCCCGATTGTTGGGACTTTTTCTTATATAGGCTCCTATTACCCCCCACCCCGTCCTGATTTTTCACACTTGCTGTCTGGTCACCCTATTCCCAAGACTCCTTGCTGCTTCCCCAGAATGCTTTCTATCGTGGCATGCTTCTAGACCCTTCTCTATGGTCAGTTGTTAATCTAATACAGGCAGTAAGTCACTTACTTGTTCTTAAATTCTTTTATTTTGATTCTGTAGAGAATTTTTTTTTTACAACTAAAGTGGTGAAACACATTCACTGAGTGCACCATAAAAATCCTAAACATACGTCTGTCTTCATTTAGCTTCAGACATATCAGGATATATTCCTAGGACCATGGCAATGGGAACTTGGGCATCTAGGCTCTGAAATAGGTCCATTTGAGGAAAGATGGGACAAATAGGATGAAATCATTTTTAAAAATTCATTGACAGAACCTGTATAACAATCAAGATGAATAACTACTGGAATGCATATGTCTCATTTCTGCTTTATTCCCTTACCTTTTGTATCTACTCCCTTTCTTTTTGCCATATCCATAAACAGAATTGTTGATATCCTTCTCTTTAAAAAGAAAGTAATTGCTTTTAAACAAAAAATGTATAAAGAAACAGATAAAGTATCACAGATTACTTAAAGGTCATTACAAATACCTAGGTCTCACAATTTTCTCTCAAATTATTCATGTGGGAAAACAAACTGGGATGTTTTTGCCAATATTCAGGCTTATAAACATCCCTTTGACTTTAATAGGTCTCTTTGCTATTATTTTAAAATCTCATTTTTTTTCCTCTCTCTCTCTTCCCACTACTAAATCCTATTGGCTTCCCTTTCTAAGTAAAGAGAATCTTGGGGAACTGGCAAAGACTTGATTAGTTTCCCCTCCAGTTACTACATATGGGGCGATTCAGCTAACACTTAGATTCAAACAGGCTTTCTTTTGACAAATATTTATTATTTGTTAACAGGTCTCTGTGCACATATTCTAAAACACTTTAGTTTCTCCCTTTTTGCATTTTAGCTTTCATGCTTTTAGCTCTGTTTGTTTATCATTGCTAGGAGCAGTACAAATTATCAGTCACTGGTTTAGGGTTGCTGGACCTGACAATAAATCCGTTTTCCCCCCTTCATAGGTGAGGTGGACCTTCTAGTTGGGGATCAGGGGGTTAGGCCCAGAAAGAAAAGAATGTAGATCACAATATCACATCCTTATTTCTCAACCATCTACCTTCCTCATCCATCAATCTCATGTTGACAAAATCTACGGACAATATACTACTAGTATTCATCTTCTGATAATAATATTTAGGGCTTGCAGAATTACTGGTATGCAGAACTACTGTGGTATGTATCCTATCATTTAAATCAGCTTCTGTACCGGATGACTGGAGGATAGCTAATATGACATCAATTTTTAAAAAAGGCTCCAGAACAATGTTCCCTCTAATTTTTTCCATCCATGTGTGGAATAAATTTTGTTACATGCACCAAGGTAATGTGGGGATGTGCGTCATCAGTTGAAACAAAAATCTAACTATAATATATATATTTTAAAATTTACCAGCAGGGATAATACTCCAGCCAGGACATGTTAGGAATTGTAGAACTCAGTACTCAGAGAAATAAATTTAAGTGTAAGAGAGAAATAAAAATTATGAAATGCATAGACCAGTCAAAAAACAAAAATAACAGCACTTTAAAATAATAAAATTATAGGGAATATATGTGCATTGCAGGAAGTACCAAGAAGTAACAACAACAGCAATACAAGTATGTGTTGGGAGGTGTGTGAAAGAGACAGAGAGTGTGTGTGTGTGTGTGTGTGTGTGTGTGACACAGATACTCTGTGTGTGTGTGAGACATAGACTGAGTTTGAGTGTGTGACACACAGAGACTGTGTGTGACACAGAGGAGGTGTGTGTGTGTGTGTGTGACATTCCCCTGGTGTTGTCTGGACCGGTGATCTGCTAGGTCACTGCTATCTATCCTTGACTCTGCTAGCCAGCCTTACCCTGCTCTGCTGTGAGACGCCCCACTCTTGGGCTGTTCATGCACAGCCTCTGGCATGTAAGCTGCTCCCAGCTACTTGCAACCAAATGACACTAGCCAATATCTCCGGTCCCAGACACAACCCTAGGAACCTCCATCTTGCAGTGTTCAGTTATGCCCGCTGGATGCTTCAGGCTTATATGAGTCCATCAGTTTAACAAAGAAATGTATATGTACCAGGCTTATTATCCCAAGGGGAGTCTCTGACATGCTTCAAACCAAACACACTGCTTCAGGTAGAATAAACAAACAGATTTATTAACTACAAAGATAGTTTTTAAGTGATTATAAGTCAAAGCATAACAAGTCAGAGTTGGTCAAATGAAATAAAAGCAAAACTCATTCTAAGCTGATCTTAACACTTTCAGTGCCCTTACAAAATCAGATGCTTCTCACCACAGGTTGGCTGGTTGCCCTTCAGTCAGGCTCTCCCCTTTGATCAGCGTGTCAGTTGCTTAGTGGTGTTGTCTGTAGATGGAGGTGGAAGAGAGAGGCAGAGCATGGCAAACGTCTCTCCCGTTTATCATGTTCTTTCTTCCCTCTTGGCTTTGCCTCCCCTCACCCCTGCTTTAGAGTCAGGTGAGCATTACCTCATCACAGTCCCAAACTGACCAAAGGAAGGGGGTGACTCACTCAAGAGTCCAACAGATCCTTTGTTGCTGCCAAGGCAGTGTCCGTTGTTCCCATGAGTCTGGGCTGGGTTTGTCCCATATATGCCTTGATGAGGTGTGAACTGCCCCTCTGCTCTTGGAGAGTTTTTGCCTGGGTTTGTTTTAAGCCATGAGGACACATTTTCAGCCTCATAACTATATACATGAAATTACAACCTATAACATTACTATGACCTTACTGTAACAACAATTACAATAACATCCCTATAACAAGAATGCTCAATGCATCATGAGCCTTTCAAAGACACCTGACATGACAAACTTTGCATTGGATACCAGACAATCATATTATAAGGATGAACATGGGATGTAGGTTGTTCTCCTGAGGTACAGAGCATCACAGTGTGTGACACAGAGACTCTGTGTGCTTGTGTGACACAGAGACAGTGTGTGTGCTGGCTGCTGGGGAAAGCTATGCACAGTCTTTTTAAGATACTCACTGAAAGCTCTCCTGCTCTGTCCTGAGACCTGTTGTCTCCCCTTCCCTGCTTTGCAGAGATAGGGTGCCAGGGGAGGGGGAGAGAAAGAGAGAGAGAGTGTGTATATGTGTATGTGAGAGAGACAGAGACAGAGAGACAGAGACTGTGTGAGCTGGCTGCTGGGAAAATCTCAGGCTACATCTTCACTACCCGCCGTATCGGCAGGTAGCAATCGATTTCTCGGGGATTGATATATCGCGTCTCATCTAGACGTGATATATTGATCCCCGAACGCGCTCCTGTCGACTCCAGAACTCCACCAACCCAAACGGCAGTAGCGGAGTCGACATGGGGAGCCGCGGATGTCGATCCCGTGCCGTGAGGATGGTAGGTAATTCGAGCTAAGATACTTCGACTTCAGCTACGTTATTCATGTAGCTGAAGTTGCGTATCTTAGATCGATTTCTGTAGTGTAGACCAGCCCTCAGAAACAGTGCACTCAGCCACTCACCATTCAGACCTCAGACCACAGCAGTCCTCCTGAGCCAGGCTGTTCCCTCTGCCCTGATCTGCAGAGATGGGGTGCCAGGGCAGAGGGAGGGGGACACTCTGACATCAGTATCCTCCTCCCCCCTCCCCCATGCCCCTGCTCTGCACAGCTAGCAGGAGGGTCTCGGGAGCACCTTCAGGATTGAGTAAGATGGGGGGAGGTGCACCTGAACACATGCTGCTAGCTGTGCGCACTCTCTAATCAGCTGAGTGACATTTGAATCTCTCCTGTGTGGCCGCCCAAGCACGCAGCTTACAGGGAACACAGCTCCAAAGGCAGTCCTGGCTATTACTGGCCAGTAAGGCTAACTTCAGTACCAGGCAAATTAGTTGAAACTGTAGCAAAGAACAGAATTATCAGATGACCATGATTTGTTGGGGAAGAGTCAACACAGCTTTTGTAAAGGGGAATCATGCCTCACCAATCTATTAGAATTCTTTGAGGGGGTCAACAAGCATGTGGATAAGGGTGATCCAGTGGATATACACCTCTACCCCAATATAACACAACCCGCTATAAGATGGGTTCGCATACAACGTGGTAAAGCGGTGCTCTGATGCATCAGTGCATCAGCTCCCAGCCACGGCGCTCCACTTCCCACCACTGGTGAGTGTGGGGAGGTTGGGGAAAGGATGCCCCCCGTATTCACTTGTGGTGGGAAGTGAAACGCCGTGGCTGGGAGCTGGTGGAATGGAGTGGGTTGGGGCCGGGCTGCTCCGCTTCCACCGCTGCCGGTGAGTGTGGAACCTTTCCCCACCCCCCACCCCCAGCAACACAGCTGGGGCTGGGGCATGGAAAGTGGAGCTGGCTGGGGTTGCGGCACTCCGCTTCCCGCAGCAGGTGAGTATGAGGGGCATCCTTTCCCCAACCTCCCCGCACTCACTGGTGGGGGAAAGCGGAGCACCACAGCTGGGAGGTGGCGGAGTGTTGTGGGCTGGGGCCGGGCTGCTCCACTTCCCAATGCTGCCAGTGAGTGCCTGTCAGAGGGCGGGGGGTGTGGATAGGGGTCAGGGGACAGGGAGCAGGGGGATTGGGTAGGGAATGGGATCCTGGGGGTGATTAGGGATGGGGATCTCTGGAGGGGGCAGTGAGGGGACAAGGAGCAGTGAGTCAAAGCAAGTTCAATATAACGCGGTCTCACCTATAGCACGGTAAGATTTTTTGGCTCCAGAGGACTGCATTATATCGGGGTAGAGGTGTAGTGTACATGGAATTTCAGAAACCCTTTGACAAGGTTCCTCATCAAAGGCTCTCAAACAAGTTACATAATCATGGGATAGGAGGGAAGGTCCTCTCATGGGTCAATAACTGGTTAAAAGACAGGAAACAAAGGGTAAGAATAAATGGTCAGTTTTCAGAATTGAGAGAGGTAGATAGTGGTGTCTTCCAGGGATCTATATTGGGACCAGTGCTGTTCAACATATTAATCTGAAAAAAGAGGTAAACAGTGAGGTGGCAAAATTTGCAGATGATACAAAATTACTCAAGATAGTTGTGTCCAAAGCAGATTGCAAAGAATTACAAAGAGATCTCACAAAGCTTGGTGATTGGGCAACAAAATGGCAGCTGAAATTCAATGTTGATAAATGCAAAATAATGCACATTGGAAAACATAATCCCAAATACACATAGAAAATGATGGGATCTAAATTAGCTATTACCATTCAAGAAAGAGATCTTGAATAGTCCTCTGAAAACACCTGCTTGATGTGAAGCAGCAGTTAATAAAACTAACAGAATGTTGGGAATCGTTAGGAAAAATATAAATAATAAGAAAGAAAAGATCATAATGCCGCTATATCAATCCGTGATATGCCTACACCCAGGGGCGGCTCTAGGCACCAGCAAAACAAGCTGGTGCCTAGGGCGGCAAAATCTAGGGGGCGGCAAAAGGCTGGGGCCCCAGCTCATCCTGCCGCTGCGAGCCGAGGAGCGGCCCATCCCCTGCAGCCGGGGGGGGGGGCGGCAGGCTGGGCACCTGCCGCAATCATGCTTGCTGGAGGTCCATCGGAGCCCCGGGACGACTGGACCTGCCGCAGGCATGACTGCGGAGGGGGCGCTCGTCCCGCGGCTCGGCTGGACCTCCCGCAGGCATGACTGCGGCAGCTCAAGCAGAGCCGCCGGACCCGCGAACCGTCCACAGCCGCG
This sequence comes from Mauremys reevesii, assembly GCF_016161935.1. Lineage (NCBI taxonomy): Eukaryota > Metazoa > Chordata > Testudines > Geoemydidae > Mauremys > Mauremys reevesii. Next base: position 127,606,579 of record NC_052624.1, on the reverse strand, counting down.
GGAGGTCCAGCCGAGCCACGCGGGACCAGCGGTCCCTCTGCAGTCATGCCCGCGGGAGGTCCGCTGCTCCCGCGGCTCCGGGGCGGCTCCCACGCATGACTGCTTGGGGCGGCCAAAAAGGTAGAGCCGCCCCTGCCTACACCTTGAATACTGCATGCAGCTCTGGTCACCCCATCTCAAAAAAGATATATTAGAATTAGAAAAGATCTAGAGAAGGGCAATGAATATGATTAAGGATATAGAACAGCTCCTGAATGAGGAGAGATTAAAAACACTGGGACTTTTCAGCTTGTAAATGAGAGGACTAAGAGGGGATATGATAGAGGGCTATAAAATCATAAATGGTGTGGAGAAAGTGAATAAGGAAGTGTTATTTACTCCTTCACATAACACCAGAGGTCACCTAAAGAAATTAATAGGTTTCAGGTTTAAAACAAACAAAACAAAGTACTTCTTCACACAACTCACAGTCAACCTGTGGAACTCATTGTCAGTGGATATTGTGATGGCCAAAACTATAGCTGGGTTCAAAAAAACATTAGATAAGTTCCTGAAGATAGGTCTATCAATGGCTATTAGCCAAGATGGTCAGAGATGCAATCCTATGCTCTGAGTGTTCCTAGCCTCTGATTGCCAGAAGCTGGGATTGGAAGACAGGGGATGGATGACTTGATGATTGTCTGTTGTGTTCCTTCCCTCCAAAGCACCTGGTATTGGCCACTGTTGGGAGACAGGATACAGGCCATTGGTCTGACCCAGGATGGCCATCTTTATGCTCTTATGCTCGAGGCAGACTTACTGATCATCCACTACAAGATTCAAAATACTCTGAAATCTCATTGGGGCAGACTCTTTGCTACAATCTGTTCCATTTGTACCACTCATATTGCACAAAGGAAACAGAAATTGCTCACATGTTCTCTGCTGAAGATTCCATCAACATGACAGAGTCCCTAGAAGCAGTAGAACCTACAGATCCATCACCTACCCCTCTCTTCTGATAATTCTAATATAGGGGCAATAGCTATCTATGGTCTCTATTAGGACCATAGGCAGCTAGTGCAAATTAGAGCAGTCACAGGCTGCTCTATCCTGCACAGGGTCAGGGGGTGGGGCCTAGTGTCAGGGATATCTAAACAGCTTACTGACAACATCTTCTTTTTGGTTTACCCAGGTTGAAGCTGGAAAGATCAGAGAATCTGCTCCACTAATTCAAATTGGTGTTCAAATTTATTAGCACCTCCAAGGCTCAGACCTATATTTTCTAACCCTCTTTTTGTTTCAAATATGCAAATGAGAGAAAGAAAAACACATGCAGAACATTTTATTGTTCTCAGTAACAAGATAAAAAATACTGCTACAATTAGCAGTGATAAAAAGTTATAGCCCTGGATAAGTCACCTGGTTTGTTACATTAACTAGTTTTCAAAGACACAGTATGCTGACTGGGGCATTCCAAGTTCTCCCCCTGGATAGATTATAGCTTTTCTCAGTAAAGCTGAACAGACTTCATGTAGATAAGCTTATTAAACTGAGAAGGTTCACAGTTATTTCTTGCTAATTTATTTAGTAATTACAAAGGGTTGCCTGGGTTGCCTACATGCAATGGAGTAAAATGTTTTGTCACATGATTGTCTTTATATTAGCGCAGAAGAACAGTTACTTGTAATTTTGCCAAACTTTAACCATTTGGGCTGAATTTTTCTATGTCATGTGTCTCCCTCATGATGATGATTTTTTTTTGGAGGGGGGTAGTTTCAGCAAAAATTGTTCAGTCTTTTTGAATAACTAGAATAGGGAAAAATATGTTGATTTGCTCATGTTAAAAATATTTTTATAGTGTTGCCTTTGAGGAGCTCTAGTGTCTCCATGCTTTGGAGTAAGGACTTGAAATTTGGCAGGAGGTAGCCTTTGTGTCAGGGATGTGCCTTTTCTGTCCCTGTGCTAAAACACCCAAATGATCACAATAAAATTAGGCACCCAAACTAGTAGACACTTGGGACCTTAATCTTTCTGTGCCTTGGTTCCTCATCTGTAAAACAGGACTAATACCCCCTCATCTCACAGGGTTTTTTGTGAAAGTAAATTGATTAGTGCTTGTGAAGCCTTCAGATACTACATTGATGAGCACTATAGAAAAGTCAGTGAGGAAATTAATAATTCTGCCTTCAGAGCAGAGTTTGAAATGTGTGAAGCGAATTAGGTCTGTGGCCACACATTCAACAATGAAAATAACACCAAGTATTGAGTATCAGAGGGGTAGCCGTGTTAGTCTGGTTCTGTAAAAGCAGCAAAGAATCCTGTGGCACCTTATAGACTAACAGACGTTTTGCAGCATGAGCTTTCGTGGGTGAATACCCACTTCTTCGGATGCAAGTGGTGGAAATTTCCTGGGGCAGGTATATATAAGCAAGCAAGAAGCAAGCTAGAGATAACGAGGTCAGATCAATCAGGGAGGATGAGGCCTTGTTCTATCAGTTGAAGTGTGAAAACCAAGGGAGGAGAAACTGGTTCTGTAATTGGCAAGCCATTCACAGTCTTTGTTTAGTCCTGAGCTAATGGTGTCAAATTTGCAGATGGACTGGAGCTCAGCAGTTTCTCTTTGAAGTCTGGTCCTAAAGTTTTTTTGCTGTAGGATGGCCACCTTAAGATCTGCTATAGTGTGGCCAGGGAGGTTGAAGTATTCTACTACAGGTTTTTGTATATTGCCATTCCTAATGTCTGATTTGTGTCCATTTATCCTTTTCCTTAGAGACTGTCCAGTTTGACCGATGTACATAGCAGAGGGGCATTGCTGGCATATGATGGCATATATTACATTGGTGGAAGTGCAGATGAATGAACCGGTGATGTTGTGGCTGATCTGGTTTGGTCCTGTGATGGTGTTGCTGGTGTAGATATGTGGGCAGAGTTGGCATCGAGGTTTGTTGCATGGATTGGTTCCTGAGCTAGAGTTACTATGGTGCGGTGTGCAGTTGCTGGTGAGAATATGTTTCAGGTTGGCAGGTTGTCTGTGGGCGAGGACTGGTCTGCCACCCAAGGCCTGTGAAAGTGTGGGATCATTGTCCAGGATGGGTTGTAGATCCCTGATGATGCGTTGTAGGGGTTTTAGCTGGGGACTGTATGTGATGGCCAGTGGAGTCCTGTTGGTTTCTTTCTTGGGTTTGTCTTCCAGTAGGAGGCTTCTGGGTACACGTCTGGCTCTGTTGATCTGTTTCCTTATTTCCTCGTGTGGGTACTGTAGTCTTGAGAATGCTTGGTGGAGATTTTCTAGCTGTTGGTCTCTGTCTGCGGGGTTAGAGCAGATACGGTTGTACTTCAGTGCTTGGCTGTAGACAATGGATCTTGTGGTGTGCCTGGGATGGAAGCTGGAGGCATGAAGGTAGGCATAGCGGTCGGTAGGTTTTCGGTATAGGGTGGTGTTGATGTGACCATCACTTATTTGCACCGTGGTGTCTAGGAAGTGGACCTCCCATGTAGATTGGTCCAGGCTGAGGTTGATGGAGGGGTGGAAGCTGTTGAAATCGTGGTGGAATTTTTCCAGAGTCTCCTTCCCATGGGTCCAGATGATGAAGATGTCATCGATGTAGCATAGGTAGAGAAGGGGCGTGAGTGGACGGGAGCTGAGGAAGCGTTGTTCCAGGTCGGCCATAAAAATATTGGCATATTGTGGGGCTATATGGGTGCCCATAGCGGTGCCACTGGTCTGGAGATATATATTGTCAGCAAATTTGAAATAGTTGTGTGTGAGGATAAAGGCACAGAGCTCAGCAACCAGTTGTGCTGTGGCATCATCAGGGATACTGTTCCTGACAGCTTGTATTCCATCAGTGTGTGGGATGTTTGTGTAGAGAGCCTCTACATCCATGGTGGCTAGGATGGTGTTTTCTGGAAGGTCACCAATGCATTGTAGTTTCCTCAGGAAATCAGTGGTGTCACGGAGATAGCTGGGAGTGCTGGTAGCATAGGGTCTGAGTAGAGAGTCTACATATCCAGACAGTCCTTCAGTGAGAGTTCCAATGCCCGAGATGATGGGGCGTCCAGGATTTCCGGGTTTGTGGATCTTGGGTAGTAGATAGAATAACCCTGGTCGGGGCTCTAAGGGTATGTTGATTAGTTCTGGTGTTAGTGTAGGGAGTGTCCTGAGTAGATGGTGCAGTTTCTTAGTGTATTCCTCAGTGGGATTTGAGGGAAGTAGCCTGTAAAATTTAGTATTGGAGAGTTGTCTGGCGGCCTCCTTTTGGTAGTCAGACCTGTTCATGATGACAACAGCACCTCCTTTATCAGCCTCTTTGATTATAATGTTTCTGAGGCTGTGGATGGCATTGCGTTCTGCACGACTTAGGTTGTGAGGCAAGCGATGTTGTTTTTCCACAATTTCTGCCTGTGCACGTCGGCGGAAGCATTCAATGTATAGGTCCAGACTGTCATTTCGACCCTCAGGAGGAGTCCATGTGGACCAAGTATTGAATAGCTGATGATTTAGTGAGCACCATTCATCCTGTGCACTGAATGAGGCAAGAGTCCTGTGGGGAAGGAGGAAAATACATGTAATCCTGTAGTTAAAGACTGCATCACATTGCCTACATAGTTCTGTTGTTGTAATTTTGTGTAATATATAGCCACTCATTAAGTGCTCCAATCTCTATATACCATCTCCACCCATTTCGGAAGCATCTGTACCCACTCCATTCTTTTAATGTAAATTTTTAATGTAAAACATAAAACAATATAAAGTGTGAAACAAATGGGAGGAAAGCTATTGAATGTGCCATTAAATATTAAACGTTGATAAAGTACTAGGGTTTCTACAGATCTCAACATCTGTCATTCCTTGGTCATGTTTTCAGTATAAACATTTTGCAGGTAAAGAGTTATTGACCAGGTACCCATAATATTTTAACTTCACACTGAAATGTTTTGCTTCAAACACAGTAGTTGTCTATTTACCATTACATTAGTGCTGAAAGACCATGCTGTTACATGGGTGTATCTCAGAAAGTCATTTGTGTGAAAAAGTCAAAAATGGCTCAGAACTTAAAAATCTGGATGGTAGTAGACTACAAATCCCAATGATGATTGAACCTAGTGATTTTCTGAATAAAAACAGCTCTTAGCCACTCATTTTTTCACATGGACTCGACAGACATTCTAGGTTTCAGAGGGATGTTTGGGATTCTTGTATATGTTGGTTGTGTTCTTGTGTGGGTGGTTGTGTTGATTTATGTGTGGGTTGTGTGGTGGTGGGAAAATTGTGTGAATTTGTGTGGGTGGTGAATGAGGGATATCTGCTACAATGAGTGATTACGTATGTTTGGGATTGATGTCTGTGCTGGCTGTGTTGTTGGGTGAGTGGCTTTGAAGAACTTTGGCAGTTGGGCCAAGTAATCCAGCATTTGTGCAGTCTCCCTCATACAACCAATGAAATTGTTGCATGCAAATTAACTGTATGGTGAGTGTGGTGGTTGATTGAGTTACCTCTGATATCACAATGATCTAGGATTCTTGGCATGGCAATATGCATGTTTTGCTATTGCACAGGTATAATTCTTAAAGTCAAAATGGCTGAGAATTTAAAAATTGGCTGTAGGAGACTGTGAAAACCAGTGATGATTCATCCTGACGATATCCTGAACAAAAAGAGTCCTCAGCTGTGCTTATAGCTGTTTTCATTGCTTCACATTGACACAACAAATATTCTAGGCTTCAGGGTGACAGTCCTGGAATCTTATCATATAGATGATATAAGAATAGTTTATTTCAAAAGACTTAAGTAATAATATGGAATTTTATAGGATGCTAGACTAGCTACTGAGTAAACAAATGCAATGTTTTTGTATTTCTCTGTGAAAAAATACACACCTGGAATCGTGCAGGTGAGGACATCTGGCCAGTTTTAGGCCTAACAACCTTACAAAGGTATCTATTTTATCTTATATATTTTAAGTTATCTTTTTGGTGTCTCAGACCAGTTTATAGAAGCATCCATATCACAAGTCACTGGAAGACTGAGCAGAGAAGCCAAGGATTAAGCTGGAATGGAGACTAAACTGTGTTATCCAGTCCTGACATAGCAGAGCTGATCCACATGATTAGGGCAGCATGAGTCAGCCTGCACTGGTCCTGCCCTAGCATTACCTGTTCCATGAATAAACATGGCTTTCAGTCTCCATGGCTGTAAATTTGGCACCTTTTATTACATTCTTCACAAGCCATAAATTTAACAAGGGACAACTGTAACAAACCCTCATTTTGGTTATAGTGTAGTATGATGCTGAGGATATGAACAAAATTGTGGTTTGCTGGGGAAAGACACCTACAAAGTTGGATTATTCAGTGGCAAACTCCTGCTCCTTCTGAATATCTCTTAAACAGTCTTCAATCAGTAATTGAAGTAAATGTAGTGCAAAAAAAAGACATATATGAAAAAAACATGTACAGTACAGTTAAGACAAAATTTCATAATTCATTCACCTACAGGCAATGTTTATCATCTGTGATGTATCATTTCTAATCAGAGACAAAAAAAATGACTAGCATTTATCTACCAGAAGGAAATGATGTGCTATTAAGTTTACATGATGTGCAATTACTGTTACTAAGGTTCACAACACTATTTTACACGAGCTCCAGTAAAAGATAACAAATAAGCCCCCAGTGGAAACAAACAGATTTTATGAAGAAAAATGGTAAGCAATCTTGTGTAAGTTAATTCTATACATTTACTAGACAACATTCCTGTACATGTTGCTCCTCCTTGAATAATGTAAGTAAAGTGGGGTTTTGTCTTATTTAATGAGAATGGAGGTTAATGAGGTATTAGTAAGATTTATTCATTATTTAAAATATGTAGTCAAAATAATTCTTTATCCATTATTTAAAATATTTAACCAAAAGTAATTCTTAAGACATATGAGGCTTTATCTGCTTTGGTGGCAATAAACAAGGTCAACAGTACAGAGAAATGTATAACGCGGTCCAGCGGCTAGAAGTTGAAGCTAGATAAATTCAGACTGGAGATAAGATGTAAATTTTTAAAGGTGAGAGTAATTAACTCTTGGAACTATTTACTCAGGGTTGTGGTGGAATCTCCATCATAGACCATTTTAAAGTCAAAATTGGAGGTTTTTCTTAAAGCTGTGGTCTAGGAATTATTTTGAGGAAGTTCGGCAGCCTGTGCTCTAGAGGTGGCCAGGCTAGATGATCACTTAAGGCATTCCCTGGTTGTATAAATCATAATTACAACATCATTGCAATAAAACCATTATCTCAGTAAAACTAATACATAAAGAGGTTAGCCTACAAGGTATAAAGAGCTATTCAAATGGTTACATCACTGCTTTGGAAACTCAGTTAATTGCTTTTTGAAATATAGCTTCTTGGTAGGAGGTTTTAATTGATTTTGCAAGCAGTTTCAATTAAAGCACCAGCGGAGAAAAAATGTCAGACTCCATTTTTTAAGTAAGCAAGCATCTTAAAGTTATTTATGCAGCTTGCTGCTGTTCCATTCACTTAATCCACTTAATTCACTTAATAATTGATGGGCTATGACTACTGCATACCGCAGCACATGCTCAAATAGTGTAAACTGTCATAGCTTCAATGAAGACAATGAAGTTTTGACAATTTACAACAGCTGAGGCTGTGCCATACAATATATAACCTAGGAAACTGATATTAGAAAAAAAAAGGAGTTTCCCCTCTCTCCCCTCAAGTGTTAGAAAATCTGATATATTCCCAATTTCTCACTATCCTTCCCCTCCACCCCACACACAAACACAATGTACTAATTTTGGCCATCTCTCCTCCCCATTAATTTTCATATTTTAACATTGTCAGTTCCTTCTCCCCACTAACTGTTGTCTGGCTTTACTCCCAGGAAACACCTTAGACTGAGTCATTGTACGGATGATTAATTGGATGAGACATAAAATCCAGGAGGTAGGTAGATTAATAGAACTATCTCAGATTCCACCACCTGCAAATACTCTCCCCCTACATGAAGGTCTCCTCTTTGAAGGTCTGATTCATCCTTTCTAGCCTAAGAAGAGCCAAGGAGTGGTATGGGCCAATAGTATCAGTCAAGAGGGGTCACCCTATGAGGTTCCCCATGCATTGAGAGTGAAGGACATTTTATCCACTGAGCTCTCATCCTCTATTTGCAGCTCCTAAATCTTGAAAATATTCCATATTTTGAGGGGTTGTTGACCAAGGGTGCTGCATTCAGGGAAAATACAAATGGGCTGCCAATCCAATTACAAAACCTCACAAGATTAATACTGTTGTGTGTCACAAAATCTATGATGGATTTTTAAAAATCTTTCTTATGGCAAAAGTTCTAAGTGGAAGTGAATGTGGTACATCATAAATCTAATGATTGAAACAAGAATGTAGACTCTTAAAGATTAATTACATACTGATTGTGCAAATGAAATATTCAAAGCCCTCAGTTGGAATAGTCACTGGAATAGTCACTGTGTGGTTTCTGAGGAGCTTCAAACCTCATTTGTCCTCATAGGTCCATCAATGGTTAATGAGTCAAGATGGTCAGGGATGCTCTTGGGTGTCCCTAAACCTCTAACTGCCAGAAGCTAGGACTTCATGACCGGAGATGGATCATGCAATAGTCGCCCTGTTCTGTTCATTCCATCTGAAGCATCTGGCAAGTGCTACTGTTGGAAGACAGGATACTAGGCTGGATGGAATATTAGTATGACCAAGTATGGCCATTCTTATGTTCTTACATAAGGAGAAAAGAACTGCTGAGTCATTGGTAGTTCCTTCCTCAACCTAGGATCAATAAGATTAAATGTGGCACGCTATCACTTGTCAATGGGTATTCCATTTATCTGTGTGTATGGCACACACATGGACTAGTTGTAATGTACCAATTTAGGACATGTCTACACAGGACACTCAGGAAAATGAAGCTGAATTGATGTAAGTAACCTTCAATTCAGCTTCATTTTCCTGAGAGTCCCTGTGTAAACATCTGTTATTCTCATTGAGCCTGGGTGAAGATTCCATACCTCATTTTTAATCTGCTACACTTGATTTCTTTCACAGTTTACTAACACTTTCATTTGGGAAGCAGTTTGCACTAGACCTGCAAATACCCATTGTTCTTTGCAAAGCTATCAGTAACACCAATTTGACCTGGTTACTGGATATAGCACAAATTATTTGTTCTCTAAGTAGTCCACCTATTAACTCTTCACATTCAAAATAATGGTGTTCATAGCTTTTTTATGTAGCTCCGTAACACAATGTTCAATGGCCTAACCTGGCATCATGTTTCTTGTAAAGGAAATATGCTTTTCATCTTGTGTTCACCTAAGTATTCTTAAAATTTCTGAATGACTTCGTCTAACAGTATGCAAAGTCCCTTATGCTCCTAGTGGAATGGACTATAGCTCTCCAGTGCCTCTGGATCTTCCCCAGGATCAGTTTGGAGGATTTCTCTGCAATAGCAGTGGCTTTCAGAGAAATTTGAAAGCACTGGAACCACCTCTTCCTGTTTGCTATGGGCTACCAGGTTCCATCCAAACTTGAGGATCCATTTGCTTCATGTTTGTGAAAAGTTCAGTTTTACTTTTGATACCATATAGTAAATCTAAATCTGGCCTTGAGGCTCCAACAGCTCCAGAACACAGGAACTGGACTTTATTTCCTTGCCACAGTTACATTGTTTGGCTCAGGGTGGGAACTGTAAATTCCCCTTCACATAGTAGGGACCAATATTCATGGACTCCAGTGGCTACTATTACAGAGAGAACAATTGCAGAATGCTATTTAGTTAGTGTTATTGTCATCAACTTTTCTTTGTTTTTCCTTTTAATATGTTACTGAGATCTAGCAGTAAAGGACCAATTATCACTGATGTCAGCATTGGTCTCATAATAATTATTAGTAATGTAGTCACTGTATATGGTGATTTTTATCAAGAAAGCAAAGTGATATTCTTGATCCAGGAGGGCCAGTCCAAAGTATATTTGGAGTCCTCTTTGAACAATGAGACAACAGCCCTTCAACACACACTACTATGAAAACTACATTATACACAAAACTTATTAAAAGACCCCAGGAAATTAACTAGTGGACCCTGGTGGTTTCAAGGTCCCTAGATGTCTTGGGTTGACCCAGGGCAAGATTTCAATATTCCTACAAGTGAGTGCAAGTGTATGCGACCAGAGTACTAGACATTAGTACTAGAGAGAGTACTAGACTAGTAGCGTCCATGTACTAACAATGCAGATACAGATGAACAACCATTTTCATGTTCTCTATACAGGTATTAATGCGGGGAGTGGACTAGATGATACATCTGAGGGAAGGGAGCAGAAGGAGACTCCACCGATTGGAAGGCATGAGATGCACTGTCCTAGGGATAGTGGTTCCACAACCACCGCTCCCAAGAGAAGGAGGCAGGTGGTGGTGGTTAGAGACTCCCTCCTCAGGGCGAATGAGTCATCTATCTGCCGTCTCGAACAGGAAAACCGAGAAGTCTGCTGCTTGCCAAGAACTAGGATTCACGATGTGACAGTGACATGGCCGAGACTCATCAAGCCCTTGGATCACTACCCCTTCCTGCTTCTCCTCATGGGCACCAATGATACTGCCAAGAATGACCGTGAGTGGATCACTGCAGACTACATGTCTCTGAGAAGAAGGATAAAGAAGTTTGAGGCGCAAGTCGTGTTCTCGTCCATCCTCCCGTGGAAGGAAAAGGGCCAGGTACAGACCGTCGAATTGTGGACGTCAACGAATGGCTATGCAGGTGGTGTAGTCACTGTATATGGTGATTTTCATCAAGGGAGTAAAGTGATATTCTTGATCCAGCAGGGCCAGTCCAAGTATATTTGGAGTCCTCTTTGAACAGTGAGACAACAGCCCTTCAACACACACTACTATGAAAACTACATTATTAACTACACAAAACTTATTAAAGGACCCCAGGAAATTAACTGGTGGATAGTGGTGGTTTCAAGGTCCCTAGATGTCTTGGGTTGACCCAGGACAAGATTTCAATATTCCTACAAGTGAGTGCAAGTGTATGCGACCAGAGTACTAGACATTAGTATTAAACAGAGTACTAGACTAGTGGAGTCCATGTACTAACAATGCAGATACAGATGAGCAACCATTTTCATGTTCTCTCCACAGGTACTAATGCGGGGAGTAGACTAGATGATACATCTGAGGGAAGGGAGCAGAAGGAGACTCCACCGATTGGAAGGCATGAGATGCACTGTCCTAGGGATGGTGGTTCCACAACCACCGCTCCCAAGAGAAGGAGGGGGAATAAGTCATCTATCTGCCGTCTCGACTGGGAAAACTGAGAAGTCTACTGCTTGCCAGGAACTAGGATTCACAATGTGACAGGAACACTGCCGAGACTCATCAAGCCCTTGGATCACTACCCCTTCCTGCTTCTCCTCATGGGCACCAATGATACTGCCAAGAATGACCTTGAGTGGATCACTGCAGACTACATGTCTCTGGGAAGAAGGATAAAGAAGTTTGAGGCGCAAGTCGTGTTCTCGTCCATCCTCCCGTGGAAGGAAAAGGGCCAGATACAGACCGTCAAATTGTGGAAGTCAACAAATGGCTATGCAAGTGGTGTCGGAGAGAAGGCTTTGGATTCTTTGACGATGAAGGAGGTTTTCCAAGAGGGAGGAGTGCTAGGCAGAGACAGGCTCCACCTAACAAAGAGAGGGAAAAGCATCGTGGCAAACAGGCTGGCTAACCTAGTGAGGAGGGCTTTAAACTAGGTTCACCGGGGGAAGGAGACCAAAGCCCTGAGATAAGTGTGGAATTGGGATACTGGGAAGAAGCACAAGCAGGAGAGCGCAAGAGGGGAGGACTGAGAAAGCAGGACGATCAGCGAGTTATCTTAAATGCCCATACACAAATGCAAGGAGCCTGGGCAACAAGCCGGGAGAACTGGAATTCCTGGCACAGTCAAGAAATTATGATGTGATTGGAATAACAGAGACTTGGTGGGATAACTCACATGACTGGAGTACTGTCATGGATGGATATAAACTGTTCAGGAAGGACAGGCAGGGCAGAAAAGGTGGGGGAGTTGCGTTGTATGTAAGAGAGTAGTATGACTGCTCAGAGCTCCAATATGAAACTGCAGAAAAACCGGAGAGTCTCTGGATTAAGTTTAGAAGTGTGAGCAAAAAGGGTGATGTCATGGTGGGAGTCTGCAACACAGGACTGGCTTTAGCAAGTGCAGGGCCTGATTCGTACTCACCCGGCGGTGCTCCGGGTCTTTGGTGGCACTTCGGCAGTGGGTCCTTCACTCACTCTGGGTCTTCGACAGCACTAAAGGACCCGCTGCCGAAATATTGCCAAAGACCCGGAATGTCGCCGGGTGAGTAAAAATTAAAAAGGTGCTGTGGCACGGCCCTCTTAGGCGCAGGACCCAAATTGGTGGAATCGGGCAAATCGGCCTAAAGCTGGCCTGCTGCTATAGACCACCAGACCAGGGAGATGAGGTGGACGAGGCTTTCTTCCAGCAACTAACAGAAGTTACTAGGTTGCAGGTCCTGGTTCTCATGGGAGACTTCAATCACACTGATATCTGCTGAGAGAGCAATATAGTGGTGCACAGACAATCCAAGAAGTTTTTGGAAAGTGTAGGGGACAATTTCCTGCTGCAAGTGCTAGAGGAACCAACTAGGGGCAGATCTCTTCTTGACCTGCTGCTCACAAACAGGAAAGAATTAGTAGGGGAAGCAAAAGTCGATGGGAACCTGGGAGGCAGTGACCATGAGATGGTCGAGTAGATGATCCTGACACAAGAAAGAAAGGAGAGCAGCAGAATAGGGACCCTGGACTTCAGAAAAGCAGACTTTGACTCCCTCAGGGGAACTGATGGGCAGGATCCCCTGGGAGAATAACATGAAGGGGAAAGGAGTCCAGGAGAGCTGGCTGTATTTTAAAGAATCCTTATTGAGTTTGCAGGAACAAACCATTCTGATGTGTATACTGTGTCCCACAGTATTCTTGCCAGCAATTTAAATAAGTATGGGCTGGATGAATGGACTATAAGGGGGATAGAAATCTGGCTAGATCATCAGGCTCAATGGGTAGTGATCAATGGATCCATGTCTAGTTGGCAGCCAGTATCAAGAGGAGTGCCCCAAGGGTCGGTCCTGGGGCTGGTTTTGTTCAACATTTTCATTAATGATCTGGAGGATGGCATGGACTGCACCCTCGGCAAGTTTGCTGATGGCACTAAACTGGGAGGAGTGGTAGATACATTGCAGGGTAGGGATAGGATATAGAGGGACCTAGACAAATTAGAGGATTGGTCCAAAAGAAATCTGATGAATTTCAAATAAGGACAAGTGCAGAGTTCTGCACTTAGGAAGGAAGACTCCCATGCACCGCTACAGACTAGGGACCGAGTAGCTAGGCAGCAGTTCTGCAGAAAAGGACCTAGGGGTTACGGTGGACAAGAAGCTGGATTTGAGTCGACAGTGTGCTCTTGTTGCCAAGAAGGCTAACAGCATTTTGGGCTGTATAAGTAGAGGCATTGCCAGCAGATCAAGGGACATGATCATTCCCCTCTATTCGACATTGGTGAGGCCTCATCTGGAGTACTGTTTCCAGCACTTCAAGAAGGATGTGGAAAAATTGGAAAGAATCCAATGGAGGGCAACAAAAATGATTAGGGGTCTGGAGCATATGACTTATGAGGAGAGGCTGAGGGAACTGGGATTGTTTAGTCTGCAGAAGAGAAGAACGAGGGGAGATTTGATAGCTGCTTTCAACTACCTGAAAGGAGGTTCCAAAGAGGATGGATCTAGACTGTTCTCAGTGGTATCAGATGACAGAACAAGGGGTAATGGTCTCAAGTTGCAATAGGGGCAGTTTAGGTTGGATATTAGGAAACGCTATTTATTAGGAGGGTGGTGAAGCACTGGAATGGGTTATCTAGGCAGGTGGTGGAATCTCCTTCCTTAGAGGTTTTTAAAGTCAGGCTTGACAAAGCCCTGGCTGGGATGCTTTAGTTGCAGATTGGTCCTGCTTTGAGCAGAGGTTTGGACTAGATGACCTCCTGAGGTCCCTTCCAACCCTGATATTCTATGATTTTATGATTTTCCCCTTAGTGTAGATACTATTTGGTATCAGCTGTTTGAGGCAAAGCTGTGATTCGTGGCAGGGTCCGGTGAGGCTGCTGTCAAGTGGCTATGTACATTCCTTGACAAGGAGGCCCAGAGGCAATTGCTTATCTTTGTCTTGGGAGCTCCGCCCTCTGGTTTTGAGGTAAAGTTCCATTCTTTCTTCTTCACTGTTCATTCTGTAGATGAGGATGCAGGGAAGAGCATTCAGATATATGGCTTATGGGAGTGTCAGTAATCTGACAATACACAATTCTGTGCCTCTTTTTCCAGTCAAGCCATTTTGGACTGTCTATCATAATAGATATTGATACTAGAATAATGGTAGTGCCCTCCTTTGCTTTTAGATGTACTGTTGAAAAACACCATATAAGAGCTAGGTTACTGTTGTTATTATTATTCCTAATAGCCAAGCATGATTAAAAATAATAGTATGTTGGGACATTAGAAGGACAGGGATGTGAAAAAAACAGTTGTATGTGGAATCGCTTCCAATTCCCCATGTTGAGAAAGCTTCCAGTGTAGGATAAAGTGAAGACTATATTGTTCTTTCTGCATTTACAATAGATCTAGGAAACCATCAAAAACATTTAAATAATGATCTTTGTTTTACTGGATTCCCACAATTGCTATTTTTCTAAAGGTTAGAGCATTAAAACACCTTCAAGATTTAGGGGAGCTGTTTGTCTCTTTTATCAAGTCATCATCTGTCTTTTTATATTACTTCCTGTAGTCTTTATGCCAAGAAACATCTCTGCACTTCCCTGCTTTTATACAGTAAATTATATTTATAGGAAAGTAAACACTAAAGCTTTGGCTACATAAAGTAATGCATGGGCTCACAGACCTTTGGCCAAACCCTCCAACTGCATCAAACTTGTTTTACTCTCATAACTTATGAGCTTCAGGCACACTTTTCAGTCTGCCAAGGTCCAAATGCAGGAAGTTGTATGTGGCAAAGGCCCAGAATGAGGAACACAAAATTATTATACATGCAGGAAAGGTAAAATACTGTGAAACTTATTCTTTTAGTCAAAATAGCATTTTCTGTAACCTCCGTTCCAGGTTTCTATATTTCTGATCTGAGAACACACCACATTTGTATGGATAACTGTGGGTCTAAAATTAATGTTTTCCTTCCAAATGAGGAACATGTTAGAATCCTAGAATATCAAGGCTGGAAGGGACCTCAGGAGGTCATCTAGTCCAACCCCCTGACATGTTGGAGGTATGGTGTTAGTTACACTCCCCACTTCTTCTGCAGAGGTGAACAGATGAATCCCCAGCAGTGTGACAGATTCAGCACTTGCCCCTGTTGAATGGTGATGTTCAAGAAGACAAGCAGCTTTGTCTTATTATTTGTATCAGTAGTGCTGACTTTTGTGATTTTTTTATATTTTAGAATCACGGCATCATAGAAATGTAGGTCTGGAAGGGACTTAGGGATGGTCTAGGTTTGCTTGGTCGTGCCACAGCACAGGGAGCTGGACTTGATGACTTATCTGACAGGTGTTTGTCCAAACTGTCTTTAAAAATTTCCAGTGATGGGGATTCCACAACCTCCCTTGGAAGCCTATTCTAGAGCTTAGCTACCGTTATAATGTGTCAGATCCTCAGCTGATGAAAACCAGCATAGCTCAATTGACTCCAGCTCAGCTACAGTGATTTACATGAGTCATTGCTCCACTCTGTTTAACTTTCTGTAGTGTCTGTCTCTAGGATCCAGAGATGGGAATAGTCTTGGCCAGGGCTCAGAGAGAGGCCATCCCCTTAGTCCAGGGCCGCCCAGAGGGGGGGGGGCAAGAGGGGCAATTTGCCTCAGGCCCCGAGCCCCACAGGGGCCCCCACCAGAGTTTTTCGGGGACCCTATAGCGGGGTCCTTCACTCGCTCTGGGGGGCCGGAAAGTTCTTGTGGGGCCGGGCGCAGGAGCTTCTTCCGCTCCCGGTCTTCGCCAGCGGGGGGTCCTTCCGCTCCGGGGCGGAAGGACCCCCCACTGGCGAATTACCGCTGAAGACGGAGCGGGACCCGCCGCCGAAGTTCAGCTCGGTCTTCGGCGGTAATTCGGCAGTGGGGGGGGCCCTTCCGTTCCGGGACCCGCCGCCGAAGTGCCCCGAAGACCCGCGGAGGGGAGTCCCCGCCGCTGAATTACCGCCAAAGACCGAGCTGCGCTTCGGCGGTGGGTCCTGCTTCAGCGGTAATTCGGCAGCGGGGGGGCCCCCGCCGCGGGTCTTCGGGGCACTTCGGCGGCGGGTCCCGGAACGGAAGGGCCCCCCGCCGCCGAAGACCCCAGGCCCCCGGAATCCTCTGGGCGGCCCTGCATCAGTCTGCCCAGAATGAGTAGATAGAAGAGAATCTTTACTGAAAATAAATTCATCTTTTGATATGTCATGTCCATCTTGGATTATAGACCAGTGGAATGAAGAGTAAGATCTGGAGCTCAGTTTTTGAAGCCACTGCAGGCCTCGTGCTCTCTGTACAGATTAATGATAGGTACCCTGCAATGTGCACCCTGCAATGTGACTTTTTTTGAAAGGTCTTTGAATTGCTGAGATTTCTTTCTTTCCTTCTATTATCTCTGTGATGGATTAGTGACCTTCTATAACAGGGAAACTTTTTGTTGGGTTCAGCTTTGTGTACTTAAGAATTCATAACATGTACATTTTGCTTTGTTACAATTGCATGATTTTAATTTTACTTAAAGGACGAATAAAAACAAATTTGAAAATATACATATCATCTCCATTGTAGACTGGCAGGATGGAAGAGGTAAGCAGTGTTACATATTCATGCCCATTACTGTTGTATTTATGTTGTCTGAAGTAAAATGGTGTAATATTCTACTGTGCCATGATCATAGTCTTCTTAATCTCTACAAACACACTCTGAGTTGGCTTCAGCATAAAAATGCCAGTCCTGGTACCAACAGTACCATATTCCACATACACCTTTAATGATTGATTGATGCTGGCTAGAATGCATCATACATCACTATATTGCAGAGCTGAAGCTCAATTTTAGCAGTGCCAGGTCTGCTATGGTTAAGGTTGGTCATTGCTTTCTTTTCAAAGATGAACGATTCAAAGTGCTCTAAAATGTGCATGCTTACTTGGTGCGAGGGGATGCGCCCCGTATTCAGACCCTGCACATTATTGTAATAATCTTTATATAAAATATGCCTTGTGTGGTGTCGTTTGAAAACTTGTAACTCACTGGTTAATAATATCATGATGAAATATGGGTAGCAACGTTACATGTAAAGTTATAAACACAAGCTGAAATTAGGTCTGAAATGTGTTTGCAAGACAAGTCTGGGTAAACCAGTGTCTCAAAGACAAAGGACAAGCTGGCAAAGTTAATGGGCAATCACCTGTCAAGTGGCAATTCTTTGGCAAGGAACAGGGGGCAAGAATAAACTGATCTGTATTTTAGCAAACAGCATGAAACCTCTTTCATCACTAGACTCCTTCTCTCCATCTTCATAGCAGAAATTAACTTTGTCTAGGAGTAATCCTTAGGAAAATGCTTTTCAAAGGGTGACCGAACTATAATAGTGCGGGGCAAACACATTCCACAGTATCTCTCCCTGTCCATCTCTCTTCCTTTTTCACAGGAAGAAAACAAGAAGACAAAAGAACCAGGCTTTGGACTTCGTGGGGTATCCTGACCTGAAATTCGATCAGACCTGTTGCTGGGAGCATGTGGTAAGAATTTTATTTTGAATCAAGTCTAGTTTAAGTTTTAGCTCTAGAAAGTATTATATTTTTACTTCTCTTTTAACTATTTCTGCCTTTAATGCCTTGTACTTGTAGTGAAATAAACTTCTTTGTAGTGAAATAAACTTGGTTTTTTCTTTAATTAAACTAATCCAGTGTTGCATTCAAACTCAATTGTTTGGGTAATGCCATTTAAAGTAGAAAACTGTTGGATTTTGTTTCCTTACAGGATCAAAGGATTTATAATATGTGAACTGCCCAGGAGAGGGCTGGACAGTGCAGAACTCATATTTTGCAGGGAAATTCAGGACTGGAAGTGTGTTGGGGTCACCCTGAAAATGGTAACCGAAGTTGGTGGAAGCTAGAATATGTTGGCAAACAGCAGCATACACAGATACTCAGGGTCTGACCTGCATGTTGTTTGGCTGTTTGTGAGGGGCCCAGGTTGGGAGCTACAGCTGCAAAACATTGTGAGCAGGGGCGGCTCTAGACCCCAGCACGCCAAGCAGGCGCTTGGGGTGGCCGTTTCCCGGGGGGCGGCATTTGGCTCCGGTGGAGCTCCCGCCGGCATGCCGGCGGCAGGTTCACCGGAGCCCGGGACGAGCGGACCTGCCGCAGGCAAGACTGCGGCGGGTCCCCTCTTCCCGCGGCTCCGGGTGAGCTCCCGCAGGCATGACTGCGGCAGGTCCACTCGTCCCGGGCTCCGGTGGACCTGCCGCAGGCACGTCGGCAGGAGCTCAACCGGAGCTGCGGGAAGAGGGGACCCGCCGCGGGACCGGGGAAGGGCGGCGCAGCGCTCCGCGCTGCTTGGGGCAGCCTACTTTCTAGAGCCGCCCCTGATTGTGAGGCATCCCAGGTTGCAGGTCAAGTGGTGACACAACCTCTCATTGGTCAGGATTGCACCCCAGAATGTTCATACTTGGATTGTGCCTCATAAGAGTAAAGGGTAGGGTTATTGGTCCAAATATGGGGTTGTTTGACTAGGGGTTTTCTGAGTGAAGGCTCCCTAAAAGAAGAATGTTACAAAACAACCTGTGCATAACTTTTTTTGCATAACCCAGGGGCCCAAACTGGCTCAGTTGCTCAGCACTTAGCTAGTACACAGCCCGCAATGCCCCTTTGGGAGAGCAACAAAGAAAAAATTCCAGACTTTACAGATTGGATCTGGAGCGCAGTTTGTGCCAACTTGAGGAGACAAATAGAGTAAAGTGCACAGGTGCAGCAAGACTAGGGCTCTGTTATCAGCCAGAGAGTTTCCTGGCAGCTTACTATCATAGTAATTGGGTGGCTCAAGCAGAGATATGGCCCCTGACACTCAAATCCTGTTATACATATGCATGGTGAGTTCCAGTCCTAGCTTGGGCAGCTGATAGAGAACACGTGAAGCATTGTGGAAGGGCACAAGGCACTATTGGGTAACCTTAACTCTGCCTTAATGAAGTTTTAGGGTATTTAATTACTGATCCACAGCTCCTTCATAAACTATTCTGAACAATATACCCCTACCTATCCAGTACAATGTTTACATCTTCAATACCCCAGTGACATTTCGCATCCAGCCACAAGTGGATCAATGAACTCATAGTAGGACATCCTCACATTCCACAAAAGCCTCCTTTCATGCATAGGCCAGATGTGCTGCTGCTCTGAGAGTTAATTTAAATTTGCTTTCAAAGCTGTCAGTTTGATTTTGCGACATTATTCAGTATTCTCAGGCTAATAGAGTGTCATTCCATCAACTGCTATCTCAATAGTTTGAATTATTTCTTGAATTCATGTAATTTAATTCCAAAATTTTCATGTTTCTTCCTTATGGAAGCCCTTGTGGCCTCCAGTAGATTGGATCACATTTATTTTTAATAGGTTTGGAGGGTTATACCGTGGATTCTTAGGATACATCTACACTTTGAAACAACCTAGATAGCTGCAGAATTCTCTCATCCTGGAGAATGATCCCACACTTTCACAGGCCTTGGGTGGCAGGCCAGTCCTCGCCCACAGACAACCTGCCAACCTGAAGCATATTCTCACCAGTAACTGCACACCGCACCATAGTAACTCTAGCTCAGGAACCAACCCATGCAACAAACCTCGATGCCAACTCTGCCCACATATCTACACCAGCAACACCATCACAGGACCTAACCAGATCAGCCACACCATCACCGGTTCATTCACCTGCACGTCCACCAATGTAATATATGCCATCATATGCCAGCAATGCCCCTCTGCTATGTACATTGGCCAAACTGGACAGTCTCTAAGGAAAAGGATAAATGGACACAAATCAGATATTAGGAATGGCAATATTCAAAAACCTGTAGGAGAACACTTCAACCTCCCTGGCCACACAATAGCAGATCTTAAGGTGGCCATCCTGCAGCAAAAAAACTTCAGGACCAGACTTCAAAGAGAAACTGCTGAGCTCCAGTTCATCTGCAAATTTGACACCATCAGCTCAGGATTAAACAAAGACTGTGAATGGCTTGCCAATTACAGAACCAGTTTCTCCTCCCTTGGTTTTCACACCTCAACTGCTAGAACAGGGCCTCATCCTCCCTGATTGAACTAACCTCGTTATCTCTAGCTTGCTTCTTGCTTGCATATATAAACCTGCCCCTGGAAATTTCCACCACTTGCATCCGAAGAAGTGGGTATTCACCCACGAAAGCTCATGCTGCAAAACGTTTGTTAGTCTATAAGGTGCCACAGGATTCTTTGTTGCTTAGATAGCTGCAGGCAGACATAAATCCCAGGGCAGAAGCATGACTAGACACTCAGCTCCCTGTGTGGACCTAGTGGATCAAGGGAATTTTAAAAAGTCTTTTCTATGACATAATTGCCAAATAAAGGAAAGTCTCATTATCTCACCTCTCAATTACTGGAGCATCCTTTTCTCCAGCACTGACAAATGCACAGTCATATCCATTCAGAATGCTGCTGCAAAGATCATTTTCCTAGCCCCTCTCCAAACTTCCCCTTCTCTGCTGCATCAAACATAAGCTACTTATGTTCACTTTCAAGGCCTTTCATGGCTAAACACCCTACCTATCATCACTGATTCACTACCAAAATGTCGACTCTTGCCTTCAGTCGGCCCATGATGTCAGCTTCTATTGTCCATTTGTTACATTTTCAAACAAGCTTCTTTGTTCTTTCTCCCATTCTGCCTCTCACATTTGAGAGGAGCTCCCCATAAATATTCACAAACCTACCTTATTATTCACCGTCAAATCCCTCCTTAAAACTCTCCTTGGCTGTGATGCCTACAAATCCTTGACAGTGGTTAGATTGCTGGCATGTTGAAACCACTGCCTACAATGGTGACCATTGCTTTCTAATTGTTTCTTTGTACTCCCCTCTCATACCCATCTGTTGTCTCTTGACCTACACTCTAGATCAGGCCTACACAACGCGTAAAGCGGCAAGAGACATATTACTCCAAAGAAAACAGCTGAGGGCTGACCCCATCGCCTGCCCCACCTAACCCTCCCCAGCACTGCCAAGCTCCCCCGAAACACAACAACTCCCCAGTGCTGCCCAGCCCCCCGAAATACTCCCCCCCAGCACCGCCCACCCTGCGGAAACAAACCCTCCTTCCCCAGCACTGCCCCACCGAAACAGTAGTATTGAACCTTGGTAATATGTTATAGTGGGCCCCTAAGTTAGTATAATTAAGGTAAAAGAAAAATGTCCTTTTGCTAGAAGTAGAATAAGATCTTCCCCGCACTTTGTAATCAATTGCCCTGTTGAATGAATGAGGTGTGACTGAGGACGGCGTGGAAAGTAGCACCTCCAGACAGCTGTAACCCTGGGAGAGGGATGAGAGCCAGACCAGATCAGTAGAACAGGTCAGCCACTGACTCTTCGCTCGCCTCCTCAGTCCCCCACCCCACCAACTCGCCTACTCAGACTCCGCCCACTTGCCGCCACTTCCCGCCCACTTGCCACCTCAGCCCCCCACACCCCCCGCTCGTCTCCTCACCCCCCGCCACTGCCCGCCCGCCTCTTCAGCCCCCCTCCCTCACCTACCACTTGCCTACTCACCCCCCCGGGCCTCACAGTGAGCCCACGCGGGCCGCATGCAGCCCCCAGGCCGCATGTTGTGCAGACCTGCTCTAGATGTAAGTTCTTTGGGGCAAGGACCATATTTTTGTTCTATGTTTGTACAGCACCTAGCACAATGGGGTCCATGCCAATGACTGGAGCTTCTAAGTGGTATGATAATACTATGAATAAAAGAAAACTTAATAGAGCTAGGATGACATGCAACTAAAAGAGGCATTCCACATGCTAATTCACCTGTGTAGCCCTATCCTTTATCCCCTCTTGTGTATGCACACACCACACACTTTTTGAGAGGGATATTGACATAAAACATGGCATGGGGATAGAGTGAAAGGCAACAGATTAAATATATTTTAAAATGACTCAAATCAAATGCA
This sequence comes from Mauremys reevesii, assembly GCF_016161935.1. Taxonomy (NCBI): domain Eukaryota; kingdom Metazoa; phylum Chordata; order Testudines; family Geoemydidae; genus Mauremys; species Mauremys reevesii. Next base: position 127,584,285 of record NC_052624.1, on the reverse strand, counting down.
TTTATGGTAAGACATTATAGTGCATGTCTCTGCAGAAAGCTTTGAAGTATCAAACAAATCCTAGGACATAGCAGGGAATAATTCAAAGAAAGACACAATCATAGATCAGGAATTTACACATTAAGTGCCTTAATATTGTAGATAATGGAATGGGGAAGAAAAAAAGCAGTGTTTAGGCATCCCATTGCCTCTCAGGTACTGAAATGTTGAGTTTTCCCTAATCTTTTATCTACAATATTGAACTATTTAATATCAGTAGCTCAATTACCATGGATTTTCCTTCTATTCTGTTTGCTGATGTGCTGTAGGATTTGCTGGATGTGTCAGTGATTTGCTGCAGAATGAGGGTCCATTCTCTCATTCCCTATTTAACTCCTGAAAGCAGAAGATAATGAGAATATAATTCTGAGCCTTTTAAATTTTATCTTAATGTTGTGCCTCAGGAGTGGGCACTTGATACTTCTACGTAGGGAACAGTCAGATATAATCAAATTCTTTTGTATCATGCTTGAAAATATCACTGTTCCATAACTATCTCCTGCTGCAGATGATTTTCATGTTCATTTAAACATCATATAATTCTGTAGACAATATAACAAAGAGAAGCAACTTTTAATAGCTGGGAAGTCACTTAGGTCTGGTCTACACTTCACAGTTAGGTCCACACAAGGCAACTTAAATTGACCTAATTATGTCAGTGTCTACACTACAGCCTTCCTCCCGCCGATGTAAGTGCTCTGCTAGACTGACATCATAACTCCACTTCCATGAGAGGCATAGCACTTATGATGGTGCTGTTAGGGATAGGCAGTGTCTGTGTAGACACTTAATTACTTACACGGGCTGTTGGCTGTCTTGTCAACTTCATGGTTCCTGAGCTGTGAAATTGACAACTAAGCTGGATAGCAAGATCCTGGCTGTCCCTGGGGAGCAGGGAGCTGAGGGCCGAGGGACCAGCAGGGAGCACCCAGGCTCTCAGCAGCCCCACCCCCCAAACCCGCTTCAGTTGGCGGAAGCGCTCCTGGTGAGGACATGCACCAGTGACAGAAGGAGGGTAGTGTGGATATCAGCCACTGCAGTAATTGCTGGGGTGACTGCAAGTTGACCTAACATAGGTCGACTTAGCACTGTGATGACTAAGGGCATGTCTACACTAGAGTGACAGAAAGCCACAAAAGAATTAAGCAAATTGGTATGAAGAGGTGCATGTAAAACTTTGGCAGAGTGTTGTGGGGAAGCTTTTGGGAGTGCTTCTTCTGTGTTGCCTCCGATCTGTGGAGAGAAGCTATCATCTTTTCAGAGCACGCCTTTCACATGAAACATATTAGAAAAATACTATATTACTTTATTTATCAAGCTAATTCTAGCTATTAGTGTCATCAAAACAGTGCAACAAGATATGAGCTATACCATCAAAGCAGAAGATTTCATTACATCTATATGGTTATGGCTGCCTGTTAAGATAACTCATCTGACTGTGTATATGTGCCCATGTGCTGGGAAATTACTTTGTATTTTCCAGGGCAAATGTAACTGCAGTGTGTTGCACAAAAACATACTTAACAATGAAAAAGAGAGGCTAGGAACGGCCTCTCCAGAGAGCAAATTATCCCTTAACTGTCTGCTGCAAGGTTTCTTGCACTTTTCTCTGAACTAGATTGGCCACTGCTCTGATCCAGCATGAACAGCAGATTGGCTGGCTCTGGAGGAGTGCTCCCGACCTTCTCCCTTTCTCTTTTCCCCCCATCATGCTTATTTGTGGGAACATTATGTAATGTCAGGAATCTCCAGCCACCCACATTATCAGTGGTTGTTGGGATCCTACAGGAAGCTAACAGCCAATCTCTGGTGTTTCATGGGGCGAGTATGGCTCCTTAAGCTCCAACCCGAACAAAAGGGAGATAGCAGTAACCCCAAAGCACAGTGAGCTAGGGTCAGAGACAGACTGCTAGGTCCCAAGGAACAACCAAGCTTGGGATGAAGGTAATTTAGGCTGGTGTTTCATGTAGCAGTCTTTTGGGATGATCTTTGTGGTAATAAATCAGACCTGAAGAAGGGTGAGATGACTGAGAGTGCAGCTTTTCTCTGCAGCAGAGTAAAGACTCCAACAATCTGCACAGGTAAATAAAAATGTTCCCTGACTGATCTTGCATTTGTTTTATGTTCCATGCCTTTTCCTCCTTGATCCGTATCACATGAACAGTAATAAAATGAATCTAAAACAAACCTGAAGAAAAAGGTAAAGCAAGAAAATGGCTCTCAGTTACTCAGAAGCTTTGGAGAATAAGAAAGGCAATTTTAAATGCTGTTTGGGGAATTTGAAACTCTGTGGTTTATTTGGATTCCCTTGAATTCTTGACACAAAATGAAACTCATTGTGTAGGAACCCACATGATTTGAAAGGGAATAAAATGTGCACAGGAATCATTGAAGTGAAATCACCAAATGTTGTATAAAACAATTCTATCTACACGGGTCCATGTATTGATGCCTCAACATACTTTGTTCTCCATGTCCCCATAGCAAGTGAGTCTTTCTGGTCAATAGGTCAAAGGTCGTACTCCTGCATTAGTTCCCACTAGCACACACCCCTGCCTCTATGCAGACTGTCCTAATTGCCACTCAACATAGCATTATCAGTACCTTATAAAAATGCCTCCACCACTGTCCTCAAGACTCCTTCCCACTAGACAATGGGCTCCTTTGTCTACATAAACCCTATGCATCTGGAGTGCCTGGCCTACATAGAGCCTGGAAGGCCATCCTCTCTGCTGCTATGCAGGTGGCAGAGCTGAGTATCTCCTTCCTGAAGGATACTGAGACATCCTGAAAGTCTCACTGACCTTGGAAAAATTTGTGGTGGAGGAGAGGGGGCTTGTGATGCCATCTTTCCCCCAAGTCCTAGTTCTGTGGGAGAGCAGAGGGGTTCAGCTAAGCCACCTTATGCTACTGCTGTTACTGAAGCCTAGTCTACACTACAAACTTAGGTCGACATAAGCCTTGTTGATCTAATAATGTGTATGTCTATACTACTGAGTCCCTTCTGCCGACCTAAGTGGCCTGAAAAGTCGACTTCTGTACTCCACCTCCATGAGAGGTGTAGCACTTGGTTAAACATCCATGGCTTGACATGGTGATGGTGTAGACACTGCGTTGTGTAATTTGAATTAATTGGCCTCCAGGAGGTGTCCCACAGTGCTTCACTGTGACTGCTCTGGAGAGCACTTTCAACTCCACTGCACATCAGCCAGGTACACAAGAAACAGCTGCTCCCCTGTTAAAGCCCCAGGAACTTTTGAATGTTCATTTCCTGTTTGATCAACATGGAGAGCTCGCCATTACAGCTGATCATGGAGACTCAAGGCCGCAAATGCGCTCCAGCATGGAGTACACAGGAGGTCGGGGGAGAAGAGTCTGTGCAGGGAGAGCTCTGATCCAGCTGAAGAAACACTGACATCTATGCCAAGATCGCGAGGGCATGGGGGAGAAAGGCTACACCAGGGACATGCAGCAGTGCCATGTGAGAATAAAGGAGCTTTGAATGCCATGAATTTCAAGGCTTGAATTTCACTTGGAAGGCAAGGGAAAAAACTTGGAATGGAGGGATTTGAAGTGGGGTTGGGAGTAGTCAGAGAAGCATGCAAGGTAGGTTATTTTTGCAGTAGCATTATGGATAGAGTGGAAGAAGCTGTGGATGAGATTCTAGATACACTGAGGAAATATTTTGAAACGTACTTAATAAAGGAGAGAAACTTGGGAAACAGTAATGTTGAGACAAATACAGATGATACTGGACAGCCAATTAGCTATGAGTTTGCAATGTAAGATGGTTGCAAAAAGGCCAAAGCAATTTTGAGTTGTATACACAACACAACACAGAGCAAGGGGTTGATAGCCCTTTGCAGTACAGGTCTGTTGCAACAGCACCTGAAATGTTATATTCAGTTCTAGGAACAACATTACCACAGAGAAATTGACAAATTGGAAGGGAATCCAAAGAAAAGCAACCAAAATTATCATAAGGTTGAAGAGCTGACTTACAATGAATGATTGAGCAAGCTAAATAGTATAGCTTGACTCAGTGAATTCTAAGGGGGTATGTAAAAAATCTCAATATTTGTGGAGTGTTAACACAAATGAAGGAGAATATTTAGTTAATGTAGTACATGAAGATAGAAGTAGGAATAATAGGTGGAAACTACGAAAGAGAAACTTCAGGTTGAACATCAGGAAAAACTCACTGATGGTGAGATGTATTCTGGCTGTGGAGTTGTATCTCAAGGGACATGGTGGAAGTCCCATTGACTGAGACTCTGAAATCTAGACTGGACAAAAGACTAGAAAGTGTACCTTATGAAACAATCCTGCAGTTGCAGGCAGATGGGCTAGATGATCTATCAGGCCTGTCCGATCTCTGACATATCTGATTCTATGATACCAGTATAATTTTATAACACAATTGTACTCACTTGTCTGTTCAAATATATTTCATTCTACTACTGCTTCTCCAGTCGACTATCTGCAGAGAGCAACATGCTATCCATACTATAGCCAACAGATCACTCAGCTATTATTCCATTGAAACAAGCTTCTGCAGTGAACTATATTGTGTCTGCATACTGGTTCTAAACAGGGCTGTATTTTGTACAAAATAGACATTAGTACCTGTGGAGAGAACATGAAAATGGTTGCTCATCTGTATCTGCATTGCTAGTACATGGGCGCTACTAGTCTAGCACTCTGTCTAGTCCTAATGTCTAGTACTCTAGTCGCATACACTTGCACTCACTTGCAGCAATATTGAAATCTTGCCCTGGGTCAACCCAAGACATCTAGGGACCTTGAAACCACCAGGGTCCACTAGTTAATTTCCTGGGGTTCTTTAATAAGTTTTGTGTATAATGGGGAATTATACTTACCTCTCTGTAACTGTTGTTCTTCGAGATGTCAACAGAGATGTCGGGATGTTACAGAAGAACAACAGAGAGGTAAGTAACCATTTTTTCTTCTTCGAGTGATTGCTAATATCAATTACAATTAGGTGACTCCCAAGTCTTACCTCGGAGGTGGGGTCAGAGTCAAGGAACCGCAGATTGGAGGATCGCTTTTCCCAAAACTGCATCATCCCAAGAGTGCTGGACGACGACATAGTGGTATGTAAAGGTGTGAACTGAGGCCCACATAGCAGCCCTGCAGATTTCCTGGAGAGGAATGTGTGCCAGGAATGCAGCTGATGACGCCTGAGCTCTCATGAAGCGAGCCGTAACAGCGGAGGGACGTTTGCCAGGTTATAGCAAGCATGAATAAACCCGGTGATTCACGAAGATATTAGTTGAGAGGAAATCAGGGCACCTTTCATCCACTCCGCAATGGTGACAAACAACTGGGTTGTTTTATGAAAGGGCTTTGTTCAGTCTATATTGAAGGCAAGTGCCCTTCTAACATCAAGAGAGTGGAGACATTGTTCACAAAGGTCAGCATGCGGTTTTGGGTAGAAAACTGGTAGGAAGATATCCTTGCTCACATGGAAGTGGGACACCACTTTTGGTAGGAAGGCCGGGTGAGGTCTTAGTTGAATTTTATCTTTATGAAAGACAGTATACGGCAGCTCACACGTGAGAGCCCGTAGTTTGGACACCCGACGTGCGGAAGTGATGGCTACTAGAAAGGGGACCTTCCAGGAGAGGTAGAGAAGTGAGCAGGAGGCCAGCGGCTCAAAAGGAGGGCCCATAAGGCAAGAGAGGACCAAGTTAAGGTCCCATGCAAGCACGGGTGGCTTCGTTGGAGGATGGATTTTCTCCAGGCCTTTGAGGAAACGCTGCACAACCGGGTGTGCAAACACGGAGTGCCCAGCCGTGCCTGGGTGAAACACAGAGATGGCCACGAGGCGGACCTTAAGGAATCCAAAGGCTAGATGCTGATCCTTTAGGAACATCAGGTAGTCCAAAATGCATGAAATTGAAGCCTAAAGCGGGGGCACCTGCTGCTGAGCACACCAGCTGGAAAACCTTTTCCACTTGGCTTCGTAGGTAAGCCTAGTTGACTGCTTGCGACTTTTGAGACGCACCCACCTTACCGAGTCCGAACACGCGCGTTCGGCCTTGTTTAGCCACGGATCCTCCAGGCTTCGAGAAAAGTCCTGCCTCAGGCTAGGAAACACTTACTAACAATTAACGACAATCAAGATAAGAGAAGCTAGGGATAAGTGGAGGACTTGATAAGACAGGAGACCACTGTTCCAACAACCATCATGGACAGTAAGAAGGAACTGAAGAGGGGTCGGGCTGTCAGGGTCTTATATAGAACATCATATTGGTGCCACTCCAGGGGGCTCCCCAGCCAGCCCAACAGGCAGCTGCTGGGGAAAAAGTTTCTGACATCTATGCACACGGCGTGCACACACCTAACTGGAACTGATATGAGCAATCACTCGAAGAACCGTATGTATTCTCATAATACTTTTTATTAAAACATTTTTCTCTATCCAATGTTTCTGCTTGAAACTTTCATGATTCATCTTGTACAATCTTTAACTTTTCATTCTGTTTTACTCAGGAGAGCAGTAACAACATCTGATGTCTGGCCAAAAAGACCAGTTCTGGAGTATCCTCAAATAATTTTTGTAATAACTCTTGACATATATGAAATTGAAATCTACATGATGGGGATATCTGAAGGCTGCCCCATGTCATATGCCATAACATCTCTTTTGCCCGCAGAAGTTTCCAAAACTATTAGTTTCTTCCTCAGAAACTTTATGGAGTAGTTTGGAAGTTGTATATGATCAGTATAGCATTTTAAAATTAGTACATTTTAGTTACATTGCTCTTGTGGTTACCAGCTTGCTTTTTCATACTGAGTGTATCTCATTAACACTGATTACCAGCACTACCCTTACTAGAGAGTGTTCATAATGTGTTGTTGATTAAGATCTGGAGCTCAGTTTCTCTTCATTCCACTGGTCTATGATCCAAGATGGACATGACATATCAAAAGATGAATTTATTTTCAGTAAAGATTCTCTTCTATCTACTAATTCTGCTGTATGCTGTTTAAAAAGCTACATCATATTTGCTCTCAATAATAAATAACTTAGCCAAACAGTATTTGTGTCTTATGTCTTCCCAGGACATAACTGAAACAATATCCCCCAAGTACATCTCTGCTCTTCTATTTACCACCCAGTGGTGCTCCAAGACCCATGGGCTGCTGCCTATACACCTTGAGGTTCCATACATCTTTTAGCAGCCCCACTGCATGAGGTGAAGGAGGGAGGAACAAGGGAACCAGCTGGGCAGACTGAGGGGATGGCCTTTCTCTGAGCTCTGGCCAAGACTATTCCCATCTCTGGATCCTAGAGACAGACACTACAGAAAGTTAAACAGAGTGGAGCAATGACTCATGTAAATCACTGTAGCTGAGCTGGAGTCAATTGAGCTATGCTGGTTTTCATCAGCTGAGGATCTGACACATTATAACGGTAGCTAAGCTCTAGAATAGGCTTCCAAGGGAGGTTGTGGAATCCCCATCACTGGAAATTTTTAAAGACAGTTTGGACAAACACCTGTCAGATAAGTCATCAAGTCCAGCTCCCTGTGCGGTGGCAGGACCAAGCAAACCTAGACCATCCCTAAGTCCCTTCCAGACCTACATTTCTATGATGCCGTGATTCTAAAATATAAAAAAATCACAAAAGTCAGCACTACTGATACAAATAATAAGACAAAGCTGCTTAAGAACATAAGAAAGGCCGTACCGGGTCAGACCAAAGGTCCATCTAGCCCAGTATCTGTCTACCGACAGTGGCCAATGCCAGGTGCCCCTGAGGGAGTGAACCTAACAGGCAATGATCAAGTGATCTCTCTCCTGCCATCCATCTCCATCCTCTGACGAACAGAGGCTAGGGACACCATTCTTACCCATCCTGGCTAATAGCCATTTATGGACTTAGCCACCATGAATTTATCCAGTCCCCTTTTAAACATTGTTATAGTCCTAGCCTTCACAACCTCCTCAGGTAAGGAGTTCCACAAGTTGACTGTGCGCTGCGTGAAGAAGAACTTCCTTTTATTTGTTTTAAACCTGCTGCCTATTAATTTCATTTGGTGACCCCTAGTTCTTGTATTATGGGAATAAGTAAATAACTTTTCCATATCCACTTTCTCAACATCACTCATGATTTTATATACCTCTATCATGTCCCCCCTTAGTCTTCTCTTTTCCAAACTGAAGAGTCCTAGCCTCTTTAATCTTTCCTCATATGGGACCCTCTCTAAACCCCTAATCATTTTAGTTGCTCTTTTCTGAACCTTTTCTAGTGCTAGAATATCTTTTTTGAGGTGAGGAGACCACATCTGTACACAGTATTCGAGATGTGGGCGTACCATGGATTTATATAAGGGCAATAATATATTCTCAGTCTTATTCTCTATCCCCTTTTTAATGATTCCTAACATCCTGTTTGCTTTTTTGACCGCCTCTGCACACTGCGTGGACATCTTCAGAGAACTATCCACGATAACTCCAAGATCTTTTTCCTGACTCGTTGTAGCTAAATTAGCCCCCATCATGTTGTATGTATAGTTGGGGTTATTTTTTCCAATGTGCATTACTTTACATTTATCCACATTAAATTTCATTTGCCATTTTGTTGCCCAATCACTTAGTTTTGTGAGATCTTTTTGAAGTTCTTCACAATCTGCTTTGGTCTTAACTATCTTGAGTAGTTTAGTATCATCTGCAAACTTTGCCACCTCACTGCTTACCCCTTTCTCCAGATCATTTAGGAATAAATTGAATAGGATTGCTCCTAGGACTGACCCTTGGGGAACACCACTAGTTACCCCTCTCCATTCTGAGAATTTACCATTAATTCCTACCCTTTGTTCCCTGTCCTTTAACCAGTTCTCAATCCATGAAAGGACCTTTCCTTTTATCCCATGACAGCTTAATTTACGTAAGAGCCTTTGGTGAGGGACCTTGTCAAAGGCTTTCTGGAAATCTAAGTACACTATGTCCACCGGATCCCCCTTGTCCACATGTTTGTTGACCCCTTCAAAGAACTCTAATAGATTAGTAAGACACGATTTCCCTTTACAGAAACCATGTTGACTATTGCTCAAGAGTTTATGTTTTTCTATGTGTCTGACAATTTTATTCTTTACTATTGTTTCAACTAATTTGCCCGGTACCGACATTAGACTTACCGGTCTGTAATTGCCGGGATCACCCCTAGAGCCCTTTTTAAATATTGGCGTTACATTAGCTAACTTCCAGTCTTCTTGAACATCACCATTCAACAGGGGCAAGTGCTGAATCTGTCACACTGCTGGGGATTCATCTGTTCACCTCTGCAGAAGAAGTGGGGAGTGTAACTAACACCATACCTCCAACATGTCAGGGGGTTGGACTAGATGACCTCCTGAGGTCCCTTCCAGCCTTGATATTCTAGGATTCTAACATGTTCCTCATTTGGAAGGAAAACATTAATTTTAGACCCACAGTTATCCATACAAATGTGGTGTGTTCTCAGATCAGAAATATAGAAACCTGGAACGGAGGTTACAGAAAATGCTATTTTGACTAAAAGAATAAGTTTCACAGTATTTTACCTTTCCTGCATGTATAATAATTTTGTGTTCCTCATTCTGGGCCTTTGCCACATACAACTTCCTGCATTTGGACCTTGGCAGACTGAAAAGTGAGCCTGAAGCTCATAAGTTATGAGAGTAAAACAAGTTTGATGCAGTTGGAGGGTTTGGCCAAAGGTCTGTGAGCCCATGCATTACTTTATGTAGCCAAAGCTTTAGTGTTTACTTTCCTATAAATATAATTTACTGTATAAAAGCAGGGAAGTGCAGAGATGTTTCTTGGCATAAAGACTACAGGAAGTAATATAAAAAGACAGATGATGACTTGATAAAAGAGACAAACAGCTCCCCTAAATCTTGAAGGTGTTTTAATGCTCTAACCTTTAGAAAAATAGCAATTGTGGGAATCCAGTAAAACAAAGATCATTATTTAAATGTTTTTGATGGTTTCCTAGATCTATTGTAAATGCAGAAAGAACAATATAGTCTTCACTTTATCCTACACTGGAAGCTTTCTCAACATGGGGAAATGGAAGCGATTCCACATACAACTGTTTTTTTCACATCCCTGTCCTTCTAATGTCCCAACATACTATTATTTTTAATCATGCTTGGCTATTAGGAATAATAATAACAACAGTAACCTAGCTCTTATATGGTGTTTTTCAACAGTACATCTAAAAGCAAAGGAGGGCACTACCATTATTCTAGTATCAATATCTATTATGATAGACAGTCCAAAATGGCTTGACTGGAAAAAGAGGCACAGAATTGTGTATTGTCAGATTACTGACACTCCCATAAGCCATATATCTGAATGCTCTTCCCTGCATCCTCATCTACAGAATGAACAGTGAAGAAGAAAGAATGGAACTTTACCTCAAAACCAGAGGGCGGAGCTCCCAAGACAAAGATAAGCAATTGCCTCTGGGCCTCCTTGTCAAGGAATGTACATAGCCACTTGACAGCAGCCTCACCGGACCCTGCCACGAATCACAGCTTTGCCTCAAACAGCTGATACCAAATAGTATCTACACTAAGGGGAAAATCATAAAATCATAGAATATCAGGGTTGGAAGGGACCTCAGGAGGTCATCTAGTCCAAACCTCTGCTCAAAGCAGGACCAATCTGCAACTAAAGCATCCCAGCCAGGGCTTTGTCAAGCCTGACTTTAAAAACCTCTAAGGAAGGAGATTCCACCGCCTGCCTAGATAACCCATTCCAGTGCTTCACCACCCTCCTAATAAATAGCGTTTCCTAATATCCAACCTAAACTGCCCCTATTGCAACTTGAGACCATTACCCCTTGTTCTGTCATCTGATACCACTGAGAACAGTCTAGATCCATCCTCTTTGGAACCTCCTTTCAGGTAGTTGAAAGCAGCTATCAAATCTCCCCTCGTTCTTCTCTTCTGCAGACTAAACAATCCCAGTTCCCTCAGCCTCTCCTCATAAGTCATATGCTCCAGACCCCTAATCATTTTTGTTGCCCTCCATTGGACTCTTTCCAATTTTTCCACATCCTTCTTGAAGTGCTGGAAACAGTACTCCAGATGAGGCCTCACCAATGTCGAATAGAGGGGAATGATCATGTCCCTTGATCTGCTGGCAATGCCTCTACTTATACAGCCCAAAATGCTGTTAGCCTTCTTGGCAACAAGAGCACACTGTCGACTCAAATCCAGCTTCTTGTCCACCGTAACCCCTAGGTCCTTTTCTGCAGAACTGCTGCCTAGCTACTCGGTCCCTAGTCTGTAGCGGTGCATGGGAGTCTTCCTTCCTAAGTGCAGAACTCTGCACTTGTCCTTCTTTGAAATTCATCAGATTTCTTTTGGACCAATCCTCTAATTTGTCTAGGTCCCTCTATATCCTATCCCTACCCTGCAATGTATCTACCACTCCTCCCAGTTTAGTGCCATCAGCAAACTTGCCGAGGGTGCAGTCCATGCCATCCTCCAGATCATTAATGAAAATGTTGAACAAAACCAGCCCCAGGACCGACCCTTGGGGCACTCCTCTTGATACTGGCTGCCAACTAGACATGGATCCATTGATCACTACCCATTGAGCCTGATGATCTAGCCAGATTTCTATCCCCCTTATAGTCCATTCATCCAGCCCATACTTATTTAAATTGCTGGCAAGAATACTGTGGGACACAGTATACACATCAGAATGGTTTGTTCCTGCAAACTCAATAAGGATTCTTTAAAATACAGCCAGCTCTCCTGGACTCCTTTCCCCCTCATGTTATTCTCCCAGGGGATCCTGCCCATCAGTTCCCCTGAGGGAGTCAAAGTCTGCTTTTCTGAAGTCCAGGGTCCCTATTCTGCTGCTCTCCTTTCTTTCTTGTGTCAGGATCCTCTACTCGACCATCTCATGGTCACTGCCTCCCAGGTTCCCATCGACTTTTGCTTCCCCTACTAATTCTTCCCTGTTTGTGAGCAGCAGGTCAAGAAGAGATCTGCCCCTAGTTGGTTCCTCTAGCACTTGCACCAGGAAATTGTCCCCTACGCTTTCCAAAAACTTCTTGGATTGTCTGTGCACCACTATATTGCTCTCTCAGCAGATATCAGTGTGATTGAAGTCTCCCATGAGAACCAGGACCTGCAACCTAGTAACTTCTGTTAGTTGCTGGAAGAAAGCCTCGTCCACCTCATCTCCCTGGTCTGGTGGTCTATAGCAGCAGGCCAGCTTTAGGCCGATTTGCCCGATTCCACCAATTTGGGTCCTGCGCCTAAGAGGGCCGTGCCACAGCACCTTTTTAATTTTTACTCACCCGGCGACGTTCCGGGTCTTTGGCAATATTTCGGCAGCGGGTCCTTTAGTGCTGCCGAAGACCCAGAGTGAGTGAAGGACCCACTGCCGAAGTGCCACCAAAGACCCGGAGCACCGCCGGGTGAGTATGAATCAGGCCCTGCACTTGCTAAAGCCAGTCCTATGTTGCAGACTACCACCATGACATCACCCTTTTTGCTCACACTTCTAAACTTAATCCAGAGACTCTCCGGTTTTTCTGCAGTTTCATACCAGAGCTCAGAGCAGCCATACTGCTCTCTTACATACAATGCAACTCCCCCACCTTTTCTGCCCTGCCTGTCCTTCCTGAACAGTTTATATCTATCCATGACAGTACTCCAGTCATGTGAGTTATCCCACCAAGTCTCTGTTATTCCAATCACATCATAATTTCTTGACTGTGCCAGGAATTCCAGTTCTCCCGGCTTGTTGCCCAGGCTCCTTGCATTTGTGTATGGGCATTTAAGATAGCTTGCTGATCGTCCTGCTTTCTCAGTCCTCCCCTCTTGCGCTCTCCTGCTTGTGCTTCTTCCCAGTATCCCAATTCCACACTTATCTCAGGGCTTTGGTCTCCTTCCCCCGGTGAACCTAGTTTAAAGCCCTCCTCACTAGGTTAGCCAGCCTGTTTGCCACGATGCTCTTCCCTCTCTTTGTTAGGTGGAGCCTGTCTCTGCCTAGCACTCCTCCCTCTTGGAAAACCTCCTTCATCGTCAAAGAATCCAAAGCCTTCTCTCCGACACCACTTGCATAGCCATTTGTTGACTTCCACAATTTGACGGTCTGTATCTGGCCCTTTTCCTTCCACGGGAGGATGGAAGAGAACACGACTTGCGCCTCAAACTTCTTTATCCTTCTTCCCAGAGACATGTAGTCTGCAGTGATCCACTCAAGGTCATTCTTGGCAGTATCATTGGTGCCCATGAGGAGAAGCAGGAAGGGGTAGTGATCCAAGGGCTTGATGAGTCTCGGCAGTGTTCCTGTCACATTGTGAATCCTAGTTCCTGGCAAGCAGTAGACTTCTCAGTTTTCCCAGTCGAGACGGCAGATAGATGACTTATTCCCCCTCCTTCTCTTGGGAGCGGTGGTTGTGGAACCACCATCCCTAGGACAGTACATCTCATGCCTTCCAATCGGTGGAGTCTCCTTCTGCTCCCTTCCCTCAGATGTATCATCTAGTCTACTCCCCGCATTAGTACCTGTGGAGAGAACATGAAAATGGTTGCTCATCTGTATCTGCATTGTTAGTACATGGACTCCACTAGTCTAGTACTCTGTTTAGTACTAATGTCTAGTACTCTGGTCGCATACACTTGCACTCACTTGTAGGAATATTGAAATCTTGTCCTGGGTCAACCCAAGACATCTAGGGACCTTGAAACCACCACTATCCACCAGTTAATTTCCTGGGGTCCTTTAATAAGTTTTGTGTAGTTAATAATGTAGTTTTCATAGTAGTGTGTGTTGAAGGGCTGTTGTCTCACTGTTCAAAGAGGACTCCAAATATACTTGGACTGGCCCTGCTGGATCAAGAATATCACTTTACTCCCTTGATGAAAATCACCATATACAGTGACTACATTACTAATAATTATTATGAGACCAATGCTGACATCAGTGATAATTGGTCCTTTACTGCTCTAATTACCTGATCTCAGTAAGCTATTAAAAGGAAAAGCAAAGAAAATTTGATGACAATAACACTAACTAAATAGCATTCTGCAATTTTTCTCTCTGTAATAGTAGCCATTGGGGTCCATGAATATTGGTCCCTACTATGTGAAGGGGAATTTACAGTTCCCACCCTGAGCCAAACAATGTAACTGTAGTGAGGAAATAAAGTCCAGTCCCTGTGTTCTGGAGCTGTTGGAGCCTCTAAGCCAGATTTAGATTTATTTACTTTATATCAAAAGTAAAACTGAACTTTTCACAAACATGAAGCAAATGGATCCTCAAGTTTGGATAGAACCTGGTGGAAGAGTGGGTACTTTATCTGGAGCGTCACGACCCTCAGCTCTGGTCCCCTGGCTGGAAGGTGGCAATCTCCACCCGCTCTCCCCTTGGGAGCGCCGGGTGGGGGCCCAGCTCCCGCAGCCAGAGTGCCGCGAATAGGGTGCCCAAATGTCCCAATTTTATAGGAACAGTCCCGATATTTGGGATTTTTTCTTATATAGGCTCCTATTACCCCCCCCCCGGTCCGGATTTTTCAAACTTGCTGTCTGATCACCCTAGCCAGGAACCAGGGTCCCTGGCCGGAGCCCCACAACCCCGCGGTCCTGCTCTCCCAGCTGGAGCTCCGTGGCCCCGCTCCCCCGGACGGAGCCTCACAGCCCCACGGTTCCACTTCCGCAGCCGAAGCCCCGCAACCCCGCTCTCCCCGCTGTAGCCCCGCGGGACCGCTCCCCCAGCCGGAGCGCCGCAACCTCGCAGGCCGCTCCTCCGGATGGAGCCCCACAACCCGGCGGCCCCGCTCCCCTGGCCAGAGCGCCGCGACCCGGCGGCCCCGCTCCCCCGGCCGGAGTGCCGCGACCCCACGGCCCCGCTCCCCCGGCCGGAGCGCCGCGACCCCGCTCCCCCGGACCGGAGCGCTGCAAGCCCGCGATCCCGCTCCCCCGGCCGGAGCCCCGCAACCCCGTGGCCCCGCTCCCCCGGCCATAGAGTCCCCAGGCACTGGACCCGCTGTACCTGCCCGAGCACCCATGGGACCTGGGTAAAATATCCACAGTTGAGCATAGTTTAATATTTCAGATGTAACTCTTCAGAAGTGCCCAAAGAGTTTGCCTCCTGAAATACAATACTCCTTGTATACACTGGTACTTATTTCCTAAGGTGGACTTTATAACTAAGGACAACTTTTTACAACCATTATCAGCTACCCTACATAGCTTTAGGATGTTGAATTAAAAGAGACCACTTGTTTGTTCTGGAATGACGGCTCCTATTAACTGTGCATATACTTAGATAAAGTCAAGATGAAATTTAATCATTTGGAGAGTAGTTCATCCTTCTTATATAATAGGTCTCTTCCTAGACTACTGGACATTTATTAAACCACAAAGATCTAATGGGGTCAGATATATGGCCTATTGAAGTCTAGCCATTGTCTTGAATGGACTTTGTCAGAGTTCTGAATAGATCCATTCTATTCATATAATCCTGATGTAAAGTCCTTGTGGTATCCAAAGAAAGCTCCAGTACTTTTCAACTGAATAGAGCATAGATAAATATTTGTTTAAATTCACATTATAGCAATTGCCTGGAAAGAACCAATATATTTAAAGTTATGTGACGATTTTCATTATAACCTGCTGTTTTCACATGATAATAATACACACACACACACACACACACACACCGAGATCTTATTCTAATGCAAAATAAATCAAATGCATACAGTACTTATACTTTAGAACTGTACTTGTCACTTGATAATTTGATAACAATGAGCTAATCCGCTCCAACTGGGGGCAGAGGGAAATCGAATTGGGCAAACTATTATAAAAGCTATCTTGGAAGTCATCTTAGTAAGTTACCCTTCTGATATATTTCATTCTACCTATTGTTGACTGAAAATACGGTTACTTACCTCTCTGTAACTCTTCTTCGAGATGTGTTGCTCATATCTATTCCAGTTAGGTGTGCGCATGCCACATGCATGGATGCCAGAAACTTTTTCCCTAGCAGCTACCCATCGGGCTGACTGGGGAGCCCCCTGGAGTTGCACTGATATGGTGTTCTATATAAGACCCTGCTGGCCTGACCCCACCTTCTTGCCAGCTACTCCGACAGAGGGGAAGGTGGGTGGGAATGGAATAGATATGAGCAACATATCTCGAACAACAACAGTTACAGAAAGGTAAGTAACCATTTTTTCTTCCTTGAGTGATTGCTAATATCAATTACAGTCAGGTGACTCCCAAGTCTTACCTCGGAGGTGAGGTCAGAGTCAAGGAACCGCAGATTGGAGAATCACTCTTCCAAAAACCACATCATCCCGAGAGTGCTGGACGATGCCATAGTGGTACGTAAAGGTGTGAACCGAGGCCCACATAGCAGCCTTGCAGATTTCCTGGAGAGGAATGTGAGCCAGGAAGGCAGCTGATGACGCCTGAGCTCTCGTGGAATGAGCCGTAACAGCAGGCGGAGGGACATTTGCCAGGTTATAGCAAGCACGAATAAACCCGGTGATTCACGAAGATATTAGGTGAGAGGAAATCAGGGCGCCTTTCATCCACTCCGCAATGGTGACAAACAACTGGATTGTTTTACGAAAGGGCTTTGTTTGGTCTATATTGAAGGCAAGTGCCTTTCTAATGTCAAGAGAGTGGAGACATTGTTCACAAAGGTCAGCATGCGGTTCTGGGTAGAAAACTGGTAGGAAGATATTCTGGCTCACATAGAAGCGGGTAGGAAGGCTGGGTGAGGTCTTAGTTGAATTTTATTTTTATGAAAGATGGTATAGGGCGGCTCACACATGAGAGCCCGTAGTTTGGACACCTGACGTGCAGAAGTGATGGCCACTAGGAAGGCGACCTTCCAGGAGAGGTAGAGAAGTGAGCAGGAGGCCAGCAGCTCAAAAGGAGGGTCCATAAGGCAAGAGAGGACCAAGTTAAGGTCCCATGCAAGCACGGGTGGCTTTGTTGGAGGATGGATTTTCTCCAGGCCTTTGAGGAAACGCCGCACGACTGGGTGTGCAAACATGGAGCGCCCAGCCGCGCCTGGGTGAAACGCAGAGATGGCTGTGAGGTGGACCTTAAGGGATCCAAAGGCTAGGTGCTGGTCCTTTAGGAATATCAGATAGTCCAAGATGCACAGAATTGGAGTCTGAAGTGGGGGCACCTGCCGCTGAGCACACCAGCTGGAAAACCTTTTCCACTTGGCTTTGTAGGTAAGCGTAGTTGACAGCTTGCGACTTTTAAGAAGCACCCACCTTACCGAGTCAGAACACACACGTTTAGCCTTGTTTAGCCCCGGATGCTCCAGGCTGTGAGGTGGAGCGACTGTAGGTCTGGGTGCAGGAGACAACCATGGTTCTGAGAGATGAGGTTGGTGCTGAGAGGGAGACGCAGAGGAGCCTGGATTGACAGGTCCAGCAGGGTCGGGTACCAACACTGACGCGGCCAGGCAGGGGCTACCAGAATGACATCTGCCTTGTCCCGGCAGACCTTGATGAGCACTGTGTGCACCAACGGGAATGGAGGGAAGGCATAAAGCAGCTGACCTGACCATGTGATCTGCTATTGAGCCCGGACTGTGGCCCCGGAAGGAACAGAAGGCTGGACACTTCCTGTTGGTCTGCGAAGCGAACAAGTCGATTCGGGGAAATCCCCAAGTGTGGAAAATGGAATGAATGATATCTGGATGTATCGACCACTTGTGAGTGAGAAAATGCCTGCTCAAGCTGTCTGCCAGAACGTTCTGAACACCCAGCAGGTACGAGGCCTGAAGGTTGATGGAGTGGGCTAAGCAGAAGTCCCACAGAAGGAGGGCTTCTTGACAGAGCAGCGATGACTGGGCTCTGCCTTGCTTGTTCAGGTAGAACATGGCCGTGGACATTTTCCCCATGTAGATGGGGGCCAATAGGTGAAGAGTATTAATCATTTCCTATCAGAACACCATTCCCCCAGATTAGGGCTTGTAAAATAAATAAATATGTGGAAAATTATGACTGTGGGCAGAAATTTAAAACCCAAAATATTTTGTCCAAAAAACAAAATATTTTGATTTGGAAAAGCTGCCACAGTACCTTATGGGAGTTGTAATTCAGGTGTCTCAAGTTCCCATTCTCCTCTAAAGGCCAGGTTCCCTGTTCAGACCACATCTTCTATGGTGCACCATGGTCTCTCTCTTGAAGAGGATAGGGAGTTCATCAAGGCAATCTGACCATGCTGCATCTTGGGAGATCATGATGAGGGGAGGTAGCAACATATGACAGCGAAGTGAGAGAGCTCGTTGTCTTGACAGAATTGAATTGCACAAGCACCATCTCAGGAATCTTTTTTTGGCTGAGGACACTGCCAGCTCCAGCTCTAGCACTTGGGCATCAGCTGTCACTGCTTGTAATATTCTGGCAGTGATGATATATCAGTGGTTGAGGACCCACTTTCATTATATGCCCTTATTTTCAAGTCCTTATAAATATTAAATAAATAAATATATCCATCAGGCTCATAGTATGTTGGAAATAGAACTGAATCTCTTGACTCTTAGGTATGGAAAATCTCAGTCAGGCTTGAGTTATGCAAATACAAGGCAATCAGCTGGAATAGGTAAGGTATGAACAACCGAAAATGCTCCTATATCTTTTTTCATTGTTAGGAACTCAAAAGTGAGCAGACAGATTTTTATACATTCATTTCACTTCTGGGCTATAACTTAGCATAAGAAATTTCAACCCAAAAAATATTTCAGAGAAATACAAGTGACTAATACAAAGGTTTAGACTGGAAATTACATTTTGATCAACAATGGGGATGTAATGAATGATACTTAAACATATCTCTGTGACTCTCCCCAGGAGTACCCATGGTTGTGAAGCACCTCATCACTACCTGTCCTTAGCATGAGGAAGTCTTGCATGTGCCTGTTGTGGATTAGCTCCCCAAAATTAACAGCCTCTGGCTACACAAGCACTGCTTTCAAAGCCACCGCAGGCCTCCTGCTCTCTGTACAGATTAATGATAGGTACCCTGAGTCCTCTAAGTGTCCCTCTGAAGTGCTCAGCCCCACTTCCACTGAACACTCACAGAACTCTGAGATCCATTATTCCCAAAGGAACAGTACACACCAACTTGGAAGATTCAGTTCAGAATCATCGTTTTACTTAACACAGCACTTATGTATAAATAGTGAAAACAAGAATAAATTGATTATGAAAGAACAAAGATACATGTGGAAGAGAGAGAGAATATTACATATAAACCAAAATCGGAACACGCTTTTTAGACACTAAGCCGAACTAACAAGGCACTGCCCCATCTCTTACAAGATAGCTTCCCCCAAGTTCTTTCCCCAGTATTTTCAAACAGTTTGGTTGATGTCCCTTCTCATAAGATCAAGCTGCTAGCAGATTGTTCTTACAGACTGAAGACATAACTAAAGGTTCATCTGCACCCCCTAGAAATAGTCCCCAAATCGTTGATTTAGTTTTCAAACATGATAAACCCTCTGTGATCTGGGAAGCCCCTCAATACCAACTGGCAGAGGTTGCACCATACTGTAACTTACCCCAGACCTGACACACTCATCGCCCCAACACACTGTCACTAAAAGTTGTCATGTAAGGTATCACATGCAAATCAGTAACATACTGGCCCCAAAAATCATTGTGTGGTGCATGTATGGGGCATATACAAAGAGTTATAGATGTGTGCTGAAAATATGTTCTTTAAAATGTGTTTGGCAGGTAGTGCATAAGCTCAGTCTGCCCTAAACAAAGGAATGTCTTTTTACTTGTCTGACCACCTTGATCACCAGCAGAGGACAATGCGAGTACATTTACATATAAGGCAAGCAAAGCCACCAAGCTAACAAGTATGGGAAAAGACCACTGTTCTGGTTCATTCCCTCTGAAGTATCTGACACTGACCACTGTCAGAAGACAGACACTGAGCTAGATGGACCATTGGTCTGACCCCGTATAGCCATTCTTATGTTCATACAAGTGTTTCTAGTGTGAATACCCTCCATATTGAATTTAAAATTCAGAGTCCAAAAATACATTCATATGCAACTGTGAAATTTGCTTTCTGAAAACATTTATATCAGTGTAAACATGGGGTGAAATCCTAGTCCTGTTTAAGTCAATGGGACTGTTGTCATTGACCCCAAAGGAAGTATCAAGTCACCCCTTATCTCTTGAATGCTCATGGAAAGAGGTTGCCAGTGGTAGCCTTTGCAGGAGGGGGGTTTAATGTGTTCTCCAGAGCCCAAATGAGGCTTTATTCTATAGCAGTACCTATAGTGAGCAGGTAGGAAAACCCCTTCTTCCTAACAAGAATTTATAGGGAAAAGGGAAAGGTCTTCATCTCTCCCTCCAACTCTTCATTAATAGAACCAGTAACACAGCAGTTAACATATCATGGAGACTGTAAGGGTCCGGTGTGGGGGCTCGGCCCTCTCAGGTGCGGCTGGGAGCCAGGCCGCCTCACTACGCAAGGCTGGGCGAACAGTTCAGTATCTCAAGTCCAAGCCCTAGATCAGGGCAGGGCAACGGGCAGTAGTCCTGGGCTCAGACCCTCCGGCAGGGGCTGAGCAAATAAACAGTAATTTAAGCCCCTGCCCTTAGTCAGGGCGAGGCAACAAACAGCAGTTCTGGGCTCAGACCCTCAGGCAGGGGCTGAGCAAATCCACAGCAATTTAAGCCCCAAGCCCTAGGTCAGGGTGGGGCACCAAACAGCAGTTCTGGGCCCAGACCCTCAGGCAGGGGCTGAGCAAAACAAACAGTCTTTTAAGCCCAAGCCCTAGGTCAGGGCGGGGTAGCAAACAGTTCAAGGGTTCAGACCCTCAGGCAGGGGCTGAGCAAAACACAGGGCAGTTCAGGGGCTCAGGCCTTCAGGCAGGGGCTGAGCAACAACTGGTAAGTCCAGGCTTCTACGCCTGAGCGTTGGGGTGAAGGGGGAGACTGCCACCCATGAGTGGGGTGGCAGGGGGGACACAGGCCCACCCACTCCACTGTGTCCCAGCCCGGGGCCCTAACAGCGGCAGTCAGTCTGCTGCTGTGTCGGTGGGGTCCTGACCGCAACACACCAACATTGGCTCAAAGTCTGCTGCAGCCAGACTGGGGTCGGCTACCCCCGGACTACTTCCATTCTCCCCCTCCATTGGTACCTGTCCATCCCTAGCATCCTCTGCCGGATCCCACACCATGGGCTCCTCGGGGTACTGAGCGCTGGATAGGTTGGGCTGCTCCTCAGGACACGGGGTGAGGGGACGCTCAGGCAGCTCCTCGGGGTACCGGGCTTGGAGAAGGCTCGGCCAGTCCTCCTCAGGGTACCGGGCTCGGGGAAGGCTCGGCCAGTCTTCCTCATGGTACCGGGCTCAGGGAAGGCTCGGCCAGTCTTCCTCAGGGTACCGGGCTCGGGGAAGGTTCGGCCCAACAGGAGCTCGGGCATCAGCTTCTGTCCTCTTCAGCGGCCGGGCGGCAACTGAGCGCTGGGGCCGGGCCTTTATACTTCCTGTCCCGCCCCTTGACTTCCGGGGGGCGGGGACAGGTGGAGATGACTCCGCCCACTGAGGCGGCTGTTCCGGCTCGGCCCTCTCAGGTGCGGCTGGGAGCCAGGCCGCCTCACTACAGAGACATAATTGCATTGCCACTGGTTTGTAGTTAACAGTACTTTTATAGTCACAGTATTACAGTGACATGAATAAACTTTACTATCAACTGAAATGAACTACATCTCATGGGAATAACTACAATTGTGGAGTTCACAAATGTGAAAACAATCTTGTGTTTCACATTAAAAAAACAGAATAAAAATAATCTATCTACTGTAGATATGATTTCCCCATCTTTCATGCTGACTTTACACTGATAGAACTTTACTGACTTCATTTAGTTGTACTGTAATCAAGGATCAGACGCCATTGTGCATATACATAATAAAAAAAAAACACCTGACCCAAAGGGTCAGGTGTTTTTTTTTTTATTATGTATAATAATCAAGGCCGAGGTGAGAGACAACAAGGCAATGTTTTCATGCTTTTTTTCACAGCCATGAGGCTAGAACCTATTTTTTTTAAAAGGGAAAGAAAAGAAAGCTGAGGGTGTGATGCTTTCACTATCTGGAAACACATAATGTGACTCCTTTTTGCAAAACAACAGTGAGGGTTGCACAGGACTATAAAAAATATATTCTGGTCTTCAATTCAGTAAGGTTGTATTCCAGGTGAGGATCTTGAAGCACTTTACAACACTAGTGAATGAAGTCTCAAATCACCATTGCGAGGTAAATAAATACGTCCCCTTTACAAATGGGGAAATTGAGGCATGGAGCAGTTAAGACTGGGGTTTTCACAAAAGCCTAAATTTATTGAAATGGAACGTAGGCACCTATTTTCATTAGCTTTCTTGATTCCTCCTGAGGCTAAAACTCAGGCAAACTAACATGCTCAAATGCATAGCCTGTGTCTTGATGAGGATTTTCAGTCATGTTAAACTAACTCAACTGCGCTAACACAATTTTTAAAAAAACACCTTTTTTCCCATCAAGACAGGACCTAAGTGTCTTGGCCAAGGTCACACAAGGAAGTCTGTGGTATGCCACAAATAAAAATAAATTCTTCTAACTCAAAGATCTGTGCTTCTACCAAAAGACTATCTTCCTTCTCATTTTTAGCTTATTTGTGAATTTGATCCCTGTTTGACCCCACTTCCAGCCCTACATTTCTATGATTCTATATCCCAGCCAGGGCAGATAAGCAAGGGAGTCCAGGAATTTATGGTTGAAGAGCAATTCCCAGCAGAGGCATAAGACTTTTATATAATTAGCACCACAATTCCCAATTTAAATATCCTCTCTGAACAAGTAGGAACTGCATCACAGCCAGTGGATGTGAGGCTGAGAGGGCTAGTAGCTACATCCATGACTACAATGTAATCCTAAACATAGTCATGTAGATAGGGGATACTGGCATGGTACCTACATACTATAGTGATGACACAATTAGAAATGTCTTAGGTAAATAAGAAAGATGACAGTGAAGCAGGCACTTGCTTCCAGAGGCTGAAAATGGAATTCCTGTGTTCCTTACGACACCTACCTGACTGAGGTGAGCCTTAAAGCTGGATCTGCCACAGAGCCACAGACTACTGAGCCACCAGTCAGTGATGCGGCCCTCGGGCCAATATACTAGTCCTCATGTGGCCCTTGTGGTCATTTGAGTTTGAGATTCCTGCGCTATATGAACTGTGAGTTTGCCATTCTGGATCCAAGGTGTGGTGCATCAAGTCTTACATAATCCTCAGCAGTGCTTCCTCTTGAGATGGAACTTCCCTGAAGGATGGTACAGCAGGTCAGGACCTGCCGTTTAGTGGCCGGAGGCTAAAAGAGGCTGGCATTTTCACTAGTGCTGTCAGGTAAGATGCTGAAAAGGAGGAAGCAGACATACTGTAACAAATTAGCTTTCTGTCTCTGCTGAGGAGGGTTTATAGAAGAATAAATAGGAAGGACTATATCTTTAAAACATAAAGGCAAATAAATTGGACGTTAATTGTCTCCTTTTTCTATTGGAAATTACTCAGTCCACTGCAGGAATTCTGTTGGTACTTTATAATCCAGAGAGCAAAATAACAGCCATAAGTAGTTTCTTTAGTGCAGTGCAATGCTGATCTTTCAAATGTGACACAAATATTTATCTGACCTGTCCACAAGGACTAGGGAAGCTTGTCTCAGTGGGATTGACAGGAAATGCAAATGGTGCTCAATGGTCTAAAATCAATATCTGCAGAGGAATTAAACAATGATTCATGTTACCTGGATAATTAAAAGGCTAATTTCAAAAGATTTGTACTTTACAATTTAATATTGATTCTTCTGTATATACAATTTCTTTTTAGTAATGGGTCAGATAGGTTAGCCGGATAATTAACTGCATTGCTTAGTATCAGAGGGGTAGCCGTGTTTGTCTGGTTCTGTAGAAGCAGCAAAGAATCCTGTGGCACCTTATAGACTAACAGATGTTTTGCAGCATGAGCTTTCGTGGGTGAATACCCACTTCTTCGGATGCATTGCTTAGGAGATTTTTCACACCCCTCAGTGATGTAATTATATCAACCTAATTTCCTCATGTAGACCAGGCCTCAATTTTCTTATGTAGACCAGGCCTCAGTATCCCTAAAACTATTTTTTGTTATGGTAGACCCAGAATTTATGAATTATGTCAGAAGTTAAACTTACCTAAACCCTGGCCCAGACAGCACTAGGTTGATGGGAGAAGAATTCTTCCATCAACATAGTTGCCAGCACTTGGGGAGGAACCCCTCCCATCAGCATAGGTAGCATTTTCACTAATGTGCTA
This sequence comes from Mauremys reevesii, assembly GCF_016161935.1. Taxonomy (NCBI): domain Eukaryota; kingdom Metazoa; phylum Chordata; order Testudines; family Geoemydidae; genus Mauremys; species Mauremys reevesii. The sequence goes on along the minus strand of NC_052624.1, from coordinate 127,559,880 downwards.
CAGTGGTGCAGCTGCAGTGTTTTAAGTGTAGCCAAGCCCGGAGGGGAGAAGAAAAGACATGTGATCGTCTCTGTACTGAGACACAGGACCATAGGTGCTGACTCCATGGGTGCTCCAGCCCCAATGGGAAAAAATAGTGGGTGCTGAGCACCCACTGGCAGCCCCTCTATCAGGCCCCTCCCTCCCCGCACCTTTCACCCATGGCGGTCAGCTGTTTTGAGGCACGCAGGAGGTTCTGGAGGGGAGGATCGAGGGTGTGGCATGCTCAGGGGAGGAGTTGGAATGGGGCGGGAAGAGGCAGGGTGGGGCCTTGGGGGAAGGGGTGGAGTGGGAGTGGGGCCTGGAGCAGAGCTGGAGGTCAAGCACATCTCCCCCCCCCCGGCACCTTGGAAAGTCAGCACCCGTGCACAGGACAAACAGCACTAAAACCCAATCTCCTTTTAAATGCCAGTTACTGAGTGTGGGGGTTGTTTTTATGTATTTATTTATTTATCTGGCTTCTCTATTCTCCAGGAAGTTTACTTAAAGGTTTGCATTAAGGGTTCCCCAAGGACCTCTGCCTGCCCCTGACAGTTTATCTGTAAGGACATCACTGTTGATTTTGAAGGTCACCCTAACAAATTAACTAGGAACACTAAGCACCTTGTGAATTTGTGATACAGGGATTTTGCTCAGCACATCTTGATAAATAAAATCAGTAGTACCACACAAACAGCAGGGTGGGTTTTTAAAGTAAAGTCTGTGAATAAATGAAGCTAATGAAGATGATTAATTATAAAGAACCACAGAAGATTTAGAGCTTTTGTAGACTGGGAAAGTCATCTAACCTTCCTCTGGTTATTTATAACCACATTGGAAGGAAAACAAAAACTTTCAAACATTTTCATGAAAGAAAATTGTATCAAAACATCTGTTTTCCAAACAAAAGTTCAGGTTTGTGATTTGTGTCCCCCCCCCCCACCCGCCACTGCCAGCCCCGGGAATGACCAGAGAATGCACCAAGAACCTCAGAAATCTTTTTGTTAAAACATATACGTCTACATAGAATGTTTCAGTTTCAATGAAACAGCATAATTCAATAAAAAAAAAATGTAGTCAAAAATGTTCCCACCATATCTGGTCAGAATGATTAGCAGCACGTTGGCCTCTGAAATCCTGACCTAACAAAATGGGCAATGGCTGGAAATCTCAGGTCTTGCCACTTTTCAGTTTTATTTCAGAAACAGCAAATTAACTCAATTAGTTGAAACATGCCATGCATTTTTAATGCTGCAGTTAGTAATGGGAGTAATGTATTTCAGGCTAGAGAATGCTAATTATATCATTAAGCTTCTTTATAGAAATCTGCATAGTGATACTATTGATATCAAATATTAGTATTAATCTTGGAGAGGCAGATTGGATGCCTTAACTTTAAACCAGTGATCTAGAGATGAAAAATTCTTTTTTGTATTGCCTGCCAGTTAAGCCAGGTTGCTGGCAACCAGGAATCACTATCATCACTTGAGAAGTATGTGTCCTTTGTGTCATGGGTTTGTAGCATCAGTTCAGTTCCTAAAGGACAGGTATTCACATCTCAGCATATTTTGCGTTAATTAGTACTCTTGCTAATAGCCTGAACAGATAAGCCAAAGAGAGTAAGGTAATGAAGACCGAACTAACCACATGTATAGTAACTGTTCTGCAGGGAGGTTTCAGTTTCAAGTTCTGTTAATCAAATGCCCTTCATCTTTATAAAACAGAGAATAATTTTATTTACAAACACAAATGCATTTAATGTAGAATATTAATATATGTTTGCCTTAGTGAAAAGGCGGATTATGAATCTGTAGATAAAACAATCTTTGTGATGGATGAACTTCAAAAGACTCCAATTTAAATTTAGATAGGTATCCAAAACTCCACATGTTAATTCAAAGCTTGTACAAATCTGAGATTCCCTCAGAAAACCCCATGACTCTTCATCCCCAGTCCTCAAATTACTTCTCCCCACCTCCTTTGTAGCTAGAGCTAGTGGGTTTGCACAGGTGTCATTGAGAGCGTGATCTGAAGACAATGGGGCTGTACAGTTGCAGCTGAGGACATAATTTGGCCTGCTAACTTTCTATTATTAGTGATTATTGCCTTCTATGATGAGATAACTGGTTCTGTGGATGAGGGAAAAGCAAAGCTTTTGACAAGGTCTTCCACAGTATTCTTGCCAGCAAGTTAAAGAAATATGGGCTAGATGAATGGACTATAAGGTAGATAGAAACCTGGCTAGATCATCGTACTCAATGGGTAGTGATCAATGGCTCCATGTCTAGTTGGCAGCCAATATCAAGCGGAGTGCCCCAAGGGTCGGTCCTGGACTACACCGTCAGCAAGTTTGCAGATGACACTAAACTGGGAGGAGTGGTAGGTACGCTGGAAGGTAGGGATAGCATACAGAGGGATGTAGAAAAGTTAGAGGATTGGGCCCAAAGAAATCTGATAAGGTTAAACAAGAACAAGTGCAGAGTCCTGCACTTAGGACGGAAGAATCCCATGCAATGCTACAGATTAGGGACCGAGTGGCTAGGCAGCAGTTCTGCAGAAAAGGATCTAGGGGTTACAGTGGACGAGAAACTGAATACGAGTCAGCAGTGTACCCTTGTTGCCAAGAAGGCTGCTTTCAACTACCTGAAAGGAGGTTCCAAAGAGGATGGATCTAGACTGTTCTCCGTGGTAGCAGATAACAGAACAAGGAGTAATGGCAGCTTTGCAAATTTGCTGGACTGGTGACCAGTGCAGGGAGCAGATTAAGCCTCTCAAGTGTGAGTATCAAAAGACCAGGTACCAGAACTGCACATTGGGCAACTTGCCAACATTGTGCCCATTTTATGAGGCGTTTGACTGGGTGCTGGGCATTGTGCCCAACACAGAGCTCTGGTGCAAGATGACCTGGTCAGATGGAATGGTGCCCTGCTGGCCCCAGAATCCAGCATAGGGATTCATGACAGCCAGCAGCAGGCACTGAGTGAGGAATATGAGGTCACTCTATTGCTGAAACCAGTCCCAGAGCTGACTTTGGAGCAGGATCAGCAGCAAATTCTGGGTGCATATTCAGAGGAGCTTTTTGATCTCCCCCCACCCCCAGAGGAACAGCCCGCTGTCAAGCCTTCACCAAACATGGAAGGGACAGAAGCCACCCCTGAGACCAATACGTTTCTGACTCCAGTTTAATGTTCAGTGCTACAGTAATGAGAGGCATTTCCATTCTAAGAACCAGTGGAAACGTTATGACAAGCTCAGGCTAGCAGCATGTATCTGCTAATAGTGGATTGTATCCCAGGACCTTGAGTCTGCCCCCACCCCCTTTCCCTACCACATGGAGTTCAAAATGGCAGCCAGGAAATACCAATGGTAAAGAACACCTTTAAAGATTATTTTTAGTGGAAAGGCACAGATTTTTGCTAGGGCCAGTCCTGTTTCTTAAAAGTAATAACATTACATTGCTATGCATTTAAGTTTGCCGCTCTGTAGTTACTCAACAATCTATGGAGCTGCATGGAAACAGTGAACTCTCTGTGTGTGTTTGGGGAAATGTGATCCATTTCCAAAACGAATCCATTTCAGTTAGAGGTAGTCCATGCAGCCCATCGGTGACAAAATTATTTTTCCCAAGTACGACTGGGGTTTGAATTTTTGTCCAGAAATGTGCCAGGGTTGAGTAGGGAGGAGGAAGGCTGTGGAGTTCTGCATCTTTGAATGCAGCCATAACAGGATAAGCCATGTGGAAGCTAATGCAGCATCCTGTTGATTCCCTCATGAATTCTGACCCATGGGGGCCTGCATAACAATGGAGTAGTACCCTTTCTGGTTTGTGTACTTGTGTGCGACTTGAGGAGGGCAAACTATGGCCACATGAGTCCTGTCAATGGCCCCAGTGCAGTTTGGAAACCCCATTCTCTCAAAGCCAGCACTTACCTCAGGAATATCTTCTATGCCCAGCACCTTGGAGTAAAACACATGCCTGATTGCCTCAGAAGCCTCTGTCACCACTCAGGAGCTCCGTAACCTGTGTAAAAATGTGGAGGGGCACTGGGGCCCTACCTCCTGTTCCTCCTCTTTGCCCCGAGGCCCTGCCCCCTGGCCAGGCTGAAAGCCAGAGCCAGGCCGTGGTAAGAGCCATTTAGGGAGCCTGGTCCACTGTATAAAGCCCTGGACCTTCCACCTGCCCTCGGCAGGGTGCCTGAGAGCAGCCCCAGCCTGTGTCCCCACCTCCATGACTAGTGAAGTGACTTTCAATGAAGGGAGGCTGGGTATTTATTGTTGCTTCCTGGATGCTGTATTATGATATGAGAAGGTCATGCAAGACAGTATCAAAATCTTTACTAAAGTCAAGATATACCACGTCTACCACTCCCCCCATCTAAAAGGCTTGTTACCCTGTCATAGAAAGCTATCAGGTTGGTTTGACATGATTTGTTCTTAACAAATCCATGTTGACTGTTACTTATCACCTTATCTTATAGATGGAGCAAATAATTAAGCAATCAATTTGCAAACATCTTTCTGGATACAGAAGTTAAGCTGACTGGTCTGTAATTCACTGGGTTGTCCTTATTTCCCTTTTAACAGATGGGCACTATATTTGCACTTTTCCAGACTTCTGGAATCTCTCCTGTCTTCTATGACTTTTTAAAGATAATCACTAATCACTCAGATAGCTGCTCAGTCAGCTCCTTGTGTATTCTAGGATGTATTTCATCAGGCCCTGGTGACTTGAAGACATCTTACTTGTCTAAGTAATTTTTAACTTGTTCTTTCTTTATTTTAGCCTCTGATCTTACCTCATTTTCACTGGCATTCACTATGTTAGACATCCAATCACCACAAACCTTCTTGGTGAAAACCGAAACAAAGAAGTCATTCAGCACCTCTGCCATTTCCACATTTTCTGTTATTGTCCCCTCCCTCCCACCAATTGAGTAACGGGCCTACCCTGTCCTTGGTCTTCCTCTTGCTTCTAATGTATTTGTAGAATGTTTTCTTGTTACCCTCTATGTTTCTACCTAGTTTGATCTCATTTTGTTCATTGGCCTGTCTAATTTTGTCCCTACATATTTGTGTTGTTTGTTTATATTCATCCTTTGTCATTTGACCTAGTTTCCACTTTTTGTAGGACTCTTTTTTTGATTTTTAGATCATTGAAGATCTCCTGGTAAAGCCAGGATGGTCTCTTGCCATACTATCTTTCCTACATGCAGCCCATCGGTGACAACGGGAGACTTTGCTCTGGTGCCCTTCATAATGTCTCTTTGTCAAACTGCCAGTTGTCTTCAATTATTTTGAAGCTTCAATTGTTTTGAAACTTTGGAAGCAAGTCTAAGGGGAAAAACAATTGAAGACAGCTGGCAGTTTGACAAAGAGACATTATGAAGGGCACCAGAGCAAAGTCTCCCACTGTATAGGAAAGATAGGAAGTATGGCAAGAGACCATCCTGGCTTTACCAGGAGATCTTCAATGATCTAAAAATCAAAAAAGAGTCCTTCCCATGGGATCTTACTTATCAACTCCCTGAGTTTGCTAAAGTCTTCCTCTTGAAATCCATTGTCTTTATTTTGCTGTTCTCCCTCCTACAATTTCTTAGAATCATGAACTCTGCCATTTCTATAAGGAGGGCTTTGGGATGTATGGGCACTGGGAGGCATTCGGGGACAGAGAACTGTTCTCACGGGATGGGCTCCACCTGAGTAGGGAAGGAAATAGATTTCTAGGAGGGAGGCTGGCTCATCTGATCAAAAGAGCTTTAAACTAGGAATTGGGGGGAAACGGTTGGGAGATGTCCAGGCACTCTCCACGCCAAATTTAAACATTGAGAGGGAGGACAACAGGATAAGAACGGATATAGCCAGAGGGAGGGGTTGGACATAAGAAAGAGGGTGGGATGGATACTAGACCAATAGGTCATACTGGTGGTACTGTGTCCCTACCAAACTGGGTAACACAGGAAAGAGAGGCCAAACAGCAAAAATTAGGATGTTTGTTCACCAATGCAAGAAGCCTAGGTAACAAAATGGAGGAATTGGAGCTCCTGGTCCGAGAATTAAAACCGGATATCGTAGGAATAACTGAAACATGGTGGAATGCTAGTCATGACTGGAGTACAGGTATGGAATGGTATGTGCTGTTTAGGAAAGACCGAAACAAAGGTAAAGGTGGGGGAGTAGCATTGTATGTCAATAATGAGGTGAACTGTAATGAAATAACTAGTAATGGAATGGATAATACGGAGTCTGTTTGGGCAATGGTGACATTGGGGAAGAAAACTACTAGAGCCTCCCCTGGGATAGTGATTGGGGTGTGCTATAGACCGCCGGGATCTAGCCTGGATATGGATAGAGAACTCTTTAATGTTTTTAAGGAGGTAAATACTAATAGGAACTGTATGATCATGGGAGACTTTAACTTCCCAGATATAGATTGGGGAACAAATGCTAGTAATAATAATAGGGCTCAGCTTTTCCAAGACGTGATAGCTGATGAATTCCTTCATCAAGTAGTTGCTGAACCGACAAGGGGGGATGCCATTTTAGATTTGGTTTTGGTGAGTAGTGAGGACCTTGTTGAGGAAATGGTTGTAGGGGACAACCTTGGCTCGAGTGATCATGAGCTAATTCAGTTCAAAATAAATGGAAGGATAAACAAAATTGCATCTGAGACTAAGGTTTACGATTTCAAAAGGGCTAACTTTACTAAATTAAAGCGACTAGTTAGGGAAGTGGATTGGACTAACATATTTAGGGATCTAAAGGCGGAAGACGCCTGGGATTATTTCAGGTTGAAGTTGCAGGAGCTGTCAGAGGCCTGTATCCCGAGAAAGGGAAAACGGTTCGTAGGTAGCAGCTTTAGACTGAGCTGGATGAGCAAGCGTCTCAGAGGGGTGATTAAGAAAAAACAGAAAGCGTACAAGGAGTGGAAGATGGGAGGGATCAGCAAGGAAACCTACCTTATAGAGGTCAGAGGGTGTAGGGATGCAGTGAGAAAGGCCAAAAGCCGGGTAGAGATGGACCTTGCGAAGGGAATTAAAACCAATAGTAAAAGGTTTTTTAGCCATATAAATAGGAAGAAAACCAAGAAAGAAGAAGTGGGTCCGCTTAAAACTGTAAACGGGGTAGAGATTAAGGATAAGCTAGGCATGGCACAATATCTAAACGAATATTTGCCTCGGTCTTTAATGAGGCTAATGAAGGGCTTAGGAATAGTGGCAGAGTGACTGATGGGAATGAAGGTGCGGGGTTGGAAATTACAGTATCCGAGGTAGAAGCCAAACTTGAACAGCTTAACGGTAGTAAATCAGGCAGCCCGGATAATCTTCATCCTAGAATATTAAAGGAATTGGCGAGTGAAATTGCAAGCCCATTAGCGATCATTTTTAATGAATCTCTAATCTCGGGGGTTGTACCGTTTGACTGGAGATTAGCTAATATAGTTCCTATTTTCAAGAAGGGGGAAAAAAGTGACCCAGGTAACTACAGGCCTGTTAGTTTAACATCTGTAGTATGTAAAGTCATGGAAAAAAAATTAAAGGAGAGAGTAGTTACGGACCTTGAGGTCAATGGCGATTGGGACAAATTACAACATGGTTTTACGAAAGGTAGATTGTGCCAAACCAACCTGATCTCTTTCTTTGAGAAAGTAACAGATTTTTTAGACAAGGGAAATGCAGTGGATCTAATATATCTTGATTTCAGTAAGGCGTTTGATACGGTACCGCATGAAGAATTACTGATTAAATTGGAATAGATGGGGATCGAAATGAAAATCCAGAGGTGGATAAGGAACTGGTTAAAGGGGAGACTGCAGCGGGTCGTATTGAAAGGTGATCTGTTGGGTTGGAGGGAGGTTACCAGTGGAGTTCCTCAAGGTTTGGTTTTGGGTCCGATCTTATTCAATCTATTTATCACTGACCTTGGAACCAAAAGTAGGAGTGGGCTGATAAAGTTTGCGGATGACACCAAGTTGGGAGGTATTGCCAATTCAGAGAAGGATCGGGATATCCTCCAGGGAGATTTGGATGACCTTGTAAACTAGAGTATTAATAATAGGATGATATTCAATAGTGAGAAGTGTAAGGTTATGCATTTAGGGATGACTAACAGGAATTTTAGTTATAAGCTGGGGATGCACCAGTTGGAAGTAACGGAAGAGGAGAAGGATCGCAGGATGACTATGAGTCGGCAATGTGATGTGGCCGTTAAAAAAGCTAATGCGGTCTTGGGATGCATTAGGCGAGGTATTTCTAGTAGAGATAAGGAGGTGCTAGTCCCGTTATACAAGGCGTTGGTGAGACCTCATTTGGAGTACTGTGTGCAGTTTTGGTCTCCCATGTTTAAGAAGGATGAATTCAAGCTGGAATGGGTACAAAGAAGGGCCACTAGAATGATCTGAGGAATGGAAAGCCTGTCGTATGAAAGGAGACTTGAGGAGCTCGGTTTGTTTTCCTTAACCAAAAGAAGGTTGAGAGGAGATATGATTGCTCTCTTTAAATATATTAGAGGGATAAATACCAGGGAGGGAGAGGAATTATTTCAGCTCAGTACTAATGTGGACACGAGAACAAATGGATATAAATTGGCAGTCGGGAAGTTTAGGCTTGAAATTAGACGAAGGTTTCTAACCATCAGGGGAGTGAAATTCTGGAACAGCCTACCGAGGGAAACAGTGGGGGCGAAGGACCTCTCTGGCTTTAAGATTAAGCTTGATAAGTTTATGGAGGGAATGGTTTGATAGGATAACGTGATTTAGTCAATAGGTCAATAACGTGCGACCACTGGTAATTAGTACCGAGGGTCAATGTTGGGATATTGAAAGTCTTTTTCCTGAGTGTCTGGCTGGAGAGTCTTGCCCGCATGCTCGGGGTTCAGCTGATCGCTATATTTGGGGTCGGGAAGGAATTTTCCTCCAGGGTAGATTGGCAGTGGCCCTGGAGGTTTTTCGCCTTCCTCCGCAGCATGGGGCAGGGGTCGCTTGCTGAAGGATTATCTGCTACTTGAAGTCTTTAAATCAGGATTTGGGGACTTCAACAGCTGAGTCAAGGGAGAGAATTATTTCAGGAGTGGGTGGGTCAGCTTTTGTGGCCTGCATGTTGCGGGAGGTCAGACTAGATGATCATAATGGTCCCTTCTGATCTTAAGTTCTATGATTCTATGATTCTATGATTTCATGATCACTTTCACCCAAGCTGCCTTCCACTCTCAAATTCTCAACCAGTTCCTCCCTATTTGTCAAAATCAAATCTAGAACAGCCTCTCCCCTAGTAGCTCTCTCCACCTTCTGAAATAAAAAATTGTCTTCGATGCATTACAAGAACTTGCTGGATAATCTGTGCCCTGCTGTGTTATTTTCCCAACAGATGTCAGAGTAGGTGTAGTTCCCCATCACTACCAAGTCCTGTGCTTTGGATGATTTTGTTAGTATAAGATTTTGGAGATGGTTCAAATTACCTGACAACTAAGATTTGATATCCCACATTCAATGAGGGGTTTGGAGAGTGTGCTGTAAATAGAGCTTAAGGCCACACATTGAATGATGATGATAAAAAGAAAGAAATATGGAACAGCTGCCTTATTCCTTGAGCACAACCTATCCTGTGTACTGATGACTTGATACAAAGCCACTGATTTTAACAAAAAGTCTCACATTGACATCAATGGGCTTTGGATCAAGTCTTGAATGAGGCAGGGATCTTGTGGGGTTTACATGTCCCTCTACACCCTGGGGTTGTGAGAGGATATCACACAAAGAATACGACACATTTCTTCCTTTTACAGTCTATTTTATTAGGTTAACTCTCATGGCTATTTATAAAACTAATTTCCCCCAGCATATTGGTTTATGGCTAAGTCTAATTTCTTTTTTCTGTTCTCATATTTACATGGTTACTGGATTTGGATTTTGTAAAAGGGTTTTACACATTTCTAACAAATACACTTGAGCTAAGAGATGTGGCCAGCATGTGGTCTGCATAAAGCATCATTTTCTGTGTTATTTGCCTTCAACCCCTTTGGGAAACTGCTTCATTTCCATGCAAATGTAGTTGATCCTTTTTTGTAGACATTTTAATTGTTACATAGCATCACTATAGAACATTCAAGTACTAAAATCATCATGTCTATATAGCAGCTGCTGTTCCTATCAGACAGCCAGGCACTGTCTGCCACAAAGTGTAGAACAAATCTATTTCTCAGGATAAGTGTGGGTGAAACACTGACTATATTTACCAGAGTATGTATATTGGAACCCCAGCCACATCTACACAGAGATCTTCTACATTAAACACAGCACTATATAGTATAAACTGTTCTGCTTTTATGGGACCTGATCTTGCATAATTGAAATGAAAAGAATAGCAATGTTGCTGTTGATTTCAGACCAACAATGCACAATGGCAAACCTACTTTCCCCTCATTTACTGACGTTATTTCTGTGCACACGTAGTTGTAGCAAGGAAATTGCTATTTAACAACACTTTATTTCTATTCCATTTATGTCAATCTGACTTTCTGTGTTCAGATGATCAGGTAGAAGGGGCCCACTTCACTGTCAAAGTCACAGCTACTCGCAATAAGGAAATCTAGCCTTTTCAGAAAACCTTTGCAATTTGATACCATTAAACGTATCTGAAATAGAGACACCCACACAGCAACACGTTGGAGCCCTGTTCTGATTGGTTGTTGCCAAACTAATATGCTATTTTTTTTGTTTTTTTTTAATGCACCTTGGAAACATTTTCAGTTTTCACACATAGAAAATATAATGTTCTGATGAGAGGCCCCAACACTTCTTTAACTTTTAGGAGCTTGCAATATATCAGAAAGAATATCTTTCTCTCTTTCTATTTTCACTTGATGCCATAAGTAATGCTTGGAGTTTGACATGGAGGAGTTACTGTTTGTATTCACTTGTTTACTCTGAGATTTTTCAGTGTCATTGGTAGTTTGAAATAGTCTGCGAAAGTGACAGTTAAGATTTCCATGAAGTGATGATTGCTCATTTCTTCTGAATTACATTGACAAGAAAAAAAAGGCCAAGCTGTTTTGGCAATAATCGTTTTCCTCCTCAGATAGGTGATATAGAGTGACAAAGCATCAAGGAGAGTGGGTTTTTGGAAGGTTACTTTTCAGTTTTTGGCAGTATGTAAAGTAATTTGACATAACTGCCTAGATCTAGTGCACCAGCAAAGGAAGTTTTGCTTTTGTTCATTTTCTGTCTTCAACAGAAAAATGGAAGTGCACAGTAGCTATGTTAACTAGGGACAGATTAGACTGCAATTGCAAGTGCTGTATAAATGCTGAGGAACATACTTTCATACATCATTTGTTCTCTGGCACTAATCTGCTCTCTTTTAAATGGCTAAAATAACATTCACTTCTTTTGATTACTCATTTAAATATATCTCATGGAGGCATTAGAACTGACTGCATAGTTATGGCTGCATTGTGATTTTTACTAAAAGAAAGACTAAAATCTGTTTTATGTATCACTGAGTGAATTTGTTCAGTCTCCAAATTTGGCACAGAAAATCCTCAAGAGTATAGAACATTATGTATATAATTTTTGTTATAAATAATTATACAAGAGTTTTTTTGTAGCGGAAACCTTTGAAAATGAGCCTTTTATGAAATTTGAAACCTTTTCAGAAGGGTTATATTTTACTTATTTATTTTTTAATTTATATATTTATTTATGTATTTGCAGCCCTCTAATTTAAAAATAAAGTAATTCACAAGTTCCAAATTTCATCAACTAACTCATCTTGGGTGAAGTTCAACCCTGCACCAGACTATGCATCACATCCCATTGGAGGAGCAGGTATCTGGATTTGCATCTGTCTTTGTAGTGCTTGTATCTATCTGTAGGGGCAGACTGCTGAGCGGGCAGCCGAGCCCTGAGTAGGGGGCGGAGCTAGGCTGAGGAAGGGCCTATAAAAGCAGCTGCCCAGCCAGGCAGCGGCACAGCTGCAAGCAGCGGCACGGGAGCTGGCGAACAGGGCTGCTAACAGGGGAGTTTGAGTGGGAGTTTACAGGGGGAGGCGGAAGGGGGCGGCGCCGTGTTTCCTGTGTTCCCCAGGTAGGAACGCCGAGCGAGGCTGAGACAGCAGCAGCCATGAGCCAAGCAGCAGAGGACACAATAAGGATGATTGCATGCAGCAGCTGCGGTATGTACATGGTCCTAGCGGGGGACCCAGAACAGCACTATGTATGCATGAAGTGCCGCCTAATAGAGCTGCTGGAGGAAAAGATCCAGGGTTTAGAACTGCAGGTAGAAACCCTGGTAGAGCATAGAAGGGGGTTCGAACAGCTGATGGAGCAATGGCAAGCAGTGGCTGAGGGGAATGCCCAGGAGTACAGGGGGAAGCAGGGGCTAAGGCCAGTGAGGGGGGACTGCCAGATGAGGAATATGGGCAGTGGAAGCATGTGACCGTGAGAAGCAGGAAGGGGAAACGGAGAGCCAGTGAGGGAGAAATAGAGCTAAGGAACAGGTTTGAAGGTTTGGAGAATGAGGAAGGGGTACAGCAGGTGGTAGCTGACGGTGGGAGGGCAAGGAAAAATAGATGAGCGGCTAGTCTGATAGAAAGAGGAGAGGAGTCGATGGAGGCAGCACCAAGTTTGGGCCCAGGGAGGATGCAGGATGGCTTAAGGGGAACCACAAGGGATGATAGGAATGGAAGGAGCTTGCAACCAGGGGGGAAGGAGGATAGGTTAGAGGACCGCACTGTCCCCAGGCAAAGGCAGGTCTATCTGATTGGGGATTCTATACTGAGAAGGTTGGACAGGCCTGTGACCAGGGCCGATCCGGAGAACAGAAGGGTGTGCTGTCTACCGGGCGCTAAAATACGGGATGTGGACCTGAGGTTGAAAAGGATCCTAAGAGGAGCAGGTAAGAACCCGTTGATCATCCTTCATGTAGGAACGAATGACACGGCTAGATTCTCACTAGAGAGGATCAAGGGAGACTATGCCAGGTTGGGTAAGACGCTCAAGGAAATTGAGGCTCAGGTGATCTTCAGTGGGATTCTACCTGTCCCTAGGGAAGGGCGCCAAAGGGGTGACAAGATCGTGATGATAAATAGTTGGCTGAGGGAGTGGTGTTACAAGGAGGGCTTTGGGATGTATGGGCACTGGGAGGCTTTTGGGGACAGAGAACTGTTCTCACGGGATGGGCTCTACCTAAGTAGGGAAGGAAGTCGAATTCTAGGAGGGAGGCTGGCTCATCTGATTAAAAGAGCTTTAAACTAGACATTGGGGGGAGACGGTTGGGAGAGGTCCAGGTACTCTCCACGCCAAATTTATACGTTGAGAGTGAGAACATCAGGATAACAACACATATAGCCAGAGGGGGAGGGTTAGGTATAAGGAAGGGGGGGGACGGATACTAGATCGACAGGTCATACTGGTAGTACTGTGTCCCTACCAAGTTGGGTGAAAAGGGTGAGAGGAGCCAAACAGCAAAAATTAGGATGTTTGTTCACCAATGCGAGAAGCTTAGGTAACAAAATGGAGGAACTGGAGCTCCTGGTCCGAGAATTGAAACCGGATATCGTAGGAATAACCGAAACATGGTGGAACAGTAGCCATGACTGGAGTACAGGTATGGAAGGGTATGTGCTGTTTAGGAAAGACCAAAACAAAGGTAAAGCTGGGGGAGTAGCATTGTATGTCAATAATGAGGTGAAATGTAACGAAATAACTAGCAATGCAATGGATAATACGGAGTCTGTTTCGGCAATGGTGACATTGGGGAAGAAAACTACTAGAGTGTCCCCTGGGATAGTGATTGGGGTGTGCTATAGACCGCCGGGATCTAGCCTGTATATGGATAGAGAGCTCTTTAATGTTTTTAAGGAGGTAAATATTAATAGGAACTGTATGATCATGGGAGACTTTAACTTCCCGGATATAGATTGGGAAACAAATGCTAGTAATAATAATAGGGCTCAGCTTTTCCTAGACGTGATAGCTGATGAATTCCTTCATCAAGTAGTTGCTGAACTGACGAGGGGGGATGCCATTTTAGATCTGATTTTGGTGAGTAACGAGGACCTTGTTGAGGAAATAGTTGTAGGGGACAACCTTGGCTCGAGTGATCATGAGCTAATTCAGTTCAAAATAAATGGAAGGATAAACAAAATTGCATCTGAGACAAAGGTTTACGATTTCAAAAGAGCTAACTTTACTAAATTGAGGCGACTAGTTAGGGAAGTGGATTGGACTAACATATTTAGGGATCTAAAGGCGGAAGACGCCTGGGGTTACTTCAGGTTGAAGTTGCAGGAGCTGTCAGAAGCCTGTATCCCGAGAAAGGGAAAACGGGTCGTAGGTAGCAGTTTTAGACCGAGCTGGATGAGCAAGCGTCTCAGAGGGGTGATTAAGAAAAAACAGAAAGTGTACAAGGACTGGAAAATGGGAGGGATCAGCAAAGAAACCTACCTTATTGAGGTCAGAGGGTGTAGGGAAGCAGTGAGAAAGGCAAAGAGCCGGGTGGAGATGGACCTAGTGAAGGGGATTAAAACCAATAGCAAAAGGTTTTTTAGCCATATAAATAGGAAGAAAACCAAGAAGGAAGAAGTGGGACCGCTTAAAACTTTAAACGGAGTGGAGATTAGGGATAATCTTGGCATGGCATAATATCTAAACGAATATTTTGCCTCGGTCTTTATTGAGGCTAATGAAGGGCTAAGGAGGACTGGCGGGAATGAAGATATGGGGTAGTAGACAGGGGGGTATCTGAGGTGGAAGCCAAACTTGAACAAACTGAACAGCTTATCAGAAGCCTGGATAATCTTCATCCTAGAAATATTAAGAATTGGCGAGTGAAGAAGTGAAATTGCAAGCCGATGATTTTTTTTAAATAATCTAAAAACTCGGGGTTGTACGTTTGACTGGAGATTAGTAATATAGTTCCTATATTCAAGAAGGGGAAAAATTTTAAAGGAGAGACTGACGGGAATGAAGATATGGCAACTGGGACAAATTACGCATGGTATCTGAAGGTAGAAGCCAAACCAACCTGAACAGCTTCTTTGAGAAAGTAAAGTTCAGAAATGCCTGGATAATCTTCATCCTAGAATATTAAGGGAATTGATACGGTACCGAGTGAAATTGCACTGGTTAAATTGGAAAGATGATCGAAATGAAAATCAGAGGTGGATAAGGAACTGGTTAAAGGAGACTGCAGGGTATTGAAAGGTGATCTGTCGGGTTGACTGAGATTAGCCAATATAGTTCCTATATTCAAGAAGGGTCCGAAAAAGTGACCTCGGTAACTACAGGCCTGTTAGTTTAACATCTGTAGTATGCAAAGTCATGGAAAAATTTTAAAGGAGAGAGTATTGGACCTTGAGGCTGATGGAACTGGGATATCCTACAGCATGGTTTGGATGACCTTGTAAACTGGAGTATTAGTAACAGGATGAAATTCAATAATGAGAAGTGTAAGGTTATGCATTTAGGGATGACTAACAAGAATTTTAGTTATAAACTGGGGACGCACCACTTGGAAGTAACGGAGGAGGACAAGGACCTAGGAGTCCTGGTTGATCGTAAGATGACTATGAGTAGGCAATGTGATGTGGCCGTTAAAAAAGCTAATGCGGTCTTGGGATGCATTAGGCGAGGTATTTCTAGTAGAGATAAGGAGATGCTAGTCCCATTATATAAGGCGTTGGTGAGGCCTCATTTGGAGTATTGTGTGCAGTTTTGGTCTCCCATGTTTAAGAAGGATGAATTCAAACTGGAATGGGTACAAAGAAGGGCCACTAGAATGATCCGAGGAATGGAAAGCCTGTCGTATGAAAGGAGACTTGAGGAGCTCGGTTTGTTTTCCTTAACCAAAAGAAGGATAAGAGGATATATGATTGCACTCTTTAAATATATCAGAGGGATAAATACCAGGGAAGGAGAGGAATTATTTCAGCTCAGTGCTAATGTGGACATGAGGACAAACGGATATAAATTGTCAGTCAGGAAATTTAGGCTTGAAATTAGACGAAGGTTTCTAACCATCAGAGGAGTGCAATTCTGGAACAGCCTACCGAGGGAAACAGTGGGGGCGAAGGACCTCCATGACTTTAAGATTAAGCTGGATAAGTTTATGGAGGGGATGGTATGATAGGATAACGGGTTTAGTCAATAGGTCAATAACGTGCCACACTGGTAATTAGTACAAAGGGTCAATGTTGGGATATTGTTAGCCTTTTCCAGAGGGTCTGGCTGGAGAGTCTTGCCCACATGCTTGGGGTTCAGCTGATCGCTATATTTGGGGTCGGGAAGGAATTTTCCTCCAGGGTAGATTGGCAGTGGCTCTGGAGGTTTTTCGCCTTCCTCCGCAGCATGGGGCAGGGGTCGCTTGCTGGTGGATTATCTGCTTCTTGAAGTCTTTAAATCATGATTTGGAGCATTCAACAGCAGAGTCAAGGGAGAGAATTATTTCAGGAGGTCGTGGATCGGCTTATGTGGCCTGCATCTTGCAGGAGGTCAGACTAGATGATCATAATGGTCCCTTCTGATCTTGAATTCTATGATTCTATGATTCTATGATTAAGCCTCATTTTGAGGGCTAAGGTGTGATGTATATGGTGAGCACATACTCTGCGGGTTATCTTTCAATGGAAGCCTAATTGCCATTTGTGCCTTAGAAAAGTTTCCCTACGAAAACAGTCAAAGCCAACACACTACCATTCTCCAAACATTAGCTCGTCAACATCATAACATCCCATCCCACCAGTACCCTAGCATCCTCTCTAAGGTTTTGTCTACATGGGACAGTTTACTGGCATACCAATTCCAAAGAGACGTAAACTGTACTGGAAAAGGCACTCTTATTCTGGATTAAGTGTCCACATAGGGAGTTATACTAGTGCAAATAAATCAGTAAATTTCCTTGTGTATACAAGCCCCAAGGTGCACACTTTCAAATAGGAGAAATGTATATTTCTAGTATATATTAGAAAATATATTGCAATGTCATTGAAAATATATTTAAAATATGATAAAATGATTCTTTTTATATTATGTAAAATACACGAGAAACATATATGCATTATATATATAGACATGTTTTGCAAAATATATCAGAGACATATTGTGCATTTATAAACATGGGGTTCAAATGCACCAACGTAGATAATTGCCAATTGAAGTATATTAATGAGAATTAATAAAATCAGTACAAAGGAAATATATTATAGATATGAAGCATTTGTATAATATATTTTTATATTATAACCTTTTTCAAAATGCCATGTATAGTGTACACATGAATTGTACATGTTTAATATATACCACATATTTAAGTTTACTGGACCAAAATCTGCCCTGTGTAAGCCCTTCTAAACCCACTGAAGTTAATGTGGTTGCATGCAGGCAACTCAGAGCAGAATTTAATCCAATAGAATTAGTATGCTGGTGGCAATGTTGGTGTTGTGTAGCATGGGTGGACACAACGTTAGGCCCTGTTCTTATTAAGACATATCCACATGCTTCATTTACACATGAGTAACATTAATAATTAGTTCCAATTATGTTAAAATCAAGCATGTGTGTATGTGTTTGCCAGATCAGGGCCTACATCTGTGAGGAAGCTTTCAGTATTTGGTATTAAGACTTCCTTACCATAATTTTTCTGCAGCTTGCACACTGCAGCACTTAGCAGGATGTTTCCCTTGATGTATCCTGGTATGTCTCCTCTTTTGACTATCCGCAAGCTCTTTAGATTCAATGCTGATCACATATTTTGAATATATGTTTCTGATATCTATAAAAGTATTTCTTCCTGCTCTTTGGGATCTGTCATGGTCTATAGTACCACCTTTTTCAACCTTGCTTTTTCTAGACTTTGTTGCTGCTTCATATAAATACTGGGTGTGTGGGTTGCTTTGTTACTGGTCTCTGGTGGCTGAGCTGGCCAGTTCTTATCCCTCAAATTTTGTTACCTTTCCAACCACTGTGGCTAGGATTTTCAACTATCTTACCTTGCCCCTTTTATCTTGCAGAACACCCATTTATTTCTGCAGCCAAAAATCCTTTAAAAACCTACACAAAACTCACACTAGCATCAGCCTCAGCATCATGAGCCTGAGCCTGCTCCCAGTGAAGTCAGTGGGAGAATCTTCCATTGACTTAAATATGAACAGGATTGGGTTTCCTGTGTGCTAATGGGACAATAATTATTCTAGGAGATTTATTTCGGCTACAGATGTAGGCAGCAACGCAATGTGGGTCTTTCAAGGAGTGATAGATGTGCTGTAAGGAGCATGTGTTTGTGTGAACATTGATCATACTGTGGTTAAGAGTTTGGAGGTATCAGAAATAGGAAGACTAAGTTCAACTTTTCTTTACTTTTCTCTACTGCAGTGACTCCTACATCATACTTCCTCCCTACCACCAGAGTAGAGAGGGCAGGTGGCTGGAGAAAAGAGAGTATGTAGGGGACACCTCTGTGATGGGATCCCCCCTCCGGGGTGTTACCTGGAACTGGGGTGCCACTGAGCCCCTTGATCGACCAGCCTGGACTCCCTCTCACATTGGCCTGCTGTGACAAGCTGCAAAGCCCTCCAGCCTGCACTTTCACCAGCACTTTCACCAGTAGGGACACACCCAGTTGCAGTTACATGCAGGCTGTCTGACCAGCCCCTGCATAAGAAGGCTACAGTCAAGGCAACTCCTAGCTCCTCAAACACACTTCCTCTGGAGTATAAACCCAAAATTATACCGTCTTGTGGTGCACAGGGAACTGTACAGTGTAAGTTCATAAAGTTTGCCTCCTCCCTCAATGTGGAAAGGAATATTCAACAGCCTTTGCCCCTTGAGCTATAACTCCCATACACTTCACTACAACTCAGTGGTTTAGATAAAGCAAAAACAAGTTTATTGACTACTAAAGATAGATTTTAAGTGATTATAAGTGATAGCAAACAGATCCAACCAGATTACCTAACAAATAAACAAAAAAAAGCCAACTAAGCTTAATACACTAAATAGACTGGATATGAATTAGTAGATTCTCACCCTAAGAGATGATACAAGAAGGATGCAGATTCTTAAGGGGAAAGCTGCACTTGCTTTACAGCTTGGAATCCCCAGGTGTTTCATTCACAGGCTAGAAATTCCTTTAGCCTGGGTCCAGCACTTCCCCCAGTTCTGTCTTTGTTCCTCAGGTGTTTCCAGGACTCTTCTTGTGTGTGGAGTGAAGAACCACAGATGATGTCACTCCCTGCCTTATCTAGCTTTTGCATATGGCAGGAACCCTTTGTTCCAAAGCTTGGTTCCCAGACCAGTCTATGGAAAAATACTGACATTCCAAGATGGAGTCCAGCATCATGTGACCTAGTCACATGTCCCTGTAGAGTCATAGCAGCCATTATTTACAGGCTGTTTGTAGCATTCTCAGGAAGACTCACCAGGTGGGAGATAAGCTTCTCCTTGTTTTCCCTAATGGCTCATTGTCCTGAACAGGCCCTTCCCAACCAGCTATCTAGACTGAAAGTGTTATATCCTTGGGGCAGCCGGTGTAGGAAGCAATCACTTGAGGCCAGAGAGCAGGCAGCTAACCAAAACCTCCATTTTATTTACATATATACAGAGAGCTCCTCAACCGGTTGGAACCGGTTGAGCTAACCCATAATAATCTAACTCAGTTGCCATAGCAACAAAACCATGACAACCAAATACACAACATATTCCTCCCCCCCTAATAAGAACATCCCCTAAATAAAACACACACTAGACTAGAGAAGGAGGGTAGACTGCCTCCATTCCCGGCTAAACCCTGGGGATTATTTTGCCCCATAACCGTGGGTTCGCCCTAGCTAAAGATCCAGCCGATGAGGAGGTCTTCTGTCTCTAGGTGGATTACGGCGAACTACTGGTGTTGTTGCACCCGAAAGCACTAGGGGCTCAGAGTCCGCAGCACGAACAGGTGAGGAGGTGGTATCAGCTCGTGCTGGGCAAAGGGGTATCTCAGCTGCCGGCAGTAATGGAGGAGAACAGTCAGAAACAGGTGACTCGTGATTCGATCCCTCACCAGAAGAGGTGAAGTCAGACCCCTCAACTGCAGATGGGTCCTGAGGACTGTCATGACCTTGCAACAGCTGATCTACATGTCGCCGCCAGGTAAGATTCTCTGCAGTCCGGACTGTGTAGGAAACAGGTCCTGTTTGAGTGATGACTGTGGCCGGAACCCATTTAGCTCTGGAAGTATAATTCCGAGCCAAAACTGGCTATCCCGGGCTAAAGGTTCGGTCTTTTGCTCTGGGTGCCTGTCTGATGACTTGATATTGCTGCTGATGTTGCACAATTTGTCGGGGTTCAGAAGGTTTCAGCAGATCAAAGCAAGTGCGCAGCTGTCGTCCCATCATTAGAAAGGCCGGAGATGCGTGGGTCGTAGCATGAGGTGTGTTTCTGTAGGAAAGTAAAAAGGTATCCAGACGCTTTTGAATGGAGTGATGTCCCCTTGCTGATTTCAAAGCGTTTTTCATTGTCTGCACAAATCTTTCAGCTAATCCGTTGGTGGACGGATGATATGGTGCTGACGTGATGTGGTGTATCCCATTTGCTTTCATAAAATTTTGAAACTCCTGAGAAACGAACTGCGGTCCGTTGTCGCTCACAAGTTGTTCTGGCAGACCAAAACAACTAAAGAGTCCTCGTAGTTTTTGGATAGTACTCTCTGCAGAAGTGGACTGCATTATAGAGACTTCTGGCCATTTAGAATGGGCATCTATTGCCACCAAGAACATGCTTCCTTCAAGGGGGCAGCAAAGTCAACGTGAATACGTTGCCACGGGTTTTCAGGCCAGTCCCATGGGTGTAGGGGTGCCCACTGGGGTGCATTCCTCACACCCTGACATGACATACAAGCTTTTGCCTTCTCTTCAATAGCGCTGTCCAGTCCAGGCCACCAAAAATAGCTTCGTGCAATTTCCTTCATGCGCACTATTCCACAGTGACCGGAATGTAGCTGTTCTAACATCTGTGATCTCAGTGGTGGTGGAATAATGACACGTCTCCCCCACAACAAACAACCAGATTGGACCGATAACTCCGTCCGCTTGGACATGTAGGGAACAAGGTCGGATGAGACCGGAGAGGTTTGTCGAGATTTTCCATGCATCACCAGGTCCATAACGTGGGACAATACTGGGTCAACGCGAGTTGCCTTCTTTATCTGAGTAGCAGTGATGGGTGTATTCTCTACCTGTTCAAAGTAGAAGATTTCCTTGTGGGCACTATCGTGGTGTTTGACCGGCAAAGGCAACCTTGAGAGGCCATCTGCATTGCCGTGTAGAGTGGATTTCCGATATTTGATTTCATATGTGTGTGCTGAAAGTAACAATGCCCAACGTTGCATACGACTAGCAGCTAATGGGGGAATGCCTGTGTAAGGTCCAAAAATTGATGTCAGAGGTCGATGGTCTGTGAGAAGAGTAAATTTTCGCCCAAACAGGTACTGATGAAACTGCCGAATTCCAAAAACAATTCCTAATGCCTCACGTTCGATTTGGGCGTACTTAGTTTCTGCTTTGCTTAGAGTGCGTGAAGCAAAAGCAATAAGTCTCTCTTCTCCTGAAGGCATAATATGTGACACGACTGCTCCCACTCCATAAGGGGAGGCATCGCAGGCCAATTGCAGTGGTAAGGATGGATCAAAGTGCGTTAGAACTTCAGAATTTAGCAATGCATCCTTAGCTTTGTTAAACGCAACATCACAGGCTTCAGTCCACTTCCAGGCCTTGTTCTGCCCAAGGAGCTCATGAAGTGGTTTTAGCAGTGTGGCTAACTGTGAGATGAACTTTCCATAATAGTTCAGGAGTCCTAGAAACGAGCGCAGCTGGCTTACATTTCGAGGTGGGGGAGCCTCCACAATAGCTTTAACTTTTGCAGGCGCCTTATGAAGACCTGCAGAATCAATGATGTGTCCCAAATATTCAACAGAGGGCTTGAAGAATTCACACTTGTCTTTGCGAACTCGTAGGCCATACTCTTCCAGTCTTTGTAGGGTAGCCTCTAAATTCTTTAAGTGTTCCTCTTAATTTCTTCCAGTGACCAGGATATCATCCAGATAGCACTGAACTCCTGACAAGCCACACAAGATCTGGTCCATAGCCCTCTGGAACAGGGCGGGAGCAGATGTTATTCCGAAGGGTAGACGACAGTATCGATAAAGCCCCTTATGAGTCACAATAGTCAACAGCTCTTGGGACTTTTCATCTACGTGCATCTGTAAATATGCTTGACTCAGATCAATCTTACTGAACTTTTGTCCTCCAGCCAGGCCTGCGAAGAGGTCATCGATGCAGGGAAGTGGGTATTGCTCTGCACACAACACTGGGTTGACAGTGACTTTAAAATCACCGCAAATCCGGAGAGAGCCATCTTTCTTCACGATTGGAACGATAGGAGTGGCCCATGAGCTATGGGTAACTGGTATTAGGACTCCATTGGTGACCAGGCGCTCCAGGTCTGCTTCAACTTTTGGCCTGATGGCATATGGCACAGTTCGGGCTTTCAGATATTTTGGTGGACTGCCAGGTTTAATGTTCAATGTCACAGTGATTCCCTTCATACTTCCCAAATCATCTCCAAAAACAGCAGCATGTTTCCTTAGTATAGGGGTTAGACTGGTTTCTTCTTTAGTCATTGGGTGCACTTCTGCCCAGTTCAGTTGAATCTTCCCAAGCCAAGACCTACCCATTAAGGCTGGGTAGTTACCTCTCACCACAAACAGTGGCAATTTAGCCACCTGTCCATTGAGCTCCACCTTAACATCAATAGTGCCCAGCATAGGCACAGCTTCTCCCGTATATGTCTTCAGAACAGTTTTTGTTGCCTTAAGCGGAAGATGCTGTAGCTTTTCTTTATACACAGTCTCGGAGATCAGTGAGACGGCTGCACCGGTGTCCAGTTCCATGCGTATACGTTTGCCATCCAATAACGGGGTTACCCAGTATTCATGTGAGCCCATTGCCAAAGACAAAACATGCAGTGGCACTTCCTCTTGCGATGAGGTGTCACCTTGATCATCCTGAGTCTGCTCTAGGGTATGCAGGGTTCCTCTTTTTGTCGGCCAGACCACAGGCCTCTTTTTCTTTTGTTTACAGGCACACTCAATGTGTCCCTTTTTGCCACAGTGTCGACACACCAGGTCCTTACACCAGCATTCTGATGCCTGGTGACCCAGCTTACCACACCGGTAACATTCTTGACTCTGCACAGTTTTGTGGGTCGGTTCTTGTGACACTTTTTGCACCCTAGTGGGTGCACCGATGTATTGTGCCTCCCTTGTAGCCAGTTCCATGGAGACAGCAATATCAACAGCCTTCTGTAAGGTAAGCTGAGCCTCTGTCAGTAGGCGCTTCCGTATAGCTTCACTGTACAGGCCACACACTAACCTGTCACGCAGGGCATCATGTAACATTTCTTTAAATTCACAGTGTTCTGCTAGCTTTTTTAAAATGGCTACAAATTGTACAACTGTTTCATCTTCCTTTTGGTCTCTTTTGTGGAACCTATATCTTTCAGCAATTACCAGTGGTTTTGGGGAGAAATGAGACCCCAGGATTTCCACAATGTCACTGTAAGATTTAGTCTCAGGCTTAACAGGGTGCAGTAAGCTGCGTAGCAGAGAGTAGGTTTTAGCCCCTACAACAGTTAAGAATATTGGCACCTTCTTCGCTTCTGTAATGTCATTTGCAATACCAAAAAGCTCAAAACGCTCAGTATACACATGCCACTGCTCTGTATTCTCATCAAAAGGCTCCAGGGGCCTGGTCAGAGTAGCCATGATTTTTAGTTTCACTTTCACAGTCAGTGCAAAGAAGCAGCTTTTTTCCTTTGTTTGGTCTTTACCTTGACTTCTACTTCCTTCTGTTACTGGAGCAGCACCGGAGTCTCACCCTCGTCGCCAGTGTTATATCCTTGGGGCAGCCGGTGTAGGAAGCAATCACTTGAGGCCAGAGAGCAGGCAGCTAACCAAAACCTCCATTTTATTTACATATATACAGAGAGCTCCTCAACCGGTTGGAACCGGTTGAGCTAACCCATAATAATCTAACTCAGTTGCCATAGCAACAAAACCATGACAACCAAATACACAACAGAAAGCATCTTGCCTAGTGGGCATCACCCAGGTGTAACTACATTTGAAATACAGATACATAGTCAATATTCATAACTTCAGATACAAAAATGATACATGCATACAGATAGGATAATCATATTCAGCAAATAATAACTTTTCCAGTGACACCTCACATGACTTATCTTGCATAAAATACATCATAATTATGCTATAATCATATCATAATAATATCACCATGAAGAATATGGGGTGCAGTGTATCAACCTCCACCTTGCACTGATCCTGAGCTATGGTTTCAGTCCTCTGGAGTCATTAGCAGCTGGAATACATTTTGGAGTGGTCTTCAGATTAACATACCCCAGGCTTTGCCCAGAGTGGCCCCAGGGTCAGAGGAGTACAAAGGTGAACCTTATGCCATCTTTGCACACACCCGTCCCACTGTTTGACCTGCACTGTATTCAGTTCAGCCAGAAATCAGGATCTTGCCCTCTATCTCCATAAATATGCTAAAAGAGCACCTGAATACTGATGGAGTGCATGATTTTAGTATGAGATAAGAGCTACATTACTACAGCTTTTTCAGCATTTTCCTTTACAGCAGTGAAAATTCTCCAGTAATTCTGTGCATAAAAAGTCATCAATAAGGTAATGGCCCAGAGTATAGTATCTTGTACATGTTGGATCATACCCCGATATTAGTAAATTCATAAACTGAAGTATAATAGTAGAAAGAATAAGAGTATAAGGAAAAGTAATGTAATTGTTAAAGGAAATTCCTGTTTTATGAATCTTTGTGTTAAGTGAGCTTCTGCCTGCTGAATTCTGTTGAATGAATCTCTGTAACAAGCCCAAGGCCAATACACCAATTATCTAAGGTCTGTACAGAAACTGATTATGCCTATGTAAACGATGAGAATGCTGTTACAGGACAGAAAGTCTGTACCAAGTGATGCTAAGAACTTTGGGAAAACAATGATGTTTTTTAAGCAATACCTACTGATTCTCTTATCCCCTGAGAACCTGATTATGTCTATATAAATCTTTCAGCAATGGAAAGAGGGGGGAAAGGAATTAAATCAAACCTGTTAAGTCTGGATGTAAGAATGCTGAGTGCATGAGAGTGAGTGTTTGTGACAGATTTTGGCTGGTACTAGTTTCTGATCAATTATCTACCTAAGACTCACAACTATCAATGGGCTGAAGATAATGCAGGGAGGAGGCAACTGGATGACCCCTGGAGGGCATGCTGGAACCCACCCAAGCGCATCAAGGAGAGATAAAAGACTCGAAGATAACATATAACCATCATGGATGTACCATCTGCTGATCAAGCTAATTAATGGTTACCCCAATCACGGATTCAGCATGATGAAGCAACTTCCATAGACATACACTGAGGCAAAAACCTGTAAGAACAGAGCCAGGGGACTGAGCTCTTTTTGTCTGGTTCTGCGACCACCTTCCAGGAGCATCGGATGCGCATCTGACACGATTTGGCTCCACTCTCATGTCCAGGCCACCTGGCCAGTGACTTGGCATGAGGAACACTCAGGCTGGTAACTATAACTATCTTTGCAGAACCTGTGTAAATGACTGTGAGAGTAAATGAATGTAATATAACAGCTGACAAAAGTATTTTGTTGTATTTGCAATAAATGTGGCGATTTGCCTTGTCCCTCTCATAAGATCCTGTTGGTATTATTTTATTGGTGTAACAGTACATACTAATTTGGGGAAACTCTTTTTTCATGTAAACTTTTTTTGTCAGGACAACCTTTTGAAGCTCAGTTTCAACCCTCTCTTTTAGTCTCATGTCTTTGTTCCTTACAGTCAAGAGCAGGATACATTTATGCATAATGGACTGTTATGGAATAACCTGACTAGTGGGGAAATGCCCTCCTTAACCCCATCTGTTAGTGTTTGTGTCCTGATACATGAAGGTTTATAATCCTAACATTTTAAAATTTAATTTCATCCTATATGTTTTAACTATGAATATTTTTAACATACATATAAATGCCGATCCCTTTTTTCAAATTCTGTTAAGCTCTTGGCCTCAATGGCATCATGTGTCACAGAGTTCCACAGGTTAACTGTGGATCACATACTATAGTATTTATTTTTATTGGTTTTACATTTGTTGCCTTTACATTGCATTGAATATCACCTTGTTCTTGATTTATGGAGAAGAGCAAATTAAGTCACCTGACTGTTTACCACTTCTCTATACCAGTGATTGCTTGTGACACAGGGACCTCTTGATGCCAAATGTCAGCTGGCATAAGGGGAGCATAAGAATTGTAGCAATCCCCTGGGTCTAGTATTTATGTTCTGGTTCACCAAAGAGTGTCATGTGCGGTCTCTGATAAAAGCTCATGCCACACTGGCCATCAATATCATTGTGAAACACTTGTACAGATGTTGTATAAGGGGTGATGTATTTATACTGTAAATTATGTACTTAAGGTCTGTGTCTAGGGACTAGTCACCAGCAAATGTGAAAAAACAGGTTTTATTTCAGGCAAGAAATGTTTAATTATTTATCCGTCTGTTTACATGTAAAGTATTGTCTGGCTATCAATGGACTACCATTCATCAGTCTGAACCAAATGCTAATGAAGGATTGTGAAATCTTCAAAGAAAGAAAAGTAACCGGATGAGGTAAACAGCAGGGACAGGAACTAGGGGAACCTTGCAACTTGAGGTGCACATCAAATGTCTATGTGGGTATATTTAGGCCAGGGTTACAAAGAGAGATGCCTTCGCCTAGGAAGTAAACAGACAGTGAATTTACTTTATAAAAAAGGCATCTCAAGCAGGCTTAGTTGAAAACACTGGAGAGAACTTTGCGTGAAATATGCTTCTTTACATAAGAGGATAACTTGTTTGTTAAGTGTAGTCTCTAGAAAGCATGTTATGGTTTTATTTTATAAGTAACTATTTGTTTCCAACATTCTTGTTCGCGATCACTTAAATCTCTGTTCTTTGGTAATGACCTTATTCTTATTTTCACTGCAAATATATCTAAATGCTGTGTGCTCAGCAGAGCTGTGTTCTAATATATAACTAGAAAGCTGTTCCTTTGGGAACAGCAGGCCTGGAAATTCTATGAGTGTTCAGTTGATAAGGGGCTGGACACTGCAGGAAATGCACTCAGGACTTGTGGGGTGGGGTGTGCCTATCGCTAGCCTGTACAGAGACTGCAAGGCCTGAGGTGACTTGGAAAGCAGTACTTGTGTTACTAGAGGCTGGTGGTTTCAGTGAGCTGATCCACAGCAGGCACAGATAAGACTTCCTCACACTAAGGGCAGATGGAGTTGAGGTGCCTCACAATCACAACCCTGAGTCAGGGGTGCTGAAACAGCGGTAGGGAGGACGCAGGGGCCATGGTCCCATCACTTTTTACTGACCGTAAGGGCGAGCAACGAATGGGAGGGGATGGAGAGGAGTTAGTGGGGTCTGGGTCTTGGAGGGAAGAGGCAGTGTGAGGGCCGGGCCACAGGGGGAAGGGGCAGTGCAGGGGTGGGGCCCTCAGGGGAAGAGGCAGTGTGAGGGCAGAGCCTCAGGGGGAAGGAGTGGTACAGAGGGTGGGGCCACGGTTCAGGCACCAGTGGCCTCCACACTTTTAGGAAGCTTCCACCATTCCAGCCCTGAGTACCCTGGTGAGCAGCACACTGTTTTATCATGTCACCCAACCTACTCATCTCTTCTAACAGTCCCAGATTTTTCAATATTTTTTCATGTGAAAGTCTTTCTCTATTGGGACCCATTCTTTTTCTGCTCTATCTTTTGGATATAGTGTGGTCACATTAGAACATGATAAGTCACTAATAAATAGTTCCATCGATTTATTTAATGTGGTTATAATGTTTTCACTTTTACTTTGTATCCTATTCTTTATTCATCCTAATATTTTGTTTTAATTTTTGACTATCACTTTGTACTGAACAGAGATCCTTTTTGTACCACACACAACATGACAGCTAGATCTTTTTCCTGAGTGGTTACAGTTAATTTAGAACCCAGCAATATGTCTGAGTAGTCAAATTATTCCTTCCAATGTGTCAGGGCCCATAATGGGGAGGTCTGACCTTGTGATCAGAGCCAGGGCAGAGCTGGGGGTCACAGTCAGAAGTCATGCTAAAAGTCAAAACCAGAGTCAGAGTCACTAGGCAAGGAGGTAGGACCTTGGTTTCAAGGAGCTGATCAGCAGCAGGCCTAATGAAGTGTTGCTCAGGCAAGTGGTGGGACAGGAACAGGAAGGTTTATTCCCAGTGGTGTTCAGTTAGCTAGTAGGGTTGCCAGCCATCTAGTTTTCTACTGGAAAGTCTAGTCAAAAATGGGACCCGCAAATGTCTGGTCAGAGGTACTGACTGGACACCAAAAGTCTGGTTACCATGATGAGGGAGGCAGGCAGAAGGCTTCATATCAGGCTGCAGCTCCCGTTCCAGCCACAGAGCAGAAAGAGCCCAGATGGCAGGGCGTGGGAGGGAGGTGGAGAGGATCGAGTGATGAGGAAGGGGGATGGGGAGAGAAGCGAGTGACGGGGGTGGGGGGAGAGGAGCAAGCAGGGGCATGGCCTCAAGGGAACAGACAGGGCAGGGATGGGGCAGAGGGGGAAGGGGCAGGGCAGAGGGCAGTGCCTTGGGGGGAAGAAACAGGGCAGGGGGTACAGTTTTCAGAAATTAGAAAGTTGGCAACCCTACCTGTTAGTCACCTGACCTAGCTAGCATTGGGGTGTTAACTGAAGTCCCATTGGCTGACTTTGTTGTGCAGTGGCACAGGGGATAAGGCTCTTGCTCCGCAACCAGTACAGGACTGGATTTGAAATACCTGCCACCACTCACCTTCCCAAGGTGATATATGGGCCCAGACTCTTTGCAGGATGATTCTTGTGGAAGGCCTGTACTTTTTCAGAGTGGATCATGTGTGGAGCTGGCTCCCAAGAGCATTCTTCAGGCCCATAAACCCCCTCCCAATTGATCAGATAGTACAGAGTCCGTCTCCACATTTGTGAGTCCAGCATGTTGTGGATGATGTACTCCCATGGCCTTGTTGCTGAACTGGGGATGGAGATAGTGCAAGCTAGCTGAGGAATGGATTGTCAAGGAAAGCTTTCAGGAAGAAGATGTGGAATACTGGATGGACCTTCCATTATCAAGGGAGCTGTAATTCAAATGCCACCAGATTGATCTGCCAAGTAATGGTGAAAGGCCTGCATATTGATGATCTAATTTGTGCACAGGTCAGCCAGTCTGTAAGCTTTTAGTGGACAGCCACACCTTTTGGTCTGCTTTTAGATGCAGGGCTTCTTGGCAGACTTTGTCAGCATGGTGTTTGTTGGCTATTTTCAAGTGCTCCTTTAGTTTGGCTTTGTCATGACCCATGTGTCTCAAACCCGCAGGGTTCATGGGAGCAGCCACACTCCAACACTCCACCTGCCAGCCTACTGATAATCAGTTATCTGGAACCCATGAAGTCCAGCCCCAATGTGAGACTCCGCCCCTGAGGTCCAATTGCTGGAGTCCTAAAGAAGTTGATTGGCCGTACTTAAGCCAGCAGCAGGAACAGGAAGCTGTCCGAACATCTGGGCTCTACCCTGCTCTGGACTGTGTGTCTTGTGCTTCCTGCTCCTGTGACTTGATTTCCTGGCATCCCAACATGGTTTGACTCCTGGCATCAGATTTGTGTATCCCGACCTCTAGTTTGTGTGTTGCCTCTGACCCCCTGGTATCGTGAACCAGACTGACGCTACCTCCCAACTCATGGTTCTGATCTCCAGTTTGTCTCCTGCTTCTGACCTCTGAGTATCCTAACCCAGTGGACTCTTGACTTCTGTCTCATGACTGTGGACTCTGGCTCCAACTAATAGGTCTGGCTGCCCATGACCTAGCCATGACAGGTTTGAGTTTCATGAATGGTCTGTACCAGATGAGAGGCAGTGGGAACCACTGTGGACAAGGGAACAGAGTGGTGGAAACATGGACAAAAACCATAGCTGGAGCAGAAGGGACTGGATTGGGTAAAGGTGTGGTTCCACTTTGTTTTAAGCAAATTCAGGTACTAGGAGTAATGCAACCCAGTTATATTGATAGTGGTTCAAGAAGCAGTGCAGCCATTGTTCAAGCACTTGCTTGACTGATTATGACTGGCCATCCATCTGAGCTTGATATGTGGTGGATGCATGGGGCCAAACATCCAGGAGATGAAATACTTCCTTCCAGAACCTGGATATTAACTGGGAGCCAGCATCCATGGTAAGATTGTCAGGGATGCCATGGAAGCAGAAGACATATAATTAGAAGGCATGCAGTAGTTTCTGCAGTTAGGAGACGTGTGCACAGTTCAAAATGTGCCATTTTGGTAAGCTGGTCCATGACAGTCAATATGGTGTTGTGGCCCACTGATTCAGGTAGTTCCACTATAAAATTGAGTGTTATGCAAGACCACGGCCAGGCAGGAGTCTCAAATGGCATTAGAAGGCCAAATGGGCTGCACTAGACCTGACATAGGACCAGACATCATCCTTCATTTGTGGCCACCAGAATGAGAGGTCTACAGCATGCAAAGTTTTAGACTGTCCAAATTGACCTGCCCAGGTTGTGTCATGATATATGTGCAGTACCTACAGTCTTGGGGAACCATTGCAAATGTATAGGCAGCTGTTGATATGAAGGAAGTTGTTGACCCAGGAATAGTGGTATAGGATGGTACTGGCTGGTACTATTGGATGATGTTACCAGTTTAAAGAAATAGTCATTAGGGAGGGCTGCTTGAACCATGGTGGAAAAAGTCAGAGGATACGGACACTCAAATGAAATGAAGGGACTTTAATATGCTAGGTGATGGGTCCTTGAAGTTACTGATTTCTGTATAGCATTCCCCTTTTCATGAAAGGGCATCAGCTTTGCTGTTCTTGTTGCATGGACAATATGTGATTGTGAAATTGAATTTTGAGAAGAATAGGACCCAACTTAACTGCCCCTGATTCAGTGCCTTGGCACACTGCATGTCGTCTCGATTCTTATGATCTGACAACACTAATATGGAGTGTTTGGGCCTCCCAAGGTAGTGACACCATGTCTCAAATTCAGTCTCGATGGTGAGTAACTTCTCGTCTACTGGTTCATAATTATGTTTGCCTGGATTACGCTTTTGTGAAAAATACGTACATGGGGTCCCCATTCTTTGAGTAGTACTGCCCTGATGGCTACAAGGATAAAGGGTTATTTAGGATCACGGTGGATCAATACTGGGGCAGAGATGAAAACTATCCTCAGACATTTGAAGGCTTGGCAGGCTTCTATGGGGACCAGTGAAACCTTGCCATTTTGGGGATGATGGCAGTTATAGGTGCTCTGACCTTTGAGAAGTCTGATATAAACCTCCTGTAAAAATTGGCAAAGCCCATGAATCTTTGGATATCTTGGATTGTGTGGGGTTCTGTCTACTCCTGAATTACAGATACCTTCTGAGGGTTTATTCATAGTCCATCTGTTGATAGGATGAACCCTAAAAAATTGACAGAGAATTGGCCAAATCTGCATTTTCCAGATAACCTGTGCTGGCAGAATCATGTGAGAACTTCACTAACATGGTGGTTGTGCCTTGCTTGATTAGCGGAATATATTAATATATTGTCTAATTATGCCACCACGAATTTGTCCAAGATATCTCAAAATCTGTCCTTGATCAGATGCTGGAAAATGGCAGGTGCACTGGCAAGTATAAAGGGCACTACCAAATATTCAAAGTTTCCACACCTAGTTCTAAAGTGTCTTCTATTCACCCCTGCCCTGACTCAAACTAGATTATATGTTTCTCTAAAGTCCCGCTTGGTGAACACCCAAGCCAACTGTATTTGATTTAAAAGTTCCGAGATTAATGATAGGGGGGTACTGAGTGCATATAGTTATGTCATTAAGTGCCTGTGATGGTCTACGCACCCCTCACCCCTCGTCACACAAATAGGGGGTTGAGAGTTGAAGAGCACTGCCTATGAGTCCTCTCCCAAGCTCTCCTAGGGTCAGGGCAGCACGGCCTAGTGGCCAGAATTCAATGGAGCCACTCTTGAGATGCAAGGCACTGTGGCCTAACAGCCAGAGTCAATAGAACAGCCCTTGTGTGCAGAGCAGTGTGGCCTAGTGGCTAGAGTTCAATAGAGCAGCCCTTGGGTGCAGGGCAGCATGGCCTAGCAGCCAAAGTTCAATGGGGGGTAAGGCACCCACAAAGGGGGGAGGGGGGCTGGGCCCACCCGACTCCACCAGGGCCAGACCCAGGGACCTAACAGTGGCAGAGCAATTTGCTACTGACTCAGCGGCAGTGTCCTTCCGAAACACGCTGAGGTTTCCTGGGTGGGAGGTACCACTCCATCACCCTCCCTGGGTCACTTCCTACCAGTATCTGCTTTGGGGTCTCCCATGAGGCTTCAGATTCTCCAGTTGTGCCGGTTGCCTCCTGTGGCTTCTCCAGTCTCTGGGGTTCGAGCAGGCCCAGGGAGGCTCTGATTCCCGGCGCAGTCAGGGGCTGTGGCTGGCCCTCTGCAGGATCAAGCCCAGACATCTGGTATGTGGCCTTATATTTCAAAAGACTCTATATAATTTTCTAAGATAAGACATTTTACATACCAATGTTTACTGAATATGAACTTCATTTACTGCCTGTGCTGCATTAAAACATAAGTTGATTAAATATGTGTATCAGTTAAAGTATGCTTCACTGTTTTCAGTACATCCAGTGCCAAAAATATCTACTTTCAGAGAGAATATTTCTGGATATTTTTTTCTCTTCTCATGTTTGGTGCTCTTTCCTCAATAAGCAGTGTGATTCTCTTATTGTTCCCTCTATGATAATCTTTATAGCTCATCAAATTATTTGTGAATAAATCATCCAACAAGCTTAACCCTTTCTTCAGTCTTAATGTTTTGTGAATAGTCCCTCAGTTCTGTGAAAGTCTTCATTATTTTTACTACCTAGCATTGTCACTGCTCTTGAGGTACCAGCCTTGATCTCCCTCTATTCAACTCCAATTAGCCCATGTATAGATTTATGTTTAGCTGTATCTAAATGCATACTATTTGCTTGTGCCCATCCAAGCAACCCAGATGGCTCTGTACCAGTGACCTGTCCTCTTCATTGTTTACCACTCCCCCAATATTTGTGTCATCTGCAAATTTTATCACTATCAGCAATGATTTTATGTTTTCTTAAAGGTCATTGATAGAAATGTTAAATTGCATAGGGCCAAAAACCCCACTGGGGCCCCATTAGTCAGTTTGGACCCTGTGTGCAGAAAGGGAAGATGGTAAATCATAGAGAACAACTGACAATTTCTTTTTCTTCCCTTTCCAAGCCAGACTGCTCAAACAGGTTTACAGAACAATGCCTGTAATGCACATTAATGAGTGCTGAATCCATCTAACAGTCACCCTAATAACCCATTGAAAGTTAATAATACAGAAACAGCTTCCTCAGTACCAGCAATAGGTGCACACGTGGATGATATGGGAGCATAGGTAGTCTGTACTAACTGCCAAACTGCCAATACATCTGAATTATTAGCCTTCAACTTCCTTTCATATCATCTAGCTACAACAGGAATCTCTTTGAAATCACTGAAGCTTTGATTAAAGCATTGATCTAAGCCAGTGGAATTAGAAGATGAATTAAGTGAATCTGAAAATAATTACTTTAGAGTTAGTCCATATAGCTAAACTGGAAAAAGCCACTTTCTTCAGCACAGAATTGAAACAGAAAATTAGATTTCAGCCAGGCAGAAAAGTTTACAGATTCTAATACTGGAAAACATATCCTTACAAAACTGACAATAGGAATTGTAACAGATCTTGGACAATTGCAATATAATCTGTTGCCATCTCTTACGGACTTTTACATAAAGTTACAAATAAAAGCCTAGTAGCTCAATGACTTGGAAACATTTCAGTACAATTCTCTGGGGCTCGTATCCATTGTAATAGGATTGGTATAAGACTCTAAATAGAATAAAATAGACACATATATTGGGGAATGGCTTTGAAACACTCTCTTCCTCAGAGAACCAGTGGCACATTGGAAGTGATGTGCTTAAGCTCCTAGGAAAACTTGTAGAAATTTTCTGTACTTCCAGTATAAAAAAAGCCTGCCATAAAACCATACAAAGACTGCATTGTAGAAACTATTATTTAAATTAGGGAAAGGATGAATCCACTATTTAGTTATTCTATATTTCAACTGTGTAGTTGAGAGCAGAGTCTCACCCCTCATTCTTACAAAAATGGGGTAAAATTCCATTCTCCTCCTTCCTTGCCCTTTCCATATTGAATCTCCACCCCAAGTGCAAAACCATGAAATTTTATTCATTTGTCACTCAGAAATTTACTGTTTTCATCTATTCATTTTTAACATTCCCAGCAAAAGCAAATTTTTATTGTTAAATAATAGTTTTTAATTTTCAAAATCTGCCTTTTGATTAAAAAAAAGTCCCCAGGAGAAACAGTATGGATTTTCTCACGCAGCTCTCTGTAGAATATTTTACAGGGAGAAGTAAGCTTGATAGCTCCTGCTTTAGGGAATGCAATGCAATTGTATTCAGAGTCATAATGGTCAAACAATGTCTGGACATGAAAAGCAGCGGATGAGAAGAGAGTTGAAATATACAAGTAGAAAAAACGAAAGCCAACTGTTCATAGAATGTTGACTGACATTATGAAAACATATTTACATAAGAAAGTTTAAAAACCCAAAATCGCCTAATTAGTTGAAAAATCCAGCCAGGCAGTTTTAAATGGCTTGCCGGAAGGGGTGTCTTCTTTATAGAAACACTGTGCTATTTAGTGAAATTCACTCTGCAGGGAAGGCGATCACCTGTAGGGTAGGTGAGAGTTTCAGTCTTCAGGGTTGAAACTGTAATCTTTATGACAGGTTTCAGAGTAGCAGCCGTGTTAGTCTGTAACCGCAAAAAAAACAGGAGTACTTGTGGCACCTTAAAGACTAACAAATTTATTTAAGCATGAGCTTTCGTGAGCTAAAGCTCACTTCTTCGGATGCATAGAATGGAACACACAGACAGGAGATATTTATACATACAGAGAACATGAAAAGGTGGAAGTATGCATACCAACAGGCAGAGTCTAATCAATTGAGATGAGCTATCGTTAGCAGGAGGAAAAAAACTTTTAGAAGTGATAATTAAGATGGCCCATAGAAGGTGTGAGGAGAACTTAACATAGGGAAATAGATTCAATTGGTGTAATGACCCAACCATTCCCAGTCTTTGTTTAAACCACAGTTAATTGTATCTAGTTTGCATATTAATTCAAGTTCAGCAGTCTCTCTTTGGAGTCTGTTTTTGAAGTTTTTTTGTTGCAAAATTGCCACCTTCAAGTCTGTCACTGAGTGGTTAGAAAGGTTGAAGTGTTCTCCCACTGGTTTTTGAATGTTATGATTCCTGATGTCAGATTTGTGTCCATTTATTCTTTTGCGTAGAGACTGTCGGTTTGGCCAATGTACATGGCAGAGGGCATTGCTGGCACATGATGGCATATATCACGTTGGTAGATGTGCAGGTGTACGAGCCCTGATGGTGTGTCTGATGTGATTAGGTCCTGTGATGGTGTCACTTGAATGGATATGTGGACAGAGCTGGCATCGGGCTTTATTGCAAGGATAGGTTCCTGGGTTAGTGTTTATGTTGTATGGTGTGCGGTTGCTGGTGAGTATTTGCTTCAGGTTGGGAGGCTGTCTATAAGCAAGGACTGGCCTGTCTCCCAAGATCTGTGAGTGAGGATCATCTTTAAGGATAGGTTGTAAATCTTTGATGATGCGCTGGAGAGGTTTTAGTTGGGGGCTGTAGGTAATGGCTAGTGGTGTTCTGTTATTTTCTTTTTTAGGCCTGTCCTGTAGTAGGTGGCTTCTGGGTACTCTTCTGGCTCTGTCAATCTGTTTTTTCACTTCAGCAGGTGGGTATTGTAGGTTTAAGAATGCTTGATAGAGATCTTGTAGGTGTTTATCTCTGTCCAAGGGATTGGAGCAAATACGGTTGTATCTTAGAGCTTGGCTGTAGACAATGGATCGTGTGGTGTGTCCGGGATGGAAGCTGGAGGCATGTAAGTAAGTATAGCGGTCAGTGGGTTTCCGGTATACCGGAACTTATCTTAGAGCTTGGCTGTAGACAATGGATCGTGTGGTGTATACCGGAAACCCACTGACCGCTATACTTACTTACATGCCTCCAGCTTCCATCCCGGACACACCACACGATCCATTGTCTACAGCCAAGCTCTAAGATACAACCGTATTTGCTCCAATCCCTTGGACAGAGATAAACACCTACAAGATCTCTATCAAGCATTCTTAAACCTACAATACCCACCTGCTGAAGTGAAAAAACAGATTGACAGAGCCAGAAGAGTACCCAGAAGCCACCTACTACAGGACAGGCCTAAAAAAGAAAATAACAGAACACCACTAGCCATTACCTACAGCCCCCAACTAAAACCTCTCCAGCGCATCATCAAAGATTTACAACCTATCCTTAAAGATGATCCTCACTCACAGATCTTGGGAGACAGGCCAGTCCTTGCTTATAGACAGCCTCCCAACCTGAAGCAAATACTCACCAGCAACCGCACACCATACAACATAAACACTAACCCAGGAACCTATCCTTGCAATAAAGCCCGATGCCAGCTCTGTCCACATATCCATTCAAGTGACACCATCACAGGACCTAATCACATCAGACACACCATCAGGGGCTCGTACACCTGCACATCTACCAACGTGATATATGCCATCATGTGCCAGCAATGCCCTCTGCCATGTACATTGGCCAAACCGGACAGTCTCTACGCAAAAGAATAAATGGACACAAATCTGACATCAGGAATCATAACATTCAAAAACCAGTGGGAGAACACTTCAACCTTTCTAACCACTCAGTGACAGACTTGAAGGTGGCAATTTTGCAACAAAAAAACTTCAAAAACAGACTCCAAAGAGAGACTGCTGAACTTGAATTAATATGCAAACTAGATACAATTAACTGTGGTTTAAACAAAGACTGGGAATGGTTGGGTCATTACACCAATTGAATCTATTTCCCTATGTTAAGTTCTCCTCACACCTTCTATGGGCCATCTTAATTATCACTTCTAAAAGTTTTTTTCCTCCTGCTAACGATAGCTCATCTCAATTGATTAGACTCTGCCTGTTGGTATGCATACTTCCACCTTTTCATGTTCTCTGTATGTATAAATATCTCCTGTCTGTGTGTTCCATTCTATGCATCCGAAGAAGTGAGCTTTAGCTCACGAAAGCTCATGCTTAAATAAATTTGTTAGTCTTTAAGGTGCCACAAGTACTCCTGTTTTTTTTGTAATCTTTATGAAATTGATTCCAATTAAGAAAACAAACAGGAAAGGATCAAAAGAAGGGAATAATAATTAGTAATAAATACAAGGAAGATATGCCTCAGATATTCACAAATGAAATGAATAAGCAGTTGCTAGGTTGTGTAGCAGTCAGGAATAACAAGTTTTATTTATTTCCATATTTTTAGATTATTAGGAACCATCAGAAAGCATCAAGTCATGCAAGAGTTACCTGTATAACCATGTAACCTGAATTTTACTATTCTCATTCTCCCTTCTCAGCTTTCCTCCTTTTGTTTGTTACACGCATGTGTAACATGCCCTGCAGGCATCATGTTTCAAACTATGCTCGTATCCTGCAGTGTAGGATCAGGGCCCTTGACTGCAAATTTCTTAGGTCAAGGACTTTGTCACCTATATGTTTATAGGGCGCTCCATACAATGGGGGACTGAACCTGACTGGGGGTCGTGGACGTGATCCAATACCCATTGAAAGTGATGGCAAGACTCAAGCTCTGTGGGCACTATTATAATACAAATAATAAACAACAGCAATCAATAATGAAAACTTCTTGGGCCATAGGTGACACACATATATATTTACAAATATCTTTCATTTTTCTTAGATATTTTCTTGCCAATCCATTTATTCCATGATCTATAGGTAGGTACTATTCTAATCAACATTGTGGAATTTTGCTTAAAACTAGTGAATAAGAGGATTAGATGACAGCTTTCCTCAAAGAGCCCAGGTTTTACAGGTGAGTGATATGAAATCTTTTTTGGCAATTCTGCTCTATAAAAGTTGCAAAACATAAGAACTAATTAGTTCTAAAGGGAAAAGAAACTCTTATTTTATTTGTGAAATGCATAAGAACCCCAGAGGGCACAACTGTGGACCTCTCTCTCTCTCTAAATCTCCCAGAGCTCTCTGTAGCTGCCTTTAAGGCTTAGTATAAGTAAAGCCATTCTATTCAGGTCAATTCACCATTGCCATCTCAGGCTCTTTTCCCCTTGTTCTTTCTTTCTGGATTACTTTTCTTTTCTTTTTGGTCCATTATTTTTAGCAGAACAGATGGCTTTTCCCCTGAGCCACTGGACCCAGTTCTACTATTTTAACTTTGCTCTCTAGGAGACAGTTGGTGAAGAACACTATATGAATTGATAAATAAATCAGTTTTAAAAACCTAGAAAAGCTAAGCGGTCTTTGGTAAAATGTGGGAATTCTATGGGCTATTGTAGTAGTGCAATGAGTATCAGTTACTAGAGGCAAAGAAAAGGTCACCTTTTTGTACTGCAAACCTTTTCTTCTGCAGGGAAATAGTCAGGCTAATACACTGGCAGCAGAGAGATAATACCTAATCCTGAAAATGTTGTCAAGTCACATCACATCATTAGTTCTAAGTCTTGTAACATGTCATGTAGAGTTAAAAATAAATTTCCCAAACCCTGTATGATGAGACTGAATGACAAAATGCTAATGTAGCAGAATTTAAAGTACTACTTGTTCTCTCAGGGAAAACCAATATTAATTCCTATAGGACTCTGTTTAGTTTTCCTGTCATGTCTGCATTTTGGATTTTCCTGTACTTACCATGACTTAGATGAATCACATAGACCTGTTAGTCATGTAGGTGTTATAAAACTAGTATTCAGGTGCCCTCCCAAAAGGCATTTAGGGGACAGATCCCCAGCTGGTGTAAATCAGCATAGCACCGTTGAGGATCTGGCCCTAGATCTCAAGGAGCTTGGAATCTGTAGGTTGTATCCCATCAAAGAGAAGTCTCGTCTTGAGCAGGAAGAGGTGACTGGATCCACTTAAAAGAAACAGCTTAATGTTCGGTGGGCTGTTGGATTTGGTACATATCCTTCCCTTTGTGTGTAAAAAAGACAGCTACATGTCTCCTACAGTAGGATGCTGCTGCTTAGATGTCACTGCTGGTGATCAGGCTAACAAAAGAGCAGAAGGATCAGGAAGGCAGAGGCCACTCTTTACAAGCAAACTGATATCCACAACAAGGACAAGTGCAGAGTCCTGCATGTAGGAAGGAAGAATCCCATGCACTGCTACAGGCTGGGGACCGACTGGCTAAGCAGCAGTTCTGCAGGAAAGGACCTCAGGATTACAGTGGACGAGAAGTTGGATATGAGTCATAAGTGTACCCTGGTTGCCATGAAGGCTAATGGCATATTGGGCTGCATTAGTAGGAACATTGCCAGCAGATAGAGGGAAATGATTAATTCCCTCTATTCAGCACTGGTGAGGCCACATCTGGAGTATTGCATCCCCACACTCTACAGAAAGGACGTTGACAAATTGAAGTGAGTCCAGTGGAGGGCAACAAAAATGATTAGGAGGCTGGGGCACATGACTTCTGAGGAAAGGTTGAAGGAACTGGGATTATTTAGTCTGCAGAAGAGAAGAGTGAAGGTGTATTTGATAGCAGCCTTCAACTACCTGAAGGGGAGTTGCAAAGAGGATGGAGCTAGGCTGTTCTCGGTGGTGGCAGATGACCAAACAAGAAGCAATGGCCTCAGGTTGCAGTGGGGGAGGTTTAGGTTGGATATTAGGAAAAACTATTTCACTAGGAGGGTGGTGAAGTACTGGAATGGGTTACCTAGGGAGGTGGCGGAATCTCCCTCTTTAGAGGTTTTAAAGGCCCAACTTGACAAAGCCCTGGCTGGGATGATTTATTTGGGGTTGGTCCTGCTTTGAGCAGGGGTTTGGACTAGATGACCCCCTGCAGTCTCTTCCAATCCTAATATTCTATGAAGAACAGAACCTGTCTTCTGGTTTTCAGCCTGTGAGTACTCCCTTATCACTCCACATCCTCAGATGCTGTTAGCTACTCTGCCTCACTCCCTAGTACATAACTACTGCCCACGGTCACTAAGTAGCAGTCAGGGATAACGCTGGTCTTGGTGGTGGTGTAGGAACGTGGCAGTGAAACTCTCCTACCCTTTCTGTTTGTGGAGGGGATGTAGAAGTTTCCCCCTGTTTCTTGGGGGAGAATGTTAGAGGAGGAGGAGAACAAAGAGGAAGAATGGAAGACAGGGATTGAATTACTGTAACAGGGAGAGAGAATGAAAGTATGTGGTGGTGGAATAGGAGGGGACTGAAGATTGAAAATGGAATTGGAGAGGAATGAAGCAGAACAATGATAGGAGGAAGGGAGAAATAGTGGGGAGAATGGGAGAGGGGGAAATATTTCATATCTGTGCCAATGGTAAATTTTACATGATGTGTATATGCATATCAATCTGACATATAAGGACAGAGTAAATATTAACAGATTCATAGGGACATGAAATTTGAGGACAGAAGGGACCATAAGATTATTTAGTCTGACCTTCTGTAAATCACAGGTCATTTAATTTCACTCAGTTATCCCTTTATGTGCCCAATAACTTGTATATGACTAAAGCATATCTTGTGTTTGGCTAAAACATATCTTTCAGGATCTAGTCTTGATTTGAAGACATTAAGAGATGGAGAATCCACCACTTCCCTTGGCAGTTTTTCCAATGGTTAATCATCCTCACTGTTAAAAAATTATGTTGCATTTTTAATTCAAATTTGACTGGTTTCAGTTTCCAGTCATTGGTTCTTGTTATGCATTTGTGTG
The DNA here is from genome assembly GCF_016161935.1 of Mauremys reevesii. Classification (NCBI taxonomy): domain Eukaryota; kingdom Metazoa; phylum Chordata; order Testudines; family Geoemydidae; genus Mauremys; species Mauremys reevesii. The sequence continues at coordinate 127,518,778 of NC_052624.1, read as the reverse complement.
ATAGATTAAAAGGCCCTTTAGTACCTCGTATTTTCTCTCTGTGAGGATGCGTGTACACAGTAATCAAATCACCTCTCAATCTTGTTTTTGATAAACTAAACAGATTGAGCTCTGTAAGTCTGTCACTGGAAGGAATTTCCTCCAGCCCTTGAATAATTTTTTGTGGCACTTTTCTGTAACCTCTCCAATTTCTCAACATCTTCCTATACCAGTCTCACTGAAGTCATATACAGAGGTAAAATCACCTCCTTACTTCTCACAACTCCCCTTGTTTATACATCCAAAGATTGTACTAGCCTTTTTTCCCACAGCATCACACTAGGAGCACATGATGGGTTGCTTGACCCCTAAATCCTTTTCAGGCACTGCTTTCCAGGGTGCAGGCTCTTATTCTATAGATCTGTCATGCATTCTTTGTTCCTAGATGTATAACTTTGCATTTTGCTATCAAGCTATATAAATAGAGAGGCCCTGATTCTCCCCAGCTTTAAGGTTGCTTTGCATCACACCACCAACACAAAGTAACTCTTAAATCAAAATAGAATCATAGAATCATAGAATCACAGAATCTCAGGGTTAGAAGGGACCTCAGGAGGTCATCTAGTCCAACCCCCTGCTCAAAGCAGGACCAAACCCAACTAAATCATCCCAGCCAGGGCTTTGTCAAGCCTGACCTTAAAAACCTCTAAGGAAGGAGATTCCACTACCTCCCTAGGTAACCCATTCCAGTTCTTCACCACCCTACTAGTGAAAAAGTTTTTCCTAATGTCCAACCTAAACCTCCCCCTCTGCAACTTGAGACCATTACTCCTTGTTCTGTCATCTTCTACCACTGAGAACAGTCTAGATCCATCCTCTTTGGAACCCCCTTTCAGGTAGTTGAAAGCAGCTATCAAATCCCCCCTCATTCTTCTCTTCTGCAGACTAAACAATCCCAGTTCCCTCAGCCTCTCCTCATAAGTCATGTGCTCCAGCCCCCTAATCATTTTTGTTGCCCTCCGCTGGACTCTCTCCAATTTATCCACATCCTTCTTGTAGTGTGGGGCCCAAAACTGGACACAGTACTCCAAATGAGGCCTCACCAGTGCTGAGTAGAGGGGAATGATCACATCCCTCGATCTGCTGGAAATGCCCCTACTTATACAACCCAAAATGCCATTAGCCTTCTTGGCAACAAGGGCACACTGTTGACTCATATTCAGCTTTTCGTCCACCGTAACCCCTAGGTCCTTTTCTGCAGAGCTGCTGCCCAGCCATTCGGTCCCTAGTCTGTAGCAGTGCATGGGATTCTTCCGTCCTAAGTGCAGGACTCTGCACTTGTCCTTGTTGAATCTCATCATATTTCTCTTGGCCCAATCCTTTAATTTGTCTAGGTCCCTCTGTATCCTAGCCCTACCCTCCAGCGTATCAACCACTCCTCCCAGTTTAGTGTCATCTGCAAACTTGCTAAGGGTGCAGTCCACACCATCCTCCAGATTGTTAATGAAGATATTGAACAAAACCGGCCCCAGCACCGACCCTTGAGGCACTCCACTTGATACCGGCTGCCAACTAGACATGGAACCATTGATCACTACCCGTTGAGCCCGACCATCTAGCCAGTTTTCTATCCACCTTACCGTCCATTCATCCAGCCCAGACTTCTTTAACTTGCTGGCAAGAATACTGTGGGAGACTGTATCAAAAGCTTTGCTAATGTCCAGAAATAGCACATCCACTGCTTTCCCCTCATCCACAGAGCCGGTTATCTCAACATAGAAGGCAATTAGGTTAGTCAGGCATGACTTGCCCTTGGTGAATCCATGCTGACTGTTCCTGATCACTTTTCCCTCCTTTAAGTGGTTCAGGATTGATTCCTTGAGGACCTGTTCCATGATTTAGCTCGAGAATCATTCCTGCAGGGCTGGTGCAACCATTTAGGCGACCTAGGTGGTCACCTAGGGCGCTAGGATTTGGGGGGTGGCATTTTCTTCAGCAGCGACCGCGGTGGCCAGATCTTCGGCCTCCCCAGTCGCCGCCATCATTTAGGAGGAGGGAGCTGGGGCAGGGGAGCACGGGGAGGGCCGCCTGCAGCAAGTAAGGGGGGGGCGGCACGCAGGGGAACTCCCCGCCCCAGCTCACCCCTGCCCCACTTCCTCCCCGAGCACGCCGTCGCCGCTTCACTTCTCCCACCTCCCAGGCTTGCGCTGCCTAAGCTGATTGGTGCCACAAGCCTGGGAGGTGGGGGAAGTGAAGCAGCTTAGGCGTGCTTGGGGTGGAGGTGGAGCGGGGGTGAGCTGAGGTGGGGGGGTGCCTCAGGGTGGAGGGGGGAGCTGCCGCAGTGGGGGCACCTCAGGGTGGAGGGGGGGAGCTGCTGCAGGGGGGGGCATCTCAGGGCGGGGGCTCGGGGATAGGGTGGGCGCAAGGTGGAAGTTTCGCCTAGGGCACAAAACATCCTTGCACTGGCCCTGCGTTCCTGCATAGGCAGTTGGACAGTGGTGCAGATATGGCTTAGCAGTACCTACCACAACATGGCTGGATTTTCTTATGCCCAGAGGATCATCAGCTGCCATTGAGGGCTGCCCTGACTTATGCCTGGTGACTACACTGGCACAGCATGCCCAGAATGGAGGGAGCACAAAGGTGGCTCCTCAGTTATGTTGTGTGCTTTTTGCCTGTAGCAGAAGATCTGGGTTGGCTAAACAATGCTAAAGATATTATAATAAGTCTATGTTACTAGAAGAATGTAAAAACACCAGAAACAGAGAGGGATTATTTCGGGCGTTTATGGTCCAACTAGTAGTAATGGGAAGCTGAGCAAAGGAAAATTTAGGCTGGATAGCAGGGGAAAAAGTAAAAGTGATTATGGAAAAGTACTGGGAATTCCATCAAAGAATCCTTAGCTGACTGGGGAAGGACTAGATTAATTAGCATGTCTCTTCTTTTTCTGATTTCTATGCTCTGATGGTTCTGTTCTCTACGTTCAGGAATGCCTGTGTATGCATTTGTGTACAAGACAAAAATCAGGTGTTTCCTTCAGATGTTCCAACTTCCCTGATGAGAATCAGACATGTAGTAACATCTGAGAAGGAACAAACTTATAAATTACATTTAACCAGGACATGATACTTAGTGCTACCAGAGCATGTGTTTTTATTTAAAAGTACACTTGTTTCTTTATCTTGATTTATTCATTTCTAAAGTACTGTAACATCTTAGCCTTGCTTACTCAACTTGGTCTTCATACCAAATAACACATCAGAAAGAAGAGGTTTTTCCCCGAACACTATATTATAGATAAAAACTTATATGTTATGGAAGGGTATCAGTTTCTATAATGGTTTCTAAACTCTGCCAAAATGATGTTTTTCTCTGAGTGTGAGTGCAGTAGTAGATGTAATCTATACAACAGATGTTCAGTTTTAAAAACACATTTTGGGGCTCTATCCTGCTCCCATTGTAATAAATAGAAATTTCATAATAGGGTTCATTTGGAACAGATTGGGTCCTTGATAAGTCAGAAGCTTCTTAAACATTATGAACCTAAAATAATAAATACATACAATTTAACTTCAGGGTAATAATAGGCAGAGTAATGTATGACCCACTTAAAATATGCAATTGTGCCTGTCTAGGACACTTTAATACCTTACAAAAGTTTTTGCAGGCAGTTTATTTGCAAAATATTAGGTAGGATGAATGAAAACTTGTCCAAAATTGCTAAATCTGTCTGGCATTACAAACCAATTAAAAAAAAGAACCTGCAGAGTTACATGCAAGGTATTATTCTTTTAGAAGTATTTATTAAACTGAAGTAGATCTAACTGATGTGTTATGAAATGGAATCTATAGAAAAAATATAGTTTAACAATTTGTTTACTATGTGTAACAGAGTAGATAGAAAAGTTCCCTTTTAGAATTAAATTATGGGAGAAATGAATTAATATTGATTCTGCTATAAACTACCGTAAAACTGAATGCTGCTTCAGGAGACAGCAACAATGTTTCTGTCAAACAATGTACAAGCTCTTTCCTTCATGAGAGATTCATTAAATGTAGAAATAACATTAATAACAAGAAGTGCTAATTATAAAGAATTTTGGGGTTAGTTGTAGTAACAGGGAACCAAAAATTGCAGCAGCTAGAGACACTCTGGTGTCCTACACTAACTAGCTAGAGAAGGGGTCTAGGAATTAGGAGATTACAAAAAAAATAGAAAAAACCCCACAGAAAAAATTAAACAAATTTTCCCCCTCAGTCCTTTATTCTATAATTGTTCTCTGCCTCTCCATCAATCACCCACACAGACACAGGCTTCCAGCTTTTCTTTTACTTTTCCATTTTTGTCTCACTTTGTCTCCTTCACTCCATCTTTGAGGCAAGCCTCTGTTGCCAGTGGTTCACACTTTCCTTTCACATTGTCCCTTACGTGTAGAATGCCTACTTAACTGATTTGTAAAACCAGTACTTTGTACTCCATTAAATTCCTCCTCAAGACCCATATCTTGCTGCAGTGCCTATGGAAAATGTCCAGTAGATGATGGCTCAGGAGCTGGCCGATAAAGAATTCTGATATTATTCATCATTTATACACACAGACACACACATATATATTTAAGACTCAAACCAGTCAAACTATGCACATAAATGGCTTATGTTCATATATATTCCCATTGCTCTTAAAAGTAGGAATGCTGGAACAATTTGTACAGTGGGAGTGCTGAGAGCCATTGAACCAAACTGTAAACCTTGTATATGATGGAAACCACTTGAAGCTAGGGGGTGCTGCCACACCCCCAGCACCTCTGCATAAAAAGGCAGTCACTGCCCTAAAGATCTCACACTTAATTTAAGGTAGGACTCAGTGGTGGGCATACCAATCAGTGGGAAGGGGGAGGAGATGGATAACATGCAAATAATAATAAAACTGGTAAGAAGTAGCTCCAGGAAGCTTTGGACTCCTCCTTTTCTAGATCATAAATCTGCTGTCTCCATTACTTTAGAACTCTGATTGTATTAGTCACCAGTTAAAATCACCCTGCAGTACTGTATCCTGTGGTTTCAAGCACCAACAGAGTTGCTGCAGGAATTTTTCATTCTTGTCTTCCTCCTGTCTTGCTAGTCTGTAGCAAATGCTCAGTATCATTTGTCTATTCCTTTCATTGCTTGTATCCTTATCAAGATGATTCAACAAAAAATAATTCTTCATGGTCAAATTGTAACTTATTGGCATGAATATTTTGACATAAAAAGCAACTCCTCTGCCTTAATATAATTGAGAGTCACCAGATGGTGCCATTTCAGACAGTCTCACAAGTTGTGTTTATGTGAATATATAGGCAGTTGGGACAAATGCTGTTAGCTGTAAAGCAGCACACATCAGCATAAAGCCACTTTTTACAAACTGAGATTATTCATGTGAAGCTTGTTCACTTCCTCAGTTTCTGTTATTGAAATAATTTCTTAGTTGCAGAGCTGATGCCTGCAGACTAGGGATATATAAACAACACAAAGACATTACATTGCACATCATTCTTCTCTTTTGTTTCTCTCCTGTATGCATGGTAGAAAGAAAAAGCTTGATGAGGTAATATCTTTTACTGGACCAATTTCTATTGGTGAAAGAGACAAGATTTTGAGCTATACTGAGTTCTTCAGATACTCAGAGTGTCACAGCTAAATACAAGTTGAAACAGATTTTGGGTGTGTGCATGGATGTACGGATGGTATCTATCTATCTATCGCTATCAGTAGTAACTGAGGGCAACTGTAAGTAAGAAAGTGTAGGGCAAACAAGGTCTCAAGTATGACAGGAATTATTTTTGAGGACTTTATTTTATTGATACTTCACTTTTTAAAAGACCAAAGATCAGGGTGTATAATTGATCTATATTTTCAAAATTTTGTTTTTAATGTTTTATTTATATGGATCAATTAGTAGGCAGAGCTAGAGTTTAAGTGTATGCTTAAGTACTGTCCTAAATAGGGGTGCATATTCATAGGAGCTAGGTCCTTTGTCACCCTTACCCTTATTCACCTTGATTAGTATCTTACTCTGTAGTCACCTTGATTTCAGTATCCGAGGGGTAGCCGTGTTAGTCTGGATCTGTAAAAGCAGCAAAGAGTCCTGTGGCACCTTATAGACTAACAGACGTATTGGAGCATGAGCTTTTGTGGGTGAATACCCACTTCATTGGATGCATGTAGTGGAAATTTCCAGAGGCAGATATATATATGCAAGCAAGAATCAGGCTGGAGATAACAAGGTTAATTCAATCACAGAGGATGAGGCCCTCTTCTAGCAGTTGAGGTGTGAACACAAAGGGAGAAAAAACTGCTTTTGTAGTTGTCTAGCCATTCACAGTCTTTGTTTAATCCTGAGCTGATGGTGTCAAATTTGCAGATGAACTGAAGCTCAGCAGTTTCTCTTTGAAGTCTGGTCCTGAATTTTTTTGCTGCAGGATGGCTACCATTAAATCTGCTATTGTGTGTTCAGGGAGATTGAAGTGTTCTCCTACAGGTTTTTGTATATTGCCATTCCTAATATCTGATTTGTGTCCATTTATCCTTTATGTAGGGACTGTCAAGTTTCACCGATTTACATAGCAGAGGGGCATTGCTGGCATATGATGTCGTATATTACATTGGTGGACATGCAGGTGAATGAAGTGGTGATGGTGTTGCTAGTGTAGATATGTGGGCAGAGTTGGGATCGCAGTTTGTTGCATGGATTGGTTCCTGAGTTAGAGTTACTATGGTGCGGTGTGTAGTTACTGGTGAGAATATGCTTCAGGTTGGCGAGGACTAGCCTGCCACCCAAGGCCTGTGAAAGTGAGGGATCATTGTCCAGGATGGGTTGTAGATCCCTGATGATGCATTGGAGGGGTTTTAGCTGGGGACTATATGTGATGGCCAGTGGAGTTCTGTTGGTTTCTTTCCTGGGCTTGTCTTGTGGTAGGAGGCTTCTGGGTACACGTCTGGCTCTGTTGATCTGTTTCCTTATTTCCTCGTGCAGGTATTGTAGTTTTGAGAATGCTTGATGAAGATTTTGTAGGTGTTGGTCTCTGTCTGAGGGGGTGGAGCAAATGTGGTTGTACCTCAATGCTTGGCTGTAGACAATGGATCGTGTGGTGTGTCCAGGATGGAAGCTGGAGGCATGAAGGTAGGCATAGCGGTCGGTGGGTTTTCGGTATAGGGTGGTGTTAACGTGACCATCACTTATTAGCACCGTGGTGTCTAGGAAGTGGACCTCCCATGTAGATTGGTCCAGGCTGAGGTTGATGGTGGGGTAGAAGCTGTTGAAATTGTGGTGGAATTTTTCCAGAGTCTCCTTCCCATGGGTCCAGATGATATAGATGTCATCAATGTAGCGTAGGTAGAGAAGGGGCATGAGTGGACGAGAGCTGAGGAAGCATTGTTCCAGGTCAGCCATAAAAATGTTGGCATATTGTGGCCATAGCAGGTGTCATCAAATTTAAAATAGTTGTGTGTGAGGATAAAGGCACAGAGCTCAGCAACCAGTGGCACTACTTACTAAAGTTCTACTTTTAATTAAAGTTCTACTCTTTGGACCAGATTGTGAACTCCTTATTCCCATTAGTGAGCAGTTAATTGCATGAGTAGGCCCACTGAAGTCAATGTGATTGCTTGTTTGATTAACTGCTCACTAAAAGGAGTAAGAAGTTCTGGCTCAGTATAAATGAGAGTATCAGGAACTGGCCCTAAATATTAAGATCATGTCTCCAACAACCTTACTTAGTTCTTGCTTAACTCTGTTTCTGACTGTTACTGATAAGGAAAGAATTGTGCAGTCAATCTGGAGATAGAAAGGGATTCTAGTGCATAAGGTAAATAAATTAATTCATATCCTAATTTGAGACAAGCAAGACAACAAATATTTCTGATTCTTGGATCTCAATTTACTTCACTAGGTATTAATGCATCAGTGCTTTCCCCTGATAAATTATGTGTAAGTATTGAAGATAGAAGCACTGTATACATATATATTTTTGAATATCATGTTGTCAAAATACTTCTTACCGAGAACTTTAATAAAAAGAAATGGGGACATGATATATGATAAGTTAAATGGTTCTGATGAATAAGTTATACCTGATTTGTTGCTTCCTGAATATGAATAGTTCTCTCTCATTGACTGCATTTGTACTTGTTCATATTGTTAATGTTATATGCTAACACAGCAAGGATTTTTGCTGTTATTTATCAGCATGTTAGCTTAGGTAAGTCTTATCTGGAATGTTTTTGAGGACTTTTGTAAACAAATGTCCAATACTAAACCTAGATGTTTAGGGGTCCGTGACTGACCATCTCCTCTCTCTATCTTTTCAGAGATAGATAGTACTGTAGTTTTATACAATAGGACCAAGGACAGCCACAGCCGTAGGATCTGGGGCAGCAATGGCTACCTAAAAACAAAAGCTTAAAACTACTGAAGGGTTGTCTACTGGTTAAGGTTATTGCCTTAGGACTGAGGAGATCTGTGTTCATAGAATCATAGAATATCAGGGTTGGAAGGGACCTCAGGACCCCAACTAAATCATCCCAGCCAGGGCTTTGTCAAGCCTGACCTTAAAAACCTCTAAGGAAGGAGATTCCACCACCTCCCTAGGTAACTCATTCCAGTGCTTCACCACCCTCCTAGTGAAAAAGTTTTTCCTAATGTCCAACCTAAACCTCCCCCACTGCAACTTGAGACCATTACTCCTTGTTCTGTCATCTTCTACCACTGAGAACAGTCTAGATTTATCCTCTTTGGAACCTCCTTTCACGTAGTTGAAAGCAGCTATCAAATCCCCCCTCATTCTTCTCTTCTGCACACTAAACAATCCCAGTTCCCTCAGCCTCTCCTCATAAATCATATGCTACAGCCCCCTAATCATTTCTGTAGCCCTCCGCTGGACTCTTCCCAATTTTTCCATATTCTTCTTGTAGCGTGGGGCCCAAAACTGGACACAGTACTCTGGATAAGGCCTTACCAATGCCGAAAAGAGGGGAATGATCACATCCCTAGATCTGCTGGCAATGCTCCTACTTATACAGCCCAAAATACCGTTAGCCTTCTTGGCAACAAAGGCACACTGTTGACTCATATCCAGCTTCTTGTCCACTGTAACCCCTAGGTCCTTTTCTGCAGAACTGCTGCCTAGCCATTTGGTCCCTAGTCTGTAGCAGTGCATGGGATTCTTCCTTCCTAAGTGCAGGACTCTGCACTTGTCCTTGTTGAACCTAATCAGATTTCTTTTGGCCCAATCCTCTAATTTGTCTAGGTCCCTCTGTATCCTATCCTTACCCTCCAGCGTATCTACCCTCCTCCCAGTTTAGTGTCATCTGCAAACTTGCTGAGGGTGCAATCCACGCCATCTTCCAGATAATTAATGAAGATATTGATCAAAACCGGCCCCAGCACTGACCCTTGGGGCACTCCCCTTGATACTGGCTGCCAACTAGACATGGATCCATTAATCACTACCCATTGAGCCCAATGATCTAGCCAGGTTTCTGTCCACCTTATAGTCCATTCATCCAGATCATAGTTCTTTAACTTGCTGGCAAGAATACTGTGGGAAGCCGTATCAAAAGCTTTGCTAAAGTCAAGGAATAATGCATCCACTGCTTTCACTTCATCCACAGAGCCAGTTATCTCATCATAGAAGGCAACTAGGTTAGTGAGGCATGACTTGCCCTTGGTGAATCCATACTGACTGTTCCTGATCACTTTCCTCTCCTCTAAGTGCTTCAGAATTGATTCCTTGAGGAGCTGCTCCATGATTTTTTCAGGGACTGAGGTGATGCTGACTGGCCTGTAGTTCACCAGATCCTCCTCTTTCCCTTTTTCCAGTCATCCAGGACCTCCCCTGATCGCCATGAGTTTTCAAAGATAATAGCCAATGGCTCTGCAATCACATCCGTCAACTCCTTTTGCACCCTCAGATGCAGTGCATCCAGCCCCTGGACTTGTGCTCATCCAGCTTTCCTAAATAGTCCTGAACCACTTCTTTCTCCACAGAGGGCTGGTCACTTCCTCCCCATACTGTGCTGCCCAGTGCAGTTGTTTGGGAGCTGACCTTGTTCATAAAGACAGAGTCAAAAAAAGCATTGAGTACATCAGTTTTTTCCAAATCCTCTGTCACTGGATTGCCTCCCTCATTCAGTAAGGGGCCCACACTTTTCCTGACTTTCTTCTTTTGGAGCAATTCCCTTCTCTTCCACAGACTTCCTATGTGACCTTGGGCAAGTCACTTGGGCCCAATACTCAAAGATGTTGAGGCATTTAACTCCTTCAACTGGAGTGAGGAGCCTCAATATCTTTGAGGATCTGGGTGTCTGTTAGGGTTGATACTCTTCCTCACTTTAAAGGAGTATTGTGAAAATAAGTACATTAACGACTGTGAAGTGTTCAGATTACTGTGGTGATGAAGGCCATATAAGTACCTAGACAGATGGAGAAAACAGCAACACAAAGAAGACTGGATGGGGCCACAGGTGCTCCTTCAACACACCTCTTTTCCCCTCAGAGTGTCTGTAGTCGCCTGGGGGAGAACTCTTCTTCCTCTGCCCAAAGACTGGAGACACGCAACTGCAAGTAGTCAATTGATGCCAGTGTGGATATTTTGGGATAGGAACATTATCAGATGTATAACAGCAAAATTGCTATAGTAACTAATTGATGTATATGCTAATAAGATTGGGATAATTAATGCACTAATCTATAGAATAAGGACACCCCAACATTATTAGGGTGACAGAACTTAGTTAGGGGCAAAGAAGGCCATACACTCTTATGAATATTAACAACATCCCTCTGACCCTCTAAAAGACCCAACCATAATCTAAGCTGACAAACCTTGACCACTGGACTCACTTAGCATGCCAGAGACAGGATAGGACCCCTGTGGACCACCATCTGCCTTCCCATCTCTAGGTCTCCACAAGAATTGTGTGAGTATGCATATTATAGGACTCTGGACGACAAATTAATATTGCACTACTGTTACGTTATTGTTTCAATTGAAACATTTATGTTTTTACTAACTTTGTTAATAAAACTATTACAAATTTGTGAGTGTTGCAACTGTGCACATCGGTATTTCTAATGCTACTGTGCCTGATTTAGGGACTAGTACCTATCAAAACTCAGAGGTTTAATTTGTTAATTGAGGATTCTTAAGTAATCAATATAGACAGTATAATCAATAGATAATCAGTAGATCAGGCAACAGCTTTCTCTATGCCCAATCCTGCCAGGTGCTCAACTTCTTCAGCTCCCATTGGCCTTAATGGGATTTGAGTGTACTCAGAACCTCCTATGATGTGTTCAGCATCTTGCAAGACTGGGCCCTTGATTAGGGTCGGGAAGATACACAGGTTCTATTACTTTCTCTCCTCCATCCTAGTAGCATACCAGAGGCAGTTGGGGCAGGAAATAGGAGGGGCAGGGACTGGAGAGGGACAGGCTCTTGACTTTCCAGGCTGCCACAGTAGCAGGAAGCCCATGATGCAGAGACAGTTTAATTGTAACTGTGTCACTAGACTCCTTAGGAGTAACCCTGTCAACCTACTATTTTTCCATCCCATCAATCTCTCCCATCTTATGATTGCTTAGAGCACTTTTCTCCATGGCTCCAGATTGCCACACACTCTTTGGGGGGAGGCAGGTACATGGGTGCTTCTTTTGCTCACCATCCACCTTCCTCTTTTTATATTCTTGGATCTGCTGTTTGAATCAGCGGAGGTAGGAAGTTGATGTATTCTGCTTCCTGTTGAATTAGTGGAGAGGAAGAGGAAGGTTGGGAAAGGGAAGGCCATTATGCCCACCCCTAAAGATAATCAAGGATTTTGGCCACACCAATGCTCTCTTAAAACATCCAGATGAGACTACATTGTTGCAGAAGCCCCATGAGGAGGCTCCTGTGAAAGTGCACACTGCCTGTGAGCTATGACACTGCAGATTGCTGGAACAGAGGCGACAAGGTTATGGTCTCACTCTCGACCTATTCAACTGTGACTCTTTCTGGGGATACCCAGGGCTGTGAGGCACCTCACAACCAACTGCGCTTAGCCTGAGGAAGCTTTGTCTCTGCCTGCCAGGGGTCACTCCCTGACTCCACTGGCCATGGGCAACACAAGCACTCTTCTCTAGGCCTAAGCAGACCCTGCTGTCTTTCTACATGTTAGCACTAAGCACATGCCAACCCCCCAAGTGCATCCCTGAAGTGTCCAGCCTCTGGTCCACTGGACACTCACAGTGTTCACAGATCTGCTGCTTCCAAAGGAGCAGTACACTCCAGCTCTACCAGCTTCACCTCAGATCACTACTCCACTTAACCCTCAGCACTTAGATATGTTTATGGTGAAATAAAATATACCTTTATTTAACAAAGCATAGAGATCCAAGTAATATCAGGTGTTAGGCCTGAATATCTTTTAAGATCCTATCTGTAAAGGCCTATACTCAATCTATATCGCCTAGGCCGGCAAATTTGCGGGGGGCGGCACTTGCGCTCTCTGAAGTTTATTTTTTTCCTTAGGCAGTTTGTCCCTTCTCAGAGGTTTTTTTGTTTGTTTTTTTACTTTGGGACTTTGGATCTTGGGGCAGCAAAATCATTAATCTGCCACTGCCTATACTTTAAGAATTTAGGTATATGTTTATCATTTAGCTAGTTATAAGAGGTATAAAAGAAAGAATCTGTGTAAGGGCCTTCTTTCACTGTGACAGACTGAGGCCCCGTTTTTAAGATAAGGCCTTTGGCTAAGCAGTGGGAGCAGCCATAAGCTGGGAAGTGTATGGTCACATCCTCACATTCCAGACTAGTCATATTGAAATAAGGCAATCTGGGGCTGTTAGAAAGGTGATCCGCTCTATCACCTCAAGATAAAGAGAAGAACCTACAAGATGTAAAAGGAAATTTAGTTTGATAGTTTTCTGTTTGGTAAGAACTCACTTATCAATAGACACAGCTGGGAAACCCTTAAGTCTTTATAGATGTAGTTGTGAAATCCTCACTTTTGTTTTGTTTTGTCATTATAGTTCCCACTTTGCTATTGTTTATTTGCATGTTCTCTGTCTGGTTCTGTGATTGTTTCTGTCTGCTGAATAATTAAACTTGCTGGGTGTAAACTAATTAAGGTGGTGGGATATAATTGGTTAGCTAATCATGTTACAATATGAACAGGAGTACTTGTGGCACCTTAGGCCTGGTCTACACTGGGGGCGGGGTCGAACTAAGGTACGCGACTTCAGCTACGTGAATAGCGTAGCTGAAGTCGAACTACCTTAGTTCGACTGACTTACCCGTCCTGACGCCGCGGGATCGAAGTCCGCAGCTCCCCCATTGACTCCGCCACCGCCGTTCATGGTGGTGGAGTTCCGGAGTCGATGGCAGCGCATCCAGAGTTCGAACTATCGCATCTAGATTAGACGCGATAGTTCGAACTCCGAGAAGTCGAACTCTCCACGTCGACCCGGCGGGTAAGTATGGACCTACCCTTAGAGACTAGCAAATTTATTTGAGCATAAGCTTTCGTGGGCTACAGCCCACTTCATTGGATGCATAGACTGGAACATACAGCAAGACGATATTTATATATACAGAGAACATGAAAAGGTGGAAGTAGCCATATCAACTGTAAGAGGCCAATCAATTGAGATGAGCTATCATCAGCAAGAGAAAAAAAACTTTTGAAGTGATAACACTGCTCTACAGCCAAAATGCTTCTGAAATAAATGTAGTCTAACTTTACTAATTCTGGGTCACTGAGAACGAAAATGATGCTTAAAATTGTTGATTGGCTCTAGTTTTCAAGATATGCTATTGGGTCAGTATATATGACCCTTGACTTGGGAATAGCAGAGGATAAGTGAGTTATAAAGGGAAGGGATCTCAATTTAAACCAGAAATGACTAAAATACATCTTTGACTGGATCTATGAATAAATCTATGACTGGGTTTGGACAGTACTTGCTTTTTAGGCAAAACAATGAATGATGCAATCTGAAGCTGGTATTGCGTCATACATGATATGAATTGCATCATGTTATTCCTAGAAGTCATGGATGATGCAGTCCTAATGAAGCTTACATCACTCTGCTGAACAAATTGCCCTATATCAGCTCTAGAAATCATACAGTGTCATGATCTCTTATTTGTCAGTGTTTGATTTTGCAAAGGGACACATTTCTGTTTAGCCAAAGTGAGCAGAGATGTCTCGTACTTGTGTGAACAGTGCAGATAACTTCTGCTATGTTTGTGGTGAAGTGACTTTTGCATCACAAAAGCGCAGTATAACCACTATGGTTAAGAAAGCCTATCACCTTTATTTTGGCTGCAAAATTGGAGATCAGGGCAAGAGGTGGGCCCCACACATATGCTGCAACACTTGTGCAACAAATCTTCGCCAGTGCTTGAACAGGAAAAGGAAATCTATGCCTTTTGCAGTGCCAATGATTTGGAGAGAGCTAACAGATCATACCAGCAATTGTTACTTCTGCATGGTGCCTCCAGTTGGGAAAGGTGTGTCAAAGAAGAAAAAGTAGACTGTGCATTATCCAAACATTCCATCAGCTATACGCCCAGTACCCCACGGAGAAGGACCGCTGGTTCCTGATGCACCAGAATCATTCTCACTTGAGTCAGACGAGGAAGAGGAAGAGGATGAAACTTCTGGTCCTGAACCATCAATGTCACAGGACCCACATTTTCTCTCATCCTCCTCCTCTGAACCACACCTCATAACACAAGGTGAACTGAATGACCTTGTCAGGGATTTGGAACTACCCAAGAGTAAGGCAGAGCTGTTGGGCTCCAGACTACAGCAGTGGAATCTCCTGGCAGGTGATGTTAGGGTTTCCATGTTCCGTAACCGTCAAAAGGATCTTGTCCCATTCTTCTTCATGGAAGGTGATCTTGTAGCCTGTAACAACATCGATGGTGTGATGGCAGCCCTCAACATCGTTCACGATCCAGATGAGTGGAGACTGTTCATTGATTCATCGAAGACGAGTCTTAAAGCTTTTTTACTGCATAATGGCAATGTTTTGCCATCAATTCCAGTTGGTCATGCAGTCCATATGAAGGAAACCTAAGACAACATGGAACAACTTTGGAGGTGCATAAACTATGACCAACATCAGTGGCAGCTTTGTGGTGATTTGAAGGTTGTTTCTCTTTTGCAACAACCTTCAAATCTGCAGACTGGATACACAAAGTACTGCTGTTTTCTCTGCGAATGGGATAGTCGTGCAAGAGATTCCCACTACATCAAGAAAGATTGGCCACTCCGACAGTCATTGGAGCCTGGGAGGAAAAGCGTTCAGCATCCACCACTTGTTGAATCAAGGAAGATTTTGTTACCACCCTTACACATCAAGCTGGGTCTGATGAAGAACTTTGTCAAGGCCATTGACAAAACACAAGCAGCTTTCAAGTACCTCCGTGGAAAATTTACAAGGGTAAGTGAAGCTAAGATAAAGGAAGGTGTTTTTGTTGGTCCTCAGATTTGTGAACTTCTTCGAGATGATGCATTTGACCATGCACTGCGTGGCAAGTAAAAGACGGCATGGAAAGCCTTCCAGTTAGTGGCAATAAATTTTCTTGGAAACAACAAGGCAGACAACTACAGGTTGTTGGTGGAAAACCTCCTCAAGGCATACAAAAGCCTTGGTTGCAACATGTCACTAAAGATACATTTTTTGCACTCTCATCTAGATTTTTTTCCACCGAACTGCGGAGCAGTGAGCGACGAGCATGGCGAGCGATTTCACCAGGACATTGCAACAATGGAGAAACGTTATCAGGGCAAATGGAGCCAATCAATGCTTGCAGACTATTGCTGGACAGTGACAAGAGATGCTCCATTTAATGAATACAAGAGACAAGCCAAGAAGCACCGAGTAGACACTGAATAGGACTAAACTATGTACATAATAGATTTTTGCCTTTTGTTTCATAATAAATTTTATTTATATAACCCTTTTGCTGATTTTTAAACTGTTACATAAACAGGACAGGTGAAATATTATCATGTAAAGCAACCATAAACACATGAAAAGACCTAGGTTTACAATTTATGATTAAAACTCTACTATCTACACAATATACTTAGACATAAAATGTAAAAACTTACATAACTTAGAAACAGTAGCCAATCAGTTGTTTTAATTGTCATATTTGAATTCAGCACATCAAAATACATAATAAATAGCACATTTTATCTCTGAAGCAGACGACTTCTCAAAAATTGTAGACCAGTGAAATCGAGATGACCCATAGAAGGTGTGAGGATACTTAACATGGGGAAATAGATTCAATAAGTGTAATGACCCAACCCCGTCTCTGTTTAAACCTAAGTTAATTGTATCTAATTTGCATATTAATTCAAGTTCAGCAGTCTCTCTTTGGAGTCTGTTTTTGAAGTTTTTTTGTTGTAAAATTGCCACCTTCAAGTCTGTCACTGAGTGGTTAGAGAGGTTGAAGTGTTCTCCCACTGGTTTTTGAATGTTATGATTCCTGATGTGAGATTTGTGTTAATTTATTCTTTTGCGTAGAGACTGTCCGGTTTGGCCAATGTATATGGCAGAGGGGCATTGATGGTACATGATGGCATATATCACATTGGTAGATGTGCAGGTGAACGAGCCCCTGATGGCATGGCTGATGTGATTAGGTCCTATGATGGTGTCACTTGAATATGTTAGGATTGGTTAGGTAAATTTCAGTAGAATGATTGGTTAAGTTATAGCTAAGAATATTACTATATAAATTAGGGGCAAACGGGAAGTGAGTTGGGATTCAAAAATAAGGAAAAAGGAACTTGGATTTAAGCTTGCTGGAAGTTCACCCCAATAAACATTGAATTGTTTGCACCTTCAGACTTTGGGTATTGTTGCTCTCTGTTCACGCGAGAAGGACCAGGGAAGTGGGAGGGTGAAGGAATAAGCCCCCTAACACCAAGTAGAAGTATTGGAAACAAATGGTTACATATAAAATTAAATCATAACACGCATTCTAGGGCCTAAACTTAATTAACAAGATACTCTCACGTCCTGCAGAGCAATGCTCACCCAAAGTCCCTTCAGCATTTTACAGACAGGCTGACTGTGACCCTTCTTTTTATAAGAGAAACATGCTGTTAGCTTGTCTTCTCAGTGAAGGATGTACTCTTGTCCCCTCTCCTCTTTTTTTAATGCAGTTACAGACTATTGTCTCTTCCCCAAGTTGGCACCTCTTCAGAGACTTACCTTGGGGTTTCTTGGTCTTTTAAATCCTCAATCCCACACCTGGCCCAGATAGTAAATGTAGCCTGTCCCCGTAGAGGTACATTGTTCTACATGCTGATTGAGTTAGCCCTGAGGCTCACGTCGACTCAGGTGACATGCCTTACTTCTATTGGACCAACTTCTGTTGGTGGAAGAGAAGCTTTTGAGCTTCACAGAGGTCTTTTTCAGGTCTAGATTATCTCTTCTGCCAACAGAAGTTGGTCCAATAAAAGACGTAACCTCACCCACCTTGTCACTCTCATATCCTAGGACTGACACAGTAAATCAATACTGAAAACAAGCTTTGCTTCAACAGTTTTGGAATCTAATATTTTACATTTTACAGCTCTCTTAAAAGATTTCCCATTCAAACATCATGCAATAATTATGCTGAGCAGTGGGCTACTGTTTTTTGTTGCAGACTTCACATGCCACCCTTTGGTCAACTATTATGTAGATAAGATGAATCTTTTTCAGGTCTACGTCACTTGAAAACTTTTGTTTTTCACCAACAGGAGATGGCCCACTAAAAGGTGTTACCTCACCTGCTAATATCCTGGGACTAACATGGCTACAGGTACACTGCAAACTATTTTGTAGATATCGGATCCAGAGGATATCCCTGTAAAACTCAGTGTGTGATGTTGTCTAATTAAAATATAATCATGCAAATC
The DNA here is from genome assembly GCF_016161935.1 of Mauremys reevesii. Classification (NCBI taxonomy): domain Eukaryota; kingdom Metazoa; phylum Chordata; order Testudines; family Geoemydidae; genus Mauremys; species Mauremys reevesii. The sequence continues at coordinate 127,500,850 of NC_052624.1, read as the reverse complement.
ATTATTGCTACCACTGTTATATAATTGCAACAAATCTTGTACAAAGAATAACACATGGCCAGAAAGGGTTAAACAGCTTGCAGGCTAAATAACCCAAAGCCAACCTTTAAAGACATGTTAGAAAGTATGCAAATTGTAATTAGGGCCATTCGATGCTAGATAGTCTAGAACTTTGAAATGCAAACCTATGTTGTTAGAAGTTAGAAGTGATACTAACTGTATGTGTGTGTTTACTTATAGATGCTAGCCATGTAAACAGACAGTTCCTGTCTGTCACTATAGCTACTGATTCAGAGATTAAAGGGAATATTAACATTTAGATGAATCTTGGGTGCAATAATGTCATTGTCTATGTGTCTCCTTAAAGTTTGTGATAAACTGCTTAATGGATAAATTATTTTATGTTAATCCATGTAGTTAATTACCGGTGAGGTTTAGGAAACAGAAGGTTACATCAAAAGCCTATTGTTCATCCAAGACTATATTGTCAAGTGGCTGCTAGAAAACTGTATAAATGACCTTTGAGTCCCAATCCTTTTTTATCTCAGATCTGCTTGAGGCTTCATGCAGGGGAAGCCTAACCCATAAGAACTGAGATCTCAGTCCTGACTGGAACACCTTGAATATAAACATTGTACTATAACCTATGGACTATTTCTGAAAGAACTCTTTACATCTACAAGCTCACCATCTCTGCTATGAATCTGAATCTCAAGATTGACTTATGTCTGTATGTATACTGATTTTTTAACCTATACTCTCTCTTTTTTCTTTTTTAATAAATTTTAATTTGGTTAATAAGATTTGGCTGTAAGCATGTATTTGGGAAAGGTCAAATATTCATTAACCTGGGAGGTAATATGTCCACTTCTTTGGGATTATTGTAGAAGATAGAATCATAGAAGATTAGGGTTGGACGAGACCTCAGGAGGTCATCTAGTCCAATCCCCTGCTCAAAGCAGGACCAACACCAACTAAATCATCCCAGCCAGAGCTTTGTCAAGCCGGGCCTTAAAAACCTCCCTAGGTAACCCATTCTAGTGCTTCACCACCCTCCCAGTGGAATAGTGTTTCCTAATATCCAACCTAGACCTCCCCCACTGCAACTTGAGACCATTGCTTCTTGTTCTGTCATCTGCCACCACTGATTCCAGTCACACTGTGCAACCCCTGTCCCTCTGCCAGTTGGCATCTAGAAGTCCCTATGTCCCTAAGTCATACCCATCCTGTTCAGCAAAGCCAGCACATGCAGCCAAATACATAGGATGTCCTGCAAAAGATGCTCAGCATCATCAGTTTGGAAAGCTAGGACATTTTGCTAAGGAAGATATAGTCCTCTGTCAAATCAGATGCCTATAGACTCTGTCCCTGAGGTTATTGTCTTTGGTATAAATAATTATAGTGAACTGCTCATAAACTGTTTTGCTAAGTGAACATTTGTTTCCTTGCCCTGAAGGACAGCCACGCTTCACTGAAATGATGCTGGATACTTTTTTATGTGTGTTCATTCTGTCTGACTAAATTATCACCTGCAATATTTCCAGTGCATACAGTTGACACAACCTATGTTACTTTAGGTGATTAACTTGAAATTCTCATCAGATGCGTTTAGTCTTGGGGGTTGGACTAGATGACCTCCTGAGGTCCCTTCCAACCCTGAGATTCTATGATTCTATTAAATTAATCTCTATTTTTCGTTGCCTTAATGCACTGGTGATTAATTTCACTCATTTGTACAAAGTGAATTTTCTTTCGTGAACATGGTCACCTCTCTTTTTGGAGTAAACCTTTTCATTGCTTAAAAACTACCTGATGCTAATGGATGCTTCTTCTTCACCTGTAAAAAATGACCCTGCTTGTTTAAACCCTCTCTACACTATGACATGCTGAAACTGATCTGATGTGTTTAGTTGTGTAATTTCATTCATGCATAAAGGAAAATTCAGCAGCGACACGGCCCTTGTGAAATAGCAGGCTCTGATTCAGAAACTACTAAAAACAGCAAAAAGTGGAGTACACAGATATGAACCATGATGTGGAGTAACCGGAATTGCTGTTAGGTTTTGGTTCTTTTATGAGAATTTATTGAGAGAGAAAGAAAGAGTGTAGTGACCCACCTCTGGTTGTAGAACAGAAAAGTCCTTCTGTATGGAAGTCATGTAATGCTGTATGCCAGTGGTTCTTCAGACTTTTCATTCTGCAAACCATCAGTTCCTTTCATGAATGCCTCCCTTCTCCCCAAATGCCCAATTGCTTGGGTCTCAAAATATTTCATTCTGTGGGCCATCAGAGAGGGCTCCAAAGATCATTGATCTTCTAAGGACCTCAGTGTGAGAATCACTATTATACACCTTGCACCTACTCATAGAAGCAGAGAATCAATGCATCTGATTCTCTATGTTTGCTTAGAGACTGAATTTTAAATGTGGTGAGCAACTGTAATTCCTGTTAGCTTCAGCTGGAGATGCAGGTTCTCAGAACACCTGAAAATCAGGCTTTTTTAGATCCTACAGCTATTCCCCAGAGAATAAAATGTGCCATAGTAGTGTAGCTTTACAACATGAATCATAACTGAATGGATCAGAGATTATATTATGTGACATGAGACTGTAACAAACTCTCTGATCGTTTTGCTTTATTCATGTTATGTTTATTGAATTATGATTATTTCTCATTGACATTTTTTCAGTTAATTTATATCTATAAGTATAACTCTTTCCGGGCTTGAGTTTACTGCATTGTTGGCTGAAGTTAGTATGCTTGAAGTATTCCACTGTAGCTAGCTTAGCCCCACCGTGAAGACTAACTCAAGTTATCATTGAGTTACTGTGCACATGCTGTCATGGGACAGAGTCAAGCGAAGGTGCTTGCTCTTAGCAGATGAACCATACTCCCATGATCATTTGTAGATTAACCAAACTCTTGTGAAGCTTTGTGCTTAAACTGAACTTTAGCTGAACCTAGGGCGTTATCAGTGATGAATTGGGTGTCCCCTTACTCTCACCTGTTGACCTCTAGAAAATATGTCCAGAGGGCCAGAAAGGGACTACTTTTGATTGATGAGGTGCAGATGTTTTCTGTGATTGATAATGACCTATTTGTTTTTTACAAAAGTTTTCTGCCATAATAACTTGAACTGATGTCTTTATCTTATCAAATATGTAAATCAAGATACTATGAAGAAAACTCCATAGAGCAATAGGTCATTTTCCCTACATGCATAAACATGCATGGTATATAAGCAAGTGAATTGCTGAAAGGTAGCTGAGAGTGAATCAAGCTGCCGGACCACTTCCCCAGATCAGTTTGGTAATGTATGGATCTTCCTTTCTATACTGTGCTGTTTAAATCTTTGATTAATAATTGTTGCTTAAGGAAAGGTGATTAAGCCTAATTATCTGATCTCATATTAATAACAGAATCAGACCTTTAGGAAACAAAACAGAGGTAGGCAGGAAGTCAATAATCAGCATCAGTTTGGGACACTGAACAACAGGGATTGTGACCTGGCTGTAAGTTATACACCGGCAGTATTGAGGTTTTAATTTGGACAGTCACAAAAGTCTGGGTGTATAGCATACCCCAGCACTTCTGCAGTAAGGTGCCTTAAATGGGGGGAGGGCAATTAAAATAGGAAATAAAGTATTATAATAGTGAGATGCTAAAACAGCAAAAGAATAGATTAAATAAATAATGTCAGCCAACAATAGAGAAATGCTCAAGCATTTTGTAAAAAGATATGTTACGGATCATGCAGGTGCTTCATTTGTGCTGGCCACAATTAATGAAAGCAGCTCTCGGGATCATATTTATAATCTGTTTAATTTGGAGACAAGTAAAAAAGAGAAAGACGAGGAGTGGAAAAGAACTGCAATGCAGTGTCTTTATGTGGACTCCATGGTTTTGAATAATAAAGTTAGCCAAATGAATGAACAAACAAGGGAAATGAAGGATATTTGGAAGCAGAAAGGGAGCAAAATAAGGAACTAAAACAACAGCTGCCCAGTGTGAGTAATGCCAACACCTCCTTGTCTTGCAGTCTGCACAACGCAAGAGATAAGTCTGAAATGGCAAGCCCAGTATGCTCAAGAGAACAGTGAAAGATTAAGTTGAGACAAGGTAGTGAAGTAATATCTTTGATTGGTCCCACTTCTGTTGGTGAAAGAGACAAGCTGTTGAGCTTACACAGAGCTCTTCTTCAAGTGTGAAGAAGATCTTTGTGAAAGCTTGTTTCTCTCACCAGCAGAAGTTGGTCCAATAAAAGATGCTACCTCACCCACATTTATTGTCTCTCTAATATCCTGGGACCAGCATGGTTACAATAACGCTTAAAACAAGGATTACATTGGCAGAGGAAAGCTGAAGATTTAGGAATTTCTTGTCAAGCAGCATGGGATCAGGTTGCAGCAGCAAGACAGGGCACTTTTGTGGATCACATTGAGTGCAGACTAAAGCAGGAGGAATTGAAGGACCAAGTCAGAGTTTTTAGAGGGCACATGGCAGCATTAGAACCACAGTCCTCTGCCTTCAGCATCCCAGGATCCAGGCTAAGGGGAGGATGATCAGTGGTATTATCAGGAATGTGGTTATGAATATGACCACCCCTGGACTAAAGATTTCAAGAATAATAGAAGTTCCAAACAGGGGTGGCTCTAGGCATTTTGCCGCCTCAAGCATGGCAGGCAGGCTGCCTTCGGTGGCTTGCCTGCGGAGGGCCCGCTGGTCCTCCGAAGCCGCAGGACCAGCGGACCCTCCGCAGGCAAGCCGCCGAAGGCAGCCTGCCTGCCACCCTTGCGGCGCCGGCAGAGCGCCCCCCACGGCTTGCTGCCCCAAGCACGCGCTTGGTGTGCTGGGGCCTGGAGCCGCCCCTGGTTCCAAAAACTACACAGACAGCAGTAGAGCAGACAAGACAGTCTAAAATGGAAGTCCAAGGAAACATTAGGTTGATTTAGGGGAGGAAACTGAGGAATAAGAGACAGAGGAGGAAGACAATGGTAAATCAGAGCCAAGCAGCATGTCTTGGTGACTACTAGGGACTTTCAGTGATATTAAAACTGATAAATTAGTTCTCACTAATATTAAAACCCTTAAGTCAGCATGCAGGTTCCATGTAAAAAGGGGATTCTATCACCTTACATACTAGCAGGATGAAACTGCATGCAGATCTTTCACCTTAGTCAGGATAATCTCATTAAGCTGTTACAGATGACAGTGGACAGTGTTGCTTGGAATGCTCTTTCAAATGAGAACAGAGCTGGAAGGGGATCCTCTGATGCAACTATACAGCAACTACAAAATCTATTAGATCCAGGACTAACAGGACTAACTCTAGTAGCTAACATTATGCAGTCTGCTGAGGAATACGCCCTCTGAAATATCACGAGAGGTTGTCCTCTGCACACTATTCTGGCATCAGGTGAGAGAGGCTGCAACAGGGGAGGCCAAGGTGCCATGCTGCCTCCCAATTTTTACCAGTCATAAGGGTGAGTGGCGGGCAGAGAGGAGCGAGCGGGGTCTTGGGAGGGAAGAGGTTGCATGGGAAGGGGTGATGCGAGGATGGGAGCTCGAGGGTAGAGGTGGCATGAGGGTGGAACCTCATGTGGGGGATGGGCAGTGAGGAGGTGGGATCCTGTGCTTCTTCCTGGTTAAGTGGTCGGTAGTAGACCCTTACCATGACATCACCCTTGGTTTTTTTTACCCTTTTTATTCTTACTCAGAGACTTTAAACAAGTCTGTCTCCTATTTCCATCTCAAACTCAGTCCAAGTGTATACATTTTTAATATATAAGGCAATACCTCCTCCCGTTTATACCTGCCTGTCCTTCCTGAGCAAGCTGTATCCTTCTATACCAATATTCCAGTCATGTGTATTATCCCACCAGGTCTCTGTGATGCCAGCTATCTCAGTTGTTATTTACTAGTATTTTGAGTTCTTCCTGCTTATTCCCCATACTTCTCGCATTAGTATACAGACATCTAAGATACTGATCTGATTTTCCTCCTCCACCCAGTTCTGACTTGTCTCTTCCTTATCCCTGCTATAACAGCCCATGCTCCATCCAAGTTCCAAACCTTCTCCCAGGTCTCCATGTTCTTGATTTACCTGTGAGCTTTGGTCACCTGCCCCCTTCGAACCTAGTTGAAAACCCTCCTCACTAGGTTAGCCAATCTGTAGCAAATGTGCTCTTTCCCATTCTCAATAGATGGACCCCATCTCTGCTTAGCAGTCATTCTTCCTGGAACTGCATCCCATGGTCAAGGAAACTGAAGCCCTCCTGGTGACATCATCTTCGCAGCCAGGCATTCACCTCCAGGATGCATCTGTCTCTGCCTGGGCCCCTACCCTTGACCAGAAGGATCAAAGAGAAAACCACCTGTGCTCCCAACTCCCTCACCCATACTCCCAGAGCCCTATAGTCACTTCTGATCTGCTGAGGGTCATACCTCTCAGTATCAATAGTGCCCACATGGATGAGTAGCACGGGTTAGTAGTCAAAGGGCTCGATGATCCTCGACAATCCCTCCGTAATGTCTCGGATACAGGCCCCTGGCAGGCAGCATATCTCCTGGGATGCCATGTCAGGGCAACAAATGGGTGCCTCCATCCCCCTCAGAAAAGAGTCACCAACCACCACTACCCTACATTTCCTCCTGGGAGTGGTGGCTGCGATCCTCCCAGCCTTGGGGGGTACATGGCTCCTCCTGCTCCACTTTTGGGGATGATTCCTTATTGCTCGATGCCAGGGCAGCATAACGGTTTTCTGACACCATGGTGGGTGGGTTGGGAGTATGGGGGGAGCACTGCCTGCTGCCAGAAGTAGCCAGCAGCCAGTGTCCTCCCTATGACAGAGCCATATCCTCCTCCCCTGGTGGTGGTGACAGCGGTTCTCTGTAGCTGGATAGCTTCCTCAGCCTTGGATGAATACTCTCAAGGAATTCCTCGTGGGCACGGATGCTCTTCAGCCTAGTCATCTCCTCCTGTAGCTCTCCCACCTACTTCCTGAGAGTTTCCACCAGCAGGCACCTTTCACACTGGATAGTCCCGCTTCAGCCTGGTTTTCTGTGAGTGGGAAATGCAGGCTACAGTCTCTGCAAATCCACACCAGGATCTGGGTAGAGGAGGCCATGGTTAGGTTGTCTGTCTGGATACAGGCACAAGTGGAGGAGACAGGAGCAGCATTGGCACAACAATGCAGTCCTTCCTAACCATATGGATTATATTACAACTCCATCCCACAAACTCCCCTGTTTGCGGTCTTCTCGGTTGCTTAGCCTCTGATTTTTAAGGCCTTCTCTCCTAGGTCAGCCCTACCCTCTCGTTAACCACACAGGAATAGGGTGATCAGAAGGCTGATCAAAGATGTTCAAGGATGATCCTGGGAACAAAGGCTCAAACAGTCCCCAGACACACAATCCCGGCTGATCCAGTAACTGAAATAACTGAATAACATACAAACACAATAAGTTATAGAGCACCCCCAAACAATAGTTACCCATAGTTTGGAGGTGTCTCACGTGGTCAAATGACAAGGTTCAAGTGGCCAGCTCTCCACCTGTCACTAGAGATTCTAAGAGCTGTCCAGAAAGTCAAATCCAAATTCCTCAGACCTATCTACCCTTTTTTATATTAGCAACTACTACAATTACATCAACTGCATGTCAATCAAAGAATAACCATTAAGAAAGCATTTTTTGAGCTGTTAGTTATCCAGATGTGTTATTGAAGAGTCTGCAGTCTCATGGGCCTCAACACACACACCAGAAATCAAATATAGATAGACTTCCTGTTTTTCACAGACACTTACCCCAGCATATCAGGGAGGACATAGAGGCAGGCTCACTCCTTATAATATCTGCACCCTCCCTCCTGGATTTGCTTTGGTTATGATACGCCTGCTACAAAGGCCTTTCAGTTGCTACTCTTGGTAATAAACAAAATAGTCAATATTCCAGTACTGGCAGTGGCCTAGGCATTCTGCTGGACTGACAATGTTTCCCCTAACAATAGAACCTGGCCCACCAAGTGGTTTAACTGCTACTTCAATACTTGGGATTTTGCTTAATAATCTGTAATTTATGCATATACTAAACATGCCAAACCTGAGGGAAAAAATGCAGAAATTGGGCTTGTTTTTGGCTTAATTGGCTTGTGAGTTGCTTGTTGAATAGTTTTTTGACTTGTTGCTTGTAGCTTGTTGCTTCTTTTCTTTTTGATTGGCTCTGAGTAAGAGGGGCAAGCAGGGGCAAGGGGCAAGCACGGGCAAGTAGAGGAGAGAGTCAGGGGTGCACAGTAGGCCCACCACAGTCCCAGACTGCATGCCAGGGAGATCTAGTCACAGTGTTGGGGTTCTTAGGGATTGGCTTGTTTTGGCCTTGTTATGAAATGGGATTAGCTTGATTTTTGTGAACGTCAGGGTGCTTATTTACCGCGTGAAAGTTGGCAACTGTAGCTTATACCTGTAGTTTTAAATTTTTCTTACTGGAGTATGGTTGAATCTGGACAGTGAGTACATACGAATATTTCATTCTTTTATGCCTATTTGTTGGTAGATAAAATAACATCATATCAAAACCATTCTCGGGACACCATAGCTAGACAAAAAAAATCTCAGTAGCTGGTATCATTCTAACCACATAACTTCAAAGTTTAGATGGGATTGGTGTCTGCATTTCAGGTTTATTTGGTTTGGGAATGTCAATAAGCAATAGAGCAGATTTAGAAAACACAAAAAGATATGTTAGCTACTGTGAACACCAGGTACTGAGACAGTGTTTCACTCTATGACTGAGGGAACTGATGGTCTAGCAACTAAAAACTGTGTTTAATATGCATGAAATTGCTAATTTGTTTAAGCAGACATAGGCAAAAATCAATGAATTGATTGAATTTAATTAATAAGGAAGCAAATATGTAATGTGTGGAAGGAAGTTATTTAGCAGGTATGTGTCGAATAGGGTAACCAATACATTAAGGGATGTTGAAGCTGAAAAGCTACCAAGCCCTTCTGAGGATGAATACTTGGTTAAATGGCATTGTCCTAAGTGTACAAAGGGAACTTCTGGGAATTGGCAATGTGTCCAAGCATGTAAACAAATTCCCTTTAGTACTATTTGAAATTTCAATTTGGTGACACCACATCATAATCAAGGCACATGTTATTCCAAGCAATCTTGCTCAGTGTCAGGTTCTATGTATATTTTCTTTATGGTATCTTTACTGATACTGGATCCTGACATTGCACTATTTGATAAATTGGTAGCTGTCCATTAAGTAGGTTACTTAGAAGATGATATCTACAAGGAGCCTCTTGATCTACCACAGCTATTGGTGTTTCACTCAGCAACACAAACCTGGAGGGTTTTATATATGGTCTGTTGCTCCATAAAGGGGTATTGGTACATGTGCAGGTGTGACTTCTTTGACATTGCAACACCTGTCTGTGGTCATTCTGACCCAGAACAATGAGACAGATAATCTAGCTGCTATTGTCTCCTGTCCTTTGAAGCTGGCAAAGTGGCAACTCCCAGCAGTAAAGTACATAACATTATCAGTCCTGCTGCTTTACACATTTAACAGTGAATAGCCCTATCTGTGCAGCTGCTTTAGTTTTTGTTCATTGTGCCACCATTAATTGTTTACAGCAGCAGAACTGCTAGTACTTTTCACTGTTGCACTGCTTAGTGCTTACAGAAGCAGCAATTGTACTGTTCACTTTTGCATAGTGCAATGTTAGCAGTTCATCTGCCTTATACCAATATGATGTGCTCATGGTCACATGTACAGGAAGAGCACATGGTCAGAGTACCCATCCTCTCTCGGCCATTGCTGCCTGCAGGTTGGAGTGATGGGTAGACCTGACCATGGGTACCTTCCAGGTACTGGCTGACTGCGCCCATACAGTTCATAGTATCATGGAGGAGAATTCATGGCTACAGGGTGAAGCTGGACCTGAACCTGGAGCAGTGCCAGGGCCGGGTTACACTGACTCCTGCTAGCCATAATGCCCAGAAGCCATTCAAACATGGCTGTTAGTTGCCAGCTCTCATCACACTGCTGCTGGTGCTCTTACTCTCAGATGGCAGTGTCATGGACAATGAACTTGGCCACTGTGTACTCCTCCTTCTCCAACATCCTCTCAGCTGCAGCCTGGGCTTGCTGTTCCTGCTCCAGCATCTCTCTTTGGATCTTGAATAGCCAGGCTGACCTTCTTGCAAAGTCCCAGAGCATCTCCCTCAGCAGATCCTCCTGTGTCCCTTTCCTAAAGCTTCTTTGGTGCTGATAGTCAGTGGCCTTCTGACTGGGTTTCTGGGATGCACTTGTGCAGGGGGGCCTGTAAAGCAAAGAAATAGTACATACTTTTCATTTTTTTGCCCTGGACAGAAAAGTTATCTCCCTTTCAACTTGCCGTGTTACAATAAGGCTTAATTTGAAAATTTTCTTGGTCAACATATTTAATAACATATTCAAGCCCTTTGAGCTCCTGGTTCAGCTGTGATTGGGCCAGTGGTAATGTGCCTGATGAGTTGAGCCTGGTTTTGGATTCCTGGAAAAGTATAAGATTCCTGGAAGAACAGGTAACATAGATCTAAGGCCATCATTGAAGGGAGAGGAGGAAAGAGGAGAAACATGGGAGTTATACACGGGAAGGGAAATGAAGGAAATAAGAGGTAAAATGGGTCTACTTGCTCTGAAGCTTTTGAAAACCTTTGGATGAGAATCAAATGTAACAAAAACAAAACCAATATTTGCAATTTATGAAATATATGAGTTGTGATTCTCTGTGTTTTGAGCTTAATAATTATCTTCATAGATGTGACAGAAATCTAAGTAAAACTTTTTTTTCTTTTTTAATCAAGTTATTCTAGTAACTGAAGGGTTATGTAAAAGCTTTACAAAATCAGGAGTACCACATGCAGTTGAAATTGCTGAAGCTGCTTCAATTCAAGTTAATATAAAGTTTTTATACTGTGATCCTGCAAACAGTTATACTTTTGCATAACTTTATGCATTAAGTAATCCCCATCTTTACTTCAACATGACTACTCATGTACATAAAGTTAAGTACATGTATAACTGCTTGCAGAATTGTGATCTAAGTGCAGTTTCAGAATCAAACTGTTAAGGAGTCAGAGGTGGTACAAGGTTGACCAGAAAAGAAGTATGTATCCCTTTTATCCCCAAAACAAGCCCTGCAGTTTCTACTGATAAGATATGCTTGTAACATGTAAGCATCTGCTGTAGAGTTCACATCCCAGGCCTGGTCTACACTAGGCGTTTAAATCGGTTTTAGGAGCGTAAAACCGATTTAACGCCACAACCGTCCACACTAGGAGGCACCTTATATCGATTTTAATGGCTCTTTAAATCGGTTTCTGTACTCCTGCCCGACGAGAGGAGTAGCGCTAATATCGGTATTAACATATCGGAATAGGGTTAGTGTGGCCGCAATCGACGGTATTGGCCTCCGGGAGCTATCCCACAGTGCACCACTGACCGCTCTGGACAGCATTCTCAACTCGGATGCACTGGCCAGGTAGACAGGAAAAGCCCCGCGAACTTTTGAAATTCATTTCCTGCTTCGACAGTGTGGAGAGCTCATCATCACAGGTGACCACGCACAGCTCATCAGCACAGTTAACAATGCTGTCTCCTGAGAATCGAAAAAGAGCCCCAGCATGGACCGCTCAGGAGGTAATGGATCTGATCGCTATATGGGGAGATGATTCAGTGCTAACAGAACTGCGTTCCAAAAGACGAAATGAAAAAGTATTTGAAAGAATTTCTAAGGCGATGACGGATAAAGGCCACAGCAGGGACTCCGTGCAGTGCAGAGTGAAAGTTAAGGAGCTCAGACAAGCCTACCAGAAAACCAAAGAAGCAAACGGAAGGTCCGGGCAGGTCGAAAAACATGCCGCTTCTATGCTGAGCTGCACGCAATTTTAGGGGCTGCGCCACAAGTACCCCACCCCTGACCGTGGATTCCGAGGTGGGGGTTGTAATCTCTGCCATGTCTGAGGATTATGCAGATGGGGAAGATGAAGAGGAAGAAGAAGAGGAAGACCTCGCAGAGAGCACACAGCACTCCGTGAACCCCAGCAGCCAGGAGCTTTTTATCACCCTGACGGAATTACCCTGCTCCCAGCCCTCACAAGCAACTATTCCAGAGAATGACGCCCTGGAAGGGAGCTCTGGTGAGTGTACCTTTGCAAATAGCAAACAGTGTTTTTTAAGCAAGCCTTTTTTAATGATTGATTTGCCCAGAGGACTTGGGATGCATTCGCAGACAGTATAGTTACTTAGAAAAGTTTGTTAACATGTCCGGGATTGAGAGGAAATCCTCCAGGGACATCTCGATGAAGCGCTCCTGTAGGTACTCCAGAAGCCTTTGCAGAAGGTTTCTGGGCAAGGCATCCTTGTTCCGCCCACCATGGTAGGACACTTTACCATGCCATGCATGTAGCAAGTAATCAGGTATCATTGCGTGGCAAAGCATCGCAGCGTATGGTCCCGGGGACTGCTGGCATTCAAGAAGCATCCGCTCTTTATCTTGTTCTGTTATCCTCAGCAAAGTGATATCGTTCAGGATAACCTGGTTAAAAATCAGGAATTTAAGTAAGGGGGGTGGCCATTTTTCTACTGGTTTCGTGGAATGCAGCAGCTTAAAAAAGACACTTTCCTGCACGTAGCGAAGCGGGGGGAGGGGAGGAGTGAAATGCCGATGATCTTTTCTGTTTGGTCACCGGTGGGTGGGGGGGAGGGGGAAGGTTGTTGATTAGCAGGGAGCTAGCGTGGTATTAGCCATGCGTTGGGGGGGAGGGGTAAATCACTGAGACAGTGGCTTATCATGGCCGCATGCAAGCTGAATTCTGATGCCTGGACCTGATGTGTCTGTGAGATCTGTAAACCCAGAGCTGCAAGCGGTCACTATTAAGATGAAAAATGCGACCTTGTAGGGAAATCACATGTGCTAGGTGAATAGTGATGTTCACTGTGAAACAGTATAACCATTGTTCTGTAAAATGTATCTTTCTAAATATTTATCTCCCTCATGCAGCTGCAAATTTTTCAAGCGTCCCTCCTCCATCCCAAAGGCTAGCACAGATAAGGCGGAGGAAAAAGAAGACGCGAGATGAGATGTTCTCGGATATTATGGAAGTTACACGCAATGAAAGAGCTCATCTGAATGAGTGGAAGGACGTGGTTTCAAATTACAGGAAAGAGGCCAGTGAACGTGAGGACAGGAGGGACAACCGAGATGAGAGGTGGCGACAGGAAGACCGGCAGGAAAATCAGCGGTGGCGGCAGGAAGATCAGCGGTGGCGGGATGCAACTCTGGGGCTGCTGCGTGATCAAACTGACATGCTCCGGCGTCTTGTGGAGCTTCAGGAACGGCAGCAGGATCACAGAGTGCCGCTGCAGCCCCTGTATAACCACCCTCCCCCCTCACCATGTTCCTTAGCCTCCTCACCCAGACGTGTAAGAACGCGTGGGGGGAGGCTCCGTGCACCCGCCCACTCTACCCCCGTGGACAGCCCAACCAGAAGGATGCCGTTACTCTGAATTTTTTTTTAATGGCCTTCTCCATCCCTCCTTTCCTCCTCCCAAAGCACACCCTTACTTCTCTCCTCTTTTTATAATGAATCAATAAAGAATTCATGCTTTTAAATATAAGTGACTTTATTTGCATAAGTAAGCTGTACTCGAAGCGGAGGGGGAGTTGCTTACAGGGACTGAGTCAATCAAGGTGGTTGGGTGTTCATCAACAAACACAGCAGTCACACTGTACCCTGGCCATTGATGAAGCTCGTTTTCAAAGCTTCTCTGATGCGCACCGCTTCCTGGTGTGCTCTTCTAATCTCCCTGGTGTCTGGCTGCGCGTAATCAGCGGCCAGGTGATTTGCCTCAGCCTCCCACCCCGCCATAAAGGTCTCCCCTTACTCTCACAGAGATTATGGAGAATACAGCAAGCAGCAATAACATAGGGGACATTGGTTTGGCTGAGGTCTGAGCGAGTCAGTAATGTGCGCCAGCGAGCCTTTAAACGGCCAAATGCACATTCCACCACCATTCTGCACTTGCTCAGCCTGTAATTGAACAGATCCTGACCACTGTCCAGGCTGCCTGTGTATGGCTTCATGAGCCATGGCATCAAGGGGTAGGCTGGGTCCCCCAGGATAACGACAGGCATTTCAACATCCCCAACTGTTATTTTCTGGTCTGGGAAGTAAGTCCCTTGTTGCAGCCGTTTAAACAGAGTAGTGCTTCTGAATACGCGAGCCATGAACCCTCCCTGGCCATCCCACGTGGATGTTTGTGAAACGTCCCTTGTGATCCACCAGTGCTTGCAGCACCATTGAAAAGTACCCCTTCCGGTTTACGTACTGGGTGCCCTGGTGCTGCGGTGCCAAGATAGGGATATGGGTTCCATCTATCGCCCCCCCACAGTTAGGGAATCCCATTGCAGCAAAGCCATCCACTATGGCCTGCACGTTTCCCAGAGTCACAACCTTTTGTAGCAGCAGCTTAGTGATTGCTTTGGCTACTTGCATCACAGCAGCCCCCACAGTAGATTTTCCAACTCCAAATTGATTCCCGACTGACCGGTAGCTGTCTGGCGTTGCAAGCTTCCACAGGGCTATCGCCACTCGCTTCTCTACTGTGAGGGCTGCTCTCATCTTGGTATTATGGCGTTTCAGGGCAGGGGCAAGCAAGTCACAAAGTTCCATGAAAGTGCCCTTACGCATGAGAAAGTTTCGCAGCCACTGGGAATCGTCCCACACCTGCAACACAATGCGGTCCCACCAGTCAGTGCTTGTTTCCCGGGCTCAAAATCAGCGTTCAATGGATAGAATCTGCCCCATTACCATCAGGATCTCCAAAGCGCAGGGGCCCGCGGTTTGAGAGAATTCTGTGTCCACGTCCTCATCACTGTCATCGCCGCGCTGCCGTATCCGCCTCTTACTCGCCTCGGTTAGAAGGTCCTGGTTCAGCATATACTGCACGAGAGTGCGCGAGGTGTTTAAAACATCCACGATTGCGGTATGGAGCTGAGCAGGGTCCATGCTTGCTGTGCTATGGCGTCTGCACGGTTCACCAAGCAAAGCAAAAAAGGCGCGAAACGGTTGTCTGCCGCTGTCAGGGAGGGAGGGAGGGGTGAGGCTGTACCCAGAACCACCCGCGACAATGATTTTTGCCCCATCAGGCACTGGGATCTCAACCCGGAAATGCCAAGGGGCGGGGGAGGCTGCGGGAACTATGGGATAGCTACGGGATAGCTACCCACAGTGCAACGCTCCAGAAATCGACGCTAGCCTCGGACCATGGACGCACACCACCGATTTAATGTGTTTAGTGTGGCCGCGCGCACTCGATTTTATAAAATCTGTTTTACAAAACCGGTTTATGCAAATTCGGAATAGTCCCGTAGTGTAGACGTACCCCCAGTAGAATAGCAGAAAATCTGGAATGCTGACATCTGGTTAGTCAATCAGTGGTACTATTCTGCATCATTCTCTGACTAATGAAAACCCTGCAGCATTGAAGTGGCTTTAGTTAATATATTTAAAAAACAAAACAAACAAACAAAAAAAACCAGGTATTACTGAAATACCCAGATGTCCTAGGTACCAAAATACCTGTCAAGAGTAATTAGATCCCTCTAGTAGGAGAGAGTGGGATTTAGATGAAAGACAAACAAAACCCACATTGAATCAATAGCATAGCATCTGAATGCAGAACAGTGAGAAGAAAAACCATGTGTTTTTACCAGGATATGAACTTTTCCCCTTATAATTTGGAACTATTCCAAGCATTCCCAACTAAAGAGCCAATGTTCACAATGGAGCAGCAGTACACATATGTATCTGTCACACAGATGTTTCATTTTGTATTTGAAATTATTTTCCTTTTATGACCCTAAAATATTGCAGTGAGGTTGAGAGCTATCCACATATTTTGGAACAGCTTGTAGAATATGAAAAGCTATAGAATTATTTCCTTTTGTAAATCACAGCATAACCCCTTCCTATCCAGTATATATGTTCCATTTCTAATTTATTGTTAGTTTCCCTGTCCTTACCCACTTACTTGAAAAACTATCCTGAATTTAGTTGGAGTAGATCCTCAAGGAATCCATTTTGAAGCACTTGGAACAGAGGAAGGTGATCAGGAACAGTCAGCATGGATTCACCAAGGGCAAGTCATGCCTGAGCAACCTGATTGCCTTCTATGATGAGATAACTGGCTCTGTGGATATGGGGAAAGTGGTGGACGTGATATATCTTGCTTTAGCAAAGCTTTTGATAAGGTCTCCAACAGTATTCTTGACACCAAGTTAAAGAAGTATAGATTGGATGAATGGACTATAAAGTGGATAGAAAGCTGGCTAGATTGTTGGGCTCAACAGATAGTGATCAATGGCTCGCTATCTAGTTGGCAGACGGTATCAAGCGGAGTGCCCCAGGGGTTGGTCCTGGGGCCAGTTTTGTTCAACATCTTTATTAATTATCTGGATGATGGGATGAATTGCACCCTCAGCAAGTTCGCAGATGACACTAAGCTGGGGGGAGAAGTAGATATGCTGGATGGTAGGGATAGGGTCCAGAGTGATCTAGACAAATTGGAGGATTGGGCCAAAATAAATCTGATGAGGTTCAACAAGGACAAGTGCCGAGTCCTGCACTTAGGACGGAAGAATCCCATGCACCGCTACAAGCTGGGGACCGACAGGCTAAGTAGCAGTTCTGCAAAAAAGGACCTGGGGATTACAGTGGATGAGAAGCTGGATATGAGTCAGCAGTGTGCCCTTGTTGCCAAGAAGGCTAATGGAATTTTGGGCTGTAATAGTAGAAGCACTGCCAGCAGATCGAGGGATGTAATCATTCCCCTCTATTCAACATTGGTGAGGCCTCATCTGGAGTACTGTGTCCAGTTTTGAGCCCCACACTACAAGAAGGATGTGGAAAAATTGGAAAGAGTCCAGTGGAGGGCAACAAAAATGATTTGGAGGCTTGAGCACATGACTTATGAGGAGAGGCTGAGGGAACTGGGATTATTTAGTGTGCAGAAGAGAATAATGAGGAGGGATTTGATAGCTGCTTTCAACTACCTGAAGGGGGGTTCCAAAGAGGATGGATCTAGACTATTCTCAGTGGTACCAGATGACAGAAAAAGGAGTAATGGTCTCTAGTTGCAGAGTGGGAGGTTTAGGTTGGATATTAGGAAAAACGTTTTCATTAGGAGGGTGGTGAAGCACTGGAATGGGTTACCTAGGGAGGTGGTGGAATCTCCTTCCTTAGAGGTTTTTAAGGTCAGGCTTGACAAAGCCCTGGCTGGGATGATTTAGTTGGGTTTGATCCTGCTTTGAGCAGGGGGTTGGACTAGATGACCTCCTGAGGTCCCTTCCAACTCTGATATTCTATGATTCTATGATAGAGCATAAACGTATCATTTTATGCTTCAAAGTTATTACATTATATGCTATTTTTACCTTATAATCTTTAAGGAAAAGAGAAAATTCTACACAATCATAATTAAATGAAAGAATTGAAACTAATAAGAATAATGGGGCAGATCTAGCCCCTGAGATCCCTTTGCAGTAGGTCTTCTACATATGAATCTCCCCTCCTCATGGAAAGGGCAGGAAGCAAATCAACAGTACCATTCCTCTCTTTTCTCCATCCCCAGACCACATGAATGCCCGTCTGTGATCTGAGGTCCATGCTGGGAAGGGGTGGAGACAGAGAGGGTCAGCTGGAGAGTGGGTAGGTCGGGCGGGGGGGCTTCCCTCATGTGACTAAACACAGGATAGGACAATCTGGGGATGGTATCTAACACCAAAAATAAATGTAATGTCCAATCAAAGCATAGAATAAAAACTGGGAATGAGCTGTGAAAGCTATTTGGTAGGGCCCCCCCTTATTAATAGTTTTACAAGCGGCCAGTAAGTGGAGGCAGAAGCCTCCAAAAGGCCTTATGAACACAGTACCCTAAACTTTCCAACTATCTTTCCTCTTCTGCCACAAAACAAAAACATCTTGCTCCAAGCCAGTTTGCACTAACCAAATAACAAAAGCACGGGGTTCAGTAACCACCAATAAAGTGTTAACATGGCATGGTCTTTGTCTGAAAGTGTATAAAAAGCTTGTAAAACTTGTGTGCAGTAGAGTCTTCTGTATCTATTACAGAGCTCTCCTTTTTTCTGCAAAATAAAGCATTTTTCCTTATCCCTGTCAGGCTGTTATTGGCTCTCAGCTAGGCAAACCCAATATTTCAGTAACAGAGCAAACTACCATGAGCTCTCCTCTGGCTGTTACTTATTAATTCTCTTAAATTTGATCAAGGTACTTGTGACAGATTAGTTCATGTCTGTATGTATCTATATCAAACTACAAACTCAGTTTAGTTTTGCAAGTGTGATTTTGATTATAAGGCTGTACTGTCTTTTTACCTCCATCTTGGACTAGGATTCCAAGAGATGTTAGCAAGAGGCCAACAATGCAGAGCAATCAAGAGTTGTTAACATGGAATGTCTCCCATTCAAATGCAAGCACTTTAAGACAATCAGTGCCACCCAAGGACTCAGATCAACCAAGTGAACTGGTAACCAAGCAGTGGAGTCACCTAACAAGAGATAACTGGAACCTTATAAATGGGAGGCTTTCTGACTGGCCATTTGAGAGGGAGAAAGAGGGGACCAGGAGCAGAAGCAGATAGACTGTGAGGAGGAGGCAGACAGGAGAATCCTTGACCCCCTGAAAGGACACTGACCAAAACTCAAAGGGTTCTTGGAGTGTGAGGAAACTGAGGCAGGGATTTGTGTTCATGTTTTGTTGTTTTTCCTTAGATCTGTATATTTCTTGTGTTGTCGATCAGTAAAGTGTGTATGTGGTTTAGAAATTCCTGTACAGCCTGTGTGTTATTTGCTTATGCTGTCATGTAATCCCCAAAGAGGCAATTAGTAAACGAGACAGCTCACAGCTTTGGTGAACTCTGGGAGTATGCATCAGCTACTGGAGATGCATGGAAGAGCTGGCACTAGCTTCAGGACTAGGCAAGTGGATCCTGAGGTCTCCAAGGGGGTGTCAGACACAGGGTCGGCACCTGGAATGAGTCCCTAAAGGCCCAGAAGCAGAGAGACAGTGCATAAACTCTACTCAACCCCAGCAAATCTAGAAAACATGGGACCCAATGTTTGGGTCTAGCACAGCAGTCTGGTGAGCTCCCATAAAGGGAAGCTTATTCATGATAACAACAGTAATCTATTATTTCCACAAAGAGCCATATCACAAGACATATCATAGACCATTAATATTATGAATATCATCATCAGACAAAGGGCAAACATTGAGCTACACCAGATGATGGTCTGTTCCAAAGTAATTAAGGTTATTGTTGTTTTGCTTTTTGGTTTGCCAGCATAAGGGTAGTTTCTTTCCAGGTCTGGAAAGAGGAGTCAAGAGGGTAGTAAAGTCTTGCAGTTTGTTGGCATTCTATCATGCCACTCTCTATGGGGTAAGAACCACACTTCCAAGCCTTCTTAAAGCCTTACCATTGGTGCCTAAAATATAGAAAATATACAGTTCTTATAGTTGTTGACAAGGTTTAATTAAGGATAGAAGTAGACTTTGGCTATGTCTACACTATGAGCTAGGGGTGCGTAATGGGGTCTACAAACCCCATATTGAGAATAGACAGGGGGCAGAGGTGAAAGTAAGTACAGCGTACCGGCAAGAGCCGGTGCACTCTACCGGGGCAGATCGGCTTCCCCCGGCACCCATAAAGGGCTTGGGGCCCCTTTAAATCACTCAAAAATCACTGACTGGGCAGGATTTTTGCAGTTCCTTCTCAACTGCATGAAACTAGTCCCTAGATTGCTGGAGGAGGGGGAGAGGAGGACCCAAACACCTATGAAACATTTAAAGATTTTAACTGAAAAATCATCCCTATAGCTACTGAGAGCAAACACCTTCCACTTTCTAGAGTTCTGAAATGTCCTGTATTTCAAATTGCCTTGTGCTGCCCTGCCAGCCCGACCCCCCTGCCCCGTGCCTCCAGCAGCACCCTGCCAGCCGGCCCCCCTGCCCCGCGCCTCCAGCAGCGCCCCGCCAGCCGACCCGCCCTGCCCTGTGCCTCCAGCAGCGCCCTGCCAGCGGGCCCGCCCTGCCCCACGCCTCCAGCAGCACCCCGCCAGCCGGCCCCCCTGCCCCGTGCCTCCAGCAGCGCCCCACCAGCCGGCCCCCCTGCCCCGTGCCTCCAGCAGCGCCCTGCCTGCTGGTCCCCCTTGCCCCACGCCTCCAGCAGCGCCCTGCCAACCGGTCCCCCCTGCCAGCGGCCGGAGCCCCGGCCCTTTAAATAGCCGCCAGGGTCCTGCTGCCGCCTCCTCGGGGATCCGGCAGCAGGGCTCGGGGACGATTTAAAGGGCCGGGGCTCCGGCCGCTGGCGGGGCGCTGCTCGGGGTGCAGGGCAGGGGGACCAGCAGGCAGGGCGCTGCTGGAGGCACAGGGTAGGGGGACTGGCTGGCAGGGCAGCACAAGGCAATTTGAAATATAGGAAATTTCAGAACTCCAGAAAGTGCAAGGTGTTTGCTCTCAATAGCTATAGGGATGGTTTTTGAGTGAAAATCTTTAAATGTTTCACAGGTGTTTGGGTCCTCCCTGTCCCCAGCAATCTAGGGACTAGTTTCATGCAATTGAGAAGTAACTGCAAAAATCCTGCCCAGTTGGTGGTTTTTGAAGGATTTAAAGATCTCTCACTGCTGCTACCTCCGGGGCCCTTTAAATCACCACCGGAGTCCGGCTGCTGGACTCCTGGGGTAGCGGCACCGGGGCTCCAGTGGTGATTTAAAGGGCATCGGGCTCCCGGCTGCTGCTACTGCAGCGGAGCCCAGGGCCCTTTAAAGCTCCACCAGAGCCTGGGGTGGCAGCTGGGAGCCCCCCAGGCTCCGATGATGATTTAAAGTGCCTGGGGCTGCGCTGTGGTAGGGCAGCTGGAGCCCCAAGCCCTTTAAATCACCCCTAGCTCTGGGGCTCCCAGCTGCCTGTGCAGCTGGTATCTCGGGGGTGATTTAAAGAGTCTGGGGATTTAAAGTCCCCGCCTCTTCTGGAGGAGGCCACTCCTCTTCCGGTTGAGGCTCCTCCCCCTCCTAAGGACTCTGGAGTAGGGGTAAGTCCTTTAAGTTACTTTCACCCCTGCAGAGGGGGAGGAGATTTGCTCCCGTTTACAAACAACGAGCTTGATCACAGCCCCACAGAGCTACCAGAACCAGCACTCAGGGAGGGAGACACCCTCAGCTGCAACCAAAAGAAAAACCAAGACCTGCTCTAAAGGCAAGAGCAGAGAGACAAAGAAAGAGGCAGACAGGCCTGAGATAGTAATGGGGGTGATAGCCTCACACCAGGTTGCCTCCAAGAAAACAGCCAGGAGGCTGATAGAATTACTTAAAGGTAAAGGTCCTCCAGCAACTGACCTGACTGAGAACAAACTAAGGAGGGTCAGTTAGAAGAAACTAAGACCCCTAGAAAGATCACACCAAGACATGATGACAGGGTGTCATTCCCCTGATTATGTATACATACTTATGGTAGTGCAGTGAGTGCTAGTGCAAGTACAAATAGTCATGGTAGCTTGGGGAGCGGAGGCACCGCTGAGCCTGGCTGAGTACAAAGCCACCTGAACTGCTTGGTATGTACTTGTAGTGTCCCAGCTGCTGCTGCCTTTGCAGCCATGGCAATATAGCCATGGCTGCAAAGGCAGCAGCAGCTGGGACACCACATAGCTGTATGGTAGCTCTCACTGAGCTATCATGAGCATGTGTACACATGCAGAGGGATCACAACCATGGCTCACAAGGTAGACATCTCCCCAGGAGGAAAACTGAAAGCAAATTTATACCAGTTATTGTTTGTTCAACATTAGAACCAAATTGTTCAGTATAAGGGCATATCCACAATGAAAGTGTGACAGAACCCTTCTCTCCTCAGCCCTTCCAACAATCAGAAGGATCATCCCATTAATATTATTTCATTTACTTGATGCCATATAAGATTGGAGGGCAATTGTAAGTTGGGTTTCCTGTGACATCAAAAATCTTGTAAATATAAGCTTCCAAATATTGCTGCAGTCAGAATCAGGTGAATTAACCTGGAAGTATATTTCTCTTGGTTTTATATCTTGTTCTTTTGGTTTCAATCTTGTTGAGACCTCTGAGTCTCTGCTGGCTGATTTATAAATTCTGGACAAATCTCTTCAGAGACTGGGATTTCAAGATATTGGATCTGAGCACTTCTGATGCTCTGGAGAACTATTCTAACTGAGATTTACTGATGCAGTAATATTTAACTATAACTCCAGATTCTTTTTATGAAAAGATGTCCAACGCTGCTTCTTTCAACAGGGTTCTTCCATCTGTTGCAATGCCAGAAGCATTATTAATTTTTATTATGTATTATTTTGCATAGCACCATTGAAATGTATAGTAATGCTTAACAGCAATACATAAAAACAATCAAATAATAACAAAAACTTGAAAACATAGTATTAGAATGAACCATGCTCAGGTGAAAGTCATCAGAGAGGGATTTTCATGAAAAGAGAGACTATGGTTCAATCCTGCAAACTGGTCCATATTGACAGACCCCCTTTGAAGACAGTGGAGCTCCATGTAGACACAGAGCTTTGCCTGCATGAAGCATTTTGCAGGATTGAGACCCAGATGGGCAAAGTAACAACACTTAGAAAACTCAAATGGCAAAAAAGGAGGAAACCAATTGCCTAAAAAAAGTGAATGATACTTGTTTGATGGCAGGGGACGGGGGTGTCATGATTCTTAACAAATCTGAATCTATGGTTAACACGAGTGAGAGTTCAGGCATGGCCAAGGGCCGAGTGGGCCCTAAGGAACATCACGCCTCAAGGATTGCTCTCCCACTCAGTATATTTAGGCTGAGATGTGCAAAGCTACCTAGGGATTAGACACAATTCCCATTGGAATTAATGGAAACTGTGTGTCCTGGGCCTGGTCTACACTAGGCGTTTAAATCGGTTTTACGAGCGTAAAACTGATTTAACGCCACAACCGTCCACACTAGGAGGCACCATATATCGATTTTAATGGCTCTTTAAACCGGTTTCTGTACTCCTCATTAACGAGAGGAGTAACGCTAGCATCGGTATTAACATATCGGATTATGGTTAGTGTGGACGCTGATCGACGGTATTGGCCTCCGGGAGCTATCCCACAGTGCACCACTGACCGCTCTGGACAGCAATCTGAGCTCGGATGCAGTGGCCAGGTAGACAGGAAAAGCCCCGCGAACTTTTGAATATTTCCTGTTTGCCCAGCGTGGAGCTCCGATCAGCACGGGTGGCGATGCAGTTAAAAATCAAAATAAAGAAAGAGCTCCCGCATGGACCATGCGGATGTGATCGCTGTAAGGGCAGGCAAATCTGTTCTATCAGCGCTCCGTTACAGAAGACGAAATTCAAAATCATTTTTAAAAAATCTCCAGACAGACGCCATAGCAGGGGCTCAGCGCACTGCTGCGTGACAAACGTGAAAGCCCAAGAATCAAATGGACGCTCATGGACTGGAGGACTCAAGCTATCCCACAGTTCCTGCAGTCTCCGAAAAGTATTTGCATTCTTGGCTGAGCTCCAAATGCTTCTAGGGTCAAACACAGTGTCCGCGGTGGGTCAGGGCATAGCTCGGCAATTTACGCACCCCCCTACCCACCCCAGAAGTGAAAGGGAAAACAATCCTCTCTTGACTCTTTAACATGTCACCCTATCTTTACTGAATGCTGCAGATAGACCCGATGCTGCAGCACTCAACACCAACATCCTTGCTTCGCCCCGCCATGGGTGGCTAATGGTGCAATAAGACTGGTACCCGTCCTCATCATCAGCCTATTGGCAAAAGTGGCAGTGCAAAGGACTGGTAACCATGATGACCAGCATCTGTTAGGTCGATCAAGGGTGCCTGGTCCTAATTTTTCATGGTAGATGGTGCAATATGGCTGATAACCATCATCGTCATAGAAACAGGGGCTGAGCTCCATCAGCCCCACCCTTCATGTGTAAAGAAAAGATTCAAGTGCCCTGAACTAGCAGAGGGATGCTGGGCTCCTCTCCTACACACTCCTTACTGTCCTGTCTGGACTATCATAGCAGCTGGAGGCTGCCTTCCACTCATATCTCACTAACAAATCACTGTGTCTTATTCCTGCATTCTTTATTACTTCATCACACAAGTGGGGGGACAATGCTACGGTAGCCCAGGAAGGCTGAGGGAAGAACGGAATCAACAGGTGGGGTTGTTGCAGGAGCACCCCCTGTGAATAGAATACAGCTCATAATTTCTGCAGGATCTGACACAGAGCAGCTGTGCTCTCTGGTTCTCTGATACAGTGGTTCTCTAGTACACTTGCCCATATTCTAGGCAGGACTAGGGGACTTGCCCATATTCTAGGGGACTTGCCCATATTCTAGGCAGGACTGATTCTATTTTTAGATACCAAAAAGGAGGGATTGACTCAGGGAGTCATTCCCAATTTTGGCTTTTGCGCCCCTGGCTAAGAGCAGCCAGGGGCACTTATGACAGCAGCAAATGGAACAGTGCAAAAGGACTGGTAGCCACAATCATCTTATTACCAATTTATGGTATGGTAGATGGTGCAATATGGCTGATAACCATCCCTGCTATCATGCAAAAGCAAAAGCATGCTGCTGTGTAGCGCTGCTGAATCGCCTCTGTGAGCGGCATCTAGTCCACATACGGTGACAGTCACAAAAGGCTACACAGGCTCCATGATTGCCATGCTATGGCATCTGCCAGGGCAATCCAGGGAAAAAAGGCATGAAATGCTTGTCTGCCGTTGCTTTCCCAGCGGAAGGAGTGACTGACGACATTTACCCAGAACCACCCGCGACAATGAATTTCTCAACCCGGAAATTCAAAGGGGCGGGGGAGGGGAGGCGGGGGAGGCTGCGGGAACTATGGGATAGCTACGGAGTAGCTACCCACAGTGCAATGCTCCAGAAATCGACGCTAGCCTCGGACCGTGGACGCACACCACCGATTTAATGTGTTTAGTGTGGCCACGCACACTCGATTTTATAAAATCTGTTTTACAAAACCGGTTTATGCAAATTCGGAATAGTCCCGTAGTGTAGACGTACCCTAAATCCCATAGATAGTTTTATAAATCTTAGCTTTGTGTTTTCAAAAGAGAAACAGAGGGCCAGATTCACCCCTGCTAATGCAGAGGGGTGGTGGTGTTATTATTATTTATTTATCCATAATAATAGTTAGTAATAGTACTGATTATGTACTCATTGCATTGCTATATTGGGTCGACATTTTCAAACATGGGTCCCTAAATTAAGCTTCTAAATCCCAGGCCTGGTCTACTCTAAGCGTTTAAACCGATTTTAGGAGCATTAAACCGATTTAACGCCGCACCCATCCACACTAAGAGGCCCTTTATATCGATATATAGGGCTCTTTAAACCGGTTTCTGTACTCCTCCCCAACGAGAGGAGTAGCGGTAATATCGATATTACCATATCGGATTAGGGTTAGTGTGGCTGCAAATCGATGTTATTGGCCTCCGGGCGGTATCCCACAGTGCACCACTGTGACCGCTCTGGACAGCAATCTGAACTCGGATGCAGTGGCCAGGTAGACAGAAAAAGCCCCGCGAACTTTTGAATATCATTTCCTGCTTGCCCAGCGTGGAGCTCCGATCAGCACGGGTGGCGATGCAGTTCCAAATCCAAAAAGAGCTCCAGCATGGACCGTATAGATGTGATCACTGTATGGGCAGACAAATCTGTTCTATCAGAGATCCGTTACAGAAGACGAAATTCCAAAGCATTTTAAAAAAAATCTCCAGACAGAGGCCACAGCAGGGACTCAGCACACTGCTGCGTGACAAGTGTAATGGAAAGCCAAAGAATTAAATGGACGCTCATGGAGGGAGGGAGTGGGGACTGAGGACTCAAGCTATCCCACAGTTCCTGCAGTCTCCGAAAAGTATTTGCATTCTCGGCTGAGCTCCCAATGCCTGTAGGGTTAAACACATTGTCCGGGGTGGTTCAGGGCATAGCTCGTCAATTTACACCCCCCCTCCCACCCCTAGAAGTAAAAGGGAAAAAAATCGTCTCTTGACTTTTTTAAATGTCACCCTATGTCTACTGAATGCTGCTGGTAGACGCAATGCTGCGGCAGTGATCTGCAGCATCCTTTTCCCCCCTCCCTGGTAGCAGATGGTACAATATGACTGCTGTCCATCATCATCATCAGCCTGGTGGCAGACGGTACAGTGCAGAAGGACTGGTATCCATCCTCATCATCAGCCCGTGAGTGCTCCTGGCTGGCCTCAGGTGAGGTCGGCCGGGGGCGCCTGGGTGGATGGTACAGAATGGCTGGTAACCATCTTCATCATAGCAACTGGGGGCTGAGCTCCATCAGCGCCCGCCCTTCATGCATAAAGAAAAGATTCTGTACTGCCTGGACTATCATAGCAGCGGGATGCTGGGCTCTTCTCCCCAACACTGCTTAATGTCCTGTCTGGACTATCATAGAAGCTGGAGGCTGCCTTCCCCTCATTTTATCTCACTAACAAGTCACTGTTTCTTACTCCTGCATTCTTTATTACTTCATCATACAAATGAGGGGACACTGTAATGGTAGCCCAGGAAGGCTGGGGGAGAAGGAAGCAACAGGTGGGGTTGTTGCAGGGGCACCCTCTGTGAATGGCATGCAGCTCATCATTTCTGCGGGATCTGACATGGAGCGGCTGTGCTCTCTGGTTCTCTGATACACTGGTTCTCTAGTACACTTGCCCCATATTCTAGGCAGGACTGATTCTATTTTTAGATACCATAAAGGAGGGATTGACTCGGGGAGTCATTCCCATTTTTGTCTTTTGCGACCCCGTCTGACCTCAGCCAGGGGCACCCATGACAGCAGCAGACAGTAAAGTACAGAAGGACTGGGAACCGTCATCTCATTGCCAATTTACAATGGCAGCAGACGGTACAGAACGACTGATAACCATCTCTGCTATCATATAAAAGCAAATGAATGCTGCTGTGTAGCGCTGCTGTATCGCCTCTGTCAGCGGCATCTAGTACACATACGGTGACAGTGACAAAAGGCAAAACAGGCTCCATGGTTGCCATGCTAATGGCATCTGCCAGGGCAATCCAGGGGAAAAGGGTGCGAAATGATTGTCTGCCGTTGCTTTCCCAGAGGAAGGAGTGACTGACGACATTTACCCAGTACCACCCGTGACAATGATTTTTGCCCCATCAGGCAGTGGGATCTCAACCCAGAATTCCAAGGGGCAGGGGAGACTGTGGGAACTATGGGATAGCTATGGAATAGCTACCCACAGTGCAACACTCCAGAAATCAATGCTAGCCTCGGACCGTGGACGCACACCACCGAATTAGTGTGGCCGCATGCACTCGACTTTATACAATCTGTTTTAGTAAACCGGTTTATGTAAAATCAGAATAATCCCGTAGTGTAGACGTACCCCCACACACAGGCACAGAGGATAGAATTTTCAAGAGTCTGAGGCCTGGTCTACATCTAAAATGTAGGTCATCCTAGTTATATGGCTCAGGTCTGTGAAAAATTTCATACACTGTGTGATGTAGTTAGGTTGACATAACCTCCACTGTAGACACAGTTAGATTAACAGAGGAATTCTTCTGTTGACCCAGCTACCACTTCTCAGAGAGGCAGAGTACCTGTGTTTACAGGAAAACCCTTTCTGTCAATGTACGAAGCAACTACACTACAGGCCTACAGTGATCCAACTGCAGCACCATTCCTATGCTACTGTAGCTGCTATAGTGTAGACAATTCTGACTTTTAATAAGACTTATGGTCCTAAACTACTTAGGTTCTTCTGAAACTCTCATTCCTAAATTACTTCTATGTCGGTGTCTAAATGTGTACTCAGGGGCCTAACTTAGGCACTCAGGTTTGAAATGTTCGCTTTAACTTGTATTACTCTATGGACAACCTCTTCTCGTGTTTTATGAAATATTCTTATATTCTATATATGTCTCCTCACTGTTTATAGTTGTTTTGTGAATAAATCTCATTAAAAAGTCATGGTAATATTTTCTCCAAAAAAATGAAATTCATGGAATCTATGACTCCAATGTCAGACCTGACAAAAATTTTGCCTCAGCAACAAATAACTAGTCTCCAATACAAAATAATTAAAGGGAACATCAATTTTTTTTTTACCAGAAGTTAAAATATTTTATATAACCAATAGCTAAAAACATCATCTTTTAATGTTAAACATACAACAATCGACTTTATCATATTTGTGAACAAAGGGGAAGATGGGCAAATTTTGTTAATTTAGCCAGCTGCAATTCAATTTCCTGATTTCTGCGTTGACTTGGTACTGAATCACTTAATTCCAATTTCTTTTGGTTACTTCATTCAATGAGATAAAACATCTTTGGACAATTAACATGTAATTTCTAGTCAAGAGAAAATGTACATTTCTGTTATGAGGATTAATGTTCTTTTGGATTAGAACAGTTGTAGGTACAACCACTAGTTTTGTTGCCTAGCTGGAATAATTAGTTTCATGTCCATATTCCTGCCTTTTTACAGCCCTCTGACCCTTGAGCCTCCTTCTGTTTATAAAAATGTACTTACACAATTAATGTGAAATGCTGAAAATAATCATCCTCTCTTTTATATGAGGCCAATAGGGCAAGCTATAGCAGGAGTTACATTACTTTGAAACTGTTGAGCACCTGAACTAGAGACAGCTGGCATAAGCACTAAAATGAAGGGCCCTATTGGGCAAACCATGAATTATCAAAGGGCAGGTCTATACTTACCTGCCAGGTCGACGCGTAGCGTTCGACTTCTCAGAGTTCGAACTATCGCGTCTAATCTAGACGCGATAGTTCGAACTCCGAACGCGCTCCCATCGACTCCGGAACTCCACCCCCGCAAACGGTGGTGGCGGAGTCGACGGGGGAACCGCGGACTTCAATCCCGCGGCGTCTGGACGGGTGAGTACTTCAAACTAAGATAGTTCGACTTCAGCTACGCTATTCGCGTAGCTGAAGTCACGTACCTTAGTTCGACCCCCCACCCTAGTGTAGACCAGGCCAAAGAAATATTTATTGACATAAAGAACCACTGTGCTGCATTATTTTACATAGCTCTTGCTTGGAAACTCAAGCAACACTATTTGAAAAATGTATAAAAGTGCAATAAAACAATCTAAAATTATATAAATCTTACTTAGGCTTGCTGCATCAACCATTTTGTTTTCAAAACCATGACACATCTGATCATGAGCTGTGATCTATTGCTTGATTTTGTAGCTGCTTTTTAGAGTATGATTATAGAACTATGGTAACATGGCACCAACAAGAACTGTGCATAAATTTCAGAATGCTATGCCAAACTAAACAAAACTCACCTGGGAGTTTTATTACAAAAGCCAAAATTTGGGACAGGTTTGCCTAACACTCGGCTGAGATTCATGGACATTTCTGTTTTTCTGTTTGAGAATTTGCTTTCTTTCAAACCTGAAGCTCACAAAAAATGGAACAAAAAAGTTTCACAAAATCCCTATGAACCAGTACCGACATGTATTATGCAGCTTTAGCCCTATAATAAACATTCAACAGTACATAAAAAGTGGAGCATATGACATAAAACTATGAATCTGGGAAGGTGCATAAAAAACTTTGTACCATAAATCATGACATAAATGAATGTACATGACACATAGCACCTGCAATGCTTTGTGCCTCAGACAACCCATAAGCATGCATGAAGGCGTAAACAAAAATTATATGTACAGTATGAGTGTGTGTGACTGAGAAAATGTCTTACATGATGTGAAATGACGTGAGGGGATGTGATGAAATTCCTGTGCTCAATTCTAGTACATAATAGAACATGACAACCTCGAAAAGAAAAGTTAGAAAAGACAGACAGAAAGCAAGCAAGAAAGCATTAATGTCTTCCATTTTCTAGAGAGCTTAATTCATCCAAAGCCTGCTCTTGATGCTGGCTGGGCTACTTTGTTGTTATTCCCAGCAGAATCATTGCTCCTGAATGTTCCAATAATGGTTAATTGACTATGAAGTCTGCAGTTATTACATCTTATGTCCTCCCGTGCTTTTATAAACGTCTAAATTGTCATTGATTACAAATTATTCTAAAACTAGGATAGAATGTAATGTACCTCCAGACACTATTGAATTATAGACTGTGTGCTCCTGCAGTAATCAATATTATGTGCAAAACTAACTGTCTTTTTTACCCCATGAAAGTAATGTATTGTCAGAGGGAAAAAAAATACACAATAAAAAATATGAGCCTAGCATTTAGGGTCCACAGAGCTGTAGCTTTGCAGTATCAAAATCAATTCTGTTCCCTTCTTCTGGCCATAGGCCTCCGTATGATTTATAAAGCAGTTTATTACTGGGCTGAGGAAAAATTATTTACAAACTCTGAAACCACAAATGAAAAATAGCTATGAATAATGGAATTCCCTAAGAGAATGCTTTTATTTTGTCCTGTTCTTATATACAATCCTGCAGAGCAGGAACTGCAGTTTCTGCCCATTAACTTCTCAGAGCACACAAAGATCAAGCTGTGGATTTCAAAGTTAACAACATCCTGGAACACTTTTACCACAGCTGAAAAAGAATGCCAAATAGATGTGTGTCTAATAAAATATTGACAGAGCTATCTTCCCCCAATGTATGAACTTTCTTCCCTTTAGTGCACCAAGTCTGACCCAGAAGTTGTAGTATTTTGTGGTTGCAGCAAATCTCTTTCTTTTCGCCAAAAGAAGAAGGTTTCCTCCTGGATATAGAATTTATATTACCCTGAATTGACTTGAGATGATTCAAGAGAACAAGCTGTGCAGAAGATGTTGCTGAAGAGAGAGCTTGTGCCAGAGCAACGCAAACAGCATCAGCAAAGGAAGAAACTAGATTCATATCAACATGAGCATCAAACATTTAGAAGAACAACAAGGAGTTTGGTGGCACCTTAAAGACTAACAGATTTATTTGGGCATAAGCTTTCATGGGTAAAAAACCTGACTTCTTCAGATTCATGGACTGCATGACTCCATGCATCTGAAGAAGTCAGGTTTTTTACCCATGAAAGCTTATGCCCAAATAAATCTGTTAGTCTTTAAGGTGCCACCAAACTCCTTGTTGTTTTTGTGGCTATAGACTAACACAGCTACCTCCTGATACTAAAACATTTATAAGGTTAATTGCAGAGGAGATTTTCTTTTGAGACAGTGTTCTGGGTGTGTCCTTCTTTTCCCCTCCTCTCCTGTTCATACAGAGAGAATGTGAAGTCAAAATAGCAACATTCGTACTTTTGAAAAGTGTTTTTTTTTAATGATCTGGCATGTTTTATGGAATAAATTAGTTAACACAACAGCTAGTACTACATTCTGGGTACCTTTTCATGGTGTAAAGTTTGACTTGTGTAATAATCACAAGTGTTGTAAACCTTTTATTTTTATGAAATCCCATAGGAAAAAAAGCAAGAAATAAAACCAGCTTTTTTTTTTAATCATAAGCCTTTTTGAAATGATGGAAATATTAACCGGGTTTCAAGCAAGATATTTCTAACTCACACACACACTGACAGACAACTTAAGGTTGATCGTAAGTAAAGCAATGCCACTAAATTTTGTCCAACTTGGATCAGGGAACACACAGCATGGCATGGCATATTACCCAGGGAGGAAAATGCAGTGCACAGTACTTCAAATAATCTGGATCTTAAAATTAGGAATGTAACACCAGAGCAAGAGGGGATATTGGTAGTGGGGATAGGGGCCATTGTAACTTACCAGCCTTGAGTTCTTGTTCCTGCAGCAGCTTGAGGTCCTCCTCAGTTTGCCAAAGGAGACTTCCTCAACTGGCATCTCAATGTGGAGGTGTTCCTCGTCTTCTGGGCCTTCCTGGACAATCTCAATGGTGCCTGCTGCCTCCTCGCCCTGATCCTCATCAGCCTCCTGTCAGACAATGAGACTGGTGGGGTTGAGGAGGGGATTGTGAGCCACTTCAGGGTCACCTCCTTTGTTCACACCATACATACTACTGCAATGTTATTTGTACAAAATATGCCAGTTAATAACATACCAGTCAATATCATTGTGAAATCTGTGTGACAATGCTGTGTGTGGGATTATGATTCTTTACTGATATTATGCTTTAAGGTCTGTGAAAAAAAGATGTTTGAACCAGGCATGTCCAGGGGAACAGATTTTCTCCAGACAAAGAAAGAGGCCAACACCTTAAAGCAGGTGTGACCAAATTCAGTGGCCTATTCATTTATATCAGAGGTTACAGGAAGAGAGCACTTATGTTGTAAAATTAAGGCAGAAAGCATCACAGAGGAGCACACCAGGGAATACCTTAATCAAAGTGGAATCAGCCCCCCAGGGAAGATAAGAGACTGAACTGCAGGAATCAATTTGACCCTGGAAACAAAGGCAGACTTTGAGATATAAGTCCACACAGAATGACTTTGGATGATCCTTCACCTGAGGAGACAGGGAAAACTAGTGCCTTGGACACTGTGAGGATCCTAGCTAGAAGTTAGCCAACTATTGCTAGGGAAGGAAGATTGACAAGGAACCTACTTTGGACAAAGACTGTAGCTTGTTAAGTTAGGTCTTAGCCACTAGAAAGTGTATTTTTATTTTTGTTTGTTTGTAACCATTTCTATTTTTATTCTTTCTATTTTGTATCACTTAACCCATGTCCTTTTGTTAATAAATTTGTTTTAATTTTATTAAAAATAAATGTAGTGCTGTGTTTGAAGGGATGGCTGTGTTTACCCCAGTTAAGGCAATAATATGTAATGTACTTACTCTTTAAAAGAGCAGCAAACTTAATATCTTCTGTGAATGTACAGCAGTAGGGGCTGTGCATTGCAGGGAAACAGCTCTGATCAGGTCAGGGGCTGGTGTTTACTGATTGTTTCTGGCTAGGCAAGGTTTTGACTGGAAGAGTCTCAAAGACTTTGCTGGTGAAAAAGACAGACCGGTGTGGCAGGGAGCTAACACACAGTCTAATCTCCAGCAAGCTCACTCTTGTTAAAGCAGAGCAGTAACATGGTGATGCCCATTTCTGGGTATCCCCAGCAGCATGTTACAGAGCCCTTTACAGAACCAGGTCCAACCCTCTTAGAAGGGCCATGTACTACAAGCCCTCGTGGAGTGACTGTTGAAGTCTTTTGCCCTGCGGTACAGGAGCCTCGTGTTCTTGATGCATTCCTGGCACTGAGCTGGAGTCCACTCAGTGCCTGCCTGCTCCAGAGCTGTGAATTTCCTGGCACAGGTGAATGTTCCTGCCTCTTTGGGAGAAGTCATGGAGGATGGTATACTCCAACCACACATTGACCAGCACCTGCATATGGTTGACAGGCCAGGTGGCTGCTCTTGGAGCAGGATCCATTGTCACCTGTATTGATCTGTGAAGAATGCAGCATCCAGCTGTTCTAATGTAGTCAGCACAGTTCACTACTAGCAATGAAAATAGGGAGACAAAGACCTTTTAGCTTGGGGAAGGGTCAGACAGAAAAGAGTTCAGTGAGTTGTGGGAGTGGGGGTGGAGGATTATTGAAACTTGATAACTTGATACATGCCCCTTGCCCCTGTCCACACTACAAACAGGCATGACATGTACTTACCCACACCCCTCAGGCACATTAGCTTCCTGTCCCTACACTTGCCTTAACACATGTTTTTCTGGAGTTTAGATATGTAGAACAGGGGGATTATGGCATGACTATACACAGGGACATGTGTACATTCACTAGTGTAGACATACCCTAAGAGTAATTTTTAATCCTTATTTTTATTGTTGTAAACATGTCCTTTCCCTGCTCACTGATAAATAAACTGCATTTCTTTTTGGCCAGGGGGCAGGCAGGCAGTCCCTGAGACCACATAATTTAAATGAGTCACACCTCATCAAACTTCACATTTTTCTTTCATGATGTTACCAGTCATGTTTTCTCACTGGTACATAATTCAACTTGCAAATGCCTCAGTAGCCTCACTGTTTCCTTGGCACCTGTCACATGTTGTCTTCTTGCTGAAGTTGTTTAGTGCATTATTATTCTGAGCAGGGGAAAGTCCTTGGAAAGTGTCTGCCAACAGCGTGCACAAGCCACAGATCAACAAAACATAAAAATTGTAGCTAGTAACAAAATATGACTTCCTGAACCATGGCCTAGGGTAGGATACCAATATACTGTACCTTGCTTTAGCTGTCACACAAAATATCATTACTGCTCCCTTATTCCTAAGATACACATATTACTTGTCTTTCAAAGACATATGGAGATCATGGGCTTGATCCAATGCTCAGTGAAGTTAATGGAAAGACTCTCATTTACGTCAATGGGCATTGGATCAGACCCTAGATTTGCAAGTTATTTATTTTCAAACAGATTCTGGAGACTTGCCTGTGTTGTGAACTAGAATGCTGAGGTAGTACTGGAACTATTCATTTCATCCATCATGCATAACAGAAACAAGAAATACTTTGTGAAAGACCTGATCCTGCAATGAGTTCCACACAGGTGGATCCCAGGCCCACACAGATTGAAGTCAATGAAACTCTGCATTGGCCAGATGTAGGACTGGGGCTTAGACTAGCTGCTCTTAAAAGTTTAGTAGGATGTGTTTTTGTAGAGGTGTGTGTGACTGAAATGTTTTTATTTTGCTCTTTGAAGTAGGGCCTCCAAAAGTGGTATTCCATTACATTTATTAATATTGGCACATCTATTATATATTGCACTCTCAGCAAGTTTGCAGATGACACTAAGCTGGGGGGGAGAGGTAGATGTGCTAGATGGTAGGGATAGGGTCCAGACTGACCTAGACAAATTGGAGGATTGGGCCAAAAGAAATCTGATGAGGTTCAACAAGAACAAGTGCAGAGTCCGACACTTAGGAAGGAAGAATCCCATGCACCGCTACAAGCTGGGGACTGACTGGCTAAGCAGCAGTTCTGCAGAAAAGGACCTGGGGATTACAGTGGATGAGAAGCTGGATATGAGTCAGCAGTGTGCCCTTGTTGTCAAGAAGGCCAATGTCATATTGGGCTGTATTAGTAGGAGCATTGCCGGCAGATTGAGGGAAGTGATTATTCCCATCTATTCGGCACTGGTGAGGCCACACCTGGAGTATTGCATCCAGTTTTGGTCCCCCAACTACAGAAGGGATGTGGACAAATTGGAGAGAGTCCACCGGAGGGCAACGAAAATGTTTAGAGGGCTGGGGCACATGACTTATGAGGAGAGGCTGAGGGAACTGGGGTTATTTAGTCTGTAGAAGAGAAGAGTGAGGGAGGATTTGATAGCAGACTTCAACTACCTGAAGGGGGGTTCAAAGAGGATGGAGGTAGGACTCAGTGATGGCAGATGGCAGAACAAGAAGCAATGGTCTCAAGTTGCAGTGGAGGAGGTCTAGTTTGGATATTAGGAAACACTATTTCACTAGGAGGGTGGTGAAGCACTGGAATGGATTACTTAGGGAGGTGGTGGAATCTCCATCCTTAGAGGTTTTTAAGGCCCAGCTTGACAAAGCCAGGGCTGGGATGATTTAGTTGGTCTTGATCCTGCTTTGAGCAGGGGATTGGACTAGATGACCTCCTGAGGTCTCTTCCAAACCTAATATTCTATGATTCTATATCACATATAGACAGATAGCACCAATAAATTGTAGAGGTAAGAAGTCAAGGTCTGTAACTCACTAGAATAGCTGCCTTATCTGACGGTGCCCCGGTATCTCACAGGTGAGGATCAATATAATATTGTCCATCCCATGTGTATTAGAACATCCATTTTTTGTCAACAAATGTAAAGCTAAGTGTTTATATGGTAAATTTTGGGATTTTTACATATCACTTTTTAAAAGTGAATTTAGCATTTGTGAAAGTGCTAGATTGAGAGGCTTGGAGAAATAAGTCTTCTATACACCCACAGAACAGGGGCAACACTATTAACTGCAGGCTCAGACCTCTTTTGGTGAGGGCCACAGTTTGGATTCACCAAGTCATTTAGCTGCCAAGCCTTTGCAATACTTGATCTCTGCTGAAACTGCCAACAAGGCATCAGTGCCAATTACAATAGCAGACTGTGTGATGTGTACACCTGTCAACTAAGAGCTGGACCGAGACCACCATCTTCGTTTCAGTTAGGTCACCAAACAGGCTTACTTGGCAGAATCCATGGCTGACAAACCAACCCTAGACTGAATTGATACATGACATTTTTTCTTCACCAATGTTCCTTAATTTTCCAAACAAACAGAAGCCAAAAAAGAATGCATCAAAATATCTCTTCAAGGAGAGAGACATGTCGAGCTTTGAAGGTGGGAAGAAGATTAATTTGATGAATTTATGAACATATGATAAAGCTAGCTTCTAATAATTTATGACCTATGATTATTTCCAACAAAGAAGAGTCCTAATTCAATATCCACACACCTGCTTACAGAAAATAATTGCAATTTACAGGTGTATACACGAGTATACACACATAGCTAGCAACGCCCCTCTGCCATGTACATTGGCCAAATCAGACAGTCTCTGCGCAAAAGAATAAATGGACACAAATCAGACATCAAGAATAATTGTAACGTTCAAAAAACAGTAGGAGAGCACTTCAATCTCTCTGGACAGTCCAGAACAGACTTAAAAGTGGCAATTCTTCAACAAAAAAAACTTCAAAAAACAAACTTCAATGAGAAACTGCAGAACTGGAATTAATTTACAAACTGGACACCATCAAACTAGGCCTGAATAAAGACTGGGAGTGGATGGGTCACTACAAAAAGTAATTTTCCCTCTGCTGATACTCACATCTTCTTATCAACTGTTGGAAATGTCCAACATTCACCTTGATTGCACTGGCCTCATTAGCACTACAAAAGTAATTTTACTTCTCTTGATATTCACCCCTTCTTATCAACTGTTGAGAATAGGCCACTTCCACCTTAATTGAATTGGCCTTGTTAGCACTGACCCCCCCACTTGGTAAGGCAACTCTCATCTTTTCATGTGCTGTTTATATATACTGCTTACTGTATTTTTCACTCCATGCATCTGATGAAGTGGGTTTTAGCCCACGAAAGC
Source organism: Mauremys reevesii (assembly GCF_016161935.1). Taxonomy (NCBI): domain Eukaryota; kingdom Metazoa; phylum Chordata; order Testudines; family Geoemydidae; genus Mauremys; species Mauremys reevesii. Next base: position 127,463,661 of record NC_052624.1, on the reverse strand, counting down.
TTATGCCCAAGTAAATTTGTTAGTCTCTAAGGTGCCACAAGGACTCCTCGTTGTTTTTGCTGATACAGACTAACATGGCTGCCACTCTGAAACCTTTGATTCTAGGATTATTTTTTAAAACATTAATACAGTTGCACACCTGCTACTTGCTGGCCTTGAGCAAAATCTGAAAGTAGTTTATGAATTATGGAGATCAATCCAGTTGTCTTTTCTACTTTAATGTGTTTCTGACTTCTATTACAGAAATGTGAAAATCATCACCTAAAACTCAGCATAAGACATGGCTGACCTGACATCATGAATTGTAAGGTAAGAATATTATACATAAGAAAGGATTTGAAATATTGGAAAATAAATCTATTTAGAAAAAATAATATTTTCTGCTAAGAGATTGCCTAAAACATGAATCAGGCATTTAAATCACACTGTATTCAAAAACACAAATATATCAATTTGATTACTTATTGTTACAACATTTATGAATGCTGTTCCATGCCTGAAAAAAGGTTATGTAAAATTTGGTTCTTTCACACTGAGCTGCCATTATTGATATGTATATGGAAATTTCAATGTGAATTAACTTTAGGAAATGCCACATGAAAAGTTTGCCAAGCAGAATTTTCACCTAACTTTTGCAAACAGTAGCAGAATTCTTGTTGTTATTAGGTGAGGATTCCGGGCCTGATCCTATCCCGTTGCTCAGGTGGAATAGTAACCTCACGCCACAAATTGTTCCATTAATTCAATAATCATATAACTGGAACTACTGGTAGAGTAAAGTACCACTCCAGCTGAGGAAGAGGGGCAAAATCATGTATTTTATATATAAAATTTTTAAGACTATCTTGGCTACTCAGCACACTATGTTTCATGCAGATGAAAGTTAATGAACATAATTTATGAAATATGAACCTACAAAAATCAATAGCTGACACTATTCAGTAAGGGTATAAATCAAAGGTCATCATTTCAGCTCCAGCCTACTTAGTTATTTGATGGATAGACCCAGAATATTTATTTTTGAATCTCTACAAAAGAAATAGTAATGCTGTCAAGATTTATCTATTGTCATATGCTCATGAATAGTTGTAAATATCAAATACCTATACTGGGTTTATAAGGAAATGAAATTTTTTCAAAGTCTAAAATTCACTATAATCTGCAGTCATTCCACAACTGAATTCTATCCAGAGACTGTATAAAATAGTCAATATTTGTGTAATTATATTCTGCCAAGCAAAATTCCCCTTGAACTTACAATTAGATAAAATTTTCTTCTTCATTTCCTGTCCTAAAAGCTTGTGTAGACCTGCAATTTTCAACCTTTTTGACCCATGACCTACAAAATGGAAAAAAAAAACCATTATCCAACAATACTTTGCAAGTCAAACATTGTGGCATGTGGGTCATAGGTAGGGCCTTACCAAATTCATGGTCCATTTTGGTCAATTTCACAGTCACAGTCAAATTTCAAGATTTCAGCTATTTAAATCTGAAATTTCACAGTGTTGTAATTGTAGGGGTCCTGACCCAAAAAGAAGTTGCAGGGGGTGACCAGGTTATTGTAGGGGGGTTGTGGTACTGCTACCCTTACTTCTGCGCTGCTGTTGGTGGCAGTGCTGCCTTCAGAGCTGGGCAGCTGGGCCAGGATCTCAGCTCTGAAGGCAGCACCGCCGCTGCCAGCAGCATAGAAGTAAGGATGGCATGGTATGGTATTGCCACCCTTACTTCTGCACTTCTGTCTCCAGAACTGGGCCCTGAGTCAGTAGCCACCACTCTCTGGCTCCCCAACAGAAGTGCAGAAGTAAGTGTGGCATGGCATGGTATTGCCACCCTTACTTCTGTGCTGCTGCTGGCAGGGCGCTGGCTGCCTTCAGATCTGGGCGCCTGGCCAACAGCTGCCCAACAGCTGCCATTCTCCAGCCACCCAGCTCTGAAGGCAGTGCAGAAGTGAGGGTGGCAATAAAAAATAAGCTTGTAACACCGCCCTCCCCCCGCAACTCCCTTTTGGGTCAGGACCCCCAATTTGAGAAACACTTATCTCCCCCATGAAATCTGTATAGTATAAGGTAAAAGCACACAAAAGACCAGATTTCTCCGGGAAAACCAGATTTCAGGGTCCATGATGCGTTTTTCATGGCTGTGAATTTGGTATGGCCCTAATCATAGGATAATTTATCAACCATTTTGTAAGTTGCAGATTTTAAAAAGTGGAGGTGAGGATTTGTGGGGTGAATGAGACTAGAGTAGGGAGGGCACCTGATGCTGCTGGAGTTGCTATGGTGGAGTGCTTTTCCCTCTCTTCATCCCTTGAAGTGCCACTTCCCCAGAATTGGAACATAGCCCTGTGGAATGGGGGTGAAAGGGAAATTTGGAAGGTGAAGGAACTGCTGCCTGGAGACAATCAGGCAGTGAAGAGGTATCTACAGTAGCGGCAGCAGTAAAAGGAGGAGGGAGAAAGCTCCTGTTAATGACTAGAGGATTTTGCAGTTCTCATTTCCTGGTGCACAACCCTATGGGTCCTACTTGAACCATTTTTGGGTTGTAGCCCAGCTGCTGTTGTAGAGTTACTCTGCTCTGCTAGACGACAGATACCTCCCACCTAGAGTGGTTGGAACTTCACTGATATAAAACCAGAACTGAAGTCAAACTAGCTCTAGGTTTGTAAATTAATTTGGGAACCTTTGGGATGAAAGGTGCTATGGAAACTATTATGACAGAATTGAAATGGTCATAGTCTAGCCTTTCCTTCCTCAGTGTTTGAGGTGTTCTTATGTTCTGCAAATGAGGTAATACCGATGACCAGAACAGATGCACCAATTTCTTTTAGGAGCCCTTGGACACTGAAAACTATCTGGAGTTTTTGCTAGTTTTCCCTACAAGTGTCACATTTGATCAGCATCAGCATCTTCTTGTTTCTCTCTATGGTTCTGACAGAAGAAGGCTGCACTGACTGCACCCTCCAAGGAAACAAATACTATACTGAAGTGCCAAAGTGCTTGTCGAGTTTGTCTTGGCTTATGTTGTTGTGACAGTTTCAACAAATTGTATAAACATTTACAATACCATCACCTTTAGCATTATACAAACTGTGAAGTAACTTTCTCCCACTCTGCGCCAAACAGCAAGGAAGCGTTAATACCAAGGCTGTAAATACCTTCTATTCTGCAAGTGAAGAAGAGCTGTCTGGCAGGATTTTTCAGTGTTGTTTACTGATTTTCAGATGTAGATATGAGTATGAAATTAATTTTTGGTTTAACTGGGATTGTCCAGGGCCTTCCTCCCCACCCCTTACCCCACTCACTTCTTCCTCTTCCAGGACTATTGCAGTGTCAGCTACCAGCCAAGTAAAAGGCACAACAACATGCAGATACATTTTCACAGGTTTGGGATTTGGATTGCACTGTCCTTCTCCAGGGAATTTTTGCTAAAGTAGGTTGGTATGTTAAATAGTTGAGCATTTCTATTTTAATCTGCTTTGAGCATTTCTCTTCTGCTGGTTTCTCTGATGCCATTTTTTCCTATAAGATCACTTCTATGAGGTGCAGCTTGCTGCATCCTCAGGTCTACATGTTGTCATCAAACCCACAAGACAGGCCTTAGATAAGAGTCTTCACAGAAATATTCTGATAGAGGAAAAATATAACTAGGAAGCCACAGAATTATCCCACATTTCTGAAGTGTTTCACAATGGTTCTGACCCACATCTGCACCAACACTTGACTTTCAGTGTTGTATTAAAAACACCCTTTTCTATACCTGAAAATACTCCATGTATACCATGTTCAAAATAAACATGTAATACTCTCACCCTTGTATTAGCACAATACATGTCCAGTGATAAGTTTGTTAGCATTGTCCTACAATTCTATAAAATACAAAATGCTAGTCTGCCTTTTAATTTAAAACTTAACATGATAAAGTTCAAGCTCTCAGAGAAATCAGTCCTGCACCTCTATAATTTAATGGGAGTATTGGCATTAGCTTCAGCTGGAGCAGTAACAGGCCCATGATTATCAGTTTTAAGTTAAGAGTTCAATAAACTTTGGTTGTGAACACTGTTATATTTTCCTTGCTGAATTTTTGAATAGATATAGTAGATAATATAGGATATAGTATATACAGGCCATCTTCTGCTACTTAAAAGCAATATATTTTAAAAAGCATCTGCCTCTGCCTTCCCATTTCCAAAGATTATTAAATGGATGGGGCATCTGTTTCAGATGGTGTAGGGAAGAGCTCTTCAAGTGCTTTCTGGGTATAATGTGAAATCCTCAGACAGGGACATTTTCAGAAACTTTATGCACTTTTCATATGGAATTCATTATGGTAACGTTAACTTTCACATTTTTCAGCTGCCAATCAAATGAACTTACTAGATAATACAAGAATTTGTTATTTCATTAAAAAAAGACTGTCAGTGAAACATTAAGACTAAGAATTCAAGCACTAAGAAATCAGGAGACAAATGATGGCTGGGTTCAGGTTGTAATCAAATAAATGCTTTAAGGGGTCAGAATTTAGCAGTCTTGGCATGAACTGTAAAAATTATCTTATCCTGAGGCCACTGGCATGCAGTAGATATGCTTTCATTTTCTATAGGCTGTATTGGTCCTCTTAGTGGAATATGTGCCATGGCCAATGCCCAGTGCAGATGGGAAGCTTGCCAAGGCATAGGGCTTGCCTACACTTACGGGAGGATCAATGCATTGGCGGTCAATTTAGCAGGTCTAGTGAAGACCTGCTAAAACAGTGGTTCTCAAACTATTGTACTGGTGACCCCTTTCACAAAGCAAGCCTCTGAGTGCAACCCCCCCCTTATAAATTAAAAATACTTGTTTATATATTTAACACCATTATAAATGCTGGAGGCAAAGCGGGGTTTGGGGTGGAGGCTGACAGATCACGACCCCCCATGTAATAACCTCCTGACCCCCTGAGGGGTCCTGACCCCCAGTTTGAGAATCCCTGTGCTAAATCGACTGCCGATCGCTCTCCCGTTGACTCCTGTACTCTACCTGATCTTGACGAGAAAGGGGAATGGACAGGAGAGCATCTCCTGTTGACGTTGCGTAGTGTGGATCCCGTGGTAAGTAGATCTAAGCTACATCGATTTGAGTTACGCTATTCATGTAACTCAAATTGCATACCTTTGATTGACTTTTCCCTTTAGCGTAGACAAGGCCATAGCATTTGGTGTTATCAGTCTATTCAAAGAAAGCTAGTGGGTTTGCCTGCTGCCAGTGTATCCCACTGGTTCTTGAAAAGACTTCATGGAAAGTTTCCAAGGGCTATATGGACCCTGAATGCACCAGAGATGGCATGAGTTCTCTGCATTAGCCTAGTGTTAGGTATTCCTGATATTTTTTTAACATTTTTCATTGTGTCCAGAAAGACTTTTTGAAAGGTCAGATAGCTTTACATCCCAGAAGTAAACATTTGCAGATGGTTTAAACGTATAATACAACAAGGTCCCCTATTTCATACTGTCTTTTGTACCATACGAGCAGCTCCTTCTATGGTGTAGCATTGCTGTAAAAGAGGCAATGATGGGAGCTCAATCTATTTAGCTTATTAGAAGGATGGTAAAGGGGTGACTTGATCATGGCATAAGTATGGTACCTATACATGAAACAAAAATTTGATAAAGGTGGCTCTCAAATCTAGCAGGCAAGGGTGTAACAAGATGCAATGGCTGAAAGTTGAAGCAAGACAAATTCACACTGGAAATAAGGCACACATTTTTAACTTTAATTCCATTAAAGTAATTTATCAACAGTTGTAGTTGATTCTGCACCACTGGCAATTTTAAATCAAGGCAGGATGCTTTTGTAAAATATATGCTCTAGTTCAAATAGGAATTAATTCAGGGAAGTCCTGTGGCCTATGTTATGCAGGAGATCAAACTAGATAATCACTAGGGCACTTCTGGCCTTATAATCTATGAATTACAATGGATTCTGAATACTGAACATAGAAATACAGAGGAATGGATTTCTGCTTCTGAAGGGTTAGCTCTTGCTTTGTAGTAGAACTGTGTTAGTGCCATATGATAGAAATTGAATGACATAATTCATTGCTTCATTGAAAAGAAATATGATGCTGCTGGGGCTCTAGAATATACTGAAAACATAGACCTGTCATGGACAAATAGGTTTAAATACAGTAAGAATCCACACCCTGCTACAAGTAGCTCAGCCCTAGCCTCAAAATATGACCCAAACCCTTTTTTGAGATCAGAAAATCAATTGGAAAATTTCTCTTCTAAATTTGTTTTCAATTTTGTGCCTCTCTATATTTCCATGTTCAAGCTGATAGGAAAAAGAGAAAAAAAATCACAAGAATGACTTTTTCATAGTATTTCCAGTTCAGTTCTGTAGACAAAAGTGGTTCAGATAGCTAAGATAATCTCTGGATAAGTATCTGAACTTTTTTGAGTTCTTAACTAGGATCACACCTAATTTATGAATTTCAGGCCACTGTTAATATGTTTTTATGCTAATAAGATTCCATTGAAATCGCTGGAGCAACAGAGTATAAACATGGAATCACACAATGGAGATTCAGGCCCATTGTACTGTCTGTAGATGTTTATATCATTACTTGCATATAAAGGGCCTGATTCTGATCCCTTAGATATTAATTCTGCATGGATGTAATTCCAAGGCAATTAGTTCGTTTATCACAGATTGTGGGTACAGAATTCTGAGACATATTTTTAGAGACGTGTATTTTCTCTGGTTTAGACTGCTTTTAATATACCACTTTAAACAAAGTGCCCAGTTATATTTAACTACTTATTCCCATTAAATTTAATGGGGTAGATAAAATTAAAGAACACAGGGTAAAAGCAAATTTTGAAATTCACATACATGCTTTGTATCCGTTATATTGTTGTTAAACCTCCATAAATAGAGTCACTGCCAACAAGACCTGGTAAAGGCCTCTGACCAAGGTCCCAGAGAAATCATCTGGTGACATAGGCAATGGAAGTAGGGAGAGGTGGGAGGTGCTGCTGCATCCCCTGGCTTGAAGTGGTTTCCATTATACATAGAGTTTACAGTTTGATTCAATGGCGCTCAGCACCTTTGCTATAAAAATTGTTCCAGCACCCCCGTCTGGTGGTGTATAAGGGGGAACATGGTAACAAATCTTTATGTGCGGCTTGTTCAAGCCAGGTGCAATGTCAATAGTCAGCACTTCTATGATGAAACAGATCAACTATTGATGAAGGTGGGAGTGCATCAGGCAATGGCACTGAGCCCTGTCTTGTGTATGCTCATCTTGGATACTCTCACAAGGAATAACAAGATGAGGCACTTCAGTGCATGTTATTTGCAGATGATATCTTTCTGTGGACTCTAATAGTCCTCATAAAGCTGAGCTTTATATCAATCTGGCATGTGGAAATGCTATGATCTGAAAAAGGCTATGCACATCTTGAGAAACATGTGCTTTATCTGGAGGGCAGAACCTTGCTTCCTTTCTCCCCTCCCTGTCTTCATGAAACATGGTTCCTTAAGTATATTCCTCAAACATATTTTATCGGATTCTGCAGCAGGTTTCATTTGATGGTTACTCATGGTTAGGGCCCTACCAAATTCACGGTCCATTTTGGTCAATTTCATGGTCATAGGATTTAAAAATAATAAATTTCAAGATTTCAGCTATTTAAATCCGAAATTTCACAGTGTTATAATTGTAGAGGTCCTGACCAAAAGGAATTGTGTGTGTAGGGGGGGCAAAGTTATTGTAGGGGGGTTGCAGTACTGCTACCCTTACTTCTACACTGATGCTAGTGACGGCACTGACTTCAGATCTGGACAGCTGGAGAGCAGCGGCTTCGGAAGGCAGAGCTGTCGCCAGCAGCAGCGCAGAAGTAAGGATGGCCTGGTATGGTATTGCCACCCTTACTTTTGTGCTGCTGCTTGCAGAGATGGACCCTCAATCAGCAGCCGCCACTCTCCAGTAGCCCAGTTCTGAAGGCAGCAGTGCAGAAGTAAGGGTACCATGGTATGGTATTGCCGCCCTTACTTATGCGCTGCTGCTGGCAGGGCGCTGTCTTCAGAGCTGGGTGCCCGGCCAGCAACCATCACTCTCCAGCACTGCCTTCAGAGCTGGGCAGCCGAAGTAAGAGTGGCAATACCGTGATCCCCATAAAATAACGTTGTGACCTCCTGAAACTCCCTTTTGGGTCAGGACCCCCAATCTGAGAAACACTAGTCTCCCCTGTTAAATCTATATAGCATAGGGTAAAAGCACAGAAAAGACCAGATTTCACCATCTGTGATGCGTTTTTCATGGCTGTGAATTTGGAGGGCCCTACTCATGGTGGTGCTCAATGGGACAGCCTAGGAATGGGTACTATTTTAATTTTTAAACAGTGATGTTAATAAAATAACGTATTACTCAGGTTATAAAATGTCTCTAGGTTTTCATTTTTAATTTGTTTAGCTAAATTAATACCAGCTCAGTTTGTGTCCTGAGACAGAGTTTTTTCTGTGCTCAGAATTTAATACATTTGCATAAAAAGAGTAAAATTTTGCCTAAACTTTCATTAATTTTAATAACCCCTGCAGACACTATGATTATTGTAAGAGACTCAAGTGTGGGTGTTAATGTGAAATAATCATAGGAATGCTATAAGGCAATTGATTTATGTTTCGATTTACCTGTCAACCAATCCAAGGCACAAAATCATGTGCTTTTTCTCCCCTTTATTAGCAAATTGCAGCTTCTTAAGTAATCTCAGCGAATAGTGCCAAACCTTCTTAGCCTCACACATAAAAAAAAATACTCTATTTTCAATTACAAAATGAGGGTTGGAGGAAAATACTAAAGGATTATTTGCCTTCAGGTAACTTTAGGAAGCAGCACCTTGGAATACTTATAATTTCACATTGATCTTCCATGTGAACTAAGAGAAAACTAGTAGTACAGTACAAATATCTGAAAAGCTGTCAAACCACCAATAAATAAATAAATAAACCCACTACCATGAAACTAAGGCCTGGTCTACACTAAAAAGGGGGTTCAAATTAGGGTACGCAAATTCAGCTACGGGAATAGCGTAGTAGCTGAATTTGAAGTACCCTAATTCGAACTACTCATCCGTCCAGACGCGGCGGGGTCGAACTCCGCGGCTCCCCCGTCGACTCCACCACCGCCGTTTGCAGTGGTGGAGTACCGGAGTCGACTGCGGCGCTTCCGGAGTTCGAACTATCGCGTCTAGATCAGACGTGATAGTTCGAACTCTGAGAAGTCGAACTCACCACGTCGTCCCGGACGGTAAGTGTAGACTAGCCCTAAGAGAGTATAGTAGGACCTCCCTTTCAGCTTGGGCTGGTGCCGGGGGAGGGCAGTTGGGTATCAGGAGAGACAAGACATTATGAACCTGATTTAGGAAACCACTTAAGCATGTGCAACTCTAAAAATAGCTGTGTAGACAGTATTTTAGAGTGTTAGCACGAGTATCGCTAGCCTGATCTGTTGACCCAAGCTGGGAGGCTTGCTTCGAAATGCATTGCAGACACACCCTAAAGATTTATATACTTTCCAGAAGCCCTGGGGGGGTTGTTTTATTTGTTTGTTTGTTTATTTATTTGTATTTAATGTTATCACACACACACAAACTCTGTTAAAAGAACTTTATTAGGGCTATAAAGTCAAGCTCTCAAAAGTTAGGAAACACAAGAGTTAAAGGCCCCAGTACAACTTTAATTTGACCCACATGTACATATACATTATGATACAGTCATGGGACACCTAGAGAAATAGGTGCAGACCTCCTGCATCTGGACAGCACTTCACCAAGATTCTCAGGAGAAGCCTGCATGGAGTTACTTGCAGAAATGGGCCTTTATGTAGTAAAGCAAAGCATAGCAAATCCAGTTACAGGAATCATTCAGTTCTACTTCTGAAATCCCTAATAATGATCACGACTAAGTAATGTTGTGATATTTTCTTCAGGCTTTGTGTATAGCTAACAGCTTGAATGATATTTGAGTTGTGTTATTCTAACTGATAAACTTTGTAAGAACCTACAGCATGAAGCTATTTTGTATACTAATAATTAATAAAACTTGTCTGCTGTCGTATGCCCTTTTGTTCAGTTACTTTTTCCTAATGAAATTCCCATTGTAGTTTCATAACCCTCCACACCCTCTCCTTGTCCATTTCCCTCCTTCAGACACATTTCTACAAAGATGTCTATAAGATGTAAGTCAACACAGAAGTCTACTTATTTTTATTCATCTTTTTTAAATGGGTTTTATTATATCAGGGAATGTACTAGCCTTTGCTGGATAACTGAATAATCTAATTGGGGTTGCCCTTTAACTTTCTCCCCTTGCCACTTCCTAGAAATTTGTTGCCCATTTTGTTGTGTGTGGTCGAAATTAGGCCCTATACAGCAAAAACTTGCACATATGCTTAACACTAACCATGTGATTAGTACCATTTAACTTAAGTTTGTGCTTAAAGTTAAGCACATCACTGGGACTACTCACAGTGATAATTAATGGTTCTGACCAGGGGTATGTGCAGGAATTTAAATTTTACTGCTTTTGGGGGGGGGGGCACCTTAAACATACACATATTATACACATTAACCATATCAACACATGCACGTATATCATATGCAAAGAAATAAACAGCAGCATATTCGCCATTTCAACAAACTATACCTTTAATTCACCTCAAACAGGGGCTCCTAAACATTACGGGGGAAACATGTGCAAACCTAGTAGGCATACACGCATCCATAACTTCAGGTTATGGAGATACTTATATGACCGTACTGAGTTTGCGTACTGCATGCTAGGAGGAAATACCATAGTAGAAAAAGGTGGGTGGGGGCAGAGAGCATACAAATCATTGTTGAATTCAACAATAATTTTTATGCTGTATTCATCAGCTTTATTTTCAATCCACGTTTTTGCTCTCCCTCTCTCTCTCTCTCTCTCTCTCCCTTTCTCTGACAGGTCTACCTTCATTTTGAAACACAGGGAAAAAATTGACTTCTGTTCCACATATTCTCTTTAATGACACCCCTAGATTTTGTCTCCAACACCAACCTGGAATTGTAATTTCCAATCACTTGCCCAATCTCTCTTGCTTTGGTTTCAGCAATTCTGATTACTCCTTTTCCTGAATGCTGCTAAGCTGATTCATGGCTCATTGTTTTTATGGCATCTGCATAGTCTCATTTTTCAGCTTTTCCTTCTAGGACCTTTCTGAACTTATTGTTTTAATAGCTTAATACTTCCTGACTTCTGATGGTTTTGATGTCCATCCAGAATGTCCTCCATCATTTAACATGCCACAGTCCTTCAAATCTTCACAGAATCTGTCATACTCAGCCTGAAAGTCACCATTCATTTAATCGAGTGCAAGCATCTTAAATATGGGATTTGGATCAACTTAACACTCTTTGCCTTGTTTGCTGGGCACTTCATAATTTGTCTTTGCTCCAGCATCTCTTATTAGTTTAAATTAGAGCTGTGATAAGATGGTAGTCAGCAGTCTGAACTGTAATGAAAAAGGTCTCTTCACAGTCACATGCAATATAGCCCATTGCTGCTCACTCACTGTACTTCACTAAGCTCACAAAGAGTGAAACAAAGAGAAAAAAATCTGTTACAGTCATGACAAATGAGCTGCCCAGAAATTCATGTTGCTGTCAACACATGGATAATAACAACATCAGCAGCAAGAAGCACAGACACCCACATAGTGCGTTAGATTGTCAAGCGACTGTATAAACATTCATCTATTAAACTTCACAGCATACCTGTAAAATAGGTAAGTAAGTTCTATTAGCCCCACAGCACTCTGGAGCCCTACACACATCATGACATGGGACCGAATGCCATGGCCATCCTTCAAGTCATGGCCATTTACACCATTTGGATTAGTGATGGCCAGAGCTGCCCACATATGAGCTGTAGCTGGGCCGTTGGTACGGGTGGCCTCATTCTTCTTTGGGAGTACCAGGGCTCCCCTCTTCCTCAGCCCACTACTGTTGTGGGTAGCATTCAGGTTAATGGCTTTGGGACTACACATACCTATAATTTACATGATGGCTCCTTTACAGCCACCATTCTGCTTATTCAGGCAGTGCTGAAATCTTCCCCTGTGATGATACGTGTTTTTCACACTCTCCAGTTCCTTGAAAACTGGATCATATAGTGCCACTGGGACTTAGCTCTGTGACGAGCACAGCGACTCAGTCAGCGGATCTATTTCCAGCTGCAGCTCTCCTTCCAGTCAAACAACAACTAGGGATTCTGACAGATCTACAAAATTACTTGCTGTCACATAAGAGTCTGTCCATTCCCCCTACTATTGGCCCCTCAAAGAACTTGAACTGCCCATAGTTTCATTGTTCTTTGGAGAACAACAGGTCTCTAGAGCTCTCAGTGTGGCTGCTAATGCTGAGGCAATGATGAGGCAATGACTGGCACATACTTCCCTGCTCTCATTCCCAACAAAATAAAATAAAAGCTTTACTTAGCTGCTTTCTTCCTCCCTTTGTATAGCGAGATTTGTGTACAGCGCTAATGCTTGCTTCCACTGGGTCCAGCCTGAGCAAGATTCCTGTCTACAAAAATCCAGGGTTCCTGGGGACTTCCAGCCATGGTACATGCTGCCACTTGCCACACTGAAGATTCTTACATGCAAATTGCTGCCACCATGTTTTATAAGCACTGGATGAGGCAGCAGGCAGAGCTGTAGGAAAGATATTGTATTGTGCAGGCTGAGAGGCCAATGTTACATTCTGGGGCTCTAGAGCTTGAGGCCTAGCACTCTGTACTGTGCTGGTATTCCTGAGCCACTAGCACCACACTGAACTAGATCCCACCTGACCTTCTTTCTGCAGAGCCACTCATCCTGCTTCAATTGCTTCCTGTGTCAGGTACACTAGGGTCCACCTGGAAGAGGGAAGTATCAGTTTCCAACCATTGAGTAGAAAATGTTCTGCGAGTTTTTTCTACCGTCACGCCAGCAAAAGGTGTTATGTATTTGTATTAACTGCCAATTTCTTAATCTGAGGTGCCCTCATTTTACAGGTGCATAGAAAGGTTAAATAATGGGTGTAAGGTTGAAAAGGTCAAGTAGTGTAATGATGGATTTCAAATTACTACTGTGGGTCTCTCCATATAAATTAAAGGATGTAATATGAATATGGGAGTGATTGTGCTAATATTTGTATTAAGTCTGAGCATGTCTAATATGAATGAGAGGTTTCCAGAAGTCTAAGCAGAATCACTCTGAGTGCTCTTGCAGTTAATAAAACTAATGTGTCTTCTCTCCAGTCAGCCTGACTCCTAAGTCAGAGGAACAGAGCCAGGACTGGAATTCAAGAGCTGGTAGTTCACATCAATGTTCCCTCTAATTTTTTCCATCCATGTGCGGAATGAATTTTGTTATGTGCACCGAGGTATGTGCAGATGTGCAGCACCAGTAGAAACAAAAAACCTAGATATATTTTTTTAAAAGTTACCATAGGGATAATTACTCCATCCAGGACAGGTTAGGCATTTTAGAACTCACTACTCAAAGAATTAAATTCAAGCATGAGAGAGAAATAAAAATTATGAAATGCTTTGACCAGTCAAAAAACTAAAATAACAGCACTTTGAAAGAATAAAATTACAGAGAATATATGTGCATTGCAGGAAGTACCAAGAAGTAACAACAACAACAACAACATCAACAGTATGTGTTGGGAGGAGAGTGAGAGACCCACACAGTGTTGTGTGTGTGAGTGTGTGTGTGAGAGAGACACACAAAACATTTTAAGTATCAGAAGGGTAGCCGTGTTAGTCTGGATCTGTAAAAAGCAACAAAGAGTCCTGTGGCACCTTATAGACTAACAGATGTATTGGAGCATAAGCTTTCGTGGGTGAATACCCACTTTGTCAGATGCATGTTGTATATGTGTGAGAGAGACAGAGACAGTGTGTTGTGTGTGAGAAAGAGAGACGTGCACACACAGTGGTGTGTGTGTGCGCGCACACGTATGAGAGAGAGAGAGAACAGTGTGGTGGTGTGTGTGTGAGAGAGAGAGACACACAATGGAGGGGATGAGAGAGAGACTGTGGGTGTGTGAGAGACACACACACACAGTGCATGTGTTCTGTGTGTGAGAGAGACACAGTGTGTTATGTATGTGTGTGAGAGAGAGAGAGAAAGAGAGAGACATTGCCCCTTTAAGTAGATCTGCACTCATCAGTCTGAAGCCTGCTTGTTTGTTCAGACACAGCAGCAGCCACCAGCAAGCTCCCTACATCCCACTCCTGAGTCCTGTCATGTCCCCACACCTGCTCTGCAGAGATGGAGTATTTGGAGGGGCAGAGGGAGCAGGATACTCTGACATCAGCATCCTCCCTTCCCCCCCCCTCCACAATGCACAGCAAACAGGAGGCTTCCAGGAGCTCCAACCCTAGGCAGAGGGTAAGAGCAGCACAGCAGTGTGGGGAGTGGGGTACCTGAAGTGTGCAGCACTTGATAGACTGCTGGGCAGCCGCGCAGCTTAGAGGTTCACAGCCCTGAGAACAACCACTTTCCTCTGATCTCATTCAGAATCATTTTCAAAGAATCATAGAAGATTAGGGTTGGAAGGGACCTCAGGAGGTCATCTAGTCCAACCCCTGCTCAAAGCAGGACCAATCCCCAGACAGATTTTTACCCCAGTTCCCTAAATGGCCCCCTCAAGGATTTAACTCACAACCCTGGGTTTAGCAGGCCAATGCTCAAACCACTAAGTTATCCCTCCCTACAATTTCTTGCCCCACTGGTTTTGGGTATGCACCTCAGTGTAGGCCAAATCTTCTTCCCAAGCCCCATCTCAAATTACTGACTTAAGCACTGAGGATTTCCATGAAAATAGAAATCCACACCTCCAATTTCAGGGATGGAGTAGGCCCTACAGCCCAAGAATCAATGGGAGGTTCTGTTTATGCACATAGCAAGAGAAGAACAGATTCCTTTGGGTTGTGTTCATTGCTGTTTGCTATATTTATAGATGAACTTGCACTGCAAAGTCTGGACCCAAATCCAGATGATCATATTATTCTTTGTATTAAAGTAGCACCTGAAGGTTCCAGCTGAGAGTATGGCCCCATTGGTTATCATAGTAATTTTTATGCCTAGAGGTGGTAAAAGAGCACAGAATGTACATTCATTTTTAATTGTTTGAATAACCAATTAACTCACAAAACTAGAATTCTGAAGTTGCATTCATTTTAAAAGCAATTAATGGCACAAAGAGGCCCCCAGAATTCTTGTTTTTTTTCAGAAGAAACCCCAATGGCAATGGCCTTTTATCCATGCAGAGAAACACATTCCTTGTGTCATATAAAATGTCTTTTTCGGATACTATATTTATGCTACTAAACCAGGAGTTTGCATAAGCTAAAATCACAGGAAATAAATGCACTTCACTGAGTTTTAGTTTTCTTTTGTGCTTAAGTAGTAGAGAACCGGATTTGGTTTCTGTGGAACTATTCATCACAGAGTAAGAAACTAATTGTCAGCAAAAGTGGAAGCACCAGACTCCAATTTTTGAGCTCCAATTTTAGCTTATTCTTGTTCAATCTTTCTATTTATCTAAATTTTTGTATTGCTCTTATCACCATTATCTTCCGCCGACGTGCACAGCCAGAAATTGTGGAAAAACAACATCGCTTGCCTCACAACTTAAGTCGTGCTGAACGCAATGCCATCCACAGCCTCAGAAACCATCCTGACATTATAATCAAAGAGGCTGATAAAGGAGGTGCTGTTGTCATCATGAACAGGTCTGACTACCAAAAGGAGGCCGCCAGACAACTCTCCAATACCAAATTTTACTGGCTACTTCCCTCAAATCCCACTGAGGAATACACTAAGAAACTGCACCATCTACTCAGGACACTCCCTACACTAGCACCGGAACAAATCAACGTACCCTTAGAACCCCGACCAGGGTTATTCTATCTACTACCCAAGATCCACAAACCCAGAAATCCTGGATGCCCCATCATCTCTGGCATTGGAACTCTCACTGAAGGACTGTCTGGATATGTGGACTCTCTACTCAGACCCTATGTTACCAGCACTCCCAGCTATCTCCGTGACACCACTGATTTCCTGAGGAAACTACAATGCATTGGTGACCTTCCAGAAAACACCATCCTAGCCACCATGGATGTAGAGGCTCTCTACACAAACATCCCACACACTGATGGAATACAAGCTATCAGGAACAGTATCCCTGATGATGCCACAGCACAACTGGTTGCTGAGCTCTGTGCCTTTATCCTCACACACAACTATTTCAAATTTAATGACAATATATATCTCCAGATCAGTGGCACTGCTATGGGCACCCGCATGGCCCCACAATATGCCAATATTTTTATGGCTGACCTGGAACAACGCTTCCTCAGCTCCCGTCCACTCACGCCCCTTCTCTACCTATGCTACATTGATGACATCTTCATCATCTGGACCCATGGGAAGGAGACTCTGGAAAAATTCCACCATGATTTCAACAGCTTCCATCCCTCCATCAACCTCAGCCTGGACCTATCTACACGGGAGGTCCACTTCTTAGACACCACGGTGCAAATAAGTGGTGGTCACATTAACACCACCCTATACCGAAAACCTACCGACCGCTATGCCTACCTTCATGCCTCCAGCTTCCATCCCGGGCACACCACAAGATCCATTGTCTACAGCCAAGCACTGAGGTACAACCGTATCTGCTCTAACCCCGCAGACAGAGACCAACACCTAGAAAATCTCCACCAAGCATTCTCAAGACTACAGTACCCACACGAGGAAATAAGGAAACAGATCAACAGAGCCAGATGTGTACCCAGAAACCTCCTTCTGCAAGACAAACCCAAGAAAGAAACCAACAGGACTCCACTGGCCATCACATACAGTCCCCAGCTCAAACCCCTCCAACGCATCATCAGGGATCTACAACCCATCCTGGACAATGATCCCACACTCACAGGCCTTGGGTGGCAGGCCAGTCCTCGCCCACAGACAACCTGCCAACCTGAAGCATATTCTCACCAGCAACTGCACACCACACCATAGTAACTCTAGCTCAGGAACCAACCCATGCAACAAACCTCGATGCCAACTCTGCCCACATATCTACACCAGCAACACCATCACAGGACCTAACCAGATCAGCCACACCATCACCGGTTCATTCACCTGCACGTCCACCAATGTAATATATGCCATCATATGCCAGCAATGCCCCTCTGCTATGTACATCGGCCAAACTGGACAGTCTCTAAGGAAAAGGATAAATGGACACAAATCAGACATTAGGAATGGCAATATACAAAAACCTGTAGGAGAACACTTCAACCTCCCTGGCCACACAATAGCAGATGTTAAGGTGGCCATCTTACAACAAAAAAACTTTAGGACCAGACTTCAAAGAGAAACTGCTGAGCTCCAATTCATCTGCAAATTTAACACCATCAGTTTAGGACTAAACAAAGACTGTGAATGGCTTGCCAATTACAGAACCAGTTTCTCCTCCCTTGGCTTTCACACCTCAGCTGCTGGAACAGGGCCCCATCCTCCCTGATTGATCTAACCTCATTATCTCTAGCTTGCTTCTTGCTTGCTTATATATACACACCTGTCCCTGGAAATTTCCACTGCTTGCATCCGAAGAAGTGGGTATTCACCCACGAAAGCTCATGCTGCAAAACTTCTGTTAGTCTATAAGGTGCCACAGGATTCTTTGCTGCTTATCACCATAGTATCTGAACACTTTCTTCCCTGCTATTTGCCATTACACACATGTTCAGAGGGCATAAGAGAGGACTATTTTGTAAGCCATACAAACAAGGGGGCAGAACAAATTATATGCAGGCAACTCTAATTCTAGTCTGTATTGAGTTTTGAGTACTTAACCATGCATCTATGACATCCTTCTAGCATAGTGTCACAGTTGTAGGCCTAGCTGCATTTTGTTCCACTTCTGGTCTCTCAGAGTGAGCCCCCACAGGGGTCTGGTCTTGTGCCTTTACCTGTCTCAAAACAGAATTTCACAGTTCTCCCACTTCTAAACCAGGCCCTGGCTATCAACAGTTATTACCTTGCAGCATCTTTAGTTCTTCCCTTTGGGAGTCTGTGACCAGAGGCATACAGAGATCAGACAGCATTCTTAAAACAAAAGTATGATTTATTTTAGCAGTAGGAACAAAGCGTTTAGAGAAAATAAATTTTAAAACAAGTCTACACACATGGCTATCTTACCTAAAGCCCTACCATGCTGCAATGATGACCTAGTCAGGCTAGTTTCTTCAGATGCCCCAGTGGAGTCTTTTGTCTCCCAGAGTCTTTTGTTCTTCTGTGTGTGTAGGTCTTTTTCTATCCTTGTCAAAACCAGTTTTGTAGGTTGGTTGGAAAGGAGGCAAAGTCAAAGCTAATTGTTCTGGCATTGTCCCTTAAGTGTTTGCTGAGCGCTGGCTATCTTAAGCCATTCTTTCCCTTCCTGTTTCTCTAGACAGACTCCTGTTGTGTTCATACAGTAAACCCTCCAATAACCAGCCCAACATATGGTATTAATAAATTATTCCAGAGCCACTCCATATCTGTCACACACGACTTTTTGTATGAATGGTTTAAAGACAAGTTCAATGAGCCCTATTACTTCAAGGTTCAAATTGCATTAGACGATGCTACTAGACAACTTTATTTGTTGATGACATGCTGATTTTACTAGAGTTTGTTTATGGTTGTATAAGTATAGTCATTCATTTTTATAACAGTCAGAGTTTAAACAATTTACTAATTCTGCAAAAGAGAGATAGCAAAGTCATTAAAAACTGAAATTTGACACCTTCATTCAAAATTACATTGGCAAGGCTAAACTGGGTCCTCTCATCTATTAAACTAGCAACAAAGCACAAATATGGCTACAGTCTCAGAGAAAAAACATCATACATTCTCTCCTTAAAACTCTTCTGTGCCATGATGCATAAAAAAACCCTTGACAATGGTTAGGCAGCTGATGCACTGTGACCTCTGCTTACCATGCTGTTATAATTGTCACACTCTTATTTGTGCTTCCCTAGTCTCTTTGTTGTATCCATGTGTAGACAGTCCCCCCCTGCTCGCACAGCCACAGCTAAGTTCTACTTTTAGCATGCTGGCTTGATCAGAGCTAGTGCCTGTATGTCTCCTTGAGCTGGGAATCACACACCTGGCTCCAAGTGTAGATATGCCCTTAGACTGCAAGTTCTTCAGTTCAGGGGGTCATCTTTTGGTTTTATGTTTACACAGTACCTAGTACAATGGGGCTCTGGTCCCTGCACCTAAAATAATAACAATAATGTGAAAGGGAATATGAAAATTCTTAACACTAATATACATCCTTACCATACTGTGTAGAGATTCAGTTCTACTGTTCATAACTTTATCTCTGCTGATATTTAAATAACATGGTGTTTCTCTGCTGATTTTTTTCAAATTTCTGAGCATCTATCAGACTCCACTGGGGTCAGTAGGAATTGCTGGATGATCAGCACTTTTGAAAATTGGGGCACTTATATAGGTGCCTAAATATGGATCCCTTTGCCTGCACTGCTTCCCGCCGACCCCGTTGTCCTGGGACGGCGAACCGTGGCCAGTGGGAGCCGTGATCGGCTGAACCTGCAGATGCAGCAGGTAAACAAACTGGCCCGGCCCACCAGGGTGCTTACCCTGGCAAGCCACATGCCAAGGGTTGCCGACCCCGGTCTGGAAGGAGGGCATAATAATGCTTTTAGCACATACTGATTATGCTTACTATTATCACTGTAAAGTTATTTCCTACTAACACAGTGATGTAATTAAAAAGTGGATAAACCTGAGCAGGGGTATGAGTGTTCATTCCATCTGGCCTCAGCACACAGAAAACCTTAGGTTCAGTACTTATGCTTAAATATGTTATGCAGTAGAAGTAGCTTTAGGTTGGTGTTAGTGCTACTGAGTCTGAAACTGCAAGATATTTTCTAGAAGATCTGTGTTGTCATACTTGTCTTTGAAAGGAGATTTAAATTATGATATCTATCTGATGTGTCAGTAATGCATGTTCTTATGTTTTGCAAGACAGCCTTCTGTGGTCAAATAGTAATGGGATCAGACAGTTAAACCAGTGTCATTCAATTTCATTACATAATTGCAAGAGATCTGCATTAGATTAGAATTGGGCAATGCACTAGCAAGGGCATTAAAGCACTATGCAGGCTCGGTTTTAGCTAATAATTTTCTAATTGTTAAAATGTGTTAAAGCAGAATCATAGATCTAAAAATACAGTCAGATTGGACTCAATGGTGCTCTGGGGAAATAAAGAAACATTATGGAAGGCTGGTGTTTTGTTTTTGGTTTAAACCAATATTAAATTTCCATTTGACCTAATATATCAATGAATGTACAAAATGGGTTTGATGTTTCCCAGATGACTGCCATTGGGATGTTTCAAACTGTAATATGAAACATATGTGGAATTGAGGTAAAAAGGGCAATGGAGGAGCGAGAGAAAATATCTGCTATTAGTAGTGAAAAATGGGATATAAATGTCTTGCTGTAATAAAAATGCATTGCTTGTGTACATACAGTTGATGAAATTTCTACAAGGTTCTTTTACATTTAGTTTAAAGTTGGAACAAAATTTCCTAGACTGGCCTAGATACCAAAATACCTTTTGTTTTACATTAAGATTTTATTTTGTGGGGGATAATCCAAATCATAGTTTGTGCTCCTCTTGAAATACAGTACTTTGAAACTTTAGGGAAGCTAAGCTCTTGCTACAGCTATGGATCCAAATTTTGCAACTGAGATTTTTTTGCTATATTGGGCCTGTAGTGAGGAGGCGTGACTGCCCTTGGAGAGTGACTGGGAGGGACCACAACACACCCCCTGGTGGGCAGAATCAGGAGAGCCACATCTGCCCCGCCGGAAGTGGAAGGGCAGAACAGGAAGTGGAAGTACAAAAGGTGGGCCCTGTGGCTCAGTTAGGATACAGTTGACCATAGGAGACAGACACATTTCACCTCTGCTGGAACCTGCAGAGGAGCTGCCAGGGCTTCCACCTGAGGACTGGCCAGAGCTCCCAGGGCCACTGGCTGACCAAGACGCCAAGGAGCTGTTGGGGCTTCCTCTGGCCACCTACCTGGGGGATGGAGGACAACTACAATGTAGAGATACCAAACCCTGGTGATGTAGGAAGTAGCCCAGGGAAACCAGACGAAAGTCTGGTTGAGTGTTGGACTGATACAAGGTCAGCTTGTTGTGGGCGGATCCTCACTGACCGAGTGGCAGACCACTCCCCACTGTTAGGGCCCTGGGCTGGGATGCAGTGGAGTCGGGCAGGCCCATGTCCCCCTACAACTCCACCCTTGGGGTGGCAGCACCCCCATCTTAGGCCAGGGGGCCTGTGCTATCCTACCATCCACCCTTACCTGAGCCTCTAGACTGTGCTGGTGCTTACCCTTGCCTTGTTCTCAGAGACTGCTTAACTGCTCTGCCCTGATTACAGACCAGAGCCTACTCGCTGTTTGCTGCCCTGCACTGACTGAGGGCCCAGGACTCATAGACTGCTGTATCGCCCTCTGGGGTGAGTGCAGGGCCAGTTGGGCTCACTCTACAACCCCCAGGCTCAGACCTGATGCTTCAAGACAGGAGCTGCTGTTGTCTGGGGGTCAGTGTGTGGCTGAATGGGCTGACTGTCTAACCCATCCCATCTGGGTGAGTGCAGGGTCTGGGTGGGGTCGCTTTCCAACTCACCCCCCCTTCTCCCCACACACACACCCTCTGTTCCCTCCAGGTAGCTATTAAGTTTTATTCAGCTCCAGATATGGGACAAAAAATTAAGGATAACTAAGGAGTCTGCCCTAGTGAGGAAAAGACTGGGAAAGTATTATCAGACAAAATATTATAATAAAGCTGCAAGATCTCTTTCACAGTTAAAAAGCAAAGATTCTGTGAGAAATTGGTGAGATGGGTACTGGCCGGTCAAAGCTGCAGTGATCAAAGAGGAGTCACCTCGCTCATACTTAGCAATCACTGAGGGTATGTCTATACTACCTGCCGGATTGGTGGGCAGCGATCGATCCAACAGGGGTCAATTTATCATGTCTAGTCTACATGTGATAAATTGACCCCCAAGCTCTCTCCCATTGACTCCTGTACTCCACCAGAGTGAGAGGCACAGGTGGCGTAGATGGGGGAACGCCAGCAGTTGACTCAGCGCTGTGAAGACACCGCGGTAAGTAGATCTAAGTATGTCGACTTCAGCTACGTTATTCATGTAGCTGAAGTTGCGTACCTTAGTTCGATTCTCGTCCTCCACCCCCCCCGCCCCCTGCCCAAAGTATAGACCGGGCCTGACAAAGGCAAAATCGTAGAAAGGAGTCATAAGCATCTGCTCAAGTATCTGACAACATGGCTAAGACATGTGAAATAAGAGCAACCACTACTCCTGGAGGAATGCTGCACAAAAAAAAAATCTGCACACAAAATTTTAAAATTCTGCAAGTTTTTTGTCAAGATAATGTAATATAATACAGCTAGTTTCAATTATTTTGGTAATTTTATTTAAACTACAATCCAATGGATGGAGAATGGGAGCGGGAAGCATTGGAGAAAATCACCAAACCCCCTCAGTCTAACAGTAATGTAGCTAGCATTGACCCTTTACTTCTAAGGGTATGTCTACACTACAAGAGTAGTTCGATTTAACTTAGGTCGAATTTGTGGATTCGACCTTATGAATTTGAATTTGTGTATCCACACTAAGGACACTAATTCGACTTTGTGAGTCCACACTAACGAGGCAAGCATCAACATTGGAAGCGGTGCATTCTGGGCAGCTATCCCACCGTTCCCGCAGTCCCCGCTTCCCATTGGAATGCTGGGTAGAGCCCCCAATGCCTGCTGGGGGAAAAACGTGTCGAGGGTGGTTTTGGGTAACTGTCGTCATTCAACCGTCACTCCCGCCCTCCCTCCCTGAAAGCGCCGGCGGGAAATCTGTTTGCGCACTTTTCTGGTCAGTGACAGCACGGACGCCACAGCACTGTGAGCATGGAGCCCACTGCGATCATCGCTGCACTTATGGCCATTGTCAACTCCTCGCACCTTATCGTCCACCTCTTCCACAGTCAGCTGCTGAGAAATCGGGCAAGGAGGCTCCGGCAGCGCCGTGAGGACATGAAGTGTCAGAGTGGCACAGACCTCTCACAAAGCATGGGATCCCGCGCTGCGGAGATCATGGTGGCAATGGGTCACGTTCATGCTATGGGATGGCGATTCTGGGCCCGGGAAACAAGCACGGACTGGTGAGACCGCATAGCGCTGCAGGTCTGGGATGAATCACAGTGGCTGCGAAACTTCAGGATGCGTAAGGGCACTTTCCTTGAACTGTGTGACTTGCTGGCCCCTGCCCTGAAGCGGCAGGACACCCGGATGCGAGCAGCCCTGAGTGTGCAGAAGCGAGTGGCCATAGCCATCTGGAAACTTGCAATGCCAGACAGCTACCGGTCAGTAGCGAACCACTTTGGCGTGGGCAAATCTACCATGGGGGTTGCTGTGATGCAAGTAGCCCATGCAATCGTTGACCTACTGCTCTCAAAGGTAGTGACCCTGGGAAACGTCCAGGTCATCATAGATGGCTTCGCCGCGATGGGATTCCCAAACTGCGGTGGGGCTATAGATGGCACTCACATCCCTATCCTGGGACCGGCCCACCAGGCCAGCCAGTATATTAACCGAAAGGGCTACTTTTCAATGGTGCTGCAAGCACTGGTGGACCATAGGGGACGTTTTACCAACATCTACGTCGGGTGGCCGGGCAAGGTTCATGACGCACGTGTTTAAAGGAACTCTTGTCTGTTTAGACGCCTGCAGGAAGGTAGTTTCTTCCCGGACCACAAAATAAGTGTTGGGGATGTGGAGATGCCTACAGTGATCCTCGGGGACCCAGCCTACCCGCTAATGCCCTGGCTCATGAAGCCCTATACAGGCGCCCTGGACAGTGACAAGGAGCTCTTCAACTACCGGCTGAGCAAGTGCAGAATGGTGGTGGAGTGTGCTTTCAGACGTCTCAAGGGGAGATGGAGGAGCTTACTCACTTGCTCGGATCTCAGCGAAACCAATATCCCCATTGTTATTGCAGCTTGCTGTGTGCTCCACAATCTCTGTGAGAGCAAGGGGGAGACCTTTATGGCAGGATGGGAGGTTGAGGCAAATCGCCTGGCTGCTGATTACGCTCAGCCAGACACCCGTGCGATTAGAAGAGCCCAGCGGGAAGCGCTGTGCATCCGGGAGGCTTTGAAAGCTAGGTTCCTCAGAGAGCAGGGTAACCTATGACTGTCCAGTCTCTTTACAGAGAAGCTGAACCTGCCCCTGTTTCAGTTACTATTCACTTTTTTCAGCGGCTACATACCCCGTTCACCAGGTTTCCCCCCTTCCAACAGACGTTTAAAAATAAAGTTATTGGAACATTTTTAATTAACAAAGTTTTCTTTACTAACGAATTCACGTTAAAGGGTTCAAACAGGGACGCAGACTGTGGTGGGTACGGTGTGCAGTGATGTACAGACCGCTTCTACACTCGAGGACTGACCGGCTCCTGCTCCTACAGCGGTCTCTGGCGGGAGGACGGTTACAGGAGGGTGTGCAGGAAGGGGTGGGTTTGCAGGAAGGGGTGAGGGGTGTGTGGGAAGGATGAGTAGGTGTAGGGGGATGATGGCTCTGGCTGGGGCTCAGGGCATCGGAGAGGCTCATGGCTAGGGTGGAAGGGCATAGTACGGGCAGCCTGCCTTGCCATTTGTGGATGCCAGGCGCTCGGACCCTGGGGCAGCCTACACCTCCCAGACTGACCTGGGGCAGCAGACACCTCCCAGAGTGACCCGGGTGACTAGTGACTGCACTCTGTGTGTGACCTGCTGTTGATCCTGCCCCCATGTCTGTACCCTGGTAATGGTGGCCGTCCTATGCAATTAACAAACCCCTATCTCCCCTTCACAAAAAATCTTCTGCAAAGAAACATGACGGAAACAGTAATGAACAGCAAACTATTTTTAATACTCAACTACACAGTTGGGGGATGAAACTGGGATTTTGGATTGGGTGAGCCAGGAAGGGAAGCAATTCTCATACTTTAGGGAATGAGAGCTGTTTGGTACATGAGCGCTCTGCTGGGGTGGAGTGACAGTTTTCACGGCCCCTAGCGCCCCTCCTTCTTGTGATTTTGGGTGAGGGGGGACAGGACTTTGTGGCGGGGGAGGGCGATTGCAGATACAGTTCAGGGGGGCTCTCTGCTCCTGCCTGCGGTCCTGCAGAACATCCACAAGGCGCCGGAGCGTGTCCGTTTGCTCCCTCATTAGTCCAAGCAGCGTTTGAGTCGCCTGCTGGTCTTCCTGCCGCCACCTGCAGGGCCGGCTTTAGGCCAATTCAACCAATTCCTCTGAATCGGGCCCCGCTCCTAAGAGGGCCCCGCACCCAAGCCCCGGTAGTGCATACCAGCAAGAGTCGGTGCGCTGTACCAGGGTGGCCCGGCTTCCCCAGGGGGCAATTTAAAGGGCCTGGGGCTCCCAGCAGGGGCTGGAGCCCCAGGCCCTTTAAGTTGCCACAAGAGCCCCACTGCTGGAGCCCTGGGGTAGGGCTGCAGGGCTCTGGGGGTTATTTAAAAAGTCCGGGGCTCCCATTGCTTCTACCGCTCCGGCCCTTTAAATAGCCACAGGAGCCCCGACGCTTCCCCAGGGCTCCCGTCGCTATTTAAAGGGCCGGGGCAGTAGAAGCAGGGGAGCCCTGGGCCCTTTAAATAGCCCCCGAGCCCCGGGCTGCTGCTGCTACCCCAGTGGGGGAGGGAGGAGGAGGAGGGAGCACTCACTGTACAGGATGGGCTGTACCCCCTGTACCTGCACCCCCTGCCCACAACCAGCCCCTGCTGCACCCCCTGCCCTGCCCACACCAGCCCTTGCCTGCAGCCAGCCCTGTACCCCCTGCCCTGCCCGCAGCCAGCCCCTGTCTCCAGCCAGCCCCGCACCATCTGCCCGCAGCCAGCCCGTCTCCAGCCAGCCCCTGCTGCACCCCCTGCCCTGCCTGCACCAGCCCCACACCCCTTGCCCTGTCTCCAGCCAACCCCTGCCGCACCCCCCTGCCTGAAGCCAGCCAGTCCCGCACTCCTCTGTCTCCAGCCCTGCCAACCCATGCAGCACCCCCCTGCGGCCCTGCCTGAAGCCAGACAGCTCACCCCACGCCCCCCTGCCTGCAGCCAGCCCCGCACCCCTTGCCCTGCCTGCAGCCAGACCCTACCTCCAGTCAGCCCCTGCCCTGCCTCCAGCCAGCCCCATGTCCACTGGTGCCCTGCAGTTCCCAGGGCAGTAACCCTGCACACCTGCTTCAATGACGGGGGCAGCTGGGACCCACACATGTGCACACCCTAGGGTGACCAGACAGTAGGTGTGAAAAATTGGGACAGGGAGTGGTGGGTAATAGGATCCTATATAAGAAAAAGACCCAAAAATTGGGACTGTCCCTATAAAATCGGGACATCTGGTCACCCTAGCACACCCCCAGGGAGTGGCAGGGACCCACACATGTGAAGCGGAGCTCATTTCTAGTTCAGCCCCATCTTTTTAAAAAAGAACTTTAGGTAGAGTTAACATACATCCGTATTTTCCCGGACATGTCAGGCTTTTTGGTTCTTAAATCACCATCCGGGAGGAAAATACAGACGTATGGTAACCCTATTGGTACAAAAAAATACATACTGTGGCACATCCCTTAAATCAGAACTTTTTATAGGGAACTGGTTGCTAAGAAATGAAAGGCTATTTTTCATGTGTTTTGGGGTTTTTTTAGTCATCCCTGCCGGGGCCCCGCCAAAAATGTTCAAATTGGGCCCCGCACTTCCTAAAGCCGGCCCTGGCCACCTGTCCTCCCGTTCGCTGTGTGAGCGCTGCTGCTGAGAGAGGGTCTCCCTCCACTGGCTCTGCTGGGCCGCCTCGGCTCTGGAGCAGGCCATCAGTTCAGCGAACATCTCGTCCTGAGTCTTTTTCTTTCGCCGCCTAATCTGCGCCCGCCTCTGTGATGGGGATGCCGGGGCAGTTCGGGAAAGAGCCGCAGCTGTGTGATGGGAAAAAGGAAGTGATTTCCTTGCAAAGATACATGTTTGCGAACACTGAACACAGTCTAGTCTGTTTCTGTGAACAAGACCATACGGGGCACCTATCTCATGTGCTCTCAGGACAAGTTCGAATTTTCGGCATTTGCTTTCATTGCCTGGGGTCTTGCACTGGAGATCAGACAAGCGGGGCAGGACAGCAAAATCCGTGTAGCAGCCAGACCTGGTAAGCCGTAAACTTTAGGCTGCTTAACAGTTAATGGATAGCAGTGCCCTCCTGCTGCAGGCAATCTGGAAAGCATAAAGTCTGACCCTGTTCCAGCCCCTCGCGGCTGTCCCCGGGAAAGATCCCTGTATGCTTTCCCTCTGCAGCCTCCACCACGTGGCTGTTAAACGACGGTCATTGTTATGCAAAGGAAAAGTCAAGCATTCACAATAGTAACATTACAGTAATTCCCCTAATTAGATGCAGCAGTCACCGAGCGAGATCACCCTGAGACGGGTCACTAGGAGAGACAGAGAGTGCATGCTGCGTGAATCCCTGCACAGACCAGGGCCCTATGCTGCCATGCTGGTCGAGGCAATGCTCCCACTGTACCTGAGGATGGCCTGGCGCGGAAGAGTGTGCTTCCACGGAGCACCCAATAAGGCACCTCTCCCCAGGAACCTCCTGCAGAGGCTTTTCGAGTACCTCTACGAGAGCTTCGTGGAACTGTCCCAAGAGGATTTCTGTTCTATTCCTATATGTATTGACCTTCTTTTCATATAGTTTTTATTCCTGTTTTTTAAAAAATAAATGTTTACATGTTTATAGCACTTACCGACTGATCCTTCCCCTGATTCAGAGTCCGGGTTAACGGCCGGGGAGGGTTGGTAGGGGATCTCTGTGAGGCTGATGAAGAAATCCTGGCTGTCGGGGAAAGCAGTATTGTAAGCGCTGTCGCCTGCCTCGTCCTCCACAAACCCTTCCTCATCTTCCCCATCCGCGAACATCGCCGAGAAACTGCCCGTCGACACTATCCCATCCTCAGAGTCCACGGTCACTGGTGGGGCAGTGGTGGCAGACCCACCGAGAATGGCATGCAGTGCCTCGTAGAAGAGGCATGTCTGGGGCTGGGCTCCGGAGCGTCCGTTTGCCGCTTTGATTTTTTGGTAGCCTTGTCTCAGGTCCTTGATTTTCACATGGCACTGCGTTGCATCCCGGCTGTATCCTCTGAGTGCCATGGCTTTGGAGACCTTCTTGTAGGTCTTTGCATTCCGTTTTTTGGAGCGCAGCTCCGAAAGCACAGACTCATCGCCCCACACAGCGATCAGATCCAAGACTTCCCGGTCAGTCCATGCTGGGGCCCTCTTTCTACTCTGAGATTGCATGGACTCCTCTGCTGGAGAGCTCTGCATCGCTGCCAGTGCTGCTGAGCTCGCCCCGATGTCCAACCAGGAATTGAGATTCAAACTGGCCAGACAGGAAAAGGAATTCAAATTTTCCCAGGGCTTTTCCTGTATGGCTGATCAGAACACCACTACTAAGGTCGATTTCCGTCCACACATAGGCTAACTCGACATAGCCATGTCGAATTTAGCGCTACTCCCCTCGTCGGGGTGGAGTACCGAATTCGAACTAAAGAGCCCTCTAGGTTGAACTAATTAGCTTCCTGGTGTGGACGGTTGCACGGTTAAATCGAATTAACGCTGCTAAATTCGACATAAACTCCTAGTGTAGACCAGGCCTAAGTATTAGTCAACAAAATATATGCAGCCATATGCTCAGTATTACATCATAGGCAACTGAAGAGCAAGTGAGGGGCTGGGGACTCAAACTCACAATTTATATTGGCTACTGACCATCTCCAAAAAGATCAAGAAAACAGTTCATGGAGCACATTTTGATAGGAAATTTTTTCAATCCAAAAAATTAGAGCAGTTCTAATTACTAAAGCACCATAAGCATTTATAAGGCCATACTGTCCTTTACAATAAGGCTTCTTTACACCACTCTGGCAACATAAAGGAGCCTTAAAATGTTTACACCTGTTTTATACTCCTGGGGGAATTCACTAAGAATAGTGGGAACAATTCACTAAGTAGGCTGGCTGATACATTCTCCTCTCCCTGTGGGAACAGGCCTGACTCACCCCTACCTCTTCAGAAATACCCTAAAGCCCTGCCCCTCCATGCCAAGCATGCTGCAATAGGGAGCAAGAGGGACAGAGTGTATCTCTCTCACACACACACACAACTACCCAGCCTTTCCCCCCCCCCGGTGGTGATTTACATCTTTACCAGCTATTCTGGGTGCTCAAACTGACCGGTCTGCACTGTCAGGGAGTGGGTGCATGACTGCTCTTGCGGCTTCCCTTTGCTTCCCCCTCAGAAGTCATTTTTCTGTGGGTAAGCAAAGAAATCTGTGTGGCCCATGAATTCTGTGCATGCACAGTGACACAGAATTCCCCCAGGAGTAAAACACACAAATTGAAACAATTCCAACATTGCTAACCCTTGTGATTTTATCATAAGTGATTTCAGAGAGTTCTGGAGCCCATATCATGATGATGCAAGAAGCTCCAACTACTGTGCAAAGTTAAGCCCTGCTGGGAGCCAGTGTAGTCTCTCTCTCCTCCATAGGATATCAGGGTTGGAAGGGACCTTAGGAGATCATCTAGTCCAACCCCCTGCTCAAAGCAGGACAACTCCCTAAACAGTTTTTTTTGTAACCCCTGTTCCCTAAATAGTCCTCTCTAGGATTGAACCCATAACTCTGGGTTTAGCAGGCCAATGCTCAAACCACTGAGCTATTCCTCCCCCTGCCTAAAACAGTATATGGAGGCATACCTGTCTCATAGAACTGGAAGGGCCCTTGAAAAGTTATTGGGTCTAGCCCCCTGCCTTCACTAGCAAGGCTAAGTACTGATTTTGCCCCAGTTCCCTAAATGGCCCCCTTAATGACTGAACTCACAACCCTGGGTTCAGTAAGCCAATGCTCAAGCCACTGAGCTATCCCTCCCCACTCTGAGTGTTTGCAAAGGAGGGGAAAGAAGATGAGAGAGCAAAGAGTCGAGAAGCCCAGTGGCCACTGGAGTTGCCCCCCCCCACCAGCTTGGGAAAGTGGAGATGAGAAGGGAACCCACTGCAGACCCCCAGGCCTGAAAAGTGGTGAAGAACTCAAGGAGGATCAGAGCTAAGGGGAGGGGACTGTGGGAGTGGGAACAGATGGCAGGGGCTTAACTAATAATGCAGGTAATGGATGCTGCTGAGTTCAGGGAAGGGAAGAAGCCCTGGAGGGTGTAGGAAGGAAGAACAATTAAAATAAAAATTATTTTAAAAACTAAAAAAAAATTTTACTTATTGGATAATGTATCTATTTATGTAGTTATCAAAATTATACAAAGAAAGAAGAATGATATACGATTACTTTTGAAATACTTTGAATGTGGCTGAATTATTTAAAAATAACCTTTAGGGATTATAAATATAATTACTACACTGAAATATACAAAGCTCAGAAATATGGTTGACGTTTCCAAGCAATTGCTGCATGTAAAGATCATTTCAGCTCATATAAATCTTTTCTGAAAAATAATTGGAAAATTTTATACATAGAGAAGGTGCTTTACAATTATAGTTATATTGAAATGAGTCTCTTGCTACTTAGGACTAGCCCAAATAAAACAAAGTCTTAACTATTTTGCACCTTCTCCATTCTAATTCTCCTTAAATATGTTTATGAACCTCCAACATTCACTGAGTCTCCATTTGACTAGCCAGAGATAGGTATTTGTGAATTAAAGGTTGACTTTTCCATCTGAAATTATCATACACACATTGCTAGGAAAGTAGAGGGGAATTAAAAAGTCAAAAGACAGACTGAAAAACAGGGCTTGATTGTGGTTTTTTTTAATCTCATGATTTGTGGAGTCAACCTCATGATTTTTTTAAGGATCTGACTCATGATTTTTGATTTCTTGAGGTTAGCAATATTGTAGTTCACAAACTGACCCCACTTTTTTTTTAGACTGAAGAGTGTGTTATGGGGTTTGCAATACAGGGGATCGGGAAGGCACTAAAATGCCATAAGAGACTGACTGAGACGTGTTAAGGTTGTGTTAAAGCAACCTGAAGGGTTATTAGGTCACTTATTATACTTGTTGTAATTTGTTAGTTTAATTTAATAGTGTTTTAGTTCAGTCAGGTCATTTAGAGAGGGCCTTTAAAAAATAGGAAGATGTGCTATAGAGTCAGCCCTACAGGAAGTGTAGAGATGCCACATTCCCTGTACATTCTCAATGCAGACTTTGATTTCTTGGAACACACTTCCTGATGGGGACAGAAAGAAGGAAGCCCAGGACAGGGCAGTTGCCTGATGCAGCTACACAGAGCAGTAGAAAGATTGTTTCCTCATTGCTGTACATCAGTGGTGGGCCAGTGGCTGACCGCCACTCCCCACAGCTCCCATTGGCCAGGAACGGTGAACTGCAGCCACTGGGAGATGCGGGGGGGCCGTGCCTGCGGATGGTCAACGTCAGCAGAATGTCTCGCGGCCTGCAGTCAGATTACCCTGATGGGCTGCATGCGACCTGCGGCCGCAGGTTGCCCACCACTGCTGTACATAATTCAGTTCATAAAGGGCTTATCTTGACACTGCTCTGTTTGACCAAGGTACCACAATATGTAGGCCATCCAGAAGGTTTTAGGCATTGTTAGCAGGTTTTGTGCAGCTGTCATAAATAAACAGATCAGGGTTAAGGTCTCTTTTACCTGGAAAGGGTTAACAAGCTCAGTAACCTGATGAACACCTGACCAGAGGACCAATCAAGGGACAGGATAATTTCAAATCTCTGTGGCGGGAAGGCTTTGTCTGTGTTCTTTGTTTGAGCTGTGTGCTCTCTTTGGATCTAAGAGAGACCAGACATGTCTCCAAGTTCTCCTGGAGTATTTCCTACTATCCAGTATAGTGAGTATTAGAAAGGCGAATTAGTCTTATAATTTGATTTCTACATTTGCAATTGTGTGTTTGCTGGATAAATTCTTTACTCCTGTTTGCTGTTACTTTGATTATTCTGAGGAGGAGGGAGGGGGAAGTCTCTCCAGATTTAGAAGTCAGACCCTGTGATATTTTTCCATCCTGGTATTATAGAGATAGTGTACCTTTTTTTTTCTTTCTTTAATAAAATCTTTTCTTTTTAGAACTTGATTGATTTCTTCCCTTGTTTGGATTTTCAGGGGAGGGGAGGGGGGAAAAGTGAATCCCTCTTTGTTTGATTCAAGGAGTTTGAATCAAGGTATCTCTCCCAAGAACAAGGGGAGGGGGAAGAAGGTGAGGGAAATGGATTATTTCCCTTTGTGCTGAGATTCAAGGTGTTTGGATCTGTGTTCCCCAGGAAAAGTTTTTGGGGGAACAGGGAGTGTGTCAGACACTTAGAAAACTGACTGGTGGCAGCGAGAACCAGATCTAAACTAGGATTTTAGTTTAGAGGAGTCCATGCAGGTCCCCATCTTGTGAACGCTAAAGTTCAAAGTGGGGGATAAACCTATGACAGCAGCTCCTTGGGGATACAAGATAAGAAAGAAAGCCCTTTTTTTCTAGGGAGGTTTATATAAGAAAAAATTGACATCAAAATTATACTGTCCCAAACCTGTTTGCCCCAAAGACAGCTCACAGGATCTCAACCCCCCCCCCCAACCTATTCCCAATGAGAATTCCATTCTCCCACATCTGGTATTCAATCTTCCAGCCTTCCTCCAATATCTGTCATTACCCAAAAACATGTCTTCCTCAGTGCTAATTGTTTCACATGCACATCCTGAAGGAGGTATATATAAACATGCTGTGCAATATACTATTAATGTCTAATGGTTTTATTCTCCCTTTTATGACCACTTTTCTATTTTTACTCTTCTCTGGATCACATTTAAATAACCATACTTTTGTGAGCTGATATATCTGCAAATTCAAATAGTCACACCTGAAGACATTCAGAGACATGTATGATGTGTTATGAGCATGCTTGGTATACAATTTTCAAATGGCTAAAATTTGATTAATTTCAAAACAAACTTTATTTAAAACAGGCAAAGGTGCTGGTTCTCATTCAGGGTCTATGTATGCACCAATTATATAAGAAAAATAATTTGTTATCCAAATAAAAAATAAAGTTAGAAAATGTCTTAACTGAAAAACACTTTTTTCTTTATTCCCCTTTTTTATGCGCAGGTAACTCAAAGTGACTAAATACAAGTTTATGAAATTATAAAATGATTCACTTCTAAACTGAAACCAAACATAAGAAATTTCAACTGAAAACATAATTGTTTGTGGAAGTTATGAACTGAAAATTTTCAACTGAAAATAGATGTTTAGCATGAAAGTGCCAACTGAACCTTACCTGCAGCATTGCTGGCATGATGCTACAATAAACCTGGGCTACTGCATATTTCCACTTTGATTAGTGTAAATACTCAAGCTCTGGGGAAAATCTAACTTTCTCTTATAGTCTTATATTTTACTGCAGTTGAGCATTATGAATTCTGATACAGTCTCTTGGCATATATACAGCTGTGCTGCAGTCCCACTTCAAAATAAAAATTTAAATAATATTGCCGTTAGACTATTAATTATGGTTTATAATAGTAATATGCCTTCAAAGTCTATGGAAATTATTCGTTTTGTTGCAGCATTGAACTGCTCGTGGCTTTTTCTCAAAATGGTTAAGTGCTGTACCAAACAAACAGTTCCTTGGGGAGCTCTGCTTTGTTGCACACACATTAAAAGGAAGAAAAGCTTCTAAGTTAAGATAGCTCTTTGATGCAAGTTAATTTGAAGGCATAAGCACTCTCACTTTTATGGATATCAAACATCACAGTACTGTGGAGGTTATGGATATGTTGGAGATATTTTACTGATCCGGCAAGGAGTGTAAAAATTAACCCATGCTTTTTTACTGAACTATGGCCATCTACATTACAAACGGCCTTGTAAATGCTTTGTTTTTGCATTGGCAAGTCATATAATTGTTTTAAAAAAATAAAACAGCCATCATCCAAAAGCCTTTAGTTTGTTTGGGATTAGCTACTATAGAATCCAGTACTTTCAGACCAAAACTGCTAATGGGAGATAATTCCTTCAGCTGACTGAAGCAAAGGAACATTAAAACTATGTAGTAGTCTGACTCTAAGGTCATATATTTCTGAATCAAAGTAGAAATTGCATAATAAATGGGCTGCAGGTTGCCCACCACTGCTTTAAACATGACCCGTTTGCTGGGGAGGAGCAGGAGTGCCTGTTTGAGCAAGTGACATTGGCTAGTGAAGATAGAGCTGGAATTAAAGTCCTATCAGCACCACATCACTCCTTGCCTTCTTTCAAGAAGATAGGCCCTGTGTGTTATGCTATATACAAAGCACACGAGATTTTTTTTTTATAGGGGAGAAGGCAGAATCGCCACATTTATTGAGAATACAGCAGTTAGCATATGCTTTTTATTTATACATATACACACCATGCACACAGTTTGCCAGTTGATGTTTATAGTTACCAGTTTAGAGTTTGGATTAATTTAGTGGCCAGCCAGATTGGTCGCTGAGAGGAGCCAGGCTTTGTTGGTTGCTATTTGATGCTTTTGGTGTGGCAAGACGAACCGAAAGTTCCATGGTAAAACACCCTGTTTTTATAGGTTTTTTTCTGTGTTGAAGTTTCTGGATTTTGCTGTGTCAGTTTATGACCGGTTACTTTTTAATTGGTGTTATCTTTTGATGTAAACATTTTAAAACACCTTGGAGAGGGTTATTCTGTCCTGGTTTTGATTTAATTAATTGTCTTGTTTTTAGGGGTGCCAACCTCCACCTTAGGTTGGTGGAGGACTAAAGCTATTTAGTCCTATTAATAGTTTTGCAAACGGCCAGTAAGTGGAGGCAGAAGCCTCCAAAAGGCCTCACGCACAGTACCTTGACCCTTGTAACTAATTTTTTCTGCTTGCAGTCAGAAACAAAAAAGATTCCGCTTCAAGCCAGTCTTTCTTAAACAAATAACAGTATTATGGGGCTTAACACCCACCAATAAAGTGTTAACACGGCATGGTCTTTGTCTAAAAGTGTATAAAAAGCTTGTAAAACTTATGTGCAGTAAAGTTTTCTGTATTTACTACAAAGCTCTCCTTTCTTCTGCAAAATAAAGCATTTTTCCTTATCCCTGTCAGGCTGTTATTGGCTCTCAGCTAGGCAAACCCGATATTTTGATAACAGGGTCATTAATTTGCCCTTTCTCAATCATGGATGCACGTTGATGGTTCTCTAGCATCAATATGTTTTTATAAGTGTTTTTGCTTCTCCTTTCTTGACTATCTGATTAACAATGGCCTTCACACAGGGCCAGTGCAACCTATTAGGTGACCTAGGCAGTCACCTAAAGCGCTAGGATCTGGGGGGCGGCATTTTCTTTGGCGGCTACCGCAGCGGCTGGATCTTCGGCCACCCCAGTCGCCACCGGCATTTAGGTGGAGGGAGCTGGGGCAAGGGGGCGAAGGGAGGGCTGCCTGCAGCAAGTAAGGGGGGGGCAGCACACAGGGGAACTCCGCACCCCAGCTCACCCCTGCTCCGCCTCCTCCCTGAGCACGCCATCGCTGCTTCACTTCTCCTGCCTCCCAGGCTTGCAGCGCCTAAGCTGATTGGCGCCTAGGAGGCGGGAGAAGTGAAGCAGCGACGGCGTGCTCGGGGAGGATGTGGAGCAGGGGTGAGCTGGGGTGGGGAGCTGCCGAACGGCTCCCCGGGCCGCGGAGGGGAGCTGCCAGGGGGGAGGGCGCCTCAGGGCGAAGGAGGGGTGGGGAGCTTCCACGGGGGAGGTGCCTCAGAGCGGGGGGGGAGCTGCCACAGGGCTCGGGGAGAGGGTGGAGCAGGGGTGAGCTGGGGTGGGGAGCGGTCGCACGGCTCCCCATGGCGGGGGGAGCTTCCCCGGTGGGGTGCCTCAGTGCAGGGGGGGCAGGGAGCTGCCGCAGGGCTCAGGGATGGGGGAAGGCAAAAGGTGGAAGTTTCGCCTAGGGCGCAAAACATCCTTGCACCAGCCCTGCCTTCACACCTTACTTTTTTCTGATGCATACATTCCTTATTCACACAAACAGTCTTTAACAGTTAAAGGTATACAGCAGTTTTTATGTTGAGCAAGAAAGGCATTGTAAATTAAACCTTGCTAAGTTTTATAACTGTAAGCAGGGTCAGGATGAGCTCTACCCTGACATCCAGTGGTAAATTATGAGGAGTGGGCAAAGGAATTTCAAGAATGTGCATTTGCATTGGTAAACCCATTCCACTTAGCATAACACACAGCAGCCTGGGATGGTTATTTTCATAGCTGTGGGATCCCCAATTTCTTTGTTATTGGGGCAGGAAGGAAAAAAAGTGCTGTCACCTTAATTATGTGAATGAGGAACTATGAGACTGCTTTATGACAGAAATGACTCAACCTACATTAAATAGTACTTGCTAGACAAGGGACATGGGTTCCAAAACCCAGTGAAAGGAAGAGAAGTTGGGTACTGGTGTGTGTACCTGATGGTATGGGCCCCTTTTGAGGGTCTGGAACACCAATTGCACATCCTCCTCTCTCCACTGTTAAAGAGCAGAGCTAATTTTGAATCCTTTAGGAGTCCATCTAGAGGCTGCTGACCTGAATTCACGTTGGGCCAATGTGGCACTGGGGATCCCCTACTACAAGCTGAAACCACTAAGAGCTGAAATCACTAAAAGAGCTAAGCTTACTGAGCTGAGATCACTGAGTGGGGGAGCCTGAAGATCGATCGCTAAGCGGCTGGCAGAGCAGAGCAGTCTGCAGCATGTTGGAGCAGCCCATAGAACAGTGAGCAGTGTGGAGCGGTTTGTTGGGATGGCTGACGTGGTTCACGGGTCTGCTGGAGGAACAGCACAGCTGGTGGAGTGGAGCCAGTCGTGGTGAAGGCTGCAGCAGAACTCCACGGAGAAGCAGGGCAGTCGGCCTTGGCCCATGTAAGGTGCCCCTTAACACCCTGTGTGCGCCCTCCCCCCATTTCCACCCAGGCTGGGGGGGGGAGTAAAACTCTGCAGATAAACTTTTGAACTCTGGGGTGGCACTGACCAGAGACAGAGACTTTTGGGTTGTTGGACTTTGGGGTGATTGGACTTAAGACCCTAAGGGGGAAAGGACATTGCCAAATGTACTTGGAGGTGGGTTTTTTGCTTATGGTTTGTGTATAGTCCTGTTTGTGGTGTCTCTCCAATGTGATGCCGCATTGGTTCCCTCCTTTATTAAAAGGATTTTGCTACACTCGGACTCTGTGCTTGCGAGTGGGGAAGTATTGCCTCCTAGAGGCGCCCGGGGGGTGGTAGGTAATTGTCCCAGGTCACTGGGTGGGGGCTCGAGCTGGTTTTGCATTGATTTCTTGTCTTTAGAAGTGGACAAGAGGAATATTGGGAACATTCTAGTAGTGACCGACCATTACACACAATATGCGCAGGCATATCCCACACGTGATCAGAGGGCCACCACTATCGCTCGAGTACAATTCACATTGTGGCCCGGGCCTTCAACATTTCTCTAATCTCCTTAACATAGACACAATACAAGATCCTGTTTCTTACTTACTAAATCTTAAAACAAAGAAATGTATATTTAACAAGAGTGCATAATTTATAATACGTTAGGAAACCATAGTAGACATTATAACTTATCCTAAAACAAAAGAGTGACCATAATCAGTCATAAGGATTGTTCTGGTCTGACCCTGTCTTAACATCAGTACAGACACTGGCAGTCTGTCAGATGCATTTCTACCAATGTCCTAGAGGGTCATTTCTTTCTGCTATTCAAAAAGGGTGGCTGGCAGGATGATCAACTCATACATTAATTCTGATAGTACAAATATAAAATCCTGCTCCTACATATCCCCCTTTTAACACTAAGATTATTGCTCACCAGTGTCACTTTTTATTTAGTTTGCATAATAGAAAATACTGGGAGGTGATTTGGGCCTGTGGCTCTAGCTTTGCATACATTTGTTTTATTTAACAGCACATTTTAAACTTTTAATTAAACAAATAT
The DNA here is from genome assembly GCF_016161935.1 of Mauremys reevesii. NCBI lineage: Eukaryota > Metazoa > Chordata > Testudines > Geoemydidae > Mauremys > Mauremys reevesii. The sequence goes on along the minus strand of NC_052624.1, from coordinate 127,425,465 downwards.
AATTTAAAACCAAAACTATCTGTGTTACATTACAGATAGTATGCCAGTAGTTGTGGGAGACAGTTTAGAAAATATGTTATACAATGGTAAGCTGTTTGTTTTTTTGCAGTGGCAATTTTTAATACGAATAGTTTGGTTCTTTATATTGCCTTTTTGTTTGTTCTAGCAACTGTGTTACCTTTTTACCTTTTAACAGGTGATTGGTAACTTTTTGTCATTTAATGTCAAGATTGATAGAGAACTTAGCTAAATTAGTTCTTACAGTCAGCTGAGACTTTTTTGGTTGTGGCAAATAGTAAATGTGATTGTTGGTAAACACAGTACTTACATTACATTTATATTTGTTTACTGATGGGTTGCTAACACTTATTTTTTTAAATGCTTTTTTTAAGCATTAACACATACACATAGCCCATTATAGAGTACTTTGGTTTTATTATTTAATTTATTTTACATACAGGATTTTAGTGAAATGTTTTTACTACAGGGCTTTGGAGCAACATGCAAGGACAAGCACACCCACTTTTGAGGAGCTTACTTAGTACAATCTTTGGTGTTTAATAGCTTTTATTTATTTATTTTTTTAAGCCCACTGGCTCGAGGTCTGGGGTAGCCAGAAGCATTTTATGTACAATATGGGGAGTGGGATAACTTTTTATATTTTTGCTTTTAGGGCCGGTTGGTGTGTGATTTTAATAACATTTTTTTTAAATTAAAAAGTTTGGCGTTACTATGCTAGAAACATACTGCATTAATTTGTACTGATAAGTATTAGTGATTTTTTTTTTTGCTTCAGCAAGTGTATTTAAACCTTAGTGCTTTTTTTTATATTACCCAAAACATTTTGTGTTCCAAGGTGGACAAAACAAGTATTTGCATTTTAGTACCTGCACTTTATTTTTTACTTCTGCCACTATGCCCTTAGGGCTTTTAACCTGTTCTTTTAATTTGTTTATTTGTTGCCTGCCTCCTTGGCTGGGCCACGTTTATGGATTTTGCTGTGTCAGTTTATAACTGGTTACTTTTTAATTGGCGTTATCTTTTAATGTAAACATGTGCTGATGTTAACTCTGGGCTGGGGCACAAGAGGTTGGGGCAAAGGCACCTGGTCACAGTCTGGCTAAAATTTTACATTTTTTTTGCTATTTTATTTCTCAGTTATGGTGGGAAAGAAGAGATCTTACTGTATTTCTATTAACAAATTACTACCTTTTTAGTTAGATTTATTATTTTATCTGTTTGCATGAGAAAATGAGCATAAGAAAACAATTCAACTCCAAATTCAGCCATGTAAAAGTGTCTCAAGGTTTTACAAGCCTCTCAGGCTCAGGTCTCCAGTCACTTTGCTGCAAGCTGCACCTAACTTCTGTGGCAAAGTATCCTGGTTTACGCAGCACTCTAGCTATCGAAGGCAGAAACTGTGCAGCTGGACATATGTTCCAAAATGGAGGAGTTTGATTGAAGTTAAAACTGAATAACACAATCAGCAGAACATCCACTGTGTTCTTTATTCAATTTGTTTTAAGTTTTCCACAAAATTTTGTGTCACATAATTTTGTACTGAAAACACAACTGCATTGTAGAGAAGTTTTGCAGCTTCATGGGACTGTGGTTACCAAACTGTGGGACCAAGAAGATTAATGAGATGTACAAGCAAGGCAATTTGAAATTATTCACCTTTACTTGTCGTTGAAGTATGTATGTGCAACTGCTGATCAGAACCTAAGTGGAAGAGCATTTGTATCTATGTCGGTCTGTCTTTATGTGTATAATTTGTTTTGTTTTTTTAATTTAAGTATTGATCAAAAATGCCTCAACCAAGTTTGCTTAAACTTGAAATAAATTTTACGTCTATACTAATATCAACCATAGAAACTATGAGTGCCAAAACAATTGGGAAAGTCATAGCAAAAAAAAAAGGGTTAGAATAAAAGTTGGATCTCATCCTAAACTATCATATAGCCTGCTGTAAAACATAATCCAGTCTTCATGACCAACAGTCACAAAGCTCAGGTGTCAACTCTTGAACTCTAGACTCACCAACACCATAAAAACAAGAGCATCATAAATAAAATGAACTAATGCCCAATGAAAATTAAACCCCTATAACCTGGCTGTTCAAGACAAGATGCTTTAAAAATTAATAGTATTATTATTCAAAAGTCCACTGACAGCATAAAAATTACTATAAAAATCAGATCCAAGGTATATTGTATTGTAATACAATTGAATATCCTCTCCTTTCTCAGAGAGATTACACCCCAAGATAGCCTGTTGCTATGATTTCTTCAGCTCTAAAAATAATCAACTTCTTCAGGGTAGATATTCAGTCCATGTGATTTACCCCCATTACCAAATCATACCGAAGACATAACAAGGTAAAAAAACAGAGTTAAGACTAAAAAAACTGATCTGTTTCTTAAAGGGACTAAAACTCTTCCTGCTCTCAAATCAAATCTAGTATAGAATATCGATTGTATTGCCACTGTTATAGTAGAGAGCTAGTTTATGACCCTCTTAAAGCCAACCCATCTATAGCTGTTGAAGTTTTCAAGACCTTGTTTTTTACCAGGATGAACTCCCAATTTAGCAGAACTATGACAGAGTTCAGTGAAGTGGAAATATTCTTGTTAATAAGGCAGTGAGCCAACACAGGGGAAAATAAAGTGGCATTGTGGAGACAGATTCTGATTTAAAGAGCTGACTGGGAAAAGGTCATGCTCTGCGTCATCATCCTGTTCCCGTCCAACTTGGCTAAATTGTCAAGAATCCCAACAACTAGGTGCCCAATTCTGCTCCTACTGAAGTCATTGTTGGCAGTGCCACTGGAATTAGTAGGAGAAGAGCAACTTTCTAGGATATTAAACTTTTCTTCCCAAATTATCCACCATTTGTAGAGCATTTGTAATCTTGGCTATAATTTCAGTTATAGCTCAATCTGCACTTGCACACTTACACCATTCAGCCTTCCAGAGGTAAAGTCCATACTCAACATAAAAATTGGCAAAGTGATGAAAATTGAAGAAGTTTGTGGAAAAAATAAAACACTTACCCTTTATTCTATGTGGCTTCTAATTTCATAGACTGCTTTCCCATCTGTTCCTAATTGGAGCCCTCTAAGATCTCCAAAACCCAATATTATACAGAAGTCTTTAGAACAGAAGTTAATAACTCACATTTATGCAGCATCTGTCATCCTATAGTATCCCAAAGTGCTTCACACAGTTTTTATAACAGAGATCACTCCACTCAGCAGTAAAATGTTGTCTCATCTTTGAGGTAGACTATGGCAATTATTCTGTACAAGCAACATAGGAATACGTAGGAATAGGAATGTTAAGGAGAAAAACTGAAGACTAATTTGTACAAGTGAAATTACAAGGGGATTTTAGGTCTAGCTATCCAGTTTGGAATTTGGTCACCACCACTTGATATTAGTTTGCACAATACTGAGACATGAGTTTCAAGCTGACTCAGAGGAGCTCCCCCTACTGAATTCCCAGCACCACTTCCCGCTGCACATACTTCCTGTAGCACCTCAGTTTTCCCTGGATCTCTCCCATTCACTACTAATCATATTAACCCCTATTAGCATAGGGAAAGCACCTTGGGTAAATCAGACATTATGCTACCCTCCCCCAATATATGTTTTGGACATTACACTGTCAGATAACATTAGTTTTGTAAGTGTCCCAAATAGAAAGAAAAAGACTCCATCATCAGTACATGTTCCAAATTTAAGTTCATCATTATCGTGACGGGTTAAATCACAGAAACCCCCTTGGGACAGTCATCTGATGTGCTGAGACTACCTCTGAGTCCATTTTCTTTGCCAGTTTGGGCCTCCAGAACCCTGTCTTGTTGAGCCAAATACGCCAGTCTGCTCCAACACAGACCCAGGGTTTGAACCATGCACCCCAAAGCTGCAGACTTAACTGAAAACAGCTTAAGAAGTGCTCCTGTCTCCAGCACCCAGCTCCCAATGGGATCCAAACCGCAAATTAATCTGTTTTACTCTGCATAAAGCTTATACAGGATAAACTCATAAATTGTCTGCCTTCTATAACACTGATAGAGAGATATGCACAGCTGTTTGCTCTCCCAGGTATTAATCACTTACTCTGGGTTAATTAATAAGCAAAAGTGATTTTATTAAGTATAAAAAGCAGGATTTAAATGGTTCCAAGTAAAAACAGACAGAACAAAGTTACCAAGCAAAATAAAACAAAAACACACAAGTCTAAGCCTAATACATTAAAAAACGGATTATGGATAAAATCTCACCCTCAGAGATGTTCCAATAAGCTTCTTTCACAGACTGGAATCCTTCCTAGTCTGGGCCCAATCTTTTCTCCTGGTACAGTTCTTGTTAGCTCCAGCTCAGGTGGTAAGTAGAGGATTTCTCATGCCTGGAACCCCTTTTGTTCTGTTCCACCCCCATATGTAGCTTTGGCACAAGGTGGGAATCTTTTGTCTCTCTGGGTCCCCACCCCTCCTTCCAAATGGAAAAGCACCCGGTTTAAGATGGATTCCAGTACCAGGTGACATGGTCACATGTCCTGTGGGACCCCAAGCCTTCATTCTTCCTGGCCTGACTCACAGGAAGGCTTGCAATTAAACAGAGCCATTTACAACCAATTGTCCTAGTTGATGGGAGCCATCAAGATTCCAAACCACCATTAATGGCCCACACTTTGTATAATTACAATGGAACCTCAAGGGTATATTTCATATTTCTACTTTCAGATACAAGAATGGTACATTTATACAAATAGGATGACCAAACTCAGTAGATTATAAGCTTTGTAATGATACCTTATAAGAGACCTTTTGCATGAAGCATATTCCAGTTACATTGTATTCACACTCATTAGCATATTTTCATAAAATCATGCTATCCTCCCCCAATATATGTTTGGACATTACACTGTCAGATAACATTAGTTTTGTAAGAGTCCCAAATAGAAAGAGAAAGACCCCATCATCAGTACATGTTCCAAATTTAAGTTCATCATCCTCATCCTCATGTTCCTATTACCAGGGCCGGCTCTAGGGACCAGCACTCCAAGCATGTGCTTGGGGTGACACTTTCCAAGGGGCAGCACTCCGGCTCCTTTTTTTTTTTTTTTTTTTTTTGCGCTTGGGGCACAAAAAGCCGGGACCCGGCCCTGAGCGGAGGTGAGCTGTGGCGGTGGGGGGCAAGGGGAGGGCCACAGGAAGTAACCCTGGGGGGGCAGAGGAACCGCTCCCCCCCAGCTCACCTCCGCTCCACTGCTGCCTGCTCCCCAGTACACACCGCCGCTCTGCTTCTCCCCCTTCCCTCCCAGGCTTGCCGCATGAATCAGCTGTTTTGCAGCAAGCCTGGGAGGGATGAGGGCACGCTCAGGGGAGCAGGTGGAGCAGAGGTGAGCTGTGGCGGTGGGGGGCGTGGGGAGGGCCGCAGGAAGTAAGCCTGGGGGGCAGAGGAACCACTCCCCCCCAGCTCACCTCCGCCTCCTCCCCCGAGCACACCGCCACTCCGCTTCTCCCCCCTTGCCTGGGAGGGAAGGGTAGGAGGGGGAATGCGGCGCACCCGGGGGAGGAGGCAAGGCCAGGGATTTGAGGAAAGGGTTGGAATGGGACAGGGAAGGGGCAGAGTTGGGGCTGGAGCAGGGGGTGTGGGGAAATGTTTTTGCTTGGGGTGGCAAAAAACTTGGAGCCGGCCCTGCCTATTACTCCTCTGGCTTTTAGGGCAGTGACAAAGCTCCTCCACTCCTGTCTGTTTCTGGCAAGTCTTTCAAGCTTCCCCAGCTGTACCCCAGGTTTTTCAGCTCAGTTTCCACAGCTCTTCACCATGTTGTTTTCGTAGAGTGAAGGTCTGGTCTGTGCATCCACACCTTTTCCGAAAACCAGCTTGCTCTTTTCTGAGAACGTTATCGACTGTCTCTGATATACTAGAGTATGATCTTACATGATACTTTCCTTGGCACAGATAAAAGTGTGATACTACACCAGTTATTACAATCACTGAGAGTTCCTTTCTATGGTATCCATACTATAATCCCATTGGTCCACTCGGCTGGCACTTTTTCCCTTTCCCAGACTGATGTAAATAGGGGGACCAGGATAAATGCTGCTAATTTAGGATTTACCTTGAACAATTCTGCATTCAGGTTATCCTTGCCAGAAGCTTTCCCATTTTTTAAGGATTTGATGGCTTGAATGATCTCTTCCTTAGTTGGGGTGTCTGTGTTGATGTCAAGATCTTCTTTTCTCCAGCACATTTCTTGTTCTTTTTTGGTTGTTAGTGGTGTCCTTGTTTGTTCCTGAAGAGAGTGTTTGTTGGTGTCTGCCATTTACCACTGATAAGCTGCATCATTCTGTAGATGGTTCTTTGTTCACCATGAGCAGCGGCATCCTCTGCTTGTGTTGCCAGATTATCAATATAATGTCATTTGTCCTCTCTCACAAGGTGTTTGACCTCCTGGTGTGCCTTGCTATATTGCTCACTGTATTTGTCCTTTAGCTTCTGGGATTTTGTGTCTAAAACTTTTTTTCTTCAGGGCTCGTCTGGTTTCTATGCCGTTCCATGTGCTGGGTGTAATCCACTCCTTGCTTCTCTTCTGCCTGTAACCTAGATTGGCTTCACTGCTCTGTTTATAAATTGCTGTTACTTTGTCTCACTTCTTGTTGATCTCATCTGCATTCCCCTCCTCTTCATCAAGGTCTGCAAGTGCTTGAAACCTTTTCTTTAACTTCAAAACAAAGGTTTTCTGTATTTCAAGGGACTTTAGCTTGTCAATGTCATAACATCCATGTCCCTTGTTTGGTGGACCCACACTTCTCTGTTTTAGCTTGATGGACGTTGTCACAAGGTGGTGGTTGCAGCCAACATCTGCACCCCTTCTCACTTTCACATCTGTCAGGGAGCATCACCATTTCCATTGATCATGATATGGTCAATCTGGTTCTTATCTCTGCCATTTAGAGAACACCATGTCAGCTTGTGAATTTCACAATGCTGAAATAGGGTTCCACCAATGACTAGGTCATTCATACTACAGAAATCAACAAGCCTTTCTCTATTTTAATTCATGGTGCCACACCCATGTCTTCCCATCCTTTGTGTTGTCCTTACCGACCCTAGCATTCATGTCTCCCATGACGATAGCTAGGTCGTGGCATGGTACTCTCTCTAACTCCTCCTGTAGCGTAAGGTAGAATTTGTCCTTTACTTCTTCATCACTGTCATTTATCCGAGCATAGCACTGAATCAGGGTGATATTATGTCTCCCTTTCAGTCTGACTCTCATAAGTCTGCTGCTGATGGACTTCCATTCAAGCAGGAAATGCTCCACTCCCTTCTTCAAAAGGATGGCAATACTCTCATGTTGTTGTCCATCATCCTGTCCAGAATACAGCAAAGTTTCTCCTAAGGCTCTTGTTAATCTTCCTGATCCCATCCATCTGCTCTCGCTGACACCAGGATGTGTAAGCTGTAGTGTCTCATCTCTGCTATGACTTGAGATGGCTTCCCTGTTTTGTACATTGTCCATACATTCCAAAAACCAAGTTTGGTTTGTCTTGGTGTTGAACAAATTTATGTTGCATTGATCTATTTCATGTTAGAGTGCACATCACTGGGAAAGTTGCCTAAATAAATAATGTAATTCCACTTTTCTGAAAAAAAGAAGAAAGAGTTTTGCAGTATTTGCTGGTGTTATTTTTTTAAATTTGTTTATACTATACTTGATTACATTTGAAAAGGGAATGTTTTATTGACGTTAATTAAATGTCCTTTATAGTGTTAAAAAATCTTTAAAATACCCAACAGAAAACACTTCAGAAGTCAGGCTTCAATTATAGACACACTTATTTTACCACTTTCCTAGCTGATATGCAATTGTTTAAAGCTTTGAGACATAAGAATACAGCAGGATTGAGTTTATCCATTGATTTTCCTCCAGTTCCTTACATTTTCCTGCCAAGAAGTTCTAGATATGTGACAGACAGGGATGCCTTTAAAAAACTACTTTAACAAAAGCACATAAGCTGTAAAGCATGACATCTGATTTTTTTTAAATCAGACTTTATCTAGTGAGGTTATTAAATATAAAGGTTGATTAATATAAAAGGAATGGCAGTCCAGGACAGCTCTAATATTAACAGTAAATTGGGTTATCTTTGGATCTGTATGACAGGGCTGATTACACCAGGAGAAAAGTCCCCAAGTGATTAACATAACATTTAATTTGGAAAAGTTATTAACCTTTTTAGGCTTGTTAACTAGGAGGGATTATTACCTTTTTCTTTCAATGTTGAGCCCAGCACAATTCCCAGCTGATAGATATTAACATGTATCTAACAATATCCCAACACAATCCCTGAACTCTTGGCCACAAGTCACATGTACAGAGTCTGGGTAAAGTTCTCACCTAAGAGTTTAAATCCAATCATTGTTTAAAATGAAATTTTCCTGACACTGGCATTTACTTGAAGAAAATGCATTTATACTATCACAGTTTAACCTTCTTCATGAAATCTTGGCTTTTCTTGGAAAGTAAGTACAGTGTGGTAATATGTAAATTAAATAAGAGAAAGAAGGATAAGATTAGTGGTAGTCATAATTTTTAAAAAATCCTTTATCAATAGTTACAAGATAGGCAGGGGCGGCTCTATAAATTAGGGCGCCCCAAGCAGGGCAGCCCGCTGCGCCGCCCTTCCCCAGTCCCGTGGCCGGGGCAGAAGTGTCTGCGGCGGGTGCAGTGGTCCCGCGGCTCCGGTGGAGCTCAAGCGGAGCCGCGGGAAGAGGGGACCTGCCGCAGTCATGCCTGCGGCAGGTCCGCTCGTCCCGGGCTCCGGTGGACCTCCCACAGGCATGACTGCGGAAGGTCCACCGGAGCCAAATGCCGCCCTGCCGGGACAATGCCGCCCCATGCGCCTGCTTGGCGCGCTGGGGTCTGGAGCCGGCCCTGAAGATAGGTCACTGGCTCTCCTGTGTGACTAAATTCTCCACAGAGATGACTTAGGCTAGAAGTCTAGAAAGATGAACTGCCCAACTGATCCTCAGCCTGCGACAGACAGACAGACAGATAGACAGACAGACAGGATATTCCCTGGGTAAAATAATTTCCTTCTCCATTTTCCCTCACCAAAAAAAAAGAATCAGTTCCATCCTCGATCACATTCCTCAAAATCCATCAATTCCATATTATTTCCTCTCAGACCCATCATTCCTTTCCTCCTACTTTGAGCCCAGTACCTCCTGAACCATTGCCATACATTCCCTTCCCAGCACTTCCTGGAAGGTCCCCCTGTTGGTTCCACTACCTGGCAGTGATAACTCACAAAAGCAAATGTGCTGATAGGTGGAAGTTCTGTGGTCTCTACTGATAGCTGTGATAGTAGGGAATTGTCCTGCAGTGGCTGCCTCTGGAGTCAGGAACAGCTCCTCTCCAGTGATGGGCAGGGAGGGTGATTGGGGATAGATTTCTATTGGTTCTTGAGGCAAGGGAATCTACTCTGCCCAATGGTAGTCTTTCCTAGCTGGCGATATGTTCCACTAGTGAGTTGATCTCCAGTGGATGATGGGGGTTCCAGGTCCTACCTCTGGTGGTTCTTCAAATTCTAAGGAAGGGCTGGACAGACAGGCACTGGCAACAAGAGGTCACTTGTAGTGATTGTAGCACTGCTGGAGTGGCTGATGAGGGGGAGAAACTGGGACCACATGATGCATCCTTCATATATTTGTTGCAACACTAGTGGGGGATGCAGCAGTGATGTTCATTCCTCTTTTTAGCAGCTGGGGCTGTGACAGTAGGTGGAAAAACCAAGATCTCAGCAGATGCCAGAATGATCAGCAGCCTCAGAGAAGGGTGACAATCTTACCAAAAGGAGGAGTAAAAATGCTTGGGTTTTTTTGTGCCTTTGAAACAATTTCACCCCACCCTTCCAAATCAAAACCAGTTCTGTCCACCCTGGTTACATCACTGTGCACAGGGCCTAGTGATTTGGGGGAGGTTCACTTAGATGCTTCTTCAGTTAACCCCTTAATACAATAAGTCAATTAATTGTAAGAGTCAGCGGAGAGAGGGAAGAAATGTTTTGCTTCCTCCCAGTTCCCTGCTCAGTGTCCTGATGCAGAAGTGGAGCCCAGCTTCTTTTTCTTTCCAGCCCTCACAATCAGTTTACATCTTCACAACAAAGAGAGCTAGAGACTTACTATGATTTTTTTTAATGAAAGCTTAGATTCTCCTTCAGGGGAATAAAAGACTGCTTTGTTAGCAAGGGACCTATGTGAGTCCCCATGAGTTCCCTCCAGCTCAACAGTGCTCTATGGTATATTTACATTACTAAGATAAAGAGCTAGAGTCAATGAAAACCCTGGGGGTCCAGTTTTCCTGAGGCTGCACAGACTCTTGCAGAAATTGTGAAGTAGATGGATTTGGTATTGAATGTGAGCCCAAGGGATCATTTCCAAAAAAACTAGAGGAGACTTTCACAAAAGAAAAAAACCCAGTAATATTCATTTATTCCTGCATAGCTTTTGGGACCTGCTATTTTGCTTTGTCTAAAGGAACTCGAGGAGACTCTGAAAAAGCCATGGGAAAGGATTCTTAAATTACTAGAGAAATTCAAAATGGGCAAATATATTAAATGAACAGAAAATAAAACTCAGACAGAATTACACCTAGTTCTAGAGATGAGCCCAAACCAACCCTCCATATGAATATCCCCGGCTTTGGAGATAATCTGAATTTTGTGACACCCAATCTTTGTAACAGTTTGGTACCCCAGGAGTACTCAGGGTTGTGAGGCACCTCTCCACCACCAGCCTCTGGCAACATAAGCAATCGGCAGACCTCACTCTCTTTATACAAGTAGCGACAGGAACACACCGACCGGAGTCCTTAGAGCATTTCCTGTAATGTCCAGCCCCTTATCCACTGAACACTCATAGAATACTATGCCTCCTGTTCTCAAAAGAACTTCACACCCACCAGTTTCTACGATTCAATTGAACACCAACACATTGCTTAATACCACAGCACTTAATATATTTATAGTGAAAACAAGTATAAGTTTATTACCAAAGAGCAGAGATTCAAGTGATAGTGAGTGAGAATATTGGAAACAAAAGGGTTACATATAAAACAAAATCATAACATGCTTTCCAGAGACTAAACTTAACACGTTACCCTCCTGTCTAAAGAATCTTATCTCACCCAGCATTCTCTCCAGTGTTTTCAACCACACCCCTCCTTCATGAAGCAAACATGTTGTCCTTTTACTTCATTGGTGAATGATGCCAGAGTATTTTCTTTCACCTCCAAATATACCAGAACAAACCTTTGATGTGCATCTCAAAATAGGCTTCCCCATTTCTACCACCACCAATGCTTGCTTTTTTCTGTTACTTTGTTTCTCTTTGAAGTTTTCATAAAATAGAATCACAGAAATGTAGGACTGGAAGGGACCTCAGTAGGTCATCTAGTTTAGTCCCCTGCACTGAGACAGAACTAAGTATTACCTAGACCCATCCCTGACAGGTATTTGTCTAACCTGTTCTTAAAATCTTCCAATGACAGAGATTCCACAACCTTCCGAGGTAATTTGTTCTAGTGCTTAACCACCTGTAGCTGAACAGGGTTCAAAAAAGAACTAGATAAATTCACTGAGGATAGGTCCACCAATGGCTGTTAGCCAGAACGGGCAGGGATGGTGTTCCTAGCCTCTGTTTGCCAGAAGCTGGGATTGGGTGATAGGGAATGGATCACTTGATGATTACCTGTTCTGTTCATTCCCTCTGGGGCAGGTTACAGGTGATGTTTGGGATTTAGCCAGATGTGGTACAGGTGACCATGTCATCTGGGTCCCTTTCTTTGCCTGGTCTGGCAGGACATCTGCCAGGATCAGGACAAAGAAGGTCTGATTGTGTAAATCCTGGGGTGCTACAAGATCACGAGGGTGGCAGCCATGATGGTAAAACTAGCTCCTTCCCCCTCTTTCAGTCAGACAGCATCTGCTTCCCGCCTATATTCATCCCCCCAAAAAGCTTTTTCATAAGACCCCCAAAAGAGATTGGTGGATGGAATAGTCTGTCCCCTCATTATTTCATTAATCAATTTGGACTAATTTAAAAAACACCAATTTTGATCCATTAATTTCTGGTCCTACACTTATCTTGTCTACCAGGCATGATGTTAATGCAAGACCTTGAGTTACATTGTTCAGCCTTTTTTGTTTGGATTAATTCAGTCTCGTCCCCCTCTTGCACCTTTTCTCATCAACATTTGTTATAGGTTGTTGAGACATTTTATAAACTTTCACTCCCTTTTTACACTTGAGTTCACAATTAGGGTAAATGTAGAGGCCACTATCATAACAGGAGCAAGGATTCCTTGCTGGAGTGACAATCCTGCCAGCCTTTGAAAAGATTAATTATGTTCTCACCGCCAATAACTTTGTGTCCTTTGTAGGGGGTAGCACTGGCAACAGCAGAAACCTAGAGCATTGCCACTTCCCCTAACCATAGTATAGCCAGCCCCGGTGCAGGGAGAAAGCTCCTTCCACTCTCTCACTGGGTTGTGTACCAATGTGGTGCTGGGCACAATCGAGCCCTGTATCTAGGGGGTTGCAGAGGCATTCTTGAGTAGAAGTAATTTTCTGTTCTTTCTTCTCTTTAGTATATATGTGGTTTATATTTCTTAGCATGTTTTAGGAGAAGGGAGAAACTGGAAGCAGACACTTTGAACTTGAATCTGATCTCACTAATATGGATGTACACTGAAATCACTGGGGTTTAAGTAAGGTCTGGATCAGATCCGTTTCTCTTTTGGTTATACCTACTGCATTATAGTAGCAGTTTCTTTACTGTTGTTCTGCTTCATGTCTCTGCTGGCTTCATTTTGAGGGCTATTCTCTATTTGCTGCAGATTATAGCAGATTTTTTTTTGCCTCGGTTTTGTTTTGTGCCTGTTGGCAATTTTCTCTTGAGGTTATGATCTTTTAATATAGCATGCAGCAGCAGTTATTTCAGTGATTTGTACATTGCTCTTTGTGTGTGAGAGAGGGGGAATAGGATTGTGTCTTTCCCCCTCTCCTTTAATAATGTTCTCAGTGAGACACAAGCATAAGATCATGGGGAGAAAGCATATTAGAATTTTCTTGCCATAGATTTAGTATATGGATGGTAGGATAGGGGAATTCTAAGAGAAAGTTTAAATGTTGGTAGCCTCTTACTTTCCCCATGGTTGGTTACTCAACAGAAATAAGACCAAAGAGATTAGTATGTCTGTCTGAAGTTTCTTTGGCATCTGTTGTGCAGCCTAAGTAGAAAATAGATGCTATGATGCTATAGAACTCTTACTTAGTAAAGAGGAAAGCAAGAACTGAGGCATCTGAGGCAGAAATTAAAGCATTCATTGAAAAACTTTAAAACATCCATTGATGATCGATTGTGCAAAAAGATTGGGTCAAATTCTGCTCTTTTAGGTGTAAAGCCAGAGCTACTTAAATCACTGTTACTCCAAATTTATACCACTGGAACTGAGAGCAGAATTTAGCTTAAGGGACATTTTACACAGATGTAAATCTGGAGTAAATCTATTAAACTCAATATACAACTAGTGTAAGTGATAGAAGAATCATACTCAATAGCTAGAGTTTTGATTAAAAAAACCTCATTGGGCCAGATTCATAGGTTATAAAGTCAGAAAGGACCATTTTGATCATTTTGTCTGACCTGTCAGAACACAAGTCATAGGATTTCCCTGAATTCATTCCTGTTTGAACTAGAGAATAGCTTTTAGAAAAACGTCTAATCTTGATTTTAAAATTTCCAGCTATGGAGAATCCACCACAACCTTTTGTAAGTTGTTCCAAGGGTTAATTGCCTTCACTGTTAAAAATTTGTACTGCATTTTGAGTCTGAATTTGTATAGCTTCAACTTCCAGCCATTGGATCTTGCTACACTGCTAGATTGGAAAGCCCATTACCAAAGTTTTGTTCCTCATGTAGGTACTTGTAGACTGCGATCACGTTACCCCTTAACTTTATCACACTCACACCAATGTAAATCCACAGTAACTTTACAGAAATCAGTTTGTCACAGCTAATGTAGATGTGTAGATGTGCCAAATGCAGCTCCCTCCCAGATGTTAACGTACTCTTTGCCTGGAAGCTTCCCTGAACTCTCCTCCCTATCACAGGTCTCAAGCCCTCTCCCTAATAACAAGAATTCCAAACCCTTCCCACATACCAGTTTTCCAATCCCACCTAAATGACAAGATCCCTGCCACTCTCCCAGTTCTCACAGATTAATTTGCAGAGCCCTAAAAGCTCTAATATAAGTCAGATAGGAAAGACCCTTGTATACTTCATGCTATCATGGTGTTGCCTGCATTCTCACATCACAATGCCAGGGCATCATTGGTAATGATGATGAACAGTCATAATACTGGGGAAAATATTTTTGTAATTCAAGTACAATAAACTAAAGGTGTCAGCATTACATTTTCTTGGGTGGAGGAAATTAGTGGAAATGGGTTGATGCCCAATCTGAATTTCAGACAGCTCTGTGACAGTTTTGGAAATATATCTGTGGCAATTTATGAATGTCCTTTTGTTATGTGAGTATTTGTCATTGTAACCTGCACTGTAGATTGGAATCTCCATTTTGTGGCTCTGCTGGTCACCAGTTTGAACTGGTAAATGCATAGCCTAGTGCTGGAGAAGGAGAAGGTGTTTCTCACAGTGTGGAGAACTAACATAGGAAGAGTCTGTGACAGGTTGGACCTCCCCCACCCTGTCCAGGATGCCAGCTGATGTACTGGGGTTTCACTGAGCCTCTCCTGCTCCACCAGCCTGGATTCCCTCTGCCTGTTTTGCTGAATTAGGCTCTCCAGCCTCTGGCAGTGCACACACACAGGTAGGGCCACACCCTGCTGCAGACACAGACTGAAGTCAGCTCCGGGTATCGCTACACTGACGAGTTGCAGCGCTGGTAGTTTGCAGCGCTGGTCGTCCAGCTGTGCAGGGCCAGCGCTGCAGTGTGGCCACACTGACAGCTACCAGCGCTGCAGTGTGGCCACATTTGCAGAATTTGCAGCACTGTACTGAGAGGTGCATTGTGGGCAGCTATCCCACAGAGCACCTTGTCCTGTTTTGGCGCCGTTTTGCCGCTGAGTATTGTGGGAAGGGAAAGGAAGTGTGTGGGTCATTCCGCTTCCTGTTCCAATGCCCCGTGGTGCATTGCTTCACTTCCCAGCAGTCCACGTTTCTAGCTATTGTGAGTGCAGCACGTTTCTAGCCATTGTGAGTGCAGCACGCTTTCTGTGTGAAATGGAGCCTGAGCTGCTGAGGACTTTGCTGATGACTGTCGCCAGCACATCACGTTTGGCAGCTGAGCTATTCCTTCAGCTCCAAAGTGACAGTGAGGAGTCCGACGATGATCTGGATTTGCCTAATGCGGGTGACATGAAATTGCTTGTGGCGGTAACGGAAATGCTCAGCACCGTGGAACGCCGCTTTTGGGCTCGTGAAACAAGCAGTGAGTGGTGGGATCACATTGTCATGGAAGTCTGGGATGAGGAGCAGTGGCTGCAGAACTTTCATATGAGAAAAGCCACTTTAATGGGACTGTGTGCTGAGCTCGCCCCCACCCTGCGGCACAAGGTCACGAGATTGAGAGCTGCCCTGACGGTGGAGAAGCGTGTGGCTATTGCAATCTGGAAGCTGGCAACTCCAGACAGCTACCGATCGGTCGGGAACCAGTTTGGAGTGGGAAAGTCGACCGTGGGAATCGTTTTGATGCAAGTTTGCAGGGCCATTAATCGCATCCTGCTAAGGAGAACCGTGGCTGTGGGGAACGTGCAGGACACTGTGGATGGCTTTGCAGAAATGGGTTTCCCTAACTGTGGAGGGGCAATAGATGGGACGCATATTCCTATTCTGGCACCACCCCACCTAGCCTACGAGTACATTAATCGCAAGGGGTATTTCTCTATGGTTCTCCAGGCGCTTGTGGATCACTGTGGGCGTTTCATTGACATTTACACAGGCTGGCCTGGAAAGGTGCATGATGCACGCATCTTTAGGAACAGTGGCCTGTTCAGGAAGATGCAGGAAGGGACATTTTTCCCAGACCGAAAGATCACAGTAGGGGACGTTGAAATGCCCATTGTGATCCTTGGGGACCCCGCTTACCCATTAATGCCTTGGCTCATGAAACCCTATACAGGGAAGCTGGACAGGAGCCAGGACCGTTTCAACTACAGGCTGAGCCGGTGCCGAATGACAGTGGAGTGTGCTTTCGGCCATTTAAAAGGATGCTGGAGAGCGCTTTATGGGAAGCTAGACTTGGGGGAAAGCAGCATCCCTGCGGTTATATCCGCGTGCTGTACCCTCCATAATATTTGTGAAGGGAAGGGTGAAACATTCAGCCAGGCATGGACCAACGAGGTGCAAGTCCTGGAGGCTGAATTTGCACAGTTAGACAGCAGGGCTACTAGAGACGCCCACCACAGGGCAACAAGGATTAGGGATGCCTTGAGGGAGGAATTTGAGGCTGAAAGCCAACAGTAATGTTTTTTGCCTTGACCAGGAGTGACGTGCACTGGTTACAGTGCTTTTAAGTGCCTGTGTTTTCCTTGCTGTTTGTTACCTGTGTTTTCCTTGGGGTTTGTTATCTTTCACTTTATGCAATAATAAAAACTGTTTCATAATCAAAGAAATCATTTATTTAAAAAAAGCAAATAAACGGGCAGGGGGGTTGGTTGTTGAACTGTACATTCATAGGTTTGCATATGTACTGCCAGGAGTGCTGTTGTGCACCTCAGGATTATACTGTTGCATGGTGATGGGGGTTGAGTGCAGAGGGTAAGGGTCGTAGTTCTCTGGGCTCATAGGTGACCGTACAGGTGTTGGGGGCAGCTGGTGATGGTGTAGGTAAGAACCTGGATGCTGGGGAACGGGACTTGGAGCTGACATTGGTGCATAGGGGAAAGAGGTTTGGGAGGTTGGGGGTTTGGCACGGTAGTGCTCTGCCTGCATTGCTACCAGTGACTGCATACAGTCTGTTTGGCGCGCCATTAGGTTTATAAGCTGCCTCGTGGTTTTCTTCAGCGTCAACGCCTTTCTCCTGCTTTCTGTTTCCTTCCAGTGCTGCATCTTTTCTCTCCATTCCTGCGCAGTTTTATTCTCTGTTGCACACTGGTTCATAACTGCCTTCACCAAATCTTCTTTGCTTTTGTTAGGCTTCCTTCTCAGGTTCTGAAGCTTTCTTTCAGTCACTGATAACACCGGACCAGGACTAGTTAAGGACACTGTAAAAAATCAGCAAATGATACATTTTAATAGAGCCTGCATTGTGTATAATCTGAAGTTAGTTTCAAGTCTCACACTGTAGCATTCCTCAGACATTTCAAACACAGCTAGAGAATTCACAGCCTCCCAGAAATGGTAAGTTAGGGTAGTAGTCAATAAAACCTCCATGTCCCTCAGGAATTAACCCTGGGGTTCCTGCCGCGGTTTGCTTGGGCAGGGTGCTTTTTGCTTCATGGGTACAGTGCCTGTTTTTGGGCTTCATTAAAGGCAGGCAGCAAGCAGCACTTGGGGAAAGCAGCACTGCCATGTCCCTCAGGAATTAACCCTGGGGTTCCTCCCGCGGTTTGCTTGGGCAGGGTGGTTTTTGCTTCATGGGTACAGTGCCTGTTTTTGGGCTTTGTTAAAGGCAGGCAGCAAGCAGCACTTGGGGAAAGCAGCACTGAAACACTCCCTCCATTTCCCACAGGAGTTAATACTTGAAGATATCTCCCTGCTGCGGGTTACCAAAGAAGCAAGGGAGGGTCTCCTACAACAATGCAGATTCCGCCCTGGCCCCTATGCAGCTTGCCTGTGTTCATCCATGGTTCCCCCACCCCTCCTGGAACAGTGGCGTGGACGCGTTAGCCTGACTGGGACAGGGACCACACTGGCTCTCCCTTTAAACTTGGTCACGCGAATTGCCTATGCTCTTGCAGAAACTTTTGAAGAGATTACAGAGGAAGATTACCACGACGTGATAGACCACATCAATGGGATATTCCATGTCTAGGCATGCAGGCATGCAGCCATACCACCCCCCCTCCTCTCCCAAAACCTTTGCATTGCAATAAAAGCTGCTTACCTGGGACCTGCTCCTGTGATTCTTCTGCACCAAGCCCCAGGGGCTGCGACTGGCTAGCTTCCTCCTGGCTTGAGAAGAGCTCCTGACTGCATGCCTCCTGGGACTCCGGGGTGTCTTCCCCCACCACAGTAGCCTCACTGTCTGCCTCCCCCTCCCCCTCCGGCTCTGAACTGTCCATCGTGGTCCTTGGATCTACAGAGGGGTCACCCCCATAAATCGCATCCAGCTCCTTGTAAAACCGGCAGGTTGTGGGGGCAGCGCCGGATCTGCAGTTCCCCTCATGTGCTTTGCAATAGGCATTCCGCAGCTCCTTTACTTTAACCCTGCACTGCAGCGCGTCACGCTCATGGCCCCTTTCCAGCATGGCTCTTGATACCTGGGCAAAGGTATCATAATTCTTACGGCTAGAGCGCAGCTGTGCCTGCACAGATTCCTCCCCCCAAACACTGATGAGGTCCATCAGCTCGCCATTGCTCCATGCTGGGGCTCGTTTGCCACGTGGAGGCATGGTCACCTGTAAAGATTCACTGATTGCACTCCACACCTGGCTGAGCAAACAGGAAGGGGATTTTTAAAATTCCTGGGGCATTTAAAGGGCGGGTCACCTGAGGCCAGGGCAGTAGAGTCTGACCTGATGAGCAGAGTGGCTGAACAGGCATTCTGGGATACATCTTATTCCCTGGAGGCCAATCACAGCGCTGGTGTGTGGCCACACTTGATGACCAGCGCTGCAGCACCAGCGCTGGAATCCTTATTCCCCATGCTGAGTGAGGTGTACGGCCAGCGCTGCAGCCAGGGAGTTGCAGCGCTGGAAGTGCCCTGCAGGTGTGGCCACTTACTAATTGCAGTGCTGGTGGAGGCTTTCCAGCGCTGCAAATCACGAGTGTAGCCATACCCTCTGTGTCAGAGGACTCACCCAGCACTCATGTGCACACCCTTTTTGGGGAATAAACCCAAAATAATCTGTCTTGCACTGTATAGAAAAGTCTGCACAGCGCAAACTCATAAAAATTCACCCTCTTCCTCAATATGAAGAGAGAGATGCGTGCCTCTTTGACGGCCCCCAGCCCCCCTTGGAAATTGCACAAAATGGGTTTAATAATAAACAAAATAAATTAGTCTATAAGGTGCCACAGGACTCTTTATCACTTTTTACAAAATAAATGTATTAGCTATAAAAAGAAGAAATAGCTCAGTGGTTTGAGCATTGGCCTGCTAAACCTAGCATTGTGAGTTCAATCTTTGAGGGGGCCATTTAGGGATCTAGAGCAAAAATCAATACTTGGTCCTGGCTAGTGAAGGCAGGGGGCTGGACTCAATGACCTTCCAGTTCTAGGAGATAGGTATATCTCCAACTATTTTTTAAAAAAGCAGATTTTAAATGGTTAAAGGAATAGCAAACAGAACAAAGCAGATTACTAAGCAAATAAAACAAAACACGCAAGCTAAGCTTGATTCACTAAATAAATTGGCTATAAATAGTAATTCCTCGCCCTAAATATTGTCACAGGCAGATTACAGAAAGTCTTGAAGGTCAGCTGCACTGGCCTGCAGCCTGAGACTTCAGGTATTATTACCCTTCCAGCCTGGGCCCAACTCTTCTCCCCCAGTTCACTTCCTGCTTCCAGGTGTTTTTCAGTGTCTCTTTGGGTGGAGAGGCAGAGGAGAACCATGATGATGTCACTCCCCTGCCTTATATAGCTTTTGTGTATGGCGGGCACCCTTTGTCTTACAGTGGAAAAACAGTGGCATTCCAAGGGGTGGGGTCCAGTACCAGGTGACTCAGACTCAGGTCTCTGCATAGTTGTAGCAGCCATTACTCGAAGGATGTTTGGAGCATCCACAGGAAGACTAAGCTCTTTCACAGTCCATTGTCTTTTCTGATGGGCTATCAGCACCATTTGGCTTTTCATTGTTGTTCCTGAAGGGCTAGTTGGAGGTGTCACTCAAAGTAGCACATTTGAAATACAGATACATGGTCAATATTCCTAACTTCAGATACACAAATGATACAGGAAAACAAACTGGATAATCACATTCAGTAAATCATAACCTTTCCAATGATATCTTACATGAGCAATCTTGCAGACAGTATATCTGTTATGCCATATCCATATCATAAGCATATTTCCGTAAAGAATATGGTGTATACCATCCGAGAGTCATCCAGATGACACTTGCTAATGAATCTTTTCTGCTTTACAGCCTCCTGTGAAAGAAAGTTGATGTCATAAACAGATAGTTAAGGGTTAATGCCTCTTTTACCTGTAAAGGGTTAAGAAGTTCACCTAGCCTAGCTGACACCTGACCAGAGGAACCAATGGAGGAACAAGATGTTTCAAAAGGAAGGAGGGAAGTTTCCTTTGTTTAGTCACTTTCAGTTTCAGCCGGAGTGAAAAAGATCAAGGAACCAGCCTCTTATCAGAGTAGTAAGTTTTAGAAAGGGAAAAAATAGGTTTATGTTTATTTCTTTGTAACCTGTCTTGTGCAATTAGAGGAAGAATCAAATTGGGTATTTGGGTATTTTTTGTGTAACTAAATTTTTGCCCAGGGGAACATCCTCTGTGTTTTGAATCTGTTGTCTGTGAGAGTAGCTGGTATGCTAATCTCTCCCAGAGGGTTTTCTTTTACCTTTCTTTTCTTTAATTAAAAGCCTTTTTCTTAATACCTGATTGATTTTTTCCTTGTTTTTAGATCCAAGGGGGTTGGATCTGGATCCACCAGGAGTTGGTGGGAGAAAGGAGGGGGGGTGGCTAATTTCTCCTTGTTTTAAGATCCAAGGGGTTGGATCGGTGTTAACCAGGGACTTGGTGAGGAAGTCTCTCAAGGCTACCCAGGGAGGGGAAGGTTTTGGGGGGAAAGAGGATGTTCCAGACACTGAGAAATCTGGATGGTGGCAGCAAGACCAGATCTAAGCTGGTAGTTAAGTTTAGAGCTTCTCATGCAGGTCCCCCACATCTATACCCTAACGTTCAGAGTGGGGAAGGAACCTTGACAGATGATGTGCACATGAACTGGGGGCTTATGATCAAGACTGTGTTTATAAGCAGGAATGATTATTCTACTGCCAGAAGAGAAGACACAGCTGGAGGAGTGGTAGCAGGAGGGGCTTTAGCTGTCTACCAAGGACAAAACTCTAACTCTCAGGAGTGGTGAGGACTGTCAGGGCAAGGGAAATTGCATTCATGTGTCTGTTGTTTTTCCATAGCTCTGTAACTCTCATATGCTGTCCAAGAGTAAAGTAACTGTGTGTGGGTATTTAAGAAGTTCCTTTGCAAAGTTTGTGTTTGTTGCTTTGATTGCCATGTGTCCCCAGAGACTTAAACTGTACACCAAAGTGTCCACGTGAGTGAGCTCTGGAGGAAGCTTGCATAAACTACTAGGGAGGCTTAAGGGCTTTGGCACTAGTCTCAGGGCTTAGGGCAGTTGAATTGCAGGATCCCATATCCCAAAGGAGGGGGCCAGAAGGAATCTGCACCCAGGAGCATCCCCTAGGGGCCCAGAGTTATAGACAGTGACTGGACACTGCTCATACCCAGCTGGCTGGAAAGAATATGGGATCCATAGGCTGGATCTAGTTATAACAGCTTGGTAACCACCTGCTGGGAGGGGTGAGGAGTTAGCCAGGGGAGAAACAACCTGAGTTGCAAGATGTTTGGATATGGATTTTTAGTTCTGCCTGTTTGTGACCCAGGAACATAGTAATGCCAACAGACAAGAGATACAGAGGAGATCTAAGGGGATTAACAAGAACCTCTTGCATGTGGTATGTACATTCTAGTTCACCTAAGAACATCACGTGAGGTCTCAACTAAAAGCCAGTGTCACATTGGTCATTAACATCATTGTGAAATATATGTACAGTTGTTCTGTAAGGAGTTATGCATATACAATGAAAATTATGTTACTAAGGTCTGTGTTTAGGGACTGGTCAGCAGCAAAGATGAAAAACAGGCTCACTCACTCCTTATGTCGCTAATGAGGAGTTTTGAAGAATGGAGGTAAGTATGTTGGAGTTTGAATTTTTGAGGAAAACTTCCCTGCAGCTTGAAAATAAATACTGTAAATAACTAAGAGATAGATTTTCCATTTGTGAGTACAAAAGTAACTGTCAATGGTTTGATCCATGAGCCAGAACCTGCTCTCAGTTATACTGTTGTAAATCTGGAGTTACTATACTGAAGCAAATGGAATTACTCTGGAATGACATGGTGTAATCAGAGTGTAATTTGGCCCTAAGCCTTTAATCTTGAAATGGTAATTTAGGCAGTTCCCCATAAGAACGACATACTGGGTCAGACCAAAGGTCCATCTAGCCCAGTATCCTGTCTTCTGACAGTCAGCAATGCCAGGTGCCCCAGAGGGAATGATCAGAACAGGCAATCATCAAGTGATCCATTCCTTGTTGCCCATTCCCAGCTTCTGGCAAACAAAGGCTAGGGACACCATCCCTGCCTATTCTGGCTAATAGCTATTGGTGGACCTATCTTCCATGAATTTATTTAGTTCTTTTTTGAACGCTGTTATAGTCTTGGACTTCACAACATCCTCTGGCAAATAGTTCCACAGGTTGACTGGCCATTGTGTGAAGAAATTTTGTTTGTTTGTTTTAAACCTTCTGCCTGTTCATTTCATTTGGTGACCCCTAGTTCTTGCATTATGAGAAGGAGTAAATAATACTTCCTTTTTTACTTTCTTCACACCAGTCATGATTTTCTAGACTGCTATCATATCCCCTATTAGTCATCTCTTTAATAAGACTGGGACTTTTCAACTTGTAAATCTCTGCTCATATGGAAGCTGTTCCATACTCCTAATAATGTTGTTGCCCTTTTCTGTACCTTTTCCAGTTCTAATATATATATTTTTCAGATGGGGAAACCACATCTGCATGTAATATTAAAGATGTGAGTGTACCATGGATTTCTATAGAGGCAATAAGATATTTTCTGTCTTATTAGCTATCCATTTCTTAATGATTCCCAAAATTTTGTTAGCTTTTTTGACTGTCAATGAACATTGAGTGTATTTTTTCAGATAACTATCCACGGTGACTCCAAGATCTCTTTCGTGGGTTGCATAGCGAGGTGACAACTCACCCCTGCGGCGCCTCCTGCTAGTCATCCAGGGAATTACCTCACCAGCCTCCGGAGCACCCTCTGCAGGCCAGTGTCTTGCCTTGCCCTTAGCCCCAGTATCCCTCCCAGACCCCAGTGCCCTTTCTCTCAGGGTTTCTGCACCTGCAGTACCCACAATCTCCCAGGGTCTCCCCTCCCCAGGGAACCCCCAACCCCCTATCCCCACCTCACCTCAGTCTTGGGCTACTGCCAGTCACCATCTAGCCCCCGCTCACTGGGACAGAATGCAGTATAATTGCTACTCATCATTGGCAGGGAGGGTTTAGACCTGCTGCCTCTGCCTACCCCTAGGCTACCCCTCTGTCAGTACCCTTCTTGGCATTTAACAAGACCTACAGCCTGGGGTTTTCCAGGCCAAAGCTGCCCAGCTCCTCTGGCCTTTCCCCAGCCCTGCTCCACTTTAGGTACCCTGATCAGCTCCCAGCAGCCAGGCCCATCCCTCTCAACAACTAGAGGAAGACTATCTCTTAGCTTCTGGCCCCAGCCCTCTTATAAGGACCAGGTGGGCCCTCATTAAGCCAGCCATAGCTGTGGTCAGCTACCCTCTGAGCTTCCCCAGCTGTTCTTAATCCCTCTTACTCTGCAGCAGCCCTCTCCAGGGCTGCTTTCCCCCTTCAAGGGCTGGAGCAGGGTGATCACCCCGCTACAGGGAGGGAGTGGTGGAAGTCACCAGAATTGGAGACCTCCTAGATTACGACTGGGGAGACTGGCTGGATCCCCTGACCCTCACTCGGCATATGGGGCTCTCCAGGCCTTGTACTCCCTGGCGCGTACTACAGGAGCTGAGGGCCGCTTTGCCGCCCGCTGCTCAGTCCTACCTCGACCGGGTCCTGCACGAGGGCATGCCCTGCCCACCCTCCACCCCAGGCCCTCCGAACCTTTTCATCAGGCCCCTGCCCTGTGGACCCAACCGCCCTCCCCGTCCCTTCTCCGTAAGCCGGCTGCACGATCTGCAGCCGGTCCGCTTCCAAACCACGCCAAGGAAACATCTATACACGCTTGTGCTCCTCACCCTTCACTTCCTCACCCTCGTGTCCCGCCCCGACACAAAGTGGCGGGACCTCCTGCCACCTCTGGAGGGTGAGGAACCCTGGTGGGACAGCCTATACTCCACCCTGGTCCTGAGGCCCGCAAGGAATATCAGCTGGCAACTCCTTCATGGGGCCATGAGCACAAACGTGTATTTGGCACGGTTTACCCTGTCCCAGACACCTGCCCCTTCTGTGGCGTGAGGGAGACCCTGGCGCACATTTACTTAGAGTGCGCCAGGTTGCAGCCCCTATACCGGCTCCTCACAAATATACTGTTGTGTTTCTGGTTGCACTTTTCCCCTCACCTCCTTCTCTATGCACTCCCTATCCGTGGCCCCACAAAGTCATGGGACCTCCTGGTCAACCTTCTCCTAGCCCTGGCTAAAACGGCCATCTATAAAACCCGGGAGAGGAGGTTGGCCGATGGGGACTCCTGTGACTGTGGGGCTTGTTTCCGATCCTCTGTCCATTCACGTATCCAGGCAGAGTTCCTCTGGGCGGCATCCACTGGCTCCCTTGACGCCTTTGAGGAGCAGTGGGCACTGTCCGGGGTTCTCTGCTCGGTGTCCCCATCAGGCTCCCTTCTTTTGACCCTCTGACCGCACTCCTGTCCCTGTTATTTTATTAGTTGTCCCCCGTAATCAGTTGGGTTTCAGGTCCTGTAGATCCTCCCCTTAGGCTGAGGGAGGGAGGGATCTTTTAGCAGTGGGCTTCTGCCCGCCCACTTCCCGGAACCCAATAGGTACAGGTGGTAACAGCTTAGACCCCATCATTTTCTATATATAGTTGGGATTATATTTTCCAATGTGCATTTGTAGTGGGGTGGTCACACCGCTCCTGCCTGGAGGGGTTAAAAACAACCCTGGAGAGGGCTGTAGCTGGGGAAAGGCTGATTGGGGAAGCAGCCTCAGCTGCGGCCATGCCCCAATTAGGGCCCAGCTGGCCCTTATAAGAGGGCAGTGGGCCAGGAGCAGGCAGGCTCTCTCTGTTTCTAGAGGGAGAAGGGCCTAGCTGCTGGGAAGCTGAACCAAGTACCTGGGGTGGAGCAGTGCTGGGGAAGGGCAGAGGGAGCTCTAGCCTAGCAAACCCCGGGCTGCAGGCCAAGTTAAGGGCCTACAAGAGGGTACTCAGGCTGCAGCGGGGCAGCCCAGATATAGGCAGAGGCAGCTGGTCCAACCTCCCTTGTTGATGATGAGTGGTTTATAGACTGTAGTCTGCCCCAGAAAGTGGGGGCTAGATGATGACTGGTAGTAGTCACTGAGGCAAGGTGGGGTTAAGGGGGTTGGGGGTTCTCCTGGGGGTAGAGACCCAGAGAGGTGGTGTACTGCTAGGAGCCAGTGCCTGAGGACAAGGGGCACTGGGTCTGGGAGTGACATGGGGGGGCCAGTGGCAGTGAGGGGCCACCCTGCAGAGAGTACTCCTGGGTTGAAGAGCTAATTTCCAGGATGACCGACAGGAGGTGCCGCAGCAGTTACAGCATTACTTTGCATTTATCAACATTGATATTTCATCTGCCATTTTGTCATCCAGTCACCCAGTTTTGTAGGATCCCTTTGTTGTAACTCTTCACAGTCTGCTGTGGACTTAACTATCTTGAGTAGTTTTGTATCATCTACAAATTTTGCCACCTCAGCATTTACCCCTTTTTCCAGATCATTTATGAATATGTTGAATAGGATTGGTCCCCATACAGACCCGTGGGGGACACCACCATTTACCTCTTTCCATTCTGAGAACTGACCCTTTATCCCTACCCTTTGTTTCCTATCTTTTAACCAGTTACTAATCCTGAGAGGATCTTCCCTCTTATGCCATGAAAGTTTCCTTTGCTTAAGAGGCTTTGGTGAAGGACCTTGTCAAAGGCTTTCTGACTATATCCACTTGTCCACATGCTTGTTGACCGCCTCAAAGAATTCTAGTAGATTATTCAGGCAAGATTTCCCTTTACAAAAACCATGTTGACTCTTTCCCAACAAATCATGTACATCTAGGTGTCTGATAATTCTGTTCTTTACTATAGTTTCAACTAGTTTGCCCAATACTGAAGTCAGGCTTGCCAGCCTGTAATTGCCAGGATCTCCTCTGGAGCCTTTTTAAAAAATTGGTGTCACATTAGTTATCCTCCAGTCATCAGATACAGAAATTGATTTAAATGACCGGTTACATACCCTCATTAAATTATAACAGGAATGCTGGGTTTAATATAATAAAGATTGTGCTGCACTTATTTTTCTTGTTTTAGAAACATCACACCCAGTCTCAACTCAGATCCATAATTTATTTTGTGTATGTGTTCAAGCTCACTGCAGGAATGTATGAAACTCTCAATATTTATTGCTCTTATGCTGTGAGAAATGTTATCAGTTTTATCATCTATGCTATTAACATAAAAATTCCTGTACCTTTTATCACTGGGACATATTATTTATTATTATTCTTTTAGTCCATTGTCTTTTCCTGGTAGCATCAAATTCTGGTAAAGCTTTTATTCAGAATGTCTTGTTTCTAGTGTAATTGTCTTTTCAATTTATATTCAGTGAAAGAAAGGATACCCACAAAACCAACATTATAATATCTAAGTTTCATGGTTGGGAAATCTAAGGCTGGCATACACTACGTAGTTAAGTCAATGTAAAGCAGTATACATCAACCTAATTGTCAGTGTCTACATTACAGTCTTGCTCCCACCGCTGTCAGTGCCCTACTACACTGACATAATAACTCCACCTCCATGAGAGGCATAGGGCTTATGTCAGTGTAGTTAGGGTGATGCAGTGTCTGTGTAGACATTGTGTTACTTATATCGGCTGTTGTTGGCTGTCTTGTCAATTTCATGGCTCCATGCTAGAGCTGTGAAATTGACAAGAAAGCTGGGCAGGTACAGCTCACCAGTCCCTGGCTCCCCATCCCTGGCTGGGCTGCTCTCTGCTCAGGGAGGCATGAAGCCTGGGCAGCTGATCCCCGTTCCCAGCTGAGAGCAGGGAGACCAGAGGTCGGGGGGAAGCTGGGCTCCCAGTGAGGAGCTGAACTGAGGGAAGTAAGTATTGGGTTGATGTCTACAGTATAGGGCTGTAGTGTAGACAGGTCCTAAAATCACTCTGCTTGTCCATGTGGATTATTTGGGATGTGTGGCCCTGAGGATTAATCTGTTGGTCTGTATAAAATGTCTTTTTGATAAAAGTGTGTAGGCTGCATAGATTAATAGAATTTGCAATAAGTTGTAATGCAAGATACCTAGAAGCTTCTAGGCCAGACATCCTGGCCTATTTCCTCTGTGATGCTGAAAGCAACCTTTAAGACCCTTACTAAGGAAAGTAATAATAGGAGACAAACCTACGCAAATTGTCTAGGGACTTTTTGAATGTCTGCTAACCTTTCACCTAGTTAGGTGAAAAGGAGGGTATTTCTGCCCACAAAATCTAACACGTACACCACAAAATACGTAAATAGTTGTCATCCATACGCACATAAAAGGTCAACCTATGAAAACAGGTACCCTCTCCTTTCCATGGGGGAAAGACAAATTTGGGCATAGGAGGAAGGATTTCTCCCTATAAAAAGGTTGACAATCCTCCATTAGGGGGCGATACACCTCTCTGTTTCCTTATCGTCTCAACCTGCTTCGAAGCCTCTTTCTCCTATGAAAGCTGTCAATACTAAGTCGTAGTATTATTTCTTTTCAAAGTTGTAAGTATGAACTTATTTCTACTAAAGCATCTATGCTAAAAAGGGTCTAACTCATAACCAGTTTCTTTGTAACTTCCTCTAGCAAAGGTGTGAAATTCACTCTAGTACTACTATTGCACAAAGTAAACTTGTCATAGGTATATTTCATATAGAACTGTAATATTTTGTAACTTTGTAATCTCATACTGCTTTTAACATTTTACATTTACTTCTTGTTTCATTGATTTTAAATAAAAGGTCTTGTTTAACTAATTCTGTCTCAGTATAGTTTTTCTGTCACATACCCCAATCTCCTTGTATAAATTCTGTGAAGCCTGATTCAAGACGAACTTTATCTTCTGATCACACATATTGGCGAGCCATACCCATATTATTAATATCTATCAATTATTATTAACATTACTAATTAATTAGAAAATTAATTATTAAATAAAACTAAATTAAGTGGATAAATTCCACTGTCCCTACTAACCCTCCCCAAATCAGGCTACAGATGTATTTGAGGTAGTTGCATCCTCTATCTTCTGTTTGTTGCTTTTATAAGAAAAACATAATTTATTATTGTGGTTTCTTGCTGAAAGATTCCCTCCTTGTCTGGAGGATTGAGTTTAGAAATCTGTGTGCCTTTATGAAAAATATTGCCTGAATTAAAACATTCAAAATATTTGATATAGGTACATCCAGTGAAAATATTCAACTGATTTACTTCCTCCTTTATCCCATACTCATTACTGTCTAATAGGGTTGCCAGGTGTCTGGTTTTCATCCCTGGTGGCTCCAGGCAGCACTGCTGACGGGGCTGTTAAAAGTCTTTTTGACCGCCCACAGTAGGGCAGGCAGGGTGCCGGCTCAGCTCCACGCAGCTCCCAGAAAGCTGCTGGCCTTTCCCTCTGGCTACTAGGCTTAGGGGTGGCCACAGGGGCTGTGCGCACTGCCCTCCCTCCCCCAGTGCCAGCTCCACAGAGCCCTTTGGCTGAGAACCACTGCCAATGGGCGCTGTGTGGGAGGCGCCTGCAGGCAGGGGCAGCGCGCACAGCCTCCTGACCATGCCTCTGCCTAGGAGACAGAGGGAAATGCCGGCAGCTTCCCAGGAGCCACCTGAGGTAAGTGCCACTCAGAGCCTGCACCCCAACCCCCTCCCAAGATCCAACCCCCTGCCTGAGCTCCCTCACTCACCCAAACTCCCTCCTAGAGCCTGCACCCCAACTCCCTGCCCCAGCCCGGAGCCCCCTCCTGCACTCTGTACCCTCAGCCCCAGAACAGAGCCTCCTCCTGCACCCCAAACCCCTCATGCCCAGCCCCACCCCAGAGCCTGCACTCCCAGCCAGAGCCCTCACTCCTTGCACTCCAAAATCCTTGGCCCCAGCCCAAAGTCCCCTCCTGCACCCCAAATGCCTCGTCCCTGGCCCCACCCCAGAGCTGTATTCTCTCCCACACCCCAACCAGGTGAAAACAAGGAATTGACGGAGGGAGGGTGAGAGTGAGCCATGGGGTGTGTGTGTGTGTGGAGTGAGAAGGGACAGGGCAAGGGTGTTCAGTTTTCTGCAACTAGAAAGTTGGCAACCCCACTGCCTAAACAGTTGCTATCACATCTACCTAGTTATCTCATTCCCTATATGGTGTCTGTTATGCATGAGCGACCTCAAATCCAGCCCATACATGAGAAGTAAACAGTAGCTGAAAATGATTTGCAGCAATGGGTCACCCCACATCAGTATGACTGATGGGAACTACACAAATTAATTCAATAGAACTATAGATAAGTAACGGTGTAAGTGCTCATGTAGCCTGCAGAAAACTGTTTTTAATGTTTCAGATGTCACAATTAAGGATAATACCTATATCACAAGTAATCTGTGGGAAGCCATGTTTGAGAAGTGCTGTAACTGGGCCCAATCCAACAGCCAACAAAGTCAATTGGAGTCCTTCCTCTCATATCAGGTGCTTAGCGCTAAAACCCTCTAGCAAACAGGAAACCTGCAGTTCCCAAGTCCCCTGGCTTATTAGAACAGATGACTTTTGAAAAACGTTTCTGAAACTGTTAGCAACTAAGCATAGAAAGAAGTGTACTGTATGTTTGCAGCAGGAGCCAAAGGGTAATCTGAAGATTAATTAAACTCTTTTTTAACATTTAAACAAATCAGATAAATGGAGGGGTGCCCTAAGGAAACAACTTGAATACCCTCCCCAAAACCTTTGATCTGATCCTCTTCATAGATTCCAAGGCCAGAAGGGCCCACTATGATCATCTAATCTGACCTCCTGTATAACACAGGCTATGCAACTTCCTCAAAATAATTCCTTTTAAACTAAATAATTCCCTTTTAATTATTGGAATTGCAGGAAGTCTCAGAAGAGGGAAATAACTTGCAACCCTAACCTTGCTAAGGGTTGCTCTGTTTGATCCTCCCAACCTGAATAATTTGCTGCTGATACTTTGCTGTTGCAGATGGAGATCTTCAGGTGGACAGTCCTAAAGCCTATGTAATGGACATTATAATGTCCATGTCCAGTTAATGCCTTTAAAAGATTACCCTGTGTTGGCATCCACTAGAGGTTGAAAAACACTTCTTGTCAGGGAAACTTCAGCAGCATCTAGTTTAGAAGTTTAAAGAACTTGAGCACTTTAATTACATTTCTGTTTTTTTGGTGACAGATCCGTTGCTTTAAAGACAGAAAGCTCCCTTGACATGCTGATATGGTGATTGACCTTAGCTAACTGTTCCCTAGTTAATTTACAATGCCAATTTCTACCAAAAGGCTGATAGGAGTGTGTACCTTTTGATTCTGCACTCACTCCTTTTTAAATTAAAATTACTAATTGCCAATATGATGTCTTAGCTGATATATATGCTAATATGCTGAGCTTCTCCACACATTGCTTGTGAATGGAATATTTATGCCAATAAGAAAGACAGGCTTCAGGTCTCAGTTTCTCTTCACTGTGTATGTAGAAAATTGAGAAGCTTAATAAAATGTTGTCCAAGGCAGACTTATGTTACTGTTGCAATAATGACTATCTTCCGTGAAGTGGCACTTACTTTTAATCCATTTGGTGCTTTTACTTTTAATGTAGTTCTTGGAAAGGATAGGGAGACACCTGAGCAAGTGCAAATGGGGGGGAGGGGAAATCTGAGTACACATTTACAACATTTGCAAAATTGTGATAAACTATATAGTGCCATCTTCTGGAGTATGACTATGATTTTGACCTAAAAACACCCACTATTCTTTTCATATTTGATGCCACATAGAAACCACATTATAATGCTGAAATCTTTTTTACTGAACGTTTTGTGTTGTACTACAAAAAGGGCAGCCCCTGACCACTCCAAATTCATGCAGAGCTACTGGAGAAATCATCTTTCAAAAGTCCTTTGAAAAACAATTTGACGTTACATTCTTTCTTCTACATAGTCCTAGGGACCTTCAGAGTTTCTTGAAGTCAAAACGTTCTGGGAGCCATTGTAAAAAGATGTGGTTTGATTCCAGATGATAGGAAAAATGAAAGCATCACCTCAAAGCAACACAGCATGCCTAGGAATCACAGACTCCACCTACAGCATATGGAAAGTGGGTTAATATGTAATGTTTCCTTTCACAGCGGCCAGCTTCCACTGAAGAGACACTCAAAGGAAATTATTTTAGCACAATAATACTATTAAAGATCTTTTGTGTGCTAACTTCCCTGGGGCAAAGCCCTAGCATTTTTATTTATATTTATAATTAGAGGCGGTGACCAGACATTTTCACTTACTGCTTGTTGCATGTCTCCAGTGACAAAGTATTGCATTTCTAACACATGATCTCAAACATGGTAAAAGGCATACATAGGATAAGTTATTAGAAATCAGATACACTTAAAAAGCATTTACCGCCACACTGATCTAGCAAAAGCATAATTCAGGCACAACGGTGATACAGTTACATTCTGAGAACTCAAAAATCTGACATACAACCAACAGCTTTTTATGTGTATACTTGAATCATAGGAGAATAAAGCTATATAATCTCACTTACAGTAGTCACCTTTAAAACCAATAGGTTACCTCACTTTTCGCAGTATTCCTTATATACTTACTATAGGGACTTCTGCAAATATTGAGGCAACACTACTTAGTTGCCTAAGGCAGCTGACAAATTTGAGTGACTGCTGTACTAACATGATCTGTCTCAAAAGTTTCAAGGATGCAAAACACATCAGTAACAGAAAATGGAACCTTGAACTTACAATTCCTCTTTCTATGCTCTGAACATCAGTTTCTCTTTGCTCAGTTTCATACTTTCCATAGCACCTCCATCTGTCCTCACTTCCCCCTTACCTTTTTACTCCTCTCTCTCTCTATTATCATACAGGAGACAAATTGCTTACCCAGAATTTTTGTTCTCTGGAAGTAGTGATAACAGACCCTCACTCTCTCCACTCAGAGTTGAAGTGATAATATTGCTTGTCAGTTTTCTTTTGACCATCATGAACAGGTATTTAGATACTTTTCAATAACACCATCTAATTTGCTTACAGTTTCAGGTACAACAAAATACAGACAGATGACAGAATTTAGACTTCTAGGCCCAGATCCTCAAAGGTATTTCGGTGCCTAACTTCCATTGAAATAAAGGGATTAGCCATCTAATTACTTAGGACTCAGTCATGCACCTGCAGAGAACCACTTCAAAGCTAAACTAATGAAATTAAGAGGTTATTTTGAAAATATAGCCCTGGATGTTCTAATTTCATTAGTTTACTATTTAGCTTCTGAAACTTCTGCCTGGGATTTGAAACCAGAAGTGTGAACCAACTATATAATCTCTACTCTTAGCAGACAGCATTGTATTACATATAAGTGAAAATTTACAAAAATACTTGCCTACTGTTAGGCTTCTAAAGTCATATTTAGACACAAATAGACTAAATATGACTTTAGGAGCCTAACTTTAGAACACTAAGGTTTCAAATTTTGGCCTGTAATTAAAATATTGTGTACTACAACTTTTCCTTTTTAAAGCTAAAAATATGAATTTTATTCATTTTTAATGACAAACAAGCAACTTTAGTAATATTAAATAGACTGTAGAGTTGTACAGGAACCAAAATAGTCCCATTTGTTTTTGTTCCAAATCAGGAAGGAAACAATGTGAAGCTTGCTATGAAATATTTTCCAAAAAAAAATCATTTTGGGTCAATCAGAATATTTTCTTTGATAAAATCAAAACACTTAATGCTGCTTTTGACTTCATTTTAGATATTACAACCTATAATGTAAACTAAAATAAACTGATAAATGAAGTCCTTTCAAACTGAAAAATTAAACATTTTGCTACAACCTTATAAAAATGCTTCATTTAGATGTTTTTAAACAAAATTTTGTCAAAACTGACATTCTCATAGAAAGGTTAAATTTCACTGAAACAGTATTTTCTGATGGAAAATTTTGTCAGAAAATGTTTGACCAGTTCAAATATAATGTGTTGATTATTTTCCTCGGAATTTACAGACTTCAGAATTAAAAACTAAGCACTTGAAAGGCAATTAGGATATGGCTTCAAAAGCTAATCCAATCTGTTAGAAACATCTTATTGATACAAGTGAGCATGTATTGAAATCTGCCTATATACTGATTCCTGCCTCTCCTTCCAAGGAAAGAAATATTTGACCTTCTTGGGAGAACTTGGTACTCTGGCATCCACAGCCAACATTTTGAGAGTGGATGAATGCATATTTGGAATGCAGGGTCTCATGGCCATACCCAGAGTTGTGACTGAGGGTACGTCTACACTACGGGACTATTCCGAATTTGCATAAACCGGTTTTGTAAAACAGATTTTATAAAATCGAGTGCGCGCAGCCACACTAAACACATTAAATCGGTGGTGTGCGTCCATGGTCCGAGGCTAGCGTCGATTTCTGGAGCATTGCACTGTGGGTAGCTATCCCGTAGCTATCCCATAGTTCCCGCAGCCTCCCCCGCCCCTTGGCATTTCCGGGTTGAGATCCCAGTGCCTGATGGGGCAAAAATCATTTTCGCGGGTGGTTCTGGGTACAGCCTCACCCCTCCCTCCCTGACAGCGGCAGACAACCGTTTCGCGCCTTTTTTGCTTGGTGAACCGTGCAGACGCCATAGCACAGCAAGCATGGACCCTGCTCAGCTCCATACCGCAATCGTGGATGTTTTAAACACCTCGCGCACTCTCGTGCAGTATATGCTGAACCAGGACCTTCGAGCCGAGGCGAGTAAGAGGCGGATACGGCAGCGCGGCGATGACAGTGATGAGGACGTGGACACAGAATTATCTCAAACCGCGGGCCCCGGCGCTTTGGAGATCCTGATGGTAATGGGGCAGATTCTATCCATTGAACGCCGATTTTGGGCCTGGGAAACAAGCACTGACTGGTGGGACCGCATTGTGTTGCAGGTGTGGGACGATTCCCAGTGGCTGCGAAACTTTCGCATGCGTAAGGGCACTTTCATGGAACTTTGTGACTTGCTTGCCCCTGCCCTGAAACGCCATAATACCAAGATGAGAGCAGCCCTCACAGTAGAGAAGCGAGTGGCGATAGCCCTGTGGAAGCTTGCAACGCCAGACAGCTACCGGTCAGTCGGGAATCAATTTGGAGTTGGAAAATCTACTGTGGGGCTGCTGTGATGCAAGTAGCCAAAGCAATCACTAAGCTGCTGCTACGAAGGTTGTGACTCTGGGAAACGTGCAGGCCATAGTGGATGGCTTTGCTGCAATGGGATTCCCTAACTGTGGGGCGATAGATGGAACCCATATCCCTATCTTGGCACCGCAGCACCAGGGCACCCAGTACGTAAACCGGAAGGGTACTTTTCAATGGTGCTGCAAGCACTTGTGGATCACAAGGGACGTTTCACAAACATCCACGCGGGATGGCCAGGAGGGTTCATGACGCTCGCGTATTCAGAAGCACTACTCTGTTTAAACGGCTGCAGCAAGGGACTTACTTCCCAGACCAGAAAATAACAGTTGGGGATGTTGAAATGCCTGTCGTTATCCTGGGGGACCTAGCCTACCCCTTGATGCCATGGCTCATGAAGCCATACACAGGCAGCCTGGACAGTGGTCAGTATCTGTTCAATTACAGGCTGAGCAATTGCAGAAAGGTGGTGGAATGAGCATTTGGCCATTTAAAGGCGCTGGCGCACATTACTGACTCGCTCAGACCTCAGCCAAACCACTGTCCCCTATGTTATTGCTGCTTGCTGTATTCTCCACAATCTCTGTGAGAGTAAGGGGGAGACCTTTATGGCGGGGTGGGATGCTGAGGCAAATCACCTGGCCGCTGATTACGCGCAGCCAGACACCAGGGAGATTAGAAGAGCACACCAGGAAGCGGTGCGCATCAGAGAAGCTTTGAAAACGAGCTTCATCAATGGCCAGGGTACAGTGTGACTGCTGTGTTTGTTGATGAACACCCAACCCCCTTGATTGACTCAGTCCCTGTAAGCAACTCCCCCTCCCCCTTCGAGTACAGCTTACTTATGCAAATAAAGTCACTCTCATTTAAAAAGCATGAATTCTTTATTGATTCATTATAAAAAGAGGGAGAGAAGTAAGGGTGTGCTTTGGGAGGAGGAAAGGAGGGATGGAGAAGGCCATTAAAAAAAAATTCAGAGTAACGGCATCCTTCTGGTTGGGCTATCCACGGGGGTGGAGTGGGCGGGTGCACGGAGCCTCCCTCCACGCGTTCTTACACGTCTGGGTGAGGAGGCTAAGGAACATGGTGAGGGGGGAGGGTGGTTATACAGGGGCTGCAGCGGCACTCTGTGATCCTGCTGCCGTTCCTGAAGCTCCACAAGACGCCGGAGCATGTCAGTTTGATCACGCAGCAGCCCCAGAGTTGCATCCCGCCACCGCTGATCTTCCTGCCGGTCTTCCTGCCGCCACCTCTCATCTCGGTTGTCCCTCCTGTCCTCACGTTCATCCCTCCTGTCCTCACGTTCACTGGCCTCTTTCCTGTAATTTGAAACCACGTCCTTCCACTCATTCAGATGAGCTCTTTCATTGCATGTAACTTACATAATATCCGAGAACATCTCATCTCGTGTCTTCTTTTTCCTCCGCCTTATCTGTGCTAGCCTTTGGGATGGAGGAGGGATGCTTGAAAAATTTGCAGCTGCATGAGGGAGATAAATATTTAGAAAGATACATTTTACAGAACAATGGTTATACTCTTTCACAGTGAAAAGCACTATTCACCTTACATAGCACATGTGATTTCCCTACAAGGTCGCATTTTTCATCTTAATAGTGACTGCTTGCATCTCTGGGGTTACAGATCTCAGACACAGGTCCAGGCATCAGGATTCAGCTTGCATGCGGCCATGGTAAGCCACTGTCTCAGTGATTTACCCCTCCCCCCCCAACGCATGGCTAATACCACGCTAGCTCCCTGCTAATCAACAACCTTCCCCCTCCCCCCCACCCACTGCTTGTCCGGTAGCTTGGGGAAGATCGCCTCGCCGGTGACCAAACAGAAAAGATCATCGGCATTTCACTCCTCCCCTCCCCCCGCTTCGCTACGTGCAGGAAAGTGTTTTTTTTAAGCTGCTGCATTCCACGAACTCAGTAGAAAAATGGCCACCCCCCTTACTTAAATTCCTGATTTTTAACCAGGTTATCCTGAACGATATCACTTTACTGAGGATAACAGAACAAGATAAAGAGCGGATGCTTCTTGAATTTCAGCAGTCACCGGGACCATACGCTGCTATGCTTTGCCACGCAATGATACCTGATTACTTGCTACATGCATGGCATGGTAAAGTGTCCTACCATGGTGGGCGGAACAAGGATGCCTTGCCCAGAAACCTTCTGCAAAGGCTTCTGGAGTACCTACAGGAGCGCTTCATCGAGATGTCCCTGGAGGATTTCCTCTCAATCCCCGGACATGTTAACAAACTTTTCTAAGTAACTATACTGTCTGCGAATCCATCCCAAGTCCTCAGGGCAAATCAATCATTAAAAAAGGCTTGCTTAAAAAACACTGTTTGCTATTTGCAAAGGTACACTCACCAGAGCTCCCTTCCAGGGCGTCATTCTCTGGAATAGTTGCTTGTGAGGGCTGGGAGCAGGGTAATTCCGTCAGGGTGATAAAAAGCTCCTGGCTGCTGGGGGTCACGGAGTGCTGTGTGCTCTCTGCGAGGTCTTCCTCTTCTTCTTCCTCTTCATCTTCCCCGTCTGCATAATCCTCAGACATGGCAGAGATTACAACCCCCACCTCGGAATCCACGGTCAGGGGTGGGGTACTTGTGGCACAGCCCCCTAAAATTGCATGCAGCTCAGCATAGAAGCGGCATGTTTTTCGACCTGCCCCGGACCTTCCGTTTGCTTCTTTGGTTTTCTGGTAGGCTTGTCTGAGCTCCTTAACTTTCACTCTGCACTGCACGGAGTCCCTGCTGTGGCCTTTAGCCGTCATAGCCTTAGAAATTCTTTCAAATACTTTTTCATTTCGTCTTTTGGAACGCAGTTCTGTTAGCACTGAATCCTCTCCCCATATAGCGATCAGATCCAGTACCTCCCGAGCGGTCCATGCTGGGGCTCTTTTTCGATTCTCAGGAGACTGCATTGTTAACTGTGCTGATGTGCGTGGTCACCTGTGATGATGAGCTCTCCACGCTGTCGAAGCAGGAAATGAATTTCAAAAGTTCGCGGGGCTTTTCCTGTCTACCTGGCCAGTGCATCCGAGTTGAGAATGCTATCCAGAGCGGTCAGTGGTGCACTGTGGGATAGCTCCCGGAGGCCAATACCGTCGATTGCGGCCACACTAACCCTATTCCGATATGTTAATACCGATATTAGCGCTACTCCTCTCGTCGGGCAGGAGTACAGAAACCGATTTAAAGAGCCATTAAAATCGATATAAGGTGCCTCCTAGTGTGGACGGTTGTGGCGTTAAATCGGTTTTATGCTCCTAAAACCGATTTAAACGCCTAGTGTAGACCAGGCTTGAGATAACTATAGAGTGGATACAGGGTTTGCTAGCTCATTCTAAAGTGCTGGATGGAGAAGGCTGTTGGCTTTCATTTTCTATTAGTCCTGGATCCAAAGGGAAGGGTAAAATGTGAAGATACTATAAAGCAGGAGGATGGGCTGTGGGAAGGTTGTTTTTCCAGCTTGTGTGTAGAAGGTAGCTGTAAAGTGTTGGCATTTCTGGCCCCCAGTATCAGGTGACCCACAGGAGGATTGGGTCTGTGGCCAGTAACTGGTGGTATGCAGTGGCTTGCAAATCAGTCTGTGCAGAATGGGAACGGATTGTGCAAGTCTATAATCCAGACTGGAAATGTAGGGGGAGATTAGAGAGTTTTCTCCCCTGTGAGATAAAGACTCCAAATTTAAGATGCATAAACAACTATTTACAGATGCTCCCTTCTTGGAGATACTCGAGTACATATATGTTCCTTGAAAAGGAAGTATTTGATTTCTGGAGTTTACAGATTCCACATAGTATGTCTGCAGAGCCTCTAAACTCCTGATCCAACGCTATTCTCGCTATGTATCTTACAAATTCAGTCATCTTTACCAGCAAAGTGAATAGGAAGGCAATGTAGTTGAGTGCTTAGAGTACTAGACTGGGATTCAAGAGATATGGGTTCTCCTTCTGGCACTACCTCTGACCTGCTATTTTACTTGCAAGTCACTTATCTTTCTGTCACTGCTTCTTCTCCCATCCTTTGTCCTGTCCATTGAGATGATAAACTCTTTGGGCAGGGACTGTCCCAAAATTGTGTATGTGTACAGTGCTTAGCCCAGTCCTGAGTTGGCCCTGTAGGTGCTACTCTAATATAAATAATAAATTGCAACCTAACAGTTTTTTGTATGTAAAGTCAGGCACTCAAAAGTTAAGAAATGCCAGTATTACATTAGATGTGCAGATTCATTATGATGCAGTCTTTAAATTACATGATCTCATACTGCTTTTTCCATGGGACCCCCTAATTCATGTAAGCATCTAAGCAGCTTGGAGGACCTCTTTACTGCCCTTTTCTGGGGCACGGTGTGGCAGGGCCACAAGGCCTCCAGCAGCAGAACTCAGAGCCTAGTTCACCTGTCACAGATGGCTATAGGCACATCCCTATTACAGGGCCACCCTCTGCCACAATTCAAAATCCTGCTCCAAAGCATGTGGGTACTGGAGCTTTTCAAAGAAAAGGTTTGTGGAATTTTTAACATGGGTATATGATGCAGTTTTTCCTAGCCTTGCTTTCAGAAAAGGCTGAGCTATTTTCGCTGACATTTTTTCAGAGAAATTCAGCCTGAAACAAAAACACTGCACTACTAAAATTGTAGCCCAAGCACTTAAAGTTTGGAAAGCTTATAAGCAACTGAAAACAGGGTCTTGTAGTGGGAAGTGTTGGACACCCTTAATAGGTGAAGCCACCAAGTCAGCTAATACAATAAAGTAAAATCAAATAAAATTAGAATTAATATTGCATTCCTGAAATCAGAGTTATTTGATTTAAAGAAACTCTATCCTCTACAAACTCCATCAGTGAGGTTTATATCAAGTTTTACAAGATCTATTAAGTTTCTCATGCCCAATGAGACCTGCACGTCTTTCAGAGATCCATATTTTTGCAGACAATAACTCTAAATCTAACCCCCAAACTTTAATCCAAAATACTACTAAACAATAAATCTCTCAAAAGTTTGTTTTATTAATTAGTCTTTAGAGAGATGACTTTCCAAACAATCATTGGAAAGCTTTTAGACGGCCAGCCTCATGTCTCAAATGTCTTTTCCCATTAATGTCAAACTTTCCTCATGAATTCTGCTAGAAAGGACGGACAGAAAGGAGCTTTTATTTTTCAAAATTACAGAAAATGGGTTCTGCTGTGGCAAATAGCAAAAGTTTACCTTCTGTCTTCATCTTTCTAACTAGAGTCAATTCTTGGTGCAGAGTTGCTTCCTGGGAACCGGCACTGGTGTTTGGGCTGAGGTCCCTAAAATAAGGGATTGTCTGCATACTTTCTGTGGCCACCTCTTTTCAAGAACTGTAGTATATAATGTACATAAACAAGTTACACTAAGAAAATACTCAGACTCCATGTCACTCATTTCTCCTCAAAATGGGAAACAAACCTGCAAGCAACCAACCTGAAACCTGCTACTGCTTGACAGAGAATAATAAAGACTTTAAAATCTGTAAAATGGGTATAATTAGTAATCCTCTCCAAAAATACCATATTGACTAGATCACTACTCTTGAGTCTTTTAGTACTAGCATAAGACAGACATGATCTCATTGGCTCCCAAAGGTTTTTGGCCCTTTGATGCACCAGTAGGTGTGTGTCATGCACTGACCAACCACCAGGGCATGAGTGCTCTCTGTAACATTCCTTTGGGTTCTTTCTCAGCATGCTCAGCAAAGGAGATTCAAGTCAGAGCTGTCCAGCTCTTGGCCTGATCTTCTGGATGTGCCAACTTGTATGTAGCCT
Organism: Mauremys reevesii; assembly: GCF_016161935.1. NCBI lineage: Eukaryota > Metazoa > Chordata > Testudines > Geoemydidae > Mauremys > Mauremys reevesii. The sequence continues at coordinate 127,385,005 of NC_052624.1, read as the reverse complement.
CCCTGTATTATTAATAATTTTCCCTGTGTGACTCTGCCAAAAAAGACCTGGGGATTACAGTGGACAAGAAGCTGGATATGAGTCAACAGTGTGCCCTTCTTGCCAAGAAGACTAATGGCATTTTGGGTGCATAAGTAGGAGCATTGTCAACAGATTGAGGGAAGTGATTATTCCCCTCTCTTTAGCACTGAGGCCACATCTGGAGTATTGCATCCAGTTTTGAGCCCCCACTACAGAAGGGATGTGGACAAATTGGAAAGAGTCCAGCGGAGGGCAACAAAAATGATTAGGAGGCTGGGGCACATGACTGACTTATGAGGAGAGGCTGATGAAACTGGGTTTATTTAGTCTGTAGAAGAGAAGAGTGAAGGGGGATTTGATACCAGCCTTCAACTACCTGAAGGGGGGTTCCAAAGAGGATGAAGCTAGGCTGTTCTCACTGGTGGCAAATGATAGAACAAGAAGTAATGGTCTCAAGTTGCAGTGGGAGAGGTCTAGGTTGGATATTAGGAAAAACTATTTCACTAGGAGGGTGGTGAAGCACTGGAATGGGTTACCTAGGGGGGTGGTGAAATCTCCATTCTTAGAGGTCTTTAAAGCCAGGCGTGACAAAGCCCTGCCTTGGATGATTTAGTTGTGGGTTGGTCCTGGTTTGAGCAGGGGGTTGGACTAGATGACCTCCTGAGGTCTCTTTCAACCCTAATCTTCTATGATTCAGTCATCCACTTGGCTTCACAACGTGCCAATGGCAGCTTGCCCCAACATGTACATGTGACCCATTGTTTCACCTACCAATTTGATCTAATCAAAACATTTATTTGAGCACTGGAAATAAGCTGTCAACCTTTTTGGTTCAGAGACTTTGTCCGTTTGTTCTTGTGTCACAGTTAGATTTGATTACATTCCCTTTGTCTTTTAGTTTCTCTCCTGGGTTTCTTTTCAGTTCTGCTGTCAGTTTCTGCAGCTGTGTTCATGATTTAGGTCTGTCATACTGAACTCATTATGGTAAGTTATTAGGGTTGGAGCCCTCTATACAAAAAACCTCCTGGAAATGCCATTAAGTTTGGCCTTTGGTCAGCACAGGACCCTTTGGACCAGATACTGATACACTTACTGACTCTGAACAGCAACTTACTCTGCAAAGATGCATTGGCTACATTGGGGCTACCTACAGAACACAGTAGTAGTCAACGTGAGTAAGGACTCAGTCTGAATCCAGCACACTGTGAGTATGTGCCTTGAAACTTCTGGGACCATCTGTCCAATTACAGAGCTGTCCTAGCAGAATTATTGAAATCCTCCTCAATGAAGTGTGGCCTCAGAACAAACTCAGAGATGCAGTGAAGTTTCAGTGGACGTCAGCAAGGTTTCCAAGATGCTTTGTTTCTACATAACAGAAATAAAGGGACACATGCAGAAAGGTTTTGTGAAGTTTCTGCGTCTGAACAGCTTTTTCAGGGATGCTTCTGTAGGTAGTGTTTGTAGAAACAGGATTTACTTTCTGCTGTTCAAAAAGGAAAACTATTTGTCCTTTCTGTCGAGATTTTAAAAACCATATAACCAACTCTAATCATCTCTCCAACTTACAAAGGGGAAAAAGAGAATTCCCTACATTCTCCAGTAAAATTTACTTTCTCTTTTAAAGTTAGATGTTTTGAATTTTTTTTTGAAGTTTTTACTTTTGTTTTAGGGTCTTAGAAATCTGCATAGTACAGCAGTTATTTCCTGTCACACTGATTTAAACTATTTTGTTCAATGTATCCCTCAACCTAGCAATTGAATGACTCTTTAGCAGATACATATTGTGGGTGAACAAGATATTAAGGATCCTTAAAAGATGTTTGTGAAGCATAGTCTTATCTTTCTCATATGTTTAGTACCTGTTAATTAATGGTGTATTTTTTTAATCCTTTGGAAGAAACAGAAATATATAGATACAGATATATAGCTATGTATTTTTTGTTTATGATGTCAACATGCCTTTTAGTTTGCTTTTCTCTGTACTTCTAGCACAAGAAACACATTCCAGAAGATCTAAGAATTAAGCTGACATAAAACAGCTATCAGCTGAGGGAAAACAGTGAAAATAGCTTTCTTAGTACTCCAAGGGTTTTAGCATAAACTTTAAGGCCTAAATGATGGTGTTATAATGAGGGTGGGTAGTATTTGTAACCTATTCCGTGGACCAACAGACATAACAAAGTAAGAGTGATGTGGATATCATGCAGAATTATGGATAGTGCAACAACTCTAACTGAAGCATGAGGGGCCAAAAATGGGTTACATAATGGCATGGCTAATGTATAAATGAACTACTGCCTCTAGAGGCTGATCTATGGAAGGAAAAGTTGTACTACTACCAACAACTAAGGGAGAGGCTTCTTTAGCTCAAGTGGCAGAGCCCTGTGTTTGGTACCATAAAAGCGCTGTTTTATTTCTCCATTTCACATGTGTTGTGTTCAGCTGATGACCCTAATTGTGCAGCTACAGTTTTGTTACACTGTACAGACTGGAATAGAAGACATTGTCACCTCCCACTGTCATGCCCTGCCCTTCTCATCTTTTGAAGTGGTATAAAAATTAACAAACCAATATAGGTTAAAAAGGAGAGTCTGGGAGTATCCCAGAAGATCTCTTTCCTTCCCCCCTCCCCCATGTATCATTTAGTCTGGGACTTCCTTGTTAGTTGCTCCCACTGAACAAACAGCGTACCTGAGATAAAGCCTCAAAATATACAAGATTTACCATTCTTGGGCTTCTCATAGTAACATTGTGACCTCTGGGGTGCAAATAATGGGGAAGTACCAGAATGTTAATAAATTTGTGGTAGTTAGTGCTCTTGAGCTACAGTAGAGAATCTTTTAGATCTGCTTGCCTGTGTCTTAAATGTTAGAGGGAGAATAAGCAGTGGGAGCAAGGAGGGCTAGTGGAGAAGGGATTTGGCTACTAAAGAGAGGAAGGAGATCAACAGAGTCAGTAACTGGGCTTTGGTGGGAATAGGGAAAGGAGTCCCAGGGTTGGAGAGGGCTTATTCAGACTGATCCAAACATGAACAAACATTTGCATTCAGCTTAGGGAATGGATGGAAGTCCGAGACAGTTTTCATTTCCCCTGACCGGACCATTCATCTCTAACTGAAACTTACATTTTGCGATGGTAGAGCCAAATTCTCTGTCCTTACTCAGGCAAAGTTCACATTTCAAATGTGGTTCTGCTCTGATAGATGACTGTAAAATGGCAGTTGGAGTTTCATGCTTTATTGTCTCTCAGGCCTTGGCTACACTTGAGAGTTACAGCGCTAGTGGTGGCTTTACAGCACTGTAACTTACGCCCTGCCCACACTTGCAAGGCACATACAGCGCTGTATTTCCCTGGCTACAGCGCTGCTTGTACTCCACCTCGACGAGAGGAATAAAGAGAACAGTGCTGGTGCTGCAGCACTGGGGTGCCAGTGTAAACAGTGATTAATCTTACTATGCTGTAACTGACCTCCGGAACCTTCCCATAATGCTTTTAAGTAAAAATAACACTCTTTGTTTTGTTGTGATGCCTCTCTTTGTTTTTTAGCTAAGCAGCTCCGGGAGCCCTGAGTTCACAACAAAACAAACACAGCTCCTGTTTGCTGTGAATGAGGCAGGCAGGGGGATCCCTTTGGAAGGTCCACAGCTAGTGTTTGCTTGAGGAGAGAAGCAGCGCGGCGTGGGGGGGGTCCGTTTCGGAGCAGCTGCTTATCTGGTCTGTGAGGAAAAAAACAAAAGGCTATTTGCATTTAGTGAATGAGAGAGGGGTGGGGAAGGGGTCGGAACTTGCAAGGCAGGGAGCTGACACAGTGTCAGCTCCAAAAATCCACTCTCTCTCTCTCCCCCCCACGCTCCCTGTCACACTCCACCCCACCCCCCTCTTTTGAAAAGCACATTGCAGCCACTTGAATGCTGGGATAGCTGCCCATAATGCACCTCTCCCAACACCGCTGCAAATGCTGCAAATGTGGCCACAACAGTGTGCTGGTAGCTGTCAGTGTGGCCACACTGCAGCGCTTTCCCTACACAGCTGTACGAAGACAGCTTTAACTCCCAGCGCTGTACAGCTGCAAGTGTAGCCATACCCTCAGTGACATCCATATCAAATGAATGCTGTTGACAAGCAAAAGGTTGGGTTTTTGTTTTTGTTTTTTTTTAATCTATCATCCCTACCCACTCACAGTGGGATCTGAAAGTTATCATCCTGAGTTACAAAAGTTATGAAGGTCAAAGTAGAGCCTATTGTCTTCAAACCTGCCTTCAATTAATTCCCGTGGAAGAGCACTGCTTTCAGTGGGTTGGCACAGATGTAACTTTCTGAGAATAATAAGAATAAAAAGCAGTAAAATTGTAACTGCATATTTAAAACAAGCCTATATTACTTTTAATACACATTAGAAGTAGGCCCATTGAATAAGGTCTTATGTTTACATAGTCATTTTTCAAAGTAGAGCCACGCTTCAAATCAATTACTGTTCTGCCTATGTGAAAACTGAAGGATTTGATGTACATTATTTTTTCATGCATATTACAAAGTGATTTTGAGTTGTGCTGAATGCCTGGGCTCCCAGTCCAAACTAGCAGAGGAAAGGGGCTGAAAACTATTTTAAAAATGATGCTCATTAAATTTGTTCCCAATAACTTCCTCATGTTAGGCAGGGTGGGTGTGCCCATGCAAACAAGATCAGTCCCTGAAGTCCTTTTCCATGGCTCACCACCAGATATCAGGGTAGAGCTCATCCTGACTCTGCTTACACTTTTTAAGTTAAAAATTAGAGCACAGAACCTTAAAATGTATAAACTCAGAAAACTAACATTAATGCAACCTTCGGGTGGAAAAATCAAACCTTCAGAAAGTTCCAGACATTAAATTACTGCCACAGTGTTAACGCAGCTATATTGTACACACTGTAGATGAATTCCATGCTCCATTGAAGTCAATGGGAGTTTTCATTGACTTCAATGGGGTCAGGAAAGATTTCACACTTTGTTTTTTGACAGTGTGCATTAGTGACATATACAATAATACATTAGTTTACATTTAACAAGGAAAACATGACTATAAATTGTTCCCTATGGGTTGAAGCAAGTACTATACCATTCTCTGTATTATTAAGCATGGAGAAAAAACACTAATTAGTGTTTGATGATACATGACATGCAATAATCTAGCATAACTCAGAATGGCAGAGTGTGCATTTGGCTGCTTGAAAGGAATGTGGTGCTGTTTACAGGCCATGTTAGAAGCTGCAGAAAAAAACGTGTCTAAGATTATAGTGGCCTGTTGTATTTTGCACAGTATTTGTGACAGTGAGGGAGAAGCCTTAACCATGGGTGGGAGGCTGAGGCACAGAGACTTGCTCAGCAGTTCAAGGAGGCAGCCACATGTCCACTAGAAAATGGAAACAGCCAGTGCTATGCCATTAGGGATGCCTATTGATCAGGGGCAGCTCTAGGTATTTTGCCGCCCCAAGCACGGCAGGCAGGCTGCCTTTGGCGGCTTGCCTGTGGGAGGTCCCCGGTCCCACGGATTCGGCGGCACGCCTGCGGGAGATCCGCCAAAGCCATGGGACCAGAGGACCCTCTGCAGGCATGCCGCTGAAGGCAGCCTGCCTGCCACCCTCACGGCGACTAGCAGAGCACCCCCCGTGGCTTGCCGCCCCAAGCACACGCTTGGCGTGCTGGGGCCTGGAGCCGCCCCTGCTATTGATTCTCTTTTGAGTCTCAGGCCTGAAAATGTGCAGCAGTCTATCCTCTTGTTAACCTCTGACGGGTGGGATGGAATGTGAGCAGTGCAATGTTGTTTATGGATGTTAGTGAAGTGGACCATTGTGGTAATTCTTGTTTTACCTAGTCTCTGTACTTAGATATTTTTGTAAAACCCTGTGAATTATTTATGATCTATGGATCTTTTGTGTAAAGTGCATTGCTGACTCTTTAAAAATTCACTTATAATGTTTATTGTTAACCATCTATTATAAAGCAATTAGAAATAAACCTGTCATTAGAAAATAATGAAATAAAAATTCAAAGTGACAGTGCAGTGTAGGGCACACCAAAGGAATGGGGCCATCACATCACAGTCGGGCAGACATCTTGCCTCTGCCTCTTCTTGTTCTTTCTGGAATTGAGTGATGAGATTCCAAGTTATTAGGAGCTGGGCTCCCAGCTGTGACTGTTCTCACTGTCATGGGCTTGGGGCAGTGCAGGAATGGCTACGGGGAGCATGGCTGCAGTGGGAAGGAGTTGCTTGTTTTCCCAGTACTCTGACCCGGGGGCCATAAAACACGGCTGGGTCCTGGTTTACAACACTGCATCGCCTGCTGCCCTGATAGCAGCATACACTGCAGCACGGCAGTCTGGCTCTGTATAGCCCCCATTATTTGCTGCTTCATCTCCCTGCCTTTTTCACCACGGCAAAAAAGCCACTGTAATGTCTTTGGCTACTCCAATGAGCCCTCTGGAGAGCTCCATTTCTCCCCGCCCCACCATCCTCATGTACAGCCTCAAATTTTCCACTATTTTCATTTGTCTCTGGGACTCTGCAATGAGGTCTGTGAACGTTTCCTCATGAGTTTTCCATTTTCTCCACCTACCACACACACATTCAGGTTAGCCAGCTGCTCATCTGTTGATAAAGGCCCTCTCCTTGAGGATCTGGCTGCTGCAGGTGCCCTGGCTGTAGGCATGGAAGAAACAACAAAATATAAACACACATGCAGTTACTGATTACATTTTCATAGCCTCTCTGGAATATGATTTGGATACGTATTTCACACAAATGAATATTTTCATTATTCAAATCTGACATGGGGGGTGGGTACAGGCGGCAGCTGTGCCATGCTGCCAGCAGCCATTTTCAGATGTCAAATGGGACTGGGGTGGAGGGAAGAGAATGTTCACCAGGCAGGACAGATGTGGTCAGGGAAAGGAAAATAGGTAGATGGGCATATGCCTTCCATGGCATGGTCCTGAAAATGGTCAGTAGTCAATGCTTTAGCCTGAGACAGAGGGCAATTGCCTAGGCAGAGCAGCTGCCATTCTGAAAATGTATACCGGGGGGGAGGCACAGTGAACAGATAATTTGGACTGAGGAGGAGGGAAATGGGGGGTTGGACACTCAGAAAGGCTCCTAGCTCACATCCACTTAAATGGTGGTGGCCATAGGATAACTGGAACAGACGCTATCACAGCCATGTAGCACAGTAATAACAATAGCTACATGCCAAGAGTCCCTCAAGAGGATCTGCCTCTGAGGGCCTGGCCTGGGTTTCTGTTTGGAAATTGGGCTGCATTGCTGCATGAGAGACATTAGGTTTGCCTTCTACCTGGCTGGCATCAGGGTCCTGGGTTCCAGGGAACAGGTCTTCCCTGGCCTCCCCTCGCCTCCTCATGCTCACCCTCCAATGAGCCTTGCTGTTTGTCTTTGGTGGGTGAGGGAGGGTGTTAACAGAGCAAGCAGCAGGGTCCACAACCATCCTGGGTTGGGATGTTTTGTAGTTGATCAAAATCCTGTACAATTCCTCAAACTAATGGACTAGTCACATTTCCACCTTTCCTGCCATTCCTGATTTGAATGTAAAGTCCTCCTGAGCTCTTTGCTCTTTATCCTACAGTCATCGGCACATGAGCTGTGGCCCCTCATTGTCATCTGTTTGGCAAAGTCCACAAAAAGAGTTTCTGTACTGACATTTCACCCCAGAGAGGGAGAAGATCCAGGATCTCAGGACAGCTCCAGGTGGCTGCTTGAGGCATATTGTGAGGCTTCTAGAGTACTATCACAGCAATGCTGACATATTTGAATCCAAGACCAAATGGATAAATACTGGTCCTGAGCCAGTTTTCAGATGAGGGAGAGGACCTGCCACCAACTTGACCACAGACCAGCAGAGGGCGCACAGATAAACAGAAAGGTCAGGAATGGTTGCCTGCCAAGCAGTGGGGGTAGCGGTTGGAGGGCTACCGAAGTACTGCACAGCAGCTTTGCATGCACAAAACAATAGACCAGACTAACTCAATTGACATCAAACTTAGTTCACGTTAAATATGAGGTAGTAAGTTATAATTAATTGCATCATGGGTACCAGAGATGACCCATGCCTGCCAACAATAGGATGGGCAGAATGAGGGCAGTGGCTTCAGCAAATGTTACTGAGCATGCTCAATATGAGCCAAGCAGCAAGTGTGTGTGGGGGGGGGACATGTGACCCCATATGTCCCCCCACATGCACACCTCACCTCTGATGGGTACACAAGTGCTTGGTTTAAGGCCCTCATGTAGAACATCACTGAACAGTTGCTTCAAATACAATAATGCTTACCACTTAGATAGCACTTCACATGTTCAAAGTGATTTACAGATATTCACTAGTCAATCCTTATCATTCACCTGTGCAGTAATATTAAGCCAGCATTAGTAGCATCCACAGCCCTCCTCTGGCAGTGTGTTATATGATTATGTTTACAAAAATTAACAAAAATGTGGCGATAGATCAATGGTCATTTTTGGATCAGTGCAAAGTTTATTCGGCCATGGAGGCAGCTCAGCAACTGTGCAGTGTATGAAGCAATGTACACAGCAGGGGATTTGTGAATTCATCCAAACTCAAATGGCTGGATGTATGGAAATGGAACAGTTGTTTCCTGTAGATCCAAAACCCACCCAGCATTTCCTTTATTAGGGTTAATTTACGAAGAAGTATTTTATGCTGCTGTCAAAACAACAAAACAAAACAAAAACACCCACCACCTATTTTGTTTGTATAAAGTGCTCAGACATGAGATGTCTCCAGCAATCACTCTGTGATGGAATAGAACAGTATGCACTCAAGGTAATCATTCCCTCCTGAAATTACTTGTGTCTTTAACTATAAAAACCAGAATTAGGGCAAATGGAAAATCCACTTACTCAGAATTCACTTAATATTTGCCTCACATAAGGTGAAGAACTTATTCCACACAGAGTATGTTTTATAGATGGCTGAACAAGCTCTCATTTGCATTAATCCCTTTAAGTCATCCTTCATTTCAGCAGTACCTCTGTACTGCGATCAAAATGCTAGAGTTAAATATATCAATGGTGACACTTTTGGGGGGGGGGAATGAGTGCTTTACTGCAAATTCTAACTTTTATTTGGTTATAGTTTTGAAATTCTTGATGGGCTGACAAATGTTCCTTCTTAATCCTTGAGGGCAAAATGCAATATGGTAAGGATCTGAGGAAATCTGGTTACTGAAAGATTTTATTTTCAAAAGTTACAGATCCAACTTAAATTTATCAACAGACCCAGGCAGCTGATCAGCCTTTTAAGATATCAGGAACAGTTTCAAGCTTCAGTCTACTGTAACATGTCAACCAGGATTTCTTTAATGAGCAGATAAAAGTGATGCAATTAGTAAGATTTTAAAACTGTAAGGTTCAAAGGTAAGAAATAAAAATAATAAGTGCCACTGCTTGCATTAGAGACCAGAATTTAAAATCATTGAGAAGTACAAGGTGAAAATGGAGACGCTGATAATGTGATAAATGGAACTGATCATATCTATGACAGTCTTTTGATCTTCAACAGCCCACTAGACTTGAAATCTGCTGATAAGGCTTGCTATAATTACCTCATGTCATTCAAACTCTTTATGCAGCTCAGAACACCAGCAGCTTGCAGGGGATATTGTTAAGGAAAACAAAAGCCTATATGGCTTCTGAGCACCTTTGGAACAAGTTAACAGAAACCGGGGGAGGGAGTGGTGAAGAAAAAAAGCTGCAACTGATGGGATTTGTGCTGACAAGCAGGTTTTTTATACTGTTTTTCGTGATCCTGGGATTTCTTGGGCTTTCAAACAGCTTTTGAAATACTCTATCAGACACATCACCTTTCAAAAAGCATTTCATTCCTTCAGCTTATACAGAAAACAGGAATTCTCCATCAGTGCTGCAAGTTAATTGCTACTGCAGCAAGTCTCCTGGGTTTTAGTTGATTTGTTTGTGAGAGCCAAATCTTCATCCTGCCACACCTTTAATCTCTGTTCATTGATCTAAAGCAGTGGTTAAATGAGAAGCACAAGGAAGTGAAGCAGCATTCTGGCTGATATGCCTGTCCCCATCTGTGATGTGACAACTAAACACCATCAAGCATATCAACAATGTGAAAAGGGGTTATGGCAGGAGGAGCCCAAGAATGGCTGCCTGTTCTGGAGGGTTTGGAGGATAAAAACCTTGATGCCAACTCTGCCCACATATCTACACCAGCGACACCATCACAGGACCTAACCAGATCAGCCACACCATCACCGGTTCATTCACCTGCACGTCCACCAATGTAATATATGCCATCATATGCCAGCAATGCCCCTCTGCTATGTACATCGGCCAAACTGGACAGTCTCTACGGAAAAGGTTAAATGGACACAAATCAGATATTAGGAATGGCAATATACAAAAACCTGTAGGAGAACACTTCATCCTCCCTGGCCACACAATAACAGATCTTAAGGTGGCCATCCTGCAGCAAAAAAACTTCAGGACCAGACTTCAAAGAGAAACTGCTGAGCTTCAGTTCATCTGCAAATTTAACACCATCAGGTCAGGATTAAACAAAGACTGTGAATGGTTTGGCAACTACAAAACCAGTTTCTCCTCCCTTGGTTTTTACACCTCAGCTGCTAGAAGAGGGCCTCATCCTCCCTGATTGAACTAACCTCATTATCTCTAGCCTGCTTCTTGCTTGCATATATATGCCTGCCCCTGGAAATTTCCACTACATGCATCCGACGAAGTGGGTATTCACCCACGAAAGCTCATGCTCCAAAACGTCTGTTAGTCTATAAGGTGCCACCGGACTCTTTGCTGCTTTTACTCAAAGAGAGTAGCTACCAGGTCTGTTGCTCCTGGGAAGGATGCGGGTGCACTGGAGGGACTAGCAGTTTCCCTAATCCTACAAGGAAAAGAAGAGGTAACAACAAGTGATACATTGCTCCTTCCTTCTGTGGAGAGGGAACATGTGCAGAACAGGTCATAGAAGCAAAGAGAATCTGGGCAGGGTTGAGGGATAAGACCCACCACAGAGTATGGAAAAAATAAAGACACAAGGGAGACTGAGGCAGATGGTAAAAGCCAATGGTAGGGAGAGGATGGGGAAAACAGACAGGACAAAATGATTTAGTCTGGGGAGGTGCACCAAGCAGGGAGCAGAATACAAAAGATGTTAAGGGAAAGCAGTGAGAGGAAAGATGATAGACAACAGGAAGTGAACAGAAATTAAAATGAACAAATAGGCAAGGATAATGGATGTGAAGACAGAAAGTTGTGCAGAAAAGGAGATGACACAGAAGACAGAAGAGGAGAACTGGATACAGTGTTGTCGTCAGCAATCCTCTCCATGACTGCTTTTCAAATCCAAGCCAAGATTTAGGGATAAACTGTGTGTGGCAGCACTAGACAGTACAGTCTAGAAGTTAGTGAGCCAGAGGGAATGCCAGGCTTTGCCAGCATCTACCAGGCTCAATAAAGCACCCTTTGCGTTCTCTATCACCAACAACATTATGGGTACAAAGGAAATGTTGTGTATTTGGTTGTCATGGTTTTTGTTGCTATGGCAACTGAGTTAGATTATTATGGGTTAGCTCAACCGGTTTCAACCGGCTGAGTGAGCTCTCTGTGTCTGTAAATAAAATGGAGGTTTTGATTAGCTGCCTGCTCTCTGGCCTCAAGTGATTGCTTCCTACACCGGCTGCCCCAAGGATACAACACTGGCGACGAGGATGGGATCCTGGTGCTGCTCCAGTAACAGAAGGAAGTAGAAGTCAAGGTAAAGAACAAACAAACAAAAAAGCTGCTTGTTTGCACTGACTGTGAAAGTGAAATTAAAAATCATGGCTACTCTGACCACGCCCCTGGAGCCTTTTGATGAGAATACAGAGCAGTGGCATGTGTATACTGAGCGTTTTGAGCTTTTTGGTATTGCAAATGACATTACAGAAGCGAAGAAGGTGCCAATATTTGTTATATCCTTGGGGCAGCCGGTGTAGGAAGCAATCACTTGAGGCCAGAGAGCAGGCAGCTAACCAAAACCTCCATTTTATTTACAGATATACAGAGAGCTCCCCACAGCCGGTTGAAACCGGCTGAGCTAACCCATAATAATCTAACTCAGTTGCCATAGCAACAAAAACCATGACAAGCAAATACACAACAATATTCTTAACTGTTGTAGGGGCTAAAACCTACTCTCTGCTACGCAGCTTACTGCACCCTGTTAAGCCTGAGACTAAATCTTACAGTGACATTGTGGAAATCCTGGGGTCTCATTTCTCCCCAAAACCACTGGTAATTGCTGAAAGATATAGGTTCCACAAAAGAGACCAAAAGGAAGATGAAACAGTTGTACAATTTGTAGCCATTTTAAAAAAGCTAGCAGAACACTGTGAATTTAAAGAGATGTTAAATGATGCCCTGCGTGACAGGTTAGTGTGTGGACTCTGCAGTGAAGCTATACGGAAGCGCCTACTGACAGAGGCTCAGCTTACATTACAGAAGGCTGTTGATATTGCTGTCTCCATGGAACTGGCTACAAGGGAGGCACAATACATCGGTGCATCCCCTAGGGTGCAAAAAGTGTCACAAGAACTGACCCACAAAACGGTGCAGAGTCAAGAATGTTACCGCTGTGGTAAGCTGGGTCACCAGGCATCAGAATGCTGGTGTAAGGACCTGGTGTGTCGACACTGTGGCAAAAAGGGACACATTGAGTATGCCTGTAAACAAAAGAAATAGAGGCCTGTGGTCTGGCCGACAAAAAGAGGAACCTTGCATACCCTAGAGCAGACCCAGGATGATCAAGGTGACACCTCCTCACAAGAGGAAGTGCCACTGCATGTTTTGTCTTTGGCAGCAGGCTCACATGAATCCTGGGTAACCCCTTTATTGGAGGGCAAACCTATACGCATGGAACTAGACACCGGTGCAGCTGTCTCGCTGGTTCCTGAGACTGTGTATAAGGAAAAGCTACAGCATCTTCCGCTTAAGGCAACAAAAACTGTTCTGAAGACGTATACAGGTGAAGCTGTGCCCATGTTGGGCACTATTGATGTTAAGGTGGAGCTCAATGGACAGGCAGCTAAATTGCCACTGTTTGTGGTGAGAGGTGACTACCCAGCCTTAATGGGTAGGTCTTGGCTTGGGAAGATTCAACTGAACTGGGCAGAAGTGCACCGGATGACTAAAGAAGAAACCAGTCTAACCCCTATTCTAAGGAAACATGCTGCTGTTTTTGGAGATGATTTGGGAAGTATGAAGGGAATCACTGTGACATTGAACATTAAACCTGACAGTCCACCAAAATATCTGAAAGCCCGAACTGTGCCATATGCCATCAGGCCAAAAGTTGAAGCAGACCTGGAGCGCCTGGTCACCAATGGAGTCCTAATACCAGTTACCCATAGCTCATGGGCCACTCCTATCGTTCCAATCGTGAAGAAAGATGGCTCTCTCCGGATTTGCGGTGATTTTAAAGTCACTGTCAACCCAGTGTTGTGTGCAGAGCAATACCCGCTTCCCCGCATCGATGACCTCTTCGCAGGCCTGGCTGGGGGACAAAAGTTCAGTAAGATTGATCTGAGTCAAGCATATTTACAGATGCATGTCGATGAAAAGTCCCAAGAGCTGTTGACTATTGTGACTCATAAGGGGCTTTATCGATACTGTCGCCTACCCTTCGGAATCACATCGGCTCCCGCCCTGTTCCAGAGGGCTATGGACCAGATCTTGTGTGGCTTGTCAGGAGTTCAGTGCTATCTGGATGATATCCTGGTCACTGGAAGAAATGAAGAGGATCACTTAAAGAATTTAGAGGCTACCCTACAAAGACTGGAAGAGTATGGCCTACGAGTTCGCAAAGACAAGTGTGAATTCTTCAAGCCCTCTGTTGAATATTTGGGACACATCATTGATTCTGCAGGTCTTCATAAGGCCCCTGCAAAAGTTAAAGCTATTGTGGAGGCTCCCCCACCTCGAAATGTAAGCCAGCTGCGCTCGTTTCTAGGACTCCTGAACTATTATGGAAAGTTCATCTCACAGTTAGCCACACTGCTAAAACCACTTCATGAGCTCCTTGGGCAGAACAAGGCCTGGAAGTGGACTGAAGCCTGTGATGTTGCGTTTAACAAAGCTAAGGATGCATTGCTAAATTCTGAAGTTCTAACGCACTTTGATCCATCCTTACCACTGCAATTGGCCTGCGATGCCTCCCCTTATGGAGTGGGAGCAGTCGTGTCACATATTATGCCTTCAGGAGAAGAGAGACCTATTGATTTGCTTCACGCACTCTAAGCAAAGCAGAAACTAACTACGCCCAAATCGAACGTGAGGCATTAGGAATTGTTTTTGGAATTCGGAAGTTTCATCAGTACCTGTTTGGGCGAAAATTTACTCTTCTCACAGACCATCGACCTCTGACATCAATTTTTGGACCCTGCACAGGCATTCCCCCATTAGCTGCTAGTCGTATGCAACGTTGGGCATTGTTACTTTCAGCACACACATATGAAATCAAATATCGGAAATCCACTCTGCACGGCAATGCAGATGGCCTCTCAAGGTTGCCTTTGCCAGTCAAACACCAAGATAGTGCCCAAAAGGAAATCTTCTACTTTGAACAGGTAGAGAATACACCCATCACTGCTACTCAGATAAAGAAGGCAACTCGCGTTGACCCAGTATTGTCCCACGTTATGGACCTGGTGATGCATGGAAAATCTCGACAAACCTCTCCGGTCTCATCCGACCTTGTTCCCTACATGTCCAAGCGGACGGAGTTATCGGTCCAATCTGGTTGTTTGTTGTGGGGGAGACGTGTCATTATTCCACCACCACTGAGATCACAGATGTTAGAACAGTTACATTCCAGTCACTGTGGAATAGTGCGCATGAAGGAAATTGCACGAAGCTATTTTTGGTGGCCTGGACTGGACAGCGCTATTGAAGAGAAGACAAAAGCTTGTATGTCATGTCAGGGTGTGAGGAATGCACCCCAGTGGGCACCCCTACACCCATGGGACTGGCCTGAAAACCCGTGGCAATGTATTCACGTTGACTTTGCTGGCCCCCTTGAAGGAAGCATGTTCTTGGTGGCAATAGATGCCCATTCTAAATGGCCAGAAGTCTCTATAATGCAGTCCACTTCTGCAGAGAGTACTATCCAAAAACTACGAGGACTCTTTAGTCGTTTTGGTCTGCCAGAACAACTTGTGAGCGACAACGGACCGCAGTTCGTTTCTCAGGAGTTTCAAAATTTTATGAAGGCAAATGGGATACACCACATCACGTCAGCACCATATCATCCGACCACCAACGGATTAGCTGAAAGATTTGTGCAGACAATGAAAAACGCTTTGAAATCAGCAAGGGGACAACACTCCATTCAAAAGCGTCTGGATACCTTTTTACTTTCCTACAGAAACACACCTTATGCTACGACCCACGCATCTCCGGCCTTTCTAATGATGGGACGACAGCTGCGCACTTGCTTTGATCTGCTGAAACCTTCTGAACCCCGACAAATTGTGCAACATCAGCAGCAATATCAAGTCATTAGACGGGCACCCAGAGCAAAAGACCGAATCTTTAGCCCGGGACAGCCAGTTTTGGCTCGGAATTATACTTCCAGAGCTAAATGGGTTCCGGCCACAGTCATCACTCAAACAGGACCTGTTTCCTACACAGTCCGGACTGCAGAGCATCTTACCTGGCGGCGACATGTAGATCAGCTGTTGCCAGGTCATGCCAGTCCTCAGGACCCATCTGCAGTTGAGGGGTCTGACTTCACCTCTTCTGGTGAGGGACCGAATCACGAGTCACCTGTTTCTGACTGTTCTCCTCCATTACTGCTGGCGGCTGAGATACCCCTTTGCCCAGCACGAGCTGATACCACCTCCTCACCTGTTTGTGCTGCGGACCCTGAGCCCCTAGTGCTTTCGGGTGCAATAACACCAGAAGTTCGCCGTAATCCACCTAGAGACAGAAGGCCTCCTCATCGGCTGGATCTTTAGCTAGGGCGAACCCACGGTTATGGGGCAAAATAATCCCCAGGGTTTAGCCGGGAATGGAGGCAGTCTACCCTCCTTCTCTAGTCTAGTGTGTGTTTTATTTAGGGGATGTTCTTATTAGGGGGGGAGGAATATGTTGTGTATTTGGTTGTCATGGTTTTTGTTGCTATGGCAACTGAGTTAGATTATTATGGGTTAGCTCAACCGGTTTCAACCGGCTGAGTGAGCTCTCTGTGTCTGTAAATAAAATGGAGGTTTTGATTAGCTGCCTGCTCTCTGGCCTCAAGTGATTGCTTCCTACACCAGCTGCCCCAAGGATACAACAGGAAATAAGTGGAGAAACCCATCCTACAAGAAACAACATTTCTTATCAACCACAGAAAATGCTACCTCATGAAAAGCTATTTTATGCATTGGACAGGGTATCATAACCATCCAGTGATAAACAAATCATGCAGAAGACAGGCATATGTTAGCAGAAATACTTTGTTTTTAAAATGCTGGGTTCCTCTTAGGAGCTCCGAGTAAATACAAGGAAAAGGAGTTTAAAACAAAACAAACAAACAAACAAAACCCACCACACACGCACACCTCAAAATCCTTGAATAAAATGAAGTCAGACTATGTGTTTCCCCTAGATCCAAGTTACTCTCTGCATATTCCTGGTCCCTCTTTTCTACTTTGAATTTTGAGACAAAGAATTTATTTTAACCATACTCTCTTTCAAAACATAGTGCTTGGCAACATGCAGCGTTTCTGCTAATTAACATTCTTCCAAAAGTGCCAACTCCAGTGGTTAAGAGTAAAACATTTACCCACTATTAATGAGACTGCTATGACACTTTTCCACTAGGTGATGAAGCAAGGAGGAGGAGTGCTGTTTCTGCTTCTAGGGTGGAAAAGGCAGGAGAGACAGCAAACACATCAGCACCACCACTAATTATCTCCAGTAGTAGCAGTGCCCACTTCCTTTGGCCCAGCAGAGGTACAATTCAAATAGGCTTTTCAGCGATCAAAAGAAAGGTGTATGCTCACTTCAGACTGTGATGTCAAACATTTTTGTTAATATCTGTTGAACAACAAGCACAAGAATCAAGCCTCAGAAGTTTTTATCCCCAGTGATATTGAAGATTTTGTTGGTTTGACTGCAGTGTGGAGGAACATCTTGCTTACTATTTTGCACAGGCTTAGAAGTGCTGGTTAGATGAAGCTTCACATCCAGGGGAGCCACTGGAAAATGTGGCTTCTGGAAATACCACTTCGTTTTGGAGAAAGCGTTACTTTTCTTTCTGTGCTCGTCATGACACAGTTGGTAGTGGATTTGAATATACCATAGATGGTCACTTGGCTAGTGAAAGTTGTAAATGAAGGATAGTGGGCCTGGGGGTAAATGGTAATTGGTAACCATGGGGATTCTAATAGTGCATTGTTTAATTATCTGTACAGATTATGGATAGACTGTTCCTTTAATTAATTAAAATGGCTAAGAGAAATGAAGAGGCAGTAGTTATCTATGAACACAAAACAGCCATAGGACAGGATAGTGAGGGCCCAGTTCAAACTTAGGATCACTCCCATTGGTCTACTAGGCAGCACTAGTATGAAGAAACATGCTGGGGCTCAAAGCTCAGCCAGATTTGCTATGCTGAGTAGCTGAACTGCAGGTTTCACTAAGTGCCAAGCAGGCATCAAGACTATGATGTATGATTCTCCTAGGGAGAGAGAATTTTTCCCCTCTCGGTGATGTAGAATTGGAGTCTGAAGCACAAAGGAGAGTGAGATTACCTTATCTGAGGGGCAGAGTCTCACCAGGGACAGAGGAGACCAAAGGAAAAAAAAGGAAAGTTTGGGTTGGAAGATTAAGAAAAATTATGTTCTAAGTGAGATTTATATGGAAAGTAAAAGTAAAAAGGGATTTTTTTTTATGAGAAGGGAATTATCCTCATTCAAGTAAGTGTCATGACCAGCACATGGGCAGTCTAACCTAGAGATCAAAGCAGGAGGCAGTCTGGGTCAGACACAGGGCCAGCTTCAGGGGTTTTGCCGCCCCAAGCAGCCCAAAAAAAAAAAAGATCGCAATCTGCAGCGATTCAGCGGGAGGTCCTTTGCTCCGAGCGGGAGTGAGAGACCCTCCACCGAATTGCCGCCGAATACCTGAAAGTGCCGCCCCGCTCCGGAGTTGCCGCCCCAAGCACCTGCTTGATAAGCTGGTGCCTGGAGCCGGCCCTGGTCAGATACCAGCAGGTCAGAGTCCAAGACCGGCAAGAGGGCAGACCAAAACTCAAGTGTCAGGAGGCAGGCAGGTCCAGTTACCAGGAGACAAACTTGAGAGCAGAACCATGGATGTTAAGCAGAGTCAGGCCAGGGCAGGAGACCAGGAAGCCAAGCCAGGGGAGAGGGAGCAGGAAGCATAAGGCAAAGTCCAGAGCAAGGTGGATCCCATTTCTCTGCTGGTTTAAATAGGGGCTGTGGACCAGTCAGGGTCCCCAGCATTCTGCCATTCAGCTCCAAGGACTGGGGTCTTCTGTTTGAGGCCAGCTCCTACTTTGACAACAGTTAGTAGGTCCCTGTGTGGCAAGTTAGCACCTGCTAGCTCCGAAGAGCCTTGTAGACTAGGATCCAAGACCCATTGTCCCTGACAAGTAAGTTGTAAATAAAACTTAATATGAATAAATCTAGTAAAATGATCTTCCCTCTTGTATAAATATTTAATTAAAAGGTTTTATCAGAGTTCTATCCCAGAGATAATAGGAAAAGCTATTTAGTGTTTCCTAGTCAATTATTTTGAGTAGCAACCTTAGAGCCTGTCATCGCCATTGTTTTATGTTGAGGGTGTACACTGTAATTAGACTTAAGTCACTAGTGCAAGGCAGGCATACTACCTGAAGGCTTTCCAAGTATCAGACCATGGACACAAAGCCTTTAAAGAATCTAGAGATCTAACAGAAAGTCTGCAAATAGCCACATTGATTTCAACACAAGAAGAAGGCAGATAAAACCAAACACTGGATACAATTGAACATAATTTTGACTTAGTCCAGAACTAAGATCAATTGAAGGTTTTACTTTACAGAAAATTTAACTTTACATCTGTTTAAGGGATGAATTAGTGACTACACATTTTAATCAGTTTACATTAACCATTCATAAATCATCATGTTAGCCACTGCCATGTTTTTCTCTCTCAAGAATTGCAGTCACTTCCATTCAGACAACTAGTCTGTCTAGGTAACTATAAATCAAGCAAAGCAATTCAGTTAAGATTACTACAGTTTGGAAATCCTACATCAGAAACAAGAAAGTATTTAAGTCAAATACTATACAGTATGCATCAGATCTTTAGCTGGTGTAGACTGGCATAGCTTTATTGACTACAAAGATCTGTTTCTTCAAATGCCACCCTACAGAAGATTGCCTTAGATTCAAATTTAAAATCCCTTGTGATAACTTGCTATATGATTTTTGTATCTATGTAACGAGCAGTGGTTTTTAAATTGATTACCCATTTACCATTGTGTTCCCTGCTGTATTCCTAAGGTACATTTTGTTGCAATAAATATTTGACCAATTCATATTGGAAGTCCCATAAAATACTTTAGGTCTTTTCCCCAAAAGGTGTGAAATTATTGGAAGCCACCAGATGGCACTATTACACATAATGAATAATCAGCCCTTGAAGAAATGCTTTTTGTCAACTATGATATAGGTGGGGTTTTTTTTTAAACTAGTTGAGCATATGAACAGTCATTTCTGTTCTCTCTAAATGGGAATTACTTCCTTAGACATAGCCTACTGGTTATACTCACACAAGCAAACAAACCATTACATGGTGCCAAACATTACAAGGAGAACTTTCATTCCACCTTCTTCCCATAACCCATCTGAAGTGCCAAGCAGTAGAGATATGAAGGGTGGGTTAATGCATCAGTAAATTGCACTAAAAAATGAAGCTAGGCTACAGGGCTTTCATTTAAGCTACCGTGGAAGCACGGTTTAATCCAAATTTAAACCAAGTACAGCTTTTCCCTTAACTAAATCCAAACAGAAAGAGTGCAGAGCCTTTGAGACTATCTGGCTTAGGAGGCATCTTGAGGTAGGGAGAGCACTCTGGCTATCTGGGAGAAGGAAAGAAATGGGACAAATGGAGGACTCAGTGAAGGGGCAAGGTATTAAGAATTTGGATAAAAAATTCTCAACTTTAGGGTGTTCATCTCAACACCAGCAAAGTCTCAGCCTTGTGAGGTTCTCTGACCTCCTGTACAGAACCAGGAGGGAGGGGTAGCTCAGTGGTTTGAGCATTGGCTTGCTAAACCTTGGGTTGTGAGTTCAATCCTTGAGGGGGCCATCTGTAGCAAAAATCAGTACTTGGTCCTGCTAGTGAAGGCAGGGAGCTGGACTCAATGACCTTTTTAAGGTCCCTTCCAGTTCTAGGAGATTGGTATATCTCCAATTATTATCATTTGGATGTAATTAACGATGCCTTTTAACTTTGTAAAATGGTTCTCATTTAATCTTTTGCTGTGAGTGTTAACGTGCCAGTGTTAGCATTGCTAGCCTTCGCTGGCAGTGTCATCTGGAATCGTTCTGAAATGAACACAAATCCTGATAACTAATTAATGAGGCAAAATCACTTGCAACTTGACATTAATCCTAATAATGCCTCAGTAAGAACAATCACACAGTGACACTAAACAGTCCATTCCCATTTTGCTGATGTTATGTGGAATTGACTAAACTAAGGAACAAGAAATCTATAACTTCTAAGAGACTATATTAGTTAAACATATTAAGCCAGTCATAGGCAACAAGCTGAGAAAATAGATACTGAAAGCATATCTCAAGATGTACAGACTTTAAAACTCACATTTTTTGTCCTTTTTTTATTTGAAGGCGTTGGCACCTATATATATAGTTTGCTCATATCTTCCAGTGCCTTCCAATTAAAAACAAAACAAAACCTGTATATCATAGAACATCAGGGTTGGGAGGGACCTCAGGAGATCATCTAGTCCAACCCCCTGCACAAAGCAGGGCCAATCTCCACTTAAATCATCCAGATTTTTGCCCCATATCCCTAAATGGCCCCCCTCAAGGAGGGAATTTATAACCTAGAGTTTAGTATGCAATGCTACTGCTCAAACCACTGAGCTATCCCTCTCTCCACATTGAGGACTTAGTGAAGGGGCAAGGTATTGAGAGTTTGGATAAAAAATTCTCAACTTTAGGATGTTCATATCTTGAGATATGCCTGCAGTTCCTGTTGTAAAGCATTTTCTCAGGTCCTTGCCAATGTTGCCTATGACTGGTTAATATGTTTGACCTATGTAGTCTTAGAAGTTACAGATTTCTGGTTCTTTGGTTTAGTCAGTTCCTCTATATGATCATCAGCAAAATGGGGATAGACTGTTTGGTGTCACTGTGGGATTGTTCTTACTGAGGCATTATTAGGATTAATGTCAAGTTGCAAGTGATTTTTCTCACTAATTAGTTATTTGCACTTGTGTACATTTCAGAATGATTCTGGATTGCCAGCTAAGGCTAACAACGTAGTGTCAACAGAATTATGACATTAATTCAATGAAGCTTCCACCTATTGTTTACATTTTTTCCCTTATATTTACACTATATATAAAGCCCATTTCTCTGCCCCTAAAAAGAAGATAAATGTAAGTAATGAAGCAGAAAGTTATGAATTGGTGTTCTTACATTATACCTATCTTGAGCTTAACTGACATTTAATTTACATTGCTGTGCAATATGGAGTCATGTTGTAATCCTCTGTACCTCAAGTACATATAAAGACCTTAAAGAAAGCATACTAGCAAAAAGCTAGTGTACTTTCATATTGCTCATTGGATTCATCATATCCTTTAAATGTTTGAACTATACCGTAAAGCACAGTCATATAAATTTTTTTTTAATGTTTAGAATCCAATAGGTACTTATCCAGATTAATATTTTGTCTCAAGTGAACATATTTTGTTCACTGTATAGTCTTGATGAGCTACCTGTTATACTGGCTGAGTTTTATTTAATCATATTTTGCATGTCTGTTTTGGAACATTTGTTGATCATAAAATAATACAAGAACACTTTTTTAAAAAAGCAAACATGTACATGTGAGCCTAAAAAGTGACATCTGTTTTGAATGTTTAGGTCTCCCATTGCTCAGTCAAGTAAGTTATAGACACATCACTAGTGCTTGTTAACAGTACAGTATGCACATTCCATGTAAAAAAATCCTGAAAGGAGGGAACTTTAACCTGAGCCTGTGTACTAACAAGTGTGCTTTCTTTCACTCACCCTGCGTGAAGTTGTTGAGCATGGTCAATAGAATAAGTCCAACCTTGTTCCCAATCAAGTCAGCGGCAAAACTCAACCTTGCTGCTGGTAGGTTTTAGACCAGCCAGAGCTGGGTAATTTGCATCTACCTAGGGATTCCCCAGGAAATCCACTTAACACGTATTGTCCCAAATGTCAATATTTGTCTGGCACATCTTCAATATAGTCTTTTGAACTTGCAGATCTCACATCTCCCTCCTAGGGAGGTTACATGCAATCTTGGCCCACAATAATGTATAAACTTAATACAATAGGGTTTTTCAAGAATATTGCAGGAATTGGCCTCTCAGACCCCCACTCCCTCCCCAAAGAAGTGTGTGAAACTAGGGTGCTTGACTGGCACCCTAGGGGAATCCAAAGGTTTATTCCAGGATAGCATTTAAGCCATTACATTTCGTATTTCAACTATGCATAAAATAAACATTCTGCTATCGAGCTGGCATACATCCTTCAAAAATCCATACAGTCATTTGACAACAATCCCATATAATTTCTTTCTTTAAAATCAGTGTGATGGAGCTCTTACACTGCCCTCCTTGCCCTTGTAGCCCCAAAATCTTTAGGTGTAAATTTGAGACCTGGTCCTCCCACCTGGTTTGGGGGGTCCCTTTCTCCCTGAAGATGTCAGCTGTCCCAGCAGTGGTTTGAGGTTCCCACATTCCTGCAGTATTCCAGGAAGCAATTCTTCAGACAAAAGGGAGAAATAAGGCAGAACTGCCTCTTTGTGAAGCATCTCTCAGTAGTGGGGACAGGCAAGAGAGATTCTTCAAACCTCGCCCTTAGCCAAATTCCTTTCTCTACCCCACCTCCATGGTCTAAACTCAGCTTCTCTTGGAGAAGGGTGGCGGGCAGAGGGGAGAAGTATTGATCCCTATAGTAGGGTTCAACTCATCACTATCATGCCTCCTTGCATCTATGTCAGGGAATGTAGCTTTTGCTGTGTTGGGTGCCCCTTGTGGTTCGTTGCTCGCTCCACAATGATCTTTCTTCTAGTAACTTGCCCCTCCGGCCAGGTCACGATTAAGCCACCCTTTCCAGGCTTACAAAGTCCACCAGGACAGCTCTCCATTTGCCATTGCCAGATCGTGTTCAGCTTCTCCTCAGGCTCTGTGCCACTATCCCAGTAGCTAGCAGGTGAACCTGGGCCCCCCGCTACAGAGGGTTCCAGCCCCTCCCTGTTGCTGTATCCTCCTTCCTACTCAGTCTGTCTGACTCTGTCTCTCTCCTGTTTCTGGGTTTACCACTGGAGCCAACTCTATTCTCTGTGGCTGCTCCAACTCCTCCTGGCCTCTTGCCAGACTTCTTATGCCAAAGCAGGAGCTCAGAGCTTATTCTCCCCCTGGACTGCCTCCTTGCTCCTAGAGGCCTCCCTCCTTCCAGAGAGCCCCCTTCCCCTGCTGCTTGTAGCATCTTGGCTTTATAGTGCTGGCCTAGGCCTTCCCCAGCTTCTCTCTCAATTAACCCTGACCCTCCCTCACACTGGAAACCTAATAGGCCTCTCAAGTGCTTGTTAAGCCTATCAGGACTGATGTGGGGTGTACCCCATCACAATCACCCATCCCAGGGTGGTGGTCCTTTGATCCCCAGAGATAACATATAAAAACAATAAAAGAATCTACATGCATGCCAAAAAGCTTACCAAAGGTCATCCCGACTCCAACCTCAGGCTCTGGTATGTCTTAGCTCTTCAAAACCCACAAGGGAATTTTCCAGTGGCTACAACTTCATCTGCATCTTAGATCCAGAACCAGAACCCAGGCTGGGGCAAGCAGCCATTTTTTTATATAGCTTGGGCCTTTGATATTGGCCTTCTGTTACAAGTAATCAGCAGATAATGACCCATTCCTCAGGGTGCAGCTTCAAAAGGCTGGGGTTTTGCATAACCAGAGTTGGATAGTTTGCCTTACCCTCTCCCTAGAGATTCCCCAGGAAATCCATTTAACACTTATTGTCCAAAGGTCTATAACTCTCTATGAACTCTATGAACTCTCTAGCAGATTTTCAATATAGTCTTTTGAACTTTCAGGTCTCACATCACATCTCATGCCCAGAGAGGTTACATAAAATCCTGGCCCACAATACATAGACTTAATACAATAAGATCATTCAAGAATATTGCAGGAAATTGCCCTATCTAGGCACTCTCCATAAGCGTAGTAGAGGGTGCCTGCCCTGAAATGCTTACAATCTAAACAGATAGACAGACATGGGGTGAACAACAGATGGCAGCACATATCATTCTACAATCTTTTATTTTACTTGTGTGGGGTGGGGGTTTAGGAGTGGGTTAGCTAAATGGAAAGACAAAGAGAAGTGAGAAGAGGAAGGTATAATGGGTAGGTGTGGAGTGAGACTGGGGTGAAAAGACTGTGAGGAGATGGCAAAGGATTGGAGCAAACAGCCAATGAGCACAGGGCAGAGAAATTTCAGTCCAAACAGTAGAACATATGAACAGCATCCACCAGTCCTGGCTTAAACTGCTTCTGCATCTGCTGTGCTGGCATCAGCCTCGGATGGCTCTTCCCTGCAGTTTCTTTTGGCTGTGGGAGGGATGGCATTGCCTGGACCCTAGTGCCCATCAGAAGTTATAGTGCCCATCTTGCCTGCACAGCTCTGCATCTGGGTGTTACTGTTGTTAGGGGAGGGGTGGCCCTGGCTGCACCCCATTTTCCCTCCAACCCCAGTGCAGCAGTACCTGCTTCTGTGGCTGTTGTGATGGCTGCAGCCTCTGGCTAGCTCCTTCCCATGGTTTCTTTCCCAAAGGCAACATGACTGGGGAGAAGTGGATGCCATGTCGATCCTAGTCCCTCAGTGAGCGGTTGCTCTCCCTGCTGCTGCTGTCCTGGCTTGTGCTAATGTGTTTATCTGCTTCCACAGCTGACTCTGCCCCCAGGAGCCCCTGTGCTTCCATTCCCTCACCCAGTTACTCTATAGTAGCTCCCTGGGTTCCAGCTGGAGGCAGTCTACACTCAAAGTCTGGTTCCAACCTCTGGATGTCCACTATTGCAGAAACAAGCAGACGTTCTGGACCTATTCCTATACATATTGACAGAGAATTATTTGCCATATATGTCATCTGCAGCTCATTTGTTTGCCTTCTGCTTTTTATGTCTCTCTGGGACAAAAGATTTCTATAAAATAGATGTTTGGGTGGATCTGGCGATTTTTTAATCCCTGAGCTCTATCAGTATAGATTAAGTTAAAGAGTTTTTATGACAACTTTCCTTGTAACTCTCAATTACTTCAACCAGCTCCCTGTGTATAATGCGATAGATCCTGTACAGTTCTTTGCAGATTTATAAATGTTTCAGTCTTAGTTTTACCTTGACTTTTTGAGAAAAAAAAACTTTCCTTCGAGCAACCTGCATATTTAAGTCCTGCCTTGTCAGTGAAGGTTGCAATGACTTGTGCCAAATTTGGAAAATTCCTTGAAGCTTTTAAATAGGCTGAGCTGGGCATATGATTGTTAGCTCTCTGCATGGACTGTCAGGGTAGAATATTAAACTAACTTGAACATTTATTTTTGGTCTGCTCTTGTCAGAATTGATTTATGTGCAGAGCTTCTCAATTCTCAGCCTGTATATTTTTTAATATATTTCCCCAGTAAAGTGCGTTGAACAATCTGTTAAATGAGCAGCTTGTGGATAGGTTTCCACATGGACTTCTTTGGTTTCAGGTAGAACTGTGTGAAGAAGTTCTCACTGCTGGAGAAACTAACAAAAATCTCATGACCACTAACAATATTTGCATAAATGCAAACAAAGTAATTATGCTTCAAGACATCAGATATTAACTGAAATGAATATTTCACCTGCATACAGAATGTATCCATCTGTCAAGAAAATAATACATAATAATTCTTGAAATGTATTAGAGACCTTTTTCTTTTTTTTTTCAGAAGGTGGAGAAAGCTATGGGGAGAGGCTGTTCTAGATTTGATTTTGGCAAATAGGGAGGAACTGGTTGAGAATTTGAAAGTGGAAGGCAACTTAGGTGAAAGTGATCATAAAATGGTAGAGTTCATGATTCTAAGGAATGGTAGGAGAGAAAACAGCACAATAAAGATAACTGATTTCAAGAAGGTGGACTTTAGCAAACTCAGAGAATTGGTAGGTAAGATCCCATGGAAAGCAAGTCTATGGGGAAAAACAGTTCAAGAAAGTTGGCAGTTTTTCAAAGAGACATTATTAAAGACAGGTGATCTTCAATTATCTGAAACAAAAAAAAAGTGCTACCAAAAGTAGAAACTAGATCAAATTACAAAGGATGAATATATAAACAAGTAACACAAGTATGTAAGAACAAAATTAGAAAAACTAATGCACAAAACAAAATTAAACTAGCTAGTGACAAAAAGGATAAGAAAACATTCTATAAATGCATTAGAAGCAAGAGGAAGACCAAGGACAGTGTAGGCCTGTTACTCAATGGGGAGGGGACAATGACAATAATGAAGTATTTTACCTGGGATATGGACCCTCTAGTGGCCTGCACAGGAAGGGGGTACCTGTTTGAGGTATACACAGGATAGTGTCATTTTCAGGTTCTCTTCTGTGCATTTGACATGGTATCAGGACTCAAAATTTTGTCCACAACATTCCTCCCAAAATTATATCAGTTCTGCTAGAACTAAAATTATATTACAACGGGGGGGGGGGGGGGTCAGTACTGAAATATCTCATTCAAGAGAGAGTTTGTTAGTATAGTCAAAAATACTCCTGGTTAATCAGGTACTTGGAATTGCCTGGTAAGTGGAACAAGTGTGCATTGAATGTATTGCACCCAAGGAAGGTTTGGAGGGCTTGTTAGGATATAGATATTCAGGCCTGCCTGTAAAGGCCTATACTTTAAGAATTTAGATGTGTTTTTTGTCTCTTAGCTAGTTACAAGGGGTAAAAAGACAAAGAATCAAAATCACAGTCCATCTGTGTATGGGCCTTCCCTCACTAGGATAGTCTGCAGCCTTGTTGTTAGGCTAAGGCCTTTGGGTAAGCAGCAGAGGCAGCCATAAACTGGGAAGCATCTGGTCACATCCTCACATTCCAAACTAGTCACACTGACATAAGGTGCTATTGGGCTGTTGGGAAGATGATCCTGTCCTGATAGTGCCCATCACCACCAGATAAAGAAACAGATCTTAAGATGGTTAAAGAAAATTTAGTTTGATAGCATCCTGTCTGGCAAGAACTCATTTATCAATGGTTGTGGTTATGAAACGCTCATTTCTGTATTGTTTTATCTTTATGACCCCCACTTTTCTATTGTTAATCTGTCTGGTTCTCTAATTGTTTCTGTCTGCCGTATAATTAATTTTGCTAGGTATAAGGATAGTGGAATATACTTTGTTAGAGAATTATGTTACAATATGTTAGGATTGGTTAGTTAAATTTCAGTAAAATGATTGGTTAAGGTATAACTGAGAATATTACTATATAAACTAGGGTCAAACAGGAAGTGGGGGGAAGGAAATTAGAATCATGTTTGCTAAGCGGGAGGGAACGGGAACAGGGAATAGGGAATGGGGAACAGGGACACAGGCAAGGCTCTGCGGCATCAGAGGTGGGAAAGGGGACATCAGGTAAACTCTCTGTGGCATGAGAGCTGGGAAGGGGGACACGGGGTAAACGCTCTGTGGCATCAGACCTGAGAACAGAACACTGGGGAGCTATCAGCATATAGAGATAAGCCCGACTGGTATGAAGGGCTTCAGAATATGCTTGCTTGGAAATTAACCTGAATAAACATCACAATGTTTGCACTTCAGACTTCTGGTCTTCTGCTTTCTGTGTACATGACAAGAACCAGGGGAAAGGGTGGAGGGAAAGCCCTCTTACAGGACTCAGTGGTCCCACAGGACAGGGACCCTGGTGCAGCGAGTAGGGTGAAATGCAAAGCCTATTGTTCTGAGTGAGATTTGCACTTCATGCACTGGTATAGAGATTTTAACTGTAGTTGTTGAGAACAGTCAAAGAGAAGGTTACCAGTTTGCTATTTTCAGTTTGCTTATTTTGGAAAAGGAAATAGTACCAGAGAAAGCAGAACCATGGATGAGAGTGATGCAGTTGCAAAGTTAGAACTGTTCAGACAGCAGCTGGCAAAAAAAGAGAAAGAACATCAGCAAATCTTGGAGTTAATGCAGCTGGAAGTTGAGGCTCACCAGCAAGTCTTGAAGCAGAAAGGGACAAAGAGGAAGCCACACATAAAAGGGCCATGGAATTAAAGAACTGGAAATAAGGGCCCAGAGGAAAGCTGAGGAGTCAGCACATCAGTGGGCCCTAGAGCTGAAAACCAAGGAGGCTCGGGAAAGAGAGAGACACAGAAAGCATCTACTATATCTGACAGACAAGCAGAACCAGAATACGCCCTCCACATACACACCACTGATTCCCGCCTCTGCAAAAACCCACAAATGGGAACAATTGTGTCCTGCATACAAAGAGACAGATAATAATGCATAATATTTCACTACCTTTGAGAGGCTGTGTGTGATTCATGAGGACAAGAAAATGTTTGGTTGCAAAGTTAACTAAGGGTATGGCTACACTTGCAACTTCAACTAGTCCAACCCTCTGTTCAAAGGAGGACTGATCCCCAGACAGATTTTTGCCCTAGATCCCTAAATGGCCCCTTCAAGGATTGAACTCACAACACTGAGTTTAAGCAGACCAATGCTTAAACCACTGAGCTATCCCTCCTCCTCCTGCCATAGTTTAGAGCCTAGACTTAATAAGCAAGATACTTTCCTGGCTAATGAAGTTTTGCTCACCCAAAGTCTTTGCAGTATTTTTCAGTCAGGCTGGCTGCGACCTACCTTTCATAAGACAGAACATGCTGGCAGTGTGTCTCCTCAGTGAAAGAGGCTCTCTGTCTCTTTACAACCCCAGATAAATCAAAAGAGTCCAGTGATCTTTGTCCATAAACTGGACCCACTCTTGCTGTGTGTTCTTGCCTGTACATTTCACAATCTCTTTTCAATCATGCAACCTTGATTAGCTGGTGGTTCTGTGTGCAAATAGACTTACATTGTCAGACACATGATGCATAATACACACCTGGCCAGACAAAGATAAGTGTCCAAGAACCTGAACCTGTCCAAAGCCTTTCACCTTCTGGTGACCTGCTTTTAATTTTAAGGTTTTAAGAACATAATTTCCAGTATAGGTATATGATTCCTTAAACATTATCCATCCATACATCTCACAATGACAATGATGACCAAAGCATTACAGGCTGTTGGTAGAGACTTCACATGCCACCGTTTGGTGAATTATTATGCACATAGCCACAGGAGATTCCTGTAAACCACTATGCACTTCTTATGTGATCTGCTAGTTGGCATCAAGGGGTCTCTGCACCACAAGTGCCTCTACTTGTGCAATAGCCAGGGGCGGCTCTAGGCACCAGCAAAACAAGCTGGTGCCTAGAGCGGCCAAATCTAGGGGGTGTCCCTTGCGGCAGGAGTGAGCGGCAGGCTGAGCAGGTGGACCTGCCACAGTCATGCCTGCGGGAGGTCCACCGGAGCCCCGGGATGACCGGACCTGCCGCAGGCATGACTGCGGAGGGGGCGCTCCTCCCGCGGCACGGCTGGACCTCCCGCAGGCATGACTGCGGCAGCTCAAGCGGAGCCGCCGCGTCCGCGAACCGTCCGCAGCCGCGGGGGGTCCAGCCGAGCCACGCGGGACCAGTGGACCCTCCACAGTCATGCCCGCGGGAGGTCCGCTGCTCCCGCGGCTCCGGGGCGCCTCCCGCGCATGACTGCTTGGGGCGGCCAAAACGCTAGAGCCGCCCCTGGCAATAGCATACTAGAGGGGGAATTTCTTGGCCCCAGCTAGTGAGCCACTCATACCCGAAAGCGTGAGGGAGTGAAATGTATTTTATTTTATTGTGGCTAGGGAGTTGTGTGCTGTATTTGTCATTCATGTCATTGGATCAAGCAGTAGGTTTCAGCCTCAGTTATGGCCTGTTACTAGGGAGCCATAGGGGAGGTGCCCCACTCTCACTCTTCTTCTGGTTACGGGTGATGGTTTCAGCACAGCATGACTTTCCTTGTCTCTGACATTAGTTTCCCATTAGCAGTGATAACTTCCCCACCAGGCCAGCCCACGGTCTCCTGAAGTTGGTTCAGAATAATTCTTCCTTTTTCTTGCAGCACTAATTTTTTAAATTCCTTTTTAAACTGTTCATTTACTTTAATTAAACTCACCAATGCCTCATAAGCTTGCTCACCAAATGGATTATCTTGCAGCTCTAATTTTTAATAGGTTGGCTAGATATGATCACAACAGTAAAAATGTCACTACTCTAATAAATCTGAGTTCTAAATCTATGGCTTTACTTCTTACATGTTCTCTCACCTTGTACTTCTTCCTTGCTTATTTTCTATTACAGTCATATGTTAAGTGAAGACTTCTATCTATGTGGGGTAGATGGGAGTGGGCGGGAAGGATTGTGGGTGGCATTTGTACAGATGTGCTAACAGGTATGTAATGCTCTCATTATTAAACGGTTGACTTCACCATTTGATATTTTTTACTGTGAGAATCCTGACTTTAAAGCTTCTCTGAATGTTGTTCAATTACTTTTGCAACAGTTGTGGCTTATTGGAACTATTACCCCGATAGGACAAATACATCAACTTTAACCTTGCAATCCTCATACACAATATATTCCATAGATTTTTATCTAAACAATATCATAGATTTCAACTATATTTCCCTCATAGTTGATTGTAGAATGAAGACACTTATCTTAATACTGTGTTATCCACACTGGCCAGACTACACTTGGGAAATGATGTTATATCATGTATCTAAACTGGGGGGCAATGTAAATGGTGGGTGTGGTGAGTTGTGGACATAGTTTCAGACATTTCCACTTGAAGACTGCATCCTCCTTAAAGCTTTTCTGTACATTTCAAAGTACGCACAGTTTAAAATGTGCCTGGTCTGTAAGATTTCTGGGTGCCCCCCGCAAGCTGTATGCTGTTGTAGATAACAACTAGGTGTGACATCAGGATCCCTCTTGGAGTCCACAAAGGCAAGCTTTTAAAGAAAACACACATGGAAACCTAGGGATTGGCATAGTAGATTAGGGGTCCATCTAAACCTGACAGTGGCCAGTAGCAGATGCTTCAAAAAGAGGGGAAAGCAGACATTATGCAAAGTTTATTTCTAATGCTGTCGGTTACAGGCTGGCTCATGCCCTGAAGCATGAGAGTGTATAACTCTATTTTTAAACTCTTATCTCATCTAAATGTGAGTGTTTGGAAAATACACATGTAAGGACATTTCAGTTAATTTACTTTTAATAACAACACTTCTCTTCATTTTTTATATTATCACACACAAAATACGAAATTAAAAGAACATTAAGATTGCAAAGTCAAGCATTCAAAAGTTAGGAAATGCCAGAATTAAGGTTGCCTGTATAACCTTATTTCTGCTCCCTTGTTTGTATGTTTTATGATAATCTTTAATTACATGATCACATACTACTTTTCCACAGGACCCCTACCTCATTTAGGGCACAGGATGAAGCTGCTCTTTGTATTGTGAAGAAGGCTGTAGGCCCCCTGAATCACTTGTTGCTGAAGTTGGAAGGTGTGTAGTGAAAGACAGGAGATTGCAAGAAGAGAAAGGAGAGTCTCATAGTTAAGGCAGTCCTGGAATGCTGCTCTGGAGAATTGGATTCTATTCTTGCCTCTGCCACTGAGTTTCTCTGTGATGCTGGGCAAGTTACTTAAACTAAACTTTCTAGAGGTAGTCCCTAATATTGTGTTTTTCATTTTCTAGGTGCCCAATTTGAGACCATGGCTGATTTGCTCACAGCTGCAATTTTAGTCAACAAGAGCTGTTATTTGAACATATAAAGTGCTATATAATGCTAAGTATTCTGAAAAATCAGATCTTAGAGACCTTAAATTAGGCACCCAAAATTAGTAGAAACATTTGACCTAAATTTCTCTGTGCCTCAGTTCCCCACCTGTAAAATGGGGATAATTTCACAGGTGTATTTGTGAAGATAAATGAATATTTGTAGATCCCTCATATACCATAGTGGTGACTCTCATAGAAAAACCCATGAGGAACTTAATAATTCTGTCTTCAGAGCAGTGTTTGAATGGGGCCATATATTGAATAATGAAGATAAAACAAAATATCAAATAACTACTTATTAAGTGAGCACCATCCATACTGTGCACTGAGTGAGGCAGGGGTCCTGTGGGGAAAAGTACGATCATGTAATGAAAACAGAAGGGGGCTGAATTAAGGTAGCATAGGCTCTTGTCATCCTTTCTGTGGACCAGCACTAGCGGGGGATGAGAGACATGCTTCACAGACATTTAGTGACATCAGAAGAATGTGAGACTTAGGGTTTTTGATTTCCATTCTAGGCTCTGGAGGGAAGTGTGCTCTAATGATCACAAACCCCTCTGCTGTCCACTGCCCGCCAAGCTTGACATTTCTACCCCAATCCTGTCTCATCCCTGCCCCGGCTCCTCATCCTAGTCCTGGTCTCATCACCCAGCCAAACAGAATTTTCCGCTCCCAGCTCCTCAGCCAATTTATGCTTTCCAGACATACCCCACCATGCTCCAGGAATTCCCACCATCACTGGCTCACAGTCTCATTCTCCCTCTTCAGATTCCTCTACCAAACTCAGTCTTCCCCCAGCTCCAGCCCCTCCCACTTCCTTACCCA
Organism: Mauremys reevesii; assembly: GCF_016161935.1. Classification (NCBI taxonomy): domain Eukaryota; kingdom Metazoa; phylum Chordata; order Testudines; family Geoemydidae; genus Mauremys; species Mauremys reevesii. The sequence goes on along the minus strand of NC_052624.1, from coordinate 127,351,905 downwards.
GTCTGTCCCACACTGCTCATCTGATCTCAGTCTCCGACTCCAAAAGCTTCCCAGTCCACTTCTTTTTCTCTCCCTGGATCCCACTCTTCTTTCTGCTCTGACTTCCAGTCCCAGTTTCTCTCCCTCCCTCCCTCCAGTCCTAGTCTCCAGCCACCCATGGCTCCTTGTCCCAATCTACTTTTCCTGGCTGTTGTTCCTTCTACATTTGAGTCAGACACCTTCCTCTTACACACTGTAAGAGGTCACTGAAAGCACAGGGGTGATGGTGATGGTCTCTCTGCTTTCAATCTTGGTGCCTCACCCCACTTCTTGGCAGCACCAGGGAGCCAAATGTGGGGAAGTCCTACTGACCTCCTATATTCCTGGCCTGGAACATGCCCAGTTGTTTTGTGGAGATGGCAAATGCACAGAAAGGTCTCTCGTAGCAGGTGTTAGGGACTGGAGCATGCTCAGTGCAGGTGGAATCTTTGAAAATTTCGGCACATACTCAGAGATTTGCTAGAGATTTGCAGCTGAAATTGCCAAAGTCTCTATAATTTGGCTATATGTGAGAGAATTGTCATGGGAAGAGCAAAAGGCACACCCCAGACACAAAGGCCGCCCCTCTACCAAATCTGAAATCCTTGCTCCACAGCTTCTGCAAAAAGGGATGACAGAATTTTTTAATATGGCAAAATATATTTTTTCCTAGCCTTGCTCTTGAAAACATCTGAACAGTTTTGGCTGAAACTTTCTAAATGTAAAATGATCCTGAGGCCGGCACCCAGCATGGAAATTTTCAGCCCAGATGATTAAATTTGATAAAGTTATAGGCAACTGAAAATGTGGTTTTATAATGAGAAGAACTAAGCAACCGTAATAAATGGTGCTTCCAGCTCTGACTAAAATAATATTTTTATTAGATTTACTAATGAATTGCTATATATTTCCAGCTTCAATCCTAATTTATTGTTCATCTGTGTATAATAAAGTTATTAAACAGGTGAATTACTTTTGATAATTAGCATTGACATTTCTACAGTGTATTCTTCAGTACTCATTTTCTTACTATATTGTCAGAATTAAGGTGGGAGTTAAATAAATGAGAACATCCTAAATACAAATGTAAATTTGTATCTGAGCAATTTCATTTAAAAAATAAAATTAATAGTTTAAATAAGAACCAAAGAACATAAAAATGACCTTACTGGGTCAGACCAAAGGTCCATCTAGCCTAGTATCCTGTCTTCCGACAAAGGCCAAAGCCAGGTGTGCCAGAGGAAATTTATAGAACAGGTAATCATCAAATGATCAAGATGGGCAAGGGATAGCTCAGTGGTTTGGGCACTGACTTACTAAACACAATGCTGTGAGTTTAATCGCTGAGGGGGCAATTTAGGGATCTGAGGCAAAAATCTGTCTGGAGATTGGTCCTGCTTTGAGCAGGGGATTGGAATAAATGACTTCCTGAGGTCTCTTCTAACCCTGATATTCTATGATTCATTCCCAACTTATGTTAAACAGAGATTAGGGACTCAATCCTGGCTAATACCATTGTTGGACCTATTCTCCATGAATTTATCTGGTTCAATCATATCCCCCTTTAGTCTTCTCTTTTCCAAGCTGACAAGTCCCAGTCTTATTAATCGCTCCTCATACAGAAGCTGTTCCATCCCCCTAATCATTTTTGTTGTCCTTTTCTGAACCTTTTCCAATTCCAATATATCTTTTTTGACATGGGGTGACCACATCTGCATGCAGTATTCAAGATATGGGTGTACCATGGATTTATATAGAGGCAATATGATATTTTCTGTCTTATTATCTATCCCTTTCTTAATGATTCCCAACATTCTTTTCTTCTTTTTGACTGCCAGTGCACATTGAGTGGATGTTTTCAGAGAACTACTCTCAATGACTCCAAGATCTCTTTCTTGAGTGATAACAGCTAATTTAGACCCCATCATTGTATATGTATAGTTGGGATTATGTTTTCCAATGTGCATTACTTTGCATTTATCAACACTGAATTTCATCTGCCATTTTGTTGCCAAGTCAGCCAGTTCTGAGAAATCCTTTTGTAGCTCTTCACAATCTTCCTGATACTTAACTACACCTCTACCCCAATATAACATAAATTCAGATATAACGTGGTAAAGCAGCTCTCCAGGGGGGCGGGGCTGCACACTCCGGTGGATCAAAGCAAGTTCGATATAACGCGGTTTCACCTATAACGCAGTAAGGTTTTTTGGCTCCAGAGGACAGCGTTATATCGGGGTAGAGGTGTATCTTGAGTAGTTTTCATAGAATCATAGAATCATAAAAGATTAAGGTTGGAAGAGACCGCAGGATGTCATCTAGTCCAACCCCTGCTCAAAGCAGGACCAACACCAACTAAATCATCCCAGCCAGGGCTTTGTCAAGTCGGACCTTAAAAACCTCTAAGGATGGAGATTTCCTAGGTAATCCATTCCAGTGCTTCACCACCCTGCTAGTGAAATAGTTTTTCCTAATATCCAACCTAGACCTCCCACACTGTCACTTGAGACCATTGCTCCTTGTTCTGTCATTTGCCACCACTGACATAAGCCTAGCTCCACCCTCTTTGGAACCCCCTTTCAAGTAGTTGAAGGCTGCTATCAAATTCCCCCTCACTCTTCTCTTCTGAAGACTTAATAAGTCCAGTTCCCTCAGCCTCTCCTCATATGTTGTGCCCCAGCCCCAATTTCTTCACATCCTTTCTGTAGTGGGGGGCCCAAAACTGGATGAAATACCCCAGTTGTGGCCTCACCAGTGCTGAATAGAGGGGAATAATCACTTCCCTCGATCTGCTGGCAATGCTACTACTAATGCAGCCCAATATGCCATTAGCCTTCTTGGCAACAAGGGCACATTGATGACTCATATCCAGCTTCTCATCCACTGTAATCTCCAGGTTTTTTTCTGCAGAACTACCACTTAGCCAGTCTGTCCCCAGCCTGTAGCAGAGCATGGGATTCTTCCATCCTAAGTGCAGGACTCTGCACTTGTCCTTGTTAAACTTCATCAGATTTCTTTTGCCCCCATCCTCCAATTTTTCTAGGTCACTCTGGACCCTATCCCTACCCTCTAGTGTATCTACCTCTCCCACAGTTTAGTGTCATCCGCAAACTTGCTGAGAGTGCAATCCAGCCCATCATCCAGATCATTAATAAAGATGTTGAACAAAACCGGACCCAGGACTGACCCTTGGGGCACTCTGCTTGATACCAGCTGCCAACTGGATATGGAGCCATTGATCACTACCCATGGAGCCCGACAATCCAGCCAGCTTTCCATCCACCTTATAGTCCATTCATCCAATCCATACTTCTTTAACTTGCTGTCAAGAAAACTGTGGGAGACCGTATCAGAAGCTTTGCTAAAGTCAAGTTATATCACATCCACTGCTTTCCCCATATTCACAGAGCCAGTTATCTCATCATAGAAGGCAATCAGGTTGGTCAGGCATGACTTGCCCTTGGGGAATCCGTGTTGACTTTTCCTGATCACCTTCCTCTCCTCCAAGTGCTCTAAAATAGATTCCTTGAGGACCTGCTCCATGATTTTTCCAGAGACTGAGGTGAGGCTGGCCAGTCTGTAGTTCCCCGGATACCCCTTCTTCCCTTTTTTAAAGATTGGTGCTATATTTGCCTTTTTCCATTTGTCCGGGACCTCCCCAGATTGCCATGAATTTTCAAAGATGTCTCTGCAATCACATCAGCAAACACCCTTAGCATACTAGGATGCATTGCATCCAGCCCCCTGGACTTGTGCATCTCCCGCTTTTCTGAACAGAACCTTAACCTATTATTTCACCACTGAGAGCTGCTCACCTCCTCCCCATACAGTGCTGCCAGTGCAGCAATCTGGGAGCTGTCCATGTCCATGAACACTGAGGCAAAAAAAGCATTGAGTACTTCAGCTTCTTCCACATCATCTGTCACTAGGTTGCCTCCCTCATTCAGTAAGGGTCCCACACTTTCCCTGACCTTCTTCTTGTTGCTAACATACCTGTAGAAAACCTTCTAGTTACCCTTCACATCCCTTCTAGCGCAACTCCAATTGTGCTTTGACCTTCCAGATTACACACCTGTATGCTTGCGCAATATTTTTATACTCCTCCCTAGTCATCTGTTCAAGTTTCCACTTCTTGTAAGCTTCTTTTTGTGTTTAAGCTCACCAAAGATTTTTCTGTTAAACCAAGCTGGTAGCTTGCCATATTTGCTATTCTTTCTGCACATTAGGATGTTTAAGAACATCAGAATGGCCCAGACCAAAGGTCCATCTAGCCTAGTATCCTGTCTTCCAACAGTGGCCAGTGCCAGGTGCCCCAGAGGGAATGAACAGAACAGGTAATCATCAAGTGATCCATCCCCTGTTGCTCATTCCCAGCTTCTGGCAAACAGAGGTTAGGGTCACCATTCCTGCCCATCCTGGCTAATAGCTATTGATGGACCTGTCCTCCATGAATTTATCTCATTCTTTTTTAAACGCTGTCATGGTCTTGGCCTTCACAACATCCTCTGGCAAGGAGTTCTATAGGTTGACTGTGCATTGTGTGAAGAAATACCTCCTTTTATTTGTTTTAAACCTGCTGCCTATTCATTTCATGTGGTGACCCATAGTTCTTGTGTTATGAGAAGTAGTAAACAACACTTCCTTATCTACTTTCTCTACACCAGTCATGATTTTATAGACCTCAATCATATCTCCCCTTAGCCGTCTCTTTTCCAAGCTGAAAAGTCCCAGTCTTATTAATCTCTCCTCATACAGAAGCCATCCCATACCCCTAATAATTTTTGTTGCTATTTTCTGAAGCTTTTCCAATTACAATATATCATTTTTGAGATGGGGCCACCACATATGCACATAGTTTTCAAGATGTGGGCGTACCATGGATTTAAATCATAGACTTTAAGGTCAGAACATACCATTATGATCGTCTAGTCTGACCTCCTGCACAACACAGGCCACAGAATCTCAACCACCCACTCCTGTATCAAACCCTAACCTGTGTCTGAGCTATTGAAGTCCTCAAATCATGGTTTAAAGATTTCAAGGTGCAGAGAATCCTCCAGCAAGTGACTAGTTCCCCACACTGCAGAAGAAGGTGAAAAAACCCCAGGACCTCTGCCAATCTGTCCTGGGCCTTTGCGAATCTGCCCTGGAGGAAAATTCCTTCTCGACCCCAAATATGGTGATCAGTTAAACCCTGAGCATGTGGGCAAGACTCACCAGCCAGACACCCAGAAAAGAATTCTCCATAGTAACTCAGATCCCATCCCATCACAGGCCATTGGGCATATTTACCACTAATAGTCAAAGATCAATTAATTGCCAAAATTAGGCTATCCCATCATACCATCCCCTCCATAAACTTATCAAGCTTAGTGTTGAAGCCAGATATCTCTTTTGCCCCCACTGCTCCCCTTGGAAGGCTGTTCCAGAACTTCACTCCTCTGATGGTTAGAAACCTTCGTCTAATTTCAAGTCTAAACTTCCTGATGGCCAGTTTATATCCATTTGTTCTTGTGTCCACATTGGTTCTGAGTTTAAATAATCCCTCTCCCTCCCTGGTATTTATTCCCCTGAAATATTTATAGAGAGCAATCATATCTCCCCTTAGCCTTCTTTTGGTTAGGCTAAACAAGCCAAGCTCTTTGAGTCTCCTTTCATAAGACAGGTTTTCCATTCCTCAGATCATCCTAGTAGCCCTTCTCTGTACCTGTTCCAGTTTGAATTCATCCTTAAACAAGGGAGACCAGAACGTCACATGGTATTCCAGATAAGGTCTCACCAGTGCCTTGTATAACGGTACTAACACCTCCTGATGCATCCCAAGACTGCATTAGCTTTTTTCATGGCAATATCGCATTGGCAGCTCATAGTCACCTTGTCATCAACCAATACTCCGAGGTCCTTCTCCTCCTCTGTTACTGACAACTGATGTGTCCCCAGTTTATAACAAAAATTTAGGGATTAATAACAAGAATTTTTGTTATAAACTGGGGACACATCAGTTGACTTTTCACTATTACATTTCATCCTATTACTCTTACTCCAGTTTATAAGGTCATCCAGATCTTCCTGTATGATATCCCGGTCCTTCTCTGTGTTGGGAATACCTCCCAGCTTCGTGTCATCTGCAAACTTTATCAGCACATTCCCACTTTTTATGCCAAGGTCAGTAATAAAAAGATTGATCCCAAAACCGATCCCTCCAGCCTGACAGTGCACGTTTCAGTACGGCCTGTTGTACTCTCCCCTTTAACCATTCCTTATCCACCTTTCAATTTTCATATTGATCCCTATCTTTTCCAATTTAGCTAATAATTCCCCATGTAGAAGCATATCAAATGCCTTACTGAAATCGAGGTAAATTAGATTCACTGCGTTTCCTTTGTCTAAAAAATCTGTTACCTTCTCAAAGAAGGAGATCAGGTTGGTTTGGCACAATCTACCTTTTGTAAAACCATGTTGTATTTTGTCCCAATTACCATTAACCTCAATGTCCTTAACTACTTTCTCCTTCAATTTTTTTTCCAAGACCTTGCATACTACAGATGTCAAACTAACAGGCCTATAGTTACCCGGAACACTTTTTTTCCCTTTCTTAAAAATAGGAACTATGTTAGCAATTCTCCAGTTATACGGTACAACCCCTGAGTTTACAGATTCATTAAAAATTCTTGCTAATGGGTTTGCAATTTCATGTGCCAGTTCCTTTAATATTCTTGGATGAAGATTATCTGGGCCCCCTGATTTAGTGCCATTAAGCTGTTTGAGTTTGGCTTCTACCTCGGATGTGGTAATATCTACCTCCATATCCTCATTCTCATTTGTCATCCTACCATTATCCTTAAGCTTCTCATTAGCCTCATTAAAGACTGAAGCAAAGTATTTGTTTAGATATTGAGCCATGCCTAGATTATCCTTAACCTCCACTCCATCCTCAGTGGTTTAGCGGTCCCACTTCTTCTTTCTTTGTTTTCTTCTTATTTATATAACTATAGAACCTTTTACTATTGGTTTTAATTCCCTTTCCAAGGTCCAACCCTACATGGTTTTTTACCTTTCTCACTTTATCCCTAAGTGTTCTGACCTCAATAAGGTAGCTTTCTTTGTTGATCACTCCCATCTTCCACTCTTTGTAGGATTTCTGCTTTTTCTTAATCACCTCTTGAGATGCTTGTTCATCCAGCTTGGTCTACGATTCCTGCCTATGATTTTTTTCCCCTTTCTTGGGATGCAGGCTTCTGATAGTTTCTGCAACTTTGATTTGAAGTAATTCCAGGCCTCCTCCGCCTTTAGATTCTTCAGTCCAATCCACTTCCCTAATTTCCTTAATTGTTTAAAGTTACCACTTTTGAAATAAAAAACCCTAGTCACAGATCTATTTTTCTTTATCCTTCCATTTAGTTTAAACTGAATTAGCTCATGATAGCTCGAACCAAGGAGGAGGAGGAAGAGGATGGGTGACATGCAACAGGGGGGTCCAGTTGTTCTGAGACCCAGGACCTGTTTGAGACCCTACCGCAGCCCAGGCACTCCATGCAATTAAATCCAGTTGAGCCTGATGTAGGAGATGGGTCCTTGGGTAAGGGTGCAAATTTATTTCCCATTACAGTGATGGTGCCCGCAACTTCACAGGACACAACTATTGACTTTGCATTAATTTACTGGTACTAGAAGAGATAGTGGTACATCAAAGAGAGGTAGTGTTGTTATTTGCTTTTCGCTGCCCTGTAGAGTTAGGCAAGGGAGCCATGCAAAGAAATTTATGTTCAGAGGGATGTCCCTTGAATCCTTCTAAGACATTGTGAAAAGAATTTCAAAGTTGGACACTTTCCCACTCCAGTCAGTGATAACTTTGGCAGGCACCATTGCAGTACACAGGCTAGTAGCATACACATCCAGGTTGCTTTGGGATGCCAGCAGCAACTGTGCTCTCTCTGCCTCAGGAGTGAGGTATCAGCTAAAATCACCAGTGTCTGTGGAAAATGGTGCCAATATTTAGTGCATTGTCCTATACTCATACTTAGGGTGACTATACATCCCATTTTGGCTGGGACAGTCCCCTTTTTAAGCCCTGTCCTGGATGTTCTGATTTTTTTTTATAAAACTGGGCATTTGTTCCATTTGCTCTTGCCAACTGATCACCACTAGGGTGGTGCAGAAGAACGTTGGGGGGCCACGATGCCAGACACTGGGGCTCAGGCTGTCGGTCCTGTCCCCAGGTGGCTCAGGCCAGCCCCACGCTGTGTTCCATTTTCACTTTGGGAATTATGGTCACCCTACTCATAATTTCATGCAATTGAGCAATTCCATTCTCATTTCCCTGTCCCCTGGCAGCCTGTATGCACCATGGCTGGTGCTATGAGTGGTTCTGTGCACCAGCAATTCCAATGAGCATGTCTTGTTTAAAACTTTAGGGGAGCAAGGGAAGAGAGTTTTGAATCTTGTTTCACTTTCTGTAGTGATTATACTGACAATGCTAATCGCGTGTGTTTTATTTGCAGCTGCTGCCATTATGGCCTTGAGGGGTTCCCCTTCCAGACCCATGGAATGCCTAAGCCAAAGAAGGAAGAGAAAGAAGAGGACTGGTGATGACATGTTCAATGAGATCCTGCCAGCCACTGCTGCATCGGATCATGAGCACAGGGCCTGAAAGGTGAACACTAAAGAGAGCCTGGAGAAGGAAAGAGTGGAGAGGAAGGAGAAAGGCTTAGGAGTCCCAGCAGGAAAAGGAGAGGGAGATGCACTAGGACATAATGGGGCTTCTCTGACAGCCAATGAAGATGTTGTAGACTCTGGTGGACCTCCAGGTTTAAGAATACCAGGCTTGCCTTCTTCTGCAGTCCATGGAGAATGCCATTGCAACATCTCTCTATAATCCCCCAACATTCCACATGGCATCAGGGGCTGCTGCACTACCACTACCACTTCACCCAGCAGGACATTAAAGACAATAACAGTTTCATATACACTGACCTGCGAATGCCACATTGGGTATGTGTAGCTAAAATGGACATGAATGTTCTTTCCCCTTCATAAATTCTGGTTTACTAATTTAAGTGTTTGATGTATTTGCTTTAAGATTGCATGGATTTTTCTTGCCACTGATTTTGTTACAGAATAAAATTCTATTTGGAACATAACTCTTCTTTATTAGTTCACAACATATGCTACAGAGTGCATAGTAGTTCTGAAAGCAAAAAACAAACAAACAATTGTTACTGTATGGTGTGACACAATTCACATGATCAATGACAAACAAAATGAATAGGTGCATTGACAGTGTTATATTAATACATGTACTCCAAGCACCACACAATTCCTAACAGGCCCCAAAACTGCAGAGCAAAGTAGGGCACAGTATTCCACAATGCATTACCATAGCTCACTGTTAAAATGATGTTTCAAAGCCTCCCTGAGCCATATCACTCCGTTGTGTATGGCTGTTCAAATTTCAGCAGACAGCCATTCCACCTCTGGCCTCCACCCCAATAGAAACTTTTCCCCCTTTGTTTCACAGATATTATGAAGAACACAGCAGGCTGCTATTGGGATCTTTTTCTCGCTGACTCCCAATATTTTGAGTAAACAGCACCAGTGTCCCTTCAGTCTACCAAAAGCACATTGAACTGTCATTCTGCACTTTCTGTGCTGGTAGCTGAATCTCTCTTGGGTGCTGTTGAGATGGCTGGTGTACAGCTCATGGGAGCAAGAAGTCATCTCGGTCTGCTTGGATCACTATTGGCATTTCCACATTCCAAATGGTAATTTGACAGTCGAGAAAGAAAGTCCCAGATTGTAGTTTTCTGAAAAGTCCTGTGTTCTTAACGATGAGAACATCACACAGTTTTTCTGACCAGTCAACAGTGATGTCGGTAAAATGTTCCCAATGACTCACCAATGCTTGCATAACCATAAAAAAGTAGCCCTTTCTGTCAGTGTACTCTGTGGCAAGGTGGTCTGATGCCAAAACAGGGATATGCATGCCATCTGTTGCTAGTTGCCGCAGTTTGGGAAGCATTGCTGCAGATCCATCCACTATGTCCTGCACATTGCAAAGAGTGTAGCAGGAAGTGATTAATGGCCCTGAACAACTTGCATGACAACAATCCCCCGCAATGGATTTTCCAACTCCAAAATGATTTCCCATTGACCAGTAGCAATCTGGCATTACATATTTCCACAGTGTGATCACCGCTTGCTTCTCCACTGTCAGTGCAGCTCTCATTCTGGTGTCCCTGCACTTGAGGGCTGGGCAAGCTCTGCATACAGATCCAGGAATGTAGCCTTGCTCATCCGATAGTTCTGCAGCCACTGCTCAGCATCCCAAGCCAGCATTACAATGCAATCCCACCAGTCAGTGCTCATTTCTTGGGCTCAGAAGTGGCATTCCACCATCTGCAGCTGTTCCATGAATGCCACCAACGACACTGAATTGGTTCTCATTATGTCCCACATCAATCTGTCCTCCAAGGAATCATGTTCCCCTCTCATTCAGTTCTTCTTGCGGCTCTGCAAATCCTCGAGGATCGTGCGCCCTGTGCTTGCAGCACTCATGACAACAGAATAGAGCTGTGTAGGCTCCACTCTTCTGTCAGAGAAGGTAGGCAGCAAGGAAGACCACTCAAAGTTGTAGGATTTTCAAAAAAGACATTATGGGATGGATACATTTTTACTCTAGGAAGTTGACCCCTTCCTCCCCATCATCCTTGCACAACTTGTTTCTGTCCCACCATGCATTGCGAAATTCCCAAAAGACTGTGTGCTCGATGGTGGTGGATTGAACACTGTGATACCTACACATGGTGCACTGCATTGTGCATTGATAGCACTCCTGGAAAGTATGTGCACTATAAAAGCAAGGAGCCAAGTATGCACGCACACAAGCAATATACTAACTGTGTCAGCTTTATGCCAATGTAACTTATGTCAACCAAAGTTCGTAGTGTAGCCATTGCCTCAGACAGGACTTCTGGGAATTGGGTGAAAAATCTGACAAGTTGCTGACATACCACCCTAAGACATCCATGATAAACATGATAAATTATGTACATCACCAAAAGATATTACTAAAGTGGTCTTTAATTTCTATAAAGAGCTGTACAAATTGAACACAAACCCCTCCACAGATGCTTTAGGTCAATTTTTCAAAAGTATTACATTACCCCAAATTACTGTAGCCCAGCACTTAAACTTTGACACACCTCTAATGGAGAATGAGTTAACTGAAGTGATTAATAATATGAAAGTGAGAGAAGCCTCCACGCCAGATGCCGTCCCTGCCAAATGCTATAGAATCATAGAACTGGAAGGGACCTCAGGAGGTCATCTCGTTCAGTCCCATGCACTCATAGAAAGACTAAGTATTATCTAGACCATCCATGATAGGTGTTTGTTTATATTGCTCTTAAACATCTCCGATGATGGAGACTCCACAACCTCCCTAGGCAATTTTTTCCAGTGCTTAACCACCCTGACAGTTGGGAAATTTTTCCTAATGTCCAACCTAAACCTCCCTTGCTGCAGTTTAAGCCCATTGCTTCTTGTCCTATCCTCAGAGGTTAAGAAAAACAATTTTTCTTCCTCCTCCTTTTACATACTAGAAAACTGTTATCATGTCTCCTCTCAGTCTTCTCTTTTCCAGATTAAACAAACCCAGTTTTTTCAATCTTCCCTCATAGGTCATGTTTTCTAGACCTTTAATCATTTTTGTTGCTCTTCTCTGGACTCTCTCCAATTTGTCCACATCCTTCCTGAAATGTGATGCCCAGAACTGGACACAATACTCCAGATGAAGCCTAATCAGCATGGAGTAAAGCATAAGAATTACTTCTTGTGTCTTGCTTACAATCCCTGCTAATACATCCTAGATGATGTTTGCTTTTTTTGCAACAGTCTTGCACTGTTGACTCATATTTAGCTTGTGGCCCACTATGACCCCCAGATCCCTTTCTGCAGTACTCCTTCCTAGGCAGTCATTTCCCTTTTTGTATGTGTGCAACTGATTGTTCCTTCCTAAGTGGAGTACTTTGTATTTGTCCTTTTTTAATTTCATCCTATGTACTTCAGACCATTTCTCCAGTTTGTACAGAGCATTTTGAATTTTAATCCTATCCTCCAAAGCACTTGCAATCCCTCCCATCTTGGTATCATCCACAAACTTTATAAGTGTACTCTCTATGCCATTATCTAAATCATTGATGAAGATATTGAACAGAACTGGACCCAGATCTGATCCCTGCAGGACCCCACTCGTTATGCCTTTCCAGCATGATTGTGAACCACTGATAACAACTCTCTGGGAATGATTTTCCAACCAGCTTTGTACCCACCTTATAGTAACTCCATCTAGGTTTCATTTCCCTAGTTTGTTGATGAGAAGGTCATGCAAGACAGTATTAAAAGCTTTACTAAAATCAAGATATACCATGCCTACTGCTTCCCCACTGACCACAAGGTTTGTTACCCTGTCAAGGAAAGCTATCAGGTTGATTTGACACAATTTGTTTTTGACAAATCCATGCTGACTGTTATTATCACCTTATTATCTTCTAGACACTTCATTGACCTCCTGCCTGACAAGATGATTAAAATGTTTAATAAGTCACTCCCAGAGGGCACCCTTCCCCCATGCTGAGGGAAGTCCTAATATCAGTTATTGCTAAGACAGGAAGATATGCCTCAATATGTTTCAATTATAGGCCAATTTCACTTATTAATAGTGGTGTCACAATATTCTCCGAAGTTCTGGTGATGGACCTGGAGAAGTTTTGGGGTTCTATCATATACCCAAATCAAGTTGGGTCTCTCAGATGCCATCATGGCTCTCATAACCTTCAACAACTTATTGATATTATAGCAGTGAAATATGATTGTACAGGGCACCCCAGATTAAAGGGCAAGGGTCACACAGCCCTCCACTAGCCTGGATTGTACACTGGTATGTCACATTGAGGTAAGAATTTCTCTGTTTCATTGATTAATTTATTGTGGCTCTTAAAAAGAAAACAGTTGTGATTTTCAGATCATAAACCAATCATGATCACCTTCATTAAAACAGACCATGTTTGCTAGAAAGATTCTATGTCCCTTCTCTGATAGATGTCTGCCATCTGTGAGAAAAGGCTTTCTTTGGACAACTAACAGATGTTTCCAGATCACATGCCCCAGTTCTCATAGGGGACTTCAATCACCCTGGCATCTGCTGGGAGAGCAATACAGCAGTGCACAGACAATCCAGAAATTTTTGAGAGTGTTGGGGACAACTTCTTGGTGCACGTGCTGGAGAAACCAACTAGGGGCCATGCTCCTCTTCATCTGCTGCTCACAAACAGGGAAGAATTGGTAGGGGAAGTAGAAGTGGGTCGCAACCTGGGGAGCAGTGACCATGAGATGGTTGAGTTCAGGATCCTGATAAAAGGAAGAAAGTTAAGCAGCCGAATATGGACCCTGGACTTCAGAAAAGCAGACTTTGACTCCCTCAGGGAACTGATGAGCAGAATCCCCTCGGAGGCTAATATGAGAGGGAAAGTTGTCCAGGAGAGCTGGATGTATCTTAAAGAAGCCTTATTGAGGGTGCAGTAAAGAAACAAAGGGTAGGTATAAATGTTCAATTTTAAGAATGGGGAGAGGTAAAGAGTATAATTAGGGGCATTGCCAGCAGATCGAAGGACGTGACCATTCCCCTCTATTCGGCATTGATGAGGCCTAATCTGGAGTACTGTGTCCAGTTTTGGGCTCCACACTACAAGAAGGATGTGAAAAAATTGGAAAGAGTCCAGTGGAGGGCAACAAAAATGATTAGGGGGCTGGAGCACATGACTTATGAGGAAGGCTGAGGGAACTGGGATTGTTTCGTCTGCAGAAGAGAAGAATGAAGGGGGATTTGATAGCTGCTTTCAACTACCTGAAAGGGGGTTCCAAAGAGGATGGATCTAGACTGTTCTCAGTGGTACCAGATGAGAGAATGGGGAGCAATGGTCTCAAGTTGCAGTGGTGAAGGTTTAGGTTGAATATTAGGACAAATGTTTTCACTAGGAGGGTGGTGAAGCACTGGAATGGGTTACCTAGGGAGGTGGTGCAATCTCCTTCCTTAGAAGTTTTTAAGGTCAGGCTTGACAAAGCCCTGGCTGTGATGATTTAGTTGGGGATTGGTCCTGCTTTGAGCAGGGGGTTGGACTAGATGACCTCCTGAGGTCCCTTCCAACCCTGATATTCTGTGATTCTATGATTCAATCCTTCTTGTAGTGTGGGGCCCAAAACTGGACACAGTACTCCAGATGAGGCCTCACCAATGCCGAATTGAGGGGAATGATTACATCCCTCGATCTGCTGGCAATGCCCCTACTTATACAGCCCAAAATGCTGTTAGCCTTCTTGGCAACAAGGGCACACTGCTGACTCATATCCAGCTTCTCATCCACTGTAACCCCTAGGTCTTTTTCTGCAGAACTGCTGCCTAGCCATTTGGTCCCTAGTCTGTAGCAGGGCATGGGATTCTTCCATCCTAAGTGCAAGACTCTGCACTTGTCCTTTTTGAACCTCATCAGATTTCTTTTGGCCCAATCCTCTAATTTGTCTAGGTCCCTCTATATCCTATCCCTAGCCTCCAGTGTATCTACCACTCCTCCCAGTTTAGTGTCATCTGGAAACTTGCTGAGGGTGCAATCCATGTCATCCTCCAGATCATTAATGAAGATATTGAACAAAACTGCCCCCGGGACCAACCCTTGGGGCACTCCTTTTGATACTGGCTGCCAACTAGACATGGAACCATTGATCACTATCCGTTGAGCCCGACGATCTAGTCAGATTTCTATCCACCTTATAGTCCATTCATCCAGCCCATACTTCTTTAACTTGCTGGGAAGAATACTGTGGGACACCATAGAATCATAGAATATCAGGGTTGGAAGGGACCTCAGGAGGTCATCTAGTCCAACGTCCTGCTCAAAGCAGGATCAATCGCCAAATCCCTAAATGGCCCCCTCAATGATTGAGCTCACAACCCTGGGCTTAGCAGGCCAATGCTCAAACCACTGAGCTATCCCTCCCCCCATCAGAAGCCTTCCCAAAGACAAGGAATAACACGTCCACTGCTTTCACCTCATCCACAGACCCACTTATCTCCGCATAGAAGGCTATTAGGTTAGTCAGGCACGACTTGCCCTTGGTGAATCTAGCCCCATGGATTTGTGCTCATCCAGATTTTCTAGATAGTCCCTAACCACTTCTTTCTCCACAGAGGGCTGGTCACCTCCTCTCCATGCTGTGCTGCCCAGTCCTCCTTTGAGCAGGGGGTTGGACTAGATGACTTCCTGAGGTCTCTTCCAACCCTGATTCTATGATTCTATGATTCTAATCACTGCTGTAAGAATTCTGAGTTCTAAAGCTATGGCTTTAATCACAGCAATACTTTAAGGTAAACGTTTTCATTTTTACTTTTTATATATTTTCCCACCCGGTACTTATTTTTTGCTTATTTTCTACTGTATTCATTTCCTGAGTCCAGATATCTAGTTAGGTATCTATCTATCTTGGGAGCAGGATGGGAGATACAGGAGAGATCAGCATTTGTTTGCATAGTGTGCTAACAGATACAACAGTTTCATTTTTAAATACCTAACTTCACTATTGATTGATTTATCTTTTACTCTTTTACTTAAAAGCATCTCTGAATATTGTCTAATTACCTTTCCAGTGTTCATGGCTTACATTAATGAACTGTTATAAGTAATAGGACAAAAATATCAGCTTTTGCTTCGCAAACCTCATGTACAATACACTTCATGGATTTTTATCTAAACAATATCACAGATTTCAACTACTGCTCCCTCATAGCTGATGGTAAACTGTAGACATGTTTTAACACTGTATTATCCACGCTGGCCAGACTGCACTTGGGAGAGGATATGTTACATCATGTATCTCTGCTGGACTGAGCAATGGAAATGGTGGGTGTGGTGAGTGGTGGACATAGTTTCAGATGTTTCCATGTGAAGACTTCATCCTTCTTAAAGCCTTTATGTAAATTTCAAAGTACGCACAGTTTAAAATGTGTTTGGTCTGCGAGGTTTCTTGGTGGATCCCCGAGCTGTATGCTGTTATACATAGCAACTAGGTGTGACATCAGAATCCCTTTTGGACTCCACTGAGACCAGCTTTAAAAGAAGATGTACACAGAAAGCTAGGGATTGGTGTAGCAGATCAGAGGTCCATCTAGTCTGACAATGACCAATAGCAGATGCTTCAAACGGAGTGAAAAGTGAACAGTTATGGAATGTCCTACCTAGGGAGAATGCTGTCAGTTACAGGTTGGCTCATGCCCTGAAGCATGAGGGTTTATAGCCCTATTTTTTAAATCCTTTCTAATGAAAATATGGATGTTCCAAATATTCATCCATTTTGAATGTGTAATACTCCTGTGTAAAAAAAGCAGTTCCTTTATCTGTTTTAAATTTGTTGTTTTTCAGTTTCATTGAATCTTGTTCTTGTATTAACAGGGAACAAATAGGAACACATGATTATCCATCTCTCTGCCCTTAATTATTTTGTGTACCTCTATCTTTTCTCTCTTCTTCATTGCCTGTCTCAGCCAAACAGTTCTAATCTTTTCAATATCTTCATGTAAAAGTCTTTCCAATACCGCTAATTATTTTTGTCACCTAACTCTGGATCCCTTCCCTTCCATTTCAGTTATATCTTATTCGAGATGAGGAAACCAAAACTGAATCCATTATTCCAGGTGTGGCCATGTCAGTGATTTATACAATGGCACCAGAATATTTTCTGTATTATTTTCCATTCATGTAAACAACCTGATGCTTTTCATTTGTTTTTTGACTGCAGGTGTGCATTGGGGGAGGGAAGGAAGAGGAGGAAAGACTGTGTATGAAATGGTGTTAGAAAGAGGATTACATCTCTGGAAGGAATGGCCCAAAGCCTTGCTCGGTTATAGAATCATAGAATATCAGGATTGGAAGGGACCTCAAGAGGTCATCTAGTCCAACCCCCTGCTCAAAGCAGGACCAATCCCCAACTAAATCATCCCAGCCAGGGCTTTGTCTAGCCTGACCTTAAAAACCTCTAAGGATGGAGATTCCACCACCTCCCTAGGTAACCCATTCCAGTGCTTCACGACCCTTCTAGTGAAAAAGTTTTTCCTAATATCCAACCTAAACCTCCCCCACTGCAACTTGAGACCATTACTATAATGGTATTAGCATTGCTTTGCACTGGCACTGTGGTACAAAGTGACTACCTAGGATATGGGGCCTGAAGCCTGCATAGTTGATGTAATAAAATGAATCTAAAGTCCTTAGGCTAATCTAATCTTTCTCAAGAGTCCTCTTTCCAGTAAAAGAATATTTGTAAATATAAAAAGCTGTTGAATAAAATTAGAGTCATGCATCATAAGCAAGGAAGTCAGAACCTTTGAAGTAGATACCAAATCCAGTATGTCAATCTCTCTTAGGCCTGGTCTACACTAGGACTTTAATTCGAATTTATCAGCGTTAATTCGAACTAACCGCTCAACCGTCCACACCAGGAAGCCATTTAATTCGAACTAGAGGGCTCTTTAGTTCGAATTTGGTACTCCACCCCGGCAGGTGGAGTAACGCTAAATTCGACATGGCTAGCTCGAATTAGGCTTGGTGTGGATGCTAATCGAACTTAGTAGCTCCGGGAGCTATCCCACACTGCACCACTCTGTTGACGCTCTGGACAGCAGTCCGAGCTTGGATTCTCTGGCCAGCCACACAGGAAATGACCCGCGAAAATTTGAATTCATTTTCCTGTCTGGCCGGTTTGAATCTGACGTTCTGGTTGCACATCGGGGCGAGCTCAGCAGCACCTGCAACGATGCAGAGCTCTCCAGCAGAGGAGTCCGGGCAATCCCAGAATAGAAAGAGGTCCCCAGCATGGACTGACCGGGAAGTCCAGGATCTGATCGCTGTGTGGGGCGAGGAGTCTGTGCTCTCGGAGCTGCGCTCCAACAAGCGGAACGCGAAGACCTTCGAGAAGGTCTCTAAAGCCATGAAAGAGAAAGGATACAGCCGGGATGCGATGCAGTGCCGCGTGAAAGTGAAGGACCTAAGACAAGGGTATCAAAAAGTCAGAGCGGCAAACGGACGCTCCGGAGCCCAGCCCCAGACATGCCGCTTCTACGAGGCACTGCATGCCATTCTAGGTGGGTCTGCCACAACTGCCCCACCCAGTGACGGTGGACTCCGAGGACGGAATAGTGTACCGGGACAGTTCCTCCTCGATGTTCGCCGATGGGGAAGATGAGGAAGGGTCTTTTGAGGACGGCGCAGGCGACAGCGAACCCACTCCCGCTTTCCCTGACAGCCAGGATCTCTTCATCACCCTCACAGAGATCCCCTACCAACCGTCCCCGCCCATTAACCCGGACTCGGAATCAGGGGAAGGATCAGGCGGTAAGTGCAATACACGTATAAAAAAAATAGAAACAGTATTTACAAAATTCTAAATATTAAATATTAAACTATAATATATATTAAACTATATGAAGAGAAGGTCCACACAAATGGGGATAGAAAAATAATCCTCTAGCGACATTTCCACGAAGGTGTCATTCAGTTCCTCGCAAAGCCTCCGCATGAGGTTCGTCGGAAGAGGTGCCTTGTTGGGCACTCCGTGGAAGCAGACTCTTCCACGCCAGGACATCCGAATATAGAGTGGAACCATTGCCTCTACTAGCATTGCTGCATATGGTCCTGGTCTGTGCAGTGCGTCCCGTAACATCCTGTCTTTCTGGGCACGAGTGACCCGCCTCAGGGTGATCTCATTCTGCAAATACTGCATCTAAGTAGGGCAATTAGTGTAGTGTTACTATTGTTAATGGTTTACAATTAGGTTGCATAACAATGACCCTCGCCTAACAGCCACGTGCGAGAGGCCACAGAGAACAAGCATCCATTGATCGTTCCCGTGCACTGGCGGGAGGGGCTGCAAAAGGCTCATCCTTTCTGCTTTGCACATTGCCTTTAGCAGGAGAGCACAGCTAACCACTAACTGATAAGCAGTATGTACTGTAAGGCTTACCAGGACTTTGTGCAAGAGGGATGCAGCTGTCTTTCCTCGCTTGTGCGCTCTCCAGTGCAATGGCGCCGCCAATGAGAGCGTATTCCGAAATCTCGGACTAGTTCTGAGATCTCCTGATACTTGGTGCCCTGTTTGGTCTTGTTAACTGAAACTGACTAGACTGTGTTAACTGTTGGCAAACATGTATGTGTTCAAGGAAATCACCTACTTTTTCGCATCACACAGCTTCGGCTCTTTCCCGGACTGCCCCGGCATCCCCCTCGCAGAGGCTGGCTCAGATTAGACGCTGAAAGAAAAAGACTAGGGACAACATGTTCCAGGAACTGATGGCCTGCTCCAGAGCGGAGGCGGCAGAGCAGAGACAGTGGAGGGAGACCCTGTGTCAGCAGCATCGCACACACATGGAACGGGAGGATAGGTTGCGGCAGGAAGACCAGCAGGCGACTCAAACGCTGCTTGGTCTAATGAGGGAGCAAACGGACACGCTCCGGCGCCTTGTAGATGTTCTGCAAGACCGCAGGCAGGAGGAGAGAGCCCCCCTGCAGTGCATCTGCAACCGCCCTCCACCGCACAGAAGTCCTGTCCCCCCGTCACCCAAAGTTACAAGAAGGAGGGGCAGTAGGGACCGTGAGAACTGTCCCTGCACCGCAGCAGACCGCTAATGTTCGAGACAACTCTCGCGCTGTAAATTTGTACAAGTTCTTTCCTTACAGCATCAACCAGTCCCAACTCCAAGTTTAAACCCCCCACTGTGTACTACATTATTAAAAGCGGTTTGGTGTTACTCACTGTTTCCGTCACGTTTCTCATGTCAGAAGACTTTCTGTGGGTGTGGGTGTGTGTGTGGGGGGGGAATTGTAATTGCAGTGCATAGCCCACAGTACCATGGTACAGACTTGGGTGCAGGGTCAACTGCAGGGCACACACAGACTGCAGTCACTAGGCACCAGGGACAGTCTGTGTGGTGTATGCTGCCCCGGGTCTTTCCTTGATGTGTATGCTTGTCCAGGGTCCTGGTGCCTGCCATCACCGAATGTAAAGGCAGGCTTTCCTTCACATACACTTCGACCCTAGCCACGATCCTCCCCGGTGCCCTGAGCCCCAAAAAGAGCCCTCATCCAGGGGCAGATACTCACCCTTCCCCCACACCCCTCACCCCTTCCAACGCCCAAACCCACAGCCCACAGCCGTCATGTAAACCCCTATCCAAAGACGGCACCCCTCGCCCCTTCCTGCAAACCCACCCATTCCTGCAACCCTCCCCCTACATGCACAACCACCGTAAACCGTCCCCCACCCCACAGACCTATGTAGGAGCAGGAGGCTGTCCGTCCTGTTTTGGACAAGCGGTCTGTACATCAGTGCACACCTTACCCAGCACAGAATGCTTCCATGTTTCAACCAAGAAACAGAAATGCAAAGTCAACGAAAGATTTATTATTAATTACTGAAACATTTCCTTAGTTTTAAAACGTCCTTTGGAAGTGGGGGAAACTTGGTTTGTGATCAGGCTCTCTTAAAATCAAGTGAACAGTCACAGGTTACCCTGCTCTGCGAGGAAACTCGCTTTCAAAGCCTCCCTGATGCACATCGCTTCCCGCTGGGATATTCTCTCGGCACGGGTGTCTGGCTGATCGTAAACAGCAGCCAGGCGATTTGCCTCAACCTCCCAAGCGGCCAAAAAGGTCTCGCCCTTGCTCTCACAGAGATTGTGGAGCACACAGCAAGCAGCAATAACTACGGGGATATTCTTTTCGCTGATGTCCGAGCGAGTCAGTAAGCTCCGCCATCTCCCTTGAGGCGTCCAAAGCACACTCCACCACCATTCTGCACTTGCTCAGCCGGTAGTTGAAGAGTTCCTTCTCACTGTCCAAGGTGCCTGTATAGGGCTTCATGAGCCAGGGCATTAGCGGGTAGGCCGGGTCCCCGAGGATCACTGTAGGCATCTGCACATCCCCAACCGTTATTTTGTGGTCCGGGAAGAAAGTACCTGCCTGGAGGCGTCTAAACAGACCAGAGTTCCTGAATACACGCGTCATGAACCTTGCCCGCCCACCCGACGTTGATGTTGGTAAAACGTCCCCTATGGTCCACCACAGCTTGCAGCACCATTGAAAAGTAGCCCTTTCGGTTAATGTACTCGCTGGCCTGGTGGGCTGGTGCCAGGATAGGGATGTGAGTCCCATCTATAGCCCCACCGCAGTTTGGGAATCCCATCGCGCGAAGCCATCTATGATGACCTGGACATTTCCGAGTCACTACCTTTGAGAGCAGTTGCTCAACGATTGCGTGGGCTACTTGAATGACAGCAATCCCCACGGTAGATTTGCCCACGCCAAAGTGGTTCGCTACTGACCGGTAGCTGTCTGGCGTGGCAAGTTTCCAGAGGGCTATGGCCACTCGCTTCTGCACACTCAGGGCTGCTCGCATCCGTGTGTCCTGGCGCTTCAGGGCAGGGGACAGCAAGTCACAGAGTTCAAGGAAAGTGCCCTTACGCATCCTGAAGTTTCGCAGCCACTCTGTGTCATCCCAGACCTGCAGCACTATGCGGTCTCACCAGTCTGTGCTTGTTTCCCGGGCCCAGAATCGCCGTTCCACACCATGAACGTGACCCATTGCCACCATGATCTCCACTGCCCGGCGTACCCTGGTTTCTGAGAGGTCTGTGCCACTCTCCTCACCGCGCTGCCGGAGCCTCCTCGCCCGGTTTCTCAGCAGCTGACTGTGGAAGAGGTGGACGATAAGGTGCGAGGAGTTGACAACGGCCATAAGTGCAGCGATGATCGCAGCGGGCTCCATGCTCGCAGTGCTGTGGCGTCCGCGCTGTAACCGACCAGACAAGGGCGCGAACAGATTTCCCGCCGGCACTTTCAGGGAGGGAGGGAGGGCGTGATTGACGGTTCAATGACGACACTAACCCAAAACCACCCTCGACACATTTTTTCCCCCAGCAGGCATTGCGAGCTCTACCCAGCATTCCAATGGGCAGCGGGGACTGCGGGAACTGTGGGATAGCTTCCCACAGTGCACCACTTCCAAAGTCGACGCTGGCCCCGTGAATGTGGACTCAGAAGTTCGAATTTGTGTATTTAGTATGGATACACAAATTCGACTTCATAAGGTCGAATCCACAAATTCGACTTAAGTAGATTCGAAATAGTCCTGTAGTGTAGACAAGGCCTTAGAAACTTGAAATCCCTTCCAAGAATGTTTCAAACTGAAACATGTTAGCTCTATATAAATTGTTGATTAAAGCCTTGAAGAATTGATTCAGCATCAGTACAAATTATGTCTTTTTTATTAACATCTGAGTTAATGCTTCAGTTCTGGTAGAAAAGGTTTATCACATTGATGAAGCACCCAAAGTATATTAGGATTATATAAACTGTACTGGGTTTGTTTAAAAAATAAGCAGCTTTCTAAGGCTCTCATTCACAGACGTTCATTTATCTCTGATCCTCTTCTAATTCTCCTGCTGTGATGATAATCTGTATTTCCTTACTGTATCCATGCCTTTTATTCTAAACAAGGGGACAAATCCTGCTCACCTTACCCACATCAGCAGGCTCACTGCAAGACACTCAGGATGTTTCCCAACACCTGCATTGTAAGACTGTCCACAGGGCAGATTTTAATCCTGGATTCTAGATGGTATACTGGATTTGTAAAGTATCAGAGGGGTAGCCATGTTAGTCTGGATCTGTAAAAGCAGCAAAGAATCCTGTGGCACCTTATAGACTAACAGACGTTTTGGAGCATGAGCTTTCGTGGGTGAATACCCACTTCGTCAGATGCAAGTAGTGGAAATTTCCAGGGGCAGGTATATATATGCAAGCAAGAAGTAAGCTAGAGATAACGAGGTTATTTCAATCAGGGAAGATGAGACCCTGTTTTAGCAGTTGAGGTATGAAAACCAAGGGAGGAGAAACTGGTTCTGTAGTTGGCAAGCCATTCACAGTCTTTGTTTAATCCTGAGCTGATGGTGTCAAATTTGCAGATGAACTGAAGCTCAGCAGTTTCTCTTTGAAGTCTGGTCCTGAAGTTTTTTTGCTGCAGGATGGCCACCTTAAGATCTGCTATTGTGTGGCCATTCCTAATATCTGATTTGTGTCCATTTATCCTTTTCCGTAGAGACTGTCCAGTTTGGCCGATGTACATAGCAGAGGGGCATTGCTGGCATATGATGGCTTATATTACATTGGTGGACATGCAGGTGAATGAACCGGTGATGGTGTGACTGATCTGGTTAGGTCCTGTGATGGTGTCGCTGGTGTAGATATGTGGGCAGAGTTGGCATTGAGGTTTGTTGCATGGATTGGTTCCTGAGCTAGAGTTACTATGGTGCGGTGTGCAGTTACTGGTGAGAATATGCTTCAGGTTGGCAGGTTGTCTGTGGGCGAGGACTGGCCTGCCACCCAAGGCCTGTGAAAGTGTGGGATCATTGTCCAGGATGGGTTGTAGATCCCTCATGATGCGTTGGAGGGGTTTTAGCTGGGGACTGTATGTGATGGCCAGTGGAGTCCTGTTGGTTTCTTTCTTGGGTTTGTCTTGCAGTAGGAGGTTTCTGGGTACACGTCTGGCTCTGTTGATCTGTTTCCTTACACAAATGGACACAAATCAGATATTAGGAATGGCAATATACAAAAACCTGTAGGAGAACACTTCAACCTCCCTGGCCACACAATAGCAGATCTTAAGGTGGCCATCCTGCAGCAAAAAAACTGATCCACAGCAAGATAAGAGTTGGGCCGGGTGGGAGGGTCTCAGGGACCCCTGGGGAGCTTCTGCCTGCTGGAGCCCCAGAGGCTGCTGCTTCCCTCTCCAGACCCTCACAGCACTCCAGTGCCTGGAGTGTCCTTCTGCCTCCCCTCCTGCAGCGGCGAGCGACCTGGCAGAGAGGGGCAGCATCTGTCCAGCAAGCCCATCACTTCTTCCTTGGCTCCTCCAGCCCCAGAGCTCTCTCCATTGCATGCCCCTCGGGCTACCAGCTGGGCGGCCTCAGGGTGCCGGTGCCTGGAGTCTCCTTTGGCTTCCCCCTCTGCAGGGGGCAAGCGGCCTGGCAGAGAGGTGCAGCATCTGCCCAGCAAGCCCATCACTTCTTCCTTGGCTCCTCCAGCCCCAGAGCTCTCTCCATTGCATGCCCCTCAGGCTCCCAGCTGGGCAACCTCAGTGCTGAGAAAGCGCCAGCAGGGCTGGGTCCAGTGTGTATCTGAGTTCGTGGGGAGCTCTCTCGCGCTAATGACTAGCACCTTACCTACGGCAAGTACAGTAGTGCAACAGAAGCGTGACGTGAAAAATGTCACATTGTGACACGGTCACTCAGATCACGATTACATGTTTGTACTGTGCTGCCCTATCGGCGCCATTTGCACTAATTTCCATTTTGCGTCAGTGCCACTGGTTATAGGGCTAAAATGCCGGGATAAAAACAAAAACGAATTTCCGGTACTGCTTACCAGCAACAAAGAGAGAAACGGAAAAAAGAATTAGAAAAACTATCTCATACTTCAAAAAAGTATTTTAAAAAAGTCGACAATCAAGGAGAAAGCTCTAAGGAATGCATTGAAAGTGATTATTATAGAGGGAGGAAGTGCCCTAGGACACAGGGTTGCCCCAGTTTTAGGCAGGTCTCTCCACAGGTAAACAATTACAGCAAGCATTTATACTTTTTGTTACAGACAATAATAAGCAACAGCTGCATTTTGTTTATACATAGGCCATTTTGATATTTTATTTTTTTTTACTTTTATTTAGACACCAGTCTCTGTTTTTTATTATTGATACAAGGTCGCAACAACTTTTTATACAGTTCTTTTTTACTTGCTTTACACAATCTTTGCTTTTACAAATTTTGTGTTAGTAGGGTTACAGCTAGCCTAACTCTTGCTAACAGAGACTGTCATGCATTAAGATCCCCTACAAACCCCTGTTAGTTATTTTTTTACTTCTACAACCCTATATTGGAAGCTTCTTTAAGGATCTGAGAAGGGGCAGTATTTGTGTTACTGAAAGGTATGTTTAGGAGGCAAAATCCCTCCTTTCCATGTTATTAATAATCTAGCTGGAAGGGATTTTCTTGGGCTTCCATCTTCTGTACATTCATCACCTTTGTCTTCTCTCAGTGAAGAGTGAGTCGTTATCTCAGATAAAGTAATAATAAAAGGCGGGGGTTGGGGGGAGAAACCGATTCAATATTTTAAAATGATTATTTGTTGAAACATGTAGTCATTTAGGGGAAACCAGTTTTAAAAACATCTGTTTCTTATAAAAAAAAATTGGGAAATTTCTGACAACTTTTTAAAAGAGTCAAATGTCCAAATGGAAATAATGGTAATGGTAATAATGGTAATCAGAATGTGTAAAGGCTCATATAGCTTTGCACAAGGAGACTATTGCACTACAAAGCAGATGGAAACACTGTTCATTTTTGTAAATCTTCTGACAAAAGTCAATTCAAAACGTTTTGGGAAAAATAATTCTTTCAACAAAGTTTGTAGATGTGTTACTTTGTTCTTTATTAATGGGCTATATAAAATAGTTTTTGCTTTCTTTATAGCTCTTTATTTAGTCCTGGTCTACACTACGAGTTTAGGTTGAATTTAACAGTCTTAGATCGATTTAACCCTGCACCCGTTCACATGACGAAGCCATTTTTGTCAACTTAAAGACGCTGAAAATCAATTTCTGTACTCTCCCCCTCCCCCCGATGAGGGGATTAGCACTGAAATTGACATCACCAGGTTGAAATTGGAGTAGTGTGGACACAATTCAATGGTTTTGCCCTCCGGGAGCTATCCCAGAGTGCTCCATTGTGACTGCTCTGGACAGCACTTTCAACTCAGATGCACTGGCCAGGTACACAGGAAAAGCCCCGGGAACTCTTGAATTTCATTTCCAGTTTGGTCAGTGTGGCAAGCTGATCAGCAAAAGTGACCATGCAGGTCTCATCAGCACCATGGAGTGACATGGAGTTCCAGAATAGCAAAAGAGCTCCTGCATGGACTGAACAGGAGGTACTGCATCTGATCGCTGTATGGGGAGACGAATCCGTGCTATCCGAACTCGGTTCCAAAAGACGAAATGCCAAAATACTTGAAAAAATCTCCAAGGGCATGAAAGACAGAGCTATAACAGGGACCTGCAGCAGTGCCACGTGAAACTTAAGGAGCTGAGGCAAGCCTACCAAAAATACAAAGAGGCAAATGGCCATTCCGGGTCAGACCGCCAGACATGCCACTTCTATGATGAGCTGCATGCAATTCTAGGGGGTGCCCCCACCACTACCCCGGCCCTGTTCGTGGACTCCTGCAAGGGGGGAGTCTCATGCAACAGAGATGAGGATTTGGGGGACGAGGATGAGGAGGAGGAGGTTGAAGCAAGAGAGAAACCATTCTCCCCAACAGCCAGGAACTGTTTATCACCCTGGAGCCAATACCCTCCCAACCCTCCCAATGCAGGCTCCCAGACCTTGAAAGCGGACAAAGGACCTCTGATGAGTGTACCTTTGTAAATATAATACATGGTTTAAAAGCAAGTGTGTTTAATGATTAATTTGCCCTGAAGACTTAAAGAAGCCAAAAGACTGTGGCTTACCATGGCTGCCTGCAAGCAAAATTATGTTGCCTGGCCCTGCGTGTGTGATCTCTCACACCAAACCGGCAGACCCTCAATATAAGAGGCAAAATGCGACCTTGTACTCTAAAATGTGTCTTTTTAAATACACTCTCCTTTTTTTTCCTACCGCAGCTGCAAATTTTTCAACACTCCCCCTATTATCTCCATCCCAGAAGCTAGCACAGATAAGAAGGCGAAAAAAACGCACTCATAATGAAATGTTCTCTGAGCTCATGCAGTCCTCCTGCTCTGAAAGAGCCCAACAAAATGCCTAGAGGCAGACAATGTCAGAATCCAGGAAAGCACAAAATGAATGCAAGGACAGGAGGTATGCACGAGAGGATAGATGGCTGGAGCAAGAGGAGAGGTGGTGGCAGCATGATAAGAGGAGGCAGGAGGCAATGCTGAGGGTACTGGAGGATCAAACTGATATGCTCAGTTGTATGGATGAGCTTCAGGAAAGGCAGCAGGAGCACAGATTGTCACTTCAGCCCCTGTGTAACTGATCACCCTCCTCCCCAAGTTCCATAGCCTCTTCATCCAGATGCCCAAGAACGCGGGGAGGGGAACTCCAGGCACCCAACCACTCCACCCCAGAGGACTGCCCAAGCAACAGAAGACTGGCATTCAATAAGTTGTGAAGTGCAGTGTGGCCTTGTCCTTCCCTCCTTCCCTCCTCCCGCACCCCACCCGGTGCTTCCCTCTTCCCCACCCCTCCCGGGCTACCTTGGCAGTTATCCCCCCATTTGTGTGACAAATTAATAAAGAATGCATGAATTTGAAACAAAAATGACTTTATTGCTCCTGCAAGCAGAGATCAAAGGGGGGAGGGGAGGACAGTTGGCTTACAGGGAAGTAGAGTGAACCAAAGGGGTGGGTTTTCATCAAGGAGAAACAAACAGAACTTTCACACTGTAGCCTAGCCAGTCATGAAATTGGTTTTCAAAGCTTCTCTGATGCACAGCATACCCTGCTGTGCTCTCCTAATCGCCCTGGTGTCTGGCTGCGCGTAATCAGCGGCCATATGATTTGCGTTATCCTCACACCCCGCCATAAACAATTCCCCCTCACTCTCGCAGATACTATGAAGCACACAGCAAGCAGTAATAACTATGGGAATGTTGGTTTTGCTGAGGTCTAACTGAGTCAGTAAACTGTGCTGGTGCGCTTTTAAATGTCCAAATGCACATTCTACCACCATTCTGCCCTCCCTCAGCCCAAAGTTGAACAGCTCCTGACTACTGTCCAGGGTGCCTGTGTATGGCTTCATGAGCCATGGCATTAAGGGGTAGGCTAGGTCCCCAAGGATAACTACAGGCATTTCAACATCCCCAACAGTTATTTTCTGGTCTGGAAAATAAGTCTCTTGCTGCAGCCGTTCAGACAGACCAGAGTTCCTGAAGATGCAAGCGTCATATACCTTTCCCAGCCATCCCACATTGATGTTGGTGAAACACCCTTTGTGATTCACCAGTGCTTGCAAACCATTGAAAAGTACCGCTTCCGGTTTATGTACTGGCTGCCTTGGTGCTCCAGTCCCAAGATAGGGATATGCGTTCTGTCTATCGCCCCACCACAGGTAGGGAATCCCATTGCAGCAAAGCCATCCACTATGGCCTGCACATTTCCCAGAGTCACTACCCTTGATAGCAGCAGCTCAGTGATTGTGTTGGCTACTTGGATCACAGCAGCCCCACAGTAGATTTATCCACTCTAAATTGATTCCCGACTGACCGGTAGCTGTCTGGCATTGCAAGCTATCGCCACTCACTTGTGAACTGTGAAAGCTGCTCTCATCTTGGTATTCTTGTGCTTCAGGGCAGGGGAAAGCAAGTCACAAAGTTCCATGAAAGTGCCCTTACGCATGTGAAAGTTTCGCAGCCACTGGGATTCATCCCAGACCTGCAACACTATGCGGTCAAACCAGTCTGTGCTTGTTTCCTGGGCCCAGAATTGGCATTCCACGGCATGAACGTGCCCCATTACCACCATGATGTCCATATTGCAGGGCCCGTGCTTTGAGAGATGTCTGCGTCCATGTCCTCATCACTCTCGTCATCACGCTGCTGTCGCCTCCTCGCCTGCTTTTGCAGATTCTGGTTCTGCGTATACTGCAGGATAATGTGCAAGGTGTTTACAACAATGATAACTGCCGTGGTGATCTGAGTGGGCTCCATGCTTGCCATGATATGGCGTCTGCAGGAGAGCAGAGTTGCAGTGGAAGTGGTGGATGATGGAATAGATATTTATAGAGAGATGCCACGAGAATAGATATTTATAGAGAAAGATGAGAAGACCTGCAAGGTGGATTCATGAGAGCAGGAGAGCAGAGTTGCAGCGGAAGCGGGAGCCCATGACAGCCAACATGGAGAAATTTGCTATTGATCGAGACAGGGGAGCAGAGTGGCAGTGGAAGCAGTGGTTGGAATGACAGTTTTTCAAACCTAATGCACCATTTGTGGCCAGAGCAGGAGAGCAGAGTGGCAGCAGAAGCGGTGCTTGGAATGCCAGTTTTTCCAACTTATTGGACCGTCTGCAGCCAGAGCAGGAGACCAGAGTGGCAGCGGAAGCGGTCATTTGATGATGACAGTTAGCAGTCCTACTTCACCGTCTGCTGAAAGCAATATGGCGCCTGCATGGAAAAAAGGCGCGTAACGATTGTCTGCCGTTGCTTTCATGGAGAGAGGGGTGACTGACGACATATACCCAAAACCACCTGCGACAATGTTTTTGCCCCATCAGGCATTGTGAGCTCAACCCAGAATTCCAATGGGCGGCAGAGAAAGCAGGAACTGTGGAATAGCTACCCACATCGCAACGCTCTGGAAGTCGACACTAGCCATGGTACTGTGGACGCACTCTGCCGACTTAATGAGCTTATTGGGGACACACAATCGACTGTATAAAATCGCTTTCTAAAAAATCAACTTCTATAAATTCAACCTAATTTTGTAGTGTAGAAATACCCTTAGATCTCAATGTATCTTTAGTTTTGTTTTTACAGATATTATTTCAAAGTACCTGTTTGAATAATTTAACCTTTGAGCTTATAAAGCCAGGTTTACTAATTAATATATATTCTCTTATAGATGAAGAGTCAAATAAAAAACAGAGAGGCAAAGGTAGCCACTCTCCTCTCCTCATTTAATGGCGCTGGAAGAATGCCTGATAGCAATATTTTTTCTCCATTTTGCGGATAACTAAATTTAATAAACACATAAGTGAAAAATAGAAGAAACCATAACAGATGCAGATATAAAATAAATATCAGTGAAGAACTGATTATACTAGTGATATTATTTATTTGTTTCTTATAGTGCCCACAATGTGCTAGGTGCTTTCAAAACATAAAAGAAAGCACTGCCAAATCTAATCTAATCTAATCTAGGGCTGCCAAGTAATTAAAAAATTAATCGTAATTAATCACATTGTTAACCAATAATGCAATATCATTTATTTAAATATTTTTGGATGTTTTCTACATTTTCAAATATATTGATTTAAATTACAACACAGAATACGAAGTGTACAGTGCTCACTTTACAATTATTTTTATTATAAATATTTGCACTGTAAAAAACAAAACAAATAGTATTTTTCAATTCATCTCATACAAGTACTGTAGTGCAATCTCTTTATCATGAAAGTTGAATTTACAGATGTAGAATTATGTACAAAAAATGTACATTGAAAAATGAAACAATGTGGCAAAACTTGAAAAAACGTTAGAGCTCACAAGTCCACGCAGTCCTACTTCAGCCAATCGCTCAGACAAACAAACTTGGGGCTAGTCTACACTTACCAGCCGGGTTGATGCGGTGAGTTCGACTTCTCGGAGTTCGAACTATCGCGTCTAATGTGCGCGATAGTTCGAACTCCGGAAGCGCCGCGGTCGACTCCGGTACTCCACCACTGCAAATGGCGGTGGCGGAGTCGACCTTGGAGCCGCGGACTTCGATTCCGCGGCGTCTGGACGGGTGAGTAGTTCGAACTAGGGTACTTCGAATTCAGCTACACTATTCACGTAGCTGAATTTGCGTACCCTAGTTCGACCCCGCTTCTTAGTGTGGACCAGCCCTTGGTTACAATTTGCAGGAGATAATGCTGCTCACTTCTTGTTTACAATGTTTACAATGTCACCCAAAAGTGAGAACAGGTGTTTGCATGGCACTGATGTAGCCAGCATCACAAGATATTTACATGCTATTTACAAGATTCAAATGTCCCTTCATCTTCAACCACCATTCCATCAGACACGCATCCATGCTGATGACGGGTTCTGCTCGATAACGATCCAAAGCAGAGCTGACCGATGCATGTTCATTTCCATCATCTGAGTCAGACACCACCAGCAGAAGGTTGATTTTTCTTTTTTGGTGGCTCGAGTTCTGTAGTTTCCACATCTGAGTGTTGCTCTTTTAAGACGTCTGAAAGCATGCTCCATGCCTCATCCCTCTCAGATTTTGGAAGGCACTTCAGATTCTTAAACTTGGGATCAAGTGTTGTAGCTATTTTTAGAAATCTCACATTAGTATCTTCTTTGTGTTTTGTCAAATCTACTGTGAAAGTGTTCTTAAAATAAACATGTGCAGGGTCATCATCCAAGACTGCTATAACATGAAATATATGGCAGAATGCGGGTAAAACAGAGATGAAGATATACAGTTCTCCCCAAAGGAGTTCAGTCACAAATTTAATTAACACATTATTTTTTAACGCGCATCATCAGCATAGAAGCATGTCCTCTGGAATGGTGGCCAAAGCATGAAGGGCCATACCAATGTTTAGCATATCTGGCACATAAATACCGTGCAACGCCAGCTACAAAAGTGCCATCTGAATGCCTGTTCTCACTTTCAGGTGATATTGTAAATAAGAAGCAGGCAGCAGCATCTCCTGTAAATGTAAACAAACTTGTTTGTCTTAGTAATTGGCTGAACAAGAAGTAGGACTGAGTGAACTTGTAGGCTCTAAAGTTTTACATTGTTTTGTTTTTGAGAGCAGTTATGTAACAAAAAAAATCTACATTAGTAAGTTGCACTTTCATGATAAAGAGATTGCACAACAGTACTTGTATGAGGTGAATTGAAAAATACTATTTCTTTTGTTTATCATTTTTACAGTGCAAATATTTGTAATAAAAATAGTAATATAAAGTGAGCACTGTACACTTTGTATTCTGTGTTGTAATAGAAATCAATATATTTGATAGTGTAGGAAAATATCCAAAAATATTTAATAAATTTCAATTGGTATTCTATTGTTTAACAGTGTGATTAATCACAATTTATTTTTTTAATCACAATTAATTTTTTGAGTTAATGGAATGAGTTAACTGCGATTAATTGACAGCCCTAATCTAATCTAATCTAAATAGATGTATAGACAATTCTAGATTAAAGTACAACTAAGTGATATCACTAGAGGAGTGGAGGAATGTGAAAATCAATAAAAATGCATAATTACATGTACATTGTATTTGTAATTGTATATTCATTATGTAGTCCTTAGCAGCATACTGCATATCTGCTGAAAAGTAAATCTTTATAGTAAATCAGTTAGAATATGAAGCTCACGTAAACTACTTTATTTTATAGAAATTAAATATTTTTCTCAGTGTCATACAGTGTATACTTTATGTACTGATGCAATTCATCATGAGTGTCCAGTTTGGTTATGAATACTATACTTGAAGGGCTGCTTCCCAAAAGGGGCATGGTACCCCACCGATAGAGGGGAGGGATAGTGAGACATATAATAATTGCTCCAATCTCCCTATTTGCTGGGAGGAGAAGGAGGGAGAAGATTGTACCTCTAAGGCCAGGTCTACACTAGAGAAGGTTTGGCCATATGACAGCAGACATTCATTCCTAGTGTACATGCAGCTTATACCAAGAGAAAGTGATGCTATTGCCAGTATAGTTTATAGTATAGACCTGGCTATATTATTTTATTGTTTTTATTATTTATTTGTATTACCATAGCATCTAGGAGCCCCAGGCTTGGACCAGGACCCCATTGTGGTAGGTACTGTACAAACACACAACAAAAAGATGGTTCATGTGTGTAACAATTTGTGCACTCTCATGTGCACCAGAGAGCTCTAGGAGTCATCCTGCTTGTCTGAACAGAATATCCCTGAGCTTCTTCTGGGCCAGTGAGGTTGACTGCCCTTCATTCAGGGCTGTGCCTGAAATCTAGTTCAATAAATCAATTTCATTTTTACTAGAATGTTACATTATCTTCACTCTGAACATTAATGGAACCGATTCCATTTCAGAAATGTCTTAGGCAGAATACTGGTCTGCTGCTGGACCACACTGTAGACAGCCTGACTGAATAACAATTATCTTTTCCCCTTCTCTTTCATTACAGTGACTCCAAATAGTCTCATCTTCGCAAATCACTTGACATGCAGAGGACCTGTGACCAGTGACCTTTCTCAATCTGATTTCTGGTCTACAATGTGCTAGATGCTTTTCAAACAGAAAAGAAAGTACAATCTAATCAAATCTACTCTAATCTGTCTAGATGTATAGATCAGTTGCATGCACAAATAATTGCTGATCTTCTCACAGAGTGGAGAAAGATTGGCTGTCCATTGAGGTATGCAAATTAACTCCAATGATAGAGTCAAGTTAGTCAGATCATATGTTGTTAGAAGGTTTGATCAGATCCTTGAAGAGGTCAGGAAGGAATCCCTTCCCCCACTCTCCCCAGTGTACAGCATTACACCATAACAAGTTAGGTACACTGTGTGTTTTGTGTGCTTGGCATTTGACTTCCTCTGAAGTTTTTGGTATTGGCCATTTCTGGAGACAGGGTACTGGATTGGGTGCACCAAAGCTGTGAACCATTATGGCATATCCCGTGTACCCTCTGATTTTTGTGCAACAAAATTATTGTTTGCTAAATTGTTATATACATTTTAACACCTCATTTGTATGGAATGTTCATTTCCTGCCTGTACACTTTATATAGCAAGATAGGAAGATTTTCCAATATTATATTTTCAACAGCAGCTTGAATATTGGTATCAAACTGCAATTGTTTTGTTATTGCTTGTGCTCTGGGCCACAGCCAGGCTAATCTCCTAAAAAAAAAAGCTGTGTTGTGATCATGGCAGAAACTTCTGCAATTTGGTACACTTGGGTAAACTCATCCTTGCTGGCGCAGTAGCGCTAAATTAAAAATCAAGTGAATGACTTACTGTGAGTTGCACTGCAAATGACTAATACATATGTACTATAGTAAGACAAAGTATGCACGGTGGATTATTTCTTGCTGCTCATGTAATAAATTAAGTTTTTGTTTGTAATGTTGAGCTTCAGCAAAGAATGATTAAATTATTTTTCCTTGACTCATGAATGCAAACTCTCCAGTATGGAAGAATATTCAAGTCTGATCTAGTTGGAGACCCAGGCAACCATGAGTGTTCCTTCAAATGATCACTTTCAGCTATATATATGCCATAAGTG
The DNA here is from genome assembly GCF_016161935.1 of Mauremys reevesii. Lineage (NCBI taxonomy): Eukaryota > Metazoa > Chordata > Testudines > Geoemydidae > Mauremys > Mauremys reevesii. The sequence continues at coordinate 127,317,730 of NC_052624.1, read as the reverse complement.
ATGATGATGTTTACACTCCAGATCACATATAGATTTAAGAATCCACAGCTTCTGGACACTTAACCAAAGGACAAAGTTGACATAATATTAGAATAAAAAAATGCTGGTGGAGAACAATAGAGTCACCTGACTTGGATATCTCTTTATTAGAATGGGGAAGCAGCTTTCTTTTGAAAAGAGGAAATGTTTTAAAATGGGGAATATAATATACTCGTAGATTTCTTCAAGTGTGTAATTGTATTGAGCACTTGCCTTGGTTACAGATAAAAATGAGTGAGTGCATCTCTGGATTCAGATCAATCTGTGGACTCGGTTTTTGAAACCAGACTATTTGAGGCCGAGTTGTGTCTAGTCTTGCATGAGTGCACAAGACATGCAGCATGCCCAGAGTGATCCCTTTTCACATGCCCTGTGCAAGGGTCAATCATGGTTGCCATCCCTGCACTTGGTGGGGCACAGAGAGCCCAAAGAGGCCAGGGAGGAAGAAGGTTCATGACTTTGCTCCTCCCCACACTGGTTTGCAGAGTGGGCCAGGTGCGCAGGGTGGGGGAGCAGTCTGACTCCCTACATAAATGAGAGAGCAGCCAGTGCAGTCCCCTTGCAGATCAGGCCATTGGGAAGGACCATTTCTCTCAGAGACAGATTCTGTCTCTGAGCTTCCCCTGGGGTGGAAGGGCTCTGCATCACCCCATCTGAAGCAGAGCTCTACAGCTACAATTTGATCTTCTGTCTCTGTAACTAATGAGTTCAGCAAGGTGGATGGAAGGATCAGTTATACTAGTGTATGGAAGAAATGGAATTAAGTCAGATGTCCAAATTACCTAGACCCAGGGCTAGTCGACATGAGGGGTTAATCTGCAGTGAGTTGCTGCACGTTAGCTAATGTGTAGCACTCAAGCCACACTAATAGTGGGCACATGAGATTACTGTACCCTCTTTCAGTTTACATCATTGTGTACACATGGCAGGGGCTTGTTGTGTACTAAGCACATGGCATTTTGGGAGGTATCCCATGGTCCTTTGCTTATCTGCTGAGCTTTGTGCATTCTGGGATTTCTCTCACTGTGCACTGTGGGATGCATGTGGAAGCCAGGTGGAAACTTGTGTAACTATGAGACTTGGGGTCAAGTAAAAAAACCCCCATGATTCTGCTAGGGTTGTCAACTGTCTAATCACATAAATCCAAACACCCTTGCCCTGCAACCAAGCCCACCCCTGCCCCGAGGCCACACTCCTGCCCCGCCCCTTCTCCGAGGCCCCACCCCCACTCTGTCCATCCCTCCTTCCTCCGTTGCTTGCTTTCCCCCACCCTCACTCACTTTCACCAGGCTGGGGCAGGGGGTGCAGGAGGGGGTGTGGGCTCTGGGTGAGAGTTTGGGTGCAGGCTCAGGGCTGGGGCAGGAGGTTAGGGTGTGGGAGGGGATGAAGAGTGCAGGCTCCGCCTGGGCTGCATTTACCTCTGGGGGCTCCCAAAAGCAACTGGCACATTCCTATGGCAGAGGCTTCTAGGTGGGGGGAGGCCAGGGGGTCTCCGCACACTGCCTCTGCCCCCAGGCACCATCCCTGCAGCACCCATTGGCCACAGTTACGGATAAAGGACATGCTGGCTGCTTCCAGGAGTGGCGTGGAGCCAGGGCAGGTAGAAAGCCTGCCTTAGGCCCGCTGTGCCACTGGACTTTTAGCACCTAAAATCTCCTGGTTTGGCTTCAGTAGCCTCCAAGAAATAGATCCTGATTCTGGGATACTTCCAGAAAAAACGGTAAGGTTGGCAACCCTAGATTCTGCTGCCTTCACCCCATGCTGTCTCTCTTTCTGGGTGGGCTAGCTTCATTTTCAGATTGCTGTCAGACAGCATGTGCCCAGTAATGCTCTGCACTGCTGTGTTGGCAACTGCAAATATGCCAAGGCTACTTGGGCTGTATTTCAGCCCTTGAAGCCATGTGGCTTTGGTTTGGGGCTGTGCTTACTGAACTACGAAGTAGACAATGTGGCTGTAGCAACAGCTCCTCCAGCTGTAACAGCAGTGGCAGAGGAAGGAGGATGAGGAAGAGAAGGACAACATTGAGCAAATGCTACTACATGAACTCTTCCTGGAGCAGCTTCACACACAGTAGCACCTTTTCTGGGCTTGAGAAACCAGTGTCAATTGGTGGGAAAGGGTCTTCCTGCGGACCTGGGATGACTAGCAGCAGCAAGAGAATTTCAGGATGGCAGAAGGCACCCTTTTTAGAGTTCGGTGCTGAACTAGCCATGGAGCCAGTGCGCGTACCTCTTGAGAGGTGGGTTGCCATTGCCATTTGAAGCTGGCCACCTTTAATGTTACTGGTCCATCAATTCAGTGTGGGAAGATCAACTCTTGCAGCCACTGTCATGCAGGTGTGTGTTGCCATGCGTATGGTACTGCTGCACCAAGTTACAAAGCTTGGTAATTCTCAGACAATTATTGATGGCTTTGCAGGCATGGGGTTCTCAAACTCTATTGGGGCAATTGATGGGACCCATGTGCCTATTATTTGCCCCCACAGCCTCCATGGCTCAGAGTTTATAAACAGAAAGGGATATTTCTCCACCGTGCTCCAAAGGCTGGTTGACCACCATAGCAGGTTTACAGATATAAATGCAGAATGGTCTGGAAGGGTGAGCAATGCCAGGATCTATATGAACTCGTCTCTATTTACTTTAATGGATAACGGACAGCTTGTCCCAAGATCATTATGGACATTAATGGCGTGGACATTGCTCCAGTTATGCTGGGAGACTCAGCTTATCTTCAGCTTCCTTGGCTAATGAAGTCCCTCATAGGCTGCTTGGAGAGAAAGAAGAAACACAGAATCATAGAAAATTAGGAGAGAGGGATAGCTCAGTGGTTTGAGCATTGGCCTGCTAAACCCACGATTGTGAGTTCACTCCTTAAGGAGGCCACTTAGGGAGCTGGGGCAAAACATTGGTCCTGCTAGTGAAGGCAGGGGGCTGGACTTGATGACCTTTCAAGGTCCCTTCCAGTTCTAGGATATTGATATATCTCCTATTATTAGGGTTGGAAGAGACCTCAGGAGGTCATCTAGTCCAACCCTCTTATCAAAGCAGGACCAACCCCAACTAAATCATCCCAGCCAGGGCTTTGTCAAGCCGGGAACAGTTTAGCTATTGCTTCAGTGGCTGAAGAATGACAGTGGCATGTACATTTCACCATTTGAAAGAGTTTCCCACAGCTCACAGGCAGGGAGGCTGCAGTTGGAGCAGGGGAGTCTGAGCTCCAGAGAGGATGAGGGGAAAGAGAGAGCAAGATGGAGACTGGGCTAAGGAGAAGGACGGGTCAGAGAGTAAGAGCACTGAAATGGTAATGAGGGAGGGGGTTCCCCACAGGCTCCAGGGCAGCCGAGGAAGGGGAGGGAACCCTGCTGGCTGCATCGCCATAGCGTGAGGGGTATATGATTCTTCTTCCCAAGCCTGTTGGGGCTGTGTGGCATTCCCCACCCTCATGTGGACAGTCAAGCTCACTGCCCAGGCAGGCCATATGCCAGCTGGCCCATTGGGATCCCTGCATATGTCTCAATAATGATGAAAGTGCCTCTGTGGTAGGCATAGAAGTAAGTCATGTTATGAGTACTGAGTTGTAACCATTTTATGAAAACTGGTTCAGTGAGGGGAAGTGATTGTATATTGAGTTATTAGAATTCCCTATGTGACTGTATTGATCTAGCTTATATTGGGGGTAGTGGAATGTTTATTATACACTTCCAATGTCTAGGGAAGGTGACAAAATGGCTTCCCACATAAACACACCAAACCAGACACTTGAAAGACAACAGGACAGGCTGCTGGCTTCAAAAATCCTCTCTCCTGTTGTAAGCCTTGTTTTGCCTGTAAACATGTAGCAAGAGAGAGCCTGAGACATGAGGCTTGGTATAAGGGGCCTGGTATGAGGGCCAAAGCTTTGGGCAGTTTGATCAGAGCCCGATGTACTGGGTACCTGGCCGGAGCCGGTTCAGCACCCAGAGAGAACACACACGCAGACCACAGACTGGGTTCAGTAGCGAAGGCACTCAGACAGGTTTATTGTCAATGAAGCATTGTCCTAGTGCCCTGGCTCAATAATTACAGGTACATTAATATATGTATGCTCGTTATAATGGACCAGCCCAGGAGTGGCAGGATTTTCCACTCCCTCCTTGGCCAGTCAAAGACACCCCCTCTGTGACCCCTCTTTTATACACTGATACAAACAAGTAACCTATTGCCCCTCTAACGTGGTTAGTTACCACTCTTTACCTTGTACCTGTTGGGTTGATCCAAACAACTCTATCAATCACCCTTTCATCCTAACCTTATCTTTAAGAGGGGGTCAGTGTGTCCCTGTATCATCTTCGGGAAGTGTGATTATACCATACTTGGTATCGGGATGTTCTGGTACCACCCTTCTGGAATGTGCTTACATGAGTGTCCTGTGCCTAGCACGTTTTAGGAATGTGTATGGGGTTTTTGCAATACCAGTCCTGTTCTTGTCAGATTCTGTGAACTTGCACATAGGTCTGTTTTGTAACAGATCCTGACTTCTGCTCACAGCCCAACGTTTGTTAACTTTGCTTTATACCAGCAGGGCCTGACTTCTACTTTAGTTCAGATCTCAGGCCTCTTATACCAGGCCTCATGTTTCAGGCTTTCTCTACTACATTTCCCCACTTTTTTCTTTTATGGGAAGGCTGTTTACCCATCATCCCAGAAACATATAATACATGGGCTGAAGATGACCCAGTGGACTAAACATTGTTATGTGGCCACCTTACTTTGCCATCCACATATTCATGCCCCATCGGTCCCTTGGTTTGCACATTCCCTCATACAACCGGTGGACAGATTTTATTTTCCAATTGTTTTTAGTCCCTTATGGTGAGCCTGGGAATATTAGGTTTAGGACTTTGATTGAGGAATGTGGTTTTATGACTGAGCCATGAGGACACTCCCAAATAATTAATATATGTGGATATGGTATATATATATATATATGTGTGTAGTATATATGGGTACATATGTATAGTATGTATGTGTACATATGACAACACCTTATATCCAAACATAACATTCCTTTTCCAATCTGGTGTTGTAGTCTGACCCTTTTACTTTGGTGCCATAGATAGCAACACACTCCTATTAGGGCAGTTACAGTTACCACCTGTATTAGCATTAGTAGTAGACTAAATGTTTTTGAGTTATTAAATGGGATGGTTATTATTATGGTGTGTCCCACAGTGCTATGTATATAAAGAGTAAAACAGATTTTTTTTCCTGACATTACAAATGAAGCCTTTATATGTAATTTTCTTGTAATTAGTTAGTACACAGTACTGTCCATCCATGTTTTATAGGCTACCCTTACTGCTGGTTGTCACCCTTGGGTAAGCTTTGCTGGGCAGGGAACAGGAACGGCTAGCTTTTCTGTTCCATTGGTTGCATTGCTCTGTGATATACCTGTTGTTGACGTAGATCCAGTGGTTTCTTATATGTGCTGTCTTCCAGATAACCTACTGAATGGACAGTAACCAATTTATCAAATATTGCTGTGTCACGATATTTAATAACTTTAATCAAGCTTCTTTTCCTGTAGCCAGTTTCAATAAACTGATAAATTTCACAAACCTGGATGTTTTCATGTTTGAATATCCCATGGGAGAGGAGGTGAGGTGAGGAAGAGTAGAGGTTGTGGCTGTGCCATGCTGCTGGCTGCCATTTTCAGCAGACAAATGGGGCTTAGGGGGATGTTCACCAGACATGGAAGATACAGAGAGGAGACAAGAAAATAGGTAGATGTGCATGTGCCCTCTGTGATGTGAGCTTGAAAACAGTCAGCAGTTGGGGCTGTATGCACTGCATCCAAGGGTGCTGAGGGAGTTGGCTGATGTGATTGCAGAGCCATTGGCCATTATCCTTGAAAATTCATAGCGATCAGGGGAGGTACCAGACGATTGGAAAAAGGCAAATATAGTGCCCATCTTTTAAAAAGGGAAGGCGAATTGGGGAACTACAGACCGGTAAGCCTCACCTCAGTCCCTGGAAAAATCATGGAGCAGGTCCCAAAGAAATCCATTTTGAAGCACTTTGGAGGAATGGAAGGTGATCAAGAAAAGTCAACATGGATTCACTAAGGGCAAGTCATGCTTGACCAACCTGATTGCCTTCTATGGTGAGCTAACAGGCTCTGTGGACATGGGGAAAGTGATGGAGGTGATATACCTTGACTTTAGCAAAGCTTTTGATATGGTATCCCACAGTATTCCTGCCAGCTAGTTAAAGAAGTATGGATTGGATGAATGGACTATAAGGTGGATAGAAAGCTGGCTAGATCGCCAGGCTCAATGGTTAGTGATCAACGGCTTGATGTCTAGTTGGCAGCCAGTATCAAGTGGAGTGGGTCCGGGGGCTGGTTTTGTTCAACATCTTCATTAATGATCTGGATGACAGGATGGACTGCACCCTCAGAAAGTTCACGGGTGACACTAAGCTGGGAGGAGAGGTAGATATGCTGGAGGGCAGGGATAGGGTCCAGAGTGACCTAGAAAAATTGGAGGATGGCGCCAAAAGAAATCTGATGAAGTTCAAGAAGAACAAGTGCAGAGTCCTGCACTTAGGATGGAAGAATTCCATGCACTGCTACAGGCTGGGGACCAACTTGCTAAGCAGCAGTTCTGCAGAAAACAACTTGGGGATTACAGTGGACGAGAAGCTGGATATGAATCAACAGTGTGCCCTTGTTGCCAAGAAAGCTAATGGCATATTGGGCTGCATTAGTAGGAGCATTGCCAGCAGATCGAGGGAAGGGATTATTCCCCTATGTTCAGCACTGATGAGGCCATATCTGCAGTACAACATCCAGTTTTGGGGGCCCCACTACAGAAAGGATGTGGACAAATTGGAGAGAGTTGAGCAGAGGGCAATGAAAACGACTACAGGGCTGGGGCACATGACTTGTGAGGAGAGGCTGAGGAAACTGGGCTTATTTAGTCTACAAAAGAGAAGAGTGAGGGGGGATTTGATAGCAGCCTTCAACTACCTGAAGGGGGGTTCAAAAGAGGATGGAGCTAGACTGTTCTCAGTGGTGGCAGATGACAGAACAAGGAGCAATGGTCTCAAGTTGCAGTGGGGGAGGTCTAGTTTGGATATTAGGAAAAAAATATTTCACTAGGAGGGTGGTGAAGCACTGGAATGGGTTGCCTAGGGAGGTGGTGGTGGTGGAATCTCCATCATTAGAGGTTTTTAAGGCCCAGCTTGACAAAGTCCTGTCTGGGATGATTTAGTTGGTGTTGGTATTGCTTTGAGCAGGATTTTGTACTAGATGACCTCCTGAGGACTCTTCCAATCCTAATCTTCTATGATTCTATTATTCCAACCAGCACCTCATTCCAATGCTCCAGTGCCAGCCATCTTCATCCACAGAACACAGCTGAAAAACGTGGATCAGTTCATGTATGTGGGCAGCACCATCTGAAGTGACAGTTCCCTTGATAAGGAAATTTCCTCCAGAATTAGTAAAGCCAGCCAGGTCTTTGGCCAACTCTGAATAAAAGTCATTAACCAACACAACATTTGTCTCTCCACCAAATTGAAGATCTATAGTGCAGTGGTTTTAACATCTCCTCTGTATGGATCTGAGACATGGACTCTTTATAGATGTCATTTAAACAGCTTGAGGAATTTCACATGCACTCCCTCTGCTCAGTAATCAGCATTTGCTGGCAAGACAGAGTAACCAATATTAAAGTCCTTGAAAGACCAAACACAACCAGTGTTGAGGAAATGTTACTGAGAGCACAACTTAGGTGGACCAGACATGTCATCAGAATGGAAGACCACTGTTTCCCAAAACAGATTTTGTATGGGGAGCTGAGTCAGGGCAAAAGAAAGAAGGGTCATCCCTATAAGTGCTCAAAGATAATCTGAAGAGCAGTCTCCAGTGGGCTGGCATCAATCCCAAAGAACTTGAGCAAATGGCTCAGAACAGGACTCACTGGTGGTCTCTGACAAGATCAGCATGTAACAGGTATGAGCAGGATTGACAAATTCATCTCCAGGCTGCATGTGAAAGTCACCACAGAGCTTCATCATTAAACATCATAAATACAGACTTCCCATACTCTCGGTGCGGCCAACTCTGTGCATCAGGGTTTGGACTCTGGAGTCATATGCTTAGCCATAGATGAGAACTGCGACAATATTGTCATCATTGTCGACATCATCATCGTCAGTGATGGACTACCAACACTCTTTGCATTCAGGCAGCTCCAACTCTGCTGGAGACTGTAGCCTCTGAGGGTTGTTTGTGTTTCCTCAGCTCCTTCTTTTTTGTAGTAATAGTCCAAATGGAGGCTTCTAGGCTGGAGTCCCCTTCACTTTTCCAGATGTTTTACAGGCAGTCAGAATCTTCTTTGCAATTAAAAGCTGGATGTCCATAGAAGTAACTGAAAGCAAGGAAGAAGTGGCAGTACCATGTGGTCTGACAGCTCCCTAGGAAAGAAAAGTAGGATCTGCAAACCTGATCTGGAGTTGTTGTCCCCTCTTTATCCTGGCCAGGTTCTGTGTCCATTCTGTTTCTTCTCTCTCTCTCTCTCTCTCTCTCTCTCTCTGGATCTTTTAGGTGGAGGCTGGAGAACAGTGGGGAAGATGACATACATTCAGAACCGCCTTTTCCTGTCCCTTCATTACATTTACTAGCCACTGCTGAGAAATTTGCACAGTTCCAAGAATCTGGTAAATCCCCTTCCCAGAGAGGACCCACAGTAAGGTTTTCTTTATTTCACAGTGGAGTTATTATACCCATCTTCCATTCATACCAATACACTAAAGATTTCACACTTCCCCCTAGGGAGTTACATACTCTCAATTTTGCCCCTGGTTGACCACCACATATAATCATTCATAATGGAGAAAGACACCAAAGAATCACTGTTCTTTCCTCCTGCACTTAACAAATTGCATAAAGTCTGTTGTTCTATCAATGAACTTCCCACAAGTGTGATACACGGAGGCAGAGAACTATGATTTCACATATGCCCATTTAATTCCAATTTCCACAATCTCCTATCTAGGAACAATAAAAGTTAGATACAGATTTGCTCACCAAGTGGCAAAAGTGACAGCTGGGGCATCAGCCTCCAGTATTGGATCTGTGCAGGATGACAGAGTACGAATCCTTCTCCTCCACTCCCTGCTACCACCTGGAAAATAAATCCCCTCCCCACCAGCGAGCTAGCAAATGAACAATCAATCATCCATGTAGCATATGCCGCATGCATGGTTGAGTTTGTGCCACTGCAGAACTGCCTACAAAACATACCACAAACAAGTTATGTGATTCAAAATCAGACAATGAAGACTCATGAAATAAAATACACAGACAGCACACTGGAGAAACCTCCTGTTTTCGGTTTCTGCGTTTTCAGTCTCTATTTGCAATTTTGTGACCCTTCACTACACAATGGTGGTGAGCCTGGTGAGGTGGCATTCAGGGGCGGCTCTAGGCACCAGCGGGCCAAGCGCCCGCTTGGGGCGGCATCCTGGGGAGGGCGTCATTTGGCCCCGGTGGAGCTCCCGCCGGCATGCCTGCGGCAGGTCCACCGGAGCCCGGGACGAGCGGACCTGCCGCAGGCATGACTGCGGCGGGTCCCGTCTTCCCGCGGCTCCGGTTGAGCTCCCGCAGGCATGACTGCGGCAGGTCCGCGCGTCCCGGGCTCCGGTGGACCTGCCGCAGGCATGCCGGCGGGAGCTCCACCGGAGCCAAATGCCGCCCTCCCCAGGATGCCGGAGCCGCGGGAAGAGGGGACCCGCCGCGGGACTGGGGAAGGGCGGCGCAGCGCTCCGCGCTGCTTGGGGCAGCCTACTTTGTAGAGCCGCCCCTGGTGGCATTAATAGTCATTTTCAGGCACTCATTCATGAGTAATTGCTTGTGTCTTTATGGGCAAACAAACCTGACTTTCCTGAGACATGCAGCCCACTTCACCCGTGCTAGCAAATTGCACCCATCCCATGCCAGTGAGGACACTGTGCTTGGGAGAGCCTTCCAGGGAAGATGTGTGATGAGTGAGCCACTTTCAGCCACCAGGGATTGCATTGAAGGAGGGCAGTTTTAATTTGCAGCTGGAGCTCCATAAGAGTCCCACTAGAGGGCACTGCCAGGGTGGAGGGATATGTTCTGAGGTAGCATGATCCAGGTGCTCTGGATATAACATAACCTCAGTCAATGTCACCTGCATCTGGGGCTGCGCTGGCCAGCTCTGTGTTCCTGGTGGACCAGGGGCTGTGGATGCTTAAAACTCTTCCTGGTGTACTTTCCACCATCAGACCCTTAGCCCAATGTCATGCAAACTGTGACTAGTGTGAATGTAGTTCATAGACTAGAAGACCAGGAATAGCACAAGTATATTGACAAACATAAAGAGGTTTTTTTTGAGTAAATTGTAATTATTTGGAATTGTAAATGTTGAAGTAAGGACATGACAAAATTCAGTGCAGTATCATAACAGAAGTAACAGGTAGAGCATATTTTGAACAATCTTGGTTTTGCTTTCAAGCAGCAGCAGACTATGATCAGGCATCATTGTGACACACAGATCTATTCTTATTATGCTGTGAATTAGAGATTTGGGGTAGATAGCATTACCTGTCAATTGCCCAATCCCTTCAGCTAAATAGTAATGACAATATCATGCATTTAAGAACAGTCCATGACCGAGACTCCTACAACAGCACAAATAATAAATAACAATAATAAGGTGAAGCACAAATAAATAAAGTTCAACTTGTCTTTATTTCAGATTATGAAGTACAGTATTTACACTGTTCCTTCATTATTAATTATTATTTATTTGTATTATCATAGTGCCTAGGAGCCCTAGTCTTCAAAATCAGTAATCATAACTATGACCCCCACATCCTCTAGTCTTCCTAGTTATTTTCATATAGTACCTATCTAATACCCCAACGTGCTCTCATACAGTAGTTTTACATTCAGACCACTCTAGTGCACAGTAGTTTTTAAATCATTACTACCATTACCATACATTACATACATCTGCTGGCTTCTCCCAGATTTGTTTTAACTGATCTAATCTGGGGAAAGGCAGGCTATAAATATTTTATTGCCTTAATTTTCCATGACTTTTTTGTTGTATTTTTCCTCTTCATCTGGATATCCCTGTCCTTGTAGCATATATACAGTACATACACAAGGACAAGCAGAGAGGTTATACACAAGATTACACTCATGGTGACACCTCTCTTTCCTTTATACACGAGGCAGCAGAAAGTGTTTGGTAAATGTTTCCAGCTTAAAAAAGTTCACTTTAAAAAAAAGCAAACGTAAAACCGTCCTTTGATTTAATTTCAGAACAATTTTCTGGGAGCAGGAAAGTGATTGCAAAGTCTAAAGACTATTTAACAAATTTAACCTCAAGCACTTCTATTTATCATTTTTTCTGGTAGAATTAACTTAGTTTCAGAAATAGTGACAGATGGATTTCTTGATTTATGATTTATTTTGGCTGAGGCCTGAAAGAGACTCTTAAAACCCCTGTAGCAGAAATCTTATGTATTGACCTATGGGATGATTGATCTACAATAGAAGGTAAAACAAATTCATAGTGTAGCTGCAAAGCCACATCTTTAAAAAAGGGTTCATCAATCTTAATGCCTTGTTTAACTTTTTTTAAAGAGATTTAATCTTTTTTTTGTTAGGCTGCAGTTCATAAGGTGTCAAAAACAAACAGACAAAAACAACCCAAATCAACCAACCTCTGACGAGTTTCAAAGTGTTTTGAAAGCAGCAACTTTGTTTCTAAAATTTTATTAATATTTGACCTTCTTTTTCTTCAAAGACATCTTGCTAATTACACTCCTTACTCAGAACATATTACAGATACTCCAGGAACCAATCAGGGGCTTCTATTTTCTAATAAGACTAGTTATACCAAGTAAATTCAAAGAACTAAGGAATGTTGCAGTCATCTAATGCCACTGAATAATGGATCTTGGAAACAGTTTAATTAAATAGATACTTGGGATATTTAAGAACATAAGAACAGCCATACTGGGTCAGACCAAAGGTTCATCTAGCCCAGCATCCTGTCTTCCAATAGTGGCCAGTGTCAGGTGCCTCAGAGGGAATGAACAGAACAGGTAATCATCAAGTGATCCATCCCATTGCCTATTCCCAACTTCTGGTAAAAAAAACTATTAGCCAGGATGGGCAGGGGCACCATCTTTTCCCACCCTGGCTAACAGTCATTGATGGACCTATCCTCCATGAACTTATCTAGTTCTTTTTGAACCCTGTTATAGTCTTGGCCTTCACAACATTCTCTGCCACAGAGTTCCACAGAATGACTGTGTATTGTGTGAAAAAATACTTCCTTTTGTTTGTTTTAAACCTGCTGCCTATTAATTTCATTTGGAGACCCCTCGTTTGTGGGTTATGAGAAGGAGTAAATAACACTTCCTTATTTACTTTCTCCACACTTGACTAAATCCAGCTGACCATTGTACATGTAAATAAAACCAACATACATCTTGGGCCAAATTTTGCCCTTATTTGCACCTGGTGCAATCCCACTGACCCAGAGAATGTAAGACAGGATAATTAGTTGTATGATATTTACTTGGGATAGTTTTTAGGGTGAAATTCTCCACCCCATGCAGAAAGCCAAAACAAAATGGTTTTGAGGGGAGAATTCTGGAATGGGTTGAAGAGACAGAATCCACTGCAAGCACAGGCATTAAGGCAGCTATTTGGGGCAGGGACCGTCTTCTCATTATGTGGGTGTGCAGTAATTAGCACAGTGGAGCCCTGATCCTCAGTTTGAGCCATTAGGTGTTACTAGAGTATAAATAATAACAAAAAGAACTGAATCGCAGGCCCTTCAAGCTATCATAAACCAGATAAGCAGCCACTGCCACTTTGCACACACACACCCTCTTCAGGAGTTAGGACAAGAGTGTCCCTATAAGAGTGGATATAGTGGCTGTGTTCCTGGCTTGTCTCACACAGACCCTTCCTTGCTAGCTTCTTAAAGGTGGCATGGATCCCCGTCTCAGTACACACAGAGCATTCCAAAGCACCTGCACCTGATGGCCACACCAGCAGCATGCTGCCTGCAGAGTGTCTGCAGAGCTTTAGTGATGCAGAGGCTCTTGTATTTTTGCCCTTTGCAAAGTTTAAAAAAGAAATGGGCCTGCTTCTGCAGTAAGTAGTAAAACTCACAATGACTTCAGGCCCTCGTCATGTCTCAGGGAGCAGCGACATTCTACTCCTGAGAAGGTTTAATCTTCTGGGGGTACGTCTTCACTACCTGCTGTATCGGCGGGTAGCAATCGATTTCTTGGGGATCGATATATCGCGTCTCATCTAGACGCGATATATCGATCCCCGAACGCGCTCATGTCGACTCCGTAACTCCACCAATGCGAACGGCGGTAGCGGAGTCGACATGGGGAACCGCGGACATCGATCCCGCGCCGTAAGGACGGTAAGTAATTCGATATCAGATACTTTGACTTCAGCTACGTTATTCACGTAGCTGAAGTTGCGTATCTTATATTGATTTTCCCCCATAGTGTAGACCTGCCCTGGAGTGGCCCTTGGTTTATTTCTTACTAGCTCATACATTATGCACCATAATGCGTCTTTGTTCCTCTCACCAGTTTGCAAAGCATACAAGAAAACCAGGGTTCCTTAGCCATAATTTCTGCCAACAAGGAGGCAACAGTTTCAGTAAAACATTAATTTAAATCAATGGAATGCAAAGATACACCTCATACAACAGTGAGCAGCACTGGGGAACCATATTTCCTAGCATCAGTGAAGATGCTGGGAATGAACAGCAAGACACTAGCCCTGAAAAAGCCACTGGATTCACATTAATTTGTGAAAAATCCTTTTAAAAAGTGGTAGTTATTAAATTCTTAACAACAGATGACTGTCATTAATCAGCATTAATGGTATATACTAAATAAAGGGAATAACTTTAATTATGCAAAAGGAAAAACTTTAAAGATATCATTGTTTATAACTACTTAAATAATGATTTAGTTCACTGGACATTTAATAATTTCATAGAATTTAAGGCCAGAACAAACATTAAATCATCTAGCCTGACCTCTTGAAAAGAATTCCTAAAATAATTTTCTCCTTTAAAAAACTGTTTTATCCTAGTTCTCAGGAAAGTATGTTACATCATGAAGTATCCCAGTAGGATGCATCAGTACTGAACCTTGTTATGCAGCGTATTAAAATGTAATGTGGAAAAAACAGCGTATGATGGAAATGACTCTACAGGGCAAGTCAACACCACAGCGCTACAGTGGCGCAGCTGCACTGGTACAGCTGTGCCACTGTAGCACGTCTGGTGAAGATGCGCTACGCTGATGGGAGAGTGCTCTCTTGTCAGCATAATTACTCCACCTATGCGAGAAGTGGAAGCTATGTTGGCAGGAGAGCATCTCCTGCTGACATAGTGCCGGTGTGGACAGCATTTTGGTCGAAGTAACTTATGTCACTTGGGGGGGGTGTCTTTTTCATACCCCTGAGTGACATAAGTTACACGGACTTAAGTGGTAGACCATCCACAATTACATTTCCCGGTATTAGTGGATCAAGATTAGGTATGATTATCCCCAGGCTTCTCTAGATCAGCAAGTATAATAATTTGTTTATTTATATTGTTGGAATCCAGATTTGAAGTGTGCTTTCATTTATGAGGAAGTGTTGTACAGATGCATTAGCAACTAGGCAAGCCTGTGCTGGTCCCCAAATACTAATCTTGGCAGGGGGAATTCTTAAGTGCTCTGGCTAATAAGATTTGATGCAATTTTGGGAAGTACTTCTCCCAAAATGGCTTCACACAACTTCAGTCAATCAGTATCGTTATGACATCATAAAAATGATCCACACTTTTCTGTGAAAAAGAAAACTATTAAGGACAGAGGATAACAGAGTCAAAATATCTGAATGATAAATAAAGGGTGAGTTTTGTGTTAAGTGATTATACCATTCATATTTAACCTGAAAAATCACTGTGTCTTAATGTTAAAATACATCTTCCATTCTGGGGTATGGTCATTTGGAAGTTACAATCTGAAGTTACAGGGATATACAGCAGAATAAATAAAAACAATCCAGTAAGCTTCTCATGGATCCCATCTTCATCCACTGTGAATTATGAACCTGAATTGACTGATTTTAGATTTATTTGCCAATTTGTTAGTTTGGTTTTAGGTTTTGGAGGCTGGTAATAACATAATCAACACGATAAAACTGAGGGCGAAAACATTAGCTCTGAGAATGGCCATTTAATAGTAAACCTGGACTCAACAGGGCCTGATTCCCCTCATCTTTGCATTTTGTGTGTGTGTTTCACAACAGGGGTGTAAAATGATGATACTCTAACTGGCTACAGTAGACACAAGACTGGTGAAAATCTGGATCTGTATTTCCAGGTCATGCAAAGCAAAAAAAAGCCCTAATGGCTATGCTGCAACTGAAATAAAGTATGAAATAAAGTACCATCACTCCTTCTTTGCCCCCAAAAGAAATGAATCAGATTACCCTTAGGGTTCTTGGGGCCACAACTTTGAAATATGCCATTGGAGAAAGTGGAAAACCAGCAATGGAATATAAGATGTTCTGTAATTGATGTAACATTAATTTGTTGCCTTGTGTTGATTGAGATTGTCCTGAATTAGATTAGGTGCATGATGGGGCCAGCCCTGCACACATGGTGCAGAGGAAAGACATAGTCTCCACCCCACAGATGATGCTAGCTTACTGAAACTACAAATCCCAGAAGCCCTTGTGTAATTCCCTAGAAAATGGGATTCTGTAAGGAATAGCAAAACAAAAGTGGTTTTGAACAATCAAATCATTGTGAGTCTGATTTTTAATAGTTTTAGGTGTGTAAAATGTTAAACGTCACTGTTAGAGAAACACACAAGGATTATTAATAATAATAAATACATGCATACATATTTAGCTCTTATATAGTACTTTTCATCAGTAGTTTCAGCTGGTAGAATTAAATGTCACTCTCCACTGCCCCGTGTGTGGTTGGCCAACATACCATCTCCAGAAGACTCCTGCTAGTATGTTTGTGTGTGAATAGAGGAAGAGATACTGAGGTGTGTAGGGCATGTCTTTGTCTACACTAGAAATTTAGCTTGTTTTAAATCATGAATTTTCTTGTTAACATGCTTTGTGTTCCGACACAAACACCCCTCAGCCATGCTGTAATCATGCTACACCATGAGACAGTCACCACTCTCTGAGGTATAGGGCAGACTGCAAAGTAGCTTGTGTTGTTTTTTGCTAATTTAAGATGTCTTCAATGCAAATACATGGCCACAACCAATCACAACAGTTGGTAGATGATGATCCACCAATCCATCTCCACAAGTCTCCGGGGCATCCAGTGCTGTGTCCTATATTGCCCTATATCTGTGCTCTGTCCCCAGCCAGAAGTTGCCTACCTTCATATGGCTCTGCTCAGCATTCTCAGTCCCACACTGCTTTGTTCATCTCTGGTATCTGATACAGCAGTGAGAAAAATGCCTGGCAAGAAATCCTTGTAGCAGCATATAGCCACCTGGCTAAAAGCCGATACCAAAGCCCTGGTCGACCTTTGGGCCAAAACAAGCCAAACCCATGACTTCGGAACCCAGAAAAGGAGCTCCCAGCAGTACGATGACAAAGCTGGGAAACTGTTGGCTGAACATGGTAACAACAGATCAAGGAGAATATAAAGGAGCTCTAGGTGAGCTACAAGAGATTCAAAAGCAACAACTCCAAGTCTGTGAGATTCCTGTTTTACAAGGAGCTAGATGATGTGCTGAGGATTCCTCTAACCACCAAGCTATAGGACAGGGGTAGGCAACCTATGGCATGGGTGCCGACGGCGGCACGTGAACTGATTTTCAGTGGCACTCACACTGCCCAGGTTCTGGCCATTGGTCCGGGGGGCTCTGCATTTCATTTTAAATGAAGCTTCTTAAACATTTTGAAACCTTATTTACTTTACTTACAACAATAGTTTAGTTATATATTATAGACTTATAGAAAGAGATCTTCTAAAAAGGTTAAAATGTATTACTGGCACGCAAAACTTTAAATTGGAGTGAATAAATGGAGACTCGGCACACCACTTCTGAAAAGTTGATCACCCCTACTATAGGATTTTCTGGGGTGGAGCTCTCTTAATCCCTCTGGTGGAAGCTGTTCCACTTTGTGTAAAATACTTGAATAGCCATCAGGCCAAAAAGCGAGAATGATTCTGTTTCTCATAGTTCACCTGAGGGGGGACACCCAGGATCCAGTCCCTGTCTACTGAATTCTTAATTATTTATACAAAGTGGAACAGCTTCTACAGGAGAAGGAACAGAAATCTGAACTTGGGTCATACATATCCCAGGTGAGTACCCTCACCACTGGGCAATTGGATATAAAGAGTAGCACAACACCTCCCTCTCCATAGTTTTATGAATCTAGCACTTCATTTCCTCCTCTTTTATTTAAAATAGTTTAAAAATACCCAGAATTAAATGTTTTGTTTTGTTTTTGGTCAGGTTGAACCATTTTTTTTGTTGAACTCCCAATGAACCAAAAACATCAATCATTTGCACAGTTCTAGTAAGGACTGCTCCAGACAATCAGACCTGCACCACAAAATGGAGCTCAGATATCAGTGAGAGGACCTAGGGGTGGATTCAAAGTGAAGAGAAGAGGACCTGGAGCTGGAGGAGAAGCAAACATGAAGGGGAGATGATGTCAGAGTATATTTGCCATGATTGGTAGTTAGCCATGGCAATTTAGAGGAACATGATGGAGAGATTTTCAGGATCATGGGGCAATCAACTCAAAGCTCTCCTGCAAAAACCACCTATCCACCCATGTCCAGTCCCATTTCTTTGCCTCCATGGTACCATGTTCTCAAACCTAGAAATAAATCTTGCTGTTGTGGGCCAGTCAATGAACCATGGGACTGCACTCCATCAGCAATATTCACAGCACTCTACCCCTGTTCCAACATAGGGGAAGAAGACAGATATACTGACGATGTTATGTTATATATGTAGCACTTCACATCAGTATCTTCAATATTCTCACTATTGATGGTTGGATTGTTTTCCTGTTATTTCCTTATATGCACCTGTTGCTGTTTTGCATTTTTTGCTTTGTTTTGCACACCCTTTTGACTTTGTAATGGCAGCTGAACTGCCCAAAATCATTTACCATCAGCAAAGCTTTATATGGTCACTTACTGAGGTCTCCTTCTGCTCATAACAGTACACTGCCACCACACTGCAAGCAAAAGACCACCTATTTAAAAATAACCACCGTCTCTTGATGGCAACTTCTGCAGAGGCATACCAATGAAACATTGGCTTCAGAACAATCAGCAGCTGTCTAGCCCAGTTATGAGCCCAGGATGAGCAGGATCTATACTTTAGAGCACGAGCAGGTAATAGCAAACATGAGTGGACTCTCCCAGGAAATGAATTTCCTGAGCCTAGACCATTTCTGCCCACAATCCCCAGGGGAGAGAGACAACAGCAACAGTGAGTGGAGGGGCAGGATAGTGGGTGGAGGGAAGGTACAACAGAAGGAAGCAGAAAACTTATGAGAACAGCTCTTCTCATAAGTTTTCTGCCAGCTTGGTTGGGATGCCTCAGCCAAATTCACAACCAAACTACCGTTGGATTTCAGATAAACTTGGGCAGTGTCTGGATCTAGATCTGGATGTAGCCAATGTCTCATAATGATCTTTGGGTCAAGCACTTCTTGACAGCTGATGACTAGCTGGAGGAATTTAGGCCCTAAGGGTAATGCTTTATATGTCTTATCAACCAGGATTTGTCTCATACAGTAAAATTGGAGCATGAAAGTCTTCTTCCCCTTAATACAATGGAAAATCAAATGACCATTGCCTTAGATTTATATCAAGAAACATACTTTTGTACTACACTAGTTATCTGCACTTATTATTGAAGATACACTTGAGGGACTGGTGGGCTCTAACCCTTTCTCATGGCTCCCCAGGCAGTGCTCTGGCTACAACTGCCACCCAGCAGCTCACCTGAGCAGCTCTAGTAGGGAACCAGCAAAATGCTTGCCTACAAAGGTCCCTGCCCCTGAAGCTTCTGACTGGGGGAAACGTCCAGCACCCTGACTGGCTGAGGAGTGCTATTTAAACCAAGAAGAGGCTCTGGAAGTTGTCTGTGCAGTAAGAGGAATCCTTGTCTGCCTCCCTCTATAGATCTCTCCTGATTACACAACTCCAGGTTCTTGTCCTCTTTATCCCAGCTCCCTGTTTGTTCCCAGTTCCTACTCTCTTGACACACTCCAGGTTCCTGCTCCTATGCCTTACCCCTGATGATATCTTTGACTCTGACCCCTGGTGTGGCACCTGTCTTTGGCTTTGTACCTGATGCTGCTCTGGTTCTGATCTTTGGCTTGGCACTGGCTTCTAATCATTAGGTATGATGGCTCATGCCCTGGTCATTACAGTATGTTAGGCCTGATTCTTCCCTTACATTATGGGGTAACTCCACTGAAATTAATGGAATTACACCAGAGTAAAATCAATGTAAGTGAGAGGAGACTTAGTCTTCAGCTTCATAATTCATAGTGAACCTGAGGCATGCATTTTTATTTACGTAACCAAGCAAGTTTGGCTTTTTTTTACAAGAGATAGAAGATAGGGCCTTGAGTAGTACTGTCTTTCCTTTATTATACGTAATAAGAAGCTGTTTATATATCAAAGAAAGTAACCAATTATCTCATACTTTACAGACAGTAGTTGCATCTAAAGGCTTCAGGAGTCTGAGAATTGAGAAAGTAGATTTCATCTTCCTATGGGCACACCAGATATTCATTACCATTCCACAAATCAGTTAATTTTAGTACCAAAAACATTCCTATAGTCAATCTTGCTTCAAAAGTTAATGGAACAGTAACAGTATCATACGACGAGTGACTCAGTATCTTTCCATGTCTTGTGGAGTGAAAATGTTTTAAGTGCTTGTACTGTTCTTTGAAAGGAAGAAGGACCTAGCTAATCACCTTCTCAGTCATGTTTGAAGGAAGTGATCTGTGTAAGTTTGGAAATGGAACTATTTTGCTAAATTTTATGAAGCTTGAAGGATTGGAGGTGAACCTGACTGACAATAACCTTTAGAGCTCAAATCCATTAGCATAACAAGAACTTCTTAAACATGAATGCTGCAGGTGGGTGGCATCCAGTGAAAAGAGGCAAAAGTAAAAAACCTCCAATATGTGATGAAATATAGACTGGAAATTATTAGAGTGGGCACTAATCTTGACTGCTATATAAAACTTACAAAACCATTTCTATTATAACCTTCCGTTTTCAGTTGCTCAAAACATTTAAAAATATGCACCTTTGGGGGCAAAACTTTCCATATATATCTTTGCCAGAAGGAGAATTTTGAGTTATTTAAAGGTGAGGGAAAATAAATTTTTCCCATTGCAAAATAATTATTGCAGTTTTTAACTAAAAGAGCTCAGGATAACTCTAAAGTTGGTAAAAAAAATTTAAATAAATCTTGGCATGTAAATAACTTAAAATCAAATTTCAAACCTGCTGCCCATTAATTTCATTTGGTGGCCTCTAGTTCTTATGAGAACAAGTAAACAACTTTTCCTTATTCACTTTCTCCACATCACTCATGATTTTATTACCTCTATCATATCCCCTCTTAGTCTTCTCTTTTCCAAGCTGAAAAGTCCTAGCCTCTTTAATCTTTCCTCATATGGGAGCCGTTCCAAACCCCTAATCATTTTAGTTGCCCTTTTCTGAACTTTTTCTAATGCCAATATATCTTTTTTGAGATGAGAAGACTACATCTGTACGCAGTATTCAAGATGTGGGCGTACCATGGATTTATATAAGAGCAATAAGATATTCTCCATCTTATTTTCTACCCCTTTTTGAATAATTCCTAACAACCTGTTTGCTTTTTTAACTGCCACTGCACACTTCATGGATGTCTTCAGAGAACTATCCATGATGACTCCAAGATCTCTTTCCTGATTAGTTGTAGCTAAATTAGCCCCCATCATATTGTATGTATAGTTGAGGTTATTTCTTCCAATGTGCATTACTTTACATTTGTCCACATTAAATTTCATTTACCATTTTGTTGCCCAATCACTTAGTTTTGTGAGATCTTTTTGAAGTTCTTCAGAGTCTGCTTTGGTCTTAACTATCTTGAGCAGTTTAGTATCATCTGCAAACTTTGCCACCTCACTGTTTATCCCTTTCTCCAGATCATTTATGAATAAGTTGAATAGGATTGGTCCTAGGACTGACTCTTGGGGAACACCCCTTTCCATTCTGAAAATCTACCATTTATTCCTACCTTTGGTCCCTGTCTTTTAACCAGTTCTCAATCCATGAAAGGATCTTCCCTCTTATCCCATGACAACTTAATTTACGTAAGAGCCTTTGGTGAGGGACCTTGTCAAAGGCTTTCTGAAAATCTAAGTACACTATGTCCACTGGATCCCCCTTGTCCACATTTGTTGACCCCTTCAAAGAAGGGTTAGTAAGACATGATTAGTAAGACATGATTTCCCTTTACAGAAACCATGTTGAATTTTGCCCAACAAGTTATGTTCTTCTATATGTCTGACAATTTTATTCTTTACTATTGTTTCAACTAATTTGTCCGGTATTGACGTTAGACTTACCAGTCTGTAATTGCCGGATCACCTCTAGAGCCCTTTTTAAATATTGGCGTTACATTAGCTGTCTTCCAGTCATTGGGTACAGAAGCTGATTTAAAGGACAGGTTACAAACCATAGTTAATAGTTCCACAATTTCACATTTGAGTTCTTTCAGAACTCTTGGGTGAATGCCATCTGGTCCCGGTGACTTGTTACTGTTAAGTTTATCAATTAATTCCAAAACCTCTTCTAGTGACACTTCAGTCTGTGACAATTCCTCAGATTTGTCACCTACAAAGGACGGCTCAGGTTTGGGAATCTCCCTAACATCCTCAGCCGTGAAGACTAAAGCAAAGAATTTGTTTAGTTTCTCCTCAATTACTTTATAGTCTTTAAGCGCTCCTTTTGTATCTCAATCATCCAGGGGCCCCACTGGTTGTTAAGCAGGAAGCCTGCTTCTGATGTACTTAAAAAACATTTTGTTATTACCTTTTAAGTTTTTGGCTAGCTGTTCTTCAAACTCCTTTTTTTGCATTTCTTATTACATTTTTACACTTAATTTGTCAGTGTTGTATAATCGTTACAATTGTTTTAATAATTACAATTGTATAATTGTAACACTATAGATTAATGTGGTAAGAGTAAGTGCTCTTAGTATTGTATTTGTTTATAGCTCTGACATGCTCAGAAATGTACAATATACAAAATAAAGACTGACCCTATCAACAAGATTGTAGCCTGAATGACAGCTATATAGAAGGTGGGAGACACCAAGAAACCTCAGAGGGGATAACTTAGTGGATCTCTTTGTTTTCCCCTTATTATGACTGGTGATGGATGAACTAGTTGGAATTAAAATGGGAACCTTTGCTTGTCTATCAAACTAAACCTGAAAAATTGTTTAGGGGTTGGGAAAACACCAATTAGTATTATTTAAAAAAGACTATGCCTCTACTGTTTCTGGTTTAGAGCCTGTTCCAAAGCCTGTTGCAGTAAATGGGAATCTTAACTAATTTCAGTGAGTTTTGAATCAGGCTATTAGGGTGGGGCCACAGTGGAAGTGCTGAGGCATGACTGGAAAGGCTGTTCTCAAGAGCTTTGGGGGCCTATCTGGAAACAGAAAATATTGCAGAAATCTTGCAGGAAAGCCTGTTCGTGACTTTTCTAGCCTGGCCTCCAAGGGGGGTGGACAGTTCAGATGCTGCTGAGTGCTTATCCAAACTGAACTGCCTCCCCTTTTGAGCTTCATTCATCATCACTCAGGAATTTATCTAAACCAAAAATAAAATAATTTTTAATACTGTGAGCCAAAAACTGAGCATTTTTAAATCAACATTGCTCCACTGAAATCAATGGGACTGCACTGATTTACACCCTCTGAAAATCTGGCCCTTTGCTTTCAAAGTATTTGACAAACATTAATGGGTATTTGTCACGAGAGAATGTTATCACCCCTGTTAAGACTCAGATAAAGATAGGGGCCTGATTTGCCTCTGTCATACACTGTAAAAATGTCTGGCAGTGTTTTATCACAGCACAGAACTATAGGGACCATGAGCTCTGAGTGCAACATTGTGGCCAAAAGGTCTAATGCCATCCTGGGACACACAAACAGGAGAATCTCCGGGAAGAGTTCAGAGGTCATATTACCTTCTGCATTTGGCACTGGTGTGACTGCTGCTGGAATACTGTGTCCAGTTTTCCTGTCCACATTTCAAGAAGGAAGTTGAAGAGAAGAGCCAAGAGAATAATTAAGGGATTAGAAAACCTGCCTTTTTGTGATAGACTTAAGGAGCTCAATCTCACTAGTTTAACAAAGAGAGGGTTAAGGAGTGATTGCTCACAGATTTTAAGTACAGCATATTTCCAATTATCCGAATACCATGGGAGGCACAGATTTTATTCAAATAATCATGTGTTCAAATAATGAGAGGGCAGGAGCCATTCAGCAGCAGGGTGGCCTCCCTTGTGGTCAGGGACTCATCTTCCTCCTCCTCACAGTCCTGGCTGGGGGATCTCTGCTCTGCAGCACTCACTCACTCCTGTGACAACAGGGCTGCAGAGGGCTCCCTGTGCTGCCAAGGAGTCATTCAGTGGGAGGGTAGCTTTCCCGTGGTCAGGGCTAATCCTTTACCTTGCAGTCCTGGCTGTGTGTGTGTGTGTCTCTCTCTGCTTTACTATCTGAAGCTCTACATTATCTGA
Organism: Mauremys reevesii; assembly: GCF_016161935.1. Taxonomy (NCBI): domain Eukaryota; kingdom Metazoa; phylum Chordata; order Testudines; family Geoemydidae; genus Mauremys; species Mauremys reevesii. The sequence continues at coordinate 127,293,806 of NC_052624.1, read as the reverse complement.
GTCCATTCTTTGTCCTTCAGCATGAGATGCATGTTTTCAGAGAACAGGGTTTTGAATAAATGGGAGTATACCCTACTTATATGGGGAACAATCATTTTATAATGGGCTCTTCGGCCTAGCAGACTGAGGTAGAACAGTATCCAATGCCTGGAAACTGAAGCTAGACAAATGCAGACTCAAAACAAGGTGTACACTTTTAATAGTGACAGTCATTAACTATTAACACCGAGTGCTGGGTGGCAGTTAATTAACCCAGAAACCTCAGGAAGCACAAACGGCTTCAGGCTGATGAATGCCTGAAGAGGGTAGTGGAACCCTTGATGGAGGAAATGCCGTCAAAAGCGGATGAGCAAATTCACTCAGTGTTTTTGCCAATGACATCCACACAGAACAGATTGGGCCCTTCAGCGGTGGCTGATAACCAATCTAGGAGCGGACCCCTGAAAGGCAGGCAGATGGAAGATCTCCTCTGCACTGGCAACTCCTGCAGCGTAGCTGGTTCCAAATGTATTGACTCCCATCCTTCCTTTGTCCAAACCAGTGAAGTCAAGAGGGGGACGCTGACACATGGGCAAAGCAGCATCTCCATATCAACTGGCCTGGGTATTGCAGTCATATCACATGGAGAGGACACTCCATTCTTGCTGGCAACATGGACACAACACAGAAGGTGGCAGTTACAGGTTATAAGCTCTCACTTGACCGGCATAGAGGAGGGTGCAACAGGTCACCTTCGATGGTGGGAGGAATCACTGCATTCCATTGGTCAGCCACCGCCTGCCACAAAGTTGGACAGCCCCCAGGCAGTTAGGTGCTGACCCACTACGGTCTGTCAGCCTCACGGGGTGCATGGGTCTAGACCAAAAGTTGAAAGACAGATAGAAACCCAGCACCTGGCAAAAATAAGAAACCAAGAACTTTCCAGCTTGGAAGCTGGAATGTCACAACTGGGATTGACAGACGATGATGAGTTACAATACACAAGCAGCATAGGGAAGTCAGATTTGATAGACTGTGAGCTGTACAAACTCAATGCTGACATTGCAGCACTCCAAGAAACAAGACTTGCAAATTCTGGTTCTGTCCCAGAGGCCAATTACACCTTCTTTTGGCAAAAGTAAAAGCAGCAAAGAAAATCAGTTTCGCTGTGAGAAATAAGTGAGTGAAGCTCCTAGAAACACCCATTGGGAAGTCAGAGCATATCATCTCACTTAAACTTCTGATGACCATCGGCTCTGTGAACATCATTAGTGCCTATGCACCAACATTCAAATCTAGCCCCAAGGTGAAGGATACATTTTACTGCACTTAGGACGGAAGAATCCCATGCACTGCTACAGACTAGGGACCGAATGGCTGGGCAGCAGTTCTGCAGAAAAGGACCTAGGGGTTACGGTGGACGAAAAGCTGAATATGAGTCAACAGTGTGCCCTTGTTGCCAAGAAGGCTAATGGCATTTTGGGTTGTATAAGTAGGGGCATTTCCAGCAGATCGAGGGACGTGATCATTCCCCTCTATTCAGCACTGGTGAGGCCTCATTTGGAGTACTGTGTCCAGTTTTGGGCCCCACACTACAAGAAGGATGTGGATAAATTGGAGAGAGTCCAGCGGAGGGCAACAAAAATGATTAGGGGGCTGGAGCACATGACTTATGAGGAGAGGCTGAGGGAACTGGGATTGTTTAGCCTGCAGAAGAGAAGAATGAGGGGGGATTTGATAGCTGCTTTCAACTACCTGAGAGGGGTTCCAAAGAGGATGGATCTAGACTGTTCTCAGTGGTAGAAGACAACAGAACAAGGAGTAATGGTCTCAAGTTGCAGAGGGCGAGGTTTAGGTTGGACATTAGGAAAAACTTTTTCACTCAGAGAATGGTGAAGCACTCTAATGGGTTACCTAGGGAGGTGGTGGAATCTCCTTCCTTAGAGGTTTTTAAGGTCAGGCTTGACAAAGCCCTGGCTGGGATGATTTAGTTGGGTTTGGTCCTGCTTTGAGCAGGGAGTTGGACTAGATGACCTCCTGAGGTCCCTTCCAACCCTGAGATTCTATGATTCTATTATACGACTCTATAAGAATACCATCAACTGAGCAACTTTCCCTTCTTGGTGTCTTTAATGCAAGAGTCAGTGCAGACAACAACTCATGGCCAGATTGCCTAGGACATTTTGGCATTGGCAAGATGAATGAAAACGGTTCTTGAATTTGGTTCTTGAACAACGATTTCTTGAATTCTGCAACCAAAAGTGCATTACCAATTCATATTTTACAGGAAAAGGTCACCACAAAATATCATCGTGACATCCACAGTCAGGCCACTGGCACCAATTAGACCTTGTTATCATCAGGAGGAAAGACCTACCCTTAGTGCAGAACACTTGCATGTTCCACAGTGCTGATTGTGACAGTGACAACTCTTTGATTATTAGCAAAGTGAAGATTACAGCCAAGAAACTACATAGAGCAAAACCTAGGAGCAAGTCCAAAATCAATGATATTAATACCAAAAACCAGAGGACATGTCAGGAGTTTGTGACGTTTAGAATTTAGCATGCATGGGAAGTCATTACCAGAGAAGGCAGAAGAATTTTGGGAAGATTTAGGAACAACAATCCATGAAAGAGCTTTAGCTACATTTGGGGGAAAGAGACCATCAAAAAAGGACTAGTTTGAAGAAAATGAAGCAGAACTATTACCTCTCATCAACATTAAGAACACAGCCTATCTGGAATACAACAAGAAGCCAACAAAGAGCACCAAAGTTAGACTTTGACATGCAGAAACCAAGGTGCAGCAAGCAAGCAGAGGCTGTGCAAATCATTACTGGATCCAGCTCTGTGAAGAGATACAGACAGCCGCAGACACAGAAACTTCAAAATCATGTATGACAGCCTGAAGAAATCTCTAGGTCCCATTGTCAACAAGGTTGCCCCTCTCAAATCAAACAGCTGAAATCATTTCAAACAGGTGAAATCATTACAGATAAAAGCAAGCAGCTATCTCATTGGGTTGAACATTATTCAGAGCTATACACACAAGAAAGAATCATCAGTAGTGAATCACTGCACCAAATACCAACTCTACAGGTCATGCCAGAGCTAGATGTGGAGCCCACTGTAGAAGAGCTAAGCAAGGCCATTGATTTGCTATCAAGTGGCAAGGCTCTTGGAAAAGATGGCATCCCAGCTGGAAAGAGGGTGAGGTACCACAAGAGATGCATGATGCAAACATCATCAGTTTGTATAAAAATAAAGGTGATAAGGGTGACTGCAACAAGTACAAGGGTATCTCGCTACTAAGTGTAGCAGGAAAAGCTTTTGCAAAAGTCATCTTAGTGTGCCAACAACAGCTGGTGAATCGTGTCTACCGTGAATCACAGTGCGGACTCAGGGCTGGAAGATCAACTATAGATATGATATTTTCTCTGCAACAACTCCAGGAAAAGTGCAGAGAGCAAAACTAACCATTGTAGATTGCCTTTGTGGACCTGACCAAAGCATTCAACACAGTCAGCAGAGCAGGTCTATTTGCAATACTAGAAAAGACAGGATGCCCACCAACCTTGTTAAGTCTTAAAAGTTCATTCTGCAATAACATGAGAACAACTGTCCAGTTTGATGGGTCCACTTCAGACAGCTTTGAGATGAAAAGCAGAGTGAAGCAAGAATGTGTTCTTCCCCTTACACTCTTTGGAATCTTCTTCTTGGTACTCTTGAACTGTGCGTTTAAGGACATGAAAGATGGAGTGTATCTCCACACAAGATCAGATGGGGAACTCTTCAACCTATCCCGACTTAAGTCAAAGACCAAAGTAAAAAAAGGTGGTAATTAGGGAACTTCTATTTGCTGATGATGCTGCCCTCATAGCCCACAATGAAGATCTATTACAAGAACTCATGGACCGCTTCTCCCAAATGCTTGTCAGGCATTTGCTCTCACCATCAGCATCAAGAAAATGGTTGTATTAGGACAGGGGGTTCCACAAGATCCTTCAAATACCTTAAATGCAAACCAGCTAGAAGTAGTCCAAAAATTCAGCTATTTAGGTTCTATGGTGGCCACGAACCTCTCACTGGATGAAGAACTAAATGTTCTCATTGGAAAGGCTGCCACCACTTTTAGCAGACTAATATAAAAGTGCATGGAACAACTCAAAACTCACCATCGAGATCAAACAGGTGAAATCATTACAGATAAAAGCAAGCAGCTATCTCATTGGGTTGAACATTATTCAGAGCTATACACACAAGAAAGAATCATCAGTAGTGAATCACTGCACCAAATACCAACTCTACAGGTCATGCCAGAGCTAGAATACTGTGGATTGGCCCACTGTAGAAGAGCTAAGCAAGGCCATTGATTTGCTATCAAGTGGCAAGGCTCTTGGAAAAGATGGCATCCCAGCTGGAAAGAGGGTGAGGTACCACAAGAGATGCATGATGCAAACATCATCAGTTTGTATAAAAATAAAGGGGAAGGATCACATCCCTCGATCTGCTGGCAATGTCCCTACTTATACAGCCCCAAATGCCATTAGCCTTCTTGGCAGCAAGGGCACACTGTTGACTCATATCCAGCTTCTCGTCCACTGTAACCCCTAGGTCCTTTTCTGCAGCCCTTCACTGTGATATAACTGGTATGTAATATAGCAGCCTAACATTCAGTACTTGGTGAAATTAAATTTGTATCTCTTACTTGGCCTAAATTTTTATTTACTTCAGTAGATGTTTAACTTGCAAATTTACTTTGGTCCCTTTAGGCATATGGGTTTTGATAGCCTTGGTCAACATCACATAGGATGACTATGGCAGAGCCAGGAACAGAACACAGATTTCCTTGGTCCTAGTTCAATGCCTTAAACAGAAGAAAGCATCCTTTCATTTCATATAATCCTCTTCTTTATTCATTGTCCATCCTGCTTGCTGCAGGCAGGGGTCTTGTAGAATAAATAGTATGTTTAAAAATCAAACTTAATATTTTTTTAGAATAGTCTTTTCTATATAATTTCCTCAGTTTAACAAAATCCAACCCAAAAACAAACCAAAAAACCCTGAACCAACTTCCCTCCCATCCTTCCCCAGAGATGTGATCATGCGGAACCATATTGACACTCCATATGAGTCCTCAAAAACATTTGAAGCCAGCACTTTTAGATACAGAACACAGACTGTTATCACTTCAACTTAAGTAACCAATACCAACAGTAGGTTGTTAGGGTACAAGACACACAGTTTGCCATTGGCTTCTACAACTATTTGCTAGGCAGCAGAGAAATGCTGGGAATTTCAAAGTTTCAAACCCACATAATTGCTACTATAGATATATGAACAAAAAAAACCCAAAATGCTTTAAGCTAAATTTGGTGAAAAAATAATTTTGCTTCAACATGAAAACCTTGCAGCACATGTCAAGTTTCAGTCTTCAACCAATACTTACATATAGTGAAAACATTGGTTCATTGGGCAGATAATGACATGTACCTTACAATAGTGGTGCCAGAGGGTGCTATTATAATACAAATGGAGGCTCTTAGTGTTGCAGGTTGTAAGAATAACTGATAAAGGTCACAGTTACTGAATCATGTTGTTACCTTGCTTTACAGTAGCAGAAAAGAATAATAGTAATATAATCATCTGTCTTGTCAGGTGCCAACAGCCAAAGTGTAAAACACCGGAAGGCCTAGCCATCATCTCAATGTCTGCACATTTCAGTTCACATTACAGCCTTGTCCTGTCACTTCTACTGAAGGATTTCGTTTGTGTGTGCTAACAATAGTAGTTCCCAACAGGATACTTGTGAAGGCTGCTAGGTATCCTGAATTTTTGCCAAAATAGAAAACTGTGTTTACATGACTTAGATGACAATGTGCAAGCACACTCTTTACTCTACAATGTTACTTTATTATGTTGTTATACTGTGTCAGCAAAAGGCCTTTTTTCACATTGTGTTTAGCCAGCCAAATTTTGGCAAATACCTAAAAGCAATTTCTGCAGATATTAAGTTTGAGACTGGCAACACCAGAATACAAAGGACCACATGGGAAACCTTAATAATGCTGAGGTCTCTCTTCTCAGAACTAGACCACCAGGTTGGTCCTGAACAATCAGCTAGCAAAGCTTCACTAAAACTGCTAATTAGAGGTAGGGCTTTAGTCTAAGATCTGATATCTGAACACTCATGTACTTTGGGGAAGTTCACATCCACATTTGGATCTGATATTTGCAACTTCAGACCAATTCTACTCTTAATGTATTTTTGCATATAGAGAAAGCTTAATTTTTATTTTATTTCCTTGACAATGAAAGAGAGGAAGTGCACAGAAAAGTAAGCCTTTGCAGGATACGAAGACAAAAGATTTTCCTGTGAGTTTCTGCCTGAGGCTTTGTTGCTTTCGTGTTTGACAGTTACAAATATGTCCTCGGTGCCTATTGAGCTACTTCAGTTCTTTCATCCTTCCTTGGATTTGAATGTTACTGTACAGTGTGGACTAAGTACCACATATGGAAGAAGCTGAACCAGCTTGCTGTATTAAACACTCCAAACAATTATTAGTACTGAGTATTTATATAGCATATTTTTCTTCCATAATTTTTCTTATAAATAAATTATTGTTCCTTTGTGAGAGCTTAGTGTACGCAGTAGTGCTACTTTGCATACTGTAGTCTAGGTGGGTTTTAAATGCCTTCTATATGAGGTCCTAGGAACTTGTAAACATCATCACTTTTGACACATACGTCCTAAAGCATATTTACAGCATGGCCCAATCTGATCCTTAGCTAGTCTCTGTTGCTTTGAGGAAAAATACTGCAATAGCCAGTAGGTCAGAAATAGCTTTATAAATCTCATTAGAAGTTAACAGTTTATCCTTCTGAATGTTGAGAGGATGGGCTGGACCCTCCATTTGCTTGTCAAATATTTTGGGATAGTCCCATTTTTCTATGCTTCTAGTTTCATATCATGTCTACTATCTTTTTGGCCAGTGAGGACTTACATGAGCTCCCCAGTGTCTCTTTATTGGTTGAAGGTTTTATGGTTACAAGGCACTCCATAGACCTATGCTCTACCAAAATCTCTGTCTGTGCTGCCTTAATACCACAACCTTGTCAGGTGCCAATTCCCTCGTGAGAGCTGTGAATTTATCTTAACTTCCACCACCGTCACTGGACACTGAAGTTGCTCAGCACCTCCCTTGATCAGGCCCTTCAGGTACAAAAGTATAAAAACAGAAGCCACCATTTTGTCTGCCAGAGGACAGTGTAGAGAATTTAATAAGAGGTCACTAGCCTAGCAGTTTGTCTCCCTGAAATTTTAAGTTCTCATTTCATTTTCATAATGGATGATATCTACACAGTATCCCAGCAGGTGACCCAAGCCAATGGCCCTTTATAAACCTCTACTGCTGCTTCACAATTGAAAAAAAATGACATTTTAATAAGACCATGCCTCTGGGCATAAGCATTCTGAATGTCTACATTTCATGTACTAAAAACACTATAGGACAAGTTAACTGTGTGCATTATTATTTTGGAAGAAGTCATGAAATAATATCTAAAGTCACAAATTAAATGTCTTTTATTTACCATTTTGATCTGTGATTGTCATGGCTGAATCTTCTGCTGCATTTTGTATAACCTTTGATTTAATTAATGTTATGTTCTCAGCATATACAAAGAGAAGTTAGATAAAAACATAAATACTCCTGCTGGAAGATTGCAACATAGCTCTACTTTATTTCTGAAAATTCAGAACAATAACACACAAGAACTCAAAAACAGAGAGAGAAAAAGCAGGTTGCTCCCTAAAACAGAGTAGCACAACTCATCCTACCTTACTATAGGCTGGCTGGCTGAAGACTGACTGTTGCTATTAGGCCCAGAGCGCACACTACACTACGGAGCCCCCAGGAAGGATGAAGACACTCCTCCCTCCTCGTGCACAGGCGCGCATGCATGCACGCACACACACACTCACGCTCTGAAAGTGACAGCTTGCAAATGCAATACGGTCATCAAGATACCACAATTATAAATTCATAATACTTGGGGTAAACAGCCAAAGTCAATGCAAGCCAACTGAGAAATCCAATTCTTTTTCTTTAGGTGAATTCTTCTAGCTGTCTGACACTGCTGAAGATTTCATTAGCTACTACAATATATAAAGTGAACTTTATGTTTATGAAAAGTGAGAGATCAACACTGGAGATTAAATCCAATTTTCTCTACACAACAGATACAATAGTAGCTTTATACACTCCTCCCTCACTGCTTCACCAACATATCTCAGTCCTATTTTGGAAGGACTACCTTTAGGAGTGTGAGAATAATTAAATTTCTATGTCCAATAATTTTCTTCTGAGGCTGATTAATTTCTCTATTTGTTTTCCACATAGTATCTGATTGCTTGATGTCAACATGAAGGATATGTTCAGGAATGTAGATAACATTCCACTAGGAACTGGAATTTCTAGACATATTCATTTTACATAGAACACCAAATAGCTATCAGGTAGTCCTGCTCATTTCTATTCTGGATTTAAACTGGTATCTTTGGAGTTACTGTAGAAGAAAGATGCTATGAGTCTAGCCAATTGTTGTTTGAGGGTTAGAAAGGAGTTTTTTCTCTCATGGGCCAATTGGCACAGGACCAGGGAGGTTTTTTTTGCCTTCTTCACAGCACCTTCAAGCCATGGTGGGTTAAGTAGGAATGTGCTTAATACTTAACTGAGGTACTTGTGTTGAGCTGTTAATTTGAGGCAACTTGTGACCAGTTTTCAGTGCTGCTAAAAGGATAAAATGAAAAGTTCCCAGAGGCAAAAGACCTGGGATTTGGTGATGGGCTTGGGCTCATGGGATAGGGTGAAACCTTGTAGCCTTCGTGGGTCAAAGTCAGATTTTGCAGGCCGAGCTCCCCATCTTTCTGCATCCTCTGTCCCCTTCATGGTGGTGGGGGCGGGGAGGATAGTGCTAGGACTCAGAGAAAGCTGAGTAGGCTGAGGCTAGCTTACCCTGAGTAATGGATTATATGGTAAGGAGTCCTGTAACCCCTAGACTGGACCAAAATAAATGCCTGTTATAGGAGAGTATGAGTGATGGGTGTGTAGCACCCCTCTCCTGAGCTAAAGCTGCATAAAAGTTGAGACCTGCTGCTTAATTCCATGCATGTGTCTTTTCTTATTTCACCACTGTATCCACATCAGTGGAAATTTATCTTGTTTTCTGACAGCTTATCTGCCTAGTTCCTGGCTGCCAGGCCTTCCAGGCTCCCACACAGCCTGGGAGCATATTTTGGTTGGGAACAAAAAAATATTCCTGCTGTGGAATGATTTAAGAACATGTAAGAACATAAGAACAGCCATACTGGGTCAGACCAAAGGTCCATCTAGCCCAGTATCCTGTCTTCTGACAGTAGCCAATGCCAGGTGCCCCAGAGGGAATGAACAGAACAGATAATCATCAAGTGATCCATCCCCTGTTGCCCATTCCCAGCAGGGGCGGCTCTAGCTTTTTTGCCGCCCCAAGCACGGCAGGCAGACTGCCTTTGGTGGCATACCTGCAGGAGGTCCACTGGTCCCGCGGATTCAGCGTACACACCGCCGAATTGCCGCCAAATCCACGATGCTGGTGGACCTCCCGCAGGCATGCTGCAGTAGGCGGCTTGACTGCCACCCTCACGGCGACCGGCAGGCTGCCCGCTGCAGCTTGACACCCCAGGCATACGCTTGGAGCACTGGTGCCTGGAGCTGCCGCTGATTCCCAGCTTCTAGCAAACAAAATATTAGGGAATTTCACTTCCACAAACATTTTTGAAGATCTAACTGTTTATGACTTTTTCCCCCCAAAAAACCTTGACATTTTTATAGAAGTAAAATTCACTTTCTAAGCCAGCTCTAGATCAGGCCTTCAGTGGGCTGGCACAAACTGCAAAATGCCTCTGCTGTAAGGGGCACTGATTGCATTGATAGTAATAAAATTGAAATCATGCAAGGAGCCAGATTCTTGTAAATTTCAGCCCTGCCTGTTCTCAAGAATGGAGTAAGCAGGCAAAGATGAAGGGAGGCACAATGAACCAGGGGCAACCAAATATGGACATAATATTATGTCTGATCTTAGGCCCGTCACGCTTAGCAGCATCTCCTTTAAAACAAGAGAACAGTTGAAAGAGCTTGTTTGCACTATCCCTGCAGCAGATTTTGACAGGACAACAAATGAGGCAGGTACTTACATATGATTCAATAATGCTTACTACACGTGATTTCTTGCCTGTCTTGCCAATAATTAGGGCATAGGTTCATGACTGAAGATCCCATTATGTATGATTCAACTCCTACAATTTAAGTATTTAAATATCCCCTGGTGATTTGATTTATGTGAGAAAGATTTTCCAAAAAGTAAAACAATTTATAAGTAAGCAATAATTTTCTCCATATATTCTGTAACTCCAGAATTATTTCTCTTTGAGTTGGAATAATTTTAGATTTTTTCTGAAGTTCTATTGATGATATCTGATTATATTTTTAGAGCATAATTATGTTGCAAAAAAATTTCTGTTGTAAAACTCTTTTTTGTGAGGCTTTAATTTATTTCAAGTGAGAAAATGCCTTTATAAAATGGGAAATAATTTACTATATACTGAAAAATAACTCCTTAACACTTTTAGTGTTTTAACATATAAAACCTTCTGAGGCAATAATGAGCCCTGGTCTACACTACAAAGTTTAGGATGAATTTAGCAGCATTAGATCAATTTAATACTGCACTCGTCCACACGACGAAGCCATTTTTGTCGACTTAAAGGGCTCTTCAAAAAGATTTCTGTACTCCTCCCTGATGAGGGGATTAGCATTGAAATCGACCCTGCTGGGTTGAATTTGGGGTAGTGTGGATGCAATTCGATGGTATTGGCCTCCAGGAGATATCCCAGAGTGCTCCATTGTGACCACTCTGGACAGCACTCTCAACTCAGATGCACTGGCCAGGTAGACAGAAAAAGCCCTGCAAATTTTTGAATTTCATTTCCTGTTTGGCCAGCATGGAGAGCTCATCAGCACAGGTGACCATGGAGTCCTAGAATTGCAAAAGAGCAGTGTGGACTGAACAGGAGGTACTGCATCTGATCGCTGTATGGGGAGACGAATCCGTGCTATCCGAACTCCGTTCCAAAAGATGAAATGCCAGAATATTTGAAAAAATCTCCAAGGGCATGAAAGACAGAGATTATAACAGGGACCCGCAGCAGTGCCGCATGAAGCCTACCAAAGAACCAGAGAGGCAAAGGGCTGCTCCAGGTCAGAGCCCCAGACATGCTGCTTCTATGATGAGCTGCATGCCATTCTAGGGGTTGCCCCTACAACTACCCCACCCTTGTGCTTCCCTCCTCCCCAACCCCTCCCGGGCTACCTTGGCAGTTATCCCCCTATTTGTGTGACGAATTAATAAAGAATGCATGAATTTGAAACAACAATGACTTTATTGCTCCTGTAAGCAGAGATAAGAGAGGGGAGGAGAGGGTGGTTGGCTTACAGGGAAGTAGAGTGAACCAAGGGGGCGAGTTTTCATCAAGGAGAAACAAACAGAACTTTCACACCGTAGCCTGGCCATTCATGAAACTGGTTTTCAAAGCTTCTCTGATGCACAGCGCTCCCTGCTGTACTCTTCTAACCACCCTGGTGTCTGGCTGCGTGTAATCAGCGGCCAGGCAATTTGCCTCAACCTCCCACCCTGCCATAAACGTCTCCTCCTTACTCTCACAGATATTGTGCAGCACACAGCAAACAGTAATAATGATGGGAATATTGGTTTCGCTGAGTTCTAACTGGTCAGTAAACTGTGCCAGCGAGTGTTTAAACATCCAAAGGCTCATTCTACCACCATTATGCACTTGCTCAGCCTATAGCTGAAATGCTCCTTACTACTGTCCAGGCTTCATGAGCCATGGGAGCAAGGGGTAGGCTGGGGTAGGTGTGACCGCACAGTGCTGCCAACAGGGAGAGCAGCCTGAGGCAGAAGCCTCCAGCTGGCATGATATTCTGGGCAGGACTGAATCTCCATTAGACAAAACTTAAAGAAGAGAATGACCTGGACTCATTCCAATTTTTGTCCAGGCACCCCTGACCGACCTCACTGAGGGCAGCTAGGAGCGCCCATGTCTGCCCAGGTGCTCCCGACCAACCTAACCAAGGTTAGCCAGGAGCACCCACAAAACGACAATGATGGCTAGCAGTCATATTGCACCATCTGCCATCCGCAAGACAAGGCAAAGGGATGCCGCTGTGTAGCACTGCAGTACCGTGTCTGCTAGCAGCACCCAGGAGACATACGGTGACAGTGAGCTGAGTGGGCTCCATGCTTGCCATGGTATGTCGTCTGCACGGGTAACGAAGGAAAAAAGGTGAGAAACGATTTATTGCCATTGCTTTCACGGAGGGAGGGGGCCTGAGGACATGTACCCAGAACCATCCACGACAATGTTTTTGTTCCATCAGGCATTGGGAGCTCAACCCAGAATTTCAATCGGCAGCAGAGACTGTCGGAACTATGGGATAGCTACCACAGTGCAACACTCCGAAAGTTGACGCTAGCCTCGGTAATGTGGACGCACACCGCCGACTTAATTCGCTTAGAGAGGACACACACAATTGACTGTATCAAATCGATTTCTAAAAAATTTACTCCTATTCAATCAATCTAATTTTGTAGTGTAGACATACCCTAAGACCAAAATATGTCTCAAACAACTAAAAAATTCTTTTGGCTGTTTAGTTTGTTTTTAAAAAATGACAAAGGAATATAATAATTGTTTTATACTTCATTGCTACCACTGTTCACTAACAAACAAAAATCTTCACACATAATTCACATCTGGATGATAACCTGTAAATTACATTTTACCCCACTACAGTGGCAAAGTTACGAAAGCAACAAAATACAGTTGCATAATAGAAGGAACTAAACCTTCCGTGTAACAATGCTAGAAAAGACCATTGCTAAGTAGACTGTATGACTGCCCGCTTGTGCTGAACACACGCATATTGCAAACATTATATGTGGTACTCAGTTGGTGGCCTCAATGCATGATCGCCTATTAGATGAACTCTGGCTTAAATGGGATGAATATGGGAAAACATTGGTATTAGGCTCTGCTGCTTAACCATATGAATGTCTGTCTTAGCTCATTGGGCACTTTCCTGAAGACCCACATTCCAGTTCAAACAAAGACCTCTCTTTATATAGTAGATTTAATTACTAATTGGCATATAGGCCTGATATTTGAAAAGGTTTGTAAGGAAAATGTCATGTCAAAGAGGATAACCAGCTGCAGTGAAATGTTGAGATGTGGGTTCTTGTGTCAGGAGCAAAATTATTAATGCCATTTTGGTTAGTGAGAAGACTGAAAGGAGTCTTTGATGACTGCTTGACTTTGCCCTTTTTACTTTACTGTTGGAGCGTGGTGTTGAGCCTGGATTGTAAACCTGCTTAATTTTACTTTTTCATCCTCATGCAGGGGAAGCAGAACAGGGAACTACAAGGTGTCCTTGACTCAAGCTATTAATGACTTTGCCAGGGTAACAGAATGTGGTGTTGTGGAAAAGTGCCAATTATGGAATACAACAACATAAACCTCTGAGTAAAATATATGAAAAGCTCCACTGGGCTTTTAATTTGAACAGAATCCCATAACAAATGAGTAACCTGAGGCAAATATAGGGCATACTGTACTTAAAATACTATGAGCCTGCTATATGTTTTGTTTTGTAAATGAACAAAAGGACAAAAAGGTTTTCTTGGATGTCTACTATAAATAATATGGGACAGTCACACATAGCTGAACAGAATATCCTGAACACTCCTCAGAGCACAGTCCATGGGAGACCAGGCCTTTAGATTGGTATAAAGAGACGGTGTTATAGTGAAGTTATTTGCAGTAAGGCTGAATAGGTGGGCAGGGGGGGAAAGTATAGTAGTCCTGTATGTGAGACACTGTTATAAATACAGCCTTATAAGAAGGTTGGAGTTTACAGTATAAGACATTAAGACTGTTAATTCCTACAAGAAGCCAAAAGATTTTCTCAGAAGTAATAGTCATTCAATTAATTATGAATGGTAATAATTATCAGTTACTGAGATATTCAATTTTTATTCTGGTAAAATTCTGAGCACAGATTAACCAACACAAATATCTACCAAAAGCTAGTTTAATACTTTTGGTAGCTTTACTTTGAAACACAGTTTCTCTCCAGGGCACACAAAAAGCAGACACTTAAATATTTATGTAAGAAGCAAAGTAACCAAAGAAAATATGAACATGCAGATCCCCAAATGGTAAAATAATAGCTTATCTGAACCATAGCAAGTAAGAAAGTAGTAGTAATAATATTGAGAATTTACCTCCCTCCCCGACAAAGCTCCTTTCTCTGGATAATCTGACTTGCCAATTGCTCATAAATCTCATGTTATTTGATCCTTCGTATTTGCAAAAGCAATGGTGGATTAGGGCATATGTGTGGGGGGCTTGTCGCATGAGATGTCTTCCAAACTTGCAGGTCACAAGGGACAGATTTTTTCAGGAGAATGTAAAGTGTTTGAATGAGTTCTTATAACATTAAGACATGACAGGACATAGCACAATGCCATTATTATGTGACTATTTCAGTTTTAAGGCACAGAACTAAAAAAATCTTGCAAAAATAAATTCTCTCCTCTTTTCTGGACATCTCCTTCCACTATGGTAAATCATTCAGACTGAAAGGTGAAAAAACAGTAGCAGAGAGTCTGGCTGCAGACTCTTAAATTCATTTCCCCATTTGATCCAAAAAAATCTGAGTTTGTTGCCCTTCAGGGCACAATGCCAACCTCCTCTATTTTCTCTGTCTTTTGCTTTAGGGGGTGTCTGAGTGGGGTGATCCTTTCTATGACTGGCATGGATTTCTCTTGAGGATGATTTTTATGTACAATTACTTTGTTGATTGATGTTTTTATGGTTGCACTCCATTATTCCTCATCTGCTCTGTGAAGAAACTACCCTTGAACAGTAAAAGGTGAAGTTTTGGGGGGTGGAGGAGGAGGGGTGGTAAACACAGAAAACTCTGTATTAATTCTCTCTCTCAATCTACATTTTTTGAGATTCAGGGAAGATGTTAAGGCTCTAACCCCAAACATTCCTCAGTTCAAAAGAGAATGTGTAACAAACATACAAGAAAGTTTTTAGCAAATCTGCTGTGGTGTCTGATAGCTATTTTCCCTGCTTGTGTTATGTCCAATCTTTAGAACAGGGACATACAGATATGATTGCTAGATGCTGGCAATAGATATCCCAACCCATTATAAAGTCAGTATTTGCCTGTCACAGAGAAATTGGGTGGATGTAGTTTGGTGAAGGGGAAACTTTTACTCTTAGGGCTCCACTCAACCTTTGATTTGACTATTCCATATATCCTTGAACCTCTAAATCTGCAGAAGTGCTTCTTTGCTCACCAGACTTGATGTTCAGAGGTTCTAGTCAGGATAAACACAATCAGCGCTACTCACAGTCTGGAGACTTATACACAAATAGCACATTCCTTGCAGAGTTCTCCAGGGACACATATTCAGATACTGCCTGATAACAACTTACTATAGTTGCATCTTCCTTAACCAAACTGTGAGGAAGTAGATCCGAATGAATGGCTAAGCCATCTTTAGAAGTCTAGAATGTCAGGGCAAATGGCACAGCCTCAGTGTCCAGCCTTTTCCACAGATAAAGAAGAGACAAGACAGAGAAAGACCTACTGGTCTTTCCAATCGGCAATACATATAGTAACTCCTCACTTAACGTTGTAGTTCCTGAAAAATGTGACTTTATGCGAAATGATGTTAAGCGAATCCAATTTCCCCATAAGAATTAATGTAAATGGGGGGGTTAGGTTCCAGGGACATTTTTTTCGCCAGACAAAAGACATTATATACATATACAGTACAAGTTTAAAACAATTTTAAACTAACAGTTTAATATTGTACACAGCAATGAATGATTGTGAAGCTTGCCTGAGGTGGTGGAGTAAGAGGGTGTAATATTTCCCAGGGAATGCCTTGCAGCTAAATGATGAACTAGCACTTGGCTGAACCCTCAAGGTTTAATACACTGTTGTTAATGTAGCCTCACACTCTACAAGGCAGCATGGACTGAGGCAGGAGGGAGGAAACACAATAGATGCAGGGTACTAGCTGCAAACATGATGATGAGCCCATGCTATCCAGCTGGAGTGCACACTCCCTCCTCTGGACAGCACATGCATGGCT
This sequence comes from Mauremys reevesii, assembly GCF_016161935.1. Lineage (NCBI taxonomy): Eukaryota > Metazoa > Chordata > Testudines > Geoemydidae > Mauremys > Mauremys reevesii. Next base: position 127,277,538 of record NC_052624.1, on the reverse strand, counting down.
GTACCGGTGCTGACTTTCCAAAGTGCTGGGGGATGCCTGCATGAGTGAGAGGGAGAGACATGCATTGCCCTTTTAAATAAGCTGATGCCACTTCAGGTATGTTGCCTTTTTAAGCAGATCATCCAGTTCAGACAGGAAGCAACAGCTTCCAGCAAGCTCCTTCCTTTTTGTCCCTTTTCTCCACTTTGTGGAGAGGGGATACAGAGTGGGGGGCAGGGGGACATCCTGATATCAGGATGTCAAATCAAAGAGGATAACCAGCTGCAGTGGAATATTGAGATATGCCGGTCTCTGGGGGGTGCCGGAGATCATCGGGTCCCTTGCACTAAACCCGTGCGCTGACTTGCCTCTGGTACCGAGACTTTCCTCTGCGTCAGGGGTAACTGAGAGTCCACAGACTCGAAGTGCGACTGGGACCAACGCCGGTAGCGATGCCGGGACGGTGTCCTTGAAAGGCGTACCATTGCCGGCTTTCCCCTTGATGGCATCCCAGACCTGGGTGCCGGAGGCTTCTCCGTGGTCAGGAGGGGGCTCACCGCTGACAACCCAATGAGGTCCTTCACCACCTCAGAGGTGTCAGCATTGGAGGGCTGATCTATTACTCCCTCAAGCCCATTGTCCTCACTGAGTTCTCTTAGGGCTGGACTCAGCTGGACTTGTGGCGCCGGTGCCACTGGTGCCAGTGCTGGTACAGCATCCATCATGCTCTTCCCGGTGCCCGGGCTCTTAAATGGCGCCAGTCTCCTTTGTGGGGCCCCCTTCCTTTGGTTTAGCCTTGGGCCGCACCGGGGAGGATGAGCGGTGCAAGAGCCTACTTTGGCACTCCGAGGTCAACGGCTTGCGGTGCTTATCTGGCACCGGGTCTCTTGGCGACTCCGGGGCACTCCACAGAATGTCACTCCGGGGCACTCCGGGGCTGGCATCGGGCACTCCAGGCCCAATGGCTGCAGTGCAGCCTCCATTGCTTCAAATGAAAGTCTCTCTCTTTCTTTCTTCTAGGCTTAAACACCTTGCAAATCTTACACTGCTCAGTCTGGTGAGCTTCCCCCAGGCAACATAGAAAGGAGTCGTGGAGGTCACTAACTGGCATAGGCTTGCAGCATGTGGCACAAGCCTTAAACCCATGGGTCTGCAACATGCCCCATGTCCTGGGACAGGTGCTGGAAGCTTCCAAGCACATAATCTATTAAATGTCCACAACAACAGAATGCTAACGAACTGATTGCAGTTACGTAACTCTAATGCTAAGGGATTGCTTCTCGTATGAGAGCAAGAGGTTGTTCCAACGCCGCCATGGACAGTAAGAAGGAACTAGAGGGGGTCAGCCTAGCAGGGGTATATATGCATGGTGCATTGGTGCCACTCAGGCGGGGGCCCCGCTGGCCCGATGGGTGCCGCTAAGGGAAAAGTTTCCGACGCTCGTGCATGCAGCGCGTGCACACCTAATGTGTCATGGATGTGAACAAACACTCAGAGAAGAACTCTTATTTTAAGGATAGAAAAAGGCAGCAACCAAATTGTGTGACTGTGTTTATAAGTACTTTGGGCTAAATCTGAACCAGAAATTAAGAATTTTCTTGTGTCAATTAAGTACTTAATTATTGACTTCTTAGGCAAGATGGTGACAAATGGTAGGTCCATTATCACCATTAAGACATAGCATCTACTTTAGCCTTTATTTTCCCTGTTCCCCTGACCCAGCCACTGACCCAAGCTTGAACCAATAACTAAGCAGAAGTGGAAATGAACCCAGCTCTGGTAAGGACCCAGCCCATGCTGTCACAGAAACATTACCTCAGAGGAGCTCTGGCCAGCTTCATTTGTGAATGGCCACTGAAAGGACAAAGGACATTTAAACTCTGGCTGTAAACTCTGTGGTTTCAGAGTGTCTGAAAAAACATGATTGTATCACAAAGAGATAGTGACTACAGATAAATGCAGCTCACTTTATCATCTTTCCAAATGAAGTTTATTGAATCAAACTCATCATTATAAAATCCAAAACAGGCCAAATGTCCTATAAAATGTGGAGTCTAAACTGCTTTTAGGCACAGATACAAACAGGAAGTATGGAGGTGCCACCAACGCCTGAGGCCCCAACAATGGCAGGAAATGGCTGTGTGAGATGGGCCCAGATGATCCCAGTTGATGAACCCAACTTGATGCTGCAAATAAAGGTGAAAACCCCCCACGGTCTTGGCCAATCTGATATGAAGGAAAATTGTCCTTCCTGACCCCAAATCTTGTGAGACAAGGTGGGTGAGGTAATATCTTTTATTGGACCAACTTCTGTTGGTGAAAGAGACAAGCTTTCGAGCAACACAGAGCTCTCCTTCAGATTAAAGCTTGAAAGTTTCTCTCTCTCATCAATAGCATTTGGTCCAATAAAATATATTACCTCACCCATCTTGTCTCTCTAATATGCTTGGACCAGCATGGCTACAAAAACACTGCACACCCAAATCTGGTGATCAATTTAACCTTGGGCATGTGAGCAAGAATCATATGATGAAGCACTTAGGACTATAGGATTTGCTGGCTCTGATATAGCTACATAAATATTCACAGCACTTTTCCGAGCCTGTGGTTATGACATGTCCCTGCCCCCAAAGAACTGACAGACAAAGGGCCCAGATGTTGGAGGCTTACTCACCCAGCACAGCTCTCTCTCAGTTACTTCCACTGCAGTCAGTGGGACCATTCGTGAGTAACTGCTCCCCAGTGGGAGTGAGGGGTTCACAGCCTGGCTCTAAATGTGCAAACACAAAATTCATTTTCTGCTGGTTTAGCAGGTGTGGGTGCGAGGCAGAGTCTGACCTGCTTCTGAAGTGTCCTGGGCTTCTGTGATAGTCTCTGATCTTTGGCTGTCACGCTTATTTTCTCTCTCTTTCTGTATGGGTTTCAGTGTGTGTACACTGTCAGACGTTTGGCAAGAAATGCCATTATTATAGCTACAATGATAAACTGACCCTGGCTGTGACTGTGACTGTGCCTCTCCCTGCCCCTGCCTGAGCTTCAGTGATAGAAGAGATTGTAATGGAAAGAAGAAATGGAAGATCCCCATTGTGACATCCCAGTGAGGCTGTTACCATAGTGACAGCACCTGTGAACTGCAGCTGAGCAGTGAAGTGTCTGCATTTTCATTGAACTACCTATTTCAGTCCATTCGCCCATCCAACCTCCACCCAAATTGAGTCCTTGTTCTTCCTCTCACACCAAGAGGCTGTTGGTTTTCTTTGAAGGAATAAATAGAATCAGACCCAGGGGTTCCTGGAAAGACCACATGGCTCTGTGTTTTATTATTAACACAATCTGTATAAAAAGATTAACCAAATAATTTTCCAGGTGTTAAAGAGGCACAAATGGTCATAATGAGAAGATTCAAAAAGCAAAAATAGAAACATGAGAAACAAGAAGGAAGGATACAGATTGGAGAGAAAATCTGTGAAAAGTAGATAAAAACATAAAGACCAATTGGTAAGGGAGAGAAAATATTTGATAAAAAGGCATGGAAAATAGGGCTTCTTGTCTGATGCTGCCTATTGATTATGTCATCTCTGCTAAAGCCCTGTCTCATCTTTTCCTAATATCTGCAGTGATGGTGGTCTCCTTTGTTAGTGCATTCCACTAACCTCTTGCTTTTCCTGTCAATGAGTATCTTAATGTCTCAGCTACTTGTTCCTATCCTTGGTTTCACCTCACTTTTTCTCTCAGTAGTGTCGGAGAAAAATTTAGTTCTCGCTTTTTTGTTTGGGTGCAGCAAAATCAAATACTTTATTCTGTTTAGCAGCTACAGCAGGGAGAGAGAGCACTAGGACATAGGGTCTCCCCTTCCTAGACAGGTCTCTCAACAGGTAAACAATTACAGCCAGCATTTATACTTTTGTTACAGACAATAATAAGCAACAGCTGCATTTTGTTTATACATAGGTCATCCTGATATCTTGTTTTTCTCACTTCTAAAAAGACGCCAGTCTACATATTTTATCAGTGCAAGGTTGCAACAACTTCTCACACAGTTCTTTTCCACTTGCCTCACACAATCCTCGCTTCTACAAATCTCGCGTTATTAGGGTTACAGCTAGCCTAACTCTTGCTAACAAAGACTGTCATGCATTAAGATCCCTTATAAATCCCTGTCAGTTCTTTCTACACTTCCACAGTAGTGTTACCTGGTAGATACATAATTATTCTGATCCTTCCCCATTACCCTTGGGCTCTTGCTATATACAAGCTATCTAGCCTGATGAATCATTAGGCTCATCTCTTATTTTATGTGATGTGGTCTCATTTCTGCCTGTGTTGAAATTTAATGGTTATAGACAGGCTTGACCCAAAATCCTAGATCACATGTCCTCTCTCCCAGTTCTGAGGTTCTAAATTTGAACCAGGATCATTTTTTGAATGTCAGAGCCCTCCCACATCTGTATAATGAGTCATTCCAAAACGCTGGAGTCAAAACAAAACATCTTACAGTTTTGTATGACTCTTCACCACCACATGGCAGTGTTGCAGATTCTTCCCAGAAAACTCCATATCAGGTCCTGCCACAGTCAACTCAACCATTTCCGGGGCTGTGGAGGTGCTGAGAGGGCATGTTCTTTACCATCACATGGACCCTACAGCCTTAATGTTTTGCTCCATGTTTCTATCAAGTGCTTGTTAGGTATGGGCAGAGTTTGTGCCATATTGTTGAGGGCCAGGATGCAATCTGCTGAGTCCCGAGGTGCACCCAGGGCACCAATACTGTGCTAGGTTCCACTAGACCAGGGTCAGCTCTGGCTTTTTTGCCACCCCAAGCAAAAAAAAAAAAAAAAGGGTGGGGGTGCGGGGGGGTGGCCAGAATGGCAAAGCAAAAAAAAAACAGGTGTTAGGCACCTAAATGCCTTTGAGGATCTGGGCCTTACTCCATTCATTTTTCAATTCACTCCAATGGTGCCTCTTGTAGAATAAGGTGCTACTAAGCCTGAGTAAATGTGTCAGAGTCTGTTGCTTACATAGCAACATAAATATACATGATTTTCTCTTCCCCCAAAAGTTGACAACCAGGCCGGATGGTAGAGCCCTTACTCAGTTAGTTCCATTGAAATCAATGGGACTATTAGTGTATGAGTATTAGTGTATCTATCCGTAGAGGCCCGTAGGGGCAGACTGCTGAGCGGGCAGCCGAGCCCTGAGTAGGGGACGGAGCTAGGCTGAGGAGGGGCCTATAAAAGCAGCTGCCCAGCCAGGCAGCGGCACAGCTGCGAGCAGCGGCACGGGAGCCGGCGAACAGGGCTGCTAACAGGGGAGTTTGAGTGGGAGAGTTTCCATTGGAGGAGCAGGTATTTGTATTTGCATCTGTCTTTGTAGTGCTTTTATCACTGACCTCGGAACCAAAAGTAGGAGTGGGCTGATGAAGTTTGCGGATGACACGAAGTTGGGAGGTATTGCCAATTCGGAGAAGGATCGGGATATCCTCCAGGGAGATTTGGATGACCTTGTAAACTGGAGTATTAGTAATAGGATGAAATTCAATAGTGAGAAGTGTAAGGTTATGCATATAGGGATGACTAACAGGAATTTTAGTTATAAGCTGGGGACGCACCAGTTGGAAGTAACGGAAGAGGAGAAGGACCTAGGAGTCCTGGTTGATCGCAGGATGACTATGAGTCATCAATGTGATGTGGCCGTTAAAAAAGCTAATGCGGTCTTGGGATGCATTAGGCGAGGTATTTCTAGTAGAGATAAGGAGGTGCTAGTCCCGTTATACAAGGCGTTGGTGAGACCTCATTTGGAGTACTGTGTGCAGTTTTGGTCTCCCATGTTTAAGAAGGATGAATTCAAACTGGAACGGGTACAAAGAAGGGCCACTAGAATGATCCGAGGAATGGAAAGCCTGTCGTATGAAAGGAGACTTGAGGAGCTCGGTTTGTTTTCCTTAACGAAAAGAAGGTTGAGAGGAGATATGATTGCTCTCTTTAAATATATCAGAGGGATAAATACCAGGGAGGGAGAGTAATTATTTCAGCTCAGTACTAATGTGGACACGAGAACAAATGGATATAAATTGGCAGTCGGAAAGTTTAGGCTTGAAATTAGACGAAGGTTTCTAACCATTAGGGGAGTGAAATTCTGGAACAGCCTACCGAGGGAAACAGTGGAGGCGAAAGACCTCTCTGGCTTTAAGATTAAGCTTGATAAGTTTATGGAGGGAATGGTTTGATAGGATAACGTGATTTAGTCAATAGGTCAATAACGTGCGACCACTGGTAATTAGTACCGAGGGTCAATGTTGGGATATTGAAAGTCTTTTTCCTGAGTGTCTGGCTGGAGAGTCTTGCCCGCATGCTCGGGGTTCAGCTGATCGCCATATTTGGGGTCGGGAAGGAATTTTCCTTCAGGGTAGATTGGCAGTGGCCCTGGAGGTTTTTCGCCTTCCTCCGCAGCATGGGGCAAGGGTCGCTTGCTGGAGGATTATCTGCTACTTGAAGTCTTTAAATCAGGATTTGGGGACTTCAACAACTGAGTCAAGGGAGAGAATTATTTCAGGAGTGGGTGGGTCAGCTTTTGTGGCCTGCATCTTGCGGGAGGTCAGACTAGATGATCATAATGGTCCCTTCTGATCTTAAGTTCTATGATTCTATGAGTAACCACTCAACAATGGGAGTGAGGGGTTCACAGCCTGGCCCTTAATGTGGCAAATAAACACAGTAAGTGGGTGTCAGGCAGAATCTGAACTGCCTCTAGTGATACCAGAGAAATTCAATTTTGAAGTCGCCAGACTCCATTTTGTATCCCTGGCTTCCATTTTGAATAAGCAAGACTTACTCCACCATTAGATAGAAGCTGCAGGTCACATAGCACTAAATATAGAATTGGCAGAAAAATGAAATTGGCGGTAAAAGGTGGTAAGCAGCAATAACGCAGCAGATCATAACACTGTGAGGTCAATAATGGCTGCAAGTCTAAAAATAGAATTGACAACAAAAGAAGTAGGAAAATGTCATGTGTCTAAAAATAGAATTGAAAAACAGTATAAAGGTAAGTGTCTCAGTTGACAACTGACAGTTAAGGAGACAGGCTTAGGAGACAGTTTAGAAGAGGGAGAGACAAAGATTTTGAGAGAGTGTGCCAGAGAAACAGTGCAGCATAGTCATCGAAGTGAGTCTATCCGACAAAGGTATAGTATAGTTAGTGTAGTGTTAGTGTGTATATGTGTATGTATGTGTTAATAAAGATGAATTTGTGTGTTGTGTTGATTGTAAGAGGATTTATATATGTAAGACCTAGAGAACATAGACTGCTGTCAGCAACCTGTGGAAGACTGGCTATCTTAGCATCACTTCAGATTGTAAGGCAATATAATTTGGAGTGCTCTTTAACTTCTTGTAAGGGATTTGTGTTTTAGATTTGTACTGTGTCAGGTGGTGTTGTTTGCACCAATAAAAGGTGCCTTGTTTTGTAATAGAACACTGCTTGTGTCAATCATTTATTGGAAGGCTGTATCTGTGTCCTCTGAGGGCAACAGGTCAGAGCTGTTCTGGGGAATTTCTTAAACAGGGAACCCCTGGCAAACCCAAGATAGTTTGTAGCCACCCTGGAGACCCATACTTTAGGAGAACAGATTGGTGTGGTTATAACAGGTGGACTATTTTGAGGGAACCCTTGGTAAACCTGGAAGGGGGCAATAGATGGGCTATTCTGGGGGTGCCCTAATTCTGCTTTTGGTGTAATACTGGGGTTTTATGGGCTGCAGTGATGGTCTCTGATCATTGGCTGTTGCATTTGTTCTTTTGCTCTCATTCTCTATGTCTGGATTTTGGTGCTTCTGTAGTTAGACCTGTGGGAGAAAAGCCATTATTATAGCAACAACGGTGAACTGACCCTGGTTGTGACTGTGCCTCAGCCTCTCCCTGAGCCATGGTGTTAGGAGAAACTGTAACAGAAAGTTGGGATGGAAGATACACATTGTGACACCCCAGTAAGACCATCACCATAGAGATAGCACCTGTGAACTGCACCTGAACAGTGAAGTGGCTGCATTTTGACTCATCTCTCTTCCCAGTATTTAGCTATTTTGGTCCATTCACCCACCCAAATTAAGTCCTTGTCCTTCCTTTTACACATAGAGGCTGCTGGTTTCCTTTAAGGGAATTAATGTAATAGAATCAGACACAGTGGGGCCTGGAAAGACCATGTTGGGTTTTATTTGATTATTTACAAAGTAAATATTAAAAGGCTTTTGGCTAAATCGTTTTGTAAGTGTTAAAAGAGCACAGATAGATCATGGTGCAGGATCCATGATGCAAAGATAGAAAGAAGAAACAAGAAGTAAAGACAGAGATTCCAGAGAGAGTTTGTGAAAAGGAGATCAAATCAAAAAGCCCAATAAGAAAGGGAGAGAAGGCATTTGATTAACAGACAGGGGGAAATCTGTCTCCTTGTCTGATGCTGCCTATTGACTATAACGATATCATTTGTAGTAAGTGCACTTGAATCCTTGCACTGCTGTGCCTCCCTCACTAGTTTGTTCTGCTTACCAATTGCTTGTATGGTGAATGTTGCTCTTTGTGTTTCTTCTAATAGTTTCCCTTCAACATTGCTGCTTATCCCACCATTCTCTGAGGTTGCACAGAATTCCTCCCTTTCTTACTGTATACTGCTACCTGGTAGATACTTATTGACACTGGCCCTGTTCCATTGTCTCTGTGTCTTTGCTATATAACAGACACAGAGCACCTTAATCACTTTTTTCTCTCATCCTGCCTCATTTCAGCTCCTGTTGAACTGCATTGATTAGAGATGGATCTGAGTCCCAAAATCCCAGATCCCAAAACATCCTGACTTGGGGAGATTGGGAAGCTGAACCCAGATCTTGATGTGAATTTCAGAGCTCTACCCCATCCATATAATGGGTCAAACCAAATCCCTGGAGCCAGATGCACTCAAACTCTGGGATGTTTCAAATCTGGAAGGCCATATTTTGAAATAAGATGACTTTGAAACTACCCTTTTTCTATCTCTCTCTCTCTCACACACTGAGGAAGTGAGCCCAGGATGACTAGAGGGTGGACAGTTGTGTCAACAACTCCCTTCCAAATAAATTCAAGACACTCACTGGACTTACCTGTGGGGAGATTATGTGCTTTGCTGTTGATCTCCATTCTCCTGAGCTTTTGTTCTCATCATATTATCTATTAGAGATGGACATAAATCAAAATCTCAGACCCCAGCATCCCTGATTTTTGGGACAAGAAAGGGTGAGAACCAGATCTAGTTCCAAATTCTTTGGCTGGGGCCTAGCTCAAATTGTGAAAGATCCTGGCTAGTTGTCCCTCTCCCTGCCTCATTCTAATCATAGGAGGCAGAGATTGTTTCTAACACAACAGAATGGGGAGATGAGATCATCAGCATTGTGACACCCCATTGTTGACTCTCCCCTCCCCAAAGTGCTTCTGGCAAACGAGGATGCTGAATTTTGACTGATCTCACAAGCAAAGTCTCTGTCCTGGTGTCAGCCTAATATGACTGTTTTTGCCGTTTTTGCTACAGTTCTGATTTCTATTAGCCCTTTTCAGCCACACCAATTCCTAAGCTAAACTAGTTTAAAGCTTTAATATGAACATTTTAGGGCACTATGTTACCACTTTAATCAAGCAAAAGCAGACAGTGTAGGATAGTGTAATGATCAACTACCCAGTCCGGGGCAGAGGTGGGCTGTTTCAGTCATCATCAGATCAATGTTGGTCCAATCTGGTGTAAGTCCTGCATTGCTCCACCTCCACTTTGTTAAACAAACATTCTTTATACCTTGTCACACAAGCACAACTTATTAAAACTACCTCTATCTATACACATTCTACTCTAAATATATTTTGTACACTAACCTTTTAACTTACATGTGTACTTGTCCTGCTAAAACTCTAATTGACATCTCTTTATATATTTGTTTTGAAGCTATTACTCTCCTCTACCTTCAATCCAGCTTTCTTTTCATTGCTTTAATGTATTTCATTATTGCTTACAACAGTTGCCATATTCTTACTTATCTGCTTCTTGTGGCCTTGGAACTAGTGATTGGCTAGCTCTGTTCAGTCACTGTTCATCCTCCCTAAACTCTTTTACTAGGGAGGGCTATATCTGGCTATTAAATCACACATTTGTCTGTTTTGCTTTGCCCTATTAGCTACACAGTAGATATGTTACAAACCAACTTTTATATTTTACCACCTTTAAAAGCTGTGTCAACAAGACACATTCAGAAAGCAGAAAAATTACCTTCCATATTTTTATAACACTATTAAATATGAATCTACTTCTTGAACATTACGTAATATACATTTATCTAACACCATTCATTATACATTTCTTGACAACAACCTGGGTAGACAGGGATGCACTAGCTCTGCTCAAGCTAGTGTGCTAAGAATAGCAGTTTGCCCATGAGGGCACAGGCTAGCTGCCCTAGTACAATCCCACCTGACCCCATGGGTAGGTACTGAGGTGGCTAGACTGAGCTGCTGTGACCACATTGCTATTTTAGCATACTAGCTCGAGCAGAGCTAGTGCGTGTCTGTCTACCTGCACTGGGAGGCACTCTCCCAGGGGCCGTATAGACATACCCTTATTCACTACAGCCTTTGTTCTGCTTGCTGTTCTGCAGTGCAAATGTTGGAGGCTAGGAATGTGCAGAAGTAAAATGTAACCCATTGGGAATCATCCTCCATAGCTGAGCCACTTGTTCAGTCTCCTGATCCTGGAGGGAGCAGGGGCTGATGCAATCTCTAAAGAAACTTAGAATTGTGTGCAGCCAACATGTCCGCTACAAAGAAGGTGGGAAATAGGTAATGTAGTATCAGCTACACTAGCTTTATGTCATCTGAGGATTCCCCATACTCAGGAACAGATGGCTGCTTTGTGTTGCCTTTTTATATATACAGTGGGTGGCAAACAGAAAAACCACCAAAAGGAAGTGAGTAGATGAGACTGGCCCGACAAAAGTAGAATCTGTTGTAAAACTATCCTGAGGGCTTGTCTACACTACAGGACTATTTCGAATCTACTTAAGTCGAATTTGTGGATTCGACCTTAATAAGTCAAATTTGTGTATCCATACTAAATACACAAATTCGAACTTCTGAGTCCACATTCACGGGGCCAGCTTCGACTTTGGAAGCAGTGCACTGTGGGAAGCTATCCCACAGTTCCCGCACTCCCCGCTGCCCATTGGAATTGTGGGATTTCCCCCCAATGCATGCTGGGGGGAAAAATGTGTCGTCATTGAACCGTCAATCACGCCCTCCCTGTCTTCCTTGAAAGCGCCGGGGGGAAATCTGTTCGCGCCCTTGTCTGGTCGGTTACAGCGCGGACGCCACAGCACTGCGAGCATGGAGCCCGCTGCGATCATCGCTGCACTTATGGCCGTTGTCAACTCCTCGCACGTTATCGTACACCTCTTCCACAGTCAGATGCTGAGAAACCGGGCGAGGAGGCTCCGGCAGCACGGTGAGGAGAGTGGCGCAGACCTCTCAGAAAGCAGGGTACGCCGGGCAGTGGAGATCATGGTGGCAATGGGTCACGTTCATGGTGTGGAACGGCGATTCTGGGCCCGGGAAACAAGCACAGACTGGTGGGACCGCATAGTGCTGCAGGTCTGGGATGACACAGAGTGGCTGCGAAACTTCAGGATGCGTAAGGGCACTTTCCTTGAACTGTGTGACTTGCTGTCCCCTGCCCTGAAGCGCCAGGACACAAGGATGCGAGCAGCCCTGAGTGTGCAGAAGCGAGTGGCCATAGCCCTCTGGAAACTTGCCACGCCAGACAGCTACCGGTCAGTAGCGAACCACTTTGGCGTGGGCAAATCTACCGTGGGGATTGCTGTCATTCAAGTAGCCCACGCAATCGTTGAGCAACTGCTCTCAAAGGTAGTGACTCTCGGAAATGTCCAGGTCATCATAGATGGCTTCGCCGCGATGGGATTCCCAAACTGCGGTGGGGCTATAGATGGGACTCACATCCCTATCCTGGCACCAGCCCACCAGGCCAGTGAGTACATTAACCGAAAGGGCTACTTTTCAATGGTGCTGCAAGCTGTGGTGGACCATAGGGGATGTTTTACCAACATCAACGTCGGGTGGGCGGGCAAGGTTCATGACGCGCGTGTGTTCAGGAACACTGGTCTGTTTAGACTCCTCCAAGCAGGCACTTTCTTCCCGGACCACAAAATAACGGTTGGGGATGTGCAGATGCCTACAGTGATCCTCGGGGACCCGGCCTACCCGCTAATGCCCTGGCTCATGAAGCCCTATACAGGCGCCTTGGACAGTGAAAAGGAACTCTTCAACTACCGGCTGAGCAAGTGCAGAATGGTGGTGGAGTGTGCTTTCGGACGTCTCAAGGGGAGATGGCGGACCTTACTGACTCGCTCGGACATCAGCGAAAAGAATATCCCCGTAGTTATTGCTGCTTGCTGTGTGCTCCACAATCTCTGTGAGAGCAAGGGCGAGACCTTTTTGGCCGCTTGGGAGGTTGAGGCAAATCGCCTGGCTGCTGTTTACGATCAGCCAGACACCCGTGCTGAGAGAATATCCCAGCGGGAAGCGATATGCATCAGGGAGGCTTTGAAAGCGAGTTTCCTCGCAGAGCAGGGTAACCTGTGACTGTCCACTTGATTTTAAGAGAGCCTGATCATAAACCAAGTTTCCCCCACTTCCGAAGGACGTTTTAAAACTAAGGACATGTTTTAGTAATTAATAATAAATCTTTCGTTGACTTTGCATTTCTGTTTCTTCGTTGAAACATGGAAGCATTCTGTGCTGGGTAAGGTGTGCACTGATGGGTGGGTTTGCAGGAAGGGGCGAGGGGTGCCGTCTTTGGATAGGGGTTAACATGACGGCTGTGGGTTTGGGCGTTGGAAGGGGTGAGGGGTGTGGGGGAAGGGTGAGTATCTGCCCCTGAATGAAGTCTCTTTTTGGGGCTCAGGGCACCGGGGAGGATCGTGACTACGGTCCAAGTGCATGTGAAGGGAAGCCTGCCTTTACATTCGGGGATGGCAGGCACCAGGACCCTGCACAAGCATACACATCAAGGAAAGACCCGGGGCAGCATACACCACACAGACTGTCCCTGGTGCCTAGTGACTGCAGTCTGTGTGTGCCCTGCAGTTGACCCTGCAGCCAAGTCTGTAGCATGGCACTGTGGGCTATGCACTGAAATTACAATTCCCCCCCCCCCCCACAGAACAACAGAAAGTCTTCTGACACCAGAAACGTGACAGAAACAGTCAGTAACACCAAACCGCTTTTAATAATGTAGTACACAGTGGGGGGTTTGAACTTGGAGTTGGGACTGGTTGATGCTGTAAGGAAAGAGCTTGTACAAATTTACAGCGCGAGAGTTGTCTCGAACATTATTGGTGTGCTGCGGTGCAGGGACAGTTCTCACGGCCCCTACCGCCCCTCCGTCTTGTAACATTGGGTGAGGGGGGGACAGGACTTCTTGGCGTTGGAGGGCGGTTGCAGATGCACTGCAGGGGGGCTCTCTCCTCCTGACTGCGGTCTTGCAGAACATCTACAAGGCGCCGGAGCGTGTCCGTTTGCTCCCTCATTAGACCAAGCAGCGTTTGAGTCGCCTGCTGGTCTTCCTGCCGCCACCTATCCTCCCGTTCCAGGTGTGTGCGATGCTGCTGACACAGGCTCTCCCTCGACTGTCTCTGCTCTGCCGCCTCCGCTCTGGAGCTGGCCATCAGTTCCTGGAACATGTCGTCCCTAGTCTTTTTCTTTCGGCATCTAATCTGAGCCAGCCTCTGCGAGGGGGATGCCGGGGCAGTCCGGGAAGGAGCCGAAGCTGTGTGATGCGAAAAAGTAGGTGATTTCCTTGAACAAATACATGTTTGCCAACAGTAAACACAGTCTAGTCAGTTTCAGTTAAGAAGACCAAAGAGGGAACCAAGTCTCAGGAGATCTCGGAACTAGTCCGAGATTTCGGAATACGCTCTCATTGGCGGCGCGATTGCACTGGATAGCGCACAAGCGAGGAGAGACAGCTGCATCCCTCTTGCACAAAGTCCTGGTAAGCCTTACAGTACAGAGTGCTTATCAGTTAGTGCTTAGCTGTGCTCTCCTGCTGGAGGCAATGTGCAAAGCAGAAAAGATGACCGTTTTGCGGCACCTCCCGCCAGTGAACGGGAAAGATCACTGTATGCTTTTCCTCTGTGGCCTCCAACACGTGGCTGTTAAGCGAGGGTCATTCTTATGCAAAGTAAAACTCTGTTAAGCGAGGGTCATTCTTATGCAAAGTAAAAGTCTACCATTCACAATAGTAACAGTACACTAATTCCACTAATTAGATGCAGCACTTCCACAACGACATCACCCTGAGGCGTGTCAGGAGGACTCAGAGAGAGCGGATGCTCACAGAAGCCCTGCACAGACCAGGACCATACGCTGCCATGCTCGTCGAGGCGATGGTCCCCCTTTACCTGAGGATGGCCTGGCGCGGAAGAGTGTGCTTCAACGGAGCACCCAACAAGGCACCTCTACCACGGAACCTCCTGCTGAGGCTTTTCCAGCTGCTCTCTGAGAGCTTTTTTGAACTGTCCCCAGAGGACTATTGCTCCATTCCTATCTGTGTAGACCTGCTGTTTGTATAGTTTCATATTTTAAAAATTTTATATAGTATTTCTATTTTTTATATATATCCCTGTTTCTTAAAAAAATAAATGTTTCCCTGTTTGTAGCACTTACCGCCTGATCCTTCCCCTGATTCCGAGTCCGGGTTAACGGGCGGGGACGGTTGGTAGGGGATCTCTGTGAGGGTGATGAAGAGATCCTGGCTGTCAGGGAAAGCGGGAGTGGGTTCGATGTCGCCTGCGCCGTCCTCAAAAGACCCTTCCTCATCTTCCCCATCGGCGAACAGGGAGGAGGAACTGTCCCGGTACACTATTCCGTCCTCGGAGTCCACCGTCACTGGTGGGGCACTGGTGGCAGACCCACCTAGAATGGCATGCAGTGCCTCGTAGAAGCGGCATGTCTGGGGCTGGGCTCCGGAGCGTCCGTTTGCCGCTCTGACTTTTTGATAACCTTGTCTTAGGTCCTTCACTTTCACGCGGCACTGCATCGCATCCCGGCTGTATCCTTTCTCTTTCATGGCTTTAGAGACCTTCTCGAAGGTCTTCGCGTTCCGCTTGTTGGAGCGCAGCTCCGAGAGCACAGACTCCTCGCCCCACACAGCGATCAGATCCTGGACTTCCCGGTCAATCCATGCTGGGGACCTCTTTCTATTCTGGGATTGCCCAGACTCCTCTGCTGGAGAGCTCTGCATCGTTGCAGGTGCTGCGGAGCTCGCCCCGATGTGCAACCAGAACGTCAGATTCAAACCGCCCAGACAGGAAAATGAATTCAAATTTTCGCGGGTCATTTCCTGTGTGGCTGGCCAGAGAATCCAAGCTCGGACTGCTGTCCAGAGCGTCAACAGAGTGGTGCACTGTGGGATAGCTCCCGGAGCTGCTAAGTTCGATTAGCATCCACACCAAGCCTAATTCGAGCTAGCAAGTGTGAATTTAGCGTTACTCCACCTGCCGGGGTGGAGTACCAAATTCGAACTAAAGAGCCCTCTAGTTCGAATTAAATGGCTTCCTGGTGTGGACGGTTGAGCGGTTAGTTCGAATTAACGCTGATAAATTCGAATTAAAGTCCTAGTGTAGACCAGGCCTGAGACAATCTACATTAAATATACAAATGAAAATTTCATACAAATGAAAATTCCCTTTTACACTGCTTTGCTAGTGAACAGCAAATCCTTCCTGGCTTTGCTTACTCATAGTCACCAGCATGTAAAGTCACTCACAGCTGAATAAACAAATGCTATGCATAGCCACTCTTGGTCAACAAGCCTGGTGCATAAACATTACTCATTAAGTAGGTAATGAGCCACTCTTATATATAGGGTGACACCAGCATATTCCCAGTCCCAGCCTTGCTCCCCAAAAATGTGCATCTTGTACTGCTCAGTAGCCCCCTGGACATCATAGTTAATCTGACATTTCAACAATGAGTAATGTTTATGCACCAGGCTTGTTGACCTAAGTAGAGATTCCCAAGCACTTCAACCAAAAGAGATTTATTTAGATAAAACAATAAAACAAGTTTAACTAGAGAAAGAAAAATTTTAAGTGATTACAAGTACAGATGCATATGAATCAGGATTGGTTACAACAGAAATAAAAGGATAAATACACAAACTAATTCCTAAACTTTACCAAGGCTAACATATCTAAAAGGAAAAAAGTTTTTCTTACCGACAGGTACAATACATTTCACAGACTGTGACTTTTTCCAGCCTGGGACCATTTTCCCCCTTAGTTCAGTTCTTTTGGAGTTTTTGATGTCATAAGCAGAGAGATGGGAAGAGAGGGATGATGTAGAGGTCACTTACCTTCTTGCTTTGAAGATTACCACCCCCCCCCCCCCCAGGGTATAGACAATCTCCCTTGTACCTGCGGTTCGAAGCCTTTTTTGGAGGAAATGTAAATTCTTTGTTTATACCTCTACCTCACCCCAGCTGATTAAGTAGGTAATGACCTTTTAGCTCTTCGCTGGCGTGCCAGTGTTCTTTGTCTCTGAGAAATTGCTTTGTGGGTGTTACCCAGACTTACAACATATTTCAGTAACAATCATTTAGCAAAATCTCTTAATTTTACATGCAGCGTTGCTACAAACATTTCAACGGGATAATATTCAGCAGATTTTGAGTTTTCAAATGATACCTCATGCTTTTACAAATTATATCATAACTATATGAAAATGGTGAATATGGAGTACAGGGTGTCAGTGTACAATACATTTCAATACAGTTCAATTATTTTCACCTACAATTTCAGGTTGAAAACAATTGAGATAAACTCTAGAAGAGTCTAAAACTAAAACCAGACAAGCAGTCATTATGCCCTTCCAACTTGGCTGTGACCCACTGATGGTATCCTCTGGGAAGTTTTCCAAACCAATCAAAGAAAGCTATTAGGTTGGTTTGACATGATTTGTTCTTGACAAATGAGAAAGTTAATCACCTTGCAGTAACTGAAGTTCTTCGAGATGTATGTCCCTGTGGGTGCTCCACTCTAGGTGCTGGTGCGTCCCAGCACCGTTGATCGGAGATTTTCGGTAGCAATGCCTGGTCAGGACGCAGGTGCTCAGATGGTATCTCCCGCCTCGTTGGAATCTTCCTGAGCGCCTGCGTCCCTCACTCCCCTCAGTTCCTTCTCTACCGTGGAGCGATTTTACTAGTACTCCAAAGTAGAGGGGAGGAGGGAGGGGAGTGGAGCACCCACAGGGACACACATCTCGAAGAACTTCAGTTACTGCAAGGTGAGTAACTTTCTCTTCTTCTTCGAGTGCTGTCCCTGTGGGTGCTCCACTCTAGGTGAATGTGTAGCAGTACCCACTATGTCTGGTGGGACTTTGGAGATGTGGCAGTGAGTACTGTAGATAGTACTGTATGGCCTACTATGGGTCTTGTGTGAGAGCATAGTGTTTTGCAAATGTGCGTTCAGATGACCATGTAGCCGCTTTGCAGATGTCAGGAATGGGAACATTGTGTAGGAAGGCAACGGATGTTGACATAGCTTGAGTGGAATGAGTTCTAATGCCGTCAGGCGGTTGAAGATTTTGCGTGCGGTAACAGGATCTGATGCAGTCAGAGATCCACTTGGACAGACGTTGTTTAGAGATAGCCATACCCTTTGATTTTTTCGGTAATGGAAACAAAGAGTCATGGGGACTTATGAAATGGTTTTGTCCTGTCTAAATAAAAGGTGATTGGTCGCCTGACATCGAGAGTATGCAGGGTTGCCTCTTGTGGAGTCTTGTGAGGTTCGGGGTAGAAAGTAGGTAAGTATATAGGTTGGTTGAGGTGGAAGGTAGATACCACTTTAGGAAGAAATGTAGGATGTGGTCTCAAAGTGACTTTGTCTTTGGAGAAGATTGTATAGGGAGGGTGGGCCATCAGGGCACTCATTTCACCTACTCTCCTTGCCGATGTTATGGCAACTAAGAAAGCCACCTTTATGGACATATGGAGATGAGAGGAGGTAGCCAAGGGCTCAAATGGAGGTTTCATGAGAGCGTGTAGAACGAGGTTAAAATTCCATGAAACAGCCGTTGGGTGAATTTCAGGGTAGAGGTTTTGCAGGTCTGTGAGAAATCGTTTTATGGTGGGGTGGGTAAAGAGTGAATAACCTTCTAAGAGGTCATGGAAGGTGGTAAGTGCCACCAGGTGCACTTTGATGGAGCTGAGCGAATGTCCGTCTTGTTTTATTTCCAAGAGGTAGTCTAGAATGTTAGGGAGGGTCACCGTATTGGGCGCTAAGTGATTACATGAGCACCAGAGGGCGAAACGCTTCCACTTCTGCAGGTAGGTTTTACGAGTGGAGTATTTCCTACTGTGCAAGAAGACATATCGGACTTGCTCAGAACAGGCTAGTTCATGGGTTTGGAACCATGAAGGAACCACGCTGTGAGGTGGAGCTTGTGGAGCTCAGGGTGAAGAACCAGTCCGTTGTTCAGGAAAAGGAGATCTGGCCTGTTGGGGAGAGCCCGTGGGTGATGGGAGGACATGCAGAGTAGGTAGGGATACCATGTCTGTCTCAGCCAAGCCGGGGCAATAAGTATGACTCGGTCCTTGTGGTCCGCAATCTTCCGTAGAACCCTGTGTAGCAGAGGGATTGGTGGGACGGCATACAGGAGAGAGTTGTTCCATGGGATGAGGAACACATCTCCTAGGGATGCAGTTCCAAGTCCCACTCTGGAGCAAAACTGGGGACATTTTCGATTCTGGGTTGAGGCAAAGAGATCTACTGACGGAATGCCACAGAGGGAAAAGAGCTGTTGAAGTATTGTGGGGTGCAGTTCCCATTCGTGTTCTGTCGAGAAGTGACTGCCGAGTCCGTCAGCAGTAGTGTTGTGGCAGCCTGGTAGGTAGGAAGTGGTGTTCTGTATTTGACGTTATATACACCAATTCCATAGTTGGATGGCTTCCATGCAAAGGGAATGTGAGCGTGCTCCCCCTTGTCTGTTGATGTAGTACATACATGCTATGTTGTCTGTTAAGACCCAAATAGATTTGTTCCTTATGAGGGGAAGAAAGTGAAGGCACGCTCGTCTCAGAGCTCTGAGCAATAAGAGATTTATGTGTAGGTGCGTCTCTGATGCAGACCACTGGCCTTGTGCCCTGTGTCCCCCTAAATGTGCTCCCCAACTGATTAGGGAAGCGTCCATGGTGAGCATGAGTGCTGGGGATCATTGCTGGAAGGAAACCCTAGTGCAGAGGTTCTCTGGTCTTGTCCACCACTGTAGGGAAGCTAGAATGTTGGGAGGAGGAGTTAACAGCATCCCTAAGGTGTGTCTGTTGGGTTTGAAATTGGAAGTGAGCCAGCCCTGAAGACATCTCATGTGCAGCCTGGCGTACTGGACTATGAAGATGGTGGCTGCCATGTGACCAAGGAGCTGTAGGCAGAGTCTTGCCTGTCTCCTTGGACAAATGGAGAGCGTGCATATGAGCTGCGTGATAGCGAGGAATCTGTGATATGGGAGCAAGGCTCTGCTCTGGATTGAGTTGAGATGAGCTCCAATGAACTCAATCTGTTGTGTAGGTGTCAGGGTGGATTTTTGGGCGTTTATTTGGAGGCCTAGGCTGTGAAAGAGGGCAATAGTGAAAGAGTAGCTTGGAGTGTCTCGCCATAGGAGTTGCCCTTGATGAGGCAATCGTCCAGGCAGGGGAACAGCGTGACCCCGTGTTTGTGGAGGTGAGCCACGACCACAGCTAGAGTTTTGGAAAAGACTCTCGGCGCTGTGGAGAGGCCGAAAGGAAGAACTCTGTATTGGAAATGGTCGTGACTGATTGTGAAGCGTAGAAAGCGTCTGTGAGCTGGATGAATTGATATATGAAAATAGGCATACTGTAGGTCGAGGGCTGTAAACCAGTCCCCTTGATCCAGTGCAGGAATTAATGTGCCCAGTGTGACCATTTTGAATTTTTGTATCCTCGCGAATTTGTTCAGTTGGCGTAAGTCTAGGATAGGCCTCCATCCCCCCGTCTTTTTCTGGGTCAGGAAGTAATGGGAGTAGAAACCTTTCCCTCGATGTTGCATCGGCACAGGCTCCACTGTGCCTAGCTGTAGAAGGTGAGCCACTTCTGCGTGAAGCAGGTGCTCATGAGAGGGGTCCCTGAAGAGGGACGGGGAAGGGGAGGAGGATAGGATATGAATGGGATAGAGTAACTGGACTGAACTATCTCGAGGACTCAGCAGTCCTGTGTAATTTGCTGAAAGGCATGTTGGAAACTCTGGAGGCGGTGGCCAAATGGGCAAGTAGGCTGTGGAATCAAGGGGTGGGCGCACAGACCCTGGACCAACCTTTTAAAATTGTTGTTTATTCCCAGATGGATGGGAAGTGGTTGCTTGAGCTTGATTTTGTCTGTGCTTAGGGGGTCTAGCGCGATTCCTATTTATGTGGTAAGGTTTGGGTTGAGGCCGATAATATTGTTGTGTACATGGTTCTTTGGTAGGGTTGGTATCGTTCACCCCTGGGAAGAGATGGGTGAATGCCCAGGGTGCGCAGTGTCGCTCTAGAATCTTTCATTGTATGAAGTAGTTCATCAGTTTTTTTAGAAAACAGTTTCTCTTTATCAAAGGGGAGGTCCTCCACTTTGTTCTGCAGGTCTTTAGGGATGCCAGATGCAGAAAGCCATGAAGATCTGCGCATAACCACAGCCGGTGCAGTCATACGGGCTGCTGTGTCTGCCGTGTTTAAAGAGGCTTGTAGGGCTGTTCTGGAAATCAATTGGCCCTCACTCAGAATTGATTTAAAGTCCGCTCTCCTGTCCTCTGGAATGTAAGAGGTGAATTAAAAAGTTTATTGTAGTTATCAAAGTCGTGCCTGGCAAGGAGTGCAAGGTAGTTTGCAATCCAGAATTGTAGAGTGGAAGATGTGTAAACCTTGCGACTCAAGACGTCAAGGCGTTTAAGGTCCTTGTCTTGCAGGGTGGACCGATATTGTGGCTGTTTCATTCTTTGTGCGACTGCATCGATAATGAAAGAGTTCGGTTGTGGGTGAGAAAATAGGAAGTCAGCGTCCTTAGCAGGAACATAGTATCTATGTTCAGCTTTCCTGCAGGTTGGTAATAAAGAAGCTGGAGTTTGCCAGAGAGTGTCAGCTGGTTCCAAGAGTGCCTCATTTATAGGGAGCGTGATCTTTGAGGGCACAGAGGGTTGAAGGGTTCTGAGGAGTTTATGTTGTGTCTCTTGAATCTCTTCTAAGGGTATGTTCTGACTGAGTGGTAGAAAGGACGTGGCCAAGGGTAGCACTGAGGCCAAGGCGTAGGGTAGGAAAACCCAGGTGCTGCCCATGGAGGGGTGAAGTAGGGAAACTGAGGCAGGTGGCTGCGGACCTTAGCCTGAGGTGGAAAAGGCTCCAGTGGGGGAGAAGAGGGAGGTGCGGAGAACTCTGCTTGCTGTTGTAGATCAGGTTCCTCTCAGTGAAGGTAGCCAGTTCAGGTGGTGAGAGCGGCTGTTCGAAGAGTAAGCCCTGTGTATCGAGGAGTGGAGAGTTAGTCTCAGGTGGCACTGAGAGGTCGCTTTGAGTGAAGAATTGTTGCTCCTGCTCCCTGGGCTGTGCTGAGCCTGGACTGTGCTCTGTCATGTTAAGAAGCGAAAGTGAAAGTGTGAGCGATGCAGTGGGTCGGTTGGAGGTGCCCTGCAGGGGGTCTGCTGCTGGTGTGGGAGTGGAAGGCAGGCTTGGTGCCGACGTTCTTCCCGGCACCAGGGCAGAGCACACGGTTGGCACCACGGCTGTTTTTAGCCCTGAGGCTTGCGGTGCCGACATCCTTGCTGGCACCGGGACAGAGTGTGCAGCCGGCTTCACAGCTATTTTTAGTGCTGAGGCGCTTGGTGCCGCGGAATCCTTCTGTGTCCGTGAGGTAGAATTTCTGCCTCTACGGTCTGTGGGAGCCGTAGTTGAGGTGTGATCCGGAGCTGAGGCGCCTGCCTTTGGCGCTGTCAGCACAGAGGGTAGGGATCTCGCAGGAGACCCCTTACCCTTGTTAAAGTCTCTCCTATGAGACTGCTCTGCTTCTTGCCTCCGCTCCAGGGAGGGTGAAGCAATGCTCCCCACAGGTTCAGATCTGGCTGGGGAGGATGTGGGAGCGGGTTTAACTTTCCCCATCTCCGAAAGCGACTGCAGGGATTTTTCCATGAGAAGCATTTTAAGCCGCAGGTCCCTGTTGCGCCGAGCCCTTGACTTGAGGCTCATACAGTGGAGGCACTTTGCAGGGATGTGGGCTTCCCCGAGGCACTTCACACAATGTGAGTGCCCATCCCACCTTGGCATGGAGTCCTGACAGAAAACACACCTCTTGAATCCTGAAGCCCCTGGCATTGTGAATTAGAAATGGCAGGGGAGAGTGTCTCAGTGAGAGACAAGCCTGAAGTGATTTTTTTTTTAAACTAAGTCACTATATAACTACACTAAAGGAAGGGAAACTGGGATGTAACTAATAATTATTTCTATATTCTTTGTTACTTTGTTCCTACAGAGACCAGGGAAGAGAAGCAGCACTGCCCCGATTCCCATCTTCAGCCGGGGATGGTTGAGAAGGAACTGAGGGGGGTGAGGGACGCAGGCGCTCAGGAAGATTCCAACGAGGCGGGAGATACCATCTGAGTGCCTGCGTCCTGACCAGGCACTGCTACCGAAAATCTCCGATCAACGGTGCTGGGACGCACCAACACCTAGAGTGGAGCACTCACAGGGACAGCACTCGAAGAAGAACCATGTTGACTGTTACTTATCACCTTATTATCTTCTAGGTGTTTGCAAATTGATTGCTTAATTATTTGCTCCATTATCTTTCTGGGTACTGAAGTTAAGTTGACTGGTGTGGTTATCCTTATTTCCCCTGTTATAGATGTGCACTATATCTGTCATTTCCAGTCTTTGGAATCTCTTGTGTCTTCCATGAATTTTCAAAGATAACTGCTAATGGCTTAGATATCGTCTCAGTCAACTCCTTGAGTATTCTAGGATGTATTTCATCAAGCTCTGGTGACTTCAAGACATGGCTAGCTCAGTGGTTTGAGCATTAGCTTGCTAAACCCAGGGTTGTGAGTTCAATCCTTAAGAAGGCAATTTGGGGATTAGTCCTGCTTTGAGCAGGGGGTTGGACTAGATGATCTCTTGAGGTCCCTTCCAACCCTAATAATCTATGGTTCTAACTTATCTAAGTAATTTTTAACTTGTTCTTTCCCTATTTTAGCCTTTGATGCTACTTCATTTTCACTGGCATTCACTATGTTAGATGTCCAATTACTAACCTTTTTGGTGAAAACAAACAAAAAAGTCAGTTAGCACTTCTTCCATTTCCACATTTTCTAATAAGCTGGTGTTAAGGGAGAGCTATCACTAAACTTCTGTGGAAACGATGAACATAAAACCTAAACAAAAAAGAGTTAAACCTAAAGTTTCACTTTAAAAAAAATAACAGAAACAAACAGTGGAAATACAGAGTTAAGGGTGTTTGGTTTATTTTAACTCTGTCCCCATGCTGGCATGCTTAGAACCACCGGAAACTAAAACTACCTTATCCTCCAAGGACACAGATTCATTTAATCAGTTACCTTTTACTAAGCTTCCTTATCTCTGATCTTAAAATGAGTGTAAGTAGTTACCACCAGCCCTTAACTACAAGAGACAGGGGAGAGTACATGGCACTCAGCCTCTTGCTCCCGGGATCAGCCTTCAGATTTACTGGACTGTGACGTCAGCTTTGTTTTGAGACCTGCATTTTTTCCTCTGGACTGTGATCCTACCATCCCATTTGACCTATTCACCTCTCATCAGCTTGGTTTCATTCATACCGTGCTCATACTCACTTCTGCCACCATTCTACTCACCCTGTTCTCTTTCCTTTCCCCCTTTACATGATCTCCATTCTCTTTTCCTTACTGCTTCCCCCTTCAACATCCATTTGATCTCTCCCATACATTCATCA
This sequence comes from Mauremys reevesii, assembly GCF_016161935.1. Lineage (NCBI taxonomy): Eukaryota > Metazoa > Chordata > Testudines > Geoemydidae > Mauremys > Mauremys reevesii. The sequence continues at coordinate 127,253,517 of NC_052624.1, read as the reverse complement.
CCCCCATCCTCTTCCAGTAGCCCACAGAACCAGAACACCCCTCTCCCAAAAAAACCACCAAATAATTTCAGCTCTTAACATGGCTTACAATCAATTCAAGCTGACTAAACATAGATGAGATGGCCAGTGTGAACAACCAGTGTCCCCCACAAAAGGCCAACAATATATAACAGAGTAGAAAATCAACATTAACACCATCAGAGGGTTGTTGGTTTTGTTCTTTTCTTCTTTTTCTTTTGTAGAAAATGGTTATACACCTTACCTGTGATTTTAAAAATACTGGCACTTGTCTGCTATCAGGAGCTGCAGCAGTAGCTTTAGTCACTCTATGCTACCCAAGGATTCTAACACACTGACAGAATCCTCAAGGGGCTGGATTCACTAGCTTTCCAATTGCTGTAAATTGCTGGAGCAGTGCAACACAGAAACCACAGTCAGGCCCATTGGAAGGAGACCATATGGCCCTTTAAAAAAAACTTTATTAATTAAAGCTACTAGTAGTGTTACTAGACTATCATTACTTCTGCATCATCATATGATATAAAATGAATGGTAAGTGGTCTGAAAAAGGAAATGCAATTAGCAGTTTCTTAAAATCAGTGTTTCAAACTTTTCCTGGTATTTCTAAGACAACTCTTCACTGACACAGAAAATAGTTAACCCTATCCGCTGAATGTGCTTCTTTGGATTTCCAGATCTCAGTGATGTTTCCAACCAAATGTTAATTGATAAAAGATGATTAGCCATACATCTTTTTTTGATTATGATAACGCTAAAACCTTTTTGTCTCAGGTAAATAAAGACAAGTATGTGAAGGTGAATGCCTAGTCTAATATGCTGATATTCATGATACCCTAGTGATTGCAGTATAACAATAATAAATTATACGTCTCTTGCTTTATTTTACTTTTGTGTGTGTGTTTCATTTTACATGCTGAATGCCAAATTGCATTGTATTGATAGTTTAATAGTTTTTATTACATCTCTCTCTCTCTCTCTATATATATATATATACATATAAAAAACAAACAAACAAAAAACTATTAAACTATCTCCATCATGTCCTCTTTGTGGAACATTATAACCTTTTTCTATAAGGCTTGTTTTGTGAAATTTTAGTTGAGCTTTTCTATTGATCTTTTATATAATTGCTACTTAGCAAGTATGTCAAAGCTTTAATAAAATTTAATTGTAATTAGAGTTAATTTCAGTTTCTTTTTTAAAAACTGGGATTTTATTCTGATTATCACATTTTCCCCCAACTGCTCCCCCTGCCTATGCTGAATTCATAATGACAAACATTATAAAACAAGAACCAGAATACAAAATGCTGCTTTATGTGTGGGACAGAATAAAAATGGAATTTTCCCAAACAAGAATACCTGAGCGATGCCACAACTGAGAAATATTTCTTCCTCTTTGTCTCTTCCTCTAAGGGTCTAAGCTTGGGGAGAAAGATGGGAAGGAACCAAAAGAAATGGGGATTTAGGAGTCATGAGTTAAGATAAGAGGGAGCAAAGGGAGTGGTGAGTTGAAGAAAGGTAAAAGTAATGACAGTTGAAGTGAGGAAGAAAAGAGCTTTTTGTCCTTCGAGCAGCCCTGTTAGGCAGAGAATGGATTTTTCTACCTGAATTTGAAAAATTTTATTTTGGTGGTAGTAATCCAGATTTCTGTATGAGGAAGAAAAAGATTTAAGGCTGTAAAATGAGTTTCAAATTACCATATAAACTTGTTCATTAGCCCATTCATTTATAAGCTGACCCCCCAAGATGGTTAGGTAAAAATAGCAAAAACTGTATGACCCTTTCATAAGCTGACCCTGTATTTCAGGGGTTGGCAAACTTTGGCTTCTGGCCTGTTAGGGTAAGCAGCTAGCGGGCTTAGATGTTTTGTTTAGCTGGAGCGTATACAGGCAGGGAGCCCCTCAGCTCCCAGTGTCTGCGGTGTGCCGTTCCCAGCCAATGCGAGCTGCGGGAAGTGGTGCAGCTGGAAACAGCAAACTGTAGACACTGGGAGCTGAGAGGCTCCGTGCCAGCAGACACTCCAAGTAAAGAAAACATTCTAACCCGCCAGCGGCTTACCTTAATCGGCTGGGAGCCACAGTTTTCTGACCCCTGCTATATTTTATAAGCTGGCATCACAAGAAACACTCAAAAGTTTTGCCAGAATTATTTTAATGTAATCTAATGAAAAACCTGTTATTGTTATAATCATGTTATATTGTTAAATCTAATGAAAAACCTGTTATTGTTATAATAATAAAAGACGGTTACTTTGTAACTGTTGTTCTTCGAGATGTGTTGCTCATATCCATTCCAATTAGGTGCGTGCGCGCTGCGTGCACATTCGTCGGAAGATTTTTACCCTAGCAACACTCGGTGGGTCGGCTGGGTTGCCCCCTGGAATGGTGCCGCTATAGCGCCGAATATATACCCCTGCCGACCCAACAGCCCTTCAGTTCCTTCTTGCCGGCTACTCCGACAGAGGGGAAGGAGGGCGGGTTTGGAATGGATATGAGCAACACATCTCGAAGAACAACAGTTACAAAGGTGAGTAACCGTCTTTTCTTCTTCGAGTGCTTGCTCATATCGATTCCAATTAGGCTTTGGCCCCGTTGGTGGTTTAGAGGGACCCTGATTTTCGTTCCCTTGGGGTCCTGACTGATACCTACGACCGCCTCGGCCACGCCTGCTGGCAAAGTCCTGTCTTTGTCTAGGCGCAGGGTAAGGGAGGTGAGGCTGGGGATGGAAAGGTCGGCGCTGAGTCACTGGCGTGTGCATGCCGAGAGAGCGCATAGTGACCCTGCTGTCCTTTAGGCTTTGCAGCCTAGGGTCAGTTTTTTCGGAGAACAGGCCTTTGCCATCGAAGGGCAAATCCTGTATAGTATGCTGCAGCTCCGGGGGAAGGCCCGACATCTGGAGCCATGAAATACGCCTCATGGCAACACCCGAGGCCAGAGTCCTGGCAGCAGAGTCAGCTGCATCCAATGAGCCCTGGAGGGAAGTTCTCGCCACTTTCTTCCCTTCTTCCATGAGGTCAGCAAACTCTTGACGGGGGTCCTGAGGAACCAACTCCGTACATTTGCCCACCGCCGCCCAGGTGTTGTAATTGTAGCGGCTAAGCAGGGCTTGCTGGTTTGCTACGCGGAGTTGCAGGGCCCCTGCTGAGTACACCTTACGGCCCAGTAAGTCCATTCGCCTAGCCTCCTTCGATTTAGGGGCTAGTGCCTGCTGGCCATGGCGTTCCCTCTCATTGATGGACTGGATGACAAGGGAGCAGGGGGGAGGATGTACATATAGGTACTCGTACCCCCTGGAGGGTACCATGTACTTGCGTTCGACTCCCCTGGCTGTGGGTGGGATAGAGGCTGGAGACTGCCAGATGGTATCCGCATTGGCCTGGATCGTCCGAATGAACGGTAGGACCACTCTAGTAGGGACGTCAGCCGACAGAATGTCTACGACTGGATCCTCTATCTCCGAGACTTCCTCCACTTGGAGGTTCATATTGAGTGCCACCCGTCTCAGGAGGTCCTGATGGGCCCTCAAGTCGATTGGAGGAGGGCCCAAGGAGGATGTTCCTGCCACCACCTCATCTGGGGAGGAGGAAGAAGAAAGGCCGGGGACAAGCGGGTCCTGTGTGGGCTCGTGCTCCTGGACGACCTCCTGTTCCGGTGGGATCTGGGAGTCCGGTGGCTGAACCGGGGCTTCCTCCATACCGGTCGGAGGGGGACGGCTAACTGTCGCCTCTGGCACCCGGTGCTCTGACGGAACAGAGTGAGATGGGATAACAGGTACACCTTGGGCCTGGTGGTACACTCAAGGTGTCCAGAATGACCACTGATGGGGGCCAGGGTCCTGGGCCTAGGGGTCCTGGAAGACTCTGGTGGGCACATCCGAATCACGGTCCTGCGCGTATGAACTGCCCACGTGGGACGACACTGATGCATGTCTGGATGGCCATGGAGGAGCTGAAAAGCCCTGGGCAGAGTCTCCCTCTCTAGCTGACGTCGCTCGACGCAGCACCGGGGATTGGTACTGGGAGGCATACTGGTACCGGGAGCGAGAACGGGACCTGCGACCGGAGCGGTGCCGGGAGGTCGACCGAGATCTCGAGGCTCGACGTCGGGAGTGGCTACGGGAGTCACGGTGCCTGGAGCGGTGCCGGGAGCTCGATCGGTGCCGAGTGTACCGGGCCAGCGAACGGGACGCTGACCGGTGCCGCGAGTACGACCGGTACTGAAATGGAGAACAGTGCTGGGACTGCGAGCGGTGTCGGGACCTGGATCGGTGACGGGACCGAGAACGTCTGCGGGACCGCGATCGTGAACGGTGCCGCTCTGCGGTGCCGACGGAGGGTGGTCTGATCAAGGCAGGCTTGCCCATCAACTGTATAACCTGCACCGGCGGTGCCGGAGGTTGAGGCAGCGCAGACTCCGTCATTGCAATCAACTCCCTCGCCGTGGAAAATGTATCTGGCGTGGAGGGAATAGTGAGCTCAACCACAGCTCGCACCGGGGAGCTTTCAGGCACCAGACTCGACGGCTCTTGCGTGGCCGGAATCGACGGTGCCGATATTGTCGGTGCCACGGCAGGTATTGGTGCCAGGCGGTCCAACTTAGTATAGCACTCGGGCTGCGGCGCAGGTGGCTCGGACGCAGCAGGAGTCTTGTGCCTCTTCGCCCTCGGGGAGAGGGATCGGTGCCGAGCGGATGATGGTGCCGGTGACGGCTGGTGCAGAGAGGCCTTGGCGGTACCGGCGCGATCCGGTGCCGAGGGAGCGCTTCTTGAAGACTGTCCAGCGCTCGGTGCCCAGGGCAGAGGAGTAAGACCTGCCTCCATCAGGAGCTGCTTGAGATGAAAGTCCCGCTCCTTTTTTGTTCTCGGCTTAAAGGCCTTACAAATGCAGCACTTATCTGTTAGGTGAGATTCCCCGAGGCACTTAAGACAGGAGTCGTGGGGATCTCTTGTCGGCATCGGCTTGTGGCAGGCCGAGCCTGGTTTGAAACCCGGTGAACCGGGCATAGGCCCCGGCACTGGGTGCGGGGAAGGGGATAATCCCCGAACCCCTCTGAACTATATACACTAACTATACTACAAATGAATAAAGTTAACTACAACTATATAAATCTGAACTATATACACAAGAATTAACGAGAGAACTATGAGTAGCTAGGGAAGTGGAGGTCAGCTAAGCCACGCTCCACTGTTCCAATGACTGACACGGGCAGTAAGAAGGAACTGAAGGGCCATTGGGTTGGCAGGGGTATATATTCGGCGCTATAGCGGCGCCACTCCAGGGGGCGACCCAGCCAATCCACCGAGTGTTGCTAGGGTAAAAATCTTCCGACGAACGTGCACGCGGTGTGCACACACCTAATTGGAATCGATATGAGCAAGCACTCGAAGAACTGAACAAATATGTATTCACCTTCAAAATTACAGTCGATATTTAAAATCAGTTCATGGATATTTAAAACAAGTAACTTAGAACAATATGAGACTTTAAAAAGTCTTAAAATCCTTCAAAGTCTGAATCAGTCTCTGATTCACCAAACAGTTCATTAAACTTGGCTTCAGTCACAGCTGCACCTGCATTGTGATCGTAGATGTCGGCAGTGTTGTCTTCAGGCTCAGATTCCTTCTCATCATCAGCCTCTGTTGTGTCATCATCAAATATGGCATCATCTTCTGACCCGTCGAGTGCATTGTTGATACAGCATTTCCTATATGATTTTTCTATCATTTCTGAGGGAATGGACACCCACGCGTCCTTGACCCACTGGGCGACCAGATTGATTTCGGGCTTCATAAGATTCCCACTTTTTGTCAACTTCACCATGCCTGAGCACATCCATTGAAACCACATTTTGCATAGCCTGTTTTTAAAGGGTTTGTTCAGGCAAACATCAAGCAGTTGTAGAACTGAAGTTAAACCTCCAGGTATTATAGCCAAAGTAGTTTTCATATTTTTGTCCACATTTTTCACCTCATGTGTCTTGTGTGCCCTGAACATGTCCCAAACGAACATAGCGGGTTTCTTGAAATGTGCTCCTGGTCTCTTTTTCCAGCCATTCAATAGTCCCACTTTCATCCATCCATCCCTTTTCGTGGGCACGTTTGATGACACCAGCAGGAAATTTCATGTTTTTAGGCAAGGTTTTTCTTTTAAAAATAACAGGAGGGAGCTTTGATCTATTTGCCAAACACCATAAAACTACAATAAAATGGATTTTTTCATGGCCAGTGGTTTTAATTAAAACTGTTTTTTCACCAACACCGGTTACTGTTCTGTTGCTCGGGAGATTGAATGTAATTGGTGTTTCATCCATATTTCCTATTTGTGACAGTTCAAATGCATATTCCTTCAATATTTTATGATAAACCTTTGGAAAGATTTGATTTTTAGTTCCAGATCTCTCGGCAGCTTTTGCGCTATCTTTGTTCGCTGATGAAGACAGAGACCATGACGGTTCATGAAGCGAGTACACCAACCTGCTGATGCAACAAACATTGACGGCTTTACTGACTTGTACTTGTCATCTTTCTACATTTGCAGAGCATGCAGACGAATTCCAGTTCTAGTGACAATATACCCATTTTGTTGAGATTCAACACCCCAATTATTGAGATCTTTCTCTAGCTCAGGAAATGAAGTGCACGTTGTTGGACATTTTTTCTTGCTTCTTGGCATGTCTTTTAGTGTTTTATTTTTTCGCCATTCTCTTACTTGCTTCTCATTGATACAGAATTCACGAGCAGCGGCGCAATTATTATTTGCTTCTGCACATTCAACAACTTTAAGTTTGAACGCTGCATGATAAGCAGACCTTTTTCTTTTGATTTCACTGTTGTTCATTTTAAATACTAGTATGAAAATAGATTATTATTATTGTAGTTATAGATTTTGTAGGACTTTACATAGGAATGTCACCTGCTTTATCACTGTCAAATTATTATTGTTCTTTGTTTATTTAAAAAGCAGCCCTATAGATTGGCATATCTGTGGGGATAACAGGCTATTTCAATTTTATTAGCGATTCCATCAATTCTGCACATTATATTTTCATATTGGCTCAAGACTTATGAGGTCCATTGGTAGAAATGCATGAAGAGATCAAATTACACAGTAGCGGACTGACACCAGTGCTATAGTACTATCGTTCACTGTATTTTTCTAATGGCTTGTAAGGCATAGCATTTTGTGAAATGTGGGTCAAATGTCATGCAGATCTGAAGCACTGCTCTTTTAGTATTCCTTTCAAGACAATCTAGTCCACTAAACAAAGCCTTTGCAACTTCAAAAGGCTGCAGTATTGACATCAATAAATGGGTCTGCAAACTTTGGCTCCCACCTGTCAGGGTAAGCCGCTGGTGGGATGTTTTGTTTACTTGGAGTGTCTTCAGGCATGGATCCATGCCTGCAGATGCTCCAGGTAAACAAAATGACAATGTATTAGATATTCAAATCAATGATTCCACAGAGTTTAAAATCATCAAATTTTGGTGTAGACCCATTTATAAGCTGACTCCCGCTCTTTGATATGTCACTTTTTTACCAAAAATATTCGGCTTATGAACGAGTATATATGGTATCTGTTTTCAGAAAATAATAATAATAATAATTTGGTATTCCTATCTCAGCTTGTAATAATTATACCCAACAAAATTTAGCACAAATGGCAGATTTTTTCAGGAAAGGCCTAGAATTAAACCAACAGGGTTTAAAGGCATGCATTAAAGATACTTTGCATGAGTTAGTTGGGAAAACCTACTCAATATCAACTAGTGTTATACAAGTATTGTTAGCCCATCACTGCATCACAGAATATTAGGGTTGAAAGGGACCTCAGAAGGTCATCTAGTCCAACTCCCTGCTCAAAGCAGGACCAAACCCCAGATTTTTACCCCAGTTCCCCCAAATGGTCCCCTCAAGGATTGAACTCACAACCCTGGGTTTAGCAGGCCAGTGCTCAAACCACTGAGCTATCCCTCCTCCCATCTTTTCTATACATATGAATATTCATAGAAAAGCTTGGAGGTGGAGGGAATTATTGTGCCCAGAAATCCTTGACAATATTTTAAATATTTATTCCTGTTTGCAACTTGTATCATATGTTATAAGGCAATGAAGAAAAATTCCCTTAAAAAACTTTCACGTAATACGTTCAACTAAATCTTGGCAATAAGATGTACATGATAAACAGTACAACTAAATAAGTAACATTATGTGTACTGTATATGATAATTTATATAATATTGTATACTATACAAATGTAGAAGTTTATTTTCAAAGTATACCATTATTAAATTGGAGGAATGGAACTCCATGAGAATCTGCTTGGTAATACTGCTACAAAGTGATGATTCAGAGGTTCCATTTTGTTGTTGTTGTTGCTGTAAAGGCTTTAAATGCCATTCAAAAGATCAGTAGGAATTATCAAGAATTAAATCACTAGAGAATAGTAATTTAAAAAAAAATTATCAATTGGCTGCTTTTAAGAGAGAATTTACTTAAATTAAGTTGAAATAACAGTAATCCAAAGAATCAGCAGTCTTCATACAGTATATACGGTAAAAATTGTCTAACAATCTTTGTTTTGCAAAGGCACAGAGGCCACGCATTTAGGTCCAGACATCCTGGAGATAGCGTTTTTCTTGTCGTAATGTAGCCAGGATTTTCATTGCTTCCAATTTGTCGACTCCAGCATCAGTGCTTAAAATGTCCACTAAAGTATCATTCACATCTTTAGCCATGTGCTTTGCATCTCTAGAAAAGACAGAGGGAAAAAAAAGTACTTATTAGCCGATTTCTCCTTTCACCAACAGCCACAGATACAGGATGTTTTTGGAAACAAGCAATAATTTTTAAAATAAAGAAATGCAGAATTTATGTTGACTTGTACCATAGACACTGATTGTTCATGTACTTGGGAGTGGTGGCAACAGTAATACCTCAGACAGCTAAGACCTGAAGCTTTCAATACACTCAAATGTATGTGGAGCAGAGACTCAGATCCACATTTAAACTGGAAGAAAATAATTGCATTCTGCTGGATGGAATTAGACTTGATCAAGTGTTTGTGGTTTTGCTGTCCTCTCGTTGCACAGATACAGAAAGAATAAAAGCCCTAATGCTACTCACCACTTAGTAGTAGTAGTAGTAGCAGCACAAGAAGCAGACTTCTGTTTTTGGAGGAGAAGCTACTGAGTTCTGGGCCCAATGCCATGTGTTCAAATAACTGTCTGTTTGTAAGTAATCAGGGATGCATTACAAACCTAGATGCTCCTAAAAATCCTGCACCTGCAAGTATGTTAGATCTCCATACATAAAAACTCACACCATAAGGATGTTATTGCTACAGAAAACATTCCATAAAGTCCCACAAGGGCAGGAAAAGAGGGCTAATGGAATTCTCCAAGGGAAGATATCCTGGGGAGCAGTCTGCTTCACCTTACCTCCAAACCTACAGAGTGCCAGCTGAAGGGCTATCATCACATACACATATGTAATATACTATGGAGGTATATCTTCCACCTTCACAAGAGTGAGACCGTTTGCTTGTAGCCTGTCCTACTTTAACTGGATAACACTATATGAACAAGAAACATTTCTGAAACATTATATGGTGAGAACAAGCAATGGAGTAGTGGAATGCCTGGCCATAACCTAAGAAAAAGATTAAGCTGTACAGGTGGATGATTAACATTATACCATAAAGTTAACATGCTAAAAAACAGGAATATTTCAGTACAGTAGAACCTCAGAGTTACAAACACTAGAGTTACAGACTGATCAGTCAACCACAGACCTCATTTGGAATCGGAAGTACACAATCAGGCAGCAGCAGAGACAAGGCTAAAAAAGTACACTACTGTGTTAAACGTAAACTACTAAAAAAAGTAAGGGAAAGCAGCATTTTTCTTCTTCATAGTAAAGTTTCAAAGGTGTATTAAGGCAATGTTCAGTTATAAACTTTTGAAAGAACAACCATAAAGTTTTGTTCAGAATTATGAACAACCTCCACTCCCAAGCTCTTGGTAACTCTGAGGTTCTACTGTATTGTAAATGCCAGTCATTTACTTGATGCTGCTGCAAGTCTTTAAAATGTCTTCAACAATTTCAATTAAATGCTCCCTCTATTAGGCATTCAAACTCCAGTCTACTCACCCACATACATAGAAACAACCTCTCTCCTTCAGCAGGACTCTGGCAACTTCTTTAGCACAAAGTCGAATGTTGTCTTGCACATATTTAGTTGGGTTTTTTTCTGCTGCAGCTGGAGGGTCTCTTGAGAAACAAACCTTAAGATGAGTTAATGTGCCATTTTCAACAAAACTTCTGAGCTCATCTCTGAAGGACAATGCAAAACATTAGAAATCAGTATCCCAAGCATAAATACAAGGTGCAACACAGAGCTCCAATACTACCTACAGAACCTGCCTGAATAAGTAGTCTCTGTCCTGATGTCGGCAGCCAAAAAACAGCCATGTCTCTCCAAACTTCCAGTCCATATGCTCTTCTTGGAGTTTCTGTCTAAATGCACAAGGGAAAAAAGACACATGTACACATAAATGTGTAAACCCAGTCTTTTATTCAGTCAGTACTGCAACTATTACACTAATGGATCATCTAAACTCTGAGGACCCGATTCTCATTTGCACTAAGGCCCCTTTACGTTGGCAAAACAGCATAAAGGGGACTTCACTGTAAAGCACTCAGCACTGACTTAACTCTGCTATCACTGAAATCAATGGGAGCTTTGCCACTAACTTCAAAGGGAGAGCAGTGAGGCCAACACTAAGCCCTTCTGAAAATCCTTCCCTACAATCCTGAATAATGAAAGTGAAGGCTATCATCCTTAGTATCTTTCATTAGAAGCATTACACAAATATTTGGGGAGAAAAATCAGCTCAAGCCATTTTCAGCATACTGTATATCTATCATTTCCGACTTTATAGGAGTAATCTTGGCAATACTAAATCACGGGAGTTAGTTTTGCTGCTAGAAATAATACCAAAAATAGAGAACTCTTGGTTCTCTATCTGTGACTTTCTGTTTAACTTTTTTTTAGAAATATTTCATATAATCACTGCACAATTTGGCGTTGAAATTCTTTTAACTGTTTAAAGTGAGATATGGAAAGTATTTAAAGATCTAAATAAATGCTATAGGGATGAGAAATAAACAGCAAGTTTGTACAAATGGATTCAGTTAATAACATAAGCACAGATCCAAAGTTTTACTCATCCCTTTAACATAACATATTTAAAAATGTGGATACCAGAACCCCCTCTCCCTCATCATCTGACTTCTCCTAGTGAAGGGAAGGAATCAGGGAGCTCTCAAGACAGTCCATACTTGTTCCTACCATATCTAAAACCCTTCATTTGTTATACTCCCACACAATGATATCTTTTCTCTCCCCTTTACACCTTTCCAATGGCATTGTGGGACCCACCGCATCTGGCAGCATCTCTCAAGAGCCCCAGTTCCAGTTTAGCCAAAGTCCCACCTGCTCTGGGGTAAGGCTTTGCCATAGCTGCCAAGTTAAAATGAATTCTTCAAGAGACATTTGCCATGGAACAAGAGACATGAGCTAGTTTCTGCCAGGAGACCTGCACAGTAGGATGCTTACTTGTGGGAAAAATCATAGTTTTGCTCCTTTCCCTGAACTTAGCTCTCCCAAACTGTACTCCCCTTTGCCTTATTCTGTTCCCCTCCTAATTCATTCCCTCCCTGCTCTTTCTCTGATTATCAGCACCAGGAAGGCAACCTTCCAAGAGAGAAGCAGTAGAGGGCCCAATGGCAGCAGTTTGAAGGGAGGACACATGAGCCTCAACAAAACCAGTTCTAAGTCCCATGGGGGGACTGGCTTGCAGACCTGAGGAGAAAATCTCTTCAGTCCCTTAAGAAAATGGACTGTCATCTCATGAGAGAACACTGTGGGTGAAAAGCCAAAATTGCTGCTAAACGCACCTCGACAGATGCAAGGGCCAGACCTTGTTGTTTTAGATGAAGCAAGTAGTCCAAGACAGACTAGAGAATGAATCGGAGCAAGGTTGAGATTCGCATATCAAGAAGCGTTTCCACTTGGCCAGGTAGGTAGCCCTAGTGCAGTGTTTCTCAAATGCTGCCAGCAGAAGGTTTTCTTGCAGCTGGAGTCTCCTGGGCAATGACTTTTTTTGGGTGTGAGGGGCGGTGGGAGAAGAGGAGAGCAGTGTATCTTCCCCAGGGCCACCAGCAGCGGTTGGACCCTGACCTCTTGTGGAGCCACAGTCAATCAGTGAGGAGCAGTCAATCAGTGAGTTCCTACCTTCCCAAGGGCACTGAGGCTCCAGCTTGGGGCTTCAGCCTTGGGGTGGCGGGCGGCAGGCTTCAGTCAACGGGCTTTGAGCTCCAGCCCTGAACTCCAGCCACATGGCAGCGGGTGCTGGCCCTTGGCTCACCACCACCTCTCTACCCACCTCTCCATCCAGGGCTTAATTTGTCCTCTGGTTTGCCAGGGTTGAGTAACTCTGTTGTGAAAATTGATACTTGTATGTTTGTTAATATCATTTTTCACCGCCTCCCAACTAGCTAGTAAGTCTGTTGTGAAAAGTGATAAACAAATATTACTTTTCATAGCAGCAGACTTACTAGCTAGAAAGTCTTTAAAAAAAAAAGCAACCAAAAAAGCAAAAGAAACAACAAAAAAAGACAAGAATGTGCAAAGCACCGTATTTGTGTTTCTGTTCTGTTTAGATCCAGTAAAAAAAAGAGACAACTGCACATTATTTTTATTATTGAGTCTGCAAAAAGAAACTCTACATAAATAAATTATGATGATTTGGACATGTATATTTATGTGTTTCTCCTAAAGTTAATTAAGTATTTTAGGAAAAACTGTCAGAGTGGCCATCAACAAAAGCTGGTGGCTGCACTTTGAGGCTACCAAAAAAAATGTTGTGAGAACCCCTGCCCTAGTGGATGGCTTCCTACTACTTAGCAGGACCTGGTGAATTTCTTCAAAACAGACCTGCTTCTCTGGGTTCAGCCATGTAACATCCATTCAGTTAGGTGAAGGGAGATAAGGTTTGGGTGGAGTAACCGGCCGTGGTCTTGTGAGATCAGGTCTGGATGGAGCAGAAGCGGGGTTGCTATTGATGGATCTAGTAGTGTGCCAAACCACTGTTGGTGTGGCCACACTAGGGTGTTAAGAATAACTCTCGCCTTGTCTCATTTGATTTTCAGGAGGACCTTGTGAACAAGAGGGACTGGGGGAAATGCATAGAATAGGAGTTCTGTCCATGGAACTAGGAAGGCTTCAGAGAGGGAGCCTGTGCTGTGCCCCCACAGTGAGCAAAACTAATGGCATTTCTTGTTCTGCTTGGTCACGAACAGATCTATCTGGGGAGACCCCCACCTTTGGAGAATGAAGCTCGTGACCTCCGGATGAAGGGACCACTTGTAGTGAGAGGAAAAGGATCTGCTGAGGTAATCCACAAGTGTATTCCAGGCTCTCGGAAGATGTGAAGGCTTGAGGTGGATGGAGTGCTTCATGCAGAAGTTTCATAAACAGATGGCCATCTGACACAGGGTGGAGGCTATCTGTTGAATAAACTTTCCTTCCAAACAGGTCCAGCTTTCTTGCATCCTTTTGTTTGGGGGTAGCACTTGTCTGGCCCTCAATGAGGGACCCTGGAGGAGGGTGGGAATATGGGTACTCGTACCTGTTGGCTGGCACATAAAATTTCTTTTCAGCACTCTTTGAGGTGGGGAGCAGAGAAGAAGTAGTTTGCCATAGGGCCTTGACTGGACCCATTACTGCCTCATTAATGGGCAAGTTAGGAGTTGCTGCAGCCAGGATGCCAATAAGGCTGTGGGATGATTCCTTAAGATCCTTAATCTCTATCCCCAGGTTAGCTGCTATCAATTTCAGAAGGTCCTAATGGGTCCTGAAGTTGTCCTGCAGAAGTGACCTACTCGGCCCTGAGATGGACATCTGGGTAGGAGGGTCTTCTTCCTTTTCCTCAGCCCCAATAATGTTGATGGGAGCCACATCCTGAACATTGGTACCAGGGTCGGTACAGGAGTTGGGGTCCAGTGCAGAGCAGGGAGGAGCAGTAGCCAGCATCTTGGAAGCCACCGAATAAGCTCAGTGGGAGGGGTGACCCGATGCCTTCCAGTAAGGCCACTGCATAGAACACTGTTCACTTGGCCAGGCACTGTGGGGCTGACCAGTACTGACCAACATCTGGAGGTTGTCACACCCCAATGGCCTCCTCCCTCAAGGGGTCCCCTGGGGAAGGCAGATCAGCATTGTATATTGCTAATGCTGTTGCAAGCATTGCAGGGCATTTTGGGAAGGGTCAAAGGTGTGAGTGAGTGTGGAATGGAAGATGTGCATTGGGGGAATGGGAGAGTTGCATTGTATGTAAGAGAGAAGTATGACTGCTCAGAGCTCTGGTATGAAACTGCAGAAAAACCTGAGAGTCTCTGGATTAAGTTTAGAAGTGTGAGCAACAAGAGTGATGTCGTGGTGGGAGTCTGCTATAGACCACCAGACCAGGGGGATGAGGTGGACAAGGCTTTCTTCTGGCAACTAGCAGAAGTTACTAGATCGCAGGCCCTGGTTCTCATGGGAGACTTTAATTACCCTGATATCTCCTGGGAGAGCAATACAGCGGTACACAGACAATCCAGGAAGTTTTTGGAAAGTGTAGGGGACAATTTCCTGGTCCAAGTGCTGGAGGAACCAACTAGGGGCACAGCTCTTCTTGACCTGCTGCTCACAAACAGAGAAGAGTTAGTAGGGGAAGCAAAAGTGCATGGGAACCTGGGAGGCAGTGACCATGAGATGGTCGAGTTCAGGATCCTGACACAAGGAAGAAAGGAGAGCAGCAGAATACAGACCTTGGACTTCAGAAAAGCAGACTTCAGAAAAGCAGGGAGCTGATGGTCAGGATCCCCTGGGAAAATAACATGAGAGGGAAAGGAGTCCAGGAGAGCTGGCTGTATTTTAAAGAATCCTTATTGAGGTTGCAGGAAAAAAACATCCCAATGTGTAGGAAGAATAGTAAATATGGCAGGCGACCAGCTTGGCTTAACAGTGTAATCCTTGCTGATCTTAAACACAAAAAATAAGCTTACAAGAAGTGGAAGCTTGGGCAAATGACCAGGGAGAAGTATAAAAATATTGCTCAGGCATGCAGGACTGAAATCAGGAAGGTCAAATCACACTTGGAGTTGCAGCTAGCAAGAGATGTTCAGAGTAACAAGAAGGGTTTCTTCAGGTATGTTAGCAATAAGAAGAAAGTCAAGGAAAGCGTGGGCCCCTTACTAAATGAGGGAGGCAACCTAGTGACAGAGGATATGGAAAAAGCTAATGTACTCAATGCTTTTTTTTGCCTCTGTCTTCACAAACAAGGTCAGCTCCCAGACTGCTGCACTGGGCAGCACAGTATGGGGAGAAGGTGACCAGCCCTCGTGGAGAAAGAAGTGGTTCAGGACTATTTAGAAAAACTGGACGAGCACAAGTCCATGGGGCTGGATGCGCTGCATCCGAGGGTGCTAAAGGAGTTGGCAGATGTGATTGCGGAGTCACTAGCCATTATCTTTGAAAACTCATGGTGAACGGGGGAGGTCCTGGATGACTAGAAAAAGGCTACTGTAGTGCCCATCTTTAAAAAAGGGAAGAAGGAGGATCCGGAGAACTACAGGCCAGTCAGACTCACCTCAGTCCCTGGAAAAATCATGGAGCAGGTCCTCAAGGAATCAATTTCGAAGCACTTAGAGGAGAGGAAAGTGATCAGGAACAGTCAGCATGGATTCACCAAGGGTAAGTCATGCCTGACTAACCTAATTGCCTTCTATGAGGAGATAACTAGCTCTGTGGATGAGGGGAAAGCAGTGGATGTGTTATTCCTTAACTTTTGACACGGTCTCCCACAGTATTCTTTCCAGAAAGTTAAAGAAGTATGGGCTGGATGATTGGACTATAAGGTGGATAGAAAGCTGGCTAGATCATCGGGCTCAACGGGTAGTGATCAATGGCTCCATGTCTAGTTGGCAGCCGGTTTCAAGTGGAGTGCCCCAAGGGTCGGTCCTGGGGCCTGTTTTGTTCAATATCTTCATTAATGATCTGGAGGATGGCATGGACTGCACTCTCAGCAAGTTTGCAGATGACACTAAACTTGGAGGCATGGTGGATACGCTGGAGGGTAGGGATAGAATACAGAGGGACCTAGACAAATTAGAGGACTGGGCCAAAAGAAACCTGATGAGGTTCAACAAGGACAAATGCAGAGTCCTGCACTTAGGACGGAAGAATCCCATGCACTGTTACAGACTAGGGACCGAATGGCTAGGAAGTAGTTCTGCAGAAAAGGACCTAGGGGTTACAGTGGACGAGAAGCTGGATATGAGTCAACAGTGTGCCCTTGTTGCCAAGAAGGCTAATGGCATTTTGGGCTGTATAAGTAGGGGCATTTCCAGCAGATCGAGGGATGTGATCATTCCCCTCTATTCGACATTGGTGAGGCCTCATCTGGAGTACTGTGTCCAGTTTTGGGCCCCACACTACAAGAAGGATGTGGAAAAATTGGAGAGTCCAGAGGAGGGCAACAAAAATGATTAGGGGGCTGGAGCACATGACTCTTGAGGAGAGGCTGAGGGAACTGGGATTGTTTAGTCTGCAGAAGAGAAGGATGAGGGGGGATTTGATAGCTGTTTTCAACTACCTGAAAGGGGGTTTCAAAGAGGATGGATCTAGACTGTTCTCAGTGGTACCCGATGACAGAACAAGGAACAATGGTTTCAAGTTGCAGTGGGGGAGGTTTAGGTTGGATATTAGGAAAAACTTTTTCACTCAGAGAGTGGTGAAGCACTGGAATGGGTTACCTAGGTGGTGGAATCTTCTTCCTTAGAGGTTTTTAAGGTCAGGCTTGACAAAGCCCTGGCTGGGATGATTTAGTTGGGGATTGGTCCTGCTTTGAGCAGGGGGTTGGACTAGATGATCTCCTGAGGTCCCTTCCAATCCTGATATTCTATGATTCTATGATTCCCTTGCAGGGAGCAAGAGGCCAAAAGAGGGAAGGAGGAAAAGAGCAGAGAACGGGTTAATTTGACATTCCAGCTTGCTCAGTCAAAAGGTAAAGCACCAACTCTGGCCCAAGGCTGCAGCTCACAGACGATGCTCGGCTGCCTGCCAAGAAAGAGGGGGGCCTGGATTCCCGTCCCCCGCCAACCAGCCATGAGAAAGGAGAATTCAGCTAAACAGACAGACCTGCAGAGGCAGCCCAAAATGAACGAGACAGCGAAGGCCAACATGGGGGAAAACAAAGTCCTACCAGTTTGTCTAGAGCCAATGTGTTTTGGAACAGTTGGAGACCACAGAAGGCCATTTTGGACTAGAACAAAGAGCACCAGAAACAGAGGTCATAGAATGAAACACCCCCAAAGGAACCCTGGACCCAGGACAGAACTCCCGTTCACCGTTCCCCCTCTTCTTCTTATGTTACACCCAGGCTTGGCCAGCCATAGGTAGAGTGTGTGAGAGTATGAAAGTGGGTTAGGGCTTGGGGCACTAACGCTTTCTTCCTTCCTCTGAGTGACGTGGGAAGCACCCATCACTCTCCCTGTTATTTTATTATCTTATTAATGAAGCTTTAAAATTTAAACCCTTGGTGTGTTTCGTCATCTCCTCCCCAAACGATCCTGTGGCCTCAGCATGATCATCTGACGCCTCAGGCAGATTGGTAACAGAAATGTCACAAGGTGCATAGAATGGGTACTGGTGGTGGCCCTTTGGCTGGACGTTGGGTACCACCTCAGACTCAAAGTCCCCCCAAGGTGACCACAGAGGAGCGGTACCCCCGTCTTTGTCTCCATTCGGTGCCAAGGATCTGGAGACCGGTGGCGGAACAGAGATGGTCACGAAGAGGGTATCAGGCATGGTTTGCGCCCCATGCTCCCTCCTGCTCACAGTCATCAGAGATGGCAGCTGTCCCATCAGAGTTGGTGGAACTGGGAGTGTCAAATAAGTCCCTGGCCGCTGCAAAGGCCTCAGTGGTTGATAGTACTGTCAATCTGCTGGTGCCACAGTGGCTTCTGGGTGTCAGGAGAGGGTTCCTCACCGGACTTGAAACTCTGTGCAGAGTTGATCATGGTGCTGTGGGACCATGGATGGAGAAGTGGCCTGGCCTAGGTCACACACCATTGCCTTCACCATGTTTGTCCTTCTTCTGCACTGGTGAGCGCCCTTTGTCAGTGTGTTGCTTTTTGTGCTTCTTCCTCAGCACCAGAGATGGGGAATGGTACCAGGCAGTGTGCGGTGCTGGAGGAGTGATTCGTACTGAGGTTGAAGTGCTCAGTGCAGAACTGGAATGGCTTGGATGCTTCCATTAGGATAGCCTTCAGTCTTATCTCTCTTTTCCATTTTTGTAAAGGGTCTAAAGTCCTGATAAATATGGCACTGGTCTCTCATGTGAATGTTTCTGGAGTGTGGGTCACTAATAGCCATAGGTTTGCCACAGGAGGAAAAGGTTTGAAGCCCAGGGACTGGGGCATGCCCCAAGGGCAAAAGCAGAATGGATTTGATTTAAATTACTAGTCAGGACGACTCGATTTAATCATGGATTTCTACATAAAAGTGCATTCTTGTTGGTTGTTATAAAAAACGGTTACCTATCTTCTTGTAACTGTTCTTCAAGATGTGTTGTTCACGTCTATTCCACATTAGGTGTGCACGCACCACGTGCATGAGCGTCGGAAACTTTTCCCTTAGCGACTGCCGTTGGGCTGGTGGGGGGCACCTCCTTAGTGGCACCACTGTGCCATGCATATATACCCCCAATGGCCCGACCCCCTCCAGTTCCTTCTTGCCGGCGACTCCAACAGAGGGGTAGGAGGGCAGGTGGTGGAATGGACGTGAACAACACATCTCGAAGAACAAGAGTTACTAGAAAGTAGGTAACCGTTTTTTCTTCTTTACGTGCTTGTTCACGTCCATTCCACATTAGATGAATCACAAGCTTACCTTTGGAGGAGGGTAGAAGTCACGGAACAACTGATCAGAGGACCGCCCTGCCAACAGCTGCATCCTTCCGGGCCTGCTGGTTGACCGCGTAGTGGGTACTGAAGGTATGCAACGATGACCAGGTGGCTGCCCTGCAGATCTCCTGGATCGGGACCTGTGCCAGGAAAGCCACGGAAGCTGCTTGCGCCCCGGTTGAGTGGGCCGTGACTGCAGAGGCCGGAATGCCTGCGAGGTCATAACACGCTTGAATGCAGTCCACAATCCACGACGAGATTTGCTGCGCTGACACTGGGATGCCTCTCATCCTCTCAGCTAGGGCCACAAACAGCTGGATTTACGAAAGGGCTTGGTGTGCTCCAAATAGAATGCCAATGCTTGATGGACGTCCAGGGTGTGCAGGCTGCGGTGACTCGGGGCCACAGGGGGTTTGGAAAAAAACACCGGTAGACAAATGTCCTGACCCAGATGGAATTGTGAGACCACCTATGGGAGGAACTTGGGGTGCGGCTGGAGCTGCACCTTGTCTGTATGAAACACTGTATGGTGGCTCTGAGGTGAGTGACCTCAGCTCAGATATCTTTCTCGCCGAGGTGATAGCCACCAGGAATGCCACCTTCCAGGAAAGCTGGAGGAGGGAGCAGGTAGCGAGGGGCTTGAATGGGGGCTCCATGAACTCAGACAGGACTAAGTTGATATTCCATGGAGGGACCGGGGGGGGGAGGCGTGAGTACAGGAACACCCTCTCCAGACCTTTAAGGAACCGTCCCACCATTCGGTGGGAGAACACTGAGCCCCCTGAAAACACCGGATGGAAGGCAGAGATGGCCACCAGGTGCACTCTGATAAAGGATGGGGCCAGCCCTTGCTGCTTGAGGTGAAGTAGGTACTCTAGGATGGGGCACCGGGGCCTGGCGTGGCTGCACCTGTTGTGGCCCACACCAGCACGAGAACCTCTTCCACTTGGCCAAGTAAGTCGCCCTGGTAGAGGGCTTCTTACTACCAAGTAGAACCTGCTGCACAGGCAGGGAGCACTGGCTCTCCAAAGCATTTAGACACAGAGCTTCCACGCTGTCAGATGGAGCGATTGCAGGTCAGGGTGGAGAAGCCACCCTCTGTCCTGCGTGATGAAGTCCCGGTGTAGGGACAGGGTTAACGGGGCTTCCACCGACAGCTCCAGGAGTGTAGTGAACCAGTGCTGGTGGGGCCAGGTCGGAGCGATGAGGATGACTGTCGCCCTGGCCCTGCGCACCTTGAGCAGGACCTTGTGCACCAGCGGGATCGGGGAAAAGGTGTATTTCAAGTCCCCTCCCCACGGGATCGCGAACATGTCGGCCACTGAGCCCGGGCTGCGACCCTGGAACAAGCAGAATTGTGGGCACTGGGCATTGCCCTGGGTGGCGAACAGGTCTACCCAGGAAAACCCCCAACTTGTGGAAGAGCAAATGCATGATGTTTGCTCTGAGCGTCCACTCGTGCATGCGGTACGACCTGCTGAGGTACTCCGCCAGTTCGTTCCGCTCCGCAGGGAGATACGATGCCTTGAGGTGAATGGTGTGGGGTATATAAAAGTCCCAGAGGAGGAGAGCCTAATGGCAGTGTGGGGAGGAACGGGCTCCGCCCTGCTTGTTTATATAAAACATGGTGATAGTGTTGTCTGTCAGAACTGTCATGCTGTGGCCACTCAGAATGGCGTGAAAGGTTTGGCAGGTTAAACGAACAGCCCTGAGCTCCTTTACCTGGCCACAAGCCCTGAGTCCACAGGTCCCTCAGGTGAACACCCCATCCGGGGTCTGACGCATCCGTCACAAGCATCAGGTACGGCTGTTGTGAGGATGCCCTCGCAAACCATGGATTGGGACTGCCACCACAGCAAGGAGTCCAGCATGTCCCGCTGGGGCTGTCACTAGCAAGTCCAGGGGGTCGCTGCCTGGCTGGTGTACACGGGCAAGCCAAGAGTCCTGCAGAGTCCTGAATCTTAGTCTGGCATGCTTGACTACATGCGTGCATGCTGCCATGTGGCCCAGCAGCTGCAGGCAACATCTGGCCACTGTAGAGGGGAACTGGCACAGGGAGTTCACTGCTTGCTGGATGGCCAGGAATCGTGATTCCAGCAGGCTTGCCCTTGCCTGTACTGCATCTAGGACCGCCCCTATGAATTCCACTCTCTGTGTTGGAACGAGAGTGGACTTGGGGATGTTGACCAGGAGCCCCAGCTTGCGGAATAGTCTTAGGGCCACCTGCACATGGGTCCAAACTTCCACTTCAGACCAATTCGCCAGGAGCCAGTCGTCGAGGTACGGGTAAACCCGAATCCTCTGCCTCCATAATAAGGCCGCCACTACCGCCATGCATTTTGTGAACACCTGTGTGCTGTGGCTAGGAAAAATGGGAGAACCATGAACTGGTAATGGTCCTGGCTCACAGTGAAATGCAGGAACCGGCGATGTGCTGGGTGGATGGCGATATGAAAGTATGAGTCCTTCATGTCGAGGGAAGTGTACCAGTCCCCCAGATCCAGGGAAGGGATGATGGTGCCCAGAGAGACCATGCAGAACCGGGCCTTGACCAGGAACTTGTTGAGCCTGCGCAGGTCTAGAATGGGACGAAGGCCCCCTTTGGCCTTGGGGATGAGGAAGTAGTAGGAGTAGAGCCCTTTCCCCCTTAGGTCTAAGGGCACTAGCTGTACCACCCCCGGCTCTAGGAGCGAGTTAACCTCCTTTTCTAGGTGGTGCTCGTGAGAAAGGTCCCTGAAGAGGGACGGGGAAGGCGGGTGAGGGGTAGGGAGGGAGGAAAACTGCGGCATGTACCCGCTTTGCACTGTGTGCAACTCCCAACGGTCCAACATAATGCTGGACCACACACAGGAGAAACGGGACAGGCGGTTCAGGAAACAAGCAGACAGATCTGGTGATTGAACTGGTACGCTGTCCTCGAGCGCACCTTCAAAAGCCTGGCTTACGGCCTGGCTGTGATTTGTGTTGGCCTTGGCTCTGGTCCGGCCTATTAGAGAGTTGTTATGGCGCCACCTTCTGTTATCTCCGCCTCGCCTGCAGTAAGGCTCATGCCTAGGCTGAGGCTGGTAGTGGCGCTGAGGGGGAGGCTGTGGCTTAAAGGGCTTCCTCTGAGTTGCCAGGGTGTGCATACCCAGCAACTTGAGAGTAGCCCTCGAGTCTTTGAGGCTATGTAGCTTTGCATCTGTCTGGTCTGAAAAGAGTCCGGACCCTTCAAAGGAGAGGTCCTGAAGCGAATTCTGGACCTCAGGTGGGAGGCCTGATTCCTGAAGCCACGCCGATTGCCACATGACCACGCCAGACACAATTGTCCTGGCTGCCACATCAGCTGAATCCAAGGACACATGGAGAGAGGTCTTCGCTACGGCCTTCCTTTGTCCACTAGGGCCGTGAACTCCTGTTGGGAACCCTGCGGGAGGTTGTCCTTAAACTTCCCTACTGCCATCCAGGAGTTGAAGTTATGCCTGCTGAGGCTGGCCTGCTGGTTAGCAGTCCTCAACTGGAGGCCCCCTGACGAATACGCCTTCCTGCCGAACAGGTCCAGGCATTTCGCTTCCTTGGCCTTAGGGGCTGGGGCCTGCTGCCCATGGCGCTCTTTCTCGTTCACCGCTGAGACTACCAGGGAACATGGGTTTGGGTGGCAGAACAAGAACTCATATCCCTTTGACGGGGAAAAGTACTTTGCTCCACACCTTTGGTTGTTGGCGCGCTGGAGGCTGGGGTATGCCATATAGTCTTATAGTTCGACTGGATGGTCTTAATGAGCGGGAGCGCTATTCTGGATGGACCTTCTGGGCTCAGAATGTCCACCATGGGGTCCTCCTGCTCAACCGCCTCCTTGGCCTGCAACCCCAAGTTATGGGCAACCTTACGCAGCAGCTCTTGGTGGGTTCTGTGGTCTATTGGCAGGGGCCCTGATACCACTGTGCCTGCCACTGCTTCATCCAGGGATGATGAGGAGGTCAGCAGCTGCTCAGCTTCCTCCTGCTGGTCTCCCTGATCCCCCTCCCCCAAGAGAGGTGCTTCCAGATCAGGCTGGGGCAGATGACCTTGGGGCGGCACCGGACTTGGTGCTGGTCTCTCTGGTCTCTCACCCAAAAAAGATGGAGGAGGTCTGGACACTGTAGCTTCCCGCATGGACAAACGTTGGTGTGAGGACTGGGACCGCTGCACCGAGTAGCTGGCCGTGGAGGGAGCCCCTTGCTGCTGGTGGTAGGCCCAAAGGGTCCAGAAGGGCCAGTGTCCTGGCGGCCCTCATTGGGGGTGCCAAACCAGCCCGGTGTTACCTATTGTCCGGTAACTGTACCGGCCTGAGTCGGCGCTGGACTCTGGCGACTCGGAACGCGAAGGCCATGGCGGTGCCGTCAATCTGTGCCAGCAGGAGGTCGGCGAGCGGCTTCTTGCCGATCGGGGACGGGACCGATACCGCTGCTCTCGGGACCGGAACTGAGATCGGTACTAGTGCTCCTGAGACCAGGACCAGTGTCTTCTGGGAGCCTTCAGCGACAACTGGCTCGTCTCCTCCTGGTGCTGGCCCCTTCCACCAATTCCGCGCGTTGATTCACCTCCAGTACCAAGAATTCCCTCTGAGTCAGGGGTAATTGGGAGTCCACGGACTCGGAGCTCGACCTGGACCAACGCCAGAAGCGATGTCGGGACGGTGTCCTTGAACGGTGCACCACTGCCGGCTTTCCCCTCAATGGCACCCTGGGCATGGGTGCAGGAGGCTTCTCCCTGGCCGGGAGGGGGCTTGCCGCCGATAACCCGATGAGATCCTCCGCTGCCTCAAAGGTGTCTGGCGTGGAGGGCTGATCTATTACTCCCTCGAGACCGTCGTC
Organism: Mauremys reevesii; assembly: GCF_016161935.1. Classification (NCBI taxonomy): domain Eukaryota; kingdom Metazoa; phylum Chordata; order Testudines; family Geoemydidae; genus Mauremys; species Mauremys reevesii. The sequence continues at coordinate 127,229,650 of NC_052624.1, read as the reverse complement.
TGCACTGAGTTCACTTACAGCTGGACTTGGTGGGACTTGTGGCGCCGGTACCGTCGATGACGGTGCTGGTACAGCATTCATCCAGCTCTTCTCGATGCCCAGGCCCTTAAATGTCGCCGGTCTCCTTTGTGGGGAATGTACGCGCCCTTCCTTTCGTTTAGCTTTGGGCCGCACCGGGGAGGATGAGTGGTGCAAGGGCCTACTTTGGCACTCCAAGGCCAATGGCTTGCGGTGCTTCAGCACCGGGTCTCTTGGCGACTCTGGGGCACTCCGCACCAAGGAGGCTAGAGCCGGCATTGGGTGCTCCGGGCCCAATGGCTACAGCGCAGCCTCCATTGCTTCAAACAAAAGTCTCTCTCTTTCTTTTTTCTAGGCTTAAACACCTTGCAAATCTTACACTGCTGTGTTTGGTGTGCATCCCCCAGGCAACGTAGACAGGAGTTGTGGGGGTCACTAACCGGCATAGGCATGCGGCATGTGGCGCAAGCCTTAAACCTGTGGGCCTGCGGCATGCCCTGCCGCCCAAGACGTGTGCCGGAAGCCTCCAAGCATCTAATCTATTAAGTATCCACAACAAGGGAATGCTAACTAACTGATAACAGCTATGTAACTCTAATGCTAAGGGATTGTTTATTGTACGAGAGCAAGAGGTTGTTTCAACGCTGCCACGGATGGTAAGAAGGAACTGGAGGGGGTTGGGCCAGCAGGGGTATATATGCACGGCGCAGTTGTGCCACTAAGGGGGGGCCCCCCACTGGCCCTACGGGAGCCGCTAAGGAAAAAGTTTCCGAGGCTCGTGCACACAGTGCGTGCACACCAAATGTAGAATGGACGTGAACAAGCACTAGAAAAAGAACTTTAATACATATTCTTCATAACTCAGAGATAGATTTAGGTTTCATTTTTAGAAGGTACACACTACTATACATTTTTAAAGTGACTTATTTTGAAAACGTTTCAGATTATTTTTACAGCTATATCAGAAAATGAATGATTGATTATTTCATTTACCAAAGGTAACTGAAGCAGATATTTATCAAGCCACTGGGAGGTGAACTATCTCCAATTCAATACGTTAATCATTAACATTTGGAAGATTTTCTTGCCATGCTGTATTAGGAGGAGAACATCACCAGACAGACATTTAAATTGTTTTATTTAACTAAAACAACAACATTATGTATTCTGGATTTTTTTCTGCAACAGCAAACATATAATATTTTAACAAAACAAGCATATGAATTTTTGAATTTAAACATGACAGTTTTTTAAAATCTGGTTTGTTTTTGTTAATATTGTTTTAACTAAAATAGTTAAATGAAATTTAAACAAAAAAAAATTAAATCAACTATGTCAGCCAGGTCAACATGAGAAACTTAAAATATTGGCTTCTGCAGCTAACTCAGTCATCTTTACCTTCATTTTCCTGTTTGTTCATAATCTGGAAAAGAAAAACAAGCTTTCCTGCTTTTTCAGGTCCCAAATGATTTCTCAGTTTGGAATGAATTAGTCCAAAGGAAGAAAATATTCTTTCTACACCAGCAGAAGAAGTGAGATTATCACTTTAACAGTCTCTGAAGTTTCTAAGTGACTTCCAGCAGTTCACTGGTGTGACTTTCTTTAAAACATCATCAGCAAACCTATATTTCTTGAAAAGGTTCACTCTTAGCTCTGAAGTTTATTATAGTTGGCATTATAGAGAGATGATTGCTGGATATCCATATCATAGCCAACTCCTCTTCTTCAGCAGTTAAGGTTTGACCCTGGTACCGAGTATTGAGAATATTTGCAAGAAAATGAGCTGGAGGTAGTTCTTGTTCCATTCGTTTTTTTAATGCTTGTAATTTAACTCTGCCATTGCATATTTCTCTCACTCAGTTTCTTCCAAATTTCAACAGCATCAGCAATAAAACAGCTATTTCCCTGCATTCTGTTCAAGGCTACAGAAATAGGCTTCAGGGTACTCAGCATGTGTTCAACATTTCTCTTAAGCCCAGTGTTGAGAACTCTGGCTGTGACAGTGCCATCTATTTTTTCACGATTTTGTTTGCAAGCTATCATCAGATAGGCCAGTTCTTGATAAAGTGCTCAAAAGAGTCCACCATTGAGTTCCATTGCATGTCTTGTAGGAGAGTTAGCTTGGTTCCTCTCACTTTTTTCAGAGCAGCTGCTGCAAGTGGTTATTACGGAAATATTTTGCAATTTCAACAACATTGAGCAACAACATCCTGGGCTCAATTTCTGGAACACTGAAGTCTTTGGCTAGGAGTTGCATCAAATGAGCACTTCAACTGTATGTTATTAGCTTGGGACTCTCTTCTAAATAATTTCTTCTCATCTTGGGTCCCTAATCCATGAACTATTGGAACTCATTTACAAAACTCTTCTTAAACATTACATGAATATATTGTCTCATACTATAGAACAAGAATTTATAATCCCTATTCCATGATGAGATATCTTTGAGCTATAATGTATCTTAATTATAACTATCTTTAGATAGGTTTTTTCCTCAAAAAGCATTTTATAAAAAAAAATCCAATTTAAATAAAAAAAAATCAAATTTTTTAAATTTGTTTTTTTAAAAAATAATTGATTTTTATCCACCCTGGGCAAACTATGCTTACTATATTTAAAACTAACAAACTATGAAACAGAGTACAAAACTACTGAGAAGAAGCCTTGCCAAAGCAAGAGGAGTTGTTCCAGAAACCGTCATGGGCAGTAAGAAGGAACTGAAAGGGTGTGTGTCTGGCATTACCCCTTAATCTGGTGCATGGCACCAGAGGGCGCTAGAGACTGCCTGATAGATATCACTGAGGGAAAAATTTCCAGCAATGGTCCATGCAGCTTGCACATGCCTAATGTGGAATGGACATGAGCAAGCACTTATGAATTTATTAAGCAAAATCTGTTGACTGTCAAAAATAAGATTAAAAACAAAACAGATCAGGTGCAAACAATGTTGGATGGAAGTTTGTGAAATTCAAATAATATTTTTGAGTAAGATCTAAGATTTTTTTATGTGGTTTCAAGATGTTCTTGTTTGGGCACTGGGTGTTTATGCATTCCTCAAAACACTGCAGATTTACAGAACTGTGGTATATTTTAAAGTTTGGATCTTATCAGATGATTAAGCACAAATTCAAAGCACTAATTTTTGTTTGTTTTTAGTATATACTTTAAGCAGCTTGGTTGGAAACACTGACTGAAACTTGCAAAAAGCATGGAGTACACACATTAGTCCCCTGATCTTAGCACCAGACTCTCAAGTACTAGTCTCAGAACTGACGATAATTGCCTCTGTGCCTTAGGTCATTCACTTGCCCTCTTTTTCCTTTTGAGTTTTCCCTCATCTTTAAAAAATGGGGATACTAATACCTACCTACTTACCAGAAGTATTGTGAGGATCATTCGGTGTGTGTACAGCACTTTGAAGACTAAAAGCAATATATAAGAAGTTTTATTATTAATTATTATTAATAGGAATGTGTTCTTCACTATGTTCTACCATATGGTTCCAAAATGTTCAGGGCAATCAAAACATACACAGTCAACACCCAGAGAATCTTTCATACTCACTAAGGGCCTGATTCTGCTCACAATCACAGAAACTCCATGCCCCTCAGGTCTTCTCAGCAACAGAGGCTACTCTGTGTCCTGAGAGAGAATTCCCCTAGCCTCGCCTCCAAAGGGCAGTCATATATAACTTAGGTGGCTGCCTACTTCTTTCCCATTCCCAGAATCTGTCCAGTTCAATTGCAATAAAATGCATTCAAGCTTTGAAAAATGATGCTGGGGAGGCTTACAGCTTGCTTAATGCCATCTGAAAATCCCAGCATGGGGAAATAGATGGGAGGAAAGGGTTAGATTGTGTCCCGCATGAAGGATTGATAAAGGAGATGTGTAGCCTGAAGACATCTTCTTGGCTTTCAGTTCAGAAACAGAGCTAGCTAGAAGACATTGGGGATGAGAGGAACCCTTTATCCCTGCCTCTGCAATGGCAATGAGGCGGGGAGGGGAAGAAGCAGGGAGAGCACCATCTCACTCTACAAAGTATACTGCAGTGTTGTTGGTTGTTTTGGTTTCTTCCTCACCCATTGGTAGAGCTGTGCAAGGAGGTTACTACACTTCATTTATATCTTCTTTGCTGCTTCATGCTGTTGAATGCATCCATTTTCTTTCCCTTCCTCAGTCTCTTACACACCAACCTAACCTCTCCCAATGCACAAACACTTCAGATGACCTACAAGCGCCAAAAGATGATGCAGGCCATGGTCAGGATTGGGTGCTAAATATGAAAATTAACACTTAAACTTATACTATTTATCATGTGAAAAGGATGTCTGATAACACTGTCATAGTGTCCTAACAGGCATTTAAAATGTATTTCTGCCAACTTTGAAGGCAACATTTTTTAAATTAACAATACAGAAAAATTTAAATAATTAGTATTCTGTTACAAATTCTGTTATGGTCAGCTCCTCACAGTATTTAGAAGGAAATCTGTCAGTGTGTTACATTTTATAACGAGTCACAGGAGGCATCAGGGCATTCACGAAAGAAAATCTACCAATTCAAATACAGCTTAAAAGGCGAGTGTGAGATTCCTTGGAAATGCAGATGGTGTGTGAAGTCATGTGTGGAGGTAGCAGCTTTCACAGTTATGCATCCAGGACTACATCCTCAAATGGCATATATTAGCGTTGCTCCATTGATTTAATGAAGCTCTGCCAATTTATACCAGTTGAGCATCACTCTGAGTCCTCCAGAAAGTTCAAGGAAGTCAGACGAAATATAGAAAGCCAAATTCTGCCTTTTATATGCTCATGCACAACTTGAAAGAGTACACCTGGTGTCTATACAAGCCACATATAACACTTTGCTCTTACATAACATTTTTAATCTAAGGATCTCCTGGTATTTTACAAACAATAATTAAATCTCACTATTTGTGGAAGCTAATTAAACATACCATTATAGCAAATAGGTAACCTGAGGTACAGACTGGTTAAGAGACTTGTCCAAGGTCACACAATACAAAGCAGAACTAGAAATAGAGCCAGGAGTTCTGGCTCCTAATCTTTTGTTCTAACCAATGCACACATCCTTCCTCTTGTAAAGAATTTATCACTCTCTATCAAATGTTATTCCTACAAAGAAGGCATGTACTATGTTTGAAAGGAAATCAACAGTATTTAAATTCAGCTCAGAAGGAATGGGAGCACATAAAGCAGCATGATGTCCTTTCACTTTCCCTCAATCATTGTGTACTTTGTGTCCTCTGAAATGTGCGTGTGTCAGACACATTGTAATAATCACAGTTTCATTTTGGAAATTTTGTTGACATTTTTGTTAAAAGACTAAATCTGATAAATTTGCTGCTCACTAACATTCCAGTTCAATAAAGCACTTAAGCCCATGCAAGTGTGTTGCTGAGTACGGGCCCTAATTCTCATCCACCTTTGCAATATGCTTTGAGATCTACAAATGAAAAGTGCTTTATAACAGCAGAAGTATTACTACCACTACCATGATGAATAAATTTAATATGACCTTTCCAAATGAATCAATCAATAAATAGAAATTAAGGTGGAATTGTTTGAGCATATTGTGTGTGTGCATCTTAGGTTCTGATAACATGTTTTTTCCTTTTTGCTGTGATTTTTCTAGCTGCTAGGTATGCTCTTTCAAACGATTTTTCTCCTGATCAGAAGTCACTCTAGACAAGCTTCTGCCGCAACATCTGAAGAAAACGGAACTGAAGAGAAATTTAATGGAACTTGTCTTGCTTCTCCTCCCTGGTTCAAGAGTGGATTGAAGGATAATTGAGATGACACGTTTAAGAGCTACTGAAAATGGCCACTGGCCCTGACTCATGCAACCACAGCTGTAAATGTATTTAAATCTTTAGGTTGAATATACTGACGTTGTGATGTTTAAACAAGCTTTAAATTCACAAAACATTTTAGCAGGTCATTATACCCTCAGGGGCTATGGACTAGCATTAGAAACTTAAAATGCCTTGGCTTGTAACTACATAAAAATTTGATTAAATCTAAAAATTCCTGGCTGTCCCAAACAGCCCCTTAACAACAACAGGGTATTGCCATCATTATAATATGTAGGAAATTAGTCGCAGCAGCAAATATATTAGCTTGTTAAACCATGCACAGTATGATTTTCTTTAGTAGTAATAACGAGAGTAAACTTAGACAACAAATCCTCTTAAACACCTCTACATCAGCAAATGCAGTTTCTGCCTGTCCCAATTAATATTTTCCTAAGAATTTATTACCCAACAGAAAATCATTTGACATTGCAACGATTCAATTTCATGCTTCACATACATATACTTCCCTAGTTTTTTTCCCCCATTACTGACACATCATCACCTACTCTTCCAAATCTCACAGTGTAAATTAAAAACAAAAGCAATGAGTTCATGCTTTAAACCTATATGTTAAGTCAGAAGCAGGCTGGAAAACAGATATGCAGAGATTTGAGTACAAAAACTATAGTCTTTTCCATCACACACAAAAAAGCTCTGCAAATCTACTGTTTTCCTACAATAACGGAAGAATTGTCTTTATGTATGTTTGAAACTCTTCAGAAATGAATGGGAATTAGCCCACATCAGTGCATAAGAAAAGGGTTGGGTTATTGTCCAAAAACAACATGTCAAAGAATATTTTATTGCAGTATTTGTAGTATATGAAACAAACCTGCTCCAAAAATAATCAAGCTTTGAGAGTTGATGGTACTGCACTTAAATACCACATGTAAAATAACAATGATCTCTCATGGAAATGTTTACCATTAAATATTTACTTGTGTCCTCTATTTCTGAAGGTAATAATAAACTTTGTTCAGCATTCTCCTCTGTGTAATCATACATATCTAAGTAGTGGTGTGTTAACTCTAGATAGGATTATTTATTCTTTATAAGGGCTCATATAGTAACTATTCCAACACAATATGACCAGGTGAACAATAAACCACCGTAGAAACAGATGCTCTCTTGCTTCTGTTTTAGCTTAGATAAGTCTTTGAACGGTGTTTACATTTAAAAAAAAAAAAGTGAGATGGCGTGAAGAAGGAAAAGAGATGAGTTACGAACATGTTATTGAAAGCACTTCTAAAATTGACTCCAGGAAATATTTCCTAGCTCCTTTTCCTACAGAAGGAGAAAAATATATTGGTGACTAATTGATTACAGAGTACATTTTAATTAGAAAATGGATTGGTTTGACCTTAAGTATTGTGGTGCTCAAGGAAAGGAGCCTGATTAGTTGAAATGCCAATAAACTAGAATGAGCAAATCTGGAATTATTGGTAAAAAAAGGAATGCTGAAAAGACAAAACACAAAGAGAAAGTAAAATCTGTCTTGGTGTGGGATTTCTTTTGTTGATTATGGTCCTGCTCCTGCAAACACTAGTGTTTGAAGTACCAGGGCATCTGTGCATAGCGTATATAATATTTAAAATTTCATTTTACCTTTTGAGCTTCAGAGAATATGCTATTTGATTTCAATAAGTGAAAAGCTTAAAAAAAACCTGAAGCCAGAATTTAATTACACCATTAAAAAGAGACAATCAGTACATATCCACGCATCTCCAGGGCATTTACAGGACCAACTAACTTCAGCCACTCAGCAACGTGCGATAAAATCTACCTCTGCTCCACTCATAAATGGAAGTTAAAAGAAGAACAGAAGGGAAAAGGTCTCCTCTGTACTTGACTGTAGTATAAATGTATCATTGGTAGATAACCAGAAAGATATGTTAATGTCCCCTATCCTAAAGTCATTTAACCACTAACTACTGTATATTTTACAGTAAGGAAGGTTTGCTTTGCCAAAAAATTCTGTATATTATACCAATACACAAGTTTATACTGAGTTCCTTATTTTCTGATGGAAGGAGGAAGGAAGGAGAGAAGACAGCCAGCGTAATAAAACAAATTCCCATCTGAACATATGGAACTATTGCACATTTAGTATTTTTAAAAAAGTATGCTGTCTTTCTTGTCTCCTTATAATAAAATAACCCCAAAAATATGGTCTATAAAATCCATCAGTACACAGAAGCTGTTTATTCCCACACAAATATGGAGGCTAGTGAAATTACTACTTCTTAACTAACAACACGACACAATTTTTTTTTCAGATATTAAGTCCTATCTCTTGTTAATGTCACAATGTGAATAATATGATTTATTACTGATATTTATTTTTGCTGTTTCTGGCATAACCGTACACCAGCTAAGTATCATTTTTACTGCATGTTAAAGTGGATACAATGCCTCTTTTGTTTCTATTAATATGGGAGAGTGTATGAGTATGATCATAAAGTAACACCAGAATAATAAAATAAACAAACTGAGATTATACATCAGGTTATTTTACTAGCCAGATAAATTAGAAATCATGTACATCATCATGTACATCAATTACAGGATTGTAATTGTTCTGTATTTTGCTAAACAGATTTTTTTCAGTAGTACATTTAATAAAAGATGCTGGACTGACTGCTTTGGAGAGTGAATCTGATACTGGAGAAATTCTTCAGAGTCCATCTTGCATTTCTGACCTCCATTTTGAATAAGCAGGAGTCACTAGTGGAAGCTGCAGGTCACATGATATTTCTAAGCATGTGCAGAACAAAGGTAGGGAAAGGTCAAAAGTAAGGGAAAGGTCAGATGATGTAATCATAACTCTTGGGTAACCAATGGCAGTGAGCACGTGTGGAATGTTGGCATGCGTTAAAGAATGTGAGATAATGTTTGGTACTGAGCATATGCAGGAAAGATCTGATGATGTTATGTGTCTAAAAAGTTCTGACAGGACACTATAAAAGGCAGTGTGTCAGCGGCGCAGCTGAAGGAGTAGGAACTGAAGAGAACAAAGCAGAGAAGAACAGCAGCAGACCTGAAGAAGCAGCAATGGCAGCAGTAGCAGCAGAAGTCAACTAAGGCCTGGTCTACACTAGGCGTTTAAATCGGTTTTAGGAGCGTAAAACCGATTTAACGCCAAAACCGTCCACACTAGGAGGCACCTTATATCGATTTTAATGGCTCTTTAAACCGGTTTCTGTACTCCTCCCTAACGAGAGGAGTAACGCTAGTATTGGTATTAACATATCGGATTAGGGTTAGTGTGGACGCTGATCGACGGTATTGGCCTCCGGGAGCTATCCCACAGTGCACCAGTGACCGCTCTGGACCACAATCTGAACTCGGATGCAGTGGTCAGGTAAACAGGAAAAGCCCCGCGAACTTTTGAATATTTCCTGTTTGCCCAGCGTGGAGCTCCGATCAGCACGGGTGGTGATGCAGTCCGAAATCAAAATAAAAAAAGAGCTCCCGCATGGACCATGCGGATGTGATCGCTGTAAGGGCAGGCAAATCCGTTCTATCAGCGCTCCGTTACAGTAGATGAAATTCAGAATCCTTTTTTAAAAATCTCCAGACAGACGCCATAGCAGGGACTCAGCGCACTGCAGCGTGACAAGCGTAACGGAAAGCCAAAGAATCAAATGGATGCTCATGGACTGGAGGACTGAAGCTATCCCACAGTTCCTGCAGCCTCCAAAAAGTATTTGCATTCTTGGCTGAGCTCCAAATGCTTCTAGGGTCAAACACAGTGTCCGCCGGTCAGGGCATAGCTTGGCACTCTACTCACCCACCCCACCCACCCCCAGAAGCGAAAGGTAAAACAATCCTCTGACTCTTTTACATGTCACCCTATCTTTACTGAATGCTGCAGATAGACGCGATAGTGCAGCACTCAACACCAGCATCCTTGCTCCCCCCCCCCCGCCATGGGTGGCTGATGGTACAAAAAGATGGAAATCCATCCTCATCATCAGCCTCAGCTGATGGTACAATAAGCTGGAAATCCATCCTCATCATCAGCCTATTGGCCCTAATTTTTTTTCTGGTGGATGGATGGTGCAATATGGCTGGTAACCATCCTCATCATAGCAACAGGGGGCTGAGCTCCATCAGCCCCCACCCTTCATGTGTAAAGAAAAGATTCAGTTGCCCCTGGACTAGCAGTGGGATGCTGGGCTTCTCTCCTACACACTGCTTAATGTCCTGTCTGGACTATCATAGCAGCTGGAGGCTGCCTTCCACTCATTTCTCACTAACAAGTCAGTGTGTCTTATTCCTGCATTCTTTATTAATTCATCACACAAGTGGGGGGACAATGCTACGGTAGCCAAGAAAGGCTGGGGGAAGAACGGAATCAACAGGTGGGGTTGTTACAGGAGCACCCCCTGTGAATAGCATACAGATCATAATTTCTGAAGGCTCTGACACAGAGCAGCTGTGCTCTCTGGTTCTGTGATACGGTGGTTCTCTAGTACACTTGCCTATATTAGGCAGCACTGATTCTATTTTTAGATACCAAAAGGAGGATTGACTCAGGAGTCATTCCCAATTTTGCTTTTGCCCCTGGCTGATCGGCCAGGGCACTTATGACAGCAGCTAATGGTACAAAATGATGGAAGGTGCAATATGGCTAGTAACCAATCTTGGCTTTGCGCCCCTGGCTGATCGGCCAGGGCACTAGCAGCAAATGGTACAAAGGACTGGTAGCCATGATCATCCTCAGTTCCAATTTATGGAAGGGTTTGGATGGTGCAATATGGCTAGTAACCATCTCTGCTGTCATGCAAAAGCAAAAGCATGCTTCTGTGTAGCGCTGCTGAATCGCCTCTGTGAGCGGCATCTAGTACACATACGGTGAGAGTCACAAACGGCAAAACAAGCTCCATGATTGCCATGCTATGGCATCTGCCAGGGCAATCCAGGGGAAAAAGGCACAAAATGCTTGTCTGCCGTTGCTTTCCCAGACGAAGGAGTGACTGACGACATTTACCCAGAACCACCCGCGACAATGATTTTTGCCCCATCAGGCACTGGGATCTCAACCCGGAAGTTCCAAGGGGCGGGGGAGGCTGCGGGAACTATGGGATAGCTAGGGAATAGCTACCCACAGTGCAACGCTCCAGAAATCGACGCTAGCCACGGACCATGGACGCACACCACCGATTTAATGTGCTTAGTATGGCCGCGCTCCACCCGATTTTATAAATTCTGTTTTACAAAACCGGTTTATGCAAATTCGGAATAATCCCGTAGTGTAGACGTACCCAGAGTAAGCTTGCCAGTTATAATTATAGTACAGTATAGAAAAGCATAGTATAGTGTTAGTATGCATGTGTGGGTTAATAAAGATATATGTATGAGTGTTGATAGTGAAAGAAATGTATAAGATTTAAAGCATATAGAAATTTCTGTCAGCAGCCTGTGATATTGGCCATCTGTGACAGGGTAAGAATCATTTCAACTGTATGTTATTGCGGCTGGGGTGCTCTTTAACTTGTAGAAGGGATTTGTGTTTTTAGATTACTACTGTATTAGAGATTATTGCTTATACTAATCCAAAAATGCCTTGTTTTGGAAAAAAATACTGTTTCTGTCAGTTATTTATTGGAAGGCTGTATTCATGTTCTCCAGGTATTTCCTTACCTACCCTGGAGACCCATACCTTAAGAAAACAGAATGGTTAATAAGTGGGTTGTTTTTAGGAAATCTGTAGTAAACACGGGAGGGGTAATAGGTGAGCTATTCTGGGGGTACCCTACATCTGTTTTTGGGGTACAATGCCCTTTATTCATCTGCAGAAGAGGAACAGCAGTAGCATTGGCATGTATCCTCCAAAATTTTGCTCACATTCTTCAGCCATCACCTGGTGGGACCTCTTGGGGTATGTCTACAAAGCTAAAAAAAACCCTCAGCATTGAGTCTCAAAGGCCAGGTTTACAGACTGAGCCTCATGCTATGGTGCTAAAAATAGCTGTTTAAATATTTGGGTTTGGGCTGGACCTTGAGTTCTAAAACCACTCTTGGATTTCAGAGCCTGCGCCCGAATGCTTACACAGCTATTTTCAGCATTACAGCATAAGCCCAAGCCTGTTGACCTAGGCTCTGAGACTTGCTGCCACAGGTATTTGTTTTGCCATTTAAACATACCCCTAGAGTCAGCAGGGACTCCAATTTCCATGCCCATTCAATACATGGCCTCTTAAAAAAGACTGCCAGCAAAGCTGTCAAGAAATTCCATTTGCCATGGTAAGTTTTGTGATGTGGACTCCAGTTCTGAAGGAAATGAACTGAGACTACGAATTCATTTCTCTTAGGTCAAACAACAGCATAGTAACAACTTTCAATAACTATTGGCCTCTTCTGGTCTCCTACTAGAGGCCCAGAAATGAAAGATTTTGTTTCTTCTTATCAGTCCCTTGAACCATCCAATTCCCCCTATAACAGGCACATTTATGTGAAAACACAATGTGTTCCATGAATTTAGACACTATGAAAATTAAAATAAAATTGTTTCCAACAAAAACCCTAGTGATGTTGTAGTAAGCGGCATGAGAATATGTCCAACTAGAAACAACTGAAGAAAGTTACCCATTACGTCTACCCGGCCCCAGATGTTACGAAACATATTCCTTAACATGACAAACTGGTAGCTTTTCATGCAATAATGCAGCACATACCTATGTTGCAGGAAACCAATAAAAGGTGAAACTCCAGTTCCTGGACCCGCCATCATAAAAGGGACAGATGGATCTGAAGGTAAGTGGAAAGTGTTGATTGGACGAGCAAAAATGGAGACCTAGAATGAAATTAAATACTGTTACAATATAACTGAAGAAATTCTGTAGGCAGTCAAATGATCATGTGGTCTTTGAAGCTTTGAAAGTTGTGTGTGTCTACCTTTTTTCATATATATATGGTCCCACACACATGCACACGCGTACACAGGCACACAGAGCAAATTAATGAATTACATTTGAATGACAGTAGTCTGCTTAAACTTCCCAGCTTAGGTCTCTGAAAATATAGATGCCAAATTTGCAGTCTATCTATCCACATATCCAAAACTGGGTAAATGCACACAGAAACATGGGTTTCTGAATATGAAAACTGATACAATCACAAATTTAGGAGAGGCATTTTTAGAGATTCTTGAAATTTTGATCTGTAGTACTCTGAGGAAACAAGGTTTCTCGGTGCTAATCTTAAACTGTTACTTTCCTTCCACTTGTGACCCCCGCTCCCACCATCTCTTATTATTATGGAAAGGAGATTCAAATGTGAGTGTCTCTGGAACTGCAAGACTGATTCCCTGTGTGAGGGATGGGAAGAAAGAGAGAGACACACATTTTTCTCTAAAAAAAAAATTGAACCATCTGTTGAACATTAAATATTCTCTATATTGGTCTGTTTGTGCCATCTTAATTGAAAATAATAATTACCCAGCTAGAAACAAGGTTAACAGTGTTCCCCTGTCCAGAGGTTTACAATATTATAAAATTTCCCTACCCTCAATTTAAGAGAGAACGTTTTCAAAGAGATGGTTGGGAGAAGTGATTCACAGATCTAAGGCCAGAAGGGATCGCTGTGGTTATCTAATCTGATCTTCTGTATACCACAGCCCATAGAGCTTCCCTGAAAAAATTCCTAGAGCGTAGCTTTTAGAAAAACATCCAATGTTGGATGAAAAATTGTCGGTGATAGAGAATCTACCACAAGAAGACAGATTTGAAATGGGACCTTTAGATCTTCACTCCAATGCTCGCCCAATTGAACTAGTTCAGCTAAAAAATAAACGATAAAATAAGACATCTGCCTTAGAAGAGGCCCTTTTCTCCATCACTGTGGACAGCACCACCAGGAAAGAGACCTTGCAACTCAGGTTAATAGTGTGGGCATTATTTTTGACTCAGCTTTCTCTGTAGACCTTCACATCCAGGCCATGTCTAAATCTTGCTGCTTCTTCCTGCAAAACACTTCCGAGATCCAGACTTCCCTCTGCCCACACAGACAAAACTTATCCAGGCCCTCCAACATCTCACATATTGCAACACCTTCCTCTCTGATTTTGACAAATGCAATCTTGCCTCCTTAAATCCACTGAAAATGCCACTACAAGTATCTTCTTGGATCATCCTTCTAACCACGTTATCCTCCCCTGCATTCCTCTATTAGTTCCCCCTGATTCTCTGCATCAAACACAAACTGCTTGTCTTTTTCTTTTAAAGCCAATCATGTCAACCCCCACCTCTGCTCTGCCAGTGATGTCAACATTCATTGTCCATCGGTGCAGTTTTTCCTCAGGCACCTCTGTGATTTCTTAAATGCCACCCCTTTTGCATAAGAGTAGCTGCACTGTAATGGTTTGCTTTTGTGGGGAGCATTGCCTTGTCAGGGCTTAGACCCTCCAACATGTGGGGTGGAGGGCAGGATGGTAGGGCAGCCAGGGACCTCCCACTCCACTGGGTTCCAGCCTAGGGCCCTGTGAGGGCTATCAAAGGTCTGACACCCAGGAGTGCCTTGAGGCTGCCCTCCCTGGACCACTTCCTACCACTCCTTGTGGCCATGCTTGTTGTGGCAGCTCTCTCTCTCTCTCTCTCTCTCAGGGCAGCAGCTGCCTCCTCCTGTGACTTGGCCCTGTGGCCATGTCAATTCCCAGTCTCTCCCCTGTCCTGGTAGTCCACAAACAACCCAAGGGGAATTAACACAAACAAACAATTCATATGAGAGAGAGAGAGAGAAGGAAACACTTCCTTCTCAGGGTGCATCTGAAGCAGGTTCTCTCTCCCCTCAAGAAGGAACCTTCCGGCAGCTGTTGTTGAGAGAGATCCTGCCTTACCTCAGCCCTTTCCTCAGGAGCTGCAAGTTGCAGGTCTGCTCTCCTCCCTGGTTTGCCCACAAATGAGCTGTTCTGCTCCCTTTTAACACCATCTATAGCGGGGTGTCAAACATGCAGCCCACAGAGTTATTTGCTGTGGCCCACGAAGCTTCCCCCCCGGAGCTATTTCCTGCGGTCGCCAAGCTCCCCTCACCTGCCGCCCCCGCTTCCCGTCAGCACGCTGCATCCCTGCTCCTCTGCCTACCTCCAGGCGCTTTCCGCCGCCAAACAGTGCTTTCCAGGAGGGAGGGGGGAGGAGCGGGGAGCCGCACTCTCAGGGAAGGAAGCAGAGAAGAGGCGGGGTAGGAGTGGGGATTTGGGGAAGGGGTTGGAATGGGGGCGGGGAAAGGGTGGGAAGAGGTGGAAGAGAGGCGGGGCCTCATGGAAGGGATAGAGTGGGGGTGGGGCCGGGGGGGGGACTTTTGTATCTTTATATGAAAAGATGTCAGTGATGCAGCCCTCCAGCCAATGTGCTAGTCCTCGTGTGGTGATTTGAGTTTGAGATCCCTGATCTATAGTGTGTGCATCTCCTGCAGGTATGGCAGGGTAGGACTGGCTGAGCCCAGAGCAGCTCCTTAACCCTTGTTGCCCAGTATGGGATTTGTATACCCCATCACATGTGCATAAAATCATCACAAAGCCACTATATTATCCTTCTTCAAATCACTCCTTCAACTCCACCTAACTGTGATGCCCACAAAACACATGACAATGTGCTAGGCAGCTGGTGAATTGCGACTGCTGTTTGTTATACTGTAAATAATCATCTTTGTTTCGATTTTCACTAAGAAGGTTGGTGGCAAATGGACGTCTAACATAGTGAATGCCAGTGAAAATGAGGTAGGATCAGAGTCTAAAATAGGGAAAAAACAAGTCAAAATTACTTAGACAAGTTAGATGTCTTCAAATCACCAGGGCCTGATGAAATGCATCCTAAAATACTCAAGGAGCTGACTAAGAAGATATCTGAGCCATTAGCAACTATCTTTGAAAGAAGATATCCCTTTGGAAGAGGGAGACATTCCAGAAGACTGGAAAAGGGCAAATATAATGCCCATCTATAAAAAGGAAAATAAGGACAACCCAGGAAACTACAGACCAGTCAGCTTAACTTCTGTACCCGGAAAGATAAAGGAGGAAATAATTAAGCAATCAATTTTCAAACACCTAGAAGCAGGGCCGGCTCTACAGTTTTCACCGCCCCAAGCAGCACGCCGAATTGCCGCCGCAGGCGGCGGGGGCCGTCCGTGCACCCTTAGGGCGGCAGGCGTGTTTCTGCGGTGGCAGCAGTTCAGCGGCAGCTTCTATGTTTAGCTGAAGCCACCGCGGACAGCTAAACATAGAAGCTGCCGCAGAATTGCCACCACCGTGGAAACGCGCCTGCCGCCTACAGGCGCACGGACTGCCTCCGTCCTCTTCGGCGGCAATTCGGTGTGCTGCTTGGGGGCAAAACAACAGGGACTGCCGTCCCTTGCATATTGCTGCCCCAAGCACCAGCTTGGAATGCTGGTGCCTGGAGCCGGCCCTGCCTAGAAGATGATAAGGTGATAAATAACAGTCAGCATGGATTTGTCAACAACAAATCATGTCAAGCCAACCTGATAGCTTTCTTTGACAGGGTAACAAGTCTTGTAGATAGGAGGGAAGTGGTAGATGTGGTATATCTTGACATTAGTAAGGCTTTTGATACTGTCTCCTATGACCTTCTCATAAACAAACTAGGAAAATATAACCTAGATGGAGCTACTATAAGGTGGGTGCACAATTGGTTGGAAAATCGTTCCCAGAAAGTAGTTATTAGTGGCTTATAGTCATGCTGAAAGGGCATAATGAGTGGGGTCCCGCAGGGATTGGTTCTGGGTCTGGTTCTGTTCAATATCTTCATCAATGATTTAGATAATGGCATAGAGAGTACACTTATAAAGTTTGTGGATGATACCAAGATGGGAGGGGTTGCAAGTGCTTTGGAGGATAGGATTAAAATTCAAAATGATCTGGACAAACTGGAGAAATGGTCTGAAGAAAATAGGATGAAATTCAATAAGGACAAATGCAAAGTACTCCACTTAGGAAGAAACAATCAGTTGCACACATACAAAAAGGGAAATGACTGCCTAGGAAGGAGTACTGCAGAAAGGGATCTGGGGGTCATAGTGGACCACAAGCTAAATATGAGTCAACAGTGCAACACTGTTGCAAAAAAAAGCAAACATCATTCTGGGATGTACTACTAGGAGTATTGTAAGCAAGACACAAGAAGTAATTCTTCTGCTCTACTCTGCGCTGATTAGGCCTCAACTGAAGTATTGTCTCCAGTTTTGGGTGCCACTTTTCAGGAAAGATGTGGACAAATTGGAAAAAGTCCAGAGAAGAGCAACAAAAATTATTAAAGGTCTAGAAAACATGACCTATGAGAGAAGATTGAAAAAATTGGGTTTGTTTAGTCTAGAGAAGAGAAGACTGGGAGGGGACATGATAACAGTTTTCAAGTACATAAAACGTTGTTACAAAAAGGAGAGAGAAAAACTGTTCTTCTTAACCTCTGAGGATAGGACAAGAAGCAATGGGCTTAAATTGCAGCAAGGACAGGTTAGGTTGGACATTAGAAAAAAAATCCTAATTGTCAGAGTGGTTAAGCACTGGAATAAATTGCCTAGAGAGGATGTGGAATGTCCATCATTGGGGATTTTTAAGAGCAGGTTGGACAAACACCTATCATGGATGGTCTAGATAATACTTAGTCCTGCCTTGAGTGCAGGGGACTGGACTAGACGACCTCTTGAGGTCCCTTCCAGTTCTATGATTTCACTGCTATGTTGTGCTACCCCAATCCTCTTGTTGCATCGATTTGTTGTCTCCTGTCTTATACTTCAAATTGTGAATTCTTCTGGGCAGTGGCCATCTTTTTGCTGTGCATGTATCGTGACTAGTGGAGTGTGGCCCTAATCCCAAATTGTGGCCTTTAGCCCTTACCACTATATAAATAATAATAATGGGGGACTCAACCTACTCCACTGAAGTCAATGGAAAATGGCAAATTTATTTTTGAGAATGAATTCAGTGGAGCAAGATTAGGTCCTTAGTTAAGGGAGGCCCCACATTATTTATTTATAAAGTTTTAAGGAGAGAAATGTAAGAACAAAATTTAAGAAATTCTGCTCTACAGAAACAAGTTTTTTTCTAAATAACAATAACTCTGTGTTCAATTCTTACTGTTTAATCCCCTGTGAGCAGCTCTCTTTTATCATATCTCTAAAAATATTACAGCCCTATGTTTCTTTTTGATATTTAACAATAAGAAATTAGTGCAATTCCTGCAGGGGAAGCTGAAGTTTGTATTTACATAACCATAGTACATTCTATCATACTTCAGTTAGTGGTTTACTTTTGCCATTATGTATTCCAAGACTGTGTGTGGGTTTCATTTTTTTAATATTGCTTCTGCAAATGGTATATATACACATCTATTTTTAAAAGGGTTTGTAATTAATCTAGTATATTTCTACTCAACATCAGCCTCATTCATTTTGTATTGGTATTCTATATATTTTGCAATCAATGTGTACTTCTGAACATTTATCTATGTTGAATTTTAGCTTACACAGCAGATAAAAACACCTTAGAATTTTGTTCAGCCCACTGTAGTAATTAACCTTTCATTCTTCTCCCCCCACCCACCGCTCCCCACACCCACCATAAGTTTAGGCCCCTTTCCTATATCCCGGTAGTAGCTTAAAAAGTGATAATATATATTAAATCAAAGCTGTTCCTGAAAGCTGGGACGAACTACATATGCACACTTAGTCAATTTCCCTTGAAAATAATTTTTAAAAAATTAAGATAATTTGTAAGACAGGTCTTGCTCTAGTAAATATGACAAATTACCGCTGACTATGGATATCTTGCAATTGGATTCCCTCTTTTAATCAAATAGATGGTGACCTAAACTTTTTGGGGTCAGTTGTTCTTCCTTTTTGGCATGCTGATTATACAATACCCTGCCACATATCTAGTATTTCACTTATTTCTAATGAGCCTGAGAGCATGATGAATATAAATGATGGCAAGCAATTCTCTGACAAAAAAATACACTAGAAATCCCTTCTCATGAGGCAATAAATAATATACATGTAAGGTGTTGTAAAAAGGTGTCATCTTCCAACAGTTCCCTGACCTTAGATACACATCAGAAATCTCTCAACCTTCTATGGTTGTTTCAGAAACTTTTCCAATATAGTAACTTTCAGTAACCTGGCCTGTTACAAGACCTCAAAAGAGATGGGAAAATCACGAGGTTCACCACTTAGAGAAAAAGAGCATCTCCTGGGCAACACTTACAGCCCCCAATAGCACTCTAACACAGGTTACAACATACTACACGACTAAGGCCCTGTGTAAACCATGATTTCATAGACTGCAAAGAAATCGTGAAATTAGCCCGACACCACATTTTTTTCAATATTCTTAAACAAAATGAAAATGTGTACAAATTATTTCATACAAAAATCACCTTAGCAAACTGCACAGTTCAGATGTTACATCTCCGTGAGTACTATTCTCCCACATGCACAGAAAACAGTGCGGCAAAGTAATCACATAATCAATGTGACTGAATACAATCTAGATAGGAAACACTGTACACTGCAAACAAGAAAATTGATGCCTCATAAAAAAAAAAAACTTATAGTTTTACCCAGTGATGGAGATAAGCTCTTCCATACCTCCTGAAATGTTACTGTACATCACTACCAAAAAAGATCAAAACAGTCAACTGGATTTAGGTGGTTATCAAAAGAGAAAGCTGGAAACACAGAACTGTATAGCAACTCTTTTACTTGTGAAGAAACAAAACAAAAAAAAACGGTTACTTACCTTTTCGTAACTGTTGTTCTTCGAGATTTGTTGTTCACATCCATTCCACATTAGGTGTGCGTGCCGTGTTCATGAGCGTCAGAAACTTTTTCCCTTAGCAGTTCCTGGAGGGCCAGCAGGGCCCCCGCCAGAGTGGCGCCACCGCGCCATGCATATATACCCCCGCTGGCCCGACCCCCTCCAGTTTCTTCTTGCCAGCAACTCCGACAGAGGGGTAGGAGGGTGGGTGGTGGAATGGATGTGAACAACACATCTCGAAGAACAACAGTTATGAAAAGGTAAGTAACCGTTTTTTCTTCTTTGAGTGCTTGTTCACATCCATTCCACATTAGGTGAATCACACGCTTACCTTTGGAGGAGGGTAGGAGTCATGAAACAATTGATCGGAGGACCGCCCTGCCAACTGCTGCATCCTCCCATGCCTGCTGGTTGACTGTATAGTGGGTCGTGAAGGTGTGCACCGATGACTAGGTGGCCTCCCTTCAGATCTCCTTGATCAGGACCTGTGCCAGGAAGGCTGTGGAAGCTGCCTGTGCTCTGGTCGAGTGGGCCATGATCACCGGAGCTGGGACACCTGAGAGGTCATAACACACCCGAATGCAGCTTGTGATCCACGAACAGATTCGCTGCACCGACACCAGAAGGCCTCGCAACCTCTCAGTTACAGCCACGAACAGTTGTGTGGATTTACAAAAGGGCTTGGTGCGCTCCAAGTAGAATGCCAATGCTCTGCAGACATCTAGGGTGTGCAGGCTGCGGTGACTCGGGTCCGCATGGGGTTTGGGAAAAAACACCGGCAGACAAATGTCCTGGCCCAAATGGAATTGTGAGACCACCTTTGGGAGGAAGTTAGGATGTGGGCGGAGTTGCACCTTGTCTTTGTGAAACACAGTTTATAGTGGCTCCGAGGTGAGAGCCCTCAGCTCAGATACCCTTCTGGCCGAGGTGATAGCCATCAGGAATGCCACCTTCCAGGAAAGGTGGAGAAGGGAGCAGGTAGCCAGGGGCTCAAACTGGGCCTCCATGAGCTTAGAAAGGACTAAGTTAAGATTCCATGGTGGGACTGGGGGGCGTGAGTAAGGGAACACCCTTTCCAATTCTTTGACGAATCGCCCCATCATTGGGTGGGAGAAAATCGAGCTACCTGAAAACCCTGGGTGGAAGGTGGAGATAGCTTCCAGGTGCATCTTAATCGAGGACGGGGCCAGCCCCTGCTGCTTGAGGTGCAGTAGGTATTCTAGAATGGTCGGCACCGGGGCCTGGAGTGGCTGCACCTGTTGTGGCCCACACCAGCACGAGAACCTCTTCCACTTGGCCAAGTAAGTCACCTTGGTATAGGACTTCCTGCTACCAAGCAGAACCTGCTGCACAGGAAAGGAGCACTGGCTCTCCAAAGCATTTAACCACACAGCTTCCATGCTGTCAGATGCAGTGATTGCAGGTCAGGGTGGAGAAGCCATCCTCTGTTCTGCGTAATGAGGTCCTGGTGTAGGGGCAGGGTTATCGGGGCCTCCACCGACAGCTCCAGGAGCGTGGTGAACCAGTGCTGGCGGGGCCAGGCCGGGGCGATGAGAATGATCGACGCCTTGTCCCTGTGCACCTTAAGCAGTACCTTGTGCACCAGGGGGATCAGGGGAAAGGCGTATTTCAATTCCCGTCCCCACGGGATCGCGAATGCATCGGCTATTGACCCCGGTCTGTGATCCTGGAATGAGCAGAATTGCAGGCATTGGGCGTTGCCCTCGGTAGCGAACAGGTCTACCTGGTAAACCCCCACTTTCAGAAGACCGAAAGCATGAGTTCTGCTCTGAGCATCCACTCATGCATGCAGTAAGACCTGCTGAGGTGGTCTGCCAGTTCGTTCTGATCCCCCGGGAGATATACTGCAACGAGGAGATTGGCATGGGCTATGCAAAAATTCCAGAGGAGGAGAGACTCATGGCAGAGTGGGGAGGAACGGGCTCCGCTCTGCTTGTTTATGTAAAACATGGCGGTCATGTTGTCTGTCAGAACTGCCACGCTGTGACCACTCAGAGTAGCATGAAAGGTCTGGCAGGCTGAACGAACCGCCCTGAGCTCCGTCACGTTGATATGGAGCGATCGCTCCATCCCCGACCACAAGCCCTGAGTCCTGAGGTCCCCCAAGTGAGCCCCCCATTCGAGGTCTGATATGTCTGTTACCAGCGTCAAGTCCGGCTGCTGTGCGGCAAAGGGGATGCCTTCGCAAACCACAGACTGGGACAGCCACCACATCAAGAAGACCAGCACGTCTCCTGGGGCTGTCACTATCATGTAGGAACGAATGACACGGCTAGATTCTCGCTAGAGAGGATCAAGGGAGACTATGCCAGGTTGGGCAAGACGCTCAAGGAAATTGAGGCTCAGGTGATCTTCAGTGGGATCCTACCTGTCCCTAGGGAAGGGCGCCAAAGGGGTGACAGGATCGTGACGATTAATAGTTGGCTGAGGGAATGGTGTTACAAGGAGGGATTTGGGATGTATGGGCACTGGGAGGCTTTTGGGGACAGAGAACTGTTCTCACGGGATGGGCTCCACCTAAGTAGGGAAGGAAGTAGACTTCTAGGAGGGAGGCTGGCTCATCTGATTAAAAGAGCTTTAAACTAGACACTGTGGGGAGACGGTTGGGAGAGGTCCAGGTGCTCTCCACGCCAAATTTATACATTGGGAGTGAGAACAACAGGATAACAACAGATATAGCCAGAGGGGGACGGTTAGGTGTAAGGAAGAGGGGGGGGACGGATACTAGATCAACAGGTCATACTGGTAGTACTGTGTCCCTACCAAGTTGGGTGAAAAGGGTGAGAGGAGCCAAACAGCAAAAATTAGGATGTTTATTCACCAATGCGAGAAGCTTAGGTAACAAAATGGAGGAACTGGAGCTCCTGGTCCGAGAATTGAAACCGGATATCGTAGGAATAACCAAAACATGGTGGAACGGTAGCCATGACTGGAGTACAGGTATGGAAGGGTATGTGCTGTTTAGGAAAGACCGATGCAAAGGTAAAGGTGGGGGAGTAGCATTGTATGTCAATAATGAGGTGAAATGTAACGAAATAACTAGCAATGCAATGGATAATACGGAGTCTGTTTGGGCAATGGTCACATTGGGGAAGAAAACTACTAGAGCCTCCCCTGGGATAGTGATTGGGGTGTGCTATAGACCGCCGGGATCTAGCCTGGATATGGATAGAGAACTCTTTAATGTTTTTAAGGAGGTAAATACTAATAGGAACTGTTTGATCATGGGGGATTTTAACTTCCCGGATATAGATTGGGAAACAAATGCTAGTAATAATAATAGGGCTCAGCTTTTCCTAGACATGATAGCTGATGAATTCCTTCATCAAGTAGTTGCTGAACCGACGAGGGGGGATGCCATTTTAGATCTGATTTTGGTGAGTAACGAGGACCTTGTTGAGGAAATAGTTGTAGGGGACAACCTTGGCTCGAGTGATCATGAGCTAATTCGTTTCAAAATAAATGGGAGGATAATCAAAATTGCATCTGAGACTAAGGTATACAATTTCAAAAGGGCTAACTTTACTAAATTAAGGCAACTAGTTAGGGAAGTGGATTGGACTAACATATTTAGGGATCTAAAGGCGGAAGACGCCTGGGGTTACTTCAGGTTGAAGTTGCAGGAGCTGTCAGAGGCCTGTATCCCGAGAAAGGGAAAACGGCTTGTAGGTAGCAGTTTTAGACCGAGCTGGATGAGCAAGCGTCTCAGAGGGGTGATTAAGAAAAAACAGAAAGCGTACAAGGACTGGAAAATGGGAGGGATCAGCAAAGAAACCTACCTTATTGAGGTCAGAGGGTGTAGGGAAGCAGTGAGAAAGGCAAAGAGCCGGGTGGAGATGGACCTAGCGAAGGGGATTAAAACCAATAGCAAAAGGTTTTTTAGCCATATAAATAGGAAGAAAACCAAGAAGGAAGAAGTGGGACCGCTTAAAACTTTAAACGGAGTGGAGATTAGGGATAATCTTGGAATGGCACAATATCTGAACGAATATTTTGCCTCGGTCTTTAATGAGGCTAATGAAGGGCTAAGGAATAGTGATAGAGGGACTGATGGGAATGAAGATATGGGGGTAGACATTACGGTATCTGAGGTAGAAGCCAAACTTGAACAGCTAAATGGAAGTAAATCGGGGGGCCCGGACAATCTTCATCCTAGACTATTAAGGGAATTGGCGAGTGAAATTGCAAGCCCATTAGCGATGATTTTTAATAAATCTCTAAACTCGGGGGTTGTACCGTTTGACTGGAGATTAGCTAATATAGTTCCTATATTCAAGAAGGGGAAAAAAAGTGACCCGGGTAACTACAGGCCTGTTAGTTTAACATCTGTAGTATGCAAAGTCATGGAAAAAATTTTAAAGGAGAGAGTGGTTACGGAGCATGAGGCCAATGGCAACTGGGACAAATTACAGCATGGATTTACGAAGGGTAGATCGTGCCAAACCAACCTGATCTCCTTCTTTGAGAAAGTAACAGATTTTTTAGACAAGGGAAATGCGGTGGACCTAATATATCTTGATTTCAGTAAGGCGTTTGATACGGTACCGCATGAGGAATTACTGGTTAAATTGGAAAAGATGGGGATCGAAATGAAAATCCAGAGGTGGATAAGGAGCTGTTTAAAGGGGAGACTGCAGAGGGTCGTATTGAAGGGGGAACTGTCGGGTTGGAGGGCGGTTACCAGTGGAGTTCCTCAAGGTTCGGTTTTGGGTCCGATTTTATTCAATCTATTTATCGCTGACCTGGGAACCAAGAGCAGAAGTGGGCTGATAAAGTTTGCCGATGACACCAAGTTGGGAGGTATTGCAAATTCGGAAAAGGATCGGGATATCCTCCAGGGAGATTTGGATGACCTTGTAAACTGGAGTATTAGTAACAGGATGAAATTCAATAGTGAGAAGTGTAAGGTTATGCATTTAGGGATGACTAACAAGAACTTTAGTTATAAGCTGGGGACGCACCAGTTGGAAGTAACGGAGGAGGAGAAGGACCTAGGAGTCCTGGTTGATCATAGGATGACTATGAGTAGGCAATGTGATGTGGCCGTTAAAAAAGCTAATGCGGTCTTGGGATGCATTAGGCGAGGTATTTCTAGTAGGGATAAGGAGGTGCTAGTCCCGTTATATAAGGCGTTGGTAAGACCTCATTTGGAGATGTTTCATGTTTAGGATGAATGAAAAAAACTGGGAAGAAAGAGAAGGTACTAGAATGAATCGAGGAAATGGAATGGAAATTGAAGCCAGATGGGAGACTTGAGGATGTTTTTTGTTTCCAAAAGAAGGATAAGAGGAAGAGGAGAGAGAAAGGACTATATCAGAATATATCAGGCAGGGGAGGAAGGGAGAGGAGAAAGATGCTAATGAATGTGCTCATGGACAAATGGGGGAAAATTGATATAAAGGAAATTTAGGCTTGAGAATTAGGCAGGGAAATTAGAAGGTTTCTACCATCAGAGGAGTGCAATTCTGGACCTACCAAAGGAAACAGGGGTGTGGGGGAAGGACCTGACTGAAGATTAAGCTAGATAAGTTTATGGAGGATGGGGATGATGATAGATAAACTAACTTCAATAGTCAAATAAAAGTGTGCCACACTGGTAATTAGTACAATGGGTCAATGATAGGATATTGTTAGCCTTTTTCCAGAGGTCTGGCTGGAGAGTCTTGCCGCCATGCGGGGTTTCAGCTGACGCCCATATTTGGGGTCGGAAGGGGGCAGTGGCCCTGCCCCTTTGGGCCTTCCTCCGAAGCAGGGGCAGGGGAGGGGTGGAGCATGGAGGTGGGTGGGCTTTGCTGCAGGGCCTCAGTCTTGCAGGAGGAATGAGTCCTTCTGATCTTCTGATCCCTTCTTCTATGATTCTATGAAGTCCAGGAGAGTCTGCCTGGTAAAGCTGTATGGGGAGCCAAGCCTGCGCCAAGCCTGCTGAGTCCTCTGTCATGCTGCATGCATGTGTGCATGCATGCATGCATGCCAGCATGCCAGGGCCGCCCCTGGCCATTGTGCCATTGCAGAGGACTGGCTGGCTGGAGCTGCTGCGCTGTGGATGGCAGGATGGGTGATTTGCCTTGCCTGCCTTTGCCTGTGGACGTCAGGGCCATTCCACTCGCACTCCTCTCTGCGTTGGAGCGAGACTGGGGGGGATATTGACCAGTTGCCCCAGAATAGGAATAGACTCAAGACTGTCTGAGGACTGGGACTGAACCTCCTCCGACCCCCGACCCACAAGAGCCAGAGCCAGAGTGCAGAGCGAACCCTCTGCCTCTGCCTCCAATAGAATGCCCACCACACCATGCATGCATTGATGTGAATACCTGGGGAGCCACAGCCAAAGCCAAACGTGACCTGGTGTCGTGGTGGTTCACGGTGAAGCGCAGGAATCGGTGATGCGCTGGGTGGATGGCGATATGAAAGTACGCATCCTTCATGTCGAGGGCAGCGTACCAGTCCCCCGGATCCAGGGAAGGGATGATGGTGCCCAGAGAGACAATGCAGAACCGGGCCTTGACCAGGAACTTGTTTAGCCTATGCAGGTCTAGAATGGGATGAAGGCCCCCTTTGGCCTTGGGGATGAGGAAGTAGCGGGAATAGAACCCTTTCCCCCTCAGGTCTAAGGGGACTAGCTGTACCGCCCCCGCCTCAAGGAGCGAGTGAACCTCCTTTTCTAGGTGGTGCTCGTGAGAAGGGTCCCTGAAGAGGGACGGGGAAGGGGGGTGAGGGGTAGGTAGGGAGGAAAACTGTACCATGTACCCGCTTCGCACCGTGCGTAACACCCAACGGTCTGACGTCATGCTGGACCACGCACGGGGGAAGCGGGACAGGCGACTGAGGAAACAAGGGAATGGATCCAGTAGTTGATCTGGTATGCTGTCCTCGAATGCACTTTCAAAAGCCTGGCTTAGGGCCTGGCTCAGATTTATGTTGGCCTTGGCTCTGGCCCAGCCTATTGGAGTTGTTGTTATTATTGCACCGTCTCCTGCTATCTCCGCTTCATCTGCGGTAAGGCTCCTGTCGAGGACGAGGCTGGTACTGGCACTGGGAAGGAGGATGCGGCTTGAAAGGCTTCCTCTAAGTTGCCGGGATGTGCATACCCAGCGACTTGAGTGTAGCTCTAGAGTCCTTGAAGCTATGCAGCTTTGCATCCGTCTGGTCCGAGAAGGGTCTGGACCCTTTGAAGGGAAGGTCCTGGAGTGAATTCTGGACCTCAGGCAGCAGACCTGACTCCTCAAGCCATGCTGAGTGCTGCATGAGCACGCCCAATGTGATTGTCCTGACTGCCACCTCTGCTGAGTCCAAGGACACTTGGAGGGAGGTTTTCGCCACAGCCTTGCACCGAGGAGGCTGAGGCCAGCACCGGGTGTTCCGGGCCCGGTTGGTTACAGTGCGGCCTCCATCAACAACTGCTTTAAGCAAAAGTCTCTCTCTTTCTTTGTTCTCGGCTTAAAAGCCTTGCAAATTTTACACTTCTCTGCTTGGTGAGCTTACCCCAGGCAACGTAGACAGGAGTCGTGGGGGTCACTTGCGGCATGTGGTGCAAGACTTAAACCCTTGGGCCTGAGGCATGCCCCGCGGCCCGGGGAGGGTGCTGGAATCATCCAAGCACCTAATCTATTAAGTGTCCAACAACAATGAAATGTTAACTGATAACAGCTATGCAACTCTAAGGCTAAGAGATTGCTTCTCTTACGAGAGCAAGAGGTTGTTCCAGCGCCGCCACGGATAGTAAGAAGGAACCGGAGGGGGTCAGGCCAGCGGGGGTATATATGCATGGCGCAGTGGCGCCACTGTGGCGGGGGCCCCACTGGCCCTCCGGGAGCTGCTAAGGGAAAAAGTTTCCGGCGCTCATGCACGCGATGCACGCACACCTAATGTAGAATGGATGTGAACAAGCACTCGAAGAAGAACAGTGACTTCCTTGTTTCAAAATTCCACTGAAAACTGTAAAGCAAGTAATTCCCTAAATATTGACCAGACACACACATTTGTTTGCATAAATATCTCTCTTAATAAAACTGGACAACCAAAGGCTATTCGAATTTTTCAAAAAGAATGTAGTAAATGGTGGAGTGATTCCTTCATCAGCCCAGCTGAGATATGAATATTTATCTAAAATTGACAAGTGTCAGAAGAAGGAGATTATGGAATTTGTAAAGTCTGGATGGCTGTCCGTGGTCACTGACAAACTAACTGATGTCCAAGATGAGTATCTGTTACATATTTTGTTTTGCAAGTCCTAAATGGTGATGACAATCTAACTCTGAACTGAAAGTTTTCCTTGCTGATACAATTTACCTATAGCCTGTTATTTACAACACCATTGCACATGTTACTGTAAAGTGTTGAATACCTCTGGGGTGGATTTTGATTATATTAGTGCATCTATCTCTGACAACACACCCTACATCAAAAGCTTACAATCAAATGCTTTGGGATTACTGCTTAACTCAGTTCAAATACCTGCAGTGCTCACATAGGAGCCCTTGCTAATGAGATCCCAAAGGTTGATAAGCTAACAGAAAGAGTCAAAAAAGTTTGTAAACATCAACCGAGCAGAAAATTGCATTTTAAAGAAAATCTGCAAAGGGCAATCTAGGCTGTGAGTTCAACTCTTCCTGTGAAACTGCCCCCTAAACCAGTTAAGACAAGATAGGAAGCTTGTATGCTGCTACTGAATACCATGCACAGTACATTACTTTTTACTTGAGTTTGGTGGAAGAGGAGATGAAAGTTACAAACACAGTGTTAAGGAGCTGAAACATCTGTTGCACGATTCAGAAATTTTACAGCTACAACTCAATTTCATCTTAACGTAAGCGAGGGAATGGTCCCATTATTGTGGGAAACTTTCCCAGCTTATACACTACCCCAGTAAAGTGGGCTAGCAAAAAGATCTGAGTCCTCACTCCCACTTCTTTTGACCAGAGGCCTGTCTGACCTCAAGGGCTCCCCTTCCACTCTCCTGTGTGGCAGTCCTCGTAACCCAAACAAGTCTAGGCCCAGGATTCCTTGGGGGTTCGAAGCTCAACCTTGTTGTGGTCACTTAGGGCAGGGGCTACGGTGTCCCCACTCTGGGATGCACTCTCTGCCCTGGATGCTTCCCTGACCCACTGATCATTCCATACAGTCCAAAGCAAATACAATTGATTAAACAGCAATCAATTTTAAAAAAATAAGGAAAAAATGGGAAAGGTTAAAGGAAAACACATAACCCCGCTCTGTGGCACAGGGACATCATGACCAGTTTCTCTAGAATGTAAGGGAAGTTCAGTCTGTTCTTCACAAGTCCCAGGCCTCCTTCTCAGGCCCTGGCTGTGCTGCGGGGATGCTGCGGGTCAGACACTTGCTCTGGCGGTGGCCACACACTCTCAGGCTCTAGGTGCCAGGACCCTTCTTTCCAGTGTTGCCCCCGCCCTGTCGGGGTTACGATCCCCATCCAAGTCTGACCGGCCAGGTGTCTTGGGTGGGGGCGTCTCCCTGCACTGGGCCCGCTGCCCAGGGTCCCCCTTGCTCTCCCCAGCTGCTTACTGCACCCAGCTCTGGACTGCTCCAGCCCCAGTTCCACTCTGCCTCAGCACTGCTGCTGCTCTGCCTCTAGCTCCCTGGCCTGCTTCTCTGGCTGTGGAGGAGGCTGTCACAGAGAAAAGAGCTCATGGACCAAGGTCCAGATTCTGATACCAGACTCTACTTTTCAGTGTCAAAAGTAAATAGGAAGCTGGCCAAAAGAAGCCTGGGCTAACAACACTCATGCACTAAATACTTTGCTGACAAAAGTCAATGAAGCTCAACCTATTTAAACCAGTAGAGAATTTCAGTAAATGAGACCTGATAGTGGGTTAATTTCCTTTTTAATATGCACATGTAACTCCCACTAAGGTTACTGCAAGTTACATGTGCATTTCAAGGTGAGGATTAGATATGAGGTACAAGCTGCAAATGAAGATCTGCTTCCGAACTTCTCCAGAGTTTGGAGGGGCATTTAAACCTGGGCTTTGGATTCTGGCCCATCATTAATAAGTTTAAATCCCTCTATGAATTCACTCCAACACAATGGTTATATATACTTTGCCAGGATATCCTATTCATGGATAAAATTAACAAAAAGATTTTAATCAGAAAAAAATCCCATTGGAGATGTACCACACTGCAGATATAAAGGGATCACAAAGGGAAGGAGAAACTTGTAACTAGAGGTGGAATTGTACAAATTGAGAAACATATTACCAGTATCAGAATTCTGAGCCTCAAATCAAAGAAATAAGGAAAACTGTTTTTCCCAGGAACACACATTCTAATTGTATCACTCTAAAAACACAAGAATTTAAACCTTGTTTTGGTACCTTTATAGTTGATGATTTTCCTTCCTTTGTGTGTAGAGAGTTTCTATGTTGCTGAAGCATTGGTTCAACTAACTCAGCGAGCCAACCTGTACACACTCCTTTTCGTGAAACCAGTCGAGATGGGGAAGATGGAAACTCCACAACATTAAAAACAAACTGCAGTTTTCCTGGTTGAAATAAATTGGAGCTGCAATGACACAAATGATTAAACAATCAAAATACTATCTGAGAAGGAATCAGTTCAGTAGCTTCATTTGGGACCTAATCCAAATCTCATTGAAGTCAGAGTCTATCCCTTGACTTCATGGGATGTACAGGGCTGGATTGGCAGGTGCCTGGACAATACCATATGAATGACTCACAGAATTTGAACAGAACTCTTCTGAATTTATCAGATTCATATGCATGAGAGTTCTATTTTGCGAGAGCACTGGTAAAATTTTACTAGCCACTCAAAGAATATTGCTTTATTTATATGCAACACAACATTTGCGTGTGTTTTTAATCAGAACATTTTTTATAATACTTTCTATTAAAAAATGAACTTAGATTCTTTTCTACACAGGTTTCATTCTTCCTTTTTATCCACTCTATTTCTTCTCCTCCATCTACTGTCTCCATCTTTTACTGTTTCCCCTCATTCTAGATTGTATTTAATGTTTAATATTGTTCCCTTTCTTTTCCTCTCTCTCTCTCTCCATTCCTTTCCTATCTTCCCACTCATTTTTAATGTCCCCTCATCCTCATTTAATCTATTTCCCTAACCAATTTCATCACTTTCCTTCAACTCCTTCGTCCTTATCATCATCAGTCTCCCCCTCCTCCATTCCCACTCACTCCCACTCTATAACTCTTCCCTTTGCAATCTTCTCACCCATACATTTGTTTCCTGCAGTCTCTCTCAGACAACTCAACCTGGCCTGCTGGGAAAGGCTGCTAGGCAAGTCCTTTCCAGAGACTGCCATGCCTTCAATACTTATCCCTGTTAAAGGGCTGTTGGGGTCTCTTCCTTCTCCTCTTTCTGCCTCAGAGGATTTGGGGATGGAGAGCCAGGCTGCAGTGATCTTCTGTATCTTTTCCCAAAGGCAAAGGGCTGGGAGCTGCCTGGTTGGGTTAGTTCAGCAGCACTAGTAAATGGGAGCAGTCAGTCACTCCATTCTGTCTGCCCAATCTCAGAGTAAAGCAGTTCCAGGAGTGGCAGGTGAGCAGCGAGACAGCCCTGCTGTTCATGGAAGACATCAATCCACTAGACAAATGCCACATGGCCCAGTCTAGGCCTGAGATTATTTACTTGTTTGCTCTGTGTAACTAAAGCCATACTGCACACTTCCGCTGGAAGTATTCCAAATAAATAAATAAATCAAGGCCATTTTCATTTGTTTAGTCTTGCCTCAAGATTACTATAAATAAATAAATAAATAAATAAAATAATGGTTCCACTGTGAGGAACTTCTATAGAAGTAGTTATCTATGTGCTAGAATCATTTTTAGCCACTGGGGATTGCATGTGTATGTACAAACTCAAAGAGATAAAGCTGAATTCCACATTGACCACAGGATCAAAGTTCTCTTAAACAAAACTAAATTGCAATATAACCCAGAGTTTGCTCTCTGTAATGCCTTAACAAGGTATATTTTTGTGAGGAAAAACCATGCCTAAATTACAAACAAGATATAATCTAAATATATCAGTACCTTGAAGCTGAATAGGATCTGGCTTGCAGTTTAGGAAGATGTTCTGAAAAGAATAATAAAAAACCCATTGGTTATCATTACTGTCACATAAAAAATCGTATTTTTAAAAGCAAATTTCTTTATGCCTGAAAATACAAATTTAAACAAACATTCTTTACAGCCTTAACTAGTGCTCACTCAAATAATCAGACAGATGTGTATTTGGACATTTTTTCATTAGAAAGATGCAAAAACTTAAAGGGTTCTATTCAGCAGTAACTCAGCTTTCAGAGTAATAACATACACCAACATAACAGTGGTAGATATCCTTGAGGGTAAAAAGTGTGGCTTGGGAGCAGGTGTACTGTGGTAAAGTAGCTGTAAATCCACTTGAGCAGCAAGGTGGGGAATGGCAATAAAGGGTACGCACAGCAGAAATATGGGTAAAGCTAGAGCCAAAAGGGGCATGCACATTTCTTTGGCACTCATGTACATTAGCACAAAGATGTAAGAGCCCTGGCTTAATTTAAGACTGCCCTTCCTCATCAACCTGGAACAGGACAGAATCAGACATGCTACCCACCACCCACTCTAGTGAATCTCCTTTCCAAGACAGCAAATTCAGCTGGTATCTTGCATACTACACGTTAAACCTCTCCGAGCCACCTTTCACTGGATTCATACACCATAATATGGACCACAGTATTTTGACATAGTGGACCACAGTATTTTATCTGAATACAAAAATGCAAAGATTTCTGGGGTCACTGATATTCCTTCTCTACTCAGAGAAATTTGGAGATAGCTACAGCAAGAGCCTATCCTTTTAACATTATATTTAAATAAAATCCTGCAATCCACTCACCCACTGAATTCCTCAGGTCTTCTTGAATGAATAACAGTTGCAGGATGGGTTATCTTTATCGTAATGGCATAGGTTTACAGTACTCATGAATAGTGCTTAGACATGCGACAAATATTATATGTTGTTAATTTGAAAAATATTGAATATTGAGTACCAGATATTAACACCACATGGGCTCCATTTAAGGAGGCCAACAATAATCTGTGCCACAGAGTCCCCTCATGAAAGGAAGGGGAGGAACAGAAATACAACCACCAAGTTCCCCTTCCACAAAGGGAGGGCAGAAATATCATTGCAGAGGGATCATGGTGGGATGTACAGACTTGCTGCTCTGTCCCAGAAAACTCCCATATACTCTGCAGCTTTCATTTGAATTAATTCCTTGAGAACACAAACTAGTTGTATTTTTTATTATTCATTCAAATATAAATATCTGCAAATAGCAGCTATTTTCATATACAAGGCAAACTTTAGTAGAGTATTTGAACCAGCACTACACTGTACAAAATAAATGCTTTTGGGAGTTGTTTTGTTTAAGGAAATCTACTGTATTATTTCTTAAAAAATATTTTTATAAAAGGTATTTTTGGTTTGTTTTTAACAGTTATATGGGATACAGGGAAAAATAGAGTACCAAAAGAAAAACAAAAGAAGGTAAAAAACGCAAGTGTTGGAAAATGGGCCCTTGAAAATGTTAGCCTTTTTTTAAAGCTGCTTTACAAATAAAGGCCCTGATCCTGGAAACACTTATGCCAGTGCTTTTCAATATGCACAGGAGCAGCGCAAAGTCAACAGGATTACTCACACACATGAAGTTCAGCATATGCATAAGCATTGGCGGAATCAAGGCCAAACACTACAGGGTGAAGAGCAGGTCTTTACTTTCAGATTATAAATTCAGTTTCATAACCTTGGCTAGCGATTTTCCCAAAGAAGCAATAACTGAATAGTGTTTTGTTTTTAAACGTATGCTCTGTTGCATTTTCACATATTAAACACAACTGAACTTAAATCAGCTACTTACCTATCAGCAGGTTAAGTGGAGGTCTGCACGTTGGAAAAGCATGGAGTAAATCCAATAAGCAGATATTAGGGTCTCTGATGAAACTATTGTAATCAGAGGCTCCTTGTTTGCTGCACAGCTCCTGAAGCCTTCGCTTTTCTCTAGCACCGCTGGTGTATTCTACAAGAGCTCGCAAAAATGCCTAGGGGAAGAAAGAAGCAGGTTTTAATTTGGATGATTTTTACTGTTTGTATTTTCATGATGTTTTGTTCATTACCTATGTGGAGATTTGCCCAACTAGCTGGGAACAATTTAGATTGCCTGTAGGGACATCCTGTAGGTTCTGCATATTTTCACCTCCCATGAAAATTTTTCCATTTCTCAGCCACTTCCTCCAGTGCCTGGGGCAGCGTAGCAGGTCACGAAATCTGATCTAGTCATGTGGAGGATGGTGTGTACTGCTGGATAAATCTAAAACTTCTTAAAGACTTTCTGGGTGGATTTGAACCGTAATCTCTTACTTGTAAGAAAACAGCACCATAACATATATTAACTCAAGGGAAACACGGTTTTCTAAATTACAAACACAAAGACATAAGTAAAACTTTTGAGCGGTATTATGTGCAATATTAAGTACAATATATACTGAGCAGCATAAATGCAATTATAGTATTCTACTCTGTTCTCCTATGTCCACATACAGCAATATGAACTTTTCCTACAGAAAAATAAGTTGTGTATTGTAAGACAGTGAAGATCACGTTTAAAATATTTGCAGTGTTGCACTTTCAATGACATTAAAATATACACAGTACATAAAAAGAAACACGTGAACCAAAATATTGTGTAATCAGAACTTGTATTCTTAAAAAATAAAAAAGACTTTGAGTTTGCTCAAATTACATTCTAGTACCAAACCTCTGCAGAAAGTAACAGTTTTGACTACAAAGCTATATAAAGCATGTTGTGCACTGAACAGACTATAAAGCAGATGGGTTATGAAAATTGTCTTGGGTGGTATTCCCTAGCCACTACTCCATTTACTCTCATTGCTGACACAAATTTTGCAAAACTGTTTAAGGCAGTTTTGAAAGGTTAAGCCAATTAAAAGGCTTTCTTATATGGAATGTTGTGTAATACTGACATCTAGTGGACCCTGCTGTAAAAACTACTCCAACTGAATGAGTAAGGCACATTAAAAAATGCATTTAATTTAATTTTCCCCTAAGTGTATCTCCAAGTGTGTTTTAACAGAACTGCATAGTACTGTTGCATTTTTTAAAAAATTTCTGCTATTTCCAGGCATTAAGTGTAAAGGAAGTAATTTTCATTGGCTGTGAAATCAAATTCCCCAGCTGTACTGGCTCAGCTGCAAAATCTGCATTTTTCCAAGTTATTGTAGAATTAAAGAACATGGGAGTTATGATTAAAATAAAAAACATTCTGGATTGTTTGGATGCAGCAGCCCACCCATTTCTAGTAATAATACTGCAAATGTAACATGTACAGGATAACTTTGGTTAGCAAGCACAGCTTCGATTTTACACTTATGGCTAAATTTTGCCATTTTCATGTTGAAGTAGCACCATATTCCATGAGAAGCACCATTTATTTCAATGGGACCACTCACTGAGCAAAGTCCTACTGAATGTGAGTAAGGTTATCAGAACCTGGTCCTTAATTATATGCCTCATGTGGCTTGCCTGGTAAAGGCGAAGCGGCTAAAAGAGGAAACCTTTTTAAAAAAAATACAGAATAAACATGTGCCTGCTTATTGATAATGGCTTGTACATGAAGAAATATGGTAGTGTAACAAGACAGATAAGAACAGATTTACTACAGACAGCACAACTAGGTAAAAAAAAATTGTTTTATTGTTAGATGTCAGATCAACTGCAGTCAGTTCATTTTAAGCTTAACGGATCTACTCAGGTCAATGCCCTATAAACTAAGAGTATGTATGTCTACACTGCACACTCATTGCAGCAGCGTGTAGAGTATATAAACTGCACCCCCCCACAGCATGCGTATAAACAGCAGTGTAGACAGTGAGACAATGGCTTACGTATAAAGACATGTCTGAACCCTGTGGGTATGTACCCTACACAGCTCTCGACATGCCAAAGCAGTGCCTTCTCCAGCTACACAGCTATTTTTAGTTCCACTCCCAAACCTTTTCCTGCCACAGAGAGCTGCTGGAGCTCTTCCCCTTTACCTCCCCACTGCCAGAGCCTTTCACTGCTGCATGTGGCTACATACCACGATGTGGATGCAGCCTGCTTTTCACGGCAGCATGTAGCTATGCATACGCTACATGCCACCACCATTGGTGTGCAGTGTAGACATACCTTTGGTTTCTGCCCCTGGTAGCACAACTGGTCCCCATATATCATTTACCCTCTTAGTCCCTTAATAAGAGCTCATACTTTTCTTTCTTTCTTTCTTTTTTTGGTAGATCAAACACCTTGAATTTGTTTATATAAAGTATATGTGACTATTAAGGAAATCATTTGCACACACAGAAAGAAGAGTACAGCTTCAACACTTAATATCTGTATGTAATGCGTAGTCTTTGACAAAGTCTATAGCAGCCATTCTCAAGGAGGGAAAGAAAATCAGTCTTAATTTTAAATTATTTGTTGTTGTCATCATTTCTTACTATGGCCTGCAGAAATAGTACTATAGCTGGTCCAAAAATGATTTTCTGGTTCTCAATTTTTTGTTCTCCATTTTCAACAAAAGTAGGACAAGTAATGGGGAGATGTACGTTAGATACTAGTAAACACTTTCCCACTATAAGGATAGTTAACCATTGGAATAGGTTACCAAGGGAGGCTGTGGAATCTCTGTCACTGACAGTTTTTAAAAAGAGGTTAGATAAATGCCAGTCAGGGATGGTCAGGGATACTTATTCATGCCTCAGTGCCAAGGGCTCGTCTAGGTGACATCTCAAGGTCTCTTCCACATTTTCTCTGATTCTATTAAATGTTTCATTTTGACTAAATAAAACATTTTTTGTTTAGCTTTTAACCACTGTTAAACCTTTATTTATTTTTTTAGAGAAAATATAAAGAATCTTTTAAAACAAAAAGTCATTTCAAACTGAAAAATTGAAATGTCTCATTTAGAAAATGTGGCAAAACATTTCGTCATCAGTTTTTCACCAAAAAATGGTAATTCAAGAAGTTTCACCAAGCTCTACGTACTACCTTTGTTCTGTGTCAGATATCACAAGCAAAGAAAGCCAAGGGGTGCCTTAGTGCTTGGACTGAAGACTTCCATAGGGAATCCCAAGATTCTGCAGGAAGCAGTCTGAATAATTCAGCATATAGCATTCTTCTCTCCAAGTTGGAGCAGTGGCCCATCTAATTCAGGATCCAGTCTCTGACAATAACCAGTACCAGATTCTTTAATGGTGTAGAGAAACCCTGTTGTAAACAGCCAACCCACTGGGGAAGTTTCTTCCTATCCCTCATGAGGGAATAGATTATGCTGTGAAACATGAGGGTTTATAAAAGCAGCAAAGAATCCTGTGGCACCTTATAGACTAACAGATGTTTTGCAGCATGAGCTTTCGTGGGTGAATACCCACTTCGTCGGATGCAAGTAGTGGAAATTTCCAGGGGCAGGTATATATATGCAAGCAAGAAGCAAGCTAGAGATAACAAGGTTAGTTCAATCAGGGAGGATGAGGCCCTGTTCTAGCAGTTGAGGTGTGAAAACCAAGGGAGGAGAAACTGGTTCTGTAGTTGGCAAGCCATTCACAGTCTTTGTTTAATCCTGAGCTGATGGTGTCAAATTTGCAGATGAACTGAAGCTCAGCAGTTTCTCTTTGAAGTCTGGTCCTGAAGTTTTTTTGCTGCAGGATGGCCACCTTAAGATCTGCTATTGTGTGGCCAGGGAGGTTGAAGTGTTCTCCTACAGGTTTTTGTATATTGCCATTCCTAATATCTGATTTGTGTCCATTTATCCTTTTCCTTAGAGGCTGTCCAGTTTGGCCGATGTACATGAGGGTTTATATACCCATTGTTTTTAAATATTTTATCCTATGTAATTAGAGCTGGTAAAAAAGGAAAAAGTATTATTTTTCAAATTTTTTATTTTTTTGAAGTGAGATTTGAATTCAAAAAAATTCCATCCAGCTCCAATCTAGTGTAACTGTGAATGTTCAAATGTCCAGTCCCTTTTGAATATTAAATTGTTTTTAAATTTCTCTTCATATGTAAGACTCTCCATTCCTCCAGTTGTGTTTGCCACCCATCTCTGGACAGCTTCTGTTTCTTCTGTATCTTTATTGTTACAGCAAACTATTACTAACTGTAATCAAGCAAAACCCAGCATAGTGATAGGAGGCTGCTGTATTTTGGATGAGATGAAATACATCACTTCTAGTATGTCAGAATAACGGTGTTACTTTGGTGCATTCCACCTTCCTGAATCCCTTCTGTTATGTCAGTTAGATGTGGAAATCCTCACTGGCCTGCGCTAACCTTTGAATTAATGTTGCTGATACGTCGTCAGTTGAGTGTGTGAATAAATAGTGTGGAGGGGATGGTATGATAGGATAACGGGCTTAGTCAATAGGTCAATTATGTGCCTGGTATGATATAACCTTTTCCAGAGGGTTTGGCTGGAGAGTCTTGCCCACATGCTCGGGGTTCAGCTGACCGCCATATTTGGGGTCGGGAAGGAATTTTCCTCCAGGGAAGATTGGCAATGGCCCTGGAGGTTTTTCGCCTTCCTCCGAAGCATGGGGCAGGGGTCACTTGCTAAGGAGTGGGTGGATCGGCTTATGTGGCCTGCATCTTGCAGGAGGTCAGACTAGATGATCATAATGGTCCCTTCTGATCTTGAATTCTATGATTCTATGATTCTATGAAATACTTGTCATGTAGCTTGTTACGGCTGTAATTCATTCTGGGATGATTTGAAATGAAACGTTATTTTTATAACTGGTTTACTTCTTTGCGTATCACAAGGCTTTACTGTAGCCAAGATCCTTCAGGGAGACATAGGTAAGAAGTTATCTTAATGCTTTATTACTATTTATTAAGCACCAATGTGCTTGGGGCTGTTCAAAGCCAGAAGACCCTGGGTGGGATTCACAAAGGTTTTTTGGCACCTAAGTTCCATTGAAATGGGAGCTGAACACCTAGATACCTTTATGAATCCCATCCACTGTCCCTACCCAAATGACTTTGTACTGTAAGGCGGTGGTTCTCAATTAGGGGTACATGTACCCCTGGGATTATGCAGAAGTCTTCCAGGGGATATGTCAATTCATCTAGATATTTGCCTAATTTTACAACAGGCTACATGAAAAGCACTAGCGAAATCAGTACAAACTAAAATTTAATCCAGACAAGGACTTTTTTGTACTACTCTATATGCTGAAATGCAAGTAAAATATTTATATTCTAATCGACTGTAGGTGACTAGGGTAGTGCCCCTCAGTGGAAGGGAGGGTCTTTGGAGGTGCAGTCATGATGGATGATAAAACCAAAAGTCCCAGTAGAGCATCTGATGATGAATGCTGCTCTATGGCATAGTCCTGTGTGAACATATGGGTTGATGCTTAGGTTGCTGCTTTGCAGATGTCCTTAATAGGCACATTGTTGAGGGAAGCTGTCAATGTAGAGTGCTCTGGTGGAGTGTGTGTGGTTCCTCGGTGAGGGCTGTAACTATTACTGGCAATAATAAAAGTCAATGTAGCCGGAGATCTATTTTGACAGCCTTTGTTTGGATATGGCATCACCCTTAGATCATTCAATAATGGAAAGAAATAACTGTGGTGACTTTCTGAAAGACATCCAGGATATGAAGAACTGCTTCTCATTTCTTCCCATGAGGTTTTGGGAAGAATGATGGGAGATGGATGGGTTGGTTCAAATGGAATGATGAACTTATTTTAGGTAGGAGACTGGGATGTGGTCATAGGTGTCACGTTGCACTCCATATGTTTTATGGAAATATGCTAATGAGTGTGAATATAATGTAACTGGAATATGCTTCATGCAAAAGGTCTCTTGTAAGGTATCATTACAAAGCTTATAATTTACTGAGTGTTCATACAAGAATGATACATACATACAAATAGTATCTAAAACTAGAAATATAAAGTATAACTCTGAAGTCTTGTTGTAATTATGCAAAGTGCGGGCCATTAATAGTGGTTTAGAATCCTGATGGCTCCCACTGACTAGCACGATTGGTTGTAAATGGCTCTGTTTGCTTGCAAGCCTTCCTGCATTCCTGTGAGTCAGGCTGGGAAGAACAGAGGCTTGGGGTTTCGCAGGACATGTGACCATGTCACCTGGTACTGGAATTCATCTTAAAACTAGTGCTTTACCATTTAGAAGGATGGGTGGGGACCCAGAGAGACAAAAGATTCCTGCCTTGTGCCAAAGCTATAAAAGGGGGTGGAAGAGAACAAAGCGGGCTGCCAGTCATGAGAAATCCCCTAGTTACCACCTGAGCTGAAACTAAAAAGGACTGTACCAGGGGAAAGGATTGGGACAAGATTAGGAAGGAGTCTAGTCTCTGAAAGAAGCTTATTGGAACATCTCTGAGGGTGAGATTTACCTGTATTCAGTTTCGTAATGTATTAGGCTTAGACTTGCGTGTTTTATTTTATTTTGCTTGGTTAACGTACTTTGTTCTGTCTGTTATTACTTGAAATCACTTAAATCCCACTTTTTATACCTAATAAGGTCACTTTTGTTTATTAATTAATCCAAAGTGATTAATACCTGGGGGAGCAAACAGCTGTGCATCTCTATCAGTGTTATAGGGGGCGGACAATTTATGAGTTTACCCTGTATAAGCTTTATACAGAGTAAAACAGATTTATTTGGGGATCCCATTGGGAGCAGGGTGTCTGGGTGCTGAAGATAGGAGTACTTGCTGAGCTCTTTTCAGTTAAGTCTGCAGCTTTTGGGGCATGGTTCAGACCCTGGGTTTGTGTTGCAGCAGGCTAGCACGTCTGGCTCAACAAGACAGAGTGCTGGAGTCCCAAGCTGGCAAAGAAAACGGTAGTTTTCAAAGGTAGTTTCAGCACATCAGGTGACAGTCCCAAGGAGGTCTCTGTGACCTAGCCCGTCACAATAGGATAACTTTGTTTTTGAAAAATATTGTATGTGTGGTGGGGGGTGTCATGAGGTTCCCAGTTCTACAACTCATCAGGCAGATGTGATAGCAACGAGGAAGACCACCTTCACTGAAAGGTAGAGAAGTGAACATGTTGCTAATGGGTCAAAAGTGGCCACCATAAAACATTGCAGCACCAGATTGAGTTCCCATGATGGAGTAGGGGCAGATATTTCAGGGTGAAGGCTATGAAGACCCTTGAGGAAGCGTATAGCGGGAGGGTGAGCGAAGATGAAGAACTCATCTACTTAGTGAGGGAATTCCATGATTGCTGCAAGACGCACTCTGATCGAGCTCACTCAGAGACCAGATTTCTTGAGTTCCAGTGTGTAACCCATTACTATTAATAAAGGAGAGGTAGTTGCTATTGTTTGCCTATTCTGGCACCAGGTATGGAATTTCTTCCATTTGCACAGGTAGGTATTCTGTGTAGTAGATTTTCTGCTGTTTAAAAGAATGTCCCTTACTTCCTCTGAATAGGTCATCACATTGTCTCAGAACCATGGAGTAGCCATGCTTATAGGTGTAGTCTTGCCAAGTTTGGGTGGTAGATCTGGCCTGCATCCTGAGACAGGAGATGAGGAAGAGTGCATTGTGAGCACACAGAAATCTTCAAGAGGTAAGGAAAACCACATTTGTCTGGGCCACGTGTGGGGCTATCAAGATTACTCTGGAGTTGTCGGTCCTTATCTTGTGTATGACCCTGGCTAGAAAGTGGGGAGGGGAAATCATACAGTAGATGTGCATCCCATTTAAGGAGAAAAGCATCGCCTAGAGAACGAGATCCCAGTCTTACTCTGGAGAAGAAGCATGGGCACTTGGCATTCTGGGTTGTCACAAAGAGGTTTATAGTTGGGAACCCCCAGAGTCTGAATATGTTCTGTAGTACCCTGGTGTTCATTTCCCACTCGTGGTTCTGGGAAAATTTTCTGCTCAGTGCGTCTGCAGTAGTGTTTTGGTATCCTGGTAGATAGAAGGCTGAGATGTCAATGTTGTGGCAGATTCACCAGTTCCATAGGAGAATGGCTTCTGTGCACAGGGAGTGTGACCGTGCCCCTCCTTGGCGGAACAAGTGATGTTGTCCGTCAGCACCTTTACGGCCTTGTCCCTGATCACGGTTAGGAAGTGTGAGCATGCATTGCAAACTGCCTACAGCTTCAGTAGGTTTATGTGTAATGTTGATTCAGACGGGGACCAGCAACCTTAGATTGTGTGGTTGTGCCTCCCAACTTAGCAGAGAAGTGTCCGTTATGAGTATCATCAATGGAAGGGTCTGCACAAAGGGAACTCTCATGCAAATGTTGTGTGGTTGAGTCCAGAGAATTTTTTACTTTGGTCAGCATCGTAAGATGCTTGTTTGTACTGTGTCTGTGTGGAA
Organism: Mauremys reevesii; assembly: GCF_016161935.1. Classification (NCBI taxonomy): domain Eukaryota; kingdom Metazoa; phylum Chordata; order Testudines; family Geoemydidae; genus Mauremys; species Mauremys reevesii. The sequence continues at coordinate 127,187,568 of NC_052624.1, read as the reverse complement.
TATATACTGTCCTGAGCTTGCTTTATAGGCACTGCGGGCTGGTTTGCATTATAACGATTAGGTGGACTAGAGTGGAAAAATCTGTGCTGGGGCAGAGAGGCTGTAGCACCTAGAGCAGGGGTAGGCAACCTATGGCACGGTGCTGAAGGTGGCACGTGAGCCGATTTTCAGTGGCACTCACGCTGCCCGGGTCCTGGCCACTAGTCTGGGGGGGGGGCTCTGCATTTTAATTTAGTTTTAAATGAAGCTTCTTAAACATTTTTAAAACCTTATTTACTTTACATACAACAATAATTTAGTTATATATTATAGACTTATAGAAAGAGACCTTCTAAAAATGTTAAAATGTATTACTGGCATGTGAAACCTTAAATTAGAGTGAATAAATGAAGACTCGGCACACCACTTCCAAAAGGTTGCCAACCCCTGATCCAGAGAGTTGAGGTAGGCCCCAATGAACTCCAGTCTCTGCACAGGTGTGAATATTGATTTTTGTTAGTTTATTTGTAGCCCTAGTTGTGTGAAGAGAGCTACTGACTTTTGGGTAGTTTCTACTGCCTCTTTCCGAATCGAGGCTTTGAATAAGCAATCTTACAGATGGGGAATATTATGACCCCTTGTCCGTGGAGGTGAGCTGCCACCACTGCAAGGATTTTTGAGACTACCTGTGGAGCTGCAGATGAGCTGAAAGGGAGTACTCAGTACTTGAAATTATCTGTTCCCAGAACAAAACTGAGAAACCTCCTGTGTGAGGGATGTATCGTTATGTGGAAATATGCATCATGGAAGTCAAGAGCTGAGAACCAGTCCCCTTGTTCTAGTGGTAGAATTATCATTGCTAGAGGGGTCATCCTAAATTGCTGGGTCTTCATGGATTTGTTGAGTTTTCTTAAGTCAAGAATGGGCCACCATCCCCTGGTTTTTTTTCTGAGTTAGAAAATAATGGGAGTAGAAACCCTTCCATCTATGTTGTGTTGATACTGGTTTTACTGCACCTAGGCATATGAGTTGGTTTACCTTCTGTTGCAGTAGGTGTTTGTGAAAAGGGTCACTGAAGAGGGATGGGGAGGGAGGGTTGGTTGGGGGGATGGAGGTAAATTGGATGCAATAGCCAGTCTTGATGATTTCTAATGCCCATTTGTCTGATGTGATTTTTTGCCACACTGGGTGGTATGGAATCAGATGGTCTCTGAATGGATGGATGGGTCCAACAACAGAAAAAGGAGATGTCTCTGATCCTCAATCAAACCTTCAAAACTGTTGTTTAGAGGGAGTTGTTGGGACATCGAGGACTGAGAAGGGAGTGGTCTCCATCTTGAGGGTCTCTGTCACCGCCTTTGCAGGTCATATTGCCTCTGAGGTTGGGTGTAGGGTGTGGATCTAGAGCTTTGTGTCAAGTAATACTTCCCGTTTGTTCTTTCGTGTAGACATGCATATGTCCAAGGATCTCAGAGTCGCCCTGGAAGGGACTGATCCTTTTTGGCTGCAAACAGCTTGAGTCCTTTGAACAGGAAATCCTTGACAGTTGTACTTCTTTTGGAAAACCCGAGAAGTGGAGCCAGGAGGCTTGTCACATTACTATGGCTGTGGCATTGGACCAGGCCCCCGTGTCTGCGGCTTCCGGTGAAGCTTGTAAATCTGTGCAAGCTAGGATCTGAACCTTGGATATGAGGGCTTTAAATTGTTACTTGAGGACAAAAAGAATGTGCTATAGCAAGGAGGCATGACCTCCCTCGGAGAATGATTTGGAGGGACCACAACCAGCCCCCTGGTGGATAGAGCCAGGAAGGCCATGCCCGGCCCAGCAGAAGCAGAGGAGTGGAACAGGAAGTACAAGAGGTGGGCCGTGCAGCTCAGTTGAACTGGAGCTGCCGAGGAAGACAGATACTTCTCCCCCACTGCTGCAGTTGGATGCCGAGGAGTACCTCTGCTGCCCTGAGGACTTGCCGAAGCTTCCAGCCACTCCAGACACCAAGTAGCTGCTGGGAATACCATTGGCTGTAAATCCCAGTGAGATGGAGGATGACCCCAGGATCCAGGTACACCTCGAGGGGAGGGGAGGAAGTAGCCCAGAGACAGCCGACTAGTCCGGCTGCACTGCTGCCTGAACCCAGGTCAGTGTGTTACAGCTGGATTCCCCACTGAGCCAGAGGTTCAGAGGGTCGAGGTATGGAGGGTAATGGAGAATGCCTTGACTTCTCCCTGTGTGGACCGGGAGGCTTAGGATAGTGTTAGCAGTACGCTGCCCATAGGTCCCAATAAGCCCACTGTGGTGGGAATGGCATTGGTGGCAACATCCCTGGGAATCTGTTCCATCCTTGAGTTTCAGGTTTGGGGTGGTATTTATGTAGCTCTAGAAATAGATTTCCCCTTCATCATCATTCTCGTCACTGGATAAAGGAAGAGCTGATCTGGGTGGTGTGGTAAGTTGGCACAGTACCAAGTGTGCTGGAGTAAGGTCGGTACTGAGGAGTGGAGATTCTGGTGCCGAGGAGACTAGACGTTCTTTATGTCATAGAAATTGCTGCGGTACTGAGAGCATCAGTACCGAGGAGGGTGTTGTTGGCAGCACTGGTTGCCTTTACTGCGGTTGTCGATGCCAAGAGTTGTGTGCTATACGCTGTGGAGGCAGAAGGTGGTTGTGATGTTCTGTACCTTGGGGGAACACCCAGCACCCCCATGTTCATCCTTTTAATATGATTGTGTGGTATCTAATGCAAAGTTTGTCATGTCAGGTGTCTTCGGAAGGCTCATGATGCACTGAGCATTACTGTTATAGTAATGTTATAGGTTGTAATTTCATGTATATAATTATGAGGCTGAAAATGTGTCCTCATGGCTTAATGCAAGCCCAGGCAAAAACTCTCCAAGACCAGAGGGGCAGTTCACACCTCATCAGGGCAGGTATGGGACAAACCCAGCACATCCTCACAGGAACAAAGGACACTGGCCTAGGCAACAATGAAGGATCTGTTGGACTCTTGAGTAAGTCACTCCCCTTCCTTTGGTCACTTTGAGACTGCAATGAGGAAACACTCACCAGACTCTGGACATGAAGGAAGAAAAGACATGATAAAAGGGAGAGACATTTGCCATGCTCTTCCTCTCTCTTCCACCTCCATCTACAGACATCACCACCAAGCAACTGAAGCAAAGAGGACAGCCTGGCTGAAGGGCAACCAGCCAAACTGGTGAGACACATCTAAGTTTGTAAGGGCATTGAAAGTGTTAAGATCAGCTTAGAATGCATTTTCCTTTTATTTCATTTCAACAAATCCGACTTGTTATGCTTTGATTTATAATCACTTAAAATCTATCTTTGTAGTGTGATAGACCAACGTCAGTTGGGAACAGCAGACTAGTAGAAGGGAGATATACTGGCCACTGGATAAGCAGTTTTCTGTTCCCCGAGTGACCAGAGCAGGGGCTGCTCCAGGCTAATGAGAACACCTGACTCCAATTAACCTGCTAAGAGTCAGGTGAGGCTGTTAAGCACCTGACTCTAATTAAGGCCCCTCTGATGCTATAAAAGGACTCACTCCAGTCAGGCCAGAGAAGAGGAAGTGCATGCAAGGAACTGGGAGCAAGAGGCGTGCAAGAAGCTGAGAGTGAGTACGCATACTGCTGGAGGACTGAGAAGTACAAGTGTTATCAAACATAGAATCATAGAATATCAGGATTGGAAGGGACTTCACATCAGGAGGAAGGTCCAGTGGTGAGGACAAAGAAGGTGTTGGGAAGAGGCCATGGGGAAGTAGTCCAGGAGTTGTAGTTGTCACACAACTGTACCAGGAGGCACTCTAGACAGCTGCAGTCCACAGGGCCCTGGGCTGGAACCCGGAGTAGAGGGCAGGCCCAGGTTCCCCCCAAACCTCTCAACTCCTGATCAAACACAGGAGGAATTGACCTGGACTGTGGCTCCTACCAGAGGGGAAGGTCTCTGGGCTGTTTCTCGACCCAGAGGACAAATCTGTGAGGCAAGCAAATCTGCCAATAAGCGCAGGATCCACCAAGGTAGAGGAGGAATTTTGTCACAGTAGTTGATAAATCTGTTTATTCTACCTGAAGCAGTGTGTTTGGTTTGAAGCATGTCAGAGACTCCCCTTGGGATAATAAGCCTGGTGCATATTAATATCTTTGTTAAATTGCCAAACTCATATAAGCTTGCAGTGTCCAGCGGGCATAACTGGACGCTGCAAGATGGATGTTCCTAGGGTTGTGTCTAGTCTCATTCGGTTGCACAATCCAAGGAGCAGCTTACATGCCAGAGGCTGTGCATGAGCAGCTCAGGTGTGGGGGTTCTCACAGCAGAGCAGCGTAAGGCTGGCTCCCCGAGTCAAGGATTGGAGTGACCTAGCAGATCACCAGTCTAGAAAAGACCAGAAGGGAACGTCACAGTGGTTCCACAGACTGTAAGCACTGCTGAGCAGCTTGGTGCTGCATGTTTGAGTGGCTTCAGCGGTACCGAGGCAAGGATGGCAGGTTTCCCTTTTTTGCCTTTTTCTGAGCCAGACGCTTAGGGTCTTTGGCTCGCACAGTACGCACGGTACCGGATGGTCATGCTGCCTGAAGTAGATGGTCTCAGTGCGGCCAGTACCGATGGGGTCTAAAGTGTTGGGGAATGTCTCTTTTTCATGGGCTTCTGAGAAGGGGAGGACAGACCCCGTTTCTCTGTCACCTTTTTAGAGGAGTACTCCTTCCTCTGAGAGGATGATGGGGAACCTCTGTCAGATGCTGCCGTCTCAAACTGAGGGCAGTAGAGAAGGAACTGAGGGAGGGTTGGTCGGACAGTGCTATGTAACCGCTCGAGGCAGTGCAAGACAGGGACAACGCATGAGCGACCCAACCAGGCACTACTAAAAATCTCCGATTACAAGTGCAAGGGCACAGATTCACCGAAAGTGGAGCAACCACAGGGACACTCTTCAAAGAAGAACTCCCCTTTATATAGGCATCTGCTCTCTTTCATGCCTGGATGTGAAGAGGAGCATCGTGGAAATAGAAATGGACATGAAAATGTGGTATCCTGGCAGTTTGCACAGGTTTTGTGGCTCTAGAGCCAAGAGAATTATTAAAGAATTAGAAAACATACCTTACAGTGACAGACTCAAAGAGCTCAATCTATTTAGCTTAACAAAGAGAAGGCTAAAGGGTAACTTGATTACAGTCTACAAGAACCACATGGGTAACAAATATTTGATAATGGGCTCTTCAGTCTAGCAAAGAAAGATATAGCATGATCAAATGGCTGGAATTTGGAGTTAGACAAATTCAGACTGCAAATAAGTTGTACATGTTTAACACTGAGGGTAAATAAGCACTGCAAAAATGTATCAAGGGTCATGGTGGATTCTCCATCACCAGAAATTTTTAAATCAAGACTGGATGTTCTTCTAAGAAATATGCTCTAGGAATTATTTTGGGATAGTTCTATAACCTGTGTTATGGACAGACTGGATTATCACAATGGTCCCTTCTGGCCTTGAAATCTATAAGATCTTTTCTTAAAAATAGCAAAGCAAGATATCAAAACCTTTTTGGGAACTGCTCTTATTTCCAGACTCCAGGTAAGAATAAATTCCACAGTACTTCCTTGAGGTATATGCTCTGGCAGAGCTGCTCCTGTGGAGTGGAGAAATGGAAATTAATTAGTTAATTAATTAAAGCCAGCAATAATTTCACAATGCATTTGTTCTTTAAAGAGATATCAGAGTTAAACTGTACTCCATATTCTGAATTATTGACATTTTTTATTAAATACCTAGTTAATATTCTCTAGTGAAGAACCTACCACAGAACTCAAGCTTATTGAAGGTGTGAAATAAAATAATAGGGTTTGCTAAACACACATTACTATATGCTTTACTGCTGAATTTTGAAGGCCTTATTGTCACCTCCCATGTGATGGAAAAATCTCCATGGAGAGAAGCTCTCCAGAGTTTTCCCCTATGCTCTCCATTATGATGGGAGTGTTTGGGAGCTCTATGGATTGTGGAAGCTGTAACTCTGTCACACCCCACTGACCACTAAGGCTATGTTTTTACTGCAGTTAGCTCAAGTTAACTCCTCTCGAGTTAACCTAGTTACAGTGAGCGCAGCCACACTGCAAAATAACACTAAAGCTGCACAGAATGACTGCTCATCAACTGCTAATACAGTTTGAGGTCTTACCCTCAACTCAATAGGATTTCTCTCGAGGGGAAGGCAGGATTAGGGAGGAGAAATAGGGCAGAGACACAGACCCCTTCCTTTTGCCTCTGACTTTTCTCAGCCTAGTTCGCTCCCTGAAGCAACATCATCTGCTGCAAATGTCTCAGGAGGAGAAGCAGAGCTGAGGAAACAATCTCCTCAAAAGGCAAACACAGCCTTTGGACCTGGCTGGGAATTAGACAGACACATTACTGAGCCCATTAGTCTGAACATCTGAAATAAAGTCTGACATTTCCCTTGGAAAAGATCTGTAGCTGCAAGTTCTGGCTGAGCCACTGGCCAGTCAGAGGGCAGAACAATCTTGAGGAAACTTCAGAGGGTGGGGCAAACCTCTGCTGCCAGTGACTGACAGGTCCAGTTCTGCCCCCAAGATGCAAACACTGTAAAGTACCAACTGGAATGGGTCTGTGGACCTTAGTACACAGAATGGAAAATTTCTTAACAATAATTTCTGCTAGCACAGAAAAATTCACAGACCACAATTCTGGACATCTGGGCTTCTCTCTGCAGCTCACAGAGGCAGTTGTGACAGTATACTCCATAAGGCTTTATGGGGTGGGGGTGCTCATAAATGTATGTATGATATAACCGGAATAGGGTTTTGCTACATATGCCATGTAACATATCTATGTAAAGGTTATGATCTACTGGTTATGTTCATCCTAGTTGTATGTAGGCACCATTTGTGTGCTCAAAGTTATGAACATTGGCTGTATAATTGCTTGATCTCTAAGTAGCCTTAGTTAAAACATTTGGTCACTTCTTGGGAAAGGAATGTGTGAATTATGTGCTCAGTCCAGAAGCACTTAACAGACAAAAGAGCTTGGAAGGCTCCAATCCACATACGAAGTCTTCCTGGAGACATACAAGATACCATGTGGAAATTGGCTTCTGCCTGTAAAGACTGAGTCATGCATGGACATGTGACTTGCCCAGGTGACCCCAGAACTCCATCTTGGAGCTGGACTTTGCATAGGAGTGAGGAAGGGGGTGTCCACCACAAGAGAAAGTCTATTTAAACCCGTGAGAGACCCCTCCATTTTGTCTTCAGCTGGCTAAAGAAGGACCCTCTCCACCCCACACGGGATACTTAAAGGAAACTGGAACTAAGGTCAGTAACTACAGAGGGTGACAGTGATTGCTGGACCCAGGCTAAAAGGAGATTAGTTTGTAAAAGGGAGCATTCTGGAACTCTTATCTGTATTTAGTTTGATTAGACATAGATTTGCGCATTTTATTTTATTTTGCTTGGTAAGTTACTTTGTTCTGTCTGTTACTACTTGGAACCACTTAAATCCTACTTTCTGTATTTAATAAAATCACTTTTTACTTATTAGTTAACTCAGGGTATGTATTAATACCTGGGGGAGTAAACAACTGTGCATATCTCTCTATCAGTGTTATAGAAGGCGAACTATTTATGAGTTTACCCTGTATAAGCTCTATACAGGGTAAAACAGATTTATTAATACCTGGGGGAGCAAACAACTGTGCATATCTCTCTATCAGTGTTATAGAGGGTGGACAATTTATGAGTTTACCCTGCATAAACTTTATACAGGGTAAAACGGATTTATTTGGGTTTAGACCCCATTGGGAGTTGGGCATCTGGGTGCTAAAGACAAGCACACTTCTGTGAGCTGTTTTCAGGTAAACCTGCAGCTTTGGGGCAGGTAATTCAGACTCTGGGTCTTTGTTGAAGTAGACAAGAGTGTCTGGCTCGGCAAGACAGGGTGCTGAAGTCCTGAGCTGGCAGGGAAAACAGGGATAGAAGTAGTCTTGGCACATCGGTTGGCAGCTCCCAAGGGGGTTCCTGTGATACAACCCGTCACATCAGTGTTTTGGCACCATATGCTCTGGCCACACCTCCTCTGCTCCCACTATTCCCAAGCTATAAAACTTACATAACATCATTAGCAGATATTCCAGAGATATTGAAATAACTATGTACATTAGACCAAGGAAGACAGTCATATGGTAATGGTTCTATTTAGTATATGACTCTTAAGTTATGAGCTATCCAGGGTGGGTAGAAGATGCTGCGAGCAGAATGAAAATTATCAATAAGAAATCTTCTGTTCTACAGCACAGCATCTCCCACAATCCTGAATGCTGGGAAGTAGCGAGCAGTGAACAGATGTGGCACCCTGGAACCCCCATATTCATCACTGTGATATGATTATATGTTTTGTACAAAGTATGCCTTGTGAGGTATCATTTTATAAGTTTTGATCTGTTGAACAATAAGAATCTGTTGGATAGTATGTATTATCACTGTATGAGAAGTTATGAAGTATTAATATAAGTGTTACTGAAATATGTTGTGAGGTTGGGAACACCCACAACCAGCCTTTCAGTTACAACAAAGGAGTAGCCATCAATAGCCAGACAGTTGTTATTGGCTCATCAACACACAATCCACTATCCCAGAGGCTTCTAGAGAAGGCACATGCACAATGGAAACTGCTTGACCAATGGGAACTGCCTGACCCCCACATAACTGCAAGGATCTTTTTAGTAGATGGAAGAATGGATAAAAAGAGAGACAGTGCCATTATCAATGGGCCTCTCTCCCCCACATCGACAGCTGGAAGAATGTCTACAAGACAAAAATTTGAACTAGGGAAGGTTGATCCCAAGTTGGAAGTTATTCCCAGCCTTTGTATTGAGGAACTATAGCCTGTCAGGGTGAGAAAAGCTGTTTGATTCAACTCTCGCTTAGACTAAAAGTTTAGGATTTAGAATGTGTTTACTTTTTATTTTCTTAAGGTAACTCTCTCTGACCTTTATGCCTACCACTTACAATCATTTAAAATTTTTCTGTAGTTAATAAATTCATTTTAATGTTTTATCCTTACCAGTGAGTTTGTCTAAAGTACTTGGGAAACTCAGCTCAGGTTACAAAAGCTGGTGCATGTCCACTTTCCTTTGGCAAAGTGGCGAACTAGCTAATAAACTTACACTTGCCAGACATCTGACCAGTGCAAAACGGTACAGTTCTGGGGTGCAAGACTGGGGAGCTGGAGAGAACTGGCCAGAGCCTTCCTACTGATGATTTATGACTGGCTGGGAGATCATTCATGAAACTCAGTTGGGTGTCTGTGGATGTCTGTGTGAGTGCAGTGCCTATCAGAGGCCTAGAGCTTGACATCAGCATCAGATGCTGAGGCCACCCAGGTTGGTTGGATTGGAGGGCTCAGTGGTCCCACAGTCCAGGTTGCACACTGGAAACCTCATGATAGCTGCTCCGCAAATTTCTGAAGTGAACACATTTGGTCATTCTGCCATGAGGTTGCTAAGGAACTCAGGAAGCGAGACTTGATCCCTTCTGGGACAAGAATCTCTGATGATCTGTAGGCTTCCACAATACATATTCTAATCCACCTAACAATGGAGAACTTGAAAGCTCTGAGTCCCTGCATTTCAGATGGAAGGACACAAATAGGGAGCCCAATATTCTTGTGGAGTCTATATGCTTAAGATAGAGATCAGAAGATTATTGAAAACCTAAGGTGTGCCACACCTTTTCAGTTGGATGTTGTGTTTTGGACAGAATAAAAGAATCACAACCTGTTGGAAAGTATGGAAAGAGGAATTTACTTTAGGAAGACAGGATTTTGGTGGCCTTAGCTCCACCTTATCCTTGTATAACACAAAGTAAAGCTCCTGTATAGATAAGGTTGCCAGTTCCAACACTCGCCTGGCAGACATGACAGCTACTAAGGAACAAGTGTTAATAGATAAATAAAAGGCCAATACTGAAGTCAGAGTCTCAAAACTAGTGGAAGGTCCCATTTTGGGAATAGCTGCCTGACTGCTGGTGTGGCTTATTGGACTGCTCAAAGCAATGTGGCTATTTGTGAACTGTCTGCCAGGGAGTCTGAGGATTTTGTGAACAGCCTGATACTAAGAGCAGACATTTGACATGCAATGATACTGGACTGAAGGCCTCTGTCCATGCCTTCTTGGAGCAAGTCCAGAATGGTTGGAATCTGTATTCCCTGTAAGCTACCTGGTTGGGCAGCCACCCAGGAGAAATTCACGTGCCGCCCAGTTGATTAGCAGAGTGCGCACATCCAGCAGCATGTGTTCAGGTGCCCCTGCCCCCCCTGCTTTGCAGCCACGGTGCTGTCACGGTGCCCTCCTGCTGGCTGTACAGAGTTGCGGGGGGAGAGGAGAAGGGGGGATGATGCGAGGGTGTCCATCTCCCCCACCCCTGTACCTAATCTCTACAGAGCAGGGGAGAGGGGACATCCTGGGTAAGGATGACTTGGAGCTGCTGCAGTCTGAGGTCTGAACTGTGAGTGACTGAGTGCCATTCTTAAAGAGACAGCACCCAGTTTCTGAGACTTCCCCAGCAACCAGCTCACACAGTCCCTGTCTCTCTCACTCTCTCTCTCCCTCCTGCCCATGTACCCCATCTCCGCAGAGCAGGGGCCGGGAGACAACAGGGCTCAGGATAGAGCAGGAGAGCCTTCAGTGAGTGCCTTAAAGAGACAGCACATGGCATTTATCAGAAGCTTCCCCAGCAACCAGCACCCACACTGTCTCCGAGTCACACACACTCTCTCTCTCTCTCTCTCTCACACACACACACACACACACACACACACACACAGATTCTCTTTCACACTCATCTCCCAAAACATACCTGTATTATTATTGTTGTTACTTCTTGCAATGCACATATATTCTCTGTAATTTTATTCTTTCAAAGTGTGTTTTATAGTGTTTTGACTGGTCTATGCATTTCATAATTTTTTTCGTACACTTAAATTTAATTCCTTGAGTAGTGAGTTCTAAAATGCCTTCTCTGTCCTGGCTGAAGTAATTATCCCTATGGTAACTTTTTAAAAATATATATTATATCTAGGTTTTTTGTTTCTACTGTGGCACAGATCCGCACATACCTCAGTGCACATAAAATTTATTCCACACATGGATGGAGAAAATTAAAGGGAACATTGGTTGGAATTCCTGGAATTCTGGAATTTCCATTGTGCTTTTGGCAATAGTCATTGAATCTGGACTTTTAAAGTCGATACTCTCCTAGCTGTAAGCAATGTCTTAATGACTCCTGAGGACAGACCAAAACCTTCTAGTGCTTCCCTCACAATAACCAGACTGTTTGTTGAAGCCAGTTTGGGTCCGGATAAGGAAGAGGACTTTGCAAGAGGATGCCTGGTATCCATGGAAACTGGAGTACAGACTCCAGTGTCAGCCCTGTTAGGTCTAAGAATCAAGGTCTCTTCAGACAATTAGGAGTTATCAGTATCACCTGTTGCCTGTTCTAATTTTATTTTTCAGTAGTGAAAAGGGTGGAAACTTGTAAGGTATGCCCTGCAGCCAACTGTGCGATAAGGCATCTGTCCCCGTCGATCTGGAGTCTATCTCCCTTCTGAAGTATTTTGGCCTATTTGCATTTGTACAATTCATGGACAGGTCAGTCAAAGAGAGGCAAAACATCTGAATGATGAGATTGCGGAGACTGAAAACCTCCTGATTCTGGCCCCACTAAGATAGTCTGCCTTTTGGTTCAGGTCCCCTTTGATGTGGTTTGCTCTGAGGAAAAGGAAGAACTGTTCCGCCCACCTCATTATTTTTATTGTAGTGCTGAACTCGTTGGTCCCTCTGGTTGTTTAAATATACTACCATAGCCATATTGCCTGAATGAACCAGGACATGGTTGCCCTTTAGGATGGGCTGGAACCTTTGCAGAGGTAGCTTAACTGCTCTCAAATCTCCATGTTGTGAGCCTTTTCCTTTTAGCTCCAGCAGCCCTGAGCTATTTGGGTCTCCCAATGAGCTCCTCAGCCCTCCAGGCTGGTATCAGGTGCCAGGACTAAAGGACCTGGAAGGCAGATGGCTATGTCTTTGCAGACATTATTGTGGGCTAGTCACCATTGTAAGGAGTTGAATACCTGTTTTGGAGCCCCTATTTGATCTTTCATGTGTTCTAGTAAGTGGTGCCAAACCTTTTAGCATGAAGGCTTGAAGACTTCTGATGTGTGATTGTGCCTGTGGAGTGATCCCTATGCACAAACACCGGGCAATCTAGCAATCTAATCTGGAGGCATAATTCTATGGTAGACCTCCTACAGCTCCAGAGCAAGAAAATAAATTTCTGAATGGAGCCAGAGAATTTTTCATGGTACTGATAATGAAGCTGTGCTTCTCGAGGAAAATCAACATCCGAGACATGGTCCTGTATGCTGCTGACTGCGATGGAGCTTTGATCAACTTAGTGTTTCAGCACCATTGGTCATCTGGTTCTTGAATGTTATAGTGCCTGAGGTCACTTGTTAATATGCTTGCCTTACTAGGCTTGTTCCATTCATCCCTAATCACTCCCTCAGAGAAGGACTGAAAGGGTCTTGCAGTCTTGGGGTATGTCTAGACTACCCGCTGGATCAGCGGGTAGCGATCGATCTATCGGGGATCGATATATCACATCTCGTCTAGATATATCGATCCCCGAACGTGCTCCCGTCGACCCTGGAACTCCACCAGGGCGAGAGGCAGAAGCGGAGTCGACGAGGGAGCCGCGGCTGTCGATCCCGCGCCATGAGGATGGGAGGTAAGTCGAAATAAGATACGTCGACTTCAGCTACGTTATTCCTGTAGCTGAAGTTGCGTATCTTACATCGACCCCCTCCCTCCCCCACCACACACAGTGTAGCCTTGGGGAGGATTTTGAGGGGAAGAGTTTACTCTGAGGCTAAATCACAGGAGCCTGCTCAGGTTTCAGAGCCAGACAGCTCACCTTCCTCACTGGAGGAGGAGGAGGATTCATATAGCCTGGATTTTTTGTGCTTTTTCTTCCCCTTTTTAGATTTTTTTAACCTTTTTTGCACACTTTGGAAGTGTAGATGCTCTGCTGCAGCTTTGGTGAGGCTTTTTGCTGCTTGCCTTCCTTAGGGTCTGGAGCCCTCTTGAAAGGTCTGCCTCAGTATCCGTCCCCAGTGGGTCCCATTCCCCCTGCATAGGGGGAACTTGTAAGAGCCTCCTGGTCAACTTGGGAAGGAGGGGGCTAATTGAAATCCCTGTTACTTTCCCCAGGGCACTTGGAATGCACTTTAAAACTTTGGGGATGGGGCGGGAGAGGAAACCTATGGCCTCAAAAGCCTCCATTCTCTGTTCTGGGACTTAGCCCAAGTCAATTGGTCAGGGTCCTCCTCATTTTTGGAACCTCTCCCTGCTCTGCACTAGGGTTCCTGGTCCATTTTTCCCTGTCGGAGTCATGACTGCCTCAGTGGGTAGGGGACCATACCTGCCTGTCTGACTTGCAGCTGCAGGACCTAACGGAGTTAGGCTGGGAGGGCTGGACACTACTTACCATCTGCTGAGCCTAGGAAGGCTGCCTCACATATAGAATAGTGCTTGGATTTGACCCAGTGCTTTCTTCGCTGCTCTGCCATCCCTGTAAGGGTCTGAGGAGACAGCAGGGAGAAGTTGCAATGGAGTCACAGGGAGGGCTAAACCCCTGATCCAGGAAGGAGACACAACCCTGAGGAGGGAGAACACTGCTCCCCACTGCCCAAAAAACTGGGCAGAAAAGTTAAAATAGAAGTAGTAAGAACAGGCGCAAAAGAGACCGCCACTGTCTGCTGCTGTGGAGACAGACAATCTAGCTGCATGTGGGAGCAGAGGGAGTGGCCAGACTGTGCAGTGCCAAAACACCAATCCATTTCCGCGAGCTGCAGAGAGACAAGAACAGCCCGGACAGCCAGAACTGTGGGAGACACTGGGCTGCAAAAGGATAAATTTCTGAAAAGTTGATAATTGACTTCAACCATAGCAGCAGTCTCTATAGTTCATACACACATACCATATTATACAAGACATAAAAATAACCAAGTAAGAAACCTGCTCATTGAAGTGTTTTAAACAGCAATAGATCACAAGAGCATAATCCTCCTTTTTCATTTATTATTTATACTGAGCAATATACAAGTATAGCATTTCACAGATGAATAAAACAAACATGGAAACTGAACTACACTGCAGTTTCATTTTTTTTTCTGGGTAGTGCCAAATTTAGGGCTCGTCAAAAGGTGCTACCTTAACAGCCCTAGAGATTGAATTTCTCTGGTTACTTATCACACAGCCTAGACAGGCTGAACAGCTGCAGTTCAAGCCTCCCCTCACTATCCTACTAATGTGCATTGAATCTGACTTGAAGGGACTACACACCTCTTATGGTCTGTAAATAGTGGACTGAACATGGAAACTGAACTACAATTTGAGACCTCAATCTTTGGGTTTAGCTGAGCTGTATCACTCCAGCTGGGGATTTCCACACCAAAATTGAATCCCAGTAGGCCCATTAAGGCAGCTTTAGAGCTTGCTTGCACCACCAGTGCAGCAAAAAGGGGGGCAGGGGCCATACAGCGGAAAGATGTGGGAGGGCATATCTGGCCCTACATGTTCAGGGGGTCAGAGAGGATCTGGCCCTACATTGTTCTTTGACAAACCTACTATCAATAATTAACAAAAAATATAAACAAGTGTCTAGTCAAGACACTGCAAAGGCTGGGCAAATTAATCTTTAGTGACTGTGCTATACTCGCTGATTGTAATAAATGAAGGTTACTTACTTGTAACTGAGGTTTTTTGAGATGGACTCTGCATATTTACACTTTTGGGATATGTGCCAGCTCATGCTATTGAGCGGTGCAGCCTTCGATTAGTAGTGCCTTTTAGAACACTCACGCACCCCAACCCCGTCCTTCCCCTCAGTGTTCGAGCACGTTCTGACAGTGGGGCTATAAGGGGTATGTGTGCGCAGCAGCAGTGGCACCTCACTTCCGTCCACTGCTAATCACAGCATCACAGAACTGGAAAATACCTCAGAGGTCTTTTAGTCCAATCCCCTGCAGTCAAGGCAGGACTAAGTATTATCTAGACCATCCCTGACAGGTGACTGTCTAACCTGCTCTTAAAAACCTCCAGTGATGGAGATTCCACCACCTCCCTAGGCAATTTATTCCAGCGTTTAGCTACCCTTACAGTTAGGAAGTTTTTCCTAATGTCCAACCTAAACCGCCTGTGCTGCAATTTAAGCCCATTGCTTCTTGTCCCATCCTCAGAGGTTAAGACGAATTTTTTTCCCTCCTCCTTGCAACAATCTTTTTATTTACTTGAAAACTGTTATGTCCCCCCTCAGTGTTCTCTCCTCCAGATTAAACTAACCCAATTTCTTCAGTCTTTCCTCATAGGTCATATTTTCGGTCTCCTTTGGACTATCTCCAATTTGTCCACATCTTTCCTGAAATGTGGTGACCAGAACTGGACAAAATACAATATAGAGTTGTGAGTAGTTACAACTCTGCAGAAAAGAAGGAAGGTGGAGAGTGTGAATATGCAGAATTCATCTCAAAGAACTCTGGTTACAAATAACCTTCATTTCTTCTTTGAGTGTATTCTGCATGTCCCCACTCTTGGGACAGTTTAGTCAGCAGTGCATATCGAAAGAAGGACAGCGGGTAAAGAGTCCTAATTAAACAAAGACTACAGAAACAATCTACCAAACTGGTCACCTGATGCTAACACACACTGCTTAGTGAACATACGTATTGAGGTCTACATGGCTGCTTTTACAAATTTCATTTAGTGGAAAATGCCTTACACATGCTACAGAAGCAGCAATTCCTTGCGGACTGTGCTATCAGCAGAGCAGGAGGAGATTGTAAGGCATTTTTATAACTTCCCAGTATACATTGTCTGACCCATCTAAGATAACATTTGTGCATAAACGGGATTTCCTTTATAGTTACTCACATAGTTTGCTTGAAAATCTAAAATCCAAGGTCCTAAATATCTTTTAGCATCCAAACAGAATAACTCTGACTTGCCATTACTTGAATGTGGTCTGGTGAAAAACAGTGGTAGACTAACAGATTGATTGACATGGGAATGAAAAATTACTTTTGCTAAATTTTGTGCGAGGACAAAACTACTTTATGAAAAACTGTAAATGGAGGGTCAGTCATTAAAGTATGAAGTTGACTAACTTTCCTGGTTGATGTTATTGCTATAAATGTATAATATAAATGCAGTCTTAATCCAAAGATGAAATAGAGAATAAGAAGATAAAAGTTCAAAAGGTGAAGACAATCTGTGGCCTGGTCCACACTAGGACTTTAATTCGAATTTAGCAGCGTTAATTCGAATTAACCGTGCACCCGTCCACACCAGGAAGCCATTTAATTCGACATAGAGGGCTCTTTAGTTCGAATTCTGTACTCCTCCCCGACGAGGGGAGTAGCGCTAAATTCGACATGGCCATGTCGAATTAGGCTAGGTGTGGATGCAAATCGACCTTAGTAGCTCCGGGAGCTATCCCACAGTGCACCACTCTGTTGACGCTCTGGACAGCAGTCCGAGCTTGCATGCTCTGACCAGCCACACAGGAAAAGCCCCGTTCAAATTTGAATTCCTTTTCCTGTCTGGCCAGTTTGAATCTCATTTCCTGTGTGGACGTCGTGGCAAGCTCAGCAGCACTGGCAGTGATGCAGAGGGCCCCAGCATGGACTGACCAGGAAGTCTTGGATCTGATCGCTGTGTGGGGTGAGGAGTCTGTGCTTTCGGAGCTGCGCTCCAACAAACGGAATGCAAAGACCTACGAGAAGGTCTCCAAAGCCATGGCACTCAGAGGATACAGCCGGGATACAACGCAGTGCCGCGTGAAAGTCAAGGAGCTGAGACAAGACTACCAAAAACTCAGAGCGGCAAACGGACGCTCCGGAGCCCAGCCCCAGACATGCCGGTTCTACGAGGCACTGCATGCCATTCTCGGTGGGTCTGCTACCACTGCCCCACCAGTGTGCGTGGACTCTGAGGATGGGATACTGTCGACGGACTGTTCCTCGGAGATGTTCACGGACGGGGAAGATGAGGAGGACGAGGCAGTCGACAGCGCTTACAACGCTGATTTCCCCGACAGCCAGGATCTCTTCATCACCCTCACTGAGATCCCCTACCAACCCTCTCCAGCCGTTACCCCAGACCCTGAATCAGGGGAAGGATCAGTCGGTAAGTGCTTTAAACATGCAAACATTTTTTCTACCAGAACAGGAATATTAACAATGCGAAAAGAAGGTCAATATATATAGGGATGGAACAGAAATCCTCTTGGGAGATTTCCAAGAAGCACTCCTGCAGGTAATCGAAAAGCCTCCGCATGAGGTTCCTGGGGAGAGCTGCCTTATTGGGTGCTCCGTGGTAGCACACTTTTCCGCGCCAGGCTGTCATCAGGTACTCTGGGAGCATTGCCTCCACGAGCATGGCCGCATAGGCCCCTGGTTTGTGCTGGCTTTCACGCAGCATGCGCTCTCTATCTGCCTCAGTGACCCTCCTAAGGGTGATCTCGCTCGGAGACTCCTGCATTTAATTACAATAATTTGTGTACTATTAGTATTGGGAGTGCTTCACTGTTCCTTTGCATAACAATGAGTGTCACTTTACAGCCACGTGGTGGATGCTGCAGAGTGGCATTATACAGGGATCTTTCCCAGGGAACAGACGCGAGGGGGTGCAACAGGGGCAGAGTTTATGCTTTCAGGATTGCCTGTTGCAAGAGGACAGTGGTATACATTGACTTTTAAGCAGCCAAAAGTTTTTGGCTTACCATGCCTGGCTGCTCCAGGGATTCTGCTGTCCCGCCCCGCTTGTCTGGTCTGCAGTGCAATCCCCCAGGCAATGAAAGCGAATTCCGAAAATTCGAACTTTCCCTGAGTGAGTGCTGTGCATGGTCTTGTTCACAGAGACTGACTAGACTATGTTTCCTCTTTGCGGAAATGTATCTTTATAAGGAAGTCAATCCCTTTTTCCCATCACACAGCTGCCATTGTATCCCGACCTGCTCCAGCATGCCCCTCAGAGAGGCTGGCGCAGATTAGGTGGCGCAAGAAAAAGACACGGGACGAGATGTTCGCAGAACTTATGGGCTGCTCCCGAGCCGAGGCGGCCCAGCAGAGCCAGTGGAGGGAGAACCTCTCTCAGCAGCAGCGCTCACACAGCGAACGGGAGGACAGATGGTGTCTGGAGGACCAGCAGGCGACTCAAACGCTGCTTGGACTAATGAGGGAGCAAACGGACACGCTCAGGCGCCTTGTGGATGTTCTGCAGGACCGCAGGCAGGAGGACAGAGCCCCCCTGCAGTGTATCTGCAACCACCCTCCCCCGCCACAAAGTCCCATACCCCCCTCACCCAAAATAACAAGAAGGAGGTGCGCCAGGGGCCGTGAAAACTGTCACTCCACCCCAGCAGAGTGCTCAAGTACCAAAAAGCTCTCATTTGCTAAATTTTGAGAAGTCCTTCCCTTCCTGGATCACCCAAGCCCAAATCCCAGTTTCGTTCCCTCACTGTGTAGTTGATTATTAAAAATAGTTTGCTGTTCATTACTGTTTCCGTCATGTTTCTTTACAGAAGACTTTGTGTGAAGGGGGGGGAGGGGTTAGGTAATTGCATAGGACGGTCACCATTACCTGGATACATACACGGGGGCAGGATCTACAGCAGGTCACACACACATAGTGCAGTCACTAGGCACCCTGGTC
This sequence comes from Mauremys reevesii, assembly GCF_016161935.1. Taxonomy (NCBI): domain Eukaryota; kingdom Metazoa; phylum Chordata; order Testudines; family Geoemydidae; genus Mauremys; species Mauremys reevesii. Next base: position 127,168,797 of record NC_052624.1, on the reverse strand, counting down.
AGTCTGGGAGGTGTTTTTCATGTTCTGTGCATAGGCGGAAGGTGCCCTGCTCCAGCTATATGTGGAGCTGGGTCTCTCCCCCGCTCGTGCCTGGATCGGGCCCTGGCCCCCACAGGTCTCCCTCCCGCCCCGCCGCGCTCTGTACCTGCCTGACAGTAGAGCGGCTCCCCGCAGAAATGCTGTCTGGTGCCCCAGGGTCCTAGCGCCTGCCATACACAAATGGCAAGGCAGGCTGCCCTTACCCTGCCCTTCCACCATAACCCTGAGCCTCTCCAATGCCCCAAACCCTCAGCCCCAGCCAGAGCCCTCATCCCCCTACACCTCCTCCCCATTCCCACACACCCCTCACCCCTTCCTACGCCCCCACCCCCAGCCCAGAGCCTGCACCCCTCACCCCTTCCTTCACACCCACCTGTAAACGTCCTGCCCACAGTCCTCCCCCGCCACAAGGCCACATAGCCCCCACACACAGAGTCCCGAAAAGGAGAGATGGCAGTCTCCGTTGAAACAACCAGTCCGGCAGTGCAGACCGCTAGGGGCAGGAGCCTGTCATTCCTAGAGTGTAGAAGCGGTCTGTACATCACTGCACACCCTACCCACCACAGTCTGTGTCCCTGTTTCAGCCCTTTAACGCGAATTCATTAGTAAAGAAAACGTTGCTAATTAAAAATATTCCATTAACTATATTTTTAAACGTGTGTTGGAAGGGGGGAAACGTGGTGAACGGGGTATGTCACCGCAGAAGAAAGTCAACAGTAACGAAGCAGGGGCAGGTTCAGCTTCTCTGTAAAGAAACTGAACAGTCACAGGTTACCCCGCTCGCTGAGGAACCTAGCTTTCAAAGCCTCCTGGATGCACAGCGCTTCCCGCTGGGCTCTTCTAATTGCACGGGTGTCTGGCTGAGCGTAATCAGCAGCCAGGCGATTTGCCTCAACCTCCCATCCTGCCATAAAGGTCTCCCCCTTGCTCTCACAGAGATTGTGGAGCACACAGCAAACAGCAATAACAATGGGGATATTGCTTTCGCTGAGATCCGAGCGAGTCAGTAAGCTTCGTCATCTTCCCTTGAGACGTCCGAAAGCACACTCCACCACCATTCTGCACTTGCTCAGCCGGTAGTTTAAGGGCTCCTTGTCACTCTCCAAGGCGCCTGTATAGGGCTTCATGAGCCAGGGCATTAGCGGGTAGGCTGGGTCCCCGAGGATCACTATAGCCATCTCCATATCCCCAACACTTATTTTGTGGTCCGGGAAGAAACTACCTTCCTGCAGGCGTCTAAACAGACCAGAGTTCCTGAAAACACGTGCGTCATGAACCTTGCCCGGCCACCCGACGTTGATGTTAGTAAAACGTCCCCTATGGTCCACCACTGCTTGCAGCAGCATTGAAAAGTAGCCCTTTCGGTTAATATACTGGCTGGCCTGGTGGGCCGGTCCCAGGATAGGGATGTGAGTCCCATCTATAGCCCCACCGCAGTTTGGGAATCCCATCGCGGCGAAGCCATCTATGATGACCTGGACGTTTCCCAGGGTCACTACCTTTAAGAGCAGTAGCTCAATTATTGCGTTGGCTACTTGCATCACAGCAACCCCCACGGTAGATTTGCTCACGCCAAAGTGGTTCGCTACTGACCGGTAGCTGTCTGGCGTTGAAAGTTTCCAGAGGGCTATGGCCACTCGCTTCTGCACAGTCAGGGCTGCTCGCATCCGGGTGTCCTTGCGCTTCAGGGCAGGGGACAGCAAGTCACAGAGTTCAAGGAAAGTGCCCTTACGCATCCTGAAGTTTCGCAGCCACTGTGATTCATCCCAGACCTGCAGCACTATGCGGTCCCACCAGTCCGTGCTTGTTTCCCGGGCCCAGAATCGCTGTCCCATAGCATGAACATGACCCATTGCCACCATGATCTCCACGGAGCGGCGTACCGTGCTTTCTGAGAGGTCTGTGCCACTCTGAGACTTCATGTCCTCACCACGCTGCCGGAGCCTCCTTGCCCGATTTCTCAGCATCTGACTGTTGAAGAGGTGGACGATAAGGTGCGAGGAGTTGACAACGGCCATAAGTGCAACGATGATCGCAGCGGGCTCCATGATCGCATTGGAGTGCTGTGGCGTCCGCGCTGTCACTAACAGGAAAAGTGCGCGAACTGATTTCCCGCCGGCGGGAGTGACGGTTGAATGCTGACAGTTACCCAAGACCACCCTCGACACTGTTTTCCCCCCAGCATGCATTGGGGGGAAATCCCAGAATTCCAATGGGCAGTGGGGAGTGCGGGAACTGTGGGATAGCTTCCCACAGTGCACCGCTTCCAATTTCGACACTTGCCCCGTTAGTGTGGACTCACAAAGTCGAATTAGTGTCCTTACTGTGGACACACAAATTCGACTTTGTAAGGTCGATTCTACAAATTCGACTTAAGTTGATTCGAACTACTCTTGCAGTGTAGACATACCCTGTGATAACATTATTTGAATTTCATGGGGGGTATGCTCTCTCACAGGGGATAAAGATTTAATAACTCTTTCAGAAACCTTTTAATGTTATGCAAGAGTATAGATCTATTGTTATACAAAATGGTACAATTGTGGCTAAATATACCCCAAAGTGATGTAATAGATAAACCTTTATTCTTTGGAAACAGCAAATAAATCTAATACGGATTGAATAGGAGCTGACACAGGATCAATACCCTTATCTGATACCCACAGTGGAAATCTTTTCCATTTTAAATCATAACCTTTCCTAGTTGATTGTCTTGTAGAATTAAGTAAAACATCTACATCTACAGAGACATTTCTCTAATTCTGTCAGAATCATAGAATCTCAGGGTTGGAAGGGACCTCAGGAGGTCATCTAGTTCAACCCCCTGCTCAAAGCAGGACCAAACCCAACTAAATCATCCCAGCCAGGGCTTTGTCAAGCCTGACCTTAAAAACCTCTAAGGAAGGAGATTCCACCACCTCCCTAGGTAACCCATTCCAGTTCTTCACCACCTTACTAGTGAAAAAGTTTTTCCTAATGTCCAACCTAAACCTCCCCCTCTGCAACTTGAGACCATTACTCCTTGTTCTGTCATCTTCTACCACTGAGAGCAGTCTAGATCCATCCTCTTTGGAACCCCCTTTCAGGTAGTTGAAAGCAGCTATCAAATCCCCCCTCATTCTTCTCTTCTGCAGACTAAACAATCCCAGTTCCCTCAGCCTCTCCTCATAAGTCATGTGCTCCAGCCCCCTAATCATTTTTGTTGCCCTCCGTTGGACTCTCTCCAATTTATCCACATCCTTCTTGTAGTGTGGGGCCCAAAACTGGACACAGTACTCCAAATGAGGCCTCACCAGTGCTGAGTAGAGGGGAATGATCACATCCCTCGATCTGCTGGAAATGCCCCTACTTATACAACCCAAAATGCCATTAGCCTTCTTGGCAACAAGGGCACACTGTTGACTCATATTCAGCTTTTCGTCCACCATAACCCCTAGGTCCTTTTCTGCAGAACTGCTGCCCAGCCATTCGGTCCCTAGTCTGTAACAGTGCATGGGATTCTTCTGTCCTAAGTGCAGGACTCTGCACTTGTCCTTGTTGAACCTCATCATACTTCTTTTGGCCCAATCCTCTAATTTGTCTAGGTCCCTCTGTATCCTATCCCTACCCTCCAGCGTATCAACCACTCCTCCCAGTTTAGTGTCATCTGCAAACTTGCTAAGGGTGCAGTCCACACCATCCTCCAGATAGTTAATGAAGATATTGAATAAAACCGGCCCCAGCACCGACCCTTGGGGCACTCCACTTGATACCGGCTGCCAACTAGACATGGAACCATTGATCACTACCCCTTGAGCCCCACCATCTAGCCAGTTTTCTATCCACCTTACCGTCCATTCATCCAGCCCAGACTTCTTTAACTTGCTGGCAAGAATACTGTGGGAGACTGTATCAAAAGCTTTGCTAAAGTCCAGAAATAGCACATCCACTGCTTTCCCCTCATCCACAGAGCCGGTTATCTCATCATAGAAGGCAATTAGGTTAGTCAGGCATGACTTGCCCTTGGTGAATCCATGCTGACTGTTCCTGATCACTTTCCCCTCCTTTAAGTGGTTCAGGATTGATTCCTTGAGGACCTGTTCCATGATTTTTCCAGGGACTGAGGTGAGACTGACTGGCCTGTAGTTCCCTGGATCTTCCTTCTTCCCTTTTTTAAAGATGGGCACTACATTAGCTTTTTTCCAGTCGTCCGGGACCTCCCCAGATCGCCATGATTTTTCAAAGATAATGGCCAATGGCTCTGCAATCTCATCGGCCAACTCCTTTGGCACTCTCGGATGCAGCGCATCCGGCCCCATGGACTTGTGCTCGTCCAGCTTTCCTAAATAGTCCTGAACTACTTTCTCCACAGAGAGCTGGTCACCTCCTCCCCATACCGTGCTGCAGAGTGCAGCTGTCTGGGAGCTGACCTTGTCTGTGAAGACAGAGGCAAAAAAAGCATTGAGTACACTAGCTTTCTCCACATCCTCCGTCACTAGGTTCCCTTCCTCATTCAGCAAGGGGCCCACATTTTCCTTGACTTTCTTCCTGTTGCTAACATACCTAAAGAAACCCTTCTTGTTACTCCTAACATCTCCGGCTAGCTGCAACTCCAAGTGTGATTTGGCCTTCCTAATTTCACACCTGCATGCCTGACCAATACTTTTATACTCCTCCCTGGTTATTTGTCCAATCTTCCACTTCTTGTGAGCTGTTTTTTTGTGTTTAAGACCAGCAAGGATTTCACTGTTAAGCCAAGCTGGTCGCCTGCCATATTTACTTTTCTTCCTACACATCGGGATGGTTTGTTCCTGCAACCTCAATAAGGTTTCTTTAAAATACAGCCAGCTTTCCTCGACTCCTTTCCCCGTCATGTTATTCTCCCAGGGGACCTTGCCCATCAGTTCCCTGAGGGAGTCAAAGTCTGCTTTTCTGAAGTCCAGGGTCTCTGTTCTACTGCTCTCCTTTTTTCCTTGTGTCAGGATCCTGAACTCGACCATCTCATGGTCACTGCCTCCCAGGTTCCCATCCACTATTGCTTCCTCTACTATTTCTTCCCTGTTTGTGAGCAGCAGGTCAAGAAGAGCTTTTCCCCTAGTTGGTTCCTCCAGCACTTGCACCAGGAAATTGTCCCCTACACTTTCCAGAAACTTCCTGGATTGTCTGTGCACCGCTGTATTGCTCTCCCAGCAGATATCAGGGTGATTAAAGTCACCCATGAGAACCAGGGCCTGTGATCTAGCAACTTCTGTTAGTTGCTGGAAGAAAGCCTCGTCCACCTCATCCCCCTGGTCTGGTGGTCTGTAGCAGATTCCCACCACGACATTACCCTTGTTGTTCATACTTCTAAATTTAATCCAGAGACTCTCAGATTTTTCTGCAGTTTCATACCGGAGCTCTGAGCAGTCATACTGCTCTCTTACATACAACGCAATTCCCCCACCTTTTCTGCCCTGCCTGTCCTTCCTGAACAGTTTATATCCATCCATGACAGTACTCCAGTCATGTGAGTTATCCCACCAAGTCTCTGTTATTCCAATTACATCATAATTCCCTATTGAATTATAGAATCCTATTGCTCACACTATCGGACCCAATGAAAGTAGACTTGGATGATAAACTTTCCATTGCTGCTGTGATAGAAGGTCCAGTGACAAACATAAGCATCTGTAGTTCCCTTTCAAAGGAAGGAACAAGACCGTGTACCACTACTGTCTTGGCCATGCAGGGGTGACAGGTATCATCCTGGCTGATCTTTACAACCTTCAACATTGAAGAGAATGGTGGGAAAGCATACATTAGATCTGTACCCCAAAAAGGAGGATTGCATCTGTTCACTCTTGTTCTTGAACAAAAACAATGCATTTGGTGTTAAATCTTGTGGCACGTCTATATACCTCTACCTTGATATAACACGAATTCGGATATAACACAGTAAAGCAGTGCTCCGGGGGGATAGGGCTGCGCACTCCGGTGGATCAAAGCAAGTTCAATATAACGCAGTGTCGGAGAAAAACTCAGTTCTCACTTTTTGTTTAGGTGCAGCAGAGTCAGATACTTTATTATTTCTCAAGCAATTGCAATTGAGGGAGGGAGTGTCCTAGGACACAGGGTCGCCCCAGTCCCAGACAGGTCTCTCAACAGGTAAACAATTACAGCAAGCATTTATACCTTTTGTTACAGACAATAATAAGCAACAGCTGCATTTTGTTTATATACAGACCATCCTGCTATCTTTTTTTCTCACTTCTATTTAGACGCCAGTCTACATATTTTGTTATCAGTGCAAGGTCGCAACAACTTCTCACACAGTTCTTTCCCCACCATCCTCGCTTCTACAAATCTCACGTCATTAGGGTTACAGCTGGCCTAACTCTTGCTAACAGCTAGCCTGACTCTTGCTAACAGGCTGTCATGCATTAAGATCCCTTACAAATCCCTGTCAGTTCTTTCTCTACTTCCACAGCAGTTTCACCTATAACTTGGTAAGATTTTTTGGCTCCTGAGGACAGCATTATATCGAGGTAGAGGTGTATTTGGAGTGCCCAAAATAACAAAAATGTCCCAGATCACAGAGTCTTTTGATGACCATTCATACATCTGGGAAGAGTCTCTGCTTAGCTGATGAGCTAACTGGTTGAGAGATCCTGCCACATGCAGAGGTACTGCATAAATCTCATGAAGTATACACCAATCCCAAAGTTTCATTGCTTCCTTGCAAAGAAACAATCTAGTGGAGAAACTTGCGATGTAGTCAAAAAGAAACCTTTTCTTTGTGAAACACTTTATAAGGAAGGTCCACCATATGGCTCTGAGCTCGCTAACCCTCCTAGCTGAGGTGATAGCTACTAAGAATGCCACCTTCATGGACAGGTAGGCCAAGGTACAAGTCTCCATGGGTTTGAAAGAGGACTAGTGAGCTTGGACAGGGCAAGGTTAAGGTTCCACTGAGGGGTAAGTTTAAGCATTTGGGGGAAGGTCTTGATCAGGCCTTTCATGAATTGTACTGTAGTTGGGTGAGTAAAGATCGAGTGTCCTTCCACTGGAGTGAGAAAGACACTAATTGCTGCTAGAGGTACTCTTACTGACTGGAGAGAGAGAGAGAAAGAGAGAGACCTGAAGTTTTCAGGGACAGGAGATACTGTAAGCATCCTGGTTGTTCTAGACTATCTGGAGAACATTGATGTAGTTGTGTTCAGGCTGAAAAGCATCTCCACTTGGCCAGATAGCAGGTTCTAGTAGACTCTTTTCTATTCTGGTTAATGATCACCTGAACAGGAGCCAAACACGAGTATTCTATTTCTGATGCCCACTCAAAAACCAGGCCATGAGGTGGAGATAGCCCACTTTGGGATGCTTGGTCTTCCTCCCATTCTGGGTTAGTAGATCCGGGAACAGGCAGATGCTGATTGGTGGGCTGTCATAAACTGTTAAAAGTTCTGTGAGCAGAATGTCTGGGCTAATGGGGTGCTAGGTGACGTTGGCTTTGTTACAGCATATCTTCCCTACAACCTGCGGAAGCAGCAGAATGGGAGGAAAGGCATATGTGAGGCTGTTTGTCTAAGACATCAGCAGAGCATCACCTTGGGAGTTGCAACCCATAGCTCCCCTGGAGCAACATAGGGGGAGCTGTCTATTAGTTTGGGATACAAAGTGGTTCCATAGTGAAGTATCCCACTGTGTAACTATCTTGTTTCGGACCGAGTTGTGAATCTCCCACTCATGGTCTATCAAGAAGCTTCAGCTTAATTTGTCTGCCAGGGAGTTGTGAATACCGGGAAGACACACTGACTATATCATGACACAGTTCCTGAAATGACAGTTCTAAAGTCTGATGGAAAGGACAAGATCTTGCATGCGAAGCGGACCACTTTCAGTACCACTGGTCTCTCGTGGGGTCCAGGTGCCTTAAGTAGTGCGATTATCCAGGTGAGAACCTCATCCTAGAAGGGAGATCTGTCATAATGGGGCCCTGGGTGTGGGAGTTCTGAAGGCAACTCCCACCATGATCTTTTTGGGTTTAACCACCACATTAAGGAGGTGATAACTCTGGTGGGAATGACTACCCTGGAGTTGATGTGGTCCTTATTTGGTTGATAGATCCACTGGAGCTAAGCCTACAAGCATTACAAGTGGAGTCTGGCAAAAGGAGTCATGCAGCCATATAGCCTAACAGTGAGAAGCACTTATGCATTGTGATTTGTAGTCTATGGGTGACATGTGAAATCAGATTGTTCATGGCATGAAGCCCTTTTGAGGGGAGGTACACTCTTGCAGAAATAGAGTCCAACTTTCCCCCTAGAAAGTTAATTGATCTTGTGGGTAACAAAACAGACTTTTCTTCATTTATGCAAAGGCCCAGGGCTGCTAAAAGTTGTATGAGAAACCCTGTCGCCAACCTGACCTCCTGACGAGATCGGCCTTTCAGGAGCCAGTCGTCCAGATATGGGAATATCATATAGCCCTGGCATTTCATCTGAATGGCTACCACAGCGAAAACCTTTGTAAATACTCTGGGCTCTATAGCCAGCCCAAAGGGGAGGATTCAAAACTGGAAGTGTTCCTGGCCTACCATAAAACGCAGGAACTTCCTATGTGATGGGTGAATGTCCACATGGAAATATGTGTCCTTCATATCAAAAGCTGTGAACCACATCCTTTCATGAAGGGAGGGGATTATAGATGCCACCATAATCATATAAAACTCCAGCTTTGGAATAAAAATGTTGAGTTGCCAAAGGTCCAGGATGGGTGTCCGCCCTCTCTATTTTGGGGGGAATTGGGAAATAACAGGGAGAAGAACCCTATACCATAGTAATGAGGCAGAACACATTCTATTGCTCCTTGGTTTAAAAAAGATTCTCCTTCCACTGAAGAATTACTTTGTGTAGGCCTTGCTGGAGAACTAGGCATAACTAAAAGCATGAACCAAAGGCTGTGAACCAGAGTAGGCCTGGCCTTGGCAAAATAACATACAGATATTAGCTAACGCCAAGTAAGCATATTCCTGACCAGAAAGGACGGTACAAAAAACACACAGATCTCTCAAATAACTTTGTAAACACTTTCCTAAAAGATGGTACAAGAACACACTGACCCTTCGTAAGATAAGGATGGGATGACAGGATAATGGATAAAGATGTTTTGTTTGAACTAGCAGGTATAATGACAGGGATGATAACTAATAGTGTCTGGAATGTAATACTTAACTTATTTGTATCAACATAACAAAAGGAGAAGTCATAGGAGCAGCTTTGTTCTAGCCTACGGGACAGGATCCTGGTGTCCTGACTAAACTGGTAACATTGTCATGGGCATACACATGTTAGTGTACCTGTAGAGCTTATGGGACGCTAATACCATGCTTTGTCAGCAATAATCCTGGCTGAGCACCTTCACCACTGAACCGAGCATGTGTTTTTTCTTGTGAATGACATCGAAGTCTGCTGAATTAAAATGGTGTCAGCTGCACTAGCAGACAGTGCAGCAGCATTCCAAGGACAGCAACACCAGCAGCACTAAGAATGCTGCAGCACTAATAACACGCCACAGCACTAACCCCACCTCATGAGAGTGGTCCCCAAAGGGGGGACAGGGGGTTTGTGAGGAGGGAAGGACAGAAACTCTTTGGAGTATCCCTGGTGGATAATCTCCAGAACCTGTAGTGATCTTGTTCCAGTTGTGGGCAAAGAGTGTAAGATGGCCCCCAAAGGTGACAGAGGCAGGGTGCTTGGCATCAGTGAGGTACGCAAGTCTCAACCAATATGTCTAAAGTGGCTCTTGCCTGGTGGCTGAGAGTGAGTAGAGGTTGTGGCAGTAGAGGGGGCGAAGAAGTGAGGCCTCTGAATCTTTTAGCATATGCACAGAGACTCAGCTGTGCGCTGATAATGAGGTGCATAAGGAGGGAGTGACCTCAGGCTATAGGATTGCTTTGAGTGTTTCCTCCTGGGGGTGGAGTATAAATCCCCAGGGAATGCAGAGTCAATCTCAAATCTTTTAGTGAGTGCAGGGACTCATCCATTTTCTCTTTGAAGAGATTCAACTAATCAAAAGGGAGGCCCTGGATGGTGTTTTGGACCTCCCTATGAAATCCTAACAATTGCAGCCAGGAATCCCTCCTCATGACTTAACTAGTGGCCAAACTTCTGGAAGCTGTGTCCATTGCATTGACTGAAGCCTGGAGGGCTACTTGGGCCACTAGCTTCCCCTCATCTAAAATAGGCGGAAATTGAGCGCTATCTTCTGTGAGAAGCTTGTCTCTAAAGTTTGCAAGCCTGGAATAGGTATTAAAATTGTATTTCGCTAACAACGCTTGGAAGTTAGCGACATGAAATTGCAGGCCTCTGGAGAAGAAGACCTTCCTCCCCAAGAGGTCCAGTCTTTAGAGCCTTTATCTGCCATTTGACAGTATGGCTGAGCCCTTTCAAACAGCCACCTGAACCAACAGCAAGCTGGGGGCAGAATGAGAGAATAAGAATTCAGCCCCTTTAAAATACTGTTTCTCAGCCCTTTTCAGTGTACGGGCCCAGGATGGTGAACATGCCCTACTACTCTAGCCAGTTATAGTATGGCCTCATTGATGGGCATGGCCAACTTACTCGGTCCCTGAAGCTGCAAGATATCCAGGGGCTTTTGTGAGGGTCCTGGACCTCTTCTAATGGGATCTGTAGGTCACTGGCAACTCTTTTTAACAGCTCTTGGTACCAGCAGTGATTATCCAGCGGAGAAGGCAAAGGAGTGACTGCCTCATCCAGGGAAGATGAAGACACACCCGTAGGAACCGTTGGTACTTGCGCATCCGGTTCCTCCACCTCCTCCTTGTACACTGACTGAACTGGCTGGCAAGAGGGAAAGGAGTGGTATAATTCTTGAGAGTGGCCCAGATGCCTGCCATAATGATCCCATGGACCCCAATAAGGCAAGAAAGAGGGACTGATCGGTTGTGGGGGACCCCAAGCAAATTGGTACCAGTGATCCCGGGAGGGAGAGGGAGGAGCAGGGGGTCATACCCAACAGAATGGCAAGCGTAATCCTTCCTCGACTGTCTATCAGGGCTCAATTAGATCTGCATAGATACTGTTGTGGACATCTCCTTTGATTTATCAGAGTCCAAGAACTGCTCCATCAGTAGCAGGGGTGCTGCTGTACCAAGCCACTCCTGCAAATGGTTGGATGTGAGACAGCTCCTGGGACAATGATGTAAACTCCTCCTCCTCTAGAGTAAGGACATCCCTCAGGAGTTCCACGCCAAAAAGAAGTGGAGTCTGTGGGTAAGGGAGGAATATATCTTCCAGTGTTATACAAGTCTCGGTACACCCAGGTGTCCAGGGGGTTCCTGCAGTTAAGTCTGAAACATCTGGTGCATCTGTTGTGACTAGACTGTCTTGAGCTAGAGAAGGCGGTACTGACAATGGGTCCGACCAGCAACTGTAGACTAAACTGGAGAATGTCTGTCTATCTTTTTGTTTCAGTACTGAGGTGACCAAAGGAACTGGTGGATCTTTCTTTTTACGTGTCTTGTCCTCCGATCTTGGGGTCTTCATGGGAGCGGATTCCTTAGGTTCTGTATGGGATGTCTCACCCAATCTAGAAAGGCTTATGGAGGAAGTACATTTCTTATGGACAGTCCTCAATGGGTATGTCCTTGGGCCCATGAGAGAGCCCTCTATGCTCATGCAGAGCCCTGAAAGAAGAGTCTTTGGGCTTCGATGGTGAGGGCTCCACTCCAAGGCATGTGCTGGTCAGTTGAGGCCGATGTACCGTCAGAGGAGTAAAGTTCTGGAACAGCCTTCCAAGGGGAGCAGTGCAGGCAAAAAAACTAACTGTTTTTAAGACTGAGCTTGATAAATTTATGGAGGGAATGGTATGATGAAACTGCCTACAACACCATGTAGCTGATTCGTGACTGCTAGTAGCAAATATCCACAATGGCTGGTGATGGGACATTAAATTGGGAGGGCTCTGAGTTACTACAGAGAATTCTTTCACAAGTGTTTGTCTGTTGGGTCTTGCCAAAATGCTCAGGGTCCAAATGACCATCATATTTGGGGACAGGAAGGAATTTCTGCCCCCAGGTCAGATTGGCAGAGAGCCTGGGGGGGTTTCACCTTCCTCTGCAGCATGGGGGAATGGGTCACTTGCATGTTTAAACTAGAGTAAATGGTGGAGTGTCTGTAACTTGAAGTCTTTAAATCATAAAATGAGGATTTCAGTAACGCAGCCAAAGGTTATGGTTCTATTACAGGAGTGGGTGGGTGAAGTTCTGTGGCCTGCAATATGCACGAGATCAGACTAGATGATCATGATGGTCCTTTCTGGCCTTGAAATGTATGTCTTTGAGAATGAGAAGTGATCAGACAGCAGAGTAGAGTGCAGGACATCATTGTTGTGAGCAGGCACAGTAAAATGAGATGGGCCGTGCATATAGCAAGGCTCACTGACAATCAATGGACTGCAGCTGTCACTGAGTGGTACCCATGGGAACTGAAATGACCACTCAGCCAACCTCCAAAGAGATGGGAAGATTTTATCATGAAAAGGCATGGTCGCACATGGAGAAGGAAGGCCAGGATATGAGAAGAATGGAAGATGTGTTGTGATTGCTGCAATCTATACAAGGGCTGCAGGATCGATGGATCAAGGTAATTTCAAAATACCTGTCACCAAGTATGTCTGTAATAGTACAGACAACAAAAAAGATTCCCCCAGGAGCAGAGAGTTAAAGAAACCTGACAACCCAGTTCCTGTTTCTCCATTATGCTTTTGTCACGCACCTCAGTTTAGGTGTGTCACACGCTGGGCACATCTTGGGGGAAATGCTGCTCCTCCAGTCTTTAGTCAATTCTTTAGGTTTTTGTGTCCTCTCTCCCATAGGGTTACCATATGTCAAAGTTACCAAATAGAGGATACTACCGGGGGGAAATAAGAGGTGGAACTGCAAGGTGAGTCGAGTTGGACGTGTTGGAGGGGATATTTGGGGGCTGCTGGATGGGGGGGGGGGTGTATGTGTACTGGGAGGGGGCATTTGGAGGGTGCTGGAAGGGGTTGTGTGGGACCCCTCCGACCAGACACCTGCACACCAGCCCCCTGATAGCCTAGCCAAGGGGCCACACACCCACAGCCCTCCCCTCAGAGCCCAGCCACAGGCTCCAACCCGTCCAGCATCGTTACTGTCATGCAGAGACAGCCCATACCTGGTGATAGTGAGGGGGTACAATTTAAAGGTTCAGCCACTCCCGGAACAACTCAAGTTATGTGTCTCTCCCGTCTCCCCCATTACCCTCAGTCTCACCTCTTGGAAAGCAGCAGCCCCTCCATGGAGCTCCCCATGGGGTGCAGCTCGCTGGCTCTGGCAGCTGTCACACAGGGAGGGGGCCTGGCTGCACCATGTGGCCAAGCAAGGCTGGCAAACCTGGGAACTGCAACCTGCCCACATCTCCCGTGCAGGCACACTGTGAGATGAGGAATTGGGCTCTGCAAAGTTCAGTGGACCCCAAGGGTAGCCAGCAGCTCTGCAGTGCCAATTATATGGGGAAAAAATGAAATTCTGTGCAGAACATTAATTCTGTGCAAATTCTGCATTGCACAGTGGTGCAGAATTCCCCCAGGAATAGGATCTGAGCCTGGAGCCGGCCTCCTATTTTCATTTTCCTTAGAAATTTAGAAAAAAGATCTAAGAAATTTCAGAACTGGAGATTTTAACTGATAAGACTTCTAGTAGAAGGAGGGCCTGGAGCCTATTCTGTCTCTCCCTTCTAGTTCATAGTGTGAAAGACCAAGAGATAGTACAAGGAGTAGAAGAGTGCCCTTTTCCTAAGCATTTTAGGCATGCAGCATGGGTATCTGATGCCAGGAAAACTGTGTGATAAGATGCACATCTTTTACATCTATATTTCTTGATCTTTGGATCCACCATAGCTAAGTAACAGTAATACTACCATAAAACTATTTACAAATGTCTTAACTATTTAAAAAGTAAGGCACCTATCTATCTTACTAAGGATCTTGAATCCAAAGAATGCTCACATCTGGTCACGTGGCTGGAAGGAACTGAGGCAGCAACCACTGCCACACCACCTTTTACAGCCCTGTTCTCAGAATGTGCTCAAACACTGAGGGAAGGGGCAAGGAAGAGTGCTCTTCCAGGCATTACTAGTAGAAGGCTGCACCGGTCAAAGGCACTAGTCAGTACACATCCAATATGCAAAGGACACTCAAAGAAGAGCACACAGATTTAAAAATTGCAAATGTAATCTTAGTAAAATAGTTTGTTTCACCAGGACAGGCTTCTCATTGTTAGAGAGATACCAAGTAAAATCATGGCCAGTGTTTTGCACACCCCATCCCCTTTTTAAGTGCCAATAAGATTAAATGACCAAATGTCCTAACATTTGAAAAATTCAAGCCAAAATGTTCACACCTATGAGCTTTCATTATATTTAAATAGGCAAACAAGCATTATTTGTTGATTAATAGTGCATTTATACATTACCTTTCTTTTTAGTGGCCTGTTTAATCTTTAAGCAAACAAAGCACTCTTTCCTTTCTGAAAGTCCCAAGATATGAAGAAGTTCTTGCACCTCTCTGGCATTGTTGGGGCATATGACACAGAAGGCATCTCCAGGTTGGTAGCAAAATGTTGTTTTCTGTTATAAAATAAAGATTTTTTTTTCTATAAAGCTGTGTAATAAACCATGGCCCATATTCTCCACACTCATAAAACAAAATCTTGCTGTTTAACACTACATCATCATTTTATATTTTTATTATATTTGGCCCTGGTACATCAGAAATCTAAGCATGTAATCTTTTATTTTTAAATGTAAGCTTTCTACGTAGGAAACCTATTCTCTTACTGGTCAAAGAGTTTTTCAATTATATAATAAGCCCAGATCAACAGTTTATGCAGAAACAAAATGTGTTTACAAGGAGATCTGTATATACAAGAGGCCCCGATTCACCATTAGCTGTGTATATTGTTTTTCTATTTCTGGAGATATAAATCAATATTGAATCTTCATGGTGAACAATTTACATAAATTTGTTACCATTAACAAAAAATTAGCAGGTTAAAATACTTCGGTGAATGGTGATTATAATAATATACAATTATTTCCTTTTCCTGAGAAAATTAGCACAAGAGAGAAATTCAAAGAAAATTAAACAAAACTAGATCTCTGAATAAATAAGAGGTCGTAGTCTCTTTATTTGGATGAGGTGCATGATGTTAACTGATGACTTAATACTAAGCGAAGGTGCATGATGCTAACTAATGCTTAAGTCTTGAGTGGAGCACAGTATCTGATTCAAGAGGTGAATATAGCTGAACCAATTGCTAACAGCAACAAGAGTATAATTAAATTTAATACCCTTGTGGGGCCCAAAGAAGCCCACCATAGTAGCTTTTAACTTCAGAAAGGGGGACTACACAAAACCAAGGAAGCTAGTTAAAAGGTACAGACACAAAAAGTGAAATGCCTGCAAGCTGCATAGAAACCTTTTAAACACATTATAATAGAGGCTCAAATTAAATATATACTCCACATTAAAAAACATAGTAAGAGGACCAAAAAAGTACCATCATGACTAAACGAAGTAAAGTAAGTGGTTAGAGGCCAAAAGACATCCTTTAAAAAATGAAAGTTAAATCCTACTTAGGAAAACAGAAAGGAGCATAAACTCTAGCAAGTCAAAAGGTCAAGCACAATTAGGCATGCTAAAAAAGAATTTGAAAAACAACTGACCAAAGACTCAAAAACTAACACAAAATGTTTTTTAAGTACATCAGAAGCAGGAAGCCTGTCAAACAATTACTGGGGCCACTGAAGGATCAAGGTGCTAAAGGAGCATGCAAGGAAGATAAGATAATTGTGGAGAAGCTAAAATATATGTTTGCATCGGTTTTCACTGCAGAGGATAAGAGGAAGATTCCCACACCTGAACCATTCTTTTTTTGATGACAAATCTGAGGAAGTATCCCAGAGTGAAGCATTAATACAGGTGGTTTTGGAACAAATCAATAAGTTAAACAGTAATAAGACACCGGGACAACATGGTATTCACCCGAGAGTTCTGAAGGAATTCAAATATAAAATTGCACAATGCCTAACTGTGGTAGGTAACCTATCATTTAAATAATTTAAATCAGCTTCTATAACAGATAACTGGAGGATAACTAACGTGACATCAATTTTTTTAGAAGGCTCCAAAGGCAATCCTGGCAATTACAGGCTGGTAAACTAAAGTTCAATACCAGATAAACTGGATGAAACAGAATTATTAGAAAAACACATGAACACGATTTGTTGTGGAAGAGACAATATGGCTTTTTTCTAAAGGGAAATCAGGCCTCACCAACATATTAGAATTCTTTAAAGGGGTTAACAACCATGAAGACAAGGGTGATCCAGTGGATATAGAGCACTTGAACTTTCAGAAAACCTTTGACAAGGTCCTTCACCAAAGACTCTTAAGCAAAGTAAGCAGTAATGGGATAAGAGGGAATGTCCTCTCATAGATTAGGAACTGGTTAAAAGACAGGAAACAAAGGGTAGGAATAAATTATCAGTTTTCATAATGGAGAGAGGTAAATAGCAGTGTCCCTCAGGAATCTGTACCAGAACCAGTGCTGTTCAACATATTCATAAATGATCTTGAAAAAGGGATAAACATTGAGGTGGCAAAATTTGCAGATGATATAAAATTGCTCAAGATAGTTAATTCTCTTTAGAGACTTAAAAAAGAGTTACAAACGGATCTCAAAAACTGGGTGACTGGGAAACAAAATGACACATGAAATTAAAGGTTGATAAATGCCAGTAGGGCTGTCAATTAATCGCAGTTAACTCATGTGATTAACTCAAAAAATTAATCGCGATTAATAATACTTTTAATCACACTATTAAAAAACAGAATTGCCAATTGAAAATTATTAAATATTTGTGGATGTTTTTCTACCTTTTCAAGTATATTGATTTAAATTACAACACAGAAAACAAAATGTATAGTACTC
Source organism: Mauremys reevesii (assembly GCF_016161935.1). Classification (NCBI taxonomy): domain Eukaryota; kingdom Metazoa; phylum Chordata; order Testudines; family Geoemydidae; genus Mauremys; species Mauremys reevesii. Next base: position 127,151,768 of record NC_052624.1, on the reverse strand, counting down.
ACATAATATTATTTTTATTACAAGTATTTGCACTGTAAAAATGATAAGCAGAAGAAATATTATTTTTCAATTCACCTTATACAAGTACTGTAGTGAAATCTTTTTATCATGAAAGTGCAGATTTTTGTTTGTTTGTTTGTTACATAATTGCACTCAAAACAAAACTATGTAAAACTTTAGAAACTACAAGTCCACTCAGCCCTACTTCTTTTTCAGCCAATCGCTCACACAAACAAGCTTGTTTACATTTATGGGAGATAATGCTGCCCGCTTATTATTTACAATGTCACCTGAAAGTGAGAACGGACATTTGCATGGCACTTTTGTAACCGGCATTGCAAGGTATTTATGTGCCAGATATGCTAAGCATTCGTACGCCCCCTTCATGCTTCGACCACCATTCCAGAGGACATGCTTCCATGCTGATGATGCTCATTAAAAAAGAAGGGGGTTAATTAAATTTGTGACTGAACTACTTGGGGAAGAATTGCATGTCTCCTGCTCTGTTTTACCTGCATTCTGCCATACATTTCAAGTTATAGCAGTTTTGGATGATGACCCAGCACACTGTTAATTTTAAGAACATTTTCGCTGCAGAGTTGACAAAACACAAAGAAGGTACCAATGTGAGATTTCTAAAGACAGCTACTGCACTGGACCCAAGGTTTAAGAATCTGAAGTGCCTTCCAAAATCTGAGAGGGAGGAGGTGTGGAACATGCTTTCAGAAGAGTTAAAAGAGCACCACTCCAATGTGGAAACTACAGAACCCAAACCACCAAAAAAGAAAATCAACCTTCTGCTAGTGGCATCTGACTCAGATAATAAAAATAAATGTGCCTCAGTCCGCACCACTTTGGATCGTTATCGAGCAGAACCTGTCATCAGTATGGACGCATGTCCTCTGGAATGGTGGCTGAAGTATGAAGAGACAATCTTTAGTGCATCTGGCACATAAATATCTTGCGACGCCGGCTACAACAGTGCCATGCGAATGCCTGTTCTCACTTTCAGGTGACATTATAAACAAGAAGCGGGCAGCATTATCTCCTGCAAATGTAAACAAACTTGTTTGAGGCGGGTGTCCCTAGCCTCTCATTGCTAAAAGCTGGGAATGGACGACAGTGGATGGATCTATTCATTCCCTCTGAAGCACATGGCATTGGTAATCATCAAAAGACAGGATACTGGGCTAGACTGACCATTAGTCTGACCCGCTATGGACTTTCTTATGTTGTCCTTATGAAACTCCAGCATGCATTGTATAAAGCATGTAGACAGTGTGTAGGCAACAACAATAATAAAAACATTTATTCATAAGGTGCACCAGGCAAAAAGGACTCTGTGATCCTAACAATAGAGGCCCAAATGTTCAAATAAGTGCATGCACTTTTGAGCCTGACTCAGGAGTGCAAATCTTTGGATGTTCATGTAAATTGGGGTTTTACACACACACACACACACACACACACACACACACACACACACGAGTGCATGCTCCCTTAGGTGCTGACCTGTTTGAAAATTTGGGGCAGAATCATTTAAAAACAAACTCTAATTGTAACCAAGCAAGCACTTCTGAAAAAGTCCTATTGAAATAAAAAATAAAAAAATTATTAAACCAATAGGGTTAAAGAGCCTACAGAAGTTACTTTAAGGACCTACAGAATTGAACAGACTGTGGTATCACTGCAGTAGAATTACATATTGGCTGTATAGAGTACATTGATAAAAATGCTATCTTTATTTAAACAATATCCATACAATACCACCTAGCTCTTGTATGGTGCTTTTCCTCTAGTTTTCCCTGAGTAAAGTCAAGTCATTCTGTTTTTACAACTAGGAAAATAGAGGTAGAGAGTTTAAGTGATATGGAGACACAAAGAAGTCACTGTCAAAGCCAGAATTAGACTCAGGAATTCCTAGCTTCCTGTCTTGTGCCCATATCACTTGACCGGGCCTCATTCCTGCTACACAGTGCAAGGAAGATCAATGTTTGCATGTATTAAGTATCATGGAATATAAGTTTTCCCTTATTACCCAGTGTTTCAAAACATCTTCAAAGTTGTGTATTCATGGAGTCTTTTTGTCATTTTTCCTGACATCCACCTCTCCCCTCATTTTCCTCATTTCTGGTTACTTTAACCCCTTTCTTTTATTGAAAGAAACTTCCACAAAACCAATCTCACGCAATCCAAAATTAACAGAAGTCACTGTGATATTAATATGGCTTTAAGAGAATGAACAGAATCTCCAGGATGTGGGAGCTGACAGCTGGAGGAGATCCTTGGTTTGAGGTTAAACTGAGAGACTGACCTGAGTTCAGATGCTCTGTATATACGTTAACTATGTATTTAATAAAGATAGTTAATTTATGAGCAATGAATTATTATTATTAAAGACTAGAGATACAAGGTGGGTGAGGTTCTATCTTTTATTGGACCAACTTCTGTTGGTAAGAAGTTGTGGTGGAAATCTATGAGGGAGTTTAGGCCATCTGTCCATGCAGAATGTCCATGGGGTGGGTTTGTGGGAGAAGAGTCCTCTATGTCTGACCTATAAGCCCTCATCCTCAAAGGAAACCTACACAACACTTTCAGAAGACAAGCCTGGGATCTTAAATTCGTAATTCTGCTAAGCACTAAAAATCATGGACTAAAGATAGACACTGCATTTATGGCTTATTACAACAATCTGTAACCCAATAACCCACTCTTTTTGTCCTGTGACTACAGAGGTATTAACAGGCCATCTCTTAGATCTCTTAGAATATGTACTACCTGCTTATGCTAAACAATCTGTTCCACCTTGCATTTAGCTGTGATGTTTAGAGTTCTTTTCCCAGAACCGAAGAAGAGCTTTGTGTGGCTCAAAAGCTTGTCTCTCTCACCCACAAAAGTTGGTCCAATAAAAGATATTACCTCACCCAATATCTCTTGTCTCTCTAATATCATTGGACCGACATGGCTACAAGAACACTACATACATTAAAGATAAGTGGATTATTTGAATATAAAACAACACATGGTACCAAGAGTAAGGGAAGTTATAAAAAGAATTTAAAGTTTAAAAAAATTAGCTAAAAGTTACTCAGAAGTGAAAAACAAATCTGAATGAAAAAAGGAAATTAGTAAATATAAATACCAGTCACATTTGTATCAAAAGAATTATTATGATAAAGGATCGCATGAACTACCTTATTTGAAACCAAATGATAGAGTACATATCTAAATGGTAGAAACTGGGCTCAGAAAGCCACTGTAACAAAAAGCGTAACACCTCAGTCTTGTGACATGACTAATGATGGTCAAATGTATAGACAAAATTGGAGACATTTGCAATTGTTACCTGCAATTATCAAACTCAGCTGAAAAAAGAAATGATATAATATCACATCAAGAGCAACAAGAAAATGAAAATGACATCATCCCTCTAAGTCATAAGAGCAACTTCAATATTATAGCAAATACAGAAGTTAGATGGTCATTGTATCAAAGAAGACTTGTTAAAACACGTACAGCAAGCAGTTAATTCTGAGGTTGTAGACAGACAGATACACACACATATAAATTTGTGCCAAAAAAATTAAAGAAAGTAGATGTGGTGTTACTGTGTCTTTAAGAAAACGAATGGAATCTCTAGGGTGTGGGAGCTGACAGTGGGAGGAGTGAGTTGATGTGATGTGGGACTGATAGATTGATCGGAGTTAAGATGCTCTGCATATGTGCTAATTATGTATCTAAATAAAGACTCTTGTTAAATTACTAGCAATGAATTATTATTAAGGCTAGTAAATTACTTGAATATAAAACATACAAAATATGTAACAACTATTAATTGTTAGCTTATGTGGGGCCATACCCTCTACAGAATGAGTGAGATAATTTGTATTACAAACAAGATCAATCTCAGTTGACCCACACTTCAACTCACTGTAGAAAGATATTAAAATAATATAACCCAGATGATTAGCATATAACATCACCCTTAACAGCTTTGTTCTCCAATTAATATTTTGTACCCTTTCTTCCACCACCTGAAGAGGTTTATCAACTTACTGAAATATCAAGTTCTAACAGCAAAGCTGTTTTTACTGCATCTTCCCTAGTGAGCTGAACTGCTTTGGTCACTGGAACATGGAAGACTATACCATCTGAAATCAATGAGGACACACTGAGTTCCTGAAAACAAGGACATAAAAGTTTAATCTGATTAAATATAACCAACTGTATGGCAACCTACTATATAACACGTGCAAATAAACTCACAAGTAATTAGTAGGACCATTTTCTTTTTCATATTAACATCCTAAAAAGATAATTCCAAACCACACAGTAAACATGCACTCTTTATACACATACAGTATCTCCCCCATACCTTTTAAAAAAATTCATACCCAAGTACAAACACGAGCACTTTCAAACCAATTCTAAAATATAATAAGCCCAAATTGGGGGAGGGGGGGGAATACAGTTTGACAAGTCACTGCTAAAGTGGATACCAAATACAGGTACAGTCGTTTTCTTTTTGAAGAGTTACCTTAAAAGAGCCAATTTAAAAGTGGCAATTATATCAGATACTGTATGAGGAAAAGATGACAGAGTGGCTAACACCATAACTAATGAATATTGAAAGTAAGAATATAAACCATTTAAAAATTATTCAAGATTAGAAATATAGACCATAATAACAGATGAGGAGGTGTCAATTCCCAGATAGGCAAAGCTGCTTTTGTAATGAGCCAGCCACTCCCAGTCCCTAATCAAGCCCAAATTAACGGTGTTAAATTCGAAGAGAAACAGCAGAACTAAGATTCATTGGCAAACTACATCCACTCTCATCGAATTGGCCCTATCAACACTGGTTCTCCACTTGTGAGGTAACTCCCTTCCCTTCATATGTCATTATATAATGCCTGCATCTGTAATTTTCACTCCATGCATCTGAAGAAGTGGTGTTTTACCCACGAAAGCTTATGCCCAAATAAATCTGTTAGTCTTTAAGGTGCCACCAGACTCCAACTAATTTTTTAGTTTCCTGGCCGTTCCAAAAAAAATAAAAAATGTATTTTTTACATAAATAAAAATAAAAAATATATATATTCCCCCTGCCCCGTCAAACTGAAACAAACATTGCAAAAAATTTCAGTGAACTGAAAAAAATCCATTTTGGTTCAACCCTGAATGGATTTTCCACACATTTGTTAAGGGCTAGATTCACAAAAACAGCCAAAGGAAGAGAAGGGGATTCGGTGATGCCACCCTCCTTATAACTTTTAACCCAGCCATTAGGGCATTCACCTGAGATGTGGGAGACCGAGGTTCAATTTTCTCCTAGGCCTCACATGAAGAAATTATTTGAACTTGGGTCTCACTTTCTACAGGAGAGTGCCTTAACTACCGGACTACAGTATATTCTGGTGTGTGAGTCTCTCAATCCTTCCTGTTGAAATTGTTCCACTTTGTGTAAATAATTTTAAAAAATCATTGGAGCAGGAACTTGGGTCCCCCAGATCCCAGGTAAGTGTCCTGTTCACCAGGTTATATAGTCATGTTCACACTTTTCTTGGCACAATGAGTATTCATTGTCATTATGAATGGGCACCATGATCATGGGCCTCCTCCTTTGTAAATGACATGCCAGTCCCTCCCCAAATTTTTGTGGCCAAAACTATTTAATTAATTGACGTCACAAATAGTTTCAGGTACAGTAACTCCTCACTTAACGTTGTAGATATGTTCCTGAAAAATGCGACTTTAAGCGAAACAATGTTAAGCGAATCCAATTTCCCCATAAGAATTAATGTAAATGAGGGGGTTAGGTTCCAGGGACATTTTTTCACCAGACAAAAGACTATATATACACATACACACACATGCAGTATAAGTTTTAAACAAACAATTTAATACTGGTGCACAGTGATGATGATTGTGAAGCTTGGTTGAGGTGGAGGAGTCAGAGGGTGTGATATTTCCCAGGGAATGCCTTACTGCTAAATGAACTAGCAACTGACTGAGCCCTCAAGGGTTAACTCTCACAACAGTCTGCAAGGCAGCAGGAAAGAGGGAGGTCAGACAGAGACACACACCCTGTCAGAGAAAAAATGCGCATTTCCCCTTTAAGTAGCTGACCCCCAAGCTTAAGTACACTGCCTTGTTAATTAAATCAGCTTGCTGAGACTTGAGACCTGCAGCTACTGCTTAGAAGCTCCCTCCCTCCGTCTTGTGTCCCCCCTGCTCTATGGAAGATGGGGTAAGCAGGGTGCAGGAGCAGAGGGGAGGGGGAGACACCCTGACATTAGCCCCCCTCTTCCCCCCTCCCCCAGTACAGCAAGCAGGAGTCTCTGGGAGCAGCTCCAAGGCAGAGGGCAGGAGCAGCACATGGCAGTGGGGGGAGGGACAGCTGCTGCACAGGGAACTTAGGGGAGTGGGGAGCTGATAGGGGGAGCTGATGGAGGGCTGCCGGTCCACCCTGGTTCCGGCCACCCCACCAGCTAGCTGCAATGGGCTGCTCTTCCTGCAAGCAGTGGACAAAAAACAGGCGGCTGCCAAAGGACATTAGAAGGGAGCATTTCACAACTTTAAATGAGCATATTCCCTAATTGATCAGCAACTTAACATCGAAACAAGGTTAACCTGGACGACTTTAAGTGAGGAGTTCCTGTATACTGAAACGGTTTTCTTTTTCCAAACAAACGATTAGTCTGAAAAATTTCACCCAGCTCTAATCCTAAAGACTCATAATTAAAGCAGAGGAATGAATAATATTCATTTTGAACTGTTAATCCTTAAAAACCATGTTAAATTGCTCTCAATGTTTTAGTTCCAGTCACTCAGACTCAGAGTCCAAATAAATCACTAAAGAGGCCATGTTATCAGCGTCCAAGGCATACTTCACACCTGATTTCCTAATCAACCTTTATACTAACATGAGTTTGGAAAAAGTCCCACTTAAGCCAGCAGTTTTTTCTAAAAATGCTTGTTGTTGCAAACCACAGGCAATGTGGGTTTGGACCTAAAAATAAAAAAGCACATTTTTTTTGACAGGTTGCAGACGTGTTAGTCTGTATCCGCAAAAAGAACAGGAGTACTTGTGGCACCTTAGAGACTAAAAAATTTATTTCAGCATAAGCTTTTGTGGGCTAAATTTTTTTGAGGAAACTTCCTCAGGGTCAAGTAGCTGCGTGTTAACATCTATTCCCACTTATGAGAAAGAGGCTTCAACATTCTACAAAAATCATAGAATCATAGAATATCAGGATTGGAAGGGATCTCAGGAGGTCATCTAGTTCAACCCCTGCTCAAAGCAGGACCAATCCCCAGACAGATTTTTGCCCCAGATCCCTAAATGGCCCCCTCAAGGATTGAACTCACAACCCTGGGCTTGAATTGCAAAAGATCCTAGCAGGAAAAAAAAACTACTCAGCATGCATCCAGCAGCAAATCTGAATACATCATGACAGGTGTCACATCTTTCCTTTAAGACCTGGGCAGATATCAGTCAGTCCACCCAGGAACCTAATTAGCACCCTCTAACTTAACCATTTGGTTCTCATACCACCCACTGTGATGGTGTGGCATGTGCGCACCAACACTCTACTCATTCCCTGTTCCCTCTTGCCCACCTACACCACAGCTACTTCTATTCCTGTGCGGCAGGTAGCCAGGACAGGCTGTAAGGAGGCACCTTACACTACTTCCTCCTCTGCCTACCAGGCTAGCCAGGACACAATTTGGGTGTAAACACTAATCACCTATTTGTACTATTGATCCGTACTCTTCAAATTTACTACACTTATAGGGTAAGAAAAAAACATCTAGTGAATTCAATACTGTGAAGACTGAAAAATAGGATGAAATATAATCAGCTTTGTATAGTGCCACATTATCAGATGCCCTACACTCCTTCCAGAAATTTCTAAATGCTCCCTGCTGCCTGTTTAAGACTCTTGTCCTCAACATCCAATGACAATTAATTTCACTCCCTAGCCATGCACCTAGCCAGTGACTCCACCTTTTCCCTTTCCTCTTCCCCTCTCAACTTCTAGTTCTGTAATTCTCTCATTGTTTCCTAATAGGTCTCAAATGCATAACTAGAACGTTCATTTTCTTATCGTTTGCCTTTTAACTTTCTAGAATTGTTGAAGTTTTCATTCACAGATTAAAATGAAAGCTTAATGTTTCTAGAATTTAAAAAAATACAAAAACTATTCAAATGCTTTATTTTCATTGTTTCAAAGAAACAGAGAATTGTTAAGATGTCTCACTTTTTAACAACAGTCCAGAGGTTTGCAGAGTGTATATAGAAAAGTTTTGGCCCTTTGAAGCTAAGGATTTTAAATTTTCCACTGTTGAGTACTACATCAAAATGCACAGTTCCTTGGTTAACCAAGAAAGTTCTGGCTCCATCTGCAGAAAGGTGTTTACCTGGGATCTAAAATATTATTTCAACATACTTCTCATTTCTCGGTTAGTATAACTCCTATCAAACTTTGAAGCTGTCTCATCACAAGCACCAAAAGGGCAGAGAGCAGGTTAACAACGGCTGACTGGAAGAAAGTTAGCTATCAACTTGATTTTTAAAAAAAAAATTAAAATTAAAAAAAGCAAACACTATCTCTCTCAACTTCCAAGTTCACATGGGATTTTATTTCAAAACTAAAATAAAACAAACAGCATGTCAGAACTCCAACTGTCATCTGAAAGAAACTTAGAAATAAAACCAAATGAACCAAATGCTCACCGTCTGGCAAACAAAGCACTGTTTTTAGCTGTATTTTCTAGACCATTCTGGGCTTCACAGCTATAGAGTTCAAAAGATCACAAGCTGAGGCTGTGGAGGCTTTGTTTGTTTTGTTTTGCATAGTATACCATAGTTTAAAATGTCTTCTTTGTAAAAGCATATTGAGCTTAAAGCACCAACATCAACCATTTATCTGCAATTTATTGTTCAATTCACAACAGTAAAACTAATATGACATTATTACGGTGGCAAGTTTGTCAAAGTTATTGACTAGGAAGCTGTATTTTGAGCTGTTTTTGCACGATCATTTCTGACTTTTGTAAAGTACTGTGTTTTGAATGAAAATTGGACTAGACTGATTTGCACTGGAATGGGTTACCTAGGCAGGTGGTGGAATCTCCTTCCTTAGAGGTTTTTAAGGTCAGGCTTGACAAAGCCCTGGCTGGGATGATTTAGTTGGGAATTGGTCCTGCTTTGAGCAGGGGGTTGGACTAGATGACCTCCTGAGGTCCCTTCCAACCCTGATATTCTATGATTCTAATGGAAGGAGTTTTTCATTACTACAAAATAAACTTTTGATGATTCCAGCAATTAAAGTTGTTCACTTCCTAGCATTTTGGTGTGATTTCCTTAGAGAGGGCTTATCATCTTGTCTGAGGTAACTGGTTATACTTGTCAGGTCACTGTCCGCTAAACTGACAAACATTCAGATATAAGCAGACATTTGTTACTTATAAAGTAATATGAAAATCTGCTTCCTTCAGAAACATATATGCCTTAGAAATTTGTTCAAATGTCCCATTTAACTACAGAGACACAAGGTGGGGGAGGTAATGTCTTTTATTGGACCAACTTCTGCTGGCAAGAGAAACAAGCTTTTGAACCACACCGAGCTCTTTCTCAGCTCGAAAACTTGTCTCTCTCACCAACAGAAGTTGGTCCAATAAAAAAAATATTACATCACCCATCTTGTCTCTCTAATCTCCCAGGACAGACACAGCTACAACTACACTCCATTTAACTATAGGATGATGAGTGAAAACATCAATTGATCAGAATTTTCTATCTTTTATCATCCAAAACTCTGAAGTCCTTACCTGGCCAGTGCTGTCCTGAAACTGTACATCTATATATTCTGATGGCAGAGCAGGAATGTTAAGAGTGGACTGTGAAAGAGGAGGGACTGATCGATCAAGTGAAGGTTCAGTATTTTGAACAGACACGACAGAATGAACATTAGCTGGTCTTTGGGATAAAGCATCAGTAGCCTTCACTTCTAAATCTTCTAGCTTCAAATGCTGTATTTCTGAATCTAAACTGCATGCTCCTGACATTCTTGGGTCTACAGTCATTGCAGAGACACCATTAGACACAGCCCCGAGATTGTTGCTCATGTCTTCTTTTATGTTCCGTGACGTAAATTCTCTTTTAAGGGCAAGCCAAAGCCCATCAATCCATGGCTCAACCACTATTTCCAAACTGAAACAAACAAGGCAAAGTGGATGTAAAGAATGACTTACTTCACTTTTAATTCTTACAAATAACCAAAAGAACAAAAAAGACTTGATGACACTTTTCATTACATGTACACAAATAGTTGCTATTAAGAGGACTTCCTTTACTAAAAATTCATGTTTGCATTTGACATCACATTTTTTTTTTCAGATTTAGGGAAAAAAGCACTCTTTCTGCCAACTATACAATCTTTATCTTCTTATGATGAAGCTTATCATAAGAAGTTAAAATAGGAGTAACTGGAAAAAACATGATTTTCAGCTGTTTATTGTAAGCTTCAGACGTAATTAATAAAGTTCAATTTTTTTAAAACACAAAAATAAGTCTTATGGTTATGGCAATGTTTGTATGTTTTATTCTGTCCAGCACCTTCATACGCCTAACCAATACAAATAGCAAAGACTCTGGTCTCCAGTTGATGGAAAGTGAAACCAGGAAAACAAGAACAAAACTATTTTCTCTCAGTAAAAATCTCTATCTCTAAAGAAAACAGAAGACACTGAGATTAGTGGGCCATTTTATAGATGAAAAAATAATAATTTCAGGGAGTACTCAAACTAATCCTGCTACTATGGGTGGGGAGACAAAAACAAACTGCACAGAAGACTCCACCTGTTGCGAGACAAAAACTGGTATGCTCAGATGGGTTAATCTCCTTTGTATGAAGCTGAGGTCACAGTTTTGTTTGAATCCAGTCTCCATATATTAGCTAGAGGTCATATTACCCACTGTTTCGACTCCAAAGATATTGTAGAACTGTGGTTGTTCTGTATTTATAAGACTGAATTTTTTTTGGTTAAACCTAAAAACTAGTAATAAAACCTTGTACCCATAATATAGGTAGAAAAAGGCCAAGAATGTCACTGTTTATGAAAAGGTCTTCAGAGGCAGTTTTCAGAAGTGCTGAGCCCTCACAGCTTCCACTAGAGTTTTGGACAGTTATCACTTCTCAGTGAACAGGCCCATTCAAATTCACTGAAGATGAGTATGATTCCTCTAGCTCCTACTGGGTTCAATCCACTCAGATGCTTAGCATCATCAACTACTACTGGTTTCACTTAGTACTCAGCAACTGGCAGGATTCATCTTTAATCTTGTGTTTACTGGGAGAAAATAAAAAACAATTAAACTAACTCTGCTCATACCCTACGCAATCATCCGCCAGTCCAGTCTCATAGAAATGCTGTGCACCGAGTTCCTGGAGTCGTTTGTCTACTATCTTCCCACCATTGCAGAAGAACATGTATTCAGAATCTCCCAGACCTGAAAAATCCATGTAAAGAGGGTTTATAGCTAACAAACAAATAGATATAAAATTTAGTGAAAATTTACAGTAAAAAACAATTGGGGGGAGGGGTAGCTCACTGGTTTGAGCAACAGCCTGGTAAACCCAGGGTTGTAAATTCAATCCTTGAGGGGGCCCTTTAGCAATCTAGGGCAAAAATCTACCTGGGGATTGGTCCCCCTTTGAGCAGGGGGTTGGACTAGACATCCTCCTGAGGTCCCTTCCAACTCTGATGTTCTATGATTCAATTGTTTCACAAACTTGAAAGTTGGTATGTATATGAAGGTAGATATATTTAAGTCCTAAATTAACAAAACACATGTGAACTGAAAATTGAATAGCTGATTACATTAAGGTATAGTTGACAAATGGTTCCTCTTCATTTACCTGCCCAGTTCCAAGTTCAAGATGTTGCGTTTCTGTTGCAACAGTTGTAGGCACTGAAAATGCCTCAAGCAACATCTTCCTGCCATGTTTTAGGTGTTTATCATCAGAAATCATTGTCAGAGAAACACAAAACACCTAAACTAACTAAAAACAAACTGTAGGTTGTAAATTCATGTGAATAACCAAGAAATAAATTTATTTCAGCTAGAGCTAAGATTGTTAATATGTCACTAATTTAAACAAGGAAAACATATTAAACATATGAGAAAGAAAAAGAAAAAGAGACAAACATTAGAAATGCAGGAAAAGTTAAGTAAAGGTAAATTTTAAAACTAGGGAGGTACATGGAAATACATTAATCTTGAAAATTTCCCCATTGTCTTGCTCAGGAACCATCAGAGATACTGAGCAAAAAATATTCAAGCATAACTCTTAGGATATGTCTACACTTAACGGAGTTTTTGCACTGTAAATTTCACCGGTGATAGGGAACCAGTGAAAGTAAAGTGCTGATTTGTGTATTCACTCAATTCCTTAGGCATCAGAGAGTGTTTACACTACCAGCACTTCCATCGCTGATGAGAGTAGCGCTGTAGGACAGCTATCCCACAGTGCAGCTCTCTTGATAGGTCCTGCGGGGGGCGGAGGGGCAGAAGGCATTCTGGAACCCTGCTCAATGCCCTGTGCTGCCCTGCTTCATGTCTCAGGAGCCCCATTAGTTCCTTGTTTCTTCCGTGGCATTTTTTAAAAAACCTCCTGCTGTCTGGCTGCTTTCCCTGCCACATCTACAAACAAAGGGAAAGGGAACTTCAAACTTCCCGGGGCTTAGAGGGGAAGGGGCAGACATCGGTGCGTCAGAGCAGCGGAGATGCTGGCCAGTGTGGTCACTTTTGAAACTGTGGGATATCCGCTGGAGGCCAAAAGGTGTTTACACTGCTAGAACGTGTCTTCACTTTCACAGCGGTGCAAAAAGAACAGCGGTAAGAGCTGTGTGCCTCTCGTGAAGGTGGGTTTTTTTGCAGTGAACCTTCTGATTTTCACCGCAAAAAGTCATTAACAAGTGTAGATGCTCCCATGGTTTTAGCGCAAAAAAGGGACTTTTTGCATTTTAAAGTACAGACATACCCTTAGGTCCATAACCTCAATTGCCTTAGGGCTTGGCTACACTGGAGAGTTGCAGTGCTGGTGATGGCTTTACAGCGCTGCAACTCACTCACCGTCCACACTTGCAAGGCACATACAGCGCTGTATCTCCCTGGCTACAGCGCTGGTTGTACTCCACCTCGACCTGGGGAATAACGACTATAGCGCTGCTGATGCTGCGCTGCTCCGCCAGTGTGGCCACCAAAAGCGCTGTTATTGGCCTCCAGAGGTATTCGGAGGTATACCAGAATGCCTGTTCGGCCACTCTGCTCATCAGTTTGAACTCTACTGCCCTGGCCTCAGGTGACCCGCCCTTTAAATTCCCCGGGAATTTAAAAAATCCCCTTCCTGTTTACTCAGCCAGGTGTGGAGTGCAATCAGTGAATCTTTCAAGGTGACCATGCCTCCACGCGCCAAACGAGCCCCAGCATGGAGCAATGGCAAGTTGCTGGACCTCATCAGTGTTTAGGGGGAGGAAGCTGTGCAGTCCCAGCTGTGCTCCAGCCGTAGGAATTACAATACCTATGGGCAGATATCAAGGGCCATGCTAGAAAGGCGCCAGGACCGGGACGCACTGCAGTGCAGGGTTAAAGTGAAGGAGCTGCGGAGTGCCTACTGCAAAGCCCGCGAGGGAAACCGCCACTCCGGTGCTGCCCTCACGACCTGCCGTTTCTACAAAGAGCTGGACGCGATACTTGGGGGTGACCCTACCTCCACTCCAAGGACCACGATAGACACTTCAGAGCGGGGCGGGGAGGAGGAGGAGGAAAGCGAGAGTGAGGGTACTGGGGTGGGGGGAGACACCCAGGAGTCCCTGGAGGCATGCAGCCAGGAGCTCTTCTCAAGCCAGGAGGAAGGTAGCCAGTCGCAGCAGCCGGTACTTGGTGGAGGACAAACAGAGGAGCGGGTTCCCGGTAAGCAGCTTTTATTTTCAGGATGGAAATTTTTCGGGAGAGGGAGGGAGGGTTAGGGCTGCATGCATGCATGCCTAGATGCGGAATAGCGCATTGATGTGGTCTATCACGTCGCGGTAATCGGCCTCAGTAATCTCTTCAAAAGTCTCATCCAGTGCGTGAGCAATGCGCTTGTGCAGGTTTATTGGGAGAGCCACTGTGGTCCTTGTCCCAGGGTATGTCTACACTACGGGATTATTCCGATTTTACAGAAACCGTTTTTTAAAACAGATTGTATAAAGTCAAGTGCCACACTAAGCACATTAATTCGGTGGTGTGCGTCCATGTACCAAGGCTAGGGTCGATTTCTGGAGCGTTGCACTGTGGGTAGCTATACTATAGCTATCTCATAGTTCCCGCGGTCTCCCCCGCCCATTGGAATTCTGGGTTGAGATCCCAATGCATGATGGGGCAAAAACAGTGTCGCGGGTGATTCTGGGTAAATGTCATCACTCAATCCTTCCTCCGTGAAAGCAACGGCAGACAATCATTTAACGCCCTTTTTCCCTGGATTGCCCTGGCAGATGCCATAGCATGGCAACCATGGAGCCCGTTTAGCCTTTTATCACTGTCACCATATGTGTACTGGATGCTGCTGACAGATGCGGTACTGCAGTGCTACACAGCAGCATTCATTTGCCTTTGCAAGGTAGCAGAGACAGTTATCAGTCCTGTTGCATCATCTGCTGATTTTGAAATTGACAATGACGGTTACCAGTCCTTTTGTACCGTCTGCTGCTGTCATGGGTGCTCCTGGCCGGCCTCGCTGAGGTCAGCCGGGGGTGCATGGACAAAAATGGGAATGACTCCCCAGGTCATTCCCTTCTTTATGTTTTGTCTAAAAATAGAGTCAGTCCTGCCTAGAATATGGGGCAAGTCTACTAGAGAACCAGAGAGCACAGCCGCTCTGGGTCAGAGCCCCAGATACCCTGCAGAAATGATGAGCTGCATGCCATTCTAGGGGGTGCCCCTGCAACAACCCCACCCGTTGCTTCCCTCCTCCCACACCCCTCCTGGGCTACCGTGGCAGTGTCCCCCCATTTGTATGACGAAGTAATAAAGAATGCAGGAATAAGAAACACTGACTTTTTAGTGAGATAAAATGAGGGGGAGGCAGCCTCCAGCTGCTATGATAGTCCAGGCAGTACAGAATCTTCATTAGACATGAAAGGGGGAGGGGGAAGGTGAGGAGCTCATCCTCCAGCTGCTATGATGAGGACGGTTACCAAGCCTTTTGCACCATCTGTCTCTTCAGAAGAAGCTTAAAGAAGGGAATGACCGGGAGTCATTCCCATTTTTGCCCAGGCGCCCCTGGCCGACCTCACCGAGGCCAGCCAGGAGCACTCATGGGATGATGAGGACGGTTTTTAAGCCTTTTGTGCCATCTGCCATCAGGAAAGGAAGGGGAGGGGATGCTGCTGTCCAGCGCCGCAGCACCGCGTCTACCAGCAGCATGCAGTAGACATACGGTGACATTGAAAAAAGGCGAGAAATGATTTTTTTCCCCTTTTCTTTCACGGGGGGGAGGGGAGTAAATTGACGACATATACCCTGAACCACCCAGGACAATGTTTTTGATCCTACATAAGAACGGCCATACCGGGTCAGTCCAAAGGTCCATCTAGCCCAGTATCTATCCTCTGACGATGGCCAATGCCAGGTGCCCCTGAGGGAGTGAACCTAACAGGCAATGATCAAGCGATCTCTCTCCTGCCATACATCTCCATCCTCTGACAAACAGAGGCTAGGGACACCATTCCTTACCCATCCTGGCTAATAGCCATTTATGGACTTAACCACCATGAATTTATCCAGCTCTCTTTTAAACACTGTTATAGTCCTAGCCTTCACAACATCCTCAGGTAAGGATTTCCACAAGTTGACTGTGCACTGTGTGAAGAAGAACTTCCTTTTATTTGTTTTAAACCTGATGCCTATTAATTTCATTTGGTGACCCCTAGTTCTTGTATTATAGGAATAAGTAAATAACTTTTCCTTATCCACTTTCTCCACATCACTCATGATTTTATATACCTCTATCATATCCCCCCCCCTTAGTCTCCTCTTTTCCAAGCTGAAGAGTCCTAGCCTCTTTAATCTTTCCTCATATGGGACCCTCTCCAAACCCCTAATCATTTTAGTTGCCCTTTTCTGAACCTTTTCTAGTGCAAGTATAAAACCCTTCAGGCATTGGGAGCTCAGCCAAGAATGCAAATGCTTTTTGGAGACTGCGGGGACTGTGGGATAGCTGCAGTTCTCAGTCCCCCCACCCTCCCTCCAGTCAGGCTACCGCGTCAGGGGTGAGGGGACCATTGCTGCACACAGGCAACTGCATAGGGGCCAGGGCGGAATCCACATTGCAGTAGAAAACCCTCCTGTGCTTCCCAGGTGTTCAGTGTAGGTGCCCCCTGCAGTTGTTTGCTTTCCCCAACGCACAGAAACCCCAGTTCAGCTCTGAACCAATCATTCCCCCTTCCCAGGTGACCTGTAGCAGCGAGATAGCTTCCAGGATAAACTCCTGTGGAAACTGTTGGGATAGTGTTCAGTGTAGGTGCCCCCTGCAGCTGTTTGCTTTCCCCAACACACAGAAACCCCAGTACAGCCCTGAACCAATCAGTCCCCCTTACTCACCATTTCGGGGCTCCCGTGCGTTATGTGCGCTCTCTTTGGGATGGGAAAATTAAGCATCCTGGAGCGCCAATCAGACTCTTTCCAGGCGCTTGTAGCCATGCAGGAGGAGCACTACGGCCACCGGCCCCCCCGCCGCCCTTGTCCCAAACCTCTTTCCCTTGTGCCCCCATGTTAGCTCCACACTCCCTTCCCGAGCCTGCAGGTTCTTACCACCACCAGCTGCCTCCAACAGCTGTATGTTCACCAACCAGCCCTGAGAACTATGACCCTTACCCTCTGCACTCAACCCCCATCACCATGCAGTACAGCCATTCTGAAGTGCAGCAGTCATTGCACAGCACTCCAGACAAGACACATTCAAACCTGTGACTGTACAGTTCCCCACTCCACCCCCTTGCCCTTTCAGATTCCAAAAAAGTTGTGTGTCTTCAATAAATGAATTTTTGGCTTTGAAAAGAGTCTTTATTATTGCAGAAAGTTAAAGATACCTTAGCCCAGGAAAGAAACAGGCACTGCAAATCAGCTTAGCAAACACAGATTCCTACTAACATTGTAACCACTGCACTTCACTCCTGTGCAAGGCACCAAACATTACTGTTGGTTTTCAGCCTCAAATTCCTCCCTCAAGGCATCCCTAATCCTTGCAGCCCTGTGCTGGGCCTCTCTAGTAGCCCTGCTCTCTGGCTGTGCAAATTCAGCCTCCAGGCATTGAAACTCGGAGGTCCATGCCTGACTGAATCTTTCACCCTTCCCTTCACAAATATTATGGAGGGTACAGCATGCGGATATAACCGCGGGGATGCTGCTTTCCCCCAAGTCCAGCTTCCCATACAGAGATCGCCAGCGCCCCTTTAAACGGCCAAAAGTACACTCCACAGTCATTCGGCACCGGCTCAGCCTGTAGTTGAACCGTTCCTTGCTACTGTCAAGGCTCCCTGTGTACGGTTTCATGAGCCACGGCATTAACGGGTAAGCGGGGTCTCCAAGGATCACAATGGGCATTTCGATGTCCCCTACTGTGATCTTCCGGTCAGGGAAAAAAGTCCCGGCCTGCAGCTTCCTGAAGAGGCCAATGTTCCAAAAGATGCGTGCGTCATGCACCTTTCCGGGACAGCCTGCGTTAATGTCAATGAAACGCCCACGGTGATCCACACGCGCCTGGAGAACCATAGAGAAATACCCCTTCCGATTAACGTACTCGGATGCTACGTGGGGTGGTGCCAGAATAGGAATGTGTGTCCCATCTATCGCCCCTCCACAGTTAGGGAAATCCATTTGGGCAAAGCCATCCACAATGTCCTGCACGTTCCCCAGAATCACGGTTCTTCTTAGTAGGATGTGATTAATGGCCCTGCAAACTTGTATCAACACGATTCCAACGGTCGACTTTCCCACTCCAAACTGGTTCCCGACCGATCGGTAGCTGTCTGGAGTTGCCAGCTTCCCGATTGCAATAGCCACCCGTTTCTCCACCAGCAGGGCAGCTCTCAATCTCGTGTCCTTGTGCTGCAGGGAGGGGGCGAGCTCCACACACAGTCCCATGAAAGTGGCTTTTCTCCTCCGAAAATTCTGCAGCCACTGCTCGTCATCCCAGACTTGCATGACGATGTGATCCCACCTGTCAGTGCTTGTTTCTCGAGCCCAAAAGCGGCATTCCACGGTGCTGAGCGTGTCTGTGAATGTCACAAGCAATTTCGTGTTGTACGCATTACGTGACTCGCTTTCATCGTCGGACTCCTCGCTGTCACTTTGGATCTTAAGCAATAGCTCAACTACCAAACGTGACGTGCTGGTGAGATTCGTCAGCATACTCCTCAGCAGTTCGGGCTCCATTTCCCACAGACCGAAACGGAACACAGAATCGCGCTGAACTGAAACCGTGCAAAGATGGCGCCAAATGTGGACGGAAACACGGGGATTGCTGGGATGTGAAGCGATGCATCATGGGGCATTGGGACAGGAACCAGAATGAACCCTTCCCACAACCTACGGCGCCAGAATGGGAAGAGGTGCTCTGTGGGATAGCTGCCCATAATGCACCACTCCCAACACCGCTGCAAATGCTGCAAATGTGGCCACACTGCAGTGCTGGTAGCTGTCAGTGTGGCCACACTGCAGCGCTTTCCCTACACAGCTGTATGAAGACAGCTTTAACTCTGTCATAAATAAACAGATCAGGGTTAAGGTCTCTTTTACCTGTAAAGGGTTAACATGCAGTACCTGATGACCACCTGACCAGAGGACCAATCAGAGACAAGATTTTTTCAAATCTCTGTGGAGGGAAGCCTTTGTCTGTGTTCTTTGTTAGAGCTCTCTTTGGATCTAAGAGAGGTCAGTCATGTCTCCAAGTTCTCCTGGAGTAGTTTCTACTATTTAATAGTGAGTATTAATTAGAGAGGCGGATTAGTTTTTTGAGTTGCTTTCTATATTTGCAATTGTGTGTTTGCTAAAGGAAATTCTTTATTCCTGTTCGCTGATATTGCTTTTACTGAGAAAGGGGGAGGGGGAATTCTCTCCAGAGATTGATAAGTTTAGACCCTGTATTGTTCTATCTTGGATTACAGAGACAGGTTACTTTCTTTTTATTCTTTAATAAATTCTTTTCTATTAAGGACTTAGTTAGTCTTTCCTTGGGAAAGAGGAGGGGGAGGTATCCCTCTGTAGTTAAATTCCGGTGTCTCTCCTAGGAAAAGGGAGGGGGGAGGAAGCAGGGGGGAATGGTTTATTTCTCCTGGGTATAAGAACTCCATGGATTTGGGGCTCTTGGGATCCCCTAGGATTTTGGGGAAGGACTGTGTCTCAATCCACATTTCCTGATTGAGTGGTGGCAGCGTAGTAGCTTTAAACTAGAATTTTAGTTTAGAAGAAGAATTCATGCAGGTCCCCACATTGGAACCCAACAGCTCCAAGTGGGGGTGAGACCTATGACAAACTCCCAGCGCTGTACAGCTGCAAGTGTAGCCAAACCCTTAATAAAGATACTGATCCAGCACAGGGTCAGAGCGACTACCTGCTCTTAACTACACTGTGATTAGGAGTTCTCACTGCCTTCTCAATGGCTAGAGAGGCCACAGTAAAAGATGCACTTACCATAACAAAGGGTTTTTTTCATGGTCGCCCCAGTGGACTAATTGATAAGGCATTGGCCGCCTAAACCAGGGATTGTGGGTTCAAGTCCCATCTGGGGAAAAGAGAATTTTTATGGGGGAGGGATACCTCAGTGGTTTGAGCATTGGCCTGCAAAACCCAGAGTTGTGAGTTAAATCCTTGAAGGGGCCATTTACAGATCTGGTCAAAAACACTGCTCTACAGCCAAAATGCTTCTGAAATAAATGTAGGCCAACTTTACTAATTCTGGGTCACTGAGAACGAAAATGATGCTTAAAATTGTTGATTGGCTCTAGTTTTCAAGTTATGCTATTGGGTCATTATATACGACCCTTGACTTGGGAATAGCTGAGGATAAGTGAGTTATAAAGGGAAGGGATCTCACTTTAAACCAGAAATGACTAAAATACATCTTTAACTGGATCTATGAATAAATCTATGACTGGGTTTGGACAGTACTTGCTTTTTAGGCAAAACAATGAATAATGCAATCTGAAGCTGGTATTGCGTCCTCCATGATATGAATTGCATCATGTTATTCCTAGAAGTCATGGATGCAATCATAACGAAGCTTACATCACTCTGCTGAACAAATTGCCCTATATCATCTCTAGAAATCATACAGTGTCATGCTCTCTTATTTGTCAGTGTTTCATTTTGCAAAGACACACATTTCTGTTTAGCCAAAGTGAGCAGAGATGCCTCGTACTTGTGTGAACAGTGCAGATAACTTCTGCTATGTTTGTGGTGAAATGACTTTTGCATCACAAAAGTGCAGTATAACCACTATGGTTAAGAAAGCCTATCACCTTTATTTTGGCTGCAAAATTGGAGATCAGGACAAGAGGTGGGCCCCACACATATGCTGCAACACTTGTGCAACAAATCTTTGCCAGTGCTTGAACAGGAAAAGGAAATCTATGCCTTTTGCAGTGCCAATGATTTGGAGAGAGCCAACAGATCATACCAGCAATTGTTACTTCTGCATGGTGCCTCCAGTTGGGAAAGGTGTGTCAAAGACGAAAAAGTGGACTGTGCATTATCCAAACATTCCATCAGCTATATGCCCAGTACCCCACGGAGAAGGACTGCCGGTTCCTGATGCACCAGAATCATTCTCACTTGAGTCAGACGAGGAAGAGGAAGAGGATGAAACTTCTGGTCCTGAACCATCAATGTCACAGGACCCACATTTTCTTCCATCCTCCTCCTCTGAACCACACCTCATAACACAAGGTGAACTGAATTACCTTGTCAGGGATTTGGAACTACCCAAGAGTAAGGCAGAGCTGTTGGGCTCCAGACTACAGCAGTGGAATCTCCTGGCAGGTGATGTTAGGGTTTCCATGTTCCATGACCATCAAAAGGATCTTGTCCCATTCTTCTTCATGGAAGGGGATCTTGTAGCCTGCAACAACATCGATGAGCAGCCCTCAACATCGTTCACGATCCAGATGAGTGGAGACTGTTCATTGATTCATCGAAGACGAGTCTTAAAGCTGTTTTACTGCATAATGGCAATGTTTTGCCATCAATTCCAGTTGGTCATGCAGTCCATATGAAGGAAACCTATAACAACATGAAACAACTTTGGAGGTGCATAAACTATGACCAACATCAGTGGCAGCTTTGTGGCGATTTGAAGGTTGTTGCTCTCTTGCTTGGTCTGCAGACTGGATACACAAAGTACTGCTGTTTTCTCTGCGAATGGGATAGTCATGCAAGAGATTCCCACTACATCAAGAAAGATTGGCCACTCCGACAGTCATTGGAGCCTGGGAGGAAAAATGTTCAGCATCCACCACTTGTTGAATCAAGGAAGATTTTGTTACCACCCTTACACATCAAGCTGGGTCTGATGAAGAACTTTGTCAAGGCTATTGACAAAACACAAGCAGCTTTCAAGTACATCTGTGGAAAATTTACAAGGTTAAGTGAAGCTAAGATAAAGGAAGGTGTCTTTGTTGGTCCTCAGATTCGTGAACTTCTTCGAGATGATGCATTTGACCATGCACTGCGTGGCAAGGAAAAGACGGCATGGAAAGCCTTCCAGTTAGTGGCAATAAATTTTCTCGGAAACAACAAGGCAGACAACTACAGGTTGTTGGTGGAAAACCTCCTCAAGGCATACAAAAGCCTTGGTTGCAACATGTCACTAAAGATACATTTTTTGCACTCTCATCTAGATTTTTTTCTACCGAACTGCGGAGCAGTGAGCAACGAGCACGGCGAGCGATTTCACCAGGACATTGCAACAATGGAGAAACGCTATCAGGGCAAATGGAGCCAATCAATGCTTGCAGACTATTGCTGGACAGTGACAAGAGATGCTCCATTTAATGAATACAAGATACAAGCCAAGAAGCGCCGAGTAGACACTGAATAGGACTAAACTATGTACATAATAGTTTTTTGCCTTTTGTTTCATAATAAATTTTAGTTATATAACCCTTTTGCTGATTTTTAAAGTGTTACATAAACACGACAGGTGAAATATTATCATGTAAAGCAACCATAAACACATGAAAAGACCTAGGTTTACAATTTATGATTAAAACTCTACTATCTACACAATATACATAGACATAAAATGTAAAAACTTAAATAACTTAGAAACAGTAGCCAATCAGTTGTTTTAATTGCCATATTTGAATTCAGCACATCAAAATACATAATAAATAGCACATTTTATCTCTGAAGCGGATGACTTCTCAAAAATTGTAGACCAGTGAAATCTGTCTGAGGATTAGTCCTGCTCTGAGCCGGGGGTTGGACTAGATGACCTCCTGAGGTCCCTTCCAACCCTGATATTCTATGATTCTATAGTATCTCTCCCCACTATTCACAAAGAATCCTAGGACTGGAAGGGAGCTTGAGAAGTCATCTAAAGTAGTCCCTTACACTCATGGCAGGACTAAGTACTATCTTGACAGGTGTTTGTCTAACCTGCTCTTAGGACTCTCCAGTGATGGAGATTCCAAAACCTCCCTAGGCAATTTGTTTCAGTGCTTAACTGCCCTGAGAGGAAGTTTTTCCTAATGTCCAAACCAAACTGCTCTTGCTGCAATTTAAGCCCCATTGCTTCTTGTCCTATCCTCAAAGGTTAAGGAGAAAAAATTTTCTCACTCCTCCTTGTAACAACCTTTTATGTACTTGAAAACTTATGTCCCCTCTCAGTAGGTATACTGTTAGTTTTAAAGATGTCATTACACACATAGCTAGCAAACATGAAATTAGTTACAAAAATCAGTGCTCTGTTTCACATTCTCAATTGTCCATCTGCAATGAGTAATAAATACAGTATCTTCTCCAGAATTAATATGACTATGGCTGCATACTTCTTATACTCTTCAGAAAACTCTCATAACTAAAAATAAACTTCAGAATACACATTGCAAAGTTTTTTAGCCTGATAGTTGAATGCAGATTGAACAGTCAGCAGCAGTCTGGTAGTGGAATTAAAGCTTTTCAGATGAACTTTTGCATTTCCAGAACTGTCTGGGTTTTGGTTTTATACCTCAATATTCTTTGATTTTTCCCCATTAACTTACTGACAAGTATTAACAATTTTAACTGTAGCTTAATTAACAAAAGCCATCTGATGTTTCTCACTATTGTTGAAATAGGTCATGGCACAAGTATTAAGAATTTTCATAAAAAAAACAAACAAACACTGACTTTTTTACACTTTCACATCTCCAAACTGACACAGTCAATGTATTATAAATTTGGTAATATAAATATTTTCCAAACCCACACTTCCTATCTCAGTTTGTAGTCTCAAATTACTTCTCACCCCCAGGATGCCCAATGGATATTAAATTGATAAATCACATTTTAATTTTGAATCACTTTCATGACAAATTCCTCCTATACTGCTTCACAATTATTACACACAAAATCAGCTAATAATATAAGTTGTATTGTAAGAGATTGGGGCCTGTCTCATAGCATTCTCTTTTGGATGGACCCTGGCTTACTCTTCTTGAACCCCCACCCACCCATGGGGAATTCTGCCAGGAACTGTCTCACCATCTCTAGGGAAGTTAGTTTCCAGCAGGGTCAGTTGTTACGGTTCTTTTTCTTTTAGTTCAAGTCTCCTCAACAAATAAGATCAAAACTTCTCAGTCTCCCTTCTGGTCATTTCTGTTTCAGGGAACTGCTCCTTCCAGCAGTAGCTCCAGTCTCTGTTAGGTATTGCAGCTCCTTTTCTCCATTTCTTGCTCTTCCTTTTATGAGAATCAGCCAATTAAGCTGCAGATCTTTTACCAGGCACAGCCAGCAGTGCTAGTCAGCCAGCCACTGGCTTCTGACCTCAATCAAATGGTATCCCTTATACCTTCACAACTATGAATAGGCTTATTTACTATTTTAAAATGATACCACACTACAGTGGGGACAATATAGTAACAAATTAATTTCTGATACTGATATAGAAGTACAGGAAAAGGGGACACAGGAAATATTGTATTACCTAACAATCCATAACGTAGATGTGCAAAATGATCAAGTGGCAGGGTCTTGTTTTTAATTTCCTTAACAAACTTGCAAGCTGTGTCTGGAGGGTCTCCAGTACCAGTAGTGGAAATAACAATAACAAGAGGGTCCTTTTCTGTTTCCAGAGTATACTATAAAAAGAGTGGGGAAAAAAGGCAAATTAAAAAGAATAACCCAATACACATTTATAGTCAAGTCAAAGAGTTGATCCTGGCAGTGTTGTTTTTTTACAATTGGATGGTCTCTCACTTTCCTCCCTACCCCACATTTTTATGCTCTCTTCTTCCGTATCTGCATGAGACCATAGTAAGCCTTCTAAATAATGCTAAGTTTATTTGGGGAATAACACATTCTCTCACTTTGTATTACTTTTTATGCTTGTAACCTCTTGTTTATTAACCTATTCTAACATGTGAAACAGTTTGTATAGAAGAAGAAAAGAGAAAAAGACTATCAGATTGCATGAACTCATGTCAGAAGTCTGAACTGCCTGGTCATCTTAACTCTATGATGTATGTATAATTAACCTAAAGAATGCCAGTGGTGTTGAACAACAGATCAGAGTTCATTTCTTTTTGTACAAGATGTAAACAGCACTGTCTTGCAATATGGTAAAAAAAAAATTGCACTCAGTAACATTACAAAAATCTTGTGAAACAGGATAGAGGGGTAAAGTGTGAAAGCAATACACGGGTATCCATACTAATCCTGTAAAATAATGGAATCTGCACATTTAGGGTCAAATTTTCAACAAGTCTTTAATCTCACACCATTTGTATGGCCAATCAATTAAGGGCAAAATTCTGAGCACATCATTACTTGCATATCCAAAGATGAGGTGTTTTGAAAATGTGGCCCTTTACAGTATCTGCCACCTATCATTTGGAAAATGCATCTTTTGCATATTTCCCTTTTAACTGATTGATTGTTAAAGTGTTATATGTTGCTTTCACAAGAACTACTTAAATCAACTCTGGTATTTATTTACATGCATTTGAAATTCTCAGGTGAAAACAATTCAGCTTGTTTGATGAGTCAAGTTGTACATAGCAAGAAAAAAGTGGTTGCAGCTGCCCTGTGAGCTTAGTGGCAAAAGCATATCAACTGTCAGTTTGATTAATCAGACATCTACATCCTCTGAAGTATCCCTGTAGGGTAAGTTTGGAATCACATGAACAGCTAGCAGTTCACATGAAAAAGACAATTTTAATTTAAACATGTTCCAAGTGCTTTTATTTAAACAAAATGTTTAAATCTAAATATTAAGGTTATGACAAGTTATAAATAATGGTTACAACACAGATGTACAGTATCTAGCTCAGGCTACTAGTTCCTAATTTAAGCATTTATAGTACAGACAATAGGAGGTCTTATCATAAGGGCAGTCTTACATCTTAATTTAGAACTTAAGATTTTGTGGGACTTTTTTCATACCCATAATAATGTAAATTTCTAGGTCTTCCACCTCTTTCTCAAGGCACACAAAAACACCACTCGCACAGACCCAGTCCCATTATATAATTCTAAAAATTTCTAAATTATGAATGAAGGCAAGCAAACAAGATCTATCAGGACTTTTTTTTTCCCCCGCAACTTTTCAAATAACTTGTTTTAGCTGTTTCCAATATAAATTGTAAAACTAAAAACTGAAATGTATTTCTGTTCAGATGCTGTTTTACACCCTGAACTCAACCCCTCAGATGAAGCCAGCTATAATGTTTATAATATAGCTGTGCAGGAATAAACCCACAATGAGGACAAAACATCTTTTCCTTTGTACATATCAGAATCAAAATGATGCTTAAAAAGAGTCTTCCATCAATCCACAGGCAAGGCTGGCAAGGCTGGCACTAAGTCACATACAGCTCTGCAGAACCACAAACCCTTGGGACGTGCTCTGGGTAAGAGGGCTGGGATACTATACAGAAGAATCAAGACCTTTCGATACATTGCTGAAGTCCCATGCACATACATTATGGCATAAATCCATTCCCTTTAGTGCTTTCGGAACTATCCCTGTAGCAGGCCCATTGGAGTCACTAAGGGTATGTCTACACTGCAAAAAAGCACTGCAGCAGCAAGTCTCAGAGCCTGGGTCTACAGACTCAGGCTCACACTACAGCACTACAAATAGCCATGGAGAGGTTTTGGCTCAGGCTCTGAACTCCGAACCCTACCCTCCTACCAAAGGCTTCAGAGCCTGAGCTGGAATGGCTACACAGCTATTTTATTTTATTGCCGTAGTGTGATCCCCGCAAGCCTGAGCGTGTAGACCTTGTCACTGAGAGGAGGAGGGTTTTTTTTTTTGTTTTTTCCAGTGCAGATATACCATAAAAGCATCAGAGATGCCTTGGTAGCTTAACTGTTGTTGCTAGGCCATATGCCACCCTCCAGCTGAGGTCACTCCTCAGTGCCCAATGCTAGGTCAAGACCTTCTCTCCCTGCACTCTCGGATGCTGGCTTCTGTGCTACCCTCTAAGTGCAAAGTCAGGAGGTAAAAAAGAGAAGAGGTGGCATGGGGCATGCTCCGTCCTTGCCTTAATGGGTGAGTGTGTGCATGCACAGCAGCATGGAAGTGCTTATAGGAGACATCAGAAAATTGTTATTCCCCTTTCCCTATTGGCAAAATTAGTCTAACTAAGCCAGCTGTTAGTCCCTGATCTGACACAAGGGAATTTTGCCCCTCGGGCCTTCCATGTTGGACTTCACACAAGCCCTACAAAACCTAGGCCTAGCCCTGGTATATTTTTCCCTGATTTGTCCTAGCCAAACAGAAGACCTCTCCATTCAGATACAGCTGCTCCCTGGAGAGATCTGCAAAGCTATACAAATTGTCTTCTTCTCTTACCAAAACAAATAATAAACTTTAATCAAAAAATTCTCACATATGCACAACATTTCATCTCATCAGTAAATCACAGCTCGGTGCCAACTTGCCATGTCTGACAAAACAGACTTGTTCCGGTAGCAGGCCACCTCCAGCCAAACAGGCCTGGAGATACCCCCACATGAATCTGTAGAGTGTGTGGAAGGAAGAGACAACTGCTCTGAAGTAGACTGGAGGCTCCCTCCCCTTTTGGGCTTGCTTTATGTTCTTTCCATTAAGAATTGTTAATGTGTATAAAATATACAAGATGTGCTACTGTAAGTAACATTACACAGTAAGTGTTCTTTTACAAGTAGAAGCTCTGCTGCCAAACAAGTAGTACTTCCCATAAAGATGACATGAGAACATCCCATGAGATGACATGTGTTCTCTGTTGCTCCTTTGATTACATGAAAATATCACCCATCCCTGATTTCCAGAACAGGTTTTGTTTTCTGCTTATTTATTTCCCCAGGAATATCAGGAATGTCAAGTTTTATCTTTTCTGTTCTTGTTGGAGGACCCAGATGTGTGGATTTGGTCCTCTCACAACCTTTAACAGAGAGTGTGGGATTCCTGAGTTCTTAAAAACACTTTGGTATAGAACTCTTTACTAGATAGGTGTAACAGACAAACAAACAAAACCCCCAAAGAATTTAAATCATTCTGAGAGCTTGGCTACACTGGAGAGTTGCAGTGCTGGTGGTGGCTTTACAGCGCTGCAACTCACTCACCATCCACACTTGCAAGGCACATACAGCGCTGTATCTCCCTGGCTACAGCGCTGGTTGTACTCCACCTCAACCTGGGGAATAACGACTATAGCGCCGCCAGTGTGGCCACCAAAAGCGCTGTTATTGGCCTCCAGAGGTATTCGGAGGTATTGGGGGGAGGAAGCTGTGCAGTCCCAGCTGCGCTCCAGCCATAGGAATGATGATACCTATGGGCAGATATCAAAGGCCATGCTGGAAAGGGGCCAGGACCGGGACGCGCTGCAGTGCAGGGTTAAAGTGAAGGAGCTGCAGAGTGCCTACTGCAAAGCCTGCAAGGGAAACCGCCGCTCCGGTGCTGCCCCCACGACCTGCCATTTTTACAAAGAGCTGGACGCGATACTTGGGGGTGACCCCACCTCCACTCTAAGGACCACGATGGACACTTCAGAGTGGGGGGGGAAGGAGGAGGAGGAAAGCGAGAGTGAGGGTACTGGGGTGGGGGGAGACACCCCGGAGTCCCAGGAGGCATGCAGCCAGGAGCTCTTCTCAAGCCAGGAGGAAGGTAGCCAGTCGCAGCAGCCGGTACTTGGTGGAGGACAAACAGAGGAGCGGGTTCCTGGTAAGCAGCTTTTATTTTCAGGATTGAAATTGTTCGGGAGAGGAGGGAGGGTTAGGGCTGCATGCATGCATGCCTAGATGCGGAACAGCGCATTGATGTGGTCTATCACGTCGCGGTAATCGGCCTCGGTAATCTCTTCAAAAGTTTCAGCCAGAGCGTGGGCAATGCGCTTGCGCAGGTTTCTTGGGAGAGCCACTGTGGTCCTTGTCCTAGTCAGGCTAACGCGTCCGTGCCACTGTGCCGGGAGGGGTGGGGGGACCATTGCAAGACACAGGCAAGCTGCATAGGGGCCAGGGCGGAATCCGCATTGCAGTAGAAGACCCTCCCGTGCTTCCCAGGTGACCCACAGCAGCGAGATATCTTCCAGGATAAACTCCTGTGGAAAATGTTGGGATAGTGTTCAGTGTAGGTGCCCCCTGCAGCTGTTTGCTTTCCCCAACGCACAGAAAGCCCGAGGACAGTACAGCCCTGAAATAATCAGTCCCCCTTACTCACCATTTCGGGGCTCCCATGCATTATGTGCACTCTCCTTGGGATGGGAAAATTATGCTATTGTGAAGACTGTTACCCTCTTTAACTGCGGGGGAATAACTGTCTGGTATAAACAATGCTGCCTCTGTTAAGTGTTGCATTTTTGCCTTTACTGATGCAACCTTGAGATCTCGGCTGCCCATGTTATCAACGGCTGAGAGACTACAAAACCTCCGGAAGAAGCCGCGAAAAAGCAAAGAAGACATGCTGCAAGCAGTTGTGCAGCACTCTGTCACAGAGAATCAAAAAGTGCAGGACTGGAGGGAAAGGGAAAGCAGGATCCGCCAGAGAAATGCAGCGGACAGGAAGAAAAGCACAAAGCAGCTGATAAGCATCCTGGAGCGCCAAGCAGACTCTATACAGGCGCTCGTAGCCATGCAGGCGGAGCACTACCCCCCCCCCCACCGCCCTTGTCCCAAAGCTCTTTCCCTTGTGTCCCCATGTCAGCTCGAAACCCCTTCCCCAGCATCCAGGTTCTTACCACGACCACCAGCTGCCTCCAACACCTGTATGTTCACCAACCAGCCCTGAGAACTACGACCCTTACCCTCTGCACTCAACCCCCATCACCATGCAGTATAGCCATCCTGAAGTGCAGCAGTCATTGCACAGCACTCCAGACAAGACATATTCAAACCTGTGACTGTACAGTTCCCCACCCCAACCCCCTGCCCTTTTAGGTTCCCAAAAACTTGTGTCTGTCAAAAAAGTTATTTTCTTTTCAATAAATGAATTCTTGGCTTTGAAAATAGGAAAATACATTTCTTAAAAGTCTATTTTCCAAACCAGCATAGAGTATCTCACCTTGTCAGACTCACTTATACAGTGAATATCAGCTTCAAATCCATGTGCATCTGCCTGCTCGCATATCTCCTCAGCTATGGCTTTTGCCTGTCCCTTCTGTGTTGCATAAAGCAGCAAAAACCGCCTCTTTATTTCACAGCACATTTTAAACTATATTGCAGAAAGGAAAAGGAAAGGCAGGTTTACTTCATACAAAGAAATTGAAGCCTCACCATTTATAGAAAAACAGACACCTGGTTTTTACATTAAATATGCAGACCAAGGGGCCTAGACTAGAGGGAGTCCCATGCAGATTGAACCCTATGCCTACACAAAGGTCCTTGCAGGACTGAGGCTTGAAGGACCAGTCGGTGACAGCAACACACCATATTCATGTGGGTTTTCATTTACTTTACTTTGAAACAAAGCAACAGAGCAATGATTCTCACAAAAAGGAATGCTGCTATTTGTTACATGATCCCTTATTTCCCACAGAAAATTGGTGTATATTTTGACGTATTTTTGGAGTTTGCGTAAGAGAAATGGGTGTACACTTGGTGACGCCAACAGCGTAAACATACAACCAAGTGCAATTTGTTACTTGTTTTAAAAAAAAAAAGCTCTCTCAACACAAGTAAATTCTGCTCTAGCCACTGTAGGCCAAATCCTAAAGCCCTTAAACACAGGTCAAAAATCTACTGAAGTCAACAGGTGTCTTCCAGGAATAATGACTTCAGCATTTGGCTCTGTACTTTATTATTATTCTTTACACCATGATTCAAAAACTAAGTATTTCTAATAACAGTAAAAATATCAGTATGTTTTTCCTTAGAATGAGAATATATATTAAAGCGATCAAAGCATTCCCTAATATGAAATGTAATTCCCTCCCCAAATATACGTTGCGGTTTTGGGCGGGGGGGGGGAGGAGAGGGGAGTTACAAGCCACAGCATATATTTATGTTTTCTCCTTTAATTAAAAAAAAAAAATAAGAGTTACTTTACACAAACTATTCTCTTTTAAGATTTTCTTTTATGTGCATATCAAAATTCTAAAACACCTTTAGACAGGAGAAGGAAGATTACTGGAACTGGCAAGTAAAAATTACAACTGGCTTGTACCTTCTATATATACTGTAAATTAATCCTTTGTACATTAATCTTCTGTGTCACCATTTTGTTGCTGCTATGAAACTCCTGTAAAAACTCTTGTGACTATAGTTACTGTGCTAACTGAACACGTATTAAAGTAAATGTCGTCTGAGTTTTTTCATATGCTCAGATCTGATTTCTCATCATTATTGCATCTTCCCCCTGCACACCCACATGATCAATTACAACAGACTCTCAATTTATGATTCACATGCTTTGGTATATTGAAGCCTGTAACAAAATGACAACTGCATTTTCCTCTCTTCCCCCTGGGAAACAGGATCTACACCAAGCACAGTCCAGTACAAAAGAAAAGCACTGCATGTCTGGTGCTCTACCGATAAGACAGGATATTGCTCTCCACAGTTTTATTGCAGGTAATGTGTGACAGTAAACCTTTACTGCTTTAAGTAATCCTATAAATTAGAGTATGTCTACACTACGGGATTATTCTGATTTTACAGAAACCGGTTTTTTAAAACAGATTGTATAAAGTCGAGTGCCACACTAAGCACATTAATTCGGCGGTGTGCGTCCATGTACCGAGGCTAGCGTCGATTTCCGGAGCGTTGCACTGTGGGTAGCTATCCCATAGTTCCCGCAGTCTCCCCCGCCCTTTGGAATTCTGGGTTGAGATCCCAATCCATGATGGGGCAAAAACTGTCACGGGTGATTCTGGGTAAATGTCGTCACTCAATCCTTCCTCTGTGAAAGCAACATCAGACAATCATTTAGCGCCCCTTTTCCCTGGATTGTCCTGGCAGACGCCATAGCACGGCAACCATGAAGCCCGTTTAGCCTTTTGTCACTGTCACCGTATGTGTACTGGATGCTGCTGACAGACGCGGTACTGCAGTGCTACACAGAAGCATTCATTTGCCTCTGCAAGGTAGCAGAGACAGTTACCAGCCCTATTGCACCGTCTGCTGCTTTGGAAATTGGTGATGACGGTTACCAAGCCTATTGCACCGTCTGCCTCTCCAGGAGACAAAGCTTAAAGAAGGGAATGACCGGGAGTCATTCCCATTTTTGCCCAGGCGCCCCTGGCCGACCTCACCGAGGCCAGCCAGGAGCACTCACGGGATGATGAGGACTGTTTTTAAGCCTTTTGTACTGTCTGCCATCAGGAAAGGAAGGGGAGGGGATGCTGCTGTTCAGTGCCGCAGCACTGCATCTACCAGCAGCATGCAGTAGACATACGGTGACATTGAAATAAGGCGAGAAACTATTTTTTTCCCTTTTCTTTCACGGAGGGGAGGGGGGTAAATTGACAACATATACCCTGAACCACCCGGGACAATGTTTTTGACCCTTTTGGGAGCTCAGCCAAGAATGAAAATGCTTTTCGGAGACTGCGGGGACTGTGGGATAGCTGGAGTCCTCAGTCCCCCCTCCCTCCCTCCATGAGCGTCCATTTGATTCTTTGGCTTTCTGTTACGCTTGTCACGCAGCACTGTGTTGAGTCCCTGCTGTGGCCTCTGTCTATCATAGCCTGGAGATTTTTTCAAATGCTTTGGCATTTCGTCTTCTGGAACGGAGCTCTGATAGAACACATTTGTCTCCCCATAAAGTGATCAGATCCAGTATCTCCCATACAGTCCATGCTTATCAGCGCTCCACGCTGGGCAAACAGGAAATGAAATTCAAAAGTTCGAGGGGCTTTTCCTGTCTACCTGGCCAGTGCATCCGATTCAGATTGCTGTCCAGAGCAGTCACAATGATGCACTGTGGGATAGTGCAAGGAGGCCAATACTGTCGAATTGCGGCCACACTAACCCTAATCCGACATGGCAATACCGATTTCAGCGCTACTCCCCTCGTCGGGGAGGAGTACAGATATCAGTATTAAGAGCCCTTTATATCGAAATAAAAGGCTTCGTTGCGTGGACGGGTGCAGGGTTAATTCGGTTTAACGCTGCTAAATTCGGTATAAATGTGTAGTGTAGACCAGGCCTTAGAGTGGGTGAACCAAGAGATAACTGTTAGTGGTACAGTGCTGGTACCATGCCTCAATTCCTATAAATGATGGAAAAAGTAACTACTGAGAAGAAATAAACCTTTCATTGCATTTTGGTGTATTAAAATACTACATTTTTACATAAAATTTAATATTAATAATTATGAAGACCTCTTCAAACAAATCTGTCTGAATTTGCAACCTGTGAGAAATAAGTTTTACACACAAAACAAAGGTACAAATTTACCTTTTTTCCTTTTCAACAGGAATTACATAGGGTATATCATGTATGTTAAAGATTGGAATTTTTAAAAACTCTCATGATATTTGATTGTGATATCACCACATGAATATTTTATATGGATTCAGACTGCAAATCCAAATCCTGTATTTTAATCCTGATTGGCTTCCCCTTCCTCTGAATGAGGTGAAATTGCATTTCAAGAGGCTAAGTGTCTGTACCGTCTAAACTTTTACTTTTCACATCCTCAAAGAGAGAGACAGCCAACTCCTTTGCCTGATGCCACAATGCAACCACATTTATGCTGAAATATTGATATTCTTCTACATTAGCTCATCTACTGGAACTAAAGGGTAACTGTCTGAAAGGCTTTTTGAATCATTCTGAATGGAAAACACATCAATATTTAAGCTTTAGCAAGGTGGAAAGCATATTTGTATTCTAGGACCTCAGAATACAACAATGTAAACATGGATCATCAGCATTTCTCTCCATAAATACAGAAACCATCTGTGGGGCAAGACTTTCACTCATCAGAGACTCCTCTGATCTCAAATGATCTCACTAGACCAGTGGTTCTCAACCCGCGGGTCGTATGTGACCCAATTAGCACACAGCTGCGTGCTAAAGGCCGCAGGGCCCATGTGGCGGGATCCGGGTTGCCAGACTGCCCTGCCCGCGTGGCAGGGTGTGGGTTGCCAGGCTCCCCTGCCTGCACACTGGGGTCTGGGGCCGCCCTGCCCTGCGTGCCAGAGTCCAGGCTGCCGGGGCTGTGCTGCCCTGCCACCCAGCGCTGCAGCGGGGTCCTCTCCTGGCCCCACTCTATGGATGGGTCTCTGGGTGGGGGCTGGGGCACTGGGAATAGGCACGTGGGGGGGGCAGTTGGGAGGGGTGCTGTGGTTCTCAACCTGTGGTCCAAGTAACACATTTTAGGCCGCATATGCAGTCCACATGATAAATAGTTGAGAACCACTGCATTCGACCTATCTGGTGAGAAGTGAATAGTTTAAAATATCAAATTCAATCCAGAAAAAAAGCCTCTGAAATAAAAATCCATATAAACCAAATACCAGCTGTACATAGTCCTCAACTTGCAGACATTTGTGTCAACCTGATTTGTTTTTCAACTGATGGCAACAGACGGGGCTTGAACCAGTTACTGGCAATAGGACTAAACAGATGCAAAAGTTTAAGGGAGGGAGGGCCAGTGAAGTCCATGGGTGATGTCTTGGTAAGAATCCCACCTCCACACATACCAGGATTTCTACCAGAATGCTTTCCCTGGCCGTGCGCATAGGATCCATCTTTCTTCTCTGCATATAGCTAGTAAGTGGCTAAGTACAGAACACCAAAGTTACGAACTGACCGGTCAACCACACACATAATTTGGAACCAGAATTACACAATCAGACAGCAGCAGAGGCAAAAAAAAACAAAACAGTACAATACTGTGTTAAATGTAAACTACTAAAATAGTAAAGGGAAAGTTTAAACAAATATTTGACATAGTAAGGAAACTGTTTGTGCTTGTTTCATTTAAATTAAGATGGTTAAAACAACATTTTTATTCTGAGTAGTAAAGTTTAAAACAGTATTAATATTCAGTTGTAAACTTTTGAAAGAAGAACCGTAACATTTTATTCAGAGTTACAAACATTTCAGAGTTATGAGCAACCTCCATTCCTGAGGTGTAGGTAACTCTGAAGTTCTACAGTATGAAGCTTCACCACCTCTGGCTGTGAGAATGGAACAAGAGCTTTCTCCCTCCACATCAAAGTCTGACTACTGTGGGAGCACAGCTCTATTCTACCCCTCCTCCAACCAATGATTTTTGGGCCACCATCCTCTTCCTTCTCCGTGAAGAGCTCCAGTGTTTACGCTGCTGCTGCTGCTCACAACTTTCCCAAGCAGCACAAGAGCAAAACTGATAGATGACTGGTGCCTCCCCACAACTTTCCCAAACTGCGCTGGCTCCCTCTGACTGCTCTCCCTAGCAGCCAGGCCCCAGAGCCACTCCTAGATGCTGCCTGGTGCAGCACAGCAACTGCCTGGGAGAGTGCCTGGCTGTGGCTGGGCTTGGCTTCCAGGACAGAGGCTGAGCAAGTTGGAGCCCCTCACCCCGCTCCCCCACCCCGCACTCTTAGAGTCAGTTCTTGTCCCCGGAACCTGAGGCTGGGCAGGAAGCGGTGGCAGCAGCAGCCTGCTTCCTGCCGAGGCTCGACTTCTGGGGACAGGAGCCAACTCTGAGCATGCTCGAGGGGTGAGGGAGCTCCAGCTTGCTCAGCCACTGCCCCCAGAAGCTGAGCATGGGCGGGGGGCAGCCTGCCACAGCCAGGCGCTCTCCCAGTCAGCAACTGAACTGCACCAGGCAGCAACCCAGGCAGCCTGGCTGGAAGAGGCTCTGGCCCCGCCCCTTCCCTCCTGGCCCCACCCCTTCATCTCCCCATCTGGGCAGGCTGCTGGAGGGGCACTTGGCCCTTTGTGCACCTCCCAAGGGTCTCCTCTGAACAGGTCAAGATACCTGTGTTAGTCTAGTAAAACTACATGCTATCTTGACAACAGGCTTACTTCAGTTATTTATCTCTGAATACTGCCAAAAAAAATTTTTTAATTTAAAAACTACAAAAGGAGCTTATTTTACCTATCCTGAATTAGTAGAAGACTGTTGGTCAGAAATATTCCAAGACCCTGGCACACAAAGAAGCTAACTGAAGCCTACATGATTCACAGTGACTCACACACTGGTGAATATCTTGTACAGTGCAGGATATGTACCTGAACTGACATGATTTTCTGTACTCTTCTTCCTTTCCTGTATATACTCAAAAGGCAGTAGGTCAGTTCATTTACGCTATAGGTTCCAAATGAAAGATAATAAAATTGAATAGTACTAAAGTGTCAAAATATGACAGCAATGCCTTTTAACCTCACCACATTCACATCTGTTGACACTTACATGCCCCAAAACAACAAAGTGTTCTAAACAGTGAAAACAGCAAGACAGAGATTTGTTTGCCCTCCTGGCTGGCTGTGACCCAAAGAGCTCCTCAATGCCCACTGGCACACGGCCCACTCTACTGAAACTGATATCTGGCCTGACATTCACTACCTCCAACGCCACACTGTTGTTGTAATATGTATCCAAAAGGTATCTTGTAAGGTATCATATGTAAACCAATGAAAGGCTGGTCATGAATATGATTGTGTGATGTATGTATCTGTTGTGTGTAAATTCTGCAACTGAACACCCTCCTGGGTCCTAGTGCCAGTCATGCTCCCTTCTGAATGCTGGGAACCTTCCTGTTTTCTGTGCAACAGTGAGTGCCCGCAGTGGGGCGGGGGGGGAAGGGAGGATGAGGGGGAAGAGGCAGTGGGGAAGGAAAGGAGTGGAATAAGGCAGGGGAGGGGAATGTGGGAGTGAGGCATAGGTGCTGGAACTAGGGTGTGGGGGTGCTGCCATACCCCCTGGCTTGAAGTGGTTTCCATTATATACAGGGTTTACAGTTTGGTTCAATGGCTCTCAGCGCACACACACACACACACACCCCTTGTTCCAGCACCCCTGGAGTGAGGAACGGGGCTGGAAAAGGCACATGAGAGGGGGAAGAAAAGGGATACGGGAATCCCAAAGGGGAGCAGGAGCCCAGCATGCAGCATCCCCTCTGCAGCAGCTGGGGCTCCCCATTAAGCAGGCCCATCGAACCCTCAGCCTGACAACCCCTACCCCACTGAGCCCCAACCAGCTGCACCTGGACCCCCACCCCATCAAGCCCCACTTCCCCAACACCCCCCACCACCAAGCCCCATCTCCCCACACCCAGAACCCCCGCTGAGCCTCAACCACCTTCACCTGGATCCCCTACAGCATCTCATTGCCCCTGCAGCCGGGACCCCACAATGAGCCCTTGTGCATCCAGATTACCCACTGAGCCACCCACACCCAGATTGCCCCACATAGAAACCTCTCACCCACAGATGGATGCCCCACACTAAGCCCTTCCGCACTTGGATCCTGCTGGGCTGAGTCTGCCCACCTACACCTGTTATGCCTGGGTGCAGAAGGGCAGGGCCCTGGGGTGTTTCTGAGGCAGGTTTGTCCCTTGTACTGTGTCAGGGTTGGGGGCCACCTCACTGCTGAGTCCCTGTATTGGGGGAGGTGGGGGCTTCAGGGTAATCTCACACATCAATGGAGCCAGTGGCCTATGCTCCCCACTGACATGCTGGAGCCACCTTTATTTATTAACAAATAACATTTGCAGAATTTTAGAATAGATGATCATAATGGTCCCTTCTGATCTTGAATTCTATGATTCTATGATTAATATTATGTGCATAATTTTTATTTTTTTGGGCAAGATTTTTTAATTTTTTTTGGCACAGAATTCCCTCAGGAATAAACAAAG
This sequence comes from Mauremys reevesii, assembly GCF_016161935.1. Lineage (NCBI taxonomy): Eukaryota > Metazoa > Chordata > Testudines > Geoemydidae > Mauremys > Mauremys reevesii. The sequence goes on along the minus strand of NC_052624.1, from coordinate 127,114,244 downwards.
TCCTCACTTGCTGAGGTAGAGGGGTGCGACTTACAGTTGTGGGTATCCTGAACAGAACATCACATTGCCAACCAAAGACAAGTTGTATTGCAAATGACACATAAGAAACGCACTGAGATGCTTTGGGGAAGTAAATGTGCACAGTTCACATGTTCAAAATACACTGCGCAGGCATATAGTGTGGACACAACCTACAGAAGTCAACAGCAGCAGGGGACAGGCTCAAACAAAAAAAAATCAAGGTGACAGAGTTTAAAGCACAATTATTATATTTTCCCAGAGAACAGAAAACTATTTTTTGGTTTTTTTTAAAAAGGGGGGGGGGCTTCATGACTTTTCATATTGGGAGGAAGAGTAGAAGGAAGAAGCTTGTATACATGTTGATTCAATATAAAAAATAAGAGTGAAGGTATTGTTGAGCCTCAGTCAACCATTCCAATGGAAAGGGCTCCCTTGCCACATTGGCAGACCTCTTTGGACCCCCCTTTGCCAAGCCAATGAGAGGCAGGTGCCTAACTGTAAAAGCGTTAATGAAAGCGGGATGTCATGATCAGGAAGCTCACCACCTGGTCTGAATAGGGCTCCTTGTCCTGGAGGATAAAATCTACTGAATAACGCGGGGGGCGGGGGGGAATTGTAAAGACCTAAGAGCCGCCCTTGAGAAGCGCTTCGCGCTCAAGGTAAGAGCCTCGTGTTCTTACGCCATCCCGGAAGAAGATGGCTGACCGGACTATTTCCCACGTGGGACCCGGGGATAGTCGGAAGAAGCGAGATTGCGTCCGGGGCTAGAGGGCCGGTCTCTGCTCGACTCAGCCTTCCAGGAGCCACGTGTGTGAAACGGACCGAAACTGAGATTTAAAACCCACCTCACGCCGCTTTGAAACCGATTCCCCAGAGAGCAGATGCCCCGTATCACCCCCGCCCCGCCGCTGACCGGCGCCCCCGCTGGCCAGTCTCAGGGAAGGGACACGGAGGCTGCGGCCCTTTCACCTGCTGGGACGGTCTCGCCTCGTCTCCTCAGCACGAACCGGGGTTTCGTTCTTTACCCGGGCCCGGGTTTCTCGCGGCAGCCGGGCCCCGCGCCCGCCAAGCAGCTACGAGCCTCGCCGCGAGCCCAGCCCGCGCGGCCGGCCGCTAACGGTCACCCCGCTCCCAACGCGCTCGCGCCCCGGCCCCTCACCAGCTCCGCGCTGCCCGCTCTCCCCGAGGCCGTCGCGCCGCCCTCACAACCACCGCGCGGAAGAGACCCCCACGGGCCAACTGGCGCGTTGCCCGGAGTTGAGTCAGGCGCGGCCCCGCCCCCTTCCCGGCGGAGACGCGGGCGGGGCGGTCACTCGGGGTTAGTCCGTGGTTGGCCCAAGCAAGAGCTGAACGCCCGGCGGAAGGGGGCGGGGTCTTATCGAGGAAGAGGCACCGCTCGCGCGCGTCGCTGGGGTCGCCGCTCGGAGCCCGGCCCGGGCTGTCACCCAGGTACAGAGCCGGGCCCGTGCTCGGCGGAGCGCAGCAGCAGCAGCGAGCCCGCAATGGGGAGCGGGGCGGGGAGGCGGCCCCCCCCGCCGGGGGTTGGGCCTTTCCCCCTCTGAGCGCTGGGAATGCGCCATCCCCGGGGCGCCTGGGGGCCGGCACCCGACGTGATGCTAAAGCCCAACCTGCTCTGATGGAAACCGCCACTGGCTCTTCAGAGAGAGCTCGAGTGGTTAAAACCATCTCTCAGAAAGAATAATTCGTGTCTAACAAGGCTTTGGGCCCTAAAACCTAAACCCAACAAGATCTAGTAGCCGCCTGACTCTTCTGCTTATTTAGCAATGGAGACTGGTCCTCTGTGGCTCATAGCCAAGCGTCTCACATGCTAAACACGAGCTAGCAAATAGCTTCTATCCTGCAAACGCTGCCAGACCTAGTACTTCCTCCTGGGAGTAGTTCTGTAGAATTCCATGGGAGTAGATCTGGTACCAATCCTGATTAACTGTTGCCGTTCTCCTTTTGTAGTCATTTACCCCTGTCCAAAGGGAATGTAAAATGGTACCAAATCAGAATGAGAGCATTTTGCACCCTCATTGCACAAGTGTAAACAAATATAGGAATGTGTATAGTTGTGGATATGGGTTTTTGTGTCCTTCATTAGATTATCATGCACCGCTAGAGTGTTACTCTAGGTGCAGAAAAGTGTACCTTTAGACATAGCTGTAACATGTCCTTTATGGGAGAGATATCTGTACCCTGGGACTGAGAGGGCCAGATTCTTTACTGTTGTAAATGAGTACACCTTTGCTGAGGCCTTGTAACTTTTTTTTTCATTATGAACAGTTAGACTGTCTTTCAAAGATGTTAAGTCTAATGTTATAAAATAGGAGGAAAGGGGACTGATTCAAAGACCTGCTTGAAGTTTCACACAGAGTAATATATTAGTATTATTTTTGTGTTTTTATAGTAGTACCTGCTATAGGGCGAGGTGCTTTCCAAACAGGAAAAAAAGGAATGGTCCTTTTTCCAAGGAACTCTCACTCTAAGGACAGATTGACAGGCAGACAAATAGGCAGAAGTTTGGGGAAATGTGAATGACATACTATTCTTTCTTTTTAGTAAATGTGCATGCCAAGTAGATTCCTTACTAACTTTGCAGGAGGGCAATAAAAATACTTCTCTGAAACTTCCTTTCAATTAAGTGCTAGTTTGTTAACTCAAAGCAGAGGCAGTGTAACTATACACATTAATTTGGTTGAATATGGACGGAAGTAAGAGGCAAAAAGGCATCCTTTAAAAAGTGGAAGTTAAATCTTAGTGAGGAAAATAGAAAGGAGCATAAACTGGCAAATGAAGTGTAAAAATATAATTAGGAAGACCAAAAAGAAATTGGAACAGCTAGCCAAAGACTCAAAAAGTAATAACCCCCCCAAAAAAAAGTAAGTACATCAGAAGCAGGAAGCCTGCTAAACAACCAGTTGGGCCACTGTACAATTGAGATGCTAAAGGAGCACTAAGGGACGATAAAATCATTGCGGAGAAACTACATGAATTCTTTGCTGGGGATGTAAGGGAGATTCCCAAACCTGAGCCTTTCTTTTTAAGTGACAAATCTGATGAAAGTGTCCCAGATTGAGATGTCATTATAGAAGGTTTTGGAACAAATTGATAAACTAAACAGTAATAAGTCACCAGGACCAGATGGTATTCACCCGATAGTTCTGAAGGAATTCAAACGTGAAATTGCAGAACTACTAATTGTAGTCTGTAACCTATCATTTAAATCATCTTCTGTACCAAATGACTGGAGCAGGGGTCGGCAACCTCTGACACATGGCTTACCAGAGTAAGCACCCTGGCGGGCGGGGCCAGTTTGTTTACCTACCATGTCCGCAGGTGGCTCTGACTGGGTGCGGTTCGCCGCTCTAGGCCAATGGGGCCTGTGGAAAGCGGTGCAGGCCGAGGGATGTGCTGGCCGTGGCTTCCTGCCGCCCCCATTGGCCTGGAGCAGCGAACCGTGGCCAGTGGGAGCCGCGATCAGCCCAACCTGTGGATGCGGCAGGTAAACAAACTGACTACAATTAGTAGTTCTGCAATTTCACGTTTGAATTCCTTCAGAACTGCCAGGGTGCTTACCCTGGAGTGCCGCGTGCCAGAGGTTGCTGACTCCTGGACTGGAGGATAGCTAATGTGATGCCAATTTTTAAAAAGGGCTCCAGAGGTGATCGCAGCAATTACAGGCTGGTAAGCCTGACTTTAGTACTGGGCAAACTGGTTGAAACTATAGTACAAAATTGTTAGACACATAGATGAACATAATTTGTTGGGGAAGAGTCAACATGGTTTTTGTAAAAGGAAATCATGCCTCACTAAATCTAGAATTCTTTGAGGGGGTCAACAAACACATGGACAAGGGGTGGAGCCGGCTCTAGCTTTTTTGCTACACCAAGCTGCCGAAGTGCAAAAAACAAAAAAAAACAAAAAACAGCTGGCTGGAGTGCTGAAACAAAACAAACAAACAAAAAGCTGCTTGAAATGTGCTGCCCCAGGAATCACCAGAGTGCTGCCCCTTGAGATGTGCTTCCTTTGCTGATGACTGGAGCTGGCCCTGACAAGGAGGATCCAGTGGACATAGTGTACTTAGAAAGCCTTTGACAAGGTCCCTCACCAAAGACTCTTAATGAGGGAAGGTCCTCTCATGGATCAGGAACTGGTTAAAAGACAGGAAACAAAGGGTAGGAATAAATGGTTAGTTTTCAGAATCGGAGAATATCATTTGGAAGGGACCTCGGGAGGTCATCTACTCAAACCTGTTGCTTAAAGCAGGACCAATCCCCAAACAGATTTTTGCCCTGATCCCTAAATGGTCCCCCCTCAAGGATTGAATTCACAACCCTGGATTTAGAAGGCTAATGCTCAAACCACTGAGCTATCCCTCCCCCTGTAAAAAATATGTTTACCTTAGATGGGACTCAAACCCACAATCCTGGGTTGGGGAGGCCAATGCCGTAGCCATTAGGCCACTGGAGAGAGGTAAATAGCAGTATCCCTCAGAGATCTGTACTGGGACCAGTCCTATTCAAGATATTCATTAATGATTTGGAAAAAGGGGTAAACCGTGAAGTGGCAAAATTTGCAGATGATACAAAACTACTCAAGATAGGCAAGTCCCAGGCACACTGCAAAGAGCTACAAAAGCATCTCTCAAAACTGGGTGACTGGGCAACAAAATGGCAGATGAAATTAATTGTTGACAAATGCAAAATAATGCACATTGGAAAACATAATCCCAACTATACATAGAAAATGATGGGATCTAAATTAGCTGTTACTACTCAGGAAAGAGATCTTGGAGTCATTGTGGATAGTCCTCTGAAAACATCCACTCAGCGTGTAGCGGCAGTCAAAAAAGCTAACAAAATGTTGTGAATCATTAAGAAAGGGATAGATAAGACAGAAAAGATCATATTGTCCCTCTGGATTTATATCCGTGGTACATCCACATCTTGAATACTGCATGCAGATGTGGTCACCCCGTCTCAAAAAAGATCTATTGGAATTGGAAAAGGTTCAGAAAAGGGCAACAAAAATGATTAGGGGTATGGAACAGCTTCCATATGAGGAGAGAGAAGAATGGGAATTTTCAGCTTGGAAAAGTAACGACTAACAGGGGATATGATTGAGGTCCATAAAATCATGACTGGTGTGGAGAAAGTAAATAAGGAAGTGCTATTTACTCCTCATAACACACAACCTAGGTGTCAAAAAATGAAGTTTATAGCAGGTTTAAAACAAACAAAAGGAAGTATTTCTTCACACAACGCATAGTCAGTCTGTGGAATTCTTTGCCAGAAGGTGTTGTGAAGGCCAAGACTGTAACACAGTTCTAAAAAAGAACTAGAACTAGCGAAGTTCATGGAGGATAGCCATTGAGGTACCTATCAGCCAGGATGGGCAGGGATGGTGTCCCTAACCTCTGTCAGAAGCTGGGAATGGGCGACAGGGGATGAATCACTTGATGATTACCTATTCTATTCGTTCTCTCTGGGGCACCTGGTTTTGGCCACTGTCAGAAGACAGAATACTTGGCTAGATGGATCTTTGGTCTGACCCAGTATGGCCACTCTTATGTTAAATACATAATTTATCAATGTGCAGGTCAAAAAATATACTTGTCGATAATAGGACTCTTGCATAGTTTAAGAATTACTCTTTTAAATTAACACTGTGAACTTGAAATCAAGTCAACTTTAACAAGTTTTAAAGGTAGTTTCAGTTACAGCACTACACTTACTCCTGAGTTCCCATGCCAATTCTTAGGACCTCTAATTGAGAAGCCATGATCCTGCAGATGTTTACACACATGCTCCTCTATAAGCATTGAAGTCAATCTAATAACTCATATACTTAAAGTGAAGTAAATGTGATGCAGGAATGGGATGAGATTGTCTTTTTTTATTATTTTATTTTATTTCTGTTGCTGTATGTACAGGTAACTAAGGCCCTGATGCTGCAACTGCCTGGGTATAGGCATGTGCTTGAGCAGTTCTAACCAGAGGATTGGAATCTAACTGACCACATGTTCTGCAGTCAAATGTACAAAGTAATCAAGTTGGCAGAAAAAACAAAGAAAAATTACTTGGTGTGATGGGGTGGGGGAGTCTTTGGGAAACAGACTATTAAGGGAGCAAGGAAGAAATCATATAAGCAGGTTGTTCAATGTCCTCTGTAGAATTTCTTCCACTTCCTCTGAAGCATCTGGACTAGATGGGCCAGTGGTCTAATCTGATAAGGTAATTTCTACATTCCTGTGAAACAGTCATTTTTCTATAAAATGTCCTTTCTTTTTTTTCCCTCCTGTAGGCAACTTCCAGAAGAACACTTTGCTTGGGTATGGCTTTGATTAACTTACAAAGTTTCCAGTTTTATTCTTCTAGTGTACGCACATGCAGATCCCTGGGAACGCTAAGAAAAACCTTGAACCACCTTAGTGATCAAGGCAGACGGCTAAGGTCATGGTGCTGTGGTTCCTCGGTCTTTGGCACAGTACTTTCAAGGGTTAGGTTTCGGTATGTGTTTTGTAGAAACTACCATGCAGAATTCTGGAACCAGCCTAACTCCATTATGGGAACTGTACATCTTCACAGAGATGCTGGGAACAGTTCTAAATCTGATGGCAAATGGATAGATGAACAAAAAATTTTCATGGAGCTGAACAGCTTGAATTCATCCAATGAGATTTTTAAATTTCTGAGTTCTTTAGAAGTTATATCAGACACCATGGCAGCAGCAGCTTTACAGAGGATCTGTGAATTTGAAGTGGATGACAGTGGATTGAAGAATCCTGAAGCCATATTGGAGAATGAAGTCTTCAGGTCATTATGCTTTCAGTTTGAACATGAATCACAAAAGCTGTCAGACACTGGTCTCGTGACTGCTTTGCAGGCTTTGATAAAGTTGCGTGTAGATCCCTGGAGTACTCTGATTGTACGTTTGGTATCAGAGAGCCAGAAACGGCTTGATAAGGGACAATTAACCATTAGAAACCTGTGTATTCTTGGAGAAAGCTTGCTTGATTTGGAAGGCCCAGGTTGTACAATGCTGGAACAAATTGTGAACCAAGTACAAGGAAAAAAGCTTAAAGAATGGACCTCTGGGGAAATAGCAATGGTTTATGGAATGCTGCAGATGAGTATTACAGAAGAAGGACAATACCAAGACTTATTAAACCACATGAACAACATCACTTTAACCTTAGCTCCCCAACTGAGTCCTAAATTGATAAGCAGAATACTGAAGGCACTGGTTATTCTTGACCAAACTCAGGCAATCCCTTTAGTAATAAGACTGTGTAAGTATTCAGTGAGGCATGTCCCTCAATTCACAGATGATGAACTAGTAAATGTGCTGGGAGCTTTCATACATTTTGGACACGCTGACCAATTCTTCACAGAAGCACTGGAAAGGCTTGTTCCCAAATCCTCCTTCACCATGCACCCTGAAGCAGTCAGCAGAGTCATGCAGTACTGCTGCAGAAAGCGGATCCGTTCTAAGCCCATCTTTGATGCCGTGGCAGAAAGTTTTGCTTATAATGCCGACAAATACACCACCAGACAGATTGCTGAGTATATTGTTCCATTTGGGACACTCAATTACCTACCACCAAGTGCTCCCTCTGTCTTCAGAAAACTTGAAAGGATACTAAATGCTCGCTTTACTCAGTTTCAGCCTCACACCCTGCTGAATCTGCTCCACTCATGCACCCTTATTGAGCGCTATCCAGTAAACTTTCTGGCAAAAATATTTAACCCCTATTTTATTCAACAGCTGCAGGGTAAGGACCCTAAGTTCATCTGTATCTCTGTTACTCTGTGTATTAGCTTCTCTCATACCACCTCCTTGCCACCTATATATCTCAAACTCCACAATCAGCTGTTGGAGCTAACTGAAGAAGAGGGGACTAGGAAGTTGAAGGTACCTGTACAAAGTTTGGAGACAGAAATGTCTAAAGGAGAGCAGGAAGATAGGCTCCTTCCCTGCTTTAGCTGTTTCTGATTAAATAATAATACTTAGCGCCTTCATATTTTAAGTGTTTCATAAACATTAACCAGTTGATCATCAGAAATTAGTAAATATTATCCTCAGCTTAGAAATCGGGAAACTGAATTACACATTGAGGGGGCGGGTGGCAGAGGCTTCCTTTCCCATGCTTAATCCACTAGAACTTGCTGCCCCTCTGATGTCATGATATCTTGCAAGATAACATGAAGAACCCTGAATTCAGATCTTGCCAGATAGTTATTTTTCTTCAGACTTTAAAAATACAGCTATAAGTGGGATATATGATTTTCAAATATTTGATTTTTATATGTAATTTTTAAGTTTATTTGCATGTTCTGTTAATGATTTAGGATAAAGCAGCTTTTGTGCATGTTTATTTAAAAGCAGCTCCCCTTTGTACAATGACTTGCATGAGAATTCTTGTTGAACACATCTCTGTACTGAATGTCTGAATCTTTTTGTTTCAGCTCAAACACCAGGTTTGGACAGATTTGTCCTCTCACAGCTGACCCAGCTCTTTTTAACAGTTACCTTGGAGTGTCCCTTCTATGAGGTAGTGGATATAAGTTGAAATATTGTTTGGGAATTTTTTTAGTCCATGTAGTAATCGTTGCATAATTGTTCCTTCTGAAGCAACATAATATAGACTGATGGTCCCTAAACTTGTCAGGGTCATGCCCCCCCCTTGTCCCCGTCTGCCCCTCCCTCGCCCCCCGGGCCAGGAGTGGGACCCTGGCTCCGGGAGAGAGGTGACGCAGACAAGGCAAGGGGGGGCAGGAACAGAGCTGAGGCCCTGGGCCAAGGCTGGGGCCAGTACAGGGGCAGAGGCACAGTCAGGGGCCGGGAGCTGGGGACAAGGCTGGAGGAGAACTGGGATCGGGGCTGGTGGCACTCCCTCCCTGCCCCCTGTGGGGGCTGGCCCAGGCCCTGTTGCACCCTCCACAAATGTTCCTCTGCGCCCCACAGTTTCAAGACCTCTGATATAGACAGATGCCCCTCAGGTTACGCAAACTCAACTTATGCAAATCCGCACTTACAGAAAAAGTTCCGTAAGCTAGAATTAGTTTGGGTTTTTTTGTTGGTTTTTCTGGTGTAATGGTCGGGTATACGTTTCTGACTTACGCAAAATTCAAGTTACGGATTGTGTAATGCTTGTGTAAGTCGGGGAGCATCTGTAGGTCTCTTTTCATGGTTAAAATTGTGAGGCAATAAAATTGTCCTACTTTATTTTTCTGTTCTCTGCACAACCAATTACAATGCACCGTAGGCAGCCATTACAAAAAATCCCAGTGTGAAGGCATACACTGGAATCCTGTCTGGTTGCAGAGGGAAGGATTATTGGCAAGGATTTCAAAAATGTGTAGAAGAAACTTAACCTACTCTGGCTGGCAATTTGTCTGACAGAACATGTATTGGCAGGAAAATGCTGATTCATCAAAACAAACTTTTTGGAGGAAAGGTTTGGTCTACCCTTTTAATAGCCTGATGCTGCAAGGTGCTGAGTGATATCCACACCCCTGGGGGTTGAGGGTATACAGCATTTCACAGGGTCAGGTCCTTATGGTTTTTCTCACAACCACTACATAATAAACAGCTGTCCTGCTCCTCACACTTTAACCCATATAAATTCAATATAATTTACAAAGGCTGGTGAGAAAGGGAGCACTGTGATAAGGGGACTGCTTCCCTTAGCCTGAGATATGTTATAAAACCTGAAGTTGTAGGAGTTGGGGATGAGGAAGTGACAAGCTCTTCAGACCATAAATGAAATTCTGCTTTAGGAGGACATTAAGAGCTAGGAATCTTCATGATGAGAAAGACGGAGTCTTTATTTTTCCTATCCCACAGAAATGTGAAAGCCCAGTGGAAGAGCTAGCATTTTTTGTCTAATGGGAGGAACATCTGAGTCATGGGATGCTCTCTTCTCTTCTCTCAATTTCTCGCTATGTAAAATGCTGGCAAATCACTCTTGCCTAATTTCTTTACTTTCCATAGGAAAGTAAAGTGTTGTCTGGCCCGACTGTAAGAGTCTAACAGTAGTGCTGTCTTTTTCTCCTTGTTTCCTGTGCCTGGTTCTGAAGGGACAGGACAGAGCTGATGTTAGTGTTGGAGCTACATAATTCTGGGACCCACCTGTAACTGACAGGAGGTCAGGAGGACTGGAAACCAAGCACATCTGGCAGGCATAGTTACCATGACTCAGACAGCAGGGATCTCAAACGACATCCATTGGGAATGAACTCACCCATTGCACTGAGCCATGCATAGAAGATGTTTCCCTTTGTTTTTTTCTTTTTGGTATGAGAGGATATAGAAGGTAACACAAGCTCCTGTGCTTCCCCAAGCAGCTCCACTGGGAAATTGAAACCTTCAGGCTTGTCTCCTTGCAGCCTGTGGTGTGGACTACCCCAGGCCACACTTGAAGCTGATGGTGGGTGAATATATATTTGGACATATAATAAGAGTCTTGCTTGGAGTGTTTCTGTTTTAGTTTGGTGTAGTATTTCCTGTTTGTTAGGGTCCTATTAGGGTCCTGATTCAACAAGATACTGAAGCACATTATGTATACTTTGTTACAGTAATACACTTACTAGTTATTTAAAAAAAAATAGCTTACCTGCCTCATTATTTTTTAGTTTCTTTATTACCTGCATATGTAGGAAATGTTTCTGTGTGCTACTGAAGTAACTGCAAGTGCAGAGCAGATAGAGGCTTAGATTTTACTTTTTTTCTTGCTAAGTGAAATTTTATGAGTGTTTTCTTTTCTTTGCTCTTTTGATAGGGTCCTAAACTCCTTCCAAAGTATCGAGTAAAGTCCTTTCTCGTACCAGGCCGTTCGCTGGAGTCCTCTGTGGATGTTCACTTCTACAACAGGGTGAAGACTGGACTAGTTGATTTGCTAGGAACAAGAATGTATTTTGCTTCTCATGTGTTGACACCATATTGCTATACATTAGGTGAGTGATGTTGCCATTTTTTAAGGTAGGGGGGACTGGACCTTCCAGACTTACACTTCTCTAATTCTATGATTATTGTCACACTGTCTGGAGTGGCTCAAGACTGAAAGTGCCAATTTCAGGGCAGAATGTCAAAATGAAGGGCAGACACCCCAAATTGGTGGTATGATCTGTAGTTAGATATCACCAACCCAATAACAAATGTGAATTCCCAAAGTACAACCATAGTTTGCTAATGGAGTCACAGACAGTCCCCTTAGACACTCCAGTCTATCTTGCCACCCAGGCAAGCAGGACCATGTGTTAAGTGGTCACTTACACATAAATCACAAATATTGCAGGTTGCTCCCAGTTCCAAGCGACCAACCACTTACCCCAGATCAGTATGTTCCTTAGATCTCACACCAAAAACAATGTTGGTAGCCAATCCTAGAATAAACTAACTAAAGGTTTATTAACTAGGAAAAAGAAATCAGAGTTATTTACAGGTTAAAGCAAGAAAGCATATACACAAGTGAGTTTCAGTCTCTGATTCAAAAGTTGACAGAGTTGTAGTAATCGGTCAATTCAAAGCATCTTTCAGGGCTAACCCCTACCAAGTAGCATGGTAGTGTTTGCTCTTTGCTCATGTTTAGGAATATTTGCCTCTCAGTCTAAACAGCATGAAAGAGAGATTCAGTTTCTCCTTGTCAGGGATTTGTATCCCCTCCACTACAGAGTCCAAACTGTTGGGATGAGTTCATGCATAGGTCTCTCCTTCCTGAAGGAAATTAGGAATGCAGTCAGTAAAGTCTTTGTCCTTTGATGCTACACAATGCTTAATTTGCCTTCAGTGGCCATGGACAAGCACTTTATCTTAATCAATGCTGCGTGTCCTATTTGGCGAGTTATAAAATTACAGAGGTTTGCAATGCAAACGCTTCAGTATAACTTTATACCATGGGCTATAGAGGTTATAAGTGAGATCAATACATGCAACATATTACAAGCATTTTATAAAGTCTAAACACATTCTTATCAACTTACCATCTAATGTCTATTTTGATAATGCTAACACACAGGTAAGCAAGATTAGTTTCTAGCTATCCATTTGCAAGTGTTCAGTGAGGCCTGGGACCTTTGCATGAGCTTGCACTTGGCCTACCAGTCTCAAGGTATTATAGCAGCATAACTTTGCACCCTGTTGTCACGGTTTAGAGCAACTGCACCTGTATTCCATCTCCATGGTCCCCCAAAGGTACCCATTCTAGTCTCCCAGCTCCTCTGCCATCACCTCTCTGGATTAGAGACCCATGTCTCCTTCCTTCCTGTCTAGGATTTTTTCAGGCTGCACATTTCTCTGCCTACACTGTGATATTCACAGCAAGCCAAGCATTTTCTTTGAAGGCTGTGAACAGGTGTGATGGCCAGCAGTTATAAGTTACCACCCAACTCTTTCTATGAAAGACAGAAAATGTGCAGTTTAATATATTCTTATTTATGTTAAATATATATTTTGATCTCTGAGACCAAAAAAAAAAAATCAGACAAAATTAAGGCTATAAATAAAGCTTTTAAAAAAGCAGTATTTATCAAAATATCATTGTTTGAAATTCAAAGTTCTTAACTGACTCATGGCACAGTGCAGAAAGAGAAAACACTGAAAAATAGAGAATTTTTGTTCTGTTTAAAAAAAAAATTGTTTTTTGTTTTTAAACCATCTCCAAAATGTCTTGTCAGGCAGGGAAAGGTAACCTCAGATTTGCACATGCACACACAAATCTTATTTAGCAGGAGTCCACTCATTTTAAACTTTCGGGTGGAAAGGATATTTTACTGAGATATTGGTGGGGTAGTTAAAAGGAGATATAGAAAGGAAGCTACTAGTGTTATACACTCACATTGTAGGCAATACAGCTATGGAAAAATGAAGATATGCCACTATCTTTTCTTGAATGTCAGAAAATTCTCCACTTCAAGTATGCATGAGGCCAAACAATCATTCCTTGATTAAAATCTTGGCAAACGGAAGGTCTAGGTTGTTGTCCGTGGTAATTGCTGGTTGCCCAGATTATACATAACCAGCGGTTGCATAATTTACATATGTCTTTTTTAGAAATGTTTTCACATGTTGTCTGCCTTGTTTATTCTTTAATCATTAACCACCTCTTTCTTCTTAACTCCTTTTTAGACCTGCACATGGATAGATGTAATTTGCAATAGAAAGTTACGTTCGTTCTTGGGGAGTGTCTGTCATTCAGGGAAAAGTATTAATAAGAAATAGATGGAAATTACAATAAGCAGTGCATATTGTATGAAAGGATTTGTTTTTCTTTCCCACTCATCCCTTCCCCAATGCAGATGTTGAGATTAAATTAGATGAAGAAGGCTTCGTATTACCTGCCACCCGATATGAGGAGGTGCACAGGAGGTAAGAGAACTGCAAACATTAGAGGCAAAGACTATCAGACTGTGAGATTATATTAACATTGACAAAAATGGCAATATTCAGGGTGAAATTCTGGCCCAGTTGAAGTCAGTGGGAGGTTTGCCATTGATTGCAATGGAGCCAGATTTGTACTCTGGGTATCTTAAAACTTTGACTTGCAATATATCACATATAGACCCAAGATTGTGAGTGGTTATGAGGGACAGATGAGAAACTCACTCTTCACTATGTAAGAGCCAGAGTGGATAACACTAATTTTCTAATAAATAAAAATTAAATCAAATTATTTTACTTATTAATTATTTATTTTCTTTTCATTTAATACTTTTAAGTTGCTAAAGTGGATGTTTGGTACTTGTTTCTTTAGTTTCCTAATTATGTAAAATCTGAAATTTTACAAAACAGATTTTTTTCTACTAATTAATTTAACCTTTAAAATGTCATCTGTGTGCTGAAAAAGTTAAGTCCAGGGCCTCATTAACATGTGGTTTGAGCATTGGCCTGCTAAACCCAGGGTTGTGAGTTCAATCCTTGAGGGAACCATTTGAGGATTGGTCCTGCTTTGAGCAGGGGGTTGGACTAGATGATCTCCTGAGGTCCCTTCCAACCCTAATAATCTCTGATTCAGAACATACTTCATGTGAGACCAGCGCAACCTCAGAGACTAAATCAGAATTGGCCAATCTGAGCCTGAGAAGGACCCAGAATTTACTAGTGTACATTGCCAGAGAGCCACAGTAATATGTCAGCAGCCCCACATCAACTTCCCCCCCCCTGCTCCCAGTGCCTCCCACCTACCAGCAGCCCTGCCAATCAGCGCCTTCCCCTCCCTCCCCGCACTTCCCAATCAGCTGTTTCGTGGCATACAGAAGGCTCTGGAAGGGTGTGGGGAGGAGTGAGGGTACTGCAGGCTCTGGGGAGGGGGGCAGAGCCTGTGGCTGAGTAGTGAGCACCCCCCCGGCACATTGGAAAGTTGGCGCCTGTAGTTCCAGCCCTGGAATTGGTTCTATACAAGGAGCCACATATGAACTTCTGAAGAGCCACATGTGGCTTCGGAGCCACAGGTTGGCCACCCCTGAACTAAATTGATAAGCAAGGAACTTATACTATGTATTTGCAATTGGACTTTCATAAGTCAAGAAAGTTGAGATGCTTTGACAAGGCTGTACTCCTCCACTACAATTTGCAGTTTGATATCCGTGGGATTTGTGCTCCTAAGTCATGAAAATCCCACCTATAGTTGTCAAAATGTGGGGTTAGGAGCTTAAACATAGCCTCTTACTTTTGAAAAGTTTGGCCTATGTTCACAATAACTTTAATTAATTGAAAGTATTTATTGAAAAATGCACATTGTGAAAGATGAGGCAAATTTTGTTTTGGAATGACAAATGTTTTATGCCATTGAGAGACATTTTTAATCAAAATACAGTTTTTGCCCCTGATGCTGCAAACCTTATAAACATGCTTAACTTTAAGTAACGTTCATTTAAGTAAAGCTACCTGCTTAAGTATTTGCAGGATCAGAGTCTTGTTTTCAGTATTCAAATAAGATACCCCACCAATAGTGGCATTGCAAATAAACAATTTAGGTAATTTGATTCATTATATATTTTAATCTAAAATTGCTGTATAACATTTTTTCAAATTAATTTTAGAAAGTTTCAACCTGATTTAAATAAATGATAACAAAAACTCAAATTATTTAAATTGCCTTGATTTAAATCACTCTACCCTGGTATCATCCCCTCTGCTCTGACCCCCTGAGGGACCATGTGCTCTAAAAGGGTGTGGGGAAGAGGCAATATCCCTTGCCCCTTTCCCTGGGGCCCACAGAGTAGGTCTAATTGATAACATTGTTTTTAAATGCACTTTTGTGTTTGATTTTTAGAATAGCCCTGTGTATTGATGGTCCAAAGAGGTTTTGCAGCAACAATCACAGTCTTCTAGGCAAAGAAGCTATTAAACAAAGACATTTGCAATTACTTGGTTATGAAGTTGTGCAGGTAAAGGCTGAAGCTATCAGCTGGTGCTTCTCTAGCTAGAAAAAAATTGAAGGCTAATTTATAATAAAGCTTAAAGCTACTGCTGCAATCACTTCCCATGCTGGTTGTGGACTTGCCCTGGCTGTGTGACTTCTTTCCTTTCTTGGTCTCTTCTGCTTGTCTTCCTTTTCTTTTTTATTATTAGTTCATTCTTTCTGCTTGCCGGTTGCAAATTTCAAGAGCACTCAGCTCCTATGACTGTTTAAGATTCAAATCCTGGTCCCATTGACTTCAGTGGAAGTTTTGTCACTGAGTTCAGTGAGACTAGGGTTTGTACCTAAATGTCTCATTTTTTTTTATTTTCAAAAGACCTTAACTGCATTTTTTTTTTAAAAGGTGAAGGGTTTCTTGGTAAAGAATACCTATAAAGCCTCTCTTCTGTTCCTAGAATCCCTACAACTAGATCATTTTCGTTATTTTTTGTTGTTCATAGCTACTTTTTGCTGAAAGACTTTTTTCCCCTGTGGATTGAAGTAAAATCCTTTTTTAAATTTTGCAAATACAGAATTTGTTATAATCAGCTAGTTCAGTGCACCCAACTTTTTATAGTCACCTAGTTCTAATAGTAACTGACTTAGGCCCTGATCCTGCAATGAATGTCACACTCAGGCAGTCCCTATAGGGTCCACTTGCATAGAATCAATTGCAAGATTGGAAGCTTAATTTGCATTTTTAAAAGCTTAACATCATTTATGACATGAAATTATTCATTAAGGAAAATTTCATTTTATGAAAGTTAATCTTAAAGAATATTGACTGTAGTTGTTCATTTAAAGCCATTTCTCACAACCATTTCTCTCTTTAACTTCCAGATTCCATTTTTTGAGTTCGAGACTTTAGATAACAGCAGAGAGATAGTCGAATATCTGCACAAGAAAATTTTTCCTCATACCTACAGGCTCAACTGGTGATACAATATAACAATAATAGAATACAGACTGGTCTACAGCACCTTTAGGTACTGTGAAGTGTATATTTTTTGAATGGGAGAACCACTCTACTTTCAAAGTAACTCCTCATAGGATGATGTTAGCTTCTGAATGTGAGGCTCTCCAGTTCCTGGATGGATTGATGTACAAAGAATGAGAAAGGGCAACAGAATTTATTATTTTGTGTTAATATTTACTGCGGCTGAATAATAACGGAAAATGCTTGCAAAACCGTTCACGCTGAGTTTCCTGGGTATTGCACTTTTCCTTTTAGAGTTGACAGAGATATGCTTATAAATGGGTAAATACATCATTGTATGTGGGGTTACTAAACGTTGCTAGACATTCAAGTTGTTACTGATCGGGGCTTTTCTCAGTGGTACAATAAATTCAGTTGCACAGTGTCAAATTATGTACTGTCTTACACTCTGCAATGCTGGAATTATTGGAGTTTCCAAAATATGTAAAGCAGGGTAGAATTTTGCCTCTAGTGTGAATTGAAAGGCTTAGTACTTATGAAACAAATTTAAATACCCTAAAGAAAAGTATTCTCAAAATTGCATATATATTTAAACTTGTATTGATTTTTTTAATAATGTGATTTTAAGTATGCAAATTTTCTGTTTACCAGGCATTCTAAATGTGAAAGAAAATCAGTGCACTTCATTCATATTTATATTATTCTTATTTATATTTTTCACCATTTTAGATTTCTGAGCTGTAATATTAGTGGTTTTAATGTTCAGTGACTCCAGTAAAGAGCACTATGGCCCATTGATCATAGAGTAAAATAATTTATTTGAAAGTATGAAAAATTCATTGCATGGTCATCAATCCAGTGCTGTTTGTTATAAAGCTCCTTTTCCAGATAAAATGAAGAATTATTCTTAAAGATGAAACTTGAATCCCCGACTACCTTACACTGTCAAATCAACCTTATTTTCTCTGATAGAGACCACTCATTGCAAGCGAATAGAGTTACACAGGTGGCACTGAGGGCCTCATTTGTTTGGCAGAGTCTGTGTTGCTGGAGATGATGTGTGAGATAGAGGTAGCTCAGCTTGACTTGGAGAACACTGGATGAGTTCAGTGGGGAAAAATCTTCCAGCCAGGCTAGATTGTACATTGGCTTTACTATTTGCACAAGTAATTACACATCACTGAACATAAAGGAAACAAAGTTAAGCAAGATTGACCCTAATTACTACAGATGGCAGGTGACCTAAGTCAGAGGGAAAATTCCTATAGTTTTAAAACAAAACAAAAATACAACTCTTCTTATTTTGTTAAAACATCCACCTCCTCTAGCATCGGTTCTGTTTTTTTGTTTTGTTTTCTTCTGAGGGTACATCTACACAAGGATAAAAACCCACAGCTGATCCAGGTCAGCTGACTCAGGCTCACAGGCTTCAGGCTCTGGTCTGAAAAATTGTTGTGTAGATATTCAGGCTTGGGCTGGAGCTCCTGCTCTGGAACTTTGCAAAAGGGAATGGTCCAGTCCAAACCTGAATGTCTACTTAGTAATTTTTCAGCTCGGAGCACAAGCCCAAGTCAGCTGACTTAGGCCAACTGCGAATGTTTTATTCCTGTGTAGATGTAAGCTAAATGTCCCTGTTGATTGCTTTTGAAATGCAGACATCTGTCAGAGCTGCCAAGCAGTACCCAGAGGTTTGAGGTTGATGCCCAGAGCTGTAAGGACATCTAGATTTTATTTACCCTAATGTGCTTTCTCCTCACTTTGTCCTTTCCCAATCCTTACCTCACCCCTCCCTGCTCTCACTGGTGTTGGGAGTGTGGCACTCTGGCAAATTGCCAATCGGGCCAGTTTTCTGGGTCAGTTCAACCATCTAGACTCCCCACTCTGCTGGCTCACATAGCTAGGGAATAGAGCTGAGCACCAATCAAGAGAGAGCTTGTTATAAAGCTCAAACAGTACTCCCCTGATCAGCACTTCACCTTCCCACTCAGACCACCAAGTGAGTGAGTGAAGGTGAGGAATGGACTGTCAGAGAATAGTCTCCCCAGGTGAAGTGAGGGGGAGCAAAAGAAACGCCTTATTATTTGTATTATCATAGCTTCTAGGGGCTCTAGTCATAGACCATCATGCTAAGCACTGTACAAACCCAGAGCAAAAATACAATCCTTGCCCCAAAGAGCTTGCAATCTGAGCATAAGACAAGAGGCAACAGATGGAGACAGACAGGAGTCTACACGAAAACAATGATACAGTACAGGCTAGCATGATATGGTTGTGGCATCAGCACAGCAGCAGCTTAATGGTAAGATAAAGTTTGAAGGAGGATAATATGGTAGTTTTCAGATGTTTGCAGGGAGCTGCTCCCAAGTATGATGAGCAAGGAGGAGGAGCCTGTAGTAGAGGGATGCAAAGAGAGGAATTATGTGATTAAAGTTGTGGGCTAGGAGAATAATCTTTGCCCGATTGAAGCTGGAACAGGCCTGTCTTGTGAGTACTTCCCTTGTTATGAATATGAGGTGCTGCTTCTTGTTTCTTTGACTACCCAGCAGGTGGTGCTGTTGTCAAATGGCTTAATGTTTTGTAGTTTTCAAGCAAAAATCATGTAAAATGAAGTCAGCAGACTAGATATGAGGATTAAATCTTGCTCTAACGTATTTCACCAAAAATAATCTGTTTGGAACATGGCTGTTAGCTCCCTGGCTGTTGGGGTGTGGGTGGGTGTGAGGCTGGGGATAGCTCTTGTGAAAGGTGCTACTGCACAGTCAGGAAATGTTTCCCTTATTAGTCTTTGTTCTTGTTAGCAAAATATAAATTATGAAAATGAAAAAAAAATCTGAAGGTGCCACCCTTTCACCTCTGCTCCCTCCTGTGTGCTTGTTACTTGATTTTCTGCTTATGAAAGCCATGAGCAAAAAGTTTTTTGTAAAAACAGCAGAAGAGTGCAGCTGTGGCCACAAAAGGCTTAGAGCCTGTTTCTCAGAAGTGCTGACTAGTCACCATGAAAATGAAGTCAGTAGGAGCTGTGGGTGTTCAGCCACTTTGAGGATCAGGCCCCTAATAATTGGAATAGTCTTTACTGACTAGGCTGGTTTTGGTGGGGTTTTATCAGTTTTGAACAACAGTGATGAATAGTTCTTGTGGAATTCTTTTGTTTTCATTTTTAAACAACAGCAAAAAATTTGAGAATCAGGTGGCTGAATTGATCTCTGTTTCAACTCAGAAACAGAGAGACAAGGTGGGTGAGGCAATATCTTTTATTGGACCAACTTCTGTTGGTGAGAGACAAGCTTTTGAGCCAGAGAGCCCTTCTTCAGGTCTGGGAAAGGTAGTCCAAGCATCACAGCTAAATGCAAGATGGAACAGATTGTTTAGCATAAGTAGTTAATACATATTCTAAAGGGACCATTCAGTGTAACTATACTAGACACTAAAAATCATGGACTGAACAGACACTGTATTTATGGTGTGATAGACCCAGGCCAGTTGGGAACAGCAGAGTAGTCCTGTTGGTATCCAGGGAGTGAGCGGGCAAAACTCGCCCACTGCTAAAGGACCTCCCCCCAGCCTAAGGGCAGGATCCACAGGTCCGTGATACCAAATAATTCCGGGGGACAACTAGTGAAATAACAGGAATTGGAGTGAGGTCACAAGGCTAAGCAAAGGGAACCTGACGAGGACACCGAGCAGAGAACCCTGGACAGCGCCCACTGCTCCTCGAAGGCGTCAAGGAAGCCAGTGGACACCGCCCAGAGGAACTCTGCCCGGATGCGTGAACAGACGGAGGAGCGGAAATAAGCCCCACAGTCGCAGGAAATCCCATTGGCCAGCCTCCTCTCCCTGGTTTTGTAGATGGCCATATTGGCCAGAGGTAGGAGGACAAGGAGGTCCTGCGACTTTGCAGGGCTACGAATGGGGAGTGCATAGATGAACAAGTGAGGGGAAAAGTGCAACTAAAAACATAATAGTTTATCTAAGAGGAGCCGGAATAGGGCTGCAACCTAGCACACACTAGATCAGGCCTGCACAACATACGGCCGGCCTGCAGAGCCTCACTGTGCGGCCCGCGGGGGGATTCTGAATCCCCCGCACACGGCGCTCTGCGGGCAGCCCAGAGCCCTTTGAATCCCAGCTGCAGCGGGCAATCAAAGGGCTCTGGGCTGCCCACAGCCGCGGGGAGCGCAGAGCCCTTTGAATGCCAGCCGCGGCCGGGAGTCGGGGAGCCCAGAGCCCTTTAAATCCCAGCCGCCGCCGGGAGTCGGGGAGCCCAGAGCCCTTTAAATCCCAGCCACCGCCAGGAGTCGGGGAGCCCAGAGACCTTTAAATCCCAGCCGCCGCCGGGAGTCAGAGGGCTCTGGGCTGCCCGCAGCCACGGGGAGCCCAGAACCCTATGATTCCCGGGTGTTCAGTGTTAACAGGGGTCAGGTCAGGGAGCAAAGGCGATGGCTCGGGGAAGCAATGGTGTGGCAGCATGAAAGGAGGATTCTTCCTGGGGCGGGCCCTCTCCCATGTCCAGCAATATCCCCGCTGCACCCTCCTCCAGAGGCCCCGCTAGATTGCAGACAGCAGAGGCGGGGCTCTCCCACTTGTTTGGGCGTGCTGGGGGCGGTACCCCTTGGACCTGAGCGGGAGCAGTGGTGGACTGAGAAGGAGGAGGGGCAGCTCTGGGCGCTGGGCAGCCAGGGGCGCCAGCGATGACGAGGCTGGTGCCCTGCCGGGGCTCAGGGGTCCCGGACACTCCTCTGTGCCAGGCCAAGGGGCAGTCCCTCCGGACATGTCCAATCGCCCGACAGAGGTAGTACCAGGCCTCCCCTGTGGAGTAATGCACCCGGTAGTGGGCCCCCTGGTAGGGGACCAGGAAGGGCCCCTCGAGCGCCTCACTGTCATGCACCGCCGGCAGCGGTTGAAGCTGCACTTGCCAACAGAACAAGAGGACGTGACAGAGGGCGAGGTCTTTGCAGCCCACCGGGAGAGGGCTAATAACAGAGATTGGTTGCCCCAGGGTAGAAAGGGCAGGCAGCAGGGCGGCATTGGGCAGGAAGGGAGGGATGGAGGTCAGGACTAACTGGACACCCAAGTCTTCTAACGGTTCCAGGGGGACGAACACGCCTCCCACCGCCAGACCCTTCTCTACCGCCTCCTGAGCGGCGGCCTCCGAAGCGAGGAAGAAGATGACCTTTCCATACATTTTGGAGGCCGCCATGATGGCCATGGGCCCCACCACGCTCACCAACACCCGCACGTAGGTTTCCACGTGAGGCGAGGCGGGCACCAGGAGGCAACGGATGCCATGCGTCCTGATCAAGGTGGGAAAGGGGCCCTGGCCGCTATAGATGGTAGCAGAGGGGGTGGTCGGGAGAGATGACGTTGCGACAGGCAGGGGGGCTGCCGCCATCTGGGCGTATGCCCTGGGGGCCAGGGGAGGGGCACCCGCAGAGCTGGTGGAGGGAACAGCAGGGAGGGATGCTGCAGCCGGCAGCGGGGGCAGCCTCTACTATGGAGGGCCCGGTCTTTTTAGCGGGGCCCTTACTCATCTTTCCCTGGCCTTTCCTGCCGGCTGGGGGGGCTCTGCCAGAACCGGAAGGGGCGAGGGACATGGCAGCAGCGGAGGTCACCCCAGTACTCGCTGCTGCCGGTGCCCCAGCGGGGGCGGTGGCAGGCGGTTCAGCAGCGGCGGTTGAGGTAGAGGCTGGGGGGTGGATGCGGGGGCAGGTAGAAGAGGGGCAGCAGCGTGTACTTGAGGGGTCTCTCCCTCTGTGTCCCTCGCCATAATGAGAGCGGGGAAGGGGACAAACAGCAAAACAGAGCTAGGGAAGGGAGGCAACCACTCCTCCCCGCTAGGCTGCAGGCAGGGGAGGAGGGTGCCAGAAGGGGAGGTCTAAATGGGCGGGGGGGGGGGGGGCTATCAAGGACTTGTGGGGGGTGTCAGTCACTGACTCAGGGTGGAAATCCAGCTCCTCTAGCTGCACTAGGGGATCGGGGGATACAACAACATTGTGGGGGGGGGGGGGTTGCGGTGAACAGGGGTAAACTCAAACAGGGATGGGGCACAAGCGCATAGGAGGGGGCATGGGCACACAAGAAGAGGAGCTAATCGGGGCTGGGGGACCACAAGGGTAGGGGAAACAGCCAGGCTGGAAGTGAGGCAGAGGAAACAAGGGGCTGGCTTCAGGGCTGGGGTGGGACAATCAAGGCTGCAGAGGGAAATGGGCAGGGCAGACAAACTAACTGAAGCTGGGGCTGGGGAGAGGCAAAGGCTGCAGGGGTAAATGGGGTAGGCAACAAAGGGTAAAGCTGGGGGACCTATAGCAAAGGGGAAGGGGGTCAGTTCAAGGGCGGGGTGCGCCCGTGAGCGCTTGCACTTAAAGTCAAGGTTCGGCTGGCTGCTGCTGCAGGCCCAAATGGTGGAAACAGGCATGGCTAGCTGGACAAGCAGTGCAGTCCCAGAGGCAGAAGCTTTAGGCAAATGGAAACAGCCAGTGGGGGCAGTGGAGGAAGCAGCGGGGTGGGGGGCTGCGAAGGGGGACCCAGATGGACCAGGGGGCAGGCTCCATGCCATACCCCCAGTGTCCCCACAAACACAGTCCAAACCCCACCACAAGAGCACAGTTCAAAAATTACTCAGTCCTTAAGTGCCCCCTCCACGGTGGTCTTCAGAGCCCCTGCGTGTTCCCTCAGCAGCAGGCTATCCACTTCTTTCCCTCCTCGGGGCTCCAGCAGCTCCAGGTGGCGGTCTGGTGGCCAGACAGGAGGGACCCCACTCAGATGGTGGTGGTGGTGTCCTCTGCAACAAAGGCTAGAGCTGGGGTCCCGCACTCCCCTCTTCTGGGGAGCAGGCCAGCAACCCCCCTCCCCCACCCAAAGGGTGGTAGTTGGAGTAACAGCAGCAACCGAGGGTGGTGGTGGGAGTCCACTAGCCAGCCAACAAGCAAGCAGGTAGCAGAGAAAGGGGGTGGGTGGTGGTGTCTAGCCCAGCCAGGGGAGCAGCAACCGCAGCAGTAGCGAGGGCCCAATTCCCAGCAAGAGCAGCAGCCCTCTCCCTCCTTCCCTCTACAGCAGAGTAGAAGAAGGGAGATACACTACTGGCCACTAGAGAAGCAGGTGTCTGTTCCCTGAGTGAGCAGAACAGGGGCTGCTCCAGGCTAATGAGAACACCTGACTCCAATTAACCTGCTAAGAGTCAGGTGAGGCTGTTAAGCACCTGACTCTAATTAAGGCCCCTCCGATGCTATAAAAGGGCTCACTCCAGGCAGGCTAGGGGGAGCTAGAGAAGAGGAAGTGTATGAGAGGAACTGGGAGCAAGAGGTGTGCAAGAAGCTGAGGGTGAGTAGGCATACTGCTGGAGGACTGAGAAGTACAAGTGTTATCAGACATCAGGAGGAAGGCCCAGTGGTGAGGACAAAGAAGGTGTTGGGAGGAGGCCATGGGGAAGTAGCCCAGGGAGTTGTAGCTGTCACGCAATTGTACCAGGAAGCACTCTAGACAACTGCAGTCCACAGGGCCCTAGACTGGAACCCAGAGTAGAGGGCAGACCTGGGTTCCCCGCAGACCTCCTAACTCCTGAGCAAACACAGGAGGAATTGACCTGGACTGTGGCTCCTACCAGAGGGGAAGGTCTCTGGGCTGTTTCCCGACCCACAGGGTGAATCTGTGAGGCGAGCAAATCTGCTAATAAGTGCAGGACCCACCAAGGTAGAGGAGGAACTTTGTCACAATGGTTTATTACAACAATCTGTAACCTGCTAATCCAATCTTTTTGTCCTGTCACTGCAGAGGTGTTAACAGGCCACTCTACCTTGAATGATCCCTTAGAATATGTACTATCTACTTATGCTAAACGATCTGTTCTCTTTTTTGTTTAGTTGTGATGCTCTGAGTACCTTTCCCAGACCTGAAGTGCTATCTGGCTCAAAAGCTTGTCTCTCTCACCAACAGAAGTTGGTCCAATAAAATATATTCCCTCATCCACCTTCTCTCTCTCTAATATCTCTGGCCCTACATAGCTACAACTACATTGCATACAACAACTCATGGTTGTCATTTGAAACTGATGATGACTATATTGCATATTCTGGGTTCAGTTGAAACATAATAGGCAGCAGGTTTAAAACAAATGGAATTATTTCTTCACACAATGCACAGTCAGCCTGTGGAACTCCTTCCCAGAGGATGTTGTGAAAGCCAAGACTATAACAGGGTTTAAAAAAAAAAAACTAGATAAATTCATGATCAGTCCTTCAATGGCTATTAGCCAGGCTGGGCAGGGATGGTGTCCCTAGCCTCTGTTTGCCAGAAACTGGGAATGGACAACAGGAGATGGATCATTTGATGATTACCTGTTCTATTCATTCCCTCTGGAGCACCTGGCACTGGCCACTGTCGGAAGACAGGATACTGGGCTAGATGCACCTTTGGTCTGACCCAGTATGGCTGTTCTTAAAAAATTTACACAACCATTTAAGCAGACATTTCAGTACTTTACTCTGAAAAGGAGAGACTTTTACTATCAATTAAATGTGCTTTTAGAGTGAGAGAACTTTTTCAGATGAATACTGTCCAAACCCCAGTGTGTCCTAAGGAGACATGCCAGCCCTTTCTAACAAACTACAGTATTTAGTGCAAATTAGAGTCCTCTTCATGTTATAATTTTCTGCTGCTTTGTGTACTGAACCAAACAGGATTTTTCTTGTCAGAACACCAGGTATTATCTTTACATTTAAGAGCAGCACAGCACTATTTTTCTCTAGTGAGCTTTGAGTATTTTTTGAGTCAATTTAATTATTCAGTTGTTTGTTTAAAAGTGGGACAACTTCAATATGGGAGACCTATATTAGAATATCCCACAGTTTAGTGTACTCATCTGACAGATGCCAGAGCCCTGTTGTAATCCCTTCTCCCCTTTTTTTGAGACTTGAACCAAAAGTCTCCTACATCTTGAGTTAGTACCCTATCCACTATGCTAAAGATTATAAGAGAGGTCCTCTTCCCCCTACCACTTCACAAACTGTTTTGTGTGAACTTGTCTGAGGGGCCTGATCCAGTAGGCAAGCTCAGTGGCCCCCAGCAGGTGAATTAGGCAGCTGATTGCCTATCTTCCCCTGCTTTGTGAGCTGTTCTAGGGCTCAGGCAGGAGATAAGTGCCCGGGCTGCAGTAGGCATGTCCAGAGGCAAAAACTTAGGCACCAAGTGAGGTTAGACACCTACAGGGTTAGGTGGTAGCTGAGAGAGTTTTGTGGATTGCAGTGGCACCTAAGCACCTTCATGGATTGCACTCTCACATGAGGTACCTATTTTGCAACATCTTAAAGTTAGAAACCTTAACTCCTACTTAGGCTCCTATTTGAGTGTCCCAGTTTTTTAAAGTGCTGAGTACCTAGCAGCTCCCATTCACTTCAAGTGAAGGGCTTTTTAAGGAGAACAAGCTCATCTCTGCTGACCTGTAAGCAATTAACTGCCAGACAGCCCACCTAGGCAGCTAATTGAGCAACAAGCACCTAACCCTGGTAAAAGGTTACCAGAGTGCAGTTGGTGGGAGGTGATCCTAGAGAGGAGTTTCCTGAGACCAGCAGGGGAGAGTTAAACTCTTCTAGCTTACTAGGGGAAAAGCTGACTGAAGGCTACAGCTGGGAGTAGAACTGGGAAATCCTGACCGCAGGAGAGGATGCTTGCTGGGATTAGCCCCAGAGTTTAGATGAAGGGTTAGATTTGAAGGGCCTATGAAGAGGGGTTTTGTACTGTGTGAAGAAAATTAATAAATGAGACTTCACAAAGGGAGTCTCTTGTTCTCAGTTCCTAGGTCTGGAAATCCTTACATGACTGACAGAGCGTAGTAGGCCTGCAAGGACTTGCCCACTCAGAGGGTCGATGGAAACATTTTGAGATGTGTTCTGGTCCAAAAAATCTAAATAAATCAAAGAGACAAGGTGGGTGAAGTAATGTATTTTATTTGATCAACTTCTGTTGGTGAGAGAGAGAAGTTTTTGAGCTATACGGAGCTCTTCTTTAACTTGGGGAAAGGTACTCCAAGTCAAAACATGTCAGTTTGGTGTCTTTGATTTGAAATAACTTTTCATTTAAAAATTTCCTTCAATATTATTGTACTAAGTTAAATACTTGAAACCAAAACAAAACACTTCATTTTGAATTGAGTGAAAGGTTTAGTTTGACCCCCCAAATGATTTATTTATTTTTTTAATTTCCAGTTTGCCAAAAATCTCAGCAAATTTTGTTTTCAGGTTGATCTGAAAATATTTTATTTTTTTTTCTGGTTACAGATTTAGGCACTTGTTTTGGAAAATCTTGGCCTTGACCTCTTTCCACCTCAGTTTTTCCATCAGGATAATAATACTTATGAATCTAATAGAAATGGTTGTGTGGATTGTAAGTTGATGTTTGTAAATGCTTTGAAGAAGAAACTTGCTCTATTCCATTGTAATACATTGCCATCATTGAAAATTGGTAGAGAAATTATTTGCAAGATTTTAATGAAATGTCAAGGTACATTTACACTAACATGGGGAAACTGACAGCTGTTATGGCTTTTTTTTTGTTTTTTGTTAAATAAGTCACATTGACCAGCTAAAGGAAAGTGTTACAAGAAAAGGCAAAACAATCTTCATTTTCTTATTGCTGTGAAAACTGTGTTATACTATGTTCATGTTGATGGCTGGTGGGGACAGGAGCTTTAGGATGGTTCGAGACTTTGAGAAGGTTTTTCCAACAAGCAGGTGACTCCATTTTTCCTGTAGAACTCAGCCTGCACTCGGTTAATCCTTGCATAATCTCTGATCGACTGCTCTACGGGCTGGTTTATGTGTCTTCCATATTCTGAAGAGGACAAAACAGCACTGGGTCTTGCCAGTTCCTGTAAGAACATTATTTAGATTTTATATTCCTTAATATATAAACACACACATGCAAAACAGTAGAGGAGCCACTGCTGTGACAAATATAGATTGCTAAATCTGGTGTAGCAGCTGGTGACAAGTGGGCCTCCTGCCTAGACAGAACTGTATAATATATGTTAGAGCAAGGCATTTGTTTAGCAGAAAGACAATTACAGTGGGGTTTGGATCATTAGTGTATTGTCCAAAATTCCTGACTGAACTTTAACAAAATAGTGATAAAACATGACTGCATCACTGAGACAGCAGGATATGGAGATATGCTCTGAATGACTATATACTGATTACATGTACATACCCATATATATAGCCACACCCTAACCATGTGGAGGTGATATCCATGTCAGTAGTTGCAGACCATGTACTAAATGAATTTAGTATGCTTTCTGGGGTCAGTAGAGAGGCTTTATTAGCACGCATTTGGGATGACCTGTACAATGCACGTGTGGCTGTGATGTTTGTAATGCTCCCAACTAGTTTTCATGCTCTGCTACCTCATTACACCTTCATGCATTCTGCTCACATAACTTACTGCAAAAAAAGAGTTAATGAAACCTGAGCTTGAAAATATCGGCTCACTGACTCACCTGTGGTAAGCAGGAAGCTTTCCCTGGCAATTGTAGAGGACTAAGCCACTGATTTCTGTGCAATTAAAGGTCTCCATTTAAAAAAAACAATTTTATGATGCTGACCTTGTAAATGTGAACTGGCGGTAAATGTGCAGCATTATTACCCTCCTGAGTCACAGCAACCAGGAGGCTCTGGAGACAGAAGAGACAGAAAACTTTCTTCCTTCCAGCAGCTAAAGTATGGATGGAACATCAACTGTGTGAGAACTTGTATGTTTGTACAGTGTCTAGCACAGTCGGCCCTGAATCCTGGCTGGGGTATATAGGTGCTACTGTAATAAGAACTAAAGGGGGATACATAAAAATGGTGCCTACAGCAGGGATAAGGTGACAGCTTCTAAGCCCTACAAATACTTGATAAATGTGGATCAAGCCTACAACCTACATTTAAAGACAACTTTGGGCTATAGACCACTGGGGCAGCTGTGCTTTGCTGGGACAATGCAGATCACAAAGGTCAGGGTCAAGCATTCTCTGAGTTGATCCAACTACGGAGTGAACTTCCAGAGGAGATCAGGCAAAGCAGGAGCCTGACTATCTCTAGGAAACACTGCAAAACCTTCTTCTTCAAAAATGCTTTGCCAGCATAACGACATTTCCAACAGTGACACCTCACTTGTACCCCTAAACTCTACCAAAATAAAAGGAAATTAAACACCCCGCAAACCAGAGTTTTGACCCCAAAAAGGGAGATGAGCCAGCTCCTCCATGAAGTCTACTAGGCACTTTGCTATTGAGTTTAGGAGGAAGCTGCTCAGATACAGAAGAGACACTGGGAGTGTTCCATGACCCACTCAGAATCCCAAGATTCACAGGGCAATCAGAGGTAATTCTCACCGATCTTGGAACTTCCTAACTGAGCATTTGCTATCCCATGCTGGTGTCTGGGCACCCCTCCTCCCAGGCAGTATTAACTGCTACAAGGATCTCTCCACTTGGACATCTGCAGGGCCCTAAGGGGGGAACTCTACAGAGTATGGTTTCAGCCTAGCTCTACTCCCCAAACTCTACTGTGCCCTGAGAATACAGAAAATATACAGAGGGCAGACTGCTAACTCAGGAAAATAGGGTGTGTGTGTCTTTGGGTATGTCTATACAGCAGTTGGGAGTGTGCATTCCCCCTCAGGCAGCTGGAAACATGCTAGTGTTGCTTGAGCTAGTACACTAAAACTAGCAGTGGACATTGTGGAAGGGGCAGCAATATGGGGTAGCCACACACGTGGAAGCCTGGCTGACCCCTTGGGTCTATACTTGGGTGACTAGCCTGTGCTGCTACCTGAACTGCAACATCCACACTGTCTACCCAGTCTGAGGGGCATGGCTTTACTCTTGCCCTGAACCTGGCTTAGGATACTTTGGGAGCGTAAGTCCCATTTACGGACACCACTGGTCCACAAAACTCCTGCTTGGCTGTTGCCTAATGCTGTAGGTGCCTAAACTCATTCAGCGCCTAAACTGTTGCCTCTGGGCACATATCCTGCAGTCTCACTCTAGATGCCTCAGTGCTTTTCTCCTGCCTGAGCATGTGTACTACTTCCTCGAGATAGGTGTCCAAACACCTCTCGCCCTCCTAAACACCAGTGTGAGTCACAAACTAGGAAGGGTAGGTGTTTGGCTGCCTAAATCACACATGATGTCAAGTATCAGAGGGGTAGCCGTGTTAGTCTGGTTCTGTAGAAGCAGCAAAGAATCCTGTGGCACCTTATAGACTAACAGACGTTTTGCAGCATGAGCTTTCGTGGGTGAATACCCACTTCTTCTTGCATCCGAAGAAGTGGGTATTCACCCACGAAAGCTCATGCTGCAAAACGTCTGTTAGTCTATAAGGTGCCACAGGATTCTTTGCTAAATCACACATGGGGCCCCAAACAAAATTGCTGGGGAGTGGGAGGGGAGACTGACCTCCCTTATAATCGTTAGCCTAGTGTTCTCAGCCAGGATGTGGAAGACCCAGTTCAAGTTTTCTCTTCCTTCCACTCCTGCCCCGTCCTGAGCGGAGAAGGGAGTCTAACAGTGAGCGACCACATCTCAGGTGAGTGCTCTAACCACTAGGCTATAGTCATTCTAACATTCTTTGGCCCAATACATATTTGAGTATTCTGTTGTTTAATTAAAGTGGAACAACTTCAACAGGAGACAGTGAGGAAACCCTGTCCCAGGGGTTAGAGCACTCACCTGAGACGTAGCAGATCCATGTTTACATCCCTACTCCTCAAGTGGAGGTGGGATTTGAAGTGGCGGTTTCCCACATCCCAGTGAGTGCCCTATTTGCCAGGCTAGAGGTTATGAGTGCCTCCTGTCCCCCAGCTGTGTTGTTTCAGGCCCCACAAAAAATTTAGGGAGCCAAGTGCCTATATGCCCCCTGTTCATGGATTACTAGCAGACCAAGGCACCCCTGTGCAGCCTGGACTTAAGCACCTATCTCAGAGAGGGGCAGGGCTTAGCATGTCCCCTCTCCGGTTGGTGTCTCCCATTGGCTTGCGTAGGTGGCTCCCTGCCTATTGTGCTGGCTTTGTGTATCACAGGCTAAGGTGCCTATTATGACAGTTCTTAGGGTACCCAAGACAGTCAACTTGTTACCTCCTGCCTCTGGTGTGAGGGAGTCTTGCTTCAGGTAACTGAGTGTTAGCTCCCTAGCACCATCAGCCTTTCAGACATTCAAGCACTCTCCTCTAGGCTATGCCAGCCCTGTCTTTGCCTTGCAGGTTAACAAGAGGTGCACCCCCAACCCCTGAGGCACTTTGAATTGTTCACCTGTGATATCCAGCCTCTGGTACTGGCTACTCACAGAAATTCCAGATTCTCTGCACCCAAAGGTGCAGTGTATCCTAATTTCCCAGTTTCACTAGGGATGCTGGAATTAGGGATATTGGGAGTGCAGCAGCACCTCCTGGCTTGAAGTGGTTTCCATCAGATACAGGGCTTACAGTTTTGTTCAATGGCTTTCAGCATCCTCACAATAAAAATTATTCCACCACTGGTTTCATATTAAACCACTGCTCCTCTAAACCACACAGCACTTGTAATATGAAGCTGGACAGGTTACAAGCTTTCTGTAGATAGCCTAAATTACTCTTTATAGATAAATATCCTGAGACACACATTTGGTGGTGTGAGTTTGTCAGGTCTGAGATAAGTCTGCTTTGCAAAGAACAGTGGGCCCCATTGTCAAGGGGTCTCTGTCACATCTGTCTCTCCACATTAGGCACCTAACTCCAGTGTTGTCAATGTGAATGAAGCCACTTCAATGTCCGCATATAAACCTTACCTCATCATTAATGTTAAGACCTCGACTATTTGCATGTTCTCTGTCACATCGGTGGAGTTTTTCATTGTAACCCATTGGCCTCTTAAAAATGGAGTCATATGTGGAAACAATCCCTGTCTTGGGATAAAGAAAAAAATATGATTAACTTACAGTGGTGTTTAACACTGTGAGTTAGAAAATAATGTGGTAGAACTACTAACTAATGCATGTGCAGCACTACATGCTGTGAAAAACATCAGTTGTTAGCAACATTTGGGGCATCCTTTTGAAATAGTCTGAAAAAATGTTACAATTCTTTTGTGCGTTTGGCTTGTCTGTGAAAATGTGAAACTAAAACAACTTCTGCATGATATGTAAAGACATTGCCAAAGGATTTGTCTGAGTGTTTCATATCACTGTTTCCCCCTTTGTAATTTATAGTAACCACATGGAAACTTAAATCGGTTATTGAACTATTTTCCTTCAGCAAACGCATACACTTGATTAAAGAGATATTTTGATTGAAGAAAATGGAGAGAAAGGCAGCTTTGAAGTTCATTTTGAAAGAAATAGATATTGGAAGTAGCCTGTGAATCAGCCTTTATCTTCAAGTTAATGCATATTTTTGTGTAGCTCAGAAACATACTGTATGAGTAATCTCTGGTTCCAATAATATGCATAAACACACACTTGCCACCCCTCCAAGAAACATAAAAATGATTGTACTTAAAACATCTTTTCATATGAAAATCTGAGAGCTCTATTTAATTAGTGTCTCCAGTGAATCCCAGTCTTGCATTTCCTAGTGTACCGAAGACTCCCACTGATTGCAGCACCGGTTTTCTATATACCAGAAATGAAGCCTTGAGTCCTTGAAGTCCCAAAGTGCTAGGTAATGCACAATTAGCTACAGACACTAGAGATTTATTATGATTTACAAATACTGAACCATGTATGTTTCAGAAACAAATATTTGAGAGAGGAGAGGAAAAGACCTTTTGCAATATATTAATAATTACTTATGAAAATCATCAAAGGCTCAGCACTTAGGTTGAGATCTTCTCCAGTCAATCACCCTGCTCTTGTGACACATGATCTAAAAATCTGAAAAAGTGAAACTTTAAAAACGTCAATCTTCATTTTTGGCTCAGCAATGATGTAGTTGTAATTAGGCTTGGAAGGATCAGATTTTTATAGGTAAATTTCAGTAAATATCGATTTCACTGTGTACATACAAGCTAACCAAATAAATTCCATCAACAATAATTGAAAATTAAAGATTGGCATAGTAAGAAAAGTGCTGCTTGAGAACTTTACAGTTTGACTTAAGGATAATTACTTTTGTATATTTTCATGTGTGATGTTGACCATTTGTGGTTTTAATGACTATAAAGCTTTAACTTTTTGAATATCAATGTCAGTCATTAAATAATTGTATGACACCCTCCCCTCCAGTTTCCCACAAGTGTGAACATTTACATCAATAAATATAAAAAATGCTTAAAGCCCTTAATTTTGTGCAACTGTGAAAATTTAAATAGATTAAAAATAATAAATGTTTTTTTATCTATTAAACAAAATTCTGCCAGGCCTCATGGTATTTTAGGAAACTGAAGCATGTTCTGATTTTTATCTTTTTTTCTATTTTATAACTATTTATCTCTGAAAATATTAAAGTCAGAATAGTGCTAGATGGTTATAATGGTCCCATTGAAAGGAAACTTTTGGCACTGCCTTAACTATGGTGTCACTAATGCACTCCTATAATAATAGGGTTACTCAATAAGGGAAATACACTAGCTGGTGTTCAAGAGGAAGGGCTGTTTTTTTTTTTTTTTTTGTTTGTTTTTAATCTATTCTCCCTTTCACTTCTCAGAGGCGATGAGATTTGCAGAATTCTAGGTGGTGATTTGTCCTCTCTATTATTGTACTTCACTATAGCTTTTCCTTGGCTTTCCATATTTTATTTAGAAGCCAAGTAAAGATCTACCTCATGCTGGTTAAAAAGAACTACTACATTATTCACTGACTAACTATATCAATGAAGAAAATTCAGCCTTTCTCGGACTTGAAGGTAGACAGCCTATCATGTTTAACTGTAATTCTGTCCTAGATAATCTGTTTGAGCAGTTCTGCCAGAATTATCTCACCTAATTGTGCAATGTCTGGCTGGCTATTTTGTCTCCAGATACTTTACTGGTATTAATGGTAGTCATTTCCATCAGTTGCTAAATGCTAGAATAGTAGGCCTGTATTTTTAATAACCCAGTCGGAATGAATGAATCATGTAAAATGGACAAGCAATCCATGTCTCAGGTGAGTATTTCCTATGATCTGGCTTAATAAAATCAAGCACTTGTAAATCACTTTGAAAACATTAATTAAAGTTCACAACATGCCTATCAAATAGGTGTGGGGTAATTCATGGATGGGGAAATGAAACACACACTGTTTACATGAATTTGCCCAAAACCAGAAAGGGAGTCATTGTCAAAAATGGGATTAAAATTAAGGATTTCCTGTCTTCCAGTCATGTTCTTAGGCCACTAGCCCATGCTTCTGTCTACCTCAATCGCTGAACTGCATTTGTTTTTAACATTCTCTGTTGAAATAGTCAATAAGCTTATCCCAACAGTCAGTCAATTTATTCCCCACAGTCACCCAATGCAAACCTCAAATTTGTCATGCCTTTTTTACTCATGGTCTAATAATTCCTTAGTTATACAAACCCATGGGTCACATCTATGCTTTTTTTCTAGGCCATTTCTCATTCTTATTCCCATGGTGCTACCCCATCTGAGAATCTATGAAATAGCTGTTAACACTTTTAGATTTTATTTTATTTTTATATTATCCGAGTGGCATCTTCTAACACTCCCAGATTACCTGGTTTGTAAAACTGACTTCATATTCTAAACAAAGCTCTGCCATATGGCAGCTGATCAATGTGAATTTGATATAGAATTTACAATGAGACTTTATCAGCTCTGTACCTGTGTAAGCCATATTTGGAGCTGCAGCCTCACCTCGGCTTAATGTTGTTGTTCTCCCTTTCTTTCTTTAATCTTTTAAGCACAGCATTAACTATTCTCATTCACAATAATCATTAGGCTCTGCCTCTAAGTACCTTTCCTGTGTAACTCTGAAACCTGCAGATGAAAATGAGCAATGTCTATGCTCATTATTTTAACAAAACAATCCAACCAATGTGGCAAGTGGATTGGCTGTGGTGAACTTTGTCAACTGTATTTGCCAAGTGAATTTTAACATTTTGGATTGAAATGAGCAATTCGTTTTGCACAGATGATTAAGCCACACTCAGACCATTCAGCATAGGTCAGTAGTGCTGCAATGTGAACCAGGAACAGAAGTGAAAGATTCTGTATCCTGTTACTTAGTTGTGAGCAGGTAGTACTTTTATCCTACTTTATATAAAATCCTCACAGTCAAACTTGCCCCCTACCTAGGTTTTTGCCTTTGTTGGTGACTCCAGTAATAATAGATTATAAATCTCAGCCTAAAATTTCTCCTCAGTCTTGGCTGCTCCTAGAGTTTCCTACAGCACCTTGATAGCTCTGCTGCTTCTTCTTGCTGAAAATTAATCCTCACCTGTCCTAATGAGTCAGCAGTATTTACTCAGCAGCTTTATGCAGTATTTTAATTCCTGCTAAGAGGGGGATTTAACATAAGAGCCCTAAATCCCTTTGCTGGGTAATAGATTTGGCCACCTCATCTTCAAACGCTTAGGTACCTACAGAAGCAGCAAAGAATCCTGTGGCACCTTATAGACTAACAGACGTTTTGCAGCATGAGCTTTCGTGGGTGAATACCCACTTCTTCGGATGCAAGCAGTGGAAATTTCCAGGGGCAGGTGTATATATAAGCAAGCAAGAAGCAAGCTAGAGATAATGAGGTTAGATCAATCAGGGAGGATGAGGCCCTGTTCCAGCAGCTGAGGTGTGAAAACCAAGGGAGGAGAAACTGGTTCTGTAATTGGCAAGCCATTCACAGTCTTTGTTTAGTCCTGAGCTGATGGTGTTAAATTTGCAGATGAACTGGAGCTCAGCAGTTTCTCTTTGAAGTCTGGTCCTAAAGTTTTTTTGCTGTAGG
The DNA here is from genome assembly GCF_016161935.1 of Mauremys reevesii. Taxonomy (NCBI): domain Eukaryota; kingdom Metazoa; phylum Chordata; order Testudines; family Geoemydidae; genus Mauremys; species Mauremys reevesii. Next base: position 127,078,999 of record NC_052624.1, on the reverse strand, counting down.
ATGGCCACCTTAAAATCTGCTATTGTGTGGCCAGGGAGGTTGAAGTGTTCTCCTACAGGTTTTTGTATATTGCCATTCCTAATGTCTGATTTGTGTCCATTTATCCTTTTCCTTAGAGACTGTCCAGTTTGGCCGATGTACATAGCAGAGGGGCATTGCTGGCATATGATGGCATATATTACATTGGTGGATGTGCAGGTGAATGAACCGGTGATGGTGTGGCTGATCTGGTTAGGTCCTGTGATGGTGTTGCTGGTGTAGATATGTGGGCAGAGTTGGCATCGAGGTTTGTTGCATGGGTTGGTTCCTGAGCTAGAGTTACTATGGTGCGGTGTGCAGTTGCTGGTGAGAATATGCTTCAGGTTGGCAGGTTGTCTGTGGGCGAGGACTGGCCTGCCACCCAAGGCCTGTGAAAGTGTGGGATCATTGTCCAGGATGGGTTGTAGATCCCTGATGATGCGTTGGAGGGGTTTGAGCTGGGGACTGTATGTGATGGCCAGTGGAGTCCTGTTGGTTTCTTTCTTGGGTTTGTCTTGCAGTAGGAGGCTTCTGGGTACACATCTGGCTCTGTTGATCTGTTTCCTTATTTCCTCGTGTGGGTACTGTAGTCTTGAGAATGCTTGGTGGAGATTTTCTAGGTGTTGGTCTCTGTCTGCGGGGTTAGAGCAGATACGGTTGTACCTCAGTGCTTGGCTGTAGACAATGGCTCTTGTGGTGTGCCTGGGATGGAAGCTGGAGGCATGAAGGTAGGCATAGCGGTCGGTAGGTTTTCGGTATAGGGTGGTGTTAATGTGACCACCACTTATTTGCACCGTGGTGTCTAGGAAGTGGACCTCCCGTGTAGATAGGTCCAGGCTGAGGTTGATGGAGGGGTGGAAGCTGTTGAAATCATGGTGGAATTTTTCCAGAGTCTCCTTCCCATGGGTCCAGATGATGAAGATGTCATCAATGTAGCGTAGGTAGAGAAGGGGCGTGAGTGGACAGGAGCTGAGGAAGCGTTGTTCCAGGTCGGCCATAAAAATATTGGCATATTATGGGGCCATGCGGGTGCCCATAGCGGTGCCACTGATCTGGAGATATATATTGTCATTAAATTTGAAATAGTTGTGTGTGAGGATAAAGGCACAGAGCTCAGCAACCAGTTGTGCTGTGGCATCATCAGGGATACTGTTCTTGACAGCTTGTATTCCATGTGTGTGTGGGATGTTTGTGTAGAGAGCCTCTACATCCATGGTGGCTAGGATGGTGTTTTCTGGAAGGTCACCAATGCATTGTAGTTTCCTCAGGAAATCAGTGGTGTCACGGAGATAGCTGGGAGTGCTGGTAACATAGGGTCTGAGTAGAGAGTCCACATATCCAGACAGTCCTTCAGTGAGAGTTCCAATGCCAGAGATTATGGGGCATCCAGGATTTCCGGGTTTGTGGATCTTGGGTAGTAGATAGAATAACCCTGGTCGGGGTTCTAAGGGTATGTTGATTTGTTCCGGTGTTAGTGTAGGGAGTGTCCTGAGTAGATGGTGCAGTTTCTTAGTGTATTCCTCAGTGGGATCTGAGGGAAGTAGCCTGTAAAATTTGGTATTGGAGAGTTGTCTGGCGGCCTCCTTTTGGTAGTCAGACCTGTTCATGATGACAACAGCACCTCCTTTATCAGCCTCTTTGATTATAATGTCAGGATGGTTTCTGAGGCTGTGGATGGCATTGCGTTCTGCACGACTTAGGTTGTGAGGCAAGCGATGTTGTTTTTCCACAATTTCTGCCTGTGCACGTTGGCGGAAGCATTCAATGTATAGGTCCAGACTGTCATTTCGACCCTCAGGAGGAGTCCATGTGGAGTTCTTCTTCTTGTGCTGTTGGTGGGAGGGTAACTGTGTATCAGTGTGCTGTTCAGTGTTGTCCTGGAAGTATTCTTTGAGTCGGAGACGGCGAAAGTAGGCTTCCAGATCGCCGCAGAACTGTATCATGTTGGTGGGGGTGGCAGGGCAGAAAGAGAGTCCCCGAGATAGGATATTCACCCACGAAAGCTCATGCTGCAAAACGTCTGTTAGTCTATAAGGTGCCACAGGATTCTTTGCTGCTTCTACAGAACCAGACTAACACGGCTACCCCTCTGATACTAGGTACCTACAAAATCATTGAGATTCACAAAGCCTGAGTTAAGCACTCAGTCTTCCTATACAACAAATGGAGGGAGACAGGTACCTAAGAATGGATTCACAAAAAGCCAGTATGCCAGATGGCTCCCTGCCTAAACTAGCCAATGGGAGATGCCCAGGAGAAAGGCATGTGCTAAATCCTACCTCTCTAAGGCAGTTTAGTGCCTTAGGCTATGTCTACACTTAAGACACTGCAGTGGCTTAGCTGCAGCAGGGGCATTATATGTTTCAGTGGAGACACGGCAGTGATGGGAGGTGTTCTCCTGTTTGCTTTAGTTAATCCATGAGAGGTGGTAACTAGGCTGACAAGAATTCTTCCATTGACCTAGTCGTCTACATGAGGACTTAAGTTGTCTTAACTACATCGCTCAGGGGTGTGAAAAATTCATACCGTTGAACCATGTAGCTGGATCAATCTAATTTTCTAGTATAGACCAGCCCACCGGTTGGGATGGAGGGAGGCACCCATCTCTGCTTGGGAATCTCAGCTATGAACCCTCTCCTGGAGTTAGATAGCTCTTGCAAGAAGCTTGCGGGGAGGGATAGCTCAGTGGTTTGAGCATTAGCCTGCTAAACCCAGGGTTGAGAGTTCAATCCTTAAGGGACCCATTTAGAGATCTGGGGCAAAAATCTGTCTGGGGATTGGTCCCCTGCTTTGAGCAGGGGGTTGGACTAGATGATCTCCTGATATTCTATGATTGGGGAGGGGAGCCTCCATAACTTCCAGTCCAGTGGTTAGGGGATTCACCTGGGATATGGGAAACCCTCAGTGCAAGTTCCCAACTGCCTGATGGGGAAAAGAGATTTTAACAGGAATCTCCCACCTCTTAGGTGAGTGCCCTGACTGAGTTTAGGTGCCTACAGCATTCAGCAGTAGCTGAGTGGAGTGTTTTGTGAATACCAGTGGTGCCTAAATCTGGGCCTACATCCCTTTGTGAATCTAGCCCATAGTAGTAAAGTTAACCATGTGCATGAATGTTTGTAGAATCAGGGCCTTACTGATGTTGAACTACTTTCCACTTCTGAACCAATATGGAAACTATTTATTAGACCACAATCTCTGACAGCACAGACCTCTCAGCAGAAATTGGTCAGCTAATCTGTGCCAAATATTGATAGTACTGAGATATTTTTCAATAAAATCACTATCTGAAGTATGTTTAGAGGTTTAACCAGAGGACAACATTCTGTTTGTCAATTGAATATGTTTTGTTAAAATTCACTCCAACTCCTTTCTGTATCTCTTTTTCCATCTAAAAAAATATGGGTAATACCTTTTGTCCTCCAGAAGTGATGTAAAAATTAATTACACATTACAAAGAATTTTGAAAAAGAAAAGTGCTATGTAAGTGCTAAAGTGGACTTTCCAGCATAAGGCAAAAGTGTGATGTTCTCATGCGGTTGATTTGTGTGCCTTTAAAATATTGGCATCAAATTTAAGATGGTTGTGTTGCCATCATGTCTACGGTGACTAAGACCAACCCACCCCAATCTTGTTAGATGCAACTACACGGTCCCAGATTGAATTAGACTGCATAAAAGACTGCCAAAAAGCTGAACTTATTATACATGCCCTTTATTAATTTCTCCAGGGCTCAGTAAATCCCCGTATAACCAATTATTATTTTTTCTAGGCTGTAAATTATACCCTAAGGAACACACAAGATTTTCCAGCTGCTGAACGTCCTTGTTGATATTAATTGCTTTACTTAGGAGGAATGATGAGTGCTGACCACTCAGGGGCCCAGGCTCTGCAAATTTAAGGGTGGGGAGGGAAAGCCAAGAATGCATTTTCCTCTCCAGGTGAAATGTACAAACACCTATTTACTTACTGTGATGTTTCTGCTGCCCCCTGCAGCCTCTTCGCTTTCACTCCTATACCGCCTCCTTTCTTATTCCTCCTCTTTTCATTCCCTCGCCCCCAGCCCCGCGCCCTGCCCCGTTCTCCCCTCCCCGCCACCTTGAACTCCTGGTGGAAGTAGCTGTGCTCCGGGGGGTCCCGGCGGCCGGGCGGGATGTAGCTGAAGGCGGACAGGGCGGAGAGCGGCAGCTGGTGTTTCCCTTTCGTCTGCTCAGCTGATTCCTCCTCCCGCTGCCCGTCTGGTTCCGTCCCCTCCGGGGTGCGCGACATCCCGCGGCCGGAGCCCGGCCCGCCTGGGGCACAGAGCGGGTCCCGCTGTTGCTGGTCTTTCTGCGTCCCGGGGTTACTAGGAAACACGCCTAGTATCCAGTTGTGAGGTCACACAAAGGGAGCGGGCAATGAGTGGCGCCCTTAGCCACAGAACAAGCTGTGGGATCTCCAGGGGCAGGTACGTTGTTGTGCCCAGCAAAGAGCTCGCAGGTGCGGGAGGTTCCCCCCCATGTCTTCATTTGTCCCCACAGCGGGACGCCCTCTCCCAGCTCCCTGTGGCTCCCGGGTTAGGTGCATTTTTGGCAGAAAGTGTTTCATCCTCTCAGCTAATGCCTGAAATTGCTCTCACACGCTCAGATATTGGACATGGGAATAGAAAGAGCCCGTGTCTCAGTCTCGCCTGTCACGTGGGCTCACAGTCACCCTGCTCTGGGTTTGGACTGTGCTGAGTGGCTCCCACTTCACCGATTCTGTATTTGGCCAGAGGCTGCGGTGCATCTTTCACTGTGGGGAGGCTGTTTGCTAGCGTGGTAGTTCTGTGCAGGGATCTGTGGTGCTAGCTTGTTGGTTTTTAATTGTTCTCCCCAGTGACTGGTGCATTGGGGTGATATTGCTGGTCTTGGCCATAGAGTTCAGTTGTGGGTGGAGCTGTTGCACTGCTCAGGAGGTCAATGTTTCTGATTCTGAAGAGTAGTGAGATATAGGACTGGATCATGCTTTCACTTGGATTTAATGTTCCAACCACTAATGTTCCCTAGTGGAGACTGAGCATCTGCAGCTTTGGCTGAGATGGCACCAATCCTTTCTTTTCTTTCGGCATATGTATGTGACCTTGAATAATGGATGCTCCTGCATCTTCCCCTCCCTGTTCCTCAGTGACTGATCCTCCTCTCTGAGGAACTCTGCAATACATTCAGTCCATATTAGTTACAATACAGAGCCAGAGCAGTAGAACGGGTCCTTAAAAGGTCATAAAGGGAGTGAAAGTTCCATTTACACCCATGTTTAAATCCCCTTTACCCTGTGAGAGCAAAGCATCCTATTAGATATGAGAATCTGGCCCTATCTTCTTTACTCTCTAACTTGTTTGATTCTCCTTACTTGGCAGAGAGAGTGGTTTCAGAAGGAGGTGTAGCTAACAACTTGACATCTGTACATTTTGCATTCTTGCACCATTCTGTAATGTTCAAGACCAAGATAAACAATAGTAACAGACTTGCAGTGAAAATAAATTGATACAACCAATAGGATATAAACATGAAGTTCAGTGTTGTTCTTTTCCTCCATTTTTTTTAAAATATTATAATAGGGGATTCAAACCAGATGAAGAGATCCTGTAGTTTCCAAACTATATGATGTGCTCGTGTGCTAAAATACGTTGTCTGCCACTCACTTTTTTCCTACTGCCTCACAGTCCCATTATCTCTTCCTTGTATGTATTTATTTCAGATATTTCTGTTGCATGCATCAACATAAGGATAGCTCAGTGGTTTGAGCATTGGCCTGCTAAACCCAGGGTTGTGAGCTCAATCCTTGAGAGGGGGCATTTAGGGATCTGGGGCAAAAATCTGTCTGGGGATTGGTCCTGCTTTGAGCAGGGGGTTGGATTAGATGATCTCCTGAGGTCCCTTCTAACCCTGATAGTCTATGATGCTAAAGCTACACTCTGTGATTGTTAATGCAGTAGGGACAATGTCCAGAAAATGATGGGGGGGAGGAAGAACCCTGATACTCACACTAGCAAATGTTGCCCCCTTGAAACCAGTAGTTGCAATGTATGTGCAGTGGCTTCACATGGCTGCTGATACACAAGTGCCTCCACAAACACACATACTATTGCTAAAAACCTTTGAGTACCTATAATGCTTTTTCATGATCAATAACCTAGTGTTCCATAAATTATAAAATTAGGAATTGGGACTGAAATCTGGCATGTAAAGTCTCAATCAACAATTAATATTTTTTCATTAAAGTTGGTTGAGCTATTGTAACTTACAGAGAGTAAAGCAATTATAGAGTAATGGATGCTTTGCCGGTAGAATGCAAGTTTGATGGAGCTGAGGTATGTATTGTGCAATCAAATCATTTTGCAAAATGCTCCCTAATCTCTCATAGGCTGCTGGAATTGGATACAACCAGGAGCAGCTGCAGCAGTGAGGTGCACATGTTTGTATCACTCCAGCAGATTTGCCTAATTACACTTCTCCTTCCTCTGGGTCCTCCTTCCTTGCCAGTATGATGCATACCTTTCAGCCTTCAAACATGCCAACATGGGCTGCTTGGAAGTGCGATGGCTGCCATGTTGGCAAACACCAGGGACTCAACCTCCACAGCTAAAAGCATGAATGTTTACAGATTGTGCTAAAGAGCCAGACTCCAAGGTGACAGCTTTCACAGGCTCCCATCCTTGGTGGACTGAGCCCATAGGGGCATATGGACCATAAATGCTGACCAGTGGAGTTCAAAACAAAATGTCTGACAAATGATTGAAATGTGAAATAGGTGCACTTTGATGAATTGCACCATAATTCAACAATTATCATAGACTAAGTACAAAATCTCTTTTAAAGCATTCTTGTCACTTGCCAGAACCCAGAAGGCAAATTCAATTTTTTCTCTCTCAGTTCTCTTCTTGGGCTCACACTTAGATCACTTTGCTTGTTGTCTCAGCAGATCTGACAGACAGACTGTCAAAAGCATTGATGGGTGCCTGTTACAGTTTTGTCTTAAAGCCCTCATTTAAAGTCCCTTAGAAAGAATGTAAGTCAGTTTGGAAGCAGCACTAGAGGTAGCTAGACTATCTAAAAGAGTGATGCCTTTTTTGTTTTGTTTTAACTGGGCGTGAAAATAGGGAGAAAGTGAGAGGGCAACAGGAAAGCGTTATTTTATTTCAGACACCAGAACTCCAAATTCAAATGCTCCTGAGCTCTGAAGGCAAGATTTTCAAAAGTGACTAGATATTTGGGGTTTCCAAAATGGGACATCTAAAGGCACTTGATACTTAGAAAGTGAGCCTTTAAAGCTCAAATTGGGCACCCAAAATTGAACTTCTGACTTAGTAGCAGTTTACAACCACTTAGCATTAATTTTATAGAGATATAAATAACAACACAAGGGGCAAGGCAATGGAGAATATGACCCCATAGAACAAAGTGGCAGATTGATCTGACAAGTAGTTTTATCTTCCAAAGTTTCTGCTGTTGTGCTTTTTGCTTTTTTAAATATAATGATTTGTATCTTGTCAGAAAGGGAGCTCACAGATAAGAAGAACTGTTCTGTAGAGTACATCATCAAGGACACAATTCAGCAGTTAATCAGTAAAGGAACTAGAGAGGAACTTGTTAAGCAAATAGTAGCATTAAAAGTGCAGAAAAGAACAAGAGGACTGACACTGATGGGAATCATAAGAGCTCTGAGCTTGCTACCAGAAGTTAACCGAGCGGGCATAAAGAAGTAGTAGTACTGGCACTGATGGCAGACAGCTAGCCTGCTTGTCAGATTAGGGGTATAGCAATTCAACCTCTATAGGAATCGTGTCCTTGATTTCTGGCCTCAGGATCTATCAGATGTCCAGGCACTCCTGATATACAGTCAAGTCCTTCAGTAGCAAATGCTGCAACTGGTCATTCAGGTGAAGAGCTGGGAAGACTGTGACTAGTTTTTTAAGGTGACTTTCCCTTGCTACCAACATAACCTCTATCTTACTCAGTTTAAACTTGAGCCATTTTTTTCATACAGGTGCATATTTCCTCTAGACCGGTGGGCAGCTGGGCGATGGCAGAATGTATGTGTTACAAATAAGAAGGAAACATTAGAGAACCTCTAGATGACATGGGAACAGTAGACTATCAGCAGTAGGAGTGAACAAATATTGTACAGGAAATTTTGAGAAATTTAATCTCTGTTCTGTTCATAAATTATCCACAAACCGTTTTTAGAATTTTCTGGAATGTATTTGTTGTTCCAAAGGATTCAACAAATAATTTCTATGACTGATTCTTGGTGTGTAGATTGCAAATTTGTGTTTAGTTAGCATCTGAACCTTTTTGTTACTTTGGACTGCTTGCTGCCCCACAAACCCACTTCACAGACAATCATGTTCACAGGCTCAAAGTTCGCTTTCTGAGAATATTATGGAGGTGCCATAGTTAGGGTTACATTCTAAAATGGGTCATAAATTCCTGTTTTCTGTCTAAGTAGGTAGCTAATAGGTGTAAAATTTCAGACAATGTTAGTTTAGATGCCCATTGAATTTTCTATGTCACTTTTGTCTGGTTTCTTTCATACATTTTCATTAGAAAGGGTTTGAATTTAATCTCTGGCTGGGTTTTCTATTCTTTGGTAGTCCTACTTTTCATTGACAGATAGCTTTTAGAAATCCTTCTCCATGTGCACAACTTTGGCAGAGAGGTGGCCCCTGATCAGCAGCGGTGGCTCCAGGCTCCAAGTGTGTGCCTGGGGCAGCAAGCCACAGGGGGTGCCCTGCCGGTCCCTGTGATGGTGGCAGTCATGCTGGTCCCGCAGATTCGGCGGCAATTTGGTGGTGGGTACACCGAAGCCGTGGGACCGGCAGACCTCCCGCAGGCAAGCCGCTGAAGGCAGCCTGCCTGCCGTGCTTGGAGCAGCAAAAAAGCTAGAGCCGCCCCTGACCCTGAGGAGACCTGGTAACAAGTACTTTGCAAAATGTTGGACTTAGGGTCACTTTAAAGCATTGGTCATGTTGTATCTGAAGTCATAGATGTTGAGCACACAAATTTGATTATTGGGAGACCAATGTACGAAAAGCCATATTGGTTGATTGGGGCTAAGCACACACAAATCTGATTGGTTGTGGGGGAGAGGACCAAGTGCACACAAGCTTGACAGATGGGACTGGGCAGTGCACAGCAAACCTTCTCTGTCAGCTGGTCAAAAACTAGAATTTCCATTCTGCAAAAAATCTTGACTTTTTTTGGGGAGGGGGAAATCATTCAAAATCAAAACAAAGTTTATTTCCCACAAAACAAAACTTCTAAAAAATATTTGTTCAAGTTCAATCAAAACTGAAATGGTCTGTTTTGATTTCCCCATTTTAAAAATATTTTATTTGTATTTGATTTTATGTTTTAAAAACAGGGCATAATACTTTCTTTTATATTACATTATAATTTAAAAATAACTTAGTGATTGGTATTCTACTTGGTAGATAGAATTCTAACTGATTTGGCAACTGGTACTTGATTTGCTCAATTGGTATTCTAACTTGCTATTTGTAATGGGTATTCTGTTTGGTAATTTGTATTGTAAATGGCCCAATAATATAAAATAAATTTCAAAACCGCATTTTGCAAACAAAATCAATGTTCCATTCAATAAGGTCAACCTTACCGGAATGCTTCGTTTTGATTTTTTTTTTAATGAAATGTTATTGAAATTGATGTGTTCATGCAGAACATTTTGATTTTGACAAATTGACATTTTGTAATAGAAAAATGTTCCCTTGGTAATATTTTTGACCAGGTCTAGTCAGGAACTATTTTTGTAAGATTTTTATCCTACAGCAGAGAAGAGTTCATGTGCAGTTGCTGATTGATAAAATATTCTTCCATCCCATTTCTACCCATCACAGGTTGCTGCTCCTCTTCCCCTTTAACTTCCACCTCCAATTAAGCATTTAAAAAAAACATAGGAAACTAACATACAAAAACTTCATTGGGAATCTGTCAGGGTTGCTATACACACACCATGTGTGACAAACCCACAAACGCAAGGAATGAAAAGTTAAACCTCCTAGCAGTATATACTATCTTCACCCCACAATCACCTCCCTTACCATTCCCATAGCTACTGTGCACCACCACCCTTCTGCCCACAACCATCCAATCTTCCCCAAACAACACAACCATCTACTACACCAGATATCTGCAACAGCTAGGATCAGGAAAAATGTGGTGAGTTTAGGTTGTGCTGTATAATAGTGGTGGTAAAGGTAAGGTCCATGCTGGTGAATGGAGGAATACAATTATGTACTGTTTTCATTGCCTTGCTTTTGTGGGTTTGTGTGAGGTATGCTGTGAGTGCAGCAATTCTAATTGCTCCACCACAATACATGTTTTTTTTGGTGGATTAATTCTTTGCTTAAAACTCTCTTTTTGTGAACGTTTCTGCTACTATATTCATTTGCTATAATATCTGCAGAAAGCAAACACATACCAAGCAGACACTGCAGAAACACATTTTTTATTTTGGCAAACATTTATGGGGAAAACCTTGAGGTACTGACCCAGTTCTAGTCATCAACGTATTATTGAAATATGAGCCCACTGTGTCATCTAAGGATGTAATATAAATTGCTTAAGGCCAGCTTATGCCTGGCTTCATGTGCACTGATGGAGGCAAGGATGAGGGGTGGCAGAGAGAATGTGAGGCCGTGGTTGGCTCACCCCCTACTGACTGGCCATTGAAGCTGATCAGCTTCAGGAAGGGTACTTAACTGCACCTAAAAGTGAGTAATGGCAGCTTCCTCTGCACAACCCCTTCCAGTGCATTTTACCTAAATTAGCCCTTCAATGAATCTGAACTGTATCCACTCAGCTCCAGAACCTCATGCGGTGAGAAATTAAGTCACATCTAGCATGGCCTCCTGGGTCACCAAAAACAAGCAGAGAATAGGAATGGAAACTCCTCATCCTGCCAAGAATTTGGGCCTCCATGGCAGCTCTACTGGCAATCAGGGCCCCTATAAGTAACTCTGACCCTTGCCATTCCTAGTTGGTAAAAGTCAATGGAGTGTACCTGAGATGCCTACTGATTGACTGTCATGTTCTTTTTTCATGAGGAGACTCTATCATCCACCCTAAAATATGCAATAGCTCAGGTCCTACTTGTGACATTGGTAGACCAGATGCTAGCTCATGCCAAAGCCCCAGCCTCATTGAATACTTACAAATGCATAGCTGGAAGCCAGGCTAATTCACTTCTATACTAATATAGATCAAAGTGATTGTTAAATGTATAAGAGTGTACCTGGTGTTTACACTTTATGAAAACTAATGGGATATTGTTACATGCATTGTTTTCACTTATCTGTATCCTGTTATAATGTAATAGCAAACAGCTACATTGCAAACACTCCTGTAACTAAATAGCCCATCAAATGTGGAAAAAGCCTTGTGTAATGCAAATGAAGAACTTAACAGTAAAGTGCTAAATCTTGTACATTTGAAGCCAAGTGGTCTTAGTGTGTGCAGAGCAGAGATCAAAGAATCTAAATGTGCTCGTCTCTCTCCACCAATCAAAGAAAGAGCCTACAAAAGAGGTGACCCTATCAGCTTGTTTTCTGTGAGAAGAATCTGGAACTATTGACTCAGGGAAAAAATCCTTCATCTCTGGATTGTTTGGATTCTAACAGGGCAGAATAACTGAACAAGAAGACAGAGATTCCTAATGTTATTCCGGGTAGCCCTGAGAAACTTTTAGGAAACTGGTAGATTACTACATCTCTGATACCATTTGAAATTATAGACGGTGACTCACCTGTATATATATTTTACCTGCTTTAACCTCTCTATAACTCTCATTCCTCTTTCTTAGCTAATAAACCTTTAGCTAGTTTACTGGAGAATTGGCTACCAGCATTGTCTTTGTGAGATCTAGGATGCAAATTGACCTAGGTGAGTGGTTGGTCTCTTGGAACTGGGAGAAACCTGGAATATTTGTGATTTATGTGTAAGTGACCACTTATCACATGGTCCTGCTTGCCTGGGTGGCAAGATAGACTGGAGTGTCTAAGGGGACTGCCAGTGACTCCATTATAAGACTATTGTAGTACTTTGGGAATACACATTTGGTATGGGTTGGTGATAGGGTGACCAGATGTCCGGTTTTTATAGGGACAGTCCCATTTTTGGGGGACTTTTTTTTATATAGGTGCCTGTTTCCCCCCACCCCCTGTCCTGTTTTTTCATAGTTGCTATCTGGTCACCCTGGTTGGTGAAATCTAATTATAGATCTTACCATCAGTTTGGGGTGTCTGCCCTGCTTTTGATAGTCTGCCCTGAGGTTGGCACTCATGGTCATGAGCCACTCCAGACAGTGTGACAATACTAAAAACACCATTGTTTGGTGCTAGAGACTTTTCAAATTCCCACCTCCCACTGCTGAATCTAAACATCCCTTTTTCAGGCAGCTACTCAAGATGTCAGCAAAAACAGGTGTCCTACACTGCGTGTCAGCTGCCAGTCTCCTAGATCCTTCTGGAGGGAAAGTTTCTATTGTTCCACTAAAAACATGAGAACCTTTGACATTAACAAGATATGTGGACTTTGGACTTACTATGTTATTTACCATTTGACATGACACAATAATTAATTACTGTGTTTACAAAGTACTTTGAAGATAAAAAGGCAGATTTCAGATTTGTGAACACATTTTTTCTAATGTTCTCTCAAATAATTTTAGAGACAAGGTGGAAGGACAGCTTTTCACTATGAAAATTTACTGGTCTATTTAAGGCTTAGGTACTCCTTTTTCAAAATGTCTTGGAAACAAGTTTGTTCCATTACACACGAACAGGTTTGTCAAATGCCCCTCTTGTGGGGCTATTAATGAAAAACACTAGAGCCTCAACTCTGCAATTGACTGTTTGTTGGCAGACCAGTGCACAGTAAGTTGAAAGACTGGGACCAAGGTGAAAAGTAGGGGGAGAAATGCTGAAAGTAAATGTGAAATTAAATGTCTTTCTAAATAAACAACAAATAAATCTATAGACTTTGTGATGTTTTTAGGCAACATGTGAAAGACAAATTGCTTTTCAGAGGAAAAGGTAAACACCTACTTTAACAGTAAATCTCATGGTATATGAAACAGTTTGTTGACATATTTATTTGAGCGTTGTGACATAAGGCTCTGAATACAAAATAAAATGGAGACTTTTAAATGTATTGTCTTCCAAATTTGCATAGCTGTTTGGTTTTTCTTTAGTGAGAAGGTTGTAGCTGTACATCAGTGGAAAAAGCAGATGCACTGATGTCTTTTATTTAAATACTTTAAAATGCATGAAGCAAAGATAACAAAAATGGGATGCAAGGTGATCTTTACAAAGTATAAGACCCTGTCTGTCTCTGGAAATAGCATTTAAATAATATTAATTACTTGTACTCTGTATTACTATCTAATTTTGTAGTTAACAAGTAAAATGACAAATATCTACAAACTGGGTTTTTTCTCTCTCTTCATACCCAACTGGCTCCACCAGTGTGAAGGAGGGCACTGCCAGGAGGGTAATAATGAGTCTAGCACACCAAACAATAAGTAAGCCCCCGATAAGTTGTCCCATTTGGGGCCTGTACCCAGAACAGAGCTCTAGGCAAGCTGCAGGGCTTCCCACTACTCCTGGTGCACATCCTTCACCCAGGTCTTTTGATCCACTCTAATGATGATGGTATAAATTCTACTGCCTTAATAACAGGCAAGTGATGAATTTCAGTGTAACTCTGCTTTCTTATTTTCTGGGACATGATTTGGCTTGATCATAGCAAACATTTGTGCATAACGCCAAAATGTCAGAATAGCATGTGGATATTAAGCGAGGTCAACACACAGTTTTTGTACCATTTAATTATATTGGTTTAGAAATTTACCAAAATAGGTTTTACCACTATAAACATTTTTATATCGAGATAACAGCCTCCACACTATAGGTTACACAGATTTACATTGGTTTGTGCACCGATAGCTAAATTGGTACAATAAACTCTCAGAATATAGACATACTCATCTGTTGTTTCATTGGCTCAGTCTCATTCAAGCCTTTTCAAATGTTACACAGTAATAGAGTAGAGAAACACTAAACTTTATGTGACTTTTTGAAAAAGCATAAGAGCAGCTTTTTACTTGGAGTATTTTTATTCTGCAACTTGAGTGCTAGATATGCTACAAGTTCCCAAAATGTGTGAGACTATATATGAAAAGCCTAACCTTGAACTGACAGACTAAAAGTGACAGATACTGTAATTTCCACAAGTATATAATAATTCATAACTGGCATAAAGGAATTTAATCAAAAATATGTTTGAAGTGATTGCTTTGACCTGTCATTGGCAGGAAATACTGTCTGCATGACTGTAATGACACACACACACACACACACACACACAAGGTTAGAGCATAGTCAAAGCCTAGAGGTTATATAATATTATGTATGAACAAGATATCCTTCCTAGAGAATATTTACAATAGGAAGATGTAAAAAGCGACAAAGAGTCCTGTGGCACCTTATAGACTAACAGACGTTTTGGAGCATAAGCTTTCGTGGGTGACTACTTTGCATCAGATGCATCTGACGAAGTGAGTATTCACCCATGAAAGCTTATGCTCCAATACATCTGTTGGTCTTGTCACAGGAATCTTTGTCGCTTTTTACAGATCCAGACTACCACAGCTACCCCGCTGATAATAGGAAGATGGGAGACATTTAGAGGAAATCTTAGAGATAAATGTCCGATGGCTTCCTCTGGGTAGAATCTGGGAAATTATTTCTTGTTGCCAATGGAACTATTTGGGAAATCTTTGATACAGATGGAAAACATTTCTCTTAACTCGCTAAGTAGTGGACAGACACATTAAGGACATCATGTAACTTTTTTTTACAGGACAACATCAAATTTATGGCTATGTTGTAACTCCCAAGTTACTCTTAGAGATTTTTTTTCCAGTGTGGATTCCATCTTCATGGCATACCATTTTTCCTCAGCTTTTATACTCAGCATGGGACAGCTGATTTTATTTTTAAGATTTCCTGATGTTTGCACCCCAAATTCGGCTCTCGGCTATGAGGAACATCTCCTCCTTGGGTCAGGGACCAGCAACTGTCCCTTGGACAGGATAAGTGATACCAGACACTTCATATGAATAGAAGAAAATATCAGGGAATTTCCTTCAACCAGCTGTTGTGGTTCTAGTCTGGATCTTAATTTTCACATGTATAACAATATTGTCTCTCTTGGGCACCTTCTCATAATTGGCTCAACAAAACATGCTGTGCTGGGCACAATCAGTTGCAGCTGGGCTGCAATCCGTTGCAGCCAGCTGAGCACAATGCCCTTTGTGCCCACGTCATGACTATGCCCATGTTTTTCTGCAGCTACATTTTGAAAATATCAAAATTTTCCATTTGTTTGTATGCTTGATATTGATGGTTGAATGCTGTGTCTATGCACTGTCTCTGCATTGCTCCTACTATGATTGCAATTATGTCTTTCCCTTAGCACCAACTGCAGCACAGCCAGAGGATTTGCTTCTGCTGTAGCAACTATCAGAAAAGTCATGTGTGGGAGCCAGTGTCTATTGTGTAACTCCTCCTCAAAGATCAACAATACTAGTGACAGTTCAAATGTCTCCAACTGGATCACATATGCTAATAATGCATTATGACTGTATCTGAGCCAACCAGTTTGCATGTGCCAGGCTCTGATTCTTTTCTGGCTCACCATAATAAATACTATGCACTTACAGTACCTTTCATGTTAGGAAGTCTTGCTAGCTAAGTTTATGTTGTACTGTGATCAGGAGCACAGTATCAGAGAACCTCATGGATCTCAAACTATCTGCTTTACAATCTATAATGGGTTAAACCTCATTAAACCCGAAGGTCATCTGCCAGTCCTGTGCTCCAGACCCATAAGAAGTGAACTACAGCATTTGCTGCCCCATTAACTTCATCTAGCATTTAAAATGATAGTCTAAATAAAAACGACTATAATTAATTCATGGCCATAATTGAGGGGGAGCTTGCTTCTTAAAATATTCAGAATATATAATTTTGTTTCAATAAACATCAAGATGTATTGTCCACTCATCTAAATTTTGGCTTCCTTAGGCCAATATATATTTGTTCACCTCAAAAGAGGTCAGTCTTCATTTTAGTGCATTTTAATTTGATTATTATATTGATTTTAATGAATTCAGTATTAATTTATACTTTTTTTTTGGAGGATTTCATAAATTGACATTCTTTCCTTATTTATTCCTTGGAGGTTTTAAATGAATATATTTCTGTATACACTTTTTTCATTGTTTTCAGCTACTGGGTTGTTATAAATCAGGGACAGAATAACTGTGATTGTAACTTTTTAAAAGAATGCTATGTTTACAGCATTTGTTTTGAGACAACATATAAAGAATTACATAAACTTTGAAAACAGTGTAAGAAGGGGAAAAAAGGCCAACTGGTGTCCAGTTAATTTAGTTTTATAAATTCTATCAATGTTCTTGCTTCAAATGTTGGTAGTTTTAATATTAAGATATTGACTCTCACTGGAGAAAGAAAGCAGTAAGGCCACAATAGTGATCTTAACCCATTAACCTCGTCAATTCAACTGTTAAGTGTTTTTCCATTATTAAATATAAATCAACAGCTCTTTTGTGTGCTGTCTATCAATAAATAGGTAGATATAGAGTCCCTCTTGGTGTTACATGTACAATGCAATTTGTTTTCTGAAGGAATACAGCATGGCAGGTTGACTTCAAAAGCTGGGTGTAGTCTGTAAAATTGAATAGTTTTCACTGTCCCCCAAGGAGCTCAGCTGAGACTTACAGCACCTTTGGTGCACTTCAACCTAATAAGGCTCAATTAAGAGATCTCCACTCACAATTATGCCATTATAGCTTGAAGGACACCTGCGAGGTTGAGGGGCTTTCAGAGCATACCAACAAGGGACAGCACAGACAGCAATGTGTAAAAGGCATTCAGATTTTAAAAAAATTAGCCCATCCTATGTATTGCACAAAGCACTATAATTTAGTTTTGTGTGGAGCAGTAGGAATTCTAGGGCTGACACTGGCTGTTATATTCCCCTGGTGCTCATCCAGTTGAGGCAATACTCCTGTCACAGCATGGGAACCAGAGTTTAGAAAGAGGCTAGATCTCCTGGGCTAGTGAGGACTGATAATACTGGTGAGACTTTCTTGTGTGTGTGTTGTTTTTATTTTTTTAAAGTAACAAGGGCATCTGACATTAATGACTTAGACTGTAGCGGGAGCTTTGGTTATAACCATCCTAGCTGGTGCTAATTTGTCACATCAACAATTGCTGAAAGGAGGTGCGATTATTAAAGGAAGAGGAACCATGTGGAAAGAAGCAAAACTAAGAGACAAAGTGTAAGACAAAGTACATACAAACTTTTAATGAATTAACCTTACAAAAGACAATGGCATTAAAACAGCTGACATGTTTGTACAAAACTGCTCCTTTGTTGTTAGGACTGTCTCCAGGAAAGAATGCCAACCAGGTGCCCCCAACATGTCACTGGCTATGAGACACAACTGGTGAACATATCCAAATTGTATATGGAGGGACAGAATCAACTTATTTACAAATACTGTATATTTTAATGTCAGACTAGTGGATGCTATTGGGGAGCTACCGTATCTTCCAGGAAACATCATGCACCAGAAAATATTATGCACCCCTAGCTTTATTGCCTTAAGATTGTTTTTGTTTATCACTAACATCATCTTAGTCCCTTTGGTATCAGCCTCTGCATTTTAGTCTCTTTAGCAATCTTTGTTTCTTCTTTCTTGTCTTGAAGTAACAGTGCAAGTTGCAGTACAGTCTTCCAGTCCTATAGCACACAACACAACTGCCCTGGAATATAAGAATAGCGAGGTGCGTACTGCTGGATCACCGGACCATTCTGCAGCCATACTAAAATAACAGTTCCATAATACTGGAAAATAACACGCACATTGAAGTTAAGGGCCAAAATGGAATTAAGAAGTGTGTGATACTTTCCTGAAAATACGGTATTGTGGACACCTAAAAATATTCTTCAGGATGCCACATTCCCTTGTGAAAGGGACCTTGTCATTTCAGTATGTACAAAATATGTTTTCAGTTCTCCTTTTCCTTTTACATTTATTATTCCTCTGCAGGTGCACGTATACCCCAGCGTTTGTAAGACGTTGTTCGTCTCCTCTGTAACCTGAAACATATAATATTTTTTTTAAAATGATGAGCACAAAAAGAGAGAATATAATCTCTTTAGCATCTAGGACAGAAGCCAGCCTGGATGCTTTTAATGTTATTGTCATGATGCTTGGAAGATCTTTAAAAGGCACCTAAATACTGGAGGCTCATTTTTCGATCTTGAGCACCTACATTGAGTCACTGCAGAGTTCCATATGTGAGCCATCAAATAATCTGTTATTTAGGTGCTTAACACCTGTTTTAGGCATTTTACCTTATGTGCTTAGGTTTGAAGACACAGGGCCTGCAGATGCACAATTAGCACTAAAAACAAAATTGGTCTAATCTACCATATGGTACTCCAAAAAGTATTTCAGATTTTCAAGAGCTGTGTATCATTCATGTAGAGCCCATGGACTGAACAGAGACACTGGTTATGGCTTATTACAACAATCTGTAACCCACTAACCCCCTCTTTTTGTCCTGTGACTGCAGAGGTGTTAATGGGCCACCCTACCTTGCATGACCCCTTAGAATATGTGCTACCTACTTATGCTAAACAATCTGTTCCACCTTGTACTTAGCCGTGATACTCCGAGTACCTTTCCCAGAACTGAAGAAGAGCTCTGTGTGGCTCAAAAGCTTGTCTCTCTCACCAACACAAGTTGGTCCAATAAAAGACATTACCTCCCGCACCTTGTCGCTCTAGAACACCAACAGTCATTTTGCTTCTGCTGCTTTTCCTGAGTGACTAAATGTCTTTTAAATCTATACTTTCCCTTTTCAGGGACTGATCTTTCTGTACTGTGCATCTAGGACTGCTGGCTCACATTCTGTGTGACCCTTTTGGGCTGCAGATGCCTAGAGGCTGCCGCCCCGCCCCAATATTGTCAATCTGCTTGGTTCATCACTAAGAACAATTCATTGCTTTATTTCATCTATCAACATGATAATCTGTTTCTGAAGGAGTAAGTCACTCAGACAGTAACATGAAAAAAGATACCTGTATTTTATCTAAGACACCAGTGCTGTCCATCCTGCTAGCCACATTCACTGTGTTGCCCCAGATGTCATACTGTGGTTTCTGAGCTCCAATTACTCCAGCTATTACAGGTCCATGGTTGATGCCTGTAAAACATTAGTTGACCCTCTGTGTTAATGAGAATTTACAAATAAGGGTGAGTAGCATATTTAGCTCATATATAAAGTAAATAAACAGGTATTTGGCCTTTGCTGGATAGAGGGCACAGCAATAAATGGTATGGTCACAAGTGTATTTGATCACTTACTGCAGCAGGATATTATAATAAAAGTGCCAAGTTAGTCCACCTCAATTTCACAAAAAATATTTTCCTGTTATAGTTTCTTAATAACTTGCTAGTGCCATCTTTAGAGAGCATCTCTACCTTCAATTAAATAGATGTACCAGAATTTCCTTCAGTCTCTATAGAGAATGGGAATAACCTTCAATATTAAAAGAGTGACTGCCAAATCTAATTACTTTTACAGCATTCTTTTATTTCTGACATACAAAGTAGACTAATGGACTCAGAAAAGTTCTCACTCATAGGACTATTTTTTGCTGATAGCATTGACCTAGAATGTTTGGGCTAATAAATAAATCTACATGATTACATTCATATCTGCTGCTTAAGCAGTGTGTTATGGTAATAAAACATTAGCTTTGATACGGCTTGCTAGAGGGAATAATAAGATCATACATCGCCACCCAAGAGACTTCCATCCTGCAGTCATTCTTGGTTCCTGAGTTCATTTTTGAGAAGGTGGGGTGGGGGGGGGTGACTCTCATACTAGGAAACAGAACAGGACATGACATAAGTTTCATTATCAGTAAACAGAACATGGCTCTTGTTTAGTTTTTATTTATACTATCTTGGATCTTCATACAAACATGCCCTTGATGTCAGTGGGAAATCTGATGGGATGGGGATTGACAGTAGTGTGTAATCCTACAATTATAACCCCACCTATGGACCATGCTTAAAAAAAATGGAATGAAGCTATCAACAAAGTGAATGTGGCACTCCCATAGTAAGAGTATCAACAATGCCTTGATGGGTTTCTATAAGGAATTATACAGCTCCTATCCAAATGCCTCTACTTAGCAGATGCACTAGTTCTTTGAAGGAATTAATCACCCCTCTTGGGGGATGATGACAGAGGCCCTACAGAGCTCATTAACATGGAGGAAGTGGTTACAGCTGTTAAATACAGATAATTGGGAAAAGGTGCAGCTCCCAAGTGATACCAGGTAGAGGTCTATAAATGTTTGTCTCAGCACTTGGCTCCTTAGTTTCTGAATATATTAATTCCTTTAATAGCTTGCTTAAGGCCTTCGCTAGATTAATTTGGAAAGGCAAAACTGTTCATTAGGCTTAACAGATCATGGTACTGGATGGCCAAAGGAGACTTGCTCTAAATTTGTGTTTATTATTTTTGGTCTGCCTGGCGAGACTGTGCATGGAAGAGATACTATGGTGACTGGCGCTCTAGAAACACCTAAAATAGCTCAGACAGATAAATGAGAGAGTGTGTGCTATCCAGTAAGAGTAACACAAAACAATCACTAGGGATGCTCAAAATCAGCAAAAATGTAATCCTCTCTTCAAGTCAGCTGCAGGAGCATCACAATTGCACATGGTAAACAAAACAGTAGGAAACTATGATTGCATCCAAACTATGTCCTTGTTGATTGTTACTTGAACAACCTTTAACATCTCTCTCTTCTAACACCATTAAGTAAAAGAGTACAACTTTTATAGACTATACAGTAAACTCCCCTTAGAAGTTACATGTCAATAGTGTTGTTTAGAGACGTTTGCTCCATGAACACTGCTTCGATATAATCTTTTGTGCTACAGTTAGTGTGTGGGTTTAGCCCTTGACTTTCATCAGCACTTGTTTGTTACATAATGCTGATGCTGCCGATACCACTGCCTTACAGGTCGTGTTGTTTGAATTAAATCATTGATGGGAATAAGAGAATTTCCATTTCCTACAGGATTATAACTCCACGTCTCTTGATAAACCTATCGACTTGTGTTCACTTTGAACTGAAAGGGAAGGGAGAGGGAGATATTTCATCTTTGCTTTGCTGTTCCATTAACTGTGGCTTGTCCTACAAAGAATACTCTCAAAGGACTCATAGATTCCAAGGCCAGAAGGGATCACTGTGATCATCTAGTCTGACCTTCTGTATAACACAGGCCATCCCTGAAATAATTCCTAGAGCACAGCTTTTACAAAAACATCCAGTCTTGTTTTTAAATTGCCAATGATGGCAAAACCATCCCAACCATAACCAACATGACTTTTGAGGAGTACAGTAACTCCTCACTTAATGTTGTAGTTATGTTCCTGAAAAATGCAACTTTAAGTGAAACGATGTTAAACAAATCCAATTTTCCCACAAGATTTAATGTAAATATGGGAGTTAGGTTCTAAGGAAATTTTTTGGGGGCAGACATACAGTACTGTACTGTGGTTTGGAAGTGCCCCTGGCTTGCCCCAGACAGGCACAGCCCGCTGCAGGCAAGGATGCTAGGAAGCACCTTTGCAGCAGCAGCGGCAGCTTCCCTGGAGAAGAACAGGTGCTGACTTTACCGGGGGATGCTCCAGGCCCGCCTCTTCCTTTCCCTGCTCCACTCCAGGCCTACCTCTTCCCATCCCCACTCCACCTCCTCTCTGGAGCAGCCACATCCCCGCTCCTCCCCCTGCCCCAAGTCCTAAGCACCGCCAAACAGCTGTTTAGCGGCGCTTAGGACTTTCTGGGAGGGAGGAGGAGGAGCAGAGACATGGAGCTTCCCCGCTCCTCCCCCTTCTCCCAGCGCTTTGTGCTTAGGATTTCGGGGGGGGGGGGGGGGACGGCAAAGACCAGGGAAGCGCCGTGTCTCCGCTCTTCCCTCTCTCTTCCAGAGAGTCCTAAGCGCTGGCAGGGAACGGGAGGAGGTGGATAAGAGGAACTTGTGCAATGCTCCCTTGTAAAGTCACTGCTCTTCCACAGAATTTTACAAGCAGTGGACAGAGCAGGCAGCCAAATGACATTATAAGGGAGCACTGCACAACTTTAAATGAGCATGTTCCCTAATTGAGCACTGATGTAACTTTGAAACAACATTAAGCAGGTGGACGTTAAGTGAGGAGTTACTGTACATGAATAATTAATATGAGACTAATCCCAAACTCTTGCCACAGGGTGGCACTGTGAACTAAACATGAGAGCACAAGCAGCAGGCACAAAAAATAGGAGTTACACTGCAAGAAAGACTAAAAAGGTGACTAGCTGCTGTTTAATTAGATACCATGTACTTCAGGCATGTTTACAGGATGGATTTATAGGTTTCCAATAGTTATTCACTGCTTGCATTTCACACTTTCTAAATTTCATTTTGTATTCAAAAACTCTGACATTATTACTAGAAATTAAATCTGGGAATATATGGGCTTCTGCCAGTTAACTGATTTTGTCTCCTTTTCCTGGCTTAGTGATAACAACCTTGCATTTATTTTGAAAAATGTCATGATACTCTAGGAGAAGAAGCTAGAAACTGAATAAGTGATATCCTTAACAAATAGAATTGACTAAAAAATCTTAGTGTTTGAGGCTGCTATGTTCCAATAACTGTGGGTGTGTAATAGAAAGGAGAAGCAAACAATGTAACACTAGTTCTGCCAGTTATGCAACTGATGTGGCCCTCATCTGTATGTGATTCCCAGCTGTTTTTGAAGGAAAGGCATACTTTCTTGTATGTGGGGAGGTTTGGTTTAAAGAGAATTAGATCTGTACATTTTGCAGAAAACAGCATACTTTTGCTATTTTTATCACTTGAAACATATGAGGACAGTTTAAAATGAACAGCAACCAATATACAAGAGACTAGAATATAAGAGTTCATTATTTAAGATTTGGCAAGGCAGGTTGTATTTTCAGCACCAAATGACGTAGATGCTTTTGAAAATCCCATGCTGGATTCTTTTTGCCTCCTCTCCCATTAACATTTTAAAAGTTAAAAATGTTTAAATAAAGACTGATGAGTCACCATCAAACCATTTCAGACACAAAGGCCAACATTCTCAATGGAGCTTATACTTCTGAATGCCTCCATTTTTTGGGTGCCCACCTTGAGACACACGTAAGACCACAACTGCAGAGGAAGTCAATGGCAATACCATTCAATCTCCCTTATAATAGGGGAAAGCTGCTTATCTGTCCTCTTAGCTAGTATTACTAGCTTCTTAATGTACTCATATTTCACACTGAATTCTCCCTTACAAAATATTCTTGTAAGACTCTTGTGCTACATACCTATTCGTAACTTGAAGTCATTGAACGAGTGCTTGTTTATTACATCCAGTTTTGCCACTAGGGCAAATGCAAACTCAACCATAGTTCCTATGTGCATATACTGTCGTTCAGGTTCCTGAATATAAAAAAGCAAACAATTAGGAATCCACATAATGTGAGTCATCAAAGTGTTTTCTGTATCATGGAATATCAGGGTTGGAAGGGACCTCAGGAGGTCATCTAGTCCAATCCCTTGCTCAAAGCAGGACTAATCCCCTGACAGATTTTTACCCCAGATCCCTATATGGCCCCTCAAGGACTGAACTCCCACCCCTGGGTTTAGCGGGCCAATGTTCAAACCACTGAGCTATCCCCCCACTTGCTGCAAGAAGATGCACAAAATACTCAGAATCTTCAACATATTGTAATACGAGAGTACATTGCATGAGAAACAAAGCTGCTGTTATGTACAATACCTGATGGTGGGAACTGAAATCTGCTCAGCTTCAGCTAGAATCAACTGGGGCATAATAATGTATTGTCTCTTTTACTTAATGTATGCATAGATGTCCAGGATGGGTGTGCACATCTATGCATACATTTCATTGACACATGCATGTGCGTGTGTCAGTGAAATCCTCTCCTTTTCTAGATATTTATAAACAGCTTCACAAATATTAAGGTAGATGTAAAAACACAGTGACCTTGATCTTATATTTTTCTTCTACTTTCAGTTTAATGAGTGCAACTGGTTTTAGTAAATCAAATATATACAAGTCAAACACAGTTTCAAATTGTAATGGAAAAGCATTACTGCAGCAGTTTGTTGTATTCAAAGCATAAAAATTACATTCACTGATTTGCTAATAAGCAATTTAAGTAAGAACACAAGCTGCTAAAGAAATAATAATTTAAATGTAGGTAAATATTTAGCAGAAAGATTCTAATTAGGTGACAAAAAATAATCAGTTTACTCAAATAGAAACCACTGAATATGCTTCATGCCAGTTATGCTACAGCGAATGATCTGGAATATGACATTTATTAATATGGTAAATGTATTTTAGGAGGCTGGGTGACTTGATTGATAAAGTAACATCTTCAGGACTGGGATCTTGCTTTAAATTCAACATAGATGTCTCAATTTAATGTTCAGTGACAAACAACATTCAGAAGCAGTCTAATAAGACTTAACTGTTTGACACAACTCTACTCTCACTTACACTGCTGTTATGCCATTGATTTAAATGGAGTTAATCCAGATTTACAACAGTGCAGGAGAGAGGCGAAGCACGCCCTTTGTGTATGATCAGAAGGAGACCAGTACTGAATGAGCAGGGATCATGACGTTCCTGTTATCCTGGAAGTTAGGTCAGTGAACTGAACTCAAAATTGGTCGAGACAACGACAGCCTATTGTAGCTAAATTGTATTATATACAATACAATTAGGCAAGGAGGAAAAAGGTATATTTTGACTGGCTTTTCCTTTGGCTATCTCAATATTAATTTATTGCATAGTGTCTATGCTGAAACTGGCTGGAATTTCTGTGTGGCTGGATGATTTACAACTAACGGCAGACCATATATTCTTGAAACATGGTGAAAGTTTGATGTCTAGTTTACAATATCTTATGCATACAAATTATCTTTCTTCTTTCACTGTGGCTGCTATGATACCCACTCCAATTACAATGCATGAGCATCATTTTGGAGAAGCTAGATAATGAAGGATTTTTAATTTGGAGATTCCTTACTTTTAATATGTTGATATTTAAAACTCTTAATAAATAACTGTGTGCACGAATAGTACTGTGCCTAACCTGCCATATTTGAAAATTATGTAAAGTCTCTAAAACTTCTGGTAGCAACATCTCCATGTTCACAATGCAACCCAAATTCAATCACTTTTGCATTTGGCAATATGCTGGAAAAAAATAAATATTATTACTAATGGTTTTTGTATTGTGGTGGTGCTGAAGGGCCCGATCGGAGCCCATTGTGCTAAGCACTGCACAAACAGAACTTAGAGACAAACCCTGCCTCAAGGAGCTTAGAATCCTAGTAATAACATACATAATTGTGTGTTGATAGATGTTGTAATGATATATTTATTCCTTTTTCTGTTTATACAAGTGCTCACATCACACACTCTCTGGGCGCTGAGAGAAAAGACTTACTGCACAGTAAAAGACTCTTGCCCCACTGCAAAACCAAACCCCTTCTCAAAAATTATTCTTACAACATGCACTGGAGTCCAACAGGCTGGCGCGCTGCAGATCCAGGGCGAAGCAAAATCTACAGCCAAGTACCTCCCACTAAGGATGTTCCTCTCTCAACCCATAAAAGTCCAAATCAAAGGGTGTTTTAGTAAAAGCACTTCAGATGACCTGAACTGCAGAGGGGGGGAATGTGGCAGGCTATAGAGATACGCTCTGCCCTGTCACACTGCATTTCAATCCCAATTTAAACTGTCACCACCAGACGACCAGGCAATACGACTGGTCTCTGTGACTGTTCATGGAATCACTGAAATTAGAACTAGGAACGACCTGTCAAGCTCATCTTGTCCATCCCATTGCAATGCAGGATTAAGTCTAGCAGTTTGTGTAGATATCTTATTTTACAATAACAAACAGGACCAGTTTAATGTGAACTTAGGAACCTTTTTAGTTCATGCTCACAGGGCCTACTGGGAAGATTTACAATGCAGCATGCTGGTGGGTGCTCCAGTTTACACCCTTGTAGTCCAAACAGCAAGGTCATGTAGACAAACCCAAAGTATACAGCTGATTGTTTGTTGTTTCCCTTGGAACACATGTAATGAAACACTAATTTTTGAAGTCTTTCATAGAACTCTCTAAATCAGGGGTCCCCCCATGCACCTCCTACATCCTGACTCTTGCACCCCCCCACACCCCACCCCCACCCTGAGCACCAAACGGGAGCTCCTGCACCCCCCCTCACATTCCCACCTGCAGCCCTCGCACCAAATGGAAGCTGACCAGGTAAGTGCCCCCACACCCAAACCTCCTGCCCCAACCCTGAGCCCCCTCCCTCATTCTAGCTCCTGGCCAGACCCTTCACCCCCAGCCCTGTGCTCGGTCCTCAGCTCAGTGCAGAGAGAGGAAGAGAATGGGCCAGAACCAGGGAGATGGTAGGTACCCACTGTATGTGGGCAGGGCCAGGACACCAGACCGGCAGTGGGCTGAGCGGGTCCGGCAGCCAGGATCCCGGCTGGCAGGAGCCGGCGGATGGAACCCCTGAGTGGCAGTATGCTGAGCCACTCAGCCCACTGCTGGTCTGGGATCCCGGCCGCCGGCCCCGCACAGCCCACTGCCGGTCTGGGGTTCTGGCTGCCGGACCCTTGCCAGCCGGGGTCCCGGCCGCAGGCCCTGCTCAGCCCACTGCTGGCCTAGGTGAACAGAACCCCAGACCAGCAGTGGGCTGAGCGGCATAAGATCAACATTTTAATTTAATTTTAAATGAAGCTTCTTAAACATTTTGAAAACCTTGTTTATTTTACAATACAACACTAGTTTAGTTATATAATATATAGACTTATAGAAAGAGACCTTCTAAAAAACATTAAAATGTATTACTGGCACGCGAAACCTTAAATTAAAGTGAATAAATGAAGACTTGGCACACCACTTCTGAAAGATTGCCGACCCCTGCTCTAAATCTATTCTAGTGAAGTGCTTCTGAGAACCGTTGCACTATAATAGGGAATAGTGGTTTTGGAACTAAAATGACATATAAATGCAAAGACATCCTTTCATGTTACACTGTAAAGAGTATAGTTCACAGGAACTTGAAGAATTTAGTGAATAAAAATATACAAAAACTTGTCCAATATGATAAAAATCCATGCTAGGCCTGCAATACATTGAATCCCTATGAATGTACTTTGTACTTCATGTGAACACGACTTTTACCTAGCAAGCTGTTTATGTCTTTGCTGTACCTGACTGTGTTCTTGGCTGGGCGTAGCACTCAGTCCCGTAGCTGCCATGTAAGTGCTTCCAATGGTCTTGATCTTTTCAACTCCACTAAATTTTGGTTTAGACAACAACTGTGAAGAAATAAGTTATTCAATTACCCAGATTCTCAGTGTCTGGGAGCTAAACACCTTAAAAGTATTCTGATACTTAATTCTCAGTGCTGTCTTTTACCTCTTATTAGAAGAAATAAGTTGAGTACAGTTTGATGGATGTAATTCCACAAGGAGTTTTGTTTTTACTTAGAATGACCTTAAGGTGCAATGGTCCATTTTACGCTTACACTGAACATCTTTTCAGTATTGTATGATCAGTAGAAAGTATGTTCAGTGTATGTAATCTAGAATATAATAGTTGCTGTTAAGTATGGGCCAAATTCTTCCCTTTCACATGTGCAGCATTCCTTGAAGTCAATGGGAACTGCATACATCTGAGGTTATAAAAAGGTTCCTACTTGTGTCACATGAACCAATAGGTAAGCCTTTTTCTGCATTCTGAGTATGTGACTTTGTAAAAGAAATATGGGATCTGGGGTTCCCTGTTTATTGTCTCATGCATTTCAATTTCTCTCTGTGTGTGTGCAGGTCAAATGCTGTCTTCAGTGTGTTGCACAGCTGTAACTATCTTCAAATTCTGCCATCAATTCCCCAGTCTGCACCTGCCTTTAGTTGAGGAGAATGATGGATTTTAAAGCCTTCTTATTAGTCACTCAAAAATCATGTCATCAGTAAGGCAGAAAAACTTAGACTAATACAGATCAGATGTCAGGAAATATTATTAATTTCAAGGGAAACAAATTTAAGCATCAAATTTTGGGCACTGCAGTTCGAAAACTGTGGTAAATTTCTGATATGAGTGTGGTGTGTTGAATAAATAAAGAGCCAAACTTCTCCCTTAGACACACGTGCAAGGCTCTCCCTGAAGTAGATCAATGGCAGTAGGATACATATGTCAGAGTATGATCTGCTCCATGACATATACAAATTTTTTCTTAGTCCCAAATCTCTATCAAAATATCCATGTGAAATGGACACTTAAAAATTTCCTGCCAAACTGTCCTCTCAAACATTCTCAGTCACTGTTTTACAAAATGGGGTTCTCAAGGTTTAATTGTATAATAATTGTTACTAGTACTTACATCATCAAAGTCAGCAATGATCTCATTTAGCAGTCTGAGACATTCCAAGCCTTCTTTATTTACATCAGATTCTGTGTAAAATTCTTTGAAATCCGGAATAGAGGCAAACATGACACAGACACAGTCATATGACTGGTGATATAGATCCTGCCCAAAAGAAAAGAACAAAGCTCTAAATACAAAAGATTAATCAATCGCAAACAGTATGGTGTGGAAGTCCTCCCAGATTCCTACACTCTGGTACACGGAATTAACTTCTTACAATCTGATGTTTTTTATTCTTAATATCTAGAGTTTGTTTAATTTACAGTGGGTAATTAAAAACAAATTAAACATATTTATTAAAGAAACCTTCAATGTACAAAATTAGAAACATTCAAAATATTTTAAAGCTACTTGACTTTTTCCATGAATATAAAACCTGGAAAATAACTTATCTTATGATGCTAATGAAATAGGGTTTATTTCTGCAAGCCTTTGATGCATAGAACTGCCTCTGACTTGGATAGGACTGAGTACAGGGCTGGACCTATAATTTACAATCTCTATTCTGTTATTAACTGTATGTATTGTAGTAGCTCCTGGAGGACACAGCCAAGATCATGCCTCCATTGTTCTAGGCAGTGTTCCAATGCATAGTAAGAGACACAATCTATGCCCCAAATAGCTTACAATCTAAATAGAGAAGAGAAAGGATGGGAGAAAGTAAGCATTATCCCCTTTTTACAGAGAAGAAACTGAGACAAAGAGATTAGTGAGTGGAACTGAAACTGACTGAGGTCAATGGAAGTCTTTCCATTGACTTCAATGGGCAATGGAGCACAGCTGAAGTGATTTGCCCAAGGTCACAGAGGAAGTCTGTGGCACAGCCAAGAATTGAACCCAGATCTCCTCAGTTCCCGTTCACTGCCTTAACCACAAATCCATCCCTTCACATGGAGAATAAATTTGTCACTTATAGGAAACAAAAATAAATACTTCTGATGCTAGCAACTTCATACACATGGAGGCCAATACAAAACTTTAAGATGTGCCAAAATCAACTACTAAGAAGAGACTGTGCAGTATATGTATCTTAAGGAAGATTATAATGGTGTTATATGGCCAAATTCTATTCATCTTATTTACATGAGTACTCCCACTGATTTCATTTCCATCTCGATTTGGATGTGTCCCATTTTCTAGGGGGCAAGAGAATGAGAGCAGGGAGTATTGCATGTCTTCAGTCTGAGAGATTAGATGGCTCTGAGTATTTCTGCATTTTCTGTCCATGTTCTACGAGTTAAATTACTACAGCATTCAGGGAGCTGTATCAGAAGCTTCATATGCTTCCCCTTTAGCTTTGAAGATAAAAAGGTAAGCATATTAATGGCCCACATGCGAAGTATTGCTGTGCAAGGTGGTAGGGTTGGAAATGGTGTTCAGTAATTCATTGTTCTTTGATGTGCCCCTGTAGCTAGGACCATCAACATGGCCAGACTATGTCTGAAGTTTTACTTTCACTCAGTTATGAAAAACCAGTATAAGTTAACAGTGACTTGATAAGGTCAAATGAAAAATTAGTCAAGAAAATGTGTGCTAAGTGTGCCACAAAACAGTCTGTGGGGAACAGGCACTACACAGGTAGATCTCAAGCAACCTTTATAGAAAATTATCAAGTCCCACAAAGTCTTATGAGCAGTATCTTACTTAATATAGACAGCAACAAATGTATTTTTCTGGGATATCAGACATGCTGGCAGGCTCATCTGTTACAGGGGCCCATCCCACAGACACGTTTACATCACACTGTTTCAGCTTAGGTATATTTTACAAGTTTACCTTTCAAAATTACAATTCTAAAACATAGCTGGAAGAGCAGGAAAAAGGGCCTGAT
The DNA here is from genome assembly GCF_016161935.1 of Mauremys reevesii. Lineage (NCBI taxonomy): Eukaryota > Metazoa > Chordata > Testudines > Geoemydidae > Mauremys > Mauremys reevesii. The sequence goes on along the minus strand of NC_052624.1, from coordinate 127,048,452 downwards.
TCTCCAAGGTGCTGACCAACCTAACTCTTCCTCTGAAGTCAACCGGATTTGAGGGCTCTAAGGACTTTATCGGATTGGGCCCAAAGTGACTTCTCCTGGACTCTATGGGTTGGCTCAGTGTTAAAGCCAAGTCTAATGTCATTCATATTCCAGAAAGATGTAGTGAACATCCCTGCATGTACCTAGAAGACTTAAAGGGGGTTTTAGCCAAAGGTTAGTTTAGACCAGTGGTTCTGAAACTGTGGTTTGGGACCCCAAAGTGAGTCCCAACCCCCTTTGAATGGGATCATCGGGGGCTAGCTTAATTTGCTGCGGCCCGGGGCTGAACCCCAAGCCCCATTGCCCAGGTCAAAGCCAAAGCCCAAGGGCTTCAGCCCTGGGCAACAAGACTCAAGTTTCAGGCCCCCTGCCCGGAGCAGTGGGGCTTGGGTGACCTCAGGCTTCAGTCCCCCTTCTTGAGGTCATGAAGTAATTTTTGTTGTCAGAAGTGCAGTGCAGTGAAGTTTGAGAACCCCTGGTTTAGACGTCTTTATGTGCTGATTGCACCGTATGGCTTAGTGGGGTCAGACAGCACATATTTCTGTGGTCAGCTCAATTTTCATTTCACTTTCTCAAATCATTTTCATCCTCATTGGATTTTGTTTTTGTAAGTGATGTCTGAGCCACCCAAACAGTGCTGGGATTTCAAAGGAGTGAAAGGTTGCTCAAACTGTGTTCAGTGGGTGCAGATGGTGGAGAAACTATTCAACAATCTTTATAAAAAGGGTGGAGAAAGTATTTACAGCAGATTCTAGCTAACGCACACAAAAGAGCTGCTTTCCTTCACTCAGCAAACATTTATAGTAGGTTTTAATTACTGAAGCTTCTTAAAAATAATTGGAGGGGTAGCCGTGTTAGTCTGGTTCTGTAAAAGCAGCAAAGAATCCTGTGGCACCTTATAGACTAACAGACGTTTTGCAGCATGAGCTTTCGTGGGTGAATACCCACTTCTTCAGATGCAAGTGGTGGACACTTGCATCCGAAGAAGTGGGTATTCACCCACGAAAGCTCATGCTGCAAAACGTCTGTTAGTCTATAAGGTGCCACAGGATTCTTTGCTGCTTTTAAAAATAATTGTACAACAAGTATACTATAAATATTAGCATAAACTGTGCATGTCAAAACAAACAAACTACATTCTGTGATCATTTACCCATCTTAAAAATTGGTGTTTGCTCACCTACCTGATCATTTGCAAAATTTAGTAATTCACAAAGGTCCTCCTGGTCATTAATTAGTGTGAATTAGGAAAGTTCTATTGTACTAGATTCTACATACTGTTTTAAGTTTAAACAACTAATTTATTCAATAGATATACTGGGCTAAATTCTACAGTGCCTTAAATTATACTGAAGTCACTAGATAAGCCTAGTTCAGTAAATAACACAGTGTAAGTATTAAATGTGTCTTAACTCAGTTGATCTTGCATTCTGTGGGTGTGAAACATGGTCGATCTGCAAAAATCAACAGGATAATGTGGTACCTGGTTATAAACTATTCAGAAAAGACAGACTAGGTCAGAGAGGTGTGGTGGAGGACATGCAACACCGCACCCAAGAGATTACATGGACTCTAATGGAAGAAAATTGCTGAATGGTGGGAACTACTCAGCAGAATCTACAAAAAAATATAAATTAGATTAGAGTAACAAGAATACAGATGTATTAGTAAGGTTACACTCTACTGGACTCTGATAAGGAAAGGGCTATTGGGTGTACACTGCTGAAAAGATGTCACAGAGACAGATAGTGATATAGAAAAACTAAACCAGGTGCACATATTCTCTCATAATATGGGAACAAGGGGACAGCCAATGAAACTGAAATGCAACAAATTTAAACTGCAGCTGATTAAATGGAATACTTTCTTACCCAAGGAACCATAAATGTGAAGAGCATGCTGCCATAAGATAACGTTACAGTCAAGTGCTTAGCAGGATTCAAAAAAGGATTAGCCTTTTGTTAAAGTTATTAGGATAACAACATCCATAGTTATATTAGGTAGGATAAAAATATTTTAGAAGGGAAATAAAACCTCATGTTTAAGGGCAAGAGCCAACCAATAACTGATAGTAGTCAGGAAGAGACTTTCCCTAAGCACAAATTATTCTCTAACTGCCCACTGCAGTGTTTCCTGTATCTGCCTTTGAAGCATCTGGTACTGGCCACTGTCACAGACAGGATACTGAACTAGACGGACTGTTGGTCCACTTATGGACCCCAGGGTTATCTGCCATATAGACATCACACACAGAGCCCACATGACCCTTGCTGTTATGAAGGAGCATTTTTGGTCTTCCCTGTGGAACAGGTTCATTGCCCAGAAGCAGTAGTGGTAATTGTGCAATGCACAATGATAAGAGAGAGAGAGTAAGGCACTGTTGTGAGAATGTGCATAGTGGAGGTACAGACGTGCTGCTGTGACTCAGGAAGCATCAATGTGCATTACACCCTAGTACTGTTGGTTGTACACCAAGAAGAGGTAAAATAACTGAAGAGAAAGAGTTGTAAGTGGGACTGTACCACGTGTAGATATAAATATAACCTTGCCAGTGGCAAAACAGGGTTACCCCTCCCTCCCTCTCTCCCCACCCTGAAAAATGGACAGACAAACTGGAGATGTGAACATTTACTGCACGGCATATGTTGAAGGGGCAGGTGGAGCTCAGCTACAGTGTGCACCTCTCGGACACACAGGATAATGCTGTAGATCCTGGTGTTAATGTTTAAGGCAGGGGTCGACAACCTTTCAGAAGTGGTGTGCCGAGTTTTCATTTATTCACTCTAATTTAAGGTTTCGTGTGCCGGTAATACATTTTAATGTTTTTAGAAGGTCTCTTTCTATAAGTCTATAATATATAACTAAACTATTGTTGTATGTAAAGTAAATAAGGTTTTTTAAATGTTTAAGAAGCTTCATTTAAAATTAAATTAAAATGAAGAGTCCCCGGACCGGTGGCCAGGACCCGGGCAGTATGAGTGCCACTGAAAATCAGCTCAAGTGCCACCTTCGGCACATGTGCCATAGGTTGCCTACCCCTGGTCTAAGGGCTTGTGTACATTTACAGCACTGCAGCAGTGCCACTGTCTGTACAGCTGTAGTGCTAAGTAAAGATGCTGCCTGTGTTGATGGAAGGGCTTCTCCCCTTGGTGTAGTTAATCCACCTTCCCGAGAGGCCATAGGTGCGTCGAGGGGAGAAGCCTGCCCATCGACATAGTGCTGTGTACACTGGCAGTTGGGTCGCTATAACTGCATTGCACAGGGTGTGTGGATTTTCCATGCCCCCGAATGACATAGTTATACCAACATAAGTTTGTAGTGGAGACCAGGGCTAAGACACCAATGGGTCAGGTTTACACAAAGCCAAGCTGTCAGCATGGCCCTCACAAAGGTGATGAGAGGATTTCAGACAGGAACGCCAATATGATGAAGTTATTTGGCTTGTTGATATAATAAGGGCTTCAGCAATCAGATTTCCTTAACTTGGGAAAAGCATTTCTCTGTAAAGCAGAACTCTCCAAAACATTAAGCCTAAGCTTATGTATACTTGAAAATCTAATGCAATGGACATCAATGCTTTCCCTGTCTGTCACCCAGATACCCTGAATAGCTGTAACTAACTCAAAGGAAAGGGCAGTTTTAGTTCCAAGTAATTTTAACAAATATTAAAATAAACCATGATTTAAAGAATACATATTGTTGAATTTAAAATAAAAACAGTGAAACAAGCTTGCACTTCTGATTCTGAGGAGAAAGTCCTGGCAAAGGATCTTGCCCAGTTGCCAACATCTGCAAGGAACAAAGAAAATGAGATCACCTCTGAAAGAAGGAAGTTCCCATGACTTGGAAGGCAGCATCTTCCAGAGGGCAAAGAGGTATTGATGGGAGAAGGGAAAGGAAACAGTCTGAGAATGAATGGCTTGCATTGACCGCCAAAATTAAATGTTATGCCCCTTGCGGCAAGTTCCCTTTCCCCTCCTATTGAATCTCAATCTCTTCTGCCAGACCCTCCTGCCGTTCCCCCACCCACAGCCCAGTTGCTGATTTGATTGGTCCTAGAGATCTTGTGAAGGATAGAGGAACAATCAGGTCCTGCTTTGCACTCTGGTAGGGCCATGGCACTTCCTTTCTTTCTTTCCGTCCCTCCTAATGGGGCAGACTGCTGTGCTGGTCTAACCACTGTACGGGCGTTGGCTGTAAAGGAAGAACAGATTACTATGGCAATTAATGGACTCTGTAGTGAGCTTGCAGGTGAGCTCACAGTAGTAAAGTACCCACATTACCTGGGTGCTTTGCCTCTCACAGAAATTGAGAATCACAGAGATCTTGAGCCTACAATATATGTTAAGTGGGAAACACTAGTGAAAAGTGGATCTTTCTAATCCCAGCCCTGTCTCGTATCCTTCGCATTCATCCTTTGCTACCTTCCTTATCTCTCCAGTTTGGTATCTGATACAGACACAAAATCCTGGAGGTTCCAACAAACAGACATTTATTACAGTTTGCTCTGAGACCACTGCATTAGCCATTCCTGGTGTGGGCCACTACTGGGTCTCTTAAAGATAGATTCCCACTATCTGATCCAACTCACTCTCCATCTACCTCCTTTTTTCCTCCTTCATTCTCTCCCCAATATTTTCTTCTTCCCTACCATATTTGTCTTGTTTGTCTTTCACATAAATCTCACAAATTAAATTCTAGAATAGATCCTACATTACTACTTTTGACACAAATTTGGTTTAATCATTAAATGAATTTTAGAAACAGGGTCAAACTGTTTTCCACAAACATAGTCTTAAATGAAATTGTGTTTGCACAAATATTTGGAACAAACATATGCAACGGGTTATGAACACAACAAATTTAAATTTCTGACATTTTAAATGTTCTTTAAAAATGTCTCCTTTATTTATCCAACTCTAACATACATCCTTCTGACCCCCACCACTGAAATGAGGCCATCTCAAAAGAATTTATTTTAACTCTATTCTGACTTTATTTATATATTTTATCATCATTCCCAATTACAATGCCCTTCCCCAATGTTAAAAAGAAAGCTAGAAGTAAGCACAGATGCAACAAATCAGAAAGTTTTAAGTGGTTTTCCATACCCTTAATGGCATTAATTAAAACAAATCTGAGGAAATAGTTGATGTTTAGAACACAGCACACATAAAGCAGTAGTATGCTAATATTCCTAAGTGTTTCCAAAATGAATCTAGTAGCTGGATCTCGTCCATTTGAGAAATGGGTTTGAAGCTAGTTGAAGAAAAAAATAACTAACAGAAGTATCACTCTAATCTTTTTTTTAAGGGAGGGTCATTAAAGCATGCCAAACCAATTTTTACTTTGCTTGACATGAGAGCTCGGAGGGCTCAACACATCACAGTTGTTGATCATCAGCAAATTTATCTAAAGCTAATTTCAATCACAATAAGCTTGAGGGTGAGAATACAAATCTGGTTGCCTATAGTTAGGTGAGCAGATGGTGCTACCCTGTCGGGCAGCTTTGCAATAGCATATTTGAGAAAGCAGACTCCTGATGGCTTGCTGTCATTAACACCTGAGCTGAGAACTGGAGCTGTGCCAACCTGACACAAAGCCAAAGACGTCAGTGGTTCACCATTATCTTCTGCCAATTTTTTTTCAGACTGGATACCAGCTAATGGGTAGTAAAGAGCAGAAAAGGTTTTATATGCAGTACTTTACTATTAGGTCTTACTGCATGCTGAAATGATGGAAGAAATACTGCTCTTTCTGACCTAACCCATCAAAGACGAAACTCCACAGCTAAGTATCTATTTTGATTTATTGTGAAATCATTACTCTGTTAAATACAGTTATTTTTGCAAGAATTTTACTCTCTACTCTATAAACACTTTCTTTCATTCTTTGTTACTGCACCTTTAGGAACATTTAGGCACTGGTCACAGCCCTCTGAAGTCAATGGGAGTCTTTCTACTGACTTCCATGGACTTTTCATCAAGTCCTTAAGCCGAGAAGAAATGGATACTGAGGCATTTGAAGATTCTTTTCTGAATGAATGCATTCCCTCTGTCTTAATTTTTGTAACTTTTCCTTTGATAGCTAGGCATTCCTGACACCAGCAGCAAATGCAGCACTCAAATACAGTTCCATTTTGCCACTGGAGGAAAACAATTAATTTCAATGTAAATTCAGGTCCATTCAATCATCTCTTTTTTCCTTCCCTCTCCTTTTTCCTCCTTCCAAGTCTGTATCTTGCTTCTTGGATGACAAAGTACTTTGTCATTTAAACAATTTCCCACTTCCTATTGCAAGCTACTGTGCCACAGTCTCTGGTGTAAAACAGACCTTTAAATTATCGTAAAGAAAATAAAATAATTTGTAAATTTATAATCCTATCAATATGGAGCTATTAAATGATTGTTTTGAATGATATGCCCAGTCTTTGTGTATTCATCACAGAGTAACTGATAGTTAGCAGTGGCTGACCTCGTTCTTCAGGTTTCTTGCCAAGAAGTGTTCAGCCACGTGTGCAGGAAGCACGTTCTCCAGCAGCACCCGATTCAGGTTCTCCATGGTCTCAATCTCCTCACGCTCTTTTTTGAACTTGTTCTTCCACAGGAAGTCTAACCTACAGTAATATTCATTCTGTTACAAGAGGACACAGAAGTAAAGAAACAATAGGCATCTTGTCCTGCTCGAGTACAGGTTTTAAGAGACAAAATAAGCACAGTACACCCTCCTTAAGAGGCTCTCTGTTCTCAAGCTTCTCTTGTATATATAGCCCTGTACTTCACTGAAGTTAGTCCCAGGTGCCCATTTTGATGTATGTTTTATTTCTCAACTTAGTAAGGACAAAATTTGGGAAATTGATCTATAATGGGAGACAAAACAACAACAACCCCTACAGGGCAGAATTCCTTAAATGATAGTGAATTTACTTTTTTTACCCAACCATGCTTTTTGTGCCTTTCATTTCACAATTCAAAATTTATGAGAAAAAGAATTTCGAATTACTAAATAAGGTAACTTCTACCTTATTTGGGATGGAGGCAAACTGGGGTCTAAAACACCGGATTTCTTTTGTAACATGGGAGATAGGATGGGTGAGGTAATATCTTGTATTGGACCAACTTCTGTTGGTGAGAGCGACAAGCTTTCAAACCACACAGAGCTCTTCGTCAGGTCTGGGAAATATACTCTGAGCACCACAGCTAAATGGAAGGTGGAACAGATTGTTTAGCATACATAACTAGGTAGCATATATTCTAAGGGACCATTCAAGGTACAGTGTCTCTCTCACCAACAGAAGTTGGTCCAATACACGATATTACATCACCCATCTTGTCTCTCTAATATCCTTGGCTCACCACGGCTACAACTACACTTTATAACATGAGACAGTTAAGAAGAACTATCTGTACACACTACACTAATATTCAACTTCCTTGGTTCAATCAGCCTGATAAAGAGGGTGTACTACAGCAAAAATCAGACAGTTGATCAGTACACAGAGACTAGTGGTGTAACATAATATTAATCTTTATTCTGAGTATGGACAAGGTTTCATAAAGCAAAAGAGTAACAAAAATGAAAATATTAAAGTCAAGCTGGATTTTTTAAATTAGCTATTTTAAAATCTTTTTAATTAAGCTGCACATCAAATTGTATATCCTAACATTTTTTATTTTTAAATCACTTTTAAAATATGCATATCAGAGTTTTTCTTCTCCCCTAAAGTGTTTATAAAGATTTTTGGGCAGCCCTAAGAACAATACCTAAAATGACGAGGTCTATGCTGCAAACAAATTTGTTTGCCCACTAACCTAGAGATATAAGTAGTAGAGCAGATTCTTCTCAAATACCATTTATTTCTAGTAGCAGAAATGGCAGTAGCTCTTTGACAGGTTTGCTTTTGGGAGGTTTCTTTTTGTGATGCTGTCCTGTCTTAAATCCCACCATAAGAGTAGATTACAGTATATAGTATATATTTTTTCCTTTTCACCATAGCATCTCCATTCTCATTTCCCATGCTGTCCTAAGTCTCTTCACTGCTTTCTTGTGACTCTGCAATGAGCATGTATGTAGCTGAAAAAAATTATTTTATTTAGTGTGCTTTCTGACTCTTGCACAATGTCATGCCATGAGAAGGAACTTTTTCTGTTATAACTAGACCCTCTGCATACTGGCATCTACCTTGATAGATATGGACAGTAGAAATTCCTAAATCTAGACAATTCACAATACTATGGAATTAAGATTGTTGTGTTGGGGTTATTGTGGGATGTTGCAAATTTGGCAATTTCATCATAGTGACTTTAAATGTAATATAGAAATAATACCTTGGGTTTAATCCCAAAATATATTAATTTAATGGAATATCTGTGCAAACACCTCCAAAATGGATAACAATGAAATTTTCAAAATCTGTACAGTAAAGACTATATGGGCCTGATTATGATCTAATTTAGACTGGTATAAGTCAACAGCAATTCCAATATAGTCAGTGGAGTTCTACCAGATTAAAAAAGAGGTGTGAGGTATGAAAAAGACCCCTAGACATTGCAGTAAAGAACAAGATTATGGAAATAATTTGATGCATTCTTCAACTACTACTTAGTAATCTTAGTAAACTTTCACAGAAAAATGCACACAGTTCTTCTGGATAGAAGAGTGTTATCACAGTATGAACTGATGCATAATTGTCTTGTTGAGGCTACAGTCTAAGATGTTAAAACAGTAGAATGAGGAACCCAAATATTATTACAATGATTTTATGTGGTTTCAAAGGAAATGCAGATAAATGACAGTGGAGTGAAAAGGTATCTGTGAATACAAACTCTAAAAGGAAATAGAAAAAAACCATGCCTCAGTTTAACATATATAGATCAATGGACTGAATCTGGCTTTAGATACCAATGACAGGCTGGATTGTGAGGACCAAGTACTATGCACATATTTTAGTTACAAAACAAAAAGAGAAACTGTAAGATTAATTAACTTATCTACTTTGATATATACTGTGGGAGGAAGAATGTAGGTTTAAATTAAACTGGACACTAGAAGTATAATGTCTCTGCAACCAAAAGGAGAACACCTTTATTCATGAAAGTAAAATTGGTCTTAGCATTTCAGCAGGAGCATACTGTCCAAGCTAAAGCTGGAACTAGTAGGATAATGAGGCAGAACAAGCAAAGAATCTACAGCTTCTGAAGGAGCTATACATATTGCTATTGAGTGTTTTCAAATGGTAAACAAAGGAAAGCAGAGTGGGAATAGTTAAGTGTGTACAGAGGCAGTTTTTAAAGGAACAGAGAACCTGTACAGAATTCACCTTTTCTATGATTCTATTGTTGACATTCTGCAGTCATCCTTACCACCAAATGACAATTCCTTATTACAAAAAATCAGTTTATGAACAATCTTGTTTCAAAATTGACCTCATTATGCAAAAGGCAGCAGTCACTTTTCTAGAATACCTATTTTACTGTCCAATTAAAAGAAGTACTCTTTCAACTCCTTGTTGCAATCATATTAAGGAAGAGTCAATTTACAGTGAAAAACAAACATACTTTCCTACCCAGGTGGTTCCTAATAAGGATGACAAAGGAAAAGGCCACCAAGTATGATAACGCAGAATAAGTCTATTAAAAACCTGAAATGCCACAGTGATTGCAATAAGCTAGTTAAAAGTAAACTCGAAAGCTGAAACAGAATTTCGAAGCCATGAATTCTAAATACGCTATCAAATTTCAATTTTCATATGATATCAAAGGTCTGTGTTGAAAAGACTGGGTAAAACTAGGTGCTATGTGAACTATAGTCTTCAAAAAGTCTTCTAGTTTGTTTAAGGTTTGTATTAAATAAATCATTTATTTACTGCTTTATTACTTATCTCTTTAAATCTAAGATGCCACAGTAATATTGTGATGAGAACTTTGATATCGTGAACAAAGATACATCATCAAAAGTAGCTGTGAATTTAACAAGAAGTATTAGAAAATACTGCTAATGTACTGTACACTAAAAATGCATTCTCTCTGGACTAGATTCATGAAGGACACCTAAAGAGGCAGTTAGTTGCCTAAGTCCAACATTTAGGTACCACAAAGACACCACTCAGCTTCTGCCTAACACCGTAGGTGCCCACGTTTCCACTGGTGGACATGCGTAAAACCAACGAACCCTGATGATGCCCCACAGCTAGCCAGCTGTTCAGAGCTCTCGCTCATACCTTAGTCCCCGTAGGATTCTCAAACCTGGCGTTCTCCCACCTATCTCATGTGTGGGACCCAATCCGGTAGTTGTACTCAGAGCATACCCAACCACACAAAAGACAGCTGGAAGCAAGAAGGTCAGGAGGGAGAATGTGTCCATCTCTAGTCCATCCAGTAACCAAGGCACTCATCTGAAACATAGGAGATCCAGTTTTGAATCCCTATTCAACCTGATTTGGAGCAGGGACGTGAACCCCATTTTCCAAACTCCCTGGTGAGTGCCCTAACTGCCAGGCTATTGGCTCAGACTCTCTTGTTAAAGCTTTTCTACTTTGTATAAATACTGTAATTAAATATTTATTGGGGCAGGGACTTGACTCTCCCACAACCTAGGCAAATAACGTAACCACATTATTGGTTATAATGGAATGGGTCTCTCCCATTTTATCGTGAGAAATGGCTGATCGGGTTAGAAGCCTAGATCCAGGAAAGGGTTTACAACTGCCTCTCTCTGATCTGTCAGTCAGGCACCTCAGGCCCAGATCAATGAGAGCTAGGTGCCAAAGAACCTTTGTGAAGCCCCACACCTCTCCTCAGCATTTCACTCCCAGCTAGGTTAGGTGGCTCCCCACTCAGCTTGCTGGCTTCTGGGAATCCCCTTGTTAATCAGTCAGGTAACTCTCCCAGGAGCCTGAGCACCCTAGGGCTGTGAACTTCACTGGCTGGCTGGCTGCCTAGGGGCTAGGTGTTGCAAAGCCTACATCCCCTTTGTGAATTTAGCTATGTATTTAGATTTATTAGTCAGTTTTAGAAACAAAGGACCAGCTAGTCTCAGATGTTTTATTTGTATTGACTTGTTTTTAATGTTCATTTTTATTAGCATTTCCACAGTATAACCAGTGTTATATATAACAAAGTAAAAATCCTATTAAATCTTGTTATTTTTATGGAAAATGTAAAAACTAAGAGTTTCCTACTTTCACCTATTAGTCAGAGGTATCTCCTGAACGTACCCACACAGGGATTTGTGAATGTCTTGCAAACCTCACAAGAGGGGTCCCTGCAGTTGCAGAATCCTCTGAATACTGAAGAGACCCAGTTTTCCTGGAACAAGGATCAGCTACTTCCTTGGCTGTGACTCTTGCCTTTGTGTACAACAGAAAGGTGAGGAGAGAAAGTGTTGCCTTTATTTTTAAAGAACACAGCTCTACAGAGGGAGCTCGCTAGACGTAATAAGGTTTGATGTAGAGAAGTACTGGTAAGAGACTGACCCAAGATTAGAATCTACAGTTTACGCCTAAACCACGATGCCACTGTGCATCTCAGTAGAGGCACTGGATTTCTCTGTGCCTTAGTTCAGCTAATAAGCCTTTGTGCTTTCCTAGTGTTTTTCCATGGTATATTATATATAAAAGCAAAGCACTTTACAAATTTGGGTAAGCATGATTAGCTCAATTTTACAGTTGGTTTAACTAAATAAAGTGTATGTAAGGTAATTTTTATGTAAAGCAATATGGTCTTGAGGATAAGAGATGAGTCTGTTATATCAGTTATCAAGGTTTTCTTCCTAGCTCAGCCACAAAATTCCTATACAAGCCTTGGCATACCTCTCAAACTCTCTAATCCTCAGTTACAATACCTGGAATATGGGGCAAATCATGTCAGTCCACCTTGGAATGGTGGTATGAGTTCTTACTGAATGAAGATTGTGGAGTGCATAGATTTATTAAGGATTATCAGTGGAAGAGATGGAGATACAAATCAAGACCTGTGTTTATTTCCTTAGACCAGGGGTAGGCAACCTCTGGCATGCGTGTCGAAGGTGGCACACAAGCAGATTTTCAGTAGCACTCACACTGCCTGTGTCCTGGCCACCGGTCCGGGGGGGATCAACATTTTAATTTAATTTTAAATGAAGCTTCTTAAACATTTAAAAAGCCTTATTTACTTTATCTTCAACAATAGTTTAGTTATATATTATAGACTTATAGAAAGAGACCTTCTAAAACATTAAAATGTATTACTGGCACGTGAAACCTTACATTAGAGTGAGGACCGGCTCCAGGCACCAGCATTCCAAGCTGGTGCTTGGGGCGGCAATCTGCAAGGGGCAGCAGTCCCCTTTGTTTTGCCCCCAAGCAGCGCGACGAATTGCTGCTGCGGGCGGCGGGGGCAGTCCATGTGCCCTTAGGGCGGCAGGCGCATTTCCACGGTGCTTCAGGTAAACATAGAAGCTGCCGCCGAATTGCTGCCACTGCAGAAACGCGCCTGCCACCCTAAGGGCACACGGACTGCCCCCGCCGCCCGTGGCAGCAATTCGGCGAGCTGCTTGGGGCGGTGAAAACTGTAGAGCCGGCCCTGATTAGAGTGAATAAATGGAAACTCAGCACACCACTTCTGAAAGATTGCCGACCCCTGTGGCTTAGATCAATGGAGAATTTTAATGGAAAATATAGCAGAAGTCATTATCAGACCATGGAGATTCCTTTTATTTTTCAAAACCAGCCTGACACAGATTGGAAGACAACTAATAGATTGCCAAGTGTTCTTTTTTCTCCATCTTCTGTACTTTTTAAATAATGACAATTTATGAAACTTCTTAACTCTGCTCTTGAAAAACACCTCTTGCATGATCCAATATCAAAATCTACCTCCCTTTAATATTTTGTAATGCAATGGGATTTAAGTGGGCAGATAAAAACAATAGACACTTGGAAAAAGTGTTAAGAGAAACAATTTTTAAACATTGTAATACCAAAATACAGTATATGTAATTGATGTATACACTATGTTCTGAAAATTTTGTAAGTGCCAATTAGGCTCACCGTCAGCAGAGAGGGTACTGTCTCTTCCTAAGAAACCCCACACTTGCTGAGCTGGGAGAAAAATCTTCATCCTACGGCTCCAAAAGTACAGTATACAGCTAAAGTATAATTTTTTAGCTGTCAGCGCTAAGAAAAGCTAAGGCCACTTTTGGCTGTGTGTAGGCTATATGTAGCTTCACGCTACAGTGAAAAGCTAGTTGTGATATATACCTACATAGGTCAGTGAAAGGCTGTGGCTGGGGGAGCTTCTGGAGCCTTTCCCTGAGGCCAGAGTCTTTATCTGTGGCGTGGAAAGGCTCTTGCGGTGGGGAGTTGGTTGAGCTTTTGCCTGCTGCTTCCCTGTTGCAGGCAAGGACTCTGGAAGTGAGCAGCTGCCAGACTCTTTCCCTGTGACAGAGGAAGGCTCCAGTACCAGGGAGCTCACAGTGCCTTTCTTTGTTGCCAGAGACCTTATCTACAGCAGCAGAAGGCTCCAGCAGTGTGGAGCTGCTAGAGCCTTTTCTTGCTGCCAGAGCTTTTTCCTGCAGCAGAGAGAGGCACCTGCAGCAGGGAGGCAGTGGGTCACTACATGACTGAAAATTAGGGCTGTCAATTAATCGCAGTTAACTCACACGATTAACTAAAAATAAGTAATCACAATTAAAAAAATGTATCGCGATTAATCACACTGTTAAACAATAGAATACCAATAGAAATTTATGAAATATTTTTGGATGTTTTTCTACATTTTCAAACATACCAATTTCAATTACAAGACCGAATACAGCACATGTTCATTTTAAGGACACTTTCACTACAAATTTCACAAAATGCAAAGAAGGTACCAATGTGAAATTTCTAAAGATAGCTACAGCACTCGACCCAAAGTTTAAGAATCTGAAGTGACTTCCAAAATCTGAGAGGGATGAGGTGTGGAGCATGCTTTCAGAAGTCATAAGAGAGCAACACTCTGATGCGGAAACTACAGAACCCAAACCATGTAGGGTGACCAGATGTCCCGATAAAATCGGGACTGTCCCGATATTTAACCCTTTGTCCCGACATTCAGGTAAGGAGGAGAGCGGGTGGGAGGCGCCGACTCCATGGGTGCTCCAGCCCTGGAGCACCCCACGGGAAAAATTAGTGAGTGCTCTCCACCCACTGGCAGCCAAGGTCCCTCCTCCTCACCTCCTTCTCCCCCTGTCAAGCACACCGTGTCCCCGCTCCTCCCCCACCCTCCCAGTGCTTCCGCCCCCTGCTGCCTTACAGCTGTTTGTTGGCGCTTAGAACGATCCAGGAGGGAGGGGGAGGAGAGGGGATGTGGCGAGCTCGGGGGGGAGTCAGGGCAGGGGCAGGAACTTGGGGGAAGGGGGTGAAATGGGGGTGGGGTGAGGGCAGTGCAGGAGTGGGAAGAGGCGGGGGGGGTGGGCTAGCACCCACCAGACAAAGGGGAAGTCGGCACCATAGTGGGCGAGGGGGTGAAGAGGCAAGCAGGGGTGGGGAGAGTGAAGAGGTGAGCGGCAGGCCAGTGACAGGCGGGGGATGTGAGGAGGCGAGCGGTGGGTGGGGAGGGTGAAGAGGTGAGCAGTGGGTGGGGGACTGAGGAGGGACACAGCAAGCCTGCGGTGGGCTGGGGGATGAGGAAGGGCGCGGTGGTGGGGAGGCTGAGTGGGGAGAGGGCGGGACCTGGGTCAGAGTGGGGGCAGAGCCTGGAAGGAGCAGGGGTGGACGGTGGGCGGGGCTGATGGCACCCCACTGTGTCCCGATATTTTACTGTTGTGATCTGCTCATCCTAAAACCACCAAAAAAGAAAATCAACCTTCTGCTGGTGGCACCTGACTCAGATGATGAAAATGAACATGCCTCGGTCCACTCTGCTTTGGATTATTGTCGAGCAGAACCCATTATCAGCATGGACACATGTCCTCTGGAATGGTGGTTGAAGCATCAAGGGACATATGAATCTTTAGCACATCTGGCATGTAAATATCTTGTGATGCTGACTACAACAGTGCTATGCAAATGCCTATTCTCACTTTCAGGTGACATTGTAAACACAAGCAGGCGGCATTATCGCCTGCAAATGTAAACAAACTTGTTTATCTGAGCAATTGGCAGAACAAGAAGTAGGACTGAGTGGACCTGTAGGCTCCAAAGTTTTACATTGTTTTATTTCTGAGTGCAGGTTTTTTTGTACCTAATTCTACATTTATAAGTTCAACTTTCATGATAAAGAGATTGCACTACAGTACTTGTATTAGATAAATTGGAAAATACTATTTTGTTTGTTTTTTAAAGTGCAAATATTTAATAAAAAATAAATATAAAGTGAGCACTTTATATTCTGCATTGTAATTTCAATATATTTGAAAATGTAGAAAATCAAAAAATATTTAAATAAATGGTATTCTAGTGCAGATGGGAGGTATGGCTTGGGAAAGAAGAGCGTCTGTAGGGTATATATTCAGGTACATACCCACATCCAACATGCATGTCTCTACTCAATTCACCTAAATTGTGCCTCACAGTCTACAGTACTGCTTAAACCCATGGTGGAGGGGCTACCTGAGGAGTGCATACCATAGATGCTGCTGAAAGAAGTGCGCAGTGTAGATGTAGCATTGCAACTATGGTGGGTCCAGTGTAGCAGGTGGGTTAAAATGTGTCTGATATGAGGTCCCTGTAGCATAATGGCTGGCTTGAGTATGGGGCCTGAGCATCACACTGCACAATGAGGTGGTATGCCTCCATTTCTTGTGTAACATATGGCTCCCTGTATCTCATCTCTCTTACCTCCTGAGTGGAGGAGAGGAATAGACTGGGGACTCCAGCTTCCAGCCTAAGGCCCTGGGCAGGCATGAGGGTAAACAGGTGTCATGGTGCCCAGTTAAAATCCCCTCTAGAACAGCCCTGCTAGGTAGCTTGTGGAGTACTCCCACATTGGTTAATAGTTTTAATAAAGTTGCAGCCTCCACATTTAACCAAATTATCACACAGTTGTCTCATTTTGTCTGCATCAATGAGTAATAACGGTGAAGAAAATAGGTTGTAATTAAGCAACTCTAGCCAATGAGTTATCAAGGTAATAACTAAATGAGAAGGTTGAAGGGGTAATACCAAGTGGTGTTTGAATAAGAGGGAGACAAAGATATGTTAAATAAAACTCAAAATTCCAAATCAGGGCAATTTTTAAAATGATCTGTAAATTCTACTTTGCCAAAACATTCACCTTACTCCTTCCTTCAGAGTAATCTAGCAATCTTGTAGCCAGAACAGTTTTCCAAGGTAAAATTACAGAAGTGCTGAAATCAAAGGTTTATCATGGATGCTGGTTGCAATCTCATTAATTGTTTACATAATACCACTCTATGTGTATATGTAAACACAGACACAAACACACATATGCATTCAAAGATAGTAAAGCAGATGGAAAGAGCATGCTTCGTACCTGTCTACCGAGAACTAGTAATGTCACGAAGAATATAAAGAGAGACACAGAACCCATTGTCTTCAGGTCTTTCAATATTCCTGGCCTGTAAAACAGAAACGCAGCTAAAATGAATTGCTCAAAAAGGAAAAAAAAATCTGAAATCTTAATACTTAATCACAGTATTGGTTTCCTCCCCTCATTTCTGTGCTGTAAAATCCTTTGCACAACTTTTTAGTAATCAAACTAAAAACTTTAATATAAATCGCTTTATTGTTTTCTGGAATATTAAAGCTGTACTACTGCATTTATTTATATAATGGGCCCTGCTTCCTGACTGTACAATGTAAACCTGGAGAATAATTTTAAATTTAATATATATAATGCTTTTTTGTTGCCTGTTAAAGGACAGTTTCTGATTGCTTTTCAATATGCTGGTTTAAGTAGACTGTAGGGGGAGTTTGTGATGGCAGTACTATATTCTGCTTCCATACAGTGACTAACCACATCTCATGAGTCTGAAAAAGTTAAATGAAATCATAAGGCACCTAGAGGCTTCTCAAGCTCAGAACCACACAAGGCAAGAACCACACTAACCACCTCCTCTGGACAGCTTATTAAAATCCTCAGATCCTTTGAGATGAGAAAATGTATGGAGAGGGATTTGGTCTACACTTCCAGAAGCTGATCTACATCACAAGCCTACTGTTGCTCCCACTGGTGGGAAAGTTTTAAGAAAAATGCTAGAGTAAACACAACCTTAGTGGCAAAGTGTGGGTAGTCAAAGGTGTATGAGAAATGTAACACATCACATGGTTCTGCAATATATCACAGGGATGTCAACTATACACCTGTGGTCTGTATTATACTGTGTATATGAATACATCTCCTCACTCCCCCATTTTTCTGTTGCATTGTGTTTCTGTTTACCTTTGAAAATGCAAAGTGTAAGTCTCCCTATTCTATTCAGATTCTTATTCCATGGTATCCTAATGCCTTAAGACCTGGATCAGTGAAGGGAGTTAGAAGGAAAAGTACTGGAATTTTACTCAAAGCACTCATGGTTTTCTACCATGGCATATGCACTGCCTACATATGCTATCTTTATAAGAATTTATTTTTTAAAAAAGGTTGGGTAGAAGTAATACATTCCCTTTCTACACTGTAACAGGGAGGTTAGGGACAAAATTATCTTGCCCACAGCAAAGACCCAACTAACTCAATGCAAGCTACATATTCATCCACTTAAGAAATCATTCTCAATCACACCCATTCCTTTGCCCTCTCTAGGAGTAGTTTCTGCATACAAAAACCTCTCTTTGCTCTGAGATGCATGTATTATATTGTTAACAATTTAAGACAAATGCCCTAATTCTGGGAAAAAAAGATGCTCTGTTTGCTTGCAAAAAACTACATTTTAATAGGGTTCAGGTAACAAAGAACTAATGTCTAAGATCCTTTTTTATGACAACGCAAATCAAACCATAATACAGTGCAAACATTAGATGATTTATGCAGTCTGAATGGGTTTATTTCTTTTATTCTAATACTGTTACATATACAATCAAATCATATATTTGGTACACAGGAGTCAGCTATCCTTGAATTAGGATTTGTAGATGTATATATATATTTCCAAAATAAATCAAGTTCTGTTCTGCTCCACTACTAATTAATAATAGTATTAATTGCCCTTCCCCTAGTAGCGTGCTAAAATAACCAACCTACCTTTTCATAGGTGCCCTTGCATACAGGAATTTGCTGTAATCATCCAGTGTGGAGCCATGAGTGTGCAGGAGGATGACATTGTAGCCCACCAATGCAATCAGCATTATCACCATTTTCAACTCATAATTTATCCGCAGGAAAACAGAACAGGATATCAGCCCCAGAATGCAGCTATAGATAAAGTACTGGCACATGGAAACCAAACATGACAAACATTTAGGATTCAACCTAGTGAATGGATATTAACTGGTGAGAAGAAAGTAATTTTTAATAAAATGCCCACATTAACTTTACAAAAAAGATTAAAAACCCATATACATTAAATATGAAAACACTCATTACTACTAAATAATCAAACAGAGCCCTGTGGACATTATGGCCTGGAGTCACTAAACAAATAACAAAGATGTCTCTGGTAAAATTATAACAAATAAATGCTATTCTGACTTGGTTCAGACTCACACTAAATATCTCATTAAGAGCTCACATCCCCTACTTCATGCCTATTCTTCATCAACTGATTTCCACTTATTTTATCCTGCACACTTCCGAGTAACAGGGAGTGTGTGTGTATGGGGCATGAGACACAATAACACTGCTCAATGGCAGGACTATGCTTGCCCTAGTGCTTACTTGTGCCCATGCAGGGCATACACTGGAATTGGAATGCAACTAACTACCATGTACATTATTACCATCTGCAAGGTAAGGACTTAGAGGAACAAGTCCAAAATGTCTGCAGCTACCTATCCATTGTGGACCCTGTTGTGACCCTAGGCATCTCTGTATTCACACTCTACACACTACTGCAATAACATCTGTAGAAAATATACCTTATGCAGTATAATATAAAATCTAACAATATATTGGTTAGTAATATAATTGTAAAATGCATCTGTTAACATTATCTGTGAAGTTATGAGTTTGAGGGATAGCTCAGTGGTTTGAGCATTAGCCTGCTAAATCTAGGGTTGTGAGTTCAATCTTTGAGGGGGCCACTTAGGGATCTGGGGCAAAATCAATACTTGGTTCTGCTAGTGGAGGCTGGACTTAATTATCTTTTGGGCTAGCTTCCAGCTCTATGAGATAGGTATATCTCCATGTTACTAGAACATGTTTAAGACCAGACAGTCTAGCCTAGATAAAGATGATAAACAGATCATCCTAGACTAAGGAATGTGGATTTACCTCAGTTTACATATTTGCAGTAAAGACATCAAGCTAAACCAGCAGAATTTATCCTGATCCTCAAGTTGAGAGACAGAGAATTAGTGTGGCTCCTACACCTCAGAGAGACAAAGGAGACAGCTGTGATGGGCTGTGGCTGTACCACTGTTCAGTGTACACACTACTTATACCTATAGGAGGGATTCTCCAGTCGGCAAAGGTAATCTACCGCCGCCAGAGATGGTACCTAGGTCAATGGAAGAGGAGGTTACTCACCTATGCAGTAACTGATGTTCTTCGAGCTGAGTGTCCCCGTGGGTGCTCCATTCCAGGAGTTGGTGTGCCTTCGCTCAGAGATTTTTACAGCAGTACTCATACCAATCGCGCACGTGCAGAGCCTGCCCCACGGATTGAGCAGGCCTTAATAATATGCATGTGTGACTGGTCTCCTCAGTTCCTTCTCTACAATGGAGGCTACCCCAACTCCGAAGTAGAGGGGAGGAAGGTGGGTAGTGGAGCTCCCACAGGGACACTCATCTCAAAGAATGTCAGTTACTGCACAGGTGAGTAACCTCCTCTTCTTCGAGAGAGATGTTCCTCTGGGTGCTCCACTCCAGGTGACTTAAAAGCAGTGTATCTCAAGGAGGTAGGGACTTTGGATCTGGTAGGAATACGGTAGATAATACAGCTCTGCCCAACCATGTATCAGTGAGAGGGCCTTGAGTAATGCATAATGCTTAACAAATGTATGTTCAGACATCTAAGTGGCTGCTTTACAAATGTCAGCCAGAGGAACTTTGCATAGAAAAGCCAAAGAAGTAGCTACAGATCTAGTGGAGTGAGTTCTGATGAAGGCTGGAAGAGTTGCATCCTTTATTTGATAGCACAGTCGGATACAACTGGAGATCTAGTTGGAAAGTGTCTGGATAGAAATAGGTGTCCCTTTGGATCACTCCATAATGGAGACAGAGTCTGGAAGAGTTCCTAAAAGGTTTTATTCTATCCAAGTAAAAGGACAGAGCCCTGTGTACATCCAATGTATGCATCATGGATTCGAAGGACTTTGCATGCGGTTTGGGGAAGAAGGTTGGTAGGTGTATAGGTTCATTGATGTGAAAGGACGAATGCACTTTTGGAATAAATTTGGGGTGTAGTTGGAGGGTAACTTTGTCCTTAAAAAATATTGTGTATGGTGGGTCCGCCGTGAGAGCTGCTATTTCTCCCGTGTGTCTGGTGGAGGTGATTGCCACTAAAAATGCTGTTTTCATGGAGAGGTGTAAGAGAGAGCATGTGGCTCGAAAAATTGTTGAGTCAAGCATGTTAATATTAAATGGAGGTCCCATGGAGGGGTAGGGGGTTTAATGTCCAGGTATAGGGATTGGAACCTTTGAGAAAACACTTGGTGATTGGATGGGCAAAAACAGAGTTATCGTCAATCTGTGATGAAAAGTTGTAATAGAAGCTAAGTGGACTTTGATTGAAGCTGAAAGAAAGGCCAGACTGCTTAAGGTCTAAGAGGTAGTCAAGTATTAATGGAAGAGGTGTGGAAGTGGGAGGAGTTTGGTCGAGCACCATTGTGTGAATCACTTCCACTTTCAGAGCTAGGTGAGCTGAGTAGATTGTGATCTGCTGTGTAAGAGTACTCTTTGAACCTGTTCTAAGCATACTAGTTCGTTTTGTGAGAACCATGTAGGAACCAAGCTTTGAGGTGAAGCATGGATAGGTTGGGGTAGAGAAATCGGCCATGTTGCTGCAATAGGAGGTTTGGAGTGAGGGGCAATGGAATCGGTGGGCGAATTGACATTCTGGTGAGGAATGGATACCATGGTTGTCTGGGTCATGACAGGGCAATCAGAATTACCGTGGCACAACCTGTTCGTATCTTTGTCAGAACCCTGTGGAGAAGCGGTATTGGGGGAAATGCATACATTAAGTCTTGATCCCATGAGATCATGAATGCATCTCCTAGGGAATTTTTGCCCAGTCCTGCTGTGGAGCAAAATTCAGGACATTTCTTGTTCTTCGCAGTCATGAACAGGTCCAGTGTTGGGTAGCCCCAAATGTGGAATATGTTGCGTATGACCATCTTGTTTATCTCCCATTCATGATCCCAAGGAAATCGTCTGTTTAGTTCATCCACAGTGATATTCAGGGTCCCGGGCAGGTAGGTGGCTGATATCTGGATGTTGTGCATGAGACACCAGTTCCAGAGCTTCTTAGCTTCTGTGCAAAGTGAGTGAAATTGAGCTCCTCCCTGTCTATTTACATAGAACATGCAGGTGATGTTGTCTGTCATTATTCAAACATGTTGGTTCTGAATGAATGGGGGGAAGTGGTGGCAGGGGTTGCGTATGGCTCAAAGTTCTAGGACGTTTATACGTAGGGAGGTTTCGGTGGGAGACCATAGTCCCTGGGCTGTATGGTGGGACATGTGTACTCCCCATCCTGTGAGGGATGCATCGGTAGTCATTACAATGGATAGAGCATCCTGGAGAAAAGGGACTCCTGAGCAGAGGTTGGAAGGAACTGTCCACCATAGGAGGGCATCCTTGACTCTGAAGGGTATGGCTTGTTTAGAATGTGTACTTTCAGTCTGTAAACCATGGCCAGTCGAGCTTGGAAGCACCTCATGTATAGGTGTGGGTTCCTGACCACGAAAGTACACGAGTCCATGTGGCCTGAGGACTGTTGCAAAGTTTTGTGACCAGGAGTTTTATGGTGTTGAAACGGTCGAGCGGGAGAGATGCTATTCCCTTCTGGGAATCGAGGTGTGCTCCTATGAACTCCAGTTGTTGGGTAGGAGATAAGGTGGATTTTTTTCTGTTTATTTGTAGGCTGAGGGACAGGAAGCATTCGGCGGTCAGCTGTATGGATCGAAGAGCTTTGTTGAGTGTTGAGGCTTTGAGGAGACAGTCGTCGAGGTAAGGAAATATTATAACCCCCTGTTTCCTGAGGTAGGCAGTGACGACAGCTAGGAGTTTGGAAAAAAAACATGGGGGGCAGTGGATAGGCTGAAGGACAACACCATGTATTGAAAATGTGTTGAACCTAGGGTAAAACAAAGAAAACGTCTGTGAGCCAGATGTATAGTCACATGAAAATAGATGTCCTGTAGGTTGAGGGTTGAAAACCAATTGCCCTGCTCCAGCGCTGGGATTATGGTGGTGAGGGTAACCATTTTGAACTTTTGCTTTTTGATGAATTTGTTAAACCTCCTGAGGTCTAGACTCGGTCGCCATCTCCATTTTGTTTTCTGTTAAAAAGTAATGGGAGTAGAAACCTTTTCCTCTGTGTTTTTTTGGGCACGACTTCCACTGCTCCCAATTGCAGGAGATGTACTTCTTGGAGGAGCAGTTGCTCGTGAGAGGGGTCCCTGAAGAGGGACGGGGAGAGTGGATGGGTGGGAGGCAAAGATAGGAAAGGGACTGAATAGCCAATTGTGACGACCTCTATAGCCCACTTGTTGGTGGTAACGTTCTGCCATTGATGGGAGAATGGGCATAGGCGGTGTCCAAAAATAGGGGCAGGTGATGTCAGTGCTGAATTGGGAACAGTATTTTCTAAACCCTTGACCAAGGCTTCAAATTTGCTTATTTGTCAGAGGGGGTTGAGATGCTGTCGACGAGTTGGGATGGCAGCATTGGTACCTGGGTCTCTGGCATTGCTGCTGTTGTTATTGTTTATGTGCTCTATGAGATTGATGGGCATATGTGGGGTAGCGTGGACATTGGTAAGGTTGGTGTCTATATTGTCTCCTTCTGGTTGTAGGGGTTTGGATTCCTAGAGACCGGAGAATTGCCCTTGAGTCATTCATGGAATGAAGTACATCATTCGTCGTGGAGGCAAAGAGTTTGTCACCATCAAAGTGGAGATACTCAATGGTACTTTGGACTTCTTGAGGAATGGAAGAGGACGAGAGCCATGAACCTCAGCGCATCACAACTGCTGTGGCAGAGAATCTTGCTGCAGTACTGGCCGCATCGAGGGCAGCCTGAAGAGTGATATGGGAGATGATTTGTCCCTCAGAAACTATGGCTGTAAATTGTTGTTTCTTTTTCTCTGGAATGTCATCAATAAATTCCATGAGTTTACTATAGTTTTTGTGGTCATATTTTGCCAAAATGGCTGTATAATTAGCTATCCAGAATTGTAATGTGGAAGACGTGTATACCTTACACCTGAGCAGATCTAATCGCTTCCTGTCCTTGACAGATGGGGTGGAGTGGGGAGACTGGTGCTTGTTCTTTTGCTTCTACTACCAGCAAATTTGGCACTGGATGAGTGAAAGGAATTCAGAACCCTTGGAAGGGATAGAGTACTTCCGATCTGCTCGCTTGCAGGTAGGTAGGCTTGCAGCCGGTGTTTGCCAGATGGCTTTGGCAGGTTCCATGAGGGCTGTGTTGATAGGTAATGCAATCCTGGAAGAAGGAGATGGTTGCAGGATGTGGGTTAGCTCATGTTGTTGTTCAGGAACTTCTTCCAGGTTAATCCTTAGCTCATTGGTGACTCTTTTAAAGAGGTCCTGATATTTTGAGACATCATCCGAAGACATCGGGGGAGGAGGAAGTAATGCTTCGTCTGGTGTAACTACTGGGTCTACTGGGTTGGAGGAGGTAGACCGTGATTGGTCCTGCAGGTGTGAAGGGACTGCCTGATATCGTGACTCAGTGGCAGATTCGTCTACTGGTGGTACCGAGCAGGTCTCACCCCTGCCTTTGGTGGCATAATGAGTGTGATCCCGGGTATAAGGTGCCCATGGAGCCCAATATTGCCATTGTGGTGGGAAGGGCATGAGTGGTGCCATGCACAGGTTTGCATACCATGGGGCGGGATCCTGGGAGTAGGACAAAGTAGCTTTTTTATGACCCATGTTGATTGGGGTCTCTGAATGGGAGACCTGATAAGGTGAAAAGTCTCCCTGCAGCACAGATTCCTCATCACTGGAGAAGTGTGAGTTAGCAGGACAAAGCTGTCCGGACCTTGTGTGAGTGTCTGGAGAGAAGTAGGTGTTAAGTAGGGGTGACTGCAGGATAAGTGACACCTGCAGGTCCCTTGACTGAGTAAATTGCAGTTGTGCAGCACCTGTGTGGTGAGGGCTGTGTGAGAGGAATTTGCTGTGCAGGAGGGTTCATCTGCCTCTGGTGTCCTGAGCCTTGTATCACTGCCGGTAAGTTCAGAGGATGACGGTGCCGGCCGAATGGGAACAGCCTGCGGGGGGCCAGGCAGGCTAATATGTGTTGGCACCGCATCCTTCATGGTTCCGAACAGTGCCGTGTGAGAGACAGGTAGCTGGAAGCCCAAAGCTTTGGCACTGGTGTTTTGTGCTACTGCCACAGCCGCAGGTGGGTTTTGCGTGGCGCCAGAGGATCCCGGCATGTCAAAAGTGCTGAGTCGAGGAAATGCCAGGAGGGAGGTTGTAGACCTGCCCAGCGAACTTTTGGCTCTCGGTGTATCCTTTATGGGTGAGAGAGGCTGCCATTATTTGGAAGAGCACTTTGAGTCTCAGCTCCCTGTCCTTACGTGCCCTGGATTTCAGTTTGCTGCAGTAGGCACATTTTTTTAGGGATGTGAGATTCCCCCAAGCATTTTATACATTTCAAGTGGCCATCTGAGATGGGAATGTCATCGTGGCAAGTCTGGGGAGCCAGGCATGTCAGAAGTGGCTGCTGCTGACAGGAACAAGAAAGGTTTTTTCTTTTTTGGAGACAAGAGATAAGGCAAGTGGTATCTAACTACTACTGGGAAGCTAAGCTAACAAGGAACTTTATTTTAAACAAAGGGAGAGAAAGTTCTCTGAGTCTGCTGAGCTCTGTCTCAGGCTGGGGACAGTAGAGAAGGAACTAAGGAGACCGGTCGCGCATGCGTATTATTAAGGCATGCTCAACGCGTGGGGCAGGCTCTGGGCGTGTTGTCAAAATCTCCAAATGAAGGCGCAGGGGTGCACCAACACCTGGAGTGGAGCAACCACAGGGACAGCTCTTGAAGAAGAAGAATTCTTCCTTTGACCTAGCTTTGTTTACATAGGGACTTTGGTAGGCTTAAATATGCCACTCAGGGATGTGGATTTTTCACATCCCTGACCGACATAATTAAATCAACCAAATTTTCTAGTGTATACTAGGTGTCAATCCCCAGGAGGCTTTCCTGATTTATAAGAGAAAAAGACATCCCTTTGGAGATATAAGGAACAGAGAGAGGCTCAGGAGAAAAAGGAACCAAGCAAATTGATCACTGTGATGGGTCCTGGCCAGCCTGGACAGAAAGGGCTGGAAAGGAGACTGTGGATGAGAGGAAATCATCTTAAATAAAGGCTGCATCTTGCTAGCTTAAATTTTAGATGTGTGTTTTCACTTTCTTTGCTTGTAACCATCTTGCTACTTTTATCTCTTTTATTTGGTATTGCTTCATCCACGTTTTGTTGTTAATATTTATTTATTTGTTTTGTTTTGCTTTCCTCATAAATCAGCCAGGTGGTGTGAGTTCAGTAAAGTGTGTGCTTCTAGAAAGCTAACAGGTTGGAGTGTTGTGTTGTCTCGGTAAAAGCAGCAAGCCTAACATTGTCTCTGTTAGGGTCCAGTGAAAGGGACTGGTCACTACAGTACAACAATTAAGGGGGGGAATTCAGAGCTGGAAGGGTACTGAAGTTGGCCTATAAGAAGTAAACAAGTTGGGCAAGACCAGGGTTGGTTGTGCACTGCTGACAGACTGTTGGGGTCAGATCACTGAACCAAAGTTGCACAGCCACAAGACACCCAAGGGTTACAAGGCAAATGGTGACTAACTAGCTTACTGTCCTGGGTGAACTCCGAAACGTCATTCCTGTAATAGCACAGAGCTTAGAGCAACTGCAGGCTCTGCTTGCAGGACTTGTAATCTTTGACGCAGTAAGCACAGAGCTTATAAACTCCATAAATATTGTACTTATACAGATGGTGGGAAAATAATGAAATAACTAAAATGAGGGAATCTAGAAAGCTCAAACTGGGTCTATGCTTAAGGTATACATTTACATGAAATGTAAAGCCTTCAGGCCAAATCTTCCGTTGAGTTATGAGTGGAGAAGAAAACTTACAAAAACTACTATTTTTTCTAGGACTTGTACATCAAAAAGTGGTTTGTATGGTTGAGGTTAAACTTTCCTGAAACATATTTCTCTGGCCTAAGACTAAACATGAAAAACTTCAGTTCAATTTTTGTTTTGTTTTTGGTGAAAGTGAGACTGGGTTGTCAAAATCAGCACTGAAATGGAAAGACAATTATAGTATATTCTCACTTATGGAGTCTTTATCACATTCTCCACAGAGTACCTGAATGTTAAGGATTTATACCTCAAAAAAAAAGTTACTTTTCTTAGGCCAAGTACATTTTATTTCTCATTAAGATATTTCTGGAACACTGCTGGCTTGTCGATAGAAGTGTTTGACTGAACCTGAATCACCATATACTCATTTTGGGAGATCTCTACTGTGAGTGCTTTGTACAGCACAATCAGCTGTAGTTAACTTGTAATTTTAATTTTTCTCCAGTGCTTATAATTTATTACTGCTTGAAATAAGCAAAAAATTAATTCTTGTTCAGAATTACTTATATTAAATCTTCATTGATTATTGCATTCTTTTTCATGGTGCCTTTTATACTCTTGTGAGTTCAATCTATATAAAGTAGCAGAATCCATTTTTCTACTATGTAAGCATCGCTACTTGTGAAAGTGCTTTTCATATTGGAAAAATGTTAATGTTTGTGCATCCAAAACGAAACACAAAGGTCAAGAAACTTTGTTGTGACGAAAGAGCACCAGTTAGAAATAGGCAGCCCAATTTGCAAATGCTGCCTCAATGTGTATGCCTAATTCAAGTTGAGAAGCCAAAAGTGTAGGTACCTCGGATTGCTGTGCATTTTTAAAAACATAGCCCTAAGTTTGTCTCTTTCATTTTTTTGGTTATGTCTATACTACAGCCTATGTCAGCCTAACTTATGTCACTCAGGGGTGTGAATATTCCACCCCCCCCCCCCGAGCAACAGAAGTTACACCCACATAAGCGCTGGTGTGCACAGCGCTATGTCGGCAGGAGAGCTGCTCCCACTGACACGGCTTCTGCCACTCGCAAAGGTGACAGAGAGCATCTTCACCAGATGTGCTGCTGCAGCGCTGTATGTATAGACATGTCCATGGTTCTTATACATTAGCTCACTGCTCTTCTGTCTGGGTTCCCAACACTGCACGGGAATGTTTAAATCCCTCAAGAATCATGTTTTCAGTTAAACAAAGTTTAAAGCCATGGACCCATTTGTATTTGTAGCAAACCTAGCTTTTGGATTTAAACTACTAGGCAGTTTTGATTAAAGTACTGTGATTTGGACCCTTCTTCCCCCTCTCAATCCCTCCCACTCCTCAGAGCTGGGGAACAGGGTGGGGTGGGGTGGGCCAGGCTATAAAACTGTGCAAAAAGCTGCCACCTCTGCATAGCCACCTAACTAATTCTTGCAAAAGATCCATGCGGCCAATAGAACAGACAGGATAGAGGACATAGATAGGGTTTGAGGAAGGAACAGCAAGGGGTAAAAAATATGAAAAGCCAATACCGCTGGAATTACCATTAATGTGTGTTGTGAGCTTTCTGATCCCTCTCAGAGGCCTGGTCTACACTAGGCGTTTAAATCGGTTTTAGGAGCGTAAAACCGATTTAACGCCAAAACCGTCCACACTAGGAGGCACCTTATATCGATTTTAATGGCTCTTTAAACCGGTTTCTGTACTCCTCCCTAACGAGAGGAGTAACGCTAGTATCGGTATTAACATATCAGATTAGGGTTAGTGTGGACGCTGATCGACGGTATTGGCCTCCGGGAGCTATCCCACAGTGCACCAGTGACCGCTCTGGACTGCAATCTGAACTCGGATGCAGTGGTCAGGTAAACAGGAAAAGCCCCGCGAACTTTTGAATATTTCCTGTTTGCCCAGCGTGGAGCTCCGATCAGCACGGGTGGTGATGCAGTCCGAAATCAAAATAAAAAAAGAGCTCCCGCATGGACCATGTGGATGTGATCGCTGTAAGGGCAGGCAAATCTGTTCTATCAGCGCTCCGTTACAGAAGATGAAATTCAGAATCCTTTTTTAAAAATCTCCAGACAGACGCCATAGCAGGGACTCAGCGCACTGCAGCGTGACAAGCGTAACGGAAAGCCAAATAATCAAATGGATGCTCATGGACTGGAGGACTGAAGCTATCCCACAGTTCCTGCAGCCTCCGAAAAGTATTTGCATTCTTGGCTGAGCTCCAAATGCTTCTAGGGTCAAACACAGTGTCCGCAGGTCAGGGCATAGCTTGGCAATCTACTCACCCACCCCCCACCCACCCCCAGAAGCGAAAGGTAAAACAATCCTCTGACTCTTTTACATGTCACCCTATCTTTACTGAATGCTGCAGATAGACGCGATAGTGCAGCACTCAACACCAACATCCTTGCTCCCCCCCCCCGCCATGGGCGGCTGATGGTACAATACGATGGAAATCCATCCTCATCATCAGCCTCAGCTGATGGTACAATAAGCTGGAAATCCATCCTCATCATCAGCCTCAGCTGATGGTACAAAAGGACTGGTAACCGTCCTCGTCATCAGCCTATTGGCCCTAATTTTTTCTGGTGGATGGATGGTGCAATATGGCTGGTAACCATCCTCATCATAGCAACAGGGGGCTGAGCTCCATCAGCCCCCACCCTTCATGTGTAAAGAAAAGATTCAGTTGCCCCTGGACTAGCAGTGGGATGCTGGGCTTCTCTCCTACACACTGCTTAATGTCCTGTCTGGACTATCATAGCAGCTGGAGGCTGCCTTCCACTCATTTCTCACTAATAAGTCAGTGTGTCTTATTCCTGCATTCTTTATTAATTCATCACACAAGTGGGGGGACAATGCTACGGTAGCCAAGAAAGGCTGGGGGAAGAACGGAATCAACAGGTGGGGTTGTTACAGGAGCACCCCCTGTGAATAGCATACAGATCATAATTTCTGCAGGCTCTGACACAGAGCAGCTGTGCTCTCTGGTTCTATGATACGGTGGTTCTCTAGTACACTTGCCTATATTAGGCAGCACTGATTCTATTTTTAGATACCAAAAAGGAGGGATTGACTCAGGGAGTCATTCCCAATTTTTGCTTTTGCGCCCCTGGCTGATCGGCCAGGGGCACTTATGACAGCAGCAAATGGTACAAAAAGATGGAAGGTGCAATATGGCTAGTAACCAATCTTGGCTTTTGCGCCCCTGGCTGATCGGCCAGGGGCACTAGCAGCAAATGGTACAAAAGGACTGGTAGCCATGATCATCCTCAGTTCCAATTTATGGAAGGGTTTGGATGGTGCAATATGGCTAGTAACCATCTCTGCTGTCATGCAAAAGCAAAAGCATGCTTCTGTGTAGCGCTGCTGAATCGCCTCTGTGAGCGGCATCTAGTACACATACGGTGAGAGCAGGGGCGGCTCTAGGCACCAGCAAAACAAGCTGGTGCCTAGGGCGGCGAAGTCTAGGGGGCGGCAGGGTGGGCCGGCGGACCTGCCGCAGTTATGCCTGCGGGAGGTCCACCGAGCCCCGGGACGACTGGACCTGCCGCAGGCATGACTGCGGAGGGGGCGCTCGTCCCGCGGCTCGGCTGGACCTCCCGCAGGCATGACTGCGGCAGCTCAAGCGGAGCCGCGGGAGCCGCGAACCGTCCGCAGCCGCGGGGGGGCCAGCTGAGCCACGCGGGACCAGCGGACCCTCTGCAGTCATGCCCGTGGGAGGTCCGCTGCTCCCGCGGCTCCGGGGCGCCTCCCGCGCATGACTGCTTGGGGCGGCCAAAACGGTAGAGCCGCCCCTGGGTGAGAGTCACAAACGGCAAAACAAGCTCCATGATTGCCATGCTATGGCATCTGCCAGGGCAATCCAGGGGAAAAAGGCACGAAATGCTTGTCTGCCGTTGCTTTCCCAGAGGAAGGAGTGACTGATGACATTTACCCAGAACCACCCGCGACAATGATTTTTGCCCCATCAGGCACTGGGATCTCAACCCGGAAGTTCCAAGGGGCGGGGGAGGCTGCGGGAACTATGGGATAGCTAGGGAATAGCTACCCACAGTGCAACGCTCCAGAAATCGACGCTAGCCACGGACCATGGACGCACACCACCGATTTAATGTGCTTAGTATGGCCGCGCTCCACCTGATTTTATAAATTCTGTTTTACAAAACCGGTTTATGCAAATTCGGAATAATCCCGTAGTGTAGACGTACCCAGAGAGCACAAAACTGCAATCTAGCAAACCAGTGGCACGATAGCTTTCTGGCCAGCCATTTTCTTCCCTGACTGGGTCAGCGTGGAGGAAGAGTTCATCTGCATAGCTGGCCAGAATCTATAGATTTGGGGGACTTTATATAAAGGATTGTTTTCCTTCTCGTGTACTGTAGCCTCACCACTAGTCGTCTCCTTCATACTCCTGTAGGGCTCAGACAAGATGGGTACAGAATACCCAGACAGCAGCTATTTCAAAGCCACAGAGCTGCGCTATTGCCAACTCTTGTGATTTGATCATGAGACTTGTGGTATTTGGTATTTTTCTTAAAACTTTAGGCCCTGGAGTGCTGTGATTCTGAGATTTTCAGCATTATTTAAAAAGAAAAAAATAAGTTGATAGCCCACATGGTTGTGGTGGACAGCTTGAAAATATGAATTCAAAGGCTCAACATCCAGAGGCACATAAAAAGAACTCCAAATACATTATAAAAAAAATCACATGATATTCTGGGAACTGAGTAATAAATTTTGAACATTTGGGGCTGGCAATACTGGAATTGTTATTGTATTTTGTCTCTCACAGGAGGAGATCATATGGGTCCAAAAGATATAAATTCTACATAACTTCTAACATTTGGAAACCATTTTGCAGCCTCCTTACAAAACAAAAAGACAAACAATCCCTTTGCAACTGATTAAGTATTCCCTGACAAGTCTTGTATAACAGCAGAATGCACAGTAATGTAACTAAGAACATCTCATATTGCAGCAAAAAATATTAATTAGCATGGTTCCAAATAGGGCTCAATTCTTCTGGGATTGAAGCATTTTAAAAATCTCTTATTCATTCATTTTAGTATGCATACTCAACAGAGCTGTCAGCTTCACTTTTTATAAGTCACAGGCAGTTTCGCTGTGGGAGTAATGTTTAATGCCATTATACACATATACAAAAGACTGACTTTTAATTTAAAAAAAGAATGTTTTGCCACCACAAGTTCTCAGTGTACCATTCAATAAACATAGAATAGATTTTTTATCTATAGATTTTTAATTTTTCTAAATCAGTGATTGATTAATAATTCAAAAGGATTTTGCCTCTCCCCTGCTGTCTTTATCAAGCCGGAACTTATGAGCTCTGAAATGCTTTGTGTGGTTTAGGATGGAACTACAGTACAATTAGGAGGTTTTTAATAGATAAATAGGAAAGAGGAGTGTTAAAACCTTTATTCCACCATAAATTATTCACTATACCTGAATTATTAACAAAGCAATGACAATATTTTTGTCTATTTCTGTCATAACTAAGTAAACACATTTATTAAGTGACAGACAATATGGTTTCTACATGTAAAGAATGCATTTTGATATTATTTAAATTTAAAAAAACATATTAAAGACCAGTTACTATAAATAGTTGCAATACCATGAAGATCTGGGTATCTTAGTAAGATACTGGATAGTGTCAAACAGAATATTAAACTTATCCTTTATTGCGGTGGAAAAAAACCTCAAAAGAATTATAAAAGCATGACAAAATAACATATGACAAAAGTGAATATAAAATGTTTCTGTTTAAAATAAGATAAAAATAAATTAGTGGACTGACAGTTTTTCCATGTTTGTACATACATAGGACTGGGGAAGGTTGAGGTCAGCAAAAGCACTTTAATCATATCATAGAATCATAGAATCATAGAATTCAAGATCAGAAGGGACCATTATGATCATCTAGTCTGACCTCCTGCAAGATGCAGGCCACATAAGCCGATCCACCCACTCCTTAGCAAGCGACCCCTGCCCCATGCTTCGGAGGAAGGCGAAAAACCTCCAGGGCCATTGCCAATCTTCCCTGGAGGAAAATTCCTTCCCGACCCCAAATATGGCGGTCAGCTGAACCCCGAGCATGCGGGCAAGACTCTCCAGCCAAACCCTCTGGAAAAGGTTATATCATACCATTGACCCATTGTACTATTTACCAGTGTGGCACTTAATTGACCTATTGACTAAGCCCGTTATCCTATCATACCATCCCCTCCATAAACTTATCTAGCTTAATCTTAAAGTCATGGAGGTCCTTCGCCCCCACTGTTTCCCTCGGTAGGCTGTTCCAGTATTGCACTCCCCTGATGGTTAGAAACCGTCGTCTAATTTCAAGCCTTAATTTCCTGACTGACAGTTTATATCCGTTCGTCCTCGTGTCCACATTAGCACTGAGCTGAAATAATTCTTCTCCTTCCCTGGTATTTATCCCTCTGATATATTTAAAGAGTGTAATCATATCTCCTCTTATCCTTCTTTTGGTTAAGGAAAACAAACCGAGCTCCTCAAGTCTCCTTTCATACGAAAGGCCTTCCATTCCTCGGATCATTCTAGTGGCCCTTCTTTGTACCTGTTCTAGTTTGAATTCATCCTTCTTAAACATGGGAGACCAAAACTGCACACAATACTCCAAATGAGGTCTCACCAACGCCTTACATAGTAAATAAATGCGCTACCAATAAGCTATCAGCTTACACTAACTGATCAGGAGATAAATGTTTGACACCTCCTGAAATCTTCCTGGATGCTAGAACTCCTCACAAAATATCATATTACAAAATGTTTCAATTAAAGAAGAGAGACTACACTTTTATAAATTTTTTTTGCAAAAAAATATGCCCCTTCTTTAGGCTCACTGACCTAGAAATAAAAATGTGCATGAAGTTTATCCCCATTTAGATTAGTTGCTTTCACACCGACATAATGTGAAAACTAGTGAGCATTGCAAGAGTTCAGTCCACGAATCAGGCCCTCACTGATTAAACATTTATTTCAGAATTAATTAAAATTATGCTTATAATTAACACATTATCTAGTTAATCTTTACAACACACCTCTGAATTAGGCATTATTTTCATTTTATAGATTGGAAAACTATGCCAAAGATGTTGAGTGGATTGCCCAAGGCCACAGAAGGAGACAATTATTAAAGGCAGACCTCAGAGAGTTTAAGCCTGGAGAGACCATTACATCATCTAGCCTGACTTCGTGTATACCACAGGCCATTAAATTTCACCCAGTTACCCCTGTACTGAGGCCAATAACTTGTGTTTAACTAAAACATATTTTCCATAAAGGCATACAGTCTTGGTCTGAAAGACATCAAGAGAAGGAGATTCCATCACTCCTCTTTGTAATTTGTTTCAATGTTTAATCATTCTCAGTGTTAAAATATTATGCCTAATTTGAATGTGTTTTGCTTCTGCTTCCAGTCACTGGTTCTTGTGATGCCTTTCTCTAATAGAATAGAAAGCTCTTTAGTACTAGGTATTTTTGCCCCATGAAGGAAGTTAGACATTAATCAAGATACCTCTCAATCTTCTTTTTCTGATAAGCTAAATAGATGGAGTTCTTTAAGAGTCACTGTAAGGCACTGTCTCCAGCCCTCAAATTGTTTCTGTGTCTCTTTTCTGGACCCTCTCCAAATTTTCAGCATCCAAGGATCACACTAGCCTCTTTTCCCCACCATAGCATTGCACTGGAAGCTCATGTTGAATCGCTTGTCCATGATGACTCTCTAATTCCTTTTCAGAATCACTGCTTTCCAGGATATAGTCCCCCATTCTGTAGGTATGAGCATCCCTCCATGTTCCTAAATGTATGACCTTGCATTTGGCTGTATTACAGTAAACTTGTTTGAATGGACCCAGTTAACCAAGTGATCCAGGTCGCTCTGTTTGACTGCCCCATCCTCCTCATTATTTACTACTCCTCCAGTTTTTGTTTCATCTGTAAATTTGATCAGCAGTGATTTTATATTTACTTTCAGATAACTGATGCAAGTGTCAGGCCTAGTACCGATATCTCTGGAAACCCACTAGAAACACCCCCATTTGATCGTGATTCTTCACTGACAATTACTTTCAGATCTGTCAGCTAGTCAGTTCCTAATCCACTTAAGGTGTGCTCTGCTGATATTGTAGAATAGCATTTTTTTAGAATTAGAACTCTAGAGTTCTTGGCTACCAGACATTTCTCCAAACCGCTTTCTTAATCTGAAATTCATTGAAATTCAAAGTTAGGGCCTGATTTTCAGAAGTGCCGAGGCCCTGCACCTCTCCTTGACTTCAAATGAAGTTGTGAGTACTCAGTACCTCTGGAAAAATAATGAACCCTTTGGAGGCTTCTTGAAAAATCCTCTGAACCACTAAGCCTCAAAAGGTCCAGTGACAGTAGGTTTAATGTAGCCATCGCAAACTATAAAAAAATAAAGAAATGTAAAATGAACTTACTGGTAGGTAAAAATAGTTGTTTTGTATATACCACAGTGTTTGAGCACTTGTTTCGGGAAAACTTGCATTTGATGAATTAAGAACTGGGATGAAAATTATCACAGGATCATCCAGGAAAAACTAGAGGAAAATAATATGAAGTTTGTTAGTATCTTCAGGGGTGACAGATCAAAGAAGTAAACAGAGAGGGAAAAGCTCAATCATTAATTACTTATTTTGATAGAAGCAGAATCAGAGGTCCCAAGTCATTTTTGAATGGAATGCAATGGGGTTTATATTCAAATTACCATCATGTGTGCCCACACTGCAAAAGAAAATACATCATGAAGTACTTTGATGTAAACTTATATTTAGGCTGGGCAGAATTACATTTTAAAAATAATTTTGACAGAGAATATTGATGTTTATTGTTAAGCATTTTTAATTCAAATTTTCACAACTGCAAAATCAAGGAGGGATCAGACAATAATTATTTAATGACACTAGACATTGAGATTCAAAAAGTTAAATTGTTAAAACACAAATAGTCAACATCACATGTCAATATATGCAAAGTAAATATCATTAAATAATATTAATAAGTTCGCAAACAGCATTTTTGTTACTTTGTCTATCTGTAAATTTTTATTGTCATAGATGAAATATTTTTTGTCAGCTTGTGTGTGTATGGTGACATCAACATTTACCAATACAAATCTAACCCTTCCAACCTACATTCATCTACCTTCAAGCATTGCCATTAAGCAGTCTACAGCAATCTGTGGAACTAGAAACGTAAGTTTTATTATACTATGAACACGTACCAGTGCCAGGTGAAATAGGAGACTGAGTAAAACAAAAAATAATAAAAGAATACACAAGGGGAAAAATACACAGAAATGTTGTCAGTTTTCATGAAACAAACACCAATTACTTCTGAAGTATGTGTTTGGATTTTGCTCTCTTTCATCAAACCATCTCCACTTGCTATGTCACTTTGGAGATTCTGTAGTGCCTATATACACGGTATTTTAATGTAGCATTCTCTTTTCTCTCCATTAGAGATAACTCAGCCTTTGCATTCACATCCTTGGGGGTGGGGAGGAGGGAGTGGAATGGAAAGAAAGCTGTATTTTTATTAACCCCAATGTTTGCCAGTATTTCAGCAAACTACCATTAAGTTCTTATTTTCACCTTTAATTTATATTCCAAGCAGATTTTTCTCTCACATTCATATAATCTATCCTCTGTTTTGGACCATGTGCAATGCAGGATGACAGTGCTTGCTGTGCTGATGCTCCTTTGAAGAGGAACCTAGGATGAGCACTTCTGTGCTTTTCTAATTTATCTGACCAGAAGACTGTACAAATGCAAGATAGTGATACCAGGTTCTTTTCAGCTTCATAACTAACTTGTTAGCTTCCAGGGGTGTTTGCATTGAGGTATTTAGAGTTAAGTGGCATGTCATCCACTACAATCAAATCTAACAAAATCCAAAACAAATTGTTTAAAAATATACCTTTATCACTAATTAAAACTAATATTATCACAAAAATGCAAGGTTAAAATAAAAAAGAAATGCATGTAGGGCTTTCTTGTGCCTTTAAAACATGGCCTCACTCTGGGGCCAGTTCAGAGGGGCACAACCAGGGGCGGCTCTAGAAAATAGGCTGCCCCAGGCAGCGCGGTGTGCTGCGCCGCCCTTCCTGCGGCTCCGGTTGAGCTCCCGCGGCAGGTCCACCGGAGCCCCGGGACGAGCGGACCTGCCGCAGGCATGACTGCGGGAGCTCCACCGGAGCCGCGGGAACAGCGGGTCCGGCGGCTCCGCTTGAGCTGCCGCAGTCATGCCTGCGGGAGGTCCAGCCGAGCCGCGGGACGAGCCCCCCTCCGCAGTCATGCCTGCGGCAGGTCCGGTCGTCCGCGGCTCCGGTGGACCTCCCGCAGGCATGACTGCGGCAGGTCCACCGGCCCAGCCTGCCGCCCCCTAGATTTGGCCGCCCTAGGCAACAGCTTGGTTTGCTGGTGCCTAGAGCCGCCCCTGGGCACAACTCTCCCATTCATAGTTCCCAGAGGCACTGTATATGGGATATGCAGATCTGAGGGAGTTTTAGGAAGTGTAGCTAGCCACTGCTGCAGCTTTTGAAAGGGTGCAGAGAACACTCCCCTCCCATGTAAGGCCAGCCTTGCAGCACAGCACAGAGAGGGATATGCCCATAACATGGCTCTCTCTGCACACCCTTTGAAGAGGTCAGGGCTGCTGGAAGTGCAAGAGCTAATTGGGATGTCTCACCTACTTGTGTACCAGTGGTGGACCAGACATAATCTTTCCCTAGGATGATGTTGCTTTTTTAAATGCATTTTTATCATTAAGTCACTGGTATTATAATAATTTATTTGTGTTACAGTAGCATCTACAGGCCCTAACTGAGATAGGCACCTCATTATGCTAGGTACTGTACAAAGAGATAATAAGAGACAGTCCCTGCCCTGAAGAACTTGAACAATAAATAGAAAAAACAGACAAAGGTTGGGTGAAATATTTATTATTATTACTATTTATTATTATTTATTATATGCTAGAACAATTTGCTGAAGAAATCAAGTCTGAAGAATCAGGGCAGAAACAAAAACCATTTTTCACTGTTTGCATTTGCATACAGGTGCTGGCTTATTTTGCCAGGTTCTAGAGCATTGGTTATTGGCCACTGCTATGTTCTTAACATTTTATATGTGTGCATTGAGCCCAAATGGGTCTTGACTCCTAATATACCCTTTTAAAATCTGCACGTTTCTACATTAGTTTATTTTTGTTTTTTTAAAAAACATGTTTCAGCCAATTCTAGATTTGATGACAAAAAGACAAAGTATTATTTTTCAAATATTAAAAAAAGTGAACAAAGAATTGTAGACTTCCTACCTTTACTTACCTGCCTAAGGTAAATGTCACAGACTCATCAAATTTAAATATATTGAATAAATATGATGCACACAACCATGTAGTTAAATAAGTTTACCTTCTCCCCTAATATATTTACAAGAGTCTGTCAACATGGGGTAAAATTTTGAAATAACATTGAAGAATTTAGTTACACACCTACCATTAACATTAATTGAAATCACAGAAATAAATCCTGCCCTTCTTTAGATCTTTGACACCAGAATTCATTTAAGGGATAAGCACTGGGAACTGTGTTTTATGAGGCCTTAATCAAACCCACCCAATGTAATAAATCTCCATAATATACTAAATTAAACTCAAATTTTCCTCTGTAATCCCTGTATTATATCATTGTGGTACCCAAAAGGAATACTCTGTAGAGGCATAAAGATTTCTTCATTGAACTATAAGTGTATCTTTTTGATAAACAGATTGTAAGGCAAAGCTTATTTAAATATATAATATGTGTGCACATCAAGACTTTAAAATAATCACACCTTAGAAAATAATTTATAGTGCCAAATTATCTGTGGATGTAAATTCACATATTTACAGATTCCAAGATCAGAAGGGACCATTGTGAACATCTAATCTGATCTGCAAAACACATGCCATAGATCTTCTCCAAATTAATTCCTGCTTCAAGTAAAACAGCTGTGGTTGAATTAGAGCATATCTTTTAGAAAACCCAATCGTGATTTAAAAATTGCCAGTGATGGAGAATCCACCACAATTTTTCAAATGTTATTCCAAAGTTTAATTATTTTCATGTGCCTTATTTCTAGTTGGAATTTATCTGAATTCAACTTCCAGGCACTGGATTTTGTTACACCTTTGTCTGCTAGATTGAAGAGCCCTCTATTTTCAAATTTCTGTTCCTCATGTAAGTACTGACAAACTGATCAAAATCATTCCTTGATAAGCTAATTAGATGGAACTCCTTGAGTCTTTCACTGCTCAACATTAACACAACATTACCAAAACTTAACAGCGACATCTACTTCCTGAGAAAATGCAAGAAACAAAACATTATTCCCAGAGGACTCACCATCTATAACCCTCTGATCATCTCCTACAACTCCAAATATGCTGAACAGCTCTGCAGAAGGTCTTCAGAAAAAATGGAGAAACCATCTCCTGCACCTCACATACTCCAGAAGGAACCACTCAAACAAGAAAGACGAGGTTTTTTACCTGTAACTGGAGGTTCTTCAAGATGTGTGGTCCCTATCTGTATTCCATGTACCCGAAACTATAACAATGTTTAAAAGAGAACTGGATAAATTCATGGTGGCTAAGTCCATAAATGGCTATTAGCCAGGATGGGTAAAGAATGGTGTCCCTAGCCTCTGTTTGGCAGAGGATGGAGATGGATGGCAGGAGAGAGATCACTTGATTGTTGCCTGTTAGGTTCACTCCCTCTGGGGCACCTGGTATTGGACACTGTCGGTAGACAGATACTGGGCTAGATGGACCTTTGGTCCCACCTGGTACGGCCATTCTTATATTCTTATGTTCTTATGAAGTTAGAGAATTTGAAAGTAGTGTGTTGGTCCACCCATGAGCCCTGACTTGCCTCATGTTTCCGTCCAAGGTGATAAAGGGCATGGCGAACCAACTGCATCTTCAGTTCCTTCTCCATCATGAATCAGACAGATCCATAGCAAAGGGGAAGGAGGGTGGGAAGTGGAATACAGATTGGGACCACACATCTCGAAGAACCTCCAAATACAGTTAAATAACCTCCTCTTCTTTGAGTGATGGTCCCTATTGTATTCTGTTGAGGGTGATTGACAAGCAGTACCTAAGTTGGAAGAGGGTGTGAGGATGAGGACGGAATGGTTGTGCGGAGAACTGCCACACCGAAGGAGGAGTCCGCTGCAGAGTCCTGCACTAATGTTCAGTGTGTTGCAAAGGTGTGCACAGAACTGCATGTGGCCACTTTACATATGTCCTGAATCAGCATGTCTAGAAAGTGAGGCCTCGGGGGCTAGGTAACAAATCATCCATCTTTTGATTGAAAAGATGGGACTAACTGAAGAGGAGGTCTTCAATTGTGTTTTGCACCTCCCTAGAGAAACTGTATGAGTGGAGCCAAGATACCCGACACATAACTGTGGCCATAGCCATGGCCTTTGAGGAGGTATCTGCTGCGCTCACCGCTGATTGGAGTGCTGTTCCAGCTACCAGCTTCCCTTTCTCAATGATCACCCAAAAACTAGCCCTGTTGTGTTGACGGAGACTATCAGTAAATTCCTCAAATTAGCTGTAATTCGAGAAGTCGAATTTGTCTAGAAACGCCTGATAGTTCCTGATCCTGAATTGAAGACAAGATGAGGAAAAGACCTTATGCCTCAAAAGATCCAAACACTGCTCTCCTTGTCAGATGGTGTAAAGCAAGGTGCTGTTGTCTGTCTTGTTCAGTCACGGCTTACAAAAACAGGAAGTTTTGGGGGAGGTGTGGGAAGAGGAACTCGGACCCCTTAGCCAGAATGTAATAGCATCTTTCAGCCCCTTTGGGCGTAGGCATGTATGTGACCAGGGTGTGCCATACTGTTCGTTCTGGCAGGCTCAAGAATGGCATTTTTAATAGGCAGTACAACTCTAGTTTGTCCTGAGGAGTGGGGTATATCTCGTAGTTTATGCTGGGTAACCTAGATTTCCTCCAGTGGAATCTGGAGTTCCCCCGCAACTCTGCACAACAGATCTTGAAACTGCCTAAAGTCATTCAGGGGTGAAGGAGATGCTGTAGTCACTGCTTCATCTGCAGATGAGGAAGCAAATCTTTCTGGTTCTGGTGGCACCATCAGAACTGGGCTAAGGCTCTTCTACCAACAGATCCAAGTGCCTGCTAGAAGGAGCTCTCAATGGAGAGGCAGGTGAAGACTCTCTTGCAGATCAGGCTGGTTCTGAGGAGGCTATTGGGACCAGGGTAGTATGGCCAGTAGGCCGTATCTGGGGGATGCTGAGTTGGTCCCTACAGCACGGGGTACCAGTGGATCTGTGGTGGGTGAAGTTGTGGGTGTTGCCAAGACCAGGACTGCCTCTGTGAATGCAAGTATGGATGGTTAGTAAGTATCGACAGTCACTCTCCAGCTTCTGATTCATTGGTGGAAGAGAAGGCAGACTCTGGTTCCATTGGTGGTACCGCTGGAGCCAATGAAAGGGTGTAGTCCATCGCAGTGGGTGGAAAGGTGTTCTGCAGTTGAAGCATATCATAAGGGGAGAAATAATCTCCCTATAGGTAGAAAGGCCTGACAGACTCTGCTTCTGTTAAGGTGAATGCGACCTGGGGCTCAAACACGGTTCCTTATCTCCCCAGTGATAGAGATACCCTCGGTACTGGTGTTGGTGCCATGGACTTCCGCAGAACGGGCAGATTCCGCAGCTTGTGGGGCATCAGTGCTGACAGTACTGGTGGGTTAGTGCTCAGAACCATCGGATCCCCTTGTTCGTGGGACTTCATTTAATGTTGTTACACTGATTGCTTCAGGAAAAAAATCCTGACTGTGAGATCCTTAGCAAACATCACATCCATGACAATCTCTCCACTGCTGAAAGGACAGCTGTACAGACCTTGAAATCCAACCACCAGATAGCAATCCAACCAGCAGACAAAGGGGGTGTCATTGTAGTTCTCCACCATCATGATTATGTCAATGAGGACAACAACAACTCTCTAACACCACCTACTATAAATAACTCAAAGAAGACCCCACACTAGAATTCATCCAAGAATTTAAGGATATCATCAAATCCTTTCTCGAACAACACAAAAAAAAATCTACATCCTCATGCCCCACAAACGCATCCCAGGGACTTTCTACATGCTTCTCAAAATACACAAAAAAGGGAACCCAGGCAGGCCAATCATATCTAGCCATGGCATTCTTACTGAAGGAACATCAGGACTCATAGAAATCATCCTCAAACTACTCAACCACACAAAGGGCCAGCTTCCTCCAAGACATAATCAACTTCCTCCAGAAACTCTGCAACATTGAATTTATGGCTGAAATTATGGCTTATTACAACAATCTGTAACCCACTAGCCCCCCTTTTTTGGTCTCTGACTGCAGAAGTGTTAACGGGCCACTTCACCCTGAATAGTCCATTAGAATATGTTAACTACTTATGCTAAACAATCTGTTCCACCTTGTATTTAGCTGTGACACTCTGAATACCTTTCTCAGACCTGAAGAGCTCTGTATAGCTCAAAAGCTTGTCTCTTTCACCAACATACGTTGGTCCATTAAAATATATTACCTCACCCACCTTTGACGGTAAAGCATTTTTCAATCCTTTACTCATTCTTATGTCTCTCCTCTGTGACCTTTACAAATTTTCAACATTCTTCTTGAATTGTAGACACCAAAACTGGATGCAGTATTTCAGTAGCACTCACACTAGTGCCAAATACATAGGTAAAATAACTTCCCTATTCCAACTTAATATTATCCTTTTATATCTCCAAGGATCACATTAGCTCTTTTGGCCACAGTGTTGCACTGGGAGCTTATGTTTAGCTGATCACCCACAATGACCCCCAACTCTTTTTCAGAGTCTCTGCTTCTCAGAATTGAGTCCCCTTTCCTGTGAGTTTGGCCTACATTCTTTGCTCCTAGATGTCTGACCTTACATCTGACCATATTAAAAGACATTGTTTGCTTCTGCCCAGCTTACCAAGTGATCCAGATTTATCTGTATCAGTGACCTGTACTCTTTATTATTTACCACTCTCTCCCAGTAATTATTTTTTGTTTTCTTCCAGGTCATTGACAAAAACGTTGGATAGCATAGGGCCAAGAAGAGATCCTTGCAGGGCCCCTCTAGAAACACACCTGCTCAATCATGATTCCTTGTTTACAATTACATTTTGTGACCTATCAGTTAACCAGTTGTCAAAATGGGATTGTAAAGGGGATAGCTGCATTTTCTCCTGTTGAATTTACCCATTTTCAGCAGCAACAAATTTTACTCATAAACAGCTGACACAGTCTTTTACTAAGTCAGCAGACACTGGTGCTCCCTTTTAGAGACAGACTCCCCCCTGTTGGCCTTGTCAGCCATGGCCCACCTTTATCCCACACCCTTTAAGGAACCTAATATCCAGGGATGTAATAGAAGGGATTCTGGCCAGCTGCTTGTCTCCTTGCCCACTTTGCAGATCCCTACAGAGGCTGGTTAAAACTTGGTCTAAAGAGAAGAAACAAAACAACCCTCAAATAATAGATTTTAAATAGGAAAATGGTCTCTTTCAAATGTTTTTTTTTCCAGTTAGGTATTACTAGTATTACAGTAGAACCGACAGGTGTCTAGTTGCTCTACAGACACATAGCAATGGATTATCCTAGCCTCAAAGAGCTCACAAGCTTATTATCTGGATAGAGAAAGCAGACATGGGGTGAGAGAAAGGGTATAAAATACAAGCACAGGGAATGCAGTGGTGGTTCAAAAATGTAATGTTAGCACCACATTTAAAAATAATTTTGAGTGGGTTTTATTTTATTTTTATTTATGTATTATGTATATAAACTGTATTCTAGGACTGGGTAGTTGTGATGGAGGCAGGAAGGAATTAGCTAAAAGCAAAAACAAAGGAAAGGAGAGGTGACATTGTGTTGTATCAACCAGGCAAGTTGCTAACAACTTCAACAGGACTTTATTTTTACAGTGGAAACCTCTGTACCAAGCTGCTGCTGTACCCTCTGTAACTCTCACTCAGCCTCCTCAACTCCTCCCCACTCCTTCCTGTTTCCTGTCCTTTCAGACACCAAACAGCCAGTGCTCCCAGTTCTAATAATTACAAGCACATCTAAACACTGCATTCCCTCCTCTCTTAAGAAACTCTCCCAAATAAAATAAACATTGTTGTTCTAACCACAGGAACAAATAGAAAACAAGACACTATACTACTGGCAGAAATATTACACTGGAAACACTGTAGATACTACATGACACAGTCTTTAGTCCAGACAGGTGGTCATCTGGATCTGACAGGCCGTCTCTCAAGCCCCGGTTCCAGTGCTATGTCTTATTGTGTTGGTTTTATGGTGAAGTCATTCAATGCAGACTGGGTGTTGGCATAATCTCCTCTTGGTGCATAGGCAGGTGCAAGCTAAGAAGCATTCCATACCTGCCCATCAGAAAGTCAATAGGTGTAAGGTCCCTTCTTCTCTATGATTTTAAGAGGAGCTGTGAATTTATGGGCCCCGTTGTGTAAAATTCTAGGTTTTCATATTCTAACAAAGGAACCACACTCAAACTTTGATTCCTTAGCACCTCACCGCTTGTCTGTGAAAGCCTTATACTTTGCATGGTTCTGTTCAACTGTTTTTCTCACATCATCCTCGTTTGGGGCATCAGGTCGTGCCTTTAACAATCCAGCAATGTTCAGTTTAGTATTCATTTGTT
Organism: Mauremys reevesii; assembly: GCF_016161935.1. Taxonomy (NCBI): domain Eukaryota; kingdom Metazoa; phylum Chordata; order Testudines; family Geoemydidae; genus Mauremys; species Mauremys reevesii. The sequence goes on along the minus strand of NC_052624.1, from coordinate 127,004,211 downwards.
TCCTATGCAGTAACTCTGTGGGTGATCTTTATGTTGTGGCATGTCATGTAGCCCGGTATGTTTGTAAGAAATCAGTAGTGAAGGGTATCCACCATCACCCTTCCAATTTAGCTGTTTGCAAACTCTCTTTTAAACCTCTGTTAAACCGTTCGATTTCCCCATTGGCTTGAGGGTAATATAGGGATGACCTTCTGTGTAAAATGTTCCTCTCTGCTAGAAAGGTTTCAAACTCCAGGGAAGTAAATTAACTACCATTATCAGAAACCAGTTCTTTGGGGTTACATTCCCTGGTAAAAACTGAAGAGAGGAACTTAATTACTGTAGCAGAAGAGATTTGTGATGTAAACGCTACCTCAGGCCATTTATTGAAATAGTCTATTAAAGTGATGGCAAAATGACAGTCAATTGGAGCAGTATCAAAGGGTCCTACAATGTGAATCGCCACTTTTTCCCATGCAGATTCAGGAAGAGGAACAGGCTGTAATGGAGGGGTACATGTCACTGCTGTCTAATCATGCATTTGGCAAGTGACACAGGATTTTATGAGTGTTTCAGTTTGAGAGTCCATTCCTGGCCACCCATACAGATCCCATAGTCGTTGTTCGGTTCTGACAATTCCTTGATGAGTATCGTGTGCTAGGTTTTGACTGTAATTCTTCTGGCACAAGTAGCCAGTGTGTACCTCATAGCACACAGCCATCGAGCAAAGAAAGTTCATCGCGAACTCTAAAATAAGGCAGCAAAACTGGGTCAAGGTTTTTAGGGTTACTGGGCCAGCTCTTTGTCAGAAATTCCTGTAGTTTTTGTTGAATTGGACATGCTGAACAAGCAGCTTGAAATTGTTCTCTTGTAACTGCAGTAAGAGTGCTTGTAATAAGCGCAACTACTACATCCTCATCCTCCGGTGGACCATCTGTGAAAGCAAAGGCAGGCGAGAAAGGCAATCAGCTACCACATTTTTGTTTCCAGGCTTATATTCCAGGTCATAATTGAAAGAGAGTAGTCTTGCAGACCATCTAGCAATACAATATCCTGCTCTTCCCAGTCCTTTCATGGTGAGCAACGTCGTCAAAAGGCTGTGGTCTGTGCGCAACTTGAATGTGTGGCCCCACAGGTAAGTTCTCCATTTTTCAGTAGCCCATAGACAAGCAAGTGCTTCTTTTTTGACTGTAGAATATTTTCTCTCAGCATTATTCAGTGTCCTTGAAGCAAATGCAACACATTGAGAAGACAGGAAGAATGGAGAGGACCAGACAGGGTCGGGAGAAGAAAAATGAACTGAAAAGAGTGTGAAGAAGGAAGCAGGAGAGGGTTGGAGCAAGCAGCCAATCAGTATAGAGAAAAGAATGTCCTGAGTTTTGGTAAAAGACACAGTACTGTTTTCATAGCTCCATGCAGATAACAAAGATATATGCTTGTGAGACAGTGTCATGCCTTTATTCACAACTTCCTCTTCTATACCTTCTATGGCGGATGTGGTAGAGGTACCTCTGATTTACTTGAATTGCCTGACATGTGTATAAGACTGGCATAAAAATCTGCCGTTCTTGGGAGCATCAGAACTCCCCTAGGTTCGTAAATGCTCTAAAGCAGGCCTGCACAACATGCGGCCCGTGGAGCCTCACTGTGCGGCCCGCGGAGCCTCACTGTGCGGCCAGCGGGGGTATTCTAAATCCCCCGCACACGGCGCTCTGCGGGTAGCCCAGTGCCTTTTGACTCCCGGCTGCAGCTGGGATTTAAAGGGCTCAGGGCTCCCCGTGGCTGAGAGTCAAAGCCTCTGGGCTGCCCGCAGCCGCGGGGAGCCCTGAGCCCTTTAAATCTCAGCCGCGGCCGGGAGTCAAAGGCTCTGGGCTGCCCGCAGCCCCGGGGAGCCCTGAGCTCTTTAAATCTCAGCCGCGGCCGGGATTCAAAGGGCTCTGGGCTGCCCACAGAGATTCCCGGCCGCGGCTGAGATTTAAAGAGCTCAGGGCTCCCCGGGGCTGCGGGCAGCCCAGAGCCTTTGACTCCCGGCCGCGGCTGAGATTTAAAGGGCTCAGGGCTCCCCGCGGCTGCGGGCAGCCCAGAGCCCTTTAAATCCCGGCCACGGCTCCAGCAGATGGGCTGGGGCTGGGATTTAAAGGGCTCGGGCTCCCCTCAGTGGCAGGAGCTCTGGGCTCTTTAAATCCCTGCCCCAGCCCCAGAAAGCTCCGGGTTCCCCCAGCCACCGGAGCCCTGGGCCCTTTAATTTGCCCCTGAGGGCTCCCAGCCACCTCTTCAGCTGGGAGCCCCTGGTTGATTTAAAATCAAGTATCACCTCCCCACCCCCAACCTTCCTTTTTGGCCCACAGCTGTTTTGGTGGGGCAGCGCTGGGGAAGGAGGGTTTGTTTCTGCAGGGCTGGGTGGTGCTGGGGCGGGGTGTTTTCGCGGGGCCGGGATGTGCTGGGGGGGGCGTGTTTCCGTGGGGCCAGGGGGTTTCAGCCCTCAGCTGTTTTCTTTGGAGTAATGTGGCCCTCGCTGCTTTACGAGTTGTGCAGGTCTGCTCTAAAGCTACTCTCACCATGGCTTTAATCCTGTTAGGGTCCACAAATTAGGTTTATGACACAGACTGACAAGGCACAATGAGAATTAAGATTTTATATTTTCTATCCAGCTACTCATTAAATCTCCCAAGTTTGATGACCTAATAGGTCTTTTCTATCTCTGTCTCCCTGAGAGTTCAGGATTATTCCCTACAGTATATTTCCTAGTGCTTTGTTCCATCCAGTTAAAATTCCTAGCAAAAGGGGCACCTTCCTTTCCCCCAGATGAATACTGCACACTGTAACATAACTCACTACATCTAATCTTCAATGAGACCAGGATTAGACACCGCCAGCTACAGTTAAAAAGCATTTCTGATATTTACATTACATCGGCTGTTTTTAAATTTCATCCTATTATTCCTGGCTATATTACTGTAACAACATTAAAACTAGATTCAAATATTCAGTAAAAATATAATTCGAATTATCAGTGTTCTCTACATCTGTCCCTTGCAATATGAAGTATGAGTTTGAGTTGGCATTTTGGGTTTGATTTTATGATTTATTAGATACACTATGGGTAGATAATCATTAGACCTTAATGGCTACATTTTGCCTTTTCCTAATGAAAGAGTTCATGGAAATAAATGCAGTTAATGGACTCTATTCTTAAGAACATGTTGCTTGGAGCTATAATAATGATACTTCAGTCTCACCCACAATTTGCTATTAATATTAAGCCAATGCAAATTTTGCAATAATATTTTAAAGTCATTTTTTAAAATCAGAGCTAAGATTTAGTGCCAAGGTGGGAATTGTACTTAAAATGATCATCAAATGAATATCATGGAACATGGTTATTTGTTATATTGCAGTCAAAAGTGCTAATTCTACAAGACAATAAGGCTTTAAAGTACAGCTTTTGAAGCCCTACAGTCATTTGCATTCTGAATAAAAGAAGAACTTGAACTAATTAAAGCCAATTTGTTGAAAAAAGCATCATTTTGACCTTGTTCATTTTAGGAACAATTTTTAATTTTATAAACATTCATACGCTAGTGTAGTTTTAACTTCAACCCAAAAGTAAACGTCTTTGTTTCATTTCTACTTACAATTACCAAAAAGAAGAAATGCAAAATTTGGATCCAGACTGAGAATGGAATTTAGTAGAATTTTGATAATGTTTGACTCTGGGGTTTGTTTTGAGCCTATCTCTTCTTATCATACAAGGTGGGGAATGTGAGGGCAACCTCTCATCCCCCAAAGGCAACCCCACCCCCAACCAACCTACAATTATCTTCATAGACTGAACCAGATAAAGTTCTAGTAGATCTTGCTCCTTTCACAAATCATACATGTCAGTGTTTAGGAACTCAGACAAGTAGATTTCAGCAATGAGACATCTCAAGTATAGTTATTACAAATGGCTGACTACTGTCTCCTGAAAAATGCTATGTGAAAGCAAACCAAAAAAAAAAAAAAGTAATATATATTCAAAACAATTCTGTAATTAACTGAAGGACAGTTACCATTTTCAAACTACTTTAAAAACTCTAAGTAATTAAGCCCAGTAACTACCCTGTGAAAGAGTGAAGGGTACAATTGTCAAAAGTGCTTTTCCTAAATACCATTGACCTTCAGTGAAACTAAGGCTATGTCTACACTGTGTACCTTCCACCGGCACAGCTGTAAGGTCTCCTGTGTAGCTGCTTTCTGCCGGCAAAATAAAATCACCCCCAACAAGCGGCAGTAGCTTTGTCGGTGGGAAAGTGTCTCCCACCAACATAGCACTGTCCACACCAGCGCTTTTTGTCGGTAAAACTTTTGTTGGTCAACAGAACACTACCAACAAAAGTGCAGTGTAGACATAGCCGAAGGTTCCAAAGTGCCCAAGGCTCAGATTTTTAAGGCATTTAAGTGTTCAAAAGAGATTTAGGCACTTAGGAGCCTAAATTCCATTCACTGTCAATGGGATTTTGGTTCCTAAGTGCCTAAATCCCTTTTGAAAATGAGATTTAGTCTCCTAAATAAGTTAGATATATGCTGAACACAGCAATACCAAAATACTTTAAACATCTGGTGTAAATCACTTTTGAAAAAAAATACTCTAAGTAAATAGTACTATTCCCATTTTTAGATGGGCAATGGAGGCAGAGAAATTACAAGACTTTCCCAATTTTAAAGAGGGAATCAGGCACGGGGCCAAGAAAATAAACAGTCGTTCTTGGCTCCTATGCTCTGCTCAAGCCACTAGACCATGTGTCCCTCAGATTAAAAGTGGACAGTTGATTCCAATGCTAAGCAGCCACAGGATTGGAGGCTCCCTGCCCTTTTTAATGAAAATTTAGAAATCAGTCAGTCCCCCACTCAGAATTCCAGTGAAATGCAATCATTCGTTTACCTGTGAATTGTGTATTTAAGAGATTAGAAATGGACAATTATTACAATTACATGAATTTATCGTATTACAAGAGAAGAGAAAAGTACATTCCTGTGTTACTGGAAGTGGAAAGCAATTTGTCATTTTGGCCTTCCGCAGAGAAGTAATCAAAGATCAGAAAGAAAGAAGAAAATAAGAGAATAGCCAGGATTTGACCATATTAATTTTAAAGAGTGATCTTGCTCAATTTGAATTCAATTTTTCTATTAACTGAATTGGGACCTTAAATAATACATTTAATTTCATATAAATGAGAAATAATTAAACTGTATTAGAAGCCATTTTTATTATATGGTAGAATGCCCCAAGCACCTAGGATCTGCAACAAAATGGCTTAACATTTCTCATTTTATCAACCATAACTCATTATCTAAACTAATAGGCACAGATTGTGATTTCTGCCATGCAGGGGAGGGGGAAGAAAAAGGGAACAGCTATAGTGTTGAAGGGAGGGAGGGCATGTAAGTCATTATGCCTCTGAAGGACAGACTGGCAGAATGGCTCAGGGGAGTCAGTGCAAGTATTCTCAGCACTAGTCTTTCCTACACGAGCTTCCCTAGTGCCAGCCACTGGACAACAACTAATATGCTGCGCCCTAGCCAATGTTCCCTCTATTTTTTCCATCCATGTGCAAAATGATTTTTGTTATGTTCACCAATATCGAGGTAATGCGTGGATGTGCACCACCAATAGAAACAAAAACCCTAGATATAATATTTTTTTTAAAAAGTTACCATAGGGATAATTACTCCAGCCAGGACAGGTTAGGCATTTTAGAACTCACTACTCAAAGAATAAAATTTAAGCATAAGAGAGGAATAAAAATTATGAAATACATTGACCAGTCAAAAAACTAAAATAACAGCACTTTGAAGGAATAAAATCACAGAGAATATATGTGCATTGCAGAAAGTATCAAAAAGTAACAACAACAAAAACAATAATACAAGTATGTGTGGGGAGGTGAGTTTGAAAGACAGAGTGTATGTATGTGTGTGTGAGAGAGACACACGTGTGTGAGAGACAATGTGTCTGTATGTGTGTGCTGCCCCTTTAAGTAGATCGGCATTCACCAGTCTTCAGACACAGCAGCAGTCACCAGCAACCTCCATCCCACAGCCTACTCCGGAGACCTGTCATGTCCGTCCCCTGCTCTGTGGAGATGCGGTGAGAGAGGGGGACACCTTGCTATCAGAAACACCCCCTCCCCTCCCCCCAGGAGATTCCTGGGAACAGCTGGCTAGGGGCTCCAAGGCAGAGGGTGTGGCAGTGGGGGGATGGGCACCTGACCTGCGCGGCACTTGATAGACTGCTGGGCAGCCACGCAGCTTAGAGGAAACTTAGGTCCTAGCCATACCACCTACCCAGCTGAGTATCTCCCCTCTCTCTTCTTGGTGCTATAGAGTATCACTGGGCATGTTTGCCTGGCTCTGCCTACCATATAAGAAGAGCTAGATCATCATTCTACCTGGAAGGAGGAGGGGAATGAGGCTTTTTGTATGCTTTTCCTCACTAATGCACTCATACAGGGCAAGACAGAATGTAGCCCTTTATGTTGCTTCTGTGTTCCCTACAATAATTGTAGCTAGTATTTTTACCCCATCTCACTACCAGTCTCTCTGATTTAAGTAACAGACATTTTTCGTAACATTTTCAAAGGCACCTTAGTGGCTTAGCTTTCATCCCACTAACAGGCTCCTAAGTCACTTTGGCACTTTTGAAAATTTTAACCTTTGTCATTTTAAAACAGATTTTTTTTAACAAGGAATTTAAATTAAATGGTATGTAAATTATGAACATGTTGTGGGGAACAGACAGGTGTCAGAAAAAATCAAAGTGAAATTCAAGCTCTTCGTACAGCGTTTTGCAGACATTCAGCTAACATCATAATCCACTGAACTGATCCCTGGACTGTGATGAGCAAATATTTTGTTATTTTTTCTAACAATACATATTTGAATTATGGATTAGGATTATTTATTTTTACACTCAGAGAATGTTTTAAGATTTCCCCAGTACCTTTTACATTAAAAAATTCTCCTAACAAACATGTCCAAGAACTGAATTATTGTTGAGGACGTCTCATACGCAGAGGTCAGAATTGATCACCCCCACTATACTGGATGTTTGCTTTGCTTTGAATTTCTGAGTCATTGGAAGGCCATTACTATCATTCACCCTACTGAAATAACTACAGACTACAACTTTAAAATGTCATCCAAGTAGATGATAAAAATAAAAATAGACCTCACTGGCACAGAACGAGAAACAAAACATCATTATGCTTACCATATTGAATATGGCCATCGTTAATGTTATAGTAGTAGTTGTCAATGTGAGAGTGATTCGTGGCCAGGGACGGTTTGCAATTATTCCAGATGATTTCAAAATCCACAACAGTGAAGCTGAGGCTTTCTTGCTGCATTGCTAAGTATAGAAAAAATGAAACACATAACAGCATGAGTATTCTTAATTCCTATGAGTTCCTTTAGGTTATAATTAAGAATGATCACAATTCTGAATGGTATTAATATGTAGGTCAATTAACTCAAAAAGAACATTGCACAGAAGTGTTCAACTGTTATCTTGCCACAGTGGTTAATTATCTTTCTTATAAATTAAGAAAATTCTTGACATAATATCAGTCCTGGGATTCAGACTGCAAACTAGGTAATAGTTTATTAAACACCCACAATACAATACTACTAATATTAATAATAAATCATAATTAAGAATATAAAATTAATAGCAACATCATCATCACTATTACTAAACTTTTTAAAAAAATAACCAATGCCTGAAGGCCTCTGGGCATTTAAAGAAACAACTAAGGGAATGTTTTCACTGCACACTTAACCCAGATCTCTCACACAGGTTTTTGTCTCTACCATCCACACCAAAAAACCTCACACCCAGGTTTGGAAGTGCTTGAAGCCCAGGCTAGTTTACACAAATGAGGATATAGATTAGAACCCACTCACATTACTGTAAGGACGCAGGGAAAAAAACACTCCAGTGCTGATAGTTCTCTAATGCCCTTCTTACAACTCCCTCTGCAGGATGGGCAAGTTTTCCCGTAATTGACACAAATGACTGAGAAAGTATCCTATAGCGTCTCAGCACAAAGAACCAGGGATGTCTGTGTCCCCCACATGCCCTTCCTTCCCTCCCTCTCTCATAGGCAAATGTGGAAACAGTAAGGACACAGTAATGTAAGTAGGGCTTTGCTGTGGGGATGTTCACATCCAAGTGAGGCTAACATGGGTGCTCAGATACAGATGCCAATTACAGGGCTGCCCAGAGGGGGGTGCAAGTGGGGAAATTTGCCCCAGGCCCCGCAAGGGCCCCCACGAGAGTTTTTCGGGGCCCCTGGAGTGGGGTTGAGTTACCGCCAAAGCGGGGCCCTCCCCACTGCTAAAGACCCCAGGCCCCCTGAATCCTCTGGACGGCCCTGGCCAATTACCCGGGTTGACTGTGCAGTGTAGACATAAACTAGCTGTTCAATGCAGGTTCAGGAATTGTCCTATGCAAAACTGTTTGCAATAATGAGGCCTTTTAAATGGATATATTCAAAGTAGACCACAAAAAAACACCAGGAAGTGGATCAAACAGAAAGCAGCAGAGATCTCCCAACAGTCATTTCCCCATATAATTATATAAATATTATGCTGACTTTTAAATATATATTCAAAACATATTTTTAGTCTTTTTAGTTTTAAAGACTTGTTTGCTGGTGCTTATTAAAGTTAAAGGAATGCCATTTTAGGAAATTGAAGTCCTCTCTTCAGCCACTGGCAAAATAAAGAAACATGACAGCTCAGATAACAGTCTCACTTGAGCAGTGAAGTAAATTGGATGTGTATTGCAGATGGTTTTGCATCTGGACATGCAACTGAGGGCACAGTTTGGCACTAACACTAACATTCCTTATACACAGGGCAAAAAAAATATTATTTCATCCACCTCCACCTGCGTCAGTCTGCACCATTTTTCCCCTTATGGCCTCTAATCATGTAGACAAAAAGTCTGGAGGCACAAGATATTCACATAACATAAACATTATGTGGGCTATGAAGCCAATATTAACTGTCCAAAGACTTCATTAATACAGAGTTACAGTTTCCCAATAGTACATTGTGCCCTTCTAAAATGTCAAATTCAGCTATGCTCCAACCTCTGAAAACTAGGAAATGAAGAGTTAAGGTACACACCAATCCATGACACAACCTTAACTCTGCCCTCTGCCCCAACATGCCAATAATACACATACTACCATTCTACCCTTACAGATAATAACCCCACATGTTGCCTTCCTTAGATCACAATCAGCCCCATTATTCAGGAAATGGGTGAAGAGTGTGAGTCATGATTACATTATCCCAACTGCTTATTAGAGTCTTTCATCTTGCCTCTATTTACTAATGCTAATGTCCCAGACAATACTTCTGCATAAAATCTGAGTCTGCCTGTGGATTTCAGAGCACTTTAAAAGTATTGGTCTTAAATCAGGAATTTTGGTCTCAGAACAAAATCACCACAAGAATCACCTGCAGGACACAGGCAGAGAACAAGGAATATGCACAATACTCATTCTCTGAAGCTCCCAAGAGCAGGGTTGAAACTCCCAGTTAATAGATATAGCACAGGTTTAATGGCCACAGCATGCCACCTACTGACATCCAATTACTTGGACAATCGCATCCCAGAAACCTTCTGCCTTGCAAAACAGCCCTAGTTTTGCTCCACATGCTCTTTTTACTCACATTGGCATATCAGCTTGGGTTGATCCGCTCTCTCTAGATGGAGAGGATTATAGAAGTGCAGTACTATAGTTCTGTGCAGTGAATCTGAGTTTTCTTTGTTAAAATCCATTGTCAAACTGAATCAAGCTATTAATGCATTAATATGCCAGGAATCATCTGAACAATCTACAGTCTCTTGTGTACCTGCAGGGCTCTTCATCCCAAGAATAGTACTTGACATTATATATATATTTTGTAAGGCTAATGGACTGAATTTTGTATAATTTCTTTTAAAATTTACTCTTCTGGTTTTTTTTTATTATAACAATAGTGATATTTATTACTACATGTACACACAGCAGATTTATTTTATGAGGAAAAATTCTGGAGACTACATTGCATTTCAGGAAACAATACATGGTGTAACAAATAAAAATTATCAATCAAAATTTGTTTTGGTGCTTTCATCAGGTTCTGTTCTTATTTTTGTTGTTGTTAGTGTCATCTTGATACTGTTGAAGTTGCATATACTGTTGCCTTTGACCTGAAGAAAAATGTGGACACAGCCACTTTGTGACTTAGGAAATAAAGTTGTAGCAGGTTATTTCCAATCCCCGAAAACCTTTTAGGAGCACATCACAAAGTCTCAAACTTTCATTTTGTATAGTACACCAAACCAAGATATTTTTAGAAAACTTCCTTCTAGAAGACAAGCCAATTTAGACTGGAAGATCTATCTGTCCATGGAAGAAAAGAAAATTGTAATCTTGATTTTGGTAGGTGTATCAGTCAGTTCCATTATTCATTTTAAGTTCAAAGAGTTCAAAGTGCTGAAACCACTCTCTTTTCTTAAGACTTTCATTTCCCCCTTCCAGGACTGCAGGGGTGGCTAAAAAATGCTGTTTTGTTCTAAAAAAGCTAGGAACAAAAATGCATGCATGGGTCTATCGTAGCTCTCCTAATGTAACACGGCTTTACATAAGGAATGTAGCCAAACAGTAAATGTGTAATTTGAACACATTCTTACATTAGATTTCTCAGAACATAATTTAATATATAACTGTTAATCTAATTAACAAATGTGTTGCTTCCACTAAGCCACATTGTAGGAGTATGTGCCTAGTCACACAGTTAACAAAACACTTTGAAGGCAGTCTTGACTCAAAGGCTATCTAAGTGGATAAAGGTGTGTATACATTTTCTCTGTGATGCCTAACGTTCTTGAACCAGGATGTTCCAGGGATCACTTAGCTAGGGGAATGACAGCTTTAACAGTGTGCATTCACACTGCCCCCATGTTTGAAATCTTTAGGACTGGTACACAGATTTTGGCTCTTACCTTCACAGATCACTGTTCTCTCAACAGTGCATCATGATAAGATAGGGCTTTGGAAGACTCAGTGCTTAGCCATTGTTCAGCCAGTGGCAGCAGAGGAAGAGCACTGCTAGCTAGCCTTCTACAGTGTGGCTCAGTAGAGGCAACTTCATGAAGGAACAAAGAAGTGTATCTCTGGTTTTCCAAATTGATTGCATCTAGAGATCTGCACCTCCCCTGTTCTTTGGAGCTTAAGTAGTAAAGCTTCTGAAAGTAGAGAAGAACTTAGGGATAGTTAAAGAGTGAGTGGTGTTTACACCCTCAGATGATGATTCAGTCAGATCTCCTAGAGATCTGTACATGCCTCCTAATTGTCAACTACTGCGTAGAAGTACCACAAACAGTTAGATGGTCCCGAAAACTTAATTCTCTCTCTATAGAAGCTGGCTGCTCTTTTGACATTCAGGGTGTATCATCTTGTTTCCACTGTACAGGAAACACAGATAGTGAGAAAGATAATTTTAATGAAAATCAGATACAGTTTCTGACAGAAGTTTTAGGTGATTCTTTAGTACTATTTTGTTCTTTTGAAAGATGATCTAGGGTGGGTTTGCCATAAGATCCTGAAACTTTAAGATCTTCCCGGCTGGGGTGCCAGCCAATGACACAGAGAGTGCAAAGACAATGAACTAAGAAGTGAACAAATTAGTATTTATATAGCAAAACTACATAGCACAAAGTAAACTAGAACAGTGACTGCAGAACAACATATAAAAATGTGTAGTACACCAACTTTAGCTTTGGAAAAATACATAGAAAAGTAGTGAGAGGGAATCCACAAAGTTAAAAGTTCATTTCAGATGGACATCCAAACGTTTAGCTGCTAATCCAAACTATTTATTTTCATGAGGCACCACATCAAATTACGTGGCCTTCCATCCCTAAACAACCCCTTTCTTCTGTGACAAATCTTTCTGCATTTCCCCCATTTTATATTGTCTACTTGGTGGATACAGTGATCTGGCATCCCCTTCTGACTTCTTTAATGGATGACAACTCTTCTCAATGGCAGAGAAAGCAGGTCCGAACAGGCCCACCCAGAGGATTCAGGGGGCCTGGGCTCTTCGGCAGCGGGTCCCGGAGTGGAAGGACCCCCCACCGCAGGTCTTCGGGGCACTTCGGTGGTGGGTCCCGGAGTGGAAGGACCTCCCACCGCCGAATTGCCGCTGAAGACCCGGAGCGGAAGAAGCTCTGGGGGCCCGGGCCCTGCAAGAGTTCTCTGGGGCCCCCAGAGCAAGTGAAGGACTCCGCTCCAGGACCCCCAAAAAACTCTCGTGGGGGTCCCTGTGGGGCCCGGGACCTGGGGCAAATTGCCCCACTTGCCCCCCCCCCCCCCGGGGCGGCCCTGGGTCCAAATGACTTCTGCTGACCACCCTGAAACCATGGGATAGCCATGGGACTCTGAAGGAATACTATGCAATTTTCATCATATGATTAAACCCAATTAATAAAGCTCAAAACTTAAAAATACACCATTGAAATTTTCACTGACATCCACTAGTGAAACAATTTGTGCATCTTTGACAAAATGTTTGTCAATGTGAAAAATTCTGCAAAAAATTCCCTGACAAACTTGAAAGGAAGCAAGTGCTGAGTATGAATTCTGTGACTAATATTTTGTACAGCGCTAGATGAAACCATATCAGAACCTAAGTAAAATAATTTGAGTAGTCTGAATCCTGGCTAAACACTACACAACCACCACAATTCAATACCACTGGAAAATTAGGCAAAAGTTTGATTCTGGGAAGCTCAATACAGTGGGATCACTGAATTTCAGAACTGAGTTGTATTAACAGAAAAATCAGTTACTAACCTTTCATAACTGCTATTCTTCTAGATGTGTTGCACATATCAATTCCACTATTCTAGTGTGCACATCTCACACACAGTCACCGTACATTTTCCCATCAGTGGTATCTGTCAAGGCGGTTCAAGAGCCCTCTGCTGCCATAAAAACCATGGGCAAAAATAAATGTCTCAGCAGACCCAGAGCTTCCTCGGTTCCTTCTTTCTGGAAACTCTGATGTTGAGGATAGGAGGGTGAGTTGTGAAATGGACATGTACAACATATCTCGAAGAACAGGTATGGAAAGTTAGTAACCATTTTTTCTTCTTTGAGTGATTGCGCATGTGCAGCCCACTCCAGGTGACTCCCAAGCAGTAATATAAGAGGAGGGATTGGAGCTCATGTACACACAGATGGCTTGAGCGAATTTGGCATCATCTCTAGAATATCGGGTGGTGGCATAATGGGAAGTGAAAGTGTGCACCGACAACAGGTTGCTGCTTTACAAATGTCCTGAATAGGGAGCTGCACTAGGAATGCCAGATAATAATGCATGCCAGATAATAATGCGATCAGATACAGGACGTTATCCAAGATGAACTTCTCTGTGAGGAGACAGGAAGAACTTTCATTCTGTCCGCTGTAGTCACAAACATTTGGGTGGACTGGTAAAATGGTTTGAGCCTGTCTATGTCCAATGTCCAATGTGTGTAGCCGTTGCTCATCCTTATTTGCATGTGGTTCTAGGTAAAAACCAGACACATAAATTGACTGCAGTCTTTGGACTTCCTTCAGGAGCCCAGAGGACAGAAACCAGGAGCTCCCACACATGGCCACTACTGAAGCCACGGACTTAGCAGCTGAGTCAGCCGCATCCAGAGCAGCTTGAAATGAGGCCCTTGCACTGCTTTCCCCTCATCCACTAGTGAGGAGAACTCCTGCCTAGCATCTTCTGGCAGCATGTCTTTAAATTTCAGCATGGACTCCCATACATTAAAGTCATACCTACCTAAAAGTGCATGCTGCTTTGCAACCCAGTAGAATAAACTTTCTTACTGAACAGGTCTAACTTTTTTGAGTCTTTTAATTTTGGGGTTGCATCCTGATGCCCCTGCCTTTCCCTCTCATTGGCAACAGATACTACCAGGGACTCTGGATGGGATGGAAGTAAAGGACACATAACTTTGTGTGGGCACATAATACTTGCGCTCAGCCCTTTCAGAAGAGGGCGGAAGGCATGCAGGTGTCTGCCACAGCCACTTTATTGGGTTCATAATGGTGAAATTGAGAGGCAGGGCCACTCTGGAAGGAACTGCAGTGGCTAAAATATCAACCATGTGGTGAAAGTATTTGTTTATTTCCTCTACCTGAGAATGCACATTTATTCTAAGCATGTGAGTAGTCCCACTGACTTTTACAGGACTACTCTGGTGCTTAAAATTAAGAACTTGTGTAAGTCTTTACAGGATTGGAGCCTTGTTGACTAAATGACTGGCAAGTGACAGACATTCAGCTATGTAGGTAGGCTACTATTTGTGCAGTTCTCTTTGTTAATACATGTAAACAAAACCTTATAATCAAGAATCAGAACTAATCAAAACACTGCATCCCTCTAACAGCCTCAAACTTGCAATACCACTGGCACGTGTGTGTGACCACTGCAAAGGTAAAGCTCGAAATCAAGAAAATGGTTTCACATAAGCAGTGCCTCACACTGGTACTACTTCCTCTGTTGTGCTCGGAAGTATATTTTGTCTTCTACCAGCTTTGTAAGTGGTGTGTGCAGTAACAATGATATTTACACTAGTGAACTGTAAACACCTTTAAATAAACAATTTCTGATTAATATGTAAATTCTATGTAAATAGATGTGAAGGTTTTGCATCACTGCTACAGATGACCAAACATTTAAATCTGAGCTCATTGTAACAGTTCTTCCCCAATACAAATTAATAATAATAACATTAATAATTTCTCTTTAAAGCTCTTGAGTACAATAAAAATACACTTTAAAAATAAGAGCAAATGTGAGCATAGACATTTCAAAGTTAAGCCAATGCCTTTATAGGCATGGGAAAAAATTCATCATGAAGAGCAATTGTTTACTTTAGGGAAGAGATAACAGAAGGGAGTATGATAAATATATACAAAACAAGGATTGGGAAAGAGAAGGTAGGTAGAGCACTTATTTGTATTTGTTCATAATATGGGAACAAAGGGAACAATTTCCAGCAAAACTGAAAGGCTGCACATTAAAAATTAATAAAAGAAAATACTTTTTTCACACAATGCAAAATTGGAATGTGAAACTCTTTGCTACAGAATCTCTTCAAGGCCAAAAATGTGCAGCATTGAAAAAAGAACTGGCGTTTGGAAGGGCTATACATCCTCATGCTTCAGGGTACAAGCCAATCTCTAACTAAAGAGGGTTAGGAAGAAACTTTCCAAGCTGGGCAAGTTATTGTAATACTGTCTACTCTTACACATTCCTCTGAAGCACTTGATACTATTCACTGTCAGAGACAAGTTATTGGGCTAGAGAGGCCAATGGTCTGATCTAGTATTGTATTTTCTAAAAGGAAAAAATTCTAAATTGTGGATGCAATGTGCTGGACACTTCAGAACCATTATATTTTCAAGAGATGGCTCTGTATGTATACTTGATCAATAATCTGAGATGTTGAACTTCAGTGCTCTGGAACAATGTGATCAATGGGCCATTAACTTATTATAATGAACCTAATCTCCTACCTTATGATGTATTAACTGAGTCCCAAACAGATCTAGATAGTCACACAACCCTTAACGTCTTTAAATGAATTATTCTCCGAAGAGCATAAGTATTTTTCATGTTCTCTTTCCCATTAAAAGAAAAGAAAACGTGCAAGAACTGTTAAAGATTGACAGTCATTTCACATCTTAATCCCTTTGCAAGGATGACAACCATTTAAAACCAGAACAGATTGAGAGGGCAAACAGGTCAGGTACCAGTTAAGTAAGATGAGCGCACAGTGTTATGACAGCCAGATGTCCTTAATTTCAACCAAGCAGAACCCAAGAGCATTTCTATGACAAAAAATATTGGTGTTTCCACTTTAAATCCTCAAGAGGTTTATAGCATTTCCCTTAAATATTTGTCCAAGATTGAAATTTGGCATGCCAAGACTCAACAAGGTTAGGAAATTAATTAATTATTTTTGCATATTTTAAAATGAAATCAATTAGCGATTTTAAGTTATATGAACACACACACGCGCACACACACACACACACGCACACAACCAGGAGGACAAATGCTGCCCTCAGTTGTGTGTACATGTTTCCTGTTGACATAAATGCATGCAAGTTATCTGAGAGCAGAATATGGCCCTGAACATTTGTTTTAAATTGCATTACAGGGCCTTATTAAAGGAAAAACTAGCTTTGCGGCTGCCACTTCACACACTTTCTCAGGACCTTTTGTAAGGGGCTCCAAAACATGCATCTCTGGAGATCAGGGATGGCAGAACCTATCCTGCCAAACAACTGTAAATGTTTGCTTTTTTCATACTGGTCAACAAGAAGAAGAAGAACCCACTATGATTATAATATAGGTAGATAAATCCTGTCTTCTCAAAATACTGAAAATTAATGGGAAAATGGTTTCCTTCTGTAAAAGCACGAAGGCCAAATACAAGAAACTGTGCTGTCCTGAGCATTTCAGGCTTCACTTTTCAGTGGCAGAGCATTTGTAGCTGGTGGGTCAGATTTCAAATCTGCAATGGCAATGGCAAAAGGGTGTAACCTGAGCTCATACATATAGCTTGACTGCGGTGAGGGATGCTGGGATTCTGCAGTGCAGAAGAGAAAAAATTAGACACATGCACTGGGAGAGGAAGACAGCTATGAATGATGGCCCAGCTGCTTTCCAGTTTCTCTTTTCCATTGACTTACCATATCAGGCACACAATTATGGTGCACAATAAATAATAATGGTGGTAATAGGAATGGTTATAATAATTCACAGCTATAATATAATAACCTACTTTGCAGATGCCAATAAGCTGCTTACTGACAGCCAAACCCACAAGGCACAAATAGAAATAGTGCCCCCACTTCTTGCAGCTGCTCAGGTCAGCAAGAAATCTCACAGGTCACACAGATCTAATCTGGGATCCCCCTTCAGGGGAAACATATTTTCACGATATATTAGAAAATATGTGATAAATATATTGTGAGCATTGAAAATAAATATTAGATATTATTAAAGTGGCACCATTTCTGGATACTGCCTAAACTAATTGGAACTCTTTAGGGCTGCTCCTTTAAAAGAAAAGCCCCAGAAAAGTATGTTTGTATTCCTCCCTTAGCTGGATGAACAAGCAAAGGCTCCAGTGGAGCAGGCCTTCCAATATCATTTGACTCCAATATGCCAGGACCCTGACTCCTGTTTTCAGAACTGAGCTGTCCCATTAAGAACAGTGCCCCATCAACATACATTTCTGCTCTGTCCAAAGCACTGCAGCCTGTCATGTAGCTCTGCTATTTCTTATTTTCTTCTTTTTGCTCTGCTATTCACCACTCACTGGCACGTCTTTGCTGTCATCATATTTTTCCTGATGTCATTAATAGACTAATAACAATGGTATTATATTAGGTTTGTGCATAAGAGCTAATCTGGGCTAAAAAGTAATAACAATACTCAGTTGTAATCTAGCAGCTTTATCTAAGAATCTCAAAGCACTTTATAAAGGCTGAATTAAGTCTTGGACCATGGCTAGGAGGTAGCATTATTATCTGTATTATACAAAGAAGCAAACTGAATCACACAGAGACTGAGTTCCCCAAGAGCACACTTCAATTCAGCACTAGACTCAGAAAAAAAAATGCAGAGTTTTAGGGCTAGATTAACAAGTGATTTTAGGCACTGCATTGTATGGGGAGAACTAGGTACCCAAGCAAGAGAGTCCTAGATGCCAGCAATCTGAGTGGGAAGCCCCTTAAGTGAGCCAGGAGTGAAATGCAGAGGAGAGGGGTGCGGCTTATGACCCAGATCCTCACAGATACTTAGGCACTTCACTCTCACACATCTGAGACTTAGGCACCCAACTGACAGGCTGGAAGGAGGTGCCGATCTCTTATTGGGATTCTCAATAAGCTGTGAACCCTCTCCGGGAGATAGGCACCTAAGCCCCATCAGCCCTTTCTTGCAAAACACCAGAGAGAGACCGACAGTGAGAGACAGAGACCCATGCCACTAGAGCCAACAGTCCAGTGGTTGAGCATTCCCCTGGGATGTTGGAGACTGGCATGAGAGTGACCTACTCAAAATGCCCCACAGACCAGTGGTTAGGGTACTCCCAGGGAAAGTGGGAGACTGAGGTTCAAGTCCCTGCTCCAAATCAGGCAGAGCAGGGATTCAAAAACAGGTCTCCTTTGTTCCAGGTGACCACAATGAGCTAGTGGTTATTCTGATGCACGGCAGCCAGTCAGCCCCAAAATTCCCACCATGCTTTCCCCCAGCTGCTTTTTGTGCAGGTCAGGCTACTCTGTTTTTTGTGCAGGTCAGGCTATGTCTACCATATCAGTCCGCACAGGTGAGAAAGGCAGGGGAGCGCATTGTTTGAGAATCCTGCTGGGGTCTAGTTCCGAGCTAGGGCTCCGAGCAGCTTGCTAGCTATAAGGTGGCCTCAGGTCTAGGCATCTTTCTGCATTCCTGCCTGTGGGGATTCAGGCACCTATGGAGTAGGCAGCAACTAAGAAGTGGTTTAGTGAACGTTAATTGTGTCTACATGTTGGACATAGACACCTAAAGAGGAAAGTGCGTATGTCCTTTGTGAATCTAGCCCCTGGTTCCCTTTTTCCTTGCTCTGACTCCAATCCCCATTCCTTCCATGGTTTACTTTATAATGAGATACAGTTAGGAGGTATGACTCCATTTATCTTCCCCCTCATAAACATATTATTTGTTTTCAAATAACAGCCTTATCTCTGTTTTGGAGCTTGAAGCCAACCATGCAGATGTATATGGAGAGCTGAGGATTAAGTACAAGAGAACCTTTACAGATTTAAATTAACAAAACATACTCCATTAATTCAGTGACAGCTAGAAACTTGGGTCTAACTTCATACATTAAATCTTTAAATGGCTATTAATGCAGCTGATAAGCATTGGTGTTCCTGCAAGATTCTTGTTCTTCTCCATGAACTGTATTGTCTCTGATAGAATTCACCCATCTCTGGATACTGTAAAGGGGCACCCTCAACTTAAAAAGCTACAGTTTTGTCAATTGCTTTTACCAACTATAGTACAAGTAACAGGGGCGGCCGTTAGGGGGCGGGCGCGGCCGGGCGGCATTTGGCTCGACGTGGCTCGCATGCCTGCGGCAGGTCCGGCCCGCGGAGCGCGACTGGGCGCGCCGACTGCGGCGGGTCCGGCGGGTTCCTTCTCGCGGCGCGGTTGAGCTGCCGCGGTGTCGCGGCTGCGGCAGGTCCGCTCGGGCTCCGTGGTCGTGGACCTGCCCGCGGCGGCAGCAACTCAGCCGAGGCAGCGGGGAGAGGACCGCGGGCGGGACGGGGAAAGCGCGCGCGGCGCGCGGCTGGGGGCAGCCCAATTTCTAGAGCCGCCCCTGACAAGTAATGCTGCATAAGATTACTATACATGAAAGAGGTTAGAGGAAAAAATCTAATATTTCAGTTTATTTACTTTGGGCACTTGATAGCATTATGTGTATAGTCACTTCCACTATTTTCTCTGTTAAATCAGTACATCTGTTTTCCCTCTTGCTTGTGTCAATCTTTCACACCAGGGGAAAAGTTTGAAAGAGTGATTGTAAAAAGCACAACTGACAGAGGTGGAAAGGGGGCATGGGAAAGGTGAAGTATCTGAAGCTAGTTAGCTCATTTTTTAAAAAAACCTGACTAGATTTCAAGTAATAGTGTCATTTAAATAATTTGATTATGAGTTTTATCTCCAGACTGCATATAAAAATATTTCTAAAAGGCAAAATATTTGTTTAGCAAATGCATTAGATTGTATCCAAGATCAAGTATTTTCAAATAACATACTCAGATAAGATACCTATCATCCTTGTAAGGGCTTCTCCCTTCAGTCTCTCAACATTCATATGACATAAACTGAACATTTCTATGCAATCAGCATATACTCCAGAGTGTGAAATCCTGGCTCCTCTGAACTGAATGAGAGATTTGCCATTGATTTCAATGGAGCCATGACTTCACCCACTGTATTTTTTTCATGAAGTATCTATAAATATTTCCAGTGGAGCGTGCTTCAAGCAAGGTTTGTTTACCAAGTCGTGTTGTTTCTCTCCTTAGTTAGGGTTATATTAAAGTGTTCATTTAAATAGGGAAAATAAATGAAAATGATTGTCCAGTTCTACTTCTTTCTTCCCTGTGAACATATGCACAAGTTGTACACAGTTAATCACCAATTAAGCGGGAGAATTTTTGTGGCAGACCCCTGTTATCATAATGATGCACTGTTCTGAAGCCTTGTGTAACCGAGGTTAATACTATGTAAAATATCCATCAGTTGTTGTTTTATGATACTGAATCTGTTTAGTTTAGTAGGAATTAAACCGTAGGTTTTTGAAATCCTAGGAATCAGGTTTCTCTTACAAAACATTAAAAAATACTGTGCTACCAAAGCACCTCTCCTAATGACTAGAGAGGCATATTGAGCAATATCTATCACATGCATTTAGACCCAGACTTTCCAGGTCAGCTCATGGTAATGGCCAGACTCTAACCTCAGATGCATTGTCAGCATTACTATTTATTTAAGAAATTTGCTATTGGGCATGTAACCAAGTACATGTTTTTAAAACCTCCTCATACACGAATATAGGATCTTATCTCATGTATAGTCATGGTGAACTGTATTGTGTAGTAGTTTCCCTGTCTTGACAGCAACCTCACAAAACTCTTGGGATGGTGTCTATTCAAAGAACACATCTTTTCTTCAGAAGCATAACCAAACTTAATTTTCAAACAATCTTGTTTTCAGTTTACTTCACATATCAAGTCCTTTTTCATTTATAGGTGCTCCTTGATTTTTGTAAGGAAGATTGATATCACCTGTTTTATATGCATCTCATTGCTCTGCTTATTCTAAAAATATTTTTATGGTATTCTTTAGTTAAGACTTGGAGTTCTAGCTTAGAATCCTCTAATTTTCTCATATCTGAACTAACTTATACATGGACTGATTGCTCCTCTCGTACTAGGGTCCTCAATTATCTCATTTTTACTGAGACCCCAAATACAACCACTTATTCTCCATCAATCCCAGAATCCTCTCTTTTCTTCCTGCTTCAGTTGAGTCTCTGATTGGGTAGAAAGTGCAGAGCACCAATACACTCTGACTGATACAAATATACCAGTCGGAAATAATCCTATGATTGGTTTCAAAATGGAAGAAGCCATTGGCAAATAAAGACTAAAGAATATGTTTAAAGAATCAGAAGAGCTTAATTTTGATTTAATACGTCTGTGAGATGACACAGGATGAATGGCGAAAACACATATTAAGTAATTAATGAGGAATTATACCATAATTATATAAATAATGTCCACTTAGATTTGTGTTAAATATTAAGAGCCAAATTCAGCTGTCATACACCATTGTAAAGCTACAACCATGTCCTGGCTCTCAAAGGAGTTATTCTGTATCTACCCCAGCATGACTGAAAGAAGTATTTTGCCCTAAAACAATAAATATTTGTTAAACATTCTCTTAGCATTTAACAAAATATCATGTTAACATGCTGTTCAGTTGCAATATTTAAATGATCTTTTATGCAATTTACAGAGAAGAAATTTGCCAACATCTTGCATTAGGTATGAGAAATACTCAAATTCTACACATTAACAGATGGGCTAATAAGTAGATAGTAACATTAACAGTTCATATGGCAACAGTATTTTAATATCAAATTTCTGTATATAGTCTTCTGTCACGATATTTAAATTACAATAAATATTACATTTGTTATTAAATACAGATTGTTTAATATTTAAAAATAAATATTAATACAGTTGTTTAATATTTAAAAATCACACAAAAATTCCATTACAACATAAAAGTATTTACCAGGTAAACTAAAAATAAAATCCCAGCTCTCATCCGTGCAAAAGCAAAACACTCTGCACCTTAGAAAATAAAGCAAATCAGTCTATTTATAATGCAAACCTGTCAGAGAATCTGCCCCCAATTGACATCAATGTATGCAAAGATTGTCATCACATTGACATTTTCTGTTTTTCAGATAATTCAAGAAGCTGAAAGTAAATTAACCTAGGGGAATAAAGCCCTCGGAGACCTGGACCTCCATGCTTTACTCAGGGAAAATCCCCAAGTAAACTAATGGGAGCTTTGGTACAAACAGCAGGAATAGGTCCTTATTAAACTGGCATTTTTCAAAGGTCACAGGATCTGGAAAAGACTATGATCTGTGCTATGATCTGGCTTCTTATATATAAGAAACTGTATAGAACACTGAGTTAATATTTTCTGATTACTTACCAAAAGCTGTCCAGCAAAACAGATAAAAAGAATGAAGGAAAGCAAGAGAAATGCCACCCCAAAGGAAATTCCAAGGATAGATGTTCTATAAGACAATAAGAAAAAAGTTTGTTAGACATTACGCAAACGATGTACACAAATCTACAGTGCAGCCTTTCTTTTTTTAGAATGTTGGTAAAGACAGTTAGAAAATAATATCCCAGGCATTAATCCTGCCTAAAATGCAATTTTCCAACATCAATGACCCATGGAAACAAATCCAATATTTTACCAGAAGGCTAATAAGCACTACTTCTTAGTAAGGGGCTATTTTTTGTGTGCTAAATTACGATTTTCTAAATCCAACCATATCAGATTGCATTTAAAAAAACCAAAAACCACATTTTAAAAATATGGTAGCTATGTTCCCACCCCGCCACCATTCTCTTCCTCCTCAACAAAGGCTGAACCATCTTCTGTTCGCATTTTCCAAAAAATGTTGCCTTGGGCAGAGTCCAAGCCTGGAAAATTTCTGCCCATTAAGAGCTTCAGAAAATTATGAATGACTGAAAACAGTGACGTATAACATTATAGCACTTTATAAAGCTGTTGATGGTGATTTCTGCATTGCTAAATGTTATTGAAGCAAAGGCAATTGATTTCTCCTCTCCTGCCGACATAATATAAGATATTAAACACCAGTTGTCTTACAAATTCTTAAATGGGAGCAGACATTTATAGTATGTTTTCCTATAGCAACTCTGCATTAGAGGAGAATTTTATTGCTAACCTACTGCTGTTTAACTATTTTAGAGTCTATTTAAATCCAAAATTAACAGTAGTAACAATATAGGTGTCATAGAAAGGAAACAAAGTGAAAAACAGTCAATGGGAGCAAATAAATAAATAATAAAAAAAAATTAAAAAGTACCTTACCCATCAAAAATAACAACAATAAAAAACAATCAACTCTGATAACAAGTCTCTAATCCACCCTTTGCTGGTGGTACCAAAGGGAAAAACCTAATGCAAATATTGTCCATATATGCCCATTAAACACAGAAGAGGAGAAGCAGAAACCATATGACATTATATTCCCTCCCCTAAGATACTGAAAGTCCTTCCATGTGAGCACCAAGGCCAGCCACGATGAACCGGGCCAGGTGCAGAGGGGAGGGCAATCACTCCATGAGGTATTACAATATGGTCACATGGCAGATTTTCCCAGAAAAATACATTAGAGTTAATTGTGCTTAAGGAAGTATTGACTCTTGCTCTGTGCTTTGGGACTGGGAATGAGGAGATGCAGGTGCAGTCATGGCTATCCTACCAATGGCAAAACAGGAGTTAGCTTTACTCCTGGGGTATGGGAGGAGGGGAAGAGCAGCAGCACTCAAGGCCTAGTTCAGAGCACTTATCTGCAGTTTTACCTACAGATCTTGAGACATCTGCAGAGTTTAAAAGTTACTCTCCTTGGCTTCTCTGTGCATCAGCAAACCTATTTCTTTGCCAAACATGATACATGGGCAACACCCGGATGGAGCTTTCAAAATAAGCTTTCTACTCCTGGAGATTTTTCTGTTTTATGCCATACTATTGCCATTAAAATAATTTTTTCATGGGTCAGTCAATAGTCCATAGGAGCTAAAGTAATACAATAATAAAAATAAATAAATAAAAATAATACACATTTTATAATATAAGCTGTCTTGCCAATTACTTAATGCACTTTTGAACTCTCAGCATTAATAAAAATTCAATTTGGTGAGAACAGCTTAATAAAAGTAAATCTGAGAGGTCATTCATAATGCCCTCAGCATGTATTCATCTTGAAATAATCAGGATTTTTTTAAGTTACCTGAAAATACATGTTATTAATTATTATTATTATTAAATATTTGTGTTATAATAGCTGCCAGTATCTCCAATCAGGAGTGAGGCCACATTCCACTTAAGCAGTGCACATGCACATGCACATGTGAAGACAGAGGTCCAGATCCTCATAGGTATTTAGGCAACTAAATCTCAGTGAGATCAATGGGAGTCAGGCACCTAAATGCCTTTGAGGATCTGGGCTACCCTAAAAAGCTTAAAATATAAAAAGATAAGTGACACACAAAGGCTGGGAGGAGAGGGATTCAATCACATACATATAATTTTTACATATGTTAACACTTGCAATTGTTAAATAATAACAAACCTACGGAGTAAGAGCCAACTCACTCCTTCTGCCTCTTGAGCAAGCATTCATTTGCTGACTTCTAGGAGTCACAACAGAAGTGGGTATAGAGGAAAGATTTGATAGAGGAGAAGGTAGTGGCCTTATAGACCAGTTTTTGGAGGATATTCCATATGTACGGGCAGTGTGGAAGAAGGCATGAGGAGCTGACATATAGGCAGAATAGAAAGGCATTGCTGATAGAGTGAAGGAGGTGAGGGAGAGGAGGCGATTTAATAAGAAGCCAGAGTGGTCAAATAAGGGCAGACTTGTGAAAGGGGCTTCAAGATCTGGACAAGAAGCTTATACTTGATGTGGGGAGGCAGTGGAGGTGTACAAAAAGTAGGGTGATGTGGTCCAAGTCAGTGGTTCTCAAAGCCGGTCTGCTGCTTTTTCAGGGAAAGCCCCTAGCGGGCTGGGTCGGTTTGTTTATCTGCCGCGTCCGCAGGTTTGACCGATCGTGGCTCCCACTGGCTGCAGTTCGCCACTCCAGGCCAATGGGGGCTGCAGGAAGGGCGGCCAGCATATCCCTCGGCCCGCGCCACTTCCTGCAGCCCCCGATCAGCCAAACCTGCGGACGTGGCAGGTAAACAAAGCGGCCCGGCCCACCAGGAGCTTTCCCTGAACAAGCGGTAGACCAGCTTTGAGAACCACTGCACTAAGTAACAGCTGAAAAAAGACAATCTTAATAGCTATGTTTTGTATGTGTTGAAGGGGAGCAATGTCGGTGTGAGAGTAGCAGAAGACAAGGAAGATTCAGTAGTCAAATGACAGATGATGAAAGCTGGGATGAGAAATTTGATTGTCTGGACAGAGAGAAAAGGAAAGATCTTAGAAATGTGGTAAAGGAAGAAGTGGAAAGTTTCAGACAGACTTGATGTATGGGCAAGAGAGAGGGAGTGGCCAAAGGTGACCTCTTAGGTTACTTACAGGCCTGACTGACAGGGATGATAGTGGTCATTTAAACAGTGAGGAGCCTTTAAAGGGTTTATGAGGAAAGATCAGCATTATGTTTTAGTTCTAAACTTACGTAGTTTCACTTTGCTCCTAAAGCTACCAGAATGCAGCAGAAATGGGAAGCAAGCTACAGAAAAATGAAATACCAGCATTTTAAATACTGACCATGGGAAAATTGCATCAGTAATTTACTTTTGTCATTGACATGCTTTAAGTTTTCAGGAATGTCATGGAGTAGCGTGTACGGCAGGGGTTCTCAAACTGAGGGTCAGGACCCTCAGGGGGTTGCAAGCTTATTATATGGAGGGTCGCAAGCTGTCAGCCTGCACCCCAAACCCCGCTTTGCATCCAGCATTTATAGTGGTGTTAAATATATTAAAAAGTATTTTTAATTTATAAGGGGTTGGTCGCACTCAGAGGCATGCTATGTGTAAGGGGTCACCAGTACAAAAGTTTGAGAACCACCAGTGTACAGGATACTGCATGAAGCAGGATACCAGAGTATGTAGGTAAATAATTTTGAGATGGCAATATTTTTCTTGCGGCTTCCCACTGAAGTCAATGGGAGCTGCAGTGCCTGTGAAAATCAGGCCACTTATTTAATTGCCTAAATGTAGATTTAGGTACCTAAAGTGAGGCACTCCAAATTTGAAAATCTTGGTCCAGGTTTTTACAGTAAAGATATGCCTACTCTATTGTGTAAACTCTCCACATGTACTGTAGTAATTTATCAGATTCTTTTTATCTGCTTGGTTCAGACAAAGCATTTTGGCAAAAGGGTATTCAGAAGCCTTCAGGTCTATTAAGGATTTTACTATACCTATTTGAATACCCTCATTTCCAGAAGTTCCATCCCCAAATGTTATCATTATTTACCTCACTGAGCTCCCTGATTGGCCAAGATTTATGATATCGCCTGTGGAAGGATTGATTTTTGAAGTGTGATTAAAAGATATAAGAACTCCCTAGTTTTCACAATACCTGTAAGTATGAGGAATTGATGATCTTGAGCATCCACATTATTAGCAGCCTCTTCTTATTCTTATGACTACATTGGGATAACTATATTTTGACCAATTCATCTTTTATGAGATTGTTTCAAATTGAAAATATATTAGTATTATATACAACTAATGTTAGCATTATTTTTATTGAAAATACTGATTCACTGTAAATGCAGATATATTAAAAGATGAGGCGGGGATGATTTTCCTTGTCCCCCACTTATATTACTGTAACAGAATATTATGTGTATTACTGAATATATCTTTAAGAATTCAGTATATGCTATGGTAATTCATGTTTCTTCTTGGCAGGGAACTAATTTTCATGTTCATAATTGTTTGACTGCAAATTCTATTCTTCACCTAAAAGCAGTAAAGAAATAATTTTAAAAAAGATGGAGGTTATACAAGACAACACTAAATTTAACTTTGTTTTTGTAATCTAACAGTAGCTACATCCTTGGGGATTTGGCTGATGCATTCACTGAGCCTTCCACAGATTCAATCACTGCAAATACTTTAATAATACAATTGCTTCATTGTTGAGAAAAATCCTTTGAATTTTAAAACTAATTTTCAGTCCTTTTTTTTTCTTTATTAGGTGCAGCAGAAACAGCTCATAGTGGTGTAGCTTTTCCCTCTTGTATTCTATTCTATTTTGAAAGCTTGCTTTCAGACAAAGGTGCTGCTTTTGTTCCTCATAAAATTCAGCCTTGCTCAGCTGGACACTGTTCTAATCCCACTCAGAACATGTTCCTAATAAAATCTCATGGAGAGAACTACATGAATCTTCATGTATGCATGACAGAAGACATGATGAATAATGTTGTTGTTGAACACAGATGCCTGTCAGAACAAAGCCCAGGGAAGAGATCTCAGATATAGCCAGGGACAAACCCAGTACAGGCATGACTGCAAACCCCTTTACTTATATTGATGAGCAGTCACCCAGGCAAGTAGTCTCATTGAATTCGATGGTGAGCAGTTACTCACAGGAGTAGCCCCAATATGAGTAAGTAGTTCACAATTTAGCATTCTACATTTCAAAAACCAATAGTGCCAACTTATAGTCAATCAACTATATGAAACCAGTGTAAAGAAGGCAAGAAGGGTGTAATTTGGTGTTGGTTACAAGAGATGCCTCTGTGATCTGAACAAGTTGTAAGCAAGGGAGCATTACTGGAAATCCTGCTTTGAGAAAATGCAGTGATCAAAGCCTTATGATCATTTTAATGTAACTGTGTATCACAACTGCCCATTATTTTTTTTCCAAGATACACTGGGTAACCTGATTGAATTTAACTTTATGCTTTATACTATGCAGTTTATTATGTCAACAAGTAATTGATTTATTTACTCAATAAGAAAAACTATTAATAAACAGTGTCATCACAGGATAAAGAACTTCTGCCAATCACACTTCCGAAATATGAAATGTTATAATAATCTTCCAAATATCACATAAATAGTGACTCTAATTCACCACTGTATTACTCCAGTTGTATGTCACTGCAGTTGGTGTTACAGCAGCAAAACAGGAGTAATATAATACTAAATCAGGCCCTATTAATGATCTAGTTCTAGGTCCAATCATCTCTCTCCATGTTCACTCAGACCATTTCCTTGATTTTTTAAAAACTTTTACTTTGTTGTTATGTGTATCTACACTCAACGAAC
The DNA here is from genome assembly GCF_016161935.1 of Mauremys reevesii. Taxonomy (NCBI): domain Eukaryota; kingdom Metazoa; phylum Chordata; order Testudines; family Geoemydidae; genus Mauremys; species Mauremys reevesii. The sequence continues at coordinate 126,976,002 of NC_052624.1, read as the reverse complement.
ATCATCCTGGAAAGCCTGGGAGAGCATTAGTACAGAGTTGCAGGGGGAAAAAAGTTTTAATCTTCTGTTAAAATATAGTTTCTTGAACAGTCTTTGTCTTGTGCATAGAGGAATTATAATAGCACTGGAGTAAATTTATTGTACATGACTTTTGTGATTATCAGATACAACCCATTTGCAAATGCAAAGGTTTAGTGTTTAATTGTCCACAAAAGCTGCTAGTTGCCTTGCACACTCCTCCACCATTATCTTTTAATTATGGACAGGTGAAAACCCATAGCCTGCTTCACTTATAAATGTACAATTCATTAAAAGTTGTCTGACTTCATTTATTTATTTTATAGGATTAAGAAATACAGAATGTGAACCTTTTAAATATGCATTGACAGCAGGAAAAAATTCCTATGGAAGAAGGTATATTTCATTTTTATTAAGTAGAATTAATTCTAAGAGGATCATCATATATGCCACAATATTTATAAGCACAATGTTATTATTTGCAATTTGACTTGAATTTATGAAGAATACATTATATGTTTTAAGCAAAACAGAAAAGTAATAATTGTCTTGTAATTAGTCATGTGTAGCTCTGGATTAGCTATTCAGTTTGAAAATGGCAAAAGTAGCAATTGCAGAATTGGCACAATTTTGCTTTCTCTATGTAACTCATTTTCATTAAAGACTTTCATTTTTGATAAGTTAAATAGCAGGGCGGTGGAAATGGAATAAAAGGACTTGATTCACTGTCATGGGCTCAAGAGAGTGACCCTCTCAATCTCTATGGGCAGGATCAGTATCACACTCATTAATTGCTAGACCCTCATTGGCAGAGGCTGCCAAGGAATTGCACCGAATCAGTTCATCTTAATTGCTCCCTAGCACAGTGTGAACTTTAAATGAAGAGTATACTTTGCCTTGCTCAAGGTAGACTTTCTATAGCAAAACCCAAACAGCGAAGTAATGCCTGATACTTATAACCATTACTTTATACAATGAACTTCTACAATATCTTCAAACAGAAGTTCTTAAATTGTGTAAGAAATATCACTGAATTCAGAACATGCATGAGGGGTCACTATTAGTATTATCCTCATTTTACAGATAAGGAAACTGAGGCAGAGAAAAGTCAGCTGACTTCCTCAGGGTCACATAGGAAGTTTGTGGTTGAGCTGAAAATAGACCTCAGATTATTTTATGAACCTAATTTATGCATCTATTGAACCTTCTATAGATTAATTTAGTGTTAATTAAAAACACTACTGCTTCATTGTTCAGGAAAAACCTCTAGGCTAAAGGTTATGAGAGAGTACTATTGCTGCCTCTTCCCCAGCACAGAGGTTCTCTGTGCAGTTAGGTGGCCTCTGAACACACCTACCCGATTGGGCCTGGCATGCAAGTTAGGCAGAGGAGCAACTATCTTCCTCAGATGAGAGAAAGGTGCCTCCCTGCAGCCCAGATGTTGGTACCTAATGCTGTGAGAAGGATAGGGTTTAGGACACATTCCTCTTGTCAGCATCTCTCATTGGCTAGCTTAGGCAGTTCCTTGCCTAGTATGCTGGCTTTTGTGGATCGAATTCTAAGGTGCCTGTGTCTCCCCACGCATTGTATGGAGAACACAGATGCCAAACTCAGGGTTTGTGGATCACACTGTTGTTCCTGTGATTATTTTAGGTGCCCAAAAGTTAGGAGCTGCAACACTCAGTGTCACAATGCCTAAGTCCCCTTGTGGATCTGGGCTTCAGATCATATGAAACTGTTAGGAGTTTTGAAAAGCAGTAAGAAAAGGAATGATGCAAAGGGATCTAAAAAGATAGAAACATGGAGAGGAAACAAAATGAGATTCATCTTGGAAAAATGCAACCTTAAAATGAAAATGTCTGGGCAAACCCCAAATAAATATACTTGGAGGGAGAAATCTATGCAGGAATAATGCTGAAATATATGCAAGGCTAATAATGGACAGGAATTTACTAAGATTATAATTTAGTAATTCTACAAAAATGTGCAATTTGGAGTGTCTATGCAAGAAATCACATGACAAGAGTCAGAAAGTTGTATTTACTCCCTATACAGCTCTGTTGCCATCACACCTGGAAAATTTCATTCAGTTCTTGGCAACTCATTACCAGAGAGATTGACAAATTGGCGTGAGTCCAAAGATGAGCAAAATGATGACGGGGTACAGGGATTTTATTATGAGGAAAGATTAAAAAAGCTAAATATAGTATAGCTTGCCAAGACGATTACTATTGTCTGCCACACCAGTTAATAAATATTTGAAGGGTGTTATGACACTAAGAAAAGAGAAGAATTGTTTAGGGTGGTCCATGATGGCATAACGAGAAGTAATGGGAGAAAATGAAGAAAGGGTAAATTTAGGCTTTCTTGTAGTGATAGGTATTCATTTGTAGAACAAAATCCTAAGGGTCGTGGTTATACCATCATTGCTTGGGACTTTTACAACTTGAATGGGCAAAACACTAACACATATACAGTGAGAATTGATACTGCCCTTGCAGACGAATGGACTGCCTGATCTAATCATCTGGATGGCCTTTTCGATCTCTACCTTCTATGATTCTGTCTCCTGATTCCTGATCCCAAGAATGATTCAAAATCATATTTTCCTCTCCAAAAAGAGGGAGCAGGCAAATATTAAATTTTAACCTTGTGGAAAATGCAGTGAAAATTATAAAAACAATCCATAAACATAGACAAAGATAAACGAAAGGTCAGAATTTGCCCACAGATACACATACACATATAACTCTGCACATATGCAAATGTGGGAAACATTTGGTCCAAATATTATAAAGTAATTTGTCTTTTATATTTTGTTTTACTTATTCTTTTTCTGTATTATTTTCTACTCTGTTGTTTTTTTTACAACGTGTACTAAAAAAATTTAATCTAAAATGTGAGTCAGAACCAAATATTGCACTCTAAAAAAGTAATGAGTTTTATGCTTTACATTTTCTACTTTGTAAAGGTGTTATGTAGCTGATACACTGTTACTTTTACAGTTTAAAATGTACACTTATGAAGAAGAAAACCTCTTCTAAGTTTGCTTCATGGGGAAAAGATGAATCATACTTGTTTTTCATCTTGTGTGGCATGGAGGTGAGAACATGAGATTATACCAACAGATACCTCCAAAGACAGGTGCACAGTTTCCCATGTCAAATATGGCTCCTGTGAGAAACTGTAAATATTTCTGAACTTCGAGTGCAAATAATGCATTTAAATGATTTGCATATCCAAATTAAGGCACAGAAAAAGGGGAAAGTAGAAGTCCTGTCTGTTACACAGTGATAAGATCAGGCAATAATACTGTTAACCTAGCAAACTAGTAAAGAGTTAAACCCCTGCAACCAAACAAAAAGTTAATGTGCCAGATAATGTAATGTTGTAAAGATTTATTGGAACTGCATAAAACAAAATGTTGGTAATCTGTCTACTCTCATTTGGTTGAATGAACAATACTCTAGTAAACTCTGAAAGGCACAGATTGTCTCTGGTCCTAAGGGGAGTATGCAAGATAGGAAAGAAGGTCAGTTGTAGTCCCGGTACTTGACAGAAATTCACTAGAGACGGTCAGATGCAAATGTTCGTGCTTTTTAAAAATTTAAAATAGAAATTTCATCAAATTTCACAGAAAAGTAATATTTAAGGGATGCAAAAAACCCAGAAATTAAATGATGAACATGTCCATAGATTAGAAGGTCAGAAAGGACCATTGTGATCATTTAGTCTGACACCATGTATCCACAGGCCATAAAAGTACTTTAGTTACAATTGCTTATGCAAAGTATTGCATACTTTTCCATACTCATTTCAGTTTTGTCCTTGTCCCCATCATAGATCTATTTTGTTTAAAAAAATAAAAATCAAAGGTGATACAAGTATTAGAGCATCAGAATATTATGATATTTAAAAACAGAAGTTACATAACCTAGCTCTGAAGTAATCTGGAAGTCTCATTCATATCTGTTTCATTCCAATCTCCATGATTTAACAAATGCATTCTGGCAAATGCTAAATTATTACCTACAGTTTAAGGATGCTACCATTTTTTATTTATGATCCAATATGTAGCAATACAAATGCACTGGATACAAACTAGGAATTTTTAATAATATTTACTTACTTTGGTAATACCAGAATCTGCACGATAAAAATGCAGAAGAATATGAGACAAGCACATGTCACATAATACTTGAATGCTGGCAGTGTAGTTGTTCTGTACTACAAAATAAATTAGAAATTGTTAAAAGTACAGTTCCCAAAATAGATAAAATTGCCTACTAGCCTAAGCTGCATTTTAAACAGGCAGATATACATAAAAACCCTTTGGCAAAACTTAATTTATTTTTTCTTCAGTAATTATCCTCCCCACTCACAAAGCAGCATGAGATATTTGGAATCAGGCATTGTCATGCACAGCACTGAAGCTTTTGCTCTCTTTCCACATTTTAGAGAGTACTTCTATCAAACTGAAATGTCCATATATTGTATCTACCCAAAGAGCATGATTATAATTAAACATTCTAGGGGAGAGAAACTTTAATTTTTTAAATAATGTTCAATATTTCATTCTCTTTGTTCTTGGAAATGGACAAACTATTTTGACTCTGAATTTCCAAAACAATTATTTCCCGGAATAAGAACAACTCTGCCAAATTTCAGTCATAAAGAAAAGTAGTGGATGAGAAAGTTATGGGAAACTACAAATTAATTCAAATTCTTGTGCAACCTTAGCTAATGGTATAGGTGTTACAACACATCCCACTTTGTCTAGGAGTGACCCTATAGAAGGAACTAGCAATTACACCTATATTCAGATTGCCTAACACTTTCCATTAGAAAAGATTTTTGTGATATTTTTCTGACAGGTTCTCACAAGTCCATTGTTTGCAATAGGCCTTTGAAATTTGGCACAGTTATAGTCTGTTAGTGTAAATACTGTGATGTCATTAAATTATATGCATGCAATTCCACCCTTCTCTTTATAAATTCCTAGTTATACAGAAACATATTTAAAAATAAGAAATAAAATATTTATCACAGGAAATGCACTATTTGCTAGGTAGAAATAGAGATGTCTCAAATCTAAACCAATAAGGTACTCTAAAAATAAATGCTTTAAGTATTATAATTGTTCAGGGTCTAGGAATTCAGGGAAAATATAATTAAAGGAAAATAGATCAATGAGTAATTTCATAAGTGCTCAAAATGCAAACCTTATAAATGATAAGTGAATTAGTTGTGTGTTTTAACTGCAAGTACACCGCTATGCCTTTATACTAAAGGCCAAATTCTGCCCTGAAATACATGCACAGAACTCAAAATGCACGTCTATGGATGGAACGTAGCCCAAAATGTGAATTTTAGGACTTTTCCCTAAAAGAGTGCAAGGCACTCTTGCATTCTGTGGCACATTAAAAACAATTTCTATCAGATGGTTAAATGAACTTTAAGGCATATGTCTGAATATATTTGCAGTTGGTTTTGTTGTTGCAGCTGTTGAAGTGGTTTGTCATATTTTAATAGAACCACTGAACACTTAAGGCCTTGAGCTGTTGTTATAAACTCACAAGAAAATTCTGACCCACTTGCTAATTTGTTTTAATATTTCACACTTCTACAGGCTTGCAAGAAAATCATGTAATTAGCTTCTTGAATTAAATAAATTGTTTCATTACTTTGGTTTTCTTTCAGATCAAATAAGGCCCAATCTTTCTCTTACTGATGTCAATGACAAATCTCTCACTGACTTCAGTGGAAGCTAGGGTTGCCAACCTTTCCAGGATTGGCCTGGAGTCTCCAGGAATTAAAAGATTAATCTTTAATTAAAGATTATGTCATATAATTATATCTCCAACCAAATACATCCAACCAAAATTGGCAACCCTAGTGGAAGCTAGAGTGAGCCCATAGACAAAAGAAATTGGAGAAGGAAATTAAAAAGTTGAATATGAAAATAATTATTTGTCACATGGCAGCACTCAGCAGCCCATATAGTGATCAGGGCTTCAGTAAGCTCAGCAATGTGCAGATACTTAAAAAAAAGTCCCTACCCCAAAGAACTTGGACCCTGCAAAAGCTTACACATGTGCTGAACATTAAGCACGTAGTATTCCCATTAATGGGTCTACTGAAGCGGTTAAACACATGTATGAATGTTTGTAGGATTGGAGCCTAGCATATCATTTCCTCTCCTCCACTCAAACTGACTTGCACTTTTCCTCCTTCTCTCTCCTGCTCTTCCTCTCCCCATCCCACACGCAACTCATTCATTTTCATGTGAATGTGAAGAATGAGGGGGGAAAGAGAGATGACAGGAGAGAGAGGCAGAGAAAGGAGAAAGCAAAAGGGAGACAAGAGAAAATACAAGAAATAGAGTGATTTTGCTCATTCTCTCATCAGCAGGACTTATTACTTTCTCTCCTGAAGGAAGAGACTCATAGATTCCAAAGCCAGAAGGGACCACAGTGATCATCTAGTCTGAGAGAGATAGAGAATCCTCAACAACCCTTAGTAAATTGTTCCAATGGTTAATTACGCTCACTGTTAAAAATGTACACCTTATTTCCAGTATGAATTTGTCTCACTTCAGCTTCCAGCCATTGGACTGTGTTATACCTATCTCTGCTAGATTGAAGAACCCACTATCAAATATTTGCTCTTCCTGTAGGTACTTAAACACTGTAATCAAGTCTCCCTTTATCTTTCTCTTTGTTAAGCTAAATAGATTTTAGAGTTTACCACTATAAGGAAGGTTTTCTAAAGCTTTAATCATTCTTGTGGTTCCTTCTCTGAACCCTCTCCAATTTATCAATGTTCTTGAATTGTGGACACCAGGACTGGACGCAGTATTCCAGCAGCAGTTACATCAGAACCAAATACAGAGGTAAAACAACCTCTCTATTCCTACTCGAGATTCCTTGTTTGTGCATGAGGAGGAGCTTGAAGTGTGTTTCCCCCCAGCAAAAGGAGTACAGCAGCAGGACAGGCTGGGGGATAGAGGAATGAATCCCTTCTTCCTAAGGTTCTGAAGGTCAGAGGAAAGGAGAGCTCTAGAGGAGAAGCAGATATGATGGCAAGGGAAAAGTGTTCTGTGACCCCTTTCCTAGTTGTGCTGTGGGTGAGAAAGAGGCTTCTGTCTGCCTCCTACTTCAGGTCCCCTGCTGCATGGGAGAACTCTACCCAGGAACACTTCACGCTGCTGTTCACTATCATTCTTTTACATATACACATCAAGTTACAGCCTCCAATGTTGTAATTTAGCAAACAAAAAAGAAAATAGACACATTTACCATAATATTCTTAAAATGTTGTAAAATATGAGTACAATTTTGTAAAATGACTGTCCATTAAAAACACATAAAAATTGAAATTTGATAAAATATACATTCTTTATATTGAAAATGTCCTCATTTACCCACATAAGACCCATATTTTCTATTCTGTTTGGAAATCAGGTTTTCGCTTTTTTTATCATATTCTAGTTTAACAATAACACTTAAGAAAGAGAAATCAGATCCCCACCCATATCCACTCCCCAGCCTTACCACACCATATGCAGCACTTGGTGCTAATATTAGTCACTAACATGAACACTTTGTGTGGTGTGCATCCTGGCAGGTAAGATGTACTGAATTCTGAGGTCTCAATTCTCCCACATTAGCACCATTTGTAATTGAAACTATATAGGGACATCCAGAAATAGTTTATTTAAGTTTGGGGACTTTTATAGGCTGCATTATTTTGTTTCCTATGCCAATATAAACGTAAAAGAAGCTGGTGATAAGTTTTAGCATTTTAAAAAGTAAACATGTTAACTACCTAACAAATGTCATTTGTGACTTGCATATTTAAATTAAAATACAGAAATAATTAGTTCTGAGGTGAAAACAACTTACTTCTTTTTCCAGAGTTTTGTTATAGAAAAGTAGTGATATTCTTTGAATGTCTTCAGATTTAAGCCATTGCCTGAAAGAATAAAGAAACACACAAAACATTATAAAGGGCATCAAAACAGATTAGCCCTGTTTTTTCCATCATTGAAAAGCCGTAAACTAAGAAAAACAAGGTGGATGAGGTAATATCTTCTATTGCAGAAATTTCTGTTGGTGGGAGAGCTATGTTTTTGAGCTACAGAGCTCTTATTTAGGTCTAGTAGATACTCAGAGTGTCACAGCTAAAGACTAGGTGGAACAGATTATTTAGCATCAATAGATGACACATATTGTAAGACAGCATTCAAGGTATAAACAACGAGGAGTCCAGTGGCACCTTAAAGACTAACAGATTTATTTGGACATTAAGAATAAATGGACACAAACTGGACATCAGGAATAGTAACATACAAAAGCCAGTAGGAGAGGACTTCAATCTCCCTGGACATTCTATAACAGATTTAAAAGCCATACTTGTACAAAAAAACTTCAAAAACAGACTTCAAAGAGAAACTGCAGAACTAAAATTCATTTGCAAATTTAACACCATGAATTTGGGCTTGAATTATTACATGTACAATTATTGGGAGTGGACCACATCCACCCTGATCGAATTGGCCCTGTCAACACCGGTTCTCCACTTGTAAGGTAACTCCCTTCTCTTCAGGGGTCAGTATAATAACGTCTGCATCTATAATTTTCACTCCATGCATCTGAAGAAGTGGGTTTGTTACCCAAAAAAGCTTATGCCCAAATAAATCTGTGCCACTGGACTCCTCATTGTTTTTGGGGATACAGACTAACATGGCTACCCCGGATACTTGACATTCAAGGTAAAGTGGCCTCTGCAGTCATAGGCCAAAAATGGGGATTAGTGGGTGACAGATTGTTGTAATAAGTCATAAATCCAGTGTCTTTATTAAGACTATGATTTTTAGTGTCTAATTCAGTTATGAATTTAAGTTCTCACACTTGTCTTTTGAAAGTGTTGTGCAGGTTTCCTTTGAGAAGATGGACTGAGAGTTCAGATATGGAGTGATCATTTTGTGAAAAGTGTTCGCCAGCAGGCGATATGTGTTTTTGTCTTTCATCATTTTTCTGTGTGAGTTGATTGGGGGGCATAGTGATTGTCTGGTTTCACCCACATAGTTATTGAGGCATTTAGTGCACTGGATGAGATACATGTGTTAGGCATGTGTAGGATCAATGGATTTTGAAAGGTGTGTTGCTGGGAGTATTGATCATGGGTAGCTGTAGAGATATGTCTGCAGGTTTTGCATCTGTTGTTCAGGCAAGGTCTGGTGCCACTTCGAATTGGGGGTGTTCTGGTCTGTGGGAAGCTTGCTTCTGATGATGAGCTTGGCGAGGTTGGGGGGTTGTTTGAAAGTCAGAAAAGGGGATTTGGGAAAGATTTCTTTCAGGATGTGATCCCCAGGGAATATTGGTTGCAATTGTTTAGTATCAGAGGGGTAGCCATGTTAGTCTGGATCTGTAAAAGCAGCAAAGAGTCCTATGCACCTTATAGACTAACAGACGTATTGGAGCATGAGTTTTCGTGGGTGAATACCCACTTCATTTGTTTAGTGACACTTTGAGTACCTTTCCCAGACCTTAAGAAGAGCTCTGTGTAGCTTAAAAGCTTGTCTCTTTCACCTATAGGTGCTGGAACTACGGTTGCGGGGGGTGCACCCCCTGACTTGAAGAAGTTTTCATTATATACAGGTTTTACAGTTTGGTTTAATGGCTCTCAGCACCCCCACTATACAAATTGTTCCAGCACCCCTGCTTTCACCTACAGAAATTGCTTCAATAAAAGATGTTACCTCATCCACCTTGTCTCTCTGATATCCTGGGACCAACACAGCTACAAGACACTGCAAATAACAATGCAAAGTAAGATGTCAGTTTATGTACTTTGAAGAAAGTCAGTTATTGTGCTTTAGAATGGATAAAGTAAATCATATTCACTCAGGGGTGGCTCCAGGCTCCAGCACGCCAAGCGCGTGCTTGGGGTGGCATGCCGCGGGGGGCGCTCTGCCGGTCACCGGGAGGGCGGCAGGCAGCTCCGGTGGACCTCCCGCATGCGTGCCTGTGGAGGGTCCGCTGGTCCTGCGGCTTTGGTGGAGCATGCGCAGGCGTGCCTGCAGGAGGTCCACCGGAGCCGTGGGACCGGCGACCGGCAGAGCGCCCCCCGCGGCATGCCGCCGTGCTTGGGGCAGCGAAATTGCTAGAGCCGCCCCTGAATTCACTGCAACATATGATCATGTAGTTCCACCCTACCACTTGATTTCTATATCTAACACACACACAAAACTGATACTTTAATGAATGGGCTGTACGTGGATGGTTCATGAAAACATTCAAGAGGGAGAGTTCCATTACAAAGTGCTTTATGTAAATGGCTTTGCTGCTGGTTCTTCATTCTATCTTCTACAATAATGATTCATTCCACAGATGTTCATCCCTGGGACATGGGGCAGAACTTGAGGTGATTCTGTCCAACATAACGTACAGTGACTGGCATGTCACAACACACAACCATGCCATGTAATGAATGCTTTACACCATGTGCAAAGGTGAAAAAAGTCATTAAAAATGGAATGGGATGATTCTGTGTTTGAGATACATTCATCTAATGAATTTAAACCTCTTTCGCACAGACCTTTTATTAGTTATCAAAGCATCATTTCCTACTTACAGACCAAAATATGGAAAAATGTAAAAAGTTGCAGTGAGGTTGCACAATATGTTTTTGTAGCTATATGTAAAAGTAATGAACATTCTAGCTAATAGATTATTGAAGTAGCACCATTTCAAAATGAAGAGGTCTATCTCTGAAAGTCTACATTCAATTCAATGGGAGGTTTTTATTTATCAAAAAATATTAAGGCATAATTTAATTTTAACTCTTTCCAACTGGCTAGACTTAATGAGGACTAGTCGGCTAATCTGTAAATAAAAAAAATGTTAAAAGAGCCCAGTTCTGAGCATGTGCTCAGATTTGCAACACTTAAGTTTAGGCGCCCTGCTGCCCACTGGAATCCTCAGCACTGAGTTAGGCACCCAGGGTCTCTATATAAAGCACAAGGAGAGTTAGGTGCTTAAGAATGGGATTTGCAGAAGCCAGCATGCTGAGCAGGGAGCCACCTAAGCTATCCAGTAGGGAATGCTGAGGAGAGGGCTCTGGCAAAACTATTAATTTAATGGAGCCAGGATTTCACACATTAGCCCTTTTACTGACTATCTTTTGAGTCTTTAGTCAGTAACATTAATGTTACATAAACATACACTGTTGTATTTTAATTAAATATGCTGTTTGTAATGTGACTTGGGAACCTTCACGATGAAAAGCACTATATGGGTATTACACATTATTTATTATAGTATGAGAGCTGAGAGATTTAGGGTCAATCTACTTTCAACTGAAAACAATCTATGGAAGATGGAAGAAAAATCTTATTAAAACACTTCAGTGGGCAAAATATTCTTTTTTTTTTTAGTGCCACTCAGCTATTTGATTATAATGGGCCTAGTCCTCTTGGTCTCTGATTAATGGGTGTTAATTGAGAATTTGCAACATAAACAATTTTCCTAACATTACAGACCCGTTATAGATTTAGAAGAACATTTTAGTTACAAACATTACCCAGAGTGCATTGTCATCTTAAATGAAATTACAGGAAAGAACAAGGTGAAGTTAATTTTCATGGAAAGCAAAATAAAGCAACTTAATAACTAAAATTGTCCAATTACTACAGTTGGTAGGTAGAAGCATTTAGGAAAGGTAAATTCAGAGTAATGTGAGCAGGTAATGCCTTCATCATTACCTTTAAATATTGTTTCTCTGAAAGGTGACTCTGGAAAAACTGCACCTTCTTATTCAATCAATCTGTTCCTTGTGGGTATCTAGAGTCTCACATATATCCAGGGGTGAAAGTGGGCCAGTACGGCGTACCGGTAAGAAGCTGGTACCAGCCCGTACCCAGCCAATGTTAAAGCTCTGCTGCTGCGGCAGCGCTTTAACATTGCTGCCCCTTTTGCCCTACTGACAGGGTCGCCAGCAGGGCGGGCAAAGGGGGCAGCTGCCCTGGGGCTGGCGATTCAAAAGGGCCCAGGGCTCCTGGCCGCTGCTACCACGGCAGTGGCTGGAGCCCTGGTCCCTTTTAAATCGCCGCTGGAGCCCTGGGCTGCGCAGGCCAGGCAGTGTGGATGGGCTGGCTGGGGAAGGCTGACCCCCAGCCCTGCCCCTTCTACCTGAGGCCCTGCCCCTTCTGGGGGCACAGAGCCGGTCCCCGCACCGGTAAGGATTTAGTATTACTTTCACCCCTGCATACATCTGATGACATTAACAATAAAAATAAGTTTTTACTGCCACTTCTGTTAGTCCTACAAAGCCATTCCATCTAAGATGAAGCGAGTTGGAATCTCTTTCTTCACATGCATCAGCAACAGGCTTTTTTCCTTTTTTTTCTGGCCTACAGATTGCAAATGTTTCTTTTGGGTGGGGAGCTTGCTACTGCAATACATGTTTTGGTCACCTTAGTCAAAATGCTCAAAGGTAGTTGGGCACCTAATTACCTTACAGAATCTGGGCCTTTGCAATTACATTGATACGACCACAATGCATCCTACATGAGCATTCATCTTAAAATAATTCAGAAACTGAATCTGGGGTAGACGGTAGTAAAAGAACAGGACATTCACTGGCTGCTTGTAGGTTTTGGGTGAAGTTTAAGGTATTGATTTTGATCTATAAAGCCCCAAATACTTGAATTTGTGCCTCAGAGGGAGCTGGAGTCCCCTCAGTAGAAAAGAAGGATGGCAACATATTATTCAATTAGCTTTGGAATTCATTCCTCATGGTGGTCTGAAAAAGCCTGCACCTGATGCCATTCAGGGCATACTGCAAGGCCCATCTCTTTACCCAGCGTTTTGAGGAGGGAGAGGTATGATGAAGGCTGGTATTTGTGGCTATGGCAGAGTACTGACAGGGTATTTTTTTTTAATGTGATAGCTTCTCTGGTGGATTATTACCAGAGTGCGGGCCCTGATTGTCATTTCTTTTTTTGTCATTACATGTTTAAAGTATGCCAAAGTTCTTACTCTTTTACTTATAAATCAAACAAAAATAAATAAATCAACGGAACCATTAACCAACTTCCACTGGAACTTAGATTTTTTGGGGGGCTCCAGCTTCTGTGGTATCTGTGAAGCTGGCTGACCAGGTGCCAGCTCTTGCCAAGGCTTTAGGTCTCCGCTCAGTACTGACAAATTCATTGCTGGAAACCAGTCTGTTTCAGCTGTGTGTTCGTATGGTTAAGGTGGGTTTCAGACTTATAACAGTGTGTTTAGTGTTTCTTTAGTGATAATTTCTTTATCACATGCTATAAGATAATATTTAAGTTTTTGCTTTGTAACTGTAGAAATTGTTTTCTTGGAAACTGTGAACCTAGTCAGGGGAAGGATTGTCTCCTGCCCATCAGAAAGGCTATCAAAACTAAATGGGCCATTGTGGAACATCATAATACAAAGATTTTGTTAATTGCTCCTTACATTCATGAAAAGGCTATGTGAAAAATGGCTCATCCCATTAGCTTGAATTCTGAAAGAAGGAAATAAAAATAGCTGACAAGAATATTTTAAATCTTTTTTGCTGTTTGGACTCTCTCAGAGCTGGAGCTGTGAAACAGAAGCAGAGATCCCCAGGGTCAACCTGGGTTAGCAATAAAAGACATTCAAAGGTGACAGATTACTACAACTCTGTCACCTTTGAAAACCATAGACTGTATCTTATTTGTGTATATATGTTTGCCTTGTAAATAACTCTCTAATTTCTTTTCTTAGTTAATAAATCCTTAGTTTACTATAGGATTGGCTACAAGTGTTGGTTTTTTCATGTGAGATCTAAGGTACAAATTGACCTAAGGTAAGTCACTGGTCCTTTGGGACTGGGAATAACCTGCATACCTTGTGTGATCTTTGGTGTATAGCAACCACCTACACTAAGTCCAGCTTGCCCGGGTGACAAGATAGACTGGAATGCCCAAGGGGACTGACTCCAAGGTAAGACTTGTTATAGTGATTTAGGAGTTCATACTTGTTACTGGGTTGGTGAAATGTAATTATAGAACATACAACCAGCTTGGGGTCTCTGCCCTGATTCTTGACAGTCTTCCCTGAGGTTGCCACTCATGATCGTGACCCTCCTGACATCATGACAGTGTCTACGATTAAGGCTGTGAGTTTGTCCATGACTTCTGCACTGCGTCCCTCCTCCCCCAGCAGCAGCAGGAGTTTTGGTGTGGGAGGAGGCAGGGGGTTGGGGCATGGGATGAGGTGAAGTGGGCTCTGGGTGGTGCTTACGTCGGGGGTGGGCTCCTCGAAAGCGGCAACATCCCCCTCACTCAGCTCCTAGACGGAGGCGTGGCCAAGAAGCTCTGTGCGCTGCCTCTGCCTGCAGGCACCACCCCTGCAGCTCTCACAGGCTGCGATTCTTGGCCAGTGGGAGCTGGTGCTCAGATCAGAGGCAGTGCGTAGAGCTGCCTGGCCACACCTCTGCCTAGGAGCTGAGTGAGGGACATGTCGCCACTTCCGGGGAGGTGCGGAGACAGATAGGAAGCCTGCCAACCCTGCCAACCCTCCCTCCCCCCACAAGCACCTGTGGCATCCTTGGGCTGCCCCATGCAAGATTTAGGGGTATATAGTAGAAGTCATGGACAGGTCATGGGCCCTGAATTTTTGTTTACTGCCTGTGACCTGTCCATGACTTTTACTAAAAATACTTGTGACTAAAATGTAGCTTTATTATAGAATATTAGGGTTGGAAGGGACCTCAGGAGGTCATTTAGTCCAATCCCCTCCTCAAAGCAGGACAAATCCCCAGACAGATTTTTGACTCAGCTCCCTAAATAGCTACCTCAAGGACTGAACTTACAACTCTGGGTTTAGCAGGCCAATGCTTAAAGCACTGAGCTACCCCTCCCCCCCATAGCCTATAAGGGGCACATGAAACCATTTACACCTGTGTAAGCCAACACACAGCAGTAACTGAGGCCCAATCTGGCCTGCAGAAACTATTTTGGGTGAAGCAGCTAACACTATCTATAGTGAAAGTTGCCTGATAAGTCCCATTATAAAACCCTATCTGCTATAGTTTATAACTTTGCCAAACTAGGGATTAGGGGAAAATAAATTGTTTTGCCTTTGTTAACGAATTGATTGCAAGATTATTTTTTTTTAAAAAAGATTTTTGATTGCTTTGGAACTGGGACTTGAAATTTGGCACTGGTGTCACGAATGTGCCTTTTGCTGCTCCTGTACAAAATATGCTTACATTTGGCCAAGTCTGGCCTTTGAAAAATCTTATTTTCACATATGCTCAGTTCACATATGACCTGTTAAAGTTTGGCAGCAAAATTTTCTGAATATTCTGTCCATACTGAGCATGCTCTCACAATTCCTGCATGCCGACCAGGCTGTGCATATGCCATGCCTGCAGAGCAGAGTCACTGAGCATACTCCATTCAAGGATTGAACGGGATTTTCCCTACAATTGCTTCACCGAGCTGCTTTTGTGTCAGATATTGCAACCATGTGCAGTATTTGGGCACCATGTTGTATTAATGTATTTTATGTTTAAAGTATGAAAAGCTCAAAAAGTCATTAGATTGAGATGGGCCAGGCAGTATGAGCTGTAGAAATATGCATAGCTCTTTGTATCAATACAGGTGATGTGTATTTGTGTGTTCCTGGCTCGCTGTGGGTGGGGGTTGGTTGTGCAGAATCTGGAATCACTAGGGAGTGATTTCTGCAAAATGCTAAGGGTGGCTCTGTAGATTTCCAGCCTTTGAATCTGACCTCCTGCGAATAAGGGGAGGGACTGGTTGTATCTGTTTTCTGTAGGCTGAGGGACAAAGCCGGACTTTTGGTATAAAAAGCTGAGTTCAAACAGATTCAGGGTTTTCCTTTTGATTCAGCAAATGGATAGGACCTTCTGTCCAAGAAAATGCTCCAACTCTTGCTCAGCAGCTGGAAGGGATGTTGGCCTATCAGACTCCTCATGTGGAAGATGGGTGATTTCCCGTATGTTTGTTAGCAGTAAGTAGAAGCTTTTATTATCTTTCTATTATTTTCTCTGTTATTCCTCTGCCCTCAGAAAGCTGTTTGTTTTGGAAAAGCTGTGTGGTAACTTGTAACTGTTGGCACATTGTCGTCACAGAGAAAGCACAGCCCAGGTGCTGGCCTTTAGGCAGACTGGTTTGCTGGAGCTTTCATAATGTATGGCAACAGGGTGTTCTACTTTAAAAGCCCGATCAGGAGGGAGACACACCTGGGTTGCTGGCTCAAGAGAAGTGACAACTGGGAACCTGAAACCTCAAGAGGGTGCCCTTGCGGGACCAGAGAGAGGGAATACAGGTTCAGTTACCCTGAGACTGTCACCAGGCACCAGAACTCACAGCATGGCAATTGTCTCTCCTGTGTTCTCAATTTTCCTCGAGGGGAGGGAGTAAGTGGGGGTTGCAGGAGACAGACAGAGTGGGAGGGGGACAGTAGCCAGACAGTGGGGGAGCAGGGACGGGGGGAACAGGTAGGGAGGGGGACAAGAGCTGTGAGGCAAGTTGAATAGTACAGTAACTCCTCACTTAACGTCGTCCCAGATAACATTGTTTCGTTATGTCACTGATCTATTAGAGAATATACTCATTTAAATTTGTGCAATGTTTCCTTATAACGTTGTTTGGCCATGGGGGCTCAGAACCAATGTGGGCCAGCAGTCCCCCATCAGCTCCCTTTAACCCCCCCTCCTGCCTAATGGCAGCCCCACGGATCAGCAACTCTTTCCTCCCTCCCCATGCCTCCTGCTTGCAGCAATTAGCTGTTTCCTGGCATTCAAGAGACTGGAGGGGGGGGCAGGGGGAGGAGCGAGGATGCAGCACACTCGGGGGGGGGAGTGGGGGTGGGCCTAGGGCAGAGCCGGGGGTTTAAGCACCCCCCAGCACCTTGGAAAGAACAGCAAGAGGAGCAGAGAGACGATCCACCCTCTTTCACCCTCTGACTCCACCACCTCAACCAAGCTTCACAATCATCATCACTGAGTACAGTATTACATTGTTTAAAACTTATACTGTATATATGTATATGTATAGTCTTTTGTCTGGCCAAAAAAATTCCCGGGAACCTAACTCCCCCCACCCCCCTTTACATTAATTCTTATGGGAAAATTGGATTAGCTTAAAGTCACATTTTTCAAGAATGTAACTACAATGTTAAACGAGAAGTTACTGTACAGGAAAGGGAGGAGTCTGGGGAATAATTAGGGATGGAGAACTGGAGCAGAGGAAGAGAAGCTGGGGTAGGGTCAGAGAGAGAAGCAGATGTGGGTGGGGGGGAGGGAGGACAAGAGGTAAGGAAGATAGACACAAGCGTATGGTAAATGGGAGCAGAAATGTCTCTAATAACCTAAGTACACTACCTTCTAGAACCTAGAACTCAGACCAGGAGTTCTCAGGCTTTGCACTCTTCTGGTCCCAGCAAATAGCTCCAAAACTATCTGGCACAGTGAGTGTCTAAAGTCCCACCAATGCCTGATCTAATGTGCAGAATTTATGCCTCCGGCAGATTTCTTTGCTTCCCCAGAGAAAAATGACTTTCTGACGGGAAAGCAAAGGGAAGTCAGAAGAGTGGTTATGCACCCATCCCCAGTAGTATGTTTTGGATGCCCAGGGCAGCTGGCAGAGAGGTAAATCACTGTAGTGCAGGAAGTGGGACTGGGGAAGACCCAGGTGGTGGCTCCTACCCTGCGCTGGGTTCAGTTGCTAGTCCCAGCTGGGCTGGAGAGGATGGGACTTCCTCTTCCCCTGCACATCATCCAGGGCTGGGTCAGACCCACCCCCAGATTTCTCCCCCAGCTGCAGGAAACTCTGCAAACTATCCTCCCATGCTTTCTGCACCCATCACTCCTCAGCTGCAGGGAGAGGGATCCCTATACAGGGAGCTGCTCCCTCATCTGCCCAATCCCCATGTATCTAGTCCCCTTCAAACCCAGACCCTCCTGCCAAGCCTCATCCCACCAACACACACTCAGAATCTTCCCAATGAGCCTCACTCCCCCTGCACCTGGACCATCCTGAGAAGCCACCCGCACCCAGACCCTCACCCACCAAGCCCCAACAAGCTGCACCTGGATCCCCACCCCACTGAGCCCCACTCCTCCAGTATCTAGACCCCCCCACTAATCCCCCCACACCTAGAACCCCCTGCCAAGCTCTATCCCCCAGACTTCCCTGCTGAGCTCCAACCACCTTCACCTGGACCCCACTGCAGAGTCCCATTACTGTTGCATTCAGAACCCCACAACAAGCCCCTGTGCAACCAGATCCCCCTGCAACCAGAAACTCCACTGAGCTGCCTGCACCCAGACAGCCCCACACAGAACCCTCTCAACCCACACCTGAATCCCCCCCACACACACACTTGCATCCTGCCTGCCCACACTTGGTGCACCTGGCACAGAGGGGCAAGGCCCAGGAGTGTTTCAGGGGGGAGCGGGGTGGTCCTTGTGCTGTGTCAGGGTTGGGTGCAGCATCACTGCTGAGTCCGTGTCCCAGGGGGAAACTGCACAGTGATCTCCCACTTCTGTGCAGCCAGTGGCCTGTGTCCCAATGTCTGGCTGGAGCCTCCACATTTATTTGACAAATAAAATTTGCAGAGTTTTAAAATATTGTATGGAGAATTTTTAATTTTTTGGCGCAGAACGCCCTCAGGAGTAACATATACAGCCTACTACTGGTATCAGTTAATCTGATAACAGTGCAAATGGCAGAGGTTTGTGCTGTGTATTTAAAAGTTTAGACCCTGCTGATTACCTATGCTAGTGGTCAATCAGGTTCCACATGATGATTTTTTTTCTTCAGATTTTTTTTTAAAATAGGAAATTATATTAAAAAAACTTACATAAAAAAACATTATTAAAGTTGCAAAGCCAAGCACTCGAAAGTTAGGAAATTCCAGAATTAAGGTTGTCCATCAGTGAAGAGGTGGTAATTCAACTTCCCCCCCTTCTTATTCAATGTGTGGCCCCAGGCCTTCTGAATACAAAATTATTCATTACCTCATAGAAGCTTTCATCAACATTTCTGAGTGCTTCATGGTTAAGTGGCCAATTGTGAACATTTTGGTTTAAGTGACTTGCCCAGAATCATACAGAAACTCTACAGGAGAGAACCCAGTTCTCCATGGCAACATTCAATTTCTTTAACCATAAGGCTACCCTTTCTCTTCCTGAAATCACTACCTCACTCACTACACACTATCTTCTGTAATATATGAGTGGGACTACAGAATTGTCAGGGCATATTTTATCAAAAATGATAGAGCAGTCAAAGTAAATTTAGTAGAAGTTATGATCTATGATTTTTTATAAAAAATGCCCTGACAAGTGGGGGAGCACCAAACACTTGTTGCAGGATCCTCCCCACCCCCCAGCACCACAATCCTAATCCTGCTTAGTGAAGAGGATGGGTTTGGGGGGCTGGAGAGCAAGCCCACCCTGTATTCACTCCGGCTTTCTGTGTCCCTTGGGGAAGAGTGTGGTGGTTGAGAGCAAGCCCACCGTGCACTCACCCTGGGCACAAGCAATGGCAGGTCATGACTAGGAGGCAGCTGGGCCAAATTTGAATGAGTGTGGCTGCGATCCTGTGTGCCACGTTGCAATGTCTAGAGAGGGGAGCTGGGCCTGGCACTGTGGGACACAGGAGCTGCCGTTTTGGGGTAGGCTCTTGCTCTCCAACACACTCCCCCAGGGCATCACCTCTGCAGTGGGCTGCTGACCCACCTAGAGCCTTCCTGGAGGAAGTCATAGACAGAGAAGTTGCAGAGAAATCATGGTACCCATGGCTTTTTCTGCACCATGACAAACCTGTAGCCCTCCATATGAGGAAGGGGTCCTACAAACAACAGTCTCATTCAAGACACAGTCCTAATTCATCCTGAGAGCAGTCAATCCTGTGCATTGGGGTCCTACTGTAAAAATATGTGAACATGTAATTATTACTGTGTTAATGCATATGCACAGTCAGCCATATTTTTGACATTTCTTAGTTTTGAGCACTTGACTTTTCAATTTTATTGTTGGCTACATGTAGTTGTAGGATGTAGCTTTTATTAATAGTGATGTATGAGAAGGAAAGAACTCAGTTTAAATCTTTGATCATAGGTTAAGACTGCAGGATTGGCAAGTTTTTACATGTAAATTAAGAACATTTGTTATGGAAATCATTGATAAATAACACATAATTGAACCACACAATACCATTTTGCAGTGTCACTTTTTAGAGCCCATGTACTTTAAAACATACTAAAGCTGTATGGATTGTGTCTTGTAACCCATTCTTAGACTAACATAGTGAAAACAAACCTATCTGTCTATCTGAGGACTTGCTTCCAATCATTTTGTTATTTGTGTGTGACATGACTGTCAACATACACTTCCACTGAGAACTTACTCAACATTGTTTTCTTAAAACTACAGACAGCCTGATGGGATTGTTACACGTGAAAATTAAATGTGGTCCTTGAGTTTCTAGCAATTAGGTGCAGTATAGAACTTATTCAACTGAGCAAATATTGGATACCTGCAGTGGAGAATACAATTCATAACTACTAACCACAATTTTTGCAAATTCATCCCCCTATTTCACCCTGAAGTGATAGTTAATATTTAAAGGAGCCTGTACCCTTCAGTCAGAGAAGTATTGACCTTGCTCTTATCTGTTCACTAACAGGATCTGATATCATCAATAAGTGTCACCTCCAGTTCCTCCAAGAACATATACTCAATGTGTGCCTCTCTGCTTCTGAGAACAATTTATGTGTACAGACTAGCTATGTTATGCTCTAATGAATCAATGGACCAACTGAAACAATAATTATCAAAGGTGGCACAAGAGGCACTTCTAGTTCTGTGGAGCTGCTTCTGTCACTCTGAGTTCAGTGTCAGAAAGTCCTGGTTATTATTTCTTCATCTCACTTACTCGTCTACTGTGACAGATGATTGTACTGAGCCAGAGCAAGTAGACTGGAATACAGCTACAGGAGCATAATGCTTTATTCTCTTTTTCCATGTTTATCCCCATCTATTTTTACCCCTGATCATTAATTATTTCTATTTTCACTCCTTACTACTAAGTTTCTTTGTTTTTTCTCCTTACCTCGCCTCTGTCTTTTCAATTACTATTTTAAGGTGCACTTATCTATGAAATCAGAAAATAAAAGAATAAACCCAAATATTTCACTAGCAGTCCCATCAATTTAGGATATAACTACACTTAATTTCCCAGTTATATATAAGGCTTTGTACCAGTTCTTAGGAGGATGTGGAGAGGTGTCGTAGACATGGGGACTTAGGGCCAAATCGTGGATTCCTGTAGAAGGCCTAAAGAATCAAGTTTTGAGCAGAGGAACTTCAAGGGGCAAATGGAATCTTCCCCCAATGTAAGAATCACAAGTGCAGCAGCTATTAGAGCAAGGCCCTTGAAAAAGTTGCTGCACAGTGCTGTTCCTTAGCCTGCAGGGAGCGTAATGTCTCTCTGAGTGGCCTATTCTACTTTCTGATATGGAATGGTAGATACGCCACTGCTTTTTGGGTTTTGTGCATCTATGCAAGGAGAGGCAGCAGACTCTACCATCAGTTGTAGAAGAATGTGAATGTTAAAGGGAGGAGATGTAAATATACTTTTGAGCATTGATTCCATCAATGGCTTGAATCATCCTCTCATTCAATTCCTCTTCAAATCTTTTCTTCTGTGATTTTGTTCTGCAATGAAAAAAGATGAGATATTATCATTGGATCTTGATTGGAAAACTGGGTTATAGTCACCAAAATGAAATTCAACAAAGACAAATGAAAGGTGCTACAGTTAGGGAAGTAAAACTAAATGTACACATACAAAATGGGACAGCAGCACTGCTAAAAGGATCTGGGAGTTGTGATGGATCACAACCTCAACGTGAGTCAGCAATGTGATGCTATTGCAAAAAAAATGTTGCATTAACAGAGGCACAGCATGCAAGTCACAGGAGGTGATAATACCACTCTACTCAGCGCTGGTTAGGCCTCAGCTGGAGTACTGCATCCAGTTTTGGTCATTGATGTTTAGAAAGGATGTAGAGAAACTGGAAAGAATGTAGAGGTGAGCAACAAAGACAATCAGAGGGATGGAATGCAAGCCATATGAGCAAAGGCTGAAGGAACTGGGTATGTTTAGTTTGGAAAAGAGGAGATTAAGTAGCTGTCTTCAGGCTACTATAAAAAAGATAGAGAAAAGTTGTTCTCTTTTGCAACAGAGAGTAGGACAAGAGGCAGTGGGTTCAAACTACAGCATAGCAGATTTAGATTAAATTTCAGGAAAACTTCCTGTCAGAAGAGTAGGACAATGGAACAGACTGTCTCGTGAGGCCATGGAAGTTTCCTCACTAGAGGTTTTTAAAAGGAGGCTGGATAGCCACCTCTCTTGGATAGTTTAGACACAACAAATCTTATATCTTGGCTGGGGTTTAGACTAGATGACCCTTGCAGTCCCTTCTAACCCTATGATTCTATGACAATCCATTTCCCAAAGAACATACTATCTAAAAGCAAAATATAAGGTTGTGCTTTAAAAATAAAACAAAACACACTTGCAGAAAATTAGAGTTGAGGAAATTTCTATTAAAGGAAAGTGCTCACCTTGGTAATGTAATGAATTTATAAAAAATAATTTCATATTCTCAGCTCCTTAAAAATATCCATATTTGCTGCAGCTATTTTTGCTAATATTTGTCTGCATTGTGTGACTAGGTAAGAACATGCCATTCACATTCATAGGAACACTTTGTATGGCCTGAATAGAGGAGTTAGATCTTTCCAGTAGCAGGTTTGGAAATAATTGTTATCAAAACTTTATTTTCAAATATATTTCAGGTTTCTCGTCATATAGTCTGTAAAATGACTATAATGAACAAAAAGATTCATTTTATTTTAAGTTAGCTGGGCATGGAATGGACATAATATCTGCATGGATGGGACTCTCTTCTGTTACACCAGGCTTCACTTGTTGCTCACTTCAGAAGTTGTGCTCTCCTAAAACCTGGAGTACCTCAAATATCTCCAGATTTTCTCTCCATCCTTTCAAGATTAATATCCAAAATTTAAGATATAGGTAGTACCTCAGATTTGAACTACCTGAACTCCTAGAGTTTATGATAACTCACAGATTTGAATTTTGGCAAGGTTAACTCAAGCCCTTCCTCCTTCTGAGCCATGACTTTTGGATTAGTTCTTAATAACTGAGGATCTGCAGCAGGGGCAACCTATGGCACATGTGCCGATTTTCAGTGGCACTCACACTGCCCAGGTCCTGGCCACCAGTCCGGGGGGGGGGCTCTGCATTTTAATTTAATTTTAAATGGAGCTTCTTAAACATTTTAAAAACCTTATTTACTTTACATACAACATTAGTTTAGTTATATATTTATAGACTTATAGAAAGAGACCTTCTAAAAACGTTAAAATGTATGACTGGCACATGAAACCTTAAATCAGAGTGAATAAATGAAGACTCGGCACACCACTTCTGAAAGGTTGCCGACCCCTGATCTACAGGATGGTTCAATAGATAAGATAGCGTAGGTTTGTAAAGTATTTTCTATAGAACCCTATTACTTTTCTACTGAATGCAACTGATTTCAAGACTATTGAAATGTATCACTGATTTCATGACTATTAGGTATGTGTCAAGTGTCTATCACCTATCTCTTACAAGTAGTCCAGGATAACAACAGACACTTGTCCAATCTTATCAAACTAAGAAGATGGGATTTCAAAAGAGCCGAGCACTCACCTAACTGTTCCCTTTGACCTCAGTGGCTGGGTGATCAGCTCTTTTAAAAATCACTACTTATTCAAGTGCCTCAATATGGATATAGGAGCCTGATTTTAGGTTCCTATTTGTGAAAATCTTGGCCATAAGCTATATTATATTTTCAGGCCAAGTTATACAATCATCATTTTTTGAACCTTTGGAGTCTATTTTAGAGTACAATTAAAGAATAAGAAGACAAAAGTATTTCCAGTATTTGAAAGAATTTCATTCTTTGAAAATATCACAATAAAATGGTTCACTCTTTCACTACAGTGCTGACATACATGATTTTCACATGCTGTGCAAATTGAAACAGAACTAATCTACTCTAGCCTTAAAGCCAGGATGTGTTTGTCAGGTCTTGTAGGATTAGCCAAAGGTTGGTCTTCCTATGGGATCCAGAACTGCTGTTGAATAGAACTACCTGGCTTCCTGTCAACCTTTGGATAGTGTACGATATATATGCAGGGCAGGGACTTTGGAAGAGAATAAAGAGAGACCACAGATAGGATGAATTACCACCTTAGGCAAAGGGAATGAAAATGTTAGTTTTCAATGGAATGGTTCTTTTAAACCAATTTATGATACTTGTGATATCACTTATATCAATGAAGAAAATATGTTATTTACAGTTTAGCTTTCTCAGGCTCTTAAAAAGATGAAATCCAGCTCTAATTTTCTTGCAATACCATGCTAATTTTATTTAAAAAAACCCAGCCATAATCCTTTCTTTTTTTAAACTTTTTCAGTTCACCTACATCCATTTCTTCTCGTTCTTTCCTACTAATGGACAGTTCAGCCATGAAAAATGACAAGTTGAACTTTATCATGTGAATCTGTAAGAATTTGTCTGGCAGTAACACAGAATATGACACAAACCAGCACTTGAACCACAATAATATTTTCTGAAACTACTTTATGGGGAAATAACACTCAAAAAACTAATTGTCAATTGAAAAAAACCCTTACCAGAAGCCCCACTAGGGGACAATGAGGCAGCTTCACTTTCAAATGATCTACGCTGTACTGTAATGCAACTTTCTATAGGGTTAATGCTGTTTGATGGCAGATGTGCATCCATAATTAATAAGTACCACTTTAAAATATATCTAGTTTTACATCCAATCTCTTTGTTGGAAGGACTTGCTCTAAAAATCATATTTTGGAAAAAAAATGGCTCTTAGTGGTAAAAGTGCTGTATCTATTGTACTTTATGTGAATAAATTTGTACATACCTTTCTCTGCAGCGCTGGAAATGATACTGACCCATTGGCACATCCTAAAAAAAAACAACCAAAAAAACCCTGTATCAATTGTAGAACATTCTGAAAATATTCCTCATGTTGAAAATATTTGTTAGACTATAGTGATGCAAAATTTGTCAAAAAGAAAACTCTGCAAATACATGAGTGCTAATCTGTTACCAGATCAATATATGAAGTTTTCAAACGGGTGTTAATAAATAGAAGCCTTTTCACATAATACGTTTCAATGAAGCAGAAAAAGGGAATGATTTAGAAAATATGTCAAGTATCAGAGGGGTAGCCGTGTTAGTCTGGATCTGTAAAAGCAGCAAAGAGTCTTGTGGCACCTTATAGACTAACAGACATGTTGGAGCATGAGCTTTCATGGGTGAATACCCACTTCGTCGGATGCATTTAGTGGAAATTTCCAGGGGCAGGTATATATATGCAAGCAAGAAGCAGGCTAGAGATAACGAGGTTAGTTCAATCAGTGAGGATGAGGCCCTCTTCTAGCAGTTGAGGTGTGAAAACCAAGGGAGGAGAAATTGCTTTTGTAGTTGGCTAGCCATTCACAGTCTTTGTTTAATCCTGAGCTGATGGTGTCAAATTTGCAGATGAACCGAAGCTCAGCAGTTTCTCTTTGAAGTCTGGTCCTGACGTTTTTTTGCTGCAGGATGGCTACCTTTAGATCTGCTATTGTGTGTCCAGGGAGATTGAAGTGTTATCCTACAGGTTTTTGTATATTGCCATTCCTAATATCTGGCAACAAGCTTCAATATAAATATTAAATTAAATATTAAATTATTAATATGATTTGGTTGGAACCAAAAAGCTTTTTCCCTAGTTTTACTACTTTGGAACCTAATCATTATCCCACTGAAATCAATGCCAAAATTCCCATTGCTTCCAATGGGATCTAGGGTTATTCAGTGCGTTTGAAAATTAAGTACCTGATTAGGTCCCCAAATATAGTGTGACGGACTCAGGCCAGAAGGATGTAAGAGGGTAGTGGAAAGCAGGTATATCAGCCTCAGAATGAGCAGGTCCCTGTTCCCTGGATAGCCAAACAAGGGCTACTCCAGGCCAATCAAGACACCTGACGCCAATTTAACCAGTTAAGATCTTTAGGTAAATGCTGGCACCTGACCTCAATTAACTGAGAAAGAGTCAGTTAAGGCTGATAGGCTAATGGAGACAGCTGGAACCAATTACGGTCCCACTTATACTGCGTTAAAAGCTCTCCTTTCCAGTTCTCTCGAGAGGAGCTCAGGTGAAAGGAGCTGGAGGAGAGGAAGCATTACTGAACCCTAAGGTAAGGGTGAAGCTTGGAAAAGGGGACCACGGGGAAGTGGCCCAGGGAATCAAAGCAGCATCAGTGAAGGAGGGAAGCCGATCACAGCTGCTACCATTAGGGTCCCTGGGCTGGAACCCGGAGTAGAGGGCGGGCCCGGGTTCCCCCCTTTCCCTCCCCCCCCGCATGATCTACAGAGATCCCTTTGAAAGGGGAAACAGACTTTGGTGCAGGCAGGACACCAAACGGTACTATGGAGCTCTAAGGAGCAACAGAGACTGTGGGTATTCCACCTTCCCACCTCCCATACCGGCCTGTGATGAAAATAGCTCAATAAGTTGTAACCTCTGCCACCATACTGGGAGAGGGAGGTCATCTTGAGGACCGTAGTGAGCTTCTGAGGCCACTGTATCCACCAGGAAGTGCGGGACCCACCAGAACAGGCTCGGAGCTTTGTCACAATAGAGTCTGACCATTATTTTAAAATGAAGATGATTACTGACAGCAATCATTATTTTGTGACTAAATAATAGTTTCATGCTTTTTATGGTTAACATGTTGCATTCAGGGCTGGCTCCCATGCACCAGCGAAGGAAGCAGGTGCCTGGGGCGGCCAATAAAAAGGGGCATCACTCCGTCCGTTATTGGGGCAGCACGTCTGGGTCTTCAGTGGCAATTTGGCAGTGGGTCCTTCCCTCCCTCTCTTCCTCTTCGGCAGCACTTCGGCAGTAGCTCAATCATTTTTTTTTTTTTCTTCACCGCTTGGGGCGGCAAAAACGCTGGAGCCAGCCCTGGTTGCATTCATTTTATATTTTTGCTTTGATGTACTTACTGATCAAAATCTTGAGTTAATGAGAAGTTACATGGTTCAACTCTGCATTCTTGGTGCAAGGAATATGGGATTGAATTCAAATGTTGAGTACAACCAGAATTTCCTTTTTTTTTTTTTTGCTTTTTCAGTAGCAGATGATAGTGATGTGCAGTAATAACAGAGACATTGGGACTGAGTGATCAGAAAAAAATCTCTTATCTAATAAAGTGCAGAATTTAATGGTGTGCTATAGCACTCTTGACCCAAATCCTCATCTATGGTTGAGGAGCCCACAATGAAGCTTGGAAAGGCAGGTACTGCTTGTGTACTCCAGGATAACTTAGAGCAGTTGAAGAGCACAGGAAAGCCCTGGCCATGCTGCCTTTTCCCCAACTACTGCAGTGACAGAGTATACCTCTCAGAGAATCTCTCTATACTGGTGTTCTCCTGGGGCTGTCTAGCACTGGCCTTTAATCCAGACACTGCCTGCACGGTGGTGCAAAGTAACCACATTATACCCCGGGGTTGAGTCCATAGGCCTAGAAGGCCCAAGTTTGCTCTCCAATGTGCACACACAATTCCTGTAGATTTCAGTGGGATTTCAGACTTGCACTGATAACAGAATTTGGCCCTTTAGAATCTGATCCAAAGCCCATTAAGTCAATGGAAAGACTCTCATTGACTTCAGTGGGCACTGGATCTGGCCTTTAAAACTGGATCTCAAAAGAGAAACAAAATAGAGAGACACATGTTTTTGTTTAACAGGAAATAATTGTTTTTTGCACTCTTCTTATACCCATGTCTGTCCCAGCATATTAGAGAGACAAAATGGGTAGGTAATATATTTTATCGGACCACCTTACCTGAAGAACAGGTCCATGTAAGTTCAAAATCTTGTCTTTTTCACTAACAGAAGTTGGTCCAATAAAAGATTTTACCTCATCCCACCTTGTATCAGGAAATAATAGAACATTTAATACCAAGGAGTTAATTTTTCTTTCAAAATAGCTACACAGTTTGAAATGACATAAATAGGCCCATACTGTGGTACTAATCTTGCCATTTTCAGTGGTCATGCTGTCCCTGTGGTGTAAGTGCGCAAATGGCTTGGCTGCACCCCAAGATTCCAGGTACCGGGTCATGCGGACAGAGGCTCTCATTTTAGCTCCATCTAAGGTATGCCGGGGTCTGAAGTGGTGCTGAGGACTTCGCCTTTCTCCCTGAGGGGGAAAAAAATGAATATTTATAGATGATTTAAATCCTGTTGTAAACCACACGAGTGCACTCACACACACGCAAACATATGTGTGCACTCTCATGCTTTATTATGGTACTATATATCCACACATTTAACTATAACTGAGAGGTGCTGAGAGCATGCAATTCCCAGTGGCTCCAATGGGAGTTGCAGAGTTCATTTCTTCTCAGGATCTCGCCATTACTGTATATATCAAACAGAAGGTTTCTTTTCCAATCCAGATAAATATTTGTATAGTACTTCTTGGCAACACTATCGTTGTTGTCAAAATTGTCAAAATAATTGTTCTCTGAGTAACATTTTGTGTACAAGTGTGTAATAAAAGAGTATAATTTTCTTTTTAAACATAGAACTATGGTTGACAGCATAATGCATGTACTACTAACCTTGGGATTGATTACAAAGAAGGTTTTAACATTATGCTCCTTCAGATATGGGTCCCTTACATCTCCATCCCCTTCTTCCACTTTGTATGCTCCATTCAGATGTGCCAAGGTGACTGAAGTAATGTGAACACGGCTGAAATTATGTTTGTTAAATAAGTTATTATGGAACTTTAGAAATATTAATTTATAGCATTATTTTTAACTGAAAACAACAAACATTTCAACAGTTTTCCTATATAGATTTTTAAAAATGAAAGATACAATAATTAAGGGTGCCATTTTCAAAAGTTCTTATGTGCACAAATCAGGTAGAAAGCAACAAATCTGGGGTTTTCCGTATAAAAAATATCAGCTTGAATCATACCTTCCCTCAGAAAAACAACTAACACATATTATTGATAAGAAGCTCTAAGTCCTGGTTAAGATTTCTTCATAAAGGTCTGCCATCAATTATCTATATATTATTTATTTGATAGGAAAATGTATTAAAGTTCATGTATACAAAGCTTTACCCTGGGACTCCTCCAGCTTCCATGTGGTTTGCCAATGTAACATCATGTGACCATACATCATACTGCCACTTCTGTAGCCCAATAACACCACAAAGGACATTTCCAGAATGCACTCCTACACGCATATTGATATCAACTCCAGTTGCATCTCTGACCTTCCTACAATTAAGAAGAATATTATGTTAGGATACAACATGGGTCCATAATTTTTAATTTACAAGAAAGCCAAACAACAGTGGTAATGGTACCTTATTTCATTTATCTCTAATACCAGGTTACTCAGATGCTTTCTTTTGCTAAATGGTTTACTTTTTATACATGATCACTATTGTCACATTTTTGGAACCATTCATTTGTAACAAATACTCATTCTAAGCTCAAACTAGAGTTCCCTTTTTTAATACCCATGTTAATTATTTTAGGAATAGTAAACCATACAGAGGAGAAACTTGGGCCTTCTGACTAAGCTTGAACTGCAACTATTTGGAAGATCTTTGTTCTAACCCAGCTCTGTTGCCAAGTATGTGTGAAATCTCTGATAAATCATGTAACTTCTCTATACCTCAGTTAACTTATAATATTTACCTACCTCAAAAGAAGTGTTATTAATGTTTGTAAACGTTTTTAACTCCATGGAATGAAGGTGCGATTCCCGTGTATCAAACTTGGAAGATACTGAGTATGGGAAATCTTTTTTGTGAGGTTCAGAGTGGCAGTATGAAATACTGCTACAAAGAGATCCATATACAGTAGTTATTGTAGGGTTTGGTACATGATATTGGTAACATAATCAGTCTAAGGGTATGTCCATACTTACGGCCAGGTCGACGGGTAGCGTTCAACTTCTCGGAGTTCGAACTATCGCATCTAATCTAGACGCGATAGTTCGAACTCCGAACGCGCTCCTGTCGACTCCGGAACTCCACCACCACGAATGGTGGTGGCGGAGTCGACGGGGGAGCCGTGGACTTCGATCCCGCGGCGTCTGGACAGGTAAGAAGTTGGAACTAAGGTAGTTCGACTTCAGCTACGCTATTCGCGTAGCTGAAGTCGCCTACCTTAGTTCAACCCCCCACCCTAGTGTAGACCAGGCTTGAGGGAAAGAATGGTACCACATTACTTGCCTGTTGAATTATGGAACAAATATGGCACAGTAATTTCTCTTTCTTCTGAAGCAAGAATTGGCTTGGGCAGAAATGGGGCACTAGACCTAATGGATGACTGATTTAATCTGATATGGCAAATCCTATCTTCCTGTAACATTTCTGAAATGGTCTTTGGCCCAGAAGGTGAAAATTGGTGGAGTTTTATTTGACTGCCAATGTACATTTAAATCTTGCTTCAAAATTATTTTTATGAAAGATGGGGTTGGAGTTCTCAGATATTCTAGGCCCCATTCACTTGATAATGCATTTTTCCTTTCCACTACTGCTCTTTTACACTGTTTTTCAGTAGCTGACATACTGTTTGTAAGTGATCTCTGTAAGCAGTCAGCATAAGATAAATGCAGCTTTGTTCTGCAGGACTGTAGTGCAATATATCTTTTTAACAGACTACTACAGAAAATCAACATCCTTGGGAGTTTTTTTGTGCTTCAGTAGAAAACAGGAGAGGACAAAGGTCTCCCAGCTTTATTTATTTATTTTCTCCCCTACCTTGCACCCATCAGAACATTATACTGAGATTATTCAGTTTTGATCTGTTATTACAGTGATGCAACAAACAAACAAAAACACAACCCAGAAAAGCTTAAAAGAAATCAATTATGTTGATCCTTGGATCATGAAACAGGCTACAGAATATTGTAAAGAAAATAAACCAAACATTAATAAATATTAAGTATTACAAAAATACACAGTTTAGTAAATGAAATCATTATGAACTGTTATTGCAATTATACCCAGGACAGTAAGACTGGGAGAATAAAATGTAGTTGAAGAAAAGGCACTTTAAAGACACATTAGAAACATTTTCATGTAAGGAAGAACAACGTTTGGAGTGGCATGGAATGGGAAGTCTGTTAATTCAAAAGGTTGGGTTCATTCAGGAAGAAATTACCGTATATCCTGTGTAAGAAGAGCTATATTAAAAGAGTTGAATCATAAAAATAAAATCAGTTAAAATGCTTTCTTTTCTTAATATTTCTTATGTAAGATAAATTGCTGTTCTGGCTAACTAGCAGGCTTTTTCAGAGGAAACCAAAGCAAGTTCTTGGTTTCTTTTGGATTTCCTTGAGGAAGGATGTATTAACAAAAGAAGAATTAGAAAGACTATTGTAAATTAGAGTTATGGATGCAAAATGTCTAAGGCTGTGGAACTACTCACATTTTTTAAATTAGGCATGTGCTTAAGTGCCTTGCTGATCTGGGCTTTCTGACTTGAATAAATATGCATACAGACAACTAGATACAGAAATGAAGAATATACACACTCCGATTCAGCAGAGCACTTAGGCTAGGATTTTTCAAAGGAGCCTAAAGGGAGTTAAAGTGCCCAAATCCCATTTAATTTGATTTCATTTGGGACGTGGGCACTTTGGGTCCCATGAAAATCCCAGTATTAAGCACATGCTTAAGTGCTTTGCTGAATCAGGACTACAGAAACTGAATGTTCACCCTATTTAAAGGGTTTTTGTTGTTCCAACAATTACTTTCATGTCAATGAAAATGTTCTCTGAACATGAAAGAATTTCATGAGATTAAATCAAAGACAGCTGTTGAGAACCTCTAGTTGAGTAATATTTAATTGAGAAGGCTACCAGATGGTTGTGCGGGAGAGAGGTGAAGGAAAAACAACAACAGAATTTAAAATGAAATGTAGAATATTTCTTTGACATAGAATCATAGAATTGTATGATTCTGAAGGGACCTCAAGAGGTCATCTAGTCCAGTCCTCTGCACGCATGGAAGAACTGATTATTCTCTAGACCATCCCTGACAAGTGTTTGTCTAATCTACTCTTAAAAAATCTCCAATGATGGGGATTCCACAACTTCCCTAGGCAATTTATTCCAGTGCTTAACCACTCTGACAATCAGGAAGTTTTTCCTATTGTCCAACCTAAATTCCCTTCCTGCAATTTAAGCCCATTGCTTCTTGGTTCTATCCTCAGAGGTTAAGGAGAACAATTTGTCTCCCTATTTTTTATAACAACCTTTTATGTACTTGAAAAGGATTATCATGTCCCCTTTCAGTCTTCTCTTTTTCAGACTAAACAAACAATTTTTTTTTCAATATTCCCTCACAGAACATCTTAGCTTTATGCTTAAGCCATCCAATTGAGCTACAATTGCTCTTAGTACAACAGGAAGCATATGTGCATATGGCTTGATGGCAGTTGTGGGTACTGAGCTCCTTTATAAGTAAGGCAATAACTGTAAGACATATTGACTCCATATTGTGTAACATAGACCACAGATGTAAAGCATTCTGAAATAAAGATGATCAGTAGGACTATTCACATATTTACATGGGAATAATCACAACTTTTTACTTCAGTTGGGATAGTCGTGTTTAAGAACCAGGCTGAATAAGGGACTAAGACCACAGATCATAGAATCATAGAATCATCAGAAGGGACCATTATGATCATCTAGTCTGACCTCCTGCAAGATGCAGGCCACATAAGCCAATCCACCCACTCCAGAACAATTCTCTCCCTTGACTCTGCTGTTGAATGCTCCAAATCATGATTTAAAGACTTCAAGTAGCAGATAATCCACCAGCAAGCGACCCCTACCCCATGCTTCGGAGGAAGGCGAAAAACTTCCAGGACCACTGCCAATCTACCCTGGAGGGAAATTCCTTCCCGACCCCAAATATGGCGATCAGCTGAACCCCGAGCATGTGGGCAAGACTCTCCAGCCAGACCCTCTGGAAAAGGCTAACAATATCCCAACATTGACCCTTTGTACTAATTACCAGTGTGGCACGTTATTGACCTATTGACTAAACCCGTTATCCTATCATACCGTCCCCTCCATAAACTTATCCAGCTTAATCTTAAAGTCATGGAAGTCCTTCACCCCCACTGTTTCCCTCGGTAGGCTGTTCCAGAATTGCACTCCCCTGATGGTTAGAAACCTTAGTCTAATTTCAAGCCTAAATTTCCTGACTGACAATTTATATCCGTTTGTCCTCGTGTCCACATTAGCACTGAGCTGAAATAATTCCTCTCCTTCCCTGGTATTTATCCCTCTGATATATTTAAAGAGTGCAATCATATCTCCTCTTATCCTTCTTTTGGTTAAGGAAAACAAACCGAGCTCCTCAAGTCTCCTTTCATACGACAGGCTTTCCATTCCTCGGATCATTCTAGTGGCCCTTCTTTGTACCCGTTCCAGTTTGAATTCATCCTTCTTAAACATGGGAGACCAAAACTGCACACAATACTCCAAATGAGGTCTCACCAACGCCTCATATAACGGGACTAGCACCTCCTTATCACTACTAGAAATACCTCGCCTAATGCATCCCAAGACCGCATTAGCTTTTTTAACGGCCACATCACATAACACAGATGACTAACTAGGCTTTCTAATTTTTCCTATTGCCTACCAATTTGGTCTAATTCAGGGGTCTCAAACTCAAATGACCACGAGGGTCACATGAGGACTAGTGAATAGAACTGAGGGCCGCATCACTGACATCCCCCCTCGCTGCCTCTTGCCCCGCCCCCACTCCACCCCTTCCATTAGGCCTCGCCCCTGCCCGAACTCCTTCCACTCCTTCCCTGCCCCAATCCAACCCCTTCCCCGAAGTCCCCCAGGGGGTGCAGGTGGTGTGCAGGGTGTGGCAGGGGGCTCAGGGCAGGGCATTGGTGGGTCGGGTGCAAGAGGGTGAGGGGTACGGCAGGTGGCTCAGGACAGGGAGTGCAGGAGAGGTGCAGGATGCGGCAGGGGGCTCAGGGCAGGGAGTTGGGGTCCAGGAGGGGTGTGGGATGTGGCAGGGGGCTCAGGGCAGGGGGTTGGGGTGTGGGATGTGGCAGGGGGCTCAGGGCAGGGGGTTGGGGTGTGGGATGTGGCAGGGGGCTCAGGGCAGGGGGTTGGGGTGCAGGAGGGGTGTGGGATGTGGCAGGGGGATCAGGGCAGAGAGTTGGGGTGCAGGGTGCGAGCTCCAGCCTGGTGCCACTTACCTAGAGTGGCTCCGGGGTGGCAGCGGCGCGCACCGGGGGCCAGGGCAGGCTCCCTGCCTGCCTGCCCTGGCCCCCAGCCCCTCACCCTCTGTTCCAGGAAGCAGCTGAAACCATGTCACTGCAGCCCCTGGGGGAGGGGGAGGGGCTCAGGGTTCTGTGCGTGCGCTGCTCTTGCCGCTCCTCCAGGTACCTCCCTCGAAGCTCCCATTGGCCGCGGTTCCCTGTTCCCGGCCAATGGGAGCTGCGGGGGGCGGTGCCTGGAAGGAGGCAATGCAGGAGCCCTCTGCCTCCTTCTCCCTCCCCCCACGACCCGAAGGGGCGTGCTGCCAGCTGCTTCAGACAGTGGCGCGGGGCTCGCAACGCCACAGGGGGCAATCCCGTGGGTAGGCAAAGGGGCAGGGCGGGGAGCTTAGCGGGCCGCATGTTTGAGACCCATGGTCTAATTCCTCTTTTACTTTAGAGGCCACTGGAGCTGAAATTATCCTCATATGTACAGCAAAATCTATGCACAACTGCTAGTTTTAGTAGCAAAGTGCTTTACTTTTGTCATTCAGGGCCTCAGTGTCCACACATGTATTGACCTGAAACAACTACAAAAAATATTTCAGAGAGAGAAAAATAAATCCCATGCATATTAGATGACTTCCTTCCACAAGCATTATTTTTCCTTCTAGGTTTTGCAGTGGCGGATTTAGAGTTAGTGGGGCCCTGTGCGCTCTGGGAGGAAGTTTGGGTGTGGGGTGTGGGCTCTGGGCTGGGTCAGGGAGTTGGGTTGTAGAAGGGGGTAAGGGCTGCGGGTTCTGGGAGGAAGTTTGGATGTGGGGTACAGGCTCTGGGCTGGGTCCGGGAGTTGGGTTGCGCAAGGGGGTGAGGGGTGTGGGCTCTGGGAGGAAGTTTTTGTGCGGGGTGCAGGCTCTGGGCTGGGGAAGGGGGTTGCGGTGTGGCAAGGAGCAGGGGGGCGGCGCTTATCTTGGGCAGCGTGGCTCCCAAAGTGACTGGCACATCCCTCTGGCAGCGGCTCCTAGGCGCGGGAGACAGAGTTTCTGTGTGGCGCTGCCCCCACAGCTCCCATTGGCCACAGTTCCCGGCCAATGGAAGCTGCAGAGTTGGTGCCTGGGGCAGGGGCAACATGTAGAGACACCCCCCTAGGGGCCGCAGGGACATGCCAGCAGCCAGGCACTTCCAGGAGCAGCATGCGGCCACCAGCCATGGAATGTAGGCAGCTTGCCTGCCTGAGCCCTGCTGCACCACCGGCCGGGACACGGGGGCAGGTTGTCAGATGAGATTTGTCCTGCATTTTGGGGGCCCTCCTGTCATTGGGGGCCCAATGCCACCACATTGTTTGTTTCATGGTAGATATGCCTTTGAGGTTTTGCAAGTAGTTTTTAGCAAGTTGGACATCACACAGATGTAGTGACAATGAAGGAAATATGGAGTTATTAATAACAATACAGACATGCATTAAAAGTCCAAAATCTTGGCTTAGTTTAGGCCTAAGCCTTTAAAATATGTCAAACAGCAGATCCTGTTTCTGTATTTCAAAAAGAGGAGATGTAGGTTGAGTAACTACTAACCACAGACTCTTGCTAAGCTGTGAAGCAAATTTCTCTTTTACCTTCTACAATTTAGGCCTATACATTTGCAATAGAGATATAATAGATCAAGCTATAATATTTGTTACAATATTGTAACAAATCAAGTTATTACCTAGATAAAATAATACAGCTGTCAAAATAAATAAAAGATGTCAATTAATATTTTAAAAATGTTACCAGAAAATTAAAGCTGTCGAAAGCATTCTGTAATGGACCTCTTTGCTGCAGCCCCAAACTCCTTCCTCATACTTGCTCATTCCTCCACTCGCTAGTATACCTCGTTTCCCATGTCTAATTCCACCCCTCCCCCACCTACTTTAATTACATTCCCTGCAAACTAAAATTGCTACCCACAATTCACAATTTGTTGCAACCTCTGGACACTCAGTCAAAACTCCTTTTGTCTTAGGTAGAGGCTTGTGATTAAATTGCCCTTAGTTATGTTAATTAAGAGTGAGTTCACAGCCATCAAGAGGTCTGTGATTCATCCAGTCATCAGTACCCCTCAGTTTAACAGTGCAAAGCAGGAGAAGGAAACAGGCTTTTGGAGGCTGGTGAGTCTAACTTGGGAACTCCTTAGTCAAATGACCCCAAATCTTGGTCAATTGCTAAGTTCCCTCTAAGCTGTGCGGCCAAGCCTATCAAGGGTTGTGCAGGCTCTCAGGGCTGCGACGGGGAGAGATGGGGAGAGATGCTCTCTCACAGCCCTGGAGCTGCTGTGGCCAGGGAGAGGTGCCTCTTCTCCACAGCCCAGGAGCTGCTGCGGTGAGAAAAGGCTGGGGGGAGTCCTCTCTGCCCACCATGGCCCTGGGACAGCCTGCATCCCAAACCCCTCATCGCTGGCCCCACCCCCAAGCCCGCATCCCCAGTTGGAGCCCTCTGCACCCAAACCCTCTGCTCCAGCCCTGAGTCCTCTCCCACACACTGAGTCCCTCAGTCCCACCCCCACCACACATCACCTCCCTATTGGTACACATAACAAAATTCATTCTGCACATGCATGGGAAAAATTAGAGGGAACCAAAATTGGTCAAAGCAGCGAAGAGTCTTGTGGCACCTTATAGACTAGCAGACGTTTGGGAGCATGAGCTTTCGTGGGTGAATACCCACTTAAGCTCATGCTCCCAAACGTCTGTTAGTCTATAAGGTGCCACAAGACTCTTCGCTGCTTTTACAGATCCAGACTAACATGGCTACCCCTCTGAAAATTGGTCAAATGACCCGATGCCCCCATGAAGTACACCAAATTTCAAAGCAGTTCAATTAACTGTTCAAATTTTAGAGCACTTACAAACATTAAAGCATATGAAATGGTGGGAATGGAAATACGTCTAGTCATTTTGCTGTTTTGGTGCATGCACAGTGTAAAAAACTCATGCATTTTCTTAAATACTTTTCTCAGTTTGGGACACCCAAAGATTTAGTGGGTGCCTTGCACTACATTGGGTAAAACTCGACAGATTGAGATCATTTTAACCTGCATCACATCAACAGTTTGATCTCTAGCTCTGTGGGAACCCCACCCCCACCCTAGAATTTTTTTAATGGCTGTATTTTGGGGGGCTGATCTCTCTGGAATCCTGTCTTCAAATGACTCAAAATGTGGGCTACTAACCCACTGCTGGACCCTCCTGAGGCATGCCAAGTTTTAAAGGAATCCGACAAAGCACATAGATTTTAAAGGACTTAAAAAGGTTGAGCATTAAACAGATGTTGTGGTGCAACCTTAACTGTAGCAGTGCTGCCATGCCACTATAATAAAATGTCCTATTTTGTTCCCAGAAGCCAAAACAGCTGAGAGAGCGAGAGCAAACTGTCATTGCCTGGAAAGCAAGAGTGCCCTTTGCTTGGTAAAATGACTGCACTGCACCTTAAGTGGGGGAGAGGGGCGGGCATTGTCTGGAGTATAGTGCTTTTTGGGTGGGGGGGTGAATGAGAGGCTCAGGAGCTGCTGCAAAGTAGAGTGGGTCAGTGTGATGACACTGACTCATCCCCCGGTGACTGGCAGGGCTGGGGAGTTGATAAAGGGCAAACCTGGCGGGAGAAGTCCCTTTTCCACAGATCAGGTGGAGCAACATCCACGCTCCCTCCCCTTGGAGGTATCAAAATACCAGGTTTGGGTCAGGATCTGCTGAGGGCATTGTGCTAGTTGCTGCTTTCTAGATGGGCTGGGAAGGAATTTTTCCCTTACCACAGGGAAAAAATTTTTTTGCCTTCCCTACAGCAGGTTCAGGGGGTGGGGGGCTTTGTTATGGTGAGTAAGGAAGGGAATTAGGCTCTGATGTCACAACTTGTTATGTAAGTGTGGGGTGGATGTCCAGTGCAGATACGCCATAGGGAAGGGATACAGTGACCGGATAAATGGCTTCGTAAAGGACTTAAAAAGCAGATGTTTGTTAAAAGACTGTTATGGGGGAGGGGAATTCAGGGCTCCTATTACTGGCATGGCATGGCTCCAACCCCCCCTTCCTTATAGCCCAGCTTAACCCTCATTTGGGGACAGGGGGAGCAGAGGGATGGTAAGGTCCCAGCAATGGGTTGGCTGGGGCACTTGGATGGAAAAAGCGGGGTGCGGGAGGGGGGAGCTGGCGAAACTGAAATGATCATGAAGTTACCTGTACTGTACACAGTATCTGCCGGGTAATCCCAGACATCTAATAATAAAGTTCTGGCCTGATTAAAACCATATCAAGTGTCTCCTGTCCTTCTTTTGGTATAACTGGACAATATAAAATCTTATCACTGACAAGAACTCTATTAACTGTCTTTTAAGTCTCATCTAGGGAGATTGCTTGAAATCCAGAAAGAATAAGAATACAGCTGTCATAACACCTGGATGAACTCTCTTATTTGTCTCAAGAAACCAGTCATTGCAACTGATAAATAGAATAATTACTTTTATAAGTATACTGTTTCCCTAAATTGCACCCTGTTCCCAGTAAGCTAAATACTTCTCAAAAGTACATACGTGAGTTAAAACCTTCTTAACACATTAAATGTATGATGTGTACTTGTATTTCGCTAACAAGATTAGTCTTAGTTGTCTAGAAGTTTCCCCAAATCAATAAGGAGTTGAGAGCATTGAGGAACTCATCATAACTAAGCCTAGTACCATTTGTAATGGGAAACTGGGCTTCTCTACAGCAAAAATTATTGTGAGAAACCAAAAGTGTTTCAAAGATTTAGCCTAAAAATCATACAGATTTTGTGGTCAAGAGAATTGAATATTATGTTTTGGGCTTAATGTGCGATATCCTTGTGCATGTGTAAGAGGCAATGGCTGGCTATAAGTATCTCTTGGCCAACATAATTTTGAACTGAATTGACATTCTTTGATAATTAAGTTATTTGTCTAAATTTCTAAATTCTACTGTAGAATTGTTTGGTTGAACTGATGTGAACAGTCCCATAATTCCAGTGGCATATAAACTTGGTTGGAAGTAAATAAGGATCCATACTTAAGAATCCACAATTCCATGCTGATACCAAAATCACCTGCCCAGAGTAGTATAGAAGTTTCCCACTGTAATAAGACCTTGAATTAGTGAACTGATTTATTATCTCTTGAAAGTTGTAACTTCCTATTTTGAGTTTATTTTTTAATACTGTGAACTCTATCACCTAACCATCTTTATTTTGCTTTCTGTAATTTCTTATCAGCTTTAAAAGCTCGTTAATTAAACTATGTAACCAATGTGTGGTTTATAATTTATCTTTCTCATACAGATAGCCGTTTGAAGTGTTGTAGCTTAGTTGGTCCCAGGACATTAGAAAGAGATGACGAGCAGACTTCTGTTGGTGAAGAAGACTCTCTCACCAACAGAAGTTGTTCCAATAAAAGATATTACTGCACCCAGCTTGTCTCTCTCATACAGATAACAATTGTACCACAACATTTGGACAGTATTATTACCAAAAACGTTTTTATGGAATCATTAGTGCACTTAAGATCTTCCAAAAGAAAATACCAGAGTTCCTGTTGCACCTAGAAGTGATAGTTGCTAATATTGGATGGTATTCTTGCATATGACAAAAGAGAAACATGCTAATATAATGTTCAATGAAAAAAATATTTCATTGGAAACAAGCTCAATAAACAACAAGCTCAAGCTCAATAAATACTTGATGTATCATAAATAACTGAAAGTGATGTAAAGGGGGAAGACACACTTTTGTATTTGTATTTAAAAAAAAAACATTAAGGAAATGCACCCTCTTGATTCCATTCCAGTACTGAAAATAATATTATATATGATTCACCAAGTAGGAAGATATGAATCCAGCCTTTCAGAAAGGCTACATCGCTTCAATGAATGTCTGATATGCAAGAGCACTTCCTATTCTATCCATCTACCTACCCACTCAGGTACCTCTACTGGAGCATACCACAAGAACAGGTATCCAATAGATTGAAAGAATTACTGTCTCAAGAATCAATACCTAAGTAACTTAAGTTACATCTGTGATGGCAGTAAGCATGGGTGCCTGTAACTATGAATTATGGGGAGTATTATTGCAAGGTCTTGAAGGTTAGCTAAGACCAGGTATACACAATCTTTAGAAACAGTATTATGTATGACAGGTGCAATCCATAGACAGAGTGTACCTGGTAAGTTCCAGGTAGTGGTTAATACCATGTATAGATACTCTTTGAATGCAAGGAATGCAGAAACATTGCAACTAGAAACTGAAGCTTACAAAAAAGCAGTGTAATCTTTAAAACCAAAGTCCAATTCACTGTTACAACAAATCACACAGACCACTACAAAAAATCTGGACATCCAGATGGTGTAATGTTTTGTGACATATTGGAAGCTTGCCAAACAGTATTTGGACTATATTACTAGTGGTGAGTTATTGAACATAATTAGTATAAGAACACATTAATAGTTGTTTAAGTGCCCAAAACATCATAGAAAGAGACTAACATGAACTGAAGTATTTGCAGGGCTGGCTCTAGGCACCAGTGTTCCAAGCATGTGCTTGGGGCGGCCCTTTTCAAGGGGCAGCGCTCCAGCCTTTTTTTTTGCTTGGGGCGGCAAAAAACCTGGAGCGGGCCCTGAGAATTTGGTTGTAATAGTAGAGCACTTCCACAAATATTTAAATTTGTACATTTATTTGATGTTTCTACCTTGAAATAGTTCAATTAGATCTCTGCTTAATGGATAGGCTGCCACATTCTGCACCAGCTTCAGTTTCTGAATGAACAGGTTTAAGATAAGACTCTCCGTTGTAACTGAGACGTGCTCAGTGAAGCTAAGGAAAGATGGGGGATATGACATCTTTGCATTTCCCCGATCCTCTAAATT
This sequence comes from Mauremys reevesii, assembly GCF_016161935.1. NCBI lineage: Eukaryota > Metazoa > Chordata > Testudines > Geoemydidae > Mauremys > Mauremys reevesii. Next base: position 126,934,606 of record NC_052624.1, on the reverse strand, counting down.
GTCTGTCCCAAGAGTTATTTTGGAAGCCAGAGATAAGAACACCCCAATCATACCCCACACTCCCTCAGGAATGCACCAGGAGAATCCTCAGATGCTGGCTAAACCATCTTCCTGACTGTTTTCCATTGCCACAGCTTCAAAAATAATCCTTACCTGGATCAATAAAAATCAATATTTTTAATTGATTTTGAAAAATTTAAGTTAAATATAATTCAATTTGAAATTGATAACCTATGTTAAGGCCTAAATATATTATAATCTCTTAAAATCATTTACATTAAATACAAAATACAAACCAAAAAAACCCAACAAAAAACTACCTAAGAGATTAAGCAGTACATATCTGCTGACAAGTTTTTAAAGAAACTCAAACCACAGAACTGGTGAAGTCACTAGCTTAGGGCTAGTCTACACTTACCTGCCAGGTCAACGTGGTGAGTTCGACTTCTCGGAGTTCGAACATAGTTCGAACTCCCCGCACGCTCCGGTCGACTCCGGTACTCCACCACTGCAAACGGCGGTGGCGGAGTCGACCTTGGAGCCACGGACTTCGATCCCACGGCGTCTGGACGGGTAAGTAGTTCGAACTAGGATACTTTGAGTTCAGCTACGCTATTCATGTAGCTGAACTTGCGTAACCCCCGCCCTTAGTGTAGACCTGCCCTTAGTAACTGGAACCAGAGTTTGTTGACGTGCTAAACCAGCTTTTGATAATAGTCTTTTCTGCAGGTGGAAAGAAAATATTTTCTTCATTTCAGTTTATTCAACTAGTTCAGTTCATAGATTAGTTCATTCAAAGTTAAAGAAACCAATTGGGAGTTGAAAAAGCAGGAAAGCTTGTTTTCTTCTTCTTCCAATCTATGAATAAAAACTAGATCTAAGAAGATCAGAGCTATTAGTTGTAAAATCCTGAAGGACATGGTGAGCAGAAACAATTAGTTCAGTTCATTAACTACATATAATACATCCTTTGATTAATAAATCAGATAGTTTTAAAATGCAAAACATAAAAAACCTAGAAAAACTAAGAATCTGAATAAAAGTAAGTATAGTTACATATTGTATCCTTCTGGTTGAGGATGGGGGGATGAAAGAAAAGAAAAGGATGCACCAAATTTAATGTAAAAGTTATATTTCAAGGCTGTCGATTAATCGCAGTTAACTCATGCGATTAACTTAAAAAATTAATCGTGATTCACCACAGTTTTAATCACACTGTTAAACAATAGAATATCAATTGAAATGTATTAAATATGTTTGGATGTTTTTCTACATTTTCAAATATATTGATTTCAATCACAACACAGAATACAAAGTGTACATGGCTCACTTTATTATTATTTTTTATTACAAATATTTGCACTGTAAAATGATAAACAAAAGAAATAGTATTTTTCGGTTCGCCTCATACAAGTACGGTAGTGAAATCTCTTTATCATGCAAATGCAACTTACAAATGTACATTTTTTGTTACATAACTGCACTCAAAAACAAAACAATGCAAAACTTTAGAGTCCACAAGTCCACTCAGTCCTACTTCTTCTTCAGCCAATCACTAAGAGAAACAAGTTTGTTCACATTTACAGGAGATAATGCTGCCCACTTCTTATTTACAATGTCACCAGAAAGTGAGAACAGGCGTTCGCATGGGACTTTTGTAGTCGGCATTGCAGGGTATTTATGTGCCAGAAATGCTAAACATTCATATGCCCATCCATGCTTCGGCCACCATTCCAGAAGAATCATAGAATCATAGAATCTCAGGGTTGGAAGGGACCTCAGGAGGTCATCTAGTCCAACCCCCCGCTCAAAGCAGGACCAAACCCAACTAAATCATCCCAGCCAGGGCTTTGTCAAGCCTGACCTTAAAAACCTCTAAGGAAGGAGATTCCACCACCTCCCTAGGTAACCCATTCCAGTGCTTCACCACTCTCTGAGTGAAAAAGTTTTTCCTAATGTCCAACCTAAACCTCCCTCTCTGCAACTTGAGACCATTACTCCTTGTTCTGTCATCTTCTACCATTGAGAACAGTCTAGATCCATCCTCTTTGGAAACCCCTTTCAGGTAGTTGAAAGCAGCTATCAAATCCCCCCTCAATCTTCTCTTCTGCAGGCTAAACAATCTCAGTTCCCTCAGCCTCTCCTCGTAAGTCATGTGCTCCAGCCCCCTAATCATTTTTGTTGCCCTCCGCTGGACTCTCTCCAATTTATCCACATCCTTCTTGTAGTGTGGGGCCCAAAACTGGACACAGTACTCCAAATGAGGCCTCACCAGTGCTGAATAGAGGGGAATGATCACATCCCTCAATCTGCTGGAAATGTCCCCACTTATACAACCCAAAATGCCATTAGCCTTCTTGGCAACAAGGGCACACTGTTGACTCATATTCAGCTTTTCGTCCACCATAACCCCTAGGTCCCTTTCTGCAGAACTGCTGCCCAGCCATTCGGTCCCTAGTCTGTAACAGTGCATGGGATTCTTCCGTCCTAAATGCAGGACTCTGCACTTGTCCTTGTTGAACCTCATCATATTTCTTTTGGCCCAATCCTCTAATTTGTCTAGGTCCCTCTGTATCCTATCCCTACCCTCCAGCATATCAACCACTCCTCCCAGTTTAGTGTCATCTGCAAACTTGCTAAGGGTGCAGTCCACACCATCCTCCAGATCGTTAATGAAGATATTGAACAAAACCGGCCCCAGCACCGACCCTTGGGGCACTCCACAAGATACCGGCTGCCAACTAGACATGGAACCATTGATCACTACCCGTTGAGCCCGACCATCTAGCCAGACATGCTTCCGTGCTGATGATACTCATTAAAAAAATGCATTAATTAAATTTGTGACTGAACCACTTGGGGGAGAATTGTATGTCTCTGGCTCTGTTTTACCCCCATTCTCCCATATATTTCATGTTATAGTCTCAGATGATGACTCAGCAAATATTGTTCATTTTAAGAACACTCTCGCTGCAAATTTGACAAAATTAAAAGACGGTACCAATATGAGATTTCTAAAGATAGCTACAGCACTTGACCCAAGGTTTAAAAATCTGAAGTGCCGTCCAAAATCTGAGAGGGATAAGGTGTAGAGCATGCTTTCAGAGGTCTTAAAAGAACAACACTTTGATGCAGAAAAAACAGAATCCGAACCACAGAAAAGAAAATCAACTTTTGGCTGGTGGCATATGACTCAGATTATGAAAATGAACATGCAGCAATCTGCACTGCTTTGAATTGTTATTGAGCAGGAACTGTCATCAGCATGGATGCATGTCTTCTGGAATGGTGGATGAAGCACGAAGGGACATAGGAATCTTTAGCACATCTGGCATGTGAAATATCTTGCGATGCTGACTGCAACAGTGCCATGTGAACGCCTGTACTCACTTTCACGTAACGCTGTGAAGAAGAAGCAGGCAGCATTATCTCCTGCAAATGTAAACAAACTTGTCTGTCTGAGCAATTGGCTGAACAAGAAATAGGACTGATTGGACTTTTAGGCTCTAAGGTTTTACATTGTTTTAATTTTGAATGCAGTTCTTTTTGTACATAATTCTAAATTTGTAAGTTTAACTTTTATGATAAAGAGATTACACTGCAGTACTTGTATTAGATGAATTGAAAAATACTTTTTCTTTTGTTTTTTACAGTGCAAATATTTGTAATGAAAATAAATATAAAGTGAGCACTGTACAGTTGGTATTCTGTGTTGTAATTGAAATCAATTTTTTGAAAATGTGGAAACATCCAAAAATATTTAAATAAATGCTATTCTATTATTTTTTAACAGTGCGATTAATCATGCAATTAATCACAATTAATCTTTTAATCGCATGATTAATCAAAATTAATTTTTAAGCAATTGACAGCCCTATTATATTTAGTTGCAAATAGTATGTTTTCCTGGTTACTAGCTAACGAGACTCAACCTTTCTTTAGGAAAATAACTAAAAAGTACAAACGCAAAACACAATTAAAACTGATTATTTAAATCAAGGTTTCCTGCTTGCTGATTTAAATCACTTTAATTTATATCACTCCACCCTGATCCTTATTTTTCTTGTATAAAATTCTCAGGTCTAAGTGTAATCTCTCTGAGATTTCAATCACTTTACATTTAGATTCCCCTATTCCCAGTTCTAATTATTCTTTCAGAGAATAAACGGTGCAACCACGTATTAAAAGAAGAGAGAAAGATATTATTCAGGGTATCTACAAGTCTAAGGCTTGATTTTTCAATGGAGCCTACAGGAATTAGGTGCACAAGACTCTTTTGAAAATCCTAGCCTAAATACTTACAGAGTAAATAATAATAATAAAAAGAGTAAAAATGAACCAGATTTTTTACAAATCCTCACCATACCTACCAAATAACTACATCTAAGAAAACTAAAGCAACAATCATATCAACAGCTAGCACTTATTTTCTTAACTGAATTGTATTAAAAGAAATTTTCTTAACACAGACTCTTTCGTGCGTAACATACATTCAACTAAAGGAGTGGTCTGTTAAAGACACACAGCTTTCATTTCTCATCTATCCGTTACAGGAGAAGTACCCTTTTCCAGACTCAATTCTGGCTACTGAGACCTTAACCTATGAGCCGGTAGACCTATCTCCTCATTAGATGCTGTCATAACCCCAGACTCTCCAAGCCCAGGAAAGTCATTTCCATCCAAGACAGAATAGCTCAACCAGTTCAGAATAAAAAAACAAAAGCTGTGGTACTAGTCCAAAGAAAGACTTTGGAATTCACAGTTACAGAGTTTAAGGCCAGAAGGGACTACTAGATCATCTAGTCACAGGCAATCAACACCATGCAGCCACCCTCACACCAACCCCAACAACCAGAATTAAACTACTTCCCTATTTCTCCTGGAAATAACTTGCCTATTACATTCTAGGATCACATTTGCATTTTTCACATTAGCAGTCACACTGGTGGGTCATCGTCTGCCTGTTATCTACCAACACACCTAGGCCTCTCTCCTTGTCTGTCACTTTCCAATGATGAACCCCCTGCTTATACAAGAAATTCTTATTGGTCCCTAAGTGCATGACTTTGCACTTTTTACTATTACATTTTATCCCATTTCTATTACTCCATTCCTCAAGATCATACAATTCTTCCTGCATAATATTCCGATCTCCCACTGCCCTAATGTCTTTCAACTTTGTGTCATCATCAGATTTCATTAGCATACTCCTATTTTTTGTGCCAAGGTCATTAAAAAAAAGGTTAATGAAGATTTGTCCCAAGAGCAATCCTCAAGGAACTTCACTAGTAACCTCTCTCCAGCCTGTGACAATTCTCCTTTTCACACAACTTGTTGTCATCTCCTTTTTAGCCGCTTCCTTAGCAACCTTATAATTCTTGCACTAATCTCCATCTTCTCTAATTTAACTATCAAATGTTTTACTGTTGCCCAAATATATTAGATCTATTACACTTTCCTTATGTAAAAAATCAGATATTTTCCCAAAGAAAAAAAATATTAGGTTAGTCTGGGATGACCTGTGGTAAATCCATGTTGTGATACATACCCTTTACAGTTTACATCCATTACTTTAACTACTAGTTTCTTCAGAATGTGTTCTAAAGCTTTTTCCTCTTTCTTACATATAGGTATGATTTACCTATTCTCCAGTCATACACAAATTGACAGATTTACTAAAAATCCTTGCTACTGGACTGGCAATCTCATGTAGACCAGATTCACTAATACCACCTGAGCATTTTGTTTAAGTAAAGCTGATATAAACCTAGTATAACTGCCAGTTTGGGTGTGTTTACAGCTGTTTTGAATTGCTGGAGCAGTGCGGAAGCCATTGGAGTGCATCTGTGAATCTGGCCCTTAGTTTAAAACTCTAACCATGGGAATCCTTTGTTTGTTTTAACCAGCCCTGAAAAGCTTAATTGTGAATAACTAATAACAGAAACATTTAACAGAAATTGCTGATAACAAGAATTTAATTATTATCAGTAATAATAATTTAAAAAGCCTGCCTACCATGAAGCTGGACTAAACGAACCTTGTGTATTGTCTCACTGGATTTGTCATAATCCATCTGTCCTCATTTGTAATCCCCTTCATTCTCATCACCATCTTTGTTATTGGCCAAATAACTAAATCATTCCTTCAAAAAGGTGGCCCAAACAATACACTGTATCCAAATGTGGTCTAACTAATACTTTATACAATGATGGAACCATAACCTTAGCTTGACACAACTTATTTCAATAACCTTCGACTGCTGCAGACAGAGTCAAGAGTGCCATTTTAGATCTGGACTTGAAACATGAACACAAAGCTACTGAAATATATAAACCAAAAGCAGAACTGCAGATGGAAACGAATGACATTTTTACTGTTGACAGAAAAATATCGTCCAGTTACAAAATCACTGCACTTACTTTATGGCTTCACACATGTCCAATCCCATTTTCACACAGTTCTTGGCATGATTTTGAAGAGATATAGGTAGTCCAGACACACAGTAGTAGCAATCACCTAAGATTTTAATTCTCATACATTCATTTTCCTGAAGGAAAAAGCAAAATCAATGAGAAGATAGTCACATGACAAATTACATAAACAAAATGACTAGTGCCTGGATTTATGTTATATCATGCTATCTGTTACATCTAATGATATACCGGTAACTATAATGGAGCAATCTTGTTAAGGAAGAACAGGATCTCACTGAGTAGGTTAAAAAGGGCTGTTAGAGAATAATGTGCAACTTAGTCTCTCTCACCCACTTTCCTTCACACATGAAACCAGAAAAGGGCATAACCTATAACATGTGTATATAGTATTACTTGGCTACTGAGATTTATAAATTTAAATTAAAAAAATAAATGTCCACAATCAAATTAGAGCAACCTTTCAGGGACATGTCTGTAATTAGAAACCCAAGAAATATGGTCTTCTATATTCGAGACCCTGTGGAAATGTTTCTAAATGCTTCCTTGGTTTAACAATCAAAATTATATTCCTACACCTCTGAACTCCTTTAAGGCAATATAAAGAGTCTTTCTATCAATACTTGACAGCATTAAGATTCATCCAGTCAGAAAATAGTCTGCCATATTAGTAAGGCACTTTTACATACTTCACGAGAGTCCAGTCAGTTCTGAACATCTATACAAGTAAAATAAAATAAATAATATGAATAAAATGAAGGGAAAATCCTCATCATTCCCATTCCATTTTTTTTAGCAGAAATCATGATAATATGGTAACTCAATGATACTTTGACTGAATGAGTCATTTTTGCTCTTTTATCATCAAGTCTCTCAAATAATTTGTTGGGAGAGCTGAAGCTACTATTGAAAAAATGTCAGGCCATAGACCAAGACAGGAGAAACCCTTAGAAGGAGAGATGTGAATAAGAGAAAAATTATTTACTTGTTCCCATAATATAAGAACTAGGGATCACCAAATGAAATTAATGGGCAGCAGGTTTAAAACAAATAAAAGGAAGTTCTTCTTCACACAGTGCACAGTAAACTTGTGGAACTCCTTGCCTGAGGAGGTTGTGAAGGCTAGGATTATAACAGGGTTTAAAAGAGAACTAGATAAATTCATGGAGGTTAAGTCCATTAATGGCTATTAGCCAGGATGGATAAGGAATGGTGTCCCTAGCCTCTGTTTGTCAGAGGATCTAGATGGATGGCAGGAGAGAGATCACTTGATCATTGCCCGTTAGGTTCACTCCCTCTGGGGCACCTGGCATTGGCCACTGTCAGCAGACTGGATGCTGGTCTGGATGGACCCTTGGTCTGACCCAGTATGGCCGTTCTTATGTCCTTATGATTTTGCTCTTTTCGGAAGCATCTGAATTCCTTCCCCTAGCAAAGAGGATGGAAACAGTAAGCAGATCTGTGAAACCTCATGACATGATTTAGCATCTCATTCTTACATAGGAGGTACATTAGATCCTGATAGCTCTTCACTTCATATTATTGCTGATTGTGCACCCTCTCCCCAGTCACTGGAACCTCTCACCCACAGCTCCAGGCCCTCCCATCTACAAGCTGGCCTAAAACGGAGGTTTTTGTAACTAAGTGTTTGGTATCTGCGTTAGGACATGTGTATGTGTATTGCCATAGTGCCTAGTGGCCAAAGCATGGATTCAGGCCCTGCTATGCTAGGTGCTGTGCAAACACACAAAAGAATGATCCTCTACTCTACAACACTGGGAACTAGTCTGTGTAAGGGGGATTCATTCAGTGTGGGTATTTGGAAGTAAGGTGGGCTTGCAGTGTTTTGTACTATTAGTTAATTTACAATAGTTATTTGATCATATTTTTCAGTTTTCTACTTTCAGTTTTTTACTCCTTGTTAATTTAAATAAAACTATTCTGGGAGGACTGTCAACATTCAGTTTTTATTGTCCACTTGCGTGTGCTTTAGTGGGTCCTTAGATTGTAAGGATGGCTTATTCACCTTGTAGTAACCCAAGTCTTTTAAAATATGTTTTCACTATGAGTACTGCACTTCAAGTTGCACATGTGCTCCATAAGCTGAACACCAGATAATTTTTCTTTAGCAGCAGCTATGCAGTCTGTGTAAGCGCCCTCCTCTCTCCTCATGCTCTGCACCACGGGAATAAAGAGGACTGCCAGACTGTCACCATCTTAGTTCCTTCTCTAACACTAGCTCTCAGTATGGTTGCCAAACCGAACACTCTTGCCCTGCCCCCTGTCTCACCCCTTCCCCAAGGCCTGACCTCTTCTCTGAGGCTTTGTCCCCACTCACTCCATCCCCCTCCCTCTGTCGCTCACTCTCCCCCACCATCACTCACTCACTCATTTTCATTGGGCTGGGGCAGGAGGTTGGAGTGTGGTAGGGGGTGACGGCTCTGGCTGGGGATTTGGGCTCTGGGATGGGGCCAGAAATGAGAGGTTCAGGGTGCAGGAGGGGGCTCAGGGATGGGACAGGGGTTGGGGAGGTTGGAGGAGGTTTGGGATGCGGGCTCCGGGTGGCGCTTACCTCAGGTGGCTCCCTGGAAGCGGCAACATGTCCATGACATGTATTTTCATGTTCATGACATGTATTTATATTTGACATTACAATACATGTCACCATTTCCCCATCGATTTTCATTTAATGAAAATCGATAGAGATACAGTTTACTATGCAGGATCCAAGACAGTGAGAGAAAACAGGGTTTCATTTATATTATCCAAAAAGACATCAAAATGTATGCTTGGATATAATTCAATCAGACACAGAATCATTAAAATTTGCTTTCAAACAAAGTGAGTTAATGTGATGACTGTACAAGTTTAGCCCCTATGATAATCTGCTGATGTGATCAATGACTTCTCAATGAGTGAAGTGACACTCATTAAAATACCAAGCAAAGACATCACCTTCTTAACTGGAGATCTGAACAGAAAAGTTGGAGTGGAAAGCTCTCATAAAGAAGTAATGGGAAACCATGGTCCTGGTTTATAAAATGGGAGAAAAAGGCATTTACTTGAATTTTGCTGCTCTTATCATCTGGTCATTACAAACACTATCTTCACCCAACATTCTACATGTTTCTATACCTGGAGGTCACCCAATGGCATGATAAAGAACCAAATAACAATACATTAAATATTAGCTTCAAAAATAAACTTAAAACTTAAAAAGGTAAGATGTTCAGCAGGACCACTGCATCTGGACTTGACCAGAATTAACAAAAATTACATGACTTCTGCCGAGAATGGTTTTGAGGAACTGCAAAAGGTGAAAGAAGAGAAAAATCCAAATGAATTTTGGTATAAAATGAAAACTATCATGCTCAAAGCTGCCAAAGTAGATTAATTTTATTATCTGGCATCACTTATATCTAACCAATGAGGCTGCTCCAAGGAAGACTGAAAAAAACTGGGGATGGCTTGCTCAGCCATAGACTCTTTCAAAAGGGTGGAAAACCTGTGGCATCTTGAAATGTATGAAGGTTTGACTGGTGGAAAGCTTCATTTTTTTCCACAGCAACATACATATACAAAATCCTGGGAAACTAATGTTGCTGACAAGAGGAAAATTTAAGTCTCTAAAATGTGGTGCTGTCAAAGACTCCTGTGTTATCTCCTGGATGGAAAAGATGAATGCTTAAGTTAGAAATATTATTGGAGAGAAGCGGACTTACTCTTGGAAATCTACAGGTGCAAACTTACGTAGTTACGGGGGTAAGGATGGAAATAATCTCAAGAAAGTTATCATGGAAGGAATAGTAGCAGGTCATCATAGTAGGAGATGACCAATAAGGAGATGGATAAATGGAGTGTGGCAGACCACTGGGAGGTCAGCTGCTGAGTGTGTGATGTTAGCAATGAATCAAGAATGCTTCAAAAAATTCTGTTATGTCTCTAGTATTCAGACATGAATAAATGGACTTTACATTATATTTACAGCAACAGGATAATAGAGAACAGGGTCATCATTATGAACTTTAGGCAGCAGATGCACTTGTTCAGTTCTCTCAAGTCCAGAGTTGGTCTTTATCCCCATGTCTTCACATGGATGAGAAATTACCTCAAATAGAACTCCTTTCTGTAGCAGATACTAGTTCTATTGCCCTCCGCTCAAGGATCAAGTCTGCCTCCTGCAGAAGAATGATCTCATGAGTGGGGTCCCCAAAAGAGAAGGGAGAAGTAGGTGGGGGCTGTAGAGAGAAGAGAACTGGATGGTGTACCTGAGAAGATGACCTCTTGTACCCATCTGTTGGGCATGATTTCTGTCTAGGCAGATAGGTAGTTGGAAAGTAAGCCTTTAAAGGGAGAAGAAAAAACAGAGGATTTGTGCAGCTTCAGAGGGACAGTTGGTGTGCAGCTCTCAAAGTTCCAATTAAAACAACTTCTGCCTCTTTTCAGAGGGCTTGGATGGGGAACCTTCCCTCTTGTCCTTATGCGATCACTCATATCTCCCTTCTCCATTTCTGCCCTGTCTTTGCTCTCCAATCTCTCATAGTCAGAGGTGGGTGTGGAGAGCACAGAGATCTTAGAGCAGCACAGGACAGTAGAAGCATTCCTACCTTCTTCAGGCTGACTTAGAGGTGGGTCTCCTCAGTCATAGGTTACCCCCACCTTCATGCCCTACTCCCTAGGTGGCTTAGTTTTTACTGGGGAACAACCTGCAGATACTACAGTGGAAAGGAACGAGACCCCTGTTAAACTAATTCCTAACTAACTATACTAAAAACGAAATAAGAAACTATAAACACTATAAACATTTATAAACTCTTTATGAAGTAGAAGTCGGCACATAGACTGAAGCTGCATTCTAGTCCATGAGGCCTAATGAGGAACTAAAATGGTGGTGGTCCAGCAGCCTCATTTATTCCCTCATTACAAAGCATAAGGAAAGTGGAGACGCATGTGCAAACCACACAGACACTGCTAAAGAAAAACTGTCCAGTGCATGGGCACATGCACAAACTGATGTGCACTACACAATCACTCAAAGAAGAAACATTGTTCTCATTAGTGCAAGAGGGCTACACTGGATTTCTCTGTAACATTTCAGAGGACACTAGCCCCTGAACTCCATAAGTTGAAGCACTGAACAGTCTCCATATTGGAACAAGATTTATCCTCCTGGAGAATCTCCACATGGTTTCAGTACACTCTCCTGCTTAAAGCCTGAGCATTGCTTCCCAGAAGACTGTGCCCTTGCCAAGAGGAAAGAGTGTAGAGTTCCCATGAGGAAAGCATTGCACAGTAATAATAAACAGCTGTAGCAGAAATGAGAAAAGCCCTAGCAGATAATTACCTTTGCAATTTGATCAAACTTGCCAAAGAGCTCGTTAAGCATGTGCACCAGTTCTCCAGGTGAGCAGTCACTAGCCAGCCGAGTGAATCCTACAATATCAGCATACAAAATACTACAAAGGAAAGGAAAACACACTTGTTTATTAGTTTCCCTAGCTTTAGAATAAAGAAGTATTTACCCCTAAGCAAAAAACAAAAATAAGTGCTCACCACATTGCAGAATCAGGCCCATATGCATAAATCAAGGTGCTGCTCACAGCCATCTATTCACAGCTCCTTAAAAATCTTTTTTCAACTTTGTGTGACAAAGCAATGACATGCCGTTGCACTGAGACATAATCACACATTCTTCACAGAATTATTCCTTAGTTCATACTATGCTCCTTTCATGGGCATACTTTGTTGTGTCTAATTAGAGGATCCAGATCTTTCCAGCAGCAGGTTTAGAACTAATTATTAAAACTTTAATTTCAAATATATTTCAGGTTTCTCATTATATAATCTGTAAAACTACTATAATGAACAAAAAGGGTCATTTTCTCTGAAGTTAGCTGGGTAGATTTATGTTAACTCAGAGATTTGAATTCTGACAAGGTTAACTCAGCCCTTCCTCCTTTTGAGTTATGACTTTTGTATTAGCTCTTAAAAACTGAGGACCTATAGGATGGTTAAAGAGAAAGGATATTTTAGAGTAATTTCAATAGAAACCTATCACTTCATATAAATCTAATTGATTTCATGCTTATTGAATGCTATAGGTTTTAGATATGTATCACGTGTTTATGACCTATTTCTTATAAGCAATCCAAGATAAAAAAAAACAGACATTATCTAATCTTATCTTACCCTTTCAGCAAATTGCTAAGAAGATGAGAATATCATATAAATTAACATTTTCACAAATAGAAGTCTAAAGTCAGGCTCCAAAATTCACATTCAGGTATCTAAATAAGTGACCTGATTTCTTTTATTCACCCAGTTCTTTGTGTTATTGTTTTCTATCTCCAGAAATGGAAGCAATAGTACAATCCCTTTAATTTGACACAAGGGTTATGAGACAACTTTTTCCCCCCTAAATTCTAGAAATGCTGAGTTTGATAAATCATCAGATTTTGTAGCAGAATCTGTAAATATGTCCTCAAGCACTCAGTCTATGTTAAAGCCATTTCTATTTATGCTCTGCTAAAAGCCTTAATTGAATTATGTTCTAACTGACATAACTGAACATTCAGAGTAACTTCACACAGAATTTGGCCCTTCAACTTGAAAGACTACAGATTAGGAAACTTTACAAAGACATCAGGATCAATGAGGAAGCCCATTCTAATGTAAATCAGAGGATGACTTCTATAAAGTTCTCTGAGTTGATTCCAAAAATAGCTATGCTTGGCTGCAACAAGGAATCTGTTGTTAAGCGTTTGATCAAATTTGATCCAATACAATATTTTTGTACCAGAACTTAAATGGTTAAAAAGCATGGTAAAACCGCCTTCCATACACACTCGTGCACCCCCCCACCCCGTCCCCAATGCTTTGCTGACCTGGTTTATAGATGATAGTAAAGTACAATACCTCACATTGGTGTGCCTCTTGACATATAAATTGTGAAAGTTGTTCGTATTTTCCAGCTGGCCTGCTCTGGGGCCTTGTAACCTCTGAATAATCTCAGCTTTCATTTCCATGGCAATGTGAGCAGGCAGTAAAGAAAGGAGAAGACGTTCCTGGAGTTAAAAAAAAATGTTTTTAAAAGGTCCAGTATTTTTATATACAAAACTGGAACAGTGTGAAAAGCAAAACTCTGTTACACGTTCACTACTGTGAATAAGCTTTGAATAATGATGTGACGTGTGTGTGCTTGTTTAGGATGGGCTACAAAGGTTATTAGCCACTTGAAATACATGATGGAGGAACACACACATATATCCAAATAATGTCAAAATTATTGAAGACTTAGGGTTAATCAGAACAATTATTAACCAAATGTGAGGAGCATTACACTTCCAGTGATTTATTTAATATCTAGATGGATTACAGGATATCCAGAGACAAAGGCCATAGGATATATAGACCAAAAAAAGAAAAGAAAAAAGAAATAGCTTTGGAATGACAATTTAGCAAAGAGGGCTTTAGTCAAATGCAATGCTGTTGCCGAACACTTCCTATTATATGACCCTGTTTTCAATTGCTTATAATTTTGCCAAAACTTTAACCATTTGGGCTGAAATTTTGCATGACAGTTGTCGCCTTTGGTTGATTTTTTGTTGGGGGTGGGGGGGAGGGTTGGGGGAAGTGATTTCAGCCAAAATGGTTTGGCTGTTTTGAAGAACAAGTTTATAGAAAAATACATTGTTTTGTCCCTGTTAAAAAAAAAAAGTTGTGACCTCTATATTTTGGAGCGGGGACAAGAAATTTGGCAAGTACAGTAACTCCTCATTTAACGCTGTACTTAAGATCCTGAAAAATGTGACTTTAAGGAAAACGATGTCAAGTGAATCCAATTTCCCCATAAGAATTAATGTAAATGAGGGGGTTAGGTTCCAGGGAAAGTTTTTTCACCAGACAAAAGACTAATATATATATATGTGTATACACACACACACACACACACACACACACAGTATAAGTTTTAAATAAACAATTTAATACTGGTACACAGTGATGATGATTTGAAGCTTGGTTGAGGTGGAGGAGTCAGAAGGTGGGATATTTCCAGGGAATGCCTTACTGCTAAATGATAAACTAGCAATTGGCTGAGCCCTCAAGGGTTAACTCTCAAACTCGACTGTACAAGGCAGCAGGAAAGGAGGGAGGGCAGACAGAGACAGAGACACACACCCTGTGTGTGTGTGAGAGAGAGAGGGATGCACATTTCCCCTTTAAGTATGAAGAGTGGGGTCAGAAGTACACTGCCTTGTTCATTAGATCAGCAAGCTGAGACCAGACCACAGATGCAGCTGCTGCTGCCTGGAAGCTCCCTCTGTTGTGTGTCCCCCCTGCTCTATGGAAGATGGGGTAAGCGGGGTGCAGGAGCGGGGGGAGGTGGACACGCTGACATTAGCCCCCTTCTTCCTCCCCCCACACTCCACAGCAAGCAGGCGTCTCAGGGAGCAGCTACAAGGCAGAGGGCAGGAGCAGCACATGGCAGTGGCAGGAGGGACAACTGCAATTGCTAGCCTGCTGGGCAGTTGCTGCATAGGGAACTTAGGGGAGCGGGGAGCTGATAGGGGGGCTGTCGGTCCACCCTGGTTCCACCCCCCCCTCCCAGCTAGCTCCACTGGGCTGCTCTTCCTGCAAGCAGTGGACAAAGCAGGCGGCTGCTAAATGGCATTAGAAGGGAGCATTGCACAACTTTAAATGAGCATGTTCCCTAATTGATCAGCAATGTAACAATGAAACAACGTTAACTGGGACGACTTAAAGTGAGGAGTTAGTGTAGATGACCTACATTATCAGAGATGTGACTTTTGTTGTCCTCATGAAAATCCACCTCAAATTAGGCCAAATTATAAGCCTTTGAAAAATTGCAATTCACACATACTCAGTAGAGACTAGCTAGGACTTTGCATCTAAATTTTCTGAATATTTCCTCCAAACTGAGCATGCTGGAGCCTGGGACTGAGCAGGATTTTCAATGCAATTTACTCTGTAGATAATTCTGTGCAAAAACTTAAAAATTCTGCAACAAAAAAATAAAAATTCTGCGCAAAATATTTTCAAATTCTGCATATTTTATTTGTCAAAATAACACAATATAATCACAGCAGTTTCAATTATTTTTGGTCGTTTATTTCAAAATACCTGTCAGCAAGTATGTCTGTACAATATGGACAACAAAAAAAGATTCAGGAAATGTTTTTTTATAAATAGATTCCTTACCTAGACATATTAATACAGAACTCTGAGTAATAATTCCTTTAAATTACAATACAGAATCGTATTTCCCACACCCCTCAGAAGCAGTGCAAAGGCTTGGGGGGACTTAGGGGTAATGAAGATGCTGAGGGAGAGGGAAGTAATTACTGGGAAGGAGCCTTGGTGTGAACTTGGTGGGTTGTTAGATATGGTTGGGAAAATTATGGAACAGTGGTTTTTTGGGGGTGAGGGGGTGTCAAGGAAGGGATTGTTAGAAAGCTTCACACATGCAGACCCTGGCTGACCCCTAGCCTCTCCCATTCAGTCAGGCACATCTTCCCCTTTCCCTATGTGTCCCTGCACTTCCCCTGTGTCCCTCCACCCCCACTCAGAAACCCACTCCCACATCCCCATGTGTCCTTGCACCCCCCTGTCCCCATGTGTCTCTGTGCCCCCACTCAGTCACCTCTTGTCCCAATGACCCTGCCCCTCTCTCCCCTCTGTGGCTCTGCACCTCCACTCCCATTCAGCCCCTGCCCCAGTCTGTCCTCCCCCACTAGCCCTTATGAGCCCCTGTATGACCCCCCCAGCAGCCCCACACTGTCTTTCTCCCCACAGCCCCTGTCTCCTGACCTAGCCTGACAGGTGCTGTGAAGAAAGCAGGCTCTTTCTTTTCCCTAGCTGGCTGGGAGCCGCTGCTCTGTTCTACCACTACATCAACCTCGGTGGGCAAAAGGCAGAACTGCAACAACTTTCCAGCAGAAGCTTTTTTCTGTGCAAAAAAATTAAAAATATGCATTAATTATGCATGCACAGAGTGGCACAGAATTCCCTCAGGATTAGCAATTGCAGTGCTGGGCTCCTGCAGGCTAGGGCAGGTCCAGGTCTGGGCACTGGAACTGAAAATCTCTCCTGTGCTCTTAATACTCCCCCTCACAGTACTCTGGCATTGTAGAGGAGATAAACTGGTATGGAGAGTTGTTGTGGGGGGATGCTGGGACTGGCTGGGCAAGGAGTCTTGGATTGGGAGCAAGGGAGGGAAATGGGGGAAAACTGAGATCAAACAAAGAATTGGGGTAGGGGGTAGACTGGGACTGGCTGGGCAAGAGGTGGGGTAGAAGGTGGGAGCGGAGGCAGCCCTGACCAGGATTCAGGGTGCTAAATATCAACACCAGGAAATATGGATACCTCCAGCACATCCGCAACTTTTTACTTCAATCATGATTTCTTCTTTAGACATGTACTTCTCTGTGATCATCTTTGTGTGACAATATAATGGTTCACAGTAGCAGACATGCATCGATGAAACAGAAAAACCTTCACGTAGTTTGCCTTTCTACTCAGAGTAGACAACTGTGAAGGGAAGTGCTCATGAAATTGAATCACCATGAGACTAATCCTGCACCTACTGACGTCAACAGAAAACTCCCACTGATTTCAAAGGGTGCAGACTCAGGTTCTATATTAATTTGCACCAAAACTGATCACTTTGGTTTTGGCATAAATCAGTTTTTCTTTTGAGGTATGTAATTTTTATCATATTATTTTGTTGCTGTTAGTTTCGATGTACATATTGCTACATATCAGATGCATAGCAGGAAGTGTCATGAGGAAAATGTCATAAGCAAAGGTATATCTGTCGCTTGTTTTACTTAATACCTGAATGTTTTATTCAGAGATATGCTCATCCCTGTAGGCCCCAAGTTTGACACTTTTTAACAAGCAGGTGGTCTAGAACAGGGGTTGGCAACCTTTCAGAAGTGCTGTGCTGAGTCTTCATTTATTCACTCGATTTTAAGATTTTGTGTGCCAATAATACATTTTAAAGTTTTAAGAAGGTCTCTTTCTATAAGTCTATATTATATAACTAAACTATTGTTGTATGTAAAGTGAATAAGGTTTTTAAAATGTTTAAGAAGCTTCATTTAAAATTAAATTAAAATGCAGAGCCCCTCGGACCGGTGGCCAGGACCCAGGCAGTGTGAGTGCCACTGAAAATCAGCTCGCGTGCCGCCTTCGGCACACGTGCCATAGTTTGCCTACACCTGGTCTAGAACATGCAGTGAGAATATAAATGTAAAAGGTTTTCATTAAAATGTGAATGCAGTTGTATTTCTCTGGATGAAAGATAAAGTGGTGTTAAAGGCATCAACAGTTTCAGTTTTAATACTGCAGAATTGGAAATTTCCTTCATTTTCTTGGTTGAGATATTTTGATAACCGCAGAGAATGTCCATAAAAACAAATGGGCATTAAGTACACAATGTGAGCTTACACTTACTGCCTTCTATTTTCAGAACAGCTAGTGGCTGCATATGCTGTGACTGAAGTTACAGGTTAGAAACAATTCATTACTAGCACTATATTACTAATGGACTACTGGTAATATTAGATGAGGTGATGATATGCTCGTGTCCTACTTTTTGCTAGACATTTCTAAGCAAAGATTCCAGTTATTGCAGACTCATTTGCTAGCTTCCCTGCATTGCTTTGGATCTATTTTAAAATATGGTTTATTTAGATGTTTTTGAAGAATGAAACTATATGCAAAGGTACAAGCAATCTGATGTAAAGATGGCAATATGCCTACGCAACAGACAATACATTTGATATAGAATAAAGCAACGTTTATTTTCAATTCCCTTGAAAAGAGCACCAAGGATATAGCATGATTCTGGTCACATGGTGACGCTCTCATCTATTGCAGGTGTATGTTGTGTCACTTGCTCTTCTGGCAAGGCTCCACCGGAACCATATAATGGAAAAGGCATCAATAGATACAGAAACAGGCATAAGGCTAGAGAAAAGCGAAGGAAAAAGCATTGAGAAAGGAGTAGATAAAGTTTTGAGTTTGTGAGACAGAAATATACCAGCCATGAACATGAGACCGGTAAGAGGAGAAGGAAATAGTAGAATCTCAACATGTTGTAACTCTCCTGCACAGTGGAGCATTGGGGCAAGAGAGCATTCTTTCAGAGGGGAGGTGTGATATCGTAGACAAAACCTACATTTGACACCCTGCCATAAGGGTTAATGGCCTGGTCTGGAGAAAGGGGTAAAGCCACATCATTCTGCAACATTTACCAGCAATATCAAACCTGGAGGGAAGGAAGCAGGCTTCAGAGGTAGCATGAGACAGATGACCTAGGGGGTGGGCTGAACAGCCCTGAGCCAGGAATACCAGGAGTAGCCAAGCCTGGACTGGACTTGTTTGTTAATAAAAGTCAAATTCCAAGAAGGCATTGATCCTGAACAAGGAACATGTTGTTTTAGAATATCAAGAAAGTAATCTGATTGCAATAGGGACTGCTGGCAAGAGGGAGCAAATAAAGTGCCGGAGGGAGGGAGAAGCAAAGAAAGATTAAAAAAAAGATCAATTAATAAGATACATGCCAAATTCCTCTCAGTCATAATGCTTGTCTGATATATTCCTTTCCTCCACCTTGTATGTTTTGTCTATTTAGAATATAAGCACTTTGAGGCGTGGAACTTTCTTATTCTATGTGCTTGAGGCACCTAGCATTCTTTTGGGCACTGTGGCAGGGCGATGACTCACTGGCACGGTGCCTCCTGCTGGTCATCCAAGGAATTAGTTCTTTCCAGCCTGGAGCGCCCTCTGCAGCCGGTGTCTTGCCTGCCACTGGCCCCCGTGTCCCTCCTGGACCCCGGTGCCCTTTGCCATGGGGTTCTGCCCAGCGCAGTACCCCCTCACTCTGGATCTCCCTTCCCGGGGAACCCCCAACCCCATATCCCCACCTTGCCTCAGTGACTACTGCCTGTCACCACCTAGCCACCGCTCCCTGGGGCAAATTGCTGTCTGTAAATAACTCATCATTGGCAAAGCAGTTAGGACCTGCTGCCTTTGCCTATCTCTGGGCTGCCCCTCTGCAGGCCCCAGTATCTATTTGTAGGCTTTCAACTAGGCCTGCAGCCTGGGGTTTTCCTAGGCTGGAGCTCCCCAGCTCCCTCTGCCCTTCCCCATCACTGCTCCACCCTAGCTACAGTTCTCAGCTCTGAGGCAGCCAAGTCCTTCTCTCTCTGAAGCTAGAGAGAGAGTATCAGAGGGGTAGCCGTGTTAGTCTGGATCTGTAAAAGCAGCAAAGAATCCTGTGGCACCTTATAGACTAACAGACGTTTTGGAGCATGAGCTTTCGTGGGTGAATACCCACTTCGTCGAATGCATGTAGTGGAAATTTCCAGGGGGATGGAAGGAGGAGGGATAACTCAGTGGTTTGAGCATTGGCCTGCTAAGCCTGTGGTTATGAGTTCAATCCTTGAGGAGGCCACTTAGGAATCTAGGGCAAAAATTGGTCCTGCTAGTGAAGGCAGGGGGCTGGACTCAATGACCTTTCAAGGTCCCTTCCAGTTCTAGGAGATTGGTATATCTCCAATTATTAAGATAGGCCTAGCATTTCAAATTTGATGACAATATATATCTACAGATCAGTGGCACCGCTATGGGTACCCGCATGGCCCCACAATATGCCAACATTTTTATGGCTGACCTGGAACAACGCTTCCTCAGCTCTTGTCCACTCACGCCCCATCTCTACCTATGCTACATTGATGACATCATCATCTGGACCCATGGGAAGGAGACTGGAAAAATTCCACCACGATTTCAACAGCTTCCACCCCACCATCAACCTCAGCCTGGACCAATCTATACAGGAGGTCCACTTCCTAGACACCACAGTGCAAATAAGTGATGGTCACATTAACACCACCCTATACTGAAAACCTACCGACCGCTATGCCTACCTTCTTGCCTCCAGCTTCCATCCCAGGCACACCACAAGATCCATTGTCTACAGCCAAGCACTGAGGTACAACCGTATCTGCTCTAACCCCGCAGACAGAGACCAACACCTACAAAATCTCCACCAAGCATTCTCAAAACTACAATACCCGCACGAGGAAATAAGGAAACAGATCAACAGAGCCAGACGTGTACCCAGAAGCTTCCTACTGCAAGACAAACCCAAGAAAGAAACCAACAGAACTCCATTGGCCATCACATACAGTCCCCAGCTAAAACCCCTCCAACGCATCATCAGGGATCTACAACCCATCCTGGACAATGATCCCACACTTTCACAGGCCTTGGGTGGCAGACCAGTCCTCGCCCACAGACAACCTGCCAACCTGAAGCATATTCTCACCAGTAACAGCACACTGCACCATAGTAACTCTAGCTCAGGAACCAATCCATGCAACAAACCTCGATGCCAACTCTGCCCACATATCTACACCAGCGACACCATCACAGGACCTAACCAGATCAGCCACACCATCACCAGTTCATTCACCTGCACATCCACCAATGTAATATACGCCATCATATGCCAGCAATGCCCCTCTGCTATGTACATCGGCCAAACTGGACAGTCTCTACAGAAAAGGATAAATGGACACAAATCAGATATTAGGAATGGCAATATACAAAAACCTGTAGGAGAACACTTCAACCTCCCTGGCCACACAATAGCAGATCTTAAGGTGGCCATCCTGCAGCAAAAAAACTTCAGGACCAGACTTCAGAGAAAAACTGCTGAGCTTCAGTTCATCTGCAAATTTGACACCATCAGCTCAGGATTAAACAAAGACTGTGAATGGCTTGCCAACTACAAAACCAGTTTCTCCTCCCTTGGTTTTCACACCTCAACTGCTAGAACAGGGCCTCATCCTCCCTAATTGAACTAACCTCATTATCTCTAGCTTGCTTCTTGCTTGCTTATATATACCTGCCCCTGGAAATTTCCACTACATGCATTCAACGAAGTGGGTATTCACCCACGAAAGCTCATGCTCCAAAATGTCTGTTAGTCTATAAGGTGCCACAGGATTCTAGAGAGAGTGTGTCTTCCAGTTTCTGGCCCTCAGCTCTCTGATAGGGCTAGCTGTGGCCTGATTGGGGTATGGCCCCACCTGTGACTGCTTCCCCCAATCAGCCTAGCCTTTCCCCCACCCCAGCCCTCTCCCAGAGCTGTTTTAAACCCTTCAGGTCATGAGCGGGGTGACCATCCCGCACAGGCACCTGATTAATAAAATCATTTTTTCTGTGGGCATACCTACATACAGAAAATGTTAAGAAAATGAGAGGCTATTCACTGATAGTAGGAGAAAAATCTTACTTCAAAGTACTGTAAAAATAAAACAAAAAGAATGGCATACTATTGGTATGATTGAAAGCTAAAAAAAATAAAAAATAAAGTTACTGAACTTTAATTGTTACTACAAAATAAAGGCCCAATCCTGCAAGAAAGTGCATACCTCCTAATGGCAGATGCCTTGGAGGGATGGATCCATAACACTGGATATAGGCTTTGAAATCTACTCCCATCTTTGGTACAAACTAATACAGGTCTGTTGATTTTCAGAGCATGCTACCACACTTATCATTGCACTTGGACCTCTTCTGGTGGTGGTGGGGTCCATGATGAGGGCTGATATTCAGCTTTGTTGATGGTCGCTGTGGGCTGGCTGATTAGTTTGGCTGGATTGTTTTTCTAAGTACATCATTCCTCAGGATCTGTCAAAGGTGCTCACAGTAGTAGATGGGCACATTTTGTATATTCGATATAAATTTTAAAAAGTATATGAAATATGCAAGCATGATTTTCAAGCTAGAAGCAGATAGCTTGAATGTTGGGGATAGTGTAGCTATAAGATTCTTTGTGACAAGACTGCTGATGTGCATGAGGAGGCTGTTATGGTTTGAAAATAGAAACCGATCGAGATATTTTCTGGCTATTATCCTGAAAACACAGACAATATAAAGGAAATAAGACTTTTTCCCTCTCATTTACCCATAAGTTCACTTACACAAGCAGCAGATAAAGCCAATAGTGACAAATTAGTAAAATCCCTCAAAATATAACTTTGCTGTTTGTAGCAAACCCAGGAAAAACGGCTATGGGGGGAGGAGGGGTAGTAATTAGTCCCAGGGGGTTAAAAGGCCTCTCCCAATCCACTAAGGAGAGATAACCAGGGGGAAATAAGGTTCAGCTGGAAAAGGAGTTAAAAGGGAGCTAATTAGATTCAGCTGGCTCCAACTGCTTGAGACCTTTTTAAACCCTCCCCAGCGTGGAAGGGGGGGTGGAGTGAGAGGGAGAGGGAAGTGGGAAGCAGAAGCGGAAGCTGCTGCTGCCAGTAAGCTAGGTGCAGCAAGGCTCTGAACCCTTCCAGCAAGCAAGGAAGGCTGCACTCTGTCCCCAGGGACTGACTGAGGGAAGGAATAGCCAGACCCTGTGCTACCTATAAGGATTTGCTTTGCCCAAGCCTGTGTCTCCAAGGCTAAAAAGGACTGAGCCTGCTGAGGAGAAGAAGGTACTTTGCCACATGTTGTTTGAATGCATGTATGGTAAGAAAGTTTCCCACTTATTAGCAGCTTATGTAACATTTATATCCTAAATATTCCATTATGTGGGAACACAAGTAAACCTGGATCACGTTTGAAACAATGGGTTCATTTTTAATTTCTTTTAATAAAAAATGAAATTTGTAAAGGCATCATGCTGTGTCTTACTGTTTACAGACAACATTCCCAGTCGGTTGCTATCAATTTGTCAAAGAGAAAAAGTAAATTTTAGCTTCTGTCTGCAACTAAGGGATGCTGGCAAACTCAAAATTTTTAAAATTATATACTCCTCTGTGTTTAGTGAGATTTCTGACTGTTAAAAATGAAACAGTTGAAAACACAACAATGCTTTCTAAACATATCACCCAGCTTGATGCTGTGGAGTGAGCTGCTTGCAAACTGGAATGTAATGAAGACCATGACAATTCAAAAAATGTCATTTACTTTTTTTATTTGGCACCGTAGAGAACACTGCTCTCTCCGATGATGATGGGGAAATCTGCAATGCACCATTTGAGAGACTGACTGACTACACATTAGATGGCATGCCAGCTGCAAATGATGTGACAGATGAAGATAAAAACAGGCAGACTAAGGCGTGTGGAGGGGACTGGAAAGAAAAGGCATTTCTCAGAGCTACAATCCAATATGAAATTTCGGGGGGAAATTCTAAATAAAGAGGAAGAGGAAGAAGATTCATCTGAAAGCCTATTCAGATTAAAAACTACAATGCAGCAATCAACATATTGGAGGAATTTAGGGATTTCTGTGCTAAAGAGAAAGAAAGAACGGTTACTTACCCTACAGAAACTAGTTCCTTGAGATACTCTAGTCAGTATGATCCTACTGTAGGTGCGCATGCATCTCATGGGTATGAGATTGGATTTAAAAAAATAAATAAATAACAGTGTCTGTTGGGGCCATACATGTGCCTCCGCATGCTCCTATATGAGGGCGTAAACAGTGGAGCAGTCATGTCACTTTCCCCTCTCCCTCCAGTTCTCTTTTGCAATTCAAAGCCTGTGTTACCAAGATCTCTAAAAAGAAGGGATAAAGAGTTGGTTGTGGGATCCATGCAAACAACATCTTGAAGAACCACAGTTACCGTAGGATAAGTTACCGTTCTCTTTCCTTCCAATATGTGTCAATGTGGATCCCACTGTAGGTGACTGACAAGCAGCATCCCCCCTGGACAGTAGAGTGAGGAATTTTGGCTGTCATCAAACAGTGATTGAATGATTGCTCTTCGGAACTTGGCATCTAACCTTGCTGCCATGCCAAGGGCATAACATTAACATAAGTGAGTGGGTTACTATGTTGCAGCTTTGCAGATCGCAGAGACTCGAACATTACTGAAGCAGGCAGAAGATACTTCTTGTGCCCTGGTGGAATGATACAGTCAAAGGGAGAGGGTTGCCTGCCCTCTAATGGCAGGGACAGCAGTTGAAAAGTGTGATCCACTTAAAGATTTTCTGTGACAAGATAGCTTGACCTTTCAATGCACTGGTTATGGCCACAAAGAAGCAGAGGGACAGACTAAAAGGAGTGGGCTTGTTCAGTTAATAGAGCAAGGCTCTGGATAAATCCAAAGTATGCAGCTTCTTTTCTCTTGGTGTCAAATATGGCTTTGGGAAGAAGACTGGCAAGGTAACTGACTAGTTCAGGTGGAATTCTAAGGCCATGTTAGGATTAACTTGGGGTCTGATCTCAGCACCACCTTGTCCATATAGGAAGGGCATATAAGGCAATCTAGCCATCAGGGCTTAAAAATGACTGACTTTCTCCCCTGAGGTAATAGCATCAGAAAAAAAAACTTGATGGTCAGATGCTGTATTAAGCAATTTGACAGTAGTTCAATGTTGAGGTCCCAATGTTGGATCAGTAACTGGAGGATAAGTATGGAAGAGGAATTTTGATACCTTTCAATATGAGATAATTGAGTACAACCATACTGACAGGCTGATATTGCTGCATGGTGAACCTTGAGAGTTAAAAGCCATCCTGCCTGTTTCAAGTGCAGCATGTAATCAAGGGTCATCAGTATCAGTGCCTTTCCTGGGTCTAGGAGAGGAAATATTTTCCATTTTGAGGAATAAGTCTTCTTGGTCTGTATGAGAATTTCCTGAACCTGCATGGAGAAGTTTGTCACTAGTGCTCAGAGAGGCAACAACTGTGGGCCAGGGTGCAGTATCTGACCCTGGTTCTCAGATATTATGTTGGAAGTGCAAAGTGTTTGGGAAGCCACCTGGACATCTGCAATATGCCTGATAGCCAAAATTGACCAAGACAGTTAGGGGCTATCAGAATGACCATAACTGTGTCCCATCTGATCTTGGATATTATTCTGGGATGTGCAGTCAACTAAAAGGCATATAGGAATACTTGAGACCTCTGAAGGAGAAAGACATCTGGTAATGAGCCTGGGCTCATGTCTGCTCTGGAGCTGAAGTTTAGGCATTTGGTGTTGTCCTCTGTAGCAAACAAGTCTATTACAGAAGCCCCCCACTGATGGAATATTGACAATAGGATGGACTTCTGCAGCAACCACTCATCACTGTTTACCCCATGTCTCCTCAAGACACCAGCTATATTTCTGCAGACCCTGGAAAGAGTAGAGACTGTAGGGTTATCCTGTGTTGATGACACCACATTCAGAGCCTGATGGCTTTCTGGCAGAGAGAGGATGATCAAGGACCTCCTTGCTTATTTTTGTAGTGCATAATGGATGTGTTGTCCATCAGGATTTGCATCATGGAATTCTGCAGAATAGACAGGAACATTCTGCAGGCCACTCTCATGCCTCTCAGCTCCAGGACATTCATTTGTAGTTTTAGGTAATTCTGAGAACATGTTTCTTGCATCTACAGATGGTTCAGGTGGGTACCACAGTCTGTCCCTGAAGTTTCTGTAATCACTGTGTCATCACTGGGCAGGTGTTGAGAATGGTATCTCTGTTAGTAGGGTCACTGGATCTAGTCACCAACTGAACTCTTGCAGAACTTGAAGCAAGACTCTCTTGTTCATGTGATGTCTGGATGGGGAGTAGACCTACCTCAGCCACAATTAAAAAGGTCATGGCAATATGTGGTCTAAGAGTTCCAGATGTGTACACAATTGTCATTGGATTTGATTTTAGGTCATTTTCCATCTACTAGAGAAGCCTGAATCTGTCCTCTGGGAGATAAGCTTTTGTTGACTGGAAGCTGATCATAGCTCCTATGATAATGGTTGGGCCCCACTATGTACCCTTCCTATGGATGGATAGCTATATGGTAGCACACATTCTGTACGTTGAGAGCCATGAGCCAGTCTTGAACACGGAGAGATGGAATGATGGAGGCAAATGTTACTCTCCTGAACCCAAGACAGTGTATGTATTTGTTGAGTCTCCTCTGGTCTAGGACAGGATGAAGACCCCCTTTCTTCTTCAGAATGAGGAAATAACAAGAGTAGAAGCCTCTTCTCCTTAATTCTGGTGGAATCACCTTTATGGCCCTGAGACAAAGCAAAAAAGGCCACTTCCACTTGTAACGGGTTCTCATGAGAATGGTCCTTGAAGAGGGACTTGGAAGCGGGTTATGTAGGGGACAAAGAGTGGAATTGGATGGGGTAGCCATGTGTGATGATTTCAAGCACCCACCTGACTGATGTTATGGAAGACCATAATTGGTGGAATGGGGATTGTTGGCTTCTGAACATAGTGCTCTCTGGACTGGATCTGATGTAGCTCCTGACAATCCTGTTAAATTTGTAGGAGAGGGATGAACTGTTGAGGAGGATGAAAGCTGACATCTGTATTACACCTCAGTCTTTCCTTAGCATGGTATTTAGATTACCTGGAAAGGTAGGATGAGCCCCTGTTTTTTGACTGGTGTTCAAGGTGGTACAGTGGGGGGTGAAAATCCCCCAGAGAGTGCAACATGAGTTTTGAATTTTTTAACAAGTGCAGAGAACTGTCCTTCTAGTTGCTGAATTCTGCTTCCTCAAGAGGCAAGTTGTCAAATTGTGACCTCTACCTCCCTCTTGATGCTCAGTGCCTGGAGTCACATTGGTCTACACATTGTCACCAGGGAGGCCATAGATCTGGCTATGATGTCGGTGACATCCATCACTTCCTGTAAGGAGCAGTTGGCCATCAAATGGCCTTCCTTAATTATGCCTATGAATTCCTCTCTGTTGTCATGAGAAAACTTCAAGAGGATGGGCGTAACCCAGTTCCAGATTAGAAAGTTGTATTTGGCCAGTAAGGCCTGGCAATTAGTCACACGCAGTTGTAGGGAGGCAGAGAAGCATGATTTTCTTCCATCCATCTTTCAATGGAATTAGTTTATTGTAGAATTGATAGGACTTGAAGCCCAGAGCTTTCAAATATGTCATGCAAAGTAAATCTGTACAGAGTGTAACACACAATAGTCAGTCCAGACATGTTGATATAGATCTCGGCGATCACAATCAAAGACACAGAAGAATTCGGAAGGTTTAGAACATTTTCAGGTTTAGCCAAAGCTAAGAACTAGTGGATCAGACACTAGACAGCTTCCATCTTGCTGCCATGGGCTGTAAGAGGGAACTGAGAGAGGGTCATGGTCATCCCACCCTTTATGCCCTCATACAAGTCCATAAGGAGACACAGGGCAAATACATGGCCCTGATGGATATTCAAACATTGGTCTCATGCACGAGGCACATGAGTATCTGCAATGGGAGTCACACTGACACATACTTGAAGAATTTAAGTACTCCCTGCAATATTGTTGCTAAATTGCAAAATGAGCATCAAATAACTTGCAAACAATCCACAACAAAGGATTTATTGGCAAAATGCAAGGAGTCTTAATGCCTTCTGTATTGTCATCGGAAACATTTTTTAATGTATACACTAGGGCTGTCAAGCAATTAAAAATTAATTGTGATGAGCTGCGCTGTTAAACAATAATAGAATACCATTTATTTAAATTTAAATAATAGAATACCATTTATTATTTATTTAAATATTTTTTGACACGGACAGTCAGACTCTCCCATCCCCATCCCCA
Source organism: Mauremys reevesii (assembly GCF_016161935.1). Taxonomy (NCBI): domain Eukaryota; kingdom Metazoa; phylum Chordata; order Testudines; family Geoemydidae; genus Mauremys; species Mauremys reevesii. The sequence goes on along the minus strand of NC_052624.1, from coordinate 126,906,585 downwards.
TCCTCACCCCGTGGCAGGGCTCGGGCAGTCAATCCCCCGCAGTGAAACTCGGGCTGTCAGTCCCAGGTGGTGGGGCTTGGGCTTCAACCCCCCCACTCCCCAGTGGTCAGCCCCCTCCTCTCACCACACAAGTCCTGGGCTTCCGTGAATTTTTGTTTATTGCCAGTGCACTGCCTGTGACTTTTACTAAAAATACCTGTGACAAAATCTTAGCCTTACTAATTAATTCTGACAGATGAAGCGTGATGAAAGCTGATTTATTTATATTTTTTGAACATGGTGAGTTCAGATACTATGGTGATGAGCACCTGGTGAATTATTAACAACATAACAATATGAAATACTGCCAGTTTCTCACATTCTGCCACTTTTTACCTTTCTCCAATGTGGTAGTCTCCAGCAGTGGGAATCAAATCTCTCATTTTCCTCTTTAAAAGCAAAAACAATTCATTCCTTTAATTCCAAAACCAGCCCTTTTCATGAGTTGATGAGAAGGACTTTACATCACTTCTATAATGCAAAACTGAGCAAAATGAGTGCACCTTTCTGCTCCCACTAGTGTAGTGAAAGGGATCGCTCTATTGTGGAATAAGCTGACAGTGGGTTCCCAACTGCCAGACTAATGGAGTTTTGATTGAATGATACAGATATAGATAATGTCAAAGAATCTGCTGGTCTTTACATACTGTAGTTTTTTTAGAAAACACTGAGTACTGGCATTGACTTTGCTAAGACCCTCTTCAGCTGTCCTCTTGGATGCAGAAACAGCAACAAAGAGGATAAGACTAGGAGCTGATAGTAAGAGGAGGAAATTGTCTCACTGAATGATGAATGAAAGCATCACAAAATAATCCTTACAGGTTTCATTATTTATCAGCAAAAACTGCTCAGCTAAGTGACTATGACCCTAAAACCCATAAATCTTTTTCGTTAAATATTTTAAAATTCATCTGATATTAAAACTCTGGCATAAAATCAATATCTTTTTGCAATCCTTACCTAAAAAGGTTGGCCTCCCCCACAGTGAAATTATAATGACTCAACATGGTGGAACATATAGTATTACTTTCACAACTAAGGTCTATGAGTAAAACAAGCAGAGAAATATTCAAGTTCAAGTAACATGTTAACAATGAATAATTATCTGGACAAGTGCTGGGTTTAATGCAGATAAACTAACAGGAAAGCTCTCTCACTTATGTTTTCAATGAAAGACTTAGCAACCCCCTAATTTGGATATTAAACTAAGTGATGTGTTCAGGGTTATCAGTATTTTGACATCTAAATTATTTATTTCTCCTCTTTGTTTATATTTATTCCTATGAGTTTATTCTTTTCTAGATCAATAAGTGACACAGCTACAAAAGAAAGGTATTAATATGGACATCTAAACTGGTATCTTACCCCTGTCATTTTTTCATTTCCTGTTTTTTTTCCCTCTACCAACTTCCTTTGATTTAACTCCATGCAGTCATACAAAATAATAGGAAGTAAACTGGGACATATATCATAACAACAGAAATAATATAGAAATCTGCTATATTCTCCACACCTAAATTTGCTTACAACAGTACGGTGCCATGACATAGCACTTGCCAGATTATGCAGTACAGGTGCCCTGACTCCTTGACATTTAACATTTCTAGGATAGTAGCAGTGGTTTTGTTTTTGATTGATTTAAACAGGATTACTTGACTATTGAAAAGGAGGCATGGATTTAAAATAGAATTCTCTTAAACTGTATAGGATGTTGAATGGGCTTTTGCCCCATTTAGAGAAATTCCCAAATAATAAAAAATACCATTGTCGCTACCCAATTATAAGAACTTATGCCTGCGACGAAGTGGGACTGTTCTTAATGTTTCCTCTGAATACTGTGTGGGTGCCTCAGTTTCTGGCTGACACTCTGTCTCCTGGCAACTAATGGCCTGGGCCCTTCCCCCCTGCAAGGGGATGCTAAAGGTGTGGGAGAACAAAGAGGTCAGGTGACCTCCTGGCCCGGGAAAGGAACTCAGCAGAGAAGGAGGGGCTGGAGGGGGTTTCAGTTTGGAGCTGGCTGAGGACGGGAAGTGAGGGCAGACGGGGTTGTCTGGCTCACTGGGCCCCAGAATGGACCCAGCTGAGGGATTCTGTTCTCTGTACATACAAGCTCTGGTTTAGACCGTGTTCTTGTCATCTAATAAACCTCTGTTTTGCTGGCTGGCTAAGAGTCACGTCTGACTGCGAAGTGGGGGTGCGTGCAGGATCCTCTGGCTTCCCCAGGACTCCACCTGGGTGGACTCGCTGTGGGAAGTGCACAGAGGGGCATATATGAATGCTCCAAGGCCAGACCCAGGAAGGTGAAGCCGTGTGAGCTTCTTGCCCTGAAGACAGTCTGCTCCAAGGGAAAGGAGGCTCCCCAAAGTCCTGACTGGCTTTGTGGGGAGCAGTTCCAGAGCATTGCCCGGGGACTCCATGACAATGCCCAAGGAGGCACAGAAAGCTAGAAAATGGTGAGCACAGCAGAGTCACCAGGCACATGTTGTTCACCAGGAAGGAGCGCTACAAGTGAGGAATAGGCAGCGGTGATACAAATCGTACTTTCTGCAGATCTCACCAGTAAGTATTGCTAGTGAGAAGGCATTCCCTATAAGCTGCAGCCATTGCCATTAGGTATCACTGAGTTTAAATTAGTTCCCTAAAAGACAATCTACTAGGGTGCTTTCCTGACTAATTGCATCACGATTAAGTGGACTGCACAACATCCCATTTTTATTTTGAACACCATTTTGAAAATGTTCCATCTAATCAGTACAACAATTATGAAAACCACCAAAAGTATATAAAAAAGAAAGCTCTCTTACCTGATAATACTTGTGACTGGGTGCCTGGATGGGCCACATTGAGAATGCTATACTTAGGGCAGACTGCAAGAAATGGGGCAGACAATCCCCCAAACTGGTGGTTATAATTAGATTCACCAAGCCAGTAACAAAACAGCTTCTGTGATACTACACTGAAGCTATATACAGTCCCCTTTAAGCACGCCAGCCTTTGGCCCCCATCCAGACAGCCATGTCTAATATAATGAGTGGTTACTGAAAACCTGATTCACCATATGTGAGGTTCACCAGTCCCAAAGGACCGGACACTGATCCATAGGTCCAGAGGTGAAAGTGGGCTGATACGGACTGGTATGGAAGTGGCTGCTAGTACGGGCACGTACACAGCCGACTTTAAAGCGCTGTCCAGGGCTGCTGGGGGGGGGGCGGTGCAAAAGGGGCAGCTGGCAATTTAAAAGGGCTCAGGGCTCCCGGCTGCTGCCGCTGCGATGGCAGCAACCGGAGTCCCGGGCCCCTTAAATTTCTGCCAGAGCACCAGGCGGCATGGGCCAGGCAGTGCAGAATGGCTGGCTGTGGGAGGCTGACCCCCAGGCCAGCCCCTTCCATTCAAGACCCCGCCCCTTCAGCTCGAGGCCAGGCCCTGTGCCAGTAAGACTTTTATGTTACTTTCACCCCTGCATAGGTCAATGTGTCTCAGATCTTACCCAATGATCATGTGGATGCCATTCATTTAGTAACTAAAAGACTAAAGTTTTAATAATAAAAGGAAAAAGAAAGAAGAGATTTGCAGTGGTTAAGAGATCAGTATACATACAGATATGTGTAAAGTCCTTAGGTCAGTTTCATAGCAGAAATGGTGAGGTTGCTGATTTGCAGAAGTCTTTCTGGAATCAATTTAAAAGGTTATCGCAGGAGTGGGCAAACTTTTTGTCCTGAGGGCCATATCTGGGCATGGAAATTGTATGCCGGGCAATGAATGCTCATGAAATTGGGGGTTGGGGTGTGGGCTCTGGGGTGGGGCTGCGGAAGAGGGGTTGGGAGTGCAGGGGGTGCTCCAGGCTGGGACTGAGGGGTTTGGAGGGCAGGAGGGGGATCAGGGCTGGGGCAGAGGTTGGGGTGCAGGAGGGGGTCAGGGGTGCAGACTCCGGGCAGCACTTACCTCAAAGCAACTCCCAGAAGCAGTGGCATGTCCTCCTCCGGCTCCTATGCAGAGGCGCAGCCAGGCAGCTCTGCATGCTGCCCCATCTGCAGGTGCCACCCCTGCAGCTCCCATTGGTCACGGTTCCAGACCAATGAGAGCTGTGGGGGCAACACTTGAGGTGGGGACAGCGTGCGGAGCCCCCTGCCTGCCCCTATGTGTAGGAACTGGAGGGGGGACATGCCACTGCTTCCAGGAACTGTGCGGAGTGGGGCAAGCCCCTGACCCCCCTCCCTGGCTGGAGCTCACGGGCCAGATTAAAACTTCTGGAGGTCCAGATGCAGCCCCCGGGCCGTAGTTTGCCCACCCCTGGGTTGTAGTCTAGGAGTGGTCAAACCATGGTTTGTGAGCCACATGTGGCTCTTTTACACATAAAATGCAGCTCGCAGAGTCCCCCCCACCCCATTCTTCATCTACCAAATTGGGGGCGGGGGCTCAGGGCTTCTGCCCTGTGGTGGGGCTTGGGGCTTCAGTGCCAAAGGAGGTGCCTGCCAAGGCTTGCAGCCTTCAAGTCCCAAGCCCCAGCAGGGGCACCCCACAGGGCTAAAGCCCTGAAATCCCCCTCCCCACACTGCAGAAGCGCTAAGCCCCATTTGGCGCCTTCTGTGGGGCTGGAGCCCCAAAACCTCACTCCCCATGGGGCAGAAGCCTCAAGAGAAGCCTCCTGTGGGGATGGAGACCTAAGCCCTGAAACCCTCCTCCCAGTGGGCCTGTGGCCCCAAGCCCCAGCAGGCACACCCAGCTCTCCAACTTCTCAAGATTAATGTATGCAGTTCAGACAGTCAGTAAGTTTGGCCACCCCTGTTATAGTCCAATAGACAGGTCAGGCTATTTGAGTCTTTCCATGCATTTTTCAGGTTATTCCAAATCATTAGCTGAAATATCTCGATCTTACAACTTATACTTTCCCTGTTCAAAGTTTAAGCAGATTAGAGATGGCGGGATCAGGCCTTTGGCTTTCCTTTATAGTACTTGTCATAAATATAAAAGGAAGGGTAACAGCTCTTTTATGTATGCAGTAACATAAAATCCATCCTGGCCAGAGGTACAGAATCCCCTTACCTGTAAGGGGTTAATCAGTTCAATTAACCTAATTGGCACCTGACCAGAAGGACCAATGGGAAAAGAAGGTAATTTCAAATCTGGAGGGAGGGGAAGGTTTTGTTTGTGCTCTCTTTGTTTGTTCGCTCTCGGGACAAAGAGAGAGACCAAGCAGGTAAATCAGCTCTTAAAAAGATACCTGAAATGATACATCGAAAATTACAGAAACTGTAAGTAAAGATAAGGAAATGCGTCAGATTATCTTTTGTTTTAGCTTGTGAATTTTCCCTATGCTAAGAGGTAATTTTATTCCTATTTTGTAAGTAGGAAGCAGAGTCAGAGGGGAATCCTCTGTGTTTTAAATCTTTTTATTTACCCTGTAAAGTTATCTTCCATCCTGATTTTGCAGGTGTGATTCTTTTACTTTTAAAAAAAATAAAATTCTTCTTTAAGACCCTGATTAATTTTCAGTGTCCTAAAAACCAGGTATTTAGTCTGTGCTCACTTTGTTAACCTATTGGTTGGTATATTATTCTCAAGCCTCCCCAGGAAAGGGGGTGAAGGGACTTGGGGGGATATTTTTGGGGGGGATAGGGCTCCAAATGGCTCCTCCCTGAATGTTTGTTTAAATCACTTGGTGGTGGCAGCAATACCTTCCAAGGACAAGAAAAGGAATTTGTGCCTTGGGGAAGTTTTTAACCTAAACTGGTGGAATATAAATTTAGGGGGTCTTTCATGTAGGTCTCCACATCTGTACCCCAGAGTTCAGCGTGAGGAGGGAACCCTGACAGTACCACTGCAGGCTGATAAGCCTTTTGACAGCAGTTGTTACAGTAGGACCTTCCCCCAATGAATAATAGTCAGTGTGAATTGTTACTTTGAAGCTAATCTTCTATTTTCTATACATACACAGGTAAACTATTTGCATTCATTCACATAAGGCAATTAGCTGGCAGTTCATTATAGCATAGCCAATGAACTGAAGACAATTTAAATAATATTAGTTTCCTGCTGTATCTTATATCTTTGATCTTAAGGTTAACTGAACCACATGCATGACTAATATAAGGCCACTAAAACATAAAAAGGAATTACCATCTACACTACAAGATAATCTGGTTAAATTGTTAAACTTCTAACAAGATGTAGGTAAACACAGACAGATACACTTAGCATCTACCCTTGCTTTCTATTGCTAGAAATAAATGGTTTAATGATTGCTGGTCTAGTACACCTCTTTAAAATTCACACACAACTAGATTGTCTCGATGAAATCTCATTGCCCTTGTTAAGTTGTCATGGGTCATACACAAGTTGACCAGTCTGTCAGTGTCACACTTGTCTTTCTTGAAGATTCCCTATACCAGTCCCAACACTTGGGTTATAGTTCCTCCCAGCCAGCAGCAGAAGACAGAACACTACATATTTTGATGATGTCATAACCCCATATGTAAAAATCTAGTAATCTCTCATAACTTCAGTCAAATACTTCTAAAGCAGTTCCAAAAGACTAGATAGACAACAGCCACTGATAAATCAACAGCCAATACCTTTAAAGAACAGAAAGAACAGGAACTTGCCCACAGAATACTCTGACACCAAATCTAGTCTTCTCCTCCATGGATACACAGGCAGCAGAGCTGGTGGCAGGCGTGGAGAAGGGCAGATATCAAATCCTCCACACTGTGTGTGGGGGTATGCATAAGGAGCAGTGCAGTGTATTCCAGTGTCTGGGCTTGTGTAGTGTCTCATTGGTGGCTCCACAGCCATTCCACAGAAAGGAGGGAGGATTGTTTTTCCTGCTTCCTGCTCATTGTCTAGCACTCAGCTTAGCCCATTTGGCCTGGACACTGGGCTCACAATTTGGGAATTAATGGATTGCATTTTTCCCAATCACATGCAAATGAAAGTATCTCTAAGATACAAAACTTTACTTAAACAGCAGAACAACTGTTTCATATACATCACATGGCAGAATTCCTCCTTACTCAGCCAATCTATGTGAAATGGATTCTTCATACATCAGACTACTCATGTTAATAATGAATGACCCGATTACAGCATGGAATGGTAACGTAGGAAAACTGAGTGTGCTGCATTACTTGCACACTGCTGACAAAATAGAAAGTGTTTGGAGTCAAAATACACCATATAATGGCATCAGCGGTAGCAGGGGCAGCTCTAGGATTTCCGCCGCCCCAAGCAGCGCGGCACGCCACGGGGGGTGCTCTGATGGTCGCCGGTCCTGCGGCGCCGGTGGATCTCTCGCAGGCATGCCTGCAGATGCTCCATCGGAGCCGCGGGACCAGCGGCCCCTCCGCAGGCACGTCTGCGGGAGGTCCACCGGCGCCACGGGATCCTTTTCAAGTGAATTTTCTACATACAATATCAACAATATATGTGACTTCCCATATTGAGGTAGGTAGGTTGGTTTTGAACTCTGCCACCAATCAACCAAAATGTAGACACAACTCTACCTCGATATAACGCTGTCCTCGGGAGCCAAAAAATCTTACTGCGTTATAGGTGAAACCGTGTTATATTGAGTGTGCAGCCCCCCCGCCCCCGAGCACTGCTTTACCGCATTATATCCGAATTCGTGTTATATTGGGTCGCATTATATCGAGGTAGAGGTGTACTATATTGCATGTAACTGCATTGTGCTAAAAATCAGAATTCAATTCTGATTTAAATAAGTAAAATTATAGACTCATAGACTTTAAGGTCAGAAGGGACCATTATGATCATCTAGTCTGACCTCCTGCACAACGCAGGCCACAGAATCTCACCCATCCACTTCTATAACAACCCCCTAATTTATGTCTGAGTTATTGAAGTCCTCAAATTGTGGTTTGAAGACCTCAAGCTGCAGAGAATCCTCCAGCAAGTGACCTGTGCCCCATGCTGCAGAGGAAGGCGAAAAATCTCCAGGGCCTCTGCCAATCTGCCCTGGAGGAAAATTCCTTCCCAACCCCAAATATGGCGATCAGTTAAACCCTGAGCATGTGGGCAAGATTCACCAGCCAGCACCCAGGAAAGAATTCTGTATAGTAACTCAGATCCCAACCCATCTAACATCCCATCACAGACCATCACTTGGAAGAGTGGCATGGTTTTACAAATTTGAGACAAGCACCTGGCTCATAGTCCATCTCTTTTTGTGGTGTGCCATACCTCTGGATGTCCTCATTTGTTATTTTGTATTTTTCATGGTGGAAAAACTGAAAAACACTGACACAAAACATAATTGTAGTTCCAGTCCAGGAAAGAACTCATACATTTAGCCTAATCAAAATGAAAGGTGCTGTAACAGAGTCCTTGGTGGTTCCTCCTTCAGTAGGTGAGGGAACCTGACTACAGCGACTTATTTACACTGGGTGGTCACAATACAGGCCCCACTTCCCTGCCATTTGCAAGGGAGCCTCCTTTAAGTCTCTCTGGCTGGGAGATCAAAATGAAGGTCACAAACATCGCGCATTCAGGGACACTCCTGCCCTGTGGTCCCAGCAAAGGGGAGGTGGGGGTGGAGTGAGGTGGCTGACAATAATCCAGCCACAATGTAATGGGTTTGGGGGAATTGCTCTGGCTGGATCTTTGAGACAGGCTCAGCCTCTCCGTCTTACTCTGGGAGTGTGCTGTACACTCCTCAGGGTCTAGGAATTTCCTAGGAATTCCCTTTGTGGTCAGCAGTTTAGGGCAATATTGCTCATTCCCCATCGCTGACTGCAGTTTTCTCCCTTTTAAGGGCTTCCTCATTACCATGCATGATTGACAGGACAGGAGGGATGGGGCTAGCTCTACTGCCAGGTCCTCTCTGGCCCCTTCCTCATTCATGTGAGGCCAGAAACTCCATCACAGCTATCTTAGTCACATTTGGCTCTTTTTCCTGTACCACTCTTGGTGGAAATTCCTGCTCTCTCATTGCTACAAAAACTGTGTTTGGCTGGTGCTAGTGGGCACACCAATATGGCTGTTTTCTTTTCACTCCATCCTCATTTTCCCCATCTACTTACACTGAACAATCATGAAGAAAATTACAAATCCTAGACAGAGAAAGGTTAATCCACCAGTTCTGTACTTTTGCAGCTAGCTACAAGAATCAAAACAAACCACACCCAGAAAAAAGTAAGAAAAAATGAACTTGCTATTAAAATAGGCTCAACAATTTATACAATTTTAACTGAGGATGGGGAGAAAGAGTACTATCAAGTCTTGATTCAGCAAAGCATTTAATCTCATGTTAAACTGTAAGCATATGCATAAATTTATCCTTCCATTCCATTGACATTCTTAAATTGTATATATCACCATGTGATCTGAGTCCTTCAGCACAGCACTTAAGGACATGCACAACTTTAAGCACCTGCTTAAGCCCATGCTATTCAGCAAAACACCTAAGCACATATTCATGTTAAACACATGCTGAAACATTAGAGACAGCCTTTCCATGTGAGATTAAGCAAAACTCAAATCCACAATTTCTTGGATTACATCTGAGTGCATAAACAACTCAGTCACGATTCCTCACTCAATAAAGAGGTAACTGGATGAAATGTAAGGGCCTGTGATATACAGGCGACCAGACTAGATGGTCTGATGGTCCCTCCTGGCCTTAAAGTCTATTCAAGCAAACAATCACCCATCAGTGGCAAGATATGAATCCAATTCAGGATGATGACTTAGTGCCCATCTTTAAAAATAGGGAAGAGGAGGAACCAGGGACCTATAGACCAGACAACCTGACCTCAATACCTGGGAAGTTACTAGAGCAATGTATAAAACATCCAATTTACAAATACCTGGAGGAGGAAGGGATGATCACTAGAAACAAGCATAGACCTGGCAAGAACAAATCATGCCAAACCAACTTGATCATCTTCTTTGACAGGGTAACTGGCTTGGTAAATAGAGGGAATACAGTGGACATAACATATCTGGATTTTAGCAAGGCTTTTGACACAATCCCACATGGCATTCTGATAAATAAGCTGGAAAAATTCAGGCTCGGTAGAACTACCATTAAGTGGATACAGAATTGGTTAAACAATGACAAACAAAGAGTAACTATTCATTGAATGATGTCAGATTGGAGGGAGGTCTCAAGTGGAGTTCCACAGGAATCTTTTCTGGGTCTGGTGTTGTTTAACATCTTTATTAATGATCTTGACGTAGGAACAGAGAGCATACTGATCAAATTTGCAGATCACAAAACGCTGGGAGGTGGGGTGGGTTGCCAATACTTTGGAGGATACAGCTAAAATTCAAAGGGATTGTGATATGCTGGAGAAAAGGGCTCTAGACAACAAAATGAAATTTAACAAAGACAAGTGTAAAGTGCTATACTTAGGGAAGAAAAACCAAATGCACAAATACAGAATGGGGAATAACAAACTTGGCAGCAGCACTGCTAAGAAGGATCTGGGAGCTGTGATAGATAACAATCTCAGCATGACTCAACAATATGATGCTCTTGCAAAAAAAAAAAAAAGCTAACGCAATTTTAGGTTGCATTAAAAGAGGCACAGCATGCAAATCACGGGAGGTGATAGTACCGCTCTACTTGGCACTAGCTAAGCCTCAGCTGGAGTACTGTGTCAAGTTTTGGTCATTGCTGTATAGAAAGGATGTAGAGAAACTGGAAAGGATCCAGCGGAGAGCAAAAAAGATGATCAAAGGGATGGAAGGCAAGCTAGATGAGCAAAGGCAGAAAGAACTAAGTATGTTTAGTTTGAAAAAGAGGAGGTTAAGGAGGGGACATAATAGTGGTCTTCAAATACTTGAAAAGCTGCCATAAAAAAGATGGAGAAAAGTTGTTCTCTCTTGCTATACAGAGAAGGACAAGAGGCAATGGGTTCAAACTACAGAATAGCAGATTTAGATTAAATCTCAGGAAAAACTTCCTAACTGTAAGAACAGCAGAACAATGGAACAGACTGCCTAGGAAGGTTATGTAAGCATCTTCAATGGAGATTTTCTAAAAGAGGCTGGATAGTTATCTACCTTTGGAGGTTTAGGCACAACAAATCCTGCATCTTGGCAGGGGGTTAGATTAGATGACGCTTGGAGTCCCTTCTAACCCTCTGGTTCTTTGATTCTATGACCTGATCCTCTCTCATTGCAACTCTCATTTCAGAAACAGGAAGCAGATGAGACAGGCAGAGGACGTTTCAGCAGAAGCTTGTCACCTTGAGAAGGTGGTGGCATGCCCTGTTAAGGTGAGGCAGACTGGATGAAGACATGAAGCAGTGAAGAAAGATGGTGAAGGTTTAATAGCTGTGGAATCAGCTGATGCCAGCTGGCAGTTCTGGAGCAGAACAACAAGCACAGAGTGGTGGGACCTGAGATGAGCTGCAGTGGCTCCAGAATATTTGCATGAGAAAGGAATAGACACCTTCCTGGAGCTGTATGACATACTCTCCCTGGCCCTTGAGCACCAGTACATGCAGATGAGGAAGGCCATACCAGTCTAGAAGTGGGCAGCTACTGCCACCTAAAGATACTACCCACTTATTATGAGGCCTTGGTGGATTGTAGAAGGAGGTTCATGAACACCAATTTGGGGATGCACCATCAGTGTTCATGACATCAGGGTATTCCATAGAGCTGGCATTTTTAAATTGGGACAAGAGGGGATTTTACTCCCACCCAATAAGATGGATATCAATGGGGTGCCTGTGCCTACTGTTATTTTGGGAGACCAACCTATCTTCTGGTGCCCTGGCTCATGAAGGGCACCCTGGTTCACCCTGATGTGAGAGCAGCTGGCAGAAGAAGGTTTAATTACACATTGAGCAGTTGCAGGAAGGTGGTGGAATTTGGATTTGAAGGCAAGGTGGCACTGCCTACAAACCTATTTGGAGGCCAGTGTGTATAATTCCATTTATATTATTGAGGCCTGCTGTGCAATGTGTGAGAAGTGGGGGGAAACTTTCACCAGAAGTGGGTCGATGTCTGTACTGAATTGCAGGCCCAGTGCAGGCAGCCAGAAAGTGGGTTTGGTCCAGGAACACATGGGAAGTAAGGGATGCCTTGTGTGTGCACATTCTTAGTTTGGAGCAGGAATTATGATAATGGATAATTAGCATGCTGTATCAATTTACTTGTGAGATAATCAACTTGATAATCAATTACAGGTATTGTAAATCTGACTTTATTAAAAGCTTTGCTTTGAACTTCCTGTTTCAGTGTATGAGTACTTAGGATACAATGAAGAGACTGAAGAGCAAAAATAATTTCTTAACCACCAACAGAAGGTTGATTTTCTTTTTTGGTGGTTCAGGTTCTGTAGTTTCTGCATCAGTGTGTTGCTCTTTTAAGACTTCTGAAAGCATGCGCCACACCTCGTCCCTCTCAGATTTGGAAGGCACTTAAGATTTTTAAACCTTGGTCAAGTGCTGTAGCTATCTTTAGAAATCTCACATTGGTACCTTCTTTGCATTTTGTCAGATCTGTAGTGAAAGTGTTCTTAAAACAAACAACGTGCTGGGTCATCATCCAACACTGCTATAATATGAAGTATATGGCAGAAGGCAGGTAAATCAGAGGAGAAAGACATACAATTCTCCCCCCAAGGAGTTCAGTCAGAAATTTAATTAATGCATTTTTTTTTAAATGAGCATCGTCAGAATAGAAGCTTGTCCTATGGAATGGTAGCCGAATGAAGGGGGATATGGATGTTTAGCATATCCGGCATGTAAATATCTTGCAATGCTGCCTACAAAAGTGCTATGTGATCACCTGTTCTCACTGTCAGGTGACATTGTAAATGAGAAGCGGGCAGCATTATCTCCTGTAAATGTAAACAAACTTGTTTTTCTTAGCAACTGAATGAACAAGAAGTAGGCCTGAGTGGACTTGTAGGCTCTAAAGTTTGACATTGTTTTTCAGTGCAGTTATATAACAAAAAAAAATCTACATTTGTAAGTTTCACTTTCACAAAAGATATTGCACTACAGTATTTATATGAAGTGAATTGAAAAATACTATTTATTTTATTTATCATTTTTACAGTGCAAATATTTGTAATAAAAATGATAATATAAAGTGGGCACTGTACACTTCGTATTCTTTGTTGTAATTAAAATCAATACATTTAAACATGTCAAAAAACATCCATAAATATTTAATGCAATTCAAATGGTATTCTATTGTTCAACAGTGCAATTAAAACTATGATTAATCGCGATTAATTTTTTTAAATTGTGATTAATTTTTTGAGTTAATTGCATGAGTTAACTGCAATTAATCAACAGCCCTAGTTTTAAAGTTCCGAGTTTAGAAAAGCAGGCACAAACCAGTTCCTCAAAGACAAAAGGCAAACTAACACCTCTGGAAGGGCTCAACAAAATAAAAAAACCTATCACCTAGTTAAGCGGCCATTCTTTGGCAGGAAAAAGGGTGTGAGTGAGAAATCTACATTTTGGCAAAGAAACAGCTGCAGGTTCCCATCTCCACACACTTGCTGTCTCCTGAACCTCAGCTGGAGATGATTTTCAAAGAAAAAGAAAATTATAAGAAAGTGGAATAGATACCCCAAATCACCTCTCCCTTCATCTCTACTCATGGCATAGACAACACTTGAAGGATAAAGGAAGCATCATTGGACTGGGCAGCTGTCCAGCCTGATTCCCCACTCTGGCACTTCGAGTACAGAAGGTGGGAGCCACAAGGATTTTTAAAATTAATACTGGCCACTTCAGGGTGGTATTAAACTTCCAAGGTCACAGCTTCTCTCTGACCTTAGATGGGTAAATGCTGCCACCATCCAAGTGTAACTCCCACCCCCTTTTGAGAATCCAGGAAGTAACACTTGGGAATTCCTTCCTGTGGAGTACCTTCAAGCCCTTTCACCACCAGCGCCTCTGGGGAAGAGCTGCGAAAAAACAACAACAAAGGACATCAGCTGTTGCCACCAGCTAATTAAACAACATATGCACAAACCTCTTAGGACACTAAAAATCCAAACCTATTCTTTAAAAAGGTAAATTTTATTAAAAACAAAAAGAAAGAAAATATATCTGGAACTTAGGCTTTTGCTAGATTTTAAAAGAGCAATTCCAAAAACTAAGCACCCAAAATAGCAAACAAAAGCATCTGGGGGTAGCACAGAGGAGTCTACAAGCCAATAAGAAATAAAAGAAATAACCCTAATTGCGTCTTTCTAAACATTTGTGATCTACTTACACATTTGGCATTTCAGATAAGTAGGGTTGAGGTATGATTTGATGTTTTTTTCATATCTGGTTTTAAACCTGCTTACAGCATTGTTGCTCTGTGTCTCCACTCTTTCCCGGGGAACCACAACACACAGACAAAGGGAAGTTTTTCCCCATTTTAAAAAGTTCTAGCCCTTCCACATGCTCTTTTGGTCTGGTGCCTACTCCTTTTCCTTTACCTGGGGAACTTTGTTAATCCTTTACAGGTAAAGCAAGCAGAGAACAGCCACCAAGAGTGACTTCATAGCTAACTGTCTAGCTGGGTGTCCATAAAAGGGAGCTTCATTTATCACAGGAGGGATCCTGGCAGAAAAGTGAGAGAGACATTTACTTTGAATTCACTTAGGTTGTTAAGTTAGTCATTAATTGTGTTTTACCTTTTATTTCTTTGTAACCAATTCTGACTTTTATGTCTCATTACATGCAATCACTTATAGTCTGTCTGTAGTTAATAATCTTGTTTTATTGTTTTATCTAAACCAGTGTGCTTGGATTGAAGTGTCTGGGAAACTCCATTTGAGATAACAGGATTTCTGCATATAATTTTCTCTTAATAAATGACAGACTTTATATGAGCTTGTATTGTCCAGGAAAGGGCTGGGCAGTACAAGACACATACACACACACATATATTGTGACAAAGTTCCTCCTCTACCTTGGTGGGTCCTGCGCTTATTGGCAGATTTTCACACCTCAGTGATCTTCCCCACAGTCTGGGTCAACTTCTCCTGTGTCTGATCAGGAGTTGGGAGGTTTTGGGGGAACCCGGGCCCGCCCTCTACTCCGGGTTCCAGCCCAGGGCCCTGTGGATTTTCAGCTGTCTATAGTGCCTCCTGTAACAGCTGCATGACAGCGACAACTCCCTGGGCTACTTCCCCATGGCCTCCTCCAAACACCTTCTTTATCCTCACCACAGGACCTTCTTCCTGGTGTCTGATAACGCTTGTACTCCTTAGTCCTCCAGCAGCACATCCTCTCACTCTCAGCTCCTTGCGCCTCTTGATCCCAGCTCCTCACACGCCCACCACAAACTGAAGCGAGCTCCTTTTTAAACCCAGGTGCCCTGATTAGCCTGCCTTGATTGGCTGCAGGTGTTCTAATCAGCCTGTCTGCCTTAATTGGTTCTAGCAGGTTCCTGATTACTCTACTGCAGCCCCTGCTCTGGTCACTCAGGGAACAGAAAACTACTCATCCAGTAACCAGTATATTTGCCCTCTACCAGACTCCTGTACCCCACTGGCCTGGGTCTGTCACATATCCCTCCCCACTGCTCAACACCAAGGGTTGGGCAGCTTGGGATGCCAGACAGTGCACACGTGACAAGCCATCGGCATTGCCGTGATGGCTCCCTGCTCTGTGTTGCACACGGAACTGGAAAGGTTGGAGGGATAAGAACCACCTGGTCACCCTTGTGTTCTTCTCCTTGTTCCGCTGCATCCATTGAAGAGGGGCATGGTTGGTCATGAGGACAAATCTGCGCCTGAGCAAGTAGTAGCGCAATGCTTCCATGGCCCATTTTACGGCGAGGCACTCTCTCTCTCTCCACCACTGCATATTTTTGTTCCCTCGGAAGGAGTTTCCTACTGAGGTAGAGAATTGGGTGTTCCTCCTCCCCGACCATCTGTGATAAAACGGCCCCCAACCCTACTTCCAATGCATCTGTCTGCAGGATAAATTCCTTGGTGAAATCAGGGGCTATCAGTACGGAGTTACTGCAGAGGGCAGTCCGTAGGTCTGTGAATGCTTCCTCTGCTGCGTCAGACCATCTCACCAGATTAGGTCCACGGGTTTTCACTAGGTCTGTCAGGGGGCTTGCCCTTGTGGCAAAGTGGGGGATAAATTGTCGCTAATACCCCACTACACCTAGGAATGCCCGGACTTGTTTCTTGCGACTTGGTCAGGGGCAATTTTGGATGGCCTCCAACTTGTTCACTTGGGGTTTTACCAGACCTTTTCCCACAATGTAGCCAAGATATTTGGCCTCCGTAAACCCTACAGTGCACTTGGCAGGGTTTGCTGTAAGGCCAGCTCGCCTGAAGGTATCAAGGACTGCCTCCACCTTCTCTAGGTGGGTTTCCCAGTCTGGGGTATGAATGACCACATCGTCCAAGTAGGCAGCAGCATAACTGTTATGCGGCCGTAATAGCTTATCCATGAGGCGCTGGAAAGTAGCTGGGGCCCCATGTAGTCCAAAAGGGAGGACAGTATATTGAAAAAGACCCTCTGGTGTAGAGAACGCAGTCTTTTCCTTTGCGTCTTCCGCAAGGGGAATCTGCCAGTACCCCTTTGTCAAATCTAGGGTAGTCAAGTACCGGGCATTACCCAGACAGTCCACTAACTCATCTATGCGAGGTATGGGGTACACGTCGAACTGGGATACTTCATTTAGTCGCCGGAAGTCGTTGCAAAACCTTGTGGTGCCATCAGGCTTGGGCACCAGCACGATTGGGCTAGACCACTGACTGTGGGATTCTTCGATGATCCCCAACTCCAGCATTTTTTTTACTTCTGCTTTTATTTCCTTCCTTTTGGTCGCTGGCACCCGATAGGGCCTCTTTGTTATTCTGGCCCCAGGGTTCGTGACGATGTGGTGATATGTCTCGGTTGTTTGACCCGGTTTTGTTGAGAACACATCTTGGTTCCGGAAGATCATCTCAGACACCTCATTCTTCTGGTCTGGTGTTAAATCGGGAGACACTCTCACTTGTTTGGAAGGCTTGTTTTCCTGGGTTAGGTCTTTTTGGACAGTTATGCATGCCTCTTGTGCATGCCAGGGTTTCAGAAGGTTGATGTGATAAATCTGTTCTTGTTTTCGGTGTCCTGGCTGCCGCACCTTGTAGGTTACTTCCCTCACGGGTTCAACCACCTCATAGGGCCCCTGCCATTGGGCCAGAAGCTTGCTTTCTGCTGTGGGTACCAACACTATCACCCGATCCCCTGGTTGGAACTGTCGGACTTTTGCCTGGCGATTGTAATGGGCCTCCTGTGCCTTTTCCAAATGTTCATACAACAGGGGTGACCCGAGCTATCCGGTCTCGCATCTGTATTACATGTTCTATTATATTTCTCCCCTCATTGGGTTCCTCTTCCCAGATCTCTTTGTCGATATCTACTATGCCACGGGGGTGACGCCTGTATAATAACTCGAAGGGGGAAAACCCAGTTGTGGCCTGAGGTACCTCCCGGATAGCAAACATAAGGTAGGGTAGTAGGGTATCCCAATCTTTCCCGTCCTGACTTACCACCTTCCTTATCATAGCCTTGAGGGTTCAGTTAAACCTTTCTACCAACCCATCAGTCTGCGGATGGTAGACTGAAGTTCTCAGGGTATGTATATAGAGCAGCGTACAGAGGTCCTTCATTAGCTTTGACATAAATGGGGTTCCTTGGTCTGTTAATATCTCCTTTGGTAGCCCAACTCGGGCAAAGATCCCCACCAGCTCGTTGGCTATCGTTTTAGAGGCTGTGTTCTGCAGGGGGACGGCTTCTGGGTAGCGAGTAGCATAGTCCAAAACAACAAGTATATATTGGTGGCCCCGAGCCATCTTCTCCAGGGGTCCCACCAGGTCCATGGATATTCACTCAAAGGGGTCCTCTATGATGGGAAGGGGTACTAAAAGTGCCCTCAGGTGGGGACAGGGACTGTGTAGCTGACACTCCGGGCAGGACGCACAGTAACCTCCGCACTTCTTCATGTACTCTGGGCCAGAAGAACCATCGTAGGACTCGTGCCAGGGTCTTCCCTACCCCCAAGTACCCCCCAAAAAGATGACTATGAGCAAAGGCTTAATACAGCGTTCTGGTGTACATATGTGGGGTAGTGAGACCCCCACAAGGTGGATTAGGGAGCATGGGTCTGCCCGGTTCCCCAGGTTACACTGCATAGGGTCCTCAGCATTGGGACACTGTGCAGCTATATGTCCCCACTCCCCGCAGGCATAACATCTGTATTGGGCCTTAGGCATTGCCCAGTCTCTTAGTTTGGGCAGTCTAACATCACAATCCTCTTCTCCCTCAGTGTTCCGACTCTTTGTGGCTTCTGGTGGGCCTTCAGCCCCTCTCTTTTTCCACCTGGGCCCTCCTGGTGGCCCAGTCACCCGAACTCTAGGGCTTGGTGCTGCTAGTTTAACCCAGGGTGCCTCCTCCTTAACTGGTCAGGTCAGCTCCCACGCCATCCTTCGCCTCTCTACCAGTGCAACAACCTCATCATAGGTGGAGGGTTCATTCTGGCTTACCCAGGCACGAAGGTCTGGCGGTAGTCCCCTCATGTATCAGTCGATGACCAGAACCTCTAGTATCTCTTCCAGACTCCAGGATTCTGTTCGTAACCACTTTCGTGCAAGATGGATGAGGTCATACAATTGGGACCGCGGGGTTTTGTTTTCCTGATACCTCCACTTGTGATACTGCTGGGCCCGCACTGCGGTCGTTACCCCAGATCTGGCCAGGATCTCTGCTTTCAGCTGGGGGTAGTCTGCTGCAGCCTCTTCAGGCAGATCATAGTAGGCCTTCTGGGCCTCCCCACACAGGAATGAGGCAAGGATGCCAGACCACTGATCTCGAGGCCAGGCCTCCCGTAGGGCTGTCCTCTCAAAGGCCATAAGGTATGCCTCTACATCATCCTCCCATGTCATTTTCTGCAGCCAATGGCTGGCCCGTATGATCTGCGTCCCATCATGGCCGCGGTTCAGCTCTGTAAGGGTCTTTACCTGGTTTACCAGTTCCCGCAACATAGCTCGGTCTTGAGAGGCCTGGTCCATCAGCAGGCGACTAGTCTCTTGCTGCAGCCTACACTGCCTCCTGTTAGGTGGCTGCCTGGACATGGGTAGCCTCCTGCTGGGCCACCATAGCTTGAATCAATGCCTGTACTATGTCATCCATTGTGGTGAAAAATAATAAATCCTCTTTCTTTTTTTTTTTTTAATCACCCTCTTTCTTCTGCCGCGCTGTGCACACCAAATCCCACTGTTAACACCAGTTGTGACAAAGTTCCTCCTCTACCTTGGTGGGTCCTGCGCTTATTGGCAGATTTGCTCACCTCAGTGATCTTCCCCTCTGGTGGAACCCACAGTCTGGGTCAACTCCTCCTGTGTCTGATCAAGAGTTGGGAGGTTCGGGGGGAACCTGGGCCCACCCTCTACTCTGGGTTCCAGCCCAGGGCCCTGTGGATTGCAGCTGTCTAGAGTGCCTCCTGGTACAGCTGCATGATGGCTACAACTCCCTGGGCTACTTCCCCATGGCCTCCTCCAAACACCTTCTTTATCATCACCACAGGACTTTCCTCCTGGTGTCTGATAACGCTTGTACTCCTTAGTCCTCCAGCAGCGCACGCATGCGCTCACTCACTCTCACAGCTCCTTACACCTCTTGCTCCCAGCTCCTCACATGCACTTCCTCTCCTCTGGCCTGACTGGAGTGAGCTCCTTTTTAAACCCAGGTGCCTTGATTAGCCTGCCTTGATTGGCTGCAGGTGTTCTAATCAGCCTGTCTGCCTTAACTGGTTCTAGCAGGTTCCTGATTACTCTAGTGCAGCCCCTGCTCTGGTCACTCAGGGAACAGAAAACTCTTTCTCCAGTGGCCAGAAGACCTCCCTTTGATTTCTCTGCTGTAGAGGGTAGGAGGGAGAAGGCTGCTGCTGCTGTTGCTGTTCCTGCTGGGCCCTCACTGCTGCTGCTGCTACTGCTCCGGCTGCTCCCCTGGCTGGGCTGGACACCACCACCCACTCCCTTTCTCTGCTATCTGCTTGCTGGCTGGCTAATAGATTTCTCCCCCACCATCTCAGTTGTTGCTGTTACTCCACCCACAGCCCCTTGGGGGGGGAGAGGCTGCTGGCCTGCTCCCCAGAGGAGGGGAGTGAGGGACCCCAGCTCCAGCCCTTGTTGCTGAGGATGCCGCCACCACCACCATCTTCTGAGCGGGGTCCCTCCTGCCTGGCCACCAGACCACCACCTGGAGCTGCTGGAGCTGCTGTGTTTGCTACTGGGGAGCTGCTGGAGCCCTGAGGAGGAGGAGGAGAAGGAGGGGACTGCCTGCTGCTGGAGGACCTCGGAGAGACTCTGAAGACCACTGTGGAGGGGGCACTTCAGGACTGAGTATTTTTCAAACTGTGCTCTTGTGGTGGGGTTTTGGACTGTGTCTGTTGGGACACCGGGGGTGTGGCGTGGAGCCTGCCCCCAGTCCATCCGTGTCCCCCTTCGCCCCCACCACCATCGTTGCCCCCTCCACCACCTCCACTGGCTGTTTTCTCTTGACCTCAATCTCCTGCCTCTGGGACTGAGCTGTTCACCTGGCTTGCCACGCCCATTTCTATCGTTTGGGCCTGCAGCAGCAGCAGCCACCATTGACTCTTTGCACAAGTGCCCGTGGGCGCACCCTCCACCCCCACCCCCTTGGCCTGGCCCCCTCTCCTTTGCCACATTTGTCTGCTCCACCCGTTTCCCTCTGCGGCCCTGATTGTCCTGCCCCAGCCCTGCAGCTAGCCCCGTGGTCCCTCTGCCCCATTCCTAGCTCAACTTTTTCCCCCCTCCCTGTGCTTCCCCAGCCCTGATTAGCCCCTCTCCTTGTGTGCCCATGCCCCCTCCCATGCGCTTGTGCCCTTCCCCCATTTGAGTTTGCCCTTGTTCACTGCACCCCCCTATGCTGTTAGCCCCACTGATCCCCTAGTGCAACTAGAGGAGCCGGAATTCCCCTCTGGGTCGGTGACCTGACACCCTCCCGCCCCTGGGTCCTCGATTGCTCCCCACGCCCCTTTAGCCTTCCCTTTCTGGCACCCTCCTCCCCTGCCTGCAGCCTAGCGGGGAGGGGTGGTTGCCTCGTCTCCCTCCCCTCCCCCCTCGCTGTTTGTCCCCTCCCCGCTTTCGTTATGGCGGGGGACGCGGCGGGGGAGACCCCTCGCGATGCTCCTACCACCCCTCCTCCAGAAACCCCCGTGTCCGTTCCCCAAGCCTCTACCTCGACCGCCGCTGCCGGTCTACCTGCCACTGCCCCCGCTGGGGCACCGGCAATGGCGAGTACCGGGGAGGCGTCCGCTGCTGCCACGTCCTTCGCCCCGTCCGATTCGGGGGAAGCCCCCCCAGCCGGTGGGAAAGGTCGGGGTGGGAAGAAGGGTAAGGGCCCCGCTAAAAAGACCAAGCCCTCCATGGCAGGGACTACCCCCGCTGTCGTGGCCCCGCTTCCGGCCGTGGCATCCCTCCCCGCTGTTCCCTCTACCAGCTCCACAGGTGTCCCTCCTCCCGCCCCCAGGGTGTATGCCCAGGTGGCGGCGGCCCCCCCGCCTGCCGCTGCTCCTCCACCCACCGCTTCCGCTACTGTCTTTAGCGGCCGGGGCCCCTTCCCCACCTTGACCAGGAAGCACGGCGTCTGTTGCCTCCTGATGCCCACCTCGCCCCACGTGGAGACCTACGTGCGGGCGTTGGCGAGGGTGGTGGGGCCCACGGCCATCGTGGAAGCCTCCAAAATGTATGGGAGGGTGGTCTTCTTCCTGGCATCGGAGGCCGCTGCCCAGGAGGCGGTAGAGACGGGTCTGGCGGTGGGGGGCATGTTCGTGCCCCTGGAGCCCTTGGAAGACCTGGGGGTCCGCTTGATCCTGACCTCCGTCCCTCCCTTCCTGCCCAATGCCGCCCTGCTGCCTGCCCTTTCTGCCCTGGGGCGTCCTATTTCCATCATCAGCCCTCTCCCGTTGGGCTGCAAGGACCCCGCCCTCCGTCACGTCCTCTCGTTCCGCCGGCAAGTGCAGCTTCAACTGCCGCCGGTGGCACGTGACGGAGAGGCACTCGAGGGGTCCTTTGTGGTCCCCTACCAGGGAGCCCACTACCGGGTGCATTATTCAACGGGGGAGGCCCGGTGCTACCTCTGCCGGGTGATGGGGCACGTCCGGAGGGACTGCCCCTTGGCCCGGCACGGAGGAGCGTCCGGGACCCCAGAGCCCCGGCAAGGCGCCGGCCCTGTCACCGCCAGTGCCCCTGGCTGCCCGGCACCTGCAACTGCCCCTCCTCCTTCTCGGTCAACCGCTGTGGCAGAGGGTGTGGCGGAGATAACACCGGGCGTGGGAGAGGGCCCGCCCCAGGGAGACTCCTCCCCCATTCCTGTTGCCCCTCCATTGCTTCCCCGAGTCTCTGAGCCTTCGCCCTTGCCCCCAGACCCGACCACTGTTAGCCAGCCCCCGGATGATGCCATGGAGGGCTGGTCCTTAGTGCAGGGGAAGCGGGGCAAGCGGAAGGCTCAGGCCCCATTACTTTCTTCGGATTCGGAGACCCCCCGGAAGAGCAGGAAGGGGGACACCGATGACGAGCCTTTCGCCTTGCCCCCTGACGACGCCCGTTGCCGGCTGGGCACGACGTGGCAGCACCGGACGGTGATGCTGCCCCTGCTCCGGGGTCCCTTCTCGAGGAAGCCCCCAAGGAAGCCCCTCTTGCCCGCTTGTCATCTGAAGCCCCCGCGAGCGCTGAGGTGGGCGTCACTTCGGGTGTTGGCGGGGAGGGCCCCGGGGTGGCGGACAGCGATCTCCCCTCCATCTATGAGGAGATCGAGGCCCTGGGTCTGACCCCGGTTACACAGGGGGAGGACGACCCTTTGCTAGAGGGCCTCGATCTGTGTGACCTCACCTCGGTCCCCCTGCCCCTGGGTTCCCTTCCCCTGACTGCTGCTTCTGCTCCTGCCTCTGAGGGTCCCCTGGGGTCTTCCATCAGCCCAGCTGCAGGTGGCACCTCACTGACGGCCGCCGAGCCCATTGAGGCGACGGTCGGTGCCCCGCTACCCGGACCCGATTCCCAGGGGGTGTCCCTCTTGGGTGTGGGCCAACCGACCCCTGGCCCCACTCTTGTCCCCTCCACCTCCCGTGATGCCATTGCCGCTCCTGGGGATACTCCCCAGGGCGCGGCCTTAGTTATTTTCCCCTGCCCTGACCCATCAGGGGCTGCTGTTCTCCTTCCGCTGCCCCCTGTTGAACTGGGGAGCGGGGCGGACCACGTGGCGTCGGCCCATCGGACGCCACGTCGAGGGTCTGTCCCCTGCCTACCCGCCTCGGTGGGCCACGGGGCTGTGACGGGGGCCCCGCTGGGGGACGGTCATCGATCCGTTACCCCGCCCCCCCATGCGCTGAGGGAGGAGCTGCGGGAGTTCCTTGAGGACGTCTGTGGCTCCCGTAACAAAGTCCAACTTGCGCTCCAGCGGTGGGGGGATTTCCATCTGATCCTCCGGGCCGCAAAGGCCCTCATGGGGGAGGGTAAGGGGACTGGGAAGCAGGCCGCCGCAGCCTACCGGCGGGTCTGCCTCTTCCGTGACTCTCTACTCACCTACGGGTTTGGTCACGGATTGCTGCGCGGCCCGACGGAGGCCGTGGGCCTGTCTGCTGGCGAGGATCCCCCCCAGCCTTCCTCATGGCGCCGATCATCTTTGCCACTTTGAACGCCCGGGGCTGTAGGATGGGTCTCCGCAGGAACCAGGTGCTCTCCTTTCTTCGGGACAGGGGGTACTCTGTGGTTTTCCTGCAGGAGACCCATACGGATCCGGCCACTGAAGCTAGCTGGCGGCTGGAGTGGGGGGACAGGGTCTACTTTAGCCACCTCTCGGTTCGCTCGGCAGGAGTGGCAACCCTGTTCTCCCCCGACCTATGGCCCGAGGTGCTGGGGGTCGCCGAGGCTGTGCCGGGCCGCCTGCTGCATCTCCGGGTCCGCATGGAGGGGCTTGTGGTTAATCTTGTCAACGTCTACGCCCCGACATCGGGCCCGGAGAGGTTGCGTTTTTATCAGCAGGCGTCCGCCTTCCTCGGCTCCCTGGATCCTCGTGAGTGCCTGGTCCTGGGCGGGGACTTTAACACCACCCTTGAGGAATGGGACCGCTCGGGGACCGAGCAGTGCCCGGCCACAGCGGACGTCCTCCGGGAGATCGTCGAACGCCACTCCCTGGTGGACGTCTGGCGTGACCACCACCCGGACGACGTCTCGACGTTCACCTTCGTCCGGGTGGAGGCCCATCGGTCGCGCCACTCCCGGCTGGACCGCATTTACCTGTCACGTTTCCACCTTCCACGAGCCCACTCCTCCAGCGTTCGGCCGGCCCCCTTTTCGGATCACCACCTTGCCACCGTGATGGCCTCTCTCTGCACGGAGAGGCCGGGGCCGGCCTATTGGCACTTTAATAATAGTTTGCTGGAGGATGTGGGCTTCGTGGCGTCCTTCCGGGAGTTCTGGCTGGCCTGGCGAGGGCAGAGGCGTGCCTTTCCCTCAGCGCGGTGATGGTGGGACCTGGGGAAGGTGCGCACCCGGCTCTTCTGCCGCGACTACACCCGGGGCGCCAGCCGACGGAGGGATGCGGCGATAGAGCAGTTGGAACGGGAGGTTTTGAAGCTGGAGAGGTGTCTGGCTGCCAGCCCCGAGGATCCATCCCTCTGCAGAGCGTGCCAGGAGAAGCGGGAGGAGCTCCGGGCCCTCGAGGATCATCGAGCCCAGGGTGCCTTTGTTCGATCCCGCATCCGCCTCCTTCGGGAGATGGATCGCGGCTCCCGCTTCTTCTACGCCCTGGAGAAAAGGAGGGGGGCCAAAAAGCATGTCACCTGCCTCCGGGCAGAGGACGGCACCCCCCTCACGGATCCGGTGGAGATATGCGGGAGGGCCAGGGCCTTCTACGCGGCTCTTTTCTCCCCGGATCCGACCGATCCTGACGCTTGCAGAGTGCTCTGGGACGGACTCCCGACGGTCAGCGCGGGCGACCAGGACCGGCTAGAGCTGCCTCTCACTCTGGCCGAGTTCTCGGAAGCCCTCCGTCGCATGCCCACCAATAAATCTCTGGGCATGGACGGGCTGACCGTGGAGTTCTACCGCGTGTTCTGGGACGTCCTCGGCCCAGACCTAGTTACCATCTGGGCCGAGTCTTTGCGGGGCGGGGTCCTCCCTCTCTCGTGCAGGCGAGCCGTGCTCTCCTTATTGCCGAAGAGGGGGGACCTCTGCGATTTACGGAATTGGCGTCCCATCTTGCTCCTCAGCATGGACTACAAAATCGTTGCGAAGGCCATCTTGATGCGGCTAGGGTCGGTGCTGGCGGACGTGGTCCATCCAGATCAGACCTACACTGTCCTGGGCCGCATGATCTTTGATAGTCTGTATCTGGTCTGGGACCTTCTGGAATTAGGGTGTAGGGATAGTCTGTCGTTCGCCCTCTTGTCCCTGGATCAGGAGAAGGCGTTGGACAGGGTGGATCACGGGTATCTCCTGGGCACTCTGCAAGTGTTTGGCTTCGGACCCCAGTTTGTGGGTTTTCTCCAGGTGCTGTACGCTTCTGCGGAGTGTCTGGTCAGGCTCAACTGGACCCTGACCAAGCCGGTCAGCTTCAGACGAGGAGTACGGCAGGGGTGTCCCCTCTCGGGTCAGCTGTACGCTCTGGCGATCGAGCCCTTCCTCTGTCTCCTCCGTCAGAGGCTGACGGGGTTGGTGCTCCGGGAGCCGGAGCTGCGGCTGGTCCTGTCGGCGTACGCCGACGATGTGCTTCTCGTGGTCCAGGACCCGGGCGACTTGGCGCGGGTGGAGGCTTGCCAGGCCATTTATTCGGTGGCCTCCTCTGCCCGGGTCAACTGGGTCAAGAGCTCTGGCCTGGTGGTTGGGGACGGGTGGCAGGTGAGCTCCCTCCCACCATCAGGCCATCCGGTGGAGCGCGGGTCCGCTGCTCTATCTCGGCATTTACCTTTCTGCCACGGATCTGTCTCCGCCGGAGAACTAGCATGGTTTAGAGGGCGGGGTGAGGGCGCGGCTCCGGAAATGGACAGGACTACTCCGGTGCCTCTCTCTCCGAGGGAGGGCGTTGGTGCTGAATCAATTAGTCCTGTCCATGCTCTGGTACCGGCTCAACACCCTGGTCCTGGCCCCGGATTTCCTGGCCAACCTCCGGAAGTCAGTTCTGGAGTTCTTCTGGCCAGGAACGCACTGGATCTCTGCAGGGGTCCTCCACCTGCCCCTGGAGGAGGGGGGGGGGCAGGGCCTGAAGTGCCTGCGCACTCAGGTCCACGTCTTCCGCTTCCAGGCCCTGCAGAGGCTCCTGTATGGTGTGGGTAGTCCGGCGTGGAGCGTATTGGCGCACGCCTTCCTCCGCTGCTTCTGAGGGCTCCGATACGACCGGCAGCTCTTTTATCTCCATCCGAGAGGTCTTCCGCGAGACCTCTCTGGGCTGCCGGTCTTCTACCAAGACCTCCTCCGGACCTGGAAGCTCTTTTCGATGACCAGGTCCATGGCGGCCACCATGGGGGTTGATCTCCTCGCGGAGCCCCTGCTACACAACCCCCAGCTCCGTGTGCAGGTGGCAGAGTCCCGCGCGGTGCGCCAGAGGCTGGTCTTGCCTGGAGTCACCAGGGTTGGAGACCTCCTGGACTACGACCGGGGAGACTGGCTGGATCCCCTGATGCTCACTCAGCGCATGGGGCTCTCCAGCCCTCATACTCCCCGGTGCGTACTTCAGGAGGTGAAGGCCGCTTTCCTGCCCGCTGCTAGGGCCTACCTCGACCGTGTCCTGCGAGAGGGCACGCCCCGCCCACCTTCCACCCTGGGCCCCGTGGACCTTTTTATCGGGCCCCTGCCCCGTGGACCCAATCAACCCCCTCGCCCTTTCACTGCGAGCCGGCTGCCCGATCTGCAGCCGGTTCTGTTCCAGACCGCGCCAAGAAAACATCTGTACACGCTCATGCTCCACACGCTTCACTACCTCACCCTCACATCCCGCCCCGATACAAAATGGCGGGACCTCCTGCCACCTCTCGAGGGTGAGGAGCCCCAGTGGGCCAGCCTGTATTCTGCCCTAGTCCCGAGGCCCGCTGGGGATGTCAGTTGGCGGCTCCTTCACGGGGCCGTGAGCACGGGAGTGTACTTGGCGCGGTTTACCCCTGTCCCCAACACCTGCCCCTTTTGCGGCGTGAAGGAGACCCTGGCGCACGTCTATTTAGAGTGCGCCAGGTTGCAGCCCCTGTTCCGGCTCCTCTTGGCTCTCCTCTTGCGTTTTTGGTTGCACTTTTCCCCTCACCTGTTTATCTATGCACTCCCCATCCGTGGCCCCACAAAGTCGCGGGATCTCCTTGTCAACCTCCTCTTGGCCCTGGCCAAACTTGCCATCTATAAAACCAGGGAGAGGAGGTTGGCCGACGGGATTTCCTGCGACTGTGGAGCCTATTTCCGTTCCTCCGTCCGTTCTCGCATCCGGGCGGAGTTCCTCTGGGCAGCGTCCACTGGCTCCCTTGATACCTTCGAGGAGCAGTGGGCGTTGTCTGGGGTTCTCTGCTCGGTGTCCCCATCAGGTTCCCTTCGTTTAGCCCTATGACCTCACTCCCGATCCTGTTTTTTTCATTGGTTGTCCCACGTACTTAGTTAGTATCCCAGACCTGTGGATCCACCCCTTAGGCTGGGGGGAGGTCCTTTAGCAGTGGGCGGGCTTCGCCCGCCCACTTCCTGGATACTAATAGGACCAGACTCCTGTACTCCACTGCGCTGGGTCTGTCACAATATATATATGTGACAGTGTATCCCATAAGGCTTTATGGGGGGTGCTTATAAATGTATACATGATATAACTGGAATAGAGTTTTGCTACATATGCCATGTAACATATCTATGTAAAGGTTATTATCTACTAGTTGTATGCAGGCACCATTTGTGTGTTCAGAATTATGAACATTGGCTGTATAATTGCTTGATTTCTAAGTAGCCTTAGTTAGAACATTTGATCACTTCTTGGGAAAGGAATGTACTCAATCAAGAAGCATTTAACAGACAAAAGAGCTTGGAAGACTCCATTCCACATAAGAAGTCTACCTGAGGACATTCAAGGTAGCATGTGAGTAATGACTGCTGCCTGCAGGTCCTGAGTCATGCATGGGCATGTGACTTGCCCATGTGATTCCAAATCTCCATTTTGTGACTGGATTCTACACAGGGTGAGGGGGGGGGGTCTCCACCCACAAGAGAGAGTCTATTTAAACCCCTGGGAGACCCCTCCATTTGGTCTTCAGCTGGCTAAAGAAGGAGCCTCTCCACCACCCCAGGATACGTAAAGGAAACTGAAACAAAGAACAGTAACTACAGGAGGTGTGAGTGATTGCTGGACCCAGGCTAAAAGGAGATTAGCCTGTAAAAGGGAACATTCTGGAACTGGTGAGGCTCTTATCTGTATTCAGTTTGATTAGCCATAGATTTGCGCATTTTATTTTATTTTGCTTGGTAACTTACTTTGTTCTGTCTGTTACTACTTGGAACCACTTAAATCCTACTTTCTGTATTCAATAAAATCACTTTTTACTTATTAGTTAACTCAGAGTATGTATTAATACCTGGGGGAGCAAACAACTGTGCATATCTCTCTATCAGTGTTATAGAGGGTGGACAATTTATGAGTTTACCCTGCATAAATTTTATTCAGGGTAAAACGGATTTATTTGGGTTTAGACCCCATTGGGAGTTGGGCATCTGGGTGCTAAAGACAAGCACACTTCTGTGAGCTGTTTTCAGGTGAACCTGCAGCTTTGGGGCAGGTAATTCAGACTCTGGGTCTTTGTTGAAGCAGACAAGAGTGTCTGGCTCAGCAAGACAGGGTGCTGAAGTCCTAAGCTGGCAGGGAAAACAAAGATAGAAGTAGTCTTGGCACATCGGTTGGCAGCTCCCAAGGGGGCTTCTGTGATCCAACCCATCACAGTATATATATAAAAACTAATTAAATAAATGCACAAAGAAATGGTCTAAGCAAGATTTCCCAGTCAAAAACATCCCTCCTTCCCCATACAAAGTGACAATGACTAGGTTTACCCTTCAATATATTCATTTAGATATGTTGCTCCATTATTGGGACAAAACTGTTTTTTTGTAATAATCATTAATCCGATTGAGTCCTATAAACAGTCAAAGGCTTTTACATTTAGATGAATTATGAACAAGCAAGACAGAGAGTGTTTAAAAAGGATTGCTCAGGTCTGTAAGATACGCTATTAAGGAAATAAAGCAAGTTCACTGATTTTCATTCTGCATCTAACTGCCTGAAATACTTTCCTTATTTATCATAATATTGATTACTCCAGTGCTGAATAATCCATTGTAATCATAGTAAAGATCTTCAGTGCTCAGCTAATTACATGTATGCAGAGACTAATTCCATTGCAAAGAAAGAATGAAACTGAAGTCACAAAGTGAAATAATTTATGTCGTTCTCTCTCTCTCTTTTAAACACTCCAACTTTTTCCTAGTTTAGGACCCTATTCAACAAAGCACTTAACTACCAGCTTATCATTAACTTAAATGGAATGTCAAAACAAGCTTAAGTGATTTACTGAATCAAGACCACAGTTGCTAAAGCTACTGCAAAAATAGTTCTAGTGAGCTACCTTTTCTGTCAATTTTAAAATGACAGTTTCAATTTTACATAAATGTAGGTTAAAATCTGTGGATATACATATTTGTGTTCCTGAAGGTAAACCTCACTTTTATGATGACTAAATGTGTTTCTTTAACATTAAATTTAACAAAGGAAAGTTACTTTCTGTCTCCTTCTGAATCCAGTGTTGCCAAACTTGCAAATAAGTTTGTCTAAAGATACTAATTTAATTTTAAAAAGTTATAACAATCAAAACGAAATGATATTAGTGGAATAACACTAATAATTTTAAGTTATTCAAAATGCCCTTTCAACTAACCAAGCTGTTCTTGCAGTTGCTTAAAGTTATACCAGTTATTGATTTGCATTTATAAATACATGAGGAGGCAGACAAGAATGGATTCTTATTTATTTAATGTCTTCACTCCTTCTCACAGTTGGGAATAGGCTACTGTTTTCCAAAAGAGCCTATTTGATGGTTTTCTTTCAACAGTAACTAGGAGGTGGGTTTTTTTTTATATTGAGTTTAAATATTTTAAGTATTTCTAAATTGATAAAGAAAACACAAACTTCACAACACAATTCTAGGGTTTCCAGGGGTCTGGTTTTGGACTGGAACGCCTGGTCGAAAAGGGACCCTGGCAGCTCCGGTCAGCACTGCCAACCAGGCTGTTAAAGGTCTGGTCAGTGGCGCAGGCTCCTTACCTGCCATGGCTCTGCGCGGCTCCCAGAAGCAGCGGGCATGTCCCCCCTCCGACTACTATGCGTAGGGGCAGC
Organism: Mauremys reevesii; assembly: GCF_016161935.1. NCBI lineage: Eukaryota > Metazoa > Chordata > Testudines > Geoemydidae > Mauremys > Mauremys reevesii. The sequence continues at coordinate 126,876,196 of NC_052624.1, read as the reverse complement.
CAGTGGGCTCCGCACTCTCCCCCACCCCAAGGGCCAACCCTGCAGCTTCCATTGGCCAGAAACCGTGGCCAATGGGAGCTGCGGAGGCAGCGTCTGCTGATGGGGAAGTGCGAAGAACTGCCTGGCTGAGCCTCCACGTAGGAGCCAGAAGGGGGACATGCCGCTGCTTCTGGGAGCTGCTTGAGGTAAGTGCTGCCCAGAGTCTGCACCCCCGACAACCCAGCGCCTCAACTCCCTGCTCCAGCCCTGATCACCCTCCTGCCCTCTGAACCCCTCAATCCCAGCCTGGAGCACATTCCTGCACCCTAAATCCCTCATCCCCAGCCCCACCCCAGAGCCTGCACCCCCAGATGGAGCCCTCACCCCGCTTCTGCACCCCAACCCTCTGCCCCAGCTCTGATCCCCCTCCCGCCCTCTGAACCTCTCAGTCCCAGCCTGGAGCACCCTCCTGCACCCCAAACTCCTCATCCCCAGCCCCACAACAGAGCCCGCACCCCCAGGTATGTTTACTTCAGTGGGAGAGGAGAGAGTGTGGCTCTGAAAATCAGGCCACACACACACATCTATGTGGCATACTATGCATATAGACATCACACTCATTAAAAGAGATGCACACATATGGCAGAGTAAGCAGAATGAGAACATTGTGTTGGTATAATTATCACAGTGTCCACTACAGGAGACAGTTGAAGATTTACAAGAGCTCTCTCACACAGACACGCTATCTTGAGGGGAGAGATAGCTCAGTGGTTTGAGCATTAGCCTGCTAAATCCTGGGTTGTGAGTTCAATCCTTGAGAGGGCTGCTTAGGGATCTGGGCCAAAAATTGGTCCTGCCTAGTGAAGGCAGGGGGCTGGACTCACATGACCTTTCAAGGTCCCTTCCAGTTCTAGGAGATTGGTATATCTCCAATTATTACCACACAGCACAGCCATTTTAAAGGCCAGGTATCAGATCTGAAAAATCTTTCAGCCTGGGAAGCCATCCATTCTCTTGCAAATAATGTATCTCAAAATTCCTTTTCTTTTCAGATGGCAGTTACTGTTGAATATGAATTGGTCAGATGTGCATTACATTTTTTAAAATTACAAAATTTTCAATTCAATTCATTAATGGCAAGGCAACATCCAAGAACATGTCTAACTTTAAGCACATTTATAGTACCATTGACTTCAATAGGACAACTCACTTGCTTAAAGTAAGCCACGTGTTAGACTACTTTGTTGAATGATGGCCTTAGATAACATAAAATCTCTGAATTTTACTTTTCTACTTTAACATTTTTTAAAATATATTTAAGCCTGTATCAATGCTCTACATTTTAATCAAGCTACTCCACCTAGAAAAGTGCAAATGACTGTATCATAGAAAAAATTTAAAAAGAAAATGGAATATTTATTGATGGTAGCCTTTTCCTGAAATTACATTTTGCACTTATCGTATCTGAATGATCATAATACTATGGCTGGGAAGTGATAAGCTGTAATGAAGCGTGTGTGTATAATTTCCTAGGTTTTTAAAAAAGCAAAGTGAAAAAACAGAAATCTCATCATACTGACACCCACATGGGTCATCAACAGTGCTGAAACCTTTCGATCAAATCCACAGACCTTTGTCACTTGAGCTAATTGGGTAACTTGTAGCAGTAATAGATTGTTATCCTCTGTGGGGACCAGCACTAGAAGGAGAGGGGACACACATTTTGTCAGTGGGTTTTTCACAGCTATTTGCTGACAGCAGAGGACTCAAATCCTGGATTCTATTCCCAAACTCTGGAGGGGAGTATGTTCTAAGTGGGCACATACCCATCTGCCTGCTGTTTCCCCAAGCCTTACCCGTTCTGCCCCATACCCTCAAATATGTCCTAGTTTAATCTCTTCCTCAGTCAAGGCTCCTCATAACAGTCCTAGTCTCTTGATCTAGCTAGTTCCAGACTCTACATCTCAAGTTTCTCAACCCAGTCCTAGTCTCCCCATCTGGGCACATCGGCCAATTTATCCTTCACCCATTCACCTGTGTCACCACCCCACCCCACTTGCATCCGAAGAAGTGGGTATTCACCCACGAAAGCTCATGCTGCAAAACGTCTGTTAGTCTATAAGGTGCCACAGGATTCTTTGCTGCTTTTACAGAACCAGACTAACACGGCTACCGCTCTGATACTTGACAACAGAGTTAGGTCAACATAGGACAGCTTATGTCAACCTAACTATGTCAGTGTCTACATTACAGCCTTGCTCCCACCAATGTAAATACCCTACTACACCACCATAATAACTTCACCTCCAGGAGAGGCATAGGGCTTATGTCAGTGTAGTTAGGGTGACACAGTGTCTGTATAGACACAGTGTTACTTACATCAGCTGTTAGTTTTAGAGCCCAGCTGCTCCCCCCGCTCCCCTGGAGAACTGGGCAGCTGGACCCCACTCCTGGCTGGGAGCCACGGGTGGCAAGACCCCACTCCTGGCTGGGAGCTGGGACGAGAATCCTGGGTGGCTGGACCTCGCTCCCAGATGGAAGCATGGACGAGAAGCTGGGTTCTCAGTTCCCCCCACTGCCCTGAACATAAGAATGGCCACACCGGGTCAGACCAAAGGTCCATCTAGCCCAGTATCTGTCTACCGACAGTGGTCAATGCCAGGTGCCTCAGAGGGAGTGAACCTAACAGGCAATGATCAAGTGATCTCTCTCCTACCATCCATCTCCATCCTCTGACGAACAGAGGCTAGGGACACCATTCTTACCCATCCTGGCTAATAGCCATTTATGGACTTAGCCACCATGAATTTATCCAGTACCCTTTTAAACATTGTTATAGTCCTAGCCTTCACAACCTCCTCAGGTAAGGAGTTCCACAAGTTGACTGTGCGCTGCGTGAAGAAGAACTTCCTTTTATTTGTTTTAAACCTGCTGCCTATTAATTTCATTTGGTGACTCCTAGTTCTTGTATTATGGGAATAAGTAAATAACTTTTCCTTATCCACTTTCTCAACATCACTCATGATTTTATATACCTCTATCATGTCCCCCCTTAGTCTTCTCTTTTCCAAGCTGAAGAGTCCTAGCCTCTTTAACCTTTCCTCATATGGGACCATCTCTAAACCCCTAATCATTTTAGTTGCCCTTTTCTGAACCTTTTCTAGTGCTAGAATATCTTTTTTGAGGTGAGGAGACCACATCTGTACACAGTATTCGGGATGTGGGCGTACCATGGATTTATATAAGGACAATAATATATTCTCAGTCTTATTCTCTATCCCCTTTTTAATGATTCCTAACATCCTGTTTGATTTTTTGACCGTCTCTGCACACTGCGTGGACATCTTCAGAGAACTATCCAAGATGACGCCAAAATCTTTTTCCTGACTCGTTGTAGCTAAATTAGCCCCCATCATGTTGTATGTACAGTTGGAGTTATTTTTTCCAATGTGCATTACTTTACATTTATCCACATTAAATTTCATTTGCCATTTTGTTGCCCAATCACTTAGTTTTGTGAGATCTTTTTGAAGTTCTTCACAATCTGCTTTGGTCTTAACTATCTTGAGCAGTTTAGTACCATCTGCAAACTTTGCCACCTCACTGTTTACCCCTTTCTCCAGATCATTTATGAATAAATTGAATAGGATTGGTCCGAGGACTGACCCTTGGGGAACACCACTAGTTACCCCTCTCCATTCTGAGAATTTACCATTAATTCCTACCCTTTGTTCCCTGTCCTTTAACCAGTTCTCAATCCATGAAAGGACCTTCCCTTTTATCCCATGACAGCTTAATTTACGTAAGAGCCTTTGGTGAGGGACCTTGTCAAAGGCTTTCTGGAAATCTAAGTACACTATGTCCACCGGATCCCCCTTGTCCACATGTTTGTTGACCCCTTCAAAGAACTCTAATAGATTAGTAAGACACGATTTCCCTTTACAGAAACCATGTTGACTATTGCTCAAGAGTTTATGTTTTTCTATGTGTCTGACAATTTTATTCTTTACTATTGTTTCAACTAATTTCCCCGGTACAGACGTTAGACTTACCTAGAGCCCTTTTTAAATATTGGCGTTACATTAGCTAACTTCCAGTCATTGGGTACCGAAGCCGATTTAAAGGACAGGTTACAAACCTTAGTTAATAGTTCCACAACTTCACATTTGAGTTCTTTCAGAACTCTTGGGTGAATGCCATCTGGTCCCGGTGACTTGTTAATGTTGAGTTTATCAATTAATTCCAAAACCTCCTCTAGTGACACTTCAATCTGTGACAGTTCCTCCGATTTGTCACCTACAAAAGCCAGCTCAGGTTTGGGAATCTCCCTAACATCCTCAGCCGTGAAGACTGAAGCAAAGAATCCATTTAGTTTCTCCGCAATGACTTTATCGTCTTTAAGCGCTCCTTTTGTATTTTGATCATCAAGGGGCCCCACTGGTTGTTTAGCAGGCTTCCTGCTTCTGATGTACTTAAAAAACATTTTGTTATTACCTTTGGAGTTTTTGGCTAGCTGTTCTTCAAACTCGTCTTTGGCTTTTCTTATTACACTCTTGCACTTAAATTGGCAGTGTTTGTGCTCCTTTCTATTTGCCTCACTAGGATTTGACTTCCACTTTTTAAAGGAAGTCTTCTTTTACATGGTTGTTAAGCCACGGTGGCTCTTTTTTAGTTCTTTTACTGTTTTTCTTAATTTGGGGTATACATTGAAGTTGGGCCTGTATTATGGTGTCTTTAAAAAGGGTCCATGCAACTTGCAGGGATTTCACTTTAGTCACTGTACCTTTTAACTTTTGTCTAACTAACCCCCTCATTTTTGTATAGTTCCCCCTTTTGAAATTAAATGCCACAGTGTTGGGCAGTTGAGGTGTTCTTCCCACCACAGGGATGTTGAATGCTATTGTATTATGGTCACTATTTCCAAGCAGTCCTGCTATAGTTACCTCTTGGACCAGCTCCTGCGCTCCACTCAGGATTAAATCTAGAGTCGCCTCTCCCCTTGTGGGTTCCCGTACCAGCTGCTCCATGAAGCAGTCATTTAAAGTATCGAGAAATTTTATCTCTGCATTTCGTCCTGAAGTGAAATGTTCCCAGTCAATATGGGGATAATTGAAATCCCCCACTATTATTGTGTTCTTAATTCTGATAGCCTCTCTAATTTCCCTTAGCATTTCATCATCACTATTACTGTCCTGGTCAGATGGTCGATAATAGATCCCTAATGTTATATTTTTACTAGAGCATGAAATTTCTATCCATAGAGACTCTATGGAACATGTGGATTCGCTTAAGATTTTTACTTAATTTGAATCTACACTTTCTTTCACATATAGTGCCACTCCTCCCCCTGCACAACCTGTTCTGTCCTTCCGATATATTTTGTACCCCGGAATGATTGTGTCCCATTGATTGCTCTCAGTCCACCAAGTTTCTGTGATGCCTATTATATCTATATCCTCCTTTATCACAAGGCACTCTAGTTCACCCATCTTATTATTTAGACTTCTGGCATTTGTGTACAAGCACTTTAAAAACTTGTCCCTGTTTATTAGCCTGCCTTTTTCTGATGTGCCAGATTCTTTTTTATGTGACTGTTTATCATCTGATCCGGCCCTTACATTATACTTTTCAGTCCTCTGCTCCTGACTATAACCTGGAGATTCCCCTAAGAGAAGTCTGTGTCCGATCCACACGCTCCTCTGCAGCAGTCGGCTTTCCCCCTTCTTAGGTCGGTAGAAGCGCTCCTCATGAGGACACGCACCACCAACCCAAGGAGGATAGTGTGGACATGCACCACTGCAGTAATTATTGTGCAATTACTGTAAGTCAACCTAATAGACATATGACAAGCCAAAATACAGATATTAATAACTGATTCTGATAACTAAATATAGCTATTGTAAAAGTATACATCTTTTTTAATTCTGACTCTGTAACATACTGTACCTGCATCAGTATATTAAAGGCCCATTTACTCCACATATTTTAAAAAAAAGGTCAGGCAAGTGCAAATAAGCATTCCTGTTCTTTGTATTCTAAATGATATGCTGGCCTATGTACAGCCATGAAGTGACTTCAAGGGCTCAGTGAATGATAAGGATTTAATGTTCTACACTATCAATGCAGTTTTAAAACAACCTAGTAATTAGATTGATGGCACTCATTACAAAGATAGATGCATTCTGTTACAGTTCTCCTTATAAAACAGTTACGTTGGCCACTTCATTGTTCCTTGTTCATATATTTATCAACACTGTTCATTCTACTAAAATTATATAAAATAACAGATATATTAGACTTATTAACCCATTCATTTTAAACCATTCACATCTTTAAATTGGCAGCATTTCCTTAAACTGTTTCCTTAGACAGACTAAACAGTAACCTCAACTAAAGTACAGAATTTAGGGTGAAATTGCACTATAATCAATTATGAATACAAAATATAAAATTTCAATTTATAATCTTACTTTGGACCTCACCTAAAGTACATTGAAGTCAATGAGAGCCCTTCCATTGGATTCAACTAACTCCATTAGTTGGAGTTAGTTGGTGTTGGTCCTGCTTTGAGCAGGGGATTGGACTAGATGACCTCCTGAAGTCCCATCCAACCCTGCGATTCTATGATTCTATGATTCCATTGATTTCAGTATACTTTGGACAGGCCCTTAATGTTTGATCATCTCATGTATGGAGGGTTGATGTGACTTTATTGTGCATCAAAGATTTGTTCTATTGACACAGATTCTAAATTGAATTATGACATCTCAGTTTTGCTTATCAATTTAATAATTTCAAATAAAAGTGAAATGAAGGATTACTGGAATTGAAAACAGCTGCAATTGCCCACATTTCTAGCTGTAATGAAATCCAAGAAGTGGTAAAGGTGTCAACACATTGAAGATGACTATATTAATTTCTAAAGATTATATAAAATAAATGAGACAAATTATAGTTGTACAGTTTGTTTATATATAAAAAAGAAAGAGAGACTATACTAGAGCATCCCAAGGTTAACAATCACATCTGAATAGAAAAGCGCACATCAATATAGTAAAATATTATTTGACTATGTTATTGACGTATATAAAGAAGACTATCACTGAAATAATGAAATCACATAATTTCATTTTAAAGCTATCCTACTGGAGCAATAAAATAAACAGATGTGCCTATACATATTCCAGATTATTAGTATATAATCAAAATGGAGAAGGGCACATACATATTTCCATCCAGTGTTGACCCGTAAACATTTTTCAGCATTTGATCTCCTTTTCTATCCAGGGGCTACTTTTTTTCCCTTTCAAATAGGTCTCAAAATGATAAAAGTGTTGGACACACCTATGTCATGCAACTTCATAGCGAAAAGAGCTATTACTTACATACAGCAACTGTGGGTCTTCCAGATTTTGTAGTCAGTGTAGAATACTGTGCACATGGGCATCACACAGGCAAGATCAGATGCTTTAAGTAGCAGTGTTCATCAAAGCTGTATATGTGCCCTCTGCCTCCTTGTGCTCCTATACAAGGGTATAAAGGGTACAGCAGCTGTGATGCCACTCTCCTCACAGCCCTGCAGATCGCTCACAATTCAAGCCTGTGTTAGCTGAGAATTGAAAACAAAATGAGAATGGAGGGAGGCTTGTTTGTTTTACACTGACTACAATATCTTGAAGAACCACAAATACTGTAAGGTAAGTATCCATTATTGCTTCTTTACATGCTGGTGGCGGTGGTGGTGAGTGCACAGAGCCTGGAGGGGCTGCTGTTCCATCAGCAAAGCAGTGTAAAAGGCATCTCAGAGCTGAGGGGACACAGCATTCCAGATTGCACCCTGGGAATGTCACAACTATACTAGGTCCCAGGCAGGGGGTAGGATCTCTGACCAGTGAGTATATATGCAATAGCCCTTTGAGAAAGTTTATACAGCTGGGTGAGAAAAGACCGAACATGACTGCACAGGTTGATGTCATGATGAAATTGCTGCAAGATGGACCAGAATGGCCTGTTTTAAGTGCAATACGGGGTTGAGAATCTTTGGTATTGGGGCCTAGACAGGGCCAGACTCTGTTGGGCTGCTCATACTGAGAACCTATTCCATTTACAGGAATATGTTTCCTGATAGATGAATTTTTGGTTGCTGATGGTTTTTTCCTTTGTTTTGTTTTGCTTTGTATCAGGAGTTCCTGGACTTGCAGGCAGAAGTCCTCTTCCATGGTACTCAGTCAGTCAACAGCCACACTTTAAGGTGCAGCAACTTCAGGTCTGGGTGGAGCATTTGGATGTGGTTGAGGAGTTGGATCGGAGACTGAATGGAAGACTGTAATAAGTCTGATAGCCAGAACAGACAATAATAGATGACCTGTGCCAGATTTGAAGGAGCTGCAGGTGAAGTCTGGCAAGCAGCATTATGTACTTGCATGTTGACATGACCTAACACTGCAAGGCATATCCATACTGTCATAGGCAAGTTTGATGTGAACTGTAGCATTGTAATGACTAGAACCTATCCTTGGGTAGATAAACTTTTTCCTGATCTGCAGTCAGAGCTCTTATGAACTCTACCATCTGTGATGGGGCTACTGATGATTTTCTGAGTTCACTAGGAGGCCAAGCTAGGCAAAAGGGATAGAGAACATTCAATGCTTGATGCAGTTGCTTGCTGAGATGTACCTCTGATCAGCCAGTCATCCAGGCATGGATAAATATGAATGCTCTGCCTTCTCAGGTGGGCCACTACCACCTCTAGATATTTTGTGAAGATGCTTGGTGATGAAGAGAGACTGACCTTCAGTACTTTGTACTGGTAATGATTTGGTCCCACTGTAAACCTCAAGTACTTGCTGTGGGCTGGGTGGACAGCAACATGGAATTATGCACCTTGCAAGTCAGGAGACATGAACCAGTCTTGAGCCTGATGAGATGGAATCATAGGACTGGAAGGGATATCGAGAGGTCATCTAGCCCAGTCCCCTGCGCTCATGGCAGGACTAAGTATTATCTAGGCCACCCCTGAGAGGTGTTTGTCTGACCAGCTCTTAAAAATCTCCAATGATGGAGATTCCACAACCTCCCTAGGCAATTTATTCCAGGGCTTAACCACACTGACAGATAGGAAGTTTTTCTAATGTTCAATTTAAATCGCCCTTGCTGCTGCAATTTAAACCCATTGCTTCTTGTCCTATCCTCAGAGGTTAAGGAGAATATCCACCCGCCCCCACCACCACTACTTCTCTTTGTTACAACCTTTCATGTACTTGAAAACTGTTATCATGTCCCCTCTCAGGCTTCTCTTTTCCAGATTAAACAAACCCATTTTTTTCAATCTTCCCTCATCCCAGAATGATATTTTCATTTTTTGCATTTATTGACTCATATTTAGCTCTGCCCCCCCGGTTGCTTTCTGCACTACTCCATCTAGCTTGTATTTCCCTTAGTTTGCTTATGAGAAGGCCATGTGAGACAGTATCAAAAGCTTTACTAAAGTCAAGATATACCACATCTACCACTTCCCCTGTATCCACAAGGCTTGTTACCCTGTCAAAGAAAGCTATTACGTTGGTTTGACATGATTTGTTCTTGATAAATCCATGCTGACTTTTACTTATCACCTTATCATCTTCTAGGTGTTTGCAAATTGATTGCTTAATTATTTGCTCCATTATTTTTCTGGATACTGAAGTTAAGCTGACTGATCTGTAATTCCCCAGGTTGTTCTTATTTCCCTTTTTATAGATTGGCACTATATTTGCCCTTTTCCAGTCCTCTGGAATCTCTCCCATTTTCCATGACTTTTATAAAATAATCACTAATGGCTCAGATATCTCCACAGTCAGCTCCTTGAGTATTCTAGCATGAATTTCATCAGGACCTACTGATTTAAAGACATCTAAGTTGTCTAAGTAATTTTAAGTTGTTCTTTCCCTATTTTAGCTTCTGATCCTACCTCATTTTCACTGTCATTCACTATATTAAATGTCCAATCGCTACTAATATTTATGGTGAAAACTGAAACAAAAAACTCATTTAGCACTTCTGCTATTTCCACATTTTCTGGAAATGTTAGTGATGGAGGCAAGCATTACCCTTCTGAATCAGAAGCAGCAAATGTATTTGTTCAGTCCCCTGAGTACTAGGATAGGATGAAGTCCACTTTCCTACTTTGGGATAAGGAAACACTGGGATTAAAAGTCTTTTTTTCCTGTATTCTTCTTTTTGGAGTAAGAAGGGTCTTGGAAGAGGATCAGGGAAGAGACATAGCTACAGAGGCATGGGGCGTGGAAATGGATTGGATAGCCATGGTGTAGCCCTGAGGATTAATCTGTTGGTCTGTATAAAATGTCTTTTTGATAAAAGTGTGTAGGCTGCATAGATTAATGGAATTATTTACAATAAGCTGTAATGCAAGATACCTAGAAACTTCTAGGCCAGACATCCTGGCCAATTTCCTCTGTGACGCTGAAAGCAACCTTTAAGACCCTTACTCAGAAAAGTAATAATAGGATACAAACCTACGCAAATTGTCTAGGGACCTTTTGAATGTCTGCTAACCTTTCACCTAAATAGGGTGAAAACGGGGGAATTTCTGCCCACAAATTTCACACATATATACCGCAGATGCGTACATATCTGTCATCCATACGCACATAAAAGGTCAACCTATGAAAACAGATACCCTCACCTTTCCATGGGGGAAAGACAAATTTGGGCATAGGAGGAAGGATTTCTCCCTATAAAAAGGGTGACAATCCACCATTAGACAGGCGATACACCTATCTATTTTCTTATCGTCTCAACCTCCTTCGATGTCTCTCTCTCCTACGAAAGCTGTCAATACTAAGTCGTAGTATTAATTCTTTTCACAGTTGTAAGTATGAAATAATTCTTATTTCTGCTAAAGGATCTAAACTATAAAGGGTTTAACTCATAACCAGTTTCTTTATAACTTCCTCTATCAAAGGAGTGAACAACACCCTATTTGCTGCAGAGTGCATTTAGAACTGTGATATTTGTAACTTTGTAATCTCAAACTGCTTTTAACATTTTACATTTACTTCTTGTTTCATTGATTTTAAATAAAAGGTCTTAATTGACTAATTTTGTCTCAGTATAATTTCCTGTCATATTCCCCCAATCTCCTTGTATAAATTCTGTGAAGCCTGATTCAAGACTAACTTTCTCTTCTGATCACACATATTGGCGAGCCATACCCATATTATTAATATCCATTAATTATTATTAATATTATTAATTAATTAGAAAATTAATTATTAAATAAAACTAAATTAAGTGGATAAATTCCACTGTCCCTACTAACCCTCCCCAAATCAGGCTACAATGGGCACAATATCCAATGCTCATTTGTCTGAGGTGATATTGGATTGGGCTTGATGGAACAGGGAGGTGGCTCTCAAAGATGGCTGATATCTTTTGATTGGGAGTCACGTCAGAACCAACATGCCCACCAGATCTGCTTTTTTTGTTGATGGGATGGGGTAGGTGACAGAGAAGGTGGATGATGGTGTCTTCTTGAGTATTGCGATCATTTCCATGGGCGGGGGTGGGGGGAGCGTACCCTGGCTGGCTACCATGAGAATAAGGGTGAGCCTGCTGTCTCTGCTATTACTGATATTTGTAGGGCTTTCTGTAGGGGGTTGATGTATAAATCCCCAGTCACCTCAGGGTAACTCTCAAGTCTTTGAAGCAGTGGAGTGTTTTGTCTATTCTTTGCTGAAGAACTCCATCTCATTGAATGGGAAGTAATGTATGCTGTCTTGTACCACACTCTGGATGCTGACAGCCAAGAGGCCCACCTCATGGCCATAGCCAGGTCCATCAACCTTGCGGCTGTGTCAGAGGCATCCATGGCTGCCTGTAGGGCAGTTCTGGATACAATTTGGCCTTCTTTAATTCTCTCTCTTAATTCCTCTAGTGCCCTGTGGTACTTCACACAAGAAAGGAGTTACTCATTCCCAGATCACAAAGTTATATTTGACAAACAAAGCTTGGTAGTTTTCCACTTGGTATTACAAGGAGGCAGATGAGTATGCTTGGCACCCAAAAAAATTCAATTTTGGTGGATCAACTTGGCTGGGGCATGGGCTGGTATGACTGCCTCATTGGGTGATGAAGACAATTCTTTTGGTGGAGACTGGGGATGCTGTTGTTCTCCTGATACTCCAAGCTCCTGGAATCCAATGTCCAGCTTTGGTGTTGGTGGCATGGGTAGTGTTGCCGCCGGGTATCCTGATCTCCTCCTCTTCCTGGTCATACTGGAGAGGAATGGCTGCGAGACACCAGAGATGATGCCCCCCAATAGGGCCATTATGACATGTTATATGGGTACTGGCCCTGTAGTGGCTGGTCAGCTCAATGCCACTTGCACCACTTTTTCAGTGGTGCCCTGCATGAGTGACTTCTGTTACCTGTTGTATGGTTACTCTTTAAAGTCATAGGAGAAGCAGCCCTGCTTGACACTGAGAAGAAGGTGTAATCCAATGATGATGAAGAAGAAGACTCTTAAAAAAGTGGTGTCTTTGGATGATGCCTCAGACTTGTCTACAGTGACAGGCACCACCTCAGTACTGATGATGTCCCCAGAGGGGATCTTGACAGTTCCATGAGGGCATATCTCAGGCCTGTAATCAGCACAGTGGTCAATGCCAGTGCCTTTGTCAGTGACAGTGCAAGTTTACTGTGCCTTAGCAGAGGATTTAGATGCTCTGTTCTTGGAGGAGTGAGGCTTCTCCTTATGGGATGGCATTTCTGGATGTCTGAACAGTGTTTGGGCTCCAATTGGCTCTGCTTTATACAAGAAGGAGGACCCAGCACCTTCTGACCAGCCAGTTCCTGTGGACCACAGTTTGTGAAATTTGAGAACTTCTGATGAAGGATACACTTATTAGTGTAGGTCAAGATAATATGTAGATTGCAAACACTTTTATGTTGGATGTCAGAAAGAAGGAGAGAGAAGTACTCAAAAGAAGAGTAGGTGCGGGAAAAAAATTAAGTGAAAGTAATGCCATAAAGTGTTCAAAGGTCAGCAGCCATATAGACCAATTTCTCTTAGATCATGCCCAAACAGACTCAACTGCATTCTGAAAGATCATAGAATCAAAGAAGATTGGGGTTGGAAGAGACCTCAGGAACTCATGTAGTCCAACCCCTGGCTCAAAGCAGGACCAACCCCAACTAAATCATCCTAGCCAGGGCTTTGTCAAGCTGGGCCTTCAAAACCTCTAAGGATGGAGTTTCTACCACCTCCCTAGCTAACCCATTCCAGTTCTTCAGCACCCTTTTAGTGAAATAGTTTTTCCTAATATCCAACCTAGAACTCCCCCACTGCAACTTCAGGACATTACTCCTTGTTCTATCACCTGCCACCACTAAGAACAGCGCAGCTCCATCCTCTTTGGAGGACCCCTTCAGGTAGTTGAAGGCTGCTATCAAATCCCCCCTCACTCTTCTCTTCTGCAGGCCAAATAAGCCCAGTTCCCTCCGCCTTTCCTCATAAGTCATGTGCCCCAGCCCCCTAATCATTTTCATTGCCCTCGCTGGACTCTCTCCAATTAGTCCACATTCTTTCTGTAGTGGGAGACTCAAAACTGGACACAATACTCCAGATGTGGCCTCACCATTGCCGAACAGAGGGGAATAATCGCTTTCCTTGATCTGCTGGCAGTGCTCCTACTATGCAGCCCAATATGCCATTAGCCTTCTTGGCAACAAGAGCACACAATTGACTCATATCCAGCTTCTCGTCCACTGTAATCTCCAGGTCCTTTTCTGAAGAACTGCTACTTAGCTAGTCGTTTCCCAGCCTGTAGCAGTGCATGGAATTCTTCCATCCTAAGTGCAGGACTCTGCACTTGTCCTTGTTGAACCTCATCAGATTTCTTTTGGCCCAATCCTCCAATTTGTCTAGGTCACTCTGGACCTTATCTCTGCCCTCCAGTGTATCTACACCTCCTCCCAGCTTAGTGTCATCCACAAACGTGCTGAGGATTCAATCCATCCCATCATCCACATCATTAATGAAGATGTTGAACAAAACCAGCCCCAGGATCAACTCTTGGGGCACTGCACTTGATACCAGCTGCCAACTAGACATCGAGCCATTGATCACCACCCGTTGAGCCCGATGGGTAGCCAGATTTCTATCTACCTCATAGTCCATTCATCCAATCCATACTTCTTTAACTTGCTGGCAAGAATACTGTGGGAGACCATATCAAAGCTTTGCTAAAGTCAACATATATCACGTCCACCACTTTCCCCATATCCACAGAGCCAGTTATCTCATCATAGAAGGCAATTAGGTTGGTCAGGCATGACTTGCCCTGGGTGAATCCATGCTGACTGTTCCTGATCATCTTCCTCTCCTCCAAGTGCTTCAAAATGGATTCCTAGAGGACCTGCTCCATGATTTTTCTGGGGATTGAGGTGAGGCTGTAGTTCCTCGGATTCTCCTTCTTCCCTTTTTTAAAGATGGGCACTATATTTGCCTTTTTCCAATTGTCCAGGACCTCCCCCGATCGCCAAGAGTTTTCAAAGATAATGGCCAATGGCTCTGCAATCACATCAGCCAACTCCCTCCTCACCCTCTCTAAATAGTCCTTACCCTGTTCTTTCACCACTGAGGGCTGCTCACCTCCTCCCCATACTGTACTGCCCTGTGCATGAATCTTGGAGCTAACCTTGTCTGTGAAGAGCGAGGCAAAATAAAGCATTGAGTACTTCAGCTTTTTCCACATCATCTATCACTAGGTTGCCTCCCTCTATGAAAATGAAGATGTTTTCAAGTTACAAGAATCAACAGCACACCCAAAACCATTTTCTAATTTAATTCTTCACTGCTAGAGCTAAAAAAGAAATGAAATGAAAAGAAAAGGTAAACATATTTCAACCAAATTTAGGTTGAAGTTAATGACTAAAAAGTATTTGCCCCAGGGCTGAGATCCTGTATATTTCATTTAAATCCACAGTGATTCATGTCAGCAAAACATGGTGTAGAATGGAATGGTGATAGACAATTAACCATTCAGTGGGTTCAGTAATGGTCCAGTAGAGAATGTCATTAATCACTAATTACAGCCGATCCTCGCTAATTTGATTTTTTAAACAGGCTATTTAGAATGCAAAGGTAAAAGGACAGAGCACTGCATATTTAAGGGGTCTCTGAAATGTTAAACTGTACTTAACAAGAACCAGGTTGCTGCCAAAGCAGTTCAACACTGTAGAACATATTCTGGAACTGGAGTCAAGAGAATCACCAGCTGTTGTAAGGTCAGTGAGTTACTTCTGCTGACACATTTTTCAAAATCAAACTTACTGGGAACTACTGAAAAATTATGTCTTTGCTTTTGAGACTCAGTTGGAAACTTACCTAAAAACAAATCCTTCTTTTAAAAAGGTTCATTGAAAACCAATTCTATTCACAAACTAGTTAGGAACAGCTAAGGAAAATGTGAAAGTGATAAAAGTCTACATCTGCTCCCTTCACTTCTCCTTAATTTTTTTTTATCCCATAAAATCAGAAATTGTGTTGACATCATTGGACTTGGACAGGAGGCGTTCACTAGTGAAATAAGTGCAGAGGAGTTTAGAAGATGAATGCCAGATTTCAGGGATCAAAGCTGTGCACAAGCAAACAATATGATTGAAATATGGCTAAATGTAAAGTTATGCATCTAGGAACAAAGAATGTAGGGCATACTTTCATGATGGAGGATTCTATCAAGGGAACCAGTGACTAGAAGAAAGATTTAAGGGCCATAGTGGATAATCACCTTAACATGAGCTTCCAGTGCAACGCTGTGGCCAAAAGAGCTAATGCATAAACAGGGGAATCTCAAGTAGGCGTAGGGATGTTATATTATCTCCGTACTTGGTAGAGAGTTGACCACTGCTGGAATACTCTCTCCAGTTCTGGTGTCCACAATTCAAGAAGGATGTTGATAAATTGGAAAGGGTTCACAAAAGTGCAATGAGAATGATTAAAGGATTAGAAATCATGCCTTTTAGTGATAGACTCAATCTCTTTAGCTTAACAAAGAAAAGGTTAATGGGTGACTCAATCACAGTCTATAAGTATGTACACAGGCAACAAATATTTGATAATGGGCTCTTCAATCTAGCAGAGAAATGTATAACCAGATCCAATGGCTGGAAGTTGAAGGTAGACAAAGTCAGACTGGAAATATGGTGTAAAAGAAACAGTGAGAGTAATCACTGGAATAATTTACCAAGGGTTGTGGTGGATTCTCCATCACTAGCAATTTTAAAATCAAGATTGGATGTTTTCTATAAAAGATATGCTCTAATTCAAACAGGAGTTATTTTGGGGAAATTTTGTAGCTTGTGTTATACAGGAAGTCAGATGAGGAAATTCAGGGAGTGTAATTACTTTTCACTCTTGGATAATTCAAAAAGGCTGAACACATTTTTCTTAAGCTTTGAAAAATGCACTTTTCTCTGAGACCAAGAATGCACAATTTCAGTCCAACAAGAGAAATTTTCAGAGTTATCAGTGTGTCAAAACAGAGGGTGATAATTAAAACAACTTAGCCATTTTTAACTATATTGTTCGCTACCAATCAGATGTTAATTTTTTTGATGAGATGACAAGCTTGGTAAAGATAAATGTATTGACATACTATAATCAGATTTCTGTAAATATATGTCTTAGTAGCACATGACATTCTGACTTCAAAATTAGCTGCACAAAATCAAAATTGATATGGATTAAACTCTGGCTAACTGATAGATCTCAAATGTAATTATCATTGAATGAAGGTGTTGCTTCCCTGAGAGATCAGCTCTCAGGCCAATGCTATTCAATGACCTGGAAGCAAATATAAAATCAGGTGCTAAAATGTGTAGATGACACAAATATTGGTGGAGTGGTAAATAATGACAGGCCAGCTATACATTGCTTGGTAAACTGGATTAATTTGAACATGTGTATTAATACAGCCAAATGTAAAGTTATGCATCTAGTAACAAAGCATATAGTTCATATTTACAAGATGAAGGACAGTATCCTGAAAAGCAGTAACTCTGAGAAGGACATAGAGGTCATGGTGCATAACCATCTGAAAGTAAGCTCCCAGTGGGATGCTGTGGCTAATAGGACTAATGTGAACATGGGAGGTATAATAGAATATTGAGCAGAAATAGATAACTAGTGAGACCATTACTGGAATACTGTTTCCAGGATGTAGAGAAATTGGAAAGTGTTCAGAAAAGAGGCACAAGAATCTTTTGAGGTTTTTAAGGCAGGTAGGAATACCTGCCTTAATGTGAAAGACTTTAGGGATATGTCTACACTGCAAGTGGGCACACACCTGCCAGTCCACATAAACAGATTACTGGTAGCTTCGCTCAAGCTAGTGTGCTAAAAATAGCAGAGTGAACATTGCGAGATGGGCAGCAGCTTAGGTCAGTCACCTGAGTGGGTCCGAACTAGGGTGGCTACCCCAAGCTGCTGTGCATGCTGGCACATCCACACCGCAATTTTTAGAACGCTAGCTTGAGCAAAACTAACACGTTCTGTCTGCTCTGGCTGGGAGGCACATTCCCAGCTACAGTGTAGACATTCTCATGCAGCTCAATCTGTTTACCTTTTCAAAGAGATTATGAAATGGCTGAAGATGGCATGCTGGTACCTACGTGGAGAGAAGACTTCTGAGAGCAGAGGGCTCTTTAATCTAGCAAAGACATAAAATCCAAGTTGAAGTTATACAAGTTGAAATAGGAAATATAAGTACAATTTTTTAACATTGATAGTATTTAACCATGAGAAGAACTTCCCAAGGGATGTGGTGGATTCTCCATCACTTGAACTCTTTCAATAAAAACAGGATACTGTTACATGGGGCTTGGAGGGCCAGGAGGCCTATTGGTTGGAGTGCTGAGCTTTCAGCTCCCTGCTTGGTAAGGAGCCTGAGTCTGTAAGGCAAGGTGGTGGTGGTGATGTTAGGGGGACTCTCCCTCTCCACCGGCCCTGTGTCAACCGCTGAACAGCAGGAATCCTCCCAGTTGGGAGTCTAAATTCACTGCCATGGGCTACTTCCTGCCACTATACCTACAGTCTGGGGCATACCCCTATAGTACAATTCACTGGGTGGCTTGTCTCCCATATGGCCCTCTGCTGGATCTTGGGTGGCTCTCTGCCACAGTCCCAGGCTCCTTCAGGCAGGGCAGCAATAAGTTCATAGAATCATAGAATCATAGAATTCAAGATCAGAAGGGACCATTATGATCATCTAGTCTGACCTCCTGCAAGATGCAGGCCACATAAGCCGATCCACCCACTCCTTTGGCAAGCGACCCCTGCCCCATGCTTCGGAGGAAGGCGAAAAACCTCCAGGGCCACTGTCAATCTTCCCTGGAGGAAAATTCCTTCCCGACCCCAAATATGGCGGTCAGCTGAACCCCGAGCATGTGGGCAAGACTCTCCAGCCATACCCTCTGGAAAAAGGTTATATCATATCATTGACCCATTGTACTATTTACCAGTGTGGCACTTAATTGACCTATTGACTAAGCCCGTTATCCTATCATACCATCTCCTCCATAAACTTATCTAGCTTAATCTTAAAGTCATGGAGGTCCTTTGCCCCCACTGTTTCCCTCGGTAGGCTGTTCCAGTATTGCACTCCCCTGATGGTTAGAAACCTTCATCTAATTTCAAGCCTGAATTTCCTGACTGACAATTAATATCCGTTTGTCCTCGTGTCCACATTAGCACTGAGCTGAAATAATTCCTCTCCTTCCCTGGTATTTATCCCTCTGATATATTTAAAGAGTGCAATCATATCTCCTCTTATCCTTCTTTTGGTTAAGGAAAACAAACCGAGCTCCTCAAGTCTCCTTTCATACGACAGGCCTTCCATTCCTCAGATCATTCTAGTGGCCCTTCTTTGTACCCGTTCCAGTTTGAATTCATCCTTCTTAAACATGGGAGACCAAAACTGCACACAATACTCCAAATGAGGTCTCACCAACGCCTTATATAACGGGACTAGCACCTCCTTATCCCTACTAGAAATACCTCGCCTAATGCATCCCAAGACCGCATTAGCTTTTTTAACGGCCACATCACATTGCCTACTCATAGTCATCCTACGATCAACCAGGACTCCTAGGTCCTTCTCCTCCTCCGTTACTTCCAACTGGTGCGTCCCCAGCTTATAACTAAAATTCTTGTTAGTCATCCCTAAATGCATAACCTTACACTTCTCACTATTGAATTTCATCCTGTTACTAATACTCCAGTTTACAAGGTCATCCAAATCTCCCTGGAGGATATCCCAATCCTTTTCCGAATTGGCAATACCTCCCAATTTGGTGTCATCCGCAAACTTTATCAGCCCACTCCTACTCTTGGTTCCCAGGTCAGCAATAAATAGATTGAATAAAATTGGACCCAAAACCGAACCTTGAGGAACTCCACTGGTAACCCCCCTCCAACCCAACAGTTCCCCCTTCAATACGACCCTCTGCAGTCTCCCCTTTAACCAGCTCCTTATCCACCTCTGGATTTTCATTTCGATCCCCATCTTTTCCAATTTAACCAGTAATTCCTCATGCGGTACCGTATCAAACGCCTTACTGAAATCCAGATATTTAGATCCACCGCATTTCCCTTGTCTAAAAAATCTGTTACTTTCTCAAAGAAAGAGATCAGGTTGGTTTGGCACGATCTACCTTTCGTAAATCCATGCTGTAATCTATCCCAGTTGCCATCGGCCTCATGCTCCGGAACCACTCTCTCTTTTAAGATTTTTTCCATGACTTTGCATACTACAGATGTTAAACTAACAGGCCTGTAGTTACCCGGGTCACTTTTTTTCCCCTTCTTGAATATAGGAACTACATTAGCTAATCTCCAGTCAAACGGTACAATCCCCGAATTTAGAGATTTATTAAAAATTATCGCTAATGGGCTAGCAATATCACTCGCCAATTCCCTTAATATTCTAGGATGAAGATTATCCGGGCCCCCCGATTTACTTCCGTTAAGCTGTTGGTGAGGCCGAACCCCACAATGCATCTGGGCTCCACTCATCCAGCTATCTCCGGTTCCAGAGGCTTCTAGGTCTCTTTCACAGTCTCCCTTGACTGGGGAGACAGCGCTTTCGCCCTGGTGGCTGCCATATCTGGCAGGCTCGTGACTTTTCGTCTCAGGTAGGGCAGTAGCTACCTCCTACCTCTTCACTGGCCAGCCCCAAACTGAGTCACGCTCTCTCCATTTCTCCCCGCTCCAGGCCTGGCATTGGTTACATATATAATGGGGTGGGGCTAGCTGAGCTCAAAGGCTCTCTTTAACCCCTGCTGTGCTGGCAGGTAGCTTCTCTGCTTCATCCCACATCTTTCTAAACAATATTTTAAACTCAACCAGGAGTTATAGGAGCTGATATAAAAGTAGGAATCTTTAAAACAAAGTTTATGGCCTGTGTTATGGAAGAAGTCATATAGATTATCATAATGATCATAAAAATCTATGCACAAACAATAAAAATAAGAAAGGTGTAGTCACATATGAAGTGCTTATGGAAGCCCCAACTGAACAGAATCAATAAGCCAAAACAGTACAGCAGGTCAGCACTTATCAGATGTTATCCCACTGATGTGTTTGATAATCAGAATTACAAAAGGACTATGAAGATCTTTTAGCTTTGCACCATTGACCATATTGCTATGTGGATGCACTGACACATCCGTGGCTGTGCTACTACAAGTACGTCATGAATATACTGTATATTTTATACTTTACTATTTTTTAAACCAGTGTCTCATAATTTTTACCTTAGAATATCAGATGTGGTAAATGGTAGCAGATGTGATTTACAAATTGAGAGAAGTAGTTGTAATTCCCCAGCTTCATTGGAAAGTAGTAAAATGATTCATTCCCTTTATGCTGTCCTTAGGTGGGAAAGAACTGTCATTTTGAAGACTCTGTGTTTCTGTTTTCCTGTGTCTGATAGAGAACTCTGTATGGTATATTTGCTAAATCATTTGCACTGAAATACTGGAGAATACTATTGTGTGGCCTGCATTGTGCAGGAGGTCAGACTAGATGATCATAATGGTCCCTTCTGACCTTAAAGTCTATGAGTCTATTGTCTCCATGTAAATTACTGGACTTCTGAGGATGGTAGCTCTACCTCTAACAATGAAATACTTATGCGCTGAGATGGAAGGACATGTCTGTAGCATTTCAAGATGTAATTAGCCCTATTTCTACAACGTATTTTGGAACTGCCACCAACCATTCAGCAGACTGGAAAGCTGCAGAGAAATAAATTTGTTATGAATTTTAAATTCCACCCATTTCGTTTAAAAATACTGGCCCATTTCCTTGGTCCCTAAGGTAACACAAAGTGGGCAGAAACCTACCCAAATTAGGCAGTAGAGGGCTTTCCCCACACAGGCTTGGTTCCTGCAAACAAAGAGAGCTGCCTAGCCTTCCCATTTAAAGAACTCTACAGCACTGAAACACTCAAGCTACCTCTGGAAGAGAGACAGCAGCTAACTTCAGGTATGAAGGGAATAAGGCAATTTTTAGTTTCCCCTTGACCCTAGCTCTTCAAAAAGGTACAGGATGGCAATGCAGAGCATAATCTACATTACTGGGATTATGGAAAAAGAGAACTCTTCCTCTGTGTCCTATCCTGCCCTGCCTGGCATGATTTCTGTAGAGAGACAAGGTGTGTGAGGTAATAATATCTTTTACTGATCCAATTAAAGATATTATCACACCCACATTGTCTAATATCCTGAGACCGACATGGCTACAACTACACTGCATACAACAATTGAGGGTTTCTGCGACCAGAGTATACAAAGAGATCCATCTGTCCTTCCCTTTGCTGCCCCTGCCATTAAGCCCATAATATTTGTGATCTGTGGATGATGGTCATGACATGAATATTAACCCTTCTGTGAGACTTGCATAATAAATGTCTAGCATGCCTAGCTTCTGGATGTGTGGTATTCAAAGAACTTGCCCAAATCTTACAATTCATAGTAAAATAGGAATTCTGAATAGTTTTCCCATGGCAGCCTACCTAAGTTATCATCACACAACTTTTCCTAAAAATGAATGATAGTATATCAGCTCTGCTGTAGTAATATGCATCTTAATCTGCAAGTACAGGCATCAGTACTAAGAATCAGACACATATACAGAGATATATCACATTCAGTCAAATGTATAAAGGGAAATCAATATTTGAAATATTTACAGTATTAAAAAATGTCCACAAGAATTAAAATCTAATGGAATATGGCACAGCAAGCACGTCATAGGGAGCATTTTATTCTCAAGGTATACCTGAGTTGATAATGGAAAATAAGTCCATCCTCTTAATGATCAGCAGTTGCATCTCACTTGCAATGTCACCTTCCTTTGGCCTACAAATGTCTGATAATTATTTGATAATGTTACAGTGAACTCATTTTTATTTTCTGAGACTAGAAGCATAGCGTGTCAGTGCTTGACCTTTATGATTGTAACAAAAAATAGCCATTAAAATGATGTTTTTCTAATTTCCCAGTGGGATGGTAAAAGCCAGTATCAGATGTTTATATTGACACAGGAATAGAATCACTGAAATCAATGAGCAGTGCAGTCACTATTACACAGAAATAAAAACAGAGATGCAGTTACAATATGTATAATGAGGCTATCAAGAGAGTAAGGAGATTTAAAGGAGTGGAAAAATCTCTTGGATAAGGGGATAACTCGTGCACAGTCACTGACACAAGATGTTTAAAGTCACTGTTGCTTTGATGTTGCTGCCAATAGAGCCTCAAGCTTGTTTACCACATTCTTCACTTGAAAATAAAAATAACCTAGAGCTTATATTCAGAAATATATGGAAAATAAATTCCTTTTACAGAAATTGAAAAGAAAAACATCATTTCACAGCAACTGTACTGCAGGCCAGCATTTTGAACACTGTAATATCTTTCTCTCACCTAAACTACTATGACAGAAAAATCTGCTATTTTAAATAATAGATTTAGGATAGGTTTAGAGTAGTTTAGCTAAAAATGCTAAACCTTTGTGAAGAGGCTGCATATGTCCCATTTTCAGAAGGGGCTGAAGACTCTCACATTTCAGCAATGTATGGTACTATGTTCTCCTTCTGATAAACGGATGGAGCCAAATTCAACAGAAAAATATATAAAAATGCAGAGGGAATGCATTTCTTTTTTTTGAAAAAATGTTAAAAACTACAAGCCACAGAAATCATGTTAGAAACGCAGCATAGCATTACATTTCAGCATAGATACAAGAAGATGAGTATAGTCAGAGCACAGAAAGAATACTACCAAGTATATTTAAATCCCTCAATCCCACCACCTGCTAAAGCAGTGGTGGGCAACCTGCAGGCTGCACACGGCCGATCAGGATAATCCGCTGGCAGGCCACAACACTGTTTACATTTGCATGGCTGCCTGCAGCTCCCAGGGGCCACAGCTGGCTGTTCCCAGCCAATGGAAGCTGCAGGAAGTGGCGCAGGCCACAGGGACATGCTGGCCGCCACTTCCCACAGCTCCCATTGGCTGGGAACGGCCAACTGTGGCCAGTGGGAGCTGCGGGCGGCTGTGCAAATGTAAACAAGCTGTCTGGCAGCCCACCAGTGGATTACTCTGACAGGCTGCATGCAGCCTGCGGGATGCAGCATGCCCACCACTGTGTTAAATGGTAATATGTGGTCACTAGAACCAATGACACTGTGATTGATTGATATTGTTGGGTCAGAGGAAAGAGAAAGAGATGATGGTTAAAAATGTTCCCCTGTAGTACAGCGACTGTAATATGCTGTTCTTTTAATTTTTTCTAATTCATGTTTACTTTCTGAATAAAGATATACTGTGTGAATTAATGGAGTGCACAGCATGTTGATTGTGACTGAACCAATTTATGATCACACTTTCATAGCAGGTGGTATTGCATTGAGATAGGAGCACATATAGAGGTTACATACCAGTAATTGGAGTTTCTTTGAGATGTGTGACCCTTATTTGTATTCCGCAGATGGGTATGAATGCGTGCCATGGGCCTGAGACCAGAGAATTTGCTATCAGTGTCTGTTAGTACATGTTGCATCCTGATGTTCCACATACTCAGTACTGAGGACATAAGGAGAAGTGCGGACTGACCGCATATACAGTTCCCTCTCTACGGTGAATGGAGATGTGATCCGAAACAGAAGGAAAGCAGGGTGGGTAGTCGAATACAGAAAAGGATCACACATTTCAAAGAACCTCCAGTTACAGGTACGTAACCTCAATTTCTTCTTTGAATGCTGGTCCCTATGTGTATACATGTTGTCGCAACCTGATACGCAGTTATGGCTCTGTATGGCCAATTGTCGGTCCACGGCCATCTTGTCCTGTTAAAAGGACAAGGCAGCCTCCATCTTGGACCAGGTTCTTGTTGCATAGGAAAGGGGCAGAGACCTAATCCTGCCCAGCAACACTAAAGTGCTGTGTGTACTTTCCTGGTTTTTTTCTGTTGGGCCGTCTAAAGGTCAGGCTAGTGCAGTGTGCAATGACCTGATTCTGCCCAGCAACTCCGTAGTATGCATTTTCCCGCTCTTTTTGGGCCCGGTCGTCTGGAGGTCAGGCTAGTTCTGCCCAGCAACTCCAGAGTACTGTATGCAGAGACCTAATTCTGCCCAGATACCCCAGTGTGCTATGTGCAAATCCTGCCGGCGTGGGGGGCAACAGCTCGAAGCCTGGAGGGAGGGGGAACCAGGGACCAATCAGATGTTGACACGAGTGAGTGAGACCCTTTCTATAAAACTAGATTTTCCCCCCAAAATCTGTGTGGAGTGTCCGCGTGTCAGCTGAAGGGCCTGATCAACCTTTTGGCCAGGGTCTCCTCCCGGTCTAGCTCGTAATGTGGAGTATCTGTGTGTCAGCTGAAGGACCTGATCAACCTTTCGGCCAGGGTCTCCTCCCGGTATAGCTAGCTCGTGTCATGTCGTCTTCGTTGTCGCCTTGGACCTGTTCCTGGGACCTCATCATGCTTCTGGTGTCTGCTCTGCTGGTCAGCTGCGCCTGGAGTGCGGTATTTGTTTTCTAATTTCTGGCAGTTTGCTTATCTAGCCTCCTATTTTTCCCCTCCCTAACCCAGTACCAAGTGTGTACACAGTGTTAAGGATTAAAATATTGAGCTCATAATTGCACAATTGCCTAGGTGTATAGTTGTTCTAAGGTTTTAATAAATTGTTTATTGTAAACTGTTTTAAGTGTGTGAGTCACTGCTCTGTCTTTGTCCGGAGTGTTTGTGTCTGGGAGCTGTCTCCACCTGGGGATTAGCTGACCAAGGGGTTCCTGTCCCCGCGGTCTGTGTAAGTGGAATCTGCCCAATCGCAGCCGCACCACGCTCTGGGTAAATCCCTTAGTGTGAAAGCAAGGGCGGTTGAGGCAGTGGCCTGTGGGTCTCTTTCCTGTGTTGCACCGGGCACCGCCCTGACGAACCCGATTCCCATCTTGTGTGATTGGTGTGTCTGCCTATCCAGTGTAGTGCAGTGAGCAGTATAGAATTGTACTGTTAATGATTTTTGGGTTGTTTATATTGCCTAACAACATCCCAGCTAAAAATTGCCTCTCTCCCTTGGCCCAAGTTGTAACTTTCCCCCAAATAAACGCAGCCACTTGGCTTTGCACCTTATTCTGGTCCTGCCTGATTTTCCTCACCCAATACAAATCTGATCGAACCGCAATCTATTTCGGACACATGTCTGTAACACTGCTGTCCCAAAGGCTGAATCGGCAGAAAAGGCCTGGACTAAAGCATAATACTTTGTGAAGGTATGGATGGAACTCCAGATTTCCATCTTACAGATTTCCCTTTTAGGCACTAATCAAGGAGATGCTATTGAAGTTGCTCTAGTGGAATGGGCCCTCACCCTGTCCAGGGGAGGGAGACACACTAAACAATAGCAAAGAGTGATACAGCAGGAGATCCACTTGGAGAGTCTCTGAGCAGATAACACTTGTCCCTGTGAACACTCTGCTATAGAGACAAAGAGTCTAGGCATTACTCCTGGGGGCATTCTGCACAATAAATAAATAAATAAATAAATTAAATACAAATTTAAAAAAATTCTGCACACAATATTTTAAAATTCTGCAAAATTTTGCAAATTTTATTTGTCAAAATAACACTACATAATCACGCCCATTTAATTTATTTTGGTAATTTATTTCAAAATACCTGTCAGCAAGTACATGTGTAACAATACAGTGTGACAAAGTCCCTCTTCTACCTTGGTGGGTCCTGCGCTTCTTGGCAGATTTGCTCACCTCAGTGATCTTCCCCTCTGGTGGAACCCACAGTCTGGATCAATTCCTCCTGTGTCTGATCAGGAGTTGGGAGGTTTGGGGGGAACCCAGGCTCACCCTCTACTCCGGATTCAAGCCCAGGGCCCTGTGGAATGCAGCTGTCTATAGTGCCTCTTATAACAGCTGCATGACAGCTACAATTCCCTGGGCTACTTCCCCATGGCCTCCTCCAAACACCTTCTTTATCCTCACCACAGGTCCTTCCTCCTGGTGTCTGATAATGCTTGACTGCATGATAATTCCTCAATCCTCCAGCAACACACCCTCTCAGTCTCAGTTCCTTGTGCCTCTTGCTCCCAGCTCCTCACACGCACTTCTCTCCTCTGGCTCCTCCTGCTTGACTGGAGTGAGCTCCCCTTTTTATACCAGGTGCCCTGATTAGCCTGCCCTGATTGGCTGCAGGTGCTCCAATCAATGTAGCTCTCTCCGGTGCCTTCTAGAAAGTTCTTAATTGGCCCCAGGTGCCTTGATTAGCCTGGAGCAACTGCCATTTTGTTTCCCATGGTACTAGGGATTTGCTTAGCCTGGAGCTAACATACCTGCTCCTCAGTACTTTCCTGTAGCCATCCGGCCTTGCTCCATCACGACAGACACACACAGAAATTCTCCTGGGAGTAGAGAATTAAAGAAATCCCTATGACAACACAGTTCCTGTTTCTCTACCCATTTCCCACCCTTAGGGCCCAACTGGGTGGCCAGACACCCACAAGCCCTCCCCCCCCCAGAGCCCAGCTGTGCCCCCCTTTGCCAAGATACCGGTCCCCCTCCCCCAGAGCCCAGGGATCCAGAGGGAGAAACAGCCTGATACTTGGTCCAAGGTTTGCACAGAGTTTCCTGGGCGCTGCCCTCACCTTTCCTCATGGTGGGTGGGGAAACT
This sequence comes from Mauremys reevesii, assembly GCF_016161935.1. NCBI lineage: Eukaryota > Metazoa > Chordata > Testudines > Geoemydidae > Mauremys > Mauremys reevesii. The sequence goes on along the minus strand of NC_052624.1, from coordinate 126,848,967 downwards.
GCAGCTGCCGGGAACCCTCTAGCTCCCTCTCCCTCTCCTCAGCAGTATCTTCTATGTGCAAGCTGGGCTTTGCCGAATCCAGTGGCTCTAGTGGCAGCTAGCAGCACTGCAGCCCATTTCTGTGGGGGAAAGGAAATTCTACACTCACCACATTAATTTCTGCAAAATTCTGTATTGCGCAGTAGTGCAGAATTCCCCCAGAGTAAGGCACTTTGGTTTCATTCTTTGCGGGTAGAACACTGAAGCCTGTCTGATGTTGAGGGAATAAAGGCTCCTCTCCTCGATGGAAGCAAGAGGTTTTGGAAAGAATAGCAGTAAGTGAGTAGATAGACATGTGAAACTTGGAAATTACCTTAGAGATGAATTTCAGAGGGAGGTGCAGGGAAATCTCCTTATGAAATATGATGTATGACAAAGTGACCATGAACACTACCAGTTCACTCATCCATCTGGCTGACATGGTGGTGATGAGGAAGGTGACCTTCATGACAGATGGGACATCAAGCATGTGACCAGTGGTTCATAGGGTGGGCTGGTAAGCACTGAAAGTAGAAGACTGAGGTCCTATTGTGATGTTGGCTTCACTACTGTTAGGAAGGTCCTAGAGAGACCCTTCAGGAAAATTATCATTATTGGATGAGTAAAACTAGAATAGTCCTGTCCCGGAAGACAGAAGGCATTGATCGCTGTTAGGTGGACCTACCGTGAACTAATGGAAAGTCTCGACATCTTGATGGTGAGGAGGTAGTCTAAAAGAGCAAGAATACCTGCTGTTTCTGCGGATAACTATTCTGTTGCACCCAGGTAGAGAAATGCCTCAATTTAGCTAAACAGCATTTTCTGGTGGAATCTTTTCTGATGTGATAGAAAATAGTTTGAATGGCTTCCGAAAATGAATGCTGTAGATCTGACACCCATCCAAATACCAGGCTGTGAGATCAAGAGCATCTGGGTTCGGATATCTCATCTTGCCATTTTCCTGAGTTAGCAGATCCGGGAAGTCCCAACTTAATGTTGCTCTGAAGCAGTATAGATTGAAATTGTTCACCTGGGAGAACAGGTCCCAGGATGGTGTTCCCCACTGAATGAAGATTTCGTTCAGGACTGAACTGTGCATCTCCCACTCATGATCTGTGAAGAAATATCTAATGAGACTGTCTGCTAGAGAGTTTTGCACACCTGGAAGATATGTTGCCAACATTGTGATATAGTTCTGGATGCACAAGTTCCTTAAGTGAAAAAGAGATTTTGCTCCTCCTTGGTTATTTATATAGAAGACAGTCATCATGTTGTTTGCCATTATCTGGATGTCTGGACCGTGCAAGTGGGAGGAATGCATTGCAGGCCAATTGGACTGCCCTTAGTGCTAGGAGATTAAGGTGCATCATGGCCTCCTGAGAAGACAACATGCCTTGTGCCATGTGACTGCCCATGTGCACTCCCCATCCTATGAGAAACATATCTATGATTATGGTCACATAGGGTGTGGGCAGAATGAAAGGGACTATAGCAAACAACTGATCTAGGTTCGTCCACCTACAAAAGAAGCTGTGACCTTGGTGGGGATAGTTACCTTGGTATTCATGTTTTCTCAGGCTGGTGAGTAAACAGACTGAAGTCAGGTCTGTAGAAAACAGAGATGAACCCTGCAAACACTGTTAGATAGATGCTAGGCCACAGGGCCTTGTGTAAGGAAAGACAGACTGACTGTGGTTCAAGGTCTGATGATGACTTTTTTTGTCAGGTTGTTCATGGACTGGATTTGCCCATAAGGAGTTAGGCTTTGCTGAGGTAGAGTCTAGGGTTGCTTCTACTAAGTCTATGCATTTTGTAGGAATCATAGGAGACTTTTCCCTGTTTACATAAATTCCCAAGGATGCCACAAAGTAAAGCAAAGATAAGTCATGGCTGGGTCATCAGCAACCAGGCCCAGTGTTCAGAGCCGGCATGCACAATGATGGAACAGGAGTCAAGAGTTGGCTGGGTCAGGATACCAGGAGATCAGAGAGAGGAGACAAACATGAGAAAAGAAAAACGAATTGGTAACAAGAGTCAGGATGGGTCAGAATACCAATAGTCCAGAGGCAGGAGACAAACAAGTATGGGCTGGATGAGTGGACTATAAGGTGGATAGAAAGCTGGCTAGATCGTCGGGCTCAATGGGTAGTGATCAACGGCTCCATGTCTAGTTGGCAGCCGGTTTCAAGTGGAGTGCCCCAAGGGTCGGTCCTGGGGCCGGTTTTGTTCAATATCTTCATTAACGATCTGGAGGATGGCGTGGACTGCACTCTCAGCAAGTTTGCAGATGACACTAAACTTGGAGGAGTGGTAGATACGCTGGAGGGTAGGGATAGCATACAGAGGGACCTAGACAAATTAGAGGACTGGGCCAAAAGAAACCTGATGAGGTTCAACAAGGACAAGTGCAGAGTCCTGCACTGAGGACGGAAGAATCCCATACACTGTTACAGACTAGGGATCGAATGGCTAGGAAGCAGTTCTGCAGAAAAGGACCTAGGAGGGAACTGACCTTATTTAATCTGCAGAAGAGAATAGTGAGGGGGGATTTGATAGCAGCCTTCAACTACCTGAAGGGGGGCTCCAAAGAGGATGAAGCTAGGCTGTTCTCAGTGGTGTCAAATAGAGGGGAATGATCAAGTCCCTCGATTTGCTGGAAATGCTCCTACTTATACTTATCTCATCATAGAAGGCAATCAGGTTGGTCAGGCCTGAATTTCCCTTGGTGAATCCATGCTGACTGTTCCTGGATTCCTTGAGGACCTTCTCTATGATTTTTCCGGGGACTGAGGTGAGGCTGACCGGTCTGTAGTTCCTGGGTTCTCTTTCTTCCCTTTTTTAAAGATGGGCACTATATTTGTCTTCTTCCAATTTTCTGGGACCTTCCCCTATTGCCACGAGTTTTCAAAGATAATGGCCAATGGCTCTGCAATCACATCAGCCAATTCTCTCAGCACCCTCGGATGCATTAGATCCAGCCCCATTGACTTGTGCATGTCCAGCTTTTTAAAATAGTCTTTAACATGTTCTTTCACCACTGAGGGCAGCTCACCCCCTCCCCATACTGTGCTGCCCAATGCAGCAGACTGGGAGCTGACCATGTCTGTGAAGACTGAGGCAAAAAAAGCATTGAGTACTTCAGCTTTTTTTCACATCATCTGTCACTAGGTTGCCTCCCACATTCAGTAAGGGTCCCACACTTTCCATGACCTTCTTGTTGCTAACATACCTGTAGAAACCCTTCTTGATACCCTTCATATCCCTTGCTAGCTGCAACTTCAACTGTGCTTTGGCCTTCATGATTACACCCCTGCATGTTCAAGCAATATTTTTATACTCCTCCTTAGTCATCTGTCCAAGTTTCCACATCTTGTAAGCGTCCTTTTTGTGTTTAAGCTCCCCGAAGATTTCTATCTTAAGACAAGCTGGTCACCTGTCATATTTGCTATTCTTTCTCCATATCGGGAGGGTTTGTTCCTGTACCCTCAATAAGGCTTCTTTAAAATACAGCCAGCTCTCCTGGACTCCTTTCCCCCTCATATTAGCCTCCCAGGGGATCCTGCCCATCAGTTCCCCAAGGGAGTCAAAGTCACAAGGCACACAGTCCAGAGCAGGGTGGATCCCAGTTGCATGGGCAACTTCCTATTCCTGTGCTGGGTTTATATAGAAGCTGTGAACCAATCAGGACCCTCAACATTCTGTCAATCAGGTTCCAGGATTGAAGTTGTGTGTTAGGGTTCAGCTTCTGCCCTAGCAACTGTTAGCAGGTCACTGGGTGGAAGGCAGGAGCTTACTAGCTCTTAAGTGTCCTGTGCACTGGCATTGAAGACCTCCGGTCCTTTATAGACTGCTGACTGAACTTCCTAGCTCGCGATACCTGTTAGGAGCCAACTGTCCAGGTAAGGAAGATGGCAGAGGTCCTTCATCTCATCTGATCCACCACCACTGAGAAGACCTTCTTGAAGACTCATTATGCTGTTAGCAGTGAGAATGAAAGTACTCTGAACTGGTAGTGCCCTTGTCCTACCAGAAATCTGAGGAATCTTCTATATGTCCTGTAGACGAGCGGACTCACCCCTGCGGCGCCTCCTGCTAGTGACTTCTGGGAATTAGCTCGATTCAGCTCCGGAGCGCTCTCTGCAGGCCGGTGATCCGCCTGTTCTCTGGCCCCCGTGTCCCTCCCTGGACCCGGTGCCCTTTTACATGGGGTGCTGCCCCCTAGCAGTAACCCTTTTCTCTCAGGGTCTCCCCTCCCCAGGGAAACCCCCACCCTCTATCCCCACCTTGCCTCAGTATGTGGCTATTGCCAGCCATTGTCTAGCCCCTGCGCCCTGAGGCAGACTGCAGTATCAGCCTACTCATCACTGGCAAGGTTGGGTTTGGACCTGCTGCCTTGGCCTACCCCTGGGCTGCCCTCTGCAACCCCCAGTACCTGTTAGCCCAAGGCTATCCAGGCTGGAGCTCCTCAGCTCCTCAGCCTTTCCCCAGCCCTGCTTCACTCAGGTATCCAGTCTCAAGCTCCCTGCAGCTAGGCCCTTCTCTCTCTGAAGGCAGAGAGAGACTGCCTGTACTTCTGGCTTCCCTGGCCTTTTATAGGGGCCAGCTGTGGCCTGATTGGGGTGTGGCCCAGCTGCAGCCACTTCCCCAATCAGCTAGGGTTTTACCTTGCCCTCTGCAGGGCTTTTCCAACAATTTCCAGGCTGGAACGGGTGGTCACCCCGCTACAGTCCACATAAAAATAAGCATTTTTATATTGAGAGCTGTGAATCACATACCCTTCTCCGGGGAGGGAATTATGGATGCCAATATAACTATGCAGAATATTCATTTGCAAATAAAAATATTCCATGGACATAGATTGAGAATGGGTCTCTATCCTCCTTTTTCCTTTGGGTCTATGAAATATTGGGAGTAGGACCATTCCCCTTGATGTTGAGGTGGCATTCACTCTATACCCACTCACTAGAGGAGAATATTCATCTCCTGACAGAGGATCACCTAATAAGAGTGGTCCTTGAAGAAGGGCTGAAAAGGGGGTTTGTATGGCAGAAAGGAAAGAAACGTGAGCAAGCGAGAGTAGAGAATATCCAAGACTCAACTGTCCATTTTTTGCCCCCTAGTTGTTGGTGAAGTATGCTAGGTGTCACAAAAAGTTCAGGGGAGAATCATAGGGGATGGCATCACCAGTGGTATGCCATTCTTGAGCATCCTGTCAAAAGTAATCGCTAGATGGTGGATTAGGTTGAGCGGATAATGCCAAAATGGAGGAGGCTGCATACCTCGGTCTTTGTACCTTCTGATGTTTGTGTAGCAGTTCTTTTGGATGCTGGTGACAGAAAGGTTGTGGGGGAGGCCTTGTTTACAGTGTTTCCTCTTCAGAGCTGGGGCCCAAATGCCCACAGAGTAGAGGGATGTCTTGGTGTCTCATCAGTCTTCTTGTTAAAGTGGTTGGACTCAAAGGGCAAGTCCTTTTTTGTATTCCAGAAGCCTGTGCTCACTGTGTGGAGAATCAGCAAAGAATCCTGTGGCACCTTATAGACTAACAGACGTTTTGCAGCATGAGCTTTCGTGGGTGAATACCCACTTCTTCGGATGTGTGGAGAATGTTGTTGTTGTTGCAGCGTTATATTTGATATGAAATTTTATCATTTATACACATTTACAATAGGATTACCAGCACAATTTCTAACATTCACCTGCACTACCTACTCTGTAGTGTAGCAGGGACATGAGGCCATATATGAAAATGAGAGCTACTAAACAAATATTGCAGAATGAAACTTGACAGCTCATGTTGACAAAAAAGATAGAAATGGTACAGCCTACATGGCCCATTGCAAAGGCCGTCAACAGGAAATGAGCAACCATTTTAGGAAGAAATGTGTTAATAGTCTATATAAAAGAGTATGGCTTAAAACATTTGAGGTCACCACCATACAGATGAATATGATTATATAGTCATAAGATTTAGGCCATAATTTTCTAACCTAAGTGCCCAAATTAGGTTCTTACATCCACATTTTGGCTCCTATATCAGATTGGCCTTAATGTCAGAGGTGCTGAGGACTACTGTTTTTGTCTATTCTAAGTATTTGTAAAAGTATCTAGAGGTGTCTGAATAAATGATTTAAAGAATTATGAATAAATGCGTACTTTGCAATCATAACATATCCTTTATCTCATGTTGATTTTTGTATTACATAATTTCATTTTAAATCACCATAGATGTCTACTACTCCACCAGTAATAGATCTGATGTAATTTACATAAATTGGCATAACATGAAAGCGACAAAGAAGCAATTATAATTTGTAGAATTAGCCTTCCTGCTTTTAACTCCCAGGTAAAATCAGATAAAAAAAATTAGGGCTGTTCTCTAAATCTAAAGATTACTTTTTGTCAACACCCTGAATCTTTGATTAAGTGAATCTCTGACTCAATAATAAGATCAGAATCATTATATTTTTCCGTATTATAATATTATCAGTGTTACAGAATTATTTTAAATCTGGATTCTTACCAGAGGGAAATGACCTTTAAATGCTTCAGGGCAATCTATGCTTAATGGATTTGTGTACAAATATAGACTACACAAATTTCCAAAAATTCTTTGTGATCATTGACAAACATACAACCTTGAATGTGATAAATAATAGTGACTTTTATAAGTAAAACTGATCATCATTATTATTTCTGGTGTTGTGCTTCTGTAAACAGCATCCTGTGCACACAGCAGAGATTAACAAAAGTTTGGGATTATTTTGCAATGACTGGGAGGATTTTTGTTGATGAAGATGTCATTTATTTAATAATAGGAAGAGGACATGACATTATTAAAGGGAACACCATTTCCTTTTTCATTTCATTCTCTCTGTTTGGAATCACAAGTATTCATGTATTTCGAGACACCTGGCTTAAAAAACAAACAAACCACTGAATAAACTGCATCAAATGAGGAAGCTTTGGAGCTTGGTTGATCTGAATTACATGACCACTGATAGCTAAGGGAGTTCAGTCTAAAAAGACAGGCATACTCAAATGTACTACAGAAATTCTGTTTCCCTATTTTAACTTGCCTTTGCTGAACCAGCATGTGCAGTGTTACCTACTGAGAATTCAACTATTCTGTGAACTAACCCATTATCTGATTTGTATGCAAAACAACATTCACCATATCACAGCTCTGGAACAGAAAAGGTATGGTTTTGATTATCTGGATCATATAGGGGTTACCAAAGGCCTGAGTCACCTATTAATTTAATCTTCTACAACAGGAGTGGGGGGTAGAAAATGACAATTGTTTAAAAAGTGCCATTTTCTCAAAATGCAAAGTGCAAGAGAATGAATAGATTCCAGAAAGAAGCAAGGAGGTTTTTGTTTTGTTTTTTAAAGAACAAAACGTTACCTAATAGCACATTTACTACAGAATCACAGTTGTGCTTCCAAGACCCTATTATACTTCCATTAGCTCTATTTAGCATCTCATTCTATCTTTAAAACACCCACCATTTGGTCTGAAATTGCCCATCTTTGGTTTTAGGCTAAAGATGATTGTTTGAGAGTGTTAGGGTTAGCTAGCTTGTTCAGTTGTAGGGCTCTGAAAATGTTACATTTGTTAATATTTTAAAATGTATCTATTTAGACCTCTAGTAACTCAAAAGTAGTTGGAGCTGAACACTTGCAATTTTTGCATAAAATTGGGGTTTGGTACACAATTGTATTGTGTATTGGCAGTTCTTTCACGCTTGTTGCCTTCTTGTGCTCCAGAATCTAGGCTTTCATTTAAATGTAATCTTTATTAACTATTTCACTGCTCATCAAACCATGTAAGACAGGAGATGGAGGATCATATTAAGAATGTCTATGCAATCTACTGTGAGTGACAGCTTGTTTTGGCACCACAAGTCTTGGGAGATACAGCCAATTTCCTCCCCCCACCCACACTCACAGTAAAGAAGGGACTATGCAGAACCAGCAGGGTAAGTTAATTAATTATTGGAGATATACCAATCAATCTCCTAGAACTGGAAGGGACCTTGAAAGGTCATTGAGTCCAGCCCCCTGCTTTCACTAGCAGGACCAATTCTTGCCCCAGATCCCTAAGTGGTCCCCTCAAGGATTGAACTCACAACCCTGGGTTTAGTAGGCCAATGCTCAAACCAATGAGCTATCCCTCCCTCCCATAATGGGGCCTCAAACTCGTGCAATAGTAACAATCCCCATCCTAAGCCTTCAGTGCAAACTTTTACTACTTGGGAAACAGAATTAATTACATTAAGTCCTGCTCTTATTGAAGTCAACTGCAAAACTTCCCTTGTCTCCAGCAGTACAGGATCAGGTCCTAAATTGTCAGAAGAAGACTATTATCCTATGTGAACAAGCCACTAGAGAAAGGTGCATAACACACTGAAAAAATGGGTGATCTATACATAAGTAGCCCCATTTTACAGACAGCATAGCCAACAATATAGCAGATTCTTGCTATGAAGCAGTGTGACATAGTGGATGGGTTTTTTGTCTTTCATAGTAGATAGCTGTGCTCCCTTCTCAGCTGGTGTGACTTCTCACTGGGGTTTTAGATATTTATTAATCATAAGAGTTGTAAAGGGTATAGAATCACACCTGTCAGTAGAAGAGTTGATTCTAGAACTCATGAGTTCGTGCTTTCGAGTTATTATTAATTATATTTGTAGCTGCTCTATTGGGGGCTTGTGCTGTTCCATGTGGTCCCTCCAGAAAGAAGGATGGACTTTAGGAGTCATGTGTTGGTTCAGGAAGGTGGTCAGAGGAAAGAGCTTAGCTTTTTCCCCCCTTGCCTCTCCTCCACCATTAGAGCTGCTTTGGTGGATGAGCAGAGTCTCTGCTCCTGTGGTTTCCCAGAACAGTGTGTACTACAGGGACTGAGCCTTAGAATAGTCAGGAGTTTTGGCATAGTGCCAAAATCAAGCAGTGGCAATTCCAGCAACAGCAGGAGAATGATAATTTTCAAAAGTTTTTACTCAGTCATATCTGAAAAGAATATCATGGGATGAACAAAACACATCTCTCTAACCCCAGAGCATTTTCCCTGTCAGATGTCAAAGCCCTGCTGCAAACAATTGAGTGTCTCAAAAAAAGGTTGCAAAACTATTTTATAATGGAAGGTATTACGCAACCTGATTATTGTCAGGAACCAAGGCCTGCAGCAGAGCTAGTCTGCTGGCTGCCTCACCAGTACAGCTGGCCTGCAGCAGGCTGTCTGACTAGCCCTGCCACCTGACTGGCTGGGGAGGCTAACAGGTTGGCTCTTAAGCCAGCAGCAGCAGCTGCTCACTGGCTTCTCAACACTCATGCCCACCACTGTGCCGGCTCATTTGTTACCTTGTTCCTGCTACTCTTGCCTTGCACACTCTAGCCTGTCTCTGCTTTGAGCCCACCCCCGCCTTGCCTGACTCCTATGCATGGGCATAAAGGGTGGAGTGACCACAACACTCCTTTGGTTCCCTTGCAATTCAAAGCCCATGTTAGCTGAGGCTCTGAAAGTGGAGATGAATGGCAGGTGGTGGGATCCACACTTGAAGAACCACAGTTACAGTAGGATAAGTAACTGCACTTTCTTCTCTGAGTATGCATCAGTGTGGATACCACTGTAGGTGACTGGCAAGCAGTATTCTCTCGGGATGGTGGGACTGGGGCATATCAGCTGTGTCAGTTGAAGCAAGTATCACTCTCCCAAATTTGGCATCTGATCTAGCAGCTAATTCCAGCATATAATGCTTGACAAACATGAGAAAGTTGTTCCACACAGCTGTCCTGCAGTTTTCAGATATCAGTACACTTCAGAAGCAGGCAGAAAATTTTTTTGGGGGCCGGGGGAGTGAGCCTTAGTAGTCTGTGAGGAGAGATACGCCAACTAGCTGGTAATACAGATTCAGACACACAGCATTACCCATTTTGACAGCCTTTACAATGAAATAGCGTGGCCCATGAAGTGGCCAACTCTGGTCACAAATAAACATGGGAACAGCAAAGGATTTGGTTCTATCAGTGTAATACTGCAAAGTTCTGGAAACATGCAGAGTGTGAAGTTTCTTCTCCTCTTGCGTGGAATGAGATCTTGGGAAGAACTTAAGTAAGCTCACTCAGTGGTTTAAATGAAACTCTGAAACTACCTTGGAATTAATTTGGCATGTAATGCGGTATATGGGGGTTCTGCCAGGAGTACCTGAAGCTCATTCATTCTCCTGACCAAGGTGATGATTACCGAGACTACTGTTTTGAGATGGATGAAGCACTTTGAGAGGGACTCAAAGGGTGTCTCCAAAAGCTTTAGGAAAAGTACATGGAGGTTCTATGCTAGAGTAGGTTCTCTGAGCGATGGATAAGCATGCATTTGGCTCTTGAGAAACTTGGACACAGTCAGATAAGAGAAGACAGAGACCAATTGTACTGGTGGATGATACACCAATATTGATGTCAGGTAAATGCTGATTGAGCTAAAAGAAAGTCGAGTGTTTTAATTGCAGCAAATAGTTGAGGATCTTTGATGGTAAGGCATGAATGAGAACTAGACCATGTTGGGTAGCCCATACCAAGACCCTGTTCCATTTGGAGAAGTAAGTTTTCCTGCTCTGTACCAGGATTTCTTGAACCTGTTAAGAGCAGTATCTTTCCATGGAGCTTTCCAGCTAGCAACCATGCCAACAAGTGTAGGGACTTCAGGTCCAGGTGGAAACTTCACCTGATCTTGTGACAACAGGACTGGGTGGCCTGGGAACGCGATTGATGGTTGTGTGGACATTTGTAAGAGGTATTTCAGCCAGAACTGCCTAAGATATGAAGATGAGCATGGCCTAATTGTGTCTGGCTTTGGTAATCACTCTGATTCTGCTTGTCTTCAGTGGGAAGTGTATATACCCAGGCCTTGATTGCACTGCAGAAGGGTAGCATCTGGCGATGATCTCAGCCTCACGCCATCTCTAGAATAGAAGTTCAGACACTTAGCAAAGAGGACTATCAGTGGAGCCTCCCAGTGATAAAATATCAACTTGGTGACAGACTTTAGCAGCGAACACCTGCAGTTGGTGACAGACTCTGCTTACAAAGTCTGCCAAGTTGTTACTGACTACTAGGAGGTACAGAGGTACTGGGATTATGACATGCAGTGACACCATGTAGTGCATAGCTGATATGCTGCCCAATCACACTACACTACTGAGTGTTGCAGGACAGGGCGGAACTCCACGTGCACCACTCTGATAGCTCTGAGTTTTAAGAGCCATATGCAATGCCATGTCCTCTGGGGGGGCATATCCCTTGCATCTCTAAATGGTCCAGAGCTCCCCAGACTCAGTAATGCCAAGAGCAGGGAAAGAGTCAGGTTGGACATTGTTGGGATGCAGCCACCAGTCTAGAACCAAGAGGACATCAGAGGGCATTAGGACTTTCTTGCTTATGGGGTGTATTACAGGGGAGTAGACTTACCTGAGCCAGAGTTGTAGTGACCTCAGGTGAAGTCTAGCAAGTGTGGTGCACATGTTCATGCAGACATATGGCATAATCATGAGAAATAAGTTTGTGTTGTTGTAACCAGGTGCATTTTAACCATGTTCAGTAATGAATGAAGTGGGAGGAATCTGTCCTCTGGCAAGTAAGGCCTCGTTGCCATGGAATCTATCCTGGCCCCTACAAACTCTGTCGTCTGTGATGAAATAAGAAATAATTTCTCACTGTTCACCAGGAAGTCCAATGGAATGAAGAGAGAGAGGGTGTAGTTGAGGCTTGTCAGTGTTTCCTTATGTGATTGGCCCCAATCAGACAGTTGCCTATGCAGGGTTAAACATGGATTCCTTTCTTTTTTAGGTTTGCCATCACCATGCAAGGCATTTCATAAGGACTCTCATTGCAGTGGAGAGTCTATTTTGTACTGGTAATGAATTGGCCCCTTTGTAAATCTCACATACTTCCTGTGGACCAGGTGGATGGCAATGTGAAAGTATGTGTCCTGTATGTCAAGCCACAAGCCAGTCCTGAGCCACAAGAGATGAAATGATGGCTGCAAGTATTAGCATCCTGAATTTGAGGCAGCATATGTACTCGTGCCATCTCTTGAGGTCTAGGACAGGAATAATAACCCTTTTCTTCTTCAGAATAAGGAAATGTTAGGAGTAGAAGCCTATTTCCCTGTATTCTTGCAGCAGCTCCTCTATACTCCTCTAACAAGGCTATTTCTTGTTGTAATAGGCTGTCAAGGAAGGATCCCTGTAATGAGGAAAGACAGTGTGTAGAGGGCAAGGAATGAATATGGATGGGGTAGCCATAAGCTATGATGTCTAACACGCATTTATCATCTGTAATCTTTACCACCTGTGATGGAAAGTGGTGAGGTGATTTCCAAATGTCTGCTCTGGGTACATGCATGTGTGAGTACAACAGATAGATTTAAAAGACCAAAACCAAACTTTATTTAAAACTGCTTACAACTTAATTAAAATAACGATTTAAGGTTTAATTTCCTCCTACTGCTTACTCCCCGTCTGATGTTTTAATGCTCAATAGTGAACTGTCATGTCCTAAACAGAGGATGATGCTTTTGGGGAAAGAAGAAGCAATAGTGTAAAAGCAAAAACATGAACTCATGGGGAAAATTCTTTTTTTCATGCAAATACAAATGATACATTATCTGTTTTAGGCATTAAGGGAGCTTTTATGTATTCATTTTTATGTATTAGTTTAACAGAATATTTTTCAAACTTTTCCATTCATTGTTAACATTTTCAACATCTTAGCAATTTGGAGTGAGACACCTTCATTTTGGATTCATTTTACGGTAGTCCATGAAGTCTTTTCACCCTTGTAACAAATGATATGTTTCAATGAGACATTTAAAATCCCACTCAATGATTTGAAACCTCTTTAATTTAAATCTGTTTTAGCTTGAGAGATCTGTTTCTAAGCTCATTATGACATTGTCTCCTTTTCAAAGAGGGTATCTGAGAGAGCCCACTAAATGTCACCATCTCTATGCACTTCCTCCCCACTACATTGTAACCATTTCTCAAAATATTTTTTCTGTCTCATAATGCAAAGCATCAGCAAGAAGGGTAATTATGCTAACTACTTGTCAATGTCAAAATCTAACATAGCTTTAGAGATTGATTACCTCTGCTAATTGTCAGCAAGGGTGTATCAGTGAGACAAATACTTTTTATAAAAGGGTATTTGAAATGCATATGCTGCAGCAAAGTTTCATATGTTAGAAGGTCAGGGTAATTTCACATTTCATTTTATATTTATTAATGAGAGGGAAAGAAAAGATGGAACAGGGACATATGAACAGGTAGGAATTATGTATTCTGAATGATACCTTTAACCACAGATGACACTGTGTCAGTGAAACTAAAATCCACTGTTAACATAACCATGACTGACAAAGTGCAAAATATGCTAATACAATACTTGAGAAGGATGCCATCAATGCTGCCAGCAATTTCTGGGCCCAAGGGGCTGTAGTTAGTATGCCCATTCCCTTTGCACAGCTTCATTTTCTTTTCCTTCTCCTTCCCCTTTACTGTTGAGAATGTTTAGGACTCCAGAGTCCACACTGTAAAAGTGAGGGACCCTATGAGGATCATCATTTATTATATGGAGATATACCTATCACATAGAGCTGGAAGGGACCTTCAAAGGTCGTTGAGTCCAGTCCCCTGCCTTCACAGCAGGACCAAGTACTGTCCCTGACAGATTTTTGCCCCAGATCCCTAAATGGCCCCCTCAAAGATTGAGCTTACAACCCTGGGTTTAGCAGGCCAATGCTCAAACCACTGAGCTACCCCTCTCCTGCAAAAAAGAGATAAGCTTGTGGAGGTGAACAATATGCAAAGGAGTCAAAGTCAAGATTTTTTTTCATCCATGAGCCAAAGGATTTTCAGTTAGTTAGATTTTCTCTACTCAATCTACATTTCAGAATAGACAGTTGACTTTTTTCAGGTAAATCTAAAGCAACTTAAAAATTGGGGGCACTAGGAAGAGCTTTATACAACTTAATTCAAATTTATAGGGATTTTAAAAGTCCAGCAAATCTTACAAGGTATTAAGAAGACTCGGATATTATTATTACAATTACATTGATAATGGAGGATCTGCTCCCACAGAGGGACTATTACATACAGAGGAATCAGAAGAAAACTGAGTCTCCAGGACACCATAGGTGTATTGCCACTCCAGCCACTGACTCATTTGAATAATACTTTGTGTTTGGCACTTTGCAAACATTACTTAATACAGTCTCACAATACATCTGTTAAGTACATGGATAATTGTGTGTGTGGCATGGAAGAGCCTGGATGATCTCTTCCTGTCCTCACCTCCTTTTAAAAAAAACACCTGGAATTTCCCAGGTAATACAGAAAAAACAACAATCCATAAATGGGACTATTTGGCTTGACCCTACTGGAAAGCCTAGTCCTGCATTAAATCACAGAAATGCAGGGCTGGAAGGGATTTGAAGAGGCCATCTAATCCAGCCCCCGGCACCGCGATAGTAAACCTAGATGATCCCTGACAAGTGTTTGTCCATCCTGTTCTTAAAAGCCCCCCAGTCATGGGGATTCTACAACTTCCCTTGAAAACCTATTACAATGTTAACTATCTTTACAGTTAGAAAGATTTTTCCTAATATCTAACCTACATCTCCCTTGCTGAAGATTACACCAATTATTACTTGTCCTACCTTCAGTGGACATGGAGAACAATTGATCACTGACCTTTTTATAGCAGCTCTTAATATATTTGAAGACTGTTACCAGGTCTCCCCTACCCCCAGTCTTTTCTCAGTTCTTTTAACCTTTTCACATGTTAAGTTTTCTAACCCTTTCATCATTTTTATTCCTCTCCTATGGACTCTCCAGTTTATCCACATCTTTCTGAAAGTGTGGTGCCCCAAACAGGACACAGTACTTCAGTTCAGCCCTCACCAGCTAGCTAGAAGACAAAAAACCCAAACCAAACAAATGTGTGTATACATAATATATAAATACAGTGCAAAATTTAATTCAAGCTCAACTATGTTGAATGAACTATGTAGGTATATATGTACACCTCTACCCCAATATAATGCAACCCGATATAACGCAAATTCAGATATAACGCAGTAAAGCAGCACTCCGGGGAGGGATGGGGCTGCGCACTCCAGCAGATCAAAGCAAGTTCGATATAACGCGGTTTCACCTATAACACAGTAAGATTTTTTTGGCTCCCGAAGACAGCGTTATATTGGGGTAGAGATGTACATGTATAATATTTCTGACTCATGTATTTGACTACATATATTCACATGCATTTCCCCAGTTATTAATGCATTCTGGTAATATTTGTCTTTATCTAAACAAACCAGTGCGTCTTGCCAGTTGAAGTTCTGTGGTGATTTTGCAGAATACCTTTTCAACTAATTTATTTGGAATAGAAACAAATTTACATTCTCAAAAGCAATTCAAAAGATAAAAATAGACCAAATACTTTAGCTCTGTATGCTTTCTTAAAAATAAAGGAAAAACCATCACATGATTTATAATATGAATTGCAGTTCAGCATATTTTTCAGTAGCAATTATAAGTTACATATTGTCTATGCATGCAAATTTGATGCAGTGCCCAAAGCACTTAGAAGCACACTCTTCCTGTACTCTTTATTCAAGCAAAACACCCACTGAAGTAAACTAGAATTTTGTCTGAGCAAGGTATGCAGGATGAGGTTCTTTAATTGCCATGCTACAAACTTTTTGTTCTAATGTTTTGCCTTGGTCAAATTTAAACACTTACCCTCTCCTACTTTTTAATATGTCTCATTCCTACATCAGCAAAAAATTAACACTAGGCCACACTATAATTTAATGTTGCTAATTGAAATGTAACACTGCACAGCAACTTTTGTATCCTCTCAGCAACACAAGTAGCAATAAAAGACAAAAATAAATTGGTCCTTTACTCATGAGCTAAAAATGTTGCAGACGCAGCTTGCTCAGCCACTGTAGGAGGGAAAAATTCATATTGGTCTGAAGCTACATATCATTCATCATTTTACCTATCTAGATATTCATACAGCATTTACCACCATGATAAGCAGCAATGATGGGATTTCAAGAGCTACACTTCCCTTTTCAGATGGAAGACTGGCAGGTGTGACACAGGTAATTTAAGTGTGGGGAAGAGGGAAAAAGATAAGATCCTTGGCAGGGAAGGGGTAGAGGTGGTGGTTGTCATAGGGTAGATACAAACAATAATGTGTTTTAAGAGAACATCACTTTGAAAGCAGTTCTCCAATCCAGTTCAATTTAATCTATGCCACTGACCCACCTCAAGTTACCTATACAAATGTGGAAAACCAGAACTGTAGGAAGTTATTCCTAGGTTTATATATGAGTCAAAGTTGATCATTAATAACAAATCTCTCAATTGGCTATAGTGCATGTTTATGTCTACTGAAGACAAAAATGAAAATAAAGCCTTAGCTTACTATAACAAAGGCAGTGAATTTTCCACCACTCGTCTATAATGATTGACAAAGTACATTAATGAAAGGTCGTTATTACTGATTTACACTTCTACATTTTGTCAGGCTCCCAATATTGGGACTACTGTCAATACAACCCTTACAGGCAATATAGATCAAACACCCAACACAGAGTTATAAATGTGCACAATTGCTTCCTTTCCACCCTCACAACCCCAACCACTTTTGACTGATACCTTTGTGGAAGTTTTGGGAAACCTGAAGTTGCTTACTGGTATCTTCTCAGAGATATTGATATCCTTGAGCAGAAAATGCACACTGAAGGAAACCTCAGGCTAAAACTAAATCTTGTCCTACATCAATGACTTTTAAAAACATTTTTCTGCCCCTTTCATGTGCTACTCTAACCCTTTGTGCCTAAGGACTTTGCATTCACAATCTCCCTTCCCTGATTCTGGTACTAATTAGACATATCAACACACTAGCTATACTTGGATGAGAAAACAAAAATGAAAATAACACACTGGTCCTTGATACTCAGCTTTGGGCAAGGAGCACAGAGCACAGCTCAGGAGGGTGAAAGGTTTGGTTCCTCAAACATAAATAAGAGCACCCTCATTCCTATTATAAATTATGCTGGTTGGCGATGGCCCCAAGGAATCATGATGGCAGCTGGGAACTGCCAGAGCACAGGGAAGACCCATATCCACTTTCCCCAACCATGTTAGCTGCAGGGCGGGGGCTCATCATAGGAGCAATTACACCAGCTCTATACGACTGGAGGATTCCTCTACCTTGGAGTTATCCTCCTGTGTGTCTGGTTATGGTTGCTTTGCTCCCACAGCATGGCCCAAAGCAAGGATAATTCAGGGACAGTCTGGGGCATTATTACATGAAAAACATTATGAGAAAATGTATACAGTAAAACATGCATGTTTATTACAACATTGCCAGCAACAAAACCACCTTAGCCAATGCACGACGCTGCTAGTGGAAGATTATAAATATCTGCTCCTACACAACCATGGACACAGCAGCACCTGATGCTGATTTTGCAACTGTCATTAGGGCTTTTCTTACTTCTGAGGCTTTACTACTGTAGTATGACCTACTTAGGGCTACCCTAGAAGTACAACCTGGAAACTTCAGCTACTGTGGAATGTAACTGCCCACCAGAGCAAGGTTGCCAGGAGGAAAATGTCACACCTCTTCGCAAGTGTTTGCACAGGCTTCTTGTGGCATCTAAATTCAATTTAAAGTGTCAGTGATCAGGGCTGGCTCCAAGGTTTTTGCCACTCCAAGCAGCAAACAAACAAACAAACAAAAACGGCCATGATCGCGCTCTGCAGCTCTACTGCTACCGCTTCAGTCTTCAGCGGCAGTTCGGCGGCTGGTCCTTCGTTCCGAGAGGGACCTGCCGCTGAATAGCTGCTGAAGAGCCGGACGTGATGCCCCTCTCCGTTGGCTACCCGAAGCACTTGGTTGCTGGGCTGGTGCCTGGAGCCAGCCCTGTCAGTGATGATCTTTAAAGCCCAGAATTGTCATGGACCCAGGTATTTATGAGATTGTGCCCTGGCCCTCTGTCCTGTCATAAAAGTTAAGATCAGCTGGGAAACACTAATTATTGGAACATTCATTTGAATATTCCACTTCTTGTGGGGGGGATTTCTCAGCCCACGGCCCCCTTATTTTGAGTTTCTTATCCTTAACAGTTCATAAGAGTCTGACTCTAGTGACTTTTAGGGCAAGATGCAGTTATCTTGTTCAGCATCTGATGAGATATTTTGTGCTTTAAATTTTTGTGACTGTCAGGATGACAGGCACTATGGAAACTGAAAGAAAGAAAGAAAGAAAGAAAGAAAGAAAGAAAGAAAGAAAGAAAGAAAGAAAGAAAGAAGTCAGCCTTTTATTTAGCTATTACAATAAGTGACAGATACTCTCATTATGAAATTCCCCTAGCTCTTTGTTATCCTACTTGAACCTTAGAACTATGTCACCTGACTCATCTGTACTGTAGATTGAAACACATTTTTAGGATAATACAGCAAGATTTTAGAGCAGTTCTGTTGGACAAGGAGAACGGATATTTCCCAAAGGCAAAGATCAACATCACATGGCTGATCCAATCAGAAGAAAACAACTGACAGTCCTGAATACAGGTTCTATGTAGTGTCTTCACCTTCCATTGCCACAAAATATTTTTCATAATGTAACTCAAGAGAAGAGGCTTAGATGATAACAGAAATAACAAGTCATTTCACATTCAGATAAAAAATGTAACAAACATTAAACAGACTTTGCATGGAGTTTAAAGCAAAGCTTCCAGTGACTTAATCAATAAGCTTTCTTGTACTGACAAAGTGGATTATGCTCTGATAAACTGTTTTTGTTGTTGTTGTTGTTTGGGTTTTTTCTGGAAAAGCAACAGAATGGACCAAGGTATGGGAGTAACTTTACCTGCTGCCGCTTCTCAAATTCCAACTTGATGCGGGATTTGATGCAGTTGCAGGTGTCCTGATATGTCTGCTGCAGAGCAAGTTCCATGAGGTGCTTGTGGTATGCTCCTGCCAGGTTTCCACAGATAAAAATGATAGCGTTTGCCAATATCTAAGGGGGTAAAAAAAGAACAGGCGAGAATGTGAATTTCTTTAAATGAGATACAGTATCAGGAAATAATCACAAGCAGCAGCAAAATAGATTTTTGTAGTTAATATGTTTTGTTCCTGCTTGAAGTTTATATTTAATGGACCTTCTCCTTTCAAAAAGCCCTATTAATTACGGTCACAAAATCCCCAGAGATGACCCATTTTGGTTTTTTTCATTTTAAAAAAAAAATTAGAACTGATGAACAAATGTGTTTGCCTGTTTCATGATATACTGAAAAAGGAATTCAGTTCATGTTCTGTGTGCAATATTGAGCACTAATTAGGTGCTGGCATGCTTTACTACTGCTAAGTGACAGTCTTTTCTACTAATAACTATGTTATTGTTAAGGTCTTTCAACAGACCATTTTCTTTAGTAGTATGAAGTACTCACAGCCAAGAATCACCCAAGTAGGAGGCTGTCAGGCATTTCTTGAGGTTCACCCACCACTATCCTGGAGCTAGAAACATTAAGTTTCACACAAAAAACAAGCGCTAAGGTCTGATACACAAAAGGAGTTAGGTGTCTAAGTCTTAGTTTTAGGATCCACTGAGATTCACAAAAATTCCACTGTACCCGGTTAGTGCCTAAACTCATTTGGCACCTATATTTTGCAATAAAAGCTCCCTAGTGTGTTTCTGATTCTGACCATGTGCACTTTGCTGCTTCCCACTAGGCACCCAGACACCTATCTCATGCCTACGCATCAGAACAATTCATAAATCAGGGGAAGACAGGCATTTGTCTATCTAAGTTGCATGTGGGGTCCAATCCAGTAGGTGACCTATAAGCATGCCTACTGGATTGGACCCCTCAGCTGAGTTCACACTCAACAGCCAAGGAGGCGCTTCCTCGTAACTTGGTTAGGATACTCACTAGGGATGTTGGAGACTCCCCAGTTCAAATCCCACCTCCACCTGTGGAGGAGAAGCGATTTGAACAGGGATCTGCCACCTCTCAGATGAGTGCTCTAACCACTGGGTTTTGTGGGTCTCTCTCAGTCTCCCTGTTCAAGTTGTTGAACTGTGGATAAATAATTAAAAAGTCATTGGAGTAGGGGGGACTAAACACTGGGTCTACCACATCCTAGACCAATGTGAAAAACCACGAGGCTACAGAGTCATTCTCATGTTGCTTACTCTCTCTCAGTTCCCTCCTTCCCTCCCCCCATGTAGAAATATACAATTAGGGCACTCATATCTTATCTTTGCCCTGTAATGACATCATGCAATAACCATACAATTATGATTAAGGCATTTGAGTTTTTGTGGTGCCAGATTAAATTGATTTTTAAAAGACATATTACATGCCCCCCCTTCATAGTTTCACTACAGAGAGAACCACCTTAAAACAACATTAACTCTGTTCTGTATTCATACAATGAATTCTTTTTATATTAAAAATCATAAATGAACACTAAACTAGAAATGTAAAAGAGGATGTTACCATTTGCTATTTTTAATGATCTGAAAATATGAATTATCATTTTTTTTAGTTTAACTTTTATGGCCAGATTCACCAGTACATGCCAGGTGGTTTCTGTTGTTCTCTCATATTGGATCAGATCAATGGTCCATTTAGCCTGGTATTCTAACTTCCAACAGTGGTCAGTGCCAGATGCTTCAAAGGGAATGAACAGAAGAGGGCAACTATCAAGTGATCCATTTCCTGTTGTCCAATCACAGCATCTGGCAGTCAGAGGTTTAGGGACACCCAGAGCATGGGGTTGCATCCCTGAGCATCTTGGTAATAGTATTGATGGGCCTATTCTCCATGAATTTATCTTATTCATTTTTAACCCATTTATACTTTTGGTCTTCACAACATCCCCTGGCAATAAGATTGACTGTGGGTTGTGTGAAGAACTACTTCCGTATGTTAGTTTTAAACCTGCTGCCTATTAATTTCATTGGGTGAGCCCTGGTTCTTGTATTATGTGAAGGGATAAATAATACTTCCTTATTCACTTTCTCCACAACATTCATGATTTTATAGACCGCTATCATATCCCTCCTTTGTTGTCTCTTCTCAAGATCAACAGTCCCAAGCTTTTTAATCTCTCCTCATACGGAAGAAGTTCCATATCCTTAATCATTTTTGTTGAATTATCTGTACCTTTTAAAATTCTAATATGTTTTTTTGAGATGGGGTGACCATAAATGCATGCAGTTTTCGAGGTGTGGGTGTACCATGGATTTATAAATTGGCATTATGATATTTTCTGTCTTCTTATCTATCCCTTTTGTAATGGTTCCTAATATTCTGTTAGCTTTTTTGACTGCCACCACACATTGAGCAGATGTTTTCAGAGAACTTTCTTCAATGATTCCAAGATCTCTTTCTTGAGTGTTAACAGCTAATTTAGATCCCATCATTTTGTATGTATAGTTGGCATTATATTTTCTAATATGCATTACTTTGCATTTAGCAACACTGAATTTCATTTCCCATTTTGTAGCCCAGTCACCCAGTTTTATGAGATGCCTTTGTAACTCTTCACAGTCTGCTCTGGACTTAACTATCTTGAGTAAATTTGTATCATCTGCACACTTTGCCACCTCACTGTTTACCTTTTCCCAGATCATTTATGAATATGTTGAACAGCACTGGTCCCAGTACAGATCCTGGGAGGCACCACTGTTTACCTCTCTCCATTCTGAAAACTGACTGGCATATTGGATCAGATCAATGGTTCGTTTAGCCTGATATCCTGCCTTCCTACCCTTTGTTTCCTATCATTTAATCAGTTACTGATCATGAGAGGATCTTCCCTCTTATCTCACAACTGCTTAGTTTGCTTAAGAGCCTTTGGTGAGGGACTTTGTCACAGGCTTTCAGAAAGTCCAAGTACATAATATCCACTGGATCATCCTTGTCCACATTTGTTGACCCCCTCAAAAATTGTAATAGATTGGTGAGGCATGATTTCTCTTTTCAAAAGTCCTGTTGCTCTTCCTTAACAAATCATGTTCATCTATGTGTTGAATAATTCTGTTCTTTATTATAGTTTTGACCAATTTGCCTAGTACTGAAGCTATGTTTAAAAAATTGGCTTCACATTAGCCAATCAGTCATCTGGTACAGAAGCTGATTTAAGTGACAGATACATAGCACAGTTATCAGAGAGGTAGACGTGTTAGCTTGTATCCACAAAAACAACGAGGAATCTGGTGGCACCTTAAAGACTAACAAATTTATTTGGACATAACCTTTTATGGGTAAAAAACCCACTTCTTCAGATGCATGGAGTGAAAATTACAGACACCGGCATAAATATATATACTTACAAGTGGAGAACCAGTATACATGGCAGAGGGGCATTTCTGGCAAATGATGGCATATATCACATTAGTAGATGGGCAGGTGAATGAGCCCCTGATGGTGTGGCAACACCATCAGAGGACCCAGCCACATTTGAGTTCCTTCAGAATTCTTGCGTGAATACCATCTGGTCCTGGCGACTTATTACGGTTTAATTTATCCATTTGATCAAAACTCTCCTCTACTGACACCTCAAGATGGGACAGTTCCTTGGATCTGTCACCTAAAAAGAATGGGTCAGGTTGGGAAATCTCACTCACATCCTCTGTAGTACAGACCAATGCAAAAAATTCATTTGGGTTCTCCACCATGACCTTGTCTTTCTTGAGTGTTCCTTTCGCATCTCAATAGTCTAACTGTTTGGCAGGCTTCCTGATTCTGATGTATTTAAAAAAATGTTTGGGCTAGTTTTTGAGTCTTTTGCTTAGTTGCTCTTCAAATTCTTTTTTAGCCTGCCTAATTGTACTTTTACACTTTACTTGTCAGAGATCATGCTTCTCTCTATTTTTTTCACTAGGATTTGACATCCAATTTTTAGAGGATGCCTTTTTGCCTCGAAGCACCTCTTTTACTCTGTTGTTTAGCCATGGTGGCATATTTTTGATCCTTGTACTATTTTTTTAAATTTGAAGTATACATTTAATTTGAGCCTCTATTATAATGTTTTTAAACATTTCCATGCAGGTTGTAAGCATTTCATTTTTGTGACTGTTCCTTTTAATTTCCATTTCATTAGCTTCCTCATTTTTGTGTAGTTCCCCTTTCTGAAGTTAAGTATTACTGTAGTGGGCTTCTTTGTAATTTCCCCTTCTCCATCAAGGATATTAAATTTAATTATATTATGGTTGCATGCACACAGAGCTTCTCTCTTCATTCTACCCCTCCTTACATGCCCCTGCTTGCACACAAACACACCATTTCCCATTCTCTTTTGCACACACACACAAATTTCCCAGCATATACGAACATACATAAACACACATGCTGTTCACCACTTGTCTTCTTCCTCTTACATCCTTTACATTTCCCCCCTCCACATGGACACACACAGTGTTGCCTCCTTCCTTCTGTCCTCCTTGCTAAGTAGATTTGGAGCAATAGCTTTGGAAAGAAATAGCTGGGATTTAATGTCCATTTTTGCTGTTATTTTTCATAGCTGAAAGTGTATCTGTCAGTACCGGCTGGTACCAAATAGTTCCCTCAGAGAGACTCATTCAGAATTGCCCTATTTCAAAATGGCTACCATTTCCCATTGTTCTCAGTGGGACTGAGGTTATATACTGATACCCACTTTCAAAATGGCTATCACCTCTCATTGTTCCCAGTGATAATTGGCCCAGGGAAGATGGGGGCTTTTGTAAAGGCATCTCTCAATGCACTCTCTATTCGCAGTACTGCATGCTAGGAATGTGCAGCTTTATTCAACTATACAGTGTAACCCTCCAACTCTTTTACCATAAGCTGGGCCCAGCCAGGACTAAAGATTGCATCCCAGAAGTGTTGCTGCCTTATTGGCAGGCAACCCTCCCTTGAGCAGATAGGAGGCTGGAGGGAGCTAAAGCAGCAGCCCCAGATGTTCCAAAAAAGGGGAACTCTGATGGGTTCTTTACCCCACAGACCAGCAAGGTTACCACCTTTGAAATGGAAAAATAACCCAGCACCCCCCACGTAAGGCAAGCGTGCTGCAACCTCAACCCCCAACCACAAGGCAACTCTACAACCACTACAACTTCAACAGCCACTTATAGTCTCTAGAGAGATAACACATATAGATAAGATTGATAACATTGCATGTCTCCTCACTCTCGGGTGACTCAAACCCTCTCTCACATACAGGCATCATGCACTTGCCTGTTGGTGGGCTGACAGCTGCTGTATTTTTAACAGTTTTGATCTATTATTGCTTAAACTCCAGAAGGGGAACACTGCAGTATCTTTAGCTGGATACAGAAACTTTTAACATTATATCTCCCAGTGTACTGGGATAATAATGCAAACCTTCAAAATATTAAAAAGCATTTAAAAAAACCTGGCAGCTTAAATGATTTTTCTGGAAACTGGCAAATCCATTAAAAAAAAAAAGACAGGCCAGCCAAATACCAGCCAGGTGGTAAACCTAGAGACCAAATGCCTGGGAGAGAGGACATAGGCCCTCTCCCTGGGGTGTCAGCTGAAACAGGGAAAGCAACAAAGAGAGCCAGAAATGGAGGGAGTACCCAGCTCCTGTCACAGACGGACTGTTTTTACTATGTTCCCAATCCCCATTTGGGAAACTCTGCCAAGTGAGGTTTCCCTAGGGCCTGCCACACCATTGTGAAGGAAATGACAACCCGACAGACAGTGCAGCTGACTGCCGCAGCTGTTACCACCTACAGCCTGATCACTAAGTTATTTCAGCCAGGAGGAAGAGCAGAAAGCTTATATCTAAGCTTGTTACCATAGTGTGAGGATTGAGACCATCCCTTGGAGCTGAAAAGCTATTTCTGAAACCCAGACAGCTCTGCAGATCATTGGATCCCCCAGACAAGACAAACAGCGGGAACAGTGCCTACAGCAGCTACTGGTGCATCACCAAGAGGGACCTGGACTGGGGACTGACGTCATTTTGGTTGGACATATTCTTGGAGGTTTCATCATATGGACATAAACTTTAATTAAAGTTTAATCTTTAATTCCTGGAGACTTCAGGACAATTCTGGAGGATTGGCAACTCTAGTTAGAGGGCCGACTTAACATTAAGAGTCAAGGAGACTTTGTGAAAGAAAATAACGGTTTCTGGAACTCTCTCTCAATCTAGTCATAGTCATTTTTTTCTTTCACAAAGTCTCCTTGACTCTTAATGTTAAGTCGGCCCTCTTTCTTGCTCTCTCTCTCTTTCTCTCTCTCTCTCTCTATTATAACTCATTCTTTGCATTTCTGTGTTTATCATTTCTATTATTAATATAAAGTTTATTGGAGTTGTTCGGTAATTTGACAATTGTGTACTTCTTTATGAAGTGAGTACAGTATCCACTGTTAGGATGGATTACCCATTATTTCCCAGGAGGCACAACCATTAGAGCATCAGTTTGAATAATCCAGATCACCAGAGGGAGCAGATCACCAGAGGGAGGAAATAAAGCACATCCCACATCTCCTGAGTTTGCACACTCAGAGGTGCCAGGGCATTACAATAGCAAAATCCACTAATTAAACAGGAAGTAAGGGCGGAGTGGAGCATGACTCCAACCCATAATATTCTGAGTAACCCAGTTAAATTCTCAATCACCACTTTACTACAGTGGGTTCTTATGGCATCAGAGGGGAAGAGAGGAATATTCAGACTCCTTAAGAACAATGGGACATGGATGTCCAGACCCTTCCTGGCAACCTAAGAACAGCATGCTGTCTCATGGAAAACAATGAGAAATGGCACCCACTTTGAAAGAGAGAAGTTCTTCATGAAATTCTCTGTTGTAGAACATTTTCTTCAGCCTTCAGCCCCATACTTACAGTTATGAAGAGCAGTAGGAGAGAGATAGACTGTGAGCCTTTAAAAAATGTCAAATGTAGCCTAGTTCCAAAATTTCTCTAAGTTTAACTTATATGAGAATTTGAAGGATCTATCTTAACTTCTTTGTTAAAATAATTTAATATGAAAAAGATTTGACACACTGTGCTATATTTCTTTAAGGGGCCATTTTAAAATTAATATCAATTTCTAAACTAATTAACAGTTTCTAAACTCAAAAGTAGGTACTGTAAGTCTGGATGGGGGGCTACGCTATATTTCTCAGACATAAAGAAGTCTGAATTTCTGTGTTAAGTGCACAACTCAGCATAACCGTAACTGGTGCCTCCATAATCTGTTACTGGAGGAGATTACTATGATGAGAGAAATGCAAAAAGAAAACTGGGCCGCAGGTTAAAAGAATGAGTAAATATATGAGTGTTTGGGGTAATCAGGGTTAAACGTAAGAAAGACAAGGTAGAAAGGAAAATAGAAAAGAAGAAATGTGCTCTATCCTTCCCCAGTCCCTTTTTTGTTCATTGCTTATTACACTTTTAGGGGCAAGGGCAGTGTATTTTACCATCCGTAAAGAGCTAGCATGCACTTAGGTACTATATACATAATAATAAGTACATAGCATATGATAAATATCCATTCTTTCTAAAATAAAATTAAGTTTGTGCTTAAGGTGAGCAAATTATCAAACAGAAACATTCTGACAAACATGGCACCAGGGAATTTTAATTTGGTCTGTAATTCTACTCAAGTTTTTTCAGATATATCATGAACTGTTACATCCATGAATAGAATTCTGTACTGTTTTCATGCTGTCTACATTACATCACAGCTACAAACACTAATGGGAGATAATGTGCCCCTGAGAGTTGTCATTAGAAGTAGCCCAAAACTAGTTCCCTTATTTCAACTCTCCTCTCAGCTTTGTGAGTGCCTTTTTAAAATGAGACCAGAACCAGGCATACTGGAAAACAAACAAGTCCCTTGCAGGGAGAATCATTAGGAATGCCTGAGTTATATAACAAAGCACAAGGGCTGCTATGGCTTATACTTTTTTATCCTAGGTAGTGACTGCAAATTATATTCTTCTTATTCTTATTTTTCCCATAAATGTGAATTCCCTTCATAAATCCTGCTAAATGCTTGAGATCTTGGGGCAAGGAGTTTCACAGAGTCATTATGCCTTCACAAGTTTGCAGATGACACTAAACTGGGAGGAGTGGTTGATACGCTGGAGGGTAGGGATAGGATACAGAGGGACCTAGACAAATTAGAGGATTGGGCCAAAAGAAATATGATGAGGTTCAACAAGGACAAGTGCAGAGTCCTGCACTTAGGACGGAAGAATCCCATGCACTGCTACAGACTAGGGACCGAATGGCTGGGTAGCAGTTCTGCAGAAAAGGACCTAGGGGTTACGGTGGACGAAAAGCTGAATATGAGTCAACAGTGTGCCCTTGTTGCCAAGAAGGCTAATGGCATTTTGGGTTGTATAAGTAGGGGCATTTCCAGCAGATCAAGGGATGTGATCATTCCCCTCTACTCAGCACTGGTGAGGCCTCATTTGGAGTACTGTGTCCAGTTTTGGGCCCCACACTACAAGAAGGATGTGGATAAATTGGAGAGAGTCCAGTGGAGGGCAACAAAAATGATTAGGGGGCTGGAGCACATGACTTATGAGGAGAGGCTGAGGGAACTGGGATTGTTTAGTCTGCAGAAGAGAAGAATGAGGAGGGGGGATTTGATAGCTGCTTTCAACTACCTGAAAGGGGGTTCCAAAGAGGATGGATCTAGACTGTTCTCAGTGGTAGAAGATGACAGAACAAGGAGTAATGGTCTCAAGTTGCAGAGGGGGAGGTTTAGGTTGGACATCAGGAAAAGCTTTTTCACTAGTAGAGTGGTGAAGAACTGGAATGGGTTACCTAGGGAGGTGGTGGAATCTCCTTCCTTAGAGGTTTTTAAGGTCAGGCTTGACAAAACCCTGGCTGGGATGATTTAGTTGGGTTTGATCCTGCTTTGAGCAGGGGGTTGGACTAGATGACCTCCTGAAATCCCTTCCAACCCTGAGATTCTATGATTCTATGACCAAGGGCTGTAATGTTGAACACTTGTTCATTATGCTGTAATTCACAGATTAGAATAATTTTTCACCGTAAGGCCTGTTTTAAGAGATCTTTTGTCACTATGTGTTAATACACCAATTTTTATTTTATTTTATTTTTTTAAAGACGGGGGCAGAAAATAATCTATCATGAGCAACCATAACGATCCATTACACTGATCACCAGCAGGCTTTGGCCCCTTGACCCCTTGACTTTTAGCACCCCAGCACAGAACTCTATCATTGGAGTTGAATTAGTAACTACTATCCTCTATATAGAGCATACATACACTAATCGGGGACATAAGCATTCTGCTAGTCAGTTACACTGGTATTTGCTAGACAGCAGTAGAATATTGAGGGTCAGGATTCCTGATTATCGAAGGGGAGTATTGTCTGCTTGTTAGGGCAGTAATTAGTGATGGGGTTGGTGTGTTCAATCTGAAATGCAATATAGATGATGAATGAGTCATGGGACAAAAGTAGTAAAACATGTTCTAAATTTGAAAGGGAGAGATTCTGACCCACACTAGTGAAAGATTTTAGATCACTGGATTATCATTCAGTAGTGTTTCATGGTGAGATATGGGATCTTCATAACAATGTAAAGGGGAAACGCCCTATTTCTTTGCTCCCTCAGGACTTCTAACATTCAAAAAGTATAAGCAACTTTAAAAGCTGCTATTAGAAATACATGTTTTTACAAACATTATTACAGAAATATTTTCACCTTTCCTACAAATGTGAAATTACTTCTCCATAATAAAGATGTCTCAAGGTCCATCACAGGCAATATTCAGTTCTTAAGCCTTGACAGGTTTAAGGTTTCGTATCTCATGGAATAACGGTGCTAGAAACAAGAATGTATACCTTTAGAATGCAAGGAATCCTGTGTTCCAGTTTGATAAAGCTTATTGTTTTAAAGTCTTTAAAATTCATGACATTATTATTAAGGCTGAAAGTTTGCATGCAGGCACCACCTCTGCAGTTCCCATTGGCCATGGTTCCTGGCCAATGGGAGCTGAAGAGCCGTGCGCAGAGCTACCTGGCCACGCCTCCACTTAGGAGCTGAGCGAGGGGATGTTGCTGCTCCTGGGGAAGCATGAAGCCAGGTAGGGAGCCTGCTGGCCATGCCAATCCCTCCCCAGCACCTGAAGTGCCTCTGGGCCACCCCCCCCCACCAAGATTTAGTCAGGGGTATATAGTAGAAGTCATGGACAGGTCACAGACAGTGAATTTTTGTTTACTGCCCATGACCTGTCCATGACTTTTACTAAAAATACCTGTGACTAAAATATAGCTTTAAGCAATTTTATAAATCTTTAAAAGAGTCTAAAGCAGTGGTGTCCAAACTTTTCCTGTCATGCCCTCCCCGTTACCAGTAATGGAATCTGTCTGTGCCTCCCCCATTCCATTAATGCACAGCCAAAGCTTCCTCTGCAAAGGAGCTTGGGCTGAAGGCAGAGATGGGGTCAGAACTGGGAATGGAGGAGGAGCTGGGTCTAGAGATGGAGCTGCCCTGAGGGTGGAGAGTGAATGAGGGCAGACCTGGTTTGGGGACAGAGCAGGGGGAAAAGTGGAGTGGCATCTGGATCTGGGCTGGGGGCTGAGCAGGGGGTGGAATGGAGCTGCAGCTGGAGCCAGAGATGGGCTGGGGGCAGAGCTGAACTGCAGCTGGGGGCGGAGCTGGGCTGGGGATTGAGCTAGTCTGGGGGCAGAGCAAGGGGCTGAGTAGAGCCGGGCTGGGGATCAAATGGAGCTGAAGCTGGGCCAGAGCTATTCTGGGGACAGAGCTGCTCCCTGCCCCCCGTGGGGTGCTCCACAGTAGCCTGGGCCCCGATGCACACCCCTCTGAATGTTCCTCCATGCCCCCTATGGGGGTGTGACCCACAGTTTGGAGACCACTGTTCTAAAGTGTATAATTTAGATGAACAAACGATATATATATCAGGGGTCGGCAACCTCTGGCATGCGGCTCAGCAGGGTAAGCACCCTGGCAGGCTGGGCCAGTTTGTTCACCTGCCCTATTGGCAGGTTCGGCTGATCACGGCTTCCACTGGCTGCGGTTCGCCGTCCCAGGCCAATGGGGGCTGCAAGAAGCAGCACGGGTGAGGGATGTATATATATATATATAGATAGATATATAGATATATAGATAGATATATACACACATATATAGATAGATATATAGATAGATATTTTTTTCCTCTCTCCAACAGGCCTGGCTTTACAAGTGGAGAATATGAAAACCAGTGCAACTAAAAATTTTCAAAACTATAAAATATTTATAATTCTCTAAAATAGTTTCTTTACAAATTGTGGCATATATAAAAGACCTGATGGTGGAGCAAAAAGGCTTTATTTGTGCTCTTTGAGAAAACATTCTTGTGGCTATTTTGTTTTTAAATCACAACTATTTGATTCTGCTCAGAAGTCTGTAATATTAGAGTAATCCCAGTGGAGATGGATTAGTGAGGAAAGCAAAGAAAGCAAAGTTGAAAGACTATATAACAAAGGTAATATGTTCAGACTTCCACATGCCAGTAAGCATGAGAGCTACTGCATTATGCATGAGCCTCATTCTAACTGTGAAATGAGCATGAGTGCCTGAAAATAAAGAATTACAATAGAAAACAGAGAGGACCTTTTTCAGCAATTCTTATTTGCTGAGCCATAGTCTCAGGCTGACAATATTATCCAGACAGTAAAAAGTTTTAGTAACAAAATGAAGATAAATACACATTGTATGAAATGGACACAGAACATAAATCTGAAGACAATATAAAACCCATGCTTTTACATTTAAAGATGAAGTCAATAATACACTCTCAAATGGAAACACCCTGGAGGGATCATTGCTTACGAGCTGCGTAGAGCCATTAATCACCATTTCTGTTTTGTTCAGCTTCACCTTCATAAAGTTGTGGGGTATCCACGGCAAAATAACCAGAATATAAATAGTCAAAGTCAAGTCTTCACTGTGATAGCTGGATGGAAGAGTAAATTATACAAGTATTATCTGCATAGCTATGAAAAAATAGATTAGAGTTCATATGACTGAATCTACTGAAGCATGTAAATGGTAAAATGAAGAGCCCCAAAACAGATCCTCTAAGGGACAATAAAAGGAAAGGATGAAGGAATTGACCAGAAGATGCTGTTTCAGAAGTGTTTTAAATATGACAAGCCATATCAAGCCTGTACCAGTCAGTCTGACACGGACTCTGAACATGTGAAAAGAATATGGTGTTCTACTGTTTCCAAGGCCATCGAGTGGTCCAACAGCAGCAAAAGTGACATTATGATAGCATATAGGCACTTAACAAATCTTCAGTGTATTTATTCTCAGAGGAACAGGAGTCCTATTATACCCATTTTACAGACAAAGGCACAGAGAGACTAAGTGATGTACTTAAGGGCATACAGGAAGTCTATGGCAGAGTGGGGACTTGAGTCCAGGTCTTCTAAGTCCAAAGCTAGTACCCTCACCACTTGACCACCCTAGGTCCAGCTCTTTAGATCCATGTGAAACTATGTGTTCTTTCAAGTGCAGGACATTCTCTAAACCAGGGGTGTGCAAACTATGGCCCACGAGCCGGATCTGGCCCATGAGCCATTTTAAGCCAGCCTGCGAGCCACATCACGCGACTGGGCCCTGCTCCGGCGCTTCGGCCAGGGCGCTGGGCTGGGGGCCGCACCACGCAGCTCCTGGAAGCCGTGGCATGGTCCCACTCTGGCCCCTACGCGCTCCAATGGGAGTTGCAGGGGCGGTGCCTACAGATGGGGCAACGTGCAAAGCTGCCTGGCCACACCTCTGCATAGAAGCCGGAGAAGGGACATGGTGCTGCTTCTGGGAGCCGCTTGAGATAAGCGCTGCTCAGAGCCTGCACCCCCTGAGCCTCTCCCCACGCCCCAACCCCCTGCCCTAGCCCTGATCCCCCTCCTGCTCTCCAAACCCCTCGATCCCAGACCGGAGCCCATACCGCCAGCTGGAACTTGCACCCTTGCCTCAGCCCTGATCCCCCTCCCACCGTCCAAACCCCTTGGCCCCAGTCCAGAGCACCCTTCTACACCACAAACTCCTCATCCCCAGCCCAACCCCAGAGCCTGCACCCCCTCCTGCACCCCAACCCCACTTTTGTGAGCATTCATGGCCCACCATACAATTTCTATTCCCTGATGTCGCCCTTGGGCCAAAAAGTTTGCCCACCCCTGCTCTAAACTATATTTTTATACTCAAACAATTTAAAGCTAATTAACTAACTGAAATATTGCTTAAAATCTGAGACTTCTGCTGGATAAGTGACTTCTTGGCTGCATTTAGAAACAGAAATGCAAATTTAAGTAATCTGACTCTGCACTCACTAGAGTGTCATTGAAGTCAACTGCATGATTTGAATAAATGTTGGAATAATTCTGACAGTAGTGCCATTATGATCACTCACTGATACTGCATTTTTCTCATTCTTCAACTGATTAAGCCAGCCTAAAGAGGTGTATGCATTCACGGCACAATGAAGTAGTATGATATTGAAAAAGAGTGGAATTGTAAATTGTAAAAGAGGGTGTTGATTTTGAAGGACAGTTTATTTGTAAAATAGCTGAGCCCATGCTGTTTAACAACTGCAGGGAAAACTCAGAGTTCTCTAGAGATTCAGAGCCTGCTCCCATTTAATGTGGTACTTTGCATCCATTTTTTCTTCAATATCCAGTCTACTCTGCTCCCACATGTAATTCTTGCATGAACAGAGTTCTTACAAAACTGCATCCGACGAAGTGGGTATTCACCCACGAAAGCTCATGCTCCAAAACATCTGTTAGTCTATAAGGTGCCACAAGACTCTTTGCTGCTTTTACAAAAATAAAGCCCTTTATGAACTTGAAGGCAAAGTGATGATCAAGGTTGTACATTTTCTCAGCACTAAAGTCCTGAAGATCTTGCATGCTTGCTTATAATTAAAAAAAAAAATCTCCCAAAGGATTCAATAGATACAATTTATTCTCGTTGAAAATAGTAATTAGATCTTTATTTGAATGAACTAGTACTCAAAACTGTCAACCTGATTCCTGTTATCCTCTTACTGTCAACTATCACTTGAAACGGATAATTCGTATGTACTATGAAATGGTGCAGCTGGACTAGGAAGGAGAGTACATTGACTCCTGAGGTTAGACTATTATAAGAAACTGAACATTTGATGAAAATGGTTTTCAGCAACATGCATGAATACGTAAAATGCTATAGAAAATTGGTGGGAGCAGAGGTAAGCCATCAGTGAGCACTTTTGGAAATCCCACCAGTAATTGTTAATCCAGACCAGAAATAACAATTTTTAATATAATTTAATAAAGCATGATTAAGACTAATAATGAAAACAGTTTGGACCAGACTACACTAGCAATTAAGCCATTTTCATTTCCAGCTATGGGGACCCATTGCTAAAAAACATTTTCAGCAACAGTTCAGCATTCTAGAGTAGGCAAAGTTTTGAAGGTGACTGAAGGCAAATTTTGTTTCTCTTTAATTGTGTTGAATCTGCAGTTACTTCTGCCTAACTAAACAGGACTGTAGCGCCTCTAACTTTTCAGAACCAACCACAACATCATTACCCTATTTCCAAGATTATAGTTGCTTCCTTCAATAAGCCATTGAAATGGTTGAATCAAACTCAGAAGAAAGAGTTGGATTGTGAAGCAGTTGGACAAGAGGCAATGTGAAACCCAAATGCTTTTTAACACAAAGCTTTTTATCTTGCCTGGCCCAGCACACCAGACTTTAAAGTCAGCAAAATGGGTTAGCAGATTATTACAAACTCAGAAATGTTAATTGTTGGCATGCCTAATTGGAAACTGGATTATCTTTAAACTGTAATGAAAGTAATTTCTGCCTCTTTCTGCACTCCCTTCCCTAAACTGGGAATAGTTGTGATGGTTTTTTATATACATAATCTAACAGAAACTGTTAGCATTTTACATTGTCTTTTTCTACTGTTTGCTTACATGCTGTGATTTTCCATTTTATAGTGATGGAGAACATAGACACATTTTTTTAAATGTAATTTTAAATGCACATTGTCACCTGCTATGTCTAAATACAAGTACCATTCACAGATTCAATGTGTTTTTCCTGTGTAATGTTTCTTCTTTATGAATTTCCCAAAGCGATCATACTGTCTATGTTGTCTACCAACCTCAAAAATATTCCTCAAATCATGTATGAGTTTGTTTGGTGACTAAAGAGAAGTGCTTATTAGCGTCATTGTTAGAGTTGTACATCTCTGACATCCTTGTCAGGAAAAGGTACTCCTCAGGAAGGATGTATATCAGAAGGCAAGAATAAGAACTCTGTGGGACGAAAAGTGGGAAACTCTGGACACACAAATCTGAATTATGCCAAACCTGGAAAGCCCTCACAGCCAGAATATGGTTTTAATATTTATTATACATATTTATAATATTTTTCAAGACCTCCATTTTACTCAGTGGGGATGTCAAATCAACATTCAGATTAACACATAATTGGGAGATTTCTAATGGGAAAAGTTACTCTTACCAAACCTGAAAGCCAGATTTTTCTGGTATCAGATAAGTACTATTAGACAGCATCAGCAATTCCAAAAGCCTCTTAGGAAAGAACATCTAAATTGTTTTTATATTCAGGAAGGGAGAAATTGCACATTAAAGCCTCTGTTAGTCTTTAAGGTGCCACAAGTACTCCTGTTTTTTTTTTTTTTTTTGCTGATACAGACTAACATGGCTGCTACTCTGAAACCTGTATACTGCTGACAACTCATTAATCTTCCTATGGGGGATGCCAGTTTCACTTCTTCATGTTTCAAGTCTGCCAAGGTGTTATTTGGTATATCTATTCCTATTATAAAGCACCATCAGTACAGGACTAATTACAAGCACCGAACCAGTAATGTAGAGTCAATGTAGTAAACAGAGTTTACCCACTTCTCATTTGGGAATATGCAGTTTAGGTTAGGTTACTGACTTTTTTTGTTTTGGTTTGTTTTACCATTACCCCACTGTCCTGAACCAAATTCTGTTCTAAGCTGCACTGGAGTAACTTTACAAGTTTACACTACTGCAAATGACAGAACTTATTCGGCCCCTTCTGTTACAGATTACACTTGCCTGAAATGTCAGGTAGTATCACAAGGAACAGGCTTTTATAAGTACTTTAATAAGTAATTAGATGCTTGCAGGGGGATGTTCCCTTAGGAAATACAGTAATATTTTCCAGACAGCAATGTTTGCTGCACAACTTTTAGCTTGCATATAAAAGTAGTATAATTTCCCCATCTTGTGTGATGTAGGAAAATGAGTTGGTATAGAGTTAATATTTAAAACTGCTCTGGAAATTCCATGGTAAAAGCTTGCCACTACATTAAAATGAGTACATTTCCTTTAATTAACAGTACAGGGGATACAACAAACTATACACCCATGGAGTTTAGATGTAAGACTATATAATGTCTTGAGGAATGTGCTCTTATTTAATCAAAAAGTGAGTAAAGTACATTTAAAATAAGCAGGAATGAGAAAACATACCAACAGCCGTGTAGCTGCTTTCATGTGAGATGGGCAGAACATTTAATGTTCAGGTTGTGTTTTCCTTTCCCCCTGCTGTTCCCTACAAATCTCCTGCTGCTCCCGTGAGTTATTGCTTCTTTTCTCTTTATATATGAATGACTCAATCTCTCCCACTCCCACTCCCATGTGTGTTTACACTTTTAAAAAATCAATATGGAGTGGAATCCCTGGGTAGGTGTGTGAGAAGAAACAAAAGCATGTCTGGTGCATGAATGACCTCACTTGTGCCTCTTGATTTAGACTAAACTAGAAACACCTGGCTGAATAAATGGTGCTTTCTGAGTGCTTCTGAACATGTCAAGTGTGCACTCAACCATTAACTGCATCTAAGCCCACCCTCAGGGAACTTGTGTACAACTGAAAACCCTGAGTTGCCCAAACATTCCCTAAGCCCAAGCTTTTGAAGGTTTTAACCTATCTGTGTTCATCACAGGACTGAGTTCAGGGCATTCTCAATAGGCTTTGTAACCTGCAGTATCTTCCCCTCACCTATAGCATCCTCCCTTCTTTGTTTTGAAAAGGATCAAATTTGTTCACCTTTGGAAAACTTTGTAAAACCCATCCAGTTCCCAGGCTTTTCCTGAGGCAAAGAGTGATAAAGATATTCAAAATTGTACATGCACTTAGAATTCTGGATATTTTTATGTTGAAATGATTGAATATTAAAGACAAATTTCAAATGGACTTTAAGCAAAATCCCATGTATAAAGATCCCCCTTTTCTATAAGTTGGTAAAACAAACCAAAAAACACTTAAAGCCTTGATGTTTTCATGTAATTCTCCCTGCATCTTTGCACCAGAAGTCTAGCCTGCCCCGCCTTTTCTGTACCATATCTGATGTAAAATTTACAAATATTAGAAACAATTCCAAATTTGACTAGCTGTCCCTATTGCAAAAAACAGTAAGGTGTTAATGAGAATGATACAATAAATGCACATGGAGAGTCATCTCACAATAACATCTCACAACAAATGCTGCAAAAAGGTTTTCCCCCTAAGACAATTTTTTTAACAAAGGAATTGTATTGCACCATATACAATGGTTCATCACATATAACCTTATTCTTATCCCCAACAACTTACCCCATAAGAGTCCCAAGCCTGGCATATTTGTGAGGATGAAAGTACCAAGGCAAAGTGGGAATAAGACTAGAAAAGAGCTACTACTAAAATATAAAGCGTTTTGCTACACTTCACAATTAGTCTTTTAATGTTTGCACAGATTGAACATTTTTACTTTGGTAGATTAACTTTGGCAGAGAAAATGGACCCTGAAAACTGCTGATAAAGTCATGGTTGACCAAATGCCAATTTGGTGAATGGGCTCATCTAGCAGCAGCAAGTGGTACTAAAGCAAGCACAACTGCTAACTGGATTCAGATAGCTCTGTAGGTGGTTAGGCTACAGTGCCGTAGATTAATTAAAAAAAAAAGAATTATAAAATAAAACAGTAGCCTACACAATTAGTTAGTATGTAAAAAAAAAGGATCTAGGTTTACATTTTTTACTTTATTCCTTTGGCCAAATTTTCAATGATCCTGATTGTACATATTTTAATTTCTGTTTAATAGCCCTTCAAGGTTAACTGAAATAGTGGTGTATTGTTGTGAAGAGATGGTCAACAGGATCAAAAATACATATCATGGCCTTTAACTGTGAAGCATATAACAAACTTATACATTCCATATTGAGTAGGTTTTATAAGAACATAAGAATGGCCCAGTATCCTGTCTTCTGACAGTGCCAGTGCTAGATGCTTTCGAGGGAATGAACAGAACAGGGCAATTATCTAGTGATCCATCTCCTGTCAACAAGTCCCAGCATCTGGCAGTCAGATGCTTAGGGACACACAGAGTATGGGGTTACATCCTTGACCATCTTGGTTACATCCTTGACCACCTCCATGAACTTACCTAGTTCTTTCTGAACCCGGTTATACTTTTGGCCTTCATAACATTCCCTGGCAA
The DNA here is from genome assembly GCF_016161935.1 of Mauremys reevesii. Lineage (NCBI taxonomy): Eukaryota > Metazoa > Chordata > Testudines > Geoemydidae > Mauremys > Mauremys reevesii. The sequence goes on along the minus strand of NC_052624.1, from coordinate 126,811,324 downwards.
TAAATTCCACAGATTGACTACGCACTGCATGAAATACTTCCTTTTGTTTGTTTTAAACCTGCTGCCTATTAATGCCACTGGGTGACCTCTGGTTCTTGTATTATGTGGAAGGGTAAATAACACTTCCTTATTCATTTTCTCCACACCATTCATGATTTTATAGACCTCTATCACATCCCCCTTTGTCATCTCTTTTCTAAGTTGAAAAGTCCCAGTCTTATTAATCTCTTGTACATGGAAGCTGTCACATTTGTGCTATGAATCTAGGGTGCCAATGTGAGATCTTGGCAGTGAGGCTGACATTCATGTAGATTAGAAAGGAATACTTTACCTTAAGTGTTCCTAAGTAGTTTCAACATAATATGCACAAAGAAAAATTATAGTACTCAGTGAAAAAAACTGGGAAGAATTGCATTTCCATTATAATTGTGTTTATGTTTATATTTAGCTTTAATTGCTAAATTTTGCATTTAACATATTTCCATTTAATAAGGTTTGTTTAAAGTCTGTATATTGCCATTTAGCAGTGTGAAATGTATTGATGCCCACAAGCTTAAAGAGACTGATGTTTAAGTGTATGGCCATATTTTTCAAAAATCATCTGACCTTGTCCAAAGGATCCTGTATACAAAACTTTAATATATTAAATATATTTGACCAGAAAATATATGAAGAAAAAAGTAGTACTTCAGTGACTGGCCTCACTATTTATCAATTCCCATAACTATTTCCAAATTCACATAACTGGAAAATTAAGTGCACAGAGTTATTACAATGTAAATGCAATGTATTTAGTGTATCTTTAAACTTTTGATACATGTGTGAAAGCCAAAAAATAAAGGATTAACTAGTAGAACTACAATGTAATCCCCTGATTTTGGAACATTTGCCTTTCCTTTTTTTATCTGTTTTTGGACGCTGCAAGGGAGAGTTCTCTATCAGGATGATGTCCTAGCATGTATCCTACTACTGACAACCCCAACCATACTTCTATAGAGAATCCATTTGTTCCAGCTGCAGATGGAAGTTGACCTGTACAGTAAAGTAAGCTCCACCCCACAAACCCTCTTCTTAATTGTACTGCATACTTTTGTAAAGCTGTTTCTATTACCTTAAAGACCATAAGATATAAAATAAATATTAAACAAACCTATAAAAACATGAAAAAATTGTACAGAAATGGGACTTACTTAACCCCTGCATGCCAGTGATCATCTAACACAAAAGTGAGTAGTAAATGTGACAACACCCACAAGCTTGGGTGCTACCTCCAGGAGAAGCCAACAATATTTAACTCTAGCTTTTCATGGGCATGTATCATGCAAAACACAGTGCTTTTATTAGTATCCTTGTTTGCAAACATTTTCAATAATCAATAATTTAAACAAAGCAGACAAAATACACAGCTTAACATAAAACATGTACAAATAATTTGACTTCTCACAATTACAACTGAGGTAAAAAAGACATCCCAAAATCATGGCAGTTGAAAAACAAAATAAAACAAAACAAAAAACAAAGTTATACATATCAATAGGTATTATATATATACATACACACACACAAATACAAACACATTAAATGCACATTGTTATTGTGACGGGGTCAGGCCAGACGGCTACTGGAGAGTGCTCCTATTGGGTTCTGGGAGGTGGGCAGGCGCAAGCCCGCCCACGGCTAAAGGATCTCCCCCAGCCTGTAGGAAGGATCCACTGAGCCTGGAAACTCAACTAATTATGGGGGACAACAGAAAATATAACAAGGGTGGGTGTGAAGGTCAAACGGTCAAAACAAGGTAGTGTGAAGGGGATACTGAGCAGAGAGCCCTGGATGGCATCCACTGCTCCTCGAAGGTGTCAAGGGAGCCAGTGGACGCTGCCCAAAGGAACTCTGCTCGGATGCGTGAATGGAGGGAGGATCGGAAAAAAAGGCCCCACAGTCATGGGGAACCCCCTCAGACAACATCCTCTCCCTGGTCTTATAGATGACCACTTTGGCCATCACTAGGAGGAACTTGACGAGGAGGTCCTGAGACTTTGTGGGGCCATGGACAGGCTGTGTGTATATAGGAAGGTGGGGGGAAAAGTGCATCCAAAAATGTAAAAGGAGATCTAGGAGGAGCCGGAATAGGGGCTGCAACCTGGCGCACTCAAGGTAGACATGCGCCGGGGTCTCCCTCACACCACAAAAGTGACAGGCTCCGGGGACAGGAATGAACCGTGCTACGTACACGACTGTGCTCATGGCTCCATGAAGGAGCTGCCAGCTGATATCTCTGGCAGGCCTCGGGACAAGAGTAGAATACAGGCTGGCCCACCGGGGTTCCTCACCCTCGACAGGTGACATTAGGTCCCGCCATTTGGTATCGGGGTGGGACACGAGGGTGAGGAAATGGAGAGTATGGCGCACGAGTGTGTATAGATGTACCCTTGGGGCCGCTCGAAAGTGAACTGGCTGCAGATCACACAGCTGGCTTGAGGTATAAGGGTGGGGTGCCCGGCGAGGCTCATGTGACAGGGCCCCAATGAAAAGATCCGGAGGGCCTCAGATGTGAGGTGGGCGGGGAGCACCGTCCCTCAGGATCTGCTCAAGGTAAGCTCGAGAGGTGGGCAACAAGGCTGCCCTCACCTCCTGAAGTATGCGCTGGGGAGTACGAAGGGTGAAGAGCCCCATACACTGAGCGAGCATCAGGGGGTCCACCCAGTCTCCCCAGTCATAGTCCAGGTCTCCGATCCTAGTGACTCCCACCAGGACCAATCTCTGGTGCACCAAGGGGGACTCCGCCACCTGCACACAAAGTTGGAGATTGTGTGGCAGGGGCTCTGCGAGGAGATCTACCTCCTTGGTGGCTGCCATGGACCTGGCTCCTCTGGCTGCACTGTGGGGGAGGGCTTTACAATATCATAAGAGGGTTCAGTGAACAGTGGTGCTCAAAATAAAAGGGGAAAAGGCACAAGCACGCGGGGAGGGGACATGGGCGCACAGAGCAAGGCAGCTGGGTAGGGGGAGCAGCAGAAGGCAAGGGGAGAAGGGAATGGGCTGAAAGTAGACCAGGGCAGAGCTAGAAGACCGTAGGGACTAGCTGCAAGGGCTAGGGTGGGGCAGGAAAACCAGCAAACTCCCAGGGACTGAGGAGGGGAAGGCAAACAAGCAAAACCCAAAGGCTGAGGTAGGGCAGGCAAACAAACCGTGTGTTTAACGTGATGAAGGTGATTGGTGTCATAGTCAGGGCTGGGGGGGTCCTCACTGGCAGGGATGCTAATGGCCCCCATTGGCCCTCGCAGCAATCCATGACTGATCCCTAAGGTTAGCAGTGAGTCACGGAAGCCACAGGTCCACTGATAGGCCATAGCCTCCTGCCTCCCGGTACCTTCACCCTCCCCCAAAATGGCCCTCATGGCCTGGAGGACTTGAAATTCCTCCAGCACTGGAGAGCAAGCTGCACCTTATTCTGGGACCCACGAACATACTGGAGAAAAACATGCAGCTCTTCTCACACCGTCCTCCAGCGGGGTCCCCACGACAGCCCTGTGGCCTACTGAGATGGGCTGACAGGAGGTGAATCTCCGGGGTGTGGCGTCTGTTGTACCAGTGCCACACAGCCCATCTCAGACCCTGGCTCAGGATGGGGTGGTGGAGGGAAAACAGCAGCCCCTAACGGGTCTGGATAGGGGAACAGGAAGACTGCCCTCTGAGGGCTGTCCGAAGGGAAGGGGAATGAGACAACTCCAGGGGCGGCATCAGCATGGGAGGAAGTGGGTGGAGAGAAGGGAACAGCATCGGGAACAGGGATGGGACTGGGATCAGGCTCATGGACTGAATTCTGCAACCATATGGCTCATATGCAGCCTCCTATTTAGATGATGTCTTTGTCTACAGCCAAGATAGGAGGAACATCTTGCATATGTCTCTTCCATCCTACAGTCCTTGCAGTGGGATGGGCTAATGGCAAACCCCAAAAAGTGCAAGATAGAGAAGCAAGAAACCATGTACCTGGGACATACTTTAGGAAAAGGCCAACTCCAGTCCCTCATGGATAAAGTACAGGTGCTCAAAGCATTTCCATGCTGCACCACAAAGAAGCAAGTCAAAAGGTTTTTGTGGCTTGCAGGCTACTACTGGCACTTTGTGCCAGGGTTTTCAACTATCTCAGCACCTCTGACAAACCTAGTTAAGTACAGTAGCCTCAAGAAGTTACACTGGTCCAAGGCCTGCAAAAGATCTTCTAGAAAATGAAAGAACTCCTATTTAAAGAGCCTGTCCTGTTCAGTCCTGACTTCTCAAAAGAATTAATTTTGCAGACCAATGCTTCGGAAGTGGGTTTGGGTGCCATCTTGTCCCAGGCAATAAATGGAAAGGAACGCCTGGTACTCTACTTGAGCCACAAGCTGTTCCCACAGGAACAGGAATATTTTCCAATAGAACAGGAAGCTCTTTCTGTGAAATGGGCGATGAACTTTCTACAATATTACCTCCTGGGAAATCCATTCAAGCTTGTCACTGACCATGCCCCTTCAGGTGGTTAAATGCCATGAAGGACACAAAGCCCCAACTTATGCATATGTACCTGTCTCTCCAGCCCTACACCTTCCCAGTTCAGCACAGAGCTCGGAAAGCTCACCAAAATGCTTATGTTTTCTCCAGGGGGAGGAGAGGGAGGGAACAATCTAATGGCCCTGGTTCTCCTGGTTCCATCTTGTGGGGGGTGTGTGTGATGGGTTATAGAAACCCCACACTGGGCAATAAGGTATTAAGGAGTTGCTCGTCCTCAGCTAATCTGACCCTGCTACACCTACAATAGATGTACACGCTGGGGGAGGAGTTAAAAGGGAGCAGAACAGCTCATTTGAGAGCAGGCCAAGGAAGAGAAAGGACTGCTACCTTGCAGCTCCTCAGAAAAGGGTTGAGGGAAGGCAGGATTTCTCCCTCAAAAACTGCCTGAAGGTCCCTCCCTGAAGAAAGGCCAGACCTGCTTCTATTATACCTGGAGAGGGAGGCATTTCCCCCTCTCGAATACTAATCCAGTTTATTTGTGTTAACTCCCTGTGTTTTGTTTATGGACTAACCTTAAAGGGGAGAGACACAAAAGCACAAAAGGCACTAAAGGAGGCCACCCCTAGAGGGAGAGAGCTACCTCACCACGCCTGGCCACAAAAAGTTGCCAGATGGTGAGCTGACCCCCTTCATAGCCTCCTGTGACAGACTGTGAACTTTGGACAATAGCAGGGCAGAAGGGATTGGCTCACGGAGGACAGCCTGAAGGTGCTCCTGGGTCTCAGACCCTTGTGTTTCCTTCCCAGGACTCTGGGCTGGAGCCTGGTGGAGTGGGAGGGCCTGGGCTCCCCTACCAACACCCCTCCCCCACGTGTTGAAGGGCCTACGTTCTGACCACTAGGCAACGCTCCCCACAAGCAAAGACCATCACAGTGCCACAGTGAAACCAATACTTACAATGATCTGGCAGAATAGAAATTTGCATCCTTTAAAGTGAGAGATGCAAACCAATCCATAACTGAAAACAAAGGAATTATAGAGGCTAAGGTTAATATTTAAAACTAAAACTTCCAGATGAACCAGTTCAATTTTACTAAATCTAAAATTGGACAGAAACACTCTCTTTTGTACCAGAAAGTATCTTCAATAAACCCGTGGATCCCACAGTCGTTTGGGTACCACTTCAACAACACCAACTTCTGAACACTTGATATAAGAATAACACCATGGGAATGTTCTCTGAAAAGCAAAACGTTGGGGGAATTGAAAAGGAGTATCTTTCTAACTGAATTGCCTATCCCTTCTCTGTAATTTTTAGGACCCACTTGTCCAACGTAATAATCTTCCAATTGTCAACTAAATGGGCTAGCTTATCTCCAAATAAAGGCAGGGATGCATCCTTACCAAGTAGTCCATAACTCTTAATCCTCACGTCAAATGAGAGGCCTCATATTCAGTGAAGATGAAGAGGAAGGAACAGATTGCTTAGATTTAGATCTGGATTGGAAAGATTTTTTTTTTATTTTGAGACTGCAATGAAAACATTATCTGTTGCTGTTGATATTGATGTCCCTGAAATGAGGACTGTGGATAAAACTGCTTCTGATAACAAAAAAAAAAAAAGAGCGTAAGATCAGTAGTGTAGCTAGGCGGGGAGTGGGGGGAGCGGCCACTCTCCCACGGAGCACAAGTGGCACCTTTTTAATTTTACTCATCCGGGAGCCTGGGTTCCAACTCACACCGGTGAAAACAAAAAAGGCTCCACCCCCTCCCCATTAGTCTATCCAAACTCTCCCCTTCTCCACCCCCTGCCACCTGGGTGACCCTTTAAAGAACTTTACCGATGCCTCCCTCCTTGCATCGGGTTGTAACATGAAGCAGCAGCTGATTGGTCAGAAGGCCCCCAAGTTATGATTTGACTGGCTGATACAGCACCACCCTAGGATGGAACGGACTTCACCGTGTGCTGAGGAGGGGGAAAAGGGTTAGCAGCACAGTATGCGATCCCTGGGCAATAGGTGCGGGGGCCAGGGTTGGGACATCCCCACCCAGTGGCTGCTTGGGGGCGCTCTGCTGGATGCATTAGCCTTCGGGGGGGGGGCAGCTGGGTCCCCTCCCGGGAGCTGCAGGCCATCCGGTCCCCAAGATGGTACAACCTAGCTCAGGGGTCCCCTGCTCAGTGTGCATTGCGCTGGGTCTGGACCGCAGACTCCGAGTCCGTGCTGCCCCCGAGGTGATGCTGCTGCCCCCGCTGCGGAAAGCACTGCTGGGCTGCCCCTGCTGGGAGCCCCCCACTGCTGGATCCGGGGTCTCCCCAGCAGCGCCCCCTCCCCACATGTTCCCCCACCCGGGAACCCCCTGGCATGTGGGGTCCCAGTGCCTCAGGAGCTCTGGCTGCCCCCTTCCTTCCACGTGCAGCCCAGCTGGGTCTGATGTTCCACTCCTTGCCACGGCATGGGTGTGAATTGGGGCAGCGCTCCGGGTCTTCGACGGCACTTCGGCAGCGGGACCTTCATTTGCTTCTGGTATCTTTGGTAGCACTGAAGCTTCATCGCCGAAATGCCGCCAAAGACCTGCGGAGAGAGTGAAGGTCCCGCTGCCGAGGTGCCGCTGAAAACCCGGAGCGCTGCTCTGTCAGTAAAAGTGTCGCAGCGGGTGGCGCCTTTTTTTCCCCACTCCCCCTGTTCCCTCCACCTGGCTATGCCACTGAGTAGAATACCTCCATCTAACAGCAGTACATAACCCCAGTGATCAGGCAGTCAATCTGCTCTTTTAATTGCTCAAAAAATCATTTTTTTTGTTACTGAAAAGACCATCACCTTCAAAATGAAGGTATTTCACTTCAGCCCCAGTATCCATAGTCTGTGATGACGATCACAGCCAAGTATGCCTCCTCAAATAATAGCAGATGCCAGTGCTCTGGCCAAAAAGTCAGAAGCATCAAAGTAAGCTCTGAGAGCATGCTTAGCCACATTTTGTTCCTCCATCAATATTGCATTTTCTAATCTCCTCTTATCATCTAGAAAATAAAGCCATCTCTTCTCACAGATGGAATCGGTAATGGGCCACGCCCACCTGGTAATAAGTCACCTGAATTCCCAGAAAAAAGAAAGAAGCTTCCTACACTAAGCTGGGGGGAGAGGTAGATAAGCTGGAGGGCAGGGACAGGATCCAGAGTGACCTAGACAAATTGGAGGATTGGGCCAAAAAAATCTGATGAGGTTCAACAAGGACAAATGCAGAGTCCTGCACTAAGGAAGGAAGAATCCCTGGCTAAGCAGCAGTTCTGCAGAAAAGGACCTGGGAATTACAGTGGACAAGAAGCTGGATATAAGTCAACAGTGTGCCCTTGTAGCCAAGAAGGTCAATGGCATATTGGGCTGTATTAGTAGGATTATTGCCAGCAGATCAAGGGAAGTGATTATTCCCCTCTATTCAGCACTGGGGAGGCCACACCTGGATTATTGCATCCAATTTTGGTCCCCCCACTACAGAAGAGATGTGAACAAATTGGAAAGAGTCCAGCAGAGGGCAACAAAAATGATTAGGGGGCTGGGGCACATGATTTATGAGGAGAGGCTGAGGGAACTGGGGTTATTTAGTCTGCAGAAGAGAAGAGTGGGTGGGGGTGGGGGGATTTGATAGCAGCCTTCAATTACCTGAAGGGGGGTTCCAAAGAGGATGGAGCTAGGCTGTTCTCAGTGGTGGCAGATGACAGAACAAGAAGCAATGGTCTCAAGTTGCAGTGGGGGATGTCTTGGTTGGATATTAGGAAAAACTATTTCACCAGGAGGGTGGTGAAGCACTGGAATGGGTTACCTGGGGAGGTGGTGGAATCTCCATTCTTAGAGGTTTTTAAGGCCCGGATTGACAAAGCCCTGGCTGGGATGATTTAGTTGGTGTTGGCCTTGTTTTCAGCAGGTGATTGGACTAGATGACCTCCTGAGGTCTCTTCCAACCCTAATATTCTATGATTCTATGGTTCTAAGAAAAACTCTCCCCCAAAGGCATCAATCTCCTTCCCTTTTCTGTCTACAGGAGTTGAATAGTCTTGACCAGACCTGAGCCGATTGCTGGCAGCAGCAACAATCAGAAAATTAGGAACTGGGTGAATGTGAAAGTACAACACCGCCCCCCCATCAGATTTCTGATACAACTTGTTTGCTTTCTTCGATATAGGCTGACAAGAAGTAGGGGTAGCCCAAACAGTCTTAGCTGGCTACAAAAGACCATCCAGTACAGGAAATAACATCCTGTTCCTGGAAGAAGCACCAAGACTGTTGAATACCAGATGCAACACCTGTTCCACAGCAACTGAAGGTAAGTTCAAACTGGATACCATACAATCCACTAGGTCATGGAACTGAAAAGCATCCTCAGGTGATGATACAGAAGCAACACCCATGTGTTCATCAGGTGACAAATCAGAAGGAGCCAACAGAGTCTCTCTTCCTCTCTCCTGATTGAGCTCTCACTTGGATACGAGGAACACTCAAAAGCAGAAGAGTGAACATCAGCCATCGCCACAGCAAAAGTCCTTTTTGGATACAAGGATGGTCCCCAAAAGGGAAAGGGTGACTGTGCCAGTGCCAAAGAACCAGAACGCATTGGATATGGAGAAAGACTTAGTTCCGCACCTGAAGGCTTTGAAGTCAAACCCAGAACTGATTTAGGTTTCAGTCAGAACTGCAAAGACCATGTCAGAATCAGATAAATCCAACAAGTCTGACATTTGGGATCTGGCACTGCTAACCATAGCTGTCTTCTCCTTCGCCTTTTTCTTTTCAACCAACACAGTTGGAAATTGATGATGTGATCCCAGGTTCCTTAATACACAGACAAACAGACAGAGCCAGGCTTTAGCAGGAAGAGCCGACAAAGCAGGAACCAGAATTGGATCTTTATGCATCTTAATCTTGCTAGATGAAGCAACTGGAGCCAAAACAGGCCTCAGTCTTCTGATCTGATGATCTCCTGAAACCTGACAATTTAGTTGCAAGAACTTCTTTAGTCAAGAGCACCTGCAGTCTGTTCTGCCTGTCCTTACATGCTCTGGATGTGAAAGTCCAGCAAATAGCACACCCATGAAGATAACAGCCCACTCCAAAGCTCTTAAAGAACCTAATGTAGTCATTCAATGTGGGGAAGACAGCTGTGCACAAAGCACACCTCCTAAACCCCAGCTTCTGCTTCTTCAGTTCTGACATTACACGGAACTGAACTAACAAATTACACTAACTATACTATTATTAAGAACATAAGAACGGCCTTACTGGGTCAGACCAAAGGTCCATCTAGCTCAGTATCCTGGCTACCGACAGTGGCCAATGCCAGGTGCCCCAGAGGGAATGAACCTAACAGGTAACAATCAAGTGATCTCTCTCCTGCCATCCATCTCCACCCTCTGACAAACAGAGGCTAGGGACACTATTCCTTACCCATCCTGGCTAAAAACCATTAATGGACTTAACCTCCATGAATTTATCTAGTTCTCTTTTAAACCCTGTTTAGTCCTAGCCTTCACAATCTCCTCAGGCAAGGAGTTCCACGAGTTGACTGTACGCTATGTGAAGAACTTCCTTTTATGTGTTTTAAACCTGCTGCCTATTAATTTCATTTGGTGCCCCCTAGTTCTTCTATTATGGGAATAAATAAATAACTTTTCCTTATCTACTTTCTCCACATCACTCATGATTTTATATACCTCTATCATATCCCCCCTTAGTCTTCTATTTTCCAAGCTGAAAAGTCCTAGCCTCATTAATCTCTACTCATATGGGATCCGTTCCAAACCCCTAATCATTTTAGTTGCCCTTCTCTGAACCTTTTCTAATGCCAGTATATCTTTTTTGAGATGAGGAGACCACATCTGTACGCAGTATTCAAGAAGTGGGCGTACCATGGATTTATATAAATGCAATAAGATATTCTCCGTCTTATTCTCTATCCCCTTTTTAATGATTCCTAACATTCTGTTTGCTTTTTTGACTGCCGCTGCACATTGCATGGACGTCTTCAGAGAACTATCCACGATGACTCCAAGATCTTTTTCCTGATCCGTTGTAGCTAAATTAGCCCCCATCATATTGTATGTATAGTTGGGGTTATTTTTTCCAATGTACATTACTTTACATTTATCCACATTAAATTTCATTTGCCATTTTGTTGCCTAATCACTTAGTTTTGTGAGATCTTTTTGAAGTTCTTCACAGTCTGCTTTGGTCTTAACTATCTTGAGCTGTTTAGTATCATCTGGAAACTTTGCCACTTCACTTTTTACCCCTTTCTCCAGATCATTTATGAATAAGTTGAATAGGATTGATCCTAGGACTGACCCTTGTGGAACACCACTAGTTACCCCTCTCCATTCTGAGAATTTACCATTTATTCCTACCCCTTTTTCCCTGTCTTTTAACCAGTTCTCAATCCATGAAAGGACCTTCCTTCCCTCTTATCCCATGACAACTTAATTTACGTAAGAGCCTTTGGTGAGGGAGCTTGTCCTAACCTAACATGATGTTTTACACCAGGGGTCGGCAACCTCTGGCACGCGGCTCGCCAGGGTAAGCACGCTGGCGGGCTGGGCCAGTTTGTTTACCTGCTGCGTCCGCAGGTTCGGCCGATCGCAGCTCCCACTGGCCGCGGTTCGCCGTCACAGGCCAATGGGAGTGGCGGGAAGCTGCGGCCAGCACATCCCTCAGCCCGCGCCGCTTCCCGCAGCCCCCATTGGCCTGGGACGGCAAACCACGGCCAGTGGGAGCCGTGATCGGCTGAACCTGCAGATGTGGCAGGTAAAAATCTGGCCCGTCCCACCAGGGTGCTTACCCTGTCGAGTCGCGTGCCAGAGGCTGCCGACCCCTACTTTACACTAAAAACAACAACTACAACAAACATCCAAGGGCACTTGAACAGGAGAAAAAATCCAGAACTGATGAACCAGAGCAGTTCACTTCTGTCTGGTGCAGCAGTTGGAAGGAACTGAGGTGGTAAAGGGTACAGCGACCCCTTACATAGTCTTGCACTCAGAACATTTGGAGATGCTAAGAAGAGAGGTGGGAGGGGACATGTGTGCTCTGACAAGTACTGCTTGGAGAAGGTTTTATCGTTAGTCTACACTGGGTGGCATATTACCTGTAGGTAGGAATAGGCAGAGCCACTCAAGAAGAATATTTTTATTACACTGGAAAAAGGAAAAACATTCTGGGTCAATTTTGTGCCTTACATCAGGCATTACATTGACTCTCTGTGTTTTGCTCATACATTTTTTGTTTTGGTAGTAAACATAATGGAGTTTCATCAAGCAAAAACCAGCTATTTCACTGAGACAAAGTTTCTCATCAATATTACATTTCCCACCGCTCCCTTAAACACCATTCTCCAGATCAATTAACTCTTCCCTTATTTCTCCTAAATACAAGGCCAAGAGATGGCCTCTAATACCCCAAAAAATTCAAGAGGTTTTTGTTTGTTTGTTTTGTGGGGTTGATTTTTTTCAACACATCAGGTTACTAGAGCCACATTTAGACCATGATCCTGCAAAGCATTTCTGTATTTACTTAATTTGAAACACAAGTTCCAATTGACTTCAATATGACTACTTATGTGCTTAAGTTACACAAGTGCTTAAGACTTGGATGCACAAAAGAAGATAGGCACCTAAGTCCCAGTTTCAGCACCTCTGCCACTGACCCATGTAGGTGTCTACACTTTACTCAGTGTTTACATTTCTGCAGAAAAAGTTCCCTAGGTGTCCATGTTTATGCTTCTGGGCACGTGCACTGCTGCCCCACTCTAGGTTTCTGGGCACCTATCTCCCGCTTAAGCCCCAGAGCAATTCACAAAGCAGGGGAAGACAAGAGTTCAGTCACCTAAGGCTTTGGTGTCCAATCCAACAGAACCCTTTGACTGTGCCTGCTGGAATGAGCCATTCATGGGAGTTCATACCAAACAGCCGAGGGAGTGGGGGTGTGTGGGGGAGGAGCTCCCTCATATCTTTTAACTGAGATCTGCCACCTATCAGATGAGTGCCCTAACCATTTGGCTATAGGCCATTCTGACATGGTCCTCTTTCAATCTCTCCTGTTGAAGCTGTTGTTCTGTGGATAAAGAGTAATTGGACCTGGGGGACTGGATTCTGGGCTCCTCACAGCCTGGGTGAGAGCTATAACCACCAGGATCCAGAGTCATTCTCATGCTTGTGTTCTCTTTCTCTAGCCCAATTGACACACTCATTATTTATCCACAGTGGAACAGCTTCAACAGGAGAAACTGAGAGAGCTCCACATCAGAATATCCCATAGCCCAGTGGTTAGGGCACTTACGGGAGAAGTGGCAGAGCCCTGTTCAAATCCCTTTGTCTCCTCAGGTGGAGGGGGGGACTTGAACCAGGGGTCTGTCCTATCTGAGGTGAGTGCTCTAACCACTAGGCTAAAAGTTATGAGGGAAGCGCCTCTTCCCCACTCCCTGGCAACTCCCAGACCCTTGTAAAAATGTCATAGGTGCCTGACTCGAAAGAGGGTTCCCAGCTGTGAATCGCTAGCAGAGATAAGCACTTGTCTCTATGAGATGCATGGGTCTTAGCACCCCCCCCCCGTCTTATTGGCATTTCCCTGTCTAGAATGCTGACTATTGTGAGTCGCATTCTAAGGCTTCCCATTCATTGTATAGTGAGCATAGGTGCCTAACTCAGTAGACTAGTTAAAGTGAGGAGAAAATGGAAGGAATCAGTAATGTTGCAAGAAAAATATGAATGGGATTTAAAGTTAATTATACACTAAAGTGAGTAGGAAGGATTTGAAGAAATACTTGAAGGAAAGTGACTCAGGATCTCAGAGAGAGAGAGAGAGAGAGAGACAGTTCCAGAGAGATAGGACAGTATAAATTAAAGAGCAATACACAGCTGTGGAGAGTTGGGAGCCAGAAACAAAGAAAAGACCAAAATTAGAAAAGTAGAGTAAGTGGAGAGAGGAGTGGATAAATATTAGGTTGGAACAGCATGATGGGCTAAGTCCTTGGAGAAACAAGGATGGCAATTTTGCATTTGATTCAAAGATAGGAAGCTGTTAAAGGTGAAAGGAAGATGGGGTTGATAAGCAGGGTAAGAAAGTTGTGTTGTGTTTTTCAGCTCTTGGAATTTAGGGAGAATACATTTAAGGAAAACTATATATATATATATAAAAGAGAGCTTCAGAAGTCAAAAAATAATTAAGAAATATAAAGAGAAATTGTGATCAATTCCCAGAGATAATACAGGGCTGACTTGCTCACAATACATGACAGGAAGTGAGATCAAGGATGCCTTGAAAATGTCTGGTCTTGAGGGCAAAGCGAAGTTCTGGGTTAAATGGTTAAATTGCTTATGTCCTGGGTGTCCTTCCCAGTTAAGGTATACTAGAACAACAGCATCATGCTCACGAATGGTTTGGAAAGTTACATGCACACTTTTTCCTCTCATACTCCTTGAAATAAGTGTTCGATAAACTGTTTCCAGATATGTAAATATATTTAATGTATATTATTTATAAAATGGCATTAGTAAATCATGCATCAGGCTTGAACCACAGACATAATGATATCCTAGCAATATACCAGAGTCCAAATCTAAATTCCAGTGAAATCGAAGAACACCAATAATTATATCAAAGGGCTATACTAGGGTTTCTAAAGCCACAGCTGTGTTAGGTCGTGTGAAGGAAGTCTACTACACTAGCTGCAGTTCCAAGAAAAATTCAGACTGCTGATAACGGAAGTAAGCAGATGTCACACACTGGAGTGTGTGCTATGTGTTTTCATTTATCCCACAGAGTACAGAAGTATTCTTGTTGACCAATAAGAAAGATACACAACTGAGGTAGGGGGAAGGCCTCCTTGCTTTTGCCTCCCATCACACACCAGAGCAGTAAGAACCAGAATCTGCCCTATGTTGTTTAAAATTTTAAAAGTCAGCAATCAAACCTAGCTGAGTATAAAACTAGCAAGTTATCTTTTTTAAAAAATGCCATAGGCTTATCTGTGTTTTTTCAACATTCTGGACTGCAAACTACTGATGTCTGTGTTTGTAGAGCAAAAGGTACAAAACAAATGGAACTGAAAATAAGATGTCCTGTAAAATAAATGAAAAGGTAATAAAACAAACAAAAAAAGAACTAGATGAAGAACTTAGCAGGAATTAAATGAAAAATAAAGTCAGTCAGAATGGTTCATTAATGTTTTTAATCACTAGCTTGATAAATAGTAAATTAAAATTGATTTTAAAAGCATTTCAAAAGAAGAAATATATTTGTTTAATACTTTTAATGAGCACTTTATTCTTCCAACAGCTCTATGTATAGTCTCCTGCTATGTCCTCGGAGCCATATTAAATTGATATTTAAATACTCCCCTACTGAGCTGTGGTTTATGCTTACTATTCCATCTAGCACTCATCCCATGAAACAAAGTGTGTATATGCAATCTAAAAGTATTTGAAAGATAAATCAAAACAACAACCACCAGTCTATCAGACATTGAAGATATGAAAAAACTCACTGGTGTTTTCACCATAAGAATTGCATTAAAGAAAGCAACAACAACCCACAAATGGTTCAAAGTCCATTAGCACTTTGTATTGTGGATTATGGAGAAACTGAAACTGCCACTATCAGACAACCAATACTGAAAATGGATGCTCAAGGAATACAGTTCTAAAGGACAACAAACATTAAATGATGGACGGAACAATGACTTAAGAAAGAGTAAAACATGAATATGAACAACATGAATAACTGACGATAGGGGAATCTGGTTATTGTCTACAAACATTTGATGGCAAGGAGAGTACATGTTTAAAGTAGTATAACTAGAAGTAATTGGATAAACATAAGAAAGATTAAAAAAATAGACTAAATTGCAGAGAAAACTTCTGAGCAGTGATATCCATAAAATTGTGGACTAACTTCTGAAGGAAAATGATTGAATCCTTATAGTTTGTGCTACTTAAAACTAGACTGGGAAAATTATTCAACAAGATACTGTAGGGAAGAATCCTGGTCAAGCTGGAGAAAAATGTTGTTGGCCTGTATTATTCTAACAGACTGCCTATAACTTTTTAATTAGAGTAAGCATATAACAAATACTTGAGCAAATTAACTAAATAAAGAAAAATTAAGAGAAATTCATATTTTAAATACACAATTTTATTTTCATCTTTGTATAATATACTTATTATGAAGTTATATTACCAATGTTACATTTTACTGCATTATCATTTTTAATATAACACTTCTGAAAAAATTCAAGTATATTGAATGGAAAAAACTGAGCATAAAAGGAAATCAATAAGAATAAACTATTTCTCATCCACATTACCAAAAATATGTAAAGCTATAGACTGAAAATAATCTTCACAAATTATTGCATTTGTAAAACATTTGTAGTACTATGGCAGGGGTGGGCAAACTTTTTGGCCCAAGGGCCACATCGGGGAACAGAAATTGTATGGTGGACCATGAATGCTCACAAAATTGGGGTTGGGGTGCGAGAGGCAGTGTGGGCTCTGGGGTGGGGCTAGTGATGAGAGGTTTGGGGTGCCGGAGGGTGTTCTGGGCTGGTATCGAGAGGTTTGGAGAGTGGGAAGGGGATCAGGGCTGGGACAGGGGGTTGGGTCATGGGGAGAGGCTCAGGGGATGCAGGCTCTAAGTGGCACTTACCTCAAGTGGCTCCCAGAAGCAGTGGCATGTCCCTCTCCAGCTCCTATGTGGAGGCGTGGCCAGGCGGCTCTCCACGCTGCCCCATCTGCAGGCACTGCCTCTGTAACTCCCACTGGAGCATGTAGGAGCCAGAGCGGGACCACGCTACGGCTTCCGGAAGCCGCGTGGTGCCGCCCTCGACCCAGCATCCCGGTTGGAGTGCTGGAGCAGGGCCGAGCCTCATGGTCTGGCCCCAACCCAGCGCCCCAGCTGGAGCGCAGGACAGGGGCCGAGCCGCATGGTCCAGCCCCCGACCCAGTGACCTGGCCTGCAGGCCGTAGTTTGCCCACCCCTGTACTACGGCCTCTGTGCTATAAAAACTCAGTAGAAATACTAATCTGCAAATGCAGCATCCAGCTGTCTCAGAGACAGTTTGCAGTATAGCTGTAGTATAAAAATATGCTAAGGCTGAAAGGCATTAAACAACAGAGATGCCAAATATTACTATTTATTGCTTAAAAATACATTAAAAATGCCATAGCTAGGTTGGGTCCATGATATTCTACATTTGACATGGAGGTACACATGCTACTCAAGAATGAATGAAAAGTGAATAAAAAATGTCAGTACAAGGATATTGATGGTGAAGGAATTAGCAGACCAATGAACCCTATTCCAAAAGATTTTGTTAAAGAATTAACCCATAGAAATGGACACATTCTAATATGGGCAGCTACAGTTACCTTTGCTTTAAAAGTAATACATCATTTGACCACATCAGTTTGTGTTTATGTTACAACATTTTTAAAGTATTTGAGGTCTTAAAAAATATGGTGTGAATACTAAAAAAATGGACAACTGAGTGCATTAAATCCACAGGGGGGAAATAAAACAAAGTAGAAAGTATTGTTACAGTATTGTTGTTAAAAATACAGTTAACTACTCCAGATTCCCTTCCACCACAGTCTGTTCGGGTACGTTTACACTTACCGGGACGGTCGACGCGGCGAGTTCGACTGCTCGTAGTTCGAACTATCGCGTCTGATCTAGACGCGATAGTTCGAACCCCGGAAGCGCTAGTTCGAACTCCGGTACTCCACCGCGGCAGGAGGAGTTGCCGGAGTCGACCTTGGAGCCGCGGAGTTCGCTTCCGCGGCGTCTGGACGGTAAGTAAGTCGAACTAGGGTAGTTCGAATTCAGCTACGTTATTCACGTAGCTGAATTCGCGTACCCTAGTTCGACCCCCGAGCTTAGTGTAGACCAGGACTTCATGACAGTTACAGAAACTACTGAGTAATCCTGGAAAAACTATGAAATACTCTAAATGCTTTAACAGCTCTATCACTTAAGTTGCCACTTGATAAAAGATGTTTTGTAAACAAATGACTCTGGGATTCTTTTAGCTTCCCTATGCAGTACTTATTTGTTAGTTTCTTAAAGAAAAATCCTGGCAGGAAACAGTCAAAATAGCATGTGACATTGCCTGAAATGTGACAAATTGGGTCTTTAATTAAAATCAATATGACCTCCGAGACCATATTGAAAATCTTCAGGCTGTAATTCAGACTGGCAGATTTGTTCACAAGATAAAATCAAGTTCCTTTGTGTATATAGAGAAACAATCTAATCTAGATTGAAAAGTGCAAGCATAGCAAATTTATGGTGTTGAAAGTCAATACATAAGGGATCTTTAGAAACATCATGCCCAAATATGACAGATTATTCTTTTCTCTGTAATGTGTGCAGTTTCAGGAGGTTCTCAGAGGTAATCACCACACAAAACTTAGCACTTTTCTCAGAGAGGAAAAAAAAAAAGTTTACATCTTTTATAAGAACCAGTGAGTTTGGAACCAAACATTGATCTGAGAAGCTACAGACAGCTTATTTTGTTTAATGTTATTTTTCCTGTTTTTTTCAGTCATCTGCTTTTTATATGTAACCCCCATCTGTGGCACCCTGCTCCCCAGGGGCAGTAGAGATCCGTATTCCCCACTGTGGTCACCCCTCCTCCCCCGCCTTGAAGGGCTTAAAACAGCCCTGGGAGAGGGGCTAAGAAGGAAAAAGCTGGGCTGTTTGGGGAAAATGGCTACAGCTGTGGCCTGTGTAATTAGGACCCAGCTGGCCCTTACAAGAGGGCAGTGGGCTAGAAGGAAGATACAGTCTCTCTCTGTCTCTAGAGGGAGAAGGGCTTGGCTGCTGGGAAGCTGAACCATGTACTTAAAGTGGAGCAGGGCTGGGGAAAGGCCAAAGGAGCTGGGGAGCAGGAAAACCCCTAGGCTGCAGGCCTTGTTAAGGGCTGAAAAGGTACTGGGGTTGCAACAGGGCAGCCCAAGGGTGGGCAGAGGCAGCAGGTCCAAACTTTCCTTGCAGGTGCTGAGTGGCAATTATACTGCAGTCTGCCCCAGTGAGTGGGGGCTAGATGGTGACTGCCAGTAGCCAAAGACTGAGGTGAGGTGGGGATAGGGGGTTGGGGGTCCCCTGGGGAGGGGAGACCCAGTGAGAGTGTGGGGTACTGCAGGGGGAAGAACCCTGAGAGAAGGGGCACCAGGGCCAGCAGCCAGGAGAGACGCCAGCCTGCAGAGGGCGCTCCAGAGGCTGGTGAGCTAATTCCCTGGACAACCCAGCAGGAGGTGCTGCACCAGTGAGTCATCACCCCACCACACACACTTTAAGGGCTCAGTGATATACATTCTTGGGACTGAGGCGAGTTTTGTGCCTCTGTCTAGTGGCCAGGTGCATAAGCTAGCAGACAGCCCTATGGCCTCTATAACATTATAATATATTGATCCTTTTTGAACCAAGTGACTAGTCAAATTTCAGGGCCCTGGGATGTTCATGTAAATAAAAAAAGATTGCATCAATTTTTATTTTCAACAAGAAATGTACAAAGTCCTCCTCTGAACACAGGAGGAACCAAAACCAAAAGGAGCAGTTTCTCAGTTTAAGCAGCAAAGAGTCCTGTGGCACCTTGTAGACTAACAGACGTCTTGGAGCATGAGCTTTTGTGGGTAAATACCCACTGCGTTGGATGCATGTCACATGCATCTGATGCAGTGGGTATTCACCCACGAAAGCTCATGCTCCAATACGTCTGCTAGTCTATAAGGCGCCACAGGACTCTTAGTCTGGATCTGTAAAAGCAGCAAACATGGCTACCCCTCTGATACTTTTCTCAGTTTACAGGCCCAAACCTCTTTAGCCAAGACCAGACTCACAAGCATCCTCTCTAGCTTTTCTCAGGGTCATACAGTGCACACAGGCTATTGCTTGGCTTCTTTGCTTTTTGCCTCTCTCACTTTTTGTTCATGTGTGCTCCCAGTTTCTATGTTCTCTCTCACACACCCACACATACCTACCTGCTCACAATGCCCAGTGGAACCCACCACGCACATGGTGCTTATTTCTGGGCAGACTCTGACAGGCCTTGTTTTAGATGTGGCCCCTTAACTGTCTCTTACATCTTAAATAAATGAGGTTTTAACTGAATTCATAACAAGGTTTCACCCAGCTCATAACAGTATAATAAACAAGAAATCAAGTGACTCGGAGAATATATTTTCAAAAGCACCAAGGCACATGACTTCCAGCAAAATAAATGGGAACTAAGTGCCCAGGCACTTTAAAAAATCCCACTAGGCACCCATCTGCATCTGTAGGCACCTAAATACCTTTGACATTCTGGCCCTGAGTTCTCTCAGGCTGAAAGAGATAAAATAGAGTCTCCAGTTCTGTGTGGCAAAGAGCAACTCATACACTGTGTCCTTTCCTATCACCAACTCCCTCCCCTCAGGCTCAGCACATACAACAGGAAGGTCCCAGTCATAAGCAGGGCTCCAGGGCCTGAAGCTGGTTGTCCTGCTTGTCAGTTCAGCTCCCTAAAGTCTGTGTATATCACTCAGGCACAGGTGAGGTAGGCAGTCTCAGTTTCAGTCTGCCTCTGAGATGCTGTCGGTGGAAGCTACTTCTCTCAAGCCTTCACACTGGCAAGAGGAGCTACATAAATTTTATTTGATACCCAGCTGGTTTGTTAAAAGGAGGTAAAAATTTATTAATGAAACATTCAGGCCTAAACTCTGCTCTAGCCAGCAGCAACAATGTGCAGAGATGGTTCCCAGTGTCTTCTGTCACTGGGATCGGGATCATCCTGTTTCACTTCTGATCAAGAGTAGCAAACATATGGGTCTAATGCATTTTGACAGACTACAATGAGGAAGGGAGGGTGCTATGCACCATGCAGGGCTATAAACTGTCCTTGAGGGTGCTTGTAGCACTGCTTGAGCACAATGATATGATCCTGCCCTCCTTTTTGCAGAGAAGATAGATATTTCCTGTGCCATATACCCCTTCCCAGCTCTCAGCACAGCAAAAGGCCAGGCCTGTGTATAAGCAGGTGAGATTCTCAGTTTGTACACTGTACAAATTCACATTAACTTCTTTCCTGAAGCTTGGCATTATTGGTAACTTAAAAAGGCAACAACAGTACATAAATCTCAGCCTACACTTTCTCTCTAAGCATTGCTGTTCCTAAGGTTTCCTGTAGGGCCTCCTTGGATATGTTTACACTGCAATGTAAGCCCAGGGTTAGCAGAACTCAAGTTAGCAGACCCTGGTTTTGTTAACTTAGGGCTTGAGCACGTACAATCATTTGTAATCCCAGGTTAGGAATTGTTGAACCCTGGGTCCCAACCTAGGGCTTCACCATCTATACTACATTATGCTGGCCCAAATCCATCCAAAACCCCAGGCTTCAGGCCTAGTTAAAGGCCTAAAAAAGGGTATTGGGGCTCCAGAGAGGCAGCCCAGAGATAGGCAATGACAGTAGGTCCTAATCGCCCTGCTGATGATGAGTGGTTTACAGACTGCAGTCCATCCCAGGGAGCAGGGGCTAGATGATGACAGGCAGAAGCCACTGAGGCAAGGTGGGGATAGAAGGTTGGGGGGTTCCCTGGGAGGGGAAACCCAGAGACAGTGGGTTGCTGCTGGGGCCAGAACCTTGACGTAGAGGAGTACCAGGGTCCGGGAGGGATGGGGCCCAGCAGTAGGCAAGCCACCGGCCTGCAGAGGCTGCTCTGGACTGGAAAGAGCTAATTCCTGAGACGACCAGCAGGAGGCGCCGCACCAGTGAGAGTCTCTCCACCACACCTCCCAAAATGTGGCTACCCTAGCCTTTTGTTCATGGTGCTATGTGGAAAAACATGACAGTACACCAAACTTGTCTATTCAGAGGACAAAGAAAGTCTGCAATGAGACTGTGGGATACTTTTGGTGGCCTCCGAGAGAACAAGTATAGTGGGGCTACATCTACATTGTAAAGCAATAGAGCTTGAACCCTGAGTCCCAGCTTGACTCAGCCTCAGACCCTCCATCCCCATAGAGTCCTGGAACCCAGGGTTCAAGCCCTGGACTAGTGCACTTTGCATGTAGATGGAAAGGAATTTAGTCTTGAGCCTGAGTTCACGCCCTGGGATTACACTGCAGCACAGACATACCTCCTGTCTCTGTCCCTAGTTTCCTCTGACCAGACGGTCATGCCTACCTCTCTGAAAACCTCATGTAGTTAAACCACACCTGCAATGTATAGTAAGCAGCTTTATGTAGCATTAAGAACATAAGAACAGCCATACTGGGTCAGACCAAAGGTCCCTCTAGCCCAGTATCCTGTCTTCCGACAGAAGCCAATGCCAGGTTCCCCAGAGGGAATGAACAGAACAGGGAATTAAAAAGTGTCATCTATTCCCAGCTTCTGGCAAACAGGCTAGGGACACCATCCCTGCCCCTCCTGGCTAATAACCATTGATGGACCTATCCTCCATGAACTTCTCTAGTTCTTTTTTGTTATAGTCTTGGCCTTCACAACATCTTCTGGCAAGGAGTTCCACAGGTTGACAGTGTATTGTGTGAAAAAATACTTCCTTTTGTTTGTTTTAAACCTGCTGACTATTAATTTCATTTGGTGACCCCTGGTTCTTGTGTTATGAGAAGGAGTAAAAAACACTTCCTTATTTACTTTCTCCACAACAGTCCTGATTTTTTAGACCTCTATCATATCCCCTCTTAGTCGTCTCTTTTCCAAACTGAAAAGTCCCAGTCATATTAATCTCTCCTCATGTGGCAGCTGTTCCATACCCCTAATCATTTTTGTTGCCCTTTTCTGAACCTTTTCCAATTCCAATATACCTTTTTGAGATGGGGCAACCACATCTGCGCTCAGTATTCAAGAGTTGGGCGTACAATGGATTTATATAGAGGCAACATGATATTTTCTGTCTTATTAGCTATTCCTTTCTTAATGATTCTCAACATTCTGTTAGCTTTTTTGACTGCCGCTGCACATTGAGCAGATGTTTTCAGAGAACTATTCACAATGATTTCAAGATCTCTTTCTTCAATGGTAACAGTTAATTTTATATGTATAGTTGGGATTGTGTTTTCCAATGTGCAATATTTTGCATTTATCAACATTGAATTTCATCTGCCATTTTGTTGCCCAGTCACCAAGTTTTGAGAGATCCTTTTGTAGCTATTCACAGTCTGCTGGAGACTTAACTATATTGAGTAGTTTTGAATCATCTACAAATTTTGCCACCTCATTGTTTACCCCTTTTTCCAGATCATTTATGATTATGTTGAACAGTACTAGTCCCCATACAAACCCCCGGGGGACAACACTATTTGCCTCTCTTCATTCTGAAAACTCACATTTACTCCTATCTTTTGTTTCCTATCTTTTAACCAGTTACCAGTCCATGAGCGTCTCTTCCCTTCTATCCCATGACAGCTTACTTTGCTTAAGAGCCTTTGGTGAGGGATCTTGTCAAATGATTTTTGAAAATCTAAATACACTCGATCCACTGGATCCCCCTTGTCCACATGCTTGTTGACCCCCTCAAAGAATTCTAGTAGATTAGTGAGGCATGATTTCCCTTTACAAAAACTACGTTGACTCTTCCCCAACAAATTACGTTCATCTGACAATTTTGTTCTTTATTATAGTTTCAACCAATTTGCCTGGTACTGACGTCAGGCTTACTGGCCTGTAATTGCTGGGATCACCTCTGGAGCCCTTTTTAAAAATTGGCGTCATAGTAGCTAACCTCCAGTCATTTGCTACAGAAGCTGATTTAAATGACTGGTTACGGACTACAGTTAGTAATCCGGCAATTTCCCATTTGAGTTCCTTCAGAACTTTTGGGTAAATACCATCTGGTCCTGGTGACCTAATAACACCTCAACCTGGGACAGTTCCTCAGATTTGTCGCCTAAAAAGAATGGCTCAGGTTTGGGAATCTCCCTCACATCCTTAGCCATGAGAACCGATGCAAAGAATTCATTTAATTTCTCCTATTTATTGTCCTTTAGTGCTTCTTTAGCATCTCAATCGTCCAGTGGCCCTACTGGTTGTTTAGCAGACTTCCTGCTTCTGATGTACTGAACATATTTTTTGCTATTACTTTTTGAGTCTTTGGCTAGCTGATCTTCCAATTCTTTTTTGGCCTTCCTAATTATATTTTTACACTTCATTTGCCAGAGTTTATGCTCCTTTCTATTTTCCTCACTAGGATTTAACTTCCACTTTTTAAAGGATGCCTTTAAGGAGTGCTGGTTTGTGACTAACTTTGTAAAACTGTTCAGCCAATCATCAGGGTGAATGACCATTTAATGGGCAGTCTGAATTCAAACAAAGAAGTGCTGGTTATTTATGGTATTGGTATACACCCCACAACAAGGCTGACCTGAGGAAGAGAAGAGGATGCTGAGCAGAGCCTACAGAACCTAGTGTACATGGTCAGATTAGAAAAATTACTCCTCATCCTGGGACCTAGCTTTCAACCCTTGTATGGTCTCAAGTCAATCAGGCAATAAGCACATAATACTGGGACAGTATGCACTGGGATGACAGAACACAGAGAGCGTTGCACTGCTTGTCACATATGTTTAGGCAATCAGTTGGTGATTGACACTATTTGCTTTAAGAGATGAAAAAATCATCTTTATACATATCAAAGCAACAGAGAAAGCATGCAAATAGATTTCTTCCTGTCTTGAATGAACCAGAGGAAGATAGTTAAGGATTGTAAGGTTATCCGAAGTGAAATGATCACAACACAACAAAAGCCATTGATGGCAACTGTTGCAACTGGCAAATGGAATTAGTGTGAGTTTTATTCCAAAACACATATCATGATCTGCACAACTGCAGATATGTTTAGAGAGAGAGTAATAAGGTCTGAGCAAAGACATACACAAACTGGAACAGGAGAAGAGGAGGGGTTTATCTTCAAGAATGTATTGACCTGAGAAACTGAGATGTTATGTGGACATGTTAAGCTGGGTAGACCACAATCTTGTGAAGAATGGTGGTGAAACAAGGAGGTGCAGAAAGCAATAAGAAATAATAGGGAAGCCAGAAAGGTGATGGAAAATAACTCTTCAGAAAAAAATGGTTGTTGCATATATTATAGAGTGTCCAATTGAACAGCAAAGCAAACAGTCAGAAAGATAAGAAACCTAATTTTAAATATCAGAGGGGTAGCCGTGTTAGTCTGTATCTACAGAAACAACGAGGAGTCCGGTGGCACCTTAAAGACTAACAGATTTATTTGGGCATAAGCTTTTGTGAGTAAAAAACCCACTTCTCCATACATCTGAAGAAGTGGGTTTTTTACCCACGAAAGCTTATGCCCAAATAAATCTGTTAGTCTTTAAGGTGCCACCGGACTCCTCGCTAATTTTAAATGAGCTGTATAATGAGTTGAACAACTGCCCTCAACCTGCCAAAAAGAAATTATATGCAATTGCACAGACAAAAAACAAAAGAAAGGAAGATGGAGTGAACACACCAGTCATAAAGGATGCAGGGGGCAGACTGGTTGTGACAGGAGGCATGGTATTAACCAGTGGCTGAAGATAGCAACTGGAAAAGCAGCAGGTCCAGACAACATTGTGTTGGAAATGATCAAAGACTTGAGAGAGGTTGGTGTCCAGCGTGAGTCCGGCATACAGTCTGGACAGGGAAGAAAATTGAAAAGGAATGGAGAAAGTCCAGATTGGTACCAATATGCAAACAAACATGGTGAAATACATGACTGTACAAAATATCAAGGAATTAAATTGCTGTCCTACTGCAGAAACTGTTAGAGAGAATCACAGATAGTCCCATTCACCAAATGGTGGAGTCCAATTTAGGAAAGGAGAGCAGATTGGTTTTAGAAGAGGATGACACATGGTATGTTCATTGCTAGAGACTTGGTGGAAAAGACGCAAGAGGGAAATGTCAAGCACAGATGGGCTTTCCTTGATTTGGAGAAAGCATTCGATAAAGTACCTATGTGACTGCTGGTGCCTCTCCTATGATTCTATGAGGTACCGAAGGATCTTGTCCAGATGATGATGGATTTTGTATGATGGCTCGATGACAAAAGGGTGGATGCCCTTCAGTGTAATGGAGGGTTTTGAGGTGAAAGTTTGGCTCCACTAGGGTTCACTACTTACTATTGGTAATTGTGGTAGTCTTCATAAGTAAGCAAATCTCAACAGAAGGTGGTATGAAGTTGATATGTGCCGATGACATTGTGCTAAGAACCCATAATGAGGAAAATTTGGTCCAGGTAATAGTTCCTTGATCTAGATGTGACACTGTATGGAATATGGGTGACCATTTATAATATTATCAATGCCAATATTACAAAATTGCTATGAATATTATACAAGATATGCCATGTAAGGTTTTAGTGGAAAAGTGATGATTTGCTAAATATGATATGCTTGTTTATATGTATGTATCATCTGTGTCATGAGTTATAAATATGTGTGGTATAGTGATATCTCAAACTTGTGCTACATATCCGGTTGACACCCTCAGAGAGATTGGCAGCAGCACTATCCAGCCTGTTTGATGGCTCATCAAGGGCAATCAGCTGTATAATCAATCCATTGAAAGAAGCCTGGGGTTACACCTATGAGTCAGCAGGACATGTAGGTACATGCCTATTGACAGGAGACTCCAAATATTTTCCATGTCCATGGGCTGTGAGCTTGTGTTTGGGACAAAGGATGTACAAGTCATATGGCAGGGGATATAAAAAGGCAGCTACATCACCTCCATTTAATCTTCAATCCTGCTTCTCACCTCTGAAGTAACTTCTCTACAAATTAAAGCTTTGAACTGATAGACGCATCAAAGCTTTGGATGTGTTCCAGAGGGACTCAACAAGCCAATAAACTCACCAATACTACTAAGAACTTGATATATGGACTCTGAAGTCATATGTATGTATCTGATTGCTTTGACCATTTAATAATTCTCTTCTCATTCTTTTCTTTTCTAATAAACCTTTGGTTTTAAATACTAAGGACTGGCAGCGTGGTATTTTGGGTCATATCCAAATTAGTACTGATATGGTAATATAGCTGTCCCTTTGGGGATCAGAAGAACATTTTGTATTGTGAATAGAGTTTTAAGTAACTTCTCACTTTACTCGACCTATTTGCTGACTGGGAGCCAGAGAACTGGAATGCAATAAAGGGGGCTGATTTCTTCTTTTCAGCTTCTTGATAACCAGTATAGGGGATCAGGAGCACAGTTTGTGGTTGGTTGGTGAATCTAACTACACGGTTAACTATCAGCTTTGGGAGAATCTGCTCTCCTTTTAGCAGCCTGCCCTGACCTTGACATTTTCAGTGTGACCTGCCCTAGGCACCTCGGGTCACACCAGGCATAAAAAAAACCAATGGCCTCAAATTGAGCAAAGAAAAGACTGAAGTAATGTGGCTGACTCCCATAGAAGTAAGACAGATGAATATCAATACCGAGGGTCAGTGCATTAATCATATTTCTGTGGTTTAAGTATTTTGGAAGCCGGATAGAGGCAAATGGAGAAATTGGCAAAGAACTACAAGCAAGGGCGCTGAACATGGGGTAAGTTTAGCGCAAGATAAGTGGTGTGATTTATGATAAACAGATGCCTAGACTACTTATGGAACACTATACAAATCTATGGTAAGACCATAAAGATCAAAGACATGGGTGATCCAAGAAAGGCACTTGACAAGATACGACACTATTGAAATGAGATGTTTGAGGGCAGTGAGAGGGGTGACACTGCTGGACCATATGTGGAAAGATGTCATCAGGACTCAGACCAAGGTCTGCAATAGCACAGAAAAGCTGCAATAGAGGAGGCTGAAATGGCATGAACACGTACAAAGGATAGATGTAGAGAATCCTGTTGGAGAATGTCATAAACAGACAGTTAAGGGTTAATTCCTCTTTTACCTGTAAAAGCTGACACCTGACCAGAAGGACCAATAAAGGAACAAGATACTTTCAAAGAGGGAGGAGGGAAAAAGTCTTTTGTCTGTTCTGTGTGTGCTTTTGCCAGAGTCGGAGATCCAGAAAACAACCATCTAACCCTTGTTTAAATTAGTGAGTATTTAGATAAGAATGTGGTAGATTTCTTTATTTTTCTCTGTCATTTCTTTTGCAAAAATAGAGGGAGAATCAAATTGTGTTTTTGTGTAACTTTAAGGTTTTGCCCAGAGGGAAATCCTCTGTGTTTTGAATCTGTTGTCTGTGAGATTATCTTGCTTTCTTATCTCAGAGGTATTCCTTTCACCTTTTTTTTCTTTAATTAAAAGTCTTCTTTTAAGAACCTGATTGATTTTTCCTTGTTTTAAGATCCAAGGATTTTGGATCTGGGCTCACCAGGAATTGGCGGGGTGGGGTGGGGAGGATTTTCTTGAGTCTACCCAGGAAAAAGGGTATAGAGACATGAGGAGGGAAATTAGTCAAATCCTGCCAGGAAAAAGGGGATAACGACTGGGGAAATATTTGGGAGAAGGCAGAGTTCCCAAATGGCTCTCCCTCAAACGTTTTTTAAAAACATTTGGTGGTGGCAGCGACTGTTTTGCCTAAGCTGGTAAAAATTAGCTTAGGAGTTATTCATGCAGGTCCCCACATCTGTAGCCTAAAGTTCAGAGTGGGGGTGACACCTTGACAGAGACATTTGAGACTACAGTTGAGACTCACACATGGAGAACAAGAGGACGGCCAAAAGAAACAATGAATAGATGGCATCTGGGAGGACAGAGTGGATAAGAAAAGAGCATTGGACTGGCAAGCTGAGAAAGGGGGGCAAAAGAAGCAGATATATAAGAAAGTTATTCAAAAAAAAAGATGAATCTATTAATCAAAAAGGAACTATATCAATCCAGCACACAGAGAGGAAAGATGCTATAGCCCAGGGGTCGGCAACCTTTCAGAAGTGGTGTGCCGCGTCTTCATTTATTCACTCTAATTTAAGGTTTCGCGTGCCAGTCATACATTTTAACGTGTTTAGGTCTCTTTCTATAAGTCTATATTATATAACTAAACTATTGTTGTATGTAAAGTAAACAAGGTTTTCAAAATGTTTAAGAAGCTTCATTTAAAATTAAATTAAAATGCTGATCTTATGCCACCAGCCTGCTCAGCTTGCTGCCAGCCTGGGGTTCTGTTCACCTAGGCCAGCAGTGGGCTGAGCGGGGCCTGCGGCCGGGACGCTGGCTGGCAAGGGGCTGGCAGCCCGGACCCCAGACCTCGGGGGGGTTCAGGAGTCAGGGCAGAGGGCTGGGTGGTGTGGGGGGTGCAGGGCAGAAGGCTGGGTGTGTGGGGGGGTTTAGGGGTCAGGGCTGGGGGTGCAGGGCAGAAGGCTTGTTGTGTGTGTGGGGGGGTTCAGGGGTCAGGGCAGAGGGCAGGGGTGCTCGGTTCGTGAGGGTGCTCCCAGCCCCCTGCCCTGAGCGGCTCATGGCAGGGGGCTGGAAGGGATATGCCCTGTTCCACCCCCTTCCCCGAGACCCCATCCCTACCTGTTCTCTGCCTCCTCTATGGAGCAGCGAGCACACTGCCACTCTTCCCCCTCCCCATCGCAAGAGCCATCAGCTGATTGGCGCAAGGAAGGAGAGGGGGAGGAGCAGGAAAGCACCACAGTGGGCGAAGAAGCAGGGAAGGGGGGAAGCTTCGCTACCACAGGACCAAGCTTCTGCCTCCTGCCCCCACAAGGGAGACCGGTGGGCGGGGGGGGGCTGGTGGGGCTGGGGGCTGGGACCGCAGCGCTGCTCAAAATGGGCTTGTGTGCCGTGTTTGGCACGCATGCCGTAGGTTGCCGATCCCTGCTATAGCCATAAAAGAACAGCACTAAAGTCAGCAGCTGTGTTACATAACATAAGAACATAAGAACGGCCATACTGGGTCAGACCAAAGGTCCATCTAGCCCAGTATCCTATCTACCAACCGTGGCCAATACCAGGTGCCACAGAAGGAGTGAACCTAACAGGCAATGATCAAGTGATCTCTCTCCTGCCATCCATCTCCACCCTCTGACAAACTGAGGCTAGGGGCACCATTCCTTATGCATCCTGGCTAATAACCATTAATGGACTTAACCTCCATGAATTTATCATTCTCTTTTAAATGCTGTTATAGTCCTAGCCTTCACAACCTCCTCAGGTAAGGAGTTCCACAAGTTGACTGTGTGCTGTGTGAAGAAGAACTTCCTTTTATTTGTTTTAAACCTGCTGCCTATTAATTTCATTTGCTGGCCCCTCATTCTTGTATTATGGGAATAAGTAAATGATTTTTCCTTATCTACTTTCTCCACATCACTCATGATTTTATATCCCTCTATCATATCCCCCCTTAGTCTCCTCTTTTCCAAGATGAAAAGTCCTAGTCTCTTTAATCTCTACTCATGTGGGACCCGTTTCAAACCCCTAATCATTTTAGTTGCCCTTCTCTGAACCTTTTCTAGTGCCAGTATATGTTTTTGAGATGAGGAGACCACATCTGTACGCAGTATTCAAGATGTGGGCATACCATCAATTTATATAAGGGCAATAAGATATTCTCTGTCTTATTCTCTAACCTCTTTTTAATGATTCCTAACATCCTGTTTGCTTTTCTGACTGCCTCTGCAAACTGTGTGGACATCTTCAGAGAACTATCCACGATAACGCCAAGATCTTTTTCCTGATTCATTGTATCTAAATTAGCCCCATCATATCGTATTGTGGCAAAGTACTTGCTTCTCCTCAGCAGGCTCAGTCCTTTTTAGCCTTGGGGACACAGGCTTGGGCAAAGCAAAATCCTTCCAGGTCGCACAGGGTCTGACTGATCCCTCCCTCAGTCAGTCCCTTGTGCTTGTTTTCTCCCCTTCTGAGGCCAGAGTGCACTCTTCCATGCTGGAAGGGTTCAGAGGCTTGCTGCACCTAACTTGCTGGCAGCTTCTCTGCTTCTCTCACTCTCCCCCCTGCTTCCATGCCAGGAAGGGTTTAAAAAGGTCTCCAGCAGTTGGGGCCAGCTGAACCTAATTAGTTCCCTGGTAACTCCTTTTCCAGCTGAACCTTATTTCCCCATGGCTGTCTCTCCTCAGTGGATAGGGAGAGGCCTTTTAACCCCCCCCCGGGACTAATTACTACCCCTCCCTTTGTAGCCATTTGTCCTGGGTTTGCCACAGTATGTACAGTTGGGGTTATTTCTTCCAATGTGCATTACTTTACATTTATCCACATTAAATTTCATTTGCCATTTCGTTCCCCAATCACTTAGTTTTGTGAGATCTTTATGAAGTTCTTCACAGTCTGCTTTGGTCTTAACTATCTTGAGCAGTTTAGTATCATCTGCAAACTTTGCCACCTCACTTTTTATCCCTTTCTCCAGAACGTTTATGAATAAGTTGAATAGGATTGGTCCTAGGACTGACCCTTGGGGAACACAGCTTGTTACCCCTCTTAATTCTGAGAATTTACCATTTATTCCTACCCTTTGTTCCCTGTCTTTTAACCAGTTCTCAATCCATGAAAGGACCTTCCCTTTTATCCCATGACAACTTAATTTACGTAAGAGCCTTTGGTGAGGGACCTTGTCAAAGGCTTTCTGGAAATCTAAGTATACTATGTCCACTGGATCCCCCTTGTCCACGTGTTTGTTGACCCCTTCAAAGAACTCTAATAGATTAGTAAGACACGATTTCCCTTTACAGAAACCATGTTGATTTTTGCCCAACAATTTATGTTCTTCTATGTGTCTGACAATTTTATTCTTTAGTATTGTTTCAACTAATTTGCCCGGTATTGACGTTAGACTTACCAGTCTGTAATTGCCACTTCTAGAGCCATTTTTAAATATTGGTGTTACATTAGCTATCTTCCAGTCATTGGGTACAGAAGCTGATTTGAAGGACAGGTTACATACCATAGTTAATAGTTCTGTAACTTCAAATTTGAGTTCTTTCAGAACTCTTGGGTGAATGCCATCTGGTCCCGGTGACTTGTTAATGTTGAGTTTATCAATTAATTCCAAAACCTCCTCTAGTGACACTTCAATCTGTGACACTTCCTCAGATTTGTCACCCACAAAAGCTGGCTCAGGTTTGGGAATCTCCCTAACATCCTCAGCTGTGAAGACTGAAGCAAAGAATCCATTTAGTTTCTCCGCAATGACTTTATCATCTTTAAGTGTTCTATTCTCTGGCAAAGACTCCAGATATGACCTTAGAGAAATGATACAAATTCTGTGTCTTAGTTTCTCAATTAGTAAAATGGGGATAATATTATTTACCTATCATATCTTGAAGTTGTATTATATTTTTAGAGGGCCACACAATGTGTTTATGTACAAAAAAAAACTGTCACTGGTGCCAGAATAAATATTGCGCATCCTGTGCCTCAGGCCAAGGTAACTCTTTTTCATGAAGGTAGAGAGGGGAAAAAGGGGGAATTCTATATTAGGGGCAAAGGGAACTGAAACACATTCATGGCAGATTTGCTATTTAGAAGAGCGCAGAGATTTAGAATGTTGAAATAATTCCTGGAGATGAAATAACAGGCAAAAGGAAATTGAGGCAGTCAAAGTTGCCTAATAAATCCATTTATCACATGTATGTTACCTCCAAATGTGTAGGGGGAGGAGGTGCACATCTGTCAGCGATGCTTTCCTATTCAACAGAGTACGCTAATACTCAAGGCATATTCACATATATAGGATACATCCTTCAGCTCAGGAAATATGACACATTATGCTTTTCCCCCTCTTGTTTGAATATATTTTAACATGGTAGGCAAAAACTTTTGCTGAATTTTGTAAATTGACATTCTATACCACGGGAAAATTCCATTTGCTTTATTCAGGCTGTTTCATTTGCTGTATTATAGTACATTGCACACTTGTGACACATGGTCAGAAAGGGCTAAACATCCTGGAAAATAAATAACCCTCAAAAAGACATGTGAAGGAATAATATTTATGTATTTACATATGTATGAATAGAGTCAACAATGTAATTAACAGTCCCTGTCTATGGTGTACTCTGATAGTTCAGAGATCAAAAGAACATCTTAGCATATAAATGAATTGTAAACGCAGGCTATCTCGGTATTCATCTCTCTTTGAAATATACTGTGAATGGTGGAGGAACAAGCAAATTGCCTTATGTTAATTCTATATCTAAGTACCAGTGATGGACCTCCTTCAAAGTCATCCTAATTACCTTTTGTTCCCGGAGGAAGTCTCAACTTGTCAAAGAGGACATGAAATTGTATAAAAGATCCTTGGGTCCTGATTTGGTTATCTCAGATGTGCTTAGGCTTTATCAGGGGAAGTTTGAGTCGCAAGACTGAGGTCCAAGTTATGCTGGTACACCTGGAATATGATATTTTGACATTGGACTATAACCTAGGAACTATTTCTGAACTATTTCTTTGCAACTACAAAGCTCACCATTTCTGCTATGAATCTAAACCTCAATGAATTGAACTTATGTCTGTATGTATATTGATCTTTTAACCATAGTATCTCTCTTGTTGTTAAATACATTTTAATTTAGTTAATAATTGGCTGTAGCATGTATTTGGGTAAGATCTGAAACATTCAATAACCTGGGAGGTAATGTGTCCAATCCTTTGGGATTGGTAGAACCTTTTCTTTTATATGAGGAAATTAGATTTTCAGGAATCTTCATCATATTTGACTGAGGTACCTGGATGGAGGCCTGAGGCTGGATCAATTTAAGGGAACTGTGTTGTTTGGACTTCTGAATAACCAGTAAGGTAATAAAGAATCTGTTCTATGCAGGCTTGGTAAATCTAAATATTGGAATATCCACCAGCTTTATGGGGATTGTCTGCCCCATTCTTTGCAGTTCACCCTAATTGAGTGATCATGGCTGGCCCCCCATGGGACCCCGGTCACAACATTATATGGATTATTGTGAATTACTATTTGCTATGACTAGTTGCTATTTGTATGGCAATAAATAAATAGACAGTAGTGGGTTGAATTTTGCCCTCAGATATGCAGACAAAACTGCAATTGATTTCAAAGGAACTTGTGCAGATGGCTCTGAAGGCAGAACAGACTTATTTAACTGTATATTAACATATTGAATGTGATTGTTATGAAAATTTAAACTTTTTATTTCCTAATTTTTGTCCATTTACAACTGTTACCTGAAAGTTACATTGACAAAAAAAAATTCTAATTAACATTTCACCTAACACTGTACTTGTACTGCTAAAGTAGCATTGGTATACAGATTGAAACAGTTGTTTTCTATTTTGTGAATATGTGTACAGAATAGGTATTTGTGTGTGTGTGGCAGGGGGTGATGCCTTCTTTCTACTATGAGCACACTATTTAAAATGTTTCCTTCATATACATTTATCAGTTCAGGAAATGTGTCATATTCTGCTGTATTTGTCTTTGAAATTCATTCCAACATTGTTGGCAAACATCCTGTCTGAAGATATTCAAATCATTTTTGTGCCACTTGGAAATTCTGTATGTTATATTCCAAACCAACTGGCTATTATCCAGTCCTAGTCTGCTGGTGATCTCTCACACAATCATTCCAATAATAGATGCATGGAAAAGTCTTCTGTATAAAAAATGAAGTAACTCTTTTCATGATAAATCAATACCAGGAACCCTGCCTTGTGATAACACAGATCTGTATGCATGCTCAGTGATCCCATGCTGTGAGAGTAGCACTGCAACTGTTATCAGATTTGCCACTACTTCTGGATATCTCCCACTCCTAGCCTATTAACTTCCTGCTGTTCCATGTAGGATCTGTGGAGAGATGAGCAGGTGTTCTGTTGAGCCCTCTCGCATATTATAGATTCAAAACTGTTTGAATAGGGATTTTTTCCTACTCCCTGGAGAAAGCTGAGGGCTGAGCTCCCCTTCACCAGGAGAGTCATTTCACAGGTGCCTTTCTGTACAAAGCTGGAGGATCCAGGAGTGGAAGCCAGACTGTAGTACTGCTCTCCTGTTGGGATTAAGTGAATCTACGCAAAGATTAAAGCTGGCAGGAACTAGTGCTGCTAGCATGAACCTATCATGAACATTGTAATTTAAAATTTGCATAGAGATCCATACCGCAGGTGTAAAGACATGGACCCAGACATCAAAGTATAAAGGAGACAGCCTTTAAAGTCTTATAGAAACAGCATAATCATCATATTTACTTTTGCTTAGTATCAGCTATGTATTCACTGCTATATGATACAGAAAAATAAAGACCGTCAACTGTGAATGGGATTTTGGCTCCTAAGTGCCTAAATCCCTTTTGAAAATATTTAGGTTCCTGAATTAGTTAGTGTGGAAAAGTACCTGATTCTCCTCGGCTGGCTCAGTCCCTTTTTGCCTTGGAGACACAGGCTTGGGCAAAGCAAAGTCCTTCCCGGTCACGCAGGGTCTGGCTGATCCTTTTCTCAGTCAGTCCCTTGCTGTTTTTCTCCCCTTCTGGGGACATAGTGCAGTCTTCCTTGCTGGAAGAGTACGGAGTCTTGCTGCACCTACTCGCTGGCAGCTTCTCTGCTTCTCTCACTCCCCCCCTGCTTCCCTGCCAGGGAGGGTTTAAAAAGGTCTCCAGCAATTGGGGCCAGCTGAACCTAATTAGTTCCCTGGTAACCCCTGATCCAGCTGAACCTTATTTCTCCATGGCTATCTCTCCTCAATGAATAGGGAGAGGCCTTTTAACCCCTCTGGGACTAATTACTACCCCTCCCTTGGTAGCTATTTGTCCTGGGTTTGCCACATATCCCCCTCCCCCCGCTCAACACTACGAGATTGGGCTACTTGGGTCGGAAAGCAGTGCACCCTCGACAGGCCATCCACATGGCCATGTTGGGTTCACAGACCACTGTGAAGTGGAAGGGTTGAAGCGACAGAAACCATCTTGTTACTCTCGTATTTTTGTCCTTGTTTTGGTGCATCCACTGCAAAGGGGCATGGTCCGTGACCAGGGTAAACCTCCGTCCAAGTAGATAGTAGCGGAGGCTTTCTATGGCCCATTTTACTGCCAGGCATTCCTTCTCCACTATGGCGTATTTCCGCTCCCTAGGTAGGAGCTTCCTACTGAGGAAGAGGACGGGGTGTTCGTCATCTCCGACCATTTGTGAAAGCACCACCCCCAGCCCTACTTCAGAGGCGTCTGTTTGTAGGATAAACTCCTTCCTCCAGTCTGGGGCTACTAGTACGGGGTCTGTGCAGAGGGCCGTCCTCAGATCTGCAAAAGCGGCTTCAGCTGCAGCAGACCATTTTACTATGTCTGGGCCCCGAGCTTTGGTTAGGTCGGTTAAAGGGCATGCCCTGATGGAGAAGTGGGGAATGAACCATCTATAGTACCCCACTAGTCCCAGGAATGCTCTGACCTGTTTTTTTCCAGAGTGGTCGGGGCCACTTCTGTATAGCTTCTAACTTGTTGAGCTGCGGCTTCACCATGCCCCTCCCCACTATATACCCAAGGTACTTGGCCTCAGCTAACCCGATCGAACATTTGGAGGGATTTGCAGTCAGTCCTGCCTTCCTCAGGGTGTCTAGGACTGCTTCTACCTTCTCCATGTGCGTCTCCCAGTCGGGGCTATATATGATGACGTCATCGAGATAGGCAGCCGCGTACTTTCCATGGGGTCATAACAGTTTGTCCATTAGCCATTGGAAAGTAGCAGGGGCCCCATGCAACCCAAAGGGGAGAACAGTGTACTGATATAGTCCTTCTGGAGTTGCAAAGGCCGTCTTCTCCTTGTCGGCCTTGGCCAGGGGGATCTGCCAATAGCCCTTAGTAAGGTCAAGGGTAGACGTGCCTTTCCCAGTCTGTCAATCAGTTCATCTATCCTGGGTATAGAGTATGCATGAAATTGGGACACCTCATTCAGCTTGCGGAAGTCATTGCAGAACCTCATACTGCCATCCGGCTTATGCACTAAAACCACGGGACTGGACCATTGACTATGAGATTCTTCGATGACTCCTAAGGCCAGCATCTTCCTGACCTCTTTCCTAATCTCCTCTCTCTTGGCTTCCGGGATCCGGTATGGCTTGATGTTCACCTTCACTCCAGGCTCTGTGAGGATGTGATGGTGAACCTCAGTAGGCCTGCCTGGCTTTTCCGAGAACACATCCTGGTTGCGTTTGATCAGGCTGATCACTTCTGATTGTTGTTCCGGAGTCAACTCCGGGGATATTCCCATCAGGTTGGGCTTTAGGGGGATGGTGCCCCCAGTGCAACCACCGGAGCTTCTCTATCCTGCCAAGGTTTCAGCAGATTTATATGGTAGATCTGCTCCAGCTTCCGGCGACCTGGCTGTCGGACCTTATAGTCGACTTCTCCTATAGCTTCTATTACCTCATATGGCCCCTGCCACCTGGCCAGGAGCTTGCTCTCCGCTGTGGGTATGAGCACCATCACCCGGTTCCCTACCTGGAACTTCCGGGTCATTGCTTGACGATTGTAGTATGTCCGTTGTGCCCCTTGGGCCTTCTCCATGTGTTCACGTACCAGGGGGGCGACTCGGGCTATTCGGTCTTTCATCTGCAGCACATGTTCCACAACGTTTCTCCCCGGGTTCGGCTGTTCTTCCCAGTCTTCTTTAGCCAGGTCCAGTATGCCCCTGGGGTGTCGACCATATAACAGCTCGAAGGGGGAGAATCCAGTGGAAGCCTGAGGAACTTCCCGTACGGCAAACAGTATATAAGGCAGCAGGGCGTCCCAGTGTTTCCCGTCACGACTAATCTCCTTCCGTAACATGTTTTTTACTGTCCTATTAAAACGTTTGACGAGGCCATCGGTCTGGGGATGGTAGACCGATGTTCTAAGGGTCCATATGTGGAGCATGGTACATAAGTCCTTCATTAGTTTAGACACAAAGGGAGTCCCTTGGTCCGTCAGGATCTCCTTTAGGTATTCCTACTCTGGAAAAAATCTGGACTAATTCTTTGGCTATGGTCTTGGACATGGTATTCCTTAGGGGAATGGCCTCGGGGTATCGGGTGGCATAATCTAGTACTACCAGGATGTACTGATGGCCCCGGGCCGACTTCTCCAATGGCCCTATTATGTCCATAGCTATTCGCTCAAACGGAACCTCAATAATTGGCAGAGGTACCAGAGGGGCCCTTAAGTATGGTCGGGGCCCATGTATTTGGCATTCCGGACAGGAGGTACAATATTGCCGGACGGCCGCATAAATGCCAGGCCAGAAAAACCTCTGTAGAATATGATCGAGGGTCTTATCTACCCCTATATGGGCCCCGAACAGATGACTGTGGGCCACATCCATTACCGCTCTCTGATGCTTCCGGGGGACCAAGAGTTGTTCTATGACTTGCTCTTGGACACGGACTACTCTATACAGCAGATCCTTCTTAATCATATAATATGGCCCTGGGCTCTTAACTCTCCCCTCCACTGGGACCCCATTTACCTCAACTACTTCCTTATGAATATTGTGGTATATGGGATCATTGGCCTGATCCTGACCAAAATTCCCGCATGCGGTCCCTATTTGTCCAAATTCAGAGGGGTCTACCTCTGTTTCCCCCTCGGGAAAAGCCCCTGGGGAACCAGGTCCAACGATAGGGTTGTTGATGGCCGACCCAGTCCTGCTGTCAGCTGAGCCCCTTCTTTCCCCTGCCAGCATAGACTTCAGGTACTGGGTCAGGATCCTCATCCCCGTCCTTTTATCTGCCCTCCGTTCCCTCTGAGTTTTCCTGGATTTCCCCGGTGGGGAGAACAAATTCTGGCTAAACTCATGGAAGGTGGGGGGAGGGTCACCTATCTGGGCCACACCTTGGGTCCCAGCGTCATTATTTTCTTCTACCTCGTCCCCGGGGAGTAGGCCATCAAACCCCGGGAAGTCTCGTCCGATAAGGACAGGGTAGGGGAGTTTCAGAACTCCTCCCACCGTCAACTTAGTGGGGTTTCCGAGCTCTTCTATGCTTATGGGGATGGTCGGATAATAGTTGACATCCCCATGCACACAGGATATTCCCGAGCGTTTGGCCTGGGATAGTTGGCCCAGCCTGACCAGCTTCCCTGAGACTAATGTGATTGCACTTCCCGAGTCTATTAATGCTGTGGTCTCTATACCGTTCATCTTAACAGGCCTAGTGTATCTATGAGGGACCATCGCAACCCCGACTAGACTTATTAGATCGCATGGTCCCCCTATATCTCCCAGTTCACATTGCATAGACTCTCCTAGATTTGGGCATTGGGCAGCAATATGCCCCAGTTCGCCACAGGCATAACATCGGCACCCCGCTCGGGGCAGCCCCCTATTTTTCGGGCTGCTGGGATTTATCCCCCGAGTCTTTCTCCCCCAGTCTCTGCCTCCTTCCTCCCCTCCATTGTCCGGCCTGGCGCTTGGGCAAATTGGGGCCTCGGCGCAGAGACTGGTCTCCGATTCTGGCGCCTTCCTTCCCCGGTGGTCCGAGAAAGTTCTTGGGCTGCTAAGTGTCTCTCTATGAGAGCAACTAGTTCATCATAAGAGGAGGGATCATTTTGGCGGACCCACCCTCATATGTCCGGCGGCAACCCCCTCATGTACCTGTCCAATACCAGAATTTCCACTACCTTCTCTGGCCCATGGGTCTCGGGACGGAGCCACTTCCGAGCGAGGTGTATCAAGTCAAATAGCTGGGACCTTGGTGCTTTGTCATCCCGGTACTTCCACTCGTGGAAGCGCTGGGCCCTTATGGCTGGCGTCACGCCTGTCCTCGCCAAGATTTCCGCCTTCAGCTGGGGGTAATCCATAGCTGCTTCTGTGGTCATGTCAAAGTAGGCTTTCTGGGCCTCGCCACACAGGAATGGAGCCAGGAGGCCTGCTCACTGGTCTTGGGGCCAGGCCTCCCACAGTGCCGTCCTCTCGAATGCAAGGAGATATGCCTCTATATCGTCGTCTGTTGTCATTTTCTGTAAATAGTTGCTCGCCCATAGCAGCCGGGTCCCCTGGGCCCCGTGCATCAGTGTGGTCAGGGCTTTCAACTGGTTCACTACTTCATTCAGGGTTGCTCGATCTTGGGCCACCTGGCTCAGCAGCAGCTGGTTTGTCTCCTGTTGGACACGTATTGACTCTTGCTGGGCCGCCACCTGTACTCTGGTAGCCTCTTGTTGAGCCACAGTGGCCTGTATCAATGCCTTCACTACGTCCTCCATTTTTTTTGTGTGTGTGATTTTATCTTGCCCTGAGATGGCTTGCCACAGAGCCTCACTCACTATGACATCCCACCTCTGACACCACGTGTGGCAAAGTACCTGCTTCTCCTCGGCTGGTTCAGTCCCTTTTTGCCTTGGAGACACAGGCTTGGGCAAAGCAAAGTCCTTCCTGGTCACGTAGGGTCTGGCTGATCCTTTTCTCAGTCAGTCCCTTGCTGTTTTTCTCCCCTTCTGGGGACAGAGTGCAGTCTTCCTTGCTGGAAGAGTTCGGAGTCTTGCTGCACCTACTTGCTGGCAGCTTCTCTGCTCCTCTCACTCCCCCCCTGCTTCCCTGCCAGGGAGGGTTTAAAAAGGTCTCCAGCAATTGGGGCCAGCTGAACCTAATTAGTTCCCTGGTAACCCCTGTTCCAGCTGAACCTTATTTCTCCTTGGCTATCTATCCTCAATGAATAGGGAGAGGCCTTTTAACCCCTCTGGGACTAATTACTACCCCTCCCTTGGTAGCTATTTGTCCTGGGTTTGCCACATTAGGTATTGTAATGCTGAGTGAGAGGCACTGAGATTACTGACACACACACTGCACAATGCACACAGAGCACACTGAGGTGGCAGCTGTCAGCAGGAGCAGGGCACACAGCCACTGCTACACCATCCCCATATAGGGTTGCCAGTTTTGATTCGACATATTCCTGGAAGTTTCATCATGTGACATAATCTTTAATGAAAGGTTAATCTTTAATTCCTGGAGACTCCAGGATAATCCTGGAGAGTTGGCAACCCTAATATAGGCAGAGGAGGTAATCAGAGATGACATCATCCCAAGAGATTTGGGGTGTTTTCAGACCCAACCTGAACCCAACACTTGTAGTAGGGCCCCACTGGATTTGGGTCAGGTTGCAAGACTCTAATGGTGACTGCTGATTAGGAGAAGATACCTGCATAACATGTGTAACTTTCCCATTAAGTTGTCAAAACAAGTCATATAACTGGGCTCTCGACCGCTGAACAGGCCAGATGAGATAGATTTGTTTGTCTATATCTCAGTGAGTACTATGTGGCTGGGACCCTTGGATCCAGGATGGATAATAATCAGTGATTTCAAAATAAAATTCTTGAACCTGATTTTTTAAATGTAAATTTGGTTATTGTAACTTAAATATGCTTTCTTTTAAAAATAAGCTAATTTAAAATTAAATTTGAATTTATGACAACCTACATTAAAGCCTAAATTTACTATAATCCATT
Source organism: Mauremys reevesii (assembly GCF_016161935.1). NCBI lineage: Eukaryota > Metazoa > Chordata > Testudines > Geoemydidae > Mauremys > Mauremys reevesii. The sequence continues at coordinate 126,770,445 of NC_052624.1, read as the reverse complement.
ACAATCTTTTAAATTACATAAAAATAATCTTCAAGCTGTACATATTTGCTGCTGAAGCTGTAAAGAAAGTAAAATCAGTGAACCAGTGGAAGTTGTCACAGTTCAGGAAAATTGCACCTCTATACACCCCTCCATGGTCCCTCAAGGGCACCCACTCTAGAGTTCCATAGCCATCACCTCTCTGGATATATATATCCAGCACACATTTAAGGTATTTTTAATTAATAATTTTTTTTTTGAAAATGCTACTTATGTGCATTTTTAATAAAATTGCAATTACCATCCAGATGCAGTTTGCCACAATTCACAAGTAAAAAATTGATCATCGTCTAAGAAAGAAATGGATCATTCACCATTTTCTAACATAGCAATAAATGTAAAAATAAAGAATTTGAATAAATGTCGACTATGCTAAATTGCTTAAAAACATGTACAGATATAATCTCATTGGTTTGCAAAAAGAAACATCAAATTATATCAACCAAAGTCTACCTTTTGTTAGCAAAATAACTAAAATGTACAATTGCAAAACAAGATTAAAATTGATAATTTAAATCAAGGTTACCAGTTTGTTGATTTAAATCATGATTAAAATCAGTGATTTAAATTACTGTGGTATCAATCAATCCATCCTGCTTGGGTCTGTGATCAGCCCTGGTATTTGAAGTCTCTGAGCAGGTAATCACTCCCTGTCAGCAAGGTGGTGGAGCTGAACAGTGAGGTTTCATATGTAAGTTAATTGCCAGGTGAACAGGAGAAGTAACAGGGAAGTTTCAGAGGGAATATATGAGGCTGTCTTTTCAGGCACAGTTCTATGCTCAGACCATGTTGGCCAGTGATGTAACCATGGTTGTGACCTGCAATGGACGTGCCAGGATTTCTTTCCAGCCTGAAACCAGAAGGGACTTTGTGTGAAATGCCATTTGGAGGCTGCGATGGAAGCAAAGATTTGTAAATTGGAAAGACAAGTGTAGATACTACAAAGCATCAGAAAGGCTGAGAAGTACTTGGGCAACCAGATTCAGACAATATAACCACCCCAAATACAAGAAAGAAAGGAACTGGTTAACCAAAGAACCAGAGAAAGTGGCAACCAAAGAAGAGGCTTGGCAGTTCATAACCACCAGAGGCAAGAGGACCAGGTAGCATTCTACACAGTAGAAGCAAACAAGGAGGACAGGCTCTGGTTATCAGAAAGAAGGGGCCCAGGAGGAATTCCACACAGCTAGATGTATCCAATCATTATGTTTTTGGTGTGGAAACTACTCAAAATTTCTCTGAAGATCCAGCTAGTTGAATGGAATGGAAAGGTAGATGGGACCTGTGACCAGCTACTCAGCACAACTCACAAGACAATCAAGTGTGCCCACACAGAGAACTCCAACCAACCCTGGAAGACAGACAATCGTGGTTGGGGATTCTGTGCTAAGAAGAATGGAAAGCTGCAAGGGACACATACACAACAGTACAGTGTACTATCTTTCTGGAGCCAAAACACAAGATGTGACTATAAGTCTGAACAGGTTTCTAAAGTCAAGAGACAAGGATCCACTTGTGATGGTGCATATCAGCACTAATGACACAGCTTTGCATGTTATGTCACAGATTATAGAAAACTTCAGGGTACTCCAAAGGATACTAAGGCAGGAACGTTGACGTGATCTCTGAGGTCCTTCCTGTCCCATGAGCAAAGGAAGACAGAAGGCAGAAGATATTGGATGTGAACGGCTGCCTAGATAAGAGGTGCAAAGTAGAGGGGTTTGGTTTTTTGGAATGTGAGTTCATCTTCTGTGGGGAGAGGCAACTACAGTTTGGATGGACTCCATCTCAATAAAAAGGGAACCAAACTTCTAGGGGATAGGCTGGCAGCAGGGCCGCCGAGAGCGAGTTCGGGCCCCAGTGAAAAAAAAATGTTGGGCCCCTCAGCAAGGGCAGACCAGCTAAACAGGGCCAACGAAGCCAGGGAAGCCGGGCCCCCTTCCGGACTGCCGAGCCCCAGTAATTTGTACCAGCTTCCCCCCTAACTAACAACAAAAGAGAAGAATTAAAAAAGGAATACATCATCACTCAGCACAAAATTAAGATGTTGAGAACAAAATTAATCAAAGCACCAAGTGACACTATTTGCCTGCCTTTACATAAGTGCTAGGGGCCTGTGAAATAAATGAACAATTCTCATTCCTCTTGTTTATGTACATAAATTCAACCTAATTGGTTTCACTGAAACCTGTTGGGAAGATTCATGTGACTGGAATGTTAAAACAAATGGTTATAACCTATTTAGGAAGGATTTAGGGGGCAAAAGAGGGGTTAGAATGGCACTATGTCAAAAATGGCCTTACCTATTGGTTGAAGGTACATGTTTTGAATGCTTAAGAGTCTTTGTGCTAATTGATAAAAACAATAGATGGAGAACAACCTGGTGTTCGGTACAGATCACCAAATCACACAAGAGGAAGTACAACCAGCTACTTAAGCAGTTATCCAGTAATGAGTAGGATAGAATGATGCGTGATCATGGCAGACTTCAAACTGAAGTTATGAATACACAGCAAATGAAGGTGTGATTGCATCATGGATAGGCATGCACGCTCTAGCTTTAGTGCAGGTAACAACAGTAAAGAAAACATAGCAGCACAGATTTAAGCGCAGACAAGCAACCCTAGTATATACCTGGGATCTCCAGAGGCTTCTAATGGAGTGGCTAGAATGCACTGGAGCCCTTACTGTCACATCTTCACTAATATTGTTATCTTTTTTCCAACTAGATTAAACCTGGCACTAGTATGCCTACCCACACTACAATCACGCCTTCAATTTGCCAACTAGACATACCCTGAGTAACATATGCTGGAAGTCTCATACTGCCTGTACTAAGACTGGCCTTAGAATTTGTAAATAATTTAGATGACAATTTCCTACTCAAAATGTGTTACATCCAACATGGGGGAATTCTATATTAGACCTGTCTTGACTGATAAAGGGGAATTGATCACAGAATTAAAAAGTAGAGATTCCTTAGGTGCAAATGATCATGGTTTGATTACATTTATTATATGCAAACAGAATAAAGTCCAAATCAGTAATACATACATTTGGCGCTTTAAAAGAGCTAATTCCACAAAACTGAAAGGAATGATGAGCTAAAACTGCTGGAAGAGAAAAATAAAATAGAATAATGTCAAAAATAATTGGGAACTATTTAAGAATATTTTTACTAGATGCCCAAAAAGCCACAACTGGGAAAGAAGGCTACACTGGTTAAAAACTAGTCTGGTTTAGAAGGGAAGTGAAAACAGTTATACAAATTTATATGTATTGAATAAAAAAAGGGAAGTTGATTGCAGTCAATATAAGTTAAAAGCTAGAAATTAGAAATGTAGAAAATTGACAAAGAAAGCAAAAAGACACAAGGAGAGATCAATGGCTAGAAGAGTCAATGGCAATAAGAATGATTTTTTTGAAGTATATTAGGTACAAAAGGAATCCTAACAATGGTATTGATCCATTACTAGATGGAAATGGTAGAATTTTCAATAATAATGCAGAAAAGGTAGAAGTGTTTAATAAATATTTCTGTTCTGCATTAGAGGAAAAAGCCTGATAATGTAGCCATAGCATATGATAATCACAGAATCATAGAAATGTTGGGCTGGAAGGGACCTCAAGAAGTCAGCAAATCCAACTGTGGGCTGTGGCAGGACAAAGTAAACTTAGATCCCTCCTGACAGATGTTTGTCCAACCTGGTCTTACAAACCTCCAATCATAGGGATTCCACAACCTCCCTTAGAAGCCTATTCTAGAATTTCCAAGAGAGAAGGGAGAATCCATGCTCAACTATACTTCTCTTCCAATGCCTAGGCTGTTAACATTAGGTGTTCTTGGTCTGAATGAAGGAGTCCCTACTTCAAAAGATCTGGTATTTTCTGCAGGTCCATGTCGTGTCCTTCACTACCTAGCAAGGTAGTGGGCCAGTAGAAATCTGAGAGGAGGACCACAACGCTCCCCTTTCCTCTTTTTTTTTCTCTTATCCTTTCTGTGAATGAAGAAATACTTTCCATTCCCACAGTTATTCAGGAGGATATTAAACAATACCTTCTAAAGTTTGACATTTGTAAATCAGCAGGTCTGGATAATGTGCATCTAAACGTTTTGTTTTTTTTTAATCAGGCTGAGGAATTCACTGGACCATTAATGTTGATTTTTCAGTAACTCTTGGAACACTGGGAAAGTTGCAGAGGACTGGAAAAAGTCAATGTTGTGCCAATATTTAAAAAAGGGATGAACCTGGGTAATTATAGAAATGACAATCTGATATCAATCCGAGGCAAAATAATGGAATGGCTGATACTATACTTGATTAATAAAGACTTAAACGGGGGTAATATTAATCCCAAACAGCATGGATTTATGCAGAATAGATCCCATCAAACTAACTTGATTTTTTTTATGAGATTACAAGTTTGGTTGATAAAGGTAATAGTATTGAGGTAATATACTTAGACTTCTATGGGGCATTTTAATTGGTACTGCACTCCATTCTGATTAAAAAACTAGAATGATACAAACAAACATGGCACAAATTAAATGGATTAAAAATTGGCTAACTGATGAATCTCACAATGTAATTGTGAATGGGGACTCATCTTTGATATGCGGTGTATCTAGTGGGGTCCTGCAGGGATCTGTTCTTGGTTCAACACTATTTAACATTTTTATTAATGACCTTGAGGAAAACATAAAATCATGAGTGAAAGTTTGCAGATAACACAAAAATTAGGGGAGTGCTAAATAATGAAGAGGACAGGTCACCCATACAGAACAATCTGGATTGCATGGTAAGATAGGTGGAAGCAAACATGCATTTTAATATAGGTATATATAAATATCTAGGAAAAAATCTTACAGACCATACTCACAGGTTGGGGGACTCTATCCTGGGAAGCAGTAATGCTGCAAAAAACTTGGGAATCATGGTGAGTAATCAGCTAAACATGAGCTCCCAGTGCGACACGCTGGCCAAAAGGGCTAATGCAATTCTTGGATGTACAATCAGGAGAATATACAGTAGGAGTAGAGAGCTTATTTTATCTCTGTGTTTGGCACTGGTATGACTGCTACTGGAATACCATGTCCAGTTCTGGTGTCCACAGTTCAAGAAGGATGTTGAAAATTGGAGAGGCTTCATAGAAGAACCCCAAAAATGATTAAAGGATAATTATAATGAAGGACTTAAGAAGCTCCATTTATTAAGCTTATCAAAGAGAAGGTTAAGAAGTGACTTAATGACAGTCTATAAGTACCTAAATAGGAAACAAATATTTGATACTGGTCTCTTCAATCTAGCTGACAAACGTATAACAAGATCCAGTGGCTGATGCTGAAGCTAGACAAAAATCAGACCAGAAATAAGACCAAGATTTTTAACAGTGAGGTTAGTTAACCACTGGAATAACTTACCAAGGGTTGTGGTGATTCTCTCACTGCACATTATTAAAATCAAGTCTAGATGTTTTTCTAAAAGATATGCTCTAGTTCAAACAGAAATTAATTAACAGAAGTGCTATGGCCTCTGTTATACAAGAGATCAGACTACATAATCAGAATGGTTCCTTCTGGTGTTTTAATCTATGAATCTATTACATTTTCACCCACACTGTGGTTACGTTTTTTCAATAAAGATGTTATTAACATTTATTTCAGGGGGTTGGGGTGTTCCCATAGGTGCAGAAACAAAGAAAAAGCCCACTCTTTTTTCCCCAATAGGAATGAGAAAAGACATCTAGTAGTAGCCAATTAAAATATACCTGATGCCATTTTCTTTCCCTATTGTGTTTTTTTCCCGTTTAACTAACTAAAAAAAAGATGGAGACAGGACTGAAGGAGTGAAAAAAGCGTTTTACTACAGATATGTTGTTAGTGATCTTCACTGTTAAGGCTAAACCTGGAGTATTTTAAATCTTTTATATACACATTTTATTCTCAACCCATGTTGGGTAAAGTTTGTTTTGAAGACTAATCAAAGCTACAGTAAAGACACTAATGTACAACCTAGTCCAAAAATGATTATGTATTTCTGAACTTGGATTCCTTTCTTCTGGTGGGCCGGGGATCAGAGTAACTTGCAAAATGGTGTATAACACAATTTTGAATGTCATTAGGCGATATAATGCTCCTGAAAGAGAGACCCTTGGAAGTGACACATCAGACAACACCCATTAACTGACATATACATCATTTCTGTAACTAAATTCTTCACTGAGAGCTGATTTAATTCAAAATGGCAGTCCAGGCATTTGTGTACACTCTAGTATTTGAGGTCTGCCTGCAGGAATATTGGCTATCTTGCTACCATAACATTTCTAATTATTTTGTAAAATAAGTAAACAGTACAAATGGATAAAATGTGCAATTACATAAATTAGAGCATATTATTATGTCTTTGAAGCTGGGGTCTTCTACAAAAAAATCTGTTGCTTTGTTGTCAGACAAAATAAATACAATTAATGGCTGGCAGCATAAGCTACTTTCTTTTTTATGGAGCCAATCTATATTGTCCAAACTGGAGCCAAAATATTTGTTTATTTATTTTAAATCAGAGCCAAATTTAGCTCTATAACTATAATTTGTCCAATTCAGCCTCAAAAGAACTCAAGGTCTAGAGGTTCAGTCTGCTGCCAGCTTGCTTTTCTCTAGATTTTAACTACTAATCTTTATGAAACAACTTCATTCCAAACCCCTATCTAATCCTCACTGACAACCACTCTTTGTTAAAGGAAAGTTTTTATCACATGGTCCTGTTACATAATTGAGAAGAGCTATTCTAGGTCATTTATAGACCTGTGCAATACACCAAAACACCTAAAGATAAGTAAATAAGTGTTATTAAGTATTTAACAATGATTTCCAATGTATCCTCTACACCCTGAATGGCATGTTATATGAACTGAATATTATACATTAACAGCAGCAAATCAGAAAATATACCTAGTGTCATGTATAGAGATGTAAGAGGGCAATATAAGAACATAAGAACGGCCATACCGGGTCAGACCAAAAGTCCATCTAGCTCAGTATCCTGTCTACCGACAGTGGCCAATGCCAGGTGCCCCAGAGGGAGTGAACCTAACAGGTAATGATCAAGTGATCTCTCTCCTGCCATCCATCTCCACCCTCTGACAAACAGAGGCTAGGGACACTACTCCTTACCCGTCCTGGCTAATAGCCATTTATGGACTTAACTACCATGAATTTATCCAGTTCTCTTTTAAATACTGTTATAGTCCTAGCCTTCACAACCTCCTCAGGTAAGGAGTTCCACAAGTAGACTGTGAGCTGCGTGAAGAAGAACTTCCTTTTATTTGGTTTAAACCTGCTGCCTATTAATTTCATTTGGTGACCCCTAGTTCTTGTATTATGGGAATAAGTAAATAACTTTTCCTTATCCACTTTCTCAACATCACTCATGATTTTATATACCTCTATCATATCCCCCCTTAGTCTCCTCTTTTCCAAGCTGAAGAGTCCTAGCCTCTTTAATTTTTCCTTATATGGGACCCTCTCCAAACCCCTAATCATTTTAGTTGCCCTTTTCTGAACCTTTTCTAGTGCCAATATATCTTTTTTGAGATGAGGAGACCACATCTGTACGCAGTATTCGACATGTGGGCGTACCATCGATTTATATAAGGGCAATAATATATTTTCAGTCTTATTCTCTATCCCCTTTTTAATTATTCCTAATATCCTGTTTGCTTTTTTGACCGCCTCTGCACACTGCGTGGACATCTTCAGAGAACTATCCACGATGACACCAAGATCTTTTTCCTGACTCGTTGTAGCTAAATTAGCCCCCATCATATTGTTTGTATAGTTGGGGTTATTTTTTCCAATATGCATGACTTTACATTTATCCACATTAAATTTCTTTTGCCATTTTGTTGCCCAATCACTTAATTTTGTGAGATCTTTCTGATGTTCTTCACAGTCTGCTTTGGTTTTAACTATCTTGAGCAGTTTAGTATCGACTGCAAACTTTGCCACCTCACTTCCAAAAATATACAATGGTAAATTTTCTTTACTTCATTGTGCTTCAATGTATTCATGTACTGAAGTGCACTGCTGAGAGTCAGAGAGCAATATTAAGTTATGAAATCCAGTTTGAGGTACGTCATTGGCATACACTTTATTTCTTTCTCCCACGTAATTGGAGAGACAAATCCAGCTTTTCTTCACCTATGGACATGGATTGATCTTTGCTTACAAGAAAAACAAGACAAACACCCACCTGGAAGCACCAGTTACAAACAACAGAAATCTAAAGTATTTGGAGCTCACACTGCACTACTGCAAAGATACACAGTTCGGCATATTGCAAAAAAAAAAAAAAAAAAAAGGTGGAATACTGTCCTGAAAATTCTATACAAATTTCTATACAAATTCGCTGGCTGCACAAAGTCTTTCTTCCATTCTCTCCACACCAAACAGGAAGCTACAGATGATGGAAGTTATTATCGTTTCTGTGGAACAAGTAATTTCCTTGCATAGATTGTAGAAACACTTCTCTCCCTAACAAATTATATACTCTCAAAATATAACCTTTAGGGGGAAATGGCTGCAACAAGAGTTACCAGAACGGAGTGTGAGGTTGTGCCATCTCTTGAGCCATGAAAAGGCAAATAGTGGAGGACAACATAACTGGTACTTTGCCAGCTAGAAGTAGGCACCAGCCATTTGCAAAATGGCCACATTAGGGATGCAGCCATTTGGTTGTGCGAAATTTTGAAGAGCTAGAAAAGCATGCTGGCAAAAAACAACAACAAATAATCTTGTAACTGCCATTACAACCACACATGGATACTGTATGCAGAATCAATTTTCCTTTTATTCATAAAATCATAGGACTGGAAGGGACCTTGAGAGGTCATCTAGTCCAGTCTCCTGCAGGACTAAGTATTATCTAGACCATCCCGGACAGGAGTTTGTCTAACCTGCTCTTAAAATCTCCAATGATGGAGATTCCACAACCTCCATAGGCAATTTATTCCAGTGCTTAACCACCCTGACAGTTAGGAAGTTTTTCCTAATGTCAAACCTAAATCGTCTTTGCTGCAATTTAAGCCCATTGCTTCTTGTCCTATCCTCACTGGTTAAGAAGAATAATTTTTCTCCCTCCTCCTTGTAACAACCTTTTATGTACTTGAAAACTATTATGTCCCCTCTCAGTTATCTCTTTTCCAGACTAAACAAACCCAGTTTTTTTCAATCTTCCCTCATAGGTCATGTTTTCTAGACCTTTAATCATTTGTGTTGCTCTTCTCTGAACTTTCTCCAATTTGTCCACATCTTTCCTGAAATGTGGCACCCAGAACTGGACACAATACTCCAGTTAAGACCTAATCAGCACAGAGTAGAGCGGAAGAATTACTTCTTGTGTAAAACACTCCTGCTAATACATCCCAGAATGATGTTCGCTTTTTTTGCAACAGTGTTACATTGTTGACCCATATTTAGCTTGTTGTCCACTATAACCCTCAGATCTCTTTCCGCAGTACTCTTTCCTAGGCAGTCATTTCCCGTTTTTGTATGTCTGCAACTGATTGTTCCTTCCTAAGTGGAGTACTTTGTATTTGTCCTTACTGAATTTCATCCTATTTACTTCAGACCATTCTCCAGTTTGTCCAGATCATTTTGAATTATAATCATATCTAAATCACTGATGACGATATTGAACAGAACCGGACTCAGAACTGATTGCTGAGGGACCACACTCATTATGCCCTTCCAGTATGATTCTGAACCACTGATAACTATTCTCTGGGAATGGTTTTCCAACCAGTTATGCACCAGATACACAGATATTATGCAGATACAATCACACACACATAAGTGGTAGCTACTACACTTATCAATAATGATTTTTTTTAAATGTGGTTGAATGTTTCATATAATATTCTGGCCTTGCAGAAGGCCCAGAACAATTGCACCTTCTTTGTGTTCCCCCAACCCAATGACCAAAAATCACCACCAATGGGCAGGAAAAAAGTGAGGCCATATTCCTCATCCAAGTGAAACTCCTACAAAGAAATAAACCTCAGATAATCTTCTCCTCATGCCCCATTTAATATTCTTGATAACACAACCCTGCATTCAGAACTGGAAGTGAACCTAAAATTTACTTTCCTAAAGTAGGAGATATTTAAGTCGACTTTATTGACATTCAACTATGATTTGAACACATTATACACAAACTATACTTGGATTCTCTAAATTTTTCTAATTAAAGTTCCAAAACGTGAGTGGAAATGGTTTCATTCTTCACTTTATAATGCATTGATTGGTTGTTATTCTTACTGTCATTTGTTAATTTTCTTGCCTGTTTCATGTATACATTTACAAGAAACTAATCAAATTATTTTTTAAGCAATGTAGTTTCAGTGCAAAAGAAAAATGATAATTTGTTCCTAAACAAGCCCATCTATTTCTGTAGGGTTATACTAACACAGATAACATGAAAATTGTCTTCCAAATGAAATGTAAATTTTCTCCTCAAAATTTGTTTTAAAATCAAAGCTGAGATTCATATATTATTACAAATAACATAAAAAATTCTGATAATTTGAATTTTTTAAAATATCTGTGAATTTAACTGTACACGTCTCATACAAAAATAACAGAGCTGAGTTACCAATTAGAAATAGTCTTTACTTGGAAAAATGGTATTGTAATTCAGCAATCAGGATAATGGATATGCCACATAGAAAGGTTATGCTAACCTTAGTTTCTGTGTTGATAATTACTAAGCAGCTGTTGCTTCTACTGGTGGAGTGCATGTTCAGCTATCCATTAACATTACTGACATTTAACCTTAATATAAGAAAGTGTGAAGATGTGAATTAGGTTGACAAGCAATACAAAAATGCAAAGAGAAATAAATTCATGTTCCCAAGCATAGATCACGGTATCTGCTGCCATGTTTACCTGGCAATTCAGTGCGTAATCAATGATTAATTCTATTAAACACCTACCTGCCAAACCAAGTGTTCCTTTATGATGGCTGTAGTTGATAGACAGATGCTGAGCACAATGGTGTGGGATGAAGAGGTCAAGACGCTGGCAATTATAGCATCTCTCATGTTGAAGGGCAGCATGGTATATACCACAAATATAATGAACAAGAAAAATGATACCTGTGCAGAAGAGTAGGAAAAAGAGAAACCTGTCAAATTCATTTTGGCATAAAGAAAAGTTACCACTCAACATTAAACTAGCTGAAACTACAAGCAAATGTTCTTTATTATTCAACTTATGTTAACATATAGAGGGAATTTAAAATGTTCCTGAAGGTGCCCTAGACAAAAGTACTGAATTATATTTGGTTTAAAAATCAGTTTCAGATGTTGCATGGTTTCCCATATTTGTGTTACAAAAACATTCAGATTTGTCATTATAAAACAAAATATGGTAATAGTTTCATAGTATCATGCCCACAACTGAAGGGGGATTTTCTTGGAAAGAGAAGCTACTTACCTTACAGCAAGTTGAGTTTTTTAAGATGTGTGGTTCCTATCTGTATTCCACTGTTGGTACACATACACTCCATGCACCTCACACTGGAAGGTTTTTGCTAGCAATGTCTGTTGGTCTGCATCTCCTCCCCTCTCCTCCTCATGCTCTGAACGAAAGGTATAAAAGGCAGCGTGGAACAACCACCTTTCCAGTTGCTCCTCTACCATAAATTAAGGAAAGAATGTGAAGCAGAGGGGAAGGAGGGCAGGTAGTGGAATACAGATAGGGACCACACATCTTGAAGAAATTCAATTACTTTAAGGTAAGTAATTTCTCTTTCTTCTTTGAGTGCTTGTCCCTATGTGTATTCTATTTCACTGTGTGCGACTGACATGCTGGCAATGAGAAGGGTGTGAGGATCAGGGCAGCAAAGATGATTGGAGGACTGACACACCAAAGAATGTGTTAGTTATGGAGGCTTGCACTATGGCATAATGTGTCATGAAGGTACAAATGGAATTCTATGTTGCTGCTTTATTTCTTGGGGCGAGGCTACTAAAGCTGCTTGCACTCTAGTTAAGTGGGCTCTTGCTCCATGCAGGAGAGGAAGATGCAACAACTGATACAGAAGGATACAGCCTGAAATGCTCTTGAAGACTTTCTGAGGAGATCCATTGACCTCTCATTCGTTCCACTAGGGAAAGAAATAGTCTAGGTAACTTGCCGATTGATTTTGTTCTTTGCACTAATATTTGTCACACAAACAGGGAATGGAGTCTTTTATCTTCAGTGCTGGCATGAGGCTTTGGAAAAATATAGGTAACTGTATTGTCTGATTTATGTGAAAGTCAGAGTTTACTTTAGCGGTGAATTTTGGGTGTAGTCTCAATGAGACTTCATCCTTATGGAATACTTTATAGGGTGGATCAGCTACAAGGGTTCCAAGTTCCCTCACCCTTCTAGCAGAAATGATGGCCGCTCAGAAGGCAAGCTTCATCAATAAGTGAGACATTGAGCACCCAGCTAATAGTTCAAACAGTGGCTTAGTTAAGGCTAAGAGTACCCAGTTAAAAGCCCAGGTTGCAGTGAGAATGGTTATTGGAGTAAAGATTCTAACCAAACCTTTAAGAAAATGTACTGTCACAGGGTGGGTGAAAATGGAATGCTCATCAACTGAAGGTTGGCAGGTGCTGATCACCGCCAAGTGAACTCACAGTGAGCAATGAGCTAAGGGAAAGGCCCACAGGAGAAAATCCAGTGCCTGATTCCTCTGGGGACATGTGGCGATGCTGGGCCCAAATAGAGAATTTCTTCCACTGGGCTAAGTAGCATTTCCTGCTGGATTCTTTCCTACTGTTGTTGAGGATGGATTAATGGCTTCTGAAAATGTCTGTCACATGTCTGACACCAATCCAACACCATGCCATGAGATGGAGAGAGTCCAGATTGGGATGTCTGATCTTGCCTTTGTCCTGGGTCAAAAGATCCAGGAAAGATTGGATGCTGCTAGGTGGACAGGCTGACATGTGAAGAAGGCTGGGAAATCACAACTGCCAGGGCCATCAGGGAGTGAAGAGAATGATTGTCACTCCATGCTGGAACACTTTTTATAGTGGGGGTGCTGAAAGTCAGATAATTAAACTGTAAACCATGTGTGTTCAAAAGCAATGTGAAAAAGCACAATTCCTGCTCATACCACACGGGTGCAGCACAGCTCCCGGATTCTCAAGAATCACAAAATAATTCTAGCTTTGTTCTGACAGCATCAGCAAACTTTTCACAGTAAAACCTGGGGGTGTTGCAGCACCCTCAGCAACTGTGCCTGTGACTCCATCCTGTTAGATCTTTCAGGCAACTCAGGGTAAGAGTGGAATGGGGGAAAATTGTATCTTAAATGACCTGCCCATGAGACTAAATGGGCACCAAGAGTCCTGACTCTGAGCCCCTCTGGAGAAGGAAATTTTGCATTTCATGAGATATGAAGAGATCCCAATATGGGGTTTCCCAGTAAGTGAATATATTGTTCACCATGGAATCATGCAGCTTCCATTCGTAGTTGGTCAAGAAATGTCTGTTGAGGCTATCTGCTAGTGAATTGTGCAGCCTGGGAGGTGTACTGCTGATAGGGTAACCTGGTGCCAAATGCACCAATTCCACAGATTGACCACTGACTATAGCCATTGCCGGTGATCTTGATGCTGTATCTGCTGCATCAACTTCAGCCTGTAGTGACGATCTATCCATCAATTTGCCTTCACTGATAAGGGCCTGAAATTATGCCCTATCCTGCTGAGGGTGTTTATTCTTAAATTCTGAGAACTTCATGTAATTCATGAAATTGTACTTTGATAGCATGACTTGATAGTTGGATATTCTGAACTGGAGGCTGACTGACATCAAAACCTTCCTTCCCAGAAGGTCCAAACATTTGGCCTCCTCATCTGCAGCAGTAGATCTTGGGTGCTGTTGCCTAATCCTCTCTTTGGTCACTTGGGCCACCAATGAGTTCATGGCAGGATGGATAAACAAAAACTGCACCCTTGGATGGAATGAAGTCCCTCTTTTCCAGCTTTTTAGAAGTACACATCTGTTGCTCGAGTATGCCATACAGTTCTGAGCAGTTCTAGAATGGCCTCTTTTATGAGGAGTGCTACTCTTATACATCCTGAGATTTGTAAAATATCCAAGAGCTTGTGATGAGAGTCCTGAGCTTCTATATGGATTAGGGAGTCTGCCACTCCTTGACAGCTCTTGAAACTGCCTATGGTCATCTAGAGAGAGGATGAGGCAGGAGCAACTGTCTCATCCAGGGATGAGGATGATATTCGTCACAGTACCAGCAGTACCACTGGATCAGCATCCTCTTCTTCCTCTTCAATGGATTCTTGATGGAGATCTGGTTGGTCTAATAGGATAGAATCATAAAATTGTAGGACTGGAAGGGACCTCGCAAGATCTTCTAGTCCAGTCACATGCACTCAATGCAGGACTAAATGTTACCTAGACCATCCCAGACAGGAGTTTGTCTAACCTACTCTTAAAAATCTCCAATGATGGAAATCCCACAGCCTCCCTAGGCAATTTATTCCAGCCCTTTACTATCCTGACAGTTAGGAAGTTTTTCCTAATGTCCAACCTAAACCTCCCTTGCTGCAATTTAAGCCCATTGCTTCATGTCCTGTCCTGAGAGGTTAACAAGAAATTTTTTTTACCCTCCTCCTTGTAACAACCTTTTATGTACTTGTAAACTGTTATATCCCCTCTCAGTCTTCTCTTCTCCAGACTAAACAAACCCAGTTTCTTCAATTTTTCCTCATAGGTGGCGTTTTCTAGATGTTTAACTATTTTTGTTGCTCTTCTCTGGACTTCCTCCAATTTGTCCACATCCTTCCTGAACTGTGGCACCCAGACCTGGACACAATACTCCAGCTGAAGCATAATCATTGTGGAATAGAACAGAAGAATTACTGCTCATGTCTTGCTTACAACATGCCTGCTAATAGATTCCAGAATGATGTTTGGGTTTTTTTTGCAACAGTGTTACACTGTTGACATATTTAGTTTGTGATCCACTATGACCCCCAGATCCCTTTCTGCAGTACTCCTTCCTAGACAGTTGTTTCCTCTTTTGTCTGTGTGCAATTGATTGTTCCTTCCTACGTGGAGTACTTTGCATTTGTCCTTATTGTATTTCAGCTTAGAGGGGTGATAAGACTCCAGATAGGATTGTAGATTCAATCACCATGGTCCCCAATAAGAGCAGTTTGAGTGTCAAAGGCAGGATGTGGAGGTCCCTAAGGCATTGGGTACTAGTTGTCCTCTGGAAGGTATCCAGACATGTAAGGTGGGGCCCAAAAGATTCTTGATCCTCTGTCTGGGCTGCCCTCTCTACATGGAGGAGCTGTTGGACTATCAGATCTATGTCTATGGGTGGTGTCACTGGTACCACTGAAGTTGGCATATGGCAACTAGTAGACGGATTGGGAGATGGACTTCTCCCTTTCATAGTCTCTGTGGAGCATTTTTGTCAGAACCTCTCTCATGAGGACAGGTTATTATAGAAAGGGAGATTGTGAATCCAACTGCATGAAAATATCCTCTGGAATGGTACAACTCTCTCCCACTCTTGGGAGATGCAGACTCTTTTCTTCATATACCATCAGAGCTGGTGACGGGAGGCTTTCAGAGATTGGTGCTTCTTTATGAAACCGTGGTGGTATTGACGGTGTTTGGGCTCTCTACGTCTATCTATTGATCTATAATGATAGTTTTCTTGGTTCCTGGTGTTGAGTGCTGGCTACTGATAGAGTTGGTCTCGCTCCAGATGTCAGGGCCAGTACTAGGTACTAAGTACTAGGTACTTCTGTTGGTTGGACCCATTAGTCTTCGGGGCACCTACATCTCTGGAACCAGAACATGAGGGATCACCCATTTTGGACAGAGACGGGGAAGAAGCCATCCTTTTGGGGGTGGAGTTAGGTGGGAATTTACCCCAAGGTTTCTGAGAGCGTTTTCTAGTCTCCTGCTGAGCCTGAGGAGTAGAGTCCTTGGCTCTCCTTTTGCCCACCTGAGTCAGACGTTGCACTGCTAGGAGTTGCACTTCTTGACGCTTCTGCCCAATGGTCACAGTGGTCTGTCTGGCCAAAATCAGAATAGGGCCTCATTTGCACACTTTGTAAGATATTTCCTACATCTGAATTCCTGCTTGCCAGGGTCATCCAGGAAAGGAGCAGCACATGCAGCACCTTAGTAGAGAGAGAGCTTTTCAAAGGAAGTAAAGGCACAGCTGGAGGTCACTGCTGACCAGAAAGGAGAAGGGCCAGAAGATACAGTTCTTAAGGCCCAGAATCCTGGGCATAATCTGAGTCCTGTACTGGGAATGGGGGGTTCCTCCAACGGGAAGGGATGTCCCCAAATTCTAATAACGAATTCTAGAGTGACTAAGACTACACCTAGCTAAAAAACTCTTATTTACAATATTTAAGGTTTAAAGTCAGAGGATCAAGTCCATGGACATTGAAGGGTCTGTCACAGACCATGTCATGGTAAAAAGGATTGGAGACACGGTCAATCTACCCTGCCCCAGGTACTTTCCTTCAGAACACATGAAGAAGGGCGCAGACCAACAGACACTGATAGCAAGAATCTTCTAATCTCAGGCACACAAAGCACATGCATGCCCACAGTGGAATGCACATAAGGACCAGCACTCAAAGAAGAACTGAGGGTTTCAGACATCAGGGGTGGTGATATTTTCAGAAAGCATCTATCTAGTTATAGCTACACACACGCACACACACACACACACACACACACTAGCTGTACTAATAAGCAGAAGGCACTATGTTAAAGAAAAAAATATGCACATTTCAATTTCTGAGAGAATTAACATTATACAAATCTTAGTAATCTGAAAAATATTCCAACAGAAATGAATATATGAGGGCAGATTTCTCCCAGAAGTCTTTCCATATATAATTAGTCAAAACTCTGACTTTGTGTATGCAGGGATAATGCCTATAAAGTCAATGAAATTGCCTATAAAGCTTATTTGGAGTCCCTGCAATGGTTGCCTCTCAGTCCATAGTACACAGAGCAGCTTACCAAATGTCTAAAACAGTTGTTCTCAAACTTTTGTACTGGTGACCCCTTTCACATAGTAAGCCTCTATGTGCGACCCCCCCTTTTAAATTAAAAACACTTCTTTACAGATTTAACACCATTATAAATGCTGGTGGCAAAGTGGGGTTTGGGGTGGAGGCTGACGGCTCACGACCCCCCATGTAATAACATGGTGACCCCCTGAGGAGTCCCGACCCCCAGTTTGAGATCCCCTGGTCTAAAAGGATTTAGGTGCAACACAATACTCGCAGTGACATCCTGCTGTCGGGTCAGTCAACACTGTATACTACATGCTCGCTATACTACTAATATGGATTTCTCCAGATCATGGTTGTGGAGAAAGGTGCTCCACTGATGACTATGTTATAATCTTTCGGTAAATAGAGGATTTCAATGATTAGAGATGTCTATCCAGCAGCTTTTTTGAACATTAGGGGCCTGATCTTGCTGCCACTGAGGTCAATGGCAAAACTTCAATTAATTGTATAGATATATAATTATACATACACATTCAGATGTGTACATGGATGTGTGTGTGTGTGTGTGCACATGCACTTCTGACCTATTGCTGAGCTGAAGAGGAAAGAAAGGAGGTATATCATGCAAGTGGCAATGGCTTGAAACATTATGCCCATAGAGGTCAGGAACTGATGTCTCCAGGAGCATTGAGAAATTTTTCCGACACATTTATAAACTGCGTAGCATGATCTCCCACCTAGCACAGCCTTTCAGCTACAGCTACCTCTGTGTATGGGAAGCAGGGTGATGGCCACACTCCCATGCCACCAAGATATAACCTTGTGTTCCACTGACCATTCTTGTCAGCACTCACAACTAGAGTTGCCAACTTTCTAGTCGCACAAAATCAAACACCTTAGCCCCGCCCCTTCCCAAAGGCCCTGAAGCCACCAGGGTCACTTTTGGACCAAGTGTTCCGGTCGAAAACCGGACACCTGGTCACCCTACACAACAATTCCTGACTCTCAATGAATGTCTCTCTGCAGAAGCACTAGTGGTGGAGGAGAGCATTTGGGCTCCTTGATTCTTCTCTCCCTCAGAACAACCATAGTTTGGCTGACACTATACATTGCATAACATTATTCTTTTGGGTTTAGGTACACTGTGACGGAAGTAATCTAGTAGAAATAAAATTGATATTCTTTTAAAACAAAAACTGACAAACCACAACAGCTCTCAACATTTTGCTCTTCCCTCCTCCTTCCTCCCCTAAGTTCCCTTTTGTGTTCTCAAATTTGCATTGCATTTACTCATTCCTGCCTATACAATCAGCCTTGGATACAGCAAGTGGGTCACAAGCGCAGCAGCAGAACCATAAATATTACATTTAAATGCTGTCATCACAGACAATCATTAGAATATATTTGACTTCCCTGTTCCACTCAAGAAGTCAGATGTATGCATTTCTTTTTAAAGTTACAAACAAACCACACATAATGCACTAAAAATGGTCAGAAGCAGTGCTTGACTTGAAATGCATTAAATGCAAGGCAAAGAACACTTGAAAATATTTGTTTGTGCAGCTGACTAGTTCATTCAGACTATTTCCATTTTCAATGGTTTCTCCTAGTGATGATTTTTTTTTGTTAAGATAGTGTTGAGGCTTAATGGCCTTCATTCAGCAGCTGTTTGACTAGATGGTGATCTTGAAAACTGGGTCAGAGAAAGCTGCTACAAAATAGAAGAGTATAGTGATGGCTGGAAGTATTTGTGGCAGTACACTGACAAAGTAAGTAATGCATCAGTTTGAAATTTTTCAAGGGAGTGTAATTTGCACAGCAGTATTTAAAACCTACCAACAGTGATTTCTTTTGCTAGTGCAGTAGATTAGCATACGTTTTTCTCCTCTTCCTCCCTTGTTTTGGTTCATTTTTCTTATAAAAATAAGCTCCAATTAAGTAGAAAAAAAGAGAAGCCTTATAATCAAGATACAATTCAAAATATCTGGAGGCTCAGTCATCCTACACTTTGTGTACTGTATGGGCAGGAATAACTAAAATGCAGGAGAGGTAAGTATGCAAGCTTCAAAAAAATGAAAAGATCTGTCATGCTCACTCTGAACAGGAAAGTTTGGAGAGGTGAAATCTAGCCTCACCTTTAAGGCCAGGGTAAGGTGCTGCAAAGTGACTATTACCTGTGTTATTGTTACCTTTTCTGACTTTCCATTAATATAAGTAGGTTGAAATAATCATTGCAGTGTCTCCCTGCTAGTTGTAGGGTCAATGGATCTCTTAACCCTAACCTATTTCACCTCCATCTCCTGCTCTTCATAAGTTCGCATAGTAAGGTTTAAATGGTGCACAGGGCTTTGCCCTGGTTCTCCATGCCAGGGTAAATTTCACCATCTGTTCATAGTGCTGGATAACAAGCACAATTCAATTGCTGTTCACAATCTCAGAAAAGGGGCATATCACAGGGGAAAAAAGGATGCAGATAAGGGAAACATGACACTGCTATGTTTCTCTGTTCCAGAGTGCCCTAAGCAGATGTATGTTACACAGATCTGCAGACCAGCATCTCTAGGATACAAGAGGGATTACATGAAGGATGGTGTGCCCATCTAGAAACAGCTACTGTCACTGCAGCATGAAAGACTCAGAGAAGAAATGGCTCCTAACCTAGGAGAACAGCTAGAGAGAAAAGGAAAGGCTGATGAAGCCTGTTATTTTTATAACAAATCTCAAGTGAGAAGTGGTACAGGCTCTACAAGTCAGCACTGGATTACTAAAATACAATTTCTTACTTTCAAAGCATGCTGAGTAACAGACTTGAGCAACACTAGTTTTGGTTCAAGCCTCATTTTAGTTTTAACATTTGTGAAATATTTTATCTTCTAATCTGCCACAAACTGATATTTTTAGGTTTTTTGCAAAATTACTATTATTTAGAGTTTAGTGGTCCCAAGTGAGAGAGTCTAAATAAAATAGGCAATAAAAAGGGTGAGAAAAGGAAGTCTTACTATCACCATTTTACTGAAGGGAAGACAGAGGCACAGATATTAAGTGACTTGCTTAAGGTTACTTAAGATGTCTGCAGCAGAGCCAGGAATTGAACCCAGATTCTCCCTTTCCCATCTTTTAACCATAAGGCCATAATTCATTGTTTTCTTTTGTTTTTATTTTTATGAACACTGAAAAAAGCAAACAAAGTTGATAGAATTTGCCCCTCATGTCAATTTTACATTGTCTGCCCATTGAAAGGGAAAGGATATTGTAGGATATATTGCTTTTTTGCACCACAAGCCAATTGAGAAAAAGACATGCTAGATGTGCTTCTTACATCAATTACATTCCAACAATGACCCATGGCTTTTCTAGCTGTATGCCCTTTTTAAACCATTGGTAAATGGTTAATCATAACTAGTCTGGAATTATGTAAAAGTCACCCAACTTAAAATGTTACTGTCATTAGAGTTTCCCCCAGAGCTGTTTTCGCTAAAGAGAGTGACATCCCAGCCCTGAAGCAGTCATGCACATCCAAGTACACTGTTAGTGTGAACAAGGAGAAAGCGTTGCTCTGGACAGACGGTGATAATAAGGCATAAGCCAATAAAACATTTGTAGTTAAACAGGACCATATTTTACTTGTAAATATAGTGACAGCAACATTTCATTGGGAGAATAATAAAAGCTTTACGCTGTGTCCCCTAGAAACACCCTGTTGCCATCTGCAAATATACACACTAGTTGGCCAATTTATTAAAGGATAATTCTACAAGTATTTATTAAGATCCAGCTTCTTTTTACTGAAGAAGGAAATGGAGTAGACATTCACTGAAGAGTAAAGAATTATCCTCTTAACAGAGAGATATTTGATTATAGCTATTGGTTTCAAAGGAAAGAAAAGGTAGCTATATACAAAAACAGAAAAATAAAATAAAATTATACACAAAATTTATTTAAGAAGTTTATTCCATTTTTGTTAATGTCTCTAGATCTTACAAAACTGTTTATATATATTTAATAAGATGTATGTTTTTAGGTTTAGGGAAGCTGTATTCTCTATTCTAACACAAAGAGTTAATGTTGCAATTGCATCACAGTTCCTTGTGCCCTCCCTGAATGTCAGAGTTTAAGTCCTCAAACATCTAAAAACCAAGGTGCAAAATGAAGTTCATACTTCCCAAACAAGTTTCACTTCATGTTAGGATCACCTTCTGTTCTGAGCCACCAAATAGAAGAACCTATATGTAGCCCATACAGGACTATAACAGATAATGAGCTGGAGCCGGTTCCCATCGGTTCCCAAGAACCGGTTGCTAAAATTAGACCTCTGTGGAGACCTGGTTGTTAAAGGGCCAGGGGATGGGCAAAGAACTCCGGTCGGTGGGCCAGACCATGCTGTTGCTCCCAGGATTCCCAGCTGGGGAGGCTGAGGCTCCCCCGTCCCTTCCCCCGCTTCCCCCCAGCTGCAGCGGCATCATCTGGGCAGCTCAACTGAGCTCCGGAGTCATCCTGCTGCCGCTTTTTGAGTGGTCCGGCAAGGTGTGTGGTGGGGGGGCTGCTGCAAGCTCCAGGGCTGGCCAGAAGGGAGGGGAGGGGGCAAGTGGGGCAATTGGCCCGGGCCCTGCAGGGGCCCCTGGCCCCACGAAGATGTCTCCCCCGGGCCCTCCCCTGCTTCCCCCACCCTGCAGAGCCGCAGCATGGCCAGCAGCTGGGCAGCTCAGCTGAGCTCTGGGCTGCCAGCAAGGTAAGGGGGGGCTGCGAGCTCCAGGGCCGTGCGCGGGGGGGGGCAAGTGGGGCAATTTGCCCCAGGCCCCTGGCCCCACGAAGATGTCTCCCCCGGCCCTCCCCACAGAGCTGCAGCGTGGTCAGCAGCTGGGCAGCTCAGCTGAGCTCCTGAGTCGTCCTGCTGCTTTGAGCTGCTGGCAAGGTAAGGGGGGAGGGGGCTGCAAGCTCTAGGGCTGCCGGGGGGGCAAGTGGGGCAATTTGCCCCAGGCCCTGCAGGGGCCCTCCGGCCCCATGAGTATGTCTCGCTCCGTCCCCCTCTTTAAATCAGAACTTTTTATAGGGAACCGGTTGTTAAGATTTTGGCAGCTCATCACTGGGATCACCTTCTGTTCTGAGCCACCAAATAGAAGAACCTATATGTAGCCCATATAGGACTATAACAGATAACAAATACAGTACAGTGGCCTACCTGATTTTCAGTAAGCAGGCAATTTAGTACCTTGTATACAGGCAGGAGTAATGGGAAGGACTGGGGACTAAAAGGTCCAAAAAGACTTTCAAATTTTATAGAGCATTCCATAAAACCATCTGCCACTCAAAAGGGGGCTGGGGGGATGGACGAGAAAAGGCCTTTAAGATGGGAGGCACTGTTCTCAGATATTACAGGGCTAAGGGTAGCCCAAACTGAGGTTTTGGTTTATGTAACACTAGTTAGTTAGTTAGTTAGTTATCTATCTAGCTGTAGCCAATACATGCTACACCTCAAGAATAAAACCTAGAGGGTAAGTTTTGCTATTTGGGAGATTTTTGTTATTGAAACAGACAATTCACTCCAGTAGCTTACATGTCTATTTATATATGTATACCTTAATTATGACACTCCTAGTTTAAGATTATTATTGCACATGGGTTTTTATTTTTTAATATTTTAATAGTAAAGGTGAGAAAATATAAATACATAACCCCATAAATCATAGTGGTTTTACTCAGAGAGAACTCCAAGACTATTAATATAATTACTGTTATGTAGAGGCTAGTACTTCAAGCTGACCAAGGTAACGAAAGTCCAATACAGCCTACTCCATAAAATTGTTTATGAAAGTCAGTGAAAGTTGGACATAAATAGCTGGTACAAACTGGATTATTTAAGATAAAAAAAACTGTAAAAAGAAGTCTTAAAGGCCTCTACTAAAGTCATGGGTTGATATGACAATGAGCTGAAATAGGGAGGAAATGTTTATAGTTGAAATCCATAAGATACATGTGGCTGGTTAACATTAATGGGATAAGGTTGCCACTCTTCCAGGACACCGTTTATCTGAGACTCACTAAAAGGGGGCAGGGAGGGGAGCACATGAATTTGAAGAAACAACCTTTACTACTGTGCATGCCACCCCCACAGTCACTAGGGACCATGTGAGCCATGTGACACTGTTGAGCCTTTGTCATCCTGATCCTAAAAGGTATCCTAACCAGACCAGGCCAGAGAGAGGGAACCAATGACATCGCCACCTTGACTAGCTTCAGCTAAATCCTGCACAGCACCCAGAATGTGTGATTGACGTTTCTGCTGCCACCTTCTCCCTAGTGTATCATTTTCCTTCTTACCTAATTTCTCCTCTTCCCTGTCTCTCCCCTGCAGCACTCTGGTCACAGGCTCACAGTAAAGATAGCTAAAAGCAAAACCTTAAGCAGCCTGACACAGTTACAAGTCTACCAGGTCTCCAAGTGGCTGATAAGACTGGGTGCTATGCCTGTGGGTATGTCTACACAGCCAAAAAGACTCAAGGCGGCAAGTCTCAGAACCTGGATCAACTGACTCAGGCTCGCAGGCCTCGTGCTGTGGGGCTAAAAATAGCAGTGTCGGCATCAGGGCTCAGGCTGGAGACTGGGCTCTGAGACTCTCTCCCCTTGCCAGGTTTCAGAGCCCAGGCTCTAGCCTGAGCCCAATTATCTGTAGTGCAATTTTTAGCCTGTCAGCTTGAGCTCAAGTCAGTTGACCCAGGTTCTGAGACTTGCTGCCACAGGGCTTCTTGTTTTGTTAGTTGTTGTTGTTGGTTGTTGTTTAGACGTACTCTGTGTTTCTCCAGCACTGAGGATGCAAGTAAGAGTTTGCACCAGAGACAGAGCTGCATTTTCTCTTTGCTGTTCTTTTCTCTTCCTTTTTGGGTTTGTTTCTCTTGTGTTGTCTTTTAAGGGCACAGGATCAGACATCTCCAATAACAACAGCTACCATCTTGACTACCATTTCTCTTTTCCCCCAAAAGGCCAGTTAAATTCCATTTTTAATACACTGCTACCCCGCTATAACGCGACCCGATATAACACGGGTTTGCATATAGCGCGGTAGCAGTGGGGCTCCGGCGGCGCTTTAAAGGGTCCGGGGCTCCGGCTGCTGCAGGGAGCCCCTGGCCCTTTAAATCACCACTGGAGCCCTGCCGCCACTAACCGCATTATATCAGGGTAGAGGTGTACCATCTAAAAATTGTCAAATATAGAATTTTCCTTATAAAAACTCTACAACGGAAGGGAAATGGATTAGGGCATGTTGTTAAAATGAAAACCTTACTTATCTCTTTATATATCAAATGCTTTAACTATTAGTTATTCTTTTTCAGTATCTTTTTTTATAGTGGTTGCTACAATAAGAGTAAGCCTGTGATAGCTTGACACAAAACCCTGCACTGTATTTAACTGATTAATGTTGTAACCGTGAACAAGGGTTTCTTTAACATCTTATCACTTGTTGGGGCCAAGTTGTGCCCCTTCCAACACAACATTACATAACATGGCACTCAAGGTGCTGAACAATAAATATGATTAAAATATAACAGAGATATAACTAACTTAATGCGCTCTTACAGGGTCACCCAGAGTGGGGGGGGGCAAATGGGGCAATTTGCCCCAGGCCCCGCAAGGGCCCCCAAGAGAATACAGTATTCTATAGTATTGCAACTTTTTTTTATGGAAGGGGCCCCCAAAGTTGCTTTGCCCCAGGCCCCCTGAATCCTCTGGGCAGCCCTGCGCTCTTAAAGGCAAACAAATGAAAGCAAATGAGAGGGTCCAAATGTTGATTAAATTAGTTCTGTGCAAACAGAATAAAGTCCAAATCAGCAATATGTAAGTAAATTTGATGCTTCAAAGGATTAAAACAATTGTGTGTCAAATCAGCTGGGAAAAAGGATTAACACGGAAATATATGAATAGTAATTGAGAACTGTTTAAAACATTGCAGTTGCCAAAAAAGACACATTTGAGAAAGACGGTTACACTGGGTAAAAAAATAGCCTGGCTTAGAAAGGAAGTAAAAGCAGCTACAAATAATAAATTACATATAACAAATGCAAAAAGAGGGAATGAATATGAATATGGACTATAAATTAGGAATTATATAAAAAATTATAAAGGAAACAAAAAAAGATAATAAGGCAAAATCTATGCCCAGCAGAATTAAGGACAATAAGAAGTTTTTTTAAAACATACTAAGGTCAAATAGAATCCTAACAATGATATTGATTAATTACTAAATGGAAATGCTAGAATTGTCAATAATAATGCAAACATAGCAGATGCGTTCAATAAATATTTTTATTCTGTGTTACGGAAAAAGCCAGATGATGTATCCTGGCCACTACTGGAGACAGGAAACTTGACTAATTAGACCACTGGTCTAGGCCAGTATGGAAGTTCTTATTTACATCATATGTTAATGAAATACTTTTCATTTCAACAATAACTCAAGAGTATGTTAAATATTACCTACCAAAAGCATACATTTTAAAATTAGCAGGTCCAAATAACTTGCATCCAAGTTTTTTAAAAGGACTAGCCAAGGAGTTCTCTGGACCATTAATGCTGATTTCTCAAAAGTCTTGGAACATAGAGGAAGTTCCAGAGGACTGGAAGTATGCCAACGTTGTGCCAATATTTTAAAAGGGATGGCCTGGGTAATTATAGAATTGTCAGTGTGACATCAATCCCGGGCAAAATAATGGAATGGCTAATAAAGAACTATATTAATAGGATAACACAATTAATACCAATCAACCTGAGTTGATGGAAAACCAATATTTTCAAACTAGATGTTTTTTATGAGATTACAACTTTGGTTGATAAACATAATAATGTTGATGTAATATACTTATACTTCTGTAAGTCACTTGACTTGATACCACATGATATTTTAATTAAGAAACCAGAACAATACAAAAATGAACAGGGCACACATTAAAAGTATTAATAATTGGCTACTAGATAGATCTTAAAAGATATCTGTAAATGGGGAATCATCATCAAGTGGGTGTGTTTCTAGTGGAGTTCCACAGGGATCAGCTTTTGGCCCTACACTATTTAACACTTTTATCAATGACCTGGGAGAAAAAACTTCAAATCACTACAGACGGAATGTGAACGCCTGGGGTGTTTCACAACAAAGATATTTTCTGCTAAGATAAGACATACAGTAGGATCCCCTACTAGGTGTTGGTGTTCAAGGGAAGCCACCCATCAGATTGAGGCTTCAAGGGGATGTCTCACTCCTGCCCTGGGTCTGCATGTACAAAGTTTAGTGCAGGATCAGAGTCCCAGAGGTCAACAGGAGTTTGCCTGAGTCACAGACAATATAAGGAATTCAAGGTTGAGCCCTAAAGGAACAAAACTAAGCAGCAGTGTTCTGGAAAGTTATGGTTCAAGAAATGCTGTTGGTATAATTTACCTGTATAACCTCTGATGTATTTTGTGTGTCTACCTGCTTACTCAGTTGTGTACCATACTGAAACATAAGCACTAATAGATGAATATAAAATAAAATATTCTTGTTGTACTGCCCCATTCTTTATTATTATTAAGTCTCAGTTTTTTCCCTTTACGTCTCCATGCAATTAGCAGAAGCTTAACTTTATTAAATATTAGAATTCTAAAAAAAAAACTAGTAAAAAATTATGCTATAATAAAACATTGAAAGTTCTCCTTTGTGTAGTTTTACATGCTTTGAAAACCTGCAAACGTATGACAGGGTTTATCAAGGCTTTGAGGCCCCCCCTGCTGGAGGCCTTGTGGTCCTATCACACTCCACCCCAGGAGTAGTGAAGGTGGGTCCTCCAGGCCTGCCTAGATAGTCTGTAAGGAAGCAGCCAATCAGAGCACAGCAGCCTCAGAGAAAAGGCACTGCAGGGGCTGAGCAGACCAGTTGCTGGCTGGGACCAGAAGTGTGAGGAAGGCCTGGAAGACTGAAGCTCTCCAGGTGAAGAGGAAGGGGCTACATGGGAAATAGCCCAGAGAATAGCAGCAGCAGCAGCAACTATTAAAGGTAGCAGCACTGGGATGCTATTTGTAGGGTGCATGGGTTGGAACCCAGAGTAGTGGGTGGGCCCAGGTTCCCCCCACCGGACTTTGACGAAGCAGCCAAATTCCTGAGAAGGGAACAAGTTTCATTTAGAAGCCCAAGCACAGGGCTGGAATGTAAAGGGTTCAAGGACTGGGCTGAAGACCCTGCAGAGGGTCAACCATTTGTTGAACTTCTGTCCAAGGCAATAAAGGGGCAGGTGGACCAACAGCATCTCCAGGTCCTTCTCCACTGTGAATCCGACAGATCCGAAGCAGAGGGGAAAGACAGTGGGAAGTGGAATACAGGTAGGGACCAAACATCTAAAAGAACCTCCAATTACAGGTAAGTAACCTCTTTTTCTTCATGTGATAGTCCCTATTGTATTCCACCATGGGTAGCTGACAAGCAGTATCAAATTAGGAGGAGAGTGTGAGGATGAGGACAGAAGGGATGTGCAGAGAACTGCCATTCCAAAGGAGGCATCAGCCACGGAGTTCTGCACCAGGGCATAGTATGTTGCAAACATGTGGCTAGAACTCCATGTGACCACTTTACAAATGTCTAAAAATGGCACATCTTGAAGAGATGCCATGGTCATTGCTTGAGCTCTAGTGGAGTGAGTGAGCTCATACCCCAGTGCAAGGAGGTAGGTTTGAAAGCAGAGTTTCATGCAGCTTGATATCCATTTGGAAATTCTCTGGTTGGAGATGGCAAGTCCTCTGATTCTCTTTGCTATTGCAATAAACAATCTTTAGGACTTCCTGATTGGTTTCATTCTCTGAAGGTAAAAGGTCAAGGATCATTGATCATTGATGGACTGGAGTCTATGTTCTTTTGCAGACACACCTATTTTTTTTCCAAAACAGTATAAGTGAATGGACTGTGAAACCACCTTAGGTATAAATGTTGGGTGCAGGCATATCCTTGAGGAAAACTGTAAATGGTGGGTCCACCATCATTGTTCCAAGTTCAATGACCCTCCTTGCTGATGTGATGGCTACAAGGAAGGCAACCTTCATGGAGAGTAGGGCATGCAGCTAATAGCCTGTGGTTCAAAGGGGGGTCTTGTTAATACCAAGAGTACTTGATTCAGGCTCCACTGGGGTGTAATCTTTTGAAGGATCTTTGGGAAGATCCTTAAGAGGCCTTTCCAAAATCTATCAGTTAGTGAGTGTGTAAAAACAGGAATGCGCTAATAGCCACTAGGTGGATTTGTAGGGAGCTGAGGGAGAGACTTGATGTCTTTAAATCCTTTAGATTGCAGTCTAGGATGAGGGGAATCTCTGTAGCTTCTGGAATAACACCTTTTTGTTGTGTCCAAGATGAAAAGCATTTCCATTTAGCCCAGTAATATTGTCAAGTGGAGTCTTTTCTGCTGTTACAGAGAATGTCCGGTACCACCAAGGAACATGCCCATTCCAGGGCTCATTCCCATTCAGATACCATGCTCTAAGGTCCAATGGTCACACATTGGGATGTTTGATCATGCCACTTCACTGGGTCAGTTTGGGATAGTAACTGATGGACAGGATGACATGTGCAGTAGTTTGGGGAACCAGAACTGCCTGAGACAGAAAAGGGCAATCAGAATGACCGTCACTTCATCTCATCAGATCTTGTGTAGCACCCTAGGTACGAGCGGTGCTACACAAGATCTGATGACAGGGAAGGCATAGTTGACTTGGTCTAACCAGGAGAGAAGGAGAGCATTGCCATGAGAGCAGTAACAGAGGGCTCCACTGAAGTAATATATGGCACATTTGTGGTTGGTCTGAGAAACAAAGAGGTCTCTGGTTGGGGTTCCCCACTGCATGAAGATGTCATGTAATACTCTATTGCAAAATTCCTATTCATTATTACTGGGGGCATTCTGCACCAAAAAATTAAAAATTCTGTAAAATTCTGCAAATTTTATTTGTCAAAATAAGACTACATAATGATATGAGTTTCAATTATTTTGGTAATTTATTTCAAAATACCTGTCAGCAAGTATGTCTGTAACAATAGAGAGAGACAAAAAAATCCCCAGGAGTACAGAGTTAAAGAAACCCCTATGACAACCCAGTTCCTGTTTCTCTGCCTCCTTCCCCAGCCCCACAGAGCCCAGCCTGGGGGCCAGACACCCACAACCCCTCCCGCCCCAGAGTCCAGCCAATAAACCCAAACTCTCTCCCCCTCCCCAGAGCCCAACCACGAGGTCCCCCTAGCCCAGATACCCTCCCCACCCAGAGCCTAGCCACACACACCCCAGCCCACATACCTGCCCCCCACTCCTAGCCAATACACTTGCACACACACACACACACACACACCAGCCATGGACCCTCTTGCCCAGGATCCAGAGTGTAATATTATGTAATACTTCTGCCATTGAGTCTGTGGATAAATTCGATCGATCCATTGGCAGGGAAGCATATGGCAACTCCCTACTAGATTGGGGGGATCCAAAGAGGGAAATTGATTATAGGGCCCCCAATATGCCAATTAGGCAGGATCAAAGGGAGGTTGCAGGGGGCCCATGGCATAGAGTGCTCCAGGGAAGGTGAAGTAGTGGTTGCTCCCACAGGCAGCAGGTCTCTGTGGTAATGAATAGGAGTGGTATGAGATCAGCAGTTCCTCCTGTGGTTCTGAGTCCCCTGAGGAGGGGAAGGCAGACCCTTGTTGTAATGGCAATACCGTCAGTGCAGATGGAGAGGTGTGCATCGTGTGAGGGGAATGATAGGCCCTGTACTGCAGGCAGGTCCTGTGGCAGGGGAGGGATATGAGTTTGCTGGAGGTGAAGGGACCTGATGGAGGGGGAGATTCTGGATCTGGCAGAGCAAAGATGACTTGAGGTGCAGCCATGGATCCAGATCTCACAGGCATAAGGGGGACCCTTTCTGTTTTGTCCATGGGTATCGGCGCTGAAGTCTTTATGGGCACCGGAGGGTCTTCGATTTTGTGAGTCACTGGATACGGGGGTTCCAAAGGAGCACAGCTTGGAGCCAGTTGATCCTACTGTTTAGGGGTTTTCTTATCATTCCTGTGGGACTTAGTACATACCACACCTCCTTGGGCCGAGCTGGTGGGTGGAATGTCCAATTTTTTTTTCAAGGTGGACATAGAGGAAGACTTAGTCCCATGCTTATGGGAGTGCTTCCTACCTTCCTGACTAGGCCCCACCAGAGGGTCTGTGGGAGTGGCTCCTCTGTTATCAGTTGAACTTAGCAGCAGCAGAAGGTACCCTCCTTGCTGATCCAATGTATGGCAGGTTTCCCCGGCCTGGGTCTGATTATGGTCTCATGGGCATCTCAATGAGATACTTCGGAAGATAAAGAGCCCATCCTTCTCTGTTACGGCTGGAGAAAGACAAATACTCTCCCTAGCCATGATGTGAGCTTCTCCCAGGTAATAGAGGCAGTGTTGATGGTCATCACTGACAGAGAAGGATTGCAGGCAAGAGGCACAGAGTTTGAAGCTCGAAGTTCTGGGCATAATCCTGTACCCAAATGGGGTATGAGAGTGGGACGAACCCCTGATCTCCACTCTACTCAAAACCATTAAAACTATGAAAGCTAACTACTAAGTCTGATAAAGCTATTTACAACTATAACTATTAGTTATGCTAGTCATATAACATGCACTTTTATCAAAAACAAAATGCTGTCACTTTCTAACTATTTTTGCAATATAAGGCACCAATGAGAAGAATAATGTTCTCCGACCAAGATGTCTGAACAGAACTGAGATCCACGGTTATATGATCAGTTTATTTTGAGTTTAAAAAAAAATCAGCCATGTGACTTTGTATGGTTTGGTTTCTGGGTACTTCAGTAGTTCTTGACTGTGCCTGGACACAAACTACTCTGCTAAAATCAAGTTCTGCTAAAAAAATAAAAATAAAAATAAATCTACATTTTCAGCCTCCCCCCCCCCACCTTTTACCAGATGGAATGCATGAACTAATGTTTAGAAGACCTTGGTTTTATTCCCAGCTTTCCTATTTTCTGTGAGACCTTGACAAAGTCAATTCACCTCTTTGTACCTCAGTTTCTCCATCTGTAAAACAGGATTAATAATAATAATACTTTCCTAACAGGAAAGTTGGAAGGCTTAATTTATTTATGTTAGTAAGATGTTTTGTGATGCTGAGTTGGAAGGACATATAGAAGTGCAATATATTATTTCTTATTATGGTGCAGAATTCTGTTACACCTTAATGAATATGCATGATTTTCTCCTTTACTCCCAGTACACAACAATACTGCAAAATTCATTGCCTTAAGAAATAGCGTGATTTCAACATCAGTGTTTCTTCTCAGTTACAAAAGATTTTATGGGAACTCTTATATTCCGTTACAACAGTATGCTAGTCATATAACATGCACTTTTCGTAATATCAGAATACATATTGTATTAAAAAGTGCCTGATTTTGTACTGTGGGAGGCAGTTAGAAATGAAATATTACAGTCTTTTGATTTTTCTTTCAGCATCACAATAGGGAATGCTTTTAATCAAATGCAAGTATTTCGCAAACTTCATTCTAAAAATTGCAGGAAAATCTGCATCAAATTCCTGTGCTTTTACCTTGGTCAATAATACTTCTACCATGACTTGATGATAAACTATGTTAATGCAACAAATGATTAGCTTGAAAAACCGATATGACAGACATAAAATATTGATTAATTAGCAATGTTAGGGGAGGGATAGCTCAGTGGTTTGAGCATTAGCCTACTAAACCCACCATTGAAAGCTCAATCCTGGAAGGGGCTATTTAGGGATCAGGGGCAA
This sequence comes from Mauremys reevesii, assembly GCF_016161935.1. Lineage (NCBI taxonomy): Eukaryota > Metazoa > Chordata > Testudines > Geoemydidae > Mauremys > Mauremys reevesii. Next base: position 126,738,526 of record NC_052624.1, on the reverse strand, counting down.
AAATCTGTCTGGGGATTGGTCCTGCTTCAAGCAGGGGTTGGACTAGATGACCTCCTAAGGTGCTTTCCAACCCTGATATTCTATGTTTCTAAGTTAAAAAATAAATCCTGAGAGATTCGGTAACTACAGCATTATTTAAATATGGTGAACTAAATTCAGCCCTAGGGAATGAATGTAGACGAAAATTTGTTCCAGTACATTTTAGCAAGTTTTGTAGTTCATGTAACATTATGTTTCAAATATTTGTAAACCACCTACAAAATAATTTACATATTTCATAACAGGTTCCAGACAGCATTTTACCAAAAGGATTCTGTTAGCATCCAATTCTTTTCAACCATTGAAATTTTTGCCCAAAGTATTCCAGACTTATTTACACCACAGGAACCATGACTACACAGTATTTCAGGAAACTTGTCTGAATTTTCCTGTGAAAGTTCTTGGGATTCTGAATAGGTTTTTTTAAATGAAATGTGTCTAGAGAGACAGTGTGTACAATATACTTCAAAGAAAAAAAGTTCTTTGAATGAGGCAATCAGGCTTTACTTCTGCACTTCAGCTAATCATCACAAATCTTGAATATAAAGCTCTTATTGCTACAATAAGTGTTCTAATCCAGCACAGGGGTAAATGACAAAAAAAAAGCTTTAAAAAGAAAAATATTACACTAACTAAAATAAATATTCAAATGTTTCTTCCATTTTTTCCATGTTCAGAAGTTTAATTTTTATTTTAAATCAAGACCTACAGTTTTTGCAGTAAGCAGAATGAAGGAGATATTCCAGATGAGGGAAATATTGATATTTTGTTGCAACAATCAGTTCCAAAAAGTACAGACCAGAAACCCAAGACCAGTAGAATAAAGTCCTTGGTCCTGGTAGACATGACTGTAAGGAGATCACTGGCAAGGCTGCAAAAGATTACTAATGGTAAAATTTGGATAGAGAGGTTTAAAAAAAAATATCAAGGCCACCTTCTGTGGTCCTTAAATCAAGCAAAACTCTGTGAAACCAAGAGGTATTTTAGTTCAATAAGGACTGCAGAATCTAGCCCCAAGATGAGAAGTAGGAGAAATGGGCAGAAAACCAAGGATAGACGAGACAGATAGCAAAGCTGAAGGTTTTCACGGAATTGTAAGAAGACAATCCCATGGGAGAGTATCATGTAAAAGTGGGTCTCATTGTTACATTCAACATTAGAAAATTAGGTTTTGTTATTAGTGGTGCATGCAAAATAATAGTTTTTGCTGTCAGATTGGTCACGTACACAGGTATAGACACAAATATAGTCAACTATATTAGAAATTTAGGACTAAATACTGTCCTCAGAAGGATTCTCCAGATCCGCTGGCCAGACACCATCAGTAACATCCACCTCTTGGAGAGGACCCATCAACTCCCAGCAGAGGAAGAAATTAGAAGGAGAAGGTGGGGCTGGATAGGACATACACTACGCAAGCAGCCAACCAACATCACCAGACAGGCACTGCAGTGGAACCCAGTGCCTGCAAGGCAAGCGGAAAAGAGGCCGCCCAAGAAATACCTGGCGACGCGACCTTCAGGTTGATAGCAAAAAAATGGGCTATACCTGGAACCAGCTAGAGCGAATGGCCCAGGATAGAAGACTATGGAGATCTGTTGTTGGCGGCCCATACCCCAGTTGGGGTGACGGGCATGAATGAATGAATGAACTGTCCTGCAATGTAAGGCTATGGCTCAAATTGAAGGAGTCTATGGGAGCCAAGGAAAGGCATCCCAGGAAAGAATGAAGTTTTTGGTTTTGGATTAGGCTTACTGAAACCCATACAGTTATGATACAACGGAATTGAGGATGAAATTGCACCAAGCAGTTTAAGAACCATGAAAAGGCCCCACAATATAGCAGAACTAAACCATTTCCCATTTGTGAACAATGACATGCAGTGGGGACTCTAAATTTACTGTGGGCTGACCAGGGCAAATGAAGTCAGTGGGAACTCTTCTGTTGCCTTCACTGGGCTCTGGATCAAGCCCCATGTGAGGTGGCTCTGGGCTCCACACCAACTCCATACTGGCAAATGTGTAAAAGGACTTTGGGGGCATGGACCATTCAGTGATGAAAAAACCCTTAATAAGGAGTGCACAGGGGTTGACTAAGGACACAGATGCTGTCAAGCCACCTCATGACCTGCACATAGTTCATATTTGGCCTGTTCAGAGTGTCATTCCTATAACACTATCCCAATATTTACTCTTACACACAGACTGAACTATCCCTCCCTCTTTCAGTGGCTTCTCATACACTAAACAGAAGGCTGACTGAACAGAATGTTACAGCATCTGGCACAAGAGAACCTTCAGGACAGAGGAGAAATCATCGAGTGCTCTGGGTGTTCTATGACAGAAAAGAATGGAATCACTCAAGTGTAACTCTATCTATTCCTAGGGTCCACAAGAATGCCAGCAAAACTTTGTGATCAGTGGTATCAAAGGCAGCTGATTGCTCTAAAAGTGTAAGCAAGGACACTTGATTTTTGTCCACTGCCTGGAGGAGATCCTCAATTGACAATACCATGGCTGCTTCTGAGCCACCCAGGATTAAAATTGGACTAAAAGGAGTCCTGGAAACATGATGACACTAGCAACTGCCAAAGCTGCTTCATTATAATTTTCCTCAGTGTTCCAGAATACAGGCAGACTAGCTATAGAGAGAAAAGTACAATGATTCAGTATCAAGAGAAGGCTTCTTGAATTTCCCTCCCACCCTAATAGTGAACAGAAAGCAGAAGTTAAAGGAAATAATTTTGATTATACATTTCCTTAGCCTCAACAAAAGTTTCAGGAAGGTATTCTGAAGCTCACAAAAGACTGATCAGTATTCTGTTCTAAATCTTTCTACATCACAGAGATATTTCATAGAATCATAGAATCATAGAATTCAAGATCAGAAGGGACCATTATGATAATCTAGTCTGACCTCCTGCAAGATGCAGGCCACATAAGCCGATTCACCCACTCCTTTAGCAAGCGACCCCTGCCCCATGCTTCGGAGAAAGGCGAAAAACCTCCAGGGCCACTGCCAATCTCCCCTGGAGGAAAATTCCTTCCGGACCCCAAATATAGCGGTCAGCTGAACCCCGAGCATGCGGGCAAGACTCTCCAGCCATACCCTCTTGAAAAAGGTTATATCATATCATTGACCCATTGTACTATTTACCAGTGTGGCACTTAATTGACCTATTGACTAAGCCCGTTATCCTATCATACCATCTCCTCCATAAACTTATCTAGCTTAATCTTAAAGTCATGGAGGTCCTTCGCCCCCACTGTTTCCCTCGGTAGGTTGTTCCAGTATTGCACTCCCCTGATGATTAGAAACCTTCGTCTAATTTCAAGCCTGAATTTCCTGACTGACAATTTATATCCGTTTGTCCTCGTGTCCACATTAGCACTGAGCTGAAATAATTCCTCTCCTTCCTGGTATTTATCCTCTGATATATTTAAAGAGTGCAATCATATCTCCTCTTATCCTTCTTTTGGTTAAGGAAAACAAACCGAGCTCCTCAAGTCTCCTTTCATACGACAGGCCTTCCATTCCTCGGATCATTCTAGTGGCCCTTCTTTGTACCCGTTCCAGTTTGAATTCATCCTTCTTAAACATGGGAGACCAAAACTGCACACAATACTCCAAATGAGGTCTCACCAACGCCTTATATAACGGGACTAGCACCTCCTTATCCCTACTAGAAATACCTCGCCTAATGCATCCCAAGACCGCATTAGCTTTTTTAACGGCCACATCACATTGCCTACTCATAGTCATCCTACGATCAACCAGGACTCCTAGGTCCTTCTCCTCCTCCGTTACTTCCAACTGGTGCGTCCCCAGCTTATAACTAAAATTCTTGTTAGTCATCCCTAAATGCATAACCTTACACTTCTCACTATTGAATTTCATCCTGTTACTAATACTCCAGTTTACAAGGTCATCCAAATCTCCCTGGAGGATATCCCGATCCTTTTCCGAATTGGCAATACCTCCCAACTTGGTGTCATCCGCAAACTTTATCAGCCCACTCCTACTCTTGGTTCCCAGGTCAGCAATAAATAGATTGAATAAAATTGGACCCAAAACCGAACCTTGAGGAACTCCACTGGTAACCCCCCTCCAACCCGACAGTTCCCCCTTCAATACGACCCTCTGCAGTCTCCCCTTTAACCAGCTCCTTATCCACCTCTGGATTTTCATTTCGATCCCCATCTTTTCCAATTTAACCAGTAATTCTTCATGTGGTACCGTATCAAACGCCTTACTGAAATCCAGATATATTAGATCCACCACATTTCCCTTGTCTAAAAAATCTGTTACTTTCTCAAAGAAGGAGATCAGGTTGGTTTGGCATGATCTACCTTTTGTAAATCCATGCTGTAATCTATCCCAGTTGCCATCGGCCTCATGTTCCGGAACCACTCTCTCTTTTAAGATTTTTTCCATGACTTTGCATACTACAGATGTTAAACTAACAGGCCTGTAGTTACCCGGGTCACTTTTTTTCCCCTTCTTGAATATAGGAACTACATTCGCTAATCTCCAGTCAAACGGTACAATCCCCGAATTTAGAGATTTATTAAAAATTATCGCTAACGGGCTAGCAATATCACTCGCCAATTCCCTTAATATTCTAGGATGAAGATTATCCGGGCCCCCCGATTTACTTCCGTTAAGCTGTTCAAGTTTGGCTTCCACCTCAGATACCGTAATGTCTACCCCCATATCTTCATTCCCATCGGTCCCTCTATCACTATTCCTTAGCCCTTCATTAGCCTCATTAAAGACCGAGGCAAAATATTCGTTCAGATATTGTGCCATTCCAAGATTATCCCTAATCTCCACTCCGTTTAAAGTTTTAAGCGGTCCCACTTCTTTCTTGGTTTTCTTCCTATTTATATGGCTAAAAACTATTTGCTATTGGTTTTAATCCCCTTCGCTAGGTCAATCTCCACCCGTCGCTTTGCCTTTCTCACTGCTTCCCTACACCCTCTGACCTCAATAAGGTAGGTTTCTTTGCTGATCCCTCCCATTTTCCACTCTTGGTACGCTTTCTGTTTTTTCTTAATGACCCCTCTAAGACGCTTGCTCATCCAGCTCAGTCTAAAACTGCTACCTACGAGCCGTTTTCCCCTTCTCGGGATACATGCCTCTGACAACTCCTGCAACTTCAACCTGAAGTAACCCCAGGCGTCATCTGCCTTTAGATCCCTAAATATGTTAGTCCAGTCCACTTCCCTAACTAGTCGCCTTAATTTAGTAAAGTTAGCCCTTTTGAAATCGTAAACCCTAGTCTCAGATGCACTATTGATTATCCTCCCATTTATTTTGAAATGAATTAGCTCATGATCACTCGAGCCAAGGTTGTCCCCTACAACAATTTCCTCAACAAGGTCCTCGTTACTCACCAAAATCAAATCTAAAATGGCATCCCCCCTCGTTGGTTCAGCAACCACTTAATGAAGGAATTCATTAGCTATCACGTCTAGGAAAAGCTGAGCCCTATTATTATTACTAGCATTTGTTTCCCAATCTATATCCGGGAAGTTAAAGTCCCCCATGATCAAGCAGTTCCTATTAGTATTTACCTCCTTAAAAACATTAAAGAGCTCTCTATCCGTCTCCAAGCTAGATCCCGGCGGTCTATAGCACACCCCAATCACTATCCCGGGTGAGGCTCTGGTAGTTTTCTTCCCCAATGTGACCATTGCCCAGACAGACTCCGTATTATCCATTGCATTGCTAGTTATTTCATTACATTTCATCTCATTATTGATATACAATGCTACTCCCCCACCTTTACCTTTGCATCGGTCTTTCCTAAACAGCACATACCCTTCCATACCTGTACTCCAGTCATGGCTACCGTTCCACCATGTTTCGGTTATTCCTACGATATCCGGTTTCAATTCTCGGACCAGGAGCTCCAGTTCCTCCATTTTGTTACCTAAGCTTCTTGCATTGGTGAACAAACATCCTAATTTTTCCTGTTGGGCTCCTCTCCCTCTTTTCACCCAACTCGGTAGGGACACAGTACTTCCAGTATGACTTGTAGATCTAGTATCCGTCCCCCCCCCCTCTTCCTTACATCTAACCGTCCCCCTCTGGCTATATCTGTTGTTATCTTGTTGTTCTCACTCCCAATGTATAAATTTGGCGTGGAGAGCACCAGGACCTCTCCCAACCGTCTCCCCCCAGTGTCTAGTTTAAAGCTCTTTTAATCAGATGATTAAATTTCCTTTTCTGCAAATTATCCCTCTCCCTCCCCCCCCCCCACATCACCAACAATGAAAACATATCTACATTTACACTCTTTTATGGAGGGAGAAGGGAGAAGGAGCTTAAACCTATAATGCTCCCTCACACCCAGGATGGCAGTTCACACATAAAAGGGCAATCAGTAGAAACAGTGCCAATGGAAGTGACATAGGTGCCTCAGGTATGTTATCTGGAGGAAATGATACAACACTGATGCACTGTGTGTATTAACCAGATGTCAGTGATCAAAGTCTCAGAAACTTTTAGGATTGCTACTAGTTTTAATAACAGAAAATGGCAGTCTCGGGAACCTGATCGTTGTAAATACTGACCTTACCATTTAATACAATGATTGTTGCACTTCTTTAGCACTTTTCCTCAAGGATCATAAAGATATGTTTGGTAAACAAATGCCTGAGCCCTACAACACAATTGTGAGATAAACAATTATGCTCATCTTACAGATGTTGAAATTAAGACATGGAGCTATTAAACAACTTCCCCAAAGTGACACATGAAGTCTGACAGATTTAGGAATGGAATTCTGAAGTTCTGAGTCATAGTTTTCAGCACTCTGAGCTACCCATGGATAAATCTGGTGATTATTTTGCATCCAGTCCATCTCTACAAGCAGCCTGTTCCTACAGCAGTAGCTTAGTGAATGTCTGAACTAAAAATGGCAAAAAGTGTGAATTAAAGATGAAGGGATTAAAATTTAAAAATAGACACTATAAAAAGTGACACACTCAGCAGCACCTTTTTCAGTCACTGCCACTCTAAAAAGAACAAATTTTAGATGAGACAGCCTACTAAACTGGCAATGTAGGCAGCATTTGTGATCACCATGCCAAAGTTGAGTGTATAGATAATTTTGGTACCAGTATTTTTCTAAAAAACACCATCATCATTCTAATTATTCACATTCTATACTAGAGATATTACACCACATCTATTTTTAATCTTAATCCTTTTTTTAGTTTGCAAATTGATCTAACTTTTCTCTTTCTGAATCAAGGCATTTTAATTTATGCACATGTTTGAGAAGCTCTTCTCTAGTGAATTAATATCCCTTCGGCATACAGTTCTAAAAGAAAAACTTTCCCAGCCAAAGGAAATATGGCCCCAATCCTTCAGAAAGCCACATGGGGACATAGTCCTGTGCCCATGCAGAGACCTACTGGTTCCATGTGTGTGAAAAGGTCTGCCTACAAATTACCATGAGGGATCATGGCCTAAAGGCTCCAATTCTGCACGTGCCCTGAACTAGATATGCATTTCTAAGGATCAGGTCCCAAGGGACTAAAGGATCTTTCATCATCACTTAACAGTAGAGACAAATTGACTGTTTCTCAGTAATCCCCTCCCTCACACTGACAGTTATTACCCTGAGATATTATATTATCTCTTGTTTGTAAGGGAAGTGAAAGGTTCCTTCCTGAGTCAGTAAAGTGTTACCAAAATATCAGACTGACAATGCAGAATAGAGGAAAGCAGGCTGGAACTTAAAGACAACTCCCTAGTACAGAGAATGGACCACTCTTCTACCATTGCTTCTGCACTGAAAGATGTTTACATATTCTGTAGTAAAAAAAACCTGAAGCTTGATAGGATCACCTGGGACTGGGAAACCTTTGGGAAGAGAAGTGCACCAACTCATCCTACATCCTAACAAGCTGTTCACAGATGAAAATCCAAATCTCTGATGTTCACTCCACAGAAGTTCTTAAACCAAAATATTCTACAAGCTTGATTTCCCATGAAATGGTTAGCTTTCATCATTAACATAATCAAACTACAACTGCTCATGTTCAGTCTTTGGGGTACAATAACTGGCAAACGTAGTTCATAAAATATGATTTTTTTACACACACACACACACACACACACACACACACACAGGGAAAGAACAACTTGATGTGGTCAGAAACATTGGGCTTGAGTCTGATATCAGTTATGATATCAGATTTTACTTCCCTGACTTTAGTGGAGTTATTCCTTTTTTGTAGCAGTGTGAGATCAGGATCAGGTTTATTAGATCTAGTGTGGGAATTGGCGACAGGGGATGGATCACTTGATGATTACCTGTTCTGTTCATTCCCTCTGGGGCATCTGGCTTTGGCCACTGTCGGAAGACAAGATACTGGGATAGAGGGACCTTTGGTCTGACCCAGTACGGCCATTCTTATGTTCACTTCACATCTTACAGAGTTATTTAATTAACTCTAATTAAAGGCAATAAAATTCTGGGTCATTTGCCTTTTTAGCTATTTGTATTGCAGAGAATTCAAAAAGGAATGAGTTCCATGCATGAGCTCCAATGACGTCATCAAGTTCCTTTAAAAAAAAAAAGAAACATAAAGCTCCTCCTGCTGATAAGTTTGTTGAATGAGCCATACCCTCCCTCACATGAATAATTCCAAAGCTGAGAAACAAAACTGAAACAAATATTACAGTTTGGAAGTGAAGAAATAAACACAACTGTTATGTCAACAACAGGTCCAAACTGAGCAAATTGAATAAGCAATACATTTCACAGCCAGGACTTAGTGACAAAAAGGCATGGTTCTCATTAACTTGATTTTATAACCAGGGAAATCATGTACTAATTCTGATAGAACTGAACTTAAAGATAGATAAATTTAGATAGATATGCAAGGCCAGTGATCCTTGACAGTAAATGGAGAGCTCTGAAATCAATGAAACAAACAAATCAAACTGTTTTCATCTCCAATCTGTACTAAATGCAGAGTGAAAAGTATATCATATTAATATAGCAAAGTGAAAAGTATAATATATTAAAATTAACTCAATATTAAAAAATATATTATTTGTAACCTAATTAAGTACATTATTTTTAAATATTTTTTTACCCTTTAAGTCTCCACACAAAGAAACAAATTCTTCTGCTGTTTCAAGTATTTCTGTATGATTCTGAAAATCAAACAAATCTACTAACCATGGAAACAAAACTTTCCATCTCCTGATGCATTATTAATCCATCCTTCTCAGGAGTTCATGGAAAAATAATAATTAATATATTGCCTGAAACTAGTTTCAGATTTAAGATCATTTCATTAGTTACCAATTAGTGTGTGAGCCATTTTCCCTTGATTAAATAACTAAATTGATGGTCCTTGGTGTTTCACAAGGATTTTTTTTTCCAATATAAACAGGTGTCATGACTATAAAGGGAAGGGTAACGACCAGGGCCGCCCAGAGGATTCCGGGGGACTGGGGTCTTCGGCGGCGGAGGGCCCTTCCATTCCGGGACCGCCAAAGTGCCCTGAAGACCCGCAGCGGGCCCCCCCCCCGAAACTGGCGAATTACCGCCAAAGCAGGACCCGCTGCCGAAGTTCAGCTCGGTCTTCGGTGGTAATTCGGCGGCGGGGGGCCCTTCCATTCCGGGACCGCCAAAGTGCCCTGAAGACCCGCGGCGGCCCCCCCCCCCCAACTGGCGAATTACCGCCAAAGCGGGACCCGCCGCTGAAGTGCAGCCTGGTCTTCGGCGGTAATTCGGTGGCGGGGGGCCTGGCGGGTCCCTGAACGGAAAGGCCCCCCGCCGCCGAATTACCACCGAAGACCAAGCTGAACTTCGGCAGCGGGTCCTGCTTCGGCGGTAATTCGCCAGTGGGGGGTCCTGGGCCCGGCCCCGCAAGAGTTTTCCGGGCCCCCCCGGAGCGAGTGAAGGACCCTGCTCCAGGGCCCCCGAAAAACTCTCGTGGGGCCCGGGGCAAATTGCCCCTCTTGCCCCCCCCCCCCCCCCGGGCGGCCCTGGTAACAACCCTCCTGTGTACAATACTATAAAATCCCTCCTGGCCAGAGACACCTAAATCCTTTTACCTGTAAAGGGTTAAGAAGCTCAGGTAACTTGGCTGACACCTGACCCAAAGGACCAATAAGGGGACAAGATACTTTCAAATCTTGGTGAGGGGGAAGGCTTTTGTTTGTGCTCTTTGTTTTGGGGGTTGTTCGCTCTTGGGACTAAGAGGGACCAGACATCAATCCATGCTCTCCAAATCTTTCTGAACAAGTTTCTCATATTTCAAACTTGTAAGTAACACCCAGGCAAGGCGTGTTAGTTTTATCTTTGTTTTCTCAACTTGTAAATGTTCCTTTTGTTAGAGGGTTTACCTCTGTTTGCTGTAACTTTGAACCTAAGGCTAGAGGGGTTTCCTCTGGGCTTTTTTAATCTGATCACCCTGTAAAGTTATTTTCCATCCTGATCTTACAGAAATGATTTTTACCTTTTCTTAAATTAAAATTCTTCTTTTAAGAACCTGATTGATTTTTCATTGTTTTAAGATCCAAGGGGTTTGGATCTGTGTTCACCAGGACTAATTGGTGAGGGTATACTCTCAAGCCTTTCCTTTTCACCCAGGAAAAGGGGTGTAAGGACTTGGAGTGGGAGGGGAAGGAATTAGTCTCAAATCTGCCCAGGAAAGGGGGGTGCGGTTAGAAACTTGGGAAATATTTAGGGAAAGGCAGAGTTCCAAGTGGCTCTTCCCTAAGATTTGGAACACACTTGGTGGTGGCAGCTTACTGATGACCTAAGCTTGTAAATAAGCTTAGGGGGCTTTCATGTGGGTCCCCACATCTGTACCCTAGAGTTCAAAGTGGGGAAGGAACCCTGACAACAGGTTACTTTAAATCTAGACAAACTCCCAGTCAATAGTGATTCAATATCTTCTTTTGAAAAATTATTCTCTATCTCTAAGGGTAGGCCCAAAATATGTATACATATTCCCATTTTTAATAATATTTTCTATTTTCCAGTTTCTTGATAAGAAAAAGTAACTTAATTTAAAAGCATTCGAGCTAACAGTTCTGTAGAAAACAGATGAAAATGATATGACTCTTTCCATACATATGAGCAGTACAGAGATCTAGAGATTCTGGAGGTGCAGCACAGAACACGCAGTCCATGGGTAGGGGACAAAAAAAAAATGACAAAGCCACCAGTGCTCCTTTCTGAATCTGGGGTGCTGTGACCCTGTCAATGGGGACTTTTGATTCCAAGGCCAACAGTACCACCTCATGGTACTGGGTACTCCGGACTGGGTCGCCTAGTGGTGAGTCTCAGTGACCACTTTTCCTAGCAACTAGATTCAGTGGCTGTGTCACTCAGGGGCAACAGACAGTGGCCTGGAGTAGGGGAACCCAAGCACTCCCTGCTCCACCGGGGTCCAACCTAGGGCCCAAAGAATCAATCATTCAAAATACACAGCTTAGGAGATGGGACCCACCAGGCCTGCTCCTTGGGCCACTTCCTACCCCAGTTTTGGATCCTCTGCTTGTGCCACTGGTCTGTCTTGGAGCTCTCTTGGGTCACCCTCCTGCAGGTCTCCCTCTATCTGTGGCGGTTCATCATCCTTGGCCCCTACGTCTGAAAGGTCTGTAGTAGCTTGGCTGTGTGGCCTGGTCCCGGCCTTTGGGAGCCACAACATCTTCTCTACAGGAAGCTGTAACACTCAGCTGTTCTCCTGCTCTGTCAATCTAGACTGAGCTGAGCTGCTCCCTTTTGAGCTCTGCCTCCACTGTTTGTTTATTTGGTGTACGCAATCCAGTCAAACCAAGCCACAGCATTCTTATCAGCAATGTTCAAGGCACAAAAACCTCCAGGAAGTTCAGTCATTTTGCAGTCCTCAACAATGCGTGTCATGGTCTGTGGCTGCCCACATTGACATAGAGGACTGTCTCTAAAACACCACCAAAATTCTGCTGCAGAACAAATTTGATGTCCAGTATGAAACTGGTTAAGAAGACTTCATTGCCTTCCAGGTAAATCAAACTCGGGTTGATGCTGAGTGGGGTCAGAGACAAGATAATTATTTGTCACTGTCTCTGTGGACCACGAAGCTCACCATGCGTCCTCTACCATAAATCCCTCATCCAGTAATCTTATTCACAGCGGGTGCCATGAGGGCAGATGACCACGTGGAGGATTAAACAAGTCTTTAGTTAAGGGTAGATATGGCATATGATGCAATTTCATCACGAGCTTTGCTACACTTTCCTCTCTGCGAACACTGGGTGGAGCAATATTGAAGAGAAGCAGTAATCTTGGTAGAGGAGTAGATTTAAGTGTACCTGAAATAATACGCATGGTGGAATTAAGTTTTACGTCGATCATCCTTGTGTGAGACGAGCAAGCCCATACTGGAGCACAGTACTCCGACGCTGAGTAACAAAGTGCTAAGGCTGAAGTGCATAACGTTTGGGTGTTGGTGCCCCATGTTGTTCTGTCCAGTTTTCTGAGCAGGTTGTTACGTGTTTTGACTTTAGTTGCTGTCTTTGTACGATGGTCACAATATGTGAGAGTTTTATCCAACATGACACGTACATAGATTGGGTGTGAATCATGTTTCATTTGCTGACCATCGAGAACTATATTCAGCTCTCTGCCAATTTGTACATTACGTAAGTGGAAGACACTTGGCACAGTTTTACTTCCACTTGGTATCAGACAATAATTGGACATAGCTGCCATATCTGCATTCAAAACACTCTCAGGTATTTCAAATGAGTGTGACTGAGTGCCGAGGCATATGTCATCTGCATACACAAATGTGCAAGACTCAGTATATGGTAGGTCATTCAAATATAAGTTGAATAATGTTGGAGATAATACTTATCCTTGTGGGAGGTCATTCTTCTGGTGCCTCCAAACACTTTTTCTATCACCGATATGCACAAAGAAATGGTGATTTCTCAAAAAGCACCATTTCACATACAAACCAACCTGACATAATTCTAGACAATTTCACCAAAAGGCCCAAGTGCCAAAGAGTATCCTATGTCATGGTCAGGTCAAGAAAAATTGAACCAGGCTTCAGTTTACATTGGAATCAATTTTCAATGAATGTTGTGAGTGCCAGCACTTGATCACTTGTACTATGACCACATTGAAAACCAGCTTGCTCTGGTGCCATCATGCGTTCCACAGATGGTGAAATTCTTTGTGAAATCAGACGCACGAGCACCTTACAACAGACACTCGGAAGTGAAATTGCTCTGTAGCTTGTAGGCAATTGTGTATCTTTCCCAGGTTTCAGCAAGGCAATGACCTTCTCTTGGCACCAGATTCTAGGCAGCTTGGATTCCCGCAGAACTCTGCTGAAAAGCCGAACAAGCCATTCCCAAGCGCAAGGACCCAGATGTTTCATGAATTGAGGTGCAATTCTATCATCCTGGAGCTGTGCCCATTTTTAAATCATTCAGCACTTTATCCAATTCCAGATTAGTGAATGGCTCCCTCTTACTATCGGCTGGATTACTCCTTAGGAAATGCTACCACTCATCAGGCACCTGTCACTTGAAAACCCTGCCAACAGGAGCTTTGGCGACCTTCAACAGATAATGGGCAATCTGATTTGGAGTAACTGCCAGCCTGCTTTGTGCAGATGGAAGCTGAGCTGCACCCAGTCAATGAATTAAGCTCCAGCTCTTCCAGCTTGACCGCATAAAGTCAAGCACCACTATTGCTTCCTCCCATCAAGCCCAGCGAGCAGCATCCAATGATTCTATAAGATGGTCTGCAATCTCCAAATCACCTGATTGTGCAAACTTGCTGAGGCAGTATGAGCAAGCCTCATTCAAATATGGAATGTACATTGGCCAGAAACCTGGGAAACAAGCAGGGAGAACTAGAAGTCCTGGCACAGTCAAGGAATTATGATGTGATTGGAATAACAGAGACGTGGTGGGATAACTCACATGACTGGAGTACCGTCGTGGATGGATATAAACTGTTCAAGAAGGACAGGCAGGGCAGAAAAGGTGGGGGAGTTGCAGTATGACTGCTCAGAGCTCCAATATGAAACTGCAGAAAAACCTGAGAGTCTCTGGATTAAGTTTAGAAGTGTGAGGAACAACAGTGATGTCATGGTGGGAGTCTGCTATAGACCACCAGACCAGGGGGATGAGGTTAACGAGGCTTTCTTCCACCAACTAACAGAAGTTACTAGATCACAGGCCCTGGTTCTCATGGGAGACTTCAAATCACCCTGATATCTGCTGGGAGAGCAATACAGCAGTGCACAGACAATCCAGGAAGTTTTTAGAAAGTATACGGGACAATTTCCTGGTGCAAGTGCTGGAGGAACCAACTAGGGCCAGAGCTCTTCTTGACCTGCTGCTCACAAACAGGGAAGAATTAGTAGGGGAAGCAAAAGTGGATTAGAGCCTGGAAGGCAGTGACCATGAGATGGCCGAGTTCAGGATCCTGACACAAGGAAGAAAGGAGAGCAGCAAAATACAGACCCTGGACTTCAGAAAAGCAGACTTCGACTCCCTCAGGGAACTGATGGGCAAGGTCCCTTGGGAGAATAACATGACGGTGAAAGGAGTCGAGGAAAGCTGGCTGTATTTTAAAGAACCTTATTGAGGTTACAGGAACAAACCATCCCGATGTATAGAAAGAACAGTAAATATGGCAGGCGACCAGCTTGGCTTAACAGTGAAATCCTTGCTGATCTTAAACACAAAAAAGAAGCTTACAAGAAGTGGAAGATCGGACAAATGACCAGGGAGGACTATAAAAATATTGCTCAGGCATGCAGGAGTGAAATCAGGAAGGCCAAATCACACTTGGAGTTGCAGCTAGCAAGAGATGTTAGGAGTAACAAGAAGTGTTTCTTCAGGTATGTTAGAAACAAGAAAAAAGTCAAGGAAAGTGTAGGCCCCTTACTGAATGAGGGAGGCAACCTAGTGACACAGGATGTGGAAAAAGCTAATGTACTCAATGCTTTTTTTGCCTCTGCCTTCACGAACAAGGTCAGCTCCCAGACTACTGCACTGAGCAGCAGAGCATGGGGAGGAGGTGACCAGACCTCTGGAAAAAGAAGTGGTTCGGGACTACTTAGAAAAGCTGGACGAGCACAAGTCCATGGGGCTGGATGCACTGCATCCGAGGGTGTTAAAGGAGTTGGCGGATGTGACTGGAGAGCCATTCGCCATTATCTTTGAAAACTCATGGTGATCGGGGGAGGTCCTGGATGACTGGAAAAAGACTAATGTAGTTTCCGTCTTTAAGAAAGGGAAGAAGGAGGATCCAGGGAACTAGAGGCTAGTCAGCCTCACCTCAGTCCCTGGAAAAATCATGGAGCAGGTCCTCAAGGAATCTATTCTGAAGCACTTAGAAGAGAGGAAAGTGACCAGGAACAGTCAGCATGGATTCACCAAGGGTAAGTCATGCCTGACTAACCTAGATGCCTTCTATGATGAGATAACTGGGTCTGTGGATGAGGGGAAAGCAGTGGACATGTTATTCCTTGACTTTAGCAAAGCTTTTGATACGGTCTCCCACAGCATTCTTGCTGGCAAGTTAAAGAAGTATGGGTTGGATGAATGGACTATAAGGTGGATAGAAAGCTGGCTAAATGGTTGGGCTCAATGGGTAGTCATCAATGGCTCCATGTCTAGTTGGTAGCCGGTTTCAAGCGGAGTGCCCCAAGGGTCGGTCCTGAGTCCGGTTTTGCTTAATATCTTCATTAATGATCTGGAGGATGGCGTGGACTGCACTCTCAGCAAGTTTGCAGATGACCCTAAAGTGGGAGGAGTGGTAGATACGCTGGAGGGTAGGGACAGGATACAGAGGGACCTAGACAAATTAGAGGATTGGTCCAAAAGAAATCTGATGAGGTTCAACAAGGACAAGTGCAGAGTCCTGCACTTAGGATGGAAGAATCCCATGCACTGCTACAAACTAGAGACCTAATGGCTAGGAAGCAGTTCTGCAGAAAAGGACCTAGGGGTTACAGTGGATGAGAAGCTGGATATGAGTCAGTGTGCCTTTGTTGCCAGGAAGGCTAATGGCATTTTGGGCTGTATGAGTAGGGGCATTGCCAGCAGATCGAGGGACGTGATCATTCCCCTCTATTCGACATTGGTGAGGCCTCATTTGGAGTACTGTGTCCAGTTTTGGGCCCCACACTACAAGAAGGATGTGGAAAAATTGAAAAGAGTCCAGCAGAGGGCAACAAAAATTATTAGGGGGCTGGAGCACATGACTTATGAGGAGAGGCTGAGGGAACTGGGATTGTTTAGTCTGCAGAAGAGAAGAATGAGGGGGGATTTGATAGCTGCTTTCAACTACCTGAAAGGGGGTTCCAAAGAGGATGGATCTAGACTGTTCTCAGTGGTACCAGATGACAGAACAAGGAGTAATGGTCTCAAGTTGCGGTGAGGAAGGTTTAGGTTGGACATTAGGGATTGGTCCTGCTTTGAGCATGGGTTTGGACTAGATGACCGCCTTCCAACCCTGATATTCTATGATTCTATTCTATGATATGGAATTGTTGCACTTGCAACTTTAAAAATGGCACAACAGAAACGACGGTTTGCATCTTCCCTGCAGATGATGTTAAATGGGATGGTTATGACACTCTGTTCTAAGTACTCTGTAAAGAGCCTCAATGTACCTTCCGGAAGTTCCATCAAGGCTTTGGGATGTTTCTCATGATCGGAAGATGCATTCCCATCTGAATCAACAACAGACAAAGTTGGTTATGTTGAAAATCATTAACTACAATACATGCTGTTGGCTGCGAGTGATTGGCAAATGACGTGATTCAGCACACATCTGGGCAGTAGTCCCTATTCCAATGTGCTGAATTCCAGGTACCACGCTGCTTAGTGTGAGATCGTTATTTGTTGCCCACTCCAACAGTTGTTCACTGCTAGGGTCTGCAGTCACATAACCCCACTTGCTACAATGACTATTAAAGTCGCCAGCATACACTGCTGGATGCTTAAGCCTTGGGAGAACTTGTGGACCCCATGTTTCACCCAGTGGCTTATATACATTAGTGATTAAAAACCCATCGACTTCAATCATGTCGCAAAAGGGTGAAGATTCAATATGGACAACATCCAATATATCACTGCAGATGTACATGGCTCAGTCATGTTTTGCATGAAGATCGTGACTTTAACATATCAAAACCAATTATCTTAAACTGATATGCTTCATTCAGTGTGATGTGAGTTTCTTGTAAACAAATAATGTCAGCTAGAATTTCCTTTGCCATAACACCAAGAAGCTCCCTCTTGGAGGAAGACAACCCTTCAACTTTCAGCTGGAGGACCTATGCCCTGTTTGACAAGTTGACCAAGATTTATGGTAATACTCGAATTCGATCTGCTAGTTGGCGTGTCCATTTCTCCAGACCACAGACAAGCTGCAGCTGGTTTCTTACAGGGGGTGTATCATGAATGCCGATCCTTTGTCCCCCAACTCCACTGTGACCAGTTACCTTGAGTAACTCTTTAACCCTCGCTTTACCAGTGTGGGGTTCGTACCCACCCTCACATGCCCCCAGAGTAAATGACAGCAGCCAAAGGCTCCTCTAATTTAGAGCAGCTTCCCAAGAGCTGCCAATGGAGCAACAAAGAGTCTTCAAAGTCGTTGGAACTTTCAGGTCCCAGCCTGTTCCTCGCTACACCCGTGTCAGTGCTTGCACGGGAGTGGAAACATAGGTCATCGTGTTGCCAACTCTCATGCTTTTCTTAAAGCCCCAGCTCCTGGATTCATATGATTAGATGAGAAGTTCAACTTTCATTTAAAAATGGTTTCTAACCATTATAGTTGTAGAGAGAAGTTTGAACTTGTGACCCAAATGCAGCCTAAAGGTGACACCAGAAGATAAATAAAAACACCTCCCCACATTATTTTTAAGATCTTGTACTTTTTAAGCAAATCTCATGATTTTTTGTGGGCTGACTTGTAATTTTCGAACACTTGATTTGGCAATCCTGCTGAGTTTCCTGTAGGCTCATCTCTCTTAGCACTGACTGGAGTCTGAATGAGTCTCTGCCTCCCTGTGGATTTGACTTAGAAGAGCTGACTCAAACAGAGGGGGCTGACTAAGAGGCTCTGCAGTAGGAAAATAACTGGTGGCAATATGTGACAGGTCTGGTGGAGGTTGATATTTGAGGTCCTTATGTACTCAGACTGGCTCAGCTGGCCAGCAGCTACTTCCTGTGGCCAATCTGCAGGAATTTACATAAAATGATATATAAACCATACAAGAATAGGCCCTGAAAACAGGAACATCTTGTCACTGTAGTCTGGGGGAACTTGGTTTGAACAACATTGTTTTTCAGTTTCTGTAAAAATGACTGAAAAGCTTAAGCAATAGGGAATTTTTAACCTAGTAATAATAAGGCTAATTAAAGAATAGGAACTATGAGCACTTTTTATTACAAGATTCCCCACAGGCTACAGAACAGGGCCACTCCAACTTGCCTATATAGTATTGTATAAAACCTCCTACTTACACTCTCAATAACAATTAAACCTCCAATCATAAATCAAGCCTCCTTCACAAAAATAATTTCCTAACCATTAAGAAAGCTAATTTGTACCGCTCAAACCCAAAAAGCCTTTTAATTCTGCATCCACTGAAAATGTGAAACTTTACTGTCTTTGAACATCACTGTAGAAATGAGGACAACAGAATAGCAATATAGTGCTAACACCTACAGCATGTCCTCCCTTCCATCAATTAACTACCTGTCAATCACAATTATTTGTCAATTCCCAGTAAAATTTAACTCAAACAGCAAGTAATTTCCTGAAAATATCAAAAATCAAATAGCAAAATCTATACAGCTAAATCAAATAATTCTATGTTTCTTATATAAAACCAAAGCAAATCTCAATTTTTCTTAAATGAATATATGTCAGTTAGACAAAATTGTGCAATTGTCTCTTTAAATAATTTGTATTCTTCTCTTGGGCTGATGTGCTCATTTAGTGGGGAAGGATGTTTTGTCTCTTCACAAAAGATGGCATGGAAAGGAATCAATTTACTAAAATGTATATCAAGTTCCACGGGAAACACTTTTTAGCCACATCCGTAGTGTAAAATAAAAGTAAAACTGGCCTGAACTGAGGGACCCTCATTCACCAGCCTCACAAAAAGGAAAAGAATGGGAAAGCCCAACTCCAAGAGGGGTTCCCAAGCTTCATCATGTGGCTTACATTTTCCAGGATAGATTGTCTTATGGATCTCCTCCTCTCCAATATGCAATTGCACAAACCAATTATTCTCCCATTCATAACTGTGAAATATACTTGTGGCAATTTCAAGAATTGCTTAAATATGGGACAAGTAACTGTGGGCAGGTTCTATATATAAACTCTGTTTAGTGCAATAAATGTTTTGTCCTTTCTTTAAAAAGCTAATCACAAGTTTTATTTTATTCTTTTTGTTCTTCATCTCCATTCACATCTATTGTTCTTCTCTCAGCTGGAAACAAGCAGCAGAGCTGGTACCATGCAAACAGCCAGCTCTCCACCCACCACCAGCAAGTGCTCCATGAGCCACCAGTAATCCATGAACCACAGTTTGGGAACTGCTGCTTTAGAACTTTTGCAGAGCTTGCTGAAAAGGAGGCGTCAACATGGCTAACAAAGTTTGACAGCACTGGCTGGAAAACACATTCCTTTATTAGCCTTTGCCAGTAGCAATCCAACTGGAGCTTCAAGCTTCCCTTGCCTGTTCAAAAACCAGAGTGGGGGGGGGGGGACAGGCAGGGATAACACTGCCTGTCCTATCTTCAAATAGATCAACCTCAGATGCAGATGTCCAAATTGGCACAGAGAGAAGTAATTTTTTTTATTTTTTGCACCAGTCTGGCTCAATCTAGCCCTGTATATTTTTAACATTGAATAAACATATTCAAAGGATAAAACCCCTACAGGTTTGAGAAATGTATACTGATTATCCAAAACATTCAAACAAAAAATAAGGGGAAAGAATATTAGATTTGGATATCTGGTTAAAGAGAGGGACTTGGCCCACAACATTTCTGCAGAAAATGTTTTTGTTGACAGTTCTGTTGGAGAGTTAGTGATTAGATGGGAAACAATTTTGATGATTGTTTAGCTTGTTTATATTGGGTTCTATTAGAGTTTTGTTATGAATGGGTTATTATCCTTCACAGTTCTCTGTATTTAAGTAAATATTTACTGGTGGCACTGAGTTTTGTCCAGAGATGTCCGGTGAGTTAATAAAGTTTCCTTTGTTTCTTTTGCTCTCTGGAGAGCAGCTGCCCATGGTTAATGAAAAGAAGTCTGTCTCATAAATGTTGACCCTGTTTTCATGACTAGTGACTTTCATTGCTAGTACTGCTTCTTTCAATACTATATTCATTCAGTAAAGCTTAAGCAGTTCCCTAAAGACTGTCATTAGTAGATGTACTTTATATTTGGGCCTTGTTGCTTATGAAATATGTGAGTTTAAATATACAGTAAAATGTCTAGTACCAAATTCTACTTCGTAGAATCATGCTGGATTTAGACTGGTATATAGGAGAGAGTACAATTTGAACTCTAACAGTTTTCTTGTTGTACTCTTAGACAGGGCCGCCCAGAGGATTCCGGGGGCCCGGGGTCTTCGGCGGTGGGGGGCCCTTCCGTTCCGGGACCCGCCGCCGAAGTGCCCTGAAGACCCGCGGCGGGCCCCCCCACCGAATTACCGCCGAAGCGGGACTCGCCGCCAAAGTGCAGCCCAGTCTTCGGCAGAGGGGGGCCCCCGCCGCGGGTCTTCGGGGCACTTCGGCAGCGGGTCCTGGAACAGAAGGGCCCCCCCGCCGCCGAATTACCACCGAAGACCGGGCTGCGCTTCGGCGGCGGGTCCCAGAACGGAAGGGCCCCCCCTGCTGCCAAATTACCGCCGAAGACTGCACTTCGGTGGCGGGTCCCGCTCCATCTTCGGTGGTAAGTCGCCAGCAGGGACCCCCCTCCGGCGAAGACTGGGAGCAGAAGAAGCTCCTGCGCCCGGCCCCGCAAGAGTTTTCCGGGCCCCCCGGAGCGAGGGGATGATCCCGCTCCAGGGCCCCCGAAAAACTCTGGTGGGGACCCCTGTGGGGCTCGGGGCCTGGGGCAAATTGCCCCTCTTGCCCCCCCCCCCTCTGGGCGGCCCTGCTCTTAGATGATTCAGGTTCTTGATTTTGCCAAAAGGGATATACAAGCCCAGGTAAAATTCTGACAGGCAAAGCTTCTGCACAAAAGAATTCTTTGAGTGTGTACACTGTTTATTACAGAGGCATTTAGCAGCAACTCCAAAGTTAGAGTTGCATTCCGAACTAGGCTTCAAATAGGATATCGGTTCCTGCTTTTCTCTAAAAGCAGGTTTCTAATCAGTAAGAAATTTCGCACGTTAGAAAATTCAAAGGTCATAAAAACTATGAAGTCTGTTCAGTTTCTCTTATTAAAAATTTATGAAGAAGTCTCTACATTTGGGCTCTGGGTGACATTTTTCCTTGACAGTGGTCAGTGAAAAATAGAACTATTTCCTATAAAATATTGCCCATTTCACAAAATTTTGTGAAAGAGATGCATCCTAAGTGGATCAGTACAATAGGAATTTATCTATCTATAGATAGCTACAGCTAGATAGATAACATTTCTGTTGGACTTTATTCATATTATAACTGAAAGTTTATGCACTGTGCACACAAACTTGATTGGCTGATGAGGGCTGAGCACACAAGTCACACTAACTTATAGAGGGGTCACACCTGAACTTGACTGATAGGGCTGAGTACAAATAAACGTCATCAGGAGCTACACTTTTCTGTCAGATTTTCTCCTTCAACAGAGAAGGTTCGTGTTCTATTACTGTTACATAAAGAGTTCATGCACCGCTGCTGACAAATAAAATATTCTCTGTTAGCAGCTGCACTTTTACCCTCAAAGGGCTGCACCCTACATCTCCAATTAACCCAAGCAAAGTATTGCACTAGAACTTTGTTATGAAGCAGTTGTTTGCTACACACAGACATACAACATATCTAACACATACCTACAAAAGCAAATAAATGACAAGTTAAGCCACATAATTGTACAACTCTTTTCTATACAGAGAGAATGAGGTTTAAGAGGAGAAGTAGTGAGAATGGAGTTTGTGGAAGGAGGAACATATATTGCTAGGAGCCTCATGAGGCGGGGACCTCATACACCCAACTAAACATTTGGATGACAATGTACACCACACAATATAAAAGCATTTCTTGGTTAAGCCTTGTTGTGTCTTGCTGGTCTTAAAAGTGAAGTGAAAGAAACTAATTACATATTTCTTATTAGAAAAGCCGTAGTGCAGTTTCTTTTGTGCTGATTAGTACTCAGAGTTGTGATGTTGATGCTTCACATGTTGGGAGTGTCTATTTTTTTATTTTTATCTGAAGTAGTGTCACAAGCATGTCTGATTTCAACTATGCCTTATCAGACAGATGGTTTGTTATAAAGAAGGTTCACCCAGTTTTCAGTTTATGCCTTCTAAATAAATACATCTGATCTAAATTTCAATTTTAAATTATATAATTGTATCTCTGTGCAGTAATGATGAGTACTCAGTAGATGCATTTTAACTGGTTTTGTTACTTGAGAACACAAAGGGTATGTCTACACTACCCGCCGGATCGGCGGCAGCAATCGATTCAGTCAGGATTGGTTTATCACAGCTAGTCTAGACACGATAAATCGACCCCTGAGCGCTCTCCCATCAACTCTTGAACTCCAGTGCCACGAGAGGCGCAGGCAGAATCGATGGTGGAGTGTCAGCAGTCGACTCACCACGGTGAAGACACCACAGTAAGTCGATCTAAGTCCATCAACTCACCGGGGTGAAGACACCACGGTATAGTCAATCTAAGTATGTCGACTTCAGCTAGGTTATTCACGTTATTCATGTAGCTGAAGTTGCGTAACTTAGATTGATCCCCTCCCACCTCCCCCAGTGTAGACCAGGACAAAGTATTGAAAGCTTCAAATGGTTTATTTTTAGCATTTATTGTTCTATTTTGTTTTCTAATTTTTTACAATTACATTTACAATAAAAACATATCATTTTTAATCATCTGAAAATAGTTCTGAAAGTGGCACTGATCAGAATGGTGATTATGAAATTAAGATGTGGGTGTTCCAAATTTGTTTTCCATGTATAAATGTCATAGCAAATTCATATTGAGTTTAAATTATATATCAGTTGGCAATATACTATGAATTTGGTATCTAAGAAAATCAAGCTGAGTTCCTGTTTTATATATCACTGATTCTGCAGTCAGAATTTATATGGTAATTCTGCTGATGATACATGGTGCAGCAAAATGCAGCCCATTGCCGTAATTATAGTAGAGGTACTAGTACACAGTGGCTGACAGTCAATACAAATTGTTTGGGTCAGTTTTAATTAACCAAATGTAACTTGAGAGACAGAGAACCGGATTCTGATTTCCTTTACACAAAATTTTACACCAGTGTAACTAACTTCATTGGACTTACTCCGAATTAATGCTATTTTGCCAATGTTAGTTAGATTAGAATTAGTTCTACAGGAAATAAATATGTGCATTACTCAAGTACCATTTACACAAGTACAGTTTTCCCACCACAGCCAGGGTTTAATAAGAAAATCTCTTCCAACATACTGGGGTTTTAGGGTTTTTTTTTTTCCAAATTTAATCAGACTGATTTTGACAAGTAAAATATTTAACACATGCAGCTTTCCTCTGTCTTCTCTATTTCCTTAAAAAAGCAGAAAACCCTGACACATCACATTTTCATGGCCTCGATTGATCTATTGAGAGTCAAATAGTTTCTCATTACACATACAATGGGATCTCCTTCACACAGAAAAAGAAATAAAACTATAGCTCACAGTTCAGAACCTCCTAATAAAGTCATGGATATAAATCCCACATCTATGCACTGTCCAAGGAAACTGCAAAATATGCAGTTATGTGTGATTTATTCCAACTCGTGACAGATGGAAAAAGGGTTAGGTTATATAAAAAAAACCACAATACATTTACATGCTGGGATAATTCAAGACCCCAATAGGAGTAATGGAACAGGATTTCACCCTGAGATTTTTTTTTCCCCTTTCAGTTCCCCATGTAGGTGGTATTTCTGGTACTTGTTACTATCACTGTAGATTATTGTATGGAAGCAACATGATTTTTTTTAATTGGTTAAAGAAACTGATTCAATGTCTTTGTGCTTCATAAATATTTAGATATTGTCATTTGATTTTGTGCTAGCCAGAATTTATAAACTGAAACGGTCAGGGATGAAGTATTCATTCATGCCAGTTACGTATCTTACTGAACCACAGTTCTAGATTTCAGTGCTCAGAAATCAATACTTGAAGATTATAACTATAGCAGAGACACAGCACACAACTCAGAATCTATGGGTGAGAGAGGGATACGGTGCCTTTAAGTTATCTTTACACCCTCTCAATTCTGGGCTGCTCCAAGGGTTGGAAGGGCCCCCAAAATAACACAGACAGTCCTGAGAGTCCGTACTATTTTTATTTACCACATTGCCTAAGAACCCTACTCATGGAGCAGAATCCCATTGTGCTATGTGCAGTACAAACACCGAACAAAAAGATATGATTCATCCTCCAAAGAGCTCACAATCTAATTATGAAACTAGAGACATCAGATGGGTACAGACAGATTGGGCAGTACAAATAAACAAGACCAGCTCTCTGTGGAGAAAGAAGTAGTTCGGGACTATTTAGAAAAGCTGGATGAGCACAAGTCCATGGGGCTGGATGCACTGCATCAGAGGGTGCTAAAGGAGTTGGCCGATGAGATTGCAGAGCCATTGGCCATTATTTTTGAAAAATCATGGCGATCGGGGGAGGTCCCGGATGACTGGAAAAAAGCTAATGTAGTGCCCATCTTTAAAAAAGGGAAGAAGGAAGATCCAGGGAACTACAGGCCAGTCAGTCTCACCTCAGTCCCTGGAAAAATCATGGAACAGGTCCTCAAGGAATCAATTCTGAACCACTTAGAGGGGAAAGTGATCAGGAACAGTCAGCATGGATTCACCAAGGGCAAGTCATGCCTGACTAACCTAATTGCCTTCTATGATGAGATAACCGGCTCTGTGGATGAGGGGAAAGCAGTGGATGTGCTATTTCTGGACTTTAGCAAAGCTTTTGATACAGTCTCCCACAGTATTCTTGCCAGCAAATTAAAGAAGTCTGGGCTGGATGAATGGATGGTAAGGTGGATAGAAAACTGGCTAGATGGTCGGGCTCAATGGGTAGTGATCAATGGTTCCATGTCTAGTTGGCAGCCGGTATCAAGTGGAGTGCCCCAAGGGTCGGTGCTGGGGCCGGTTTTGTTCAATATCTTCATTAACGATCTGGAGGATGGTGTGGACTGCACCCTTAGCAAGTTTGCAGATGACACTAAACTGGGAGGAGTGGTTGATATGCTGGAGGGTAGGGATAGGATACAGAAAGACCTAGACAAATTAGAGGATTGGGCCAAAAGAAATATGATGAGGTTCAACAAGGACAAGTGCAGAGTCTTGCACTTAGGACAGAAGAATCCCATGCACTGCTACAGACTAGGAACCGAATGGCTGGGCAGCAGTTCTGCAGAAAAGGACCAAGGGGTTATGGTGGACGAAAAGCTGAATATGAGTCAACAGTGTGCCCTTGTTGCCAAGAAGGCTAATGGCATTTTGGGTTGTATAAGTAGGGGCATTTCCAGCAGATCGAAGGATGTGATCATTCCCCTCTACTCAGCACTGGTGAGGCTCATTTGGAGTACTGTATCCAGTTTTGGGCCCCACACTACAAGAAGGATGTGGATAAATTGGAGAGAGTCCAGCGGAGGGCAACAAAAATTAGGGGGCTGGAGCACATGACTTATGAGGAGAGGCTGAGGGAACTGAGATTGTTTAGCCTGCAGAAGAGAAGAATGAGGGGGGATTTGATAGCTGCTTTCAGCTACCTGAAAGGGGGTTCCAAAGAGGATGGATCTAGACTGTTCTCAGTGGTAGAAGATGACAGAACAAGGAGTAATGGTCTCAAGTTGCAGAGGGGGAGGTTTAGGTTGGACATTAGGAAAAACTTTCACTAGTAGGGTGGTGAAGCACTGGAATGGGTTACCTAGGGAGGTGGTGGAATCTCCTTCCTTAGAGGTTTTTAAGGTTAGGCTTGACAAAGCCCTGGCTGGGATGATTTAGTTGGGTTTGGTCCTGCTTTGAGCGGGGGGTTGGACTAGATGACCTCCTGAGGTCCCTTCCAACCCTGAGATTCTATGAAGACAATATTAGTAAGCAAGGCATCAGCAACAGCCTAACCAAGTATTTTGTAGGCATCACAGGAGAGGAGAGTTTTGAGGAGGAATCTGAAGGTGGATTATGAGGTAGCTTTGCAAGGAGTGCCTCACAGGTATAAGGTGCTTCCTTGAAAATGTAACATGTGGGTGATGCATGCTGGCATCACAGGCTGATTGGAGCATCTACTTCTCGAGATTGAATGGGAGATGATAGGTAGGGTGACGACTGACTATGAAGGGCCTTGAAAATCAAGACAAGCAGCTTATGTTTGATGCAATAGAGAAGGAGGAGCCAGTGGAGTATTCAAAGCAATGGGCTGGGAAAATGATCTTTGCAGCAGCTTCTGAATGGATATGAGCCAGCATTTGTCAACGGCACACGGAGGGATGCTGCAGTAACTGAGATGCGAGATGGAGAGATTGGAAGAGAATTTTAGCTGTATGGATGATTAGAAAAGGTCCTATCTTGGCATCCTGCAGCCCTCCCCTCAACACACTACCCCCAACCCTGCTATATGCCATAGCTTACAATTGTTCTCTAGTTGGCCCTGTAGGCTTTTATGGACCCTTTACACATTCCAGCCCTTTTCATTAGTTGAAAGGATCTCACCCCTGGCCTCTGCTTAAAGATCGTTTGTTTTTTTAAAGTTTGAACAAATATGGTACAACTATTTTTGAGTATGTGGAGGATGGGGGAAATACATTCTCTATATTTTTCACAACTGGAACTTCTTTAAATAAACAACCCACTAATGTTTACAGAGCTGGGAGAAAGTAACTGAAATTTGGCAGGGAAACAAACCTTGAACAGTATTCCAATGAATAATTTTGATTTGGCTAAATTTTAAGCCTCTAGTAATAAATATTTGGTACATGCTATTTTTTCAACAATTCTCAACAACTGTAGGATGAGAATGTGCCCTGTTTCATTCTCTAAGCACCTGATAAGTGTTCATCAGCCTAGACACAAATTATAAAGTATTCATATCAGTGTACATATCCCAAGACACATTTTATGAAGTATGGGTTGAATGGGGCAAAGATACATATCTTTAAAATGGAATTGTGTGTAAGAAAAATGTTAAGGATGTATAATTAAGCCCTCAAACATCAGAAGTTTCCAAAATTAAACTTCTACATGCAGACTTAGCTTGCCCTTTGATAATTTTGAGCTCTTAACCATGTACACTTAATATTTTTTTCAATTTTGCTTCACTCTAAACCCTCCCACTCTACCCCCTTTTTTAATTGAAATACATAAGGCTCAACTTTTATAATTAATGTTTTTAATTACACAAACTAAAGTAATGATCATTGAAATATTTATATTTCATTTCATGTCAAATTAATGAAGAAATTAATTGTATATTTACTGAAGGGATCCTTTGCAGTTGAGAAACCACACACTAAAATAAGCTATTCTTCTGTTTGTTGCTCATGAGTGCAAAGAATCCTGTAATTCAAGCACTTGCATCAAAACATCCATTCTGCACTAATTTATATCAATGCAATCCCATTCAAGTCAAAATGTTAACCAGTGAATGTATCTTTATATATAAATAGGGCAGAGACAATGTTTAACGCCTCAATCCTGCAATGAGCTCTGACGTATTACTATACCAAGGTCGGCAACCTCTGGCACGCAGCTCACCAGGGTAAGCACCATGGCGGGCCTGGCCAGTTTGTTTACCTGCCACATCCGCAGGTCCGGCTGATCACAGTGCCCACTGGCTGTGGTTCACCGCTCCAGGCCAATGGGGGAGGCAGGAATGGCGCGGGCGAGGAATGTGCTGGCCACAGCTTCCTGCTGCCCCCATTGGCCTGGGACGGTGAACTGCAGCCAGTGGGAGCCATGATCGGCCGAACCTGCGCATGTGGCAGGTAAACAAACTGGCCAGGCCCGCCAGGGTGCTTATCCTGGTGAGCTGCGTGCCAGAGGTTGCCGACCCCTGTACTATACAAAGAAAGACATACATAATTCTTCCTGTCCCAAATAAGGAAAAAACCTTGCTGAGTTTCACTCTCAGTACTTCCATTTTGCTCAATTTATTATGTCATCTAGACTATTATTGTGAAGATCTAGCTTGACCCAACCTCAAATACAACATTAACAATGTGGCTGCAAGTCAGAAAGCAAAGGAACAGTCTGTAGTCTGTATCACAGAAGTCTCATTTGTTCTGCTTGCATGTTGATAATTACCCAATTCTTCATACTTTATATGTTTACATACTACAGAATATATAGAATTCTACATGTATAAAGATATTATTGCCATTAGAAATATGCAATAAAGAAAAAGTCATTTTGTTATATAAAATGATAGAAAGAACACTCAGCCAAGGGTTCAAAAGATGATTTCACCAGCATGGCCAACAACAAATTAAGATCCTTAGAAGGGACAGGAATGCTAAGAGGGGTATACACATTTGATACACCTTTCATCAACCTTTTGACCAAACAAGAATGATCTACCATCAACAAAAGCATGCTATGTGGAGATGGCGGCCACATGAACTTTTAACAATGAGTTAGATAACACTTGAGACTTTAAGTACATTAAATATTCCAGAACACTAGAAATGGAAAAAGATACAGGGAAATCAGGTTTTTCTTTCCTTCATGCCTGAAATCTGGTCCACTTTAAAAGGTAAAAGCTTAGTGCACTGTTTTCTGGAGTTAATTAGTACGTCCTGTACAAGCAAAGAATACGACTGCTCCAGAGCAGTGAGACTCAAAGGCCAACAGCACACACCAGCAGGTGAAGAGACTGAGTCCATGTGAGAGATCTTGCCCTCCTGCTGTGACAGTAAGTCTGGAGACAGAGGAATACACATAAAGATTCTGCCAGACAGCTTCAGGGATCAGTAAATCACTGCTGATGTGGCCAAGCAGGGGCAATGAGAATCATTCTTTCCCTGTCTTGATGTATCTTTCTCACTACCTTCTGAATCAATGGAAAGGGTGAAAAGGCATACATCAAACCTTTCCCAGTACAGAAGGAAAGTATCAGACGGGGATAGACTGTTCCTGCCTGCTCTGGAACAGAAGATGTGACACTTTTGTTGACACTCATTGCAAACAGGTTGACATCTGGTCAAACCCAGCCGGAGAATATGGCAGGGGCAGCCATACTTACTGACCCTCTGAGCTGCATACAACAATCTTCAGAACTTCGAGAGCCAAGGAGTGCCTGCTGGGACTCGGGCCTTCTGCTCCGTAGGAGGCACCTGCCAGGGTTCAGGGCTTCAGCCCCACTACTACTGAAGTGCAAACCCCAGCAGGAGTGCCCTGCGGGGCTGAAGCCCCCAAACCCCCATTCCCCTTGGGCAAGCAGATGTCCTGAGCCCCTCCCTGCCCACGTCCGGTAGGTGAAGAATGGAGGGAGGATTGTGAGAGGGTCCGCGAGCCACACATTAACTGTAAAAGAGCTGTAAAAGCAGTAAAGAGTCTTGTGGCACCTAACAGACGTTTTGGAGCATGAGCTTTCATGGGTGAATACTCATTTCGTCAGATGAATGCACGAAAGCTCATGCTCCAAAACGTCTGTTAGTCTATAAGGTGCCACAAGACTCTTTGCTGCTTTTACAGATCCAGACGAACACAGCTACCCCTCTGATACTTGTAAAAGAGCTGCATCTGGCTTGCAAGCCGCAGTTTGGCCACCTCTGGAATATGGTCTGAACCAAATGATCCCTGAGGGACCATTCATCCGTGAGCTGTCTCTGCAGCGATGATCTGCAACTACATTTTCCCCCCCACCAAACATATGTATAATCATATGTATATACCATAGTATAATCATCATGACAGATATGTCAATCCCATAGACTTAAAGTCTCTTCACACAGAAGAGTGGAGTGTACACCCCACTGCTTGTTGATGTAATACATTGTCAATGTATTATCCATCACCACCTGTACAATTCTTCCCCACATAGGTGAGTGAAGAACAACTAGGACAGGATAAACAGCTCCCAGTTCTGACATGTTGATGTGCACAATTCTCTCCCAATAAGACCACTTCCCTTGAACTGTCAAATGATTCAGGGGCATCTGAAGTTACCATCAGAGATGAATCCAGGGGATTGAACTCTACACCTTTGAGCACATTCACTATGACTGACCTCCTAGGGAGACTATGATGTTCTGAGG
Source organism: Mauremys reevesii (assembly GCF_016161935.1). Classification (NCBI taxonomy): domain Eukaryota; kingdom Metazoa; phylum Chordata; order Testudines; family Geoemydidae; genus Mauremys; species Mauremys reevesii. The sequence goes on along the minus strand of NC_052624.1, from coordinate 126,707,998 downwards.
CACAGTGATCCACATATGAAAGTTGTCCCAACTTGCTCTATAGACCTGAGACATCCAGTGCTACATAGGGCTCATTCTCAGACATGCAAGCAGAGTTCCATAAGTAGTGGCCGCCATAAGACTCATGGCAAAAATAATTTTACCCCTTCAGTGGGATACTGTTGAATTTTTAATAGATGCTGGCTCATCTTGAGAAATGTGTCATCTAGTAGGATGGGTCTCCCTTGAACAGAGTCCAATATTGAGCATAAAAAGGGAATCCTTTAAGTAGGTCAAAAATAGACTGAGCAGTTAAGAAGGAACCCGACGTTTAAAAAGAGTTTGATTTTCAATGCAATATGGCATAACGAGTCTTTGCAGACACTGGTCTGCTATAACCAATCATCTAAATAGGGGTAAACAAAAATACCCTGATTCCTCAGGTGAGCTGCTACCATAGAGAGGCACTTTGGAAAAACTAAGGGCCACGGAAAGGCCAAATGGAAACACCTGGTACTGGAAATGGCATCTGACCATCATAAAATGAAGGTACTTGTGATGATTGTGATGAATTAATATTTGAAAATACACATCCTTAATAGAAAATTGCAAACCAATCTATGATCAACAGCAAAGTGATTAAGACAGTTAACAGCAACATATGGAACTGAAACTTCCAAATGTAGTTGTTCAGGTTCTTTAAGTCTAATATCAGATGAATCAGCTCTCTTTCCCACCCCATCCTTTTTCCTTACTAGAAAGTAATGGGAATAAAAGTACTGAGCCCTCTGGCATTTGAGGACCTCCTTGATTGCGCCTATCACAAGCAACTTTTCTACTTCTGCAAAACATTTTCACGAGGGGGTCCCTGAAAACCTGTGGGTAGGGGGAATCTGGTGAAGACAATTTTTCAAATTGTATGACTTACCTCCTTTCTATGATTTCTAGCACGCATTGATCTGAGATAATTTGCGTCCATGCATTGATAAAGCAGACTAGTCTGTCTCCAAAGCAGCAGTAAATTGGTCCTGATTGGATGGTTCTTCATTATCTCATCAAAACTGAGGCTTTTTGTTCAGCAATGAAGACACTGATTAGGAAGTGTGTTGTTTAGAGTTAAATCTTGGTTTGAAGGGCCTTGTAATAACATCTGTGGGGGTACCTCCCAGTGGCATAAGGGGAGCAAACACATAAAAAAAGGGACCACCCCACATATCAAATTACTAATTACATACTTTTAAATTTGTTATACATATTGTGACAAAGTTCCTCCTCTACCTTGGTGGGTCCTGCACTTATTGGCGGATTTGCTCGCCTCACAGATTCACCATGTGGGTCGGGAAACAACCCAGAGACCTTCCCCTCTGGTAGAAGGCCACAGTCCAGGTCAATTCCTCCTGTGTCTGATCAGGAGTTGGGAGGTTTGGGGGGAACCCAGGCCTGCCCTCTACTCCGGGTTCCAGCTCATGGCCCTGTGGATTGCAGCTGTCTAGAGTGCCTCCTGGTACAGCTGCGCGACAGCTACAACTCCCTGGGCTACTTCCCCATGGCCTCCTCCCAACACCTTCTTTATCCTCACCACAGAACCTTACTCCTGGTGCCTGATAATGCTTGTACTCCTCAGTCTTCCAGCAATATGTCTTCTCACTCTCAGCTCCTTGTGCCTCTTGCTCCCAGCTCCTCGCATGCACGCCACAAACTGAAGTGAGGTCCTTTTTAAACTCAGGTGCCCTAATTAGCTAGCCTGTCCTAATTGAGTCTAGCAGTTTCTTAATTGGCTCCAGGTGTCTTAATTATCCTGCCTGTCTTAATTGGTTCTAGCAGGTTCCTGATTACTCTAGTGCAGTCCTGCTCTGGTCACTCAGGGAATGAAAACTACTCATCCAGTACCCCACTGGTCTGGGTCTGTCACAATATTTATTTGTACTTAAAATAAAAACACAAGAATGATCCAGCCACGGAAGGGTTTGCACAGCCGGCATTTCACAGGAGAACTTTAGATTATACTTGGATATACTTTAGATTCTAGAAAGTAAATGACAGAATACAGTAGTTTATTATTGTCACAGGTTTAAAAAAAACTGGCCATTTTTTTCCAGTTAGTAATTTCATTTTAAAATCAATGAAATGCACTTTATTTATAATAGATCATAATACTAAAGCCACCAAAAACGCATGACAAATTTAAGTTTTATGAGAATTGGTGAGCAAAGATCTTATAGCTCTTCGTGGTTGGACAAAGCAGTAATTTCCTTTAAAGTAGCTTTATTCATGGGGATGGGGGGAGGTTACAGAAAAGACATCTCTACGACACAGGTTGGCAGTCTAACATTTTTTAAACGCTGAGTACTGAAAGTTAGGGGTTTTAACCAATTTAAGCTGTACACCCACACACACCCACACACCCCAACAGAAAAAACAAACCTCTTCCTGCTTTCCTATCACCAGTTCTGTTACTACAGGAATGAAATGTAGACATCTCGTAAAATAGCTAGTTCCACATTGTTCTTCAAACCTCAGATCAGAGAAATGCAGCTTTGCACTTGAGATACTATATGACTGTAGGAAATTTTGCACTGCTTGCATCTACACTGACATCAGGAGAAGAGAAGAGGACAAGATTGTCCCTTGCATATATGATTTAAAAAAAAAAGGTGAGACACACCTACTCACTATCAATGCAAGAAGAAGGGAGAACAGTAGCTGGGGCCAAGAAAGAAGATGCAATGAAACCCTCCTGTACCCACAACTGATATCTGAAAAGCATCAGTCACTCTGCAGATCAAAGAAAGAAAGAGCAGCCAGTATTCAGACAGATAGGATCCTTCTGACCTATATAGGAGAAGTGCACTTTCTAAGTAAACTGTAGCAGATTCCCAACAGAGTTTTCTTATGGACTTATTTATTAAGCAAAAAGTAAGATTAGGAGTCTGATTTAAATTATGTAAATTTTCAGTTTTAGTTAACTGTGGAACTATTGCAGCTACTTTTATTTTATTCCTGCCTTCATAAAAAGCTACAGAGTTAGAACAGATAATTACAAAAATTAAAGTACATGCTTGAATATAATTAGGACGGGGCCACCCAAGATGAAAACTACACCATGGAAGAGTCCTACAACCAGGTATTTGAGGCCAATCCCTTTATCAATGGAATCCTCAACCAAAATGTGAGGAAGGAGAAGAGTCACCCTCTAACTTTGGACAATAATTCAAGGTCAGCCAGCCACCAAGAAGACCAGCACCATTCATATTCTGGTTTTGGATAAAACACCTGATCTTGCCTACATAATAGAAACCTGCCTCCCTCCAAGCCTACACCCCACTACACCCCTTAGCAATAAAGTAACCATTAAACAAGTTCTGAATCAATAGTCTTTCTTCCCAATTTAGTTTTAACAACAAAAAAGCTGCAACGTAAGTAGCTATGGGAGATGACAGTGCAACTACTATGTATCAGTGGGGGGAAAGTGTGCTAGTAATGTCCTGGATATACTGGTCTGTTAAGTGTTACTGTTTTTAATATGCTAATGCAAACACTGTAATAGAGTATTAATGTCCCAATGTACTGTACCTTGTTTTAACTTACCGTAATACTAGAAGTGGTGCATGTGAAAAGTGTCTTAAAAGCTGAAACTACAGCAGTGATATTCCCAAGCCAGCATGAGTAGGGCTGGGGGTGGGGAAGGGGAGTGCATCTAGGTATAAGTAACATCTCTCACACCAAATAGGAACTTTTCCACAGTTCATTGCAATTTGGAAGTGTGATTATTATACCTTGTCTTACAAACACCAAACACCATGACATATGCACAAGGTCAATAATTCCCCTCCCCATATATACAGAGGGTGGACGAAAGGAAGTATCCCTATGATTTGGGGTATGTTTACACTGGAAAAGGGAGGTGTAATTTCCAGCTTGTGTAGACATACTCATGCTAGCGCTGATCAAGCTAGTGTGCTAAAAATAGAAACGGAGCCACAGTGGTGCAAGGGGCTAGCCATCCTGAGCTGGAGGATTCTGAAGGGCTTGGGGTCTAGCAGAATTGTGACATCAGAGAGCAAGAGCCACAGCCTTTTGGATAGGAAGGGATTGGTACAGAACCCATGGCTTTGCCAGACACTCAAGGTGGTAGAGGTCTGTGCAAGGCACCAGCATGCCCTCCCTCATCAGCAGGCAGAAGCCATACCCCCCACCCACCGCCCAACTCTCTGCTTCTCCAAGGAGACCTCCAGTAGGAACAGGGGAGAGCAGACTGTTTCTAAAGGTAACAAATGTAGACAAAAAATAAAGGCCCAAAAGGCTTTTTTAAACATCTTGAGGCAGCAGGAAGGGCCCAGCCCTTCCCTTCCCTCCCCTCCCCTCCCCTCCCCGGCACTGTGTGTTGCGGGACCAGGAGGCAGCTTGACAACATTTTTTAAAACACCTTAAAAACTAAAGCCAACCTATCAAGAGTCCAGGCTGCAGACAGCACCCAGCACAGTACAACTCAGTGATGCCCTCAGTGGGGCATCTCTGCAGCAGTCAAAGAGAGCTGAGACTGGAAAAAGCACGATGCAGAATGACAGAGTATCCAGGACACAGGCTCTGGGGATGGCACCAGTTCCCAACTGGGGGGTTAAGAGCAGAAACAAGGTCTGGAGAGCAGCATCTTTCCCGAACTCTCCTAGCCCCCTGCAAAGCTGGGCTTCCCCTGCCTAAGGTAGGATGGGCTCCATCAGGAGAACTCCTTCCGCTACATAAACTCAGCAATCTCTGCTGGGCCCCAGGCTGGGAGGGACAGGGGAGGGTGCTGCTAAGGGGTGGCAGTGACAAAAGGGGGCCCTCAGTCCTTTTCCTGTCACACACACACCCCCCCCCCAGGATCACACAGCCTGGTAAAAGAAGGTAAATAAAAAAGGTGCTACATAAAGCTGTGGCCCAAGGTTCCAGCCCATATGGAGCAGAGCCCAGTTGGTGCTATAGGCCAGGGGTTCTCAAACTGGGGGTCGGGACCCCTCAGGGGGTCACAAGGTTACTACATGGGGGGTTGTGATCTGTTAGCCTCCACCCCAAACACCGCTTTGCATCCAGCATTTATAATGGTGTTAAATATATTTAAAAGTGCTTTTAATTTATAAGGGGGGGTCGTACTCAGAGGCTTGCTATGTGAAAGGGGTCACCAGTACAAAAGTTTGAGAATCACTGCTATAGGCTAAGGGCTGACTCAGCAGATCCAGGGTTCATCTTGGTGGACAGAGCTCACCCATGTCTCTGCTTGGGGGCCACAGAGCCCGTCTCCTGCTACCGGTCCTTGGAGTCCAGCCAGGGAGGCAGCTGCCAGTGGGTGCAGTCGCAGGGCTGGGACTGTCCCCATGACCAATCCCCTCCAGGCAGTTCCATGTACAGGCTCAGTTCCCCAGCAGTACAGCAGAGCATGCTCTCCTGCACAGGTACACAGATCAGGCTCTCCCGCAGCTGCATTGTCAATTCACCACCAGCATGTTGTCCTGCAGTGGAGCCCTGCAGGGTAGAAACTGTGAGCAGTACAACCCCACCGCCAGACACAGGCCTCTAGCACATGCACCAGTGGGCACTCTGATGACAGCAGAGCCGGCTGTGAGGCTGCCATGCAGTACAGTGGAGTACAGGCTGCACAAGGACTGGCTTGCACCACAAAGAAACAGTTGTAACACCTGGATGCATCATGTCCCTCCCATCAGCCTGTTGCCAGCTGCACAGCTCAAGCAGGAGCTGATCTGCACAGTGTGTTGCACTGAGGACTTCCCTATGCAGTGATGCCTGCTGCAGAGAAAGGGCTGGGCCAGGAGGTCCTTGAGCAGGTTGCTAGTTACTGACCTGGCTGCTGTTTAGCCTGATGTTTAAGGCCCTTTTACACCCAGACAGAACAATCTGTCTAGATGTCCCTTTCCATCCCAAGTCCTAGGGACCAGCTAGCAAAGGACTCAAGAGCAGCCTCCCATCTCTAGGCTGTAAGGATGCTCCTGCCAGTAGTTTGATATGGAGCTCATGAAAGCGAAGGACTAATACATTTGTTAAGATTACAGGATTCCTGGTCCCCCACAGTCCTGACTTACAGCCCCCGGCTATCCCAGCCCTGCCAGTGCTCCTCAGTCCTAACCCACAGCCCCCGGCTATCCCGTCTCTGCCAGTGCCCCTCAGTCCCAACCCACAGCCCTTTGCTATCTCAATCCTGCACTCCCACTTCTGCCAGTGCGCTTCTGTCCCAACCTGCAGCTCCCTGCTATCTCAGTTCTGCTCTGCCAATGCCCTTAAGTCCAAACCCACAGCCCCCTGCTATCACAGGAGAGGTCAGTGAGGAGACAAAAGAACATAAGAACAGCCATACTGGGTCAGACCAATGGTCCATCTAGCTCAGCATCCTGTCTTGGACAATGGCCAGTACCAGAGCCCCAGGGGGAAGTGTACAGAATGGGACAGTTGGAGTGGTCTACTCAGTCTTCCCCTCTTGGTTTCTAGTAGTCAGAGATTTAGGGATGCCCCAAGTATGGGTTCTATCCCTGACCATCTTGGCTAATAGTCATTGATGGATCTATCCTCCACAAACTCATCTAGTTCTTTTTTTAATCCAGATCTACTTTTGGACATCACAGCATCCCATGGCAATGAGTTCCACAGGTTAATTGTGTTGTGTGAGAAAAAAATACTTCCTCTCGTTCATGCTAAACCTGCTGCCTATTAATTTCATTGGATGGCCCCTGGTTTTTGTATTGTGCGAAAGTGTAAATAATACATCCCTATTCACTTTTTCCACACCATTCATGGTTTTATAGATCTTTATCATATCTCCCCTTAATCATCTCTTTTTTAAGCTGAATAGCCCTAATCTTTTTAGTCTTTTCTTGCATGCAAGCCATCCCATAGCTTCATCATCTCTGTTGCCCTTCTCTGAACCTTTTCCAGTTCCACTATACCCTTTTTCAGATCGGACAACCAGAACTGGACACAGTATTCAAGGTGTGGGCACACCTTGGATTTATATAGTGGACTATGATATTTTCGGTCTTATTTTCTATTCTTTCCTAATAACTCCTAACATTGTTAGCACTTTTGCCTGCTGCTGTGCATTGAACTCAAGTTTTCAGAGACCTATCCATGGTTTTCTCTTTCTTGAGTGGTAACAACTAATTTAGAACCCACCATTATATCCAGCCTATTACTTTGGATTTATCTATCTTGAATAATGTTTTATCATCTGCAAACGTTAATGACTATGTTGACCACCACAGGTCCCAGTACAGATCCTTGGGGGACCCATTGTTTAACTCTCTCCATTTTGAAAATTGACCATTTATTCCCACACTTAGCTTCCTATTGTCTAACCAGTGACTGATCTGTGAGGGTGCCTACCTGTTATCCCATAGCAACTTAGTCCCTTAAGAGCCATTGGTGGGACCTTGTTGGTCTTTGTGAAAATCCAAGTACATTATCCACTGGCTTGCCCTTACTCACAAGCCTCGCTATTTACAAATGCCATGTTGGCTCTTTCTCAACAGATCATGTTTCTCTATGTGTCAGATAATTCTGTTCTTTACCACTGTTTCTACCAACTTGCCCAGTGCTGAAGTTAAGCTCCAGAAGTGATCCTGGCCAGTAAACCTTTTTTAGAAATTGGCATTACATTAGCTACCTTCCAATCATCTGGTACAGAGGCTTGTTTCAGTGATAGATGACATACCACCGTTAGTAACACTGAATTGAATTTCACATTTGAGTTCCTTCAAAAATCTTGGGGGAACACCAGCTGGACCTGGTAACTTACTACTGTTTAATCTATAAGCATGTTCTAAAGCCCTTTCTATTGACCGGGATACAATGTGCAGTTCACTTCTCTGCTTAGTATATGGGGACCATCCCCGCCCCCCCCAACTTCTAACAGCCACCCCAGCTCTGACCAGTGATGAGTTGCCAAAATCTTAACAACTGGTTCCCTCCTCACCCCACAAGGGTGTCGTGGCCCACCCCTGCCCTCCAGGACTCCTGACCCATCCAACCCCCCGCGTTCCTTGATGCCCCCCCGGGACCCCTGCCCCATCCACCCCCCTTCCCTGTCCCCTGACTGCCTCCCACCACCCCCTCCAACCCCTCCTCTCATTCCTGATGGTCCCCCGGGACCCCTGCCCCATCCCACCACCCCGTCTCCCTGAAACCCCTGCCCCGGACTGCCGCCCACCCCCCCCTCCCACCCCCCGCCGTCCTGACTGCTCCCCGGGGACCCTTGCTCCCATTAAACCCCCCGTTTCCCGCTCTCTTACTGCCCCGACCCCTATCCACCCCTCCACCCCGACTATCCCCCTGAACTGCCCTGCCCTCTATCCAATCCCCATCGCCCGCTCGCTGCTCCTTATCGCACTGCCTGTAGGTGGCTGGTGGCACTACAGCCGCGCCGCTCAGCTAGAGTCGGGCCACACTACCGCCGTGCAGCACCTGGAGCACCGGGTCAGGCCAACCTCACAACCCACCCCCGCCCCCCGCTTCCCGTGAATCATCTGTTCATGTGGGAAGCCTGGGAGGGCTGAAAAGCAAGCAGCGGCTTTGCGCTCAGGCCCAGGGAGGCAGAGCGGAAGTGAGCTGGGGCGGGGAACGGTTCCCCTGTGCACCCCTCTCCCCCGGTTATCTGCTGCAGCGCAGGCGGCCCTCCTCGTGCCCCGCCCCACCCCAGCTCACCTCCACTCCATCTCTGCCTCCCTGGGCCTGAGCGCGAAGCCGCTGCTTGCTTCTCCACCTTCCCAGGCTTCCCACGTAAACAGCTGATTCGCAGGAAGTGGGGCGGGGGAGGGGGAGAAGTGGGGCGGGAGCATTCAGGGGAGGAGGCGGAGGTGGAGGCGGAACAGACGTGAGCTGGGGCCAGGGGGCAGGCGGGAAGCTGCTGGTGGGTGCTCTGCATCCACCAAATTTTTCCTGTATGTGCTCCAGGGCTGGAGCACCCACGGAGTCGGCACCTAAGGTGCCACTTTTGGATAATGTGCTCAGGGGGATCAAACTGAAAATCACAAACCCTAATATATTCCTTGACTTTAGCAACGCTTTTGATATGGTCTCCTACAGTATTCTTGCCAGCAAGTTAAAGAAGTATGGGCTGGATGAATGGACTATAAGGTGGATAGAAAGCTGGCTAGATTGTCAGGCTGAATGGGTAGTCATTAATGGCTCCATGTCTAGTTGGCAGTGGAGCGCCCCAAGGGTCAGTCCTGGGGCCGGTTTTGTTCAATATCTTCATTAATGATCTGGAGGATGGCGTGGACTACACCCTCAGCTGTAGGGATATTAAAGAAGGTACTAACAGTGATTCCCCCAAGTGACAGTGCCCCCCCCCCATAATTTGTCCCCCACACTTTAAAAATCCAACAGTTTCATCAAGTACAAAAATCTCTTCGGTCTTCTGTTAAAACTTGTAAGCTACTGTCTGCAGAAACCATTGATTGTATCTGTCATGTGAAAGATACTCTATTACTATGTAAAACTTACAAACAAGTTAATTGACTTTGTTCTTGAAGTGAATGCTGTGAGCCTTAAACTGTAATTGATACTATGTAAACAAATGCTATAAGCCCTTAAGTGACTTTCACTTCATTGTAACAGCAACGCTCCTAGGAACAGACCCCCACCCTCTGTGATGAAAGGGCCGGGAGTCTCAAATGAATTAGCACACACTCCAAAAGTGGTGGAGACAGTAAATTAAAATATGGTTAAGATATGGAATGTATGTTGATGAATGCTTGATGTACATGAATGATTAGGGAGGTGCCAGCCTAGAAAGGGAGTATCCATCGGCTGAAGAATGTGTCAAGTGGACCACCAGACAACTCCCAGAGGATAAACTGGGATCCACCCCAACATCTGGAAGGATGAGAAACACAAACTTTGGACAGTGTGGAGCCACCAGGAATGTGCCATCTGCTGATTGAGTCAGCAACAGCAGGATGAAACAGTTCCCATAGACTAACATAGGAATTAATTCCTATAAAAATGAACTCTAAAGACTGAGGACTTTGAGTCTCTGTTTCTGCTGCCAACCTCCAGGAGCATCAGGTGCATCTGACACAGACTTGGCTCCATCCTCATGACCAAGATACCTGGCCAGTAACTTGGCATGAGCAACTTCTAGGCTGGTAACTATAACACCTATACAGAACCTGAATGAATGATTGTGTGAATAAATATGTGTGTGTGTGTGTATAAGGAATAAGCAGTAATAGGAATAAGTAGTCAAACGTTGTTTACTTTTATCTTTTGCTTTATTGTTATATTTACAATAAATGTGGCATCTTTGCCTTATCCCTCTTAATAAGATCCTGCTGGTTTTTATTCTATTGGTATAACACAGCAAGATTGCAGATGACACTAAAGTGAGAGAAGTGGTAGATACACTGAAGGGTAGGGATAGGATACAGAGGGACCTAGACAAATTAGAGGATTGGGCCAAAAGAAATCTGATGAGGTTCAACAAGGACAAGTGCAGAGTGCTGCACTTAAGAAAGTAGAATCCCATGCACTGCTACAAACTAAGGACTGAATGTCTAGGCAGCAGTTCTGCAGAAAAGGACCTAAGGGTTACAGTGGACAAGAAGCTGGATATTAGTCAACAGTGTGTCCTTGTTGCCAAGGCGGCTAATGGCATTTTGGGCTGTATAAGTAGGGGCATTGCCAGCAGATCGAGGGATGTGATCATTCCCCTCTATTCGACATTGGTGTGGCCACACCTGGAGTACTGTGTCCAGTTTTGGGCCCTCCACAACAGAAGGGATGTGAACAAATTGGAGAGAGTCCAGCGGATGGCAATGAAAATTATTAGGGGACTGGGGTACATGACTTATGAGGAGAGGCTGAGGGAACTGGGCTTATTTAGTCTGCAGAAAAGAAGACTGAGGGGGGATTTGATAGCAGCCTTCAACTACCTGAAGGGGGTTTCCGAAGAGGATGGAGCTAGGCTGTTCTCAGTGATGGCAGATGAGAGAACAAGGAGTAATGGTATCAAGTTGCAGTGGGGGAGATCTAGATTGGCTATTAGGAAAAACTATTTTACTAGGAGGGTTGTGAAGCACCTGAATGGGTTACCTAGGGAGGTGGTAGAATCTCCTTCCTTGGAGGGTTCCTGGATAAAGCCCTGGCTGGGATGATTTAGTTGGGGCTGGTTTGAGCAGGGGGTTGGACTAGATAACCTCTGGGGTCTCTTCTAACTATAATCTTCTATGATTCTATGATTCGGGCTCATTAGAGCAGTTCAAACACTGTGGAAACCACCTGCTAAGCACTGCAATGTAGATTCGCAGATTCAAAGGCCAGAAGGGAAGTGATCATCTAGTCTGACCTTCTGTGTAACACAGGCCATAGAACTTCCCCCTCCAAAGTTCCTAAAACACAGTTTTTAAAAAAACCCTCCAATCTTGATGTAAAAAATTGTCAGTGATGGAGAAGCCACCAGAACGCTTGGTAAATTGTTCCAATCATTAATTACTCTCACAATTAAAAATGTACACCTTAATTCCAGTCTGAATTTGTCTCGGTTCAGCATCCAGCCATTAGATCTTATTATACCTTTCTCTGCTAGACTGAAGAGCCCGGCACTAAAATCTGTTCCCCATGTTGGTACTTACAAACTGTGATCGTCACCCCTTAACCTTCTTTTTGTTAAGCTAAATAAATTGAGCTTCTTGTGTCTAGCACTATAAGGAATGTTTTCTATTAATTTAATCATTCTCATGGCTCTTCTCTGAACAACCCCCCCCCAATTTATCAACAATCTTGAATTGTGAACACCAGAACTGAACACAGTATTCAAACATAGCCACACCAGTGCCAAATACAGAGGTAAAATAACCTCTCTACTCCTATTTGAGATTTCCTTGTTTATTCATCCAAGGATCTAATTATCCACTATTGATTCTCAAATCTTTTACAGAGTCACTACTTCCCCGGAGAGTGTCCCATCCTGTAAGTATGGCCTACATTCTTTGCTCCTCGTTAGCCATATTAAAATGTATATTGTTTGCTTGTGCTCAGTTTACCAAGCAATCCAGATGGCTCTCTCTAAGTGACTTATCCTCTTCATTATTTACCAATTCCATAATTTGTGTGTCATCTGCAAACTGTATCAGTCATAATTTCATGTTTTCTTCCAGGTCACTGATAGAAACGTTAAACAGCATAGGGCCAAGAACAGTTCCCTGTGGGACCCCACTACAAAAACCCCCATTTGATGATGATTCCCTGTTTACAATTACATATTGAGACCTATCAGTCTGCTTTTAATCTATCTAATATATGCCATGTTAATTTTATATTCTTCTAGATTTTTTAATTAAAATTGTTTGTGGCACCAATTCAAATGCCTTATAGAAGTCTAAATATATTACATGAATGCCATCACGTTTGTCAACCAAAGTTTTAATCTCATCAAAAAAAGATATCAAGTTAGTTTGACAGGATCTATTTTCCATAAACCCACATTGATTGATATTAATTATATTACGCTCCTTTGATTCTTTATTAATCAAGTCCCATAACAGCCATTCCATTATCTTGGTTAGGATTGATGTCTGACTGACAAGCCTATAATTACCCAGGTCATCCTGTTTAACCTTTTAAAATATTGGCACGTTAGCTTCTTTCAAGTCTTCTGGAACTTCCACCGTGTTCCAAGACTTAATGAAAATCAACATTAATGGTCCAACAAGCTCCTCAGTCAGATTTTTTCATAAAATCATAGAAACAAGAGGGCTGGACGGGATCTCGAGAGGTCATCTAGTCCAGCCTCCTGTGCTAAGGCACGACCAAATAAACCTAAACCATCCCTGGACAGGTGCTTATCCAACCCATTATTGAAAACCTCCAATGATGGGGATTCCACACCTCCCTTGGAACCCTATTCCAGAGTTTAACTATCCTTATAGTTGGAAAGTTTTTCCTACTATCTAACCTAAATCTCCTGTGCTGCAGATTAAGACCATTACTTTTTGTCCTGCCTTCAGTGGACATGGAGAACAACTGATCACTGTCCTTTTTATAACAGCCTTTCATATATTTGGAGACTGTTATCAGGTCCTCCTTCAGTCTTCTCAAGACTAAATGTGCCCAGGTTGTTTTTTTTTTAACATTTCCTCATAGATCAAATTTACTAAACCTTTTAGCATTTTTTGTTGCTGTCCTTTGAACTCTCTCCAATTTGGTTTAATCTTTCCTGAAATGTGGTACCTAGAATTGGACACAGTACTCAAGCTGAGACCTCACCAGTGCCGAGTAGAGCAGGACAATTACCTTCAATGTCTTACATATGACACTGAGGTTAGTACGCCCCAGAATTATATTAGCCTTTTTTTGCAACTGCACCATATTGATGGTTCATATTCAATTTGTGATCCATTATGACCCCCAGATCCTTTTCAGCAATACTACCACCTAGCCAGTCATTCGCCATTTTGTAGTTGTGCATTTGATTTTTCCTTCCTAAGTAAAGTACTTTGCATGTGTGCTTACTGAATTTCATATTATTGATTTCAGACCAATTCTCCAATTTGTCAAGGTCACTTTGAATACTAATCCAGTCTTCCATAGTGCTTGCAACCCTTCCCAGCTTACTTTCATCTGCAAATTTTATAAGCGTATTCTCCACTGTTATCCAAGTCATTAATAAAAATATTGAATATTTAAAATTCTTGGATGCAATTTATCTGGACCTGCTGTTTAGTAGCAGTTTACCATCCTTCTGAGACACCAGTCCAAATGTAAAGAGTGATCATCATCCTATGACATGACTACATCATCTGTTTTTTCCCAACTATAGAACAGAAATATTTATTGAACACTTTGCCTTTTTGCATTATTATTAATAGTTCAACCATTTCCATCTAGTAATGGACCAACACTATTGTCAGTCTAGTAAAAGATGGTCTTTTCTTTTGCTTGCAGGTATCTGAACCATTTCTTGCTGTAGTCTCACTGATCCCACTGAGTTCTGGTACTCCCAATATATTCATGTTATTTTAAAAATAAATAACCACCTTGCTAAGTCTTTTCCCCATTAGTATCTGATTAGCTGCAACTCCATCCATTCCCTGAGATGCCAAATTCAATATTTGTGATGAAGCAGTTGAGGACACAGTCCAAGCTGAAGACAGAGCTCTGACCTCATGCTTCTCTGTGATCACAAACTGTACCAGCAACCCCCCAGGCACCATGAATACCACCAATCCTGGATTTTCAGATAAGGAGTATTGCAATAGGTGGTCTGGAGGTCCAGACAGCCTAGTGCTGAGAGCACTTGGCTCCCGACTCCCCCGCTCGGTTGTGGGGCCTCAGTCTTCAAGGCTCGGGGGAGAAGTAGGGAAACCCAGGCCCTCCCTCTCCACCGGGTCCCAGCCCAAGGCCCTGTGTTTGTCAGCCCCTGAACGGGGCAGCCTTCCTGGCAAGGAGTCTAAATTCACTGCCCTGGGCTACTTCCTACAGTCTGCGTTCAGTTTGGGGTATGGCCCCTCCAGTGCATGTAGTTGGATGGCCTGCATCCTGTAGGGTCCTTCTAGTGAGTCTTGAGTGGTGCCTAGTCACAGTCTCCAGCTCCTTCAGGGAGGTGGCTGCAAGTTTGGGAGACCGAGCCCCACAATGTTCCTGGGCTTCACCCACTCAGTTGCCTCTGGAGCTGGAAGCTTCTAGGTCTCTTCCAGAGTCTCCCCAGGCTGGGGAGACCGTGGTTCCTCAGTTGGCTACCTTGGCGGACAGGTTAGTGCTTCTCCTCTCAGTTAGAGAGGCGGCTAGCTCCTGCCCCTTCACCAGTCAGCCCCGAACTGAGCTAGGCTCTTTCCTTTTCTCCTCCTTCCAGGCCTAGCTGCAGCTATAACAGGGTGGGGCTAGCTGGGCCCATAGGCTCTCTTTAACCCCTGATGTGCTGGCTGGAAGTTGCTCTGCTTCATCACACGTCCCTCCTCTCGTGACCCCATTTGGGGTCTGACACCCCCCCCCACATTGGTTCTCCTCCATCCCGTGAAAGGAAGTCAGCATTTAGGTGGGCTCTTCCAGCCCAATGTTGAATACAGAAGGAAAAGGGCTGAAGCGAGAGGTACCATCTCATAATTTTGGGGGTTAGTATCTTGCATAGCATGTAGCCATCATAGGGGGGCATGACTAATGTGAAGTGTGTGACCAGAAAGTAGTAGCAGAGCAAGTCCATAGCCTTTTCAATTGCTCCTTTTCAACTGCAGAGTAGGCTTTTTCCCTTGGGAACAGCATACAGCTAATGTACAGGATGGGGTGTTCATCCCCACCCACTACCTGGGACAAAACAGCTTCTATCCCTACATCCAATGCATCCAATGCAATGATAAAGTTGGGGCTCTACAAAACAGGCTCTCGGCAGAGCTTCGCCTTCAAGGCTTTGAAGACCTCTTCACAAGCTTTGGTCCACTGCATTGTCTTGGGCTACCATTCTTGAGAAGATCAGTCTAGAGAGGCCACAATGCTTTAGAAACTCTGAATAAACTGACAGTAGTATCCAGCTCATCCTAAAAATCGGCATACCTGTTTCCTCAAGGAAGGTGTGGGGCATGTCTGGAGGGCTTGGACTTTATTAACCAAGGGTTGCAGCATGCCTATTCCCAAAGTGTATCCAAGGTAGGCTGTTTCATCCTTGCCCAGGTGGCATTTGGAGGGATTTGCAGTCAGGCCTGCCTCCTGGAGGAATTGTATCATGATCACCACATGTTTTAAGTGATCCTGCCAGTTTTGATTGTAGACTACAATGCCATCTAGGTAAACAGAGGCATACTGGTTATGTGCTTGGAGGATTCAGTCCATTAGCTGCTGGAACGTGGCTGGGGCTTCAGGCAACTCAAAAGACATTGTCTGGAACTTAAAGAACCAAAAGGGGTGGAAAAAGCTGTCTTTTCTTTGGACTCTAGTGAGAGGGGGATCTGCCAATATCTCTTCATCAGATCCAGAGTGGTGATGTACTGCGCTTCCCCTAGCCAGTTGAGCACTTCATCTACACGAGACATCAGGTATGCATCAAATTTTGAGACTGTATTGACTTTTTGGAAATCAATGCAAAACCAGGTGGTCCCACCAAGGGACCAACACTAGAGGCCTTCTCCAGTCACTGAATGATTCTTCAGTTACTCCTAGTTTGAGCACTGATTGGTGTTCTTGCTTCATGGTTTCCTGAAACTTCTGTGGAAAGGATAGATGATTTTCTCTGACTTTAAACCCCGGTTCCATTTGGATATTATGGGTTATTAAATGGGTCCATCCAGGTTAAGTAGAAAATATGGAGAAGGCTGTGATCACCTGTTGAGCCTGGGTCCTCTGGTGTAGGGTGAGGTTATTTCCAATTTTGACTGGCCCCAGCTCCACGGCCTCAGCAACCTGTAGGTCTAACTCATGTTCATGGGAGTTGAGAGCTATTAATAGGCTTTCTCTAGCTTTCCGCCATTGAGCATTCTTGTGAGTCTTGAGCAGCGCCTACTTGCAGTCCCTGAGCTCCATGATGTCCCTGGGCTTTGCCCACTCAGTTGCCTCCGGAGCTGGAGGCTCCTAAGTCTCATCTAGAATCTCCTTTGGCTGGAATACGGTGTTTCCTCTCTGTTGTCTGCCTTGGCAGGAAGGTTAGTGCTCCTTCCCCTCAGTTAGAGAGGAGGATAGTTCCTGCCCCTTCACCAGTCAGCCTCATATTGAGCCATACTCTTTCCTTATCTCCTCCCTACAGGCCTACCATTGGCTGCAAGTATAACAGGGTTGGGCTAGTTGAGCCCAGGGACTCTCTTTAACCCAAGGGTGAGCAAACTTTTTGGCCCAAGGGCCACATCTGGGAATAGAAATTGTATGGCAGGCCATGAAGGCTCACAAAATTGGGGTTGGAGGGAGGGAGGGAGGGCTCTGGTTGGGGGCGCGGGCTCCGGGGTGGAGCCAGAAATTAGGAGTTCAGGGTTTAGGAAAGGGCTCTGGGCTGGGTGGAGGAGAGAGGAGGGTGGGGTGCAGGTGGGGTTTAGGGCTCCAGCTGGGGATGAGGAGTTTAGGATGCAGGAGGGGGCTCTGGGCTGGGACAGAAGGGTTCGGAGGGCAGGAGGGGGATCAGGGCTGGGGCAGGGGGTTGGGGCGCGGGGGAAGGCTCAGTGGTGCAGGCTTTGGGCGGCGCATACCTCAAGCAGTTCCTAAAAGGAGCAGCATGTCCCTTCTCCAGCTTCTATGCAGAGACGCAGCCCCATCTGCAGGCACCACCCCTGCAGCTCCCATTGGCCGCGGTTCCCGGCCAATGGGAGCTTTGTGGGCGGTGCTTGGGGCAAGGGCAGCGTGCAGAGCAGATCCCCCTTGGTGCCCCTACATGTAGGAGCCAGAGGGAGGCCATGCCACTGCATCTGGGAGCCATGTGGAGCGGCCGCCGACCCTGCTCTCCGGCTGCAGCACCGGAGCAGGGCAAGCCCCAGACCCCACTCCCAAGTGGGAACTCAAGGGCCAGATTAAAATGGCTGGTGGGCTGGATCCAGTCCACATGCCAAATTTGCCCACCTCTGCTTTAACCCCTGATTTGCTCTCTGACAGTTGTGGAGAAACTAGATCATTTCATTGCTTGAGTTAAACCTTTCAGTATCCTTATATAAATGTGCTTTATAATCCTGGTAACATGCTACTCCAGTGGCAGGAGCGACGAGTTATATGGGCCCATGGTGCCCATGCTCCAGGAATATTCAGGGCCCAGGGACCCGGCTCCACCAATGTTCGGGGGCAGGTCTCTCCCCCAGCCCCACCTGCCGCCCCCATGTGCCACCCCCAGAATGGCTCCTGGCCCCACCTGCTACCACCAGACGATTTAAAAGGGCCTGGGGACCCCCAGCCGCCACTGCCACCACCAGCAGCACAGCAGGGTTAAGGTGGCTGTTAAGGCTGCCTGCCCTCACTCCGCACCACTCCCAGAAGTGGCCAGCATGTCCCTGTGGGCCGGGGGGGCTGTGTGTCTCCGTGTGCTGCACCCAACCTGAATGACAACTCCACAGCTCCCATTGGCCGCAGGCAGTGGTGCACGGAGACCCCCCTAGCCCTCCTGCCTAGGAACTGCTGCCAGAGGGGTTAATGGGTTTCATTCGGGAGCTGCTCAAGGTAAACGCCACACCCTCCCATCCCTCCTGCATTCCAACCCTCCTGCCCCAGCCCAGAGCCTACACCCTGCATGCAAACTCCTCCCAGAGCCCAACCCCTCACCCCTCCCACACCCAAACTCCCTCCCAGAGCTTGAACCCCTCACTACCTCCCGCACCCCAACCCCCTGCCCCAGCCCAGAGCCTGCACCCTGCACACCCTCCTGCACCCCAAGGGAGTCGCCCGAGGTAAATGCCACATACCCTCCACCCCAACCCCGTGCCCCAGCCCAGAGCCCACATCCAGCACCCAAACTCCCTCCCAAAGCCCACACTCTTCCCACACGCAAACTTCCTCCCAGAGCCTGCACCCCCAAACCCCCTTCTACACCCAAACTCCCTCCCAGAGCCTTATGCAGGCGTGGGGAGAGGCAGGACTTGGACCCATTCTGGGCACCACCAAAAATTATACAAACCTGCCACCTCTGCACAGTGGAATTGTAATGGCTGCCTATTTGCTTACTGAAAACCTCTACTACTGCAGTTTTTCTGCATTAAACCCCTGTAAATGTGAAAGTGGACAACAATATTACACCATTTGGGGATTTACAGTAGTGGTTTAACTAACCATAGTAATCAGATCATAGCCATACAACATGGAGCTTTCTCACTGCAGCAGGTCTAAATGACAGTGAATGACCATGCTCCCCCTAAAAGGGAGCTATCAGATTTACAGTGGGCTGGATTACATTTATAAACCACAGCCCTGTGTAGGGGAGATGGTGCAGAGCCCTACTGCCCCAGGATTAGCATTAGAGTGATTCTGCCAAAGAGACACAATCTTTTCCAGTGCTGCTCCTTGCACATAGGATGGATTTTCCCCAGTACAGATCCTCCCACTCCATGGGTAGATGCAGAGCCAACAAAGACAGTGAAGTCATGGCCCCACCTCGCCCTGTTCTCAGAGTTCTGCACCCCAGCATCAAGAGACTGCTATCTCTCATACTTAAATTACCCCCATTACAGAAAGAATTGTGAGTAGCAAAGCATTGTGAGGTGTCCAAGGGTGCAGGTCAGGTACTAACACAGCCCCTCACTGGTCTGGATTGCACCCTGGAATGTCATAAATGTAGCTAAGTACTGTGTGTTAAGTGGAGCAGTGATCTGACATGAAACTGGTGCACAGAAAGCAGCGGATCTGTGAATACTGAGGGCATCCAGTGGAACAGAGGCTGGACGCTCCAGAGACATGCTTGGAGAGGTTAGGCCTTGGAGATGCCTCTTGCTAACCCGTGGAGAGACACCAGAACCTGGGTAGGTCTAGAGGAGAGTGCTTGAGTTGCCCATGACTAATGGAGTCAGGGAGCTGATCCCTGCCAAGCACAGACAAGACTTCCCCATTCTAATGGCAGCTAATAGTGAGGCACCTCACAATCCTGGGTATCCCCAGGAACTGTCTCACCTTCTCTTTCATTTTCTTCTTTATGATAGTTGATAGATCAGGTGTCATTAAGTGGAATCTCTGCTATTAGTTAAGAAACATGGAAAATGCATAGTTCTCAAGAGCTGTAAGGGAAAACTAGTGCAATTTTCTTTTTTAGAAAAGTAACAAGTTACAGTTCTTGGTAATATATCTTTCTGTTAATTGACCTTAATATAATAAAATAATAATGATCATAATCATAATAAAGACTACTTTCCTCTACAGAGTTGCCTGTTGTCAAATTTTCTGCGTAAGTTCTAGTACAAATAGTCGGCTTTGCTTATTTTGCTTATACATATAGCACTAAATAAAGTTCAGGCTTTGTGAAGCCATACCACAGCTGTTCAGGGGCTACACTAAACAGGAGGTAAAGGCTGGTCAGGTGGTTAGGGTGCTCATTTGAGACTCAAGACACCATAGTTCAATTCCTTTCTCTACCAGACTCCCTCATCTCCCAGGAGTGTTTGGAAGACAAAGACCATGAGATGCTCAAATAAGTCACTTTCAGGAAAATGTATTTCAAAGGGTGACAGAACTATAAATGTGAGGGGCAAAAGCTCCCCAAGGTATCTCTTCTTATCTATTTCTCTTTTTTCCACCTAAGAAGACAAAAGAAAACAGCTGTTGGACATTCGGAGCAGATCCTGGCCTGAGAATTTGGTCAACAATGTACTGAAAACATGTGGTAAGGGTCTTCATTTTGAACCAAGTCTAGTTTGCTAAGTTTAGAAAGCTCACAAACAGCCTGCCAGCATGCAAGTCACACCCTGAGTGTCTATGTGTAGCTCCAGCTTGTCAGCATACTCCAGTCACTCTCTAGCCTCTGCCAGCCTTGCTGACCACATAAAGAGGGACCACAACACACCCATAGTCCTGGATTTTCCCCCAGAAATGTGTTTTGCGCTGTCCAGCCCTCTTCTAGACAGTCTAGATATATTAGGTCCATTGCCCCTAACAGGTTGCCATCTAAGCAGCTTATTAAGCACTGCGCAGGTGCTCAGGGCTGCGGCGGGGAGAGGTGCCCCTCCCCTGACCCCAACCTAGCCCAGACAGTACCAGGTTTATAATGGCATCAGGCCCATGCCTAGCAGGGGCCCAGCCAGCCCAGCCAGCCCAGCTCCACATCACTTGGTTGCAGCGCTGGCTCCCTGCACTCCTCTAGGCCCCCCGGCCCAGGGCTTCTCCCCTCCCCCTCTGCCAACTCACTCCTCTCAGCTAGCTGGCTGAGGGCTCCTCTCTCCATCCCCACCCTCTGTCACTGCCGGCTGCCTGCCAGTGACAGGGCCAAAAAGGAGCTCATAGCTGCTGCCGCTCCTCCAGGCCACTGATGATGGGTGCTTCACCTCTTCAGGCTCCCCCGGTGAGCCTGAAGCCATGGACCATCACCAGTGGACTGGACTGTGGACTGACCTGCCACAGCCGGGGGAGAGATGCTCCAACCCAGGCCCGGACCTGCTATGGCTGGGGGAAAGGTGCCTCTCCCCACCACCACCACCCCAGGTACTGCTGTGGGGAGAGAGAGCTGGGGGGAGTCCTCTCTCCCCACTGTACCTCCAGGGCAGCCTGCACCCCAAAACCCTCATCCCTGGCCCCACCCCAGAGCCCACACCCCCAGCCAGAGCCCTCACCCCCTCCTGCACCCCAACCTTCACCCCAGCCCTGAGCCCCCTCCTACACTCCGAACCCCTCAGTCCCACCCCTGCCACATGAATTTTGTTATGTGCACCCATATGGAGGTAATGTGCACCTCCATATCGGTGCACATAAAATTCATTCCGCACATACATGGGAAAAATTAGAGGGAACACTGGTTGCCACCTCAAATGGAGTTAGTCATACACTTCACAACACTGGATAGTTTTTATTAAAGAATAAAACAAATGTATTTAACTACAAAGAGATAAGTTAGAAGTGAGTACAAGTAATGAGGCATTAAAGTCAGAAATGGTTATAAGAAAAGTAAGATAAAACACTTTCTAAACTTAACAAAACTACTCTTGGTTCAAGATGAAGTCCCTTACCACATGTTTTCAGTACATTGCTGACCAAACTCTCAGGCCAGGATCTGCTCTCCACATCCAACAGCTGTTTTCTTTTGTCTCCTTAAGTGAAAAAAGAGACATGGATTGGAACAGATAACTTAGGAGTTTTTTCCCCTGACTTTTATAGATCAGTTATCCTTTAAAATACATTTTCCTGGGAGTGACCCTTAGATAAAATGCTTTCCAGCTGAGAGCAATGCGACATGGAGTCTGGTGGAGGAGGTTCCATGCTGTTTCTTTTCATCTGAAAAGAAATGCAGATTTACCAAGCCTTGATATGAAAGGATTTTGAGT
Organism: Mauremys reevesii; assembly: GCF_016161935.1. Taxonomy (NCBI): domain Eukaryota; kingdom Metazoa; phylum Chordata; order Testudines; family Geoemydidae; genus Mauremys; species Mauremys reevesii. The sequence goes on along the minus strand of NC_052624.1, from coordinate 126,686,120 downwards.
TGCTATGTTCTGTTTCGTAAGCACAGCACTGAAAACATTGGTCTGCCGCCATTAACTGAAAATAGGGAAAGAACTGAAATAAAATTAACTAAATTGGTAAAAAAATGGGGTGGCAGCAGTAGACCATAACACTAAGGTGCATAAGTTAACAATTAAGCATATACTAAAGAAATAAGGTATAGTTTATAGTTTAAAAGTTTGGTAATTTAAGCGTGCATACAGTGTTGGAACATAGCCAAGGACAGTGACCTGGCAGTTTAAACAGGTTAGCCTATGGCAGGGATGGGCAAACTATGGCCCGCGGGCCGGATCCGGCCCTTCAGAGCTTTGGATCCGGCCCGCGGGATTACCCCTGGTGGTGCTGCGGGCCCGGCGCTGCTCTCAGAAGCAGCCCCCGGGCCGGGAGGCAAAGGGCTCCATGTGCGCACGCAGAGCCCTCTGCCCCCCAGGGCCGCAGCACTTCCTGGAGTGGCGTGGGGACAGGGCAGGCATGCAGGGAGCCTGCCTTGGCCCTGGTGTGCGCCACTGCCACCCCGGAGCCACTTTAGGTAAGCGGCACCGGGCTGGAGCTCAAACCCCTCCTGCCCCCCGCCCCCCAACTTCCTGCCCTAAGCCCTCTGCCTGTACCTCGCACCCCTCCTGCACCCAACTCCCTGCCCTGAGCCCCTTTCTGCACTCCTGTGCATTCCAACCACCTGCCCTGAGCTCCCTGCTGCACCCTGCACCCCGTGCACCCCAACTCCCTGCCCTGAGCCCCGTCCTGCACTCCGCACCCCAACCCCCTTCCCTGAGCCCCCTCTTACACTCTGCACCCCTTCTCTGCCCCAATCCCTTGTCCTGAGCCCCTTCCTCCACATCCCGCACTCCACCCCCCCTGCCCTGGCCCTGCATACAATTTCCTCACCCAGATGTGGCCCTCGCCCCAAAAAGTTTGCCCACCCCTGGCCTATGGCTAGTGTATTTTTTTTTCTTTGTGCTAACTTAGAAAGAGCTGTGTTGTAAATTATAATCGGTGGCCATTACATAAGCCATCAGCGAGCAAGCAACGTGCAGACACAGGCCTGTTTAGGCAGTCTGACTTGCTTGGGATATCACAGTGTAGGCAGGCAACTGGGCAGCTTGGAAAAACCTTGATCAGGAGGGAAAGAGGTGTGGGCCTCTGTCCAAGAGAGGTGATGACTGGAAGACTAGGCCCCACAGTCCCAGGAGACCCCGTTGGCCAACCTCCTCTCCCTGGTCTTACAGATGGCCATTTTAGCCAGGGCCAGGAGGAGGTTGACCAGGAGGTCCCGTGACTTTGTGGGGCCAAAGATGGGGAGTGCATAGATAAGAAGGTGAGGGGAAAAGTGCAAGTGTATTGGTAGGCAGAGTATGGACTGAGGTTAGGTAAAGGTCACTCCAAAACTGAAGGGAGGGGTCAGTCAGGCATGCCTAATCCAAAACTAGGTAAGAGTCCCCAGACATAGGCGCCAGCTTCCTCCTTTCCCTGGGGGTGCTCAATCCCTCTCTGCCCCAGGTCCCACCCCCAATCCACCCCTTCCTCCATGACCCACCCCACTCTGCCTCTTCTTGCCCCTGCTCTGCCCTCACACTACCTCTTTCCTGCCCCTTCCCACCCAGTTTTGCCCCCTCCTCTGAGCGCACCCTTTCCCCACTCCTCCCCCACTCCCTAACGCCTCCTGCATGCTGCGGAACAGCTGATTGCAGCGGGCAGGAGGCGCTGGGTGGAGGAAGAGGGTGAGCTGGCTGCCAGAGGCATTGGAGCATCCACGGAGTCAGCACCTATGTCCCCAGACCATAATAGTAGACATCCCATCAAACTAAGAATTGTGTAACAAATTTGATTGACAGATAGACTTAGCAGAGAGGGTCTGAAGGTGACTAGAGGATAGGCATGCTAATGCTAGGATTGGGAAACAAGCCAATCAGAACAGGCCAAAAACTGTATAAAAGATAGAGAGGAAGCAGGCAAAAGTCAGTCGAGTTAGGTGCTGGAGAAGAAGAAGGAGAACCAGAAAAAGATCAGAAGAAACTTAAAAGAGCAAAGGAATCAGAAGAAGTAGCAGAAGCAACTGCAGGGTGACAGCAGCAGCAGCAGCGGTGTTGCTGGGACAGAGCAGAAGGACCCTGACAGAACACAAGGAGAGAAGCCTATGGACAGTAAACATGCCAGCCGGAGTATAGGATACAGAATAGAAACAGAGTTAATGAATGTCTATGCTTGTGGTGTGTATGTATATGTTACTATGTATAAAGTTTAAAGTTTATTAAGATGGCTGTCAGTGTCCTGCATATGACTGATCACCATATGTAGAACATAATCACTTAAGTCACTCCAACTGAATGACAGTACGGTCTTGGGTACTTCAACATGTATACCTGTGCTAAGAGATTTATGTTTTAATTTAGGTTTAGATTAATTGTATTATGAAAGATTGGTTACACTAAATAAAGAAAATACTTTGTTTTGGAAAAGTATGTCTGGGTGTCAGTCCTTTGAGCGGAGAGTTGTATCTGTGTCCTCCCAGGGGTGAACAGATCTAGTCTGTTCTGGGGAGTTTCCTGAAGGGCATAGGAAGATCCTTGGTAAACCCTGGCAATTCTACTAGGGTGGGCCCCCTCCTTTTACCTTACAGGAACAGAATAATAGGTCAACATCTTGAACCTGGAAGTAAGCAAAAGGAGGGCTAATCTGAGATCCCTGAGACTGTTCTTGGGGTCACAGTCTCTTACCTTCCCCTGTTTCCATGCCTAAGAATGGCCACTTGATAGGTGATGACCCATTAGCTTTGATGACACCTGGCTAAGGGCATCAATTTGTCCTTTTTCTTTGAGAAATGGTTTTACCCACTTCCTAGACTTGTCCGGTAAACACAATTCAGTCATGATTTCACAACTTTACATATAATGTTGCTACATGCATTTCACTATGATATTATTGACCAGCAAGTTATTAGTTTTCAAATGATACCTTACAAGGCATATTTTGTACAAAGATTATTACAATAGTGTGTAGGGTGTGAATACAGGGGTGCATTCCATCATGGTGTTTATAGTGAAAACAAGCAAACGGTTATTTAACAAAGAGAAGAGTTTCAAATGATAGCAAGTGTAATTATTGGAAAGAAATGGTTACATAGAAAATAAAATCACAACACACATTCTAGAACCTAGACTTATTTCACTAGATACTTTAATGTCATGTGGAGCAAATATTACCTCAAGTCATTCCAGCATTTTTCATCCAGGCCTAGCTGTGATGCTTTTTTTTATGAGATAAATATGCTGCCAGCTTATCACCTAGGTAAAGATACTGTATGTTTCTTTGCAACCCCAGATATATCAAAACAGTCCTTCAATCTTTATTCATAAACTAGACACCTTCCTGCTGTATGTTCCTTCCTGTAGATTTTGCAATCTCTTGTTGATTTCACAATCTTGGTTAGCTGATGGCTCCATATGCAAATAGACTTCTATTATGAGATGCACAATACAAAATGGCCAGGCATGATTTAAGCATCTACTACCCCCTGCCTGAACAGAACCTGTTCAAGGCACATCACCTCCTGGTAAAATGCCTTTAACTTCAATGCTTTAAGAACACAATTTCCAACACTGATACATAACTTCTTAAATATTATCCATACATACATTCTGCAATGATTATGACAACCAATGGGCTATTTGATCTTGGTAGAAACCTTACATGTTACCCTTTGGTGAATTATTGTCCATATACTTCACCCAAAGGATCCCTGCAAAACTCTATGCTCCTCTGTTGCCTCTGCCAGTTGGCACAAAGAGATTCCTGGGTCACAGAAGGGAGAATTTTTTCTTCTCAATCACACTGGTAAAAATTCAGCATGTCTCCTCCAAAACCAACGGAGTTGATCTGTTCTTCCATTGGTGTAAGTGACAGCAGAATTTGGACACAACTATTTATCCAAAAGTAAAAAAAAATGTTATAAGGTTAAAAAAAGCCTAGTTTTGCTATCTCAAAGCTCTTTTTAAAGGCAATTTGTTAACCATTTGTTAGCCTGAATATCATTTGATATTAAACAATATAACATTCAAATATAATTGATATTGCACTAGTGCAATTAATGTTAATGATGCTGAATTAAAATCAACCCAAGTTTAAAATAATGCAAATAAAGTTGCATTGGTTTTGGAGATGTTGTTCAATAATGGTTATCCAATTACACATTTTCACAAGTTGAGAGCTAAGAGTTATCATGAGAACTGGATTTAATAACTCATGTGTAGAAAAGCATGCACTTGAGTTGTACCATTAATTCTAAAATATCCTTTTATTTAATATATACAAGAGTGATTTACAGACTGAAGGAAAAAGGTTTTGCAAATGAATGTTTCCTGTCACGCTTGTCATTGTAAATGGAATCTACAGATTTATACATTTTACATGACTGTAAGACTGATTTACTTCAAAGAATGCAAACTTGGTAAAGTGTTCATATATCTTTACACTGGCCTCTAGTTATTCACCAGCTAGGAAAGACAAGCTCAGCATGCTTTGAAATTGCCATGAAATTACTTCAGAGTTAAACTGGTTTCTTCAAGGTGCCCTCAGCATCATCCAGTAGTCTGCATCAAGATATCTTGTCTTTTCTAATGTGTTCTTAATACATTCTTGAAATATAAAATGATCAAATGCCCTGCAAAAATATCAGATTGGAAAAGCAGCCTGTGATGAAGCAGAGACATTCTCCACTGGCACGGCAGGGATTAAAGAGACCCTTTGGGCCTGGCCAGCCCAGCCATGTTATACCTGTAGCCAATGCCAGGCCTGGAGTGGTGAGAAAAGGAGAGAGCCTGGTTCATGGCTGTCTGGTGAAGAGGCAAGAGCTGGTCACTATCCTGCCAACCAAGGCAGCCACCAGGAAGCATGTTATGTCTACCAGCCAAGGGAGGCTGCAGAGGAGAGCTAGGTGCCTCCGGCAACAGAGGTAACTGGATGACTGCAGTGCAGCCCAGAGATATTGTGGGGTTTGGCTTCACCAAACTTACCCCTGCCCTACGCAAAGCAGCCTGGGATTGCAGCAGGGTGCTGCCCAAGATCCATGAGAAGGTGCATGGGAGACAAGCCACCCCATGCCCTAAACTGAAAGAACTCTGGTAGGAAGTAGGCCAGGGCAGTGGCTTTAGACTCCATGCTCAAAGTCACCCTGTTCAGGGGCTGACTCACACAGAGCCCTGGGCTGGGACCCAGTGCACTGGGAGGGCTCAGGTTCCCCTACAACCACTGCTTGAAAGACTGAGGCACTTTGACCAAAGAAACAAGGGGCCAGAATCTGGTACGCTAACTACTAGGTGACATGGCCCTCCTGTTACAGAGTTCATAAAGAGGGGGGAAAGTTATTTATTAATAAAGGGTTCATCAAATACTGTAACACATCAGGGAAAACACCAATTCCCAATGTATTCCACTTATCTTTAAAAATCTGACAAGAGCATCAATGATAAGGATAATTACATATATTGTATTGTAGTTCACAGTTAAACACCTCTAAATAATGAAATTGTTCATATTCCTTCAAATTAGTAAAACCCACTTGGTGCTCAGACACTAAAACTAATCTAATCTGTATAGGTTTATTTAACTGAGGGGGGAAGAGCATGTATCCCTGTTGAAATTGTCTTTATTTGTTTTAACTTCTTCCTCATAATTTACAAACCCTGAAAAGCATTCGGAGAGTAATGGGTTGGATTCTCCTGATAACAACTGTTTTAGGTGCATCTTACAGAACCCAAGCATGGCTCAAAATTGGTACTGTCAGTGGCTAATTTCAACTTTGAGAGCTTTGTATGAGAGTTGGATAAATATCATGTGACCCATCTTAATGAGAAATAAAGATTCCTTTCTCCACTTCACAGCCATCTCTTTTTCCACTCCTTTAGAAGCTTTCCAGTTCTTTAAGTAAACACATTTCATTTCTAGTCCATTAGTCTGTGGAGTTCTATCACACTTCTATGTTTAGAGAAAATCCATCACGTTTATTTCACTGACTTACTGTACAAGATGAGTCCCAGATGCTAAAACAATAGTCTTTGTTAAAGTGACATAAATGGTTCAATGCATTCCAGCTGGGTCACATTTTACAGTCTATGTATTAGAATTCAAGCTGAAGGTGTCAAATTCATAAGTAGAAAGACAATTCTATCTAGAATTCCTATCTAGATAGAAAGAAACTTGCAAGATTAATTTAAGCATTGCTAGATAGCACACAATACACCTAAAAGCATCATGGTCATTACATCCTTTTGTTAAAAAAAATAGAGGCTAAATTTTGATTTTGCATGTGTCTGACACATTGTGGGAAATAGTGGATTTGTAGTGGCTGGACAGAGTGTTGTTGCCCTAACCAGAAAACAGGACTCAGCCTGGTTTGGGGACAGGACTTGAGGCAGCCAAAGCATAGATGGTGGTGAAGCCTGCCCTCACCTTCTCTCTGAATGACCACATTTTCTTGAAGCTTTGGGGCTCCAATGAGAGCATTAGCTAAGCCCCTCCTCATCTCACTCACTCACACACACACACACACACACACACACACCTAGTGCACTGCACCTGGTTCTAATAAGGCTGAGCAAGGTGAGGAAGCAGCTCTCTCAAGTCAGTGGTAGTTTTGCCTTAACAGAGATTTCTGGATCTGACGTATTACAGACATTTTTCATTCATTTCACAGAAAAGCTGTCTTTATACCTTTCCAAGGAAAAAGTATGTTAGCCCCCTCTCACAATCATATATTTATTTAAAAATATTTATTATTTTTGCTTTGAAAATATACTAATTTATATCTCAGACTTTATTTCAAACAGAAAGAATCCTGCCATATTCCTACAGTATGCACTATAACAGTTTACATGACAATAGGTGAGGCATTAGTAAGAGAAGCTTAACATGAATTTTTTTAGTTTTTATAAATGAATATAAATGCACTGAAGCAGAATTCACATATCTCCATTATAAAGGAAATTTCAATAATATTTCTGGACAAGAAAACCAGTGAAAAAAGGAAAATATAGAGTTTTCCTGAAAAATGAAAGAAAGGAACTTTAAGAATCAATTTGTTAGAGAACTGAGAAATAAATCCCATTGTAATAGTGTTGAAATTGTAGAGAAGCTAACATACTTCTTATTGTAAGAGTTACAGTTCAATTCGTGGTTGTGCTTTTGCATAATCTTGGGAAAGTCAATTAAGGCTGTCCCTTTAGGTATCATTGGCATTCACAAAAACTCCTCTCAGCTGATGCTTAATCCTGGAGGCACTTAAGTCCCCAGGTGCCTAAGTTTCCACCAATAAAGCCCCCTAGTAAGTGCCTAAATGTCTCCTGATGGACATATACAAAGCCATCCAAAACCTGATGCCACTGAACTGCTCAATGCCTAACAAACACTTAATCCCTGGTGCCATTCACAAACTATTCAGTCCACAAGCCATATTGCCTGATCCAGTAGGTGGAAGCAATGCCACTGCATAAACCCAGTAGTTAAAGCACTAACCTGAGATATAGGAGACTCAGGTTCAAATCCCTTCTCTGCTCAATGAGGAACAGGACCTGAACTCAGGTTTCTACCTCCCAGGAGAGTGTGTTATTTGGGGGATGGGTACCTTTCAATCTCTCCTGTTGAAGCTGTTCACTTTGTATAAAATACTTAAATATTCATTGAGCTGTAGACAGTGAGAATAACTCTATAGCCCTGTGTTTAGGGCACTCACCGTGAAGAAGTCAGATTGTTTTTAACCACTGGGTTAGTGGTATAAGCACACCACAACCACTTTTTTTCTAGAGACAGGGCTGAGCTGGCTTAAGTGCTCAACTCCAGGAAAGGTTCACGGCTATGAATCCCAAGGAGCCTAACTACAGGCCAGAGGGAGGCACCCAACTCAATCTGAGGGGCAGGGTTTAGGCCACACCCTCTCTATGGCAACTCAGCAGGATGGCTTCTGTAAATCCCATTCTTAGGGGCCTAAAGTCTCTCCCTCTCCCCCCCCCGCCCCGCATTGTATAGGGAGCCTGAGCACCTAACCTGGGAATGTGAATTCCATTAGATGGTAGGGCACCTAAAACGTAAGAGCTGCTATGTTTAGCTTTGCAATGCTGAGATACTCCTTGTGAATCTAGCCCTAAAACTCTCTGTACTTAACAAATATAGGGCTACAAATCAATTCATAAACTGAAAGAACACAGACTTCCTGTAAATTCCATGAAGCTAAACATCATGAATATCTGAATACTCACTTTTAAACTACTGATAACAATTACATCTGTAACCAGTTCAGATTACTTTTATGCAACAATTGGAAATATTAATTGGAAGAATTTTTTGCTTGGCAAATTCTTTTCTTAGAAAATAAGCTGAAATCGTGACTACTTTTAGGTGTATTTAATATTGGTAACTGTATTTTGTAATTTCAAAAGCAAACCTAGTATAATGAGGCTGGCTTCTTTGCAGTGCTTTTCATTCCTATTGCAGAAACAGGGACTGTGATGAAGTAGATCATAGTGTTCTTTAGATTTTTATTTTGTTATCCATGTTGTCTATCTATATTCTGCATTATAATTTATGCACTAAAAAAAGCTCACACTAGCACAATTTCACTTAAACTTTCCAAGGACCATATTCATTTTTCTTTGTTAACCATTTGTGTCACATGTCCCATTATGTTTTAAAGAAATAAAAGTTTTTAAATTTGTAAAATAGCAGATGCACATCATGTATTTTAACCAGTAATAGATATTACATCCTGAATTACATGACTTTAATTAAACCGAGATCATCTTAAAGAACAGACAGGTGCCATGGTAAGTAATGGAGATTAAGCTCTTTGAGGAACAGTCTTTTTACTATGTGTTTATGCAGTGCTTGGCACCATGAGGCTCTGATACATGACTGGCAGTTCTATGTGCTACCAAAATACAAATAATATTGATTCTGTGGATATGAATTTCCATTTGCAACTAACCTTAGCAGCCACTATATGTTACTGTTAGTCCAGATGCTGTAGCTTGCAGAATATTTGTGTGGCTATAGAACATGAGGATATGAAAGTCTCAAATCTGGACCCATGAGTCCCCAGTGAGTGCTCATACCATGACCAGGACCACCCCCCAGCAGCTCTGCTAAGTAATCACACAAGGGAATAAGCCAAGTGCTAGCTCACAGATGGCCCTGCACCCAGAGCTCCTGATTGGGGGAAACATCCAGCACCTTCAATTGGCTGACAAGCCTATATAAATCAGGAAGTAGCACAGGAAGTTATCTGAGCCAATGGCTCTCAACCTTTCCAGACTACTGTACTCCTCTCAGGAGTCTGATTTGTCTTGCATACTCCCAAGTTTCATCTAATTTAAAAACTACTTCTTACAAAATCAGACATAAAAATACAAAAGTGTCACAGCACACTATTGCAGGAAAATTGCTTAACTTTCTTATTTTTACCATATCATTATAAAATAAATTAATTGGAATATATATATATTGTACTTACATTTCAGTGTATAGTATATAGAGCAGTATAAACAAGTCATTGTCTGTATGAAATTTTAGTTTGTATTGATTTTGCTAGTACTTTTTATGTAGTCTCTTGTAAAACTAGGCAACTATCTAGATGAGTTAATGTACCCCAGGGGAGACCTCTGCATACCCGCTCAGGTACACACAGGGGTGAGCTGCAGACGGTTCGCAACGGTTCGCGCGAACCGTTTGCTAAAATTAGACGCCGGACAGAGAACCGGATGCTAAAGTTCTCCGTCTGGCGTCTAATTTTAGCAAACGGTTCGCGCGAACCGTTGCGAATTCTGCCTCCACCTCCTGCCATGAAGCTCCTCCTTGCTTCTCCTCCCCCACGGCTTCCCGCAAATCAGCTGTTCGCGCGGGAAGCCTGGGAGGGCTGAGAAGCAAGCAGGCTTCCCCGGCCCAGGAAGACGACGCTGAGGTAGGAAACTAGGGGCGGGGAGGGGGCATGTGCCCCGGCCGGTCCCTGGCCGCGGCCCGTCCCCGCCTCCCCGGCCGCGACCCTGCCCGGCCCCCCGCCCCCCCCCCCGTCCCCAGGTCCCCGCCCGACCCTCCCTGGCCGCGTCCCCCCCCCCCCCCCCGCGTTCCCGGCCCCGCGTTCCCGGCCGCGACCCTGCCTGGCCACTCGTCCCCCCGTCCCGGGTCCCCGCCCAACCCTCCTGGCCGTGTGTCCCCTGCGTTCCCGGCCCGCGTTCCCGGCCGCGACCCTCCCGGGTCCCCACCCTACCCTCACCGGCTGCGGCACGGCCCGCGTCCCCCGTCCCGGCCGCGCCCCTCCCAGCCCGCGTCCCGAACCCCAGACCCCTCCCCGGCCGCCCGGCTCTGGCCGCACCCTCCCCGGGTCCCCGCCCGACCCTCCTGGCCACGCCCTCCCCTGCATTCCCGGCCGTGACCCTGCCCGGCCCCGGCCCCGGGTCCCCGCCCGAACCTCACCGGCTGCGGCACGGCCCCGCATCCCCGACCCCCCCCCCGAACCCCTTCCCGGCCGCCCGGCTCAGGCCGCACCCCCCCCCCGGCCCTGCCGTGCCCCCACCTACCGGGATGCTCGGCTCTGGACACAGCCCCCCACCTCCAGCCCGGCCTGGCCCCGTGGCTCCAGCCACCCCTGCTGTTTTGCCAGGGGGCGACTCCTGTCCCGGCCCAGCCACGTCCAGGCAGCGCAGTAAGGGGGCAGGGAGGGGGTGTTGGAGAGAGGGTAGGGGAGTTTGGGGATGGGGGGGTCAGAGGGCAGGGAACAGGGGGATTGAATGGGGGCAAGGGTCCCGGGGAGAAGTCAGGAAAGAGCAGGGTTGGATGAGGTGGTGGGGGCACTCAGGGACAGAGAGAAGGGGTAGTTGTATGGGGTAGGGGTTCTGGGGGCCATTGAGAATGAGAGGAGGGGTTGGGTGGGGCGGCAAGGGCAGTCAGGGGACAGGGAAGGGGGATGGGTCAGGGTCTCGGAGTGTGTGTGTCAAGGAACATGAGGGGTTGGATGGGGCAACCTCTCTGAGGGGAAGGAGGGAACCCGTTGTTAAAATTTTGGAGGGAGGAGGGAACCGGTTGTTAAAAATTTGGCAGCTCATCACTGGGTACACATACCCCTGGTTGAGAGCCACTGATCTGAGCAACTAGTAGAATCCCGGAATGGCTGCTTCTATGGATGCTTTCTGCTTACCTAACTCCTGGTTGCTGCCTGTCTGTCTGGTTCTTATCCCTTCTTATCTCAGACCCCCATCTATTTCCAGTTCCTGCCATACTCCTGGTTCCTGCTCCTACACCTTAACCCAAAGCTGTCTCTGACCTTCAGCTCGGCACCTGCTGCTGTCTCTGTCTCTGATCTTTGGCTCTGATGGGTAGACCTGACTCCTGCTCTGACCACTAGGAATGACTGCCCATGCCCTGGTCATTGCATAGAAAGTGTGATATTTTTCTGAAACCTAAATGAGAGCAAATGGGCTATTTGTAGTTAGTGGATGATTTAAAAAAAATACCCTGCACAGTATAGCACTGCTAATTTTTCTCCGAGAGTAAGTCCTTCTAGAGAAACGTATCCAGCAACCACTTGTCTGAACCACATAGGAAGACAATGTTTTGCTTTGATGCTAGCTCACAGTACTTGATATGGTGAAATGTAACCAATAAATCATGAATCACTAGTGATTATACTACATTACCATATTTCTACATTTCAGTATCCAAACTATTACAGAGTATCTGTGTGTTTTTGTTGCATTTTTCCAAATTCTTGATGCTCACTTGAGAGGAATTAGTTTTCTCTCAATTACTAAAAACAAAGAATAACCATTTTTTTTTTCACAAAAAAGAAATAGAAAAAATCAAAAGAGAAATTATCTTGCTAAATATTACTTGCATGCCATTCAGGCCTTTGTTATAAAAATTAACATACAGACTAGTACTATGAAGTAAATATAACTCCCTTCCCTGTGAGAAATCTTCATGAAATGGTAGTCATGCCTGTTGATCAATATTTGACCAGTCTGAAAATCCAAAGTAAATTTTGACATCTACAAATAAAAAGTTTAAATGTCTAAGGGAACATCCAGATTGTTTCACAAAAGAAAAAAATATTGAACAACGGCCAAACAGCTAGAATTGCATTATAAAGGTTATTCAGAGAATGACCTAACACACTACACTCTTAAAATGTGAATTAGCTTTGTCTGAAATCCTATAGCAGTAAATATCTACTTATTACTGTATTATAAAATACGAAATGGTAACACCCAAATGATCCGGTCAAAACTGGGACTTCATGCTGCCCATTGTACAAACCTACAAAAGAGATAATCCCCTCCATATATCCATTACATCTATGAGAGAGAAACAGAAAATAAACAACATTGACACTCATACTGTAATATCAGAAAAGAATGGAGATGATTTCCTGAAATTCCTTAGTCACAATTAAATAAAAAGAATCTGTAATACATTTGTTCTTTGCTTTCTCTAACTGGACCTTTTATATACAAAAGCCAGTAGATAAACACTTCAACCTTCTTGGACATTGTACGACAGATTTAAAAGTAATTATTCTTGAACAAAAAAACTTCAGAAACAGACTTCAAAGAGAAACAGCAGAACTAAAATTCATTTGCAAATTTAACACCATTAATTTGGGCTTGAATAGGGACTCTGAAGTGGCTGGTTCATTACAAAAGCAGCTTTGCCTCTCCTGGAATTGACACCTCCTCATCTATTATTAGGAGTGGCCTACATCCACCCTGATCGAATTGACCCTGTCAACACTAGTTCTCCACTTGTGAGGTAACTCCCTTCTCTTCATGTGTCATTATATAATGCCTGCATCTGTAACTTTCACTCCATACATCTGAAGAAGTAAGGTTTTTTACCCATGAAAGCTTAAGCCCAAATAAATCTGTTAGTCTTTAAGGTGCCACCTGACTCCTTGTTGTTTTTGTGGACCTTTTATGAAATGCAGAAAGTTTACATTAATATGCATGCTTAACAGGTATTATCAATGTACTCAGCTTGCTTACGTGATGGATGATATTATACTGACTAATGAACTTTTTGCATCACTCAATTATTTTTTAAAAGTTATGGAACACTGGAGAAATATGAGCATACTAAAGAACAAAAAATCTAGTTCTGATTTTTAAAGAGGAAGAATAATCCTAGCAATTTCTTTTCTTTCAGACTAAATTCTATCACAAAATAACAGAGCAAATAAAAATTCCCCTACGTATCTAGAGGATAATGGGATATATAAGCAATACACGGCAAGAGTTTATACAGAACCAGCCATGCCAGACAAACCTGATTTGTTATTGGTAGAATTCTATCATTGTGGATGAAAGGAATATTTATGGTAGCTGTAGATACAGCCCTTTGATATCTGGATTTAAGTAACTAATAACAATGTGTCTCAAAAAAATCTTACTGTCTTAATATTTTAATTAAAATTACTAAAGACAACAAACACCACTTCGTGGACTGAAAATTGGTTGCACGGCCAAAAGCAAGGATAAATGGGAACTTATTGAGTTGAGATAAGGTGTCTTCATTGATAATTAGGAAGAGGGTATAAATGTCATGTTAATGAAATGTGCAGATGATACCAAAATTAGGAAAAAGGGATGACAGAAAAATAATACAAAAGAACCAAGGGCTGGTCCACACTAAGAAGCGGGGTCGAACTAGGGTACGCAAATTCAGCTACGTGAATAGCGTAGCTGAATTCGAAGTACCCTAGTTCGAACGACTCACCCGTCCAGATGCCGCGGAATCGAAGTCCACGGCTCCAAGGTCGACTCCGCCACCGCCGTTTGCAGTGGTGGAGTACCAGAGTTCGAACTATCGCTTCCGGAGTTCGAACTATCGCGTCCAGATTAGACGCGATAGTTCGAACTCCGAGAAGTCGAACTCACCCCGTCGACCCGGCTCGTAAGTGTAGACTAGCCCCAAGAGAGATAAAAAACTCAAGCAGAAAATAATCAAATAAGATTCAGCTGGGAAGAATACAAGCAATACATTAGGGAAATAATCTCAAATGGAGATATTAAAAGAAGAAAAAAATCTAGCACTACTGAAAGGGACCCGGTAGACAGCAAATTAGAAATGATTTTGCAATGAAGTATAAACACAATTTTGAGCTGCCCTACATAGAGGTGTTATGACATGAAGGAGAGAGGTCATAGACACTCTCTGTACAACGACTCCACTTCGGATAGTGCAAATACTTTCTAACACATGATTACAAGAAAGATATTGACAAATTAGCAGAGCTCACAGTATAGCAACAGAAATGATTAAGGGGCTATGGTAACGGGCACTATACAAGAGGCTTAGATAGAAAGACAAAGAAAACTTAAAAAGTTTAAATGGTTTCTTAGCTCAATTACATGACATTAAGAGTGGACAAAACAGTATACAAATATTTGAAGGGTGTAAAACACCAACAAGGAGCTGCATTTGTAAGGTGGTACAGAGATATAAGAGGGAGGTACATGGGATGAATTTTAAAAAGGGAAAATTTAGATAGAATATCATGGAAATTTCCCTAATAATGAGATGTACTGGACAGTAAAGAGTCTCCCCAGTGAGGTGATGCAAGCCCTATTGTTTGGGACACTTAAAACTATGGTGGACAAAATTCTAGGACATATATTGTAATAAAGAGGCTTTCACTGGGAGGGAGGATCTCCTAGAAGATCTTTTCTTATTAATCATAGTTTTAAAATGTTTAAAGGAACATTTTTAAAATAAATGTATTGAATCTAAATGTATGCTTCATAACTAACACATTCTTACTGTCATTAATAATTGATGCTTTCTGTCATCAATCACAATTATCAAACCACCATGGAGATGGAATGTAGTAATATACATAAAACATCAGCAATGATCTGATGGTAACATTTTTAGAAAATGCATGCAGATGCTGCAATACTTAACTTGCTACACTATACACAGTAAATTCCATTAATGATTCTGATATTGTAATGATTTAGCTTTCCTATTGCAGTTGGACCTAGAGGCCTCAAACAATTTGGGACCCCAGTGTTATAAATACTGAGCAATGAGACAGCAGATAGTTTTTCAGGATCATTTTTAAAAAATAAAACTAGAACTTGGAAATCTTATTAAGCTAATAAGGTCCACAGATATTTAAATTAGGGACACAGGATACACAGGGAGAAGGAGGCAGAAATTAGTAGCCTACAGTGAAAAAGATTTTAATGTTTCCAGAATTTAACAGCCGAATGTTTACATATAAAAAGAAAAAGCCCACTGCACTGAGAACCTTGTCTAAGTACATCATCTACCCACTATTAGTATCCCTCTAAATTGTCTCATCTACTGTATGCTTCTTAAACAAACTGCAAAAAGGAAAGCGCTAAATATGCCATTTTAAATGTTATTTACCCCTTCACATAACACAAGAACCAGGGAACATCCAATAAAATGTTTTAAGCAGCAGGCTTAAAACAAACTTCACACAATGCACAGTCAACCTGTGGAACTCATTATCAGGGGATGTTGGGAAGGCCAAAAGTATAACAGGATTCAAAAAAGAATTAGCTAAGTTCACGGAGGGCTAATAAACTTGGTAATTTCCCTCTTTTGTTCATTGCATCTGAAGCATCTGTCATTCCCCACTCTCAGAATACAGGATACTGGAATAGATGCACCATTGATCTGACCCAGTTTGGCCAGTCATAAGTTCTTAAATAAGAATAAAGCATTAAAAAGAAAGATATGGAAGTAAAACCTGGTGTTGGACTTCAGGGTTCTTGTGAAACTGCTTTTCTACTTCTGCTAATACTGATTCCACAGACTGATACATTACCCACAACTTCTTGCTAAACTTAAAATCTGAGAGCCAGATGTTAATAAAGCACTTTTGCACTACAGTGAAGGAAAAAGTGAAAACCTTAGCTCTACACTGGTTATTGTCTTATTTTATTCAAATTCTCATTACTTTTGTTCTGATATTATTTAGATAAGATGGCACATGCAAGAAGCAAATAGAAAAGATGTATCCTAGGCACAGACATGATTAACAGGTATTAAAGTGATCTTCAATTATCACAATTAACAATGTCAATAATGTAACATTATTCAAGTTATTATACTAAGATATTAGACAAATATTACTTCGTCATAAAGCAACACACTTTGTTTTAAGCTACAAAATTAAAAGACAGCATTACTATTAAAATAACAGAATCTCCCATCTTCTTCCTAATTGGCAACATGCAGCATGCTGCACAAGACTCATAATACAATACAGAGCAGTTGCTTATTAAAATCCCCATCTAGCATCATGAATGTGACTTTTAAAACTGGGTTGAAGAAAAATACTGGAGCTGTTCACCACTGTCACAGTTACAGGGCTAGCTGCACCTCCTGTCCCCTTTCTAGTCTCTCTCTGTGCATCTCCTCCAATATCCAGCCCCAGGCCTTGATCTGTCCCAGGGTGGAATTTTCCAGTTCCCACACCCTGAGACCCAAGCCCTGAGTTACAGTATCCTATATATCAACCATTCTCACCCTGCAGGTCTGCCTAATTTTGAGCACCTGCTGTTCTTCCCTTAGAGAATCTGTGACCAGCGCTATCAAGTATTCCAGCTTTCTTTAAACAAAAGTGTGGTTTCTATTAGAAGTAGGAACAAAGCTTTAAGAAAAAAAGGATTTTAAAAACAACCATCTGCACATGGCGATCTTGCCTGAAGCCCTGCTATCCTGTGATGGTAACCTAGAAAAGCCAAACTTCTCCAAACAATCCAACAGGGTGTCAGGTACCTCACTTGGTTGCCCTGAACAACTACTGCCTGTCTCTTGAGAGAAGGTCCCTTTTAATCCCCCTCTCCCCGAGTTTTGTTCTTCTGTGCTCTCTTCATCCTGGTTAGAACCAGTACTGGAGGTTGGTTCAGATAAATTAGTACTAGCATTGTCCCCCAACACCATGTAAATGTTTGCTGAGAGGTGGTTCTCTTGAGCCATTCCTGCCTGTTTTTCCAGACAGACTCCTCTTAAGTTAAACCAATATAGTTGTTCAGAGTAAACCCCAATAACTAAACCAACATACATTACACTGGTCTACAGTTTTTGAGAAGTCGTCTGCTTCAGAGATAAAATGTGTTATTTATTATGTATTTTGATGTGCTAAATTCAAATATGACAATTAAAACAACTGATTGGCTACTGTTTCTAAGTTATTTAAGTTTTTACATTTTATATCTATGTATATTGTGTAGATAGTAGAGTTTTAATCATAAATTGTAAACCTAGGTC
This sequence comes from Mauremys reevesii, assembly GCF_016161935.1. Lineage (NCBI taxonomy): Eukaryota > Metazoa > Chordata > Testudines > Geoemydidae > Mauremys > Mauremys reevesii. Next base: position 126,668,821 of record NC_052624.1, on the reverse strand, counting down.
TTTTCATGTGTTGATGGTTGCTTTACATGATAATATTTCACCTGTCCTGTTTATGTAACACTTTAAAAATCAGCAAAAGGGTTATATAACTAAAATTTATTATGAAACAAAAGGCAAAAAACTATTATGTACATAGTTTAGTTCTATTCAGTGTCTACTCGGAGCTTCTTAGCTTGTCTCTTGTATTCATTAAATGGAGCATATCTTGTCACTGTCCAGCAATAGTCTGCAAGCATTGATGGGCTCCATTTGCCCTGATAGCGTTTCTCCATTGTTGCAATGTCCTGGTGAAATCGCTCGCCATGCTCGTCGCTCACTGCTCCGCAGTTGGGTGGAAAAAAATCTAGATGAGAGTGCAAAAAATGTATCTTTAGTGACATGTTGCAACCAAGGCTTTTGTATGCCTTGAGGAGGTTTTCCACTAACAGCCTGTAGTTGTCTGCCTTGTTGTTTCCGAGAAAATTTATTGCCACCAATTGGAAGGCTTTCCATGCCGTCTTTTCCTTGCCATGCAGTGCATGGTCAAATGCATCATCTCGAAGAAGTTCACGAATCTGAGGACCAACAAAGACACCTTCCTTTATCTTAGCTTCACTTAACCTTGGAAATTTTCCACGGAGGTACTTGAAAGCTGCTTGTGTTTTGTCAATGGCCTTGACAAAGTTCTTCATCAGACCCAGCTTGATGTGTAAGGGTGGTAACAAAATCTTCCTTGATTCAACAAGTGGTGGATGCTGAACACTTTTCCTCCCAGGCTCCAATGACTGTCGGAGTGGCCAATCTTTCTTGATGTAGTGGGAATCTCTTGCACAACTATCCCATTTGCAGAGAAAAAAGCAGTACTTTATGTATCCAGTCTGCAGACCAAGCAAGAGAGCAACAACCTTCAAATCACCACAAAGCTGCCACTGATGTTGGTCATAGTTTATGCACCTCAAAAGTTGTTTCATGTTGTCCTAGGTTTCCTTCATATGGACTGCATGACCAACTGGAATTGATAGCAAAACATTGCCATTATGCAGTAAAACAGCGTTAAGACTCGTCTTCGATGAATCAATGAACAGTCTCCACTCATCTGGATCGGGAACGATGTTGAGGGCTGCCATCACACCATCGATGTTGTTGCAGGCTGCAAGATCACCTTCAATGAAGAAGAATGGGACAAGATCCTTTTGACAGTCACGGAACATGGAAACCCTAACATCACCTGCCAGGAGATTCCACTGCTGTAGTCTGGAGCCCAACCGCTCTGCCTTACTCTTGGGTAGTTCCAAATCCCTGACAAGGTCATTCAGTTCACCTTGTGTTATGAGGTGTGGTTCAGAGGAGGAGGATGGGAGAAAATGTGGGTCCTGTGACATTGATGGTTCAGGACCAGAAGTTTCATCCTCTTCCTCTTCCTCGTCTGACTCAAGTGAGAATGATTCTGGTGCATCAGGAACCGGCAGTCCTTCTCCGTGGGGTACTGGGCGTATAGCTGATGGAATGTTTGGATAATGCACAGTCCACTTTTTCGTCTTTGACACACCTTTCCCAACTGGAGGCACCATGCAGAAGTAACAATTGCTGGTATGATCTGTTGGCTCTCTCCAAATCATTGGCACTGCAAAAGGCATAGATTTCCTTTTCCTGTTCAAGCACTGGCGAAGATTTGTTGCACAAGTGTTGCAGCATATGTGTGGGGCCCACCTCTTGTCCTGATCTCCAATTTTGCAGCCAAAATAAAGGTGATAGGCTTTCTTAACCATAGTGGTTATACTGCGCTTTTGTGATGCAAAAGTCACTTCACCACAAACATAGCAGAAGTTATCTGCACTGTTCACACAAGTACGAGGCATCTCCGCTCACTTTGGCTAAACAGAAATGTGTCCCTTTGCAAAATCAAACACTGACAAATAAGAGAGCACGCCACTGTATGATTTCTAGAGCTGATATAGGGCAATTTGTTCAGCAGAGTGATGTAAGCTTCGTTATGATTGCATCATCCATGACTTCTAGGGATAACATGATGCAATTCATATCATGTATGACGCAATATCAGCTTCAGATTGCATCATTCATTGTTTTGCCTAAAAAGCAAGTACTGTCCAAACCCAGTCATAGATTTATTCATAGATCCAGTCAAAGATGTATTTTAGTCATTTCTGGTTTAAATTGAGATCCCTTCCCTTTATAATTCACTTATCCTCCGCTATTCCCAAGACAAGGGTTGTATATACTGACCCAATAGCATAACTTGAAAACTAGAGCCAATCAACAATTTTAAGCATCATTTTCGTTCTCAGTGACCCAGAATTAGTAAAGTTTGACTACATTTATTTCAGAAGCATTTTGCCTGTAGAGCAGTGTTATTGATACTTTGTTAAAAATCTGTTTGCCACTTAGTAAATGAAGCATCAGTTATCAAATGAAGATGAGTAACATCCATCCTGATAAGTGTGCATCATACAGTATTCTACCCTGAAACTGAAACACATTTTCACACAACTCCCATTATTTATATCTAGTGATCTGTGACTCTGAAAATATTTCCGTCTCTCCTCTGCTTCCTATTGCCTCAGAATTTTATAGAGAATTTAGACGGTTTTATTGCACTGATGAATCAGTAGTAAATGCCTTTGAAAGTTTATGGTATCTCCTGTACCATAAAACTTATTTCTGACATACTGGTTAGAGAGTTAAAGAGTAGAGTCAAAGAGTATTAAGCCCATAAAACGGGCATAAGTTTCAGTACTAGTTTCGTATGTGGCTCCAGTAATATGGGAAATGAAAGTTCATGATAAAATTCGAACCCTTGCTGACAATGAATCTAGGTCATATATTTTATTTCTAATGGCCACTGTACTTAGCCATCCTTATTCATGTCATTGCTAGAATAATAAAAGGCAATTATATGTAGATCATTTTGGCTATTCAACAGGTTTGACATGCTAATAACCATACTACTTTCGTGCATATGAATTCACATTAACATACTGTAAACAGCAGTTATCCCAATAATTATATAATTTTACAGATTCATCTGGCTATCCATGAGGCTGACATTCGCTGAAATACATTTATTTTAAAGCTTCCTCATTACAGGTTGCATTCACTCAGAGGCAAATCCTGCCATCTCCTTCTTAGGCTTAAAAAAGCTCAGATTCTGGAGTGATGTGGAAAGTTACACTCTGGCAATAGAGTTAGCATCCTTCAGTAACTACTGTTAACTATTATTATTTATACAGGGCCACACATGTACCTGGAGCTTCATAAAACACATAAAAAGATGGGGGTCACTGCTGCAGGGCTGCCCAGAGGATTCAGGGGGCCTGGGGCAAAGCAATTTCGGGGCCCCTTCCATAAAAAAAAGTTGCAATATTATAGAATACTATGTTCTTGTGGGGGCCCCTGTGGGGCCCGGGGCAAATTGCCCCACTTCCTCCCCCGCCCCCCCCGGGCAGCCCTGCACTGCTGCAAAAAGATTGCAGTGCAATTTTAGCTACTTCTAATCAATTTTCCCTCTGCATTTTACTGTATTTATTATTGAAGAATTAGAAACTTGCTTACAGGAATGGCATTTTGATTGCTTACCTCCATTTGGTCAAGCAAGTGAAGATATCTGAGCAATAACTAAAATCTGCAATTAAGTGCTGTTTCATTGCACAATGGCTGAAAACACAAATATACTACACAGTATGCCTAGTCAACGTGTTATGACAGAAACATTTCTATGGCAGACAGGTAACCAAAAAACTACAAATGCACACAAAAGAAAAACAAAAAAATAAATACAAATATAAAGGACAGTATCATACTTATGCCTGCCTTGCTCAAGTTCTCTCTCAAATAAGCTTAATCCTTTACCATATTTCTCAGAGGCACACATCAACAGTGAAAAACAGCAAAGTTTGCCAGAGTATCCCAGATGACACTTTCATAACAAGAACTTTTGGATAAAACTTTCAACAATTCTTTGTAATTCAAGTAATTGACAACTAATATCTGTTATTACAAAAGCCTATTAAAAGGATTATTTTCTAGCATAAAATCAACTATTAAATGCATGTGAGTCTTACAATACTTTCCGAAAACAACATATTCCATTTCTAATTATGAAATAGCTTTAGAACACTAGAGTCAAAGAGATGGACTTCCAGCATATTAGCAGCAGAAAGACAGACAAAATAATATTGTGTGATACTATTTGGAATGAGAGTCCTGATTGTTTCAACCCTGGTAAAAACATTTTGAGTTAATACATTTGATGTTCAATGATGCTAAGGGTATATGCGCATCTGGCCATGTAGTCAGAAAATGTTACCCACAAAACACTCAAAGAATTTTTTTTTTCATATAATCAGCAACATTAATCAATTTTAGAGATGGCATGGGGGAAATTATGCACCCTGAAAACTTCATTTAGGGCTAGATTCTATCCTCAAATGCATGAAAAGCGTCTAAAAAAGTAATAAACCCAGCATGTCATCTGCACATTAGTATTGTTTCCAAGGTCTAAATTTCAGAACACATTGAAAAAATACTGTAGTTTAGGTTTAGTTTAAAAAAAAAACAAAACAAACAAACAAAAAGCATTTATGCTCAAATATCCGAGGTTAATCTCTAAAACTGTGGGACTCAGAAGTTTCAAACTTTACCTGAAATAATTTATGCACCATAATTGAGCATACATGAGGAGCCAACTAGAACACATCTGGTGCCAGGGCTGTGCACCCATAATTGTAATTAAACTGAGATGAATACCAAAAATCCAGAAATTATGGAATTCATTACAAGAATGCTATCTGAATTGCTTCCTTCTCAAGATCCACATTTTACTTTCTACTTAAACAGCACTTTTCACCCCTGGATTTCAGTGCACAATAGCTTGTACACATTTAACATATCCAAGCACACTGACATACATCCTATACAAAAAAAACTGACAGCTATTAAATATGTCACAAGACTATGTAAAAGGTGACTGTTGTCTAATAACTAAACTGTCAGTGAAATGAGAGGAAAATCACCCAATTTCCTTCCCATATTATATGTAATTCTGCCTTTGTGTGGGGCATTTACTCCTCCAGCATCAGGTGCAACAGGTGCTACTGCCTCAGGTTACCCTCACTGGTTGGACAGTTTGTATCTCACTGTTTGGTTAATTTAGTCAAATCAGAAAGTTCACACTTTTCAGGATAATGAAAAGTCCAAATAGAACAAAAACAGTACTTCAGTCTAATTTAAGGTTTCGCGTGCCAGTAATACATTTTAACATTTTCAGAAGATCTCTTTCTATAAGTCTATAATATATAACTAAATTATTGTTGTATGTAAAGTAAATAAGGTTTTTAAAATGTTTAAGAAGCTTCATTTACAATTAAATTAAAATGCAGAGCCCCCCAGACCGGTGGCAAGGACCCAGGCAGTGTGAGTGCCACTGAAAATCAGCTCGCGTGCCGCCTTCGGCACATGTGCCATAGGTTGCCTACCCAATATACAACATGCCAGCCACAATGATTCTCTTTTCCTATGCAATATAGCCCCATTGATCGTATTTAGCAAGACATGTTGCTGCCATGTGGACACTCTCTCCTAGAGAGTCAGCCTGTAATTATGCCTTCCTCACCCCAGGTTATGGCAGTTGGGTTGCTAGAGGTTGGTAACAAGGTGCTGACATAAATGCAGGTCAACAGCTGAAGGATCTAAGAATGTAACAACATGAGAATGGCCACACTGGGTCAGACCAATAGTCCATCTAGCACAGTATCCTTTCTTCTGACAGTGGGCAGTGCCAGATGCTTCAGAGGGAATGAGCAGAACAGGGCAATTTATCGAGTGATTCATCCCATCATCCAGTCCAGCTTCTAGTAGTCAGAGGTTTAGGGACACCCAGAGCATGGGGCTGCATCCCTGATCATCTTTGCTAATAGCCACTGATGTACCTATCCTCCATGAACTTATCTAATTCTTTTTTCAACCTAATTATACTTTTGGCCTTCATAATATCCCCTGGCAACAAGTTCCACAGGTTGACTGTCCATTGTGTGAAGAAGTATTTGCTCATTTTTGTTTTAAACCTGCTGCCTATTAATTTCAAAAAATTGTTCTCGTTAGCTTCTGAGACTATGACAAGAACCAATGGGCTTACATTGAAGAAGGGAGGTTTAGGTTGGACATTAGGAAAATCTTCTTAATTATCAGGGTATTTAAGCACTGGAACTAATTGCTGAGGGAAATTGTGGAATCTTTGTTATTGGAAGTTTTTTAAGAGCAGGTTAGACAAACACCTGTCAGGAATGGTCTAGTTATTACACAGTCCTGTCTTGAGTGCAGAGGACTGGACAAGATGACCTCTCAATATCCCTTCCAGTCCTACACTTCTCTGATTCCATGATTAGCTATCCCACAGTCATCTGATTCACAGGCTGATTTAGGTGATAGGTTACATACCACAGTTAGCAATTCTTCAATTTTATATTTGAGTTCCTTTAGAACTCTTGGATGAAAGCCATCTGGTCCTGGTGATTTATTACTGTATAATTTATCCATTTTGTTGTTAGTTTTTTTAGTGTATTCTGCTAGTTTCTCTTCACATTCTTTTTTGGCCTTCATAATTATACTTTTACACTTGATTTGCCAGAATTTATGCTCCTTTATTTTTTTCTTGATTAGGATTTGACTTCCAATTTTTTAAAAATGTCTTATCTCAAAGCCCCTCTTTTATTCTGTTGGAAAGCCATGGTAACATATTTTTTTTTGGTCCTCCTGGTTTTTGTTTTTGTTTTTTTTAATTTGGGCATCATATAGTTTGACCCTGGAATTTGATGGGTTTTTTTTAAAAATAAATGCAGCTTGCAGGCATTTCACTCTTGTGACTGTTTCTTTTCATTTCTATTCACCTAGCTACCTCATTTTTGTGTAGTTCAATTTTTTGAAGTTAAATGCTACTGTGATGGATTTCTTTGGTATTCCCCCCACCCCTCAAGGATGTTATATTTAATTACATTATGGTCTCTATTACTAAGCAGTGCAGCCATATTCACCTCTTGGATCAGATCTTGTATGCCACTTAGAACTAAATCAGGAATTGCATCTCCCCTTGTGGGTTCCAGACCTAGCTGTTCAAAGAAGCAGTCATTCATAGAGTCTAGAAATGTTATCTCTGCATCCAATCCTGAGATGACACATTCTCAGTCAATATGAGTATAGCTGAAAGATGAGATGAGACACAGTAAAAGGACCAAATAGCCTGTAGAGATAGCCATCTCATGTTGACAGCATTCATGTTTTTTGTGAATTTTGCACCAGACCACAGGATTTTAATCAACAGCAGTGACACTGACTGTCATTTTATTTTCACTCTTCTGCTTGGGGAACTATGAGCAGCAGAGACATCTTAGCTGTTTGTCTGCAGACTTACAGCAGGTCTACACTACCACTTAAGTCAATCTAGCTTACATCATTCAGAGATGTGAAAAAGTGCGTTTCCCCACCCCCCGAGCGATGCGAGTTTGTCACAGTCCACACTGGCGCTATGTCGGTGGGAGGCGCTCTCTTGCCGACATAGCTTCCACTTCTCACCGAGGTGGAATAATTATGACGATAGGAGAGTGGTCTCTCCAGCATAGTGAGTCTTCACCAGATGCCCTACAGCGACGCAGCTGCATTGGTACAACTGCGCTGATGTAGCACTGTAGTATAGACTTGGCCTTAGGAAAACAATGCTACATGAGTTCAGTGCACATTTGAAAAACTTCTCTCTGAAACCCTAAGAAATTTTTTTTATATATAACAAAATCAGCTTTGAAAAGAAACTTAGTTAATGCTTGAAGGCTATTTTATGGGTTTACTTTGTGTAGATTATATTCTTTATCACCTGGCTTCTGAATTACTGTATTAGTGACATAGTTTAGGAGGCAGCAAATACTCAGAACTTGTCTACATGGAGACATCAAGGAAAATTAATCCAAAATAACTGGTGTGAATAATAATAAAGGTGTGAATGTTAAATGGATTGGTTAAAACACATTAAATCCCAGTGTGAACACCCTCATTCAAAATTCAAGTGTCTTTAATTCAGTTTAGCTTATTTCACTTGCAAAGTGAATTAAACTAAACTGAATTAAGACCACTTTAATTCTGAATAACAATGTGCACATAGAGATTTAATGTTGTTTAACTAATCCAATTCATATTAGCACCTTTAGTTAATTTATATTAATTTTGCTGGATGTCTCTCTGCACACAAGACATAAGAGTATTTAAATACCCATGGGTATTTTACTACTTGTAGCAATTTGTATGGACTTCCAAAAATCACATGGAGGATTAATTCTACCATTTAAGATCATTTTATATCATACAAAAATACTTTTTTCCCTACTTTACTCTGAATTAATACTAGACAAAAGCATGCATACAAAAAAAAAGATAGCCATACGGTACTACAAATAACTTTAAAGGAAAATTAATCTGTTAGCGGATGAACAGGTAATATGCTGAATTTAAATCCTAGAATGTAAACATAGCCTGAAAAATTCCAACATCACAACCTTCAGCCAGCAACAGAAATACTCAGTAGAAAAGCAAACAACACAAGGAGAAACGTAAAGGGAAACAAAAAAAATACTGAGGTAAACCTATGGATGCCACTGATGTATTATTGGACATGTTATACCTCAATATTTGAGTATTCTTGGTATTTCCTTTAACAAGTATAGGGAAGTAAAAAATGACTGCTGCAGATACTAAGGTGACCTTACCTACTCAAATGAAAAACTGCAATTTTTTAAGGGTAGCCCCTGTACTCTTATTCCTATCTTTTGCAATAACTGCAATGTGTGAGTTGTTTAGAGGTGCAGTATGAAATAATGAATGTTTGAGTAATCCAGCCTAGAGATCACAAAGGTATGGACTCTCCATTATCTAGAAGAGACTTCTCACTCCCACCAATTCATTCCTTCCTTTTTATAATTGAAAGTTTTGGCCTGGGCCTAATGTGCCAATCAGTTAATAACACAGTAAACAGTAAATTTATTTGTTCTACTACAAGGCAGATCCTTTGACAGCAAATCCCCGAATCCTCAATAGTCACCTACAGAGTGGAAGGCCTCAGACCTACAATTACTTACATCAGTGGTCCCCAACGTGGTGCCCGCCAGGACATCATGGTGCCCGCCAGGACATTTATGTGCACCCGCCTAGTGCCCAGCAGGGGAGAGAAGCAGCGGCCCCGCACCTGACGGGGACATAAAACTCAGGCTGCGAGCGCAGTGTTCTCTGTTCCCAGCAGGTGTGGGGCCCGCCTAGTGCCCAGCAGGGGAGACAAGCCGCTGCCCCGTGCCTGACGGGGACAGAGAACTCCAGGGCTGCAGGCGCCGGTGTTCTCTGTCCTCACAGCTTCTCTCTGGCTTCGCTCTTCTCTCTGGGATTCATATATTATGTTATATTAAATACAGTCTATTTGGGGGCAGAGGGATAGCTCAGTGGCTTGAGCATTGGCCTGCTAAACCTAGGGCTGAAAGTTCAATTCTTGAGGGGGCCATTTAGGGATGTGGGGCAAAAATCTGTCTGGGGATTGGTCCTGCTTTGAGCAGAAGGTTGGACTAAATGAATCTCCTGAGGTCCCTTCCAACCCTGATATTCTATGATGTTTTTCATATTATTTCATGTACAAATACAAAATAAGCCTGGAAAAATTGTTGGCGCCTGCCACACTCTTCTGAAAACATGAATGTGCTACTGGCCACAAAAAGGTTAGGGACCACTGACTTACATAAATGCTCAATTTTAAGAACAAGTCAACAGTTTTAAAGGGACTGCTCAAGTGTTTAAAGTGTTTGCAGGATCAAGGCCTAAGTAATAAGGCAGAGTGCTTTTTGAAGTTACTGTTTATCTTAAAGGATTAGAAGCCACCATATATATAGCACTAAAATGTTAAAGATTCTATCAAACTTTCAGTCAACAAGAATTTGCAAAAGGAAACCTAATATACACGATAAAATCCTTGTTACAATTCAATGGGAGGAAAAAGCAAGAAAATAAAAGTTGCAAAATATAATTCTATATACAGTGGATTAATAATAAATATTAGAAATATGACAAATAAATCACAGTAGATTTACCAATTTAGGTTTCAGTTCTGTGCCAACTGAATTTAATGGACATTTTGACAGGAGTAGGTCATGCATTCCTGCAGTGATAGTCATGGGAATGACACTGGCATGGGACAAGGCAGAAGACGCCATCAGATATACTTCATGTTGCTCAAATCCTCCCCTCTGTGAGAAAGTACTGGGGTGCTGCAAAAAAACCAGGAGGTGCAGCCTGCCAACCCCATAGTTTTCATCTAAACAGATACTGGAGGTCCCCCACTTCCATGAAGGGGCTGCCCCTATGCATTGCTGCTGCTGCACCATGGCGTAGTCCTTCTGAGACTGTGCTATAGCTGCCATGGAGAGGGGGTTCCTAGCAAGGCTTAATGCTCTTGAAGCAGCATTAATTCACAATCAGATTTCTGCACAGAAATCCACAGACTTGGCAGGGGCTGATGTCACAGAGCTTAACTGAACCTGAAGAGCTTCAGTGAGGTGCTTCAGTAAGATCCCATAGAGGCAGAAATAATGTTTCCCAGTCTCCACCCCCACCTTCACCTTCACCCTCATACCTCCCAGGAGAGATTTTCTGGCCATTAGCTTCTCCAATCACAGAAGTCTAGGGGTGATATGGACCTTAGTTTTCGGTCATTTAATATATCACAGTTGTTTTTGTTCTCCTATATACATTTTTATATATCTAATTTAAAAAACAACATGCTGAGTCTATCATCATCTGATTCACCTAGTTTAGTTCTTACGTTAATTGAGAAACTTAATACTGCACTCCTTAGCAAGTACTAATAGCAGAGTGGGGGGTTGTTTGTTTTTAGTTTTAGTCATATTAGATTTAATAATTATATTTGTCACACTTTCCTCATTTTCCAAGCCTATACTGAAAGCAGAAGAGAATTAGTTCTCTGGAATAAATTACTTAACAAAGGAATTCTAATACTCATTTACTTGCTTTTTCAAGTAACTTAAACTACCAGTTAAAGGATACAAGGACATTATTTAATACAACAGGATTCTTTTTTCCTTTTATTTATTCCATGTACAGAATTTCATGTGTTGCTTAATGATTATTGAGATGAATAAACTAATTATAGATTAGGGTTCACATTCAATGACCTTCCAAAAACACCTACACTAATCAGAAGGAGCACCTCTTTTTTAGTTTATTTATCATACATTATGTTGTTAGAGGGGTAGGCATGTAAAGATGATCTGCTAAGTGGGTTTGAGGTTTGGTTTTGGGTCATGAGTTTTTTAATTGGGCTTATGCCCTATCTTGCTCCTTTAAGACATAGAGAGAAGGCCTAGAAGGTTGTGGAGGAAAATATTTTTCCCCTCCCCACTTGTTTATTATCTTAAAAATATTGGGAGTGTCCAAAAAGTTTGGGTTTTGTGGAGGATCTTTTGGAGAGCTCAGAACATTTGTACTGCAAGCTCTTCAACCTTAACTAAAGGGATGGGAATGTTGAATCTTTAACAAACACATATTTTCTCCAGTGGGTTGGAGTTATAATTTATTGGAATTGAACAGGTGTTAACAAAAAACAAAGTTTTAAACAGTTTGACTAAAACTCCCTTTCCTTCTCCATAATTCTCCTTTTGGTCACTTTACTCTTCTGATACCATAATTGCACTAGTTTTCCAGTCACCACAGAATCTTTCATGAGAAAAAAAACAATGTTCAATATCTAAACAAGCAGGCAAAAAGAAAAGAAATATTTCAGACCTTCTTTCTATAGTATTAAGAGCAAAAGAGGGCACAAGTTCATTTTTTTTCATGTTGCAGATAGAAATACATTTATGTAGAGTCTGAGCCTGTGAACCCTTACTTATGCAAGTATTTCACATGAGCTATCCCACTGACAGGAATGAGAATACTTGTATATGAAAGGGTTTTCAGGATCTCACTCAAATATAAAGAAAAACAAATTTAAAAAAAGAAACTTACCTGGTCCCAGGGACACATGATACCTCCAAAACACATGAAGAGATATCCCATGGCAACAAGACACACCCACACCACCAAAGAGAAAATACGGAGCAGCTTCTTAAACACAGATTCTATGCAGACAAGGATAAATATGGCAAAGAAGATTGCTAGGGCTGTTGGAACTGTTATTAAAAATGCCACATGATCGTCAATTTCCTGTAAAGAGAGAAAAGTGAAAAGAAAGTTAAAACTTAAAGCACTTGGGCTCACATTAAAACATGTCTTCCTCACAAATATTTGATCAAACAATCATTTGTTCTAAATTGGTAGCCCGGAGAGTCTGAATCTTACAAAGGCATGATGCTGAAATATTTTTTTCACTTTTAATATCGCATTTGGGGCTATTAATACAAAAACTATTAACTATACTATTGCAATGTGCATCCTATGATAAATGGAGGAAATGATTATTACAAAGTAGAATCAGGAAGATCATTATACACACTCAAGTGGGACTTAGCCATCTAAACTGTTTAGGCTTGCAATGCTAAGTGGAGCAATGCCTAAATACCTTTAAAAATTTGGGCTTAACTCCTTATTACCTAGTCCAGAATAGCAGCAAAGTATGTGTGGGTAAAATAGGAATGTATTATTCGCACTTCTCTGGAGGTTTTGTTGTATTGAAAGCTAAATCAATTACTTAACTAAATGTTTCATATGCATAGACTGAGTTTAGTTTCTTAAGCCATCTTACTGGAAATTTAGTAGTTAATGGAATCCCAGTACTTGGCAAAATTAGTTACATGTGAATCAGGTTTCAATCATATCCAATCTACAATGAGATTTAATGAGATCTAAGCAATACTTAAAATTATTTGCAGAACTAAAAAATAAGTAATCAGTTGTTACTACGTGACTTTATAACTTTCAAGTCAAATCACTTTAACATTATACTAAAATAAAATTAAAAATTGTTTTATACCATTGTATTAGCTCCACAGTACTTATGGTTAGAGGCACTAACACTGTAAAGACCTGATCCTGCAATCCTTATACACACAGTTACTCACTTATGCAAGCAGTCCAGACTACAATGGGATCAGTAGCGTGAGCAAGAGCTGCAGTCAGGCCCCAAGACCTTATTTTTCAAGAGTTTAAACCTTCCAGAATATTACCCTTAGGCTGAAATTTCTCATATTTGTTTCTCAGCCCAAAGATGAATTCTTCTGGATAATATGAAAAATTCCATTTGGTTGATTTTAAGATATGCAAGTATGTTTCTTATTCTTTAATTCTGCTGATGCTTTTTTTCTGCTCTGATAACTTAAAACTGGCTTTATTTTTAAACTTTAGAACTTGGCATGTCGTATAATACTTCTCAATTGGATGTGCATATTTTCTTTTGTTTGAACAAAAATTGCCTGACTAACAATGAAGTTAGATAAGATTGAAAACATGTTCTGGAGGTGCAGTCCATTCTCATTCCCTTCCGCCAACTTAATGATTCAAGAAAACACTGAATATCTGCAGAGATATCCTTAACATCTTCCCAAAGTCTCTGGCAAGTCCTTCCCTTCCCCCTCTGCCCCAAATCACTTTTTGTTTGTAATATGTGATCATCATTGCATATATAATTCACATTTCTAGAACTCTGGTGCTTTGCATCTCTTAGTGTACAGTACCCCAGAAACCATCAGGGTAGTGAAGAAAGAGGACCCCACACCTTCTGGATCCCAACATACTCCTTTTTAAAACACAGGGATGGTTTATGACACTTATCTTACCCACCTTTAAAGTTAGCATGTGACTACAGACATGTAAATGTAGCAGCAGCTTTCACTCTCACCTTTTTGTTTCCACTTTTCCTTTCTGCTGTTTGAAATGGCCCATGCTCCTGTGCCCACTGAAGTCAACAGCAAATCTCTGACTTCAGTGGGATCAGAAGTGTGATTGTAACGTGCAGAAACTCACTTTTCTCCTGTTTTTAATTTTTTTTCCTTTTAATTTAAAAAGATATCTCAAAAATTGTGAATTCAATATTAGCAATCAGAACTTAAATGGAAAGAACTAATATCAGGAAATTTCAAGTTATGGTTCTTACATCCCACCATGCAACTTTGGCATATTGCACATAAACACATACACTTTTATGCATATGTTTACCTTTAAGTACCTTAGTAGTGTTTTTGAAGACAGAGGAGACTACTGCTTAAAGTTAAGCATGTGTATACATATTTGCAGCAGTAGGGTCAAATATTAACACAAATGTAATCACATATACTTAATGCTGAAATATACATATGGGTAATGTAGTAGAGTTACAATTGCTGAACTCTATCTTTGAATCGCCTGAATGTTGTGCATCTGAATTCCTGATCTTAATAATGTATTACTATACCTCACTGCATTTATTTTTTACTGTCTTAACCAAAGGAAGGTTAGACAAAGCCATACAAAAAGAAATTTCAGCTGAGTTTTTCACTTCTGCACTTCTACTCTGGGATTGCATGGATCTGAGCCCAGAACACTGTGTTATATTCTAAAGGGTCTAGTTTACCTAGATTACTCCATGTTAACATTAAGTTGCATGTTTTGTGTCTCATAGAAAGTGATGTTGCTAGCATTAAAGATGAACACACTGCTATTGAATAAAACTAACAGTGAAGAGAAACAGGGACTTAAAAGATTGCTGAGGCTAAAGTTCAATTATAAGAACAATACTGAAAATATCTGTTTTCATTATTTCAGTATATTCAGTCATTTGTTTATAGATTATTGGGAAACCAGGCATCCCTAGCCAATCAAAATTCCACCCATTTCCCTCTTTTCAACAGCCAATGAAAACTGATCCAATGCACTAACTATGCCCCTAGACAGTCTGTGTCCAAATAGGGAGAACAAGAAGCCTTAGAACATAATGGGACAGATCCTCAGTTTATGTAAATGAAAACATCATTGATTTCAAAGGAGCTACATCAATTTACACCACATTAGGATTGGGCTCATGTTTTTAATATCCAAAACCTTTCAAATATCTGTTATGCTTGTGTCAGTATATGTCAGAGTCAAAAAAGTTCAAAACAATGAAACCGCTTAGAAAACACACACACAAATCACTGGATCGGGATTTTTTCTAAAAACAAAAACAAAAACCCTTAGGTATTTCACAACTCTGCATGTAGAAATAAATGTTAATGTAGTGTCAGCCAGGGTGGAGGATTTGGCCCATAATTTTAATTTGGAACCAGCTTTTAACCATAATATTTTCTTATATTGCTTCACAGGAATAAAGGATGATCAGTGACATAAGTTCAAAGGCTGAACATTTGAAACTGGCAAAACACTGTTTAGAAAGTTACAAATATTAACATGATCAGCACGCTAAAATCAGCAGACAAGTGTAAAGAGATGAAACCTTGAAAACCTGAACGATACATTTCCTTAGCCCTTTTCCAAAAAGTAAAGAAAATATTTTTGTCTTTTCTATAATTGGTATACACTGAAGGTAATGGAATTAAACTGACAGCATGGTGCCTTCCAACATAATGGCTTAGCCTACAGTATATGGTTCTTCTTTGATCAACTTTTTATCTTTCTAAATGTTTTCTCCCTTGCTGTCTTTTAATTACTGAACAAGTTAAATGTCTACCACTGTTTTGGACAGAATTCTGAGCTTTTATGCAATATGCAATAATCCTGTTATCTCAGGTGGAAAATGAAGAATCACTCTCTGGGGTCTTTTCAAGAAGCTACAGCTTTTGTCATCCTTTACACAATTATTTCTTTGTCCAAATAAATGGCATGACCTCAGTTTAGATTTTAAACAACAGAACTACTGTACATCACTGAGCTCTTTTATGATAAATCATACATTTTAATGAAGTGTCTCTATAAAATAATGGAAGCTTAATATTTTCAATTTTAGCAAATAATATATTTCCACTGGCTACTTTAATCCTTTGGTACTTTATGGTTTATTCTGTACTGCTAATGTAATTTGCCTCCAGTCTATGTGTAGCAGACTACTGCTGGGGTCTCAATCATTTTATCAATCTTGTGCACACTCAAGCTGAACTAACTTGAATAGCTTATTATGTCCATAGCTGAATATTATGAAATGTTTTCTAAATTTAAATGTAAAAGCAAAAGGAGAATTTTGAAATGCTTCTTCAAACAAAATAGCAGGGTACATTAGTCTTCACATACTTATTGTTAAAGTGTGTCTCTATTCTGAAAAGCAACTGTAACTAAAATAGTACTTTAAGGCTCAAGGGTTATCATCCCTCAATGATTCAATTATTTTTGTATCAAATGTGACCAGTTTAAAAGTTAAAAAGGTACTTTTTTCTAACTTCCAGCCAAGCAAAGTTAGCTTGGGATCTGGAAGCCAAACTGGATTATTTCCCATCATGTATCATCATCACCACTAATAAAAGGGTCTTCAGGACAAATTATGCCCTAAGTGGGACTTTTGCCACCCATGGAATGGCAAAGGTGTAAATTATTTGGAATCTAGTAAACAACTACATTCATGATGCACAAATTGGAACAGAACACTACGCTCACTTAATCTTAGCACTCTTGGCTCTGCAGAGTTGACAGTAGTGAAAGGCAGAAAATATATTTTTGTCACTAAAGTGAGCTGGATATAATTCTGAATATTAAGAGGGAACAGATCTACTGAATAAGATGCCATTTGCCTATATTCACTTGTGATAAATTATTATTTAATATTGGATAAATTCCAAAGATAGAAGGTTTTCCAGAAAAGACATGACTGCATTAAAATACACCCTATTTTTAAAATTACATAATCATTTTTATAGCATTTTGTTTTCCATCTAAAGAACAGAGTCAAATTCAGCTCCAGTGCAACTCTTTTGGATTAAACAGAGACAAGCCACTGATAGTTTCGATGTTGGAGGAATGTGGTTTGACCCTATGTTATACAAGACTCAGGATGACAGGGTGATTTCTGTAAACTGTTTTTATGCCTGACTCTATCGCACATATACCACTATAAAGCATAAGTAACCCCCTGGGAGTCAATGTAGTTACACCCCCCCCCAAAATGGTGTAAGAGATCTCAATCACGCCCTATGTGCTGGTGTAAGTGATCCTTGCTTAATGACGGCTTTGGCAATCCCCAGACACCCAGCCTGAGCTGTTCTTACTCCAGCTATAAATCCATTCTTCCTGCTTTTTATTTTTTCATTCTATAAATGTCACATGTTTTTGGCAGCTTGCAGTATCTGGAATTCTTCTTCCCTGATTTGCATCACTTGATTTTGTTAATGGTATATGAAATAAAATCTGTCAGTGAATATTAATAATTCATCTTTTTGGTTCGAAGGGACTGGATAGGGTTTGGGGGATTGGAAATTGAATGCACTTATATGCCACCATTTGAAATCCAGCCCAGCATGGCAGTAACCAACAGTTGCTCCCATCTGAGAATATTTAATTGCCTATGGGAAATGAGTTAGTGGTCTCAGTCCAACTCCTAGTAGACTGGTGTCCACATCAGAAAAGCAACCTTTACAATTGCTGCTGGGTGGCACTCACAGAAGAGAAGCCAGGTCCTAGATGGGCAGTAACAATTAACTATATTTTCACCCCTTGAAGTGTTCCCTCTGAAAAAGAGGTTAAGGCACATTAGCAGAGAAGTACATGAAAGCAAGTATTGTACCTATCCTTTGGTTAAATAAGATTTTAAAATAAATTCATCTGATGTTTAATGTATTTGAAATCCAAAGACTCAGATACATGTAAATACATGTTTGAAGTATACTTATGGAAGTATATTGTTTCAATTTTAAGTGTTTTAAACAATAACAAATTTAGTGCAAAAAAGCTATATTAATGCAACATTCTTATGCAGTTAAAATATCAATTGTAGTCACAAGAGTCAAAAAGTTATGGTTTTCAGAGCAACAGCACAGGGTATACACATCAAAGGTCAAATGTATGCTTTTTTATATCCATGCATCCCAACTGAAGTCAGGACCATTGAAGTGATGAATATCCAAGTCTTGAACCATTAAATAATATAATGATAACTTTGCACTTTGACTCCCACTTTCAAATCAGCTAAAAGGTAGTTTTCTCCTATATTTTTGTTCCTGATATAGAACCAAATGCAGCCCCTAAGCAAGCAAAATTCTTGATGACTTCAGGAACTGTTTTACTTGTTAAGGATCACAAAATTTGAGACAGAGAGTATATAACAAATTTGAGAGAGAGGAAAATGGTGCTTATTTATTTTTATGTATTTATTTTTTTAATGAGAAGGGTAATAGACCCTTATTATTGCTGGATAATAATTTTAAAACTTTACATTTTTGAAGCATGGGTCCAGAAACTTGAGAAGTCAGTATAACTAAATAATATTAAAATTATTTAACACAGAACAGTAACTACTGAATAGTGTTTCAAATGTGTCATAAGTAACTACAAATCCATATGAAAAGTTACAGAATGCAGTTACTCTTATCACAGAAAAGAGTCTTAAAGTTCATCCCCTAAAAACACATTCTGCCATCTTTTATGCCTGTGAATCAAACTGATTTCAAATCAAAGGGTTTTTTACTTGAGTAAGGACTGTAGGATCAGACCCAGACTCTGCCTCTGTAATAATGGAGCACCAGCATCTGATTTTTTTTCTTATGTAAAGAAAAACTAAGCCAAATTCTGGTAGCTGGAACATGAGCAAAATTCAGCCACACAACTATACACAGTGCACAGGATACTCTACTATTTAAAACAGATGTGACCAATCTAACGGGTCAGTGGATTTCACTGCTACTTCACATGGTTACTTCTACCATGGCACATGTTACTTCTACCATATTGTGGTTAATAAAACAGCCATCCAAATATATATGCTCTTTAAATAGTAATTTTAAGGTTAAACATTTACATATATGTAGCATCTCACTTCCAAAAGTGACCCCCTCACATTTTTCATTTAGTTATATAAGGAACAAAATGTCACAACTGTAGATATTTCAGACACACTCCTTCACAATTTTACATTTCAATGACCTTCAAGCCCAAAATTAACCAATTCTTTTTTATTACTACAAATTGGGATTATAACACATATATGGCCAGAATTATTCAGTGTATTGCTGGCAATAGTAAGTAGTTTTTATACTAACAAGGAGGGGGAAAATGGGTTCCTTTTGCTCCTTATATATGGAACATGGAAGCAACAAGAGAGTAAGTAGCTACTGAAAATAACACTGACATCTGGCACTGCTTTCTTATTACTGGAAGGCTCTTAGGGATCTGGGAATAAGGACTTTGCTTTCCATCTTTTCAAGCAGCTGCCAAAGATGGAAGCCTGACCTGTTTCCCCAGTATTTGATTTATTATATATTTTATGTCAGGTGCAGAGAAGCAAAAGGAGCTACATGATAGAAGGACATGTAAAAGGCTGACACAGAGCAGGAAAGAAAATGTACAGTATCATTTAGAGCTTCTAGCTTTGACTGTCCATCTACCACTATCCCAGGAATTGTATATTTAATGCACAAGAGGTTCTAAACTTTAGTTTCAAAGATCAAAACCACAGTATTCTTATGATATAGAAAACAATCTCCAAAGAAATCATTTAAATAAAAACTAGTGTACTGCATAGTTAACAGAATTAGATTTCAAATGGCAAATTGAAATTCAAACCACCTTCTTTAATATAATTCTTTTAAAGCTTCTATGAATTTTTCATCTTATAACTGGTATTGTGACAGGTCGAAATAAATGACTAAGTGTAACATTTCCCTGTAAGGCTAGCCATATTTTGGTAATAGTTGAGAATGTATTATCAAAAAAGAAAGATGAAGTCTGATACATACATGAAATATATCAGCAATCAATTAGGCATGGCAATCTATTTTAACAAAACAAATACAAATACTAAATAAAAGCAAAAAAGGTAGTTGTCTTACGACTGTCAGACTCAAATTTTCTTAGGGAAAGCCTGAAATATAAAAATAGTTAATAATTTATGTTCTTCCATTTACCTAACAGATGCCTGATTCTAGAGTTCACTTCTCAAATTGGAAGTAAAAATAAGAAAATGAATCAAATTACATTGTAAAATGTCAAACTGGAATTTGTTTTCACGATGCACTTAAGATTCTTTCAAAATAATCTTAACTGCATAATAATAAACCCAAAGGTGTGACCGTTAGAGATTTTCCTTAACTTCAAAACATGGTACATAACTGTTTAGAAATAGTATTGTCTTGGACTGAAAGATGACTTCATTTCTACTCTGTTACTGTCTGACCTAATTAAATATTGCACACAAAACCACCACATACTGTATGCGCAAAATAAAGTCAGAGCTGGTAGTATTCCAGAATGGCTTTTCCAGATCAGATATGAATAATTTTATATATAATTGCCCAGACCCTTCATCTTGCTATCTGCAAAAAATGATTATGATTATATCTAGCAAGGAGAATGTAAATTCTAAATCAGATATATGAGAAACAGATTTAAGCCTTAAAAAAATTCCTTGGCTGTGAATAAATCCAGGCAAGATTATTCTAATGACATTTTTAGGTGGAAATCTAGGCAATGATCCAAAGAATTTTGTCCAATATCCAGTGGCTGCAGTCTCCAATGGCAAACTTTCACTCCATCTTGAAAATGAAATCACTTCCATCTCACAGCTGAAAACTTCAAAGAAGAATCCTTTCTCTCTTCTCACTCACTTTTTTCATTGTCAACCACCGGAAAACGAAACATTGGAAAAAAGTTCTAAAAGCAGTTTTTTTTTCTCTGTGGTATGTCTGGAATTCCAATGACAGACTGAACTATAAAATTCAAAGTGTTTCTGAGATTTTAACTCATGGCAAGACTTTGCCAACTCATACAACTCTGTTTCCATAACTCTCGATAGTCTTTCAGTTTAGACCTGCTGTTACACCACTATTGCAAATGATTTACTTCAGAAATGGAGTTATGAAACTGAGCATATACAGTCTGTTATAGTAAGTTGTGAATTACACAGTGAATCAGAGAAATGAATGCTGGTTTTTATTTAAAAAATGTGAATTTTAGTGCTAATGATTGTGAGGTCCTGGTGGCATTGCCTTGACCCAAACAAACTGCAGGCAGGTACTCTGCAACCTTAGCTATGCAAGTACATCTCAATGTTGGCATCCAACACAGACACCTGCTTCTCCAGTCCTGGGTCTCTTGAGCACTGATTGTTAAGCACATTGAACTGTGCAAAAATGTCTTTAACAAACTAGAATGAGATCATCAATTTAATCTGTGGTTTGAACACAGGGTTCCTGAAGTGAAACACTAGTGCACTAGCCTGCGGTACCACTAGCCACTTCTGCTGCTACTAGTTTTATGTCCCTGTTGTTTTCTATCTATCTTCCATTTAACAGATTGGGAACCTTACCTTAAAACAAACAACAAACATCAGACTTCATTGTGCTTTTTACCTAGTCTGAGCCCTCCAAAAACACTTTGTTCCAGTTGTAAAGAGAGAAGTCTTCAGATGCCATGAATGCTGGTGTTCGCTTCTAGTAGGTAAGGAAAAGAAGTGCCTACAGGGTTCACCAATTTTTTAAATATGCAATATCCTTCTTGAACTTGTAACAGAAGAGATACAAATCTGTTCAACTTCATCCTCACTTGGAGGCTATTAACTACAGCCAATAAATGTTATTAGACCATTCAGACAAAAGATATAAAATGAAAACCATAATTTCCCATTCTTTTATTTAAAATCTGAAAGCACTATGGCTCAGTATACATTGTGACAACCTGAACATTAAATGTGGAAAGACGCCATAAGGAACAGGAATTTTACTGCCCTCTACAGCTTTTCCTCGCTGTTCAACTCAAGGCTACAAATCCACAGATTTTTGAAGGAAATCATCAACTGGTAAGATTGAGATCTGCTGTTGTGATATTTTATTTCCCAACCCTGGACGCTCTGCAGTTAGCATGCAGGAAGGGTAGCAAGCACAAGAAACTTTCATTCTCCTAAAAATTAAAGGCTTCACTCTGCATTAGAACCTCTGTCTAGAAACTGGGTCAGTCTGAAAACGTTGTGACTACAAAAAGGCTCCACTGCCTTTCTTCAATGCCACAAAATGAGCTGTTTTAAAATGCTGCTGGGGACTAAAGGTTTTTGCAGATTTAAATCCTGCTACTAAAAAAAGGTCAATACGGCTAATCTGCCAGTGGGAAGGAAACAGAGCCAATGAATTAAGAGAATTAAACTCGATGTGTTGTCGATGCAGCTTTAGATCCATTAAATAGGAGCCCAAACTTCTAACTGCCGCTGCTCTAACTCGTTTTAAGACTACAAGAAGAAGCAGCGAAGTTTGCGGCGGAGAAAGGGCTGCAGGTGGCCCAGGGAGCCCCGAACCCCC